>NC_073228.2:165117500-167617500 GCF_029281585.2 Gorilla gorilla gorilla | reverse complement strand
CAACCCCAATTGAGACTGAAGGTAATAACACCAATTTGGGGACTGAAAATAATGCATGTCAACTAAAGAAGATCTAAGCCTGGGTATGGACAGATGAAAAGGAAACAAATTATGACCTAATATCTAGTAAAAAGAAAGAACTGTTCTCACTTTGACAGCGCATATATTAAAATTAGAATGATACAGAGATTAGCATAGCCCTTGCACCAGGAGGACATACAAATTCATGGAGTGTCCATTTAAAAAAAAATGAAGAAGAAGAACAGCTAGGATGTATTGACTGAGTTGAGAGGGAGTGCAAAGAAGTGTGAAAATTCAAGGATGGCCAAGCCTTCAAGTATAGATAACAGAAAATAACAGTTTAGGTAACAGAAAATACAGCAGTGCCTTTTCAACATTGCATGGGGAGCTAATTTTGGGAGAGAACTTATGAGTTAGATTTTAATTTTAAACTTAGATTTTTGAGCATCGAATAGGAAATTTCAAGGAGAAAGTGTGAGATGCTAAGATAGACCACTGGAAGATTAGAATTAGACATATCTTCTCATGGAACACACGAGTCAGAGCTTTGTGCTGAATCCAAAAGAGTAAGTCTGAGTTGTAGTGAATATCCATAATATTGAGAGAAACTGGAAAGAAGAGGAAAAGACCAAGGAGAGAATGAGGAAGAAAGTCAGGATGCTGCAGGATTAAGGTGGCTAATGTGCCATTTTAAAGCGGGGGCGGATAACACTGCAAATACTACTAGACAATGAAGAAGAAGGAAGACATGAGCACCAGCAAATATGAGCACCACGGAATACATTGATTACATTTGAGAATGTAATTCAGGCATGAAAATAATGAAAATAAACTAATAATCAGAATCTAAGACTAAAATAACCTAATTTGTAGATTGCATAAACTAGATGTTGACATTTTTTAAAAAACATTTTTTGACATCTCTTTAAACCTGCTGTACCCAAAATGGTAGCCACCAGCCACATGTGTCTAAGTTTAAATTAAGATTAATTAAATTAAGCTAAATTAAATTAAATAAAAATTCACTTCCTCATTCATGCCAGCTACATTCCATGAGCTCCATAGCCACACATGGCCAGTGGCTATCATATTGGATAATGCAGAGTTAGCAAATTTCTCTGATCTCAGAAAGTTCTGATAGACAGCATTGCTCTGGACCATAGCCTTCTGAAAATATGCAAATTAACTACTAATTTTCCTGAAATGTGTTTGTACTATAATGAAAAAATTGATTTATCCTTTTTACTTGAGTAAGCAAAGTGCATGCGTACACACACACAAACACAGACACACACACACACCATTTTACCATGAAACACATAAATGAAAAACAGAAACCAACCTGCACAGAACCATAAGAATTGATTACAAATCCCTAGAAATGCTACATAACTGGTAAACATCTCCTTTTTGAGTTTTCTTGACACACCAACATATCAAGCATTTTCAATAAACACATTTCACAGATGGGTTTCACAGATGGGCAGACTGAGGCCTAATGTGAAGAGCAGCTATGGAAAACAGTTATGAGGAACGTCAGGTGCTCCAATGTATTTCTCTCCTGGAGTATGCTCTTCTCAATGGCCAGAATTCAGTCGGCTTCCTCACTGTCAACTTCCAGAAACAGCATTTCCTCTGATATTTCTGACAGGTGTCTAAAACTTCTCCCAAAGACTATGTCAAATGCTGGCTGAGAAATTACCCATGGACTAGATACCTCCTATTAAATGTGTACTATGTGTGTAGGTGGGTATTTCATCTGTCACAATTGTCCACCACAGTATTACAGCATACAAGTGCCCTCGAATATCCAGTTTTTATTGTTTTTCTGCCAAGGAACCAAATGAACATTATTTTAAAAGGAATCTTCTTCAGTTCCCCTCTCTGTTCACAACACCTTTCACTACTGACTTTTATTTGCATGTGCTTAAGAATGTCACATCCATACATGCAACCAAAGTGAATTCCTGCAACTCATAAAAATACACCTGAATAGGAGGCCATGTATTTTGAAGAGATAAGAAAGATGATAAATATGGCAAAAGAACTGAGATTAATTCCACTTCCCCAACTTCCCACAGTGGGAGATTGGATGTTTCTGGCAGGCAACTCCCAAAAAAGTTCTGTATGGCATTTTAACAACTTATGAGGATAAAGGTGATCAATTATACTGGGTAAATTTCTAACTATACCTCTTGGTTACTTTTTGAAAATTTCTCCTTTTTGTCCACTGTGTTGATAGCACTGCACCCACCCAGATCTTTCTGACAGGTGTCAAAACCTCTCCCATGGGATATGTCAAATGTTGGCTGAGAAATTACTCATGGACCAGATCCATTCTATTAGATGTGTACTTTGTATGTAGATGGATATGTGTACAGTGAGTAGCCAAAGGGAATGGCTTCACAACTCACTGGAATTTTTACCTAATTGGTCAAAACTCTTCCCACCAACCCTGGTCTGATGGCTCACATAATGATTCTCCTAAAATTTCTAAGTTAGTACTTCCCAAGCTCTCCCTTCTTTCATTCAAATAACTCATGAAATTCAACAACTTCTAAGAAGTGTTTGCATTAGTCAATGGGTTTAGCAAATTAATTTCCTTCATTGCTAACACCCAATTCCTGCCATTTCCATCCAGGTCAAACCTTAAGTATCATTTCCACAATGAGGTCTTGCTTGATCATCTCCTACGCCATTAACTGTCACTAACTCACTGTCACATCATCTTGTTTAATTTTAATTATAGCACTTACCATAGAAGAATTTGTCTTTCTACAGGTTTATAATATGTTTATTTAAAGTGTGTTTTTCCCAAATATAGTTTGAACTTCATCAGAGTAAGGCTTTGTCCATTTTGCTTACCACACTGTATCTGGCACATTATAGGTAGTCAAACATTTACTGAATGAAATCCAATTAAGCCTCTATGCCTACATTCTAGTGCACAGTAAATTCGAAGCATAGAGGTACACGTTAAATGACACCAAAAGGAAATAATCAGGCCAATGAAGAATGTGAGTGATCCTACATGATAACTGACCTGAAATATTTAAAACGTCAACATCATGGAGAAAACAAAGTAGAATAACTATTCTAAATTAAAAGAAACCAAAGAAACAGAAAAGCAAAATGATTGGTATGAATCCTTGACTGGATATGCATATGGAGGGAAAAACACATTCTTAAGAAAAATGCAGATATTTGAGAAGGATTTGGATATTTTATGGTTTCTAGAATTACTGTTATTTTCTTAGAAATCATAATGGCATTGTGGTAATTTAGGCAAATGTCCTTATTCTTAAGAGATCTATGCTGAATTATTAACATCTGCAGCTTAAGCTTTCAAATGAACTAAAAATAATGTGTGTGTGTGCATGTGTGGGTGTGTGTTTAAAGAGAGAGAAAAGGAAAAATTATATGGTGTTTACTGTACTTGCCTTCTGACTTATTCGCATGCTTTTTGATTTTTTGTCTGTTTGTTTTTTGAGACGGAGTCTCGCACTATTGCCCAGGCTGGAGTACAGTGGCACAATCTCGGCTCACTGCAACCTCCAACTCCCAGGTTCAAGCAATTCTCCTGCCTCAGCCTCCCAAGTAGCTGGGATTACAGGCGCCTGCCACCACGTCCAGCTAATTTTTTGTATTTTTTTTAGTAGAGATGGGATTTCACTATTTTGGCCAGGCTGGTCTCAAACTCCTAACCTCGTTATCCATCTGCCTTAGCCTCCCAAAGTGCTGGGATGACAAGCATGAGCCACCGCGCCCAGCCTATTCACATGTTTTATTATGAATATTTTCAAAGTTGGAAAAAATAGCATTTGAATAAATGACTAGCTAGAAGAAAGATGGTTATTTCCTATTGATTCCAGCCTACCTAATATGCAATGCTCAGGACCCACTCTTCCTCCAGTGCTTTATAAGAATGTTTATTTACACTTATTTAATAATCTGAGCCATCTGTTGTTGACTGTTAGTTGTATGTCCTTGATATCATGTGGTTCAATGATATTCCTTCACAGAATAAGAGCCCAGATACCAAGGATCACGTCAATCAGTGTATTTCCAATGCCTACAGTGTCAAGCACAGAAGGATGACAAATTATTTTGGAGAACAAGTATATGTAGATCAACTACCCATTTGCATATGAGTATTAAGTAGAAATGTTGAAAATAGTCCCAGGAGAGATGGCCATGACAGGAAACGTAATTTACATTTTCAAATGAAATAAATCTGGTTCAGTTACAAAAGGCTTACCTTGAAACTTTTGACAAGGGCCTACCACTAACATCATGGTAACTGAAAAGAGCATCTTGCAGGGCCAAAAATAGTATATTCCAGCCAATGAATTTCTTATTTCCTTTGACTTTTCCACATTGTCCACGAGAATATAAGTTGTAAGAGAGCAAGAGTTTGGGTGTTTGTTCATATTGCTGTATTATCAGTGCCTAAAACTTATTAGATACTCAGTAAATATCTGTTGAATGAAGTAATGAATTGAATTTCTGTAGAACAATGGTTTTCCCACTTTAGCATACATCAGTATCACCTGGAGTACTTGTAAAACCATTGATTGCTGGACCCCACTCTCAGAGATTCTGATTCAGTACTTCTGGGGTGGAGCCCAAGGATATGCATTTCTAACTAGCTACTAAGTGACACTAAAGTTACTGCCCTGTGGACCACATTTTGAGGAAAACTTTTATAGAAAATAGCTCTTCGAACTTTCTCCTTGCCTCAGATAGACGCTGCTTCAGAGAAGAACACAGTACTGCCCAGTCCTTTTGTATAAGATACTTAATGTACTAGGTTGTTTATCTGACAAATAATCTGATGGCATTATAGAAACATTTAAAGTTGATTTAGACTGCTCAAAATTCAGGCACTTCCCATCAATCAACCCCATTATTTACCAGAGATATTTTTTCCTATAGATATTTTTCTTCCTAGGGGAAGCTGGCATTCCGTATTAGCAGCTCAGCATACTACTCCTTCAGCTCATACTTGTGCGTTTGGAAGAAGGCTGGGAAAATATTCACTATCTCTCTGCAGCACAATTGTTCCATGAAGCATGTCTGCCCCCAGAGAAATCAGGTGTCTCATGCACTGCACAAATTTATGTTAAAGAAAGTCTGTTTACAAGAGACGAATATGTAACCCAAATTTATCTCCCTGTGACAACTTCTGAATCTGAAAATTTCCAACTTCTCCCCTTGTGAGTTGCTTGAAATTGCTGTTTTTCAAGTCAAGAACACCTGTTTAGTGTTTTTCTCCTCGCCCTCCCTGGTAAATGGAGCCTCTAGGAAAACAGATCTGAAGGTTTTAATGAATGAGAAACACAAAGTATTGACAGATTTCGGCACATTATACCACCCTTACCCTGTCCCCCTAATGAGGTAAGATCAAAAAGGAAGAAAACAGTTGTGATATTGGGCTCTGGAGTTTGTTTTTAAACTGCTGCAATTGGCTAGGGTTGAATATCCTTCTACTGGGTACAGTCATAAGCAATTTGCACAATGCTGTGAAATGGCATATACAGACATGACTTCCGTAACTGAACAACTAAAGGTTTGATGTTCAGCATCAGGCACCCTTCCAAATAACTTTCCATCTCAACTATATAGCACTCTAGCAATCAACACTCCACTTGTACCTTTACTGCTGGGTCGGATCTAACCACAAAACAAAAAGCAAACAATAAAAAAGCCTGAGTCACTTATTGCATCTTTTTCTAACTCAGTAGTTATTGGGTATCTAGTTTATACAAAGTACAAATCCTAAAAAACAGAAAAGGAAAATATTAATTATGGATAGTTGGTATGAAATATCAGTGAAGGCTTCATAATTATATAACCTTTATTCACTGATAGGTAGTTACAAAGCACCTACTTTGTACAAGTTAACTGACTAAGGTGCAAATACTTATTTGATGGTTAGTAAAGCTGCCACAATCCCTATATATCTTTGTGAATTTTTGTCAGTGAGACAAACAAGCAGGTCAGCAAATAAATGGCTATGTAATTACAAGTTAGGAAAAGTACACCAAAAGACAAACAGAAGGCCTTTGATTCGGCCAGCATTTGCTGTGCAGCTGCAATAAGTCAGGTCCTGTGGCTTGAAAGATGCATGAATTTTGAGAACCAGATAAAGTAAAATTAAAGAAAGAAGAGAGAATGGTAGTCTATGTAGAGTGAGTAACATAAGGCAATGTACAGGGTAGAAAAAATCACAGGTGAGTCATCAAATTGAAATGAGATCTGAATTCTATTACAACAGCATAAGTTTTATATCCTAGCACACAGTTCTAAAAATTGGGGCTTAAAAAATAACCAATCTGTCGACATAGGAAGAACATGTCAAAAGCATCTAGTTTCATTGTTCTTTTTTCATTGACACATAATATTAGTACATATTTTGGGGTTACATGTGATATTTTGATACCTGCACACATGTGTAATGGTCAAATCAGGGTATTTAAGACATCTGTCATCTTGAACATTTACCATTTGTGTTTTAAATGTTTCACATCTTCTAGCTATTTTGAAATATGTAATATATTGTTAACTCTAGTTATCTTACTGTACTATCAAACACTAGACCTAATTCCTTCTATCTAACTGAATGTTTGTATTTATTAACCAACCTCTCTTCAATCCCCTTATCCCCCAGTGCTTCCCAGACTCTGGTAATTATCATTCTACTCCCTACTTCATGAGATCAATTCTTTCAGCTCCTGTATATGAGTGAGAACATGCAATATTTGTTCTTCTGTGCATGGATTATTTCTTAACCTAGTAACATCCAGTTTCATCCATGTTGCTGAAAACGACAGTATTTCATTACCTAAGTTTTTGAAATATAAAAATTGAAATGGCTTTTTATTTGACATATATGTCAGATGGACATGAATCACCAATGGATACATATAAGGAATCTTGAGAGAGGGGGCCATTTCTCTGAACCTGGCTTTCACTTTCAGCCCTTACATAGCCACCTTCAGAAGTTATTGACTTGGGTAATTTTAATTAGTAGCGTTCTTACATACTTCAAATAATAACATGAAGACTCATCAAGAACATCTTACATATCACCCAGATGTTTGTTGGTTTTCTGAAAGAAGCATACTTAAAGGAGTTATACAGTTGTCAAATTAAAGATGAGTTATATGTTTTACTTCTATAGAAACTATATTTCAAATTTGCAAGTATTTTCTAGGATAACAATAGATTATTCTCACATATGCCTTATCTGCCTCTTCCTGGTAAATATAAATATTTTCATACCTAAGAAAGTTAAAAAAAAAAAAAGGAAGTACAGCTTTTGGGATACAAAAAAAGCTACGGAGAGAACATTTAGAATATAAGTGTTTGGAAAACTTCTTCCACTTTTAAAAAAAATTGTTACTAAAAATGACTTAAGTATATGATGTATTCAAAAAAATCTCACCACACTTAAATTTAGAAATGAATTTTTCTAGTCTATAGAACTCTTCTAAATGAAGAGTTTCAGATGGTTTGAAGTGTTCATTAATATGTAACACTTGAATAATTAATTTGCAAGAAAACCTGTTAATGTTAAGGAAGGCAGAAATTTAGGTGTCAAATTTCAGCCAAAAAAGAAAAAATTTTCACATAACTGGCAAAGCATTCAAAATTGAGTGTCATGATTTGTTGCATTAACAATATATTCTCTCATATGTATTTTCTGAGGGAACTTCTAAAATTATAACACTTACAGCAAATAATTTGGAGTTAACTCCAAAATATTCAATTTATTAAATCAAAATGTTAAGCTAGGATTTTTATAATATAATCATATATAACTTCATGACACTATAATGGAAAATATTAACTGAATTATAGATTTAAAAATTTTAATCTTTTTTAATTATACTTTAAGTTTTAGGGTACATGTGCACAATGTGCAGGTTAGTTACATATGTAAACAAGATATTAAGAGATTAAAATTTTTGTCCTTGAGATAAAAATTTTAATCTCTTAATATCTTGTTTGTTTCATCTTTTGCTCATCTTTTTGAATTTGTTTTACGTATGTTTATAAGTTGAAAATATATTAGTACAATGGTATAGGAACATAAATAACTAAATAAAAACATATTAGTATACAAACAAATTTGTACTGATGGGTTGCACAATTAAAAGAGCTTGGTGAGCACTGCCTTACTGAAGATGCTGCTAATGAAGCTTTTTGAGAAGAGATTTAACAATCTATACTTGCCTTTATGGAGTTAGCCACCAGAGATTAGAATGTCAGAGAGATAAGAAACTAAAGGCAGAGAAGAAAGTCAAAAGTTACTGTGATGATCTTACTAAGTGGGCCTGAAATAAAAGATTCACATAGTTATAATAAAAGAAGAAATACATATGATAGGTATTGTGGTAAGCAGAATAATGGTCCCCCAAAGGGATCCATGTCCTAAATCCTGGAATCTGTGAAAAGAGAATGTTGCAGATGAAATTAAGGTTGCTAATAAGATAACATTAAAATAAAGAAATTATCCTGGATTTTCTTGATGGGCCCAGTGTAATGACAGGACTCCTTAAATGTGGAAGAAGAAGGCAGAAGGATCTGTGGTAGAGTGACGTAAGGTGAGAAAGATTCAATCTTGCATTGCTGGCTTTGAAGACGGGGGCCATGAGCCAAGGAATGCAGGTAACTTCTAGGAGAGAAAACAGGCAAGGAAAGGAATTCTTTCAGAGCTTCAAGAAGAAATGTAGCCCCAGCAACACCTTGATTTTATTTCAGCAAAACCCATTTTGGACTTGTGACCTCCAGAACTACAGGACAATAAATTTGCACTGTACTGAGCCACCAGGTTTATAGTAATTTGTTATCATAGCAATAGAAAATTAATACAGATATTATGGAAGAAACACAATGGATAGCAGTTAGGGGGAAGACTGAAAAATTGAATATGACTTAGAGTTTTAAAGTTTAGGAGATTAAACAGTGGATTTAACAATTATATAATCAGAGAAGAAAGAAGAAGAAACAGATGTAGGCAGAATGCTAAAAATAACATTGTAAAACCATCTAGCTCTATGTTATACGTGTCTTAGATTGGGCTACTCTAACAAAAGAGTACAGACTGGGTGACTTGAACAACCAATGTTTATTTCTCATAGTTCTGGGGGCTGGGAAGTCGAAGATCAAGGTGCTGACAGATCTGGTGTCTAGAATGAGGGTGTTCTTCCTGTTATGCAGATGCCATCATCTCATTCTATCCTCCAAAGCAGACAGAGAGGAAGCTCTAGTCTCTTTCTCTTTTTCTAAAGACACTAATCCCATCATGAGGGCAGCACCCTCATTACCTGATATGGTTTGGCTCTACATTCCCACCCAAATGTCATCTTGAATTGTACTCCCATAATTCCCATGTATTGTGGGAGGGACCTCGAGGAAGATCATTTGAATCATAGGGGCAGTTTCCTCCATACTGTTCTTGTGATAGTGAATAAGTCTCACGAGATCTGATGGGTTTATCAGGGGTTTCCACTTTTGCTTCTTCCTCATTTTCTCTTGCTGCCACCATGTAAGAAGTGCCTTTCACCTCCTGCCATGATTCTGAGGCCTCCCCAGCCATGTGGAACTGTAAGTCCAATTAAACTTCTTTTTCTTCCCAGTCTTATGTATGTCTTTATCAGCAGTGTGAAAATGGACTAATATAGTAATTTGGTACCAGTAGAGTGGAGCATTGCTGAACAGATACCCGAAAATGTGGAAGTGACATTGGAACTGGGTAACAGGCAGAGGTTGGAACAGTTTGGAGGGATCAGAAGAAGACAGGAAAATGTGGGAAGGTTTGGAACTTCCTAGAGATTTGTTGAATGGCTTTGACAAAAATGCTGATAGTAATATGGACAATAAGGTCCAGGCTGAGATGGTCTCAGATGGAGATGAGGAACTTGTTGGGAACTGAAGCAAAGGTAACTCTTCCTATGTTTTGGCAAAGAGGCTGGTGGCATTTTACCCCTGCCCTAGAGATTTGTGGAACTTTGAACTCGAGAGAAATGATTTAAGGTGTCTGGGGAAGAAGTTTCTAAGCAGTAAAGCATTCAAAAGGTGACTTGGCTGCTGTTAAAAGCATTTCATTTTAAAAGGGAAACAGAGCATAAAAGTTCAGAAAATTTGCAGTCTGACGATGCAGTGGAAAAGGAAAACCCATTTTCTGAGAAGAAATTCAAGCCAGCTACAGAAATTTACATAAGTAGCAAGAAGCCTAATGTTAATCCCCAAGACCATGGGGAAAATGTCTCCAGGGCTTCTCAGAGACCTTCATGGCAGCCCCTCCTATCACAGGCCCAGAGGCCCAGAAGGAAAAAGTGGTTTTATGGGCCAGGCCCAGTGCCCCCATGCTATATGCAGCCTAGGGACTTGGTGCCCTGTGTCCAAGCTGCTCCAGCCATGGCTGAAAGAGGCCAATGCACAGCTTGGGCTATGGCTTCAGAGGGTGGAAGCCCCAGTCCTTGCCAGCTTTCATGTGGTATTGAGCCTACGGGTGCACAAAAGTCAAGAATTGAGGTTTGTGAACCTCCCCCTAGATTTCAGATGATGTATGGAAACGCCTGGATGCCCAGGCAAAAGTTTGCTGCAGGGGCAGGGCCCTCATGGAGAACCTCTGCTAGGGTAGTGCAGAAGGGAAATGTGGCATTGGAGCCCACACACAGAGACCCTATTGGAGCACTGCCTAGTGGAGCTGTGAGATGAGGACCACTGTCTTCCAGACCCCAGAATAGTAGATCCACCGACAGCTTGCACCGCATACCTGGAAGAGCCACAGACACTCAACGCCAGCCTATGAAAGTAGCCAGGAAGGGGGCTATACCCTGCAAAGCCACATGGGTGCAGCTGCCCAAGACTATGGGAACCTACCTCTTCCATTAGCATGACCTAGATGTGAGACATGGAGTCAAAGAAGAACATTTTAGAGCTTTAAAATTTGAATGTCCCACTAGATTTTGGACTTTCATGGGCACTGTAACCCCTTTGTTTTGGCCAATTTCTCCCATTTGGAATGGGTGTATTTACCTAATACCTGTATCCTCATTGTGTCTAGGGAGTAACTAGCTTGCTTTTGATTCTACAGGCTCATAGGCAGAAGGGACTTGCCTTGTTTCAGATAAGACTTTGGACTGTGGACTTTTGGGTTAATGCTGAAATGAGTTAAGACTTTGGGGGACTGTTGGGAATGCATGATTCATTTTGAGATGTGAGGACATGAGATTTGGAGGGACCAGGGTGGGATGATATCGTTTGGCTCTATGTCCCCACCCAAATCTCATCTTGAATTGTACTCCCATAATTCCCACATGTTGTGGGAGGGATCCAATGGGAGATAATTTGAATCATGGGGGCAGTTTCTACCATACTGTTCTTTTCATAGTGAGTAAGTCTCATGAGATCTGATGGGTTTATCAGGGGTTTCCGCTTTTGCTTCTTCCTCATTTTCTCTTGCCGCCACCATGTAAGAAGTGCCTTTCAACTCCTGCCATGGTTCTGAGGCCTCCCCAGTCATGTGGAACTGTAAGTCCAATTAAATCTCTTTTTCTTCTCAGTCCCAGGTAAGTCTTTATCAGAAGTATGAAAATTCACTAATACATTACCTCATATAAACTTAATTACTTCCAAAAGTCCCTATCCCCTAATACTATTCCAATAGGGGTCAGGGTTTCAGCATATAAATTCTGGGGGGACACATTTAGTCCACAGCAATATCCTTAATACATATTAATCAATTATAAATTTAAAAAGTTCACCACTTCAGTGAAACTTTCAACAAGTAATGTCATAGTAAACTTTTGTAATTAAATATTAATTATTAAAATTGGGAAAGATGTAAAAGAAAGAAAGCATATGCTTGACCAGTGATCAAATGCTATTATACACTGAAACCCATAATAAATATAATTTTAGTATCATGGAAAAAACCACAGAGCTAACATCTTTTCATTGTTTTTGTCTTGGGTTTTGTTTTTCTCCTGCCTATGATGTATTGTATTTCTGTAAATGACAAAAGGCTTCTGCACCTAAATCTAATGCACTCATATCAAGATATTGCTTTGGAATAGAAACAAGAAATTATTAAGAGGGATGAAATGGATGAGTCTAATAAATGTACAACAGATTCCTTTTTTCTGCTCTTCATGTCATGTCTTTTGAACTACTCCTCCAACCACGGACTGATCAGAGGGTTGGTGAAGACTGGATGCTATTGGAACTCAATAAACAAGTGCAACTTTGGATTAGATAATGTGGCAACACCTAGGGTTTTTAGATGCTGACAGAGCACTTGCTGTTGAATGAGTATAGACTTAAGGAGGGAACCAAAATAAACCATCACTGTGTTGTAGAACTCTCCATTTAACTTCTTATCTGGAAAATCTGGCTAATGTTCAACCCAAATATTCTCTATATACTAGATAGCACTTTGGCAAGATCCTATAATCCCACTTCTAGGAATCTATATTATAGAACTAACCAGACATATGTATGTGTGTATAAATCAGAATAATTTCTACAAATGTTCATTTGATTTGTTCTCTCTGTATTTCCTCACCCTCCCCAACTAACAAGCTAGTGGCCAAACTGTTGTTTGCTTCTTCAACTTATTTTCTAGGACAAAAAACAAAAGAGGCACGTCTAGAGTTTTTTCTATAAATGATAGATCATAGAAGACATAATAGTGGGCATGGGAAGGGACAGAGAGGACAAAATTAAAAGGCAAATAAATAAGAGATATTTTCTCAGACCAGAATGAGTCCTTGGTTAATATATGCACATCTCAGGTTTTAACCATCCACAGAACCCTAGCTGGATTTTCAGCTCCAGCTCTGCCATTGACATGGCAGATAAACTTGGTTAATCCCTATTCCAGGAGCTGGGGATTTAGCAGGGAATAAGACAGATAAGGCCCTATCTTCATGGAGCTTATATCCCTATCAAAAATAAACTAAAATAAGTAGCTCATTCTGCTCCAGCAATGACGTTACCCAAAACTAGGAGAAAAATCAGTCAAGAAAAAAATAAAAAACTTTCAGCAGTGACACAGATAATGGAGGTAGTAGACACAGATTTGTCAGCTAGTATAACTATGTTCAAACCGTTAAAAGAAGCCATAAACATACTGAGAAGAGACACAGATGATATAAGGTCAAATGGAACTGCTAGCACGAAAAATAAAATATCTGAAGTGAAAAATTCATTGGAAAGACTTAACAGCAGATTCACTTTGCAGAACAAAGTGAACTTGAAAATATAGCAAAAAATACACAAAAATAAAGCACACAGGAAAAAGTAATAACTAAAACAGTCACAATAGATTATAGGAAACTATTAAGCAGAAGAATGGTGTCAGGGACAGAAAAAGTATTTGAAGAAACAATGGTCAAAATTGTGCCAAATTTGATGAAAACTCGGACCCACAGATCGAAAATGTCCAGAAACCTCAAGGAAAATACAAATAAAACTATATCAATGCATATGATAATCAAACTGCTGAAAAACAGTGATAAAGAGAAAATATTTAAAGCAGCCAGAGAAAAATAATCCAAGTTACATATATAGAAGAGAAAAACGTAAAAATCCTCAAAGACTTCTCATCAGAAACTATGCAATCTGAAAGACAATGGAATCACATCTTTAAGAAAAATAAAATATATCCTTTCCATGTTTAGTGCTTCCTTCAGGAGCTCTTTTAGGGCAGGTCTGGTGGTGACAAAATCTCTCAGCATTTGCTTGTCTGTAAAGTATTTTATTTCTCCTTCACTTATGAAGCTTAGTTTGGCCAGATATGAAATTCTGGGTTGAAAATTCTTTTCTTTAAGAATGTTGAATATTGGCCCCCACTCTCTTCTGGCTTGTAGGGTTTCTGCCGAGAGATCCGCTGTTAGTCTGATGGGCTTCCCCTTGTGGGTAACCTGACCTTTCTCTCTGGCTGCCCTTAACATTTTTTCCTTCATTTCAACTTCGGTGAATTTGACAATTATGTGTCTTGGAGTTGCTCTCCTCTAGGAGTATCTTTGTGGTGTTTTCTGTATTTCCTGAATTTGAATGTTGGCCTGCCTTGCTAGGTTGGGGAAGTTCTCCTGGATAATACCCTGCAGAGTGTTTTCCAACTTGGTTCCATTCTCCCCATCACTCTCAGGTACACCAATCAGATGTAGATTTGGTCTTTTCACATAGTCCCATATTTCTTGGAGACGTTGTTCATTTCTTTTTATTCTTTTTTCTCTAAACTTCTCTTCTTGCTTCATTTCACTCATTCGATCTTCAATCACTGATACCATTTCTTCCAGTTGATTGAATCAGATACTGAGGCTTGTGCATTCATCACGTAGTTCTCATGCCATGGTTTTCAGCTCCATCAGGTCCTTTAAGGACTTCTCTGCATTGGTTATTCTAGTTAGCCATTTGTGTAATCTTTTTTCATGTAATCTTTTTTCAAGGTTTTTAACTTCTTTGCAATGGGTTCAAACTTCCTCCTTTAGCTTCGAGAAGTTTGATCATCTGAAGCCTTCTTCTCTCAACTCGTCAAAGTCATTCTCTGTCCAGCTTTGTTCCATTGCTGGTGAGGAGCTGCGTTCCTTTGGAGGAGGAGAGGCGCTCTGATTTTTAGAATTTTCAGTTTTTCTGCTCTGTTTTTTCCCCATCTTTGTGGTTTTATCTACCTTTGGTCTTTGATGATTGTGACATACAGATGGGGTTTTTGGTGTGGACGTCCTTTCTGTTTGTTAGTTTTCCTTTTAACAGTCAGGACCCTCAGCTGCAGGTCTGTTGGAGTTTGCTGGAGGTCCACTCCAGACCCTGTTTGCCTGGGTATCAGCAGCAGGGGCTGTAGAACAGCAAATATTGCTGAACAGTAAATGTTGCTGCCTGATCGGTCCTCTGGAGGTTTTGTCTCAGAGGGGTACCCAGCCGTGTGAGGTATCAGTCTGCCCCTACTGGGGGGTGCCTCCCAGATAGGCTACTCAGGGGTCAGGGACCCACTTGAGGAGGCAGTCTGTCTGTTCTCAGATCTCAAACTCCATGCCAGGAGAACTACTACTCTCTTCAAAGCTGTCAGACAGGGACATTTAAGTCTGCAGAGGTTTCTGCTGCCTTTTGTTCGGCTATGCCCTGCCCCCAGAGGTGGAGTGTACAGAGGCAGGCAGGCCTCCTTGAGCTGTGGTAGGCTCCACCCAGTTCGAGATTCCCAGCCGCCTTTGTTTACCTACTCAAGCCTCGTCAATGGTGGGCGCCCCTCCCCCAGCCTCGCTGCTGCCTTGCAGTTCGATCTCAGACTGCTGTGCTACCACTGAGCGAGGCTCCGTGGGCGTGGGACCCTCCGAGCCAGGTGCGGGATATAATCTGCTGGTGTGACGTTTGCTAAGACCATTGGAAAAGCGCAGTATTAGGGTGGGAGTGACCCAATTTTCCAGGTGCCATCCATCACAGCTTTGCTTGGCTATGAAAGGCAATTCCCTGACCCCTTGTGCTTCCCAGGTGAGGTGATGCCTCGCCCTGCTTCGGCTCATGCCAAAGGAACAACCAGTACCAGCCACTGCAAAAACATGCCAAATTGTAAAGACCATCAAGGCTAGGAACAAACTGCATCAACTAATGAGCAAAATAACCAGCTAACATCATAATAACAGGATCAGATTCACACATAACAATATTAACCTTAAATGTAAATGGGCTACATGCTCCAATTAAAAGACACAGACTGGCAGATTGGATAAAGAGTCAAGACCCATCAGTGTGCTGTATTCAGGAAACCCATCTCACTTGCAGAGACACACATAGGCTCAAAATAAAGGGATGGAGGAAGATCTACCAAGAAAACGGAAAACAGAAAAAGGCAGGGGTTGCAATCCTAGTCTCAGATAAAACAAACTTTAAACCAACAAAGGTCAAAAGAGACAAAGAAGGCCATTACATAATGGTAAAGGGATCAATTCAATAAGAAGAGCTAACTATCCTAAATATATATGTACCCAATACAGGAGCACCCAGATTCATAAAGCAAGTCCTTAGAGACCTACAAAGAGACTTAGACTCACACACAATAATAATGGGAGATTTTAACACCCCACTGTCAACATTAGACAGATCAACAAGACAGAAAGTTAACAAGGATATCCAGGAATTGAACTCAGCTCTACACCAAGCAGACCTAATAGACATCTACAGAACTCTCCACCCCAAATCAACAGAATATACATTCTTCTAAGCACGACACTGCACCTACTCCAAAACTGACTACATAGTTGGAAGTAAAGCACTCCTCAGCAAATGTAAAATAACAGAAATTATAACAAACTGTCTCTCAGACTACAGTGCAATCAACCTAGAACTCAGGATTAAGAAACTCACTCAAAACCACTCAACTACATGGAAACTGAACAACCTGCTCCTGAATGACTACTGGGTACATAACGAAATGAAGGCAGAAATAAAGATGTTCTTTGAAACCAATGAGAACAAAGACACAACATACCAGAATCTCTGGGACACATTTAAAGCAGTTTGTAGAGGAAAATTTATAGCACTAAATGCCCACAAGAGAAAGCAGGAAAGATCTAAAATTGACACCCTAACATCACAATTAAAAGAACTAGAGAAGCAAGAGCAAACACATTCAAAAGCTAGCAGAAGGCAAGAAATAACTAAGATCAGAGCAGAACTGAAGGAGATAGACACACAAAAAACCCTTCAAAAAATCAATGAATCCAGGAGCTGGTTTTTTGAAAAGATCAACAAAACTGATAGACCGCTAGCAAGACTAATAAAGAAGAAAAAAGAGAAGAATCAAATAGATGCAATAAAAAATGATAAACGGGATATCACCACCAATCCCACAGAAATACATACTATCATCAGAGAATACTACAAACACCTCTACAAAAATAAACTAGAAAATCTAGAAGAAATGGATAAATTCCTTGATGCATACACCCTCCCAAGACTAAACCAGGAAGAAGTTGAATCTCTTAATAGACCAATAACAGGATCTGAAATTGAGGCAATAATAGCTTACCAACCAAAAAAAGTCCAGGACCAGATGGATTCACAGTCTAATTCTACCAGAGGTACAAGGAGGAGCTGGTACCATTCCTTCAGAAACTATTCCAATCAATAGAAAAAGAGGGAATCCTCCCTAACTCATTTTATGAGGCCAGCATCATCCTGATACCAAAGCCTGGCAGAGACACTACAAAAAAAGAGAATTTTAGACCAATATCCCTGATGAACATCGATGCGAAAATCCTCAATAAAATACTAGCAAACCGAATCCAGCAGCACATCAAAAAGCTTATCCACCATGATCAAGTGGGCTTCATCCCTGGGATGCAAGGCTGGTTCAACATATGAAAATCAGTAAAACGTAATCCAGCATATAAACAGAACCAAAGACAAAAAACACATGATTATCTCAATAGATGCAGAAAAGGCCTTTGACAAAATTCAACAGCCGTTCATGCTAAAAACTCTGAATAAATTAGGTATTGATGGGATGTATCTCAAAATAATAAGAGCTATCTATGACAAACTCACAGCCAATATCATACTGAATGGGCAAAAACTGAAAGCATTCCCTTTGAAAACTGGCACAAGACAGGGATGCCCTCTCTTACCACTCCTATTCAACATAGTGTTGGAAGTTCTGGCCAGGGCAATCAGGCAGGAGAAAGAAATAAAGAGTATTCAATTAGGAAAAGAGGAAGTCAAATTGTCCCTGTTTGCAGATGACATGATTCTATATCTAGAAAACCCCATCGTCTCAGCCCAAAATCTCCTTAAGCTGATTAGCAACTTCAGCAAAGTCTCAGGATACAAAATCAATGTACAAAAATCACAAGCATTCTTATACACCAATAACAGACAGAGAGCCAAATCATGAGTGAACTCCCATTCACAATTGCTTCAAAGAGAATAAAGTACCTAGGAATCCAATTTAGAAGGGATGTGGTGGACCTCTTCAAGGAGAACTACAAACCACTGCTCAACAAAATAAAAGAGGACTCAAACAAATGGAAGAACGTTCCATACTCATGGATAGGAAGAATCAATATCATGAAAATGGCCATACTGCCCAAGGTAATTTATACAGTCAATGCCAGCCCCATCAAGCTACCAATGATTTTCTTCACAGAATTGGAAAAAAATACTTTAAAGTTCATATGGAACCAAAAAAAGAGCCCACATTGCCAAGACAATCCTAAGCAAAAAGAACAAAGCTGGAGGCATCACGCTACCTGACTTCAAACTACACTACAAGGCTACAGTAACCAAAACAACATGGTACTGGTACCAAAACAGAGATATAGACCAATAGAACAGAACAGAGCCCTCAGAAATAATACCACCCATATGCAACTATCTGATCTTTGACAAACCTGACAAAAACAAGCAATGGGGAAAGGATTCCCTATTTAACAAATGGTGCTGGGAGAACTGGCTAGCCATATGTAGAAAGCTGAAACTGGATCCCTTCCTTACACCTTATACAAAAATTAATTCAAGATGGATTAAAGACTTAAATGTTAGACCTCAAACCATAAAAACCCTAGAAGAAAACCTAGGCAATACCATTCAGGACATAGGCATGGGCAAGGACTTCATGCCTAAAACACCAAAAGCTATGGCAACAAAAGTCAAAATTGACAAATGGGATCTAATTAAACTAAAGAGCTTCCACACAGCAAAAGAAACTACCATCAGAGTGAACAGGCAACCTACAGAATGGGAGAAAATTTTTGCAATCTACTCATCTGACAAAGGGCTAATATCCAGAATCTACAAAGAACTCAAACAAATTTACAAGAAAAAAACAAAAAACCCCATCAAAAAGTGGGCAAAGGCTATGAACAGACACTTCTCAAAAGAAGACATTTATGCAACCAACAGACACATGAAAAAATGCTCATCATCACTGGCCATCAGAGAAATGCAAATCAAAACCACAATGAGATATCATCTCACACCAGTTAGAATGGCAATCATTAAAAAGTCAGGAAACAACAGGTGCTGGAGAGGATGTGGAGAAATAAGAACACTTTTACACTGTTGGTGGAACTGTAAACTAGTTCAACCATTGTGGAAGACAGTGTGGCAATTCCTCAGGGATCTAGAACTAGAAATACCGTTTGACCCAGCAATCCCATTACTGGGTATATACCCAAAGGACTATAAATCATGCTGCTATAAAGACACATGCACACATATGTTTACTGTGGCACTACTGACAATAGCAAAGACTTGGAACCAACCCAAATGTCCAACAATGATAGACCGGATTAAGAAAATGTGGCACATATACACCATGGAATACTATGCAGCCATAAAAAATGATGAGTTCATGTCCTTTGTAGGGACATGGATGAAGCCGGAAACCATCATTCTCAGCAAACTATCACAAGGACAAAAAACCAAACACCGTATGTTCTCACCCATGGGTGGGAATTGAACAATGAGAACACTTGGACACAGGAAGGGGAACATCACACACCGGGGCCTGTTGTGGGGTGGGGGCAGGGGGAGGGATACCATTAGGAGATATACCTAATGTAAATGACGATTTAATGGGTGCAGCACACCAACATGGCACATGTATACATATGTAACAAACCTGCACGTTGTGCACATGTACTCTAGAACTTAAAGTATAATATATATATAAAAAGAAAAATAAAAAATATCATTTAGTAAACCCATAATTTGCCCTAAATAATAGATTTGGGCAATGATCATCAAGTCTGTTAACATCTCAAAACAGACGATTTACATCATTTGTCTGCTAATGAAAGTACACAAAATAACCTAATATGTATTTTGACCAAAAATAATACAATAAAATAACGTGAATGAGATCAAACGTCTAGATGCAAAAAATGAGTTTATAAGAAATACAGGGTAAGCTGCACACAGTGAGTGGCTCATGCCTGTAATCCCAGCAATTTGGGAGGCCGAGGAAGGTGGATCACCTGAGGTCAGGAGTTTGAGACCAGCCTGGCCAACATGGCAAAACCCCATCTCTACCAAAAATACAAAAATTAGCCAGGCGTGGTGGTAGATGCCTGTAATCCCAGCTACTTGTGAGGCTGAGGCAGAGGAATTGCTTGAACCCAGGAGGCAGAGGTTGCAGTGAGCCGAGATAACGCCACTGCACTCCAGCCTGGGTGAGAGTGAGACTCGGTCTCAAAAAAAAAAAAAAAAAAAATACAGGGTATAGAGGAGCATATTAAGTAACAAGTGGTCACAATCAGCAAACTTCAGAATAAGGGAAATACTATAGAACAAATGATGTAGTTTACATTGTTTCTTAGCCAAATAAATAGTAAGAAGATAAAAAGTAATTTAAGAAATATAGCAGTCAAATTCAATGTGCAGATTTTATTTCTACTCTAATTTTAACAGACTATAATTTTTTAAAAGTTGCACTAACTGGATATTTGATAATATTAGGGAATCAGAGATCCATAATGAAATATTTATGGTATTTGCAAATGCGTTTGGGGAGAAGGTGAAGAATATGCACAGGTATAAATGGAACCAGAGTGGCCATTTGTTTATTTGTTACTATAACTGGGTAAAGCACATATAAGGGGTTCATTTCTCTCTACTCTTATTGATACATTTATAGAACAAAAAAATAAAGAAAATAAAACTAAAAAACTTATAGTTTTTATTTTTGTAAGCTGATGGAACGAAATATATATTCTCTGTTGGTACAGACATGTTTTTTGTAGTGCTATAGAATTGAAATCGGAGGAAGGGGAATAAGGATATAAAAATGTATGTAGCATAATCCCAATTAGTTTTTAAATGTATTGTACTATTTTCATATACATACAAATGAGAGAGGGAGAGAAGGGAGAGGTGGAAACAAGCAAGCATGTAAAAATGTTAGCTGGAATTATTTCCAAGCAATAGAATTATGAGTAATTTTTAACTTCATGAAAATTTTCTCTTTTTAAGTTTTCCACATGATTTATGACTATAATTAAAAAAACCATAAATTATCTAAAATAAAGAACAAAAACAAATGTATCCAAAATCAAACTTATAAAGCAGAATATTAAGTCTGTCCTTTACTCTGGAGTTCATGAATAAAGTGATAATTTAAAAATAGTGAGTCACAATACCCATACATCTGCTATGGTATCTTCCTGAGGCACATTTGGTCCTTTCCTTCCTTGCTTTCTGAAAGTACATGGTATACGTCTCTTTTTCTAGTGCTTATCTATTCCGTTATACTATCATTTTTAAGTGCCTCTCACTCTTCTCTTGCCTAAATGTAAAATCTTAGAGACATCTTATTCTCCTTTGTATCTCAGCACTGACACACAACAGCAGTGTCAATGACGAGATTATTGGAGGAGTTACTAAAGTGCTGTCAAAAAGAAATAATATAAAATTAAACAAAAACCAGAGAAAACAGGATTAAAACAAAGATTCTCTTTACACCAGAAGACATTTTGATGAGATCTACTAATCCATTGTTCACTCATTTAAACAAATATTAAGTTTCAATCTTGTGTTAGGTAGTTAAAGAAATGCAAAACAAAACAAAAATCATATTAACTGCCCCCAAGAAGGTCAGAATCACATAAGGAAAAAGAGAGATTCATAAATAACTGCAATAACATAATAGGAGAAATGGAGGCATAAGTGGTACAAAAGTCCATCATGGAAGAGTAAAGAATATTTACATCCCACAGATCACAGAGGAAAAACTCTGTGGAGAAGACAGCATTGGCATTGTCTTGGAAAATGGCTGGTAAAAAACACACGGGCAAAGAATCACATGAGTAAAAACAAAGTAGACATACACATACTTTGGCATTGTCACTAAAAACGAAAAAGGCAGAAATTGACTAGATGGAATCAGAGGCTTATAATTACGATGATTACTAACGAAAAGCCAACAACTGGTCAGATATTCATAAATTTTTTCCAGTAAATGTTTATTAAAAGATCCTGAGCACCAAGCACCATGTCCATCACCATTGTGATCCTAGCTCTGTTCGCCTGTCCACCTCAAACAGTTGTTGCCCCCAGCACACAGGCAATGTGTTAGTCTTCTATTGTTGTTCATTCCTCACTCCTCTCTCCCACCTCCCTTTCATCCCCATCCAACTCTTCCATCAAAGCTCCTTTTGGAGGTCACATTTTCAGGCCAATTACTGCCTTCGGCCACCCTCCCTGGTGCTTTGAGGGTGTGTGCACCCACCATCGTGCCCCATCACCACTGTCACTGCTGTTTCACGTTACACTCTAACTGCCTTATGCGTTTCCTCCCTGACACCATGATGGTCCTCACCTTCAAAGAGCTTTTGCTCAACATGTGCGGAAGAAGGGAGTAAAAGAAGGAAAGCGGGACATAAAGAAAAAATCCTTCTCACGCAACATGCGGTTCTGCCTCTGCATTATTGGCCTGGTCATCATCATAGCCCGTAGAGCTGAGAAGGGTTTTGTAGTTGAAAACACTCGGATTCCATCTGCTAAACTATCCTACCAGACCCACTTGCTGTTAATAACAACATTCCTCTCAACTATCAAATCATTATTGACTTTTTGTGGATACATGATGGATCAATCACTGATCTCAAACGGGAATGGGAATGGCGTCCTTGATTAGTATCTAACTGTAGACGCTGACAAGAGATTTGCTTTTCTTCTGTTTGAAAGAATGTGCAGGGGAGGAGGATAGAGAGGTAGGGGAGGGAAGCCATCTGTAAGCATCCCTTCCGGACCAGACGTTTCCCTTTCAGAACTCCACCCACAACACATCTCAATAGACATGGGAACAATTTTCACCAGGGCAATCGGGTCATTGGTACTGAGTTTCTCTTTACATCAAGGGCATCCTAATGGCATTTTGTTGTTTTCGTTGTTGTTTTGCACAAAGGAAGCCAGAATATCTATTTCATTTTCTCCAAAAGATTTACATCTTGGCCAGTGTCAGATTACTTTTCACTGTCGCTGTCACGCTTGGCTACCTTCATACTGTTGACTTAATAAATCAAACTTACCTGAATGTCCCCAAATGTGGCCAGGAAGGAGAGTCTGATTCTTTTTTTAATAAGCACACACTGACCAATCATTTAGACTCCTCTGCACTTCTAGAGCTAAGGAGACATTCCCATTACCTCATAATGTCCCCTATTAGTTCTCTCTGGTTTTATTAAAACCTTTTCTCTTTCATTAAAATAAAAAGCCTCTAAAAAACTACAGTTACAGATTTTCTGCAACCCACAATTTATGGCTGCTACTTGCAACCTTCAAAAGCTTTTAAAAATAGTATCGGCTCTATTATTCTACATTATGGTAATTGTAGTAAAGATTTAAGAGGCACTTTAAGACTTTTTAGCTCTACAGTATATTTCTGTTCCAATTTCTTGCTTAGGCATTTGGGAAAGAAGCCTTATTTAAAAGCTTTACCCTCTGCCCCCTGATATACAGCTTTCCTCTTAACTACAGTAGCTGGACCTCACCACACAATTAGGGAAGCTAGGTCTCCAATTAAAGCTCAGCAAAACATGGGGCAGAGCACATCTTTCCAGAAGCCCCTTCCATTTATATGCACCTGACAATAATCAAAATTTTTCTCATGTGCTAGGTACCTTTGACCCCTTCGTTATGCTTCACATTCCCTTGTTAACTCTCCACCCCTCCTTTGCTCCCATAGGAAATCAGTGCAGATAATCACAAGATTAAATAACTCTAATGCCACTGCTAAAATGTTCAAAGCCATTAATATAACAAATGCCCACAGAGCCACAGGGATTTATACAGTATTGAAATTAAACTGACCTCACCTTATCTTCGACATAGATCTGTTCTTCCTAGTTAACCTGTGTTTTCTTCTTGTTGCCCAGTCTAGGATGGTTACAATTCAAAACAACCAAGGAAACAGCTAATGGAATTTCCACAACTGTGAGCATGCATAAATCCCAACCTGGCATTGTCCTTTGTATTCAATGCACCAAACGGGATGAGCATTTTAAACACAATTCCCTCCACACACCACATTGCTAAGGCATTCTTCTTAGGCACACACCATAAGGAAAAACCACACATTCCCTGATTCTCCCTTCCCTCCTTTAGGAATCCAGTAGCATCTGGACAGCACAAATCTGTAACAGTCCCCAACTCTTCAAAGTATAGAGCCAAGTCCCAGACATTTCTTGTTCTGACTAGAGCTCTCCTACTGCAGAGCCACGATCTTTCATTGTATCAATATTTATCAGCTGGGGAGCTTTACACGTGAACTTCCTAACTGAGCACATTTTCCCCCAACTCCTAGCTTTCTTCCAAAGCACATGATAGCTCTATTCCACACCTAGAGTAAATAAGCTTAAGTGTTTCTGCTTTGTTTTGCCTGGCTCCAAGTTTCCATGTAAATTTCAGAATGGTGAAACACACAGCGATTCCTGCCCACTGGTATTTTATGATTTTAATTTGCTCGAAACCTCTGAATTTCATTATATTTTCCCATTTGGTGCATGGGATTTTTACAGTTAACAGATGTTCACTTAATAGAGTCTCCTAGTGAGCAAATCAGTTTTTTCCCTCTGGTATTCACGTAACTTTCTAGTCCTGCAATAGCTGTTTCTGGTGCCTGCCAAGTTATCTGGCAGTACAAACTCAGATAGAAAAGTGCAACAGTTATTTGTAAATGTATATTCCCATTCCTTCCGTCCCACTCACTCCAACTTAACTACTTCCTCATTAACATCATGTGAGAAAGCCCGCAGGAGAAAACACTAACTACAAAAAAGGGACAGGTTTCACTCCCAGATGAAAAGATGTTCTGCGCCCAATAAATATGTTCTTAGCCTCTAGCCACTGAAAATGCCAAAATGTTTAATGCATCCAAAATTCTAAAGGGAGAGTTTTCCAAATTGTCCTAGACCAATCTCCAACTATTGAGTTGTTTGGAGGGCTTTATTCAAATATATCTGAGGACGTTAAAATAAATCACAACACTGTAGCAAGGTCCTCGTCCGAGGAATCCTGACTTATCTGCTTACAGTTCTTTACTTACCTAGGAAAGGAAAGGTTCTGGAGTTTCTGCAGAGGCTGTATCATAGGTTACCTTCAGGTTTCAAAAACTATCTACAACTCTGAGTAGCAGATATCCCACTGACACCCCTATTTGTTTTAGGATAGGAAGGATGATCTCTCTTGAGAAGTTATTTGGATCCCAAATTATCCGATTAAGAGGCAGAAGTACAGGGCAAAATTTCTCACTAAGAAATAGAATATCACAACTTGCTAGAAGTCTTCATTGTTATTTCTCTGCAGGATTTCTAAGATTAGGGTTTGTGGCAAGAGAAGGATAAAATAAGGAGTGGGAGGAATTTGGGAATGTCATCAGATCGTATTCCTTTTCTCCTGATTGAAGACTCCTAAACATCTGCAACAGACTTGGTTCTCCTTGGGCCTTGTAGAGAGCTGTCTGGCTTTCTGACATAATCTTTTCCAGTGCCCTTATCTAAAATGTTCACACCCTGACCAGCTGTCCAGTCTGGCTGTGACATTTATAGCCTCTAGGTTAAATCGTTTCTAAGGACTCAGCTAAATTTTTCCTCTTAATGAAGTTCTCCCTGAGCACCACCATTTATTCTAAACCAAATTAATATGTATCTCTTTGTAGCTGAGGAAGACTTTATTTTCCAAATGTCTTATTTAACAGGTAAGTAAACTGAGTCCATTTGCACCTAAGGTATTCACTTAATTTCTCATAGATGGCTAAACTGAGAGCCAGAAATTAAACACGAGGTTTCAGACACCTGAAGCACTTTCTACTACCTCAGTTACAATCTACTTTATCATTATTCTTTAGATTTTTATCTTCCTCACTATCCCTGTATCCTAAAGCATTTTTAGGTTCACTGGGCACCTCTTCTATGCTAGGTGCTATAAATGCATTTCTCCACTTAATCCTAGCACAACTGAAAGTAACATTTATCAGTCATACTCGTTAGAAAAACAGAAACCATCTAGATGTTTCAAACAGCAGAAACCGAATGTATGAAATCCAATACACTGGGTATGGGAGAGTTGAGAAGCCTAACAGGAATGGCAAGGCTACCCAGAATATAAGCTCTTAGCTCAGGGCTGGAGAGACCAGGGAGAAGGCATGTCACCATACCCATCTGTGAGGGAAGCTGCAGCGGTAGTCACCTTGTCCTGTGGGAGCTGGAAGAGTGGAGGAAAGGCAGCTGCTGCCAGAGGGGCTGCATGGTGCCCACACAGGGAGAAATACTCTCACTTTTCCCTTTCTTCACCTTTTACTCTCCCATCAGTGCCTTCTGTGGGCCAAACCTAGGATAAGCCAATTAAGAAGGGAGCTTGCAGGTGTCAGACCCCACTGTGATTCAGAGCTGAGGAAGGGTTAAGACTGACCCTGAGGGCAAAGAGACAAATATCCTACACATAAAGTACCATCAGCCTCATTTATCAGTTCAAGGAACTTAGGCTGAAACATGACATACTTACGAAAGTTAGATATCTAACTTAAAAAACCTGATATAGTTCCGATGTGTTTCCCCCACCCCGCCCCTCAAATCTCATGTTGAATTGTACCCCCCAGTATAGGAATTGCGGCCTGGTGGAAGGTGACTGGATTATGGGAGTGCATTTCCCATGAATGGTTTAGCACCATCCCCTTGGTGCTGTCCTTGCAATAGTGAGTGACTTCACGTGAGATCTGGCTGTTTACGTGTGGCACCTCTCTCTCTTGCTCCTGCTCTGGCCAAGTGACATGCCTGCTCCCCCTTCATTTTCCACCATGATTAAGTTTCCTGAGGCCTCCCCAGAAGCCAAGCAGATGCCAGCATCATGCTTCCTGTACAGGGTGCAGAGCTATGGGCCAATTAAATCTTTTTTCTTTATAAATTACCCAGTCTTAGGTATTTCTTTATAGCAAGGTAAAAACAGACTAATGCAGGACCAATTCTACATTCCAACTTCGACACTGTGCAATGGATTCTGTTGCCCATAATCTCCCACTGCCCTCCAATCCAATCCAGTGCCGCACAATCCAATCCAATCCAGTGCCTACAAATACTCTCTCACTGCTCTGTTTTGTCTTCCTCCTCACCCAGGAACACACAGCAGGTGCTTAATGTGTTACCAGTGAGCTGGATGAAATGCCAATCAAGCAGCCCTGGTTCTGTTCACAGGTGAAGGGCTCCCTATGTGAGTTTCCAGAGGCTGTTGATTTTAAGCTTAGAAAAACTCCTATTACTCCATTTGTTGAAAAGGAAGATGGCATCATTGACTCCCAAAATCATGAATATTCATGGAGGATGACTTGAAGTCGGTCATAGGGGGCTTGTGTCTGAAATAATATGGGATACAGTTGTGTTTATGAGCAAAGCCTTTAGAATTAGACTGAGCTGGACACAAACTTTTGCTTTGAGAGTCACAAGCTGTGTGACCTTGGGGAAAGTGAATATACCTCTCTGAGCATTCATATCCCCATGGGTAAAATTAAAATAACAGGACCTATCACACAGGGTTGTTAGAAATAAATTAGATCAGTTATATAAAAAGAGTTGGTATAGTGCCTAACACAATGTAAGCGCTTAATACATGTTACAAAAGATGAAATCAATAGATGTTCAGAAAAATGTTCTCTAGGAAGAAATACAACTTTACACGGATAGACTAAGAAGTAAGGCTTCTCTCCAGTACTCCTGCAATAACTCATAATTAAGCAATAACTTGGCAATAACAAACCGGCAACCTTAGTCAGCAGCAAACCCTCGGGTCTTTACTAATACTATGGGGGCATTTAAATGTCTTTTGGTTCTTAATTGGCAACAAGTTAGTAACCCAAGAATGTAAAAATTCCATTTCTCCACATCCAGCTGATCAATATGCACTCAGCATGCGCCAGCTCTTCGCCTCTCACGGGAATAAAATAAATTGTCAGTCAGCAGCACAATTTTGTGGTGACGGTGGTGGTAATTTTTTTCTTTTGCTAAATTATTCATCTCCTCGAAAAACAATTTGATAAATGTTTATTTCTTCATAATACCTTCCAACAACCGCTGATTTGTGATCCTTGATGTGGACTGAATTTAAATTGTGACGAGGTAAGGGCTTCATGAAAACACCTAGACAGAGCCACAGAAGAGCTCTGGTTTTTGTTTTTGTTGTTTTTACCCTGCTCTCTGAGAGTGCCCTGGCCTCCCACAGCATGAGGGCACTAATTGAATTTAAGAGATGTAATAAGTGAGAAGCACACTTAAGCACAACCTGCAGTGGGAATGCCAACAGCGCAGGTTTGGCAGGAGACTTGGCGGTAGCACAAGGGAACAGCCCCACAGCCAAACCAGAAAGACCGGGACTCAGAGTTGTGCCAATGAGTGGTCTACACAAGAAGACAGGTGAGAGAGAGGCTGGGGGCAGGTGGAACTGTGAGTGCTCTCTGGCATTACAAAAGCTTTCTGACCAGGACGTTCTATCTAAAACATGATAGAACACACATAGGGCTATTTTCTTCTGTCTGCCCTTCTGAATAACACCTCATGACCACTACTATTTAGATGATCCCCAGCTTGAGAAAAAGTCAATGCTTCTTGCAGGTAATTGGGTAGGAAGGTGGTGCACCCAAGGGATCATTCTCCTTCTAGTCTTCTCTATCATCTTCATGTCCTTGATGGCAAATGATTGGGTGTTTTCCAGTGTTTTTTCCAAACATGTAAGGGAATTTAAATTAAGAAGAACTGAAGCTCAGTATGCCAAGATCAGCAGGAAAGAGTGTTATTTTCCTTCACACAGGAAAACACAGAAGTTAGTGGATGCTGCTTGGCACTTGTCCTTACTGAGTAATCCCACCGATGGAAATTCCCTCTCAGTAAAGACCCGCCGCACAACCAGACTTCTGTCCTGCCTGCAGTGTGAAGCAAACTCAGATTTAGCTTGTTAAACTTTTAAACAATCACATGCACGTCCCATTTTCTGATGTAGTAAGTTCTGGAAAAGGACTCATGCCAAATTTTTAAATGTCATTTCTTCTAAGCACTAAAACTTTTCTTAGCATCATATTTTACATACACAATTTTTAAAATGCTGCAGTCAAATTTATTCCTGAGCGAGGTAAGTTCCTGAACTTTTGTACTCATGGTGGCTGCTGTTTCAGCAGCTGCCTCTGAGCAGTTGATAGTTTGCCCTTTAGATAAGTGGTGTAAACTAAAGCACCTACAGAAGTCAGAAAAATAAGTCAGTGAAGCCAGAAACATCCAGGAATGTTAGAGGCAATGATGGGAACTGTGGACAACTTGAGAACACGGGCCCCATGCACAGAACTGCTACCAAGCTCCAGAAAATTGCCTTCATGAGGAGTAAAATCGCAATATTGCCAGTTCTTCTAATTTTGCCAAAGAATTGCCAAGTTCTAATTTTTTAAGAGACGTTGGAAATCTGGATATTAAATAAAATCAATTGGCAACCAATTCAATCAAAATAAAATAAACATAGTATGGCCAAACTTGTACAGTAGTTTGTGATTTCTAACCAGTATTATCCCCTTCCAAAATTTGTAATACATTGCATTAGGCTGTATTGGGCTGCAGTAGGAAATTAAACCAAAAGGACAGTGGCTAAACACACAGAAGACTGTTTCTTGCTCACATAACAGTTCTTAGTAGTTCCAAATCAGTTGACAGAGGATGCAGGGGAGGTGAGGGAGGGCCTGCTGCCTACAGTTGAAGTAGGAAGCAGACTCTGGACATAGAGCTTAGACTCAGACCAGGTTGAAGACTAGCAAAAACAGGCAAGAAGCAAAAGCAACTCTCTGTAAGACATGCCCACTAGTGCCATGACAGTTTATCTATGGCAGCACCCAGAAGTCATTGCCCCTTTCCATGGCAATGGCCTAACGACCCAGAAATATACTTTTTCTAGAAATTTCTACATAATCCACCCTTTAATTTGCATATAATCAAAAGTGGGTATAAACATGACTGCAGAACTGTCCCTGAGCTGCTACTCTCCACATGCCACCTGAGGGTAGCCCTGCTCTGCAGACGCAGTCATGGAGCTGCCTCAACAAAACTGTTTTCTTCTACAACTGGCTTGCTTTCCAATTCTTTCCTGAGCGAAGCCAAGAACCCTCTCCAGCTAAGCCCCAATTTGGGTCTCACCTGCCCTGCATTTCAGTCATTCAGGAAAGCAGGGTAAGAAGCTCTGCTATTTCCAGTATATAACTTTCAAGGGAACCAGGGGGTCACCTCTGTCCCAGTCACATATTACCTCCTCTCTATTATTCCTTCCTTGTGGAGGCAAAGGTGCTGGAGGGGAAAGAAGGAAGTAAAAGACAAAATGTGCCTTTCTCCTAACACAACCTTTTCTGTTCAGAATCTGGAGGTATTATTCTAGGGCAATCTAGAGAGAAGCGGGTATCTTGTATCGGTGCTCTTTTTCTGTTTTTTGAAAGTGACAGATTATAGATTTTATGACAGTCCAAAGTTTGCAAGGGATACATGCATCATTCTCTACTTTGAGATGGAAAAAAAAACCCTGAAGTTATCAGTGATTGCCAATAATGGGCATGATTTCACGACCATCACAGAACATTAGAGTTGAAAGCATACTTAAAGACACAGCGCAGCCTCCTCAATGTACAGAGGAATGCTTCTCAATGGTTTCGCAACTCATTTGAGGCAGATGTACAATAAGAAAAATCCCAAACCACGGTTTTCTCCACCACTTTATGTACATGGTCTGAGTTGCAGCGTAAAACGCTTTTTCCACGAAGCTTAAAGGAGTACTATTGTACGATGGTCCATTTTTAAATGTAGATTTCAAAAGACAATAATAGCATCATAAAAGGGCAAGAGGAATATAGTAGACATCTGTCATTTTTTGCCTTCCCAATATATATTCTGTCTTCTTCTGCCAACAGCACCCTAATTTCCTTTGAGGAACAAGCTGTCTGTCCCCATGTTAAATGTTTTTTGACCTCATACCTTCCTCTAGTCCCAGGAACAGGCAGACGCCCCAAACCTGGCCAATCAGAGCATCTCTGCTGTAGCCAGAGTATCTGATTCAGGGATAAACACATGTTCCAAAAAAGGCATACAGACTACATTCAGGGACTTTTATTTGATTCCTTGGACAGAGGAAAAATGTTTCTGCTAGACTCGAATAAAAAAGGGATAAGCAAGGAGCTGTTCAGCCTACAGAGTAGACAACTCCATTTACTCGTGAAGCTGAAACAGATGAGAACAGTTACCTGATGGAAGGAAAGTCCTCCATCCCCTGGCATTATTTGAACCTCTGGATCTAGCTGCTTGCATTGTCAATCCTAGTTGTTGCTGTTGTTGTTTTAAGTCAATTTGAGGTGGGTGATTAAAAAAAAAAATAAGTCCTGCTAACAGAAAAGGTATTACAGAGAAATCAGCAACTATATTCAAGGATGAAAAGTCAAAATTGACAACTTATTCACTGTTTGTGAGGGAAGCTCCAGAGTCTTTAGAGGGGAGACACGTAGATATAAATGGAAAATAATAGCTACAGTAATAAGTACTCCATAAATGTGAGCCCTGTCAGGTGCTGCTCTAAAACCTTTACTTGTATTAATTCACAGAAATTTCACAATCCTGTGAAGAAGGCATTATCGTTATCCCCATTTTACAGATATAAGAATTCACAAAATTAGCAAGTGTTAGAGCCAGGAATAAATGCCTCATTCTATAAACTTCAAAGATGTAGTTCTCTTTCCTACTGTCGTAATATCTTGAGAGATATTTCTTCACGAATAACATTGGTCCAAAAAATTGGTAAGAGTATTCATTATAAAATGTTACACAGAAAAGGACTGGTTTTTCCACTTATTTGAATAATAATAATACTCTTCCTCATTGAGGACTTTACCTAGTCTGAAGATACGAAAACTAAAGTCAAGGCCAACGTTAGCCTGTGTGGCTCCCCTGGGCAAATGCAGCCTTGTTTCAGGCTGGTTTCTCTTAGCCTAGTGCTTTTGTGCAGTGCACCAACTGCACAACCAGACACAGCAACCCTGACTAAAGACCAAGTTGATTTAATAAATTGCTCAAAACCAGAGGCCTTAAAAGTAACAGAACCAGAACCAGAACCAAGGTCTCCAAATGTCCATGACAGCATAAAAAACAATCCAGTCTTCGCCTGGGTCCCCCTCTTTATGCTAGTGCTCCTCATGCATGCTCAGTGCTACAAATATCTGTGTCTTGTTTTTATCGCCAGCCAACCACAAAGAATAAAGGCTGCAAGTGGTGATGGATAGACCAAAGCTTTGCTGTCAGGTGTTCGTTCCACTTGTTTCTCTTGTCCTGTGCATAGGTTTGAGCACATTGATTAAATTTTTATGCATTAGTCTGCCCATTTGTAAAGTGGGAATAAATATCTACTCCCCTGGGTTTTGGCATAGTGACTGGCCCCATAGCAAGCACAAACAAATGGCAGGTCTTTCTTTCCCACCTCTGCGTGCCCCCCAGGCTCTCTGCTCATCCAGACTTTCTGAACGGGGTACACATTTTGGGAGCAGCCAGCAGTGAGGTCTCCGGGACTTCCCGTTCTGATTAATGAAGAATCTACAATGCTCAGTGAACTGGGGCTGGAGTGTTTTGATATAGCAAAGGCAGTCCTCCCTTCCCTCATTTATATTTTAGAAGGTCCAGATCAGACACTCCATACCTAGTTTGCTCCCATAGGACAGGGTTGACCTAGAACTATAAAATGCGACTACCATGATAAGTTTGCTAGAGGTATGATGACCATGATTAGTGAGAGAAGGGAAAAAGGACTTTTCAGCTGACATTAAAGGGCAACTGGAAGAGAAAACAGAACAACCAAAATTATGTTTAAAACATCCACATAAAGTAACAGAGACATTTATGAATCTGGTTAGATACTATTAGTCTGTATTTAAGTCAAAAAAAAAAAAAGAGAGAGAAAGAGAAAAGAAAAACTAAACTTCTCAAAACCCAGTGTGGCAAATAGCACTCACTGCTTTTCTCTAACAAAAAAAGATGAAAGCAAAATGTGACTCTTTTTTTTCAGAAAAAACAAAAAGGATTCACTATTTTTCTTTTTAGCACTTACTATATGCTTTCCATGTGCTGCATATAACACAAACATGTCCCTGTTCCTTGTGAGACTTATGCTTAGATGGGGAAAGAAGACATATGAGAAGGGAAGGTGAGTAACTACATGAGATAGAACATTTTTAGTCATCTGACACTTGATAAACTCAATAGTTACAGAAGTTATAGGGTGGAGAATTCATTCAAAACTCTTCTCCTCTCTTCCCTTCATATCCATATCCAATAATTCACCAAATCCCATCTTCTCTCCCTCCTCCATCTCTCTCCACAACTTATTCTTACCATCACCACTGCTCCACCCTTGTTCTGGTCACCAGCATCTCTAGCCTTGACCATTTCAGCAGCCTTTGCAGACTCCAGTCTTTCTGCTCCCATACTGAACTTTGATTAGTGTTTTTAAAATGCAAACTTAATTAAATCACCTTCACTGCTTAAACCACTTTGAGGATACCCCACAGATGTCAGAAAAAATCAAAATTACATTAAATGATACAAGAGTTCTTCATTCTCTGCCTGTCTCTGCAGCTTTATCTCCCAACATTTTTCTTCATATTCAAGGCCAGACTGAATACCAAGGTCTCCCATCTCTGGCCTTTGGCAAGCTGTCTTCTCACTGCCCAGAATGACCTTACCCTCACTCATTTTCTTATGTCTGGATTATTACTGTTTATTCTTTTAAATTTAGTTTTAGATGTCATCTCCTCTGGGAAGGACTCTCTGACCCTTCACAAGACAGACAGAGAGATAGATCCCACACATACACTTAACAGCTATTCCACCTGGATACTCCTCCAGCATCTTGTATTTACCCTAATCAAGATACCACATTGGAATTTCTGTTTGCATCTCTGACTCTCCACTAGACTCAAAGTTCACTGATACCTGCAGTTCCTGCATTGTAGTAGATTTCCAGTGCCTCGCAAAGATTCTAGCAGACATTAAGTACTCAGAAAATGCATATTAAATGACTGAGTAGGTTGGAGTTTCCGGAAGAGAAGTTAGGAAAGAGATGGAGTTCCAAATCAGACTTAGAGGAGTGTAAACAGGTAAAATGGAATGGAGGGAGACTTTCCAATAATTTTGATAAACAATGGAGCTTACCAAAATGCAAATATCCTTGTGGTTAACACTCAAAGATATTGTTTATCACTGAGTTTGTTCCAATTTAAAGCCAGGCACTACGTAAATAAGAGAGAATGTCAGAGGGAATAAACTTTTGGGGGTGAAAGAAAACAAAACTCATTATTTCTAAATGAAACACCTCCATTTTAGCCCGTTTATTCTTCCAATCGGCAAAATTTTTCAAACTTCAGTTAGGAAAAGAGACCTTAGATAAATGTTTTAAAATATTTGTTTCCAAAACATTAAGTGCTATGTTGTGATTGAAATAAAATATATACCTTGTAGAAGAAAGCAGTATTTAGTGGTTCTCACTATAATGGGAAACCCAAATGTCTTTACCTGACTCTTCATATCTCTCCATCCTGGCTTCTTAAAAAATCCCTTTATTCTTCTTCTTTTTGCTACCATTTCTAGTCCCATAAAATAAGAAATATTCCCAGGTAAACCTTAGTTGTATTCTTATATCTCTCCCTTTTTACATCTTGTAACTTTTTCTGGAATACCTTTCTCTTTCCTGAGCTGATAAACTCACTCATTAATGCTCAATTCAAGTTCTTACCTCCTCTGTGAAGTCATTTCTATCCCCTCCAAAAGTGACCCAATTCTATCATTTCCATTCTTTCATAGTTGTCTATCTTTATTTAAATACTTTCCAAAGAGCACTAGTTTCATGGAATGTCAATAGGTCATACAGGGAACTACAGTTTTCATTTTCTATAATTTGTGAAATATTTGGCTAAAGATGTAGCATTTCTGCATATTTTAATATGCTAATATGCACTATGAAACTTAAGGGATTATGGTTTGATGCATTTTCCCCAATTTTATACAGTCATAAAATTTTTGAAACCAGGAATCCCTTTCTTCACCAAATAACTTGTGTTCTTCCAAATATTTTGGGAAATGTGACTTATTATGTGGTTATCTACATGTCCCAGAGAGTCTTCCTGGAAATAAGATTCATTTCTTATTGCTCTTTGCAACCTCAATAATCAGCACATAGTAGGTTGTTAATAAATATCTCTATGAATTAATTTATAGAAAGAGGAGAAGGTACTGAAAAAAGGGTAATAGGGATGGCCAGCCCCATGTATCTCATACGATGGAAAAAGGAAATACTCACCTAAACACATTTCCCTACCTGTGCAGTCCAACATAACATGACTTAATTACAAGTCATAGAAATCCAACTCAGCCTAAACTTTACTAAACAGAAATGTCTTGGTAATGTGGTGGAATACTGGAGTAGGTTACAGATTTGATGGGGAGGTTGCAAAAATCTAGGACCTAGAGGAGAAGAATGAGTGACTTCATGCTATTGGGACACAAATGCTCTCCCCACATCCATCTTTCATCATTGCAACACTGTTTCTCCTTGCACTTATGCGTCATGTCCTCTAATTGAAATTGGTTAGTCAGAATGATAGGAAACATAGGGACCTTAGCCAAAACAAATACTTTTATCAGAAAGTGCAAGCCTCATTCTCTCAATGTCTATAAGCTGACGTCACTTAAGGGGTCTATTGGTCTTTGTGTAGGTCATGAGCCCAGACTTTTCTGTTTCTATTGCTATAGAGATGGATAACAGAACCAAGGCCTTACCCCAACTCTGGCCATTCCTGTATTCAGGGTCCTTAGTGCATTATCAAGAAAGGGGAGATGAGAAAGTTTGCTGAGATGACCAAGAAAGAGCTACCACTATCCACTCTAGGTGATTAAACATGGCTGTTAATGGAAAGGCTGTCCACACATTTTGTTCTCGGTAACAGGAAAATAACCCTTCCTTCTCATTGTGGAGAGAGTGATATCTTGATTTCTGTTTTGGCATCAAGCATCTCTCTCCCAATGTGAAGGAAGACCCTTCCAAAAAGCAAAGCAAAATGACATAGGGAATATATACTTAGCTTATTGAACTGGAAAGCTACTGAGTTTTTCCTTAAATGCAACTATATGAACCCTTTTAAAACCTTTGGGAGCAAGGTAATAAGAGAAACCCCTGTCTGATAGGTTAACCATGACAAGTTGGGTCTTTATTTCCTGTGTTGTTGTCGTTTTCCTGGTTAGAGAAAACACAATTTGACCCCCAGACTACCCATAAAATCTGGTTAAAAATAAGGTGAGTTGTACACAAGGCTATTATAATCTACAAAAATCCAACATTATTTAATAATTATCTTTTCCACCATACTGGGAAAAAACATTTGGAAGAGCCATTTATATTTTACTTTACTAGACTGCTTACCTAGAATTTCCCAGTCATCAATAAAGCAGAGTTTAATTTTTGAGAGACATAAAGAAAAATGAAAAATTAAAATTGTAATTGGAAAAATTGCCTCAATCAAAATCGCACTTCAAGATGCTTGAATGGATGGGCTAAATAAGTTCAGGCATCCATTAGTTTCTAAATTGAATTAAAATATATTGAGTGCTAATTCAAAAATCTAAAGGCAGCCAGCTGGAATAGAATGGGAGTCATCTGGATCTAAAAGGGGAGTGCAGATAGCACAAAGCAAGGAAAGATGATGGCATTTTTGCTGACCTGAAACAACAAAAAGGAAATCTTAAAAACTACTGGTAATTTATTACAGGCCATTATACTAATACTGCTGTTTGCTGCAAGCCTGCATGATGGGGGGTCCATTTTGATTCCACACATCACAACAGCACCGTTCTAACCCTCCTCTCTGCTCGTCCCATATGAAGCCCTTTTTCTCTGCCATTTGCTGTGTGCAGCATGGATGACCTATGGTAATTGCTGAAGACATTTTCACCCATATTTTTTAGCAAATGCAATTTCCTTTTGATGCTGCCGCGTTGTCCCCCCACCCTGCTGTGACAGTGAACTCCAATAATCATGCCACTAACATTCAGATAGAGATCAAGTGATGCAGCCAGCTGTATCACAACTTTTGACTTTCAACTTTGTACTTACTTGGGTGCACATATTACCATTTGAGGAAATGAAAAACATTTTTTTCTCTAATGAAAATAGCTTTTGGCCTTAGGTGAAGCTGGTAGAATTGTCCTGAGTTAAAAAAAAAAAAATCTGTTTTATATAATTTGGCTGTAACAAAAGTCCTTTTTTAAAAAAAGTGAATGCTTTTTTCTAATATATTTTCAAATGACCCCATGATTAAAATACTAATTAGTATGGTTTTGAAGAAATGGTCCTATTTTTAAGACTGCCCTCCAAATATTCCAAGTCTTTAAAATAATTTTTTGAAGGAAAGAAGAGGAGGCAGAGAAAAGAGGGGAAAAAGGTTGAATAACAAATTATTTCAAAATTTAGTGGCATAAAACAACCATTCGTTATGTTCATGGATTCTGTGGCTCAGAAATCTGAACAGGGCACAGCAGGAATGGCTTGTCCCTGCTCCCTGCTGTCTGGAACCTCTGCTGGAAGACTTGAGAGCTGAAGTCTGGAAGCATCAGAAGGCTCACTCATTCAGATGTCTGGCAGTCAATGCTGGCTTTGTACCAGACACCTTAGCTGAGGCTAGTGTCAGCTGGAATACATAGGCATGGACTCTCTGCTGGGCCTGGGTTTTCTCACACCCTGGCAGCTTGGGACCAATATACAATGCCCCAAAAGATCGGGTGCAACATGCCATGTCTTAGTATCACTTGCCAAGAACACCCAGTGAATTGATGAACTAACATTTCATTGGAGCCAGCCAGGAAATAGTATGTCGTTTGAACCAAGGTCTCTCTCCATTGATGTCATCACGGAAGAAGGAAGCAAAGCTGCCCAAGAAGAGAAAAATAAGCCTGGCAAGTTGCCAAATTTTGAATTGACTATTTATCCAAAGAAGATTGTTTTTATACCTGAAGAATTTGAATTAACTTTGAACTTAAAGTTTAAATACTTTCTGTTGCCTGCTTAAATGAGAATCCAAGAACAAGATGAAGTCAGTCATAAAAATCGTAGACAGCCACTTGACTCTTATGTCTGAGTTGTAGAAAACACATCTTTGGTCCTAGTAAACAAGGAATCTATGCAAGTTTTCAATATGTTAAGAACAAGCTTTTCTTTGGAGCATAAGCTCCTTGAGGTGATGAACTCTTGACATCTACTTAATCAATTTGTATTGAATGTCTACCATGAGCAAGGCATTTCTGGTAGGCATTAAAAATACAGAAATGAATGACACAGTTCCTGTCCTCAAGGAGCTCTGCAGCTGCACTATAGGAAGAAAGCAAACAATCATTTTAACATGGGCATTCCAAAGGTTCACTTAAAAGGTAGAGACCCCTCTGCATGGTCTTAAGACCTCAGGAGAGAAGGCAGGCATTACCAAAGTTGTCAAAAACTAGAAAAATGTGCCAGATCCACAGATGTTTCATTATCTATTTAGCTTAGTTGGTTAGTGAAGACTAACAATAAGGTCAGGGTAGCATGTTCATTTCCTTTGTGGCCCAGTTAGCTCAGCACATAAGCACATTACGTTCTGTGTAGGGAAAAAAATCTCAAACCACATTTTTCCCCTACTGTCACACCACCACAGCAACAGTCATCAACACAGAAGACTTTGACCAAATGTGTGAGCCTTTTTCTCCCACACACCAAGCAGCAGACACCAGCTGGATGTCCTCGAATTTAATTCCGACACCATCTACCTGGAAAAAGTGTCAGATTCCACAGACTGGGGGCTTCATGGCGAGACTGCCTCTCACACCCCCAGACACCAGTTACAAGTTCAGGCCTCCAGGACTTATGACCAACTGCTTCAAGTTGAGGTTACCACACCTCCCTCTTTGGGTGGGGTTAATTTGCTGGAGTGGCTCATAGAACTCAGAGAAACACTTATGTTTACTGATTTAAGAATATTACAAAGGATACAGATGAAGAGATGTATAGGGTGAAGTATGGGGAAAGGGCTGGAAGCTTCCGTGTCTTCCCCGTGTGCACCCCCCTCCAGGAACCGCCACATGTTCAGCTACCCAGAAGCTCCCCAAACCTGGTCCTCTTGAGTTTTTATGGAGACTTCCTGATGTCAGCATTCCTTCCTCCTTCCCACAGGTGGGACCCTCTCTGGAAGAGTCTTAAAACCTGCAATCAGAGAGGTGGAGGGAAGAGGGGAGTCTTGTCTTGGGGCAAGTGAAAGGACAGGAGTGAGATTTTTGTTCCCTGAGGCCTAAACCACGTAACATTAAAACAAGAACTATGTAAGTTTAATAGAGCTGTGGACAAAAACATATATAAGCCAGGCGCGGTGGCTCACGCCTGTAATCCCAACACTTTGGGAAGCCAAGGCGGGCGGATCACGAGGTCAGGAGATCAAGACCATCCTGGCCAACATGGTGAAATCCCATCTCTACTAAAAATACAAAAATTAGCCAGGCTTGCTGGCTTGCTCCTGTAGTCCCAGCTACTCAGGAGGCTGAGGCAGGAGAATTGCTTGAACCCGGGAGGTGGAGGCTGCAGTGAGCCGAGATCATGCTACTGCACTCCAGCCCGGGCAACAGAGCGAAAGAAGAAAAAAAATATATGATATATATATAACACCACAGCCCAGAGCTGTCATTACATTCCTGTTTCTCATCAGTATTATCTTGAAAATTCATAATTAGAAGTATGACTGATACCTGAGTCTAAATGATTGGGAGGCATTGTAAGAAATTACCTTAATGTTTACCAGCTTCTGACCGTGGTTCTGTTCTACCAGGTCACCATAAAGCCAGGGAGATGTGAGAGATGTCAATTGTGAACCATTCTGGAGTCCTGGACATACCATATTTCACCCAAACTAAGACATCACCAGTTATAAGATGCCCCATTATTTTCTTTACCGCTAAGAAAGACAAGTGAGGTCAAACTATGGCCCTATGCCAAGGCATTCTCAGCTACAGCTCATATCCCAAATTTAGAGTCATAAAAATGAAAAAAGATTTCATCTTTTATCATTTTATGTCACAATCAGTGAGATATGGCACCATATGAGAAACCCTGACAGATCTCCAGGGAGAAAAGACAATGAGGCAAATTCTGCTGACAACTTTGGAATAAAAATTCTTAAATAAGTGGGAATGGTCCTTAGTAGGTTTAAGATACAAACTCCTGGCCATGGCCTACAGAATCCTGTACAGAGTCCTGTACAGTCTGTTTGTGGCTACCACTCCAGACTCTTCTGGGCCACCATGCCCTCCTCTCACTCAATCCAGCCTCCCTGGCCTCCTAGGCTGTGGTGTGAATACAGTATGCTCATTCCTGGCTTAGTCTTGTTCTTTGTTTCCTTCCTGAAACTCTCTTTACCTAGGGCTTTCATATGGAGTGATCCTTCATTTCATACAAGTTTATTGTGGTCAAATATCACCTCCTCTGATCATCCTATCTATTTCCCCTCCTAGTTTAAGTACCTCATTAGGGCTGGAAAAGTTTTTTTCTCAATATGAAAAGAATGCTTGGCATATAATAGACATGAAATAAATATATATGAATAAATCACAGTCATCCAAAAGTAGAAAAGGACTGAAGGTATTTAATTTAATCCAATCTCAAAACTGATTAGGTTAAATGGAGAAGGAATTTTTAAAGATGAAATTGGATGATGCTATTTGAGGTACTCTCCAACAGAGCCCCTAGAAGAATCATTCTTGACTTTTTCAAGCTTAGGGATAATTAAAAAATTAGAAAAGAAAATAAAAAGTTGCAACATAAAAGGTACCCATTGAGGAGGCTAATTAAAAATTATTAATACTTGTGAACAGAACATTCCTCTTATCCCCACTTCAGGGGACTCAACATCATTGGCTTTAGGAATAACTAAGTCACCATAGATAAAGACAGGAGAGATGACAACAAAGGGATAAATTTAGTTTCTGAGGAATGACAAGAATCATTTGAGGTTTAGGAAAAGAAACGAGTAAGGCAACAAGCAGCCCCTGAAAGGTGCCAGGACCATCCGGCATGAAGACAGCAATCATTTCCCAAATGCTTACAGGTACCAGGTGCTGCAGGTGTTGCAGAATGGGTCAAGTGGGCTCAATGCAATCATTTCCCACTTCCATTAACTTTCCCTACCTCACCCATATGGCTTAAGCAAATTAAGCAGCTTCTAAACTGGACACACAAGAGAGGAAATCTCATTTATTTGGTGCATCAAAAAATAAAACATAGTAATATCACCAATCTCCAGGTCTACTTCACCTTCATATTCTTCCATTGTCAGTTTCAATAATTGGGCATGTCATGCTTTGGGATGGATGTAGCTTGCCTTTGACCTGATGTTATGATTTTTCTAGAAACATCTTCCCCATCCTGGGAGGAGTTAAAGGACTTGAGTAGGGTCTTGAAGTTTTGTCTTGATGTAGTGGAGGTGTAACTGGCAAAAGGGTCTGGCTGCTGGCTGCTTGTAGAAAGAAGTTAAAATCTAGTGAGTTGTGATTTTAAAAAGAGCGAGATTTCTTTATTATTGGTGCTAGCAAAGGGAAGAGTAGAAAGCAGTTCCACTCTTCAGTTTGTGGAGGGAGTGTAGGGGTTTTTAAAGAAAGGGTTTGGAATGCGGAAGAGGCAAGGGGGAATAGGCACCAGGTGGCATGACTTGCTCCAATGGCTCATACTGAATTATTGTTCCATTTGGTGAAGGGGAGGATGTCATCATGGATCCTACCAGGTTATAAATTAATTGCAGTCAATCTTGTAGTCACTGTTTAGCTGGGAGTGGGTTCCAGCCTTGAAGTAATCTTTCGTTAGAAAGCAGTGGCTGGTCCCTATCAGGATCCAACCCCTGAAGCTTCTAAGGAAATATATGACCAGATAAGTGAGCATGGTGTGTGCGTAACAAGTATCTAGGTAAATAAATGTGCATAAGGCATGGGAGTACAGAATGGGAAAAAAAAAAGGAGTGGAGCTTCACAGCACATTCTGAGGCTGCATTTCAAGATGAAAGATAACACACATGCAGTTTATCTCAAAGTTATAGCTAGAGACTCGGCAGTGGGGAGGAGAAGAGGGGAAAGAAAAAAAAGAGTTTTAAAATGTAGTTCGAGGCTAAGCCACTAAGCTACTCAGTTACAGATTTAATAAAACTTTTACATCTCCAGACTCCAAACTAGAGCTCAGAGTTTAAAGGGTTTCTTCCAACTTCTGCCCACCTGAGCAGAACCAGCTTCTCCTTGGCGCCTCTCCTCTAAGGATAACATGCCAGAAAGAAGGGTAGGAAAGATTTTTCAAGGGGTTATTTTATCCTAAGACCCAAGAGAAAAAATAGAAGCTGATATAATTGGGTCAACTACTTTATCTTCTTTAGAGAATCAGCAAACAAAGTTAATACGTGATAGTATTACTCTGGCAGTGTTCAGTAGGCTGCCACAAAAATCTTTTTTAATTCATTGACATACCTGCCAAGTCACCATTAAAAGTACTGGACCTCTAAGATTAGGAACAAGACAAGGATGCCCACACATACTACTTGTATTTAACATAGTACTGGAAGTTCCTAGCCAGAGCAATTAGACACAAGAAAGAGATTAAAGACATCCAAATTGGAAAGAAAGATGTTAAATTGTCCCTGTTTGCAGACAACATGATCTTCTATATAGAAAACCACAAATATTCTACCAAAACACCTGTAAGAACTAATAAAATAAGTCAACAAAGTTTCAGGATATAAAATCAATATACAAAAACCAGAGGCATTTCTATACACTAGTAATAAGCAATCCAAAAAAACAAATCAAGAAAACAACCTCATTTACAACAGCGACAAAAAAAAAAATGCTTAGGAACAAATTTAACCAAGGAGGTGAAAGACCTGTACACTGAAAACTGTACACTAAAACCTGGTGGAATAAATCAAAGGAAACACAGATAAATGGAAAGATTTTTCATGGTCATGGTTTGAAAGAATTATATTGTTAAAATGTCACTGTTACCCAAAGTGATCTACAGATTCAAAGCAATCCCTATCAAAATTCCAATGACATTCTTCACAGAAATAGAAAAAACAATTCTAAAATTTGTATGAAACTATAAAAAACCCAAATAGTCAAAGCAATCTTGAGCAAAAAGAACAAAACTATAGGTATCACACTACCTGAGTTCAAAATATACTACACATCTATAATGATCAAGACAGCATGGTATTGGCATAAAAAAGATACACTGATCAATGGAACAGAGAGCTCAGAAACAAATCCACACATTTATGACCGGTTGGTTTTTGACAAAAGTGCCAAGGACAAATACACTGGACCTTTGGGAAAGGACAGTATCTTTAATAAATGATCTTGGAACAACTGAAAACCCCCATGTAGAAAAATGAAATATAAACTTATCTCACACCATATACAAAAATCAACTCAATGTGTATTAAAGACTTAAATGTAATAACTGAAACTGTAAAACAACTAAAAAATAACATAGAAGAAAAGCTCCATGACACTGATCTGGACAAATACTTTTTTGGATATGAACCTCAAAGCACAAACAAAAAAATAAACAAGTGGGGTTACATCAAATTAAAATGCCTCTACACAGCCAAGGAAACAAGCAACAGAGTAAGGAGACAACCTAAAGAATGGGAGAAAATATTTGCAAACAAGGTATCTCATAAAGGGTTAATACCGAAAATACATAACAACCCATACAACTCCATAATAAGAAAGCAAATAATCCAGCTAAAAAATGAACAGAGGGCCCGAATAGATATTTCTCAAAAAAAAGACATGTAAATGATGTCAACAACACTAATCACCAGAGAAATGCAAATTAAAACTACAATGAAATATGATGAAACACCTGGTAGAATGGCTATTATCAAAAAGACAAAAGACAACAAGTGTTAGGATGTGGAGAAAAGGAGAACAAGATGTATACTGTTAGTGGAAATATAAATTAGTGTAGCCATTGTGGAAAACAGTATGGTGGTTCCTCAAAAAACTAAAAATATAAACACTATATGATCCAGCTATCCCACTACTGGGTAGATATCCAAACGAAATGAAATTAGTATTTTGAAGCGATATCTGCACTCCCCTGTTTATTAAAGCATTATTCACAATAGGCACTTACCTGGATGTGGTTGATACATTTCCTTTATCCGTTCATCCACTGACAGCCAAGATATGGAATAAACCATATTTTGGTTAATTCCATTTGCATAACCATATCTACGGTTAATTCCAAGATATGGAATTAACCATATCTTGGCTGTCAGTGGATGAATGGATAAAGGAAATGTATCGTATACACACAATGGAATACTACTCAGACTTTAAAAAGAAGAAAATTCTGTCATTTGCAACAATATAGATGTACCTAGAGGACATTACGTTAAGTGAAATAATCCAGGCACAGAAAGACAAATACCATATGATTGATCTTACATACGGAATCTTAAAAAGTTAAACTAATAGAAGTGGAGAGTAGAAAGTGATTACCAAAGGCTGAGATGGGGGCTAGGGGATAGGTAGGTGAAATGTTAGTCAAATGAAAGAAAATTTTAGTAAGATGGAAGAAATAAATTCAACAGATCTATCATACAACATTCTGACTATAGTTAATAGCAATATATTTACTTTAAATCTGAAAATTGCTATAAGAGTAGATTTTGTGTTCCCACCACAAAAAAAAGTGATAAGTATGTGAGGTAACACAAATGCTAATTAGCTTGGCTGCAATTAGCCATTCTGCAATGTTTACATACTTCAAAACATGTTGTATACAATAAATATATGCAACTTTTGTCAATTTAATAGTAAACAAAAATGTTTAAAAATATTTAAAAGCCCTGGGCCTAAAGTATGACTAATTCATTTCCTTATATCAGGAGAAAAAATTAAACTCTAAAAGATTAAAGTTCTCATAGCACAGAGCATGAGGCCAGTGGGAAATAAAAGTTTGGCTCTGGGTGAGGCACAGTTTGCATGGAGTTGGGAGGTGCACCTTTCAATTGCCTGGCTTACCTACACCTCAGAACCCTATTTCTTCCTGAAGGAGAAAGGGAACTAATACTTTGCAGGTGGGTCTCTCATAATCACTTAATTATGATTATTCAGACACAAAAGGAAACTCAGGAATTAGCAACCACAGTAATCAGCATTCTTACCGTTTTGAAGAGGAGGACATGTAGTTTATAGTGCAGGTAGCACATAGCAAAGTGCAAACTCAACAGATCTGTGTGATCTTAGCCCTGAGCTATCATTTCAAGGGAAGGCACATCAAGAAGAACTAAGGCCAAGGGCAAGAAACAAAGAAGCTGGGATCAGCAGCTTGTGACATCAGAGAACTCATGTAACATCTCAGAGCTCCACTGCAGCAAGAGGCGAAGCGAGTGGTGAAGCCAGCTGGGCTTCTGGGTCCGGTGAGGACTTGGAGAACTTTTCTGTCTAGCTAGCGGATTGTAAACACACCAATCAGTGCTCTGTGTCTAGCTAAAGGTTTGTAAACCCATCAATCAGTACTCTGTAAAAACGCACCAATCAGCGCTCAGTGTCTAGCTAAAGGTTTGTAAATGCACCAATCAGCACTCTGAAAAAACTCGCCAATCAGCGCTCTGTGTCTAGCTAGAGGTTTGTAAATGCATGAATCAGCACTCTGTAAAAACGGGCCAATCGGCATTCTGTAAAATGGACCAATCAGCACTCTGTAAAATGGACCAATCAACAGGATGTGGGTGGGGCCAAATAAGGGAATAAAAGCTGGTCACCCCGGCTGGCAGGGCAACCCACTCAGGTCCCCTTCCACACTGTGGAAGCTTTATTCTTTCCCTCTTTGCAATAAATCTTGCTGCTGTTCACTCTTTGGGTCCACACTACCTTTATGAGCTGTAACACTCACTGCAAAGGTCTGCAGCTTCACTCCTGAAGCCAGTGAGATCACAAACCCACTGGGAGAAACAAACAACTCTGGATGCGCCACCTTTAAGAGGTGTAACACTCACCGCGAGGTCTACAGCTTCACTCCTGAAGTCAGCAAGACCATGAATCCACCAGAAGGAATAAACTCGGGACACATCTGAATATCTGAAGGAACAAACTCTGGACACGCCATCTTTAAGAACTGTAACACTCAACGCAAGGGTCCGCAGCTTCATTCTTGAAGTCAGCACGACCAAGAACCCACTGGAAAGAACCAATTCCGGACACAGAAGGACCTTAGAAGGAGGGATTTCAGTGACTTGACCAAATCAGATTTTAACATTTCAACCAATTATAAATCTACGATTGTGAACTCGCATGTTTGCCTAAGAGCCTCTGGATATGTCTTAGGGAAGGAATAGGAATGAATTTTAACAACTACCTACCAAATTTATTTTTTAATTGTTGAAGAGCAATGTTACCATCAAAAATTGACATTATACACACAGAAAAATCAGAAGGACTACCCACCAAAAAATAAAGATTAACTTTTTTGCAGGGGGAGGAGAAAGATTATTATTACAGTTATCTTTCACTCTCCATATTATATATTTCTATGTTTGAAGTTTTCACACTGAGCATATCTTCTATATTTGGGAAGAAACAAGGTGGGTTTTTTTATCTTTGTAAGAAAAGAAAGATAAACAAAAATATTCAGAATATAAATTTATTTAAAAATAAATGATTTAAAAGATTAAAAACAGAAGTGAAGACATTAAAGCCAAGGAAAAAGAAGTGGTATTTTAATTACCGGTATTCTCTTGTCTTTTGCTTTAAAAAAAATACATAAGGTGCAATGTGAAGTACATAAGAGGAAAGTGGCCACTTTCTTATTACTTGGAGGAGGAGGATTCAGAAAGAACAAAGGAGCTCATTGACAAGTGTGACTGTAGTGATGTTATTAGAATGAAAAAAACAGGGATTCAGAATCATAAACATTTGTTTTTATCTGTCGCACTTCCTTCTTCATGGACACACAGTGAATTTGCAAGCCAGCTACTAAAGAAGAGTGGCCAGGTAAAATAGAGACAGGGAACAGGAGCAGTTATTCCCCCTAGGAACTTAGTCAATTAAATGCAGCCTGGAAGGGATCTAATCTAATATCAAAGATGCTGTCAGGGAATCAGTTCCCCAGAGTTTAGGGTTAATGATGTAGAGCATGGTAGTCTGGCCAAGAGCAAAGAAAAAGAAACCTTACCGAGATCAGGTGTAACTGGAAAAGACCAGAATAAAATAAAGTAAGCATTTCCCAGAGCAACGTAGGACCTTGGGCAGAACCTTCTGCAGACGTGTCACAATATTCTCTCCTTACAGCAGTCCTCAAGGGGTGGGGTCCTCCAACATTTAGCAAGTTTTACTATAAATTAAAATTATAATCAGCACTGAAGACTAGCTTCCTCCAATATAATTCATAAGTCCTGGGGTTTTAATCTAGTAAACCCCAAAGTAAGTCCCTCCCTCAACCAGGATGGAACTAGATGAATCATATTAATCTTGAAGTTTTTGTACAAAAGAGCTCTGAGATGATTATCATTGGTAAAGTTTTACCTAGAAATCTAGGTGTGAGTTAATTGCCTATCAGGCAATTGTCCACTTTTGTGAAACACAGTGACCAGCACAAATGAAGCCAAGGTGAAATGCTAAATGCTAAGCTTTTGATAGCTGCAATCTACAGGGCCCCCTTTCTAAGGGGCTGTGGATTTATAGAAATAATGTTTTACTATTTCACAGGTGAAGTAAGATGAAGTGAGAAAGAAATAGCGATCACTCATTCCAATAAACAGGCAAATGTACTACAGCTCATATTTGGTACTGAATCTTCAAAAGTTACTAATTCATAAGCAACTTTCCTTTTTGATTTCATAAATTTCATTTCCAGCAATATGGCAGAATGGTCACCCTAAAAATTTGTTTCAACTGAAGAAGAGTCCTCTTCTCTTTCTTTTCTTCTCCTTCCCAATTACAATCCAGGAGTTACTGTGATAATCAGTCCTTTTTTTAGCTGTATATACTGACAGAAAAATAAATAAATAAATAGGACCACAATGCCCTTTAAGCATTTGACAGATGCTATGCTTTTCATTTTATTTCATGCCTTTATTTAACTCTTTTATTAAACTTTTTGATTAGTTAACTTTTTCATAATCAGTAAATACTGAGTCAGATAATAGAAAGGCAATATGAAACAGAGAGAGAGGCCCTTTTTTAACCTTTACTGGAATTACTCTCTTTAATGGAAACCAAAGAACAAACAACTCAATGATATAGCCATAATAGGCACTTTGGAGAAAGAATAAAAAATATAGTACATTGCTCAAGCTGTCATGGAAGCCTTACCATTACTTAGAGCTTAATGGGTCTGAAAATACTAGTGAGAAGGGATTAAACTACTTTTCCCTCTTGGAAAACTGTTAACTCTTCTAGGATATCGTTCAGGGAGCTCAGTGAGCCAGTTTACTCAATGATGCATTAGTGGCCTCTAAAAATTAATGGACATTTCAGAGCTTGCTACTTATTACTTGATGCTAAGGTCTGGGGCTAGGCATTGTTCGGGGGAAAAAAAATTTAAGGTAGGGAAACACAAATGCTCACATTGGCAAATTAAAATGAGTGTGACTTTTGCTATAGCATATTACCTAATTCTGATAGTATTAATGGCTTTAGTGGATGGCATTTACTTAGCACTTACTAAATGCCACACGTCAGGCTCATTATCTTACATACATTAGGACATTTAATCTTCACAACAACTCTGTGAGGTAGGTACCAGTATTTCCTCCAATTTTTAGAAGGAAACTAAGCCCTAGGGATTAAAAAAAAAAAGAATCCAACAAATCCCCACAGAGAAAAGTTTATGGCCACAAATTTTTAAATTACATTACAAGATCACTGAACATTTTTGTTTCTGGACTACTGCCCAGAGGCCAAATGGCCACTATGTCTCTCAAGATGGTAGACTGTAACTCAAGAATGTGTATTAATACACACTTCAGAAACACAGCGAATTCCAACCAGAGAATTTACAGCAAATGACAAATAGCAGTGGATAATATAACACCAAGAGAAGCCACAATTAATATTAATTACCTCACACAGACATTATAAAGCCATATTTAAGAAACAGACCGGCTGGATCATGACCTGAGAAGGTTTTGTGATGGCAGTAAAGCAGGATTTGATTAATATGAAACTAAACTATCATATTCATGCCCTCTTATTTGACAACCCATCATGTAAATGCAACAGAACTAACAGGAAGATTTGTCCATTTTTTTGGTGTTTGCCTTAGAACTTCTCTACAGACCCAATACTCGCAAGATCTGTTTGAAGTTTCTAACCACTGCTAAACTCTCAAGTTCTTAGCCTAAGCAAAATTGTGAACAAAAAAGGGTAGTCATTAGTGATAAGCCATTAAATTTTAACATTCACTTGAAGAGCATTTAAGATAGTCATGAACTATCTTTACTTTGGCTACAGTACCTACACAAAAGAGATGAAGTTACTTTTCAGAAAATAACTTAAAAATAGCAACATGTGAAAACTGGAACAAGACAAGGATGCCCACTCTCACGACTCCTATTCAACATAGTACTGGAAGTCCTTGCCAGAGCAATCAGACAAGAGAAAGAAATAAAAGACATCCAAATAGGAAAAGAAGTCAAACTATCTGTCTTCACCGGTGATATGATCCTATACACAGAAAACCCTAAACACTCTGCCAAAAGGCTACTGTTACTGCTAAATGACTTCGGTAAAATTCCAGGATACAAAATCAATGTGCAAAAATCAGTAGCATTTCTATACATTAATAACATTCAAGGTAAGAGGCAAATCAAGAATGCAATCCCGTTTACAATAGCCATTTAAAAATGCCTAGGAATACATGTAACCAAGGAGGTGAAAGATCTCTGCAAGGAGAACTACAAAACACTGAAGAAAAAATCATAGATGACACAAACAAATGAAAAAGCATTCCATGCTTATGAATTGGAAGAACAATATCATTAAAATAGCCATACTGCCCAAAGCAATCTACAGATTCAACACTATTCCTATCAAACCACCAAAGTCATTTCTCACCGAATTAGAAAAAAACTATTCTAAAATTCATATGGAACCAGAAAAGATCCCAAATAGCTAAAGCAATCTTAAGCAAAAAGAACAAAGTTAGAGGTGTCGCATTACTTGACTTCAAACTATACTATAAGGCTGAAGTAACTAAAACAGCAGGGGACTGGTACAGAAACAGACAAAGACCAGTGGAACAGAATCGAGAACCCAAAAATAATACTAGACACCTACAACCATCTGATCTTCAACAAAGTCAACAAAAGTAAGCAATGGGGATAGGACTCCCTTTTCAATAAATGATGCTGGAATAACTGGCTACCTACATGCAAAAGAATAAAAATGGACCCTTACATTTCACTATATAGAAAAATTAACTCAAAATGGATTAAAGACTTAAACGTAAGACCTCAAATTATAAGAATCCTAGAAGACAACCTAGGAAACACCATTCTGGACATTGGTCCTCAGAAATATTTATGACTAAGCCTTCAAAAGCAATTGCTACAAAAACAAAAATTGACAAGTGGGACATAATTAAGATAAGCTTCTGCACAGCAAAAGAAACTGTCAACAGAGTAATCAGACAACCTACAGAATGGAAGAAAATATTTGCAAACTATGCATCTGACAAAAGTCTAATATCTAGAATGTGTAAGGAACTTAAACAATACAACAAACAAAAATAAATAACCCTATCAAGAAGTGGGGAAAGGACATGAACAGACACTTTACAAAAGAAAATGTACAAGTGGCCAAGGATCATATGAAAAAATGCTCAATCAACATCACTAATCATCAGAGAAATGCAAATCAAAACCACCATGAGACACCCTCTTACACCAGTCAGAATGGCTATTACTAAAAAGTGAAAAAACAGGCCAGGCATGGTGGCTCTTTCCTGTAATCCCAAGACTTTGGGAGCCAAAGGCAGAGGGATCACTCGAGGCCAGGAGTTCAAGACCAGCTTGGTCAACATGGCGAAACCCCATCTGTACTAAAAATACAAAAATTAGCAGGGCATAGTAGCACACACCTGTAATCCCAGCTACTTGGGAGGCTGAGACATGAGAATTGCTTGCACTCTGGAGACAAGAGGTTACAGTGAGGTGAGATCCCACCACTGCACTCCAACCTGGGTGAGAGAGTGAGACTCTGTCAAAAAAGAAAAAAATCAAAAAACAGCAGAAGATGCTGACAAGGTTGCTGAGAAAAGACAACACTTATATACTGTTGGTGTGAATGTAAATAGTTCAGCAACGGTGGAGGGCAGTTTGGTGATTTCTCTAAGAACTTAAAACTACTGTTGAACCCAACAATTCCATTACTGTGTATATATCCAAAGGAAAATAGATCACTATACCAAGAAGACACATGTACTTATATGTTTATCACAGCACTATTCATAATAGCAAAAACATGGAATCAACCTAGGTGCCCATCAATGGTGGATTGGATAAAGAAAATGTACATATACACCATGAAATATGCAACTATATAAAAGAACAAAATCACATCCTTTGCTGCAACATGGATGCAGCTGGAAGCCATTATCCTAAGTGAATTAACACAGAAACAGAACACCAAATGCCACATGTTCTCACTTATAAGTGGGAGCTAAGCATTGTGTACTCATGGACATAAAGATGGCATCAATACACCGGGCAAGGCGGCGTACACCTGTAATCCCAGCACTTTGGGAAGCCAAGGTGGGAGAATTGCTTGATCCCAGAAGGTTGAGGCAGCAGTGAGCTGTGATCACGCTACTGAACTCCCACCTGGGTAACAAAGCAAGACCCTGCCTCAAGGACAAAAAAAAAAAGATGGCATCAATAGACTGGAGACTGATAGAAGCGGGTAGAAGGGAGCTGGGGAGGAGTTGAAAACCTTTTGGGGGCTATGTTCACTATCCGGGTGACAGGATCATTTGGATCCCAAACCCTAGCATCACGCAATATACCCGTATAGCAAACTTGTACATGTACCCTCTGAATCAAGAATAAAAGATAAAATTGAGTAACAGGAAGAAATATACACACACACAACATACATGTATACACATATGTGCATATATATGTATACTTGCGTGTGCATAAATATCTAAGAGAAAATGACAAACTTTTACATGACAGTACTTCCATGTGTTTACACAAGCAACAACAGCCAAATCATATAGGCTACCCACTTGAAGTGCCATCAGCAGAAAACAATCTGATCCTCAGCTTACTTCTCCATATCATGATCATCTAGGCAGATGAAGAGATTGTCATGAGAGGACAGCCTGCAAAATTTGACTTGCTTTGTAAGGCAGTAAAGGTTCATTACCAAAATTTATAAAATCAATGACATGTGCAAGGTAACAAATTCATTTAAATTCCAAAATGCTAAAGCAAAAACGCTTTTGAAATACAAATGGGTTAAATATACCTGACAAATGAAAGCATTATTTCATGTAAGATATAATAAAGTCATACCTACTTCCCAACCTCAGCCCTCAGCAAAAAAGACACAAATGTCTTAAACAAAAACAGGTTGATAAGTCTCTAAGGAAAATTGGAATATGCCTGTTATTTAAGGTTGTTATCAGTCAAGATAGCTAAGTAGGTCCAGCAATATTCTCTGTGCTTTACAGGCAACAGCATTCTAGCCTGGGAGGATTATGATATCATAAACTCCAGCAATATCTATCTATACCTTTGTGCCATCCCATCTATCAGTGTGTGTTTTCCTGATAAATATTAACTCATTAAATCTAAGTCAAATAGATATAATAGTAAACATACAAGAAGAGATCATAATTTAGTCCACAACAAAATTGAAAAGAGTTTTGTTTCATCTATTTAATACTAGGAATTATGTTTTGTTAACCACACTAGGATGGGTTTTGGAGTCATTCAGAATTGGATCCAAATCCTGCCTCCTTTTGTTTCCTCCCATATCCATTCTTCCTGCAAACGTTCATAAGCACCTACCTCTGCTAAACATGCTGGATATTGGGCATAGAACCAGTAATTGGTCTGATAAAGAAACTGACAGTTTAGTTGTGTGACCAACCTAGGAGCTCTTAGCCTCAGTTTCATGATTGATGAAATGGGAATAACACCAAATATCATGGAGTAGCTGTGAGTCTGATGCGAGAATGCCTGGCATGTTCTCAACAAACCCTAGTTCCCTTTTACTTCCCTATCTGAATGTAGAACTAGGAGGGGGATAGTTGCTTATCCTCTTTCACATTGTATGAGAATGCTTCTCTCCAGTCGTTTGGTAGGCTAGTGAATTCATATAGGAAGACACTGAGATTCAAAAAACTTAAGAAATTTATCAGAGGTCACCCTATAAGTAATGATGCCATTTGGACAAAAAAACCTAGTTCTTCCAACCTCCACCCTCCAACCTAGTTATCTTTCATTAGATTATACTTCAGACAGACTATAGTTTATGTATTGTGAATGTGTTCAGAATAATTGGAAGAGTATTTCTCCATAAAGGGCTGATCCGCAGAATGTGAGTGTAGAGATGAAAAAGGGATAGTGCAGTAATCTGAATCTAAAAGCAGTGGAGCAGTTACCATTACTAGGTCAAAGAATGAACAGCGGAAGCAGTTGCCAGAATCCAGAAGAAAAGAGGTTCACGTAAAGGAATCTGCCTTGAGAGGAAGGGTGATTTTGTTGGAGAGACATACTTAGCTATAGGTGACCTTGCAACAAGAAAATTGGAAGAACCATTCTTCATGCCTCACTTTTCATCAGCTCCCCAATCTCCTAGAAGGACACAACATTAGGCTAATCCAGCAAAAAGCCAGAAGGCAAGGGCTCACCACTGACATAACCTCTACAGGCCAGCTTCCTGGGCACCGAGAGGAGAGAAAGGTAGAAAGTGGATTGGAAGGAAGAAAAAAAAAAATTAAAAAAAAAAAAAGAAAATAGACTGCGAAGGGCATGTGTAAGATGTCCAGCACAAGCTCCAGAGGTGCTAACTTAAAGGTTTACCACTATTGTTTAGAACTCTGAACACAAATTTTTAGTCATGACTAGTTTTCCAAACTAAGCTATAAAAGTCTATTAAAGTCGTAATACACATCAAGAATAGAAATGCAGTAGATCCACTTCTCCAAAGCAGATAGGATAAATGATTTATCACAGAAAAATCAATCAAACTGAGAGAGCTTTTTTGTTGTTGTTTGCTTTTTGTTTTTTAGAAACAAGATCTCTCTATGTTGCCCAGACTGGAGTGTAGTGGCAATTCATAGACGCGATCCTGACACACTAGAGACTGGAATGCCTGGGCTCAAGTGATCCTCCTGCCTCAGCTTCAGGCACGTGCCACTGTGCCCAGTTCAAAGTGGTAAGTTTTTTATGTTAATTTATTGTTTGTTTGTTTTTGAGACAGTCTTGCTCTGTCACCCAGGCTGGAGTGCAGTGGCGTGATCTCAGCTCACTGCAACCTCCACCTCCCGGGTTCAAGTCATTCTCCTGCTTCAGCCTCCCAAGTAGCTGGGAATACAGGCATCCACCACCACGTTCAGCTAATTTTTTGTATTTTTAATAGAAGCGGGATTTCACCATGTTGACCAGGCTGGTCTCACACTCCTAACCTCAAATGATCCACCCACCTTGGCCTCCCAAAGTGCTGGGATTACAGGTATGAGCCACCACACCTGGTTGTTAATTTTTTTTTTTAAGACAGAGTCTTGCTCTGTAGTCCAGGCTGGAGTGCAGTGGCACAATCTTGGCTTACTGCAACCTCAGCCTCCTAGGTTGAAGTGATTCTCCTGCCTCGGCCTCCTGAGTAGCTGGGATTACAGGCTCTCACCACCACGCCCGGCTATTTTTGTATTTATAGTAGAGACAGGGTTTCGCCATGTTGGCCAAGCTGGTCTCAAACCCCTGACCTCAGGTGATCCGCCCACCTCAACCTCCCAAAGTGCTAGGATTACAGGCCTGAGTCACCGTGCCTGGCCTGGCTGTTAATTTTTAAATGTACATGAATTGTGAGTCTTTGGTAAAAATCCAAGGCATTTTCTTTGATGTGAGTCTACACCAATAAAAGTTGCACATTTTCCCTCCTTCATAAATGGCTTCCTTAGCACATTACCATAATTGTCCTTCACTTGTTTTTTTAAAGTTGTATGAGAACTTAAATACACTTGAGAAGCATTATTGGCAAACAACCTTTCTGGGTTAAAAAAAAATTCCAATTTTTTACAACTATCTTTCCCACCCCAAATCAACAGCCATGTTTACTCTGTTTTGAGAGTTTCCAAAGTATTCAACAGAGTTCTGAATTTTTACTGGTTAATTTCATTAGTTTGTGTAATATTTAATTAAATCACGTAACTAAAATAAAATGAAGAAAATGTGAAACAGGTTTAGAAATAAATACAACTATCTCTCATTTTGTGTAAATCTCATGTGGTGGGAACAGATAAACATGAGCGTGATAAACAGTAGCTGGCTCACCGAAAGGCTTCAACATGCCAAAAGCAACCAACAGTGCATTTCGCAAGGGGAATAGAAAACATGGGTTAACATGGCATATTGGTTAATAGAATTTAGTTAACAGAGTCTGCTATAATAAATAGTACCAGTTCATCCACCCAGATCTACCAGTGATAACCCTATTCTAAAAGTCAATGAGCTCACTTAGCTCTAAAAATGTGTATTCACTGGATAAATGGAAAAGGGAATGGATAGATATATGGACAGACAGACAGATGGAAAGAAGGAAAGAAAGAAGGGAGGCAGGCATTTGGAGCTTCAACTCAGACCATTGTCAAATGCATGCCTTCTCGATCAGAAAACAGGAGGGAAAGAACAGCAGGGATGATTCTGAAACCACTGTGTATGTATATTGGAATTGAACAATTAAGTAAATGGACAGCAGATGGTGGGAGCCAGGTTTCTCACTGTTGGAGTGAGAGGTTTCAAACATGGAAGAGAGACTAGAATGATCATGGGGTAATGGATTTGAGTTGGAGGCATCAGTATTAACCATGTTTAGCTTGATGTTGATGCAGATGGACACACGTAGGAACATTTACAGATGTGTGTATATACATAGCTACTACACACACATGCATTTCCTTAATCCATCAGCTGAGAAGGCCTAGAAGCAATGACAGCCCTGTAGCAATGAGCAAATCTAAAGCCCTGATTTTTGTTTCTAACATCATTTTTCATTAAGAGAAACCAGAGCTCCTCTTAGAAATTACAGATTCTAGGGCTGGGGTAGGGAAGATACAAGATGAGCCTGAAGTATTCTACAATGCCAGGAGGTAAAGAAGTGATAAAAACAAACAAACAAAAAAAATTAAAGTAAACGCACACACAATGGTAACATCAAGGGGAAAAAGAAGCCAACTGAAAGAGCTCCCAATGGCCAAAGCAATCTGAGCAAGAAAATAAAGTTGAAAAAAAAAAAAGGACAGAAGAGGCAAATTTTCTATTCAAAGAATTACAAATAATTTAATTAGACACTTTGCCCTCAAAGTGGATCATAACTCCCACTTCTTAAATGTAGGTTGTTCATAAGGACTTCATTCCAAAGGGTACAGTTTGGAAAGGGACCAAAACAAGAGGAGCTTCACAGTAGGGAAATCTAACAAACACAATTTCAGCCAGATGTTCAGTTAATATGAACATAGACGAGTCCTATTGATAGGATGTGCCCTTGATTTAGTGTGATGAGAATGGCAGTTTACCTCTGTACTACTCTTCCTCCCCAAAACTCATAACCCTAGTCCAATCGTGAGACAAACATCACACAAATCCCAATTGAGGGACAATCTATAAAATACCTGATCAGTACTCCTCAAAACCCTCAAAGTCATCAAAAACAAGGAGACTGCCAGAACGGACAAGAGCATAAAAAGACATGACAACCCAACGTAATGTGCCATCCTGATGGGATCCTGGAACAGAAAAAAGAGACATTCCGGTAAAAACTAAGAAAATCTAAACAAAGTATGCAGTTAATTAACAATAATGTATTAATATTGGTTCATTAATTGTGAAAAATGAACCATTCTAACGTAGTATGTTAATAGTAGGGGAACCTGGGTGTGGGGCAGAACTCTCTACTATCTTGCAACTTTCCTGTAAATTTAAAAGTATTTTAAAATGTGCAAGTTGGCCGGGTGCAGTGGCTCATGCCTGTAATCCCAGCACTTTGGACGCCGAAGTTAGTGGATCACCTGAGGTCAGGAGTCAGAGACCAGCCTGACCAATATGGTGAAACCCCGTCTCTACTATAAATACAAAAATTAACTGGGCATGGTTGCATATGCCCGTACTCCCAGCTACTCAGGAGGTTGAGACAGGAGAATTGCTTGAACCCGGGCAGCAGAGGTTGCACTGATCCGAGATACCACTGCACTCCTGCCTGGGCAACAGAGCAAGACTCCATCTCAAAAAAAAAAAAAATGTGCAAGTTTACTTTTAAAAATCCAACAGGGATGATATTTTTTTGACACCCACAAATCCATAATCTCTACGCAGTCTAACGAAAAAATAAAGCTATCCTTCTTATTTCCCCAGGCTCATCTCAAACAACTCCTTCTCCCTGCTAACCATTTTGGACATCTCTCCAATCTTTAAGGATGACATTTCCCAAGAATTTTAAACATGCTGTTCTGCCAGAAAAACGCTCCCCTCTTTTCACCTGCCTGACACTTTCTTTTCTGTCTGAAGTAATCCACAAGACCTATTTCAAATGCTTAGCCATACGTACACAAAAGCCATCCTGAAGGACCACAGCAGTATAGCCTATTTTTCTTTGACCTTGGTAGGAATCAGCAGGAAAACATCCGGTTCATAATACAGAGACATAGTAGGTAATTTTCTCAACAAAAGACAAGCGGTCTTTAGTGTTAGGAAATGTTAACTTTCTGTTCTCTCCTCTCTTTCTTACAAGGACACCCAGGCTTTCCCTGCCATCTGGAGCCTAAAAGCTGCCCTGATAAACTCCTTTGCTCCAGCTTGCAACCAGAGAAGGAAGGGAAATAACCAGTAAATGAGAAACCAGGGTCTATTTGAGGTGGGAGCTTCCTGGTCTGCAGGAACTATAAACCTGATCCCAATAACAAATAAGGAGAATTGCAGACAGCAGGTGCTGCAAATCCGCATACCCTTTTCTTGTCTAAGTGCCAGGAGATAGCAATACTTTTGTTTTCCACAAGCCCATAGAGGAAATATAATCTAAGCTTCTCTAAAGGGATAAAAACAAACAAACAAAAAATTACTAAGATTGTATCCAATCACTTAGCAAACGGACTGATTAGAAAAAGCGAGGCAGGTGTTGGAGAGATGGGCATCATTTTACATGGCTCTTTCTCCTGTGAGGACCTAGAATGGATAGCAATGCCGTGTTAAAGATTTTGTCAGTTCCCTTTTCTTCTTCTTCTTTTTTTTTTTTTTTTTTTTTTTTTTTTGAGACGGAGTCTCGCTCTCGCCCAGGCTGGAGTGTAGTGGCGCGATCTCGGCTCACTGCAAGCTCCGCCTCCCGGGTTCACGCCTTTCTCCTGCCTCAGCCTCCCGAGTAGCTGGGACTACAGGCACCCGCTACCACGCCCGGCTAATTTTTTTTTGTATTTTTAGTAGAGATGGGGTTTCACCATGTTAGCCAGAATGGTCTCGATCTCCTGACCTCGTGATCCGCCCGCCTCGGCCTCCCAAAGTGCTGGGATTACAGGCCTGAGCCACCGCGCCCGGCCCCCTTTTCTCCTTTGCAGCACTTATTGCACTTGTAATTATGTGTGTAATATCCACATCCCCTAATATAATACCATATTTTTCCATTTTGTTAACCATATCCTCACCATCTATTGTAGTATTATTACATAGTAGATGCTCAGTAAACAAACTTTCTGAATGATACACTATGTCTCTTATTTAGTTTTTGGCATGTTTTAATGCAAGTGTGGTGTGCGTGTGTGTGTGTTTGTGTGTGCTTGCGTTATGTATACATTCTACTCTGCTTTTACTCTACTTTCTAGTCTTAATAAATGGCTTAAAATAAATAGATTCTCCTTTAGGGGTGTATCTGTCTTATCAATGAAATAAAAGAAAATGATTTTAAATTCCCACTCTACGTTATGCCCAATGACGGAAGATTTTAAGTAGAAGTTTATTTATAATTAATTTGTCTTTTTTTAAAAGCATAGAACATGTCTGTTCATCACCTTTGAAAGACCTGGCTAAATAGCTCCTTAAATATTCCAGTTAATCCAGCCATAGGGAGTATTAAATATTTAGGAATGCAGTGCAAACTACTTTGTCAGAATAGTTCCATTTAAATTACACTCCCGTTACCAATTGTAGCTGATGATTTAATTACGTGGATGGAGTTAGTTACAATGATCATTAATAAGCTCTGTTAATGTCATCAATATTCCTATTCTCCAGAGTGGTGGGAACTCACCCACACACACACACACACACACACACACACACACACCTGCCTAGTGAGGAAGATGGCCTATTTCTTACAAAATTCATTCTGTGTCTTCTCCTCCAGTGATTAGCCTTGTTTTGTTTCCTGACTTCACAGTGACTACAGCCAACAGCTCTATTTTGCTTTGTATGAAAAATTGCTTCACTTGATTACATTTGCAGAGAGAGTAGACACTTTGTAGCTATAACGAAGTACCCAAAAGGACAATTTCATGTTCTTTCTTCAAGGTATTCATAAGAGCTGTTCTTACAGTTAAAACAGAGTCAAATAAATAAAGAGTATAAGAAAATTAATATGTAAATAAAACTAAGACTTTATAGACTATTACAATGACCTTTTTAAAACACTATTTTGGAGACCAGATATGGACTCCGAAAAAAGTGTTTCTTATCTTCTCCATGAAACTAGAGATGGAAGAATGAGAAAAACATCATGTAGAACTCTGAATTTGACTCAAAAGCTGACAGCTCCAAGAGAAGTTTCCTAAATCTTGCTCAGAAGGAAGACAGACAGGGATACAGAGTGGAAAGAGAGAATTCCATATATAGTTGTGGCAGGACCCATTGTGACCTGCTGATTGTAGCCACTTTACATGGTACTCACAAACGCAAGAGGTTTTTACTTCTCATCTGTTAAGTTGAAAGTAATCTCAGTAATGATGAATTCTATTCTCAACTCTCCAGTTATCCAAACAACAAACTCTATGCCATTTGCTCATGAGGACAAGAATAAAAATGGAAATAGTGTTAGTTATACGTATGAGAAAAATAACCCTCTTAAAGGGGCCTTTGAAAAAGCCAATACAATGTATCCAAATTAAATTCCTTTAAACCTGACAGAGAACTCCCACAAATGATTCATTATAGGAGTCTCTACATCGAAATGGATTAAGACTTACTTGCCCTCGGAGAAAGAATCATTAGACAACTAATTTAAGAGAAAGGATTAGTTTCTCTCTTGAACCAATTAGAGCCACTATCACCTAGAAAAAGTAAGGTAGCCTTAAAAATGTGCCACAAGGTTGGTAGTTTTTATTTGAGCGGAGGAGTAAACATCAGGAAAATCCCATGCAAAAACTGCAGTAGCAGAGCACACTCATGGAGTTTGTCAACGAGAGACTCAATGGAGATTCATTCACTCTTACAATTTGTTTACTCCATACCCAATATAAACAAGGGCCTGCGCTTGAACTAAGTGGGACTAGAACAAAAGGTAGCACTGGGTACACACCACTTACCTGCCATCAGATTTACCTGCATTACCTTGTTGCTCTCTCATTACAGCCCTGTGAGATAGCTTAGCCTCTTCATTTCATAGGTGAGGAAATGAGACAGCCAAATGGGAGGAGGTCCCTAGAGAAACTCCAACCAACCTGCCCACTGAGGTGGAGCCTCAGGAAGTTCACGCCCTTTGCAGGGCCTCTTGCTGTATGGAGCCGAGGGAAGTTCATGCCCTGGCCCCACCTCTTCCTGTGTGGAACCTGGGACTCAAACTGCCTAGTGGGAACGGCTCTCATGGAGGGCCAGAGTCCTTGTTTCCCTCTTTTTTCCCTTTTCTCCCAATAAAACCCTGCTTTACTCCCCCTTTAAGCCATCTGCAAGCCTAAATTTTCGTGGCCGTGGGACGGACAAGAACCCCATCTTTAGCTGAATTAAGGAAGAGTCCTGCAACAGGAAGAAACTTGGAGAGCGTTCAGAGCAGCTTTGTCAAAATGATCCACCTACAAAGCGGCAAAAGCAGCGTCCAAACTTCTTTCTGCTGATTCAGATCCCCAGTGATATGGTTTGGCTCTGTGTCCCCACCCAAATCTCTTCTCGAATTGTAATCCCCACATGTGGAGGGAGTGCCTGGTGGGAGGTGATTGGATCATGGGGACTGTTGCCCCTATGCTGTTTTCGTGACAGAGGGAGAGTTCTCGTGAGATCTGATCATTTAAAAGTGGCAGTTTTTCCTGCACCCTCTATCTCTCCTGCTGCCTTTTGAAGACGTTGCCTGCTATGCTATGACTGTAAGTTTCCTGAGGCCTCCCCAGCCATGCAGAACTGTGAGTCAATTAAACTCCTTTCTTTATAAATTACCCAGTCTCAGGTAGTATCTTTATAGCAGTGTGACAATGCAGTAATACAACATGCTAGCTGCTGAAAGTCAGCTAAAGTCATCATCTATCCTGGAAACACTGATCCCTAAACCACAACCAGGGAGGAAAGGCCCATGCAAAGATAACTGAAATAAATGTTTCTGTGACAAGGAGAGGCACATGTAGTATTCTAAGAGTTGAAAAATGAGGGAAGATTTGCAAGAAATAAAATTTAAACTGGGTGTGTGTTAGGTTTTGTCATCTCATGTCATGACAAAAATAAAATATAAGCAAAAAAAGTATAAGGTAAGTTTGGGACACAGCAAATCCCTTTTGGTTTTAGAATAGGGCAATAGGATATAAGTAAGCAATGTTCAGTGGGTAATTTATAGCATCAGCTCTGGAGTGACACTGTCTGGATTCAAATTTCATCTTGAGCACTTATTAGCTGTGTGAACTTGTGCAAATTATCTAAGTTCTCTAAGCCTTAGGGTCCACATGTGCAAAACAAGGATAATTGTACATATCTCTAGATTTGTTGCAAATATTAAATGACATGATACATACCAAGCTCCCAAGATGGTGCCACACACCGGGAAAGTGCAAAATAAGTGTTAGCTGTTGTCATTATGCAGGGAGTAGGGAGAATTAAGCTTGAAATAGAAAACTGGAACTATACTAAAGACTGGTATGAATGCCAATGGCGATAATTTAGGCATTGTAATATAAGCAACAGAGAGATAATACTGAAAGTTTTTGAGTCAAGGAGCTTTACAATAAAAGCTACACTTTAGAGAGAACAATGCAGCAGTAGCATCCAGGATGGACTGATGAATAAAAAGAGATTAACATTAGTGAATGAACTACCACAAAAGCCCAAATAAGCAAGGTAAAGAAAGACCCAACAAACACCACAACCTAAAAGTAGTAGGATGGAACTAAATATAAATGAAGACACCAAAGATATTCCATAATTGTCCATAAGATTAGCCCTCACATCCTACTACAGAGGCAGTCTGGGGTTAATGAGTCAAATATTAACTGATCCTATAAATGTACTTAATCTTCAATAATAGGAGATCCAGTAGCAAGATCCTATGACAATGATTGGCCATGTAACCTTGTAAATATTAAGTGTCTCCAGTTTTCTATGCTTTTTAACAAATGCATGGGATATAATATTCAATATAGCATTATTCCCACACTCAACACACTCAGAGTCTAGTATGAGATCTACTGGTACATGTATTAGTTGCTCAATCGATAGTGACTGGAAGACTCAAGTATGATCACACCAACAGCATTTCTGAGGTCAAGCAAATCAGAGTTAAAATACTAGCCCCGACATTTATTAAATTTTTGACATGGGTAAATTATTTAGCATTCCTAGCTTTAGTTTTCCTTATCTCGAAATAGAAATAATAAGTTGAAAACTGACATAATTACATGAGGTTTAAATGAAAGTCTATCTTTGAAGGATGCAAACACTAGAATTAAAAGATTTAGAATACAAATTAAGAAAAAAATATTTAACATGATTAAGAAATTGAAAAAAAGAAGTTGAAAACATGAAAGGGTGGGGAATCAACTATTAGAAATTGTCAGCAACATTTGGAAAAGAAAGAGAAGTTTTAGAACTAGAAAATACAATGGATAAAATTAAATATATATTGGATGGGTTAAACAAAAAATTAGGCACCTCTGAAGAGATGATTAATGAACTAAAAGACAGATCTAAAGAAATAACTCAGAATTCAGTACAGAAGTGGAAAAGAAACACAATAAGAAAAAAGAAGAAAGGAGTTAAGATATAAAAATATTTAACACACTTCAATTGGAGTTCCAGAAATATTGGGGAAAAATAGAGGAAAAAAAATACTTAGGTAAGAACATTTAAACATTTAACATTACTTTTGGACAGTAACACTTTGGCTTGGTAAACAATCTGTAGCATGAATAAAAATAAACATCAAAAAGACACATAGTAATCACAACTGAAGTGTAACAAAGACAAAGAGAAAATCTTAAAAGCAGCCAAAGGGAAAAGACAAAGCTGTGGCCAACTTCACTCCACTAACAAGGAAAGCCAGAAATCAGAGTAATAAAATCTTCACAAAGTTTTTAGAAAAAAAAAATGTTAGTCCATAAGTGTAAATTTAACAAAACTAATTTTCAAGAAGAAAAGGCAAATAAACTTTTGTTTGTTTCTGAGAGTCTCACTCTGTCACCAGGCTGGAGTGCAGTGGCAGGATCTCAGCTCACTGCAACCTCCGCCTCCCGAGTTCAAGCAATTCTCCTGCCTCAGCCTCCCTAGTAGCTGGAACCACAGGCGCCTGCCACCACGCCCAGCTAATTTTTGTATTTTTGGTAGAGCAGGGTTTCACCATGTTGGCCAGGATGGTCTCTATCTCTTGACCTCGTTATCCACCCACCTCAGCCTCCCAAAGTGCTGGGATTACAGGTGTGAGCCACCACACCCAGCCCAAATAAACATTTTTTAGACAAAAACTTTACAACCAACATATACTCATTAAAGTTATTTGAAAAAATATACATCAAGAAGTAGGGAAACTATTGCTGAAGAAAGGTCTAAAATGTAAGAAGGAATATTGAACAAAAAGAAATGATAAATGTGGATAAAAATTTACTCTAGGATATAGTGATGATGATTATGAAGTCATCTAATTTGCATGGTTAGAAAAAAACAGAAGTAAAATATTTGATAACAAGAATATATTAGTTGGGAGTGAGCAGTATATGTTGAAGTGTCTTCAAATCCTTATAATGTTTGAACAAATGACAGATTTAATTGTCAAATGAAGCTGCAGAAATAAATCCAAACTTACTGAAACTCATAATAAATGTAAATGAATTCTTATAAAAAGAAAATAAAGTATAAGGGAGAAAAGAAGATTTCTTTGTTCACCCATCGCTAAGAGCATGGCCAAAACCCTCATAACAAAAGACACAAGGGAAAAGCACACAAGCAAAAGCATACAAATTTATTTAATATAAGTTTTACATGACACAGAAGCTTTCGGGAATAAATACCCAAAGGAATGGGGAAAACTGTGTATTTTTATGGACATAATGCAGAAGTATGATTGAAGAACAAAAGAGTATGGTCCAATATTAGTAAACCGGAGGATCTGGCAAAGCCTGTTTGTTCAGATTCTTCTTGGCATCTCTGTGTCTTTAAAGATAAAGATGTTCTTTGGATATAGGGAGGGTATGTCTGGAATGAAGGTTTCCTTCAGAGGAAGGTCAGATTCTTCTTTATGGTCTGCTTCAAGGGAAAAAGGCCAGAGAAAAATGAGAGTAATCTTCCTGCTTCTGTTGTTTCCACACAGGCAAAGGTGCCATATTTTGGGGTAGTGGTCATGAATCCTGTCAAAAGGAATAAATCAGATATACCAAGTAACTATAATGCTAAATAAAGTCAGGGAAACAAATTGATATCAGATAACACAAACTTTTGGGAGAAAAACATCATAATGAACAAAAAGGGATATTATAAACAGGTTAAAGGAGCAAAAATCAAAACAAGAAAAATGTAATGGAAATGAAAGAAGGAAAATAGAGATAAGGATAGAAATCAGTAAAATAGAGATGATTAAATGAGAAGTATTTTAATACAACTGCAAACTTTTGGCAAGACATATCAAGAAAAAGAATTAAAAATTTATATATTATAATTAAAGTGGGTAAATAATTTTAGTAAGTATTAAAAATATAAAAATGCTGTGGAAAACTATATGCCAGCAAATTTGAAACCTAGATAAAAACGGTACATGTTTGGAAACATGTAAAATGTCCAAATAGTAAAGCTGATGAGGGCAATAACCATCAAATAAATTAAAAGTACTAATAATGGCAGTTTGTTCTCCATGAAGCCAAAAATAACTTGTTAAACCAGAAATAAGATTCCTAGAACCCTCTTCTGAGTTAGAGCTGGCCAAAAAAGGAATGTGCTAAAGACGAGGAAGGTGAAAGTGAAGGAGCTGCCACTCCTCTCCAGAGGTTGCCATAGTCTCTGTGTTGACAGACAGGTGGTTGGCTGGGGCCAGCCTGTGCCAGGTCACAGGAGCTGACGGTGCATATCTCTGCAACTTCACATTCAGCGACTCACATTGATAGCTTGAAATAGGGCGTAGTAGCAATATTTGCACTACAAAAACTGGAAAACACTTAAATCAGGAATTTTCCCTACTCCCCACCCCCAACACAAACCCTGGAAAGGTGGTCGTTATGTATTTACCACTGTGTGTGTCTATCACATTGTGATAGACATAAAGCTCTCAATAACTTCCCTGTGAATCAACCCTAGGTTCATTATCAGATGCTATGAAGACAATGATGATCTCTATCTTATTCAAAAAATTCTAGTAAGTAGAAAAAGAATGTAAGCTTCCTGATTATATAACAAAGCTAATTATTAACCTCAAACCAAAGTCTGGATATAAGAAAATGACATTATAGGATCATTTTAATATGTGAACATAGATCCCAAAATCCTAAATAAGATATACATTTAATGTTCTAATGCTATACTAAAATGTCTGTATCACAGTCAAACAGATTTTATCCCAGGAATGTAGCAACTGTAACATAAGAAAATCTAGTCATCATAATGCCCCATATTAATGGTCTAAAGAAGAAAAAATATATGATCATTCCAATGGATGCAGGGAGGCATCTGAAAAATCTCAATACTTTACAGGATTATTTAAAGAAAACCAAATAACAAAACAAAGCAACAAAAAAAAAAAAACGAGAAAAACTGAAACAATAGAAGGCTCCCCTAACTTGATAAATATCTGCCCAAAATTCTACAGCAAATACATAATCAATAGCACAATATCAGAAATACCACCACTATTTAATGTATTACTAGACGACTTGATTAATGCCACAAAACAAAGAAAATAGGTTAGAAGTATGAAGATTTTGAAAAAGGTGAAATTGTAATTTTTAGATTATATTATTTCTTACATAGAACATTGAAGAAAGTGGATACTTTTACTAATAAGTTTATGAAAGCTTGTAAGTAAACTATTAACAAAAATATCCATAGATATATCTTTACCAATACAACTAACTAAATTATATAATAGAAAACAAAATACTAGTCACTGCCACAGCAAAATATCAAATAAATATCTAGGACTCACCCTAAATAAAATGTTTTCTTCAGTGTAGTGATTCCTCAAAGACTTAAAAACAGAGCTATCATTTGACCTAGCAATCCTATTACAGGATATATACCCAACAGAATATAAATTTTTCTATTATAAAGACACAGGCATGCATATGTTCATTGCAACACTATTCACAATAGCAAAGATATGGAATGCCGATCAATGTCAGACTGAGTAAAGAAATGCGGTACATATACACCATGGAATATTATGCAGCCATAAAAAAGAATGAGATCATGTCCTCGCACGGACATGGGTGGAACTGTTATCCTCAGCAAACTAATGCAGGAATAGAAAACCAAATGCCACATGTTCTCACTTATAAATGGGAACTTAATGATAAGAAAACATGGACATGTAGAGGGGAACAACACACACTGGGGCCTATAGGAGGGTGGAGAGAGGGAAGAGGGAGAGGATCAGGAAAAATAATTAATGGGTACTGGGCTTAACACCTGGGTGATGAAATAATTTATACAACAAACGCCCATAACACAAGTGTACCTATATAACAAACCTGCACATGTACCCCTGAACTTAAAAGTTGAAAAACAAATAAATAAAATGTCTTCCTAACAAGTGCAGGAAAAAATAACTCTATTAAAGATTTTTAAAACTGAGTAGAAAGTTATACTATGTTCAAGGATGAAACCATTAAATGGTTAAAACACATCAATTGTCACTCAGACTACTCTATTTATATCACGTCATTCCAAAAACAGAATTGAGTAAAATTTGCAATTTCATAGGCTCTTCCCACAATTATAAGTAAGAACACAGAATCAGTCAGCAGGACAGTTTAGAAAAAGAAAATGAATAACTTGCTTTAGCAGATATTGCGAAGCCAAACAATTAAAGATAGTTGATAGAATAGACAGATGGATAGATGAATAGATAGAGATGGATCAATAAATAGGTAGTAATTGGTGCAAGAATAGACTATTAAGCCAGTGGGAAACAATATATTAGTTTTGTAATAAAGAGGCATCATAAATCAGTAGGAATAGGATGCATTATGAAGTAAATTCTCTATATAAATGGAAAAACACAGTATATACAAAACTATAAAGCTAAAGAAAAAATACAAAAGAATATATTTGAGACCTTGGGGGTAGATTAGGAAATCAGTTTTTAAAATAGTCAAAATAGATACTATAAAGGGAAAAATTAATTTTAATGCAATCAAATTTCATGAAAGATTCATGTTCAGGGAAGCATGTCATAAACAAAATATGAATGACAGACTGATGGAAGACATTCACAATATTTAAGACAGTCAAGGGAATAAGTACAAAAATATAAAAGGAATTCTCATAAATCATCAAGAAAAAATGGAAATCTATAAGTAAAATGAGCAAGGCTATGAATAGGCAATTTACAAAAATGAAAACCTTAAATGGTTTATAAGAATATGATGTTTAGCCTTATTAGTAATCAGAGAAATGCAAATTAAAAGGAGATGCCACTTTACATACATTAGAATGGCAAAATGTAAAAGGTCAGATAGCATCAACTACTGAAAGCCTCGTGAACTACTGGTGGAAGAACATTGAGTGTGAGAACATCCCAGCACTCAACAATCGTCCTTAAAGAGTGAGCCACATATGAAGATGATAGTTAAAGCATTTTTTCTCATACCAAGATGCTGGAGGCCTATAAGGTTTTGATCACTAAATGAATGGGTAAGTAAAATGTAATAAATACATATAATGGAAACATAAAATAACATAATATTTAATAATAAATATTTTTAATGTTGAGAGAAAATATTAGGAGTGTATTTTGTAGCATAAAATCATCTACATAAACTGAAGACACCCCAAAATAAAGCAGCATGTTTGTTACAGACATATACCTAAATGAACATATGAACAACATATAACATGGTATGTTATATGTTAAATTCAATGAAGATGATGCCTATATATAGGTTAGAATCAGGGTAGAAGATAAAAGAAAAAAAACACCGTAGAAGATAAAAGGTAAAGCAATGATAAGTGTCTTAATTCAGTTTGTGTTGCCGTGCAGAAATACCTGAGACTGGGTAATTTATAAAGAAAAACAGTCTATTTTGGCTCACAATTCTGCTGGCCAGAAGACTGGGCATCTCATGAAAGCGTCAGGCTTTTCCACTCAGGGAAAATGAAAGCGAGCAGGTCTGTGCAGAAATCACATGGCAAGAGAGGAAGTAAGAGAGAGGAGGGAGGTGCCAGGCTCTTTTTAACAACCAGCTCTCTGGGAACTAATAGAGAAAGAACTCACTCACTGCAGCGAAGACGGCACCAAGACTTTCATGAGGGATCTGCACCCATGACCCAATCACCTCCTATTAGGCCCCACATCTGACATTAGGGATTAAATTTCAACATGAGATTTGGAGAGTCAAACAACCAAAATATAACAATGAGATTACTATGAATTGAGTAAGAACAACTCAACTCTTGTACCTGAAGTTCACACTAGGAAAAACAAAAGGGTCTTTGGATTTCATTCACAGGCACACATTGACATGTTAGGAGAAAAATGACCATCTGTGTCACATAACTAAATGTGAGTTCACAGATTCCATTTCACCCAACTGATTTCTAGACAGATGACACATTCTTAAGTCTAAATGATAAACTTGTGTACCCAAATGGAAGGAGAGAATGTTATTTTCACCTTTCCCCTACCTCACCCACACACATACGGAAACAATAAAACACTGACATTGGTATAGGAAGAACCTGCCATCCCTGAACAGTATGCAACTTATCAAATCATGATTTTATTATCTCCACACTTCTGCAAACTCCCAAATCTCCAAAGAAGAGTAACTCATAGATCTAAGATTCAGTCAGGGGATTAGCTTAAAATAGAAGTAAAATGAGGCATAGTTTGTCTAGAGATTTTTCCTTGGAAAACAAACTACTCTATGCAATTATGTTGAGAATTGAAAACTGCTACAGATGGCTTACTAAGTCTATTAATACCAAAAGACCATTATATGCAATTTTGTCATTAATTGCAAAAATCCCATTGATTTTAATCTACAAAAGTAATAAATCCAACACACACAATAATTGCTTGTATTTCTAAACCCTAAGAGATTAGACATTTTAAATCTTCTTGTCTCCACTCTTAACTAGGGAATTTAAATATTAGAAAATAAATTTGAAGCATCTACTTTGAAGATGAAAGTATAAATTTTGTCATGGAAACATAAAAACAAATTAATTCAATTTACACTATTTACTGCACTATAGGGTTTCTATTTAAAAATGTGATATAAAACTAAACATTAGCACAATTTAACATTCTTGACTCAGAAATAGACCAAACATAGTTCTTAACTCAAATAATATTGCAAATGATGTATTTTACAACATATTTTCTCAATTGTGACTATAGCTACATATATTTTATTATTGGCCTTATGTCTTAAAATAATTTTATTTATATTAAAATTTCCAAATATACAGTCACAATTCTGTAAATACTTTTCATTAGGTTTTAATTTTACAATTTAACAGTAGTCAAATGTAAAAGTCTTAATAATGCTTCTAGAACAAACTACATACTTAAAGAATGTTAAAGCGTACACTAAAGAATATAATTGAGAAGGAGAAAGTGCTAAAGACTAACTTTGAACACTAAATAATCGATTCCAAATTACTTTTTCTTTAACATTTGTATGTCTAATTTTGATAAACAAATGGAAACTAAAAATGCAGATTAGGATTATGTCTGGGAGGAAAGATTACAGGTGATTTTTAGTTTTCACCTTCATACTTTCATTTTTTCCATATTTTTCAAATTCTCTCTCTAGGATACCTACTTCTCCTTTACTCAGAGGAACAATAAATCTTAAAACGTAGAGGACGTTCACGGCCAGCAATATTGTTAACCACATATCTGGAGTACAGATGAAGTATAGACCACTGAAAATTACAGATAAAATATAGGATTTTTTAAAAACACATCTAAAGCTTCAAGGCTAAGAATTTTTTAAAAGAGAAAAAAATAGATAAGACACTGAGCAAGAAGAGAATAAGTTAGGGCTGAATAAGTGATGACTTTACTAACAAGCATTCTAATTTCTAAAGGAAGCTTATTAAAATATTGATTAACTTAAAGCAAGAAATTAAATATGCCTGTTAAACTTTTACATTTTACTCCAAGCTCTATAAAAAGGAGAGTGCCCATTTTCATAGCAATTTTTACAGTTTTAGTATCATCTCAGGATATGATAGAACTATCATTGCATATCGATCAGGAATTTTGTATTATATACTAAATGGTACTAAGACAATTGGTTGATCAGATGAAAAAAAAGAATGAAATTGAATCCCTCCCATACATCACAAAAACCAATTTCATGCAAACAGAAGCCACAATGAGATATTACTAAACACACATTCAAATGCCTAAAATTAATGACTATCAATACCAAGTGTGGGAGAGAAGGTGAAGAAACTTGAATTCTCATACATGGCTGGTGGAATACAAAATAGGACTACTTTTGAAACATTTTGGTAGTTTTTTATAAAGTTAAATATTAACTTATTATTCCTGGCTATTTTTTCAAGATATATAAACATATGCTCATACAACAACTTGAATACAAATATTCATGACAACTTTTTTCAAAATAATTTTAAAAAACTGGAACAGTTTATTAACAAGTAAATAGATGCACAAATTATGGACTATGCCACAATAGAATAGAATGAGACTCAGCAAATGGAAAGTAAGAAGGAAACAGCTACTGCTACATAAAACAACATGGATAAATCTCATTTACATTATGCTGAGTGAAAGAAGCCAGATGCAAAATAATACATACTGTAAGTTTCGGTTTATATGAAATTCTTATAAAAGACAAAACTAATCTCTGGTTATTCAACAGATAAGTGGTTGGTCGGGGCCAGGTGACTTGGGAGCAACAGACTGTAAAGGGAGCTTTTTGAGGTGATGCAAATATTCGACCTCTTGCTTGTGGTAGTGGTTACGAGTGTATGCATTTGTCAAAACCCAAACTATACACTTTAAATAGGTATATATTTTATTATATGTGAATTAAACCTCAGTAAAATGTGTGTATACATATATAATTTTATATATAGGTACATATGTGATACTTATGTATAATAAAAACTTAAATGTTAAAGACAAAGCCTTAAACATCTTCTAGAAAAAAAAAATCAGAGAATAGTTCTGTTTTCTGCATAAAGAGTAAGTTTTTAAACAAATCATAGGAACAAAATTAAGACAAATAGATTTGACTACCTTAAAATTGTGAACTTCTTCAATGATACATCAGGAAAAGTGATAGTCAAAATCATAACCAGGGAAAAGATATGAAACACAAAATGACAAAGGATTAGTATCCAGAATATTTTTAAAACTCCTATGAATCAAAAAAGAAAACCCAATTGAGAACTGATAAGATAAAAATAAGCAATTTACTTAAGTGTAAATAAATGTAACTGACCAACAAACGTATAAATACATGAAAAGATGCTAAAAGTCATTAAGTATATTCAAATTCAAACCATAACTTGATACCATTTCACACCCACCAGATCTATAAAAATTAAAATGTCTGACAAAGTTAGGGATAAGACAGTAAGATTTTTATTTACTACTGGTAGAACTCTAAATTGGAACAGGTACTTATAAAACTATTTAGCATTACCTGGTATTGTTGAATATGTTCATATCCTGTGACTTAGCAATTCTACCCAGGCTAAAATATTGCAAATAATTAATAGCAACATAGTTAATTTGGATGTATTAAGTTCCTTTAGAACAGTAGTTCTCGAACTTTTGCATGCATCATCATCCCCTGGAAGGATTTATTGAAACACAGATTCCTGGGCCCATCCCAGTTTCTGATCGGACAGCTCTGGGATGGTCCCCTAGGACTGGCATTTCTAACAAGATTCTTGGTGATGCTAATGCTACTGAAAGCTGAAAGAAAAGCCACACTTTAAGATCTACAGCTCTAGAGTAATGTGCTGTCCCAAACATAAAAGTGTAGTTAAAAAAAAAAAATCTTCTTTTGCTTAAGAGATCTGCTGTGAAATTTCAAGGAGAAATATTGTTGCTGAGAAACAAACACAAAACAGAAAAAAACAATAAAGTAAGTTTACCCCAAAAAGGAGTGTGCCTCAAAGTAATTGACAGCCTCTTTGATTTTAAGTCACAATACATGCTACAGGTTAAGTTATTTGCTTTATAGTCCTAGAATCTGAAAATAGACACTAATATTTTATCAACTGCAACAAATTAATCGATCATTTTCTAATCGGGAGACTTTTCTGCCATCATTTCTAGTTTCTCAATAATCTGTACACTGCTTTTTATAGAATAGTGAGTAAATTATGCAAGAGATCTAATTATACCTATTTTTCAGAAGGCAAGATGGGTAAACCATGGACTTAAATATCAAGAAATGAACATCTAATTTTAATTTACTTTCTCTCAACCTCAAGAAAAAGAAGAAAATTCCAGTACAATTTTTATTTGAAAATCCAGTATAGACTAACCAACTCTGAACAATTCATTTCAAACACAATTGTTTTGCAATTCCCAAAAATATTTCCCCTGGGACTATCCATGACAGCTTTAAAATCATAAAATTATATAAAAATTGTTCCAGGCATATAATGTTTGACCAGATTTTTCATTTTATGTTATGGCATCATCAAGCAATTTCATTAAAACCTAATAACTATCTATGACTAATAAAAGAAAATACATGTATATTCAAAGAGGTTTGAGTTTTTTAGCAAGAATAATTTTATCAAAAATAGGAAACTTAATACATAAGAGCTTTTCACATGTCTCAATGCAAACAAATTTACATGAAATGCTAGTAACTAGTCAATTTAAAATTATTGTAATATTATCAGCTATATCTAATTTCCACTAAAAAGATAAAATTATATGAGGTTCTATGAACAAATAGTAATTGCAATAATAGTTAATAGTGTCATAACTGAGAAAATGATTTCATGCTATTAAATCAATGAGGAAAGAGATAAGCCTGAATAAATATATAAGAGTTGGTAAATACTGAATAAGAAGGAGGCAAAATCTTACAAAGAAATTCAACGAATTGTTTAGCCAAGGACATTTCTCCATAGACTTAACAATGATACCAGTGAATAAAATCCCATCACCAAAAGCCAAGATACGCCCCATGCTGCATAAACTAGAATGGGCTGATTCACTCCTCTAAAGTTGAAGTTTTTGTATTATAAAACGGGAACAGTTGAGTAGGCTTTCTCATCCAAAATTTTATGTACTCCACAAAGATGTCCAGGAGGAAAGAGAAAGCCAAACTCCATCCCTGGTCTACTTAGACAGCCTTGTCTCCTGCATCCAAGCAGAGGGGCTACCCTTTGCTATTTCACACAAATACACCATATATACTAGTGACAGCCCTGTTAATAAAACCTATTCTACACTGCTGTTTTAAAAATTTAAAAAAGAGTGGATTGATGGTTACCAAAGGCTGGGAAGGAAAGGAGGAGTGGAGAATGAAGAGAAGTTGGTTAATGGATACAAAAATACTATTAGATAGAAGGAATAAGTTCTAATATTTGATATTAGAGAGATTATAATTAATAATAACTTGTACATTTCAAAATAGCTAGAAGAAAAGAATGAATGTTCCTAGCACAAATAAGAGATACAGGTTTCAGGTGATGAATATCTCAATTACCCTGATACGATCATTACATATTATAAACATGTATCGAAATATCACATGTACCTCAAAAATATGTGCAACTATTATATATTGATAAATATCAAGTCCAAACATGATCAAACTTCAAAAATAATAAAGGAGGTAAAGTGTGGCAAACATTAGTGTAGTGACTAGCACACAGAAAGCACTTAATAAAGATTAGCTATTATTGAAATGTCAGCTTTCATTAAGATCTAAGGATCAGCTCTATAAAAATATCATTATGGACAGAAGAATTTTTAAGATAGTCGGTTAAAGAAATGGTACTCTATCTTGACTTTCTGAATTATTGTGGTATGGGTTGCATGACTGTATACATTGGTGAAAGCTTAATTTGCATCCTTAACCTTGGTGAATGTTACTATAAATTATACCTCAATGATACCGAATTTTTAAATAAAACAAATCTGCTGGAGTTTTCCTGGGATTTTTTGTGCCTTACAAAAAGATAAAAGAACCTAAAATCTGTCCCTTTTGTAACCCTGACAGATCTTCTGTTTCCTACCTTGATCATGTTCACTCACATTAGGATTTAGCTTATGGACTTTGGCAGCCATTTTGTGACCAGGAAGTAAGAAACCTAGAGAGGGAACAGGAGAATTACAGAGAGAATGGAGGAGGGAAAAAGACATAAAGCACCTGGGTTCTATTGCAATAGTGAGCTGTCAAAGCAGCCTTCCTGTACTTTCATTAATCCAACAGACAATGCTGTTAGATTTGGGCACACTATGACTCAATTCTCAAAGCAAAGCATTTTTACAAGTACCAAACTCAGGGAAATTTTCCACTTACAGTATTACGTACGGAATATCAGATACTACAATGGACACAGACTTCAACTATATAAGGGCGGATGTTTGCTGCTCTGTGTTCCTAGTGTCCCTCCCTTTTCTGGAAACAACACACTGTGGGGAAATTTGTTTCTCTCCCACTGGATTCATGCCCTGGCCCTTAATACTTATGCCTAGTGTTCCATTATTGGAACGCTAAGAATGTGGGAGTTATTTACATCCTACTGTTTAAGATCATCGCCAAGGTTTGATTGCAAAAAATTCAAAAAATTGCAACCGCAGGCATAAATGGGTTAATACTATGTGTAAATTAAACCTTCTAATAGAGCTTTTTTATTATTCAGGAGCTTTGTCCAATCGATTGATCATTTGTTTGTTTTTACTGAAAATAAGTAAATAGTTCATTGTAGCCCCTCAGTGATACATAAGCATTTTTTACTATTTGAAGAAATAAAAGGAACTTTCCTGCATCATTTCTCCAAAACTATGGCAGAAGTTGGCTCCCTATCACGTCTAACGAGAGTTGTCTCCCCCTGAACTTTCCAACACTTTACCAGCTATGAACTTGTCTGTGTGCAGAGTCCTGTGTTTGAGTGCTGATGTTGCTATGATACCTAATGATTAAAATTTAAGATGTTTGAGATTTTTATACTCATGTCTAAGTGTACAGACAGAAATTGCTATAAACAGTTTATGATTATAAGCTAAAATGAAATACTATAGGCTGGTGCTAGTTGAAACTGCCTATTCACCTTTTCACTTACCTCAAATTCTCCCCGTCATCAGAATCTATCTTGAGCCTCCTTTGTAATGGAGTTGTCTCAAACTACAACAACGCATAATGATTTTCCCTGTTCTTCAACCATACAGTATAGATATGAGCAATTTTATATATAACTTTTTAACATTTATGTTAGGTTCAGCGGTACACGTGCAGGTTTGTTATATGGGTAAATTGTATGTCATGGTGGTTTGGTGTACAGATTATCTCATCACCCAGGTAATAATTATAGTACCCAGCAGGTAGGTTTTTGATCCTCACTCTCCTCCCACCCTCCACCTCCAAGTAGGCTATGGTGTCTGTTGTTCCTTTCTTTGGGTCCATGTGGATTCAAGGTTTAGCTGCCGCTTATAAGTGAGAACATGCAGTATTTGGTTTTCTGTTCCTGTGTTTGTTCACTTAGGGTAATGGGCTCCAGCTCCATCCATGTTGCTACAAAAAAATATGATCTTTTTCTTTTTTATGGCTACACAGTATTCCATGGTGTATACGTACCACACTTTCTTTATCCAGTCTACTATTGATGGACATTTAGGTTGATTCTATGGCTTTGCTATTGTAAATAGTGTTGTGATGAACATATTTAGGCATGTGTCTTTATGGTAGAATGATTAATATTCTTTTGGGTATATACCCAATAGTGGGATTGGTGGGACAAGCGGTAATTCTGTTTTGAGTTCTTTGAAAAATCATTAAACTGCTCGCCACAATAACTGAACTAAATTACATTCCCAGAAGCACTGTATAAGCATTACTTTCTCTCTACAACATCAACAGCATCTGTTATTTTTTGACTTTATAGTAATAGCCATTCCGACTGGTATGAGATGTTATAGTATCACATTGTGGTTTCCATTTGCATTTTTCTAATAATTAGTGATGTTGATCATTCTTCCATATGCTTGTTGGGTACATGTATGTCTTCCTTCTAAAATTGTCTGTTCATGTCCTTTGACCACTTTTTAAGGGAGTTGTTGGTTTTTTGTTTGTTAATTTAAGTTCCTTATAAATTCCAGATATTGCACAGAATGCAAATATTTTCTCCTATTCTGTAGCTTGTCTATTTACTCTGTTGATAGTGTCCTTTGCTCTGAAGAAGCTCTTTCATTTAATTAGGTCCCATTTGTCAAGTTTTCTTTTTCTTGCAATGGTATTTGGCAGCTTCGTCATTAAATCTTTGCCAGGTCCTATGACCAGAATGTTATTTCCTAAGTTATCTTGAAGGGTTTTTATAATTTTAGGTTTTGAATTCAAGTCTTTAATCCATCTTGAGTTTATTTTTGCATATGGTGTAAGGAAGGGTGTGTGTCAGTGGGGGCTACTCTACTGGAGCTCTTTGATGGTCAGGCACAGTCTACCAGCAAAAGAGCTATGATGTGGCCCAAGTGGGCATTTGGGGCTGCACCACAAACAAGCTCAGCCAGGCTGCGGCCCTGAGAGAGGCCAGAAGACAGGAGTGCACTCAGTTTGGAATAGGCTGATCTCACAGGCAAGATCACCCTGCTCTGTTCCAGTCTAACAGCTCCCTTAAGGCTAATGTCTCCTAGGGAAGCATGATGAGCCTGAGGAATGGGCGTTCCTGGCCATGCTCCATTGCAGAAATTCCTGTACCAAACCCTCAGGGCTCCACAGACGCTGGAGTCATGCCCTTACTACTTCTAAGAAGCTCTCCCTTCCAGCTCAAGTGTCCATGGGAGTGGTGGGGTCTCCTGCTGCCAGGATTCCAGAGATCCGTGGTGAGAGCATGTCACTGCTTGCCTGTTCAACTTACTCTTTCCCCAAGAGTCACTGGGCCAGGAATGAGTCCCTGTGCATGGCACAGTAGCCCTGTCCAGGGTTCCCAGCTTCCTCCCCCTTCAGCCAAGCATCTGTGTCCTCCGTTTATCCATTCTCAATGCCTTCCCTCCGATAATCTTCTTGGAGTATGCCAGTCTTCCTGATGCCCTGCTCCCTTAGTGGCAGATGCTTCTCCTGGCTACATCTAGTTAGCCGTCTTTATTCAGTCTTAAAAAGGACAATTTTATATTTAATTTTATTCTCAAATAAGATTCCACACCACCAAACACTGCATAAAATGCTAGGCATATAGTAGGTATTTGTAAACACTTGTCTTTGAATCTAACACTTTTTATCATCTATCTTGGAAGTGGGTAACATGGTAAACACAGAATGTTAAACTTATGTTGAGTGCTTAAATAAAAACATTGGATACTAAATTAATAAAATTAAAATCTTTTTTGTTGTTTGTTTTTTTTGTTTGGGTTTTTTTTTTTTTGGTGTTTGTTTTTTTTTGTTTGTTTGTTTGTTTGCTTTTTTTTTTTTTTTCATTTTGAGATGGAGTCTCACTCTGTTGCCCAGGCTGGAATACAGTGGCATGATATCGGCTCACTGCAACCTCCGCCTCCTGGGTTCAAGCCATTCTCCTACCTCAGCCTTCCAAGTAGCTGGGATTACAGGCACGCGCCACCATACCAGGCTAATTTTTGAATTTTTTAGTAAAGACAGGGTTTTGCCATGTTGGCCAGGCTGGTCTCAAACTCCTGACCTCAAGTGATCTGCCCTTCTCAGCCTCCCAAAGTGCTGGGACTACAGGCATGAGCTGCCACGCCCAGCCTAAAATTTTTATTTTTAAATTAATACATCACATCTTATAATTAACAGAATTCAAAACTTGTAAAATAGTGATCATCAAAATAAGCCAATAGGTTTCTCCAAGGCCTGTAAGTAACATTAAATATGAATCTTTGTACATTTTAACTATTTAAAGGATTTAAAAAGTATAATTTCTCATATTTGCTTCAAGAACTGCATGAGACAGATATTAGCATACCCTGTGACGTGAGAATATACTGAAGCCACATGAATAATAACTGGGCTGTCCAAAATCTCAGCTCTCTACCTGTCTCTCTAGAGACAGAGCTGTGGAAATAGGATTATTCCATCACTCTAAGGAAGGCCATGTCTTCAGTAAAACACAACCGACACAAAACTATTGGCTGATAATAAGTTGAAATTAATCTATGGCTTAAACTGTATGATCCCTTAGATAATTTCAATTCTTAAAACCTACACCATTCTTTATCATAAAATATAATTAAAATGAATGTGTGAATAGAAATAGAAAATAGAAAAGCAATTCTATGTACTCAAGAAGATAATAACGAAAAATTCAAAAGTAAAGTCACAAATTTCTACATTGATAGTCCTGTTATTAATTAAGCTGGTAAAAGTTTAATGTTAAAGTACGTACATGCCTACAAGCATTACTAATGAAAACTGTGAAATAGGTGATGTGTTCCAATATAAATATCTACTATCCTTCTCATCTGGAATAATTATTGTTCAAAAATAAAACTAACTGAAACAACTATAAAGATAACAAAATGCCTATATTAAGTCTTTACTCTCTCCTTAAATTCTATCATTACTTCATCCTCCTCAATAGATTATCCTATATCTAATCTATTTTCTTTTCACTAGTCCTAAAACAAAGAACTACCACTCTTCTTTTTTTTTTTTTTTTTTTTTTTTCTGAGACACAGTCTCACTCTTTCGCCCAATCTGGAGTGCAGTGGCGCAACCTCAGCTCGCTGCAACCTCTGCCTCCCGAGTTCAAGCAATTCTCCTGTCTCAGTCTCCCAAGTAGCTGGGACTACAGTTGCATACCACCACATCTGGCTAATTTTTGTATTTTTAGTAGAGATGGTGTTTCACCATGTTGGTCAGGCTGGTCTCGAACTCCTGACCTCAGGTGATCCACCTCCCTTGGCCTCCCAAAGTACTGGGATTACAGGCGTGAGCCACCACACCCGGTCCCACTCTTCTTCTCTAAGAAGAGACTTAAGATTGTATTTACTCTCTGTCTACTGGAACCTTTTCCTCCACCTAAAGTTGTCTCCTAATCTACCTACCCTTAGGTCCCATCACTCTCAAGTCTTCTTTGGCTTTCTGTCTCTCTGCTTCCGTCCCTCTCTCCGCCATTCAAGTCTTGAAAGAGTAGCTCATACTTAGCTCCTTCCCTTAGATTGCTCACTCACTCTTATTCCACAGTAATCTGTTCAAACTACCATGCCCATCTCTTTCTCTGAAGATTCCTAATGGCCACTTCACCAAAAAATTCTAGAGCTATTTTTCAGTTCTCATTCTTCTGATTCCCTATGTAACCATTCACAGTCTTGTCAATTTATCTTCCAGAACTCCCTTTTCCCATAGGACCATTATTTTCCTAGGTGTCTGATCCAGCTCAGGTCCTCTTGCTGCTCCTTCACTAAATGTGAGTTTCCCCGCAGCAGTACCTTGATCCTCCTCTCTACTCTTTGTATTTCTCTACCTACCCCCTTGGTATTCTTGGTATGTTAATCCAGCCTCATGAAATTAAATATCATCACTATGTAGAAGGCTACCTGATACATACCTCATCTCTCTTCTCAGCCCAGATCTTCCTTCCAAATTCTAGTCTCTTTCATGGCCTATCACCCTTTCCCTCACACATTGGAGGTGTTCATGGTTTTGGTTAATGGTGCTGCCATCCTTGCAGATTTGAACTCTGTGAAACAGCTTCCTCTCCTTTGCTTCCCATTTATACTTAGGTTTAGAATCCACTCCTTTACTTTATTCCCAAGACAGCCTAATTCAGATCATCATTATTTCAGGGAGGCAGTGCAGTGCAGACATTAATAATGTAGGAACTGCACTCAGAATGCACAGGCTCCATATCTTACAGAGGAACAGAGCAGGGAAAGCAGTGATGAGGAACCCACAGGAACAGAAGGAACAATATTCATGGCCAATTTCTTGAAGCTTAGAACAGACAAGCGGCAAGATGATCAGTAGAGTCAATTCTTACTAAAACAGGAGATTATAAAAGACACTAAGAAAAGTGTTTTAGTGATTACTGTTCTCATCAATGCAAAGGAAAAAAATGGAGACGAGATGGAAGAGGGGACACCTACTCTATTGTTTGAGGCTCAGAATGAAGACCATTTTTATTGTCTTTTTCATTAGCACTCATGGTATTTGCACTGCACCATAATTTATCTCCCCAGAACCTAGCCCGTACACAACAAGAATTCAAACATCTGTTGAATGAGCATTAACAAACAGCAACTATTTATTAAGCACCTATCAAGTAACTAGACACAGAGAAGCTCAATTCACATACATTAGAAATAATTGAATCCCAGTTAGATTAGGAAAATGAGACTGCAATGATTTTACTATTCTTTCCAGTGCCCCACAATTTGTAAAGGATTGGGTCAGAAGTAAAACTCAATTCTATCCAACCTGAAAGTTCCTACTCTTTTCCCTGTGTCATTCTTCACCAATAGTAAAAAGGCATTTTGAGAAGTCCTCCCAAGACTTGCCCAGGTTCTAAATGCTTGCATGAAATTTCTTCAAAAAAGTAAATCTATAAAATCTATAAAAGTAAAGTAATTGACGGGGGAGAGAGTTAAATTTAAGCTATTTTTATTCATTTCATTTGTACAAAGAAACAGAAAAGGTGTTGTATAAGTGAGTGAGTAAAAAGAGGGTGGGAAAATGGTGAGAAACTGGGAGCATCTAAGATTCCTAACTCAACATACTTTACCATTTTGCTCAAGGCCAGCCCTGAATTATCATTTCCAAATATCCTAGACATAAAACTTATCTGAAAGAGTCAGCAATCTTCATTAAATATAGATGAACAGGAAAGAGAAGATGTGAGAATGGAATACTCAAGTTGTACTTGCTCAAGGCAAAAACTTGGAGAAAAACAATGTAAGACCAATTTTTTCCTTTGACCTGTGACATAATTCTGCATGCATGCATTTTGGCTCCTAAGAATTTAAGATCAGTATGTTGAAATTTATCATTGTATGTAGCTAAGGTGAATTCTTCAAACTAATCATCTCCCTCAACTACAATACTTCATGCAGAAAATAAAACTAAACTAAAGCATAGTGGTTATCTTTGGACTAAAGCCCCATAATGTATTAACTATGCATTTGAGCAAGTAATTTATTCTCTCTATATCTCAGTTTTCTTCTCTGTAAAATATTGATAATGATAAGACTCTTGTTGTAATCAAATGATTTGTTAAATGCAGTGATAGAAAGTGTCTGGCACATGGTAAGTACTGAAATGTTAATTATCATTATTCCTGCTCTAGAAATTTCCATGAAGGCAGAGATGTTAGTCTTTTTTATATATTGCTATCTGCCTTTGAGCCTATGAAGTGCCTATCATATAGGAGGTATCAACAAATCAGTCAATGAGTGAATTTTAATAAATGAAAGAAAACATTTTTTGCCTGAAATCTCTAACACTGTAAGCAAAAATGAAGTTTTGTATTTAGCCAGTCAGCCAAATGCTTCTACTCTCACTCTACCAGATTACTAAGTACTGCTTTAAAGTCCTCTGGGGTAAAAATTCTCTGTTTTCATAATGAGAATGTTGAAGGCAGTTTGGGGCCACCTCCTCATTCACCCTCTTGGTGCTTAATATCTCCCATCTGTTTCAAGTTGATCGCATCCGTTACAGTCTCTAGGGAAAGAAAACACCATTTTCATTTGGGGTTCTGACTTTTACGAGGGAATGCTGGAGGTACTAAAATAATATTAATTAATGAAGATGAAGCCATCATCATTACTTGCTTATTGATCCCTCTATCCCTAACTGGCCAGGTGTTTGATGGGCAATCACTTCACGGCTCAAACCCCCACTGTCAGGAAACTCTTACAATGAATGCAAATGGGACTTTACCTGCCTCGTGGGGTAATACAGCAAGCAATTAACAAATGTTCATAAAGTACTTGGAAAGAGATAATGGCACTATATAAATGTTATAGATTATTGCATCATGAAGCTTAAAATTATAATCAACTCTAAGATGGATTAACTGGAAAGGTAACAAAAACTTTCTCAAAGAGAGCCTCCTTTCAGAGGAGTATCAAAAGGGGCTGAATTTGCTGTGGCTTATAAATCAATATCAGACCCTTTACCCACACCCCTCAAGAAATAGGAATAATAAGTAGCTGCATGGTTGTGACTGAACAGAGGGGAAAATGAATATTGACAAAAATAAATCAAATCACCCCCAATCCAGAATTAAGCCAGAGATACAATCTGAGATACCTGGCTTGGAACTGGATTACAATTTGAAGGTGCCACAAAGACTATTTTTATGCAAGTCACAGACAGAACAACATAGAAGCCAGTGTGCACATCAGTGCAGAGCATGCACACTAGTGCTGACTGCTCCCAAATGTATACCTCCAATCTCAACCACTCATTCCCAGCATCCTGCTTATCGTCTCCATTTTGGTAATAATGAGCACCTCAAATTGAGTATGTCCAAAATCAAGCTCCTGATCTTTCCCCTAAGAGAGCCCCCAATCCTCTTGTTCTCTGTAAATAACAACTCTATCCTTCCATTTGCTCCAGCCTAAAACCTTGGACTCATTGTTAACCCTTCTGTTTATCTTACATCCCTCACCCAAACTGGCAGTAAAATGTGTTGGCTTTATTTTCAAAATGTATCCAAAATCAGACTTCTCACCACCTTTACTGCTACTACTCTGATCCAACCCACCATCTCCTCTTGCCTGGATTACTGAAATAGTCTCCAATTGGTCTCTCTACTTCTTCCTTTCCTCTCTTGTAGTGTATTTGTAGAAAATCAAATCGTGACATTCTAGTGCTCACAATCCTGAAATGATTTTCCACTTCACTCTGACCAAAACCCAAAGAGTCTTTCTAAGGGCTGATAAGAACCTACATGATCTCACCCTTCATCTCTGAGCTCATCTCCTACAACTCCTCCTTTCTCTTCCCACCCTCTAGCCACACTGGCCTCCCTACTGGCCCTAGATGGAATTAGGCAAGCATTTGCCTCAGGGCCTTTGCACTAGGGAAGTTCCTAACTTCCCTAGACATTCACATTGGCTTGCTGCCTAGCCCCCTTCCCATCTATCCTTACAAGTGACCAACTCAGGAAGAACTTCCCAAGCTTATCTTTTTCCTGTCTAAAATTGCAGGCCTCACTTCCACCTTGCTTATCCCTTTATCCCTTCTCTGCAATCTTTCTTCTGAGTACTTATCACCATGAGGCATTACTTGTTTATACATTTACTTTCTCCCCCCCTTATTTGAATATACTCTACAAGAGGGCAACCATTTTTGCCAGTTTCTTTCTGCTGTTGTTCACTGCTATTTCTCCGTACCCTAGACCACTGTCTGACATACAACAAACACTGAATAAATATGTGTTAATTTTTTTTTTGCCATTGTACTGGTCTTTGAAATCCCAAGTGCAAGAATTATTGCATTAATGATCTATGCAAAAGAACCTCACAGCACCATCAAATAAAGATACCGGAAATGTGGTCGACCCACTCTCAGACGCCTGAATAGAAAACTTCTGGGCATGAAGATATTAAAGAGTAAAATTGGAATTTGGTTTTTTTCCATAGTTATTAGTATTGAATACTAGCCCTCCAGTCATAAAATGCAAGGCTGGCTTTTACTCGTCAATCAGGCTGGAGGGGAAGAAATCAAACCAAGATGCACATTTCATACTCTGGCACCATCCCTTAGATATAAGAGACAGTTTTGTTGAACAGCTAAAACAATGTTTTTAATGTGTAAATTCCAAAAGAAAATTAAAACTGGCAGCTAACTTGACGTTTAGAAAAGAAAAAAACCTCCTGTTCAGCAATCATTAAGATCTAGAGCTGTGGTAATTCCCTCTAATAAAATAATTTATGATTTTCTTGGAGTTGAAAAAAGGATGGTGCACCTGAGCCTCTGATTTATAAAAAATGCATTTCAGGCTCTTTTTTTTTAACTGCATCTTTATTTCAGTTTTACAGTTCCTCCGTCAAAGCAAATAATAATAGTAAGTGCTTTACAAGAAGGTAAAGGCCACAGAAGGAGGAAAGACAGATACGATAAATTGAAAAGAGAAAGGGGTGGACTTCTGGAATCATCTTGGAGAGCTCTCAGGTGTGACACAGTGGCCTTCCCTGACCACCCAACCTTCACCCAGCATCTCCCAATCATTCCATTTTGATTGTTGAAAGATAACTCACCTGTTTCTTCCTATGCATTATCTGTCCTCAACTCTAGGAGTCCCGAAGGCAAGGACCTATCTCTTTCGTTTGCCAGTGTCCTCACAGTGACAGGAATGACACCCAGCAAAGAACAGCTGCTGAATACAAATTTACTGAATGAATAAATGCATTAAATATTTTAATTTTTTTCCTCTTGTACTATACTCAAGTAGGAGGTATGATATCAACTCTTGTCAGTTAATGAATTAATCTGAACAGCTAAGAAGATTTGAGAGAAACACATGCTTTTGTAAGGTCTAAGTTCTCCACATAAAAATTAGTGCCATATAAAAGAGAGTCCTGTTAAGTGTAAGCTCATCCCTGCTGCCTTCCCTAGCTCCCAATACAATAAATGAAATGTACATTTCTGTTGGCTCCTATTTGCTGGTGACATTTAGTTTTAATTCAAACCAGTCTTCATAAATTCTGGAACTCTGCACAACATCTTAAATGGCCCTATTCTTTATTCAAAATCATCCCTCTCACTCCCAGAATTGTAGTAAATAGACCTTCTAAAGTGGAAATAAAACTATTTCAACAAAAGGCCTATTTCAGCAGTTTTTCAAAAGGTATTTTTTTCATTCCCTTGGTGAGAGTTTTCGTTTTATGCTTGGAAAGTTGTGTTATATATACATGTATTTTAGTCCAAATGGATGTGGCGTTTTTGTTGTTGTTATTGTTGATTTCAGCTTTTCTATTTTCCACTTCAGTATGTTTGCAAAAGCAAAACTTCATATTTCTCTTATTCCTCCATTTGTGAGTCTCCATGATTGAACCCATGTTCTCTTTTAAAGAAAGAATACTCAAGATACTCTGATTTATATTTTCCCCAATGGAAAAAAAATCGAACTTATAGATCAGAATATTTATAGCACATAATAATCTCAAATAAGGTTTCATTTTTCTACACAACTTTTTAGGAGTGACTTACATGCATAAAAACCTTTTCTAACTTTTTCTTCTTACATACTGTAAAAATCAACCCGGAGTCCTCAGAATCATAATCTAGCCAGAAACAATTCCATGCTATCTCTACAACGCCAGGAGGGATTACTATAAGTGGGGGTGAAGGGAATACTTCAAGAGCACGGTTCTTTTTCTCCTGTAATCAACAGCTTCAGTACCACCAATCCCTCTCTCCAGCCCAAAGCCCCACAGTAACTCTAAGCCTTCAGAGTATTAAAACTTAGGGTTTAAGTTGATCCTAAAGAAATAGTCAGAACTGTACACAAAATGTGTATACACAAAGGTTTATCACATTATTCTATTATACTAGCAAAAATATATATAAACATGTACCCATACTGAAGGAAAAAAAAAAGACTGGAATGAGTGAAATAAAACAATTTAACACCATGATGAATCTGAATGGAGGAATTATCAATTTTCCTTGTTTTCCTCTTTTTACTTTGTATTTCTAACTTTGTGCAATCATATCACATTAAAAATCAATTTAAAAATATTTAAGAAAAAATTCTAACAAAATTTTGAGCTGAGGTGGCCGAGAGCCAAGCCAGACAGTTGGAGGAGAAACTTCAAACCATGGACCAGACCATCAAGTCCCTGATGGCCTCAGAGGAGGAGTATTCCACCAAAGAAGAGAAATATGAAAAGGAGATGAAACTGCTGGAGGAGAAACTGAAGGAGGCTGAGACCAGAGTAGAGTTTGTCAAAAGGTCTCTGGCAAAGTTGGAGAAAACCACCGATGACCTAGAAGAGACGTTGGCCAGTGCCAAGGAGGAAACGTGGAGATTCATCAGACCTTGGACCAGACCCTACTGGAACTCAGCAACCTGTGAGGCCGGCCCTGCCCGCAGCCAAGCTATAGTTGCGGCCCCAACCGAATCAAACTGACAAAACTGACGTTACCAGCCAAACAACAACAACAACAACTCACCTCATGCCTCTTTTTCCCTTATTTTTACTTATTCTTTACTAAAAATATGGATCAATTCTAATACCTAACACATTAACTGCGTTCAGTTTTGTTTCTTTTCAGTCCTTATCCACAGACATGTCTATCTGATGTAGTTGTAAAGATGTTAAAAGATTTTACATTTTACTCTCTATTTAATTTTATAGATGAGACTCTTATTTTAAACAATTGTATGTTTTAATTCAAAGAAAAAAGTAATTCTATGCGGTTTTGACTGGAGATAGCTTTCCACCAAAGTATAAACCCTAAAAGCAAACACAGCTATAAAAATTAATTACACCAAATTGCTTCAGCAAGGTAAACAGCAAACCCAGGGCCAAGTGTTAAAACTTGAGAGAGTCAATTATCAAGCTATCTAGTAAAAGCCTCCAAAAAATCGATAATCCTCCAGCCTGACTTTTATGATGACATTAGAAAGAGCATGTAACTTTTTTATATAAAGAACAATCTCATGGAAAGCTGGTCTATGTTAATCTTTTAAACCTATTACCAACATTTTATGCATCATAATCCTAGCTAAACCGGAATACATACATATATATATATATATGTATATATATATATTTAGGTTTGCGCAACAACAGCACTTTCTAAAAGGGTCCCTGCCAGGCAATAACACTATTCATTTACTAAATATTGCCTGGGGAGCCAGCCATGCATGACTCATTAACACAGATGGAAGTTTCACATTATATCCCAGGTCCGTGGAACAAATGGAGTGACCTGTTATTGTTTCTTCTCCTTTCATATCTATGTAATGTGGATTGTAAAGAGAATTTGATCTGCTCTGCTTTACTCCACTGCCAGATGCCATTAGATTCATATTTTGAGTTTGTTTCTCCTTTGAACCCAGGTATCATTTATCCTCATGAGTATACAGGCAGAGAAAAATCCACACCTTAAGCCATTATCTTAAAAATAGTTCTTGATCGACCTGTTATTTCTTAATAATTTTTTGGTGAAATTGCAAGTAAAGAAAATTTGATACTCAGGAAAATTGTTATGTAGCCTATAAATTTGTACCCTGATAGTACCAAACATTGCATGTTCTCACAAAACAGAGGAGAATTATTTTATAACAGAGTAGTCTAGCAATTTTCTTTTTCTAGTATTACTATTTTCTAGTATTACTATTACTCATGCAAATAATGAAGTTAACTTAAGGCTATGTAAACAATTAAGTAAGAAACACTTGTTTCTAAACCTCTAACAATATGATGAAATGAATTACAGCCTATCTAACCAAGAGATTATATCAAAGCCATTGACTATGATGACATAGGTCTCTATTTATTGTCCAGGACAGATACTTAGAATATATGACCAACTAAAAAATAAACAACAGGTCAATATGGTATCTAATCCAATTTTGTGCCTCTATGTGTGTGTTAGAATGCAGCACCAAAGAACAAAGAATACACACCAAAGCTTATCAGTGGTTAGCTATAGGTGGGAAGACTGCAAGTGATGCATTACCTTCTTTTCACCTGTTCATGTTTTCTGTGACCACAAAGATAAGTCCTGCTAAAAAGCTTGGGGAAAATGTCATAAAGAGAGAGGGAGAATGATTGAAAACTTCAGAGACGGATAAGCCAGCTTGTCCTTCGCTTTGATATTAGACACATAGGTGCTACTTTACATAAATGATAAATTCATTGATTTGGGTTAAGAGTCAAGAATCTAACAATCAGTTTGCAACTACCAGGATACAGACAGTTAAACCTTAGAAAACCAGAACGTCTTTGCCATTCTTTGTCCTGTGGTGCAGACTAGCTCAATTTCTTTACCCACATGTCCTCCATTAATTGCCTTTTCAATGGATTACTAATAAGTTTTTGATGTTAAGCAAACATCAATGCTCCTATTAAAGTGAGACCAAACACTGTGACTATTTGTTTAATAACACAGTCTGAATGAAGGACGAAGTTCAATTAGCACTGGAGCTGATACAGGCTTCATTAGGAAGGAGAGACAATTAACAAGTGGAAGGCTGCAGGAGGCACTGATGTGCACGTCATGCAGCAAGCAAAAAAGGACAAGCAGCACAGAGTTTCTTTGAAAAACCTGTAACCTGAAGACTTCAGACAGAAAGAAGGATCATTAGCACAAAATTAAGCCCCCTAATAGGGTGATCCTTATCCAGCTAGCTCCAGAAGAAATATGAGGCCAAATCACGTAATCTAACTAAACTGCAGGGTGTCAGGACAATTGGAAGGAACAGGAATTATCTATCAGGTAGAACTTCACTTAGCAAAAGATTTGGTTCACAGACACTGTTCCATGGATGCTACTGAGCACTATTTTTGGAGTCAGAGGACCGACCTGTACCATTAACTAGCTGTGTGACCTTGAATGAGTCACCCAACCTCTACAGTAATCTGTTTCCTTTTTTGTAGAAAATTAGGGGAATAAACAAATGAGTTCTCCTAGCTCAAAAATTCCATCTTTTTTTATCCTAATTACTCATTCTTATCCTAGTTATCTAGGAAATCATAAATTGCTTTGTCATTAACAGTAATCATATGATTTTCTCAAATGGAATGTGGTAAGGGTGAACAAAAATGCCATAATGTTTTAAAGATACATATGGACAAAAGTTTTATTTCATGACTAAAACCCCAGGATTTCTCTGATTTGTGCTAATTTCAATATACATCCTCTTTATTTTAAACCAATATGATAAGACTGATTTTTTTTAAAAAAACACCTTTTCTTTACAGTGTTGAGTGTTTACAACATGGTGCCAGATATTTGGAAAGAAATAAGTGTGGCTGAAGTATGAAGAAGGGATTATTTCATCTATTAAATTGTTTAATGACAACTCAGTCACACCCCAAGGTCACTCTTGAAATCACAGCCTTGCAAAGTGGCCCACGAGACTCAGACCAGCTGCCTAGTGTCTCCTTTTCTTCCAGAGCTCCCAGGAGAGACAAAGAGCCAGCCAGCCTTCCACAGTAGAAACAGCAGACAGGAACACAGAAGCATTTTGAAGAGGAGCATGAGAATACTAAAATAAAATAGGCAAGGATATAAGATGGAGGACTGGAATAACGAAGGATTTGAAAAGGAAAAACAAGTAAGCAGTTTCACTTTTAGAAACTTATTCTCCAGAAATATTTATTCAATTGCGTAAATATTTCATTCACTCAACACTCATTCAACAAATAAGATGTGATAGCATTTGAACAGAGACCTAAAAGAGAAATGAAGAAGTCAGTCAAGCAAATATGGGGGAAGAATGGCTCAAAGGATTGTAGCCAGTGGGAACAACAAATGCAAAGATCTTAAGGAGAAATTGTGCTTATTATATTTAAGAAATAGCAGATATTTTAATGTGGCTGGTGTAATGTGAATACACGGGAATGCGGTAGAAGTCAAGGTTGGGAAAAGTAGTAGGATGCTGGCTCAGGGAGGGTCTTAAAGACCATGGCATGCACTTTGACTGTTAGTGACTTAGATGGAGAGTCTTTGAGTAGAGCGATTTTTATCTGATTGAGTTTTAAAAAGATCACTCTTGGCTGCTATTGGCAAGTAGAAAAACAAGTTACAAGGTAATGACAATAGTTCAGATAAGGGGTAATGGATTGGATGATAGTGAGAAGAGGTGATTAGAAATGACCAAAATGACCAATGTCTGCATATATTTAAAAATAGAATCAGTGGAATATCCTGATGGATTTTATGTGGGTATTAGAGAAAAAGAGGCATCAAGAGCAATATCAAGATTAAGCCTGAACTGGAGAAAAATGGAATTGACATTCACAGACATGATAAAGTCTAGGATATTCATTTTCATATAGTTTCCTATATTCCCATGAATGTAATCAAATGGCCATGAATTGTGGAATGACTACAGAAATGATGCTACATCCATACTATAGAACCAATAAATTAAGGCAGAACCACACATCCTTTCATGGAAAGACATGCATGACATATAAATGAATCAGTCACGAGTTACAGAATATGTTCACTGTGATGTTATTAATATATATTTTATATCTATATCTACATAATTAGAAATAATATTCAACAAACTTTTTTAAACTTAAGACAGGATCTCTCTATGTTGCCCAGGCTGGTTTCAAACTCCTGAGCTCAAGTGATCTTCCTGAGCCTCCTGAGTAGCTGGGACTGTAGGTGCATACCATCACCCCTGGCTAAACACAAACTTTTAATAATAGTCATCTCTATGAAAATTGGTAAGTGGAGGAGGGGTTTTCATTCTCAACTTGTGTTTTACCATTGTTTGAGGTTTTAAAACTTTAGCAATTTTACTATTGCTTTTTAACATTTAACATGTGCAATTTTTGTAATTAAAAAGTTGTCTTGTTATTAAATAAACATAAACAAGACTGCCTAGCCAGTGGAGGGGTATAGGATTGTGGTTAAGGCCTGAGATTTTGAAGTCAGACTCTAAATTCAAACACTGGCTCTACTGCTTATTGGCTATGTGACCTAGAGAAAATTGCTTTATTTCTTTGTGCCTCAGTTATTCTTGTTTCAAATGGGATAAGAGTAGTGTCTATCTGAGAAAGTGGTGGTGAGGATTAAACAGGATGATCATAAGGTTCTTAAAACAGTGACTGGCACATAGAATACACTAAACAGGAATGTTATGAATAATACTCTACCATGAAATATACCAACATAAAAGTTATAGAGTGATTTATTTTTATAGCATGAAAAAATGTGTGTGTGGTTAGGGAATGTGTGCAAAGTTGGTGGGCTGAGATAGGAGAAAAATGATAATCGAGGAAGCATAATTTGATAGCTTCAAAGATCAATAGAATGAGATAATGTTGATTTTTTTCAAAAAAGGAATCCCCATGACAAAAGATATGCATATTCCAGTTCAAAATATCAGACTGATTACTTTTTAAAGAGACTTGATCTTTTTTGAAATGTTGCTGCTATGATTGGGGCTAATCTTTTAGTACTCTTTACCATATATGCTAGAACAGACGGTGGCCCAGAATATGAGTCCTCCATTTTCTCAATATGAAGATTCCCAAAATGTTTTTTAGCCAACTTCAGTATATTAACTTCAATTTAGAGACAAAAAGTTAAATATTTTCCTCTAAGGTTTATTTTTTGTACATTTCTATATGCAAGTGTATTTAAAAATCACATATTGTATGAAGTACATTAATTTAGACATAGTTTAGATATATTATTCTTTACTACCCTCACAATACTTGGAATAACTTTCTTGGAATTCTTCACATGCGTCTTCATCATCATGTCATTATCATCTCCGGATGCATATTTTGAGAAGTCTAACAGTCTTCTAGCACTCATTATATTCTCTTCCATCTAAGTTGTTTGAAATTGTGCATGATGCAACTGGTAGCAATATCACCTCCTGCCTCAAGTACTCATCAGCATTACATTGAGGCATTTTCTCTTCATCCTATAGAAGTAGATACCTAATCTCCACAACCCAAACACACAGAATTTTCCTTTTTAAAGACTCTTTAAAGATTTTGTTCATAGTGACATGCAATACTTGAAGTCATAATGTGAAATCTCCAGGAACATTTACTAATTATTTCTTAATTTGGGAGGCTTCTTTTCTGAACCTATCATGGCAGATGATCGCTTTAGGTATGGAAAACTCACATTCACTGAGGTCATTAGGGTTTCTGTGGTTTTATGTGCTATTGTACAGCACATCTCTTATGAGAGATTCCATAATAACTTTGTAGTAGAAGCCACCCCATCTTCTGGAGGATGATATTTTGGGGAAAAGACAGCTCTTCTTATGTGGAGGCACCAATCAGGCAGTATGCTAAGCCTCTTATCATATAATGTCTTTTATAAATGTCAGAATATTTCTGTGAGGTAGTTAATAGTATTGTTGCAATTGTCCATATGTGAAAACTGAGGCAGTTAAGTAACTCGCCCGGGATCACAGTGCTAAACAGTGATGAAGTAAGGACTTGAAACTCCAAAATCTTAGGCTGTCAGCCATGACTTTTTATAGTACTACCAGTAAAGCTATTGGCAAAACATCCCATTTTGAAGAAAGGGTGAGAAAAAAAGAAAGAGAAGGATCCAGAAAAAAGCATGTATCTTTTCATCATAACAGATCAAGAATTCAACAGGAGAGGGAAATACGGTCAAAGCTGGAGGGTTTTTTTAAATCAACATAATTATAAATCTTCATGGACCAAGGAAAGAGCAATCTTTCAGACACAAAGAGACACAGCTATTTCAAGATATTTTTCTATAGATGACATTACAGAACCACGGGGAGTTAAGTTGAGTAAGATTTTTCTAAAAATGCAACTTGTTAGGGCCTGGAAGTTTTACTTAAGAAAACATTAGAACATAGCCTTTCTGGTTTCTTAAAACAAAAAGTAAAGTGTTGGCCAAGGGAAGTGTGATTTTTCCTATGAGTAGAAGTTCTACATAACAACAGTCTCTGACATCATTGGGTAGAAGTCATATTGGACAGAAGTCATATTGGACAGTCAGCTGTGTAAAAAGAAAAGAGGAGCGAAAGTCAACAGTCAAGTCAAGAAAATATGATTCAGCTCTCTCGTAAGCTTAATCAATTATGTTTAATCAACTATGTTTTGTGGAACATGCTGGATTATTCAATGTATGTATCTTGAGAACAAAATAATGTCTTTTGCAGCAACTTAGATGGAGTTGGAGGCTATTATACTAAGTGAAGTAACTCAAGAATGGAAAACCAAAAACCATGTGTTCTCACCTATAAGTTGGAGCTAACCTATGAGGTTACAAAGGCATAGGGTGGTAAAATGGACTTTAGAGACTCAGAAGGGTGAAGGAAGGGGGAGGGTAGAGATTTAAAAAAAAAAACTATACATTAGGTACAATGTACTCTACTGGGGTAATAGGTGCACTAGAATCTCAGAATTCACCACTATATAATTCTTCCATGTAACAAAAAAAAAAACCACTGCACCCCAAAACTATTGAAATAAAATTTTTTAATGTACCCTGAGTATTCCTTACGTGACTAGAACCTTGTAACATATTTCAGGTTTATAAAAAATAGTCTCTGTCCTCAATCTATTTAAAATTTAAGAGTAGCTATCTTTGGATGCTGGAATTATGTTGATTTTTATTTTTCCTTTTGGACTACATTTTCCAGCTATGTTAACACAAATTCATATGAGGAATAGATGAAATTGATACGCCGGTTTTTTAATGAAAATTAGTTATTATTTCATTCATATGATTATTTTAAGCGCTGTCTATTTTTATGGAATCTTTACAATACAGTTGTGTCTGGAAAACAATACACTACTTATTCAACATTAAATGGTTCTTATTTAGCTAATTTATTGGTATCAAAAGGCAATATGTAACTGAGTGCCAAATGAATGTCAAACAGAGTCAGGAATGCAGTGGAGAGATCACCTCTGCCTAGACTTGTCAGGCATACATTGACAGAAGCTTCAAGTTTCCATGAATGAACGGGAAGCAGGAGAGAGCACAGACAATCAGTGTCAAAGGCCCGCAAAAAAGTAAGTTCAAATCATAGAACTTGGAATAGGTGCAACCAAGGGGTGGTGAGTAAACAGTAAAGAGGATTGAGAGCGTTCCTTGGCCCAAATCCAAGGTCGCCAAAGCCTTTCCCTTTTAAGTTTTCTCCATTCTGATGTTTGAACATCCACTCCTTAGACAAAAAGAAAGGCCATCCTCCCTCCTCCTATGGCGCATGATCTGGCTACTTTCACTCCATTCCTTTTCACCTGCAAGTCTTCTAAGAATTGGAAAGCCCATCTACCCTTCCTAAGCATGGGAGTAACAGGTAACCACATCTAGCCAAAAAGCAATGAAGATGTTTCTCTGTTCCAGGTGCTATAGTGAAAAGAGCATGAGATGAGATGCTCTCATGGGGTGGATGGGAAATCAGACCTAAGTTTCAGTCCTGTTTTGCTTACATTACTTATATATCAGAGTTACAGTCTTTCCATCTGTAAAATGGAGTGGTTATAATATGGTTGGTAAAAAGTTAATTTAGGAAAAAAAGTAAAGCCTATAGGGTGTTTAACATCACTGGCAAATAGTTGGAACCCAAATAAGAAAAAAAAATGGTTATGAAAATGAAGACAAAGAAGAAAAGGAGGAAGGGAATGAATTAAAGTAAAGGCAGAAATTCACTGGAGACTTTCTTTTTTCCTGGCAACCTTTATTTGTTGAGGGTCAAAAACAAATGATTCATAAGGAAACCAAATGGGAAAAAATGTGTTTGCAAAGCTGATCTACCCTAAATTTCAGTCTGTCTAAATATTCTCAGTGACAGATCTCCACAGTATTTCATAACTTGAAATTTTGAAAATTTTCATGTAATCACTTACACAGAATCAGTAAATACCCATATTAATTTAATTTCACCATTTAGTGCAAGAACCCTATTCCCTTATACTTAATGATATGGAAGTACTTGTATGTCCCTTAAATTTTTTATTATGGGTTAAAACTGCCTCAAAAAGCAAACTTTTCATCATACATATACTGTATCAGCCAATATATCCAAACAAAACTGGTGTAGTCATTCATCCATTTACTTTTTTCATTCATTCATTCATTTGTTCATACAACCAATATTTATTGAACAATGTCTGGGTCAGGAACTGTCTTCGCTCCCACGGCTGTAACAATGAGCAAAAGAGATGCAGGCCTTGCCCCTCCTTGGGCTTGTAGTCTAGTGGAATCACACATCACTCAGTGAGGGTACACAAGGGACCATTCACCCGACACCTGGCACACCAGACTGCATGAGGCACTTTGATGCATCCTCATTTAACCCCACAGCAGCCAAGTGAAGTAGGACTCCTATTATTCCCCCAAATTTACAAGCGAGAACCACAAAACTCAGAGCTTAAATAACTTCTCTAATATAAGCATAAGGTCAGCCCTAGCCAAAACAATTAAGGTAACTGTGATGTAGCTGATCCAAGATACTGTCTTACTCTCCTCTTACCATACACAGCCCCTGACTGGCCTTTATCTGTTCTCCTTAAATTCTGCTATATGAAGGATTATCCATTCAGCCAAATTGGTGTTCATTAAAATTTTATTCCAATGAGGAACATTCCCTAAAGTTCAGTCATTCTCAAACGAGAGTAGCATTAGAACAGTCTGGATGGTTTTATTACAACGCAGCTTGCTGTGCTCCACACCAACATTTTATCAGTAGGTCTGGGGTGGGCTCACAATGTTCATTTCTAACAAGTCCCAGGGATTCTGACACTACTAGATCAGGAACCACATTTTGAGAATCACTGCCCTCAACTGTTAAAAATAAGAAATTGGGCTTCTAACCCATCTAATATTAAGAATTCAAAGTCAACCATAACAAAAATCTACAAAACTCTTCTTGTAACCCACTTAAAATGTGGGCACAGGGATAGCCAGAGCACATGAGAGAAGTTTGCTTGCTTAAACCATGTTACAGGTGATACAAATGAGATTCAAAAAGTTATGTGGTTATTGGTTATAGAACCAGGCTGGGCACAGTGGCTCATGCCTGTAATCCCGGCACTTTGGAAGGCCAAGGTGGGTGGATCACCAGAGGTCAGGAGTTTGAGACCAGCCTGGCCAAAATGGTGAAACCCCATCTCTACTAAAAATACAAAAAAAAAAAAAAAAAAAAAAAAAAACCCAGATGAGGTGGTGGGCACCTGTATTCCCAGCTACTTGGGAGACTGAGGCAGGAGAATGGCTTAAACCCTGAAGGTGAGGGTTGCAGTGAGCCAAGATCGCACCACTGCACTTCAGGCTGGACAACAGAGTGAGACTCCATCTCAAAAAAAACAAACACAAAAAGAACCAGTGACAAGGATGAGGCCTGGAGTCAAATATATATAGACCAAGTATACAGCTAACTCCTACGCCAGAACTTCCCATGTAGAGAGCAGTGAATAAATTACACATGTCAGATATTGCTCCCGTTAGTGCCCCTGATGAGGGGAAGAGAGTGGGAGACTTGGGATGATCTGGACCCCACGAAAAGCCTCTTCCAGACTAAGTCCAATTAAATCTCTTGGGCTTCTCTTCTGCTCTCCTCCAGGCCTATGGTTTGCAATATATGGGTTTGATCTAGAATGGGGCCCCCAGGAATCTGCATTTCCCCTATGTACATTGAATTCTGAGAAGAATTAGATAGTTGTTATTGCCTCAGGGAAATACTAACCATGTTCAAAACAATCCTCACTATTGTTACTCCTTAAAATCTTCTCACTAGGCACTAAATGTCTGGGTCAACATCAAAGCCCGGCAGGGAGTAACTTGCTCCATCGCTCAATTTTCCAAATGGTCAATATGCTCTGCAAATCAGACTGGTATTGGGTTAGTGGATCTTTAATCTCCTAGATGATCTGAACTAGAAAGATGGCCAGGCACAAGCCAATACTGAATTAATTTCCCTCAAAATCTGCCTTCCATAAATCCAGCCATCCCTGATTTTCAATACATGCAACCCAGCTTCATCCAGAACATCAACCTCCCCTGAAACAGTTCTATTGCTCACTGAATCTCAATCTGTTCAGGCCTTAAGTATGCACAAAGGTGAACGGAATGAGGAAAAGGGAAGATTGATCAGTACGTGTTAGAGGTTAAGAAAATTTTTCTACCCACCTCAGGTATTCATTGACCAGATACCTACCACACATGCTTGTGCTGTGCTAGAACCTGAAATCCCAAAGGAGCACAAAATCATGGTATCCACCCTCGTGGAGCTTACAGTCCAGCAAAAGCCTCTACTAATCAGCAAAGGTGGGAGGAATGATCTAATACAGAAAACAACTTTTAAAAAGTTGGAAAAAATGACACCAAAGGAATAAAATCAATGGATTTAGCATCTCCACTTTAGAAAGGAGGTACTGTGTACTTTGCCTAAACAATATACTGAATCAAATGCCCAACTTTTCCTGTCTAGATGGGATTCAGGACAGCAAATTGATCAAATCACACCCTGTTTTGCCCACAAATCTCTTCCCTACAAAAAAAAAAAAAACTATGATATCTAAGTAACCCCCTCCCCCATTACTCATCCCCTCCTTTCGGTGATGCTATTTTTCCTGATCCTTTTACAAAGACAGTTACCCCTTGGAAGATTTATTTCTTAAGCCAGGAGTTCACAGACTTAGGTAAGTGTTAAGAATTTCTTACAGCACTTTTAAAAGTGCAGATTCCTGAGTCTTTCCTTAAAATTCTGAGTCAGTTTTCTACAATAAGATTTAGAAAATTTCATTTTTAACCAGTACTTTGTGTGTTCCACTCTTCTGAAACCAGACACCAAGCTTCACCTACCGTGTTTCACTGATTATTCAAAATGGGAAAATTAAATCATTTCCCTAAACTTACACAGCAAGAAAATGGCAGAGTCAGGGTCCTACCAGAGCTTGCTGACCCCCAAGCCCAAGGACAGCCCACGGTTCATAAGTGGAATGCCAGAGGCAATTGAACTCAAAACTAATAAGGTTTAAGGGGAAATAAAAAAGAAGTTCTGGATTCAGAGAAGGGAAAGGTGAGCAGCAAAATCGGAAGTGGCTTAGAAACAGATTTTGCCAGCATCTCGATTTTGCCTAGGGCCAGTTCCACTCACGCTAAGGCCAGCAGAAGCATATCAGCATAAATAAGGTAAAGCAATTTCTATAAATGTGTCAGAAAAAAACTTGGTTTTACATGCAATTAATTGCAAAGACATTTCTTAATGGCAGCCTCCTCTTGCCTTTCCAAATTAATGAGTCAGAAAAGCACAGCCCTCACTAGCATCTTTAAAAGTGGGCAAACCCCCCTCCTAGGCTCCCATTAAAACAGAACACAAGGACCTTCAGCTAAATACTGAAATCTCCTCCGTTTTAGAAAGTCATCCTGATGCTGTAAAAAAAAAAAAAAAAATGTACAAATTTCTTCCTCGAATCCCTTTTGGTCCCAGAAGAAAAAGGGAGGTAGAGAACAAGATGAAGATGAAGATGTGTCATTTTGGGTGATGTGTTTTGCAACCTGGAGATAGTTAACTCATTTGATAGATGGTTCTCTCTGTGAAGAAAAATGTCATTTTTACTAATGAATAAAAAGTTATGCAAGTAAAGAGGATGAGGGTAGGAAAAAAACCTAAACTATCACATGCAAGCAAATATATTTAACAACATTTTCAAGTTCTTGCCGACTGTTTTTACTCTAGGGGTAAGTGTGTGTGTGCAGCATATATTGGAGAGGAACTAATATTGAAATAATTTTCTTTTTATAACATCCAATCTATGAATAGACAAGGTCTAGTGTGCTCCAGCTACCCCTAAATTAAACTCCAAATTAAAGGCCAGCGTGGCTACCTGGAGGTTTGCATTCTGCAGAGCCTTGCCTTTTAAATGAACCAACAAGGGCCCACCTGTGTTTGTTACATGTCCCTTGGATAATTAATGCTGGTAATAACACCTAAGTGTTAGCACACAAAGCACCTGGAATGCGATTCGCTGTACACATTCTAATCACATCAGCCACCGAACTCTCCAAATGACCTTCTTCAAAACAATGACTGTCTTTGAAACCACAGAAGCCAACCTAGAAGCAAGCTCTATGCCAGGGTTTTGTTGTAGCTGAGCAGTTTCTAAAGCTAGAGTGGCACCAAGTGGTCAGGAATGGAAATAAGCTGCCGGTTTGTATTCACATCCTCTGGCCAGCCCCAGCTCTGCCCCTGGGCAGCCGGAGAATACAGTCCATCTCCTGCGAGCAGGGCACCAAAACTGCTGGGGAGAAAACAGTGTACCAGACGCCCCTTGCACCTTAAAGGTGATTCTGAAATGCACATAAGTCCTAAGTCTTTCTACATTTTAAGAAGGTCTGTACGTTAACAAATATGAGAGACAGAAAGAGAGAGAGAGGTTGCAGTGAAGACCAGCCTATTCTACATCATTGTTTATAATATTGACATCGTCTTTTCTATTTTTAGCAATCTGTCTGTGTCACTGTGTCCCACAAAAGATGGTGAGAAATACTGTCTCCATATCACAGGTTAGAAAGGAGGGTGGAGTGATAGGGATGACAGGGAGATGCCAGTCAGCTAACGGGATGAGGGCTCTGGCTTTGCACAGTCTCCTGTTTAACTGCTAAACCAATATCTCCTGCTGTCTGTTACCTTTTCATGTCCCCAACCGTTTTGTTTCTGTCTCACACAGTCTCTCCCTAGACCAGTGTCACAACTACATATTCTGATTTTTTTATAGTTTTCTTGCTTTTTTCTTCCTGTTTTTCCCCCTAATGGCTTAGACTCAAATAACTTGGGTGTCTTCAAAGACCAGGTTCAGAAAGGGTTTCTCCCTCCTGTGGCTTCATATAATTATAGACATACCATTTTCCCACAATGCTGCACCATCGTTAATCACTTCAAATACAGAGAAAGCCAGGCGAGTTTTTCTGTGAACAGAGAGCTCAGGGTCCCATTTCAATGTGTGATTATATCAATAATCTCCACACTGTCTTGTGTGAACTAACCCATTATTTCTGGAGAAATTAGAAGGAAACGGCTAAAATCATATAGGCGTACCCTTGCTGACACAGGGAATATGTGTTTGTATGATATAAAATTCCAGATGACATTTGTCAGCTGCTTTGTCCTGCATTTCTAAGTGGCAAAAAGGGATTTTTGTCTTCCCTGTCATGACATTCATGTAGAGAATTGTGAGAACCTCTATCATTAAAGGCACAAATTATCTATGGATCTCTCCCACACACAGCACAGGCCAGTATGAATTTAAACTGCTTATAGATCAGAAGAAAAACAACAACGAATTAATTCTGATGTACTTTTTCAAAATACTGCAGTGTAATTTTCATGCTGCAGCCCCTATACCCTGAGACCACTGGCAAATCTTGTAGCAATTTCACGGATAATCTTATGGCAGATTGGAAAGATTAGAGGCAGCAAAATTTCTAAAGAATAATTTCATACAAAAAAAGAGCTTAACATAAATACTGTCATTTGTACTGATTATTTCTCATGAATACATCCTTAACCAAGGGATCATCAAGCATAAAATAAACACGACACTCAATCTCCAAAGAGGAAGACTTTCATTTTTCAAATGGGGATAATAAATAAGGAGAGATAACATATACTCCCATGGTCAAATAGTAGAGCCACAGGACTGCAGGAGGCAATATTGAGACACAATTTGCTTTTAAAGAAAATGTTTTCATTTGCTAAAAAAAAGTTTGAGTACCTGCTATATACCAGGTATTAGTACAATTCTCCAGGCAGGAAACAAGACCTGTCTGCCCTCATGGAGGTTATATTCCAGCAGGAGAACTGTAGAAATTTTACTGCGTAAAAGCAATATACTAATATAATATTATGTGAGGTAAGGATAAAAGTTATGAAACAAAATAAACCAATTAAAGAAGTACATTCAGATGAGAGGTACAGCTGTGGACAGGGTGGCTAGGGAAGAGCTCTCCAAATGGATCATGAATAAAAACTACAAGCGTAAATCTCCAGTGTCTGGTACATCATCATCCAAAAACTGGGAACTATTTTTTTTTTACTTTTATTTTAAGTTCAGGGGTACATGTGCAGGTTTGTTACACAGACAAACTTGTGTCATGGGGTTTGTGATACAGATTATTTCATCACCCAAGCATTAAGCTTAGTATCCATTTGTTATTTTTCCTGATCCTCTCCCTCCTCTCACTCTACCCTTTGATAGACCCAGTGTTTTCATTGTTCCCCTCTATGTGTCCATGTGTTCTCATAATTTAGCTCCCACTTATATGCAAGAATATGCAGTATTTGGTTTTCTGTTCCTGTATTAGTTTGCTAAGGATAATGGCCTCTAGCTCCATCCATGTCCTGGCAAAGGACATTATCTCATTCTTTTTTATGGCTGCATAGCATTCTATGGTGTGTGTGTGTGTGTGTGTGTGTGTGTGTGTGTATACATACACACAAATGAAAACATATATATACACATACATAGATATGTATATATACACACATATGTATATATATAAATAAAATGTGATATATATACACAGATATAGATATACACACAGATACATATACATATATGTCACATTTTGTTTATCCAGTCTGTCATTGATGGGCATTTAGACTGATTCCATGTCTTTGCAATTGTTAATAGTGCTACAATAAACATACACGTGCATATTTCTTTATAACAGAATAATTTATATTCCTTTGGGTAGATACCCAGTAATGGGATTGCTGGGTCAAGTGGTATTTCTCTCTTGAGGTCTTTGAGGAATTGCCACACTGTTTTTCACAATGGTTGAAGTAATTTATCCTCCCACCAACAGTGTAAAAAGCATTTCTTTCCTTCCACAACCTTGTCGGCATCTGTTGTTTTTTGACTTTTTAATAATAACCATTCTGACTGATGGGAGATGGTATCTCATTGTGGTTTTGATTTGCATTTCTCTAATGATCAGTGATGTTGAGCTTTTCTTCACATAACTGTTGGCTACATGTAGTCTTCTTTTGAAAACTGTCTGTTCATGTGGGAACACTTTAAGTTATAGAACACTTTGTTTTGTCTTGTTTTCAGCTATTTATTTAGTGCTGTGGGTATATTACTACTTTAATTACTCAATTTATGACAAAATTTCTTTAAATACTCAGGATTATACCTTTCAAAGATCAATTGCCTTTTAGAGCATCTTGGGCTTTGGAGAAAACAGCTCTATTCATTTATTCAGCCAACCATCTATTTATGGAACAAATAGTTATAAAGCCTCTTGTTTCTGCAAGGTGCTAAGTGCCCTCTGTACTGGGAATATTGAGGTGAACAAGACAATGATATTCTTTAAAGCTTACCACAAGAAAAAAACTTTGAAAGCCCATTGGAATCATTCAACCATTCCAGAAATATTTATTAAGCACCTATTAGGTGTGGAAACACTGTGCTAGACACGGGGGGATATAGTGAACAAAATAAACAAAATCCCTGCTCACTTAATCCCTCACACTCTAGTGTCCCAAGTGAGCATCAATTCAAAAAAAGTAGATGTATAGCAACTAATGTGAGGTTGTCCTTATAACATAGAAAAGCCAAGTGTCATAAAAATATGAAGGAAAGAATCATTAATTCCAACTTGGATAATGAGATTAGAGGTGAATGTTAAAAAATGGGTAGGATTTCAAGGTACCATCTAGGAAAGACACTTCAAAAGTTTGAGGGCAGTGGAAGTCCATTATTAGATGTCTATTTCAGGATTTAACTCTAGTAGCAGCCAATAGGAAGTGTCAAAGGGAATAAAGAGTGGGACCACCCAACAGCTGTGGATGCCTTTGATTCAATTTGGGGGAGAAGGAGATTAATCAATCATCAGGGGTGTCAGGTGCCTGTTCCTCAACTTCCTAGAATCTAGGTGCTTATCTAGTGCCTTCTGCTTTGGCAAGGGAAAAGAATGAGAGTCACTATAAACAGGTCACCCTTGACATTTCACAGTGGTTGAAATTAACTGCCATGGGATAATAGCATCGAGACTTAAGCTTATAACAAATGTTACTTTTAAATCAGTTATGCAAATACAGCTTTAGGAAGGCTAATATATGTAGATTTATGACTACTTCCTTAAAGGTAATGATTTTTTTTAAACTGCACTAAATTCTGGGAGGAATTTATAATCTAAAATAAAAATAGGAGAAAAGCAAACAATGGACCTCTAAAGCTTTTTATAAACAAAGTAATGCAGTTTGTTCTACTAGACATAATAATATAAACTCACTCACTTCTTTTCTCACATAGCACATTTTACTGAGCTTTCGCATATATCAGAAGGCAAAAGCAGCCAGCAATCTGGAGCACTGGCACATAGTAGATTTCATCTCATTTTCATATATAGGGCTTCATGCTGTGGAATTAACAACTTTTAGATTGTTCTAGTGCAACCATTGAGCTGTTGCATTTGGATATGATGTATATTTTTTAATTTAAATAAATGCATTTAATATCGATTTTTTTCATCCATATTTAGTATGCCATCCAAACTACAAAATACACTGATGATTTTTTTTTAAAGCCCTTCTGGAGCTGAAAAAGTCTTCTATGATGTTATGTGACGTTTCATTTATACTTAGTACAAATTTACCCCTCTAGAATTTCACAGCTTTCTCTAGTCCAATCAATAATTATTGATAGTTTATAATATAAAAAGTTATCCTGCAGATACTAAGCAAGCACTTTACATGGTATGCTTTTTGAGATTCAATAAAGATACAGAATTAATTTATTAGATATGTGGTTACTGAATTAGCAAAGCATTGGTATACAACCAAAATAACAAATTTTATAAGAAGACATAATGTACTTCTTGTTAATAAACACATTAAGCATAATCAAAGGTGAATGTGTTCAAGAGAGCCTTTCTCTGGTAGTAAAACCCTGGGTGGCAACTCCCTGGAAATGCTTTAAGGACCTACTGCAGTGGAAAGAAGTTTTCAAAACAACTCCTCAATGACATGGGGAAAGCAACTTAAGAAGTTATTAGCAATTTTGGCTGGGTGCGGTGGCTCACTCCTGTAATCCCAGCACTTTGGGAGGCCGAGGCGGGCAGATCACCTGAGGTCAGGAGTTTGAGACCAGCCTGGCCAACATGGTGAAACCCCATCTCTACTTAAAATACAAAAAATTAGCCGGGCATGGTGGTACGCACCTGCAATCCCAGCTACTCGGGGGGCTGAGGCAGGAGAATCGCTTGAACCTGGGAGGCAGAGGTTGCAGTGAGCCGAGATTGTGCCATTGCACTCCAGACTTGGGGACAACAGCGAGACTTTGTCTCAAAAAAAAAAAAAAAAGAATTTATTAGGAATTTTTAAAAATGTTCATAATTGATGTTTATGAAATTTCACATAATCTCATTCAGATTACAGATGAGAAAACTAGCAGACAGATATATGAACGCGTCCACCGTGTCTTGTGGGTCATTGGTAAGTTTTGTTTGCTTGAGGTGGTGAATCAACAGCTGAGAGAAGAAAGACAAATGATTTAACAGTTCTGTCGGGACCATCTCTATTTTTTTTTCACCAGAGATTTAAAAAAATCAGGTTTTCAATTTAGTAAAGTATGAGAAATAATGCAGACACTCTTATGTATAACTACAGCTTCATTCTGAGTTTTATGTGAGCTCGAGTGAAAACGTATATTAAAAGGCAGAAAAGTAGCATCACATAGTACAGAGAAGCAACGACCACTTACTTTAAAATGAATCCCACAAAAAATTTATAATTTTCTGATAGATCTTCTCCTGTTATCTTCAAAGACTATCAGTGAAAGTTTATTTTCATCATTTTTAAGCAGAAAATCCTTAATCATCATCAAAAGAATTTAAATTTGAGGTACCCATCTGTTGCATCTTTTAGAGGCTCCACACACCCCTTGTAGAGAGAAACCTTGGTTTTGAACTTCGGTGATTAAACATTAGTCTCCTTTGTACAATCTGCTTATACTGTTGTTAGACAGCAAGTATTTTAATGCCAACCTTCAGTCAAGAGCCTCTTGTCCTACAAGACAGTCATTATTCAAGAAAAAATATCATCTACATTTAAAAAATGAAAGGAGTGAATCTATGCTCACACAAGTGTTTTATGTTGTATTTTTTTTATCTCCAATTCAGAGGCTTTGCAATCACCATAATTGTGAACTTTTTTCCTCTCTGAAATAATAAAGAGACCACTTAATTATCATCTCATGGTCATTTTGCTTGGTACGTGCAGATTGCAAAATCCAATGACAACTCTAATGAAAAGCATTTCTTCATGGCCACAACCCTTTTATACCTGAACTATAGCTTTCAGAAGATGATTATATGGTTGCTGCAAGAAGGTCACCACACAAGGCCAAAGTCACAATCCAAATGCCTGAATTCCTCCCAAGCACCTAACTAACACGTTGCAGAATGAATGGCTTCGAAGGATGGAGTGGCTTATAAAAGAGACCATTTTTAAACACCTATTAATATTTCGAAAAGACTATTTTAGATAAACAAAACTGTACAATGAGATTAAAACAATACACTGACTTTATACAATGTTAACCAGCTTTGTAGCTTGAATTAAGAATAATAGTAAAAGGAGATGAAACTAATATTTTACATTAATTTTCACCAAAGTAAACGAAATAATGGTTACATAGGAGAACCTCGGAAGAATGCGGAATTCTGCTCATCAATTTGCTATAAACGACAGCATATGTTGTGTTTTATTTTGAATTCTCTGATAAATGGATGTTTATCCTGGGATCAATGGCTCTGGGTGAATGGCAGATTGCAGCAGCAATTGCTTTCTTACCAAGAGAATTATCTTAAATCAGATCTCCTTTGTTTGATGAAACCTAAATTGCAGGGGGAATATTTAAACATCTAAGGAGAAAATCCATAGATAAGCTAACACATGACTCCAAGATGCATTTAGCAGAACTAATTGTCTCTATTATTCTTTTATTCTAGAAGCTACAGATAGAATGTACAAGTCAAATAGCAAAATACTCTATCATTACACCTTCCCTGATACGGAAAAGTAGGCCACTCAAAAAGTATATTTACTTCAAGTGATGTGGGAGGGCTAGGGCAAATTAGACAATTATGTCTATGGTGAGTCCAGCGAAATAACTGGATTAAAAATAAAAACTCATTCCCTGAGCTATGTTATTTTTCTGTGAGACTAAGCAAACTATGGAAGCTACCTCTACTGTGTATGACCTGTGTGACTTACCATACCCTGGGACGAAGAAGGCTCTCGATTCTGTAAGTGACCACATCCTCACAGCCCTGATGAAATCAGTGGAAAAAATAATCACAGCTAAGAGCCCTGTCCCTCAGGGAAGACATTCATATGTTTGAATCCTACATCTGCTCCACTCACTAGATGTATAATTTCAGGCTAAGTATCAAACCTTTCTTTTATTTGTTTAGATAAATTTGATTGTGTCTATTTGTGGTTTATAACAAGGTATTATGGGATACTTATAGATAGTAAAATGGTTACAGTGGTGAAGCATATTAACATATCTGCCATCTCCCACAGTTCCTTTTTGTGTGTATGACAAGAGCGGCTGAAATCTACTTATTTAACAAAAATCCCTAGGACAATACAATTTTATGAGCTTTAGTCCTCATATTGTATATTAGATATCCACATTTGTTCATCCTACATATCTGCTATTTTGTATCCTTTGACATCTATCTCCTTTCTAAAGCCCCTTTTCCTAAGTGGTTACCTAGGGAATGATAAAAATATGTATGTGTGTATATATATATATATACACATATATATATAATCAAAAAGCTGTCCCGCCTCCATATTCTTTTGTCTTACACTTCTCAACTCACTCCCGCATGTTTGTTGCTTTCCCACCCCCACTAAAACATCCCTCCTTGAGTTAATTCTCATCACTCAGCCCAAAGGCTGTTTCCACAGACCCCATTGTTCTAGCATGATGCTGCTGCAGCATCTAAGATGTTGGCCATTCCTCACTTCTTGAAACATCTCCTTCCTCTGTACACAGAGAGAAAGGCAGACACATTTACAGAAAAGAAGCCACCATGGTCTGATACACAGTAGCTGCCTGGCTCTTAGAACCCGATTTCCAGCCTTCCTGACTTTTGGGTTCTGGGTCACTGTCATGAGTCCCTACTGTGAATTTCCCTTTGGTGCACCTTAAAACATCAGAAACTCTATGCACATGAAAGGCCGAACCACCTTAAAATCAATTTTACATCTCTCTCGTCAATATCCAGCATTGGGTACCTTTCCCACTTTCATTTCTTAAACGTTGGTCGCAGACAAGCACACAACACATGCATTTACTGGGCAGAGAGAAGCAGTGAAAAGAAATGTGAAAGTTCATGGCTCAATATGATTCATTCGTAGCCCCTTCTCCAATTAAGTGGCCTCCCTGGAGGTTTCTCCCAGGTCAGGTGTTGGAAAGGTTTCCTTGAATTTAGAGGAAGCTAACTTAGGACTGCCCCTGGCCTGAGATATTCCTTTGTCCCTTAAGGGACTTATTTAAAATAAATAGTCAAGGCTTTGTCTCTTTGCCACAGCCTTCCCTATCATGAGCTGAGGTCAGGACAAATAGCTCATGTCCCCAACATACAGCTAAGGATGAAATGGCTCCTTCGAGGAATCACTAAATCACACAATCCTCTTGGCAAAGGACAAATGGAGTTTGCCATTTGCCATCAGCTCAAACAGGTATCAACAGGTCTTGGAATCAAGCCTCTTATGTTTCTGCTTTGCTTAAGGCCCTTCTCACTGCCCCTTGAAGAGGTCACTCCATCTCTCCCGCAGCCTGGCAGCGCCAGGTGGGGAGAGTCAGTGCTATATTACTAAGAATGCTCCGTGACTGTCAGTGCCTCGTTTGCTAAGACAAAGACTGACAAATTACACTCCTTACATTAATTTTCAAGTACATTTTGAAAGCGCATGCCTCTGATGAAGTATTTTGAATAGTGCTGTGGATGTCAAGGAGACATTTAAAATATCTCACTCATAATTTTTGAAAATCTTCCTCATTCCAAGTTGTCACAGCTTGACAGCTTAGCTCTGTTTTGAGTATATTCTTTTACAATGTACTACAAACTGATTGAAGAGCTGACAAATCTGACTTAACCCAAACAAGAATCTTTAAATATATCTGATTAAAAAGAATGTTTAATGAAAATGCACATACAGACATTCCATCTAGCATCCTATTTTTTTAGAAGTCAAATTACACAATCAAAATCTCTATTGAAAATACACCTCTATCCCCCCCACCAGAAAAAAAATCACTATCTATTGAGACAAAATGCTAAAGTTATTAGATATCACTGTCATTGAATATTCAATTATCTTTTTTGTCTAGGAAAAATCTAGAATTTTATCTCCTGCATGTATCTTCTCAAAGAGTTTAATATAATTATTGTCCAACTTATCCATCCTTTTGAATCTAATGATTGATCCTGGCTTCTAAAAACAACTTATAAGAAGGAGAGTAAAGCATTGAAATAAGGTTATTATAATTCTTCTCTAACCCAGGCTGGATAAATAACCTTATGATTATTAAATAGAGAAAAGAAAAAGTAACAAAAGAGATCCATAACTGGACAAAGGGAGATAAAGTAATCATGTAATGCAAGAAGTAACCATGAGTTAAGGTTTTTAATGCAATGGGAATTCTACCCAAACATCCCTACCTTAAGCAAGGCAAGCCCATAAAATTCCACTGATCTTAGCAACACAAAGGAGAGAAGCTTTTCTGAAGAAACAGTCAAAAGTTTACTCCCAAAGTGTTTTGTGTTTTTTGTTTTTGCTAAAAATACATTAGTCCCCTGCATCCTTTCTTGCATTAGGATTTTGTGACTAAGAAGAAGTAGAAAAATAATCAGCCATAACATAAGGCAAAAGTTTCTGCCAGAGAGAAGTATGAAGTAGAGAACCTTTCCAGCACTGGGAAGAAATGAAGGAATAAAGGAAAAAAAAGAGCAGGATAAAAACATCGTGGCAATCCACCACCTCCGCGGGAGAAAAAGGCACAGAAACACCCAGATAGTTTCATAGGAATCTGAGGCCATTGTGAGTGGGTACCCCATTTTCCTGAGTGTATCCAAGAGGCTGGGAGCATCTCAGAGAAGCTCAAGTGTTCAGCGTGGCATCATATCCCACATGGCATGAAAGTGATAGAGCAACACCATGCTCTCTGGGCCTGGCAGATATTTCACCCAGGTACTTTGTGAGGATTTCAGAGCTTCCCTCCTCTCTGAGCTTGCCAGGAACAGCTCCAATGACATGGACAAGTCTTCCTCAGTTTGGTTCTCCGGTGGCCCACTCTGCACAGACTGTCACTACTGGAAGCTCTTCCCTTTCTCTTCAGTAGAACCTAAATTAATTCAGGGACAAGTCTAACCTTAATGTGGCCCACATTTGGTCCATGGAAAATGTGCATTATCTGCTGGGCTATTGTGGACATGTAGTTGTTTCCTAAATGCAGTTTTCTAGCAACTCTCTTCATCTTTACTCAGGTTTCTTTAATTCTCGCTGACATAAGTGAAGCCCCACAATTCACGGAAGCACCAGCTGTAAGCTCTCCTAGACGTTCCATGCAGGCCCCAACTCTTAATTAGGCCTAAAGCTAGGAGTAGAGAATTCCTTCCCCAAAGTGCTTGGAGGACTAGGGAGAAATTGGACTGCCCTGCTACAATGCAGGTAAGAAAGAAGAATATATCTAGAATAACAAGATCTCTTAGAGCATCTGTTAGTGTTACCACATCCTGGATTATACCAATGGAAAACTACAACAATTCAATTCAGGCAGGACTCCTAATGGCCCAGACCCTTCGGGAATTAAGATTTAGAACACCCAACCAGGTAAAGAAGTATGACCAGCTAAGATACTTGCTGAGGGCAAAGAGAATACGGAATGAGCCGTGGAAGAAGGTAGTTATAAATACCCGCTACAACCACACGACCAGTTACAAAGATAAGGACCTGTAATTATCATAATGTCATGAATACTTCTTCCTTAATTTGTTATGAATATGTGTATATGCATGTGTATATCTCCCCTCTCTTATCCCCTTATCACATAACATAGACATATTGACTTTATATCATAGAATGTAATTATTGTTAACTTTACATCATAGTATTCAAGTTATGGAATATCAAGAAGAGTAAACATCATTAAAGGACTTTGCATCATCTTATTTGGAAATGGTTAGTGCATTTTTGTTGTACTCAGGATAGTTGTACAATGTTAGGTGGAAGCATGACCTTGTAATTGTCTTTGGGAGCTAAGTATGATTTAAAAAGATGCATATGGGTGCCAAGTAAACAAGGGGAGAGGTTATGCTGGCACTTGTCATGGTACCCACTTATTGGGTCAAACATTCTTCTGGATGTTTCTGTAAAGGTGTTTTTTGAATGAGAATAACATTTAAATCAGTGGAGCCTAAGTAAATCAATTTGCCCTCCATAATGTGGGTGGGCCCCATCCAGTTAGATGAAGGCCTGAATAGAAAAAATATCTGACCTCCCACAAGAGAAAATTCTCCATAAGACTGACTTGGGCCTCATCTGCAACATTGGCTCTTCCTGGTTTTCCAGGAATTGATTTTGGAATTGAACTACAACTCCTTCCTGAGTCTCCAGCTTGCTGGCCTCCCCCACCAGATTTTGGACTCACTCCACTATCCACAATCACATGAGCCAATTTCTTAAAATAAATATCTTTATACACACATAGATCCTATTGGTCCTGTTTCTCTGGAGAACCCTGGTTCACAGGTTTAGCACCACATTATCTAAAGAAAGTCTTCCCCCAAATGCTCTCCTCTCAGTATTCTGACCCCTTTCCACCACATTGATGTGATTGAAGGGTTCTTCTCTCCCAAATCAGCTGCATTTTAATCTTGGTTAAGGTGCATCAGTTACATATTTTTACCTTTGAAATTTTTTACAGCAACATTCTGTCATAGATGCTAATAGGAGCAGGGGACTGGAGAAGTGCTTAGGACAATGAGACCTCAGAGAGTAAGGACCTCACAAGAAGAGACAAGGACAAGGTCTGCAGTGATCTGCGGCAGGTGCTGACATACCCGGGATCCAAACCAGCAATTCACACACCATCGGAATCAGCCAGGACAAAACATCCTTGAAAGTGAGTGTCAACTCTGAACTGACTGTATTTGTACCTACAAGAGATAATTTTAAACTAGAGTTTAAACATAGCTAGAAAGTTTTACTTCTTTTTTTCTTCCACTAGAAGAAATAAGTAAAACAAAAATATGGGAGCAATATGAAATTAGTTTTGGAAAACAAAGAAAGTATAGTAGCCCATTTTCATGCTGCTAATAAAGACATACCCGAGACTGGGCAATTTACAAAAGAAAGACGTTTATTGGACTTAGTTTCACATGGCTGGGGAGGCTGCACAATCATGGTGGAAGACAAGGAGGAGCAAGTCCCATTTTACATGGAAGGCAGCAGACAAAAAGAGAGCTTGTGCAGAGAAACTCCTGTTTATAACATTATCAGATCTTCCCATTCACTGTCATGAGAACAGCACGGGAAAGACCCACCCCATGATTCAATCTTCTCCCACTGGGTCCCTCCCATAGCACGTGGTAAATATGGGAGCTACAAGATGAGATTTGGGTGGGAACACAGAGCCAAACCATATTAGAAAGATACATGCTTATTCACATCTAAGTCATAATAAGAATTCTAGCTCTTCTGATATTATTTCATGGAGAAAATTTTGAGTGCAGGCTAACTGATAATTCTTGGCTGTAAAAAATTATCCGCAATCTAAGTTAATCATGAGTACATTGTGGTTTCATATTGAATGTGGAAAAGCATGGAATACAAAGAGATAATCAGCCCCCCAAGGTGAAGGGGGACCAAAGGAATAAGAGCTACAAATTGATCTGCACTCGGACATTTCCATTAGCCTCTTCTAGAACTATCCAGAAATGTCTAAATCCTTGGAGAGGACAAATCATAAGGAAATTCCAGAACTATAATGTAGTCATAACTATTCTTACTGTAGTAGTTGCCTATATATAACAGGCATAAATGTATATACTTATAAAATATTCATTGTATTTTCCTGAGGTAAAAGAGATAGGTCATAAAATTCATCTCTTTCCAGATATTAATAATCCCAAATAATGATGGGCACTGAAAGTTGACATTTTCAACACTTTCATCTTTTAAGCAACCAGGACTGACAGCATAGCACAGTAGTTAAAAAAACACATATTCTGGAGGTTTCAAATCACAGTTCTTTCATCCGTTAGTAGTAAAACACTGGAAAAATCATGTAACCTCTCTGTGTCTCTTTTCCTAATGTGCAAATTGGGGATAATAGTACCTACCCCAGAGGGGTGGTTATAATGATTAATGAAGAGACTTAATACCTATCAAGCTCTTAGAATAATGCCTGGAACATGGTAAGCTCTACATAAAGATTTGTTAAATAAAACGAATATAGTAATACACATTTAAAATCATGATAATAAATTATGTAAGTTGTTATTTGTTTTATTTAGATAAAATATATTTTGGATGAAATGTGTATGTACGCCAACAAATATATAAATTCAAGTTTGGTTAACTACATATTTCATTCATTTTTGTTCTCAACCAATCTTTTATTTTTCTCTTTATTATATTTAAAAAGAAGAGGAAAACCCAGTTGCAATTATTATTTTAAAGTTCCTTAAATCAAGTGAGTCAATCTAAGAACAAATAAAATTGAGGTTTTAGTACATTGTTAGGAGTTTAGAGATAGAGATAGCAGTATAATAAAAGAAATATTAGACTGTGAAGGTATTAAATTGATATTTAAAAAGAAAAGAAGGGAACAAAGAAATATCAATATTTTATAGAGAAAATATAAAAATGCAGTAGAGCTTTGAAATTCAAACTGACATCAATTTCATCTAAATAGGATTTTCCCATTTGGCTAAAATTTAGAGTATTTGTAAAGGAAAATTTTTAAAATTCTAGGTTTATAATCAAGCAACATTTAGGCCAATTTTCTATCTATTACAATCAATGAAAATTGATAAATTAGAAAGATTTGCTTGATACACTTTAAGATTTTTAATTAAAAGTTGACCTTATTAGGTTTAATATATTGTTTTCAATGTCAGGAGAGTGAACTTAGACATTATTAAAGATTTTCAGAGTTGAATTAAAAAAGAAAGAGAATGCCTAACCCTCAGCTAATATACAAAAAAATTATTATGTATAATACTCTAGTCTTCCAGCATTCGAGTTTATCCAAGTTCTATCACTAAGTCCTGATTTCCTGTTTGATATATTGTTTACCACACCTACAGTTCTAATTTTTTATGCTGGCAAAATCATTTGAAATGCATATAATTTGGCAATGTGCTTGTTAAGAAAGAAATATTTCTGCAAGTAGTAATACAAAAAAATAATCACTCAAGGACATACTCACAGTAAAAATTCCCAAAGAGTCAGCAGCTTAGATCTTTTTGTGGGGAAAGCATCTGGTTTTCCATACAAGCAAACCCAGAACTGAGAAATAGGGAAGTAAATTTAATATAATGGCCGCACACCAAATGCATTTAACATACAGTAGACTAGGTTATGCATGAACAGATTACACTGCCAACCTGGCTTTAGGGAGCTGGAGTTTATGGTCATTACCACTTGTAAGATTTGATATTTCTCACAGTTATTTACACAAATAGCACCTCACATCATTAAATCCTTATCACTACCGCCACTCTCTGCCTCTGGCTGCACAAAATGCTTAAAGAAAGAAATGGGATTTTGGAGCTTCATCTTCAGGAGACTGGGAGGTTACAGTTTTCTTTCTTGGAAAGAGACTGAGAATCTCTTAGACGTTTGTCTTCAGTTTCTCTCATTTGTCTTTTGTCCAAAAGAAGGTCATTGTCTGCTCCTCAGGGGAAGCATCATGCCAAGTTGCTGCTTTGAGACATATACACATATAAATTCTCTCTTATAATTGAAGTAGAGGCAACCTTGATCATAAGTGCTCAGAGAATATTTTCCCATCTGTTTCTACCTTCAATCTCAAAAGGTTTTCTTGTACCTAGGCAATAGCCACACCATTGCTCTATCTTGGTATCATGTCCATGGGCTTGGCAAAGGACAGTTTTGATAACAAGGGTAAGTAGTATTTTCTGTTTTTTCTCTTCAGTTTATATGATAAGAGAAAATCAAATATTAAAATGGGACAGAATAGCCTAAGTAAAAAGATTAGACTCTGAAATCAATATGGGTTTGATTTTATATAAAATGTTTAATCTCATTTCCTCCTCTGTCAAATTGGATAGCAATAGTACTTCTCCGGTTGTGCTTTGAATATTAAATGAGATTCATTTGATCAATCACTCTTATACTTCTTGAGGGCCTACTCTGTGAAGACTTTTCTAGATGCTGAGGATGACACAGTGAGGAAGGCTGACAAAATCTCCACATCGTGGAGCTTGCATTATTACTGTGGAGACAAACAGATAAACAAACATATGTGCACTTCATAGTTCAGCAGTGCAGAGAATCCTGCAAGGAGAGAAAACTGGGTGAAAGGCCAGAGGCAAACAAGTGCAATTGAGGAGTAAGGTGGTCAAGGAAGGCCTCATTTGGGACATTAATTTGAATGGAGACTTATTAAAGTAACAGAGCAAACATGCACATATCTGGAAGAAGAAAATTCTAGACAGAGAATTCAAAGTGTGTGAGCTAGCAATATGCTTGGGGTCTTCAAGATACCATGAGGAGTTGTCATGGCTAATGTGGGAGGGCAGAGGGAAATGAGATCTGAGAAGTAAGAGGAAAGGAGTGGAGGCAAATCACAAAAAGCCTGGCACAGACAATTCAATGAGGAGTCTATCATTAACACGTTTTATCCCTGTATCAAAACAGATTGAGATTCGACGGTTTCCCTTAATACTGTCAACAAGTACTGTTTCGGAGAAACACTTGTTGAAGAGGCCCCATCAATCTCCCACAACGCTGTCAGTGCAGTATCTGGGTTCCCATTGACCCTGAGCATTTGGTAATTGGCAAGCGCTTTTCCTCTACACAAGGTCCTGTTCATCCTAATGAAGATGTATCATTGGCACTTGCTTCCTGTAAGACTGGGAAAGAGCAGTGGAACTAAAAGCCCCCATCCAGATGGAGTAGCTCAACAGAACATCTGCCTTGCCTATATGTCACCTGCCTACCTCCTGCTGCTAGGCTAGCTGCCAGGGATTGCAGCAGCTCCTGACTCAAGGGTCCTCCTCTTCTGGTGCTTGCTTGGAGCTTTGAGTGATTATCTGCACCACCGTTCCCAAAAGCATCATGCCATCTTTCTTAAAAGTGCAGGAAGAAGCTGTTGGAGATCTCAGTCCTTTAAAGAACTGCACTATTATTTGATCTTTAAATTGGGATCCATTAGACCATAGCCTTGCTTGCAAACTTCATATCAGCTGGCATTAGGCAGCTAATACATTGCATTGATTACACAGATGACCTATTCTGGTCCGTATGACATAGAAAGGAGACAGCTATGAACAACACATTCATTTTTCTCCATCTCCTCTATCACTGCTCTAGAACAAACCACCCTCATCTCTTGCCTGGATTATCAGGATTATCACAATTGCCTCCTAACTCATCTAGTCCAAACCATCTTAGTCACAACCATTACTTGCCTGATTATTACTAATATAAAGTAGCCTCCTAACTTGCCTATTTCTTTTCCAGCTCCTCTTCCCCCAATTGATTTTCCATACTTGGGCGCATGGAGTGACATTTTTGAAACCAAATTCTGAGCATCTGAGTTTTGTCTAAAACCTTTCTTTGGCTTTTCAAAGCTGTTACAGATTATCCATTAGCGATAGATCAAGATTCCTTTTGGTACACTTAAGGCAACTCATGATCTAGACTTTGCCTACCTCATACCTGGCAACACTCTCTCATTTGCTCTCTATACTAAGAGTCCTATTGGTCTCTTTTTTCTTTTCCCCCAACATACTGCAATCCAGCTTAGGTTTTTGTTTTGTTTTGTTTTGTTTTTTTGTTTTTTGTTTTAAATACTGTTACCTCCAACTGGAAATTCTTCTCAATCTCATCTCACTTCACTAACTAAACTATCACTCTTCATATCCCAACTCAACACTTTTTTGGGGGTACCTTCCCAGTGCTCCCCAGACTATTCCACCACTTTCTAGTCTACTATATTGCTCTTTCTACTTTAATTTTGAAGTGTCTGTAATTACATGTCACCATGATCATTTTAAAAACCTACCACCCTCCACTAGGCTGTATTCCCTAGGAAGCCAAAGATTGTGTTTGCTTTTCTCCCCACTTGAAACCCAGTGCTTTGTGGTTCCAAAACTAATGATTATTCCACTGCTTTCTGAACATATTTGTCAAAGAATAAATGACCATTTAAATCTAAAAGGCTCTCAATATAAAGACTGCTTCTAAAGTCTATGCCACTCAATTCATTTTATATAGCAGAAATAACAATATCCATATTTTCCAACATGAGTTTGAGCCAAGAACTAAACTAAGAGCTGAGGCATCCATAATACATGTTTTGAGTAACACTTTACAAAACTGAAGACTTTCTTTCTATTTTTTTCTTCTCATTGAAGGTGTATCCAAAAACCTCAATTCTGAACTTAAGCAGCAAGGTAAAAATGAAACTGGCCAACCTTCTGCTTATCTGATCTTATGCAATTTGTTCGGTGAAAGTGAACATTTACTTGCTTACTTCTGATAGGTCCTACCTGTATTCCTGAGTCCCAATTCCAGAAGCAGTCTTGCCCTGTCACCCAGACTATAGTGAAGTGGTGAGATCATAGTTCACTGCAGCCTCAAACTCCTGGGTTTGAGGAATTCTCCCACCTCAGCCTCCCAAGTAGCTTGGGACTACAGGCACATGCCACCATGCCCAACTAATTTTTCATTTTTTATTTTTTTTAGAGATGGAGTCTTGCTTTGTTATCCAAGCTGGTCTTGAACTCTTGGCCTCAAGCAATTCTCCTGCCTAGGCCTCCTGAGTAGCTGGGATTACAGGCAAAAACCACCATGCGCAATCCAGTTCCGTATTTTCAGTGGCATAAAAAGACAAAGCCTTGTCTATTACAACATCATCTCTTCCTTTCAAAAACAAACAATTTTCATGAGACTTTAATAAGACTAGCTTAAACTCCTGAGCTTTTTTTTAAAAAAGCATTTATGTGTACTTGAGGAAAAAGAAGAGTGTCACTAATCTAACTCAATTATAAATTCCTATGAAATGTAACAAGCAGGAGGAGGAGAAAGACAGAAAGAAATATAAAACAACATTGAAAAAGAGGAGAAATTAAGTCTTTGAACTAGGGATTCTGTGCAAAAATTATGTTATTCTAATATAGATACAGGAAAATGTAATAGTATTTATATATATAAACTACCCCTACAACTAACTACTAAATTGACAAGAACTTAAAGCACATAAAAATGATAAATATTTGATATTCAGACATCACAATATTAAAATTCTGTTAAATGGTGGGCAACAACATTATTTCTTTCATACAGGCAGCAAATATTTATGGATCATCTACTATATGTCAGATACTGGGATCCACCATTTAAAAAGGCCTAAGACCTCTGCTTCCACAAAATTTAGATATTAATAGGTAAAGATACCAATAAGAAATAATTGTAATCAACACATTATATAATTTGTTAGAAAATGATAAATGCTATGAAAAAGAAAATGGAAAGAGGCATTATGAGTACAGGGATAGGAGACTGTAATCTAAACAGATGGAGCTAGTGGGCCTCGTTAGGAAGGTGACATTTGAGTAAAGTTTGAAAGATGTGAGATAGCTGGCTATGTAAATATTTGGGGGAAGTACTTTTCAGGTAAAGGTCAAGATTTTATCCATTATATTCCAAAAACTGTAAAGATATGTGTGTGGCTGATGTGAAGTGAAGAAAGAAATTCAGAAAAGTACTAAGGAGCCGGTTCATATTTTTTATTTATTTATTTTTTTTAGAGAGAGAGACAGGGTCTCTCTGTGTTGACCAGGCTGGTCTCAAACTCCTGGGCTCAAGCGATCCTCCTGCCTCCACCTCCCAAAGTTCTGGGATTACAGGCGTGAGCCACCATGCCTGGCCCCAGATGGTATATTTGCATTTCCCTCTTGGTTAATATTGTTGAATATCTTTTCTTGTGCCAGTTGTATACACTCTGCAGAAATATGTCAAGTCTTTGCCACTTTTATAATTAGTTTGTTTTATCTACTATTGAGTTTTGAGTTCTTTATATATTTTGGATACAAGTCCTTTGTTGGACATCTGGTTTGCAAATATATACTACCAGTCTGTAGTTTATCTTTTCATTCTGTAAATAGTGTCTACTGTGGAGCAAAGTTTTTTAATTTTGATGAAGTCTAATTTATCAACTTCTTTTATGGACCATGTTTTCAGAGTTTCATCTAAGAACTCTTTGTTTATCCCCAGGTCATGAAGGTTTTCTTCTAAAAGTTTTATAATTTTACAATTGGATCTATGATTAATTCTGAATTAATCATAGATGAACCTCAATATCATCCTCACATATATAAAACATAGATTTAATTGTAAAATTGTGAAATTAGATCTATGATTCATTCATAGAGGTTCATTTTTTACAAATGGATATCTGATAGTTCCAACACTGTTGAAATGACTATACTTTCTCCATTGAGTTACTTATGCATCTTTGTAAAAACCAAATGGCACCCATACAATGGAATATTATTTAGCAATGAAAAGAAATGATCTATCAAGCAATGAAACAACATGAATAAATCTTAAATGCATATTTCTAAGTAAAAGAAACCAATCTGAAAATGTTACATCAGTCTGATTCCAATCATATGGCATTCTGGAAAAGGCAAAACTACAGTGATCAGTGGTTACCAGGGGTTCAGCAAGGAGGGGTTGACTTGTTTTGCACAGCACAGATTTTAGGGTGGTAAAACTATTCTGTATGATACATAATTGTTGATACGGAACACTATGCATCTATCAAAACCCATGAACTTTACAGCACTTTACAGTGTAGTTATATATGCAAGTTTTAAAAGTTTATTTGGTAGGTCACAGGATTCCTGAATGGAATGCAGAATGTAACAAAGGAATCTAACTGTACTACAGACATACGAAACAACTTCTCTGAAGGGGTGTGGGAAAATGTGCTAACCTGAGTACCTTTGGAAATGAGTGCAGGCTGTAAAATTAAAGGTAAACGAAATTGTATGTAAGACCTATGCTCTAGTCAAAAAAGTTATTTTCCACATGAGTACGAGATAACAATTCAGCTACACATACTGAAATTAAACAAGGAAAGAGATGGTGTGTGATCGAAGCCACATTGCTCACTGTTGGAGCGGGAGTTTATATAGATAAGCTAGGGAAGGAGCTAGAGTAATCCATATGGTAACAGAATTAGAGTTGGAGACCTCAGTGTCAACTCATGTTTAGCTTAACATAGGTATATATGCTTATAAGTGGAAACACTTATAGACATACACACACACACACACACACACAGATTAGCATGTACACGTATATTTTCTTAATCCATCAGCTAAGAGGGCCTACAAGCAGTAGCAATAATGCTCAGGTCTTGGCTTCTAATACCATCTCCAAGATAAAGAATCAGAGATCCTTGGAGAAATGGGTGATTCCAGGATTGCACTAGGAAATATACAATATAGGCCTACAGTATCTTCTATTGCCAGAAAGCAAGAAACTGCTGAAATAAGTAAGGAGAGTATACGAAAGAGAAACAGGAGCTGACTAAAAGAGCCCCCAGTGTCCAAAGTTAGAACAATTTGAGCAAAAAACTAAAATAATATTGGGTCATAACCTAAATTATAAAATAAATATCTATGGGCCTATACTAACAGAAATAAATTAGTTAATAAATAAATGAGGATAAGAGAAAAAACTTTTATGATGAAGAATTTCAAATATTTTTTGCACAGTCCACCTTTAAAAAATGGGAGTACATTTTTCTCCAAAGAGCCAAGTGGGGGAAGGGGGAAAAATGCATCACTTCACAGTGGAGAAACGTGACAAACACTAGTACAGGCAGGTAATCCAAGTTACCAACAGTGATAAGACATGTTGATGGTATGTGCCCTTGATGTGATAAAAATGACCTTTTACCTCTATGGTCTTCCTTCCAGAAAACCATAATGTAGATCTAATCATAATAAAAACATCACAAAAATCCCAATCGAGGGTCATTCTACAAAATACATAACCAGTACTCTTAAAACTGTCAAGGTCATCACAAACAAAGAAGGTCTGAGATACCGTCACAGCAAAGAGAAGCCTAAGGAGATATGACAACTAAATTTGTAATGTATCCTACTGGAATCCTAGAACAGAAAAAGAACGTTAGGAAAATGCTTTTAAAAATCTGCAAAAAGTATGGACGTTAGTTAATAATAATGTATTAATACTGATTAATTTTAATATAAGCATCATATTAATCTGTTAATAATAGAAGAAATTGGGTGCAAGGTATAATGAGAATTATCTTATTCTCAGTTTTTCTGTAAATCTAAAATTATTCTTAAAAAAGTTTATTTTTAACATAAATAAAATTATTTAAGTGCAAATAAAATAAAATGGTCATATTTGAGTTCATCTATTTCTGGACTCTATTTCTGTTACATTGATCTATGTGTTTGTCCCTTTGGCAATACCACACTGTCTTGATTACTATAGCTTTATAGTAAGTTTTAAAATTAGTTTGATTTATCTAACTTTATTCTTCATTCTCAAAATTACTTCAGCTATTTTAGTTTCTTTGCCTTTCTGTATAAATTTTAAGATCAGCTTGTGTATATTTATAAAAATTCTTCCTGCTGAGATTTTTTTATTGGAATTGTTTCAAATCTGGAGATAAATATGGGGAGAATTTAAATCTTTACTATATTGAGTCTTCCCATCTATGAATACTGTATGTCTCTCCATTTACTTAAGTTGTCTTAGGGCTTTTTTCAGCAACATTTGCTTTCAGCATACAGTTTCTGAACAAATTCTATTAGCTTTTCCCTAAGTATTTCACTTTGGAAGATATTTTCAGTGGTATATATAAATAGATAGATGTAGATATAGATATCACTATATAAATATTTGTTTTCCAATTGCATGTTGCTAGTATTAAGAAATGTGATTGATTTTGATTTTTGTGTATTGATCTAGTATTCTGTGACCTTGCAAAACTCACTTATAAGTTTTAGGAGTTTCTGCTTGGTTTGAGTTGTTGTTGTTGTTTGTAAATGCCTTGGAATTTGGATTTCCTAGGTAAATAATTATGTTGTCTGCAAATAGGGATAGTTTGATTTCTTCTTTTTAATCCATGTCTTTTATTTCTTTTTATTGACTCTGAGACTGGCTAGGCCTTCTAATACAACGTTGAACTGGAGTGATGAGGTAGGACATCCTTTCCTTGTTCCTGATTTTTAGGGGGAACAAGGCTATGTGATAATAAATATGATTTGTGATATAGGATTTTTTAAATAGATAATTTTTATTAGCCTAAGGAAATTCTCTTCTATTCTTAGTTTTTTGAGAGTTATCATGAATGGATGTTGAATTCAGGAAAAGCAAATACTTTTGTTGCATCATTTGTATGTCCATGTGGGTTTTCTTTAAAGTATTGATTCAGTGGATTATCTTAATTTGTTTTTAAATATTAAACCAGCCTTATCCCCAGGATAAATTTCTCATAGTCATATTACATTATTATTCCTATACATTATAGATTCAATTTGATAAAATTTTATGAAGTCTTTTGCATTGATGTTCTATTGTTTTGAAGTTTTCTTTCCTGGTAATGTTTTTGGTGTTTCGTTTGTTTGAGATAGGGTGTCACTCTGTCACCCAGGCTGAAGGGCAGTGGTGCAGTCATGGCTCACTGCAGCCTCAACCTCCTTGACTCAAGCAATTCTTCTGCCTCAGCCCCCCACGTAGCTGGGACTACAGGTATGTGCCATCACACCCAGCTAATGTTCATATTTTTTGTAGAAACAGAGTTTCACCATGTTGCCCAGGCTGGTCTCGAACTCCTAAGCTCAAGCAATATGCCCACCTCAGCCTCTCAAAGTGCTAGGATTACAGGCGTCAGCCACCATTCCCGGCCTGTCTGGTTTTTAATATCAGAATAATTCTGGCTTCATAAGATGAATTGGGAAGTATTCCTTCCTCATTTATTTTCTTGATGAAATTGTGCAGAATTTGTGTTTATTCTTGTTTAAATGCTTGCAAGAATTCACCAGTGAAACCGCCTGGACCTGTAGATTTCTTTTACATAAGGTTTTTAACTGTAAATTTATTTTTTAATAACAATAGGGCTATTTAAGTTACCTATTTCATCTTCAGTGAGTTTCAGTAATTTGTATTTTTCAAGGAATTAGTACATTTTATCTGTTATTGCATTTATGTACCAAGAGTGGTTTGTTGAATTTCTTTATTATCTTTTTAATGTCTGCAAAGTCTGTAGTGATATCCATTTATTTATTCCTGATATTGGTAATCTGTGTCTTTTTTTCCATTTTTAGTCAGTTCTTATTAAGCAGTACCTGTGTACTTCTGGCATTTTTCAGGTTTTCTACAATAAACATTTGTTATTTCATCATTATAAAAATGTTATAATAAAATTTTAAATATCATTTTAATTTTAAACTTGCTTGTTTCTGCATTTAAATTAATTTAAATGTATAATAAATTTTATAACATGAGGCTGATATATGGACTAAAAGTGATAATGCACATAAAAATACTGTGTAATTTATACACATGTTAGCATTATAATTACAGATAAGCAAAGGAAGACAGTTGTATAATTGAAATAGAAAAATATAAGAGTTTTCTAGCAATAAATAAATGGCAACATTTATATTGTGACTTGGGGAATGTAGAAGAACCTAAATTTTAAAACACGTTTTCTCACAACATTTAGAGCAAGATTGCCCACAATTAGACATATGACTTTATTTAGAAATTTTAATCAGTTCTGAAAATCACTAATTACTAATAAACATTCAAAATCAAAGTATGGTGGAAGGTAGGCAATGATCTCATTATCTCTGAAGCATCCAGTATAGTTCTTAGAAGACCAGCTACTGAAACCAAATCCCATAGTACAGTTCATTCATTCATATCATTTAGGGCCCCAAGTAGATTACATGTGGGCTTGGAACATGCTGGTTTACTTGTCCTACATTTCTTTTTTTATTATTATTATTATACTTTAAGTTCTAGGGTACATGTGCACAAGGTGCAGGTTTGCTACATATGTATACATGTGCCTACATTTCAAATTTAATCAAAACATAACTACTATAAACCTCTTCTGAAAAGAAATGATCAGATTATATACTTTTAAATTTCATATTTTATATTAACATGGAATTTAGAGGCAGATAGGAAGACAGGAAAAGTGGATTATATTTTCTTTTAAAGTGCTTAACTGTGGGCTAGTGCAACATAAATACTGTTACCATCTCTATCCCACAAAAAGATTTGCTGAATTCCCTCCCTATGAAACCCAGGAACACTCTACCTAGCATTGGGAAGATGCCATGTTATGAAGATCTCCTAAATACTGATCTCTCAGAGCCCTATGAATTGAAAACAGGAGAGAAGCTGGGGAAATGACAAGATGAAAAGGACTCCAACTGTAGGAGAAAGAAGAGCATTAGATGAAGCCAACACATTCAGCCATGATTTATGCAACATCCAAGTACTAACTCTCAAGCCAACAGCATACTTTCAGGCTATATGCAACCACCAAATTACCATAAATTAAGCTCAAGCAAAAATAAGGCCATAAAAGGGACATTTTACAGTGGCTATTGACTAGGATGTTCAGTTTCCATTAAATCTTCTGAAACATTGTTACTTTGTCAACTGAATTAGTAACTGGTGTCTTCTTGGGAGGGAAATATATAAGATTTCAAACTCCATATATATTACTCACCACAATTAAAGTCACTTGCTGTAAGAAGCCACTATCTATATGCATCAGACTAATTATTTTGTGCTTTTTTACTAAGATAATGGGACACTGCTGCCAGTGGGCAAATCCCAATCATACATTATATCACACTTCCTAGCAATTTTGATGAAAACTACAGGTGGAGACAGATTATAATGGGAACATCTAATTGAAATTCATCTCCATTTTGCTTCAGATGGAAGACATGCTGCTTGTGCCCTGAAACATATTCAATTTCATTCAAATTGGATGCAGATTTTTCAGACAAAACTAAATTCGAAAAATGTATATATTTCAAAGGGTCCTGGAAGAGAGAGACAGGCATACCACAAATGTTGACCACCTCAGTTTATTAGAGCTGCTGCTTTCCAAGGTAGAGAGGGAGAACTAAACTCCCACTAAAGGTCATTATGTTTGTTGTGATATATTCCACTGGCATTTAGTAACTCCATTTGTTTTCACAAAGACCATGAGAAAAACTGTACAACCCCTTAATAATTTCCCAAGCCCTCCATGGGTTTTGGGAAATTATTAATGACCTCCATGGGAAAACGTATTGACCTCCATGGTCAGGTTGCTTCATTGGTGTGTAGGTCTCTACTATCTCCTTCCATGTCCTGCTTCTGGCACCATTTCCTAGAGCAGAAGATGGAGGTTTTTCAGTGAGACATTCAGTAAGAAACCATCTTTTTCTTGAGCCAACAAAATTTGTGCACACATACTCATACATACATGTATACACATACAAATGTATATTTATCCATACTCACATCTGTTCAAACATACATGTGCATGCACATATATATATATGTATGTGTATATGCATGTATCTCTATGTGTGTGATATGTATACCCACCTCCATGTTTAGTTTATTGCTGTATCTCTGGCACCTATCTCGCTAATTGGCACATAACAGTGCTCATCAAATATTGGTTGAATGAATGAATGGATTAATGAGTGAATCACCTGTTCTTAAGAAGTATATTGTGACTATTGTGAATCAAAAAAATCCCTTATTGGTGATAAGGCTGAAAAAAATACTTAGCAATGTACCAAATAAGTACTCACTAAATTATTAATTTAAGTGGAAAAATTCAGGTTATTTCTGTGAAACAGTAGACAATATGCTTCTTAAGAACAGGTGATTCACTCATTAATTAATTTATTCATTCATTCAACCAATATTTGATGAGCACTGCTATGTGCCAATTAGCGAGATAGGTGCCAGAGATACAGCAACGAACTAAACAGCCTCAGCCTTTGACAAGCTTTCATTCTTGTGGGTAAGAGACAAGCAGATAAATACGTCAGATGGTGATAAGTGCTATGAGAAAAATAACAGGATGCAGTAAAGAGTGATGAGGAGTATTAAATATATATATAATATATAACCATATATATAACATGTCTTATAGAATCATATTTTAGATTTACCTTTTGTTTTGTTTTTATTGATACATATTTGCACATATTTATAGGGTACCTGTAATAATTTGTTACATGTATAGGATATGCAATGATCAAGTCAGGGTGTTTAGGATATCAATTACCACAATTTCTATGTGTTGAGAACATAAGTCCTCTCTTCTAGCTATTTTGAAATATAAAATACATTGTTCTTAACTATAGTCACCCTACTCTGCAATTGAAGATTAGATCCTATTTCTTCTATCTAATTGTATGTTTGTATCCATTAACCTATCTCTCTCATCCAACCTCCACACACAAACCCTTCCCAGCCTTTGGTAACTATCATTCCACTTTCTACCTTCATGAGATCAATTCTTTTAGCTCCCACATATGAGTGAGAACATGCAATGTTTGCCTTTTCTGTGCTGACTTATTTCATTTAACATAATTACCTCTAGTTTTATCTGTGTTGTTGCAAATAACAGGATTTCATTCTCTATTGTGATCAAATAGTATTCCATTGTGTATATACACCACATTTTCTTTATTACGGTCATGTTTTCACAAAGATCTGAATGAAATGAGAGAGTAAGCCAGGCATATAACTGAGGGAGGAGACTTCTAGGTGGCGTGTGCACAGGCTTGGAGGTAGGAATGTGCCGTAGCTGGAATATAATGAGAGAAGGGGAGACTACAAGGAGTTAAGGACAGAGAGAGGGCAGAGGAAAAGATAATGCTTAGCCTGATAAGCTTTGATAATGGTTTGACTTTCACTCTCAGATGGGAGCTATTGGAGAATTCTGAACAAAGGAGCGACATGATTTGACCTTTTATAGGGTCTTCTCTGGCTACACTGTGGAGAAGAGATGGGAGAAGGGGAGAAGCAAGCAGAGCAGTTACGAGGTGACTACATTAATCCAAGGGTGAGATGATGGTGACTGGAACCAGAGTACTGCAGCACAGGTGGGAAGAAGTAGTCAGATTCTGCCGCACATCTATTATGTTGGTGCAAAAGTAGTTGCAGTTTTTGCCATTACTTTCAACCATCTGATCTTCAACAAACCTGACAAAAACAAGCAATGGGGAAAGGACTCTTTATTTCATAAATGGTCCTGGGAGAACTGGCTAGCCATATGCAGAAAATTGAAACTGGATACAAAAATTAACTCAAGATGGATTAAAGACTCAAATGTAAAACCCAAAACGATAAAAACCTTAGGAGAAAATCGAGGCAATACCTTTCAGCACATAGGAAAGGGCAAAGATTTTGTGACAAAAACGTCAAAAGCAATTGCAACAGAAGCAAAAATTGACAAATGGGATATAACCAAACTAAAGAGCTTCTGCATAGCAAAAAAAAAAAAAAAAAGCTATCATGAGAGTGAACAGACCACCTACAGAATAGGAGAGAAATTTTGCAATCTATCTATCTGACAAAGGTTTAATATCCATAATCGACGAAGAACTTAAACAAATTTACAAGAAAAAAACAACGCCATTAAAAAGTGGCAAAGGACATCAAAAAAAGACATTCACACATCCAACAAACATATGAAAAAAGGCTCAACATCACTGATCATTACAGAAATGCAAATCAAAACCACAAAACCAACTCATGCCAGTCAGATGGCAATTATTAAAAAGTCAAGAAACAGTAGATGCTGGCAAGGTTGTAGAGAAATAGGAATGCTTTTACACTGTTGGTGGGAATGTAAATTAGTTCAACCATTGTGGAAGACAGTGTGGTGATTTCTCAAAGACCTAGAACCAGAAATACCATTTGACCCAGCAATCCCATTACTGGGTATATGCCCAAAGCAATATAAATCACTTCATTATAATGAGACATGCACACGTGTGTTCATTGCAGCACTATTCACAATAGCAAAGACATGGAATCAACCTAAATGCCCGTCAATGGTCTACTGGGTCAAGAAAATGTGCTACATATACACCATGGAATACTACAAATCGATAGTAAAGAATGAGATTATGTCCTTTGCAGGCACAGGGATGAAGATGGAAGCCATTATCCTCAGCAAACCAACACAGGAACAGAAAACCAAACACCACATGTTCTCACTTATAAATGGGAGCTGAACAATGAGAACACATGAACACAGGGAGGGGAAAAACATATACTGGGGCCTGTCATGGCAGGTGGGGAGAGGGAGAGCATCAGGAAAAATAGCTAATTCATGCTGGGCTTAATACCTAGGTAATGGATTGATAGGTGCAGCAAACCACCATAGCACACATTTACCTATGTAACAAACCCGCACATCCTGCATAAGTATCCCGGAACTTTAAATTAAATTAATTTAAAAAAAAAGAAGTTGTCAGATTCTGGGTATATTTTAAAGGTAGAGGCTATAGGAGTTGCATATAGGTTTATGTTGAGTGTGGAAAAAAAGAATCAAATATGACTTCAAGGTTTCTGCCCAAACAACTGGAAGAACTAAGTTGAATGTAAAGTGCCTAGAAGTTAGTAGTTGCTCAAGATCTAGCAACTAGTATGCATATTTCAGCCTGAGCATCCCTAATCCAAAAATACAAAATCCAACATGCTCCATGGAGTCTGAAACTTTTTGAGCATGGACATGACACCACAAGTGAAAAATTCCACACCTGACCTCATGTGACAGGTCACAGTCAAAATGTAGGTGCACAATACACAGTTTATTCAGCAACCCCAAGGGAAAAATAAATTTATAGCCTAAAGACTAGGTGTATAAGGTATATATAAAACATAAATAAATGTTTACACCTGGGTCCCATCCCCAATATGTCTCATTATAAATATGCAAATATTCCAAAAACATTGAAATCCAAAATACTTCTGGTCCCACGCATTTTGGACAAGAGAGATTTAACCTGTATTCTACTAGTGTGGAAAATGATACAAGTATTAATAAAATTTAAATACATTATCTAGGACAATGTAAGAACCATAGTTATTACGAATTCCATGTTTACTGTGCCAGGCTGAGTGTTAAGTGCTTTTCTTCACCATATATGAACTTTATAATGTCCCCATGGGCTAGCCACCTTTCATTTTGTGGTTGAGTTCACTGAAGCACAGGTGGAAATTTTTTTTCTTTTTATTGATAAACATTTGAGTGCCTATATCACAGGCAATACTTTACTAGGTGTTAGGTGAACAAGAATGAGAAGGTAATTGTTTTCTTAGAACTTATGTTCCTTTGAGTGAAATGAACAATAAATAAACAAATAAATAAATAAGATAATTCTATAAAGTCATAAGTACTGTAAGGAAATAAACAAGGTGACATAGTGGACAGTCACACGAGTAAGTTGGCAGTGCAGAAACTTTACACAGGGTGATTAAGAACATCCCGTCTGAGGAGGACCATTTGAACAGAGCAAGACCTGACAGATGAGTTAAAGCCAGCCATGAGAATATCTAAAAGAAGAGCATTCCAGGGAGAAGCAGCAGCAAGCTTAAATGCCCAAAGGCAGGGGGAAAGGTTTTTGTATTTGAGAAACAGAAAAAAATGTATGCAGCCCATGGTCACACAACTAAGAAATAGAGACGTGAGAATTTGAATCCAAGTCTCTCTGGCTCTGTATTAGTCCGTTCTCATGCTGTTATGAAGAAATACCCAAGACTGGGTAATTTGTAAAGAAAAGAGGTTTAATTGACTCACAGTTCTGCATGCCTGGGGAGGCCTCAGGAAACTTACAATCATGATGGAAGGCACCTCTTCACTGGGCGGCACGTGAGAGAATGAGTGCCAGCAGAGGAAATGCCAGACACATAAAACCATCAGATCTCGTGAGAATTCCCTACCACAGATTGCCCTCATGCTTCAATTACCTCCCACCGGGTCCCTCCCATGACACGTGGGGACTATGGGAGCTACAGTTCAAGATGAGATTTGGGTGGGGACACAGCCAAACCATATCAGGCTCTGAACACTGAGGTGTTTTTTGTTTTGTTTTTTTGCAGTTGCCTTCCGTTTATTACAAGCAGAGCTGGCTTGACGCCTATAACAATCAATTTTTTTTTTTTTTTTTTTGAGATGGAGTCTCGCTCTGTCGCTCAGGCTGGAGTGTAGTGGCGTGATCTTGGCTCACTGCAAGCTCCGCCTCCTGAGTTCACGCCATTCTCCTGCCTCAGCCTCCCAAGTAGCTGGGACTACAGGTGCCTGCCACCACGCCCGGCTAATTTTTTTTTTTTTTTTTTAGTAGAGATGGGGTTTCACCGTGTTAGCCAGGATGGTCTAGATCTCCTGACCTCGTGATCCACCCGCCTCGGCCTCCCAAAGTGCTGGGATGACAGGCGTGAGCCACCGCCCCTGGCCACAGTCAATCAATTTTTAAAAAGACATTTACTTTTTTTAAAAAGAAAGAATGCTTATATTTGCCTTTTTAAATTTTGTTATAGATATAGGGGGATCACGGGCAGTTTAGTTACATGGATATTGCATTGTGATGAAGTCTGGGCTTTTAGTGTACCCACCACCCAAATAGTGAACATTGTACCCAGTAGGTAGTTTTTCTCTCCTCACCCTCTCCCATCCTCCCACCTTTTGGAGTTTATTATTCCACTCAGTATGTCTATGTGTACCTACAGCTTGGCTCCCACTTATAAGTGAGAACATACTGTATTTGACTTTTTGTTTCTGAGTTATTTCACTTAAGATAATTGCCTATAGTTACGTTGATATTGCTGCAAAAGACATCATTTCATTCTTTTTATGCAAAGCCTGAGTTTTTAAGCACCATACAACATTTTTTCTAATTTTCTTTATTTAAATGTAATTTGTTGTAAACTGCATAAAGGCAAAACTAATAATCATCTCTCCTACACCATCTCTGCCCCACTGAAGAAACTAATGTGTATACATTTCCTTATCTTTCCCTAGCTCATACAGACCTACCCAAGCTCCCTACATTCCATTGAATAAATTTAACAAAAATTTCATCTATTCAATTCCGCATTCTTTTGTGTGTCTATCCTACTTTCTACTGCTATTTTCCAGAGATAGAATGGGAGAGAACCCCTGCCTTATTAAAATCATAAGAGAAGACAAAAACATAAAACATAAAATAAAATGCTTTCAAGAGTTTGAAAACGCCTTACAGGAAATAAACATGGCAATGCGTTATAGGGTTTGGGGTAGGGGTGATTATGACACACAGAGTAGATAATCAAGACCTGTGAGGAGATATTTCAGGGTGTTTTGGGGCTGAGATATAAATGGTGAAGAAGATACATCTTTGGAAAGTGATGAGGAAGTAGCATTCTAGGCAAAGAACAGAACAGATGCAAAGGCCCCGATGCAAGAAAGAACTATTTTAGTCCCAGGTGAAAGAAGGTGGCTGGAATTAGGATGGTGGCAGTGAGGCAGAAAGAAGTGGAAGAACTTAGGGAAATATTTTAGATGTTGAATAAAACTGACTTGCTGATGAATCCAATGTGGTAAAGAGAGAAGTAAAAGCACCTGGATGAAATATGATGTCATTTACTAAGATGAAGGTGCCTTGGGAAAGAGCAAATGGGGAATGGGGCAGATGAGACCTGTCAGTCCTAAAGTAGTACTGGAAGTGTCAGAATCCCGAGGAGCTTGGACATTTTGTAAAGGGAAGAATGTTTGAACAAAAGACTCTCAAGGTGTTTTTGTATAAACACCTTGAGGACGCAGGAGTGCAGGATAAAGGGATGGGTAACAAAGCATGAGCAATTTGAAGCAGAGAGTAAGTTAAGCCAACAGGCACAGACCTCTTAGCCTCCTGCCAGAACTACCTGAAGAACTTTATGCACATATAAACACACACATTTAATCTTCACAACAATCCCATAAATTAGGTTCCACTTTTATCTCCACTTTACGTGTAAGGAAACTGAAGCACGAAGACGTAAAAATGCTTTGTCCAAAAATTAAAGAGCTAGAAAATGGAGGAGTAGAGATTCAAAGCCAGTGGACCGAATGAAGAGCAAGCTGTGGTCACAGCTCTGCTCTAGTACACCATAGAAATTAGAAAGGAGTGAGAAAAGAGCCTCGGAAACAAACATCAGCTTCTACGGAACTCTGCCAATGATCTGTAGATCACTACAGTGTAGTTTCTTTCTATAAAGGAAGGGGGCCTTATTCAAAATGGAAAGGGAAACCTGAAAGAAAATTATAGTGTAACCACTTTTTGCTTTCCAATTTGTCATGACCTGACCTAAATCACAATTTCCTTAGCTCTTATGTTCTCCTCTTATGAATTAGAACAGCGAGTAACAGTAACTCACTCTCCAGACACCATGTGCTTTTTTGCATTCTTTTATTTATTTTTTTCTTGAGACAGGGTCTCACTCTGTCACTCAGGATGGAGTGAAGTGCAGTGGTGGGATCAAACCTCACTGCAGCCTTGACCTCCCGGATTCAAGCAATCCTCCTACCTCAGCCTCCCAAGCAGGTGGGACTACAGGCACACACCACCACATCCAGCTAATTTTTATATTTTTTTGTAGAGACGGGGTTTTGCCATGTTGCCCAGGCTGGTCTCAAACCCCTGGGCTCAGGCATCTGCCCTCCTCAGCCTTCCAAAGTGCTGGGATTACAGGTGTGAGCCACCACACCCAGCCCCTGTTTGCATTCTTATTTGCTCTTCACAACATGTTGATGAGATAGAACTATAATTCTGCTCCTTTTTGCATAAGTAAAAACTGAGTCACAAAGAAGTTAAATAGCATGCCAAAAGTCACACACACCATCAGTAAGTGGTGGCGTGAGAATTCAGACTGTCAGCCAAGAAGAAGCGAAAAACCAGACTGCAATTTGGTAAGAGAAGGCATTTACTGGGGTCTTAGGAATTGCAATTTGGGAGATCCTGTTTTAGCTAGAAGCTAATTGTGTTCTAAAGAGAGGGAGGGAAGCAGGGATTTTTTTAAAGGAAACTAAGTGTGCTGACACAAGTTGCTTTGTAAGAATTATCATTGGTGGAGGTGGCTGGATTAGTTTATGAGTCCATAGTTCATCTGCTGTTGCTGTTCAGGAACTGCAGCACTAGCAAAATTCAGCTGAAGTTTCAGGAGGTTATGGTCAGGGCAATTTGGCCCTGTTGAAAGGATCAAGGCAAGTTCCTGGGTTTTTTTTTGTCAATGTTCCAGGCCATGCATGTGGTCCTTCTGAGTCTGGCTTCCCAACTCAATTTTAGAACTCTGAACCAGAGTGACGCCCTTTTGTATTTTGCGTTTCACAATACCCTGGTGATGCTTCTGCAGGGTCCCTGCTCTAAACCACTACTGCAGGCTGCCTCATATGAAACCCAGGATTTGGGCCTCCCTACCAAGCACAAGTGGTTGCCTGGTGAATAGCTGATATAGGAGACTCTGTCTTTGACCTGTTAGTGTCTAGCATGAAGAGGGACTCTAAACACCAATAATTTATTAAATCATCATGCACAGCATACTAAAATCAAAATTAATCCAAACCTTCTGATATAGAGTTACAATTATAATTGGTCATTAAAAGTGTGCTTTAAATACAATGAAAAAATACATAAAATAAAACCAAAACAAAGCAACACAACTGAATGTAATCTTTTAGGAAGTAAAAGCAATGTGGTTTCTCTAAGGATATATATATGGTTTCGTAAGGAAATATGTTGAGAATAACCAACATGAAGACCATATTGGTTACAAATATAAATAGCTCCCTGGAAAGTATAAATAAGTAAATTCAAAGATATAGAATGATAGATCCATAATTACTTAGTAAGAAAGAATAGAATATCCTACCAATATGTCACTAAATTTAAAGTTGACAGCCAGGCAGACAATTATGATTTTCCAAAATATTCTCCTTGCAGCCCGTGCCAGAAGCAGCATATGAACTGGCTGAACTGTAGGCACAACACAGGAAGGTAATTCTATCAAATGTCACCCTTGCTCTTTAAGAGTTTACAGTCTCTGTGATGAAGCTGTGGAGGCAATTTACACCGAGAAAAGAAGCATGTCTATAGAACAAAACATATTGGCATATTTGTCATGCACAAATTGGCACACAAATGTATAACTACAACATGTTATCTATACCCTGTGTGCTAGATATTCTGTATTTGCCCTTCTAGGTCCACCCTCCAACCTTCTCCATCCTGCTTTCTGTCTCAGGAGTCTGACCTTTATAGACTATGTCAACTGGGCTCTCTGGCCCTTTGAATTTGGCCACTGAAAAGCACCAAGAAGAGATCAAAAGTCAAAAGAAAGACAGATTGGGGCATTTGTTCTCATTTTCCTCCCTGCTGGACCACAGAATGACAGTGGCTGTCCATAGTTCCTGTCCAGGGGTCCTCTCTTAACACCTACAAGTCTCACCAGGTTCTCATAACCACTCCCTCCCCTTGTACCTGTTTCCCACCATTGCTGGCCCTGGGAACCTCACCATCCCTGAAGATTTTCCCTTAAACTTGCCCACACCTTTGTAAACAGGCCATTGTTAAAATCTATTTCATAACACTTTTTGGTTTACCATCTGTTTCCTGTTCCCCAGCTGAGACACAGTTACGTCCAAACTTGCTTTACAATCACTTGTGGAGCTTTTAGAGAAATAGATTTCCAGATCCTACCCAAGACCTAATGAATCAGAATCCCTATGTGTGGAGCTAAGGAATGTGTAACTTTAACAAAGAACTCAGGTGATTCCGATGCAGCCAACCTGGCAAGCATGCCCGGATGAGCATCTGGGAGCCACTGCTCTGCAGCCTCTACCATGCCAAACTGAAGCATTTGAAAACAAACAGGACGCTCCCAGAACACTACCCCAGCTACCCTTCCCTCTAACACCACAGCAACCCACACTCAGAAAAATAAGTGGACTCTCTATGGGGACATCCAAAGCAAAGGAAAACAAGCATACGGTCTACAACGATAGGAGATGCTCCTGAGCACATTAAGTAAATGCTCAACTACCCCTTTCACATTTGATTAGATCCTCAATTGAAAATCACTTTTCAACCATTTTACAGGAAACAAAATCCATTTTCACCTCCATCTGGTGCCAAAATTAACAAAGTGGAAAATGCTGACCAGCTTAGGCCTGTCCTAATTCAGCTTAGAGTGGGCACTAGAGCACCCAGTGCCTTCCAGCCTTGCGGAAAGGAGGCCTGTTTGTTCCTGAAGACCAGGGGCCTCAAGTAGGACCAGAAGATAAACAGAATCAAGAGCCCAACCTCCTCCAGTCTCTGAGGATCCACTCTCCATTCAGAAGCCAAAGGCATTGGGAAATGGGCTAAGCTGACCATCTGTTCTTCTCTCCGATAATATGTAATTAAGTAATTTATTTATTCAGCACTTTGCACCCCCTCCTCTCTCCACCCATTAGTCAGAGATGATTATGCCAGACCCAGCTGTAGTTAACATATTGCACACTCGGGCAAGTGCTGTGCTACAAAGCACTCTGCTAGCCTCCTGGCTATGGCCACCTCTCAGACCCCACTGTAGGAATGACCGCGTGAGGCTTGCTGCTCTGCTGGCTCTGCTTTCTTCCCCAACGATTAGGCGGCACTCTCTTGCTGTGCACTGAACCATTTACTGTGCATATTTAATTCATTTGTTCAAAGATAAATTTACCCACATCCTCTGATCACTTTCACCAGGCCAGCTTATTATCTAGGCAGCACTGATGGATTTTTCCCATCTGGTAAATTTTATCTACAATATAAACAAACACAAGTGTACACAGAGCCTGACACATGACTATAGAGCAATGGGATTGACTCCATAAGCCTCAGGCAAAACTTAGAGTTGAAACTATGATAATATATAGCATATGTGATGTTTTGTGTATTACATGTTGTGCTTTGCATATCACATCTGTTACTGTGGCCTGACCAGCAAATATTTTCCTTCCTTCTGATAATGGCTTTTTAATCTTTTTTTAAAAGAGAATTGTTACTCCTTACTCTATGTCCCTGCAGTTTGGATGGAGCTGGCTCTATCCAGGGTTGGCTTTGTGACTTGGTCAGCCCAGTGAATGCAAATTCTAGAAATCACTGAAAATACTGAGCTCTTTCCACTGAGGATCTTAGAAGATAGCATAGTTGCCTGGATCTGCCAGTGATCACCTTGCCATCTTAGTATTAACTAGCTGAATAAAATCAATCAAAAAGAACCAGCACTCAGAGATGGAGAGATCAAGTCTGGAGCAACCAAGCCATGGTTTAAGTACCAGGATCCTACTGAAGCTATAATTGTTCCCAGATTTCTTTGTTATGTGAACCAATAGATTTCCATTAATTCTTAAGTCACTTATTTTTTGACACTTGCAAATATAAAATGTTGATTAATATACCTCCCTTATTTTAAATGTGATAGGTCACTGTAAAAACCTCAATAACTATTCAGGCATGGATTGGGATAAATATACCTGAGTTTGGCACATTTTTTAATATAAAGATAGATGATACAAATGGAATGTAAGCAAATGTAAACCAGACTGCAAAAGAAATTTTAAAAACAATAATTCCAAAACTGTAGATTCTTGAGAATAGGAAAAGTGTGTAAAGGTTATTATAGCACAATCTATTAGTTCTCCAACACTGATATTACTAAAGAGGAGGCTGTGAAACTTGCTCAAGATGTTGCAGAGGTGTTCTTTGAATAGCAAACATATTACTTTGATGTCCATAAGGATCATTGTGGTAGGCTGAAAAATAAACCTCAAAAGATATTCACATCCTAATCCATGCGACCTGTGAAAGTTAACTCATACGGCAAAAAAAAAAAAAAAAAAAAAAAGGACATTGTGAATATCATAGCGTTAAAAATCTTGAGATGGAGCGGTTATCCCGAATTATTCAGGTGGGTCCTAAACCCAATCACAAGTGCCCTTATAAGAGGGGATAGAAGGAGATTTGACTCCAAGCAGAAGAGAAGACAATGGGATACAGAGGTAGAGATTAATGTGGCCACGAGGCAAGGAATGCCGGCAGCCACAAAAAGCTGGAAAAGGCAAGAAACAGATTTTCCCAGAGCCTCCAGAGGAAACACGGCCCAGCTGATATGTTGATTTTGACCCTTCAAAACTCATATCAGACTTCTGGCCTCCAGCATTGTGAGAGAATACATCACTGTTGTTGTTGTTGTTGTTGTTGTTGTTTGAGATGGAGTCTTGCTCTGTCACCAGGCTGGACTGCAGTGGTGCGATCTTAGCTCACTGCAACCTCTGCCTCCTGGGTTCAAGTGAGTCTGCTGCCTCAGCCTCCCAAGTAGCTGGGACTACAGGCACATGCCACCACACCCAGCTAATTTTTGTATTTTTAGTAGAGACAGTTTTCACCATGTTGGCCAGGCAGGGTTCAGAGGCTCATGCCTATAATCCCAGCTCTTGGGAGGCCAGGGCAGGCAGATCATGAGGTCAAGAGACATTGCTGTTGTTTTAAGCCACCAAGATTGGGATCATTTGTTACAGCAGCTATAGGGAAACTCATGCAGTCACTCACAACTCCAGTGTTCTGTGAGATTTTGATTCTACACATTCTTTTACATCCTTGACAGATGATAATGATAATAATATTGGTAAACACTTTTTCAGGGCTTACCATATGCTGTACAACATTCTAACAGCTTTACATGTATTACCCCATTTAAATTTTACAATGACCCTATGACCTAGGTTACTGTGAGTACATCATTTTGCAGGTAGACAAACAGAGGCTCAGAGAGGTTAAATAACTTCCCACGGTCATACAACTAATACCTGGTAAAACTAGTGTTCGAACCCAAGTAATCTGATTCCAAAGTCTGTGATCTTAAGAACTAGAGATAAGATAATATCTGTCTATGTTTGTCCTGCAGATGACAGGGAAAGGACAAAGTCATCACCTACCTGTATGGTGGGCTATCTTTTTATGTGCAGATGGCTGTATTTAGAAAGAGGTTTTCTTGCTATCAATCCCAAATTGGTCTTCTTCTGTAACTTCCATCTGTTGTGAAGCCTTCTAAAGACACAAAGAATAAATCTAACTGGTCTTCCACGAAAGATTTTATCACATCCTCTCATGTTTTTTTCTTCTCCAAAGTAAATTTCTCAGTGTTTTAAACCATTCTTCAACTGACATAATATCCTGATGCCTCACCATCCTAACTCCCTGTCATAACATACCAAATGTCTATTAATATTCTGGAAAACACAGCATCCAGAACAAAATGCCATGTTCCAGTTAGGCTAGCCAGCACAGAACACAAAGAAACGATTACGACCTTTATTGACCTCTATTGACCTGGTCCTAAATCCCATTAGATGGCCTTAAAAATACATTCTCTGATTGAGCAGCCATAAAAGAAAAATTATATGTACTTTCAATGTAAGGATAAGATCCATTGAGTATACACAAAATAATTCAAAAAAGGTTAATTTTAGGACATCAAGCAAATAAATCAGATAACGTAAAAATTATCTTGCTATAAAACACACAGATACTCTGTTTAAAATATCACAAGGATTATTTTAAATGTATATCTGAGCTCACAAGAAAATAATGAAGATCCCTAGGGGTCAAAAATGAATATGGAAGGGACTCAGACAGATGTGCCACATCACCCCGGTTTGGTGCCTGGGAAAGGGGTTAGTCTGGTCTTAGTCAGCCGAGGGGTTTCTCTTTAATAGCTGCACACATAGGAGATAAGACCTTGAATCTATGAGCAACAGAGGTTTGAAAATGAGACTCTCATCCTTAATTCAGGCCCCTGAGAAGGCTGCATTCTCAGTGAAATGGTTTTTCAGATGCCCACTGGAACAGGGAGGTAAAAAGGAGGCTGGTCTGGTTCCACATTCCAGGCATGCGTAGTGAGGAAAAACCTCCCCTGAAAATTTTTAGCCAGAAGCCTTCCTTCTCATGACTTTGGGTTTTATTGTATTCTGTCCTTGCAAAGTCCCATATTCCTGAGGCAAGAAATTAACATAAAAAGTGGTCCTGGAGCACCTGGCAAAAGAAAATGAGAAACTTATCTAGATGGAGAAAGACTCAGCCCAAACCACACAGGAATCCCATGGATAAAGCCCCACTGAGGATGCTCATGCAAGATAAAATTATAGAGCTCAAAAGGAAAATCTAGTATTCTGATAAATCAGCAGATAAAATAAACAGAAGGATAGACCCCCAAGAACTTCAGATAACGAAACAGCCAGAGATTATTTTTTAAGTATGCTTAAAATAATTAAAAAGGCAATGTATTGAAAACATGCATATAATTCTAATTCTTTCCAAAGGCCTATTAAAATGATAGTAAACCTTTCTCTCCCAAGGCATAAATTCACAAATGCAAGAAAAAGAGAACATAAACAAATAAAATTTGGAGGATGAAGAGCTGATAGACAAGTGATAATTGACTAGCAGAAAAGAATAAGTTTAATTCCAAATAGCAATAAGAAAAGTCAAGAAGCACATTTACCCTACAGATTGCACCAGACACCCAACTGTCAACAAGGCCCACCCATATGCTCAAAGTATTTAAATCCCACTGGTAAATGTAAGCATATAACCCAAGGATGAGCTGATATCTGATAAAGAGGATATAGGTGTCAGATTGGACCTGAATGTCAACTCTGCAATTTAATGCCATATAACTTTAGACGAGAGTAATTTCTTATGTCTCAGCTCTATTATTTAAAAAAATTGGGGAAATTATAGCAGTGACCTCTAAGAGCTAATGTGAAGATGAAATAAGTTAATATGTAAAACGCACTTAGTAGAGTCAGTGAGGAGGCACACAGTAACTCTTCAATAAGTGGTTGCTACTACAGATGCCATTTTGTATGAATAAAATTCTAACATAGAGAGGCAAAATAAAGAGGCTGAAGCAAATAAGAGGAAATGGAGATTACAGGGGAAAAAATATTTTAACTTTTAATATCTGCAGAGAAATAAAATATCCTGGCTACTTGGTGTGGAAAACAAGAACAAATTTATTTTTCCAAAAAGTAATACTCAGAGAATAAATAGAGTCAAAAGAAAGAATGGAAAGTTGATTTTAAGGAATTCCCAGAGCACTTCTGGAATGGTGGAGAATGGACATTTGAAAATCTACTCTTCCTTAAAAGCAATAGGAACACCAGCAAAAATTGTCAAAATCAACTTATTCATAAATCTGAAATTAACCAATGGCATAAAGCAATCCAAGAAGTGATCATTCAAGGAAAACATCTGAATCTCATAAGGACAATGAGGTTTGTGGTGTTCTGCTTGGCCTATTCCCATCACTATCTAGCTCTACAGTAGCCTTGAGAACCAACAGTATAAAAATCAGAGGAGCTGTGGAAACCAGCAGTCTTAGGGACTTCAAAGGGCATATTAGAAAATATCTAATTAATACAAAGATAACAGTAATGGAGAAATAGAGAAACAGAAAGGGCAAAAGACATATGGATATAAATAACAAACTTGCAGACTTAATTCCTGCTTAGGAGTAATTGCATGAAATGTAATTCTACTTAGCAGTAATTGCATTAAACGTAAATGGATTAAATACTCCAATCAAAAGACAAAGCGGCAGATAAAAAGTAGATATCATGAAGATAGAGAAGACTGGCAATAACCAGAGGCTGGGAACACTAAGGGAAAGGGTAGGTAAAGAGAGGTTGATTGATAGGTACAAATATATACTTAAGTAAAAGAAATACAACCTGGTATTTGATAGCTTAGTAGAGTGATTATAGTTAACATTAATCAATTACACATTTCCAAATAGTTAGAACAATTTAAATGTTCCTAGAGTAAAAAAAAGAAAGATAAATATTTAAAGTGATGGATATCCCAATTACCCTGATATTATTATCTGAATGTACCAAATTATCAAATGTATCCCCAAAATATGTACATTCAATATGCATTAATTTAAAAATAGTAAATAAATAAATAATTTAAAAGCAACAGTAACAAAAAAACCAAACAAAAAATTATGTAACTCTCTCCTGTCTGTAAGAGACACACTTTTGATTCAAAGACATAGGTGGAAAGTAAAATAACACTAAAAGACATACCACACAAACAATAACCAAAAGAAGCTGGAGTGGCTAAATTTATATCACACAAAATCAACTTTAAAACAAAATTGTTATTAGAGACAGAGAAAGACATTTTATAATGTTAAAAGTGTCAATCAGGAATACATAGTAATTATAAACATATACTAAGCTAACAACAAAACTGCAAAATAAATGTAGTAAAAACTGACATAATTAAAGGGAGAAATATACAACTCAAAATATAATTGGAGATTTCAAAATCCCACCTTCAATAATAGGTAGAACTACTAAACAAAAGATCAACAAAGAAATAAAAGCACTGAACAACCCTATAAACCAACTAGACCTAGCTAAAATCTATAGAATGCTCCAACCAATAACAGAAAAACATACATTCTTATCAAATGCATATGGAACATTCTCCAGAATCGACATATCCTAGGACATAAAACAAGTTTCAGTATATATAAGATTTATATCATACAAAATATGTTCTCCAGTCACAATGAAATGAAATTATAAATCAATAATAGAGAGACATTTGGGAAATGCACGAGCATGTGGAAGTTACACAACAGAGCCCTAAATAACCAATGGGTCAAAGAAGAAATCACAGGAAAAATTAGAAAATATATTGATGGGAATGCAAACAAAAACAAAACATACTACAATTGATGGGAGACAGCTAAAGCAGTGCTTAGAGGAAATAATAAAGAATAGAGTGGGAATGAATGAAACAAATAATAGAAGACAACAGAGAAAAAGGAATTAAATCCAAAGTTGAGTCTCTGAAAAGATTAACAAAATTAGCAAACCTTTAGCTACATTGCCCAATGGGGAGAAAAAAAGAGAATGATCAAATGACTAACATTTGGAATGAAATAGGAGACACTATCACTAACATAAGAGAAATAAAAAGGGTTATAAAGGCTTAGTAAGAATAAGTGTATGCCAGCAAATTAGATGACCTAAATGAAATGGACAAATGCTTAGTAAAACACAAACTACCAATGCTGACTTAAGAACAAACAGAAAATACGAATACCCAAGAAAGTAATGAGATTGAATTAATGATCAAAAAACTTCTCACATTGAAAATCTCAGGCTCAGATGTTTTCACTGGTAAATTCTACCACTTAACATAGAATTAACATCAAGCCTTCACAAACTTCCAAAAAATATAAAAGTAGGAAAAATTTTAAAACTTATTCTATGAGGCTGGTATTACTCTTATATGAAACCAGAAGACAGCACCAGGAAAAAAAAAAAAAACTATAGACCAATAATTATTTTATACAGATGCAAAAAATACCAGCAAACTCAATCTAGCAACATATAAAGAGAATTATACACCACAAACCAGTGGTATTTATGTCAAGAAAGCAAGGTCAGTTCAACATAGAAAAATCAATGTAATATACCAAATCAGTAGAATAAATGATAAAAATAACATGGCCATCTCAGATGCCAAAAAAATTAGACAATATCCAACATTGCTTCATAATGAAAACATTTAACAATCTAGGAGTAAAAGGAAACTTCATCACCCTGATAAAGGTCATCTATGAAAAACTGACAACATCGTACTTAGTGGTGAAAGACTTGAATGATTTCTGCCTAAGATCAGAAATATGACAAGGAGTCCTGGACACAGTGGCTCACACCTGTAATCCTAGCACTTTAGGGGGCCGAGGTAGGTGGATCACTTGAGGCCAAGATTCGAGACCAGCCTGGGCAAAATGGCAAAACACCCATCTCTACTAAAAATACTAAAAAGCTAAAAATACAAAAAAATTAGTAGGGCATGGTGGCTTACACCTGTAATCACAGGTACCTGGGAGGCTGAGGCACAAGAATCGCTTGAACCCAGGAAGTAGGGGTTGCAGTGAGCTGAGATCGTGCCACTTCAGCCTGGGTGACAGAGCAAGGTCCTGTCTCAAAAAAAAAAAAAAAAGAAAAAGAAAAGAAAAAAAAAGAAAAAGAGATATGACAAGGATGTCCACTCTTAGCACTTCTATTCAACACTGTGCTGGAAGGTCTAACCCAAGTTCGGCAAGAAAAAGAAGAAAAAGGTATCCGGATTAGAAAGGAAGAATTAAAACTATCTCCATTCTCAGATGAAATGATCTTGTATATATAGAAAATCCTAAGAAATCCACTAAAAACTATTAAATCTAATAAACGAGCTCAGCAAGGTTACAAGATACCAGATCAATTACAAAAGTCAATTGTATTTATATACTCCAGCAATAAACATTCTAAAAATAAAATTAAGAAAACAGTTCCATTTCCAATAGCATCATAAGGAATAAAATACCTAAGAATAAAATTAACGAAAGAATTGTAGGCCCGGCACAGTGGCTCACACCTGTAATCCCAACACTTTGGGAGGCCAAGCAGGGATGATCACCGGAGCTCAGGAATTCAAGACCAGCCTGGGCAAGATGGCAAAACCCCGTCTCTACCAAAAAAAAAAAAAAAAAATTAGCCAGCAGTGGTGGCACGTGCCTGTAGTCCCAGCTACTCAGGGGGCTGAGGTGGGAAGATCACTTGAGCCCAGGAGGTTGAGGCTGCAGTGAGTCATGATCGTGCCACTGTACTCCAGCCTGGGTGACAGAGTGAGACCCTGCCTCCAAAAAAAAAAAAAAAAAAATTAAAAATTAAAAAGGATTGTAAGATTTGTATGTGGAAAACTATGATACATTGTTGAAATAAATTAAAGAATACCTAATTAAATTGAAAGACATCCCATGTTCATCAATTCAAAGACTAAATATTGTTAGATGGCAACTCACTAAATTTATCTATAGGCTCAACACACTCCCTATCAATATTTGAGCATTCTTTTTTTAGCAAATATGAAAAGCTGATTCTAAAGTGCATTTGGATACATGCATTTAATGCTATGAACCTTCCTCTTAGCACTGCTTTTGCTGTATCCCAGAGGTTTTGATAAGTTATGTCACTATTATCATTCATTTCAAATATTTTTTTAATTTCCAATTTGATTTCACCTAGGCATTAGAAGTAAAACACCACACCCAAATCACCACATCCAAATGGATCACGTAGGTAGCCAGACACAAGAACTTAAAGGCATCTCTCCTGCCTAGCTAACAGGGCTCCCTGCTTTCCCCCAGCTTCCTTTAAAGGGATCATTCAGGCATTTGCCTGCAAACTTAAAGTAACTCACATTCTATTCTTTTATGTATACTGCTATTTGCTATGCTCACTCTCTTTCTCTCTCTGCCTGCCTCTTCATTCCTGTCTTGCATGGGCCAGAATGAAGGACTACCTTTCTGACTCATTACACCCTGCCTGCCCAGGATTTGTAAGTAAAAATATTTGAATTTATTTCATATTGTGGTAGTGCAATGAATTTGCACATTCCATTTGAAGAATTATAGAGGCTACCCTGGGCCAGCTCTTCTCTGGGACCCTTGTTGGAACACAAGGTCAGGCTCCCAGGAAGGCATAAACAGGATATGAGTCAGACAAGAGCCACAGGGCATCTGCCAATATAAACAAATTTTCCATGTGAGAAACCATATGGTCATGAATTGTGCAACTAGGCATTAGTCCATCTGCCAGGTAAAAGAAGTATCCAGTGAAAGGCATACCGTGTACACCCATGTCCAGCTCCCCTTCATTTCCCGCTGGGGCATCGTTGCTAGCTACTCTGGTCCTGAAACCCAGGTTTATCTGGAGGTTCTCAAAACAGTTAAACATATAGGTCAGTGAAATAGAATTGACAGTGTAGAAACTAGCCCTTACATGTATGATCAATTGATTTTCTACAAAGATGCCAAGACAGTTCCTTAGGAAAGAACAGATTTCTCAACAAATGATGTTGGAATAACTGGATATCTATACGCAAAAGAATGAAGTTGGACCTCTACTTGATCCCATATATAAAAATTAAATCAAAATTGATCAACAACCTAAATGTAAGAACTAAAATTATAAAACCCTTAGATGAATCTGTAGGATTAAATCCAAATGACAATGGTTACTTAGATATGACACCAATGACAAGTAACAAAAGAAAATATATGAATTAGATTTTATCAGAAAATATTTTGTGCTTCAAAGAACATCATTAGGAAAGTAAAAAGACAACACATGGAATGAGAAAATATTTGCAAATAATAAATCTAATAAGGAATTTCTATGTAGAATACATAAAGAACTCTTATGACTCAAAAATGACAATCTAATTTTAAAATGTGTAAAGATTGATTAGATATTTATCCGAAGAAGATACAAAAGTGACCAATAAGCACATAAAAAGATGCTCAACAACGTTAGTCATCAGGGAAATGAAAATCAAAACTACAGTGAGATACGACTTTATACCCAATAAGGTGACTTTGATGAAAAAATAGACAATAACAAATGTTGATAAAGATCTGAAGAAATGGGAACCCTTAACGTTTTTGTGGGATTGTAAATGTGTGCAGGTGCTTTGGAAAATAGTTTGGTAGTTCCTCAAAAAGTTAAACAGTGGCAAGACATCACAGCTCACACCTGTAATCCCAGCATTTTGGGAAGCCTAGGCAGGAAAATTGCTTGAGCCCGGGAGTTTGAGGTTGCAATGAGCTATGATCACACCACTGCACTACAGTCTGGGCAACAGAGTGAGACCCCGTCTCAAAAAAAAAAAAAAAAAAGTTAAACATACAATTACATATGACCCTAGCAATTTCACTCCTACCCAAGAGAACTGAAAAATGTATAGCCACACAAAAACTTGTATATGAAAGTTTATACTAGCATTTACTAGCATTATTCATAATAGCCAGAAACTGTAAATAACCTAAATTTCCATTAACAAATGAATGGATAAACAGGTTATAGTATATTCATACAATGGACTATAACTCCGCTATAAAAATTACTGACACATGCTACAAAATAAATACACTTGGAAAACATCATGCTAAGTTAAAAAGTCAGTGACATAAACCACATATTGTATGATTGCATTTATATGAAATGTCAAATAGGAAAATCCATAGAAATAGAAAGTTGATGATTGGTTTTCAGGAGGGAGGGCAAGGAGGGAATGGGTGTGACTGCTGATGAATATGGGTTTTCTTACTGGGGTGTAGGGTGATGGAAATGTTCCAAAATTTGATGCTAGTGATGGTTGTATAATATTATGAATATACTTAAAACCACTAAATTGTATACATTAAAAGGATGAAATTCAATAAATTCATTTTTTAAAAAGTATAGCCTTCCCCAAATCAACATCCTTCATTCTAGTTTTTTCTTGGTAAACCCCTTTCACATTTAGTAGTGATCAACTTCAAGAAAGAAAAAAATGGAAAAGGAGGAAGGGCAAGAGAGGGACTTTTCAGAAAGTCAGAACATAAAGACACAAATTAAAAACAGGAAAGCAAAGACAAGAAAATTAGAAGAGCAGTCTAAGAGGTCTAACTTCTGAATAGGATAGAGATCAGAGGAAATGGAGGTTAATGAAACATTCAAAGAATAACTATTATTATTATTCAAGAAAATTTCCAGAACTGAAGGATAAAAGAAATCAAATTTAAAAGGCATATTGAGTAACCAGCAAAATGGATGAAAGTAAATGTATACCAAAGCACGTCAATGTGAAATTTTGGGACAATAAAAAAAATAATATTCTATAAGTTTCCAAAGGGGTTAAAAGTAGAAGTGACATGCAAAAGACTAGGAAGGAGAATGGACTGAGACTTCTCAACAACAACTCTGGAACCCAAAAGACAATGAGGTAATAATTTTAAAATTCTGAAGGTAAATTATCAGCAGCTACTTATCAATTCAGTGTGAAGAAAGATTAGAAATGTTTAAAATTATGTAATATCTCAAAATATTGATCTCCCATGCACCCTTTCGCTGGACACTACCAGCACATGTGCCCCTCCAAAGAAGGCTGTAAACCAAGAAAAAAGAAGGTGTGGTTCTGAATGAAACAGGGAAGAGACTAAAGACATCACCAGGATAATATTAAAGGAAGATCATAGGAAGACTGTTGTGCAGTAGACATGAAGTACAGATGATCAAGATTATAGCAGGTCAGGCCAAGTGCAGTGGCCCAAGCCTGTAATCCTAGCATTTTGGGAGGCTGAGGCAGGTGAATCACCTGAGATCAGGAGTTCAAGACCAGCCTGGTCACCATAGTGAAACCCTGTCTCTACTAAAAATACAAAAAAAATTAGCTGGGCATGGTGGCTCCTGCCTGTAGTCCTAACTGCTTGGGAGGCTAAGACAGGAGAATCACTTGAACCCAGGAGGTGGAGTTTGCAGCGAGCCAACATCGTGCCACTGCACTCCAGCCTGGGCAACAGAGTGAGACTCCATCTCAAAAAAAAAAAAGAAAGAAAAAAGAAAAAAAAAAAAGATTATAGCAGGTCAGATGACTCCAAGAGAAATTGCTCCAAAAAGGTAACATTTATACTACCTGACATATCTGAATATACTAAAAACAGACTGAGATAATTATTGGAATGTTTCAGGTTCAACTAAGTAAGTACATTAAAAAACTAAACAACAGGAAAAATATGACAATTATTAACCCCAAGTTGGGGGAAGGAGAGTCCCTTAGTGCATGTCTTGGCTTGATTGTTTATAGTGCTTATGAAGCCATAATAATACAGACATTGAATATAGAATACCAATCTAACAAATTTCAACTAATTCTATTAGAAAAAAATGGGAGATGGAAAGGTGGTCATTTTATGGCAGGAATCAGGAGAGAAATGGAGCTAAATCTTTACCTTCCATATGTGAAGTTTCAGAAACAACACCTGTAATTGAAAAATCAAGTGGTAGCAATAAAAGCATGTTATTTACAGACATGATGTTAAATTCCCAAATTATAAGTTAAAAATAATTAAAAGTGGTTTCTCTGGGATGACAAAATAGGGAAGAAAAAAGAGAGGAAACAGGGCAAAAGTAGAAGAAAGGACAAGATACCACTTTAAAAAGGCAGGGAAATCTGAAAAATCCAGGGACAGGTTATATCCTTGCAGTAGGGAAGTAGACATATTTATAATGAAATGCAGGGGACAATCATTGAAGAACAGACATTTGAACCTTAGCAACATCTTAGAAGGTATTCTTTTTTCTACATAGAAATCATGGAAGCTCATCAAAGTCATCTTACCAAGGGAGTACTGAATGCGGATATTCACAGGCATTCAAACATTGACAGTGAAGGGCATCACCTCGCTATATTGCTTCCCGAAATAGCTGTTAGGAACAGAAATTGCTAAAGCAATCGTAATTCAGTTGAACTCTGTGCAGATGCAAATGTCAGGAAACGGAGCTAAGAGACACACTTTGCTGTGATTATCATATCAACACATATGTCAAAAGAGACTGGCACACTCTGGGACAGTGAAGAGGATGACAGTACAAGCTGATGACCTGGGCCAGGATAACAATAGATAAAAAGGACCAAGATCAAGAACAAGAGACTAACCACCCTGTCTGCCTCTGACAAGGGGCATCATCAACATCTCGTAATGAGCAACTAGTAATTAATGCCAAAACTACATGTGGTTACATATGCATGTCATTCATAATGTCCTGTTGATGTAGGATTTTTCTTCTCAGTCACTTTGCAAGCTGGGGAACCCTGGCTGGTGACGCCCCACCCAGACCTCACACAGCCACACTGGCTTGCCCCAGCTTGCCTGTGTTATAGCTTGTACCCACGTTTAGCAGTTCCTGAGCTCTTATACTGTGACCAAGAAGAATGAGGATATGTTGGACATTGAAGGGTGAGGAGAGCGGAGAAGAATTTTATTGAACAATATAAATGGCTTTCAGTGGAGGGGATATACAGTTGGTTCCCATACTAGAAAGCAGGAAAGTTCTCCCATGTGGCTGGGTCCGGGGCCTTTTACGGATTCAGAATGGGGAGTGCATGCTGATTGGTTTGTGAGTATACAAAAAAGGTTAAAGTAAAAACACCGCTCAAAGGCGGGCATGACAGTGTAGAAAACCAATTAGGATAGGGTAAGTTTATGTAAAATAGGTGAAACGTGGGGACTAATCAGAGGAAAGCATGCAAAACAGGAAGATAAGTTCTCAGTCTGGTCTGATAATTTAACTTGTAGCTTGGCTTTCAGGCTTTAAACTGTCTTCAGCTTGGAGGTGGGGTTTGCCTGGGGACCCGCCCCATCTGCCTAGGCGTTTGGCTGCCTCCTGTCACTAACACTACGAGAGTGCATATACTTGTATGAAACACTTAGAAAACTGTATACAGTTCAGGATGCAGCATCAGTTCACTGCTTAATAAATGACTGTGCTTTGGGAGGCCGAGGCGGGCGGATCACGAGGTTAGGAGATCGAGACCATCTGGCTAACACAGTGAAGCCCCATCTCTACTAAAAACACAAAAAATTAGCCGGGCATGGTGGCACGTGCCTGTAGTCCCAGCTACTCAGGAGGCTAAGGGAGGAGAATCGCTTGAACCCGGGAGGCGGAGGTTGCAGTGAGCCGAGAGATCGCGCCACTGCACTCCAGCCTGGGCGACAGAGCGAGACTCTGTCTCAAATAAATAAATAAATAAATAAATAAATAAATAAATAAATAAATAAATAAATAAATAACTGTGCTGTTTTTCATGAAGTTTCGAATCAGAACGTCACATCAAGTAGGGTAAGTAAAACAAGTAAGCAGGTGTATTCACTGTCCTCACTCCACATTGAGTAGATACGAAAGCGCTTCTTATGAAAGTATTATCCATAAATATTTCATATACTAATAAAACAGCAAACTAGTAATTACAGTTAGTTCTCTAAGTTCTCCTGGGCGGGTAGCACGTTACATCAGTCAGGGTTACAATCCAGTCAGCCCTCTGTATCCACGGGTTCCGCATCTGCGGATTCAACCAGCCATGGATGAAAAGTCCTTAAAAAAAAAAAAAAAAGAAGAAGAAGAAGAAGAAGAATACAAATTTTAAAACATCTGTTTTTCGGGGATGTAGAAAAGAAAAAAACACATTAAAAGAATACAGTATAACCACTACCTCACAGCATTTACATTGTAGTAGGTATTATAGCAATCTAGAGTATATGAGAGAATGTGTGTATGTTATAGGCAAATATTATGCCATTTTATATAAGGGCCTTGAGCATCCATGGACCAACCCCCCTCAGATACCAAAGGACGATTGTGCCTACTTGAGGGAAACAGTTGCAATTCTTTAAAACTATTCTTTAATATAACAGCTAAAAACTTTCAGATTGCAGCCTCAATCTGGCCCACTGAACTGTTTTTAACTTTTACAGGCATTATTATCAAATTCGTTGCTAAAATATAAAAATTGGAAGACTTTGAAAAATCCCTAAAAAATGCAAATCTATGGATTCTCTCTCTCTCTCTCTCTCTCTCTCGCTTTCTCTCTCTCTCCCTCACCCTCTCTCCCTCTCTCTCTCCCTCTCCCTCTCTCCCTCTCTCAATGTTGTAAAGTTGGCTTAAACTAAGAGGCCGCCCACTTTGGACAAGGTCTGTAGGCAGAGGTTCTCCTTCACCCCAGTCCTCCTACGGCTCCTTCCCTGTGTTCCGCGCCCTACAGGCATCTGAATCTGGGACCTTGGTTCTAATTACAGATGCAGCCCAGTCTGATGACATCAGCTTCAGACCAGATAGACTTGTTTAGAACCCTGGGTCCAGCTGACTCCACTGATGCAGAGCAATTTACTATTTAAAGCCTCAGTTTCTCAATTTTTGGCAAAATGGGAATAATTTTGTCTTTCTCATAAGACTATTGTGAGGATTCACAGGAAAAATGCATTTATGTCAAATGTTTGGCATAAACACTCAATAAATAATAGTCTTCCCTTCCCCTAAGTGAACTTTTGATCAATTCAAACACACTCAGCATTTCAAACATTCAGCACACTTCTCAGTGACCTTCACATGCAGTACCAGGGGTGGTGAAGGACAAAAGGTTGCAAGGAAGCCCGGCCTTCAAGGAGCATGGAAGCTTAGTGGGGAAGAACTAAACGAGATAGAGCATGATGAATGTCCCTGCAAAAATGAAAATAAAATGCACTGAATACCCTGAAATCACTGGTGGTGAGGCAAGCGTCACTGTCCGTGTTTTGTATAAGCCTTCACGGTACTTTTCCAAGTATCACCAGCTTTCTTCACCCTCACTCTGATCTATACTACCACATGGGCATGAAGGTGGGGGGAACTATAGCGAGGGCTTCACTTAAGGAACTGAAAAACTCCAGCCTTCACAAATCTGTGTGCTGTACATCCAGTCATGTTCTCTACAAAGAGAAACAGCAGTTACTGCTGCTGGTTTAAGATGGGATGTCATATCTAGCTGTGGAATAACATTTAGAAGACGCAACTTTAGATCTGAGTATACATGGGTGGGAGGGAGAAGGAGGCCAATTTTTAAGAACAATCTTACTTTGTCTGGTGGGACTCACGCTTCATCTCAAACACAAATGTGCTATTAAGTGAGTCTAAAATAACTGATACAAATCTCTCCGCTGAGCCAGTGGGAAATTCCAACCTTTATAAGTTGGGAAGTGCTAAACCAGCAACCTTTTAGAAAAGAGTATCTATCTTTTTGAGCTGTTTCTGGGGAATTGCATATAAAGCATTCTGAAAACAAAAATACTCCCCCCATTTTTTCAGGATCTGTTTTGCCAGCTTGATACGAAGCTGCCCAGGACAGATATTGTCAGGGCTCGAAGTGTTTTCAGAATTATATTCACAGTTAAAATGTTTTCCAATATGGTGTTTGAAATCAAAACCAAAACATCCCTTGAGGAAGGTCAAAAAAAAATAAAAGCATTTCCTAATTTTTCAGTACCTATAAAATGTCTAAAGGAATTTATTTTCTCTACCAACATTCCTATCACTTAATAATTTGACAGTCTTTTCTGAAAAATGTCTTTAGGAGATTTACATTTATAAGAACTAGGCACAACATTTTGATTGACCATAGCAAGCTACAAAGTGACACATTCTGATTGATTCTAGACAAGAAAGAAAACCCATATGCTAAATGTTTCTGTCTTCTTATGGATTGGAAGAGTAATTATTGGTCAGGTCCTGGGGGGTTTCAGAAATGGTTAAACACCCAAGCCTTATGTTCTAGTTAAATCTTTGAGTCAGTCAGCTTTACAAAAAGCTACTCTTTTGGCAACTTACTTGAAATAAGAAGTCAATGACAAAATCTAAAAATTTATTGGGCTTATATTTTGACAACACTGTCTAAAGATAACTAAATTTAAACAAAGAGAAGTAAAAATTTACACATGAGAAATCCAAGAAAGACCATTAAAGAAGAGTTAAAAATGTTTGAAGTGTATTTCTAATCTTTGGGGGCCATTATGGACTGAATGTTTGTTTCCCACTCCCCCACCAAATGCGCATATTGAAGCCCTAACCTCACGGTGACTGTGACCATATTTGGAGATGGGGCCTTTGGGAGGTAATTAGGGTTAGATGAGGTCATGACAGTGGAGCCCTCATGATGGAACGTGTGTCCTTAGAAGCAGAGACACCTGTGAGTTTGCTCTCTTGTTGCTCATGCCCTCACTCTCTCTTTCTCTCTTCTCCCATCTCTCTCCCTCTCCCTCCCTCCCCCTTTCTCTATTTCTTTCCCTCCACGCATGGACGAAAGATCATGTGAGCATACGGTGAGAAGGCAACTATCTAGAAGCTTAGGAAGAAACCCTACACTAGAACTTAACCATGCTGGCACCCTGATCTCAGATTTCCAGCCCCCAAAACGGTGAGAAAATACATTTCTATTGTTTCAACTACCCATTCTATAGTATTTTGTTACGGCAACCTGAACTGACTCATCCAGGGGCCATATTTCAGAATAAAGTATAATGCTCCAACACACATCATTTAGCAGATATTTTTTGAGGTGTACCTGCCTGGCCCATGTCCCTACTGCTGAGAACTGACCCCTCAGGTTATTGATGGGACTCACTCCCCTGCCCTCAACTGACTGGCCTGTAGGTCGACACCTGGCAAAACATGCTGTGCTAAGCCATATTGGAGCCTGAAGGAAAAGGAAAATCAGTAATAATAATCCTGCCTTCTTTTAAATTTTCTATTTTTTCATCATGGAATTTTTACACTAGTTTGATTTTTTAATATTACATAGAAGCATTATTTATCTACATTATTGATGTTTTCATGGATCCTCTTAAATGTTGCCCCTGAGACAAGAGCTTCCCTTGCATCATCCCAATTCTAGCCCTGTGGATGAAGCTAGGTGTCCCTTGAATTTGGAGAGTGGTCTAAGAAAAACTTGTTGAGGGATCTTAAACAGGGAACCTCCAGACTATATCTGGCCTGCAGACTGTGGCTGTAATTGGTTTTATCATAAATATTGTTCAATTTCAATACTTTTAATCAAGAAACACACCCCGCCTACTGTCACTGTCCCTTTACTCCCTTTTTTTTTTTTTTTTTTTTTTTGAGATGGAGTCTGGCTCTGTCACCCAGGCTGAAGTGCAGTGGTGCAATCTCGGCTCACTGCAACCTCCACCTCCTGGGTCCATGCAATTCTCCTGCCTCCCGAGTAGATGGGATTACAGGCTAATTTTTGTATTTTTAGTAGAGATGGAGTTTCACCATGTTGGCCAGGCTGGTCTCAAACTCCTGACCTCAAGTGATCCACCTGCCTCAGCCTCCCAAAGTGCTGTAGTTACAGGTGTGAGCCACGGCACTCATCCCCTTCACTCCCTATTAATTTAAATGTGGCCCCACTCCTGAAGGTCTCCAGGCTGACTCTGACCTGGTGGCTGGGACAAGTCACTGGGATTGAAAATATGCAACCTGGGATGGATCCTGTGAGGCTACCATATTCTGCCATGTATAAAGAAGCAGAAAAAGCCCAGAAAGAAAGAAAGAAAAATGAAGTGAATGTGCAGAGATGAGCAGAAAGGAAAAACTGAGAGACCTCCTAAAAGAGATAAGAATGTGAGTTTGACTGTGCTGACTTTGAACTTCCAGTTTCTATCGCCCCAGGGCAGCTCTAACTCTACCTTGATTTGGGACTGGGGCTTTTGCTACCTGGACACTAGCAACCCTTAATTACATCTACTCATGAGAGAAACTATTGCCCTTTCTTACCTCCTATTTACGGTAAAATCAGTAGATAGGCAATTCACCAAGTGAATTCTTTCTTGAACCCAGAGCCCCTGATCTGTGAAAGCAGCAGTCATTTGAAGACAGAAATGATCTTTCACGTGACAATCTTTGTCATGTAGTTCATAATCATTTCTCCTTCTGCATCTCAAATATGGTTCATATTTAAAAACTGATGACAGAAAGGCTGCATGGAGACAGCCTCCAGGAGCTACAAGGAATACTACCCAGGCCCATGCTATGAACTATTATTGTTATAATTATTCTGAATCAATTTTAATCAGGAAACAACACACTCATTTAAGTAAAATAGAAATAAAGGCACCAGTAAGAAAACCAAAGTTTGATTTCAAGAAAAACTGAAGACTTCAACCTTTACAAAGAAAAATCTAATTCTGCCAAAATTTAGCACATTTCATATTTAATTTTGCTCTCATTTATGACTAAATCTCCTGGGTACCAATAGTATATAAAAAACCATTAGCTCTGAGGAGGCAATTGTTAGTTTTTATAATAAAAAATGCATACTGCTTATACCATTATTGCTTAGGAAATTAGGGAACACAGCTTCTAATACCCAGTGCATGGAACACTGTAGCAAACCACTTAAGTTGCAATAATAGAGTATTGACTGGGTACAGTGATATGTGAGACACAGCCACAGTCAGACTAAGCGACCATCACACTGTGCTCAATAGAGCCTCTCATATAATACATTTATTCCACCCTAGTCAAAGAATTCCAAACAGATTAGCTATGAAAAGGCCTAAGATGCTCTACCTGTAAAACATACAATTTTCCTCTTTTCACTTTCTTTTTAAATACTTAGTTAAAAACACTGATTTAGTTTTCTCCTCCTACCTACGAAAACTTCACAACTCTGTAATACTGAAACTTTGAGTTAAGCAGCATCTGAATTAAGAAGTGATGTTTCTGAAGGTTAATTTCATGTTTACCAAATGTCATCATCATCAAAAATCTTGGGTTATCATTTGCAGGTCTTGAAAGTATGAGAGAGCACATCTAAGAGCTTTAAAATGCCTTTCAAGTGAGCTACACTTGACCAACTGTGTGTTTTATATATATATATATTTTTTTTATTATACTTTAAGTTCTAGGGTACATGTGCACAATGTGCAGGTTTGTTACATATGTATACATGTGCCATGTTGGTGTGTTGCACCCATTAACTCATCATTTACATTAGGTATATCTCCTAATGCTATCCCACCCAACTCCCCCTACCCCATGACAGGCCCCGGTGTGTGATGTTCCCCTTCCCGGGTCCAAGCGTTCTCGTTGTTCAATTCCCACCTATGAGTGAGAACATGCAGTGCTTGGTTTTCTGTCCTTGTGATAGTTTGCTGAGAATGATGGTTTCCAGCTTCATCCATGTCCCTACAAAGGACATGAACTCATCCTTTTTAATGGCTGCATAGTATTCCATGGTGTATATATGCCACATTTTCTTAATCCAGTCTATCATTGTTGGACATTTGGGTTGGTTCCAAGTCTTTGCTATTGTGAATAGTGCCTCAGTAAACATACGTGTGCATGTGTCTTTATAGCAGCATGATTTATAATCCTTTGGGTATATAGCCAGTAATGGGATGGCTGGGTCAAATGGTATTTCTAGTTCTAGATCCCTGAGGAATTGCCACACTGACTTCCACAATGGTTGAACTAGTTTATAGTCCCACCAACAGTGTAAAAGTGTTCCTATTTCTCCACATCCTCTCCAGCACCTGTTGTTTCCTGACTTTTTAATGATCACCATTCTAACTGGTGTGAGATCATATCTCACTGTGGTTTTTATTTGCATTTCTCTGATGGCCAATGATGATGAGCATTTTTTCATGTGTCTGTTGACTGCATAAATGTCTTCTTTTGAGAAGTGTCTATTCATATCCTTCACCCACTTGTTGAACTCAAACAGATTTACAAGGAAAAAACAAACGACCAACAGTGTTAAAAGTACAAAAGAATACAGGCTCTTTCTGAATACAGAAGGCCATTCGTCTCCCTCTCTCTCTCTCTCTCTCTCACACACACACACATCCCTACACACACACACACTCCACGTATACTCACTCACTTTCATGTAGATTTTTCCTTATTCTCTAGTTAATCTGCTGAAGCAATCCAGCATATTACACAATGACAGGATATAAGATTTCTGGTTTCTGTCGCTACTCTTTAATGGACACTGAAACATTTAGTCTGAAGCCTTTCCTTTGCATACCAAAGGCAAAACCTATTAGAACTGTAGACCTAGCCTAACCATTTGTGCCAGATAAGTCTAAATAACAAGAAAGACAACACCCTGGAAAAATTTATCCAATTTATAGACCAGAGAAGGAAAACCCTCAGTGGGTATAACTCCATAAACATAAACAGACCCTCACACCCTCAAAATACTCCTACTTTACCTCTACTGGTATCACTCCAATGATTCCAGGTTTATCCATCTACAATAATTATAAAAATATGAGTCTTTGGGATATACTGTTGGGAGACAAACCTTCATGAGTCTCTCACATTTTTGCAAATCTTTTCAGCAGATGCATTGACAGTTTTTTTCTAGACTATCTCATCAAAGATGTTTGAATGTCCAACAGCCTTGGAAGATAGAGGTAGTGTCTCCTTCTGGAGCAAAGGGCAGATTTGTTTCCCGACCAGTTTAAGAAAGATAGCATCTCCCTTGAAGGCAAACGTTGGTCAGGTTTGCTAACAACCCTTTTAAAAATTTAGGGTTTCCTAGGTGTGGGTTCTTCCATGGGGACACAAATCCACTGTATGTGCAGCATTCAGCAAGGTCCTCCTCTGCATAATTGTATGGAACATGGCGGACAGAAAGAACAAATTCAAACATCAAGCTCGTGCTGCCTCAAAGCTATGCATAATAAAGTTATTTGTCTCCTACCAGGAGTCTCATGCCTTCTGCCAGCAACCATGAAACTGTAGTAGGCTGACTTGTTAGCTTGCAACTAGGATCACATTTCAGACCTTCACAGTTTTGTGCACCCACCAGACTTAACGAATTAACTTGAATATAATAAGCTCTTCCTTCATATGAATGAAAAATTGCTTGATTCCTGAATTTCACTGGTTCTAAGAGGTACTTAAAATATTCCCCAGTCACTGTCATTCCCAGGGGGTGCCTCACACATGCCCATAAACTAATGTGTCAGCTATAGTCCTCATATAAAACTGACATGTTCTCCCTCTCCTGCTCCAAGTGCCTCCACAAATGTTGGCAGCCTCCCTCCAGCAACTGCTGGTCACCTCCATCCTGTTAATGCCAGTGTCTAGGCAAGAGCATGGTTTCCAGATAATTCTTCAAGATGCCATTTCCAAAGGCGCCAAACTGTGCCTAAATAATTCCCCTTCTTCAATTCTGTGTATACTCTGACACCTGGACACTGAAGCACCAATGCTAAGGCAGTCAGTTCCTGAACCCTCTTATTCAAAAATTTGTAAGCCCCACAACTTCTGGCCATCACCCCATTAACCAATAAACTCAAACTCATTTCATTGTACAAGGAAGAAAGACAAAACAATACCTTCATCATGTTTGTCTCTCATCCTCCTTGAATCCTGTTTTGTATTCAATTCAAACTAAGCTCCACTTCAAAATAAAATCAAACAATACTGAAAAAAACTTGAAGCTAAAAATTCAAGCTAAACTCCAATTTAAACTAAAATTCAAACTAAACTCCAAAAAACTTCAAACTGAAAATTCAAACCAAACTCCCATTCAAACTAAAAATCCAAAACTCTTGTATCAAAGGGTACGGGCAGATTTTGGGTGAGTGTCTGAACCCTCTGTTCATCCTCCTAATGATGCAATTACAAACCCTTTCAATTTATGATAATATCTGAAAATTAGATAAATACTGAAGAAACAGAGAGAAGTAAAGAAAAATAAATGGCCTGGGAAGACATGGGAAGTAGGCAGATAGGCATTGAATCACTTCCAGGCAGAAAAGACAAGGTGGTCAAGGTCATCTTCAGCCTTGAACACCTCTACGTAGGGCAATAATTCTTTGTGCATGTCCCCCAAGCTTTGAAACTGGTCATGTTTTTATCTAGGTGACAGTGCTCATTTGTATATTCAAATATGCTAACTGGTAATTATGAAAAGCAGTACATGCAAAACATGGGTTGACTAGATTAATTGCTCAACATGAAGCTAACTAAAAACTGAGTTTTGCTATCTTTCATTTTTTCTGTCTTTATCCTCCAAAAAAAGGAAAATGTAGACTTACAAGGGAACAAGAAAACCATCTGGATCACAATGCCTCCCAAATTTCACATTCAGTCCTGCCATCCAAGCAAGGATTTAGAAGCGTTTTTCCCAAACCAATAACTGAGTGGTGCCTGCCAATTTCTCCCAGAACTTGGCTTTTCTTAACAAGCCATTCTACCGCCTTTATTACTTTTGTCCTTTATAATGAGAATAACAGAAACTGGATGAATTGTACATGATCACAAGGGATATGAAGGAGGTACAAGATGTGTAACAAACTGTTAATAAAATTTAAAAAAAAAACAGTGGCTTTCCAAGTCACGGGCTTTTCTGAGAAAAATCCACAAATTAAAAAAGTACCATCTAGAAAGCTGACAGCTTTATAACTGTCTATGAAACAGCAATGCTCAAATTTTTTACTAGTCTAGAAATTATTGAGTTTTGACAGAAATGGCCTAAGTAGCAAGGCCTATATCTCTATAAGGAACATGATAAATACATAAAAATATAGGACCATTGTATTCCCAAAAAAGAATAAACTAACTCACTTTCAAAGAATGAACTGACATCTAATACACTTAGCAGTGGCTTCCTTGGCAGGGGTTTCTCAGAAAGGCAGGACCATCACCCCAACCACTGCATAGGCCCATTTCCTTAACCCCAAGTTTGATACAAGTTTGATCATTGAAACAATTTTCTGACTAGGCATAATCTGAGAAGAGGAAAATTACCATCCAAATTTTGATCTTCAAAGAGGAGTTTTGAGAAATGCCTCAACCTTGTGAAACAAATTATCCCAAGGCTGCATTCACTCTTGGGAGTAAGCTAAATGACTATGGAAGGGCTCAGTGTTCTGAGGAACTGTGTGCCATGAGGTCAACAACATAGGTTTCAGGGAAACCAGTCTCAAGTTCAACTCCCAGGTCCGGCCTTACTGTTCAGGTGACCTTAGGAAAGTTATTAAACATTCCCGAAGCCCGGTTTCTGCACATCTAAAGTAGGGATATGTCTAACACACGTCTTCTATGTAATCAAACTTTGATGACCAACCATAATGTATGAAATAGAGCCTAGCTACATAACAGAATTGTCACAGATTTCCAACAACTTTAACACTCAGAAGGAGAAGCACCACCATAGAATAACTACTACTTTGATTGTAGTGAGATACAAAAAATCATGCAGAATAGAGAAGTTAAAAGAAGAAAACAATTGTCTGTAGCTTTTCTTTATACAGGTATATATTTTGCTTATCCAATCTCTAGAAGCTGTTAAGGCTTCAGTACCTTCCACAGACAGAAACTGTCAGGTGTCAGGAAAGGACACTCAGATGGCAGCTGTGGGTCCAGTAATCAGCACTGTCCAAAGACTTACAAGGGAACCTCGCCCTGACTCTACCACTCACTAGCTGAGCCGTGGGCACTCGCTTAACCTCTCTGAAACTCCAAATCCTCAATCATAAAATGAGAGATATGAATGTTGTAGTCTCTAGAGGCTCCACTAGAACTCAGGAAAAAGCATTCTAAATATCCATAATTCTACTAAATCAAATACTCAGATGATCCATAAAGGATTGCAAGTCAGGCTAGCTTTTCCCTGGAGAAATCCAGCTTGCATCACAGGGAACTAATGCCTCATTTGGCAGTGAGTCCAGATCCACTGGTCTGGGCATGCAGGTGACCCACATTTCTGTATTAATGCTTCTGCTGGTGCCAAGGGCTGCATGTAGCCTGGAACTAGAAAGGAAGAGATTAAAATGAAGGCACAAACACCTGCCTCAAAGCCTGTAGGGAGTTCTAACCATTCTGACAGGCCATTTGCGGTAATTGTCCTGTCTGATCCAATAAACTGGCTATTCAAGCACCGAGAGGTTGATGCCTCCTGTCAGTTGACCGTAATTCCAATCACCTCCATTGCACATATAGGTTTTATTTGCATCACACCTGTACCATCACAGAACAGGAGAGACCAATTAAACCATGATTAGCACATATGCCACCTAAATGTGACAAACGGCTGTTCTCAATGAAATCAAAGAACTGTATTAGGGAAGGCCAGATGACCACTTAGGTGTGGGAGGGTAGTACAAAATGACATTGAGAATATGAGACATACAAAAATAGATCTAAAAGAAATAGGTTTGTTCGTTGCATTTTCTGCTGCTATTGATAGATGAAGAACTTTGATAGTGCATGTTCAGACAAAGGAGGACATTGCATTTTAAATCCTAGCAAATAAAATGGCAAAGGAATAAATAGGATCGTGTGGCTTGACTTAAATAAGTACGTCAATTGGTAGGGCGTCTGGATGTTAGCAACTGGATGAAACATCATCTGGGCTATTGAAACTCAAAACACAAATATCAACAAGGTCACTTAGTGACTAATCCACGTCTTCCCGCATCCTCATAGTAATTTCATATGGTTGTCATCCTGAGTTTGTTTTGGGGAGTAAGAGGGATATTGGAGGAGATCTGATCACACAGTAAAGATGCCTCCAAGGGTACTATTAGGATCAGAAATAGGATACAATTGCTTTACTATTGAAGAATAAGAAATTATTGATTTGTCTTCACTTTTTGGCAGCTCTGCTTCCAAACTTTATATCCAATGCAATGATAGGCTGGTTATAGTGTCTGACTCTGTCTCAGAAATGTGGATCATGATGTGAGTCCAAAAGCAGCTTTGTCAACAGCATCAAGAATTGATTCTTGCTCAGGTCAAACTCAGGGCCATAACTCATGACTGTGTTAACTGTGGAAGAGGAGTATGGATGACAGTCAAAGATAATCATCAGATGATATATGAGAAAAAGAGATGTATTAAGAATGCCTCATACAGGCTGGGTGCAGTGGCTCACATCTGTAATCCCAGCACTTTGGGAGGTCGAGGTGGGAGGATTACTTGAGGTCAGGAGTTCGAGACCAGCCTGGCTAACATGGTGAAATGCTGTCTCTACTAAAAGCACAAAAATTAGCCCAGCATGGTGGCAGGTGCCTGTGATCCTAGCTACTCGGGAGGCTGAGGCAGGAGAATTGCTTTAACCTGAGAGGTGGAGGTTGCAGTGAACCGAGATTGCACCACTGCACTCCAGCCTGGGCAACAGAATGAGACTCAGTCTCAAAAAAAAAAAAAATTTCTTTTCCAGCATTTCTAATAAAATCACAAACTCTTGTTTGCCTTACATTTCTTATTCAAATTCTGTTATACCACACTTAGGAGTGATGAGGCATGCAGGAACAGCTGGACTTTGTTGTAAGAAAGACCACAGACTCATAAACGTAAAAATAAACTAAAACGAAACCCCCCAAACACATCATTTATAACAACTACAGTAAAGGAAGCAGGAGAGTGTTCACCAGCCCAGTGACAGGAACTATCACTCCTCAGTTCAATAACACATCAAAATGATAGCGTCTCTTTTGTAGCTGAGTATAACTAAGTTCCCCACCAAGATTTATCTCAAGGACAGCAGGTTAAGAAAGCTTATGTCAGTCAAGTAGGGAAGATGATACCAACTGACATTCATCGGGGAGGGAAAACGCACGTCTTATAACCATAAGTTAGCAAACTTCAAAAAGACAATTTAAAAGGAGTTCTGATAATGTTCATTTCAGTGAGATCATAACATTAATGCCAGAAAACACAGAATCTATGAGCTGCAGCTTTTGTCCTGGGGAGTAAACCATTAAGGACCTCTTATCTAGGATTTTTAGCTTCTAAAATGCACGATGTAAAGTTCTGTTGATTATGGAGTGTCTGATTTCCTAGTCAGCATCCACCAAAAGCAGCAACAGAAAATGCCTTTGTAGCACAGTTCTGCTGACTTATGATCCCTACTTCATCGACTCTCATCTGCTTCTAGGCACAGCTGTTTTCAAATGGAACAGTGCTTTATGCAAACAGTGCCAGCCTGGCCTCAGAGCAAGAAAGCCCTGGGTAGAGGAGTTGGGAAATCAGTATTTTATACTTGGAGCCAAGAATTTGGACCATCACCTGCAAATTCAGATCCCTGTGATCCTCCATGGTCTGCTCCTTGCTGAAATGCACTGCCTGAAGCAGGTCTTAGAGAGATGTTATGGCAACTCAGTTCTCTGGGTCCTTGCTAACTTCTATGAGCCTGCCAAAAAGATGAGTAAATTCAAGGATAATAAAGAAGGTTGTGGCATGCACCATGCCTCCTCTACCTTTGCCCAGTCTCAAGGAGAAAACTGCACCCAAATTGATAATTACAAGATTAGAATCCATGTGAGTTTTTTTGTTTTGCTATGGAGTTCAACAGTGCAGAGTTTCTATTAAAAAAATAAAACAACTAAACATAATGAATCTGCTCTGTAGGATACCTGGAAGAGAGTAGAATTTCAGAGCCAATAAGATATGAGTCATCAACAAGAGCAGGCCTTTGGGGAAACTAAGAGAAACAAACCCCCCGAAAAGCAACTCTCCCCTTGGGACCTAACAGAATGCTTCACAGTCATCAACCTCCTCACTCCGCTTCTTGCTGATGGCTACCAACTGCTATAATCCTACATCTTCCAGGGCTTCCTAGGGCCAGGAATTGATCCATAAGGCCAAGTATACACTGCAGTGTTTAAAAGCAAAAGTTCTGGAGTAAGTGTGCCTTGTTTTATAGCATGGCTTCACCATTTACCATGTGACAGTAAGTTACCCAATTTCTATTAAGCCTAATTCACACGTGGGAGAAAAAGGGCTAAAAATATATCTTTTTTAACGTTATCAGTAGTTATCTCTGGATAGGTGGATTAAATTATTTTTATTTATCTGCATTTTCCAAAAATTTTTACCATGGGCATATATTATTTTGTAATAATATTTGTAATAAGAAAAACCTATTTTTAACAATAAACCTAATTTTAAAAACTTCAAATGAAATAATAGCTTTAATAGAGTAATTCTTAATGAATCCAAACAATAGTTAGATTCCCAACTTTGTTCCTCTACATATTTTTAAAATGCCAAAAGTCAATTTAAAAATCAGTCGATGAGTTTAATTTTAAATAAAGGCAAACAAAACACAATACAATGTAATAAATTCAAATACAAAACCTCCTCCATCTCCCACTTGGTTATTTGATTCTGTTTCTCCAGGCATTAGCTGGCATGGAACTGGCTCCCTTGGCAGTCCCATGATGCCTCCTATACCAGACTCTAGATATATACCTCCCAAGTTTATCAGAAAACTATCCTTCTGAAAGGTTCCAGCAAAATGAAACATTTTGCTGGAAGGTTTTTAAACAAGTTATTGAAACATAAAAAGGACCTTGCTTTCAAAGTTTTGGTATGTTCCAAGAACCCTGTTGAGATTCTTGGCTCATTCACCAACAGCTCTGACACAAAATTCAGCTGATAGAGGCGATCCTACTTCAGGATAGCTAACACTGAGGATGCATTAGCCAACCCAATCATTAAGAAACTTCGGGAAGATGAAAAACATGTGACATAAGATTGACAGTGGGCTGGGCGTGGCGGCTCACACCTGTAATCCCAGCACTTTAGGAGGCTGTCAGGTGGATCACTTGAGGCCAGGAGTGCAAGACAAGCCTGGCCAACATGACGAAACTCTGTGTCTACTGACACTACAAAAGTTAGCCAGATGTGGTGGTGCATGCCTATAGTCCTAGCTACTCGGGAAACTGAGGCATGAGAATCCCTTGAGCCTGGGAAGAGGAGGTTGCAGTGAGCCAAGATCACACCACTGCACTTCAGCCTGGGCAGCAGCACAAGACTCTATCTCAAAAAAAAAAAAAAGAAAGAAAAACGAAAAAAATGATCGACAGTGAACTCCTAAAGAACTGAGGAACATACAACTTCATGCCGTCAAAAAAGAAGACCAACAAAACTACAGAATAATCTCCAAATAAGAAAATCAGGAAGAGTGGACGAGCCCTGGAAGAGACCCCAAATTGCGTGATCATCAGCGAGAAAATTCATTAAAGGGCTGGAGAATAACTGTATTGGTCCCTGCTTTCAAATTGACTTCAATACGTTTTGAAGGACAAGCTTCAAATACACCACCAAATAAACTGGAAGATATGCCCCCAAAAGACAACTCAAGTGAGCACTGGAACACTGGATATGTTGCATGAAACTCCTAGCATCCCACAGTCAAGCCACTCATGCACCTAAAGAAAAAGCTACACAACTAAATGTTTCTCTGTTCCTCTGCCCTGCATAGCTATAGAGCCAGAGGTCTTGTAATCATAACTGAATTATCTATCTAAAGAACATCGGCCGGGCACAGTGGCTCACGCCTGAAATCCCAGCACTTTGGGAGGCCGAGGAGGGTGGATCAAAAGGTCAGGAGATCGAGACCATCCTGGCTAACACGGTGAAACACCGTCTCTACTAAAAATACAAAAAATTAGCCAGGCGTGGTGGCTGGCGCCTGTAGTCCCAGCTACTCGGGAGGCTGAGGCAGGAGAATGGTGTGAACCCGGAAGGCGGAGCTTACAGTGAGCCAACATCGCGCTACTGCACTCCAGCCTGGGTGACAGAGCGAGACTCCGTCTCAAAAAATAAAAAAAAAAAGAACATCAACATTCACTTGTGCTAAAGAAATCATGTCCAAGTACTAGTACTTATTCCAGATGCAAATTTACAAATATAAGCAAAAGCCCCAAAATAACAAAACTTATGAGAAAAAACTAACAATATTAAAGAGACCTTAGGCCAAAAAGAAAATATTCAATGCCTGTACACAGAGCTGATGAACAATATTGAATGGAAATTTAAATACTTGATAGACATTACAGCTACAAAACAGTAGACACTGTGAAAAGCAGTAACCAGAATCTGAAAATTAAAAATACAATTGCTAGGATTTTTTAAAAGAACAACAAATAAGTCCGGGCGTGGTGGCTCATGCCTGTAATCCCAGCACTTTGGAAGGTCAAGGCGGGTGGATCACAAGGTCAGGAGTTCAAGACTAGCCTGGCCAAGATGGTGAAACCCCGTCTCTACTAAAAATACAAAAAATTAGCCAAGTGCTGTGGCAGGCGCCTGTAATCCCAGCTACTCGGGAGGCTGAGGCAGGAGAATCGCTTGAACTCAGGCGGCAGAGGTTGCAGTGAGCCGAGATCACGCCACTGCTCTCCAGACTGGGCGATAGAGTGAGACTCCATGTCAAAAAAAAAAAAAAAAAAGAGCAACAAATAAATCAACTGAATACCAAAATAGACATCAACTAAAACCGAATTAACAAGTCGGAAATCTATCAAATGGACTAAGAGGTAGAAATTATAAGAGAAGTGACAATAGTCACGGAAGATAGATCTTTGAGAGCCAGTATCTGTCTACCATGAGTTCGAGAAGAAATGGATGAAAAGCATACAGAAGGAATATAACGAAAGAAATAAAAATAAGCTTTCCTTTACTTGAAGAAATTTGCCACAAGACAAGGCTTGCTGTAGAAAGGACAGCTAGTTGCCCACAAATATCCATTCTCTTTCTTTCTTTCTTTCTTTCTTTTTTTTTTTTTTTTTGAGACAGAGTCTCACTGTGTCGCCCAGGCTGGAGTGCAGTGGCACAATCTCAGCTCATTGCAAGCTCCGCCTCCCGGGTTCACACCATTCTCCTGCCTCAGCCTCCCAAGTAGCTGGGACTACAGGCACCTGCCACCACGCCTGGCTAATTTTTTTTGTATTTTTAGTAGAGACGGTGTTTCACCGTGTTAGCTAAGGTGGTCTTGATCTCCTGACCTTGTGATAGAACCTCTGAGAGTTTTAGCTGATCCCAGAGGACACAGCAAAAGAATAATTTCCCATCCTCTCTTGCAAATTGGCCATGTGACAAAATTTTCACCAATGGGTTGTGGATTGAAGTAGTATTTGTAACTTGTAGGCCATGATTTTTAAGAAAAGAATATGGTCCAAGTTCCCTCTCCTTTCTTTATCCATGGGCTAGAATACAGAAGTGATGGAATAGACATTTTAGACCAGTGGTTGGCAAACACAACTGTGCACACTTGTTTGTGTATTGTCAGAGGCTGCTTTTTGTACTACAATGGCAGAGTTGAGTAGTTGCATCAGGCTTATGGTCCATAAAGCCTAAAATATTTACTATCTGTCCAGTTACGAAAAAGTTAGTCACCACTGATTAAAATTTTTTAAAGACTGACAATACTATGTGTTGGTGATTATATGAATGAAGCAACTGGAATTCTTAGGCATTGCCGCTTGGAGTGTGAATTGTTACAAGCACTCTTCAAAACTATCTGACAGTTCTGATAAAGTTCAATATACAGCTGCCCTGTTAGCCAGGCATTCCATGTATTTGCATATTTCCAAGATAAGTAAGTATATATAGCCATAAAGAGACATGTTCAAGACTGTTCATAGCAGTTTTATTCATTATAATACACAATGAGTAAACCAGTTGTGATATATGCATACAATTTAAAATTGCACAGCGATAAAAAAAAATCCTGTTACATCCAAAATATATTGATGAGTAAAAGACAAACACAAAAAGAATGTACTGTGTGATTTCATTTATGTATAGCTCATGAACAGGGAAAGTTAATTTATAATAATAGAAATCAGAATAGTAAATATCTGTGGAAGGTGGGTATTGACTGGGAAGGGCATGAGAAAGCCTTTTGGAGTGCAAGGAAGTTCTATAACTTGATTCTGATGGTGGTTACGCAGAAACATACATTTGTAAGAATTCGCTGAGCTATGCACTTAAAATTTGTGTATTTTATTGTATGCAAGTTCACCAAAAACCTGTTAGACTTTCCCCAGGGAAAGTCTCAGGGAAGTCGCTGGCCAGCCAGGGACTACATTTCCCAGTTACCCTTACCATTCGTGGCAGCCATGTGACAAATGTGAACAAAATTGATGACAGCAACTTCCAGGTCTGCCACATAAAACCTCCCAGATAGTACTCTATCTATATTCTTTTCACCTTGACAGTGGTTGGAGTGGAGATGGTCCCTCAAGATCATCTAAAGTTATAACTCTAAAACTAAAAAAAGCAGAGGTAAGTGAAAAAAATCAAAATGTCTTATAGTTAATACAGAATAATCATTGTCGATTAATTTTTGGCAAAGTGGCAGACCATAGGATTAAATATATTTCCTGAAAATGCAAGGCTTAAAAATGTAACCAGCTAGAATAAGAGATAAGCACTTCCAAATCATAAATGAAAATAAGTAAACTACAGCACTATTCGACAAATACTACAGTAGTTAATGAGAAAAGACACCAAAAATGCACACGGTATGAGTCCATTTGTATAAAATTCAAAAACAGACAGATTAAAAGTATGTATATTAAGAATGCGGCCGGGTGCGGTGGCTCACGTCTGTAATCCCAGCACTTTGGGAGGCTGAGGCAGGCAGATCACAAGGTCAAGAAATCGAGACCAACTGGCCAACATGGTGAAACCCCGTCTCTACTAAAAATACAAAAATTAGCTGGACGTGGTGACACACGCCTGTAGTCCTAACTACTCAGGAGGCTGAGGCAGGAGAGTTGCTTGAACCCAGGAGGCGGAGGTTGCAGTGAGCCAAGATCACGCCACTGCACTGCAGCCTGGTGACAGAGTGGGACTCTGTCTCAAAAAAAAAAAAAAAAAAAAATGCATGCTTAGGTGGTAAAACTACATAGAAAAATCGAGATTTGAATTCCTGAAGTCAAGACAATAGTTACTATAAGCAGTAATAGAACAAGTTGTCATAAGGATGTAATGGGGCTGGGGGGATTTCTGCCTTGCTGAAAGGTTATTTCTAGATCTACATGATGATTGTATTGATGGTTACTTTATTACTATGTTAAGTTGTATATATGTTTTAAAGACTTTTCTCTATCTTTTATTTCAGGTAAGAAAAAGGTTTAAAATGTATTAAAAAGTGAGCGTCATGACTCACATCTGTATCCCAACACTTTGGGAGGCCAAGGCAGGAGAATTATATGAGCCCAGGAGTTTGAGACCAGCCTGGCCAACAGAGTGAGACCCCATCACTACAAAAAAAATTTTAAATTTTTTTGACTTTTAAAAAATTAAAGATATAATTTGAATAATAAGATTCATCCACTACTATACATTCATTATTATGTATTCTCTCTTCATATATGTATAAGTGTGAATATTACATTTATAGAGATATAATTATATATACACATGAATTCAATATACAAAATATATATTTTATACATATATGTATGTGTGTATATATATGTATCAAACAGAGAAGATGCATTCTATTCAGATGTCCATAAGGCTTTTTTTGAAAAGTTCACCATATACTAAGCTAGAAATGATTCATCATTGTTATAGATCAGTGATAGCTGTGAGTTTCCCATGCTTTCATTCTCCAGGATGGAGCTTCTATGTGTGTTGTCATAATGTCGTTATTTATTGGGTGTATGGTGAGAGGAAGGAAAATAACTCAGCTTTCAGGTCATCTGTTGCAAGACACAAGGAATCACATCTATCCACACTTGATGTAGGGCAGTGCATTACCCAGAGAGCCTTGATCTGGATATGATAACTAATGGAAATCTAGATTGCCTTTCTTAGAAAATAATATGAGAAGAAAAGTACTCTTAGCAATTTGGTAGCCAGAAGGACAGACTAGGGCAAAGACGGCTAGCAGATCACCAAAAACCTGTTAGACTTTCCCCATAGTGTAGAGTTGTCTCAGGGGAGTCATTGGCCAGCCAGGGACTACATTTCCCAGTTACCCTTACCATTCGTGGCAGCTTTGTGATACATGTGAACAAAATTGATGACTGCAACTTCCAGATCTGCCACATAAAAACCTCCTGGATAGTACTCTATCTATATTCTTTTCACCTTAATAGTTGGTTGGAATGGAGATGATCCCTCAAGATCATCTAAAAAACTATATGTTGAAGATGGCAAAGCCCCCATCAGTCCAGGTTCCTGAATAGTTGTGGGGATGCGGCTCACTCTCTAAGTTTTTCACCTACACAGTGCTGTTATGTGAGCAAGGAAGAAAATTCTGCGGTATCTGAGCCATTCTTTATTTTGAGTCTATTTGTTAGAACACTAAGTCTGCATTAACTAATACAGGAAACAATAATAGAACCTACCCCACTGTGTAGTTGTGGGGATTAAATGAATCCATGAAAGAGAGAAGCTTAGCACAGTGCCTCACACATCGTTAAGTGCTGAGTGTGTATTAGCTTAGTAAGTACCCAGGAAATCATTACAAGGAACTTAGAGTCTTCGAAATGATTAAGTTTCAAGAAATGAGCTCTTGAAAATAAAGGAACGAGATTGATGACAGTCTACTCAGTCCATTTCTTGCAGTTAATCACTGTTTCCTCCAAAGAATCCTCTGGGCTTGGTTATATGAGTAGCACAGTAGGCAACCGCAGCACATTTGAGCAATAAAGCTGCAAAACAAGCTCAATATGCTAACCATCAGGGACAATGATGGACCAGCTGGAGATTCTGAGATGCGTCCCTACCATCAGTGAATGGAGAATGGGAAATCGTGTGTAAATATATATATATATATATATATATATATATATATGTAAAGGTAAAGCTGTTTCCTGCTTTCTCCCTTTTTCCTTGAAATAAGCACGTGTATGTACATGTACACACACACACACACACACACACACACACACTGACAGATTGCAGCACTGAAAAGAGTATTGGTGATTTTATTGATGAGTCTCTCAAATCATCATCAAAACAAAATAAGCTGTTCACTTCACAGCTGGAGTCAAATGGAGTGATGACAGTTGTCTTGCCCTTCTCTGATGATAAATGAGCCTTCCCCTCCTTACTCAGGTCCTTGACCCAAATTCACAGTTATTCCAGTGACCCAGGCAGACCTTTGAGAAGAAAAAAGCCACACTCACAAATGCCTAATGAAGCTTGTCTCAACTATTACCATTGTACCCTGTCATTCTAACTATAATTGATTTGCTAAAGTAGCTTTTTTTATATAATCAGCCTAGCACACAAAAACACCTAATACAAATTAAACACATCTCTCTCTTCCAAATTCACCAGACCTCTTATCCCATGCTTACTTAAAACTTTTTATGAAACTTCATATTTGCTTTTCTTATCTTGGAAGTAAGCAAATGAGTGTTTGGCCTTTAAGAGAAGTCTTTGCTAAAATGATCTTAGAATCACCTGAAGGGAATTTTTGCCCCTAGACAATCTTTTCATTGAAGCACAAATCTCAATCAATTGAATGACTCCCTAGAACCTTCTTTGACAATGTTTTGGCAGCCACATCAAGGCTTAGCAGGAAAGAATGTCATGATTGAAGAACAATGCCTACATACACAGGTGATAGTGGCATATTAGAACATATTCCCTATATTTATTCTCCATGAGAATCAAGGTAGAATGATATCATAGAAAATTCCAGAAAGTAAGATATCTAACCTATTGTGTAGATAAAGATATTTATCATTCCTTCAAAGAAGATAACATAACCATATTACAAAGCAAATTCCCTGAAATCGCTTGTACTTGGCGGTTTGTTACAACCAGCTACTTTAAACTCTTTGTGCTGCCAAACACAAAGATAAAATTAAACAACTTACTCAGGAAAAAAAAAAAAAGAGAAAAACAGCTCTTAGAAGTAATGTCCTGGGGTTTCTATGTTCCTTTCACAGAACCAAACTCCCCAAGACATCCTCGAGCCTAGGATTCTACTGGAAGCCATGTGCTTTGTGGCTGCCTGGATGTTGTTCTCAACAATGGAAGGGTGTATGTTAACAGCCTGTAGTAACAAGACTCCATTATTCCCAGAACATAACATCTCACAAGGACTCCCAGCTACCCAGAGGTTGCAGAGAGTTCCATTTAGCACCATCTTTGTGAGGCATGAACAGCTGACACAGATGAAAGTGGAAGAGCCAGCCCTGGGGAGGAAAGGCTTTTTTCCCTTTCAAGTTTCTGAACTTTTCTAGGTCTGTGGAGGTCCAAACCACAGAACCAAGAAAACTCAAAAGGAATGCAACAAAAGGAGCTACAAATCAAAAGAGTCCTCTCCACTGTACAGCTCCTGCTGTTCTGCTTTCATTGCACACCAGCATCTTCTGAATGGATAGCAGCACCTCAGCCTCCTTGTACAAAGTCAACACATTGTATTGAGGAGTGTGTACAACTTGCAAAGGAGCCGGCTGGCTACTGGCTAAATCCTCCAGTCCTTTTCAATCTCCCTCCGTGCTTTTTTTCTTTATGGGGCTGGGGGCCTGTGGTATTTTCTTTGTCCTATGACTACTAGGTTTCTCTAAGAACTTTAGGAACACCATGTGGACCGCTGCCCCCATATGACCATGTTCCCCCAGAGAGCTGTCACTATGGGTACTTTTCTTCCAAACCTTCTTCCTCCTTCACTATCTACATACATTTGATACCAGGAGCCATAAAATATGTTCATATACTAACTGCATCACATGTTTTCACTCTGTCTTCTCTGTAAGAAAATGATTATGAACTTGGTAGGGGGGCAGGTGCAGAAGGAAAGCAAAAACATAATTTGGTAGGCACTTGAAGTAGTCTATGCAAATAATGACAGTGATTTAGGCTAAGGTACTGGTGGTGGAACTAAGAAGTGATCAGTATTTCAAAGGTAGAGCCAGAATGATTTGGAAAGCAGATGTGAGAGACAACAAAAAGATGCTAAGGGTGATGCTATTTAGAGAATATGACCACCCTCACACAGGATTATTTTGAATGCTAATTGAGTCAATGTTTGTACATGTGCTAAGCATGATGATCTCAATAAACATTAGGTGAGTCTGAACTTTCTTTGTACTATTCAAAAAACCCAAAAAGAACAAATCATACAGCAAACCTTAAATTGTTATTGTCTGGGCTGTTATCATGGCCACAAGCATTTCTGGAAATTTCTGTCACCATTTCCTACAAATCTGTTGAGGACAAGAGAAAATAACACCAGCCACAAGATAGAATAATACCAGTCACACATACACATACACATATACATATATATCAAAAAACTTGTGCTTTACTATTTAAGTGAAGATAAGGGCAGGGGATGGAGGGAGAGATTTCATTGCTAATATTTATTTATGATTTGATTGTCAATATGTGTGTGTTTATGTGTATATGTGGCTTTGTTGTTGTTGTTGTGGTGGTGGTGGTGGTTGTTGTTTTTTGAGACAGAGTCTCGCTCTGTCGGCCAGCCTGGAGTGCAGTGGCACGACCTCAGCTCACTGCAACCTCTGCCTCCTGGGCTCAAGCAGTTCTCCTGCCTCAGCCTCCCGAGTAGCTGGGATTACAGGGGTGTGCCACCACGCCCGGCTAATTTTTGTATCTTTAGTACAGATGGGGTTTCACCATGTTGGCCAGGCTGGTCTTGAACTCCTGACCTCAGGTAATCCACCCACCTCAGCCTCCCAAAGTGCTGGGATTACAGGTGTGACCCACTGTGCCCGGCCTATGTGTGTTTTTATATAACATTTTGTCTCTGACTTCCTCCTCTCTGAGTAATTCTTCCCTTTTCTACGGCCTCCTCTCAAGACTGTAGCATAATTTGTCAAGTACTTCTATATGCCATAGTGCAAGGGTTTCTAATTGCCATTTAGAATACTGAGCCTAAAGAAATCATAAAGGGCTTACATTCTGGTAAGAGAGACTTAAGTCAATACTTACTACAAAATAAGAAAATTTCCTTAAAGAATATGGCAAATATTGTAGGTTGGCTCACTCAACACTTATTCCAGTTTTCTTTCCCTCTCCTTCCTCTCTTATAGAGGCTGGTTAGATAAAAATAGAGTTTTCTGAGACCCTTGTAGCTAAGGGTCAATGAGAAATAAGCAGATGTCTCTTGAGAATTTCTGGGAAACATTATCCCTTTCTGAAAGTTCCTGCCTGGAATGCAAACATGATGGTTGGAGTAGCAGCAGCCATCTTAAGACATAAAGAAAAAAGTCAAGAGAATCACAGAGACTTCAACCCTGTCATCCTTACACCACTGATCTAATATCAAATACCACATACCCCCATACCCGTAGACATTTTTGCATGATAAAAAACAAGCCTTTATATATTTATGCCCATTATAAGCCCAGCTTTCTGCTATAGGCAAAGGTAAGTCCTATCAAATCTACAGGCCATTTCCTAAGCTGGCTTATTTCCTTCCTTAAACTCTATCTCCACTATCTTGTTGCTTGTAAATTAGCTATTTTCTCCTGATATCACAATTTAGGAAAATACAAATTTCCTAATGGTTCTGGATAATTGAAATGGTTTACTAAAATGAGAATCATACTACATTTCTTAGACACGATGCTCTAATTATAATATATTTGTAGAATACTGAAATATAAAAGAGGCAAATGAAACCAATGAAATAAAATCCCAAACTGGAAGAGTTTCATAAACAGTAATTTGAGGGGAGTCCTTAGAGTCAACAGTCTTCACATTTTTGGAGCTGTTTGCAAATATTTGTCAACCAACCAGCTTCACCCTATTAGAAGTGACTGTTTAGAACTTGAAAAGGCCATTAAGTCCTTCCTTGGAAGTTTTTCCATCTAGTCCATGGCCAAGAGGGTATCTGCAACCCCTGGAACAAGAAGAGCATGGGAGAGACTGAGGCCAGGAAAAGGTAATGGGCAGAAGACAATCTCACCAAGATTACATTCCATAAAATGGAATTGGCAACATCTGCTCAATCTACTGTAGATAAACAGTGAACTATTTTCCATCTCATTAACTGAGGGGATGAGATGTTAAATAAACCCCAGGGGCTTCATGCTTTGTTATCACGTTTAAGGCTTGGCCCAGACTTGCTGCATTAGCTAATCTGGGTAATGGTTTATAGGCTAAAATCCTATCTAGTTTCTCTTTCTCGCTCACTCACTGTCTCTCTCACTCGTACTCTCTTGTTCTCTTTTGCTCTCACAGACGCAAACACTGTTGCATTCTCTCTTAAACACACACACACACACATACACACACACACCAATTCCCAAGTGGCTTAAAACCAAAAGTTCCTGCTTAATCTGACTGTCTCTCTAATTACTAGTCACTTAGCTTAAATTATTAACCATGTCTTCAACTGTGATATATGATACCTGTAGGTCTCCAAACAGGATTCTAATAGAATTATCTAATTCGATTAAACTGCAAACAACTGCCCATTAAATATTTATTAGCCAGCTTGCATTCATAGAAGATAGATTGGAGTGTCAGCAAACCTCTGGCTTCCCTCTTCCCGGAGTTCAGCCAAACTAGCTCATCAGAATTGTGCCTATTGATCAATGGCCAATTACCTGTTTAATCAAAATCAATGGAAACAAAAAGAGTTTAGAAGAATTTACAAGGTATGGTATAGTTTTTTTAATACTTGGTTAAATAAGTAAATTAGTTAAAATCTAGCTAAGTTACATGTAAACACTTAAGGTTTATTTTCCATGGGGAAAACTGCTGACAGTTAAATAATTAGATTCTCTTTTTCAGACTGATGAATTGTATTTTTAATAAAGGGGTTTAAAAACTGTCAATTTTAGCTAACCAGGAGAGACATATTTTGATGCCATGATTTCGGGCTAAAATGCCTTCTTTCTTAAAGTCATCTGAAAGATAACCTGACACCTATGGCAGACAGCACCACTTCAGATGGTAAGCATGTGGGCAGTTTTAGACAATTAGATTATGCAAGACGGCAAGTGTTCATTCACTAAAAACGCAAGAACCATCTGGATTCTCCCAGAGGATCTGGGAAGAATGAACAAGGAAAGTCACTGCTCCAGATGAACCACTTCAGCAGGAATCGTTCAAAACCCAAATGGTAAATCCATTCTTCATAGCAAAATTCCATAATGAAGAAGAAAAAGGAGGAGGGGAAATGTTATCTGACTCTTGTTCAACTAGTTTCTCAATAGTCAGAGAAAGTAGGGGCAAAGAAAAAAGGAGTTCCTATAGCAGATAATCAGTGGTGATATATACTCTTGTTTCCTGGTTGTTGTACTTAAGGATTAAACCTCAAACAATGACCTTGTAGTTTGATTTAGAGAAAATATTCCTGTCCTGAGCCAATATAATTGGGATAAACAAAAAAATGAGCACTAGGAATCTCCAGTCATTAAAAACAAACCAACAGGAAAGTAGATAGAGTTACATTCACACATGAGAATAAAGTATTGCCATGCAAATGGACAGACTATTACGACATGCACATGGATTAATTTTATAAATATTATGTTAAGTGAAAAAGGCCATATAAAAAAGAACAGATTCTATGTGATTCCATTTACATAAAATTCACCAAAACAGGAGAAATTATGCTGTGTTTTAAGTAGAATAGTGGTTACCTTTAGGATTGGAGAGCTTGGTGGTGACAGAGGTGGCCATGAGGGAGATTTCTGGGGTGCTTGGTAACGTTCCATGGCTTGGTCCAGAAGCTAGTTGCACTGATCTAGTCACTTTGGAAAGTTTTTTGTGCTTTTCTGAATGTATATAATTTTTCAATAAACGGTTTACTTTTTAAAATAAATACAGCAATTTATTTGTAAGGCTTTATGCAAGTCACTTTTGTCTGGACCTCTAAGTTTCCATCATATGTAAAATAAAGTAGTTGAACAAGGTAGTCTTCAGATTTCTGTTGCAAAAATGCTGAATTTCTGCAAAGATCACTAGTCATACAAGAACAAAATGGATCAATAAATGTGCAACTGACATCAACCCCATTTTAGCAATCAAATCTCTCCCTCCACCTGCTGCCCTTATCTTCACTTAAATAGTAAAGCACAAGTTTTTGACACTATCCATACTCGGAGAAATCCTCCCTCTAGATACATTAGTGAGAGGGAGGGAGGGAGGGAGGGATGGAGGAAGGAAGGAAGGGAGAAAGAGAGAAGGAAGGAAGGAAGGAAAGAAGGAAGGAAGGAAGAAAGAGAGAGAAGGAAGGAGAGAGAGAGAAAGAAAGAGAAAGAGAAAGAAAGAAAAAGAAATAAAAGAAGAAAGAAAAAGAAAGAAAGAAAAGGGAGGGAAGGAAGGAAAGAAATAGACACATAGATTCTTATAAAACCAGACAAAAAGGAGAAACACACACACACAAAAAAAGCACAGATTATTCCAACCCACTTCATTTGCTGCTTTCTTTTCATTTTCCAATTTTCTTTCTTACCCTCAAGAATCTGGCCTTCAACATTCTTTCAGTTCCTCATTCATAAGAAAATATTTAATCTTTGGGTTATTTTTTCCTAAGAGAGTCCATAGCTCTGAAATCAGGAAGGAATGGGCTTCCAAGGAATGTAAAAAAACAAACAAAAAACTAAATCTGCCCTAAAATATCTCCCCTGCCCACCTACCTAATGCCTGGTGTTTCCATCATTCAAAATCTTCTTAAAGTAAACAAATTAGATTGGCCAGCCCTTTACATAGTGGAGAACCAGCCTCTGAAGATGTGAAATATAGGACTCAAGCCTTATCCACACAGCAAAGGATGTAGAGATCAAGAGCTTGGTGCATCTCTAGAACAGGGAATGCTGACATATGGGACCAAAGTCATATTTTCCGAGCAGCTCAAGACCAAAAAAGAGGAGAGCACTGTAAGGGAAAGGGGCCCAGGTGTTCTCCGCTGCTCATTTCCCACCTAACACCATCTTAGTACTAATTCTCCTCATGTTTCTACAAGGAAAGGCCTTGTGAATTTTACCATGCAATAAGAAAATAAAGTTCCACCAATGGCCTCCTTTTTCTAAACAACCATAAGTCACCACGGTAAACAGTTCACTTTCTAAACTATTAGTTATATATAGAACACTGTCGGACAACTGCTAAAAATTCCTTCATTCACTGCAGAAACCAGAGCATAGATCTCTCTGTTCAGAGAGTTTTATTAAGGACATATTGGAGCTTCATTGGGAGATGAGCAAATGTCACCATTTCACAGCCAAAATAATGGACAGATAGAACCTAAATCCCTCACGTATGAAACATTACAGCTTTTAAATTCCCTAGTAGTGTATCTCTTAAAAGGATGAAATAAAGTACAAATCAAGAACTGTTCTTTGGAGGAATATTCCTAGATCAGTTGTCAAGAAACAGATAATATGTCATTTCTCCTTAGCTCTGGGAGAGAGTGAAAATGTCTGGAGAATGTACAATGAGCAAGTTACCTGCTGCTGTCTTTTACACATTTTAAACAGAGACCAAAAGCAGCTTGGTTGGCTTTCCTTAAAAAGGTACAAGCATCTCTAGAGAGCATACCCTCACCAGGCAAAAAAGCTGCGTCACTAAATGTCTCTCTTTTACGCATCGCAGCTGGTACTGGGGTTCTGCTCTCCCCTTTAGAGGCAAAGGGCTCTGCTAACACACTGGCGGAAAGGATGGGGCAAAACTCTATTTTGAAGTATATGTTTAGGTATGAATCTCCTTCTCCAGCCTGTAAAAATGGAAGCAAATACACAAATATGATTTAAATCACAAAAAGTGCCATTGACCTAATCCCAGTACAGGAGGATCCTGTTATAGGACAGGTTTTTCCACTCCCAGAAAGTGGACAGTAGCTGGGAGAAGAAACAAGAACACAAATAAGAGAATACAAGAGGGAAACTATGAGGTGTTGCTCAAGTGAGAATTATTCCATAAAGAATTCAGGGCTGTGGCCGGGCACAGTGGCTTATGCCTGCAATCCCAGCACTTTGGGAGGCTGAGGCGGGTGGATCATTTACGGTCAGGAGTTCGAGACCAGCCTGGCCAACATGGTAAAACCCCATCTCTACTAAAAATACAAAAATTAGCCAGGTGGTAGTGGCACACAGCTGTAATCCCAGATACTTAGGAGGCTGAGGCAGGAGAATCGCTTGAGCCTGGGGGGCAGAGTTTGCGGTGAGCCGAGATCATACCACTACACTGCAGCCTGGGTGACAGAATGAGACCCTGTCTCAAAAAAAAAAAAAAAAAATAGAATTCACAGCTGCATAGATGCTGAAACTCACCAAGTTGCTACTCCTGTTACCATCCCTTGAAGATTACTGTGCCTGAGATTTCTAGCCTTCTACCCCATGTCAATTTTTCTATTATAATAGAAGTATCTGTGTGCATGGCTGCCAAGTTAAATACTGCATTTCCTAATCTTCCTTAAAGCTAGATGTGGCTACGTGACCAGGTGCTAGCCAATGAAGGTCATGAGGCGAAGTTACTCGTGCGTCTTTCTGGGTCACATCCAAAAAACAAGACACATGCAATCCTATTATTCTTCCTTTCTTCCCACTTGTTGAAATTCAGACCCAGTGATGGGAACGAAAGCACCCATCATAGACCCAGAGAAAGAACTCACATGCTAACAATAGAAGAGCAACAACACAGAATTTGTTGAGTCCACACACCATGAACCACTGTATAAGCTTTACACTACTTACACCTGGCAGTCAAGCCAATGTCCTAAAACTTACAACCAGCAGCTGCTACTGGTCAGCTCTTCACCATCCTCTATCCCATTTGGAATGATGACTATCTGCAACCCAGCCTTTGGCCAGCGCCCCCAGCTAAGAAGAATGATTCCCGATCTAACAGCATGGCACCACCACCAAGAACAGGGGTTACTACCTATAAACAACTTGCCGGATTGTGGGAGTTTGAATCAAAAGCACTGTCCCAATCAAAGTGAGATGATGATGAACCGGTGAGAAATCACCCACTGAGTGTGGTCAGCTGTGGCTACAATGCCACTGATGACAACACCATAACCTTTATTCCCCACCAGGAAACTAGGGAGGAGAGCCAGAGCAGGGTCACCTAAATATATTGCAAGTGCCAAGACCTTGTGACTGAATAAATAAGTGCAAGTGGAATGGAAATTAGAAGGCTAAACCTAAAATAAATTCAACAGACTACCCCCTCTTTATGTTCTCCTTTTAATCAGTTAGTTTCATGAGACTTTGCTTTGCAGAGGAGATGTGACTCACGAGCATGCTTGCCAGAGACAGATGCTGGTGGGTTTGTGGGGTTTTTTTTTAATTTTATCAGACGGGATCTGCAAAAAATTTGGATGAGGAGAAAGGCCAATGGTAAACATGCTTGGAATCAAGGCAGATTTTCTGGGGAAGTTGTACAGGATTTTTATGGACTCATAGTTTCTAAAACTCTTTTCAAAGACATAAAAATAAAAGATGAATCAGTTTTATAAATAAAGGAACTTAGAGATCATCATCTAGTTTAACCTTGTGTTCCTAAACACTTAATATAGTGTATAACACACGGTTGGCAATCAAATGCATTTTTTGTTGCCTGTTGAATAAATTATTGCCTGACTAGAGAATAAGGCAGAAGAACGGCTTGTCCAAGATCACACAGAAAAGATTCAGGACAGTTGTGGATAGAACTAAGATGTCTCAGCCTCAAATCCAGTACATTTTCTATGCTGTCTTCTCTCATCATGTCACAGTGTCTCTTCAGTTTTTTTAAATGAGCCCCAAAATCCATGCACTCACCTTTCTTTTCCTGGTGTCTATATCAGTTAGAATAATTTTAGCTGTAGGTAACAAAAAAGTAACTAAAACCAGACGATGATTTATTGTTTGCTTCATAAACATCCAGAGGCAAATTGTCCCAAGGTTGATTTTGGCAACTCAGCAGCACCATCAAGGACCTAAGAACCTTCCATCTTTCCACTTGCCCGTCCTCATGTGTTGCCTTCATTTTCGGGTCTATTTCCTCATGGTTGCTAACTGTTTGTAGCACCTCTTTTTATCTTCCATGAAAGCACGTAAGTAGAAAGGAATGGGCAAGGATCAAAATGGCTTCCTTCTCACAAAACTCTATTAACAAAAAGCAATATCTTTCCTGGAACCTTCAACATACTCCCCTTTATGTGGCATTGGCCAGAACTGACCCACATGCCCACTGCTGAACCAATCAATGGTGAAAAGAAATGGGATTTTAATAATTGGCTTAGGCCATTCATGATTTACCTGCTGAGCTGGTCACATTCTAGTCCAAACAAATGTATTAACAAGGAAGAAGAGGAACTGGCTATTTGAAGACATCTATGAGATTCTGCCACATACACTGATTGCTTGGCAGCTCTATTCCTCAAGACTAAGATAAGCCCTCTGGTATTGGGTCTCAACAATGCTAGACATAGAAGTATGAATTCGACAAATGTTTATGAAGCACTTGCTATGTGCCAGTCTCCAAACAGACCCTGCAACTAAAACCACAAATAGGACTGACATTTACCCTCAGGGAGCTCACTAGACAAAGACCACAAAATAAGTTTTTACAATCTAGTGTGGTGTGTGTTCTTATGGGAAAAATGCCCAGAAATATGGGAAAATAAGTAAGATAACAAGCCAAGATTTGGATGGTCAGGGAAGGCTTCCATCAATAAAAGCAGGTGTCATCGGTAAAAATAAGTGGAAGCTAGCATAGAGGCACAATGGGATGAGCAGAGTGTGTTCCAAATAGAGGGCTCAGCATGGACCAACTCCAAGACACAAGGGAGAATATGAGGATCTAAAGACTGAAAAAAAAAATGAGTATGACTATAGCATGGAACATGAGGCAGAGATCATTGGAGAATAAAGAGGTAAGAGCTGGCATAAAAAGTAGTTTGGGAAGAGTAGCAGCTGATTTCAAGTTTTTGCTGTTTGATGAAGGATCTGTCATGCCAGCTGTAGGTGGAGTCACAGGTGTGAAAACAACTAAAAGGCAGCAAGCGCAAAAGCGACCTCCTCTGAGGAAACGGATCAAGACGTTGCTACTTGGTGACTTGCAATTCCCTTTGCTGATTCTCCATCCATCGAGGCTATTACAGCCCAGGCTGAAAATAAAGCACCAGTTCAGAGTGTCAACAACTCCCCAGCAGAAGGGCTAGTGTGGGTAATGAGTGCGCTTTGACAGCCCAAGGTCAGATATTTAACAATATTCCGGAGTTAAGTATGATACACTGAGTGCTGTTTTAGCTTCTTACTTGAAAGGCTCACAGCTGCTAATATTTACAGAAATAGGAAGCAATTACAGTTCGCTGCCACAGGAGGAACTTAAATAATTTAAGACTCATAATGCCTCTGATTCTTTTCAAGCCATCTTTTCTCCAGAACCAGCTGCTTCTAGCTCTCCGAGAGCCCTCTCTTCGGAAGGCAGAGTCGACCTGATGTGAAGCTCTGCTTTTGCTAGCCCAAAAACTCAAGCACACAGCTTTTTGGCATCCACAGCATTTCTCCCACACTAGTATTTCGTCTCTGGAAAAGGCCCCTTTTCTCACCAGTGATGAAACTCCAGAGCCATCTGCTTGGGCTAATCTGGGCAAACTGGCATGAGCAGAGAGAACCATAATGTGATTTCACAAATTAAACTAATTTATTTCAGTAGCCATTTCCATGACACGGATGTGGTAGGACAAGAATAGAGAAGAAGAAAGGGAAATGGTGGCGGGGTGGGGGGGGCAGCGCGGAGGCTGTGGAGGATTGAATATGTTGAATGCTAAACAGAAGAAAGTCAGATTTTAAGTGGCCAAAGTTTCCATGTGAACCACCAGAAGAGCCTCTTCTTATGATCCAATTGTGGATTCAGTTTTTCCTACAGTGGTGAGCAAGCTGATGAGTGGGGTAAGAAAATGTAGAAAATTGTAAATTTTTTGAACTGAGGTTTGGATTGATGGTTTTTATGTTTGCCTATAATAGGATCTTTGCAAGAATGAAAGAATATTGGGGTATCTGTTTCCATTTTAAAGTTTTAAAATATGGCTAAGACCCTGACTGATAATGCTACTCCAGTTGACAAGAGCCACTCTTTATAGAACAATGTTCTAGGGTCTTTGACTTCCACAATCTTTCATGTATCATCACAGCTTCTTTTTTTTTTCTTGGGATGACATCATGCTAGAAGGGAGAAACATGTTTTCTGGCACCCATCAAATTACTTTTCAAATCTCTATCCCTTTGTGGCTCCAAACTCTGGGTAGTTATTCCACGCCTGTGAGCCTCAGTTTCTACATCTACAAAGTGAAAATGTCCCTATAAGTATGTCTTAATGAGGACTGAATTATTTTAATGAAATAACTTGGACAAAGAATCTAATAGTGTCTAGACAATAGAAAGCATCCAATGAAAGCTAGCTCCTTTCTTTCTCTCTCAATATCTATTCTTTTCTGTTGTGTTCATCCAGATAAAATGTGTGCCTTTCTAATGCCTATTGCATTTGGGAGAAATGCTAATTTGTTGTTCCTCCTTGTACCTTAAAAAATATACAGAAACACTTACTTCTTATATCAAAAAGGGTGCTATCATGGGTTGAATTATGTTCCCCAAAATTCATATGTAGAAGTCCTAAGCTTCAGTATCGTAGAACTTGACTTTATTTGGAAACAGAGTCAATGCAGATGTACTTAGTTAAGATGAGGTCACAGTGGAGTATGGTAGGCTCCTAATCTAAAACAACTAGTGTCCATATAAGAAGGGGACATTCAGACACAGACATACACCCAGGAGAACACCACGTGAAGATGAAGGCAGTGATACAGCAGAAGCCAAGGAACACAAAAGATTCCAGCGAACCACTGGGAGCTATGAAAGTGGCATGGATCAGATTCACAGCCCTCAGAAGAAACCAGCCATGTCCATACCTTTACCTCAGAGTTTGAGCCTCCAGAACTGCGAGGCAATAAACTTCTGTTATTTAAGCCACCCTGTTTGCAGTACTTTGTTATGGCAGCCTGGGAAACTAATGCAGGCCCTCTGCTAAAAATCATTCTCTACTCAGTGTACACATTAAGTGCTTTCACCATTACAACATTTTCTTACAGGTTGCCAATGACTTCAAGGCTTTTGCGTGGACATTCAATTCCATCCTATGCAAATAACATGGCTGACTTGGACAATTCTGGTGTGGTGAAAACACAGAGGTCCTTAGTCATTGCCTTGTCAGGCCCAAAACACCTTCCATAGGAGGTCTCATGGGTTCTATTTATTAACCTGGTTTTCTTTCCTACTAAACCAGAAGGTTCTCAAAGACAGACACTATGTCTCACTCATCTTCATATCCCAACATAAAGGTGAGGAAGGGGTACAGCATTTGTTGAATGCCTTACTTTTTGCCAAGAACTGTGCTAAGCACTTTAAATTTAGCTCCACAAACTGATCTTAGTGTCTGTCACGTGCCAGGAAGGCATCAGTGTCCTCATTTTATAAAAGAGGAAATTAGGCTCAGAAAATGACTGGAATGAATTCATATGTGTATGTAGGTCAAATCTGGATGGATAGATAGATCAAATCCATATATAAACACAAATATTATGAAAAATATTAAATTCATTCAAAAATCAGAATACCTTCTCTCAAATAATGGTATTAAAGGGATAGCATTTTTCTCTATATTTGAAAGTTTTCTGGCATAAATTTCTCTCAATGCATTTGTTTTGGAGTATTTTTAATTTTTTAATTTTGATATCTTGTGTATCAAGACACAATACCCTCTAACAGACATACTTGCTAACAGAAATAAGAGGCAACCCTGAGTATCATGTCTTCCTGCACCCCACCCCCTGCTGGTTTTCCGTGATCACGAAGAGCCAACCCAGACAATCTGAGTGCCTGATCAACCTTGATGAATGCCCTCTGGATTTAAAATTTCTCTTGCCAACTCCATTACTTAGTAGTTAGTTTTCTTATCTTCTAAGCATCTCTTTTAGAGCATTATTCCATGAGCAGGGGACACAGGACTAACTTTACAGGATCCTGAAAAGACTCTAAAAATTCCCCCTCACATCAGGCCCTTGAGCCAAACCAGACACTTCAGCTCTCACCCTCAGGTTTCCAAATCTACCCTAAGCAACTCAAGGAAAATCACAATTGTGAACACTCATGAAGAATTTTTGCTAAATCAGCACCAAACTAGATGTTTAATGATTAACTATATCCCTTTGAGAAAATATTCAGTCACAACATTGCCTGGCAGTGATGCCTTGTTTTAGAACACCTCTCAGAAGGTATGGCGAAGCATAACAATTTTAGAATCCATCTCCCTCTATAAATGAAAACACATCTAAGCAATGAAATTCAATATGTACACTGAATTCCTTTTCAAAGCAACCATGAGCCCCCTGAGGACAGGCATCATGTATTTCTTATTCTGAACACCCATTATGATGTTTGGCATACCATTTGCTCCCAATGGATATTAGGCAGGACTGACTGACAGAGAAGGTACTAAAATATGTATACATATAGACATATATGTATATATATGACCATGGCTAGCACCAAACATGAGCAAGAGCTATCTGCAAATGCATCTATTTGCATATCAATTGCTAAAACTAGTGGAAGTGTTTTTAATGCTTACCTTGATCACAGGCTCTAAGAATATGAAAGTAATAACTCACCAAGCCTAATTCCTTACTGTCAAAATATCAGAGACTCAATCATTCTCACAAAACCCAGGCACAGTTCAATTTAAAATGACAACTAGGAAACTTTAGGTTTAACCATGTCAACTGAACAATTAACTTCTTTATTTGAAACATACAAAATATTTTATGTATTTGCTAATCATTCTACCTTGTTACACATGAGAAGCTTTTGAGTTATGCCAGTGCTTAATGTCTGTGTTTTTAAACTTTTCTAAATATAAGAAATCACACACTAATACAGGAATAAATGACATAAAAAATCCTTGTGGCCCAAAGGGTATCACTACTAACTTTCTGATGTTTTTCCTCCATATCTTTAAGCTGATATCATATACAATTTAGCTCAAAAATGGGATTCTATACATTCTGTTTTGTAACTTGCTTTTTTTCATTTCTTGTGTCTTTTTCTAACTCCTGTGGGTTTATTAAATCAGACAAAAACATTACATGATTAGCTAGCAAACCTATATTGACAATCATTTACTGCATATTTTTCTTAAGTAATGAATAATATCATGATTCGTATTTTTCAACACCCCTGTCAAGCTGAGGTAAAGTAAGTAGAGATGGATCTCTGTTCAGAAATATATCAAAACCTACAACTTGGGTATTATATCAAAGCCCAAGAAACTGTCAGCAAAAAGTTGATATTTCTAATGTAGGCTGACCCTACGTGACTCTGATTGACCCAAACCTTTTGCTTACAAGATAAGGAAAATTCTCTATTACCATATCAGCTCACTAGTTGGAATGTTGACTATCTGACATCAGAAGTGAGGGTGGAGATGGAAGGAAAGGAAAAAACATGCATACAGACATTGTAGTATTTCACTAGCAGATTTCCAGACATACTGTGGTACACAAGCCCATCAATTATATAAACTCTCAGAAAGTTCAAATAAAACAATAAACAAAGAAAAGGTCATCATATAACAGCAAAGAAAGTCAGGGAAAACAGCTGCCAGTGTCAGGCAATGCTTGAGCCAATCTAAGGAGGAAAATATCAGGAGAGATTAAGACTGCTGCTGGCTTTAAATCTTCAGGTGGTGCATTCCGTCTGATAGCTGCCATACCGAGAAAGACAGCAATCAAGATCGGTAACCCAGTGGCCCTTTCAACCACAGCTCTCCTTCCCCGAAATGGGTTGTCAATATCCATTTTATGGGTTGGAAGCCTGGGGTTTGGGTTATAGCCTACAAAATGTTAGAATGCATTCTGCCAGGGCAGGGGAGGCAGGGTGGGGAGAAAGACCTAAATCTGTGACTCACAAATCCTCCATATGAGGCCCTCCTTGGGGAGAAAGCAATTTGCTCCAAAGCGCTGGTCCAGAATGAATCTCTGTCTCAGGTGACATAAAGAGTGATAAAGGCCAGGTGCGGTGGCTCATGCCTGTAATCCCACCCAGTACTTTGGGAGGCCAAGGTGGGTGGATCACTTGAGGCCAGGAGTTCAAGACCAACCTGGCCAACATGACAAAACTTCATCTCTACTAAAAATACAAAACTTAGCTGAGCGTGTTGGTGCACACCTGTAGTCCCAGCTACTCAGGTGGCTGAGGCACAAGAATCATTTGAACCCGGGAGGCAGAGGTTGAAGTGAGCCGAGATCACAACACTACGCTCCAGCCTGGGCGACAGAGCAAGACTCTGTCTGAAAAAACAACAACAAAAAAGCGTGATCAAGGTTCTTTCAGTTCTATCTGCAACCCAGATAAATGGGCATGATATTTGCAGATTTCAGTTTCAAGGACTTACCTAACCTCTCTGTTAGAAGTGCTCTGACTAGAAAGAAAGCATGATGATAAAAAGTTAAAGCTATTAAATTGCTGCTTGTTAACATTTTTTGAGGGCTTTAACTCATATCCCTGAAACCTAGAATGTCTTCTGATTACCTGTGCATACCTCACTGATGAAAACTAATGGGATCATTTCATTCCCCTACTTACAGTCCTCCAATGACGCCTAGTCCAAACTCCTTCTCATGTCCAAATGGGTCCTTCTTGATCCGAACACAATCTCAGGGCTTTCTTCCTTAACAACATTCAACATATAAGGTACAATTCAGCCATATGTTGCAACATAGAACTCCACAATTTATACCACACTGTTTCTCTTCTCCCTGTCTTTGCACATGCTGGTCACTTGGCCAGTCAAACCCGTCTGCAGTCTTCAATTGTCCCTTCATCCCAAGCCCACAATCTTCTAGGCAAATCCTCACTCACTACAGCTTCAGTACAACAGATCCACAAAATGGGGCTGACTTTTTGAAACCAGCTACTTGACTTTGTATCCTGGTTCCATCACCTAGTAGTTAGTTGTTTAAGTTCCCTGAACTTCTGTTTTCTCATCAGTGAAATATGAAAAGAACACCTAAAGATGTTGAGAGTTTTAAACAACATAAGACATTAATCAGCTTTTTGGAACATTCTGAGTGTTCAGAAACTAGTAGCTATTATCTAATTGTCATTATTATCATCATCACTATCTTTTAAGACCCCTATTAAAACTCCTTTTTTTGTAAGACCCCTTTGCCAAATACAACTTCCTCCCTCAAAATGCTTTCTTACATTTTGTCCCACGCCTGAAACTTGGACATACTTCTAATATGGCTCTCATACTGAATCATAAATATTTTTTGCATATCTGTTCCCTCTCTGAAAGCTTCTAAAGAATGGGAACCACATTGCATTCATCTTTGTATTCTCAGTGGCTACCAGTGCCTGACACACGGGAGATACGAAAATAAATATTAGCTGAATGAATCAATAATTGAAGGAGTTCTTTAAAAGCCAAGCAAAAACCAAATACCAATCAATCAAATCATATTTAACTGCACTAAGGAAATTTACTATTCAGAGAAATTATAAGAAAAATAAAAGAACCGAATGAAATCGTGAAAAGCACGTGGATTTGGGAGTCAGGCTTATCTGAGTTAGAACCCCAGCTGTTCCTCTTCCAAACTCCATGACCTAGATCAAGTTATTCAACCTTCGAGAGCCTTTGCACCTTCATCTTTAGGTAAGGTGAGAATACATCTACCTCATAAGGTAAACAAGGTAAATATATAAGCCAACTACCTGAGCCCATAAGAAAGTGTTAATTTATGAAGAATTACTTTTGTAAACTTAATTCTTACTCTGTGAATCTTTATGCGAAATTTGGATCTGCTAAAATGCTTCATACACCTGTACCACTATAGGGGCTGAGTTTTTATTTTCTTGTTCTGTGCCCATGCTCTTAAGCACTCAGACACGCACAGCTCATCTTCCATCTACCAGGTGACCACATTTATTGATCTGTGTACTATGGACAAGTATTCTTTGCTTTAATTCAACTATTGTATATTGCTTTTGCTCAAACCATTAATTTCAACCTCAGAATTTGGAGAGTAAATTAGGAATCATTGTCTGAGGGACCCAAGCTTGAATAGAGCTGTGTGAATCCTAATTAATATATTCTTGGACACTCCATTATAAATAAACTGACCAGCTCCACATATTTAAGGAAGATAGGGCTGCAAACAGAGCATAGGGTGCTAAAGAAAACACAAAAAATGATCCTCAGCCAAGTGCGGTGGCTCACGCCTATAATCCCAGCACTTTGGGAGGCCGAGGCAGGTGGATCACTTGAGGTCAGGAGTTTGAGAGCAGTCTGGCCAATGTGGTGAAACCCTGTCTCTATTAAAAATACAAAAATTAGCCAGGCGTGGTGGTGCACGCCTGTAGTCCCAGCTACTCAGCAGGCTGAGGTGGGAGAATTGCTTCAACCCGGGAGGCGGAGGTTGCAGTGAGCCGAGATCGTGCCATTGCACTCCAGCCTGGACAACGGAGCAAGACTCCATCTCAAAAAAATAATAATAAATAAATAAATAAATAAATAAATAAATAATAAGATGAACTTCATCTCTTTTATTTGACTAGGTCTGACCATAATGATAGAAATCCTTCACAGTTATTCAATCAAAAAAAAGTGAATTAACCATATTTCCTACCAATCAACCTATAGAATTTGCACGGAAATGTTAAAATTACCAGACAATCCTACTCATTCTTATAGAAAGAACATACATTACTCATGAACTCCAACCAAGTGTACAGGTTGGCAGGGAAGTTTAAAAGGGGGATGTGGTGGGAAATGACCAAGTTTCTGATTTCCCAAGTCCAGGGAATTCCCAGTTTGTTCCTGAACATTTATCCCTAACCAGTTTATCTCTAACCATTCCTTTGTTCTTGACACAAGAATGAAGGAAGCAAGTGAAAGATGGTTATCAATGTTACTATTCAAAAACAGAGAAATTAAATTAAATTCAACCAAATCTCAAGATCAACTGGACAGGTTTGAATCATATGTAGACATCGAACTGATCATTCAGCCCCTAAAACCTAATTTCTCTTTTTTTTTTTTAGACAGAGTCTTGCTCTGTCACCAGGCTGGAGTGCAGTGGTATGATCTCAGCTCACTGCAACCTTTGCCTCCCAAGTTCAAGCGATTCTCCTGCCTCAACCTCCTGAGTAGCTGGGACTACAGGCGTGTGCCACCACACCCAGCTAATTTTTGTATGTTTAGTAGAGATATGGTTTCACCATGTTGCCAGGATGGTCTCAATCTCTTGACCTCGTGATCCACCCGCCTCAGCCTCCCAAAGTGCTGGGATTACAGGTGTGAGCCACTGCGGCTGGCCAAAACCTAATTTTAATGGAAATGTAGAGGTCGATGAATAGGAACCTCGATAAAAATTGAGTATGGGCAGAGTGTCATCTACCTTATGTTATTATGGAGGATCATGGATTGTATACATTGCAAATGCAGGTGTCATTAAAATTAGAAAACAAACAGTTCTCTTTCGTCTTACCAGAAACCTAAAGGCTCATAATTGCTAAGGAATAAATGGCTTACCTTTGCTACGTTTCAAGTCATGAGGGCATCAACAGACACATGAGTATTATAATATCTGTATTTGTCTTACTGGAGGAACAGAAAAAAGAAAAGACAACTTTGCAAAAGTACCTGACTACAACTACAGTAGTGTGGAGTGTGGCTATTAACAACTGCCCCCAAAATAGAATAGAACTTAAGTCCAAAGTAATGCAACTTTATTTAAATCATAAGCTACAAGAGAAAAGAGTTGGCACATCAACACTACATACTGAAATTTAATCAAACTGAAAAGAATAGTTGATCTGTCTTCAAGAAAAAAGGAGGGGAGTAGTTTGTAATATTTTTGATATATGGATGGCTGGGTAGAATAAATGACTGTCGCACAGAAGGTTTATCTGTAAACACTGCAGCAAGTCTGGGGTTTTTAACCACAATAAATGGCTTGTTTCAATCAGATGCTGCTAGCAGGAAATCCATGGCCCATAGGAGCAATTACCCATCTCTTGACTGAAGCACAGGGCAATTACAAGCTACCGAAGTACACTCACAGTACCAAAGCACTTGACTATACAGTGCTAATGGAACTGGGACAAGAAACAGTGGTTTGTGGCTACACTTCTCAGATTCAGCCCCTCCTCAATCCCCTTCACATTCCTCTTATCTCACAAGACTGAAACACAGACAGAGAAATTGTGCAAAAGAAACATCATCTTTATTCAAAACACAGATACTAGGATTTTCTATACTCCTGCATCCCACCACAGCCCCTTAAAATTATTACACCTATTCTGATGTTTTTAATGCATCACACCTTTATCAGTGGTTTTATAGAACCCTTCTTACCAATCTCCTATTCAGAATTTGGTGCTCATTATTAACTGAATCAATTAGCCAAATTAGAACTTCTAATCTTAAGGAAGTGAAGAGAAAGCTGTCAGGGAAAAAAATAAGAAAATAATTACTCTTTTATGTCACTGTGAAAAATATGTCAGCTAGATATTCTTAGAGAGTTAACCACTCTAAGATTAGAGAAACAAAAATAAAAAATAGTAAATGGTCTATCAAGGTAAACTTCCATTCTCATGACTTTTATTTCTAATAGGTAAAATTTCCTGAAGACCCAATATGCCAAGCATTGCATTATGTGCTTTTAAGTGAATTGTCTCATTTAAGTTTCACAATAACTGTGAAGTAGATACTATTATTATCCTCATTTATAGAATGAAATAACGAGAGACTCAGCTTGAGTACACCACAGTTAAGTATATCGTGGATTCAAGACTTGAATCAGGTCTGTAGACATCCAAAATCTAGCTTTTAAATACCATGTCATTCTGCCTCTGTTATTGGGTAACTCTGTAAGTCATAGTTAACTACTATGAAAAACTGGCAAGGCCACCCTATCATGTTCCCATAACAGACATTAATAATCAATCCCAGCATCCTTCCCCCTTGACTGTAGATAGGACCACAGAATCTCTCTCATCATAGTATTTTAGGTAGTCAATAGTCTTCAACTTTTATGCCAACTCCCTTTTAGAATTTCTCAGCACAGAAGCCTTGGCATAGTACTGGACCCATTAGTAGGCATTCAATAAATGTTAGTCTTTAAGAGATCCTGTGTAGCAGAAACACAGACAGATCTATCAGACTTGAACATATCAGCGTTTAACTTCTGGCTCTACCATTTACTAATGATGTGATTTAAGCAAATTATCTAGCTTTCTGGATCTTAGTTTCCTCATTTGTAAAATAAAGATGGTATTACCTACCTTGCAAAGCTTTTTTTTTTTTTTTTTTTTGAGACAGGGTCTTGCTCTGTTATTCAGGATGGAATGCAGTGGCGCTATCAAAGCTCACTTCCGCCTCAAACTCCTGGGCTCAAATGATCCCTCCACCTCAGCCACCTGGGTAGCTAGGACTATGGGCATGCCCCAACATGCCCAGCCTATTTTTTATTTTTTATTTTTGTAGAGACAGGGTCTCACTATGTTGTTTTTGTAGGACAGGGTCTCACTATGTTACCCAGCTCTCACTGTTATCCTGGCCTCAAGCAATCCTCCCGTCTTGGCCTTCCAAACAAAGTGCTGGGATTATATGCATAAGCCACTGTGCCTAGCCACAAAGCTATTATGAGGATAAAATAAGATGATCTTAAGAGGAAACCGATCCCCCAGGAACACCAGACCTCTTAATAACAAAAATAAAAGATCATTAGTTTTTCACAAAACTGCTTGAATCCTAGAAGACTGGAATAGATCTGAGGCATGCTCCTGAGAAGGAAGAATGGAATTAGAAATAACATTGAGAGGATGCCTTGAGCCCGGGAAGTCGAGGCTGCAGTGAGCCGAGATCGCACCACTGCAATGCAGTCTGGGTGACAGAGCGAGACCCTGTCTCCATTAAAAAAATAAAAATAAATAAGAAAGAAAAGAAAGAAGAAAAAGAAATAACATAGTGTCATGAGAGTCCTGGAAATGGGACTATGAAGACTAAACAGACCCCATATTCCAAGAAGGACAGATAAAATTAAATAACAACTTAGGAGAAATGAAAAAGACATCTCAGGTCCTGAATTGAGGAGAGAGAAACAAAAAGTCTACTCCTAGGCAATGAGTAATGGTTGTGATACCTACCATGGATATGACCTAAGGAAAAAAAACCCAAAAGAAAAAAAAATTGTTTTGCTTCTCGGTCTGAGACCCGGCTAGCAAAGATTGAATTTTTGTTCTCATCTACTAGGAAACTCCTAAGACACCATAAAAATATATAACGTAAACTTTGGATTTGCTCTTAAGATAATTGATTCTCTCGACCTAGTCTTCCTGAGGATGGACAGAGGCCCAGCCACATGCTACAGGGAGCATCCCTATGCCTGGCTCACAGTAAGTACTTAATGCATGTTAATTTTTAACCTCTATTTCCCTTAAAAAGAAGAAACCTTGCTTCTCCAAATGTACCTTACTTCCTGCCTACAGAGAAATGCACCATTTCCATTCTGGGCCTCAATAGCTAAGTAGCATCCAGGGAAAGTAGGAATCTCAAACCTCTGTCACAGTACTTGTTGGAAACTAGATTAGCAACAGTGTGCCTAATCCAGTTTCCAAGAAGTACTGCAACAGAGGCTTGAGATTCCCTTTTTTCTCTTTTTATTCATGCATTTCCTATTTTCTCAAGCAGTTAGAAAAGGAAAGATGTTCTGCTAGAAAAATCTCCATTCACATCCAGCAAATTTCATCATCCCCCTCCAGCCCCCTATCCAACAACCACCACCACCAACATGCATTGTCATGGTCCTCTTCTGGGCTCTAATGATAATGGATGCAAACAAACCAAAATCATTCATAAAACTGAGTCATGAAAGAGTTCACTACACTTACCTTCACAGAACTGGTTTGGGAAAATTACAGAAATAGGTGGGGAATATGTACACTGCACTGCAAGAAGTCCATATGATCTGTACATCATGCATTGCACGATGATCAATCTGTCTCTCTTTCACATCCTCTTTTTTCCTGTCATATCTTTCCTTTTCTATTCTTCATGATTCAAGACTTGAGCCTAGAGGTTAGAAAGATGTACCATGCTACTTTGCAGTTGTGGATTCTCATGGATGCCTAAACTCCCTATCTCACGAAGTTCTCCCTGTTGCTGAGATCACCTGTTTCTAGTTCCCATAAAGTGTATACTATAAATCAGAAGTGTTCTGTGCTAAAGAATCCACAAATGTAGATTTTATGGAAATTTTATGATGCTTTTATTCCAATGTTTTTAAAATAATTCTTTGGAGAACACGCAAGATTTGGGATCTTTAAGATACTGGCTTCTAAAAAAGATTTCAAGTATCATACTTGAGCACTTGAGTTATTGAAAACAAAGCAAATAGAAGCATGCTCTGATGGATTTTAAAAGGTCAAATACCTTTGATGACACTAGATATTCAAAAACTGTGATGGTTAACCTCATTTTTATGACAAAATGTGTTATTTTTTCATTCCTTGGCTCACGGATCCTCTCTTTATTCTACATTGTACCTTCACAAAATGTGTGTGTTATGACATTCATTCTGGTCTCTTAGCCTCCTGGCTCCCTAACCCTTCCCATTGCCCTCCAAAAAAAAGTAGCCACAAAATTAAGGAAAAATATCCAGCTGAAAGGGCAAGGTTTTCTAGAAGAGGAAAAAGAGTGGGAAATGAATTATTTCAGACCAAAAGCAATTATAGTTTGAAGGCAGAAGCAGACATCTTCTGGCACAACTGTCAAGATGTTACAAAAAGATTAAAGGAGTTTTTTTTGTCATTTAAAATCTGTTTCTGGCTCGCAAAAAAAAAAAGCGTGCTGTTCAGTTTGTGATTTTTAATAAGATTTCTCAATAGACTCGCTGCTTTAGAAAAAAAGTGTGAGAGGGAAAGAAGCAAAAAAAAATCGAAGGCAATGCAGCAAATATAGCCACGACTTTGATACAGTATCATTCATTGTAGCCATTCTGGTGGATTTAGACAAGATTTTTGTGGGAGGTTATACCCTACACAATAATCTGTCAACAAAATATACTTTATGCAGAGACTTTTCAGGATTTAGGCTTCTACTGGGGTTAAAGTAAAAACACCAGATTAATTACTTTCAAAACTCTAGGGATTTTTGCTCAAGGAGGCAAAGGATGGTATTTTTCACGGTTAATAGTGTGCAAGCCCTAAGCTTCAAACATCCAGATGCTATTTTGTCCCCATTCTTCACAGTACTGGCTTCCTCAATTCTCCACGAGGAATTGCTGGTCAAGCTCCTGCATGAGAGACACAGGAGGGTATCCAGAAGACCTAACTAAGGTTGTTCCATCAAGGGAGTCATGATTTCTAGAATATTCCCTATCTTGTTCCCCACCCTTAGGAAATAGAAACTGTTTTGGAACTTGATTATGGTCTTAATTCTCTCCATGGAAGCTGAGCCACCACCGATTCTCTTCTACCTTTCCCTATCTCTCCATCATCACCCCATACTCCATCTCTTTCCATTGATGGAGTTCAACATATTCATTTCAAAGGCTCTTCTTCTGGCCTTCATCTCTTCTAACCTCCTGTACATTCCTTTCCATTTGTGAGCATGGTGGGTCACAGTCTTGGCTCATTCACAAAAATGAATGGATATTGTGAATAGAAGGAAGTTTCATAGATTCTTTTTTTCTCATTTTGTCTCTAATTTGCAAGAATTTCTTTTTTGCTTAATGCATGTGTAGAATGGGCTAGGACCTGTGGGAAGCCACAAAAAATAAGTATGTGATATGACCTTTTCTTTCAAGTATTTTACAATATTTTGAAAGAAGCAAGACTTTTACTTGGGAAACAATTAGAGCACAGTGTGTGATGGTAATCAATGAAGTGCTAAATAACCTGCCAAATGGTATGATACATATAATAAGATCTATTGGCTTTCAGGAGGGAGTCAGGGGTGGAATTCTTCTACTTAATTCAGTCCTTGCATTTGTTTCTTGTCTTGTGAACTCATTCAAATGTCAACGAACTATAGCAAATGTAACGTTGAAAAGGACCAAGTTCCCAACTCTCTTCCTCTAATGTATAATATTAGAGACCCTTCTCCTTCTATTATTTCCTCTTGAAAGTCTCTAGCATAACTATCATCATATTTGATATAGGAATTCTTTTAGAGTATATGCTTCCTCTAAAATATTTACAAGTCTGAGTATGCCTTAACATCTTACTTTCCACTTTTTAAAAGCATGCAAAAATCAAACCTTTGGCATCCAAGTTAAGTCAGCAAACTGAAAAATTTAACATAACTTTTTTCTTATCCTAATGCTCCCTAAATGGAAAAGCTAAAATCTGAGGGAGGCTATTTTGAAGTGAGGAAATATGGTGATGCTTCCAGGAATTTAGGATGAGAAAAAATATTTAATTTCTCATTTAACTCAACTTTATGCCTTTGGCCAGTCGCCTCTAGCAGACATTAATAGGAAAAGGGAAAGATGATACAACTTAAATCAGCATTTACTAATTGCTAGAATGTGTCTTTTGAAAAGGAGGTTTGTAGAAAAAGAGATTGAAAGTCCTGAGTAATTTTGTGAATTTTTAGCATATTTTATATTTCCTAAAATAATATTGCAAAATATAATTTTAAAAAGAAACAAAAGGAAAAGAAAGACTAAGATGAGGAAGCTGAGGAATTTTTAAAAGGAAGAGCATGACTGTAGAGCACCAACGATGTGCCAGCCACTCAGCTAGGTTTTCCCTATACATTATCTTATTTAAGCCTCAATAATATCCACACATGGTGTTGTTATTATTTCCATTTTACAGATGAAGCACTTGATGATTAGGGAGGTAAAGTTTTATTTGGTCCATGTTACAGACTAAACGTTTATGTCTTAAAATTAAATTAAATTAAAATTCCTGTGTTGAACTCTTACCCTTCAATGTGATAGTATTAGGAGGTGGAGACTTTGGAAGATAATTAGGTCATGAGGGTAGAACCCTCAGGAATGGGATTATTGCCCTTAGAAGAAGAAACACTAGAGCTTGCTCCCTCTCTCTGCTGTCTACCACATGAGGACACAATGAAAAGATGACCATCTGCAAACCAGGAAGCAGGCCCTCATGAGACACCAGATCTACCTGCACCTTGATCTGGAACTTGCCAGCCTCTAGAACCATAAGAAATAAATTTATCTTGTTGAAGCCACTCAGTCTGTAGTAATTTATGATAGCAGCTCAAACAGTCTAAGACAGTTCTCATACAGCTAGTAAGCACAAAACTAGGATTTGACACCAGTTCCAACTCACTCTTGCTTTTCACTCTACAGCACTGCCTCTCCAAACAACTAGTAATTCCTGGAAAGTCCTTCCAGAGTGGTGACACCCACCACATTTTGGGTACCAAGCAGACAGGCTTCTAATGTAGAACTTCTAGGCTCAGCTAACCAGGGCATGCAATGAACACAGGGTAATATATTTGATTTTTCTTTCCTCCCCTCTCACTGCCTCTGAGATTTCACTGCGCATCTACAGACAAACGCCCAACTTGCCTGGAACATCAGGAAGAGTGAAAGCAAACCCATCATGGTGAACAGAGATCAGGAGGAAAAGCCTGGGATCATCAATCAATCTCCAGTTCATCCCAAACCTACTCAAGACACAGCAATCATGTGAAGGAAAGGATTCCTGACTCTAACAACGTGCCTTCAGAAGCCTGATCACACAATCAAGTGACTCTAATTCCCCAGGGCAAACATACCTGTTCTGTTTATCTAAATGAGTAGAAGTGTTGAAAAAGATACAAACAAGAGAAAAAACACTGTGCTCAGAATATTTTGTATTTGTCAATGTGCAGTTGGCATTGGAGTGACCTGCTGTATTGAAATGGGACTGGCTTGAGGGAGGGGGTTGCTGAAAAGAGAGGAGAATGTGGAGGATGAAAGTGAGACAGACAACTCAGAATTTTTCCCTTTTGAATTTCAACCTGTTGGATAAAAACAATAGCAAATGAGGCACTGAATATGCATGAGGCAGGGAAGGTATTTTAAGTTTTTCAGGAGACAGCTCGCTGAACGGAATTGCTAATTATGTCTCACATTGCTCTGTCCAATTCAGTTAGCTTGATTATGGCTGAGTTGTCAACTCCCCTGCACTTGAGGTTCCACAGTTGCAGCCCATTCTAAGGCTTAATACTAAATTAGAATTATATTTTTCCCCCCAAAAAAAATGTTTTCCCTTGCTGAAATGCTAGCTTTATCCATTGTGACAACATAACCTTTCTCAACAAAAATAAAATTAAAACCGCCAAGGGTTCAGATTCAAGGGTTTTTGGAGTTGGTGGAACGTCAGAAATGTAATCGCAGCTGTGACAATTGCAAATTAAGATTGAACAATGAGCCAAATTAAAAAGGGTGAGAAAGAGCAGAACACCATATGGAGTCTCTCGTTGCTACCCCCACAGGATATCTTTGATTCCCTAGGATAAGGAGGATTAGCCAACAGAGGGATGGACTAAATAAGAGCCCTGGAATCTCACTAACCTGCAGCCACTGCATAAATCAAGAAGTTCAATTTCCCATTTCCTTAACTTAGTTTCTTCACCTTCAAAACAGAAGAAACTTTGCTTGATAACAGTGCTGGTTCAAGAGAGGGATGATGAGGGAAGGAAGGGTCCTGGCTGAAGAGCTAAATGAGGATCAGTTATATCTAGGCCTGTCTAGCAAATCAGGATTCTTGGGAGAATTCACCCTAAAAATAGAGAGAATGTGGCATGATGGGCTCAACTGAATAAAATGTCATTGGATGAAGTTCAGTATGGCGCCTTCTGTCAAATCCATTCAATTCCAGCCAAGCCTCTGCAGGACTCATGTCTGAAATGGATGAAGAACAATAAAGCATGGAGAAAGGTAAACAAAATGAGGATGCAAGCAGTCCTGGGGCCCCCCTCCAACATAGCACGGTCCAAAGGAGAGAGGAGCAGTGCTCCCACCTTGCCCCAGAGAGCCACACTGTTTTGGGAACATGTGGGTCCAATGCTCTGTTGCAGCAAGAGACAGCTGCAATGGCAACTCTGCCATGCTGGGAGACAGGCAGGGGCAGGCAGAAATTGCCACAGCAGGCAGAGAAGCACAGTTTCAACAGAAGAGTCTTATCTGAGAACATTTGTGACACGTCCCCTGGAAGTTCACAAAATGGTCAAGGCAAGGGGGTTGCGTTTTACATAGTTGGAGAGCTGCAAATGCAGTCTAAGAATCCCAGTCTATCCTGTTGGGGAACCACGAGGAAAAGAACCAAGCTACCTTGGCTGACAGCCCCAATTTCTGAGACCACCAGAACCAGCCAGCTGACCACAAACACATATGTGCATCCAGCCAACATCACCTGGAGCAGAGATGGGCCTCCCAGGTCAGCCCTGCCCAAATTGCAAAAGTGTTAAGTAAATGAGCGGTTGTTGTTTTCAGCCACTATGTTTTAGGATGGTATGCCACACAGCAATAGATACCTGATACAATCTGTACAGACATAACACATTTCCTTCTGGTATCCCCCAACTTTGAAGATAGAAAAAAATAGATTTTTTTAAAGCAATCTTAATTGTTCCCAAGCAGTGTTGCTGCTGACCTTAATCAGAGGCATTAGAGCAGTAACCATCATCTTTCTTGCTAAAATTAAAGCTACAGTGCATCACTCTGCTTGAGCAGAAAAATCCTCCAATAACAACAGCTTCTATGCCCACATCTGTCTGCCCTGAATAGTATCAGAACAGGGTGATGGACATGTCCTTCGGCCCCAGCAGCACATTAACTCCAAAATGGGTTGTGAGTTCAGGATAGCACTGCATTGCCACAGGCTTGGTTATTTGCCCTCCAGAGTTGTTTTCATAACTGTTCCCTCAGTTCTCCAAACATCCCCATTAGGAAAAGAGGAGATAAAAATTACATCCATAAATAAAGAAGCTAAGTTACAGAGCTTGGGAAAGCAAGTCAGCTGCAGAAAGCATAGCGAATAAAACATGCAATGTTATTGTTGGGCATTATTATCCACTGGAGGGGGACGTCTCCATTAGTCCATCTGCGTCAAGAACATAAACAGGAGATGTCCGAGGAATGTGCAGGATTACTTTCTATTGAACCTAACTGGAAAAAGAAGTTGTGGAGGGGGTGCTATTTTTTAAATAACATTTGAAATGGTCCTTATTTCTGTTTCTCATCCCCTGTCCTCCTTCCTCCTAAACTCAAAAGACTTTGGTGGGGCAAAGACTGTTTCTCAAGCAGAATTTTCTTTCTGATTAAATCTTCTCTGTTCTCATGTGCTTCCTTTGCTTCAGCTCTGATAAGCCTCAGGTCAGTTCCATCTGAGTTTACAATCCAATGTGAACTTTCAGTGATCACGGAAATATAGATATTTCTTATTTTCAGGAATATCAGATTAAGCCGTCATCCTTAAGCAGCCAAGGTAAAGGAACTAAAATCACATCATAAAATGCAGAAACTATTTATTCACTTGAACTCTTTCTCATAGATGCTTTAGAGACAAGTATATCAAAATGTTGTTTATAATTAAGGAAAATTACCACAAAAATATATCCTGTTGCACATGATTTGTTATGTCTCCTGATGTCTGTCTTTAAGGAAAAAGTAATTGGGTTTATTTCAATAGGTTTCCCTGCTTGCTGTGATGATGGATGCCAGTTGGAAGTCTCAACTTTAAGTTGATGGTGCTTAGCAAGAAGAGTGTTTCCATGGTTCCAAGTCAAAAGGTTCAACCTGGTTTTCTTTTTCTTTTCTTTTTTCTTCAGTTTTTTAGTCTCAACAATGCACCACATACAAAGAGGCTGAACTAAATTACATTTCTCATTAAGTATTAACATTGGGCTCCAGCTTAACACAATCCAAGTCAGACTACAAGAAAAAGTCAAAACTAAGAAAAATCGAAGCCTGAAGAGACAAAAGGACAAAAATCTAGGGGTCTCAGCCTGACCAACAGGAAGAAAAGAAAACAGGGAGGAGCCAGTGTCTTCTTCACTTTAATCCTGTTTCAGACTGACCTTCTGACTCTGAAGCGAGGTCAGGAATGGCAGCAGAGACCCAAGGCTGGATACTCCTACGACTGCCACCAAAAATAAGTACTTATTATGAGGAATCCCAGGTTGGAAAAGACAGACTTCCTTTTCTAACCCCCAGTGCCCTTTTCTAGCCTAATCCCTACGAAGAGTAAGGATGGCTCCTTTGCCTTTTGTCTCTTACCATAGGACCTCCTAGAACTCGTTCTTACATGTTTAGAATAAACTCATTCAGAGGTTTAAACGATTAACAAAGTGACTACTTTCTGCAAGATGCCTGGACACAAATATCCTTCCAATAAATAATCATATTAGTAAGAGCTTGCTATATTCCAGACCAGGATACAAAAAAGTTCTATCATTGAATTCTCACAACAGTCCTATAAGAAAAGTAGCAGACTGGCCGTTTTTATCTGTTAACACAGCCTATAATACCACCACATCCCATTAGAAGACTCTTCCTCCCATTCTCTAATCATGTGATAGTGGTGGGAGTGCCGGGTCTAGTACCCCATGGCCACCGCCAGGAGAGTGGGCAAGAAGACCAGGTCTAAATAATAAAAGCACCCCATTCATCACACCATGCGATTGATCCAGGGTGAGAATATGACCAAGTGGAATCAAGCAGACTAGTTCATCACAATTTTTTTATATTGGTAAATCGTTTAAATCCTGAGTTAGAGAACTTGATATGTCAAGCAAGGGCTGAAACATCATCTTCTCTACCTAGTGGACAAATCCTGTTTGCAAAATAGAGACTAAGAGAAAAGCAAATCAAAAGGGGAGAACAAGATCATAATTTGAGTCCCTGGATCATACTTTCACCAAGCACTCCTGCAGAATATGTTTATATAGATTATAGATACAGATATAGATACATTAACTACTACACTCTCTTTTCTATTTCCACAACCTTGATATGGATTGTTCACATAACCCAAGCTTCCTGACTTACCAAGATGGATTCTATTATTTCCTCTTTCAAAGATGGGAAAACTGAAACTTAAACAATTTTCCCAAGGTCACACCAACACGAATGACAGGATCTGGGTTCAAACAAAACTCATTAGGACCTCAGAGTCAGAGCTCTTAGTCATTGCAAAATATAACCTACTCAGCAAAGCCTTTATGCTAAGCATTTTCAGAGTACAGGGGAGAACAAAACTGCTCTTAAAAAATGGTTCTGCATTCTATGCTCATGGGTAGGAAGAATCAATATTGTGAAAATGGCCATACTGCCCAAGGTAATTTATACATTCAATGCCATCGCTATCAAGCTACCAATGACTTTCTTCACAGAATTGGAAAAAACTACTTTAAAGTTCATGTGGAACCAAGAAAAAGCCCGCATTGCCAAGTCAATCCTAAGCCAAAAGAACAAAGCTGGAGGCATCATGCTACCTGACTTCAAACTATACTACAAGGCTACAGTAACCAAAACAGCAAGGTACTTGTATCAAAACAGAGATATAGACCAACGGAATAGAACAGAGCCCTCAGAAATAATTCCAAGTATCTACAACTATCTGATCTTTGACAAACCTGATTAAAACAAGAAATGGGGAAAGGATTCCCTATTTAATAAATGGTGCTCAGAAAACTGGCTAGCCATATGTAGAAAGCTGAAACTGGATCCCTTCCTTACACCTTATACAAAAATTAATTCAAGATGGATTAAAGACTTAAATGTTAGACCTAAAACCATAAAAACCCTAGAAGAAAACCTAGGCAATACCATTCAGGACATAGGCATGGGCAAGGACTTCATATCTAAAACACCAAAAGCAATGGCAACAAAAGCCAAAATTGACAAATGGGATCTAATTAAATTAAAGAGCTTCTGCACAGCAAAAGAAACTACCATCACAGTGAACAGGCAACCTATAAAATGGGAGAAAATTTTGGCAATCTACTCATCTGACAAAGGGCTAATATCCAGAATCTACAAAGAACACAAACAAATTTACAAGAAAAAAACAAACAACCCCATCAACAAGTGGGCAAAGGATATGAACAGACACTTCTCAAAAGAAGACATTTATGCAGCCAAAAGACACATGAAAAAATGCTCATCATCACTGGCCATCAGAGAAATGCAAATCAAAACCACAATGAGATACCATCTCACACCAGTTAGAATGGCGATCATTAAAAAGTCAGGGAACAACAGGTGCTGGAGAGGATGTGGAGAAATAGGAACACTTTTACACTGTTGGTGGGACTGTAAACTAGTTCAACTATTGTGAAAGTCAGTGTGGCGATTCCTCGGGGATCTAGAACTAGAAATACCATTTGACCCAGCCATCCCATTACTGGGTATACACCCAAAGGATTATAAATCATGCTGCTATAAAGACACATGCACAGGTATGTTTAATGTGGCACTATTCACAATAGCAAAGACTTGGAACCAACCCAAATGTCCAACAATGATAGACTGGATTAAGAAAATGTGGCACATATACACCATGGAATACTATGCTGCCATAAAAAATGATGAGTTCATGTCCTTTGTAGGGACATGGATGAAGCTGGAAACCATCATTCTCAGCAAACTATCACAAGGACAAAAAACCAAACACCACATGTTCTCACTTATAGGTGGGAATTGAACAGTGAGAACACATGGACACAGGAAGGGGAACATCACACACCAGGGCCTGTTGTGGGGTTGGGGGATGGGGAGGGATAGCATTAGGAGATATACCTTATGTAAATGACGAGTTAATGGGTGCAGCACACCAACATGGCATATGTATACATATCTAACTAACCTGCATGTTAAGCACATGTACCCTAAAACTTAAAGTATAATTTAAAAAAAAGATTAAAAAAATGGTTCCGTAGGAGAGATAGACAGGAACATAAATAGCACAATATAAAGAAGATTGTGCTATTCTTATGAACACACCACTTTTCAGTAATGAATACTATTTATTTAAACTATCTGATTTGGTCTTCTAACAATTCTGTGAAGTAGACCTTGCAGAGATTTTTGTTAGTCCACTTTACAGACAGGAAAATATCTAAGAGAAAGTCTTCCCAAGACGACCTAACTAAAAATATGTGATGAGTAATGAAATGAAGCCTGGACTAGACACTACGCCTTCCAGCTCCCAAGTCTTGTGTCTGTTCCCTTTTACCATACTACTTACTTGCCCTGGCTTAATTTAAGTAGGCGAAGCATCATTATGGGGTTCAGGAAAAGATACTTGAAATTCAGAGATCTGGAGTTAAAATCTCCCTCTCAACATGGAACTATTTGGGAAATTTCTGATCAAAATTTCTAACCAAAACTTTTTTTTTTTGAGACAGAGTCTTGCTCTGTTGCCCAGGAAGGAGTGCAGTGATATGATCTTGGCTCACTGCAACCTCCACCTCCTGGGCTCAAGCAATTCTCCTGCCTCAGCCTCCCAAGTAGCTGGGATTACAGGTGTCCACCACCATGCCTGGCTAATTTTTGTATTTTTAGTAGAGACGAAGTTTCACCATGTTCCCCAGGCTGTTCTCAAACTCCTGAGCTCAAGCAATCCATCCATCTTGGCCTCCCAAAGTGCTGGGATTACAGGCGTGAACCACCACGCCAGGGCCTACCAGACTTTTACAATAAGAATTTTTTTTTTTAATCTAAAGTAGTTCTTGCCAGACACAGTGGCTCTCACCTATAATCCCAACCACTAGAGTGGCTAAGCCTGGATAATCTCTTGAGGCCAGGAGTTCAAGATCAGCCTGGGCAACATAAGGAGACTGCTATGTCTGCAAAAATTAAATTTAAAAAAAAAATTAGCCAGGTGCAATGGGGAAGATCTGTAGTCCTAGCTACTCAGGAGAGTGAGGCAGGAGGCTCGATTGAGCCTAGGAGTTCCAGAATGCAGTAAGCTATGATAGTGCTACTGCCCTCCAGCCTGGGTGACAAAGCAAGACCTTGCCTCTAAAATAAAAAAAAAAATAATTCTTAGACTCCAAAATTTGAAAATTCAGTAAAGAAAGATAAGTGAAACCATATATCCACCAAGATTTTCTTTCCATTCTTTTACACTTTTTAAAATTTGTTTTAAATCCATCTGAAACATATTGTGATGTAAGGTGTTAGATGAGAATAACTTTTTCCCCTCTGTAAAACTGATCAATTCACCAGCATCATTTAGAGATTAATCCAGTCTTTTCTACCTGTATACTCACATATACACCCTTAGAATTTTTTCTGAGCTATTATTTCTGTAACCTTGCTGTGGAAAAAGCTGTATAAGTATAAAAGACAAAAAACAATAAAGAAAAGAGATGGAGGGTTTTGCATCTGTACAAACAGGCACCCATATATCAATTAATACATAAAAAAGATTTTAAGTCAGTGAACAGACTAGAAATATATGTCTTACATTACCAAAAATCTTGATTTGCAGATTTGTTATAAATACAAAAAGATAGATGTCCAGGTAAAAATAAATAAATAACAATTAGGAATAGCCAATCTGCAGAAAGAAAAACACATGAATTGGCAGAAAAAATTTTTTGAGGTATGACCATTTTGGCAATGATGCAGGGAAACATGCACCCTGAACTACTACTAGAGACTACTAACAATTAGTACCTTTGTGGAAGACAACTTAGCAATACATATCTAAAGCATTAAAGTGTGCTCTACCCTCTAGTCTGTGAATCCAACTCCTAGAAATTTTTCTAAATAACTAAGGATGTAGGCAAGGCTGTTTTATATAAAGTTTCTTATTATCCCATTTATAATAGCCAATAAGCATCCTCAAATTAAACTACAGCGGGACAAGCAATCTTTTATGCATGCAATGAAATAACTTGTAGATCTGAAAACTTATCATTCATTCATCCAAACCAAAGTTTAACCTACTGTGTGTCAGGCACTGTGCTAGGCCTTGGGAATACTTAGTCCCTATCCATATGTAGTTCACAGCGTAGTCTCTAGAGAGAGACAATCAAAAATCACACAGAAATAAAAAGTTACAATTGTTATTAGTGCCCAGGAGAAATCCACTAAGCAATGAGAGCTTCCAATGGGAAACAGACAAATCAGGGAGATCAGAAAAGTCTCTTAAGAGTAAAAGAAGGGCAGCCTAGGTAAAAGGATCAACACACACAAAAGCTATTTTATCCTTTGACCACCTGTATATGTTGACAAAGAAAGTATAAAGATGACTACAAAAGCATATTAACTGTATGCTACTTTTATAAATGTATGCGTATGTGTTTTACACACACACACAAATTTAAGAACTTAAGGACTGTTAACAAAATGTTAACAGTGGCTATCTGCGGTCGGGGTGATATTCTACACACCTCCTCCCCTTTTTCCTGTTTTATTTTTTAAATTAACTTTGTAAATAGAAAAGTAAATTGTGACTAGAACAGAAAACTGCAGATTTGCCTCCTGATACTACCCCAACTCCATGTATAGGCCATTGTATGATCAAGCCAACCCCACCCTACGGTCAGCTCTAACTTGCCCCAACTGGAGAAGTTAACAGAAACTACAAACTCCAGAGTAAGTTGTGTTTTCTCACTTGCATATCTTTAGTTACAATTGACTATTTACCTGTCAGTTGGGCTGAGAACACCCATAGGTTTTCCTTTGAAGTGAACCTCTTGGATTTAAAGCAATTTTTTTAAGCTGTTGAAGGTTTGCTTGATCTAAAGTCTCAGAGACGTTTGAAGTTGTGACTTAATGGAAGATTATTTTTATTCACAGTGATCAAGCAGTTAATGAGATAAAGTAGAGAGGAGACAAGCTTAATAGAATACGTGGTTGCACTGCATGTTAATCTTTATAAAAGGCAGAATGAAAATAACAGGAAACCAGGAAGAAATTGGGACAGATGGCTGAACAGCTCAAAGATAGGAAAAACAACTCTTCCCTGCGTAGACCTTTCAAAAGCATACCCCTCTCATGTTGAGTTCAATAGATAAAAAGGCAACAAAGAACGAGAAGATGGAGAACCAGGACTAAAATTTCCTAGTGGCTGTTCTCTTGAGACCTTCATCTAACCCTTCCTCGAGTCCTTCCCCGCCCCTCCTCTGAGGGGCAAAATGCATCTGGAGCAACTACAAGCTTTCAATATGGAAAGAACATAAACAGTAAAGAAAGCTACCATCTGCCTCAATGGTCCATTATGCACCATTTTAACCTCCATAAGTCATAACAAGACGAGGGGGAATCTCCAGTCTAGCCAGATTCAGCAGCAATGCACAAGGGAGGCCAGGGAAGCAGATGGCAGAAGGCAGGGAAAGGATGCTACTTCGATTTATTCTCCGTGTTGGTTCAGTTATCATTGTTTTCTGGTGGCGGTGTGAGGGGGTTGTTTTTGTTTTGTTCTGCATGCTTGTTTTTCAGTCCAGTAAAGAAAAATTCAGGCTTCCCAATTTTCAACTCAGTTGAGAAAACCGTTAAAGTCTCAATAGCCTTGAGGGAGAAAAGGAAATTTGTCATCAATAGGTATCTGTTTAACCCACTGATGGAGAGGTGGAACCAATTCTGAATAATTTTAGTATTTCAAGTAGATGATTGAATACATTTTGGGAAACTGGCAAAGCTATATTCTCCAGTGGGTCCTCTGAGAGCTCTCTGCATCTTACTCCTTTGGGATGCTTATTTTCATTGCAGATTCCTGGGCCTACCCCAGCTATTGATTTATTAAGACTAAGGTGTGACCTAGGAATCTGTACTTTCTAAATATTTTAAACATGCTGACAGTCTGTATCTCAGATCCAATGGCTGAAGTCCTTGAGAATCTATATTTCTGTTGGATCTTATGGGTTTGGGAACTGGAACTAATATTAGGGCTCGATACCTGGAACCCAGAGACACCTGGGCAGAGAGGCAGCATCCCTGCAAGGAAAAAGTGCTCTGGTTTCTGCCCTCCTTGCCTTGATTCCAGCAACCCAGGAATTCAGAGTTAGTTTCAGAGTTTAGGTTTTTGTGGATCGGGCAAGTGGTGTGAAGGTTCAGAAGGGCAAGCCTATGGAATAATCCAAAAGGAAGAGTGCATTCCCACCCCTGCTTGGAACTCAGGCCAAGAGAGTTATCTCCTTGTCACTTCCTTTTGCCAGTGGTAGATTTTTCTTTTAGCTTGCCCTTTTTTATGAGGAAAAAGAGCACTACCAGTGGGGAATGGGAGGTCACAATTCCCATTCTCCACTGTGAGTGAGTTAGACTTTCTCTTCTGTCCCCCTCTATCCTGAGATGCAGGAATCTAGGTTATTGCCCCTCAGGGTAATGTGGTTTTAGCATCTAATTATGCCTTCAAGTTGCTGCTCCACTTCCAGTCTCTGACCCTAGGAATTTTCCTTTCCTGATCGCAAGCTCAGTTTCTGACCCCAGGAATTTTCCTTTCTTAATCACAAACTCAGTTATGTATTTATAATGATGTTGGCTATACTTTGTCCAGCATTTCTAGGAGTTGTGTAGTGGGGGAGTTTTTCTGGCTGTGTTGCCTCATGGATTGCTGGAAATAGAAGTTCTCCAAACTGCATTCTTAGCAAGCACCACAAATGATTCTTATCCACACAGTAAAGTTTGAGAACATTGTAATCCTCAGCAAGTAATGAGACTTTATAGTTGTATAACAGCAGTTTATAAAATGTTTTCATATTCACTTGTTTCACTTCATCCTTGCAACAACCTTATAAAACAAGTGGGACTGGTATTTTTATTCCAAACTTTCTGATGATTAAGCCTAGTCAGGATAAGTTTCCTAATACAAAAGTCATTAAAGAACAAAAACAAGAACCAGACCCCAGATCTTCTAATGCTTGGTCCATTGCATCACGCTACTTTATTCCCAAGGCTATAATTTCAGTTTCCAGGAAATCATCTTCTGTCACACAACACCAAATCGTAGCTTTCCACATCAATTTGAAGGAGGTAGAGTCAAATTTTGGGGGGAGTTTATGGGTCTGTGGCTTTCTTCTCTGTGTATGTCTAACTTTGAAGCCCTAATCTATGGCCACAGATTTCTTTAAAAGTAATATCTCCGATTAAAAACATATGGCAGCTGGGCATGGTGCCTCACACCCGTAATCTCAGTACTTTGGGAGGCCAAAGCAGGAGGATCGATTGAGCCTAGGAGTTCAAGACCAGCCTGGACAACATAGTGAGATCCCACCTCTACAAAAAAATTAAAAATTAGCTGGGTACGGTAGTGCCTGCCTGTGGTTCCAGCTACTTGGGAGGCTGAGGTGGGGGGATCGCTTGAGCCTGGGGGGATTGAGGCTGCAGTAAGCCGTGATCAAACCACCGCACTCTAGCCTGGGTGATACAGTAAGACCTTGTCTCAATAGATAAATAAGTAACATGGCAACCTTTTAAATTATCTCTATAGGGGATTGACGTGATTTATAAGAGTATCATTTGCTTTTAATAATCATCCTTCAACTTTGTAAGAGTCTTATGTTGCATCTATGTGTGCTTCATAGAAAGGCTTTTCCACAGTAGGAACCTCTCCCAACTTCTGCCAGGCTGGTAAAACCCTCCTATCTTTAGAGTTTGCAAAGAGTAAGTGTCTTCCCTGTAGAAGACATTGAAGCCTGGTTGAAGAACTTTTTCTGTTTCCCAACTCCAGATCTTGAAATTTACTTGAATTTTGGGGTGACTTTTCAGCCCTTCAGGAAGACTCAGCGTGCTGTTGATCATTCTTTGGAGATGATGGTCCAAGCAGTGGTGAACTCACCATCAGTCCTCAGCTACATCCATTCACCTCACAGCCACATTCATTCCACAAATATTTGACCACCTGCAATGTGACTGGAAACCAACTAGAGACTGTCTCATATCCAGACTATGTTTTAATATTCTGTGAGAAAAATTTTACTATGAAATTAACATTGCAGAGTTTCAGATTGCTTCAAGGGGCCTTTTAGCAGAAAATCATGCAACTAAAGCATTTTTCTGCCCTGTCCAGTGTTAACAGAGCCTTCCCTTTCTACTTGGAGTTACTTCTTTTTCCTCCTATCTTTAGGGTTTACAGAGAGTGAGTGTCTTCCCTGTAGAAGACATGCCAAGAATTTTTCACAAGCACAAATTGCCATGAAAACTTAAAAGAAGTTGTTTAAAGGGAAGTTAATTAATTTTATTTCAGTGTTGTTGTTCAAATGCCTTTGAAATTGCTGCCTTTTTTTTCCTTTAGGGCCACTCTGGTTTACTTTAGTCCCTTTAGCACATGGCAATTTGCATGAATGTAAAACATTTTATCTACATTAATATTCTACAACTTGACTAGTTATATAGTCATGATTAGGTCAGCCAGTGTCCACCTAAGTGTCCACCAATGCAAGGGTGACAGAACTCATAACTGTACATCCATTCAACAGAAAACTCAATTGCCATCTAAGAATGAGATGGACTTATGCTGTATGTACATGGAAAGATCAAGCTATATCATTAAGAAATAAAGTAAAATTAAAATACAAGGCATAAGGTTTATCAGTCACACAAATGGTTAGAAAAAGGATGCTTCTGAGTAAGAGGAAAATTAAGAAGGTAAAAGGCTCTTGTTTTCTTAAAATTCAAAAATGCATCAGTGCATAAGGCAAAACACACAAGCATTCAGGTATAATATTTTTAATAATCAGATCTGAGCCACCAAATAGTTCCTAAGTGATTATCATCTATGATGGTCCTCTAAAATAACCAGATAAGGAGTCAGTTTCACCATTCTCCTTATAAAAATGCTTGCATTGTCTTTCTTCACATACAGGAACCAGAGAATAACTTTAGTAATTTTTAACATGTACTGAGCTCTTACTAGGAATCATTGCCCCATTCCTCTAGGAAACCTAGGGGAGAAGAATCTAGCAGTGTGTTTGTGCTTTGGGAGAATGGAGATAAAGAGCTTCCAAGGAAATCACCCTTGACCTGAGCCTCAGAAAGGAAACAAGCATGCACTCCCATAAAAAACAGGAAAGGAATATTTCAGGAATATATATATATTTTAAGCCAGAAAAATATGGCCAGTGTCATTTAATTTGGAATGGCAGAATTATAGAGTCTGATTCAAGGCATGGCAGAAACTGAGAACCAAAAAGTGCACAAGAACAGAATTAAGGAAAAAAAAAAACATTTAAAGGAGTTTGGATTATAAACTGAAGCCATTGAGAAATTATTGGACTCCTAAAGGGGGATGTAATGTGATCACTTTTTTGTATAGCAAGATTACTTAGAAAAAGATGGATAGTGTGAAATAGACAGTGGAATGTCATACCTAAAGACAGAGAGACGAGAAAGGAGACTATCTTAAAAATATGTAGAAGGATTGTTGAAAGTCTGAACAAAGATTATACCAGGGAGCACTCCTGATGGACCCTTAACACTTACGTGACAGAATCTCATGATCTATTGTTATTAGAGGGCTGTACACATGTATTTTGTGTTTGCTATTTACGTATTTACCTAGATGAACTAACTACTTGGCCACTCCTCTAAAACCAGATGTTAACAGTCGTCATGGTATGGATTTTCCTAGAAACTTGATGCAATACTAAGTGCACATTTACATTCTCCCTTCCAATTTTCGTGCTAGTTCTGAAAGCGTTAGCCAGAAAGAGACAGAAAAAGAAAATCACTAAAATCTAAAATCTGTACGTCATAGCTGCTCCAGAATTTCTGTGCAGGCAAGGGTATTGAGCTCTATTTTCACAGAATTTATAAATCAAGAAAATGCCAATGGACCATATTAAATCATGGTGAGAGGGTGAATAGCTAATTGAATGCAGGTAGACCAATCTCCATGGTGTCTCTGATATCCTAGAAGAAGAATATCCCCAGCAAAAAAGAAGCTGTCCCTCTCTAGAATAGAAAATTAGGTTTTGTCTGGTGGAAGATTCTAGAAAATCAACAAGTTTCAAACAGTTGTATAGAAGACTTTTCAGAGGTGTAATAGTTTACAATGTCATAGGTATGGCAACAACCTGATTCCTTCCTTTAAACAACATCTCTCTCTCTCTCTCTCTATATATATATATATGTTGCCTTAATATACATATATATGTATGTGTATATATATAGAGAGAGAGAGGGTATGTAATTACACATAACCAACAGCTTAATTGTCCTTCAATGCAGTGTTTCTTAAATGATCTGTGGTTACAAAAAAAAGAGAAAAAATTAAAAAATGTCTGCTTTTGTTTGTTTATTAACTTCTGTTCTATTGCAGATGATAACAGTAAGTGGCTGAACTACGTGTAACCCACCATGTGGATTGACATCACCCAACATGACCAGACGCTGATGAACAAGAAGAGTCCACTGATCACTTGCTTGGATGTCACAGCACTGACAAGTAACTGTAAAACTTTCTAAATACTAATTCTCGATTTCTGTTCTTTTCTTAACCTAGACCATAACAAACAGTGCTGGTCCACAGATCATACTTTGGGTGGCACTGGTTGAAAAGCATATAGCTCCAGGCCGGGCATGGTGGCTCATGCTATAATCCCAGCACTTTGGAAGGCTGAGACAGGAGGATCGCTTGAGCTCAGGAGTTTGTAACCAGCCTGAGCAACATGGGGAAACCCCATCTCTACAAAAAATTAGCCTGGTGTGGTGGTGCGCACCTGTAGACCCAGCTACTCGGGAGGCTGAGGCTTGAGGCTGGGAGGCAGAGGTTACAGTGAGCTGAGATTGAGCCACTGCACTCCAGCCTGAGCAACAGAGCAAAATTCTGTCTCAAAAATAAAATGATAAAATTAAAAGCATATAGGTCATATCCAGCAGCGATCGAAAAATAGACAATTGAAACAAAAATGTCCCACTGCTCCTCTTTGCTGAGTTTGGTAAGTATCTTGACATAGCAAAACAATCTGTTTCTAAACACTGTCACCATTTGCAACTACTTATCTTTCTGAGTTTTAACTTACTCAATATTACACAATTAAAGTAAGATAAATTGGATATTGAAACTGAAAAATCATAATAGACCCAGACTCCTGCAAATACATTCTATACAAAAATGTAAATTTCATTATAAAATCCATGACCCCAGTAGAGATTCGTAACATACAATGGCCCTGAAACATCCTGCAGAAATAAGGTGGATGACCCTTTCAGGGGTCTATGAGTTATTTAACCACAATACCCATTCATTACATTGTATCTAGGAACATGCTGATTTACATATTTTGAGAAATGCTGAAGAAGAACCTTGTAAGTATCCCTTGTCGTTTCTAATGCCTCATATTTCCTGAATCCTTGTATTGCTAATGCAGATTCCTTAACATTTTATTACACACACACACCCTCTCCCTAACATGCACACTTTTTAAATGCATCCAAAATTTCTATTTTCTGCCTAGAAATAAAAGACATCTATTTTCAGTACTGAAATGAGGTCCTCCATTTTCAGTAATGATAATCAGAGCTTTGTTGGGAGCATAATTCCTCAGTTCTAAGACAACTAGCTATTGTGCCTGTAAGTAAAACACAAGAAACCTATTTTGAGATATGGATGCTGGAGAATTGCCAAGACTCACCAACTAGCTGAAGGACTCAGTCTTATAGCCGGTGACCCAGAGAGCAAGGTTCAAATCTGTACCTCAGCCAAAGTAAATGTTCATGCATGATTGACTCTTACTATCACCTGAGGATACTAAAAGCAACAATGTTAAATATATCATTGCCGAGGTTTTATAAAACAAGAGTGAACTTTCTACTTCCAAAGACCTATTTACCAATGCTAAAGCTCAAACCAAAATGGATGAGACTCATGTAATCCACCTGATCCCTTCTAGCCAGGTTTCTCAACTTGACAGCCCAGCTCACGCTACTGAAAGCCTCCTGTTAAAAATGCAGCTTTCAAAAAAAAATGCAGTTTTCATATGAAAAAATGTCCAACATCACTAATCATTTGAGAAATACAAATCAAAACCACGAGTTACTATCTCACACCAGTCAGAATGACTACTATTAAAGAGTCAAAAAGTAACAGATGCTGGCAAGGTTGCAGAGAAAAGGGAATGCTTACACACTGTTGATGGGACTGTAATTTAGTTTAAGCCATTGTCAAAAGCAGTGTGGCAATTCCTCAAAAAAGCTTAAAACAGAATTACCATTCTACCCAGCAATCTCATTATTGGATATGTGCCCAAAGGAATATAAATTTTTCTGCTCCCCACAGATATTAGGGCCAGAAAACAATAATAAAATTAAAAAAATCATTCTACTATAAAGACACATGCACAGATATGTTCATTGCAGCACTACTCACAATAGCAAATACATGGAATCAACCTAAATGCCCATCAACGGTAGATTGGATAAAGAAAATGTGGTACATATACACCATAGAATACTATACAGCCATCAACAAGAACGACGCCTTGACCACTGCAGCAACATAGATGGAGCTGGAGGGCATTATCCTTAGTGAACTAATACAGGAACAGAAAACCAAATACCGCATGTTCTCACTTATAAGTGGTAGCTAGACTATCAGAACACATGGACACAAGAGGAACAACAGATCCCAGGGCCTACTTGAGGGTGGATGGTGAAAGGAGGAAGAGGATCAAAAACTACCTATTGGGTTACTATGCTTATTACCTGGGTGACAAAATAATCTGTACACCAAACCCTCATGACATGCAGTTTACCTATATAACAAACCTGCACATATACCCCTGAACCTAAAGTAAAAATTTTAAAAATGCAGTTTTCCCTAGATTGTAGTGAAAATGGGACAACTGTACAAATTACTAAAAAAAAAAAATTGAAATGTACATTTTCAATGGATTATTGAATGGTATATAAATTATACCTCAAGAAATATATTAAAAGTAAGAAAATTTAAAAACCACAGCTCATGGCTGGGCACGGTGGCTCACAGCTATAATCCCAGCACTTTGGAAGTTGGGTGGATCACCTGAGGTCAGGAGTTTGAGATCAGCCTGACCAATATAGTGAAACCCTGTCTCTACTAAAAATACAAAAGTTTGCCAGGTGTGGCAGTGTGCACCTGTAGTCCCAGCTACTCGGGAGACTGAGACAGGAGAATGCTTGAATCCAGGAGGCAGAGCTTGCAGTAAGCTGAGATCGTGCCACTGCACTCCAGTCTGGGCAACAGAGCGAGACTCAGTCTCAAAAAAAAACAAAAAAAAAAAACGAAAAAAAAAAAAATAGTTCATGGACCTCATCCCCAGCTCCCAGCTAGTCAAGGTAGTAGGTGTATGATAGAGTTTAGGAATCCACCATTATTTGTAAAGAATCATGTCATTCTTCTGAAAATCAAAGTTTATGCTAGACATTCTAAACTATATCCTGGAACTAAGCTGGACCATCAGAAAGCAACATTTTGCCTGGGTTGCCTCCAAAGTCATTTCACTGAGTTGCTGTCATTAAGCAATGCCGCCAGCAGGGAAAACCCCTAACAGGAGGCCATTCTTTTGCTTTAGGATGTTTTGGTATCATCCAACCCTCTTCCTAACGGGGAGAGGAAATCATGCAATTAAAAAAATATATGCTAGGTACCAACAAAAGATTTCCCTCTCCCAAGGAATGGCTATGTTTGTTTATTTATGTAAATAATTGAACTGACATTACTTCCTCTTTGAATGTGCTTGCTAGGAAGGTCAGAAACCAAAAGTTCTTTTAACTCGAGTAACTGTATTGGAACTAATTGTATTTATCTCCAAGTATAACGTATAACTTCTATAGTCTTGATATCTTTTTGCGTATTTTCATGTGATAGTAAACAATCTTGTAAATTGCCCCAAATCCTTTGTGAAATCAGACAAAATAAATAATTACAAATAGACATAAATACATATAGAACTGGCACTGTAAAAAACTCCTACAAAATAAACAATTCAATCTTCTGAATAACTAGAAAAGAAAAAGAGATTACCAAATGAAAATAGAATCCCTCTAGTCACTTGGATATATTTGTAGTTATGTGCGCAAAGGCATTGTGGTATCGCTTTGAACTAATGAATTAGCCACGATAGGAAGGTCTCTAGCATTGTGGCCCTGAGAGGTCTTGGCACATGGTACTAATTCCTTTGAAGGAAAACATCTCTATCAAGGAGCAGAAAGACCTTCCCCTCAATTCTGTAGCTCTCAGCCAATATACTGGAGGGATTTGGGTGTGGGTTGCAGTTACAGTACAGGGGAGGAACCTTTGGTACCTATGGGGGAAGTTGTAAGAGTTAGCTTCTGTATACCAAACAGCAAGATTTGGAATTCGGAAGACACCTCTGGTCAATTCTACCTTCCTACTCCATTTGTAATGTATTCTAAGTATGATGGAAAAACACTTAAAAGTTTCGAGCAGGGGAGTGATATGATCTATTGGAAGTTTCTAAAGGATTTTTCTGAGAGTTTTGCGAAAAATAGATGAAAACTGGTGGGTGGGAGTGGGCAAGACTGATAACAGGGAAACCCAGAGACTGTCTAAGATTCAACATCCACTCAGGCATTAAAACTAAAGTAACAAACTAGGAAAAAGAAAGACACTGCTTTAATCTGATAAATAGTATCTTCAAACAAGTCCAGACAAGAGACGATGAAGCCTCGACTAGAGTCATAGGATAGCAGAGGAGACAGTAAGACGTGTCTGGATAGATCTTGCAGGTAGAGCAAATTAGATGTGCCGTTGGACTGAATTCCAGTTTCACCAACTTATCTGAAGCCTCAGTTTTGGTGTTGTTTGTCCAGAAACTATAGTGAAAAATAAGATTTGGTCACAATTCTAAATGAGCTTTCAACTGATAGCAGTCATCATATTAATAAAAAGAAATCTAAAGCAGATTGCCTTTATGCTATATTTTTTTTTTTTGAGACGGAGTCTCACTCGTCTCCTGGGTGCGATCTCGGCTCACTGCAACCTCTGCCTTTTGGTTCAAGCGATTCTCATGCCTCAGCCTCCTGAGGCCTGTAAGCTGAGATTACAGGTACCCACCATTATGCCTAGCTAATTTTTTGTATTTTTAGTAGAGACAGGGTATCACCATGTTGGCCAGGCTGGTCTCAAACTCCTGAGCTAATAAAACAGATATAAATGAGCAATTTCCTGCGAAACTACATCCTGAAAATGACTCAAGAAGATATAGAAAATATAAATAGAATTATAGCCTTTAAAAGATTAAATCACTTGTTATATATACACACAGAATCACCAAGCCAAAGCTGTTTAAAGGGTAATTTTTTCTAAATGTTATGGAATAATCTTAATCTCGTGCAAACTATTTCAGAGAATTGAAAAGGGCAGCAAGCTATCCGGTTCATTTTATTAGGCTACAACAACCTTACCCAAGAAACAAGCAAAGAATGTATGAAAAAGGAAACGATCAACTTATCTGAGCATCGGTATAAAAATAATTTTTTACAAAGAATTGAAAAACTAAATCCAACAACATTAACCTGCTATCTCACACCATATACAAATATTCGAAATGGATCATAGATCTACATAATAAAACTTCTAGAAGAAAATAGGAGACAATCTTAGCAATCTTGGAATAGATCAAAGTTTTTAGATAGGTAAGACACAGAAGACATAAGGCATTAAAAAAATGACAAATCGAACTTCAAAATTAAACAATTTTGGTTTTAAGGGACACTTTTTTTTTTCTTTTTTTTGAGATGGAGTCTTACTCTGTCGCCAAGCTTGAGTGCAGTGGCGCGATCTCAGCTCACTGCAACCTCTGCCTCCTCCTGGGTTCAAGTGATTCTCCTGCCTCGGCCTCCTGAGTATTTGGGACTATAGGCACTTGCCACCACGCCCAGCTAATTTTTGTATTTTTAGTAGAGACAGCGTTTCACCATATTGGCCAGGATGATCTCGATCTCTTGATCTCATGATCTGCCCACCTCGGCCTCCCAAAGTGCTGGATTTACAGGCATGAGCCACCACACTCAGCCAGGACACTATTTTTAAAAACAAAAGAGCAAGTCACAGACTAGAAAAAAAATTCCCAAAACATAGATAAAGGACTTGCAGCCTATACCAGAATGTATATAAAGAATGCTACAACTTGATAATAAGAAGACAAACAACCTTCTGAGCCAAATGGATGGTCTTTAAAAAAAAAATTTTAAGAAAAAAAAGAAGACAAACAATCCAATGTTTAAAATGAACAGAAACTTTGAATAAACACTTTACAAAAGAAGATATACAGATAGCCGATAAGCACATGAAAGGATGGAAAACAGCATTAGTCATTAGGAAAATGTGAATTAATATCATAATGATGTATCATTACACAAAAGAATGGCTAAAAATTAAAAGATAATAATACCAATTAAAGACAAGGATGTGGAGCAACCAGAATTCTCATATACTATGGTAGAAATATATAAAATAATACAACCACTTGAGAAAATAGTTTGGCAGTTTTTTTAACACATTAAACATGTATCTACCATATGATCCACACATTCTACTCCTCAGCATTCACCCAAGAAAAATGAAAACATGTCCATAAAAGGATGTGTACATAAATATTCCTACAGTTTATTTCTAATAGCCAAAAACTGCAAACAATTCAAATGTCCATGAACAAATAAGTGGATAAGCAAATTGTGATAAATCTATAAATGGAATACTACTCAGGAATAAAAAGGAATAAAGGGTGGATTTAACTATAGAAATGTATTATTGTAATTTACATTACCAATTAAAAGAAAGAAAAGAATTATGATCTTCAATTAATTCAGAAAAAAAAACACCTTCTATAAGTCAATATCCACTCAGGCATTAAAACTAAACTAACAAACTAGGAAAAAGAAAGACACTTCTTTAATCTGATAAATAGTATCTTCAAACAAAAACCTACAACAAACAGAATACTTAATGATGAAAAGTCAGAAGTGTTTCCTTTCAAATTAGAAACAAGCCAAGGTTGTTCAACCACTACTTCTTTTCAATATTGTACTCAAGGGCAGACAACTCAATGAAAAATAAACTGCAAAACTATTAGATAGGAAAAAAATAACTTATTACTTATGGGCAATGGCACTGTGCCCATAAAATCTCCGGACTATTTTGTGGAAAGACTGCTAGAACAAAGAAAAAGAATTAGAAAGGATGCTCGATAGAAGATTAATTTTTTATTCTGTTCCATTACATCAACAATGAGAAAATTATAAAAGGAATCGTGTTGCTGCTCCCTCCACAATAAAAAGTGAAAATGACAGTATAGTCAGGAGGCTATAATTTATGCAAAAAAGTCAGATTTTTTGCTGAGGACAACACCTTGGACCTCTGAAGCGTTTGATGCAGAGGTCAACAGCCATATTTGAGTTTTTGGAAGTTTACTCTTGCTGCAGTGAATTGGCAAGAGCAAACAAAGCCACAAACTCCATCTGAGCTATGAATACATTTTTCAAACATCCTAAAGGCAACTGCTTTCAAAACAATAACCAGCTTAAACCAACAGGATGAAAATTCTGTTAACAAAAATCAAATTCTGCCTTTCAATTCAAAAAGGAATTTATACAAATATGAAACAGCAGCCTGATGAAATAAAGATGTGAAGAGTCCAGTGGATGATAAGTTTATGAGAGGCCCGCAGTGGGTGACAGCTATTAGGAAGCTATTAGGAGATTATAAATTGCAATAACAACCACCAGAAGAAAAAGGAAATCTCCTGGCCTCTCTAATAGCCTTGTAGGCTGTTATGTCCTGTTTCCTGTTTTGAACACTTTTAGCCATGTTTTAAGAGGTGACTTTAAACATTAGCATCAGCAGAGCCAATAGTGGAGGGGCAGATGGCCATAAATTGTCTTGATGCTTCTATGCATCAAAACCTGTGTCCTCAAAGCATGATGTAGGCTGATTGGAAAAAAAGAAAGAGACGAAGGAAGGAAGGAAGGAGAAGGAAAGGGAAGGGAGGAAGGAAAGAGAAGGAAAGGGAAGGGAGGGAGGGAAGAAGGGAGGGAGGGAGGGAGATAGAATGAAAGAAAGAAAGAAAAGAAAGAAAGAAAGAAAGAAAGAAAGAAAGAAAGAAAGAAAGGAAAAGAAAAGAAAGAAAGAAAGAAAGGAAAGAAAGAAAGAAAGAAAGAAACGAAAGAAAGAAAGAAAGAAAACAGAAAAGAAAGAAAGAAAGAAAACAGAAAAGAAAGAAAGAAAGAAAAGCAAGCAAGTGTGCCCTGGGCATGTTGGCTCATGCCTGTATAATCCCAGCACTTTGGGAGGCCGAGGCGGGAGGATGGCTTGAGCCCAGGAGTTCAAAGTGACACCGTGTGTCCATAAAAAAAAAAAAAAAAAAAAAAAAAAAAACAGAAAAAATTAACCAGACATGGTGGCGTGTGCCTATAATTCCAGCTACTTGGGAGGGTGAGGCAGAAGGATAACTTTGAGCTCAAGAAGTTGAAGCTGCAGTGAGCTGTGATCACGCCACTGCACTCCAGCCTGGGTGACAAAGGAAGGCCCTAATTTAAATTTTTTTTAAAAAAACCAACAACCTATATCCCTTCCCCTTGCATCTGAGTGGGCTCTATGACTGCTCTGATCAATAGGATATAGCTGGCTCTGTGACAGTTTCTGGGACCAGTTACTGGTGACCTTCACTTCTTTCATCTTGGAGTACTGAAAAAGTCAACCCAGCCACATGCAGAGGCCTCATGGAAAGGTAGATGCCCAGCCTGTCTCAAGCTATTACAGGCTGTAGCTATTTTTTTTTCTTTTTTTTTTTTTTTGAGACGGAGTCGCTCTGTTGCCCCAGCTGGAGTAAAGTGGCACGATCTCAGCACCCCCCAGGTTCAAGCGATTCTCCTGCCTCAGCCTCCCGAGTAGCTAGGATTACAGATGCCCACCACCACACCTGGCTAATTTTTGTATTTTTAGTAAAGATGGGGTTTCACCATGTTGCCCAGCCTGGTCTTGAACTCCTGACCTCGGGTGATCCGCCTGCCTTGGCCTCCCGAAGTGCTGAGATTACAGGTGTGAGCCACCATGCCCAGCCTTCAACAAATAACTTTGTGGAAAAGCTTTAAAACTAAAGGAAGAAAAGATAAATGTTTGAGGTACTGGATATCTCAATGACCCTGATTTGATCATTACACATTGTAATCAGGCATCAGAATATCACATGTACCCCTAAAATATGTACAACTATTATATATCAATTTTTTAAACTTCAGATTCAATTAAATTCATTCAACCCAGAGGAAAAAAAAAAAGACTGGTAGAGATGACCCTTCACTACCATCTTGCTGTCTACTTTCTCACATTTGATAACTCACTACAGTCCAGAAACTGCGCTCATCATTCCATAGTATTCTCTCACTTATGCCTCATAAAACCCTATAACATACGGTCTTATTCCTTTTTCACAGGTGAAGAAACCAAGGCACAGAGAGGTTAAGTAACCATCCCAAAGGCACAGCCAATAAATCCTGAACCCCTACTCAGCTGCCTTGCTGCCTGGGCAGACTAAAGAATGCTTCTTACTCAGAGCAGTGATTTTGATTTTACTAAGAAGCTCCTGGGAAGCTCTGTTCCGTGGTTTCCATAAATGCTTTTATTTGATTTTCAGATGAATTACTAATCTGTGGTGTTATGAACAGCAGAAAGGAGAATAGATTGAGAGTGCTGTTCCTCTCATGTAGAGGTGGCAGTTTGTTTGGTAGGGGGAGCAGGGAGGAGGTCCAGGTACGGCTTGAGAAAAAAAATACCAACAACCCTTCCCAGCCTTCTCCCCCAAAAGATAGGTTATTTCACAAATCAGACAAATACCATATAGCAGAGTGCACCTCCTTGAAAACTGGAAAATAAATTGCATTGACCCAAGGAGAACAAGATGTGATAAAGAAAGTTAATCATTATTGTTCTTCTCCATTAAAAACAACAACAAAACTTTAAAAAGAGCCTGTCCTAAAAATCAGATAAACAAAACACAATGTTGTTGTTTTCAAGAGTCAGTTTATCTAATAAGGCAGCCTCTATATATCTGTCCAAAAAGAAGTGAAAGTTCATTCAGCTTGGGTTTGTCATCAAAATATTGATATTAAAAAGTACTGAGATGGCAATCAATTGGGATGCCTAATATATATATAAATATATGTATATATATATTTACAGATCATCTCTCGAACTTGAGTAGTTGCTTACAAAGCTATGTATAGAAGTGTTTTCTGCAGGACTTTGGATGAAATGACCCTTCAAGGTGGTTTGGTGTCTTTCAAGTACACGGCTGTGTTTATACCCCATCCCGGATCAGACAAGCTTCACTAACCACAGAAGTTGGGATAAAAGCCAGATGCATCCCACACATCCCTGTGGTCCTCCTGCCTTCTGGCAAACTCTAGGACCAGATTGAAAAATCTGTGCCCAGTTTGGAGGCCAAGTTTGGTGTGATCCGGGGATGATTTATATGGCTCTGGGTGGAGTCCACATGACATGTGCTACTTTGGCCAAGTTTAGCTTTGGAGTTTCTGACTCATTTGAAGTAAAATGTACCAGGTGGGGACAGATGGGCTCCCCAACAGGGACCAGAGGGGTTTCCTCCAAATCTTGTGGGACCCAAAAACCACTGAATTTCTCACGTCCCTATTCAAAGGCCTAAAAAACAGGCAACACAGGTGGTGTCAGGGAGAAGGAGCTGGATGTAGAACGGCTTTCCAGGATTTGCCAAAAACAAAAATAAATTGCTTTTAATTTCTGAAAGGAGAAAGGCTCGATTGATTTTACAGGCTCTCCTCTAAACAGCAATTTACATGCTGAAACTGTAAAGCTGAAGGTAAAATATCCCTTCCTGGTGATTTGAAATCCGTTGATTAATCTCAAGTTGATGACCTTGTTCCCCTGCAACAATAGAACTTTAATTCATCTCACTCAGACTGCCTCTAACTAGTTTTCAACAATCACTAAACAACCAGCACATAGTGGCTATCCGAAGAATAGAATCCTTATTAATAAATACAAATTAAATGAAGCATATCAAAAGAACCTGATCCCAATACCAAAGTAAATAAGGACTTTCTCTGCATTTAAGAGCAAAATACATCCCATTTGGAAAAATCTCAGGTACTCTAAAGCACTGTTGTCTGATAGAAATAAAATGCAAGCCACAAATGCAAGCCATGTATGTAATTTTAAATTTCCAAGTGGCAACATTAAAACATGAAAACAGGCTAAAATTAATTTTTAAAATAGACTTTTATTTAACTCAATATATCCAAAATATTATTGTTTCAACATGCAATCAATGTAAAAAAAAAATGATGAGCTGTTGTACATTTTTTTTCCACAGTATGTCTTTGAAATCCTGTGTGTGTTTTATACTTAAGAACGCATCTCAGGTTGGATGGTTTGCATTTTCAATGCTCTATGGATTTATGTGACTAGCGGCTACTATTATTGGACAGGGCAGCTTTACCATAATAGCCACGCTAAATACATGTCAGTAAGCAAATTTTATAGTTAACTCAGATACAAGTGACCAGAATACAAAGAATGGTTTTGATCTTACAGAAATGGCAACATTTGGGAAGCAATATAGAAGCAGGCTATCAGGACTCTGAAAAGAGCCTTCCCCAAATTTCTCCCCCATGTGCCTCAGTTTCTCCATCTATAAAATGAGGATAAGAGCTCTAAGTATCTCATATGGCTTAGTGGGTTACAACAGTTCATACAAGTAGACTCTTTGGAACTGTGCCTGGAATATCATAATAATCAACAAATCTTAGCAAGAAGAGGCTGATGATAAATATCTTGAAGGCAAGCACTGTTTCTTATTCACCACGATAAGCCCCAGTACCTACCACAGTCCTATTACACTGAAGGTGATCAATGAGCATTTTCTTTTAAGATATTAAGAGCGGTAGAGACTGTGATGTGCTTCCCAGATTCTTCTTTGAGAAATAAAAGGAATTTTACCCAGGCTGCTAGGAGTGCTGCTAGCAAATAGTCCTTAGCTACCATCTTCCTTTGGGGATTGCCCCAGCTAAAGAGCAATGCCTTGGTAACGTCAAACTCCTTCTCCAAGGTGGTTCACTTACAACACAATGACTGTTGGGCAGGCTGTCTGCTCCTCAGGGAAGAGAGTTCTGAAAGGCCATTCCAGCTCCAGAGTTCCTTGTCCTTGTGTATATATATCCTTGGGCATGAACCATACTCCACTTCTCCCTCTACCCCATTCTGTTTTCTTCCCCTCCCTTCCACTGGTGCCAATCCCAAACGCACTCCCCAGTAAACATCCTGTATGTGAATACACAACCCAGAGAATGCCAACTGCAATGAAAAGAAACAAGAACTGCCTATTGAAAGAATAGTTAACACCATGAATAAATAATATTTACCAATGTTTTCTTAAAAATTTCTATTAACCAGGTCAGTACAAATATTGCCAGTATACCACGCAGCACAGATTCTCTCCTTGAGTCTTCCCACCAGAAGTACATTTTTTTTCCAAGATACACAACCAAGCGGTGACAGAAGAAATGAGAACAGCTGGGAGCATTGATACTCTTTTTAAGAAATCTTCTTTCTTCTTTGGGTTACCCAAGACCCACATGCTACAACCAGGCACATGCCAGAGTGAGCCTAAACCACTGGGTTCTCTCGCATCTCGGACTTTCAAATTCTTAAATTTGCCCTTTACTTAAAAAAGTCAATGATTTCACCAAGAAAGTTTGATTAGTTTCTTTTACTTTCTGTAATGAAGTGCCATCCTTTTTACACTTGAAAGGATCTTTGTAATAATGCAACATTGATCTTTTGAATACAGATGAGCTAACCTAGATAATAGGATTTAGAATGTGAAAGGCTGGACTTGCGATGATATTTAAGGCTCCAGTGCCATCAAGAGGAATTACAGCACAAAACATGTTTCCTGAGACATTGTCTGATGCCTCATAAATAAATGTAGGATCATGTTTTCTCCTGCACATAGTTTTTATTTGTTTCAACATCTTAAAAGAAGTCAATATGCTGTGTCCTCAGATGTCAATCATCCAGTACAAAAAAGAGAGAGAGAAGAAGAGACAGATTTAGCTCTGAGATCTGTCTTCTTTAGTCTGCAGCCTTAAGGATCTAGGTCTAGAACTGGGATTCAAATCTGATACTAGAAAACAGTTCTAATAAAACTTTAGCAAAAATGGAAAGACAAACATTCAAAGATTATTTTGCACCAAGTTCTGTTAGGGGCTGGGGATACAAAATCAATTGAACACAATTCAAGCCTTGAAGAACTGACAAGAGGAGATGGGAGAATAAAGTTTTGGAAAGTGAGGTGGATTCCCCAGGAGCCATATGGGAGGGTGTCATTCTTCCATCTCCCCATTCTTTAGAAAAAAACAGAGACTTTGTGGTGGTCCTATATTCCAAGAGAGGCTGAGCAGGTACTTCTTTATATGAAGGCTCACACATAGTGGGTAGCTCTTGCTCAGTCAGGGAAAATTCCCTGTCACCTGTGTATGGACCAATAATACATTTAACAGTAGAGCAAGGTAAAAAAGAGCTATCCCAAAAATCTCAATTCAATGACAACTGCAGGAGGATCCATGCTACTATTCTCTCTACTAATGGGTATGTATGAAATTATCCATAATTTTGAAAAAAAAAAATAACTCCAAATCTAGCTTGGGACAGTGTAACTAAGTCACATACAGCATCGAGTGCTAAGTATGAGACACCAAGCACAAAATATTTAGAGACCAGAGGGCTCAGTGTGGGCTAAACTGATTGAAGAAGCCTTTGAGACTTAGGTAATATAACGACTGATAGTTATTGCCCTCTTGTTCTGTGCCACATGATATTAGCAGCATATCACCTGCAGTTTATCATTTAATCCTAACAAGGACTGTATGAGGGAGTTACCTCTATTAATAGATGAGAAAGCTGAGGTCCAAAGTGAAGTAACTTACTCCAGAGTTTACAATTATCAGATCGTGGAACTGGAATTGGAACTGTTTGGCCCAAGAGCCTAAACTCTTCAACAACCAAACCAGACCAAATACTCGACAAAGAGCTAGGATGGATCAGAAAGGCATAGAGCCAATAATGAAGATTGGGATACTGAGACAGGCCACCAGGAAAGGCAAATTGAGAGAACACAGGTAGTAATGTAAGCCATGTCATGAAGGGAAACTAACAATACAGAGTCCAGTTTGGGGTCTGGGTAGGATGCCAGACCTTGGAATGACAAATCAGGCCAAAGGAATTAGAAAATGTACAGGAGCCCAAAGTGGGAATGCACTTACTGGAATGCCTTATAAGACAGGATTTTGCTTACTAGGGAAGCCGGAAAGAGCATAGTTCTAGATGCAAAAAATGAATTCTCAGCAGAGTATCATCAGGGCTAATTGATGCCCTCATCATACCCTGCCTAGGAATAGAATTAGTCCTCAAGTCTGGCCTTGGGCTCATTACTTAGGAATTCAGTCACCACAACTATAAGAGAGCTGTATCCTCCAAAACACATAGTATGGCATTGTAGCCCCATGAAATATTTTAAAAGAAAACAAAAAAGGATGGGAAGAGGAAGGAAGAGAAGGAGGAAGGGAGGAAGAAAGAATAGAAGAGGGAGGGAGGAAGGGTGAGTTTTAAATTCCTAGGTTTAAATTGTTTGAGAAACCCTGCATGCAATTGCATCTTTTGAGGAACTTATAACACACATTAGCATAAAACTCCATTTGAAAAAAACAATCATTCTCCAAGCTTATTTGACCACTGAACCCCACGGGGCACACTCTAGAAACAAATAGTTTAGAGAAATGCAGGGGCAGAGAACCACACCAACTTTTGCAGAAAAAAAGAAGAGTATCACAGAAAGTGCGGATGGCCTGAGAAAAACGCATGAAAAGGCACAAGGATTAACCAGGAATTATGGTTGAGAAGAGGTGAAGATTCAGCTGGAAAAACACTGGGGCCAGATTACAAACGACTTGGAAAGCCTGAATAGACAGAAAGAGGGGAGGTTCCTGAACTGAGCAATCATAACATAAGCAGCAAAGATGGAATGCCCTAGATCTAAGAGCTCAAGATCTGCATTGAGATTAAATCTAAAGGAGCGTGGGCTCCAAGGGTTGGGGAGGTGGGCTGTGGTTTTCAATCAATGGAAGTGTATGCAGTGAAAAGTGCAGGCTCTGAAATCAGACATTTCTGTTTGAAAGTCAGCATTGTCATTTGCCCCCTGTGTAACCTTGAGGAAGTGCTTAACCGCTCTCTCCATCCCCTTTTCAGCAATGGAAAACTAAGTTTTAAAGAGAGTATGTGATTTTCCCAACATCCCCATCTAGAAAGCATCACAGCCAGGATTCAAAACCAAATGCAGCTGCCCCCAGAACCGTTGGCTTTGAACACAGTATTCCACCTTATCTGAGATCTTTTTGCTTTCAGCTCCTCAAGGGCAAGAGAGCCAGCCACTCACCCGATCTCCATGTTCTCTGTCTGCCTGGTACCCCTGGGCCTGGTCTCCTGTTAATCAGCTGAAAGCACCATCTTACTCACTTCCCCCACAGGAAAGATTTCATTGGGATATAAAGTTACATAAGATCTGTGCTATTGTTTTGAAAAATTCACCAAACTTCACCGTTAGGTAACATATTTTTATTCCAGACTCTAGCTATTACAGTATTATCTTATTTTAAGCTAACAGATACACCCAATTCAGGTATAACACTGGACACAGTTCAGGTGACAGAGCCAGCACCACCACTCAGATATTTTGGTGGCTTCTATTCTTTGAGCAGCGTGGTTTAGCACTTTTGGGCACTAGGAAATTACCCAAGGCCAGCACCTGCCAGTTTCCTTTTTGAGTCACCTCATTCTGCGCGTGATGCTCAACTCTAGGGCTCACTAGATCTAAGGGCTTCCCCCGCGCCCCATCTCTCCGTTTCCCAAATTTGAACCTCAGGAGGCCTGGGGTGAGCAGCCCTGGCTCCTTAGCGGCTAGAGAACCGGTTCCGCATTGGAGCCGCAGCCACCGGCTTATCCCGGACCGGCCGCGGCGCTGCGGGTCTTTGGTAGCGAAACGCCCGCAGGCAGCACCTCTGGAGGTGAGTGTGGGAAGAAAGCCCGACTGAGCCTGGGCTTTGACTTGTAAACAGAGGCTTTGAAAGAGCAAAGTTGTGAGTTTGTCTCCACTAAAGCAAACTTCCTCTGCTGTTTGCTTTGGGAGATTTGCCGACGTATCTGCAGAACAAGAATGGATTTCCTGTCTGTTCCTGCAGCCTCCTCCAGCTACGTGCAGCTCAGCTGCCACCGCGAGGCTGCAGAGCGGGCATGGAGACGCGTCTGGGTCAGAGCCCACGATCCAGAGGGTTTTCCCCTCCCGCTCTCCTTCTTTAACCCTTTCTTTCTCCCAGCTTAGTCAGGCAGTGTATCTGCAACTTGCCAAACGAGTGATGGTTAGGAGGCTCCGAGGAGCACCAGCCTTAAAACCCACTGCTTCCAAAATAAAGCTAAGGAAAAGTCAGGGCGTGGTCGACCTCTGAATGCGTGCCCGGTATGGCGCTAAGCAGTGTACCCATATAGGACAGTGACTACCTCGCAGGCTGTTGTAAGATTAAATGAGGTTGTCCCCATTGAACCATCAGGATAAAAGATGACTGGACTCTCAAGTGTCTTTGGGGTTTAACCAAGGACAACCCCAGGCCAGCCCACTTTTAAAGACGAAGCTCTCCCAGGTGCTGAAAATCGAATGCCCGCAAGGCCAGGCAATTACTCTAAGTGCTACAGCAGGGAGGTCTAGATTTAGGATCATTTTTTTTTCTTGAGACATGTGGCTCTCCTACTATACCTTTCTATTTTTTTTTTCCTTTGAGACGGGCATGGGTATTAAATTCTCATTTTCCTTTTTATTATAACGAAAAGAGTACAAACGTGGTTACAAAGGGCACCTCCCTTAGTGTCAGGAAAACAAAAGGGAAGATCTGTGTGTGCAGTGACTGCATAAAGCCACAAAGGTGGCTCTGCCGATTGTCACCAGGGGCTGTTTAGGCTAGAAATACCATGCTGTCCGATGTTTCAAGAAAAGCAAGAAACCTAGATCTTTAATGAGAAGACTTTGCATTTAAGCGTTGAAAACTAATTATTTAAAAATGGACAGGCCAATAGAACATGGCAAACCAAATATTCCCATAGAAAAGATGCTAGTACTGTCTACTTTTGGGTGAAACCTCTGCATTATTCTGCCTTAGGAAGAGTGAGCTGGTTAGCTCTGAGTGAAGACCTCCAGAACCCAGAGAGACTGGGGGACATTAGGAACCCAGCAGGACCAAGCCCACCCGTGAAAGGAACACTTCAGAGTTTCTGTGACCGCGGAGTAGTAAGGTCACACAAGGTATCCTCAGAGAAAGCTGGCTGTAGTCTCCCTACTTAATGGGCGTGGAGAAACATTAATCACAAAGATAATCCAATAGGAACAACAGGATTAGAATCATATCGAAAGGGTATTGGAGGGTTTGGGGGGGAAAGACGGGTTTATGTATTATCTCTGTGACATTTTCAATGAAATGCAAAATCAACAGAGCATCTTCTGCCAGGGTCACTGTGGTAATGAATGCTGACCTCAGCTTGTTAGCACACCAATCCCTCAAAACAGCAAAAAAGAGAATAAATCAACTGCCTTTGCTACCTTTATCAGCATAAACAAAGAGATAAAAATACGGTATAAAATTTTAACTGTCTTTCCCCATTCTACCTGCAAATGCGAAATTCCCCTGTGCTTCAATAAAGGAAAAATACATCCAATGAAGTCTAACAAATGTGCCATCTGTTCAGAAAGCAGCAGGCGAGCATCTTTTACACGTGACACCATTGCCCTCGTGTGGTCTAAAAGAATAGTGCAGCTGTTTCCCAAGGAGGCTTGAAAGGTTATGACTAAAAAATATAGTTTTAATAAATATAAAACATTTACAACACTGAACAATATATGAAAAAAAACTTACACTTTAAAGAACACAAAAACTGGGCTTATTGTGTTGACTGGAAACGTAAATTAAAAACACTAAAATAAAAATAAAGAGAATAAAGAACACAAATACCACTTACAATAAAACCTCTGTTCAAAACAGATTCCGGTCTCTGGGTTTCATTCCACACTGAATTACCTTATAGCAAGGAGAAGATATCAAGTGGGAAAAATGTCATTAAAATAGCTGAATAGCAAGGAAGTGCAATTCTCTGACCTAATGATGACATTGGACACTTCCCTGCCACAGGGGTCCATACCTGGCTTTTCATCTCACTGCCTTCCTGCGGGGTTGCTGCAAGGGAGACTGGCAGGGGGAGACCTGTTGCTTTTCACATTCATTTGTAGGCTCCACACCATCAGTTGTTACCTCTGCACCATTCAAGTCCAAAATAACCCCAGAGGTCATTTCTGGGTAGTCATCCTCTCACAGGGTAGGAGGAATTCAACACTTGGACACAGAGTAGAAAGGAAAACTTCCCCAGGATGGTGAACCAGACAGAATGGAAACAACGGTACACCTAAAACTACATAAATCATACCTTTATTTCCTTTTCCCATTTCCTGACTATAGGGTGACTCAATCAATAAACAATGATTTTCAGTGGAGTATATACAGATGTAAAACAAGGTGCCAGGCACACTCAAGATAGAAACCCTTCTGATCCAACTTCTCTGTAAAATGGAAATGATGCCATCTATTTAATCCTTACCATCACCCTAGGGAGGATTGAGGTGCAATAGGACTCTTTTTTTCCCTTGGGAATTAAAGTCTCTCCAAGATTGAACAAAGCCTGTAGGTTTTTAACATAACATTCTAGTTTGAATTTAGGTGCAAGTGCTAGATTCAAATTTCATGCATGTGATTGTTTCAGTGATAATCTGATAACATAGTGGGTAACTTGAGCTCATATAACCCAGCACTTGAAAGCCTAGTTGTTCCCAGTAAGTGTCAAAACCAGGCCAGTTGGTAACAAAATAAAAGACCCTTAAGCTTTTATTTTGGGAGCCTGACATAGCTGCCAGGTCTACACAGCTGCAATCAGTGTTAGAAAATGCTGTCTGACTGGCTGGTACTAACCAGCTGGACCCAGAGCATCTGAGGGCTGCAGACTGCTGTGACAAGGCCCAGGCCCAACTCCCAGCACTGTGCCAGCCCTTGCCACAAAATCAACTGGCACTCCCTACTACTCAACTGGTAGGCAGAGGGCAAAATTGCTGGTCCACTTTTCTGTGTAAGGATTCACATTATAGGTCAATATCTGGAAAGAGGGGACAGGAAAGTGTCCTAGAAAACAGGCTTTCGCTTCAGACACACCCAAGTCGAAGCCCCAACCTCTGCCACTTATTACTTGTGTGATCTCAGCAAGTTAATCCATGTTTGAGATTATATCTTCATCTGTAAAGTGGGGCTGACAGTCCCTCACTCTTCAAGTTGGTGTGAGGACGCTTGGCAAGATCTTAACATAGTTCCTGGCAATCATTCATGTTAAAGAACGCTGTGAGAGCTGACATTGTAAATAAACAAAACTACATTTGAAGGCCAAGTCCATTTTAGCTTCAAGTGAACAAAAGTATCAAAGCAGAAGACCTTCATTTGTGATTTATTTTGCTTTTATTTATTTATTTGTTGAAACAAGGTCTCACTCCACTGCGCAGGCTGGAGTGCAGTGGCACAGTCAGAGCTCACTGCAGCCTCCATCTCCCCTATTCAGGCAATCCTCCTACCTCAGCCCTCCTAGTAGCTGGGACCACAGATGCGAGCCGCCACTTCTGGCTAATTTTTTAATTATTTGTAAAGACATGGTCTCCCTATGTTGCTCAGGCTGTGCAAGTGATTTAGACTGAAGAGACTATGAGGGAGGCAAACCCTCCATCATAAAGTTCAAGAGCAGGATTGGGAGTCAGAGAGCCTGGCCAACATGACCTGCAGTCATTTGTCGAACATTTACTTTCTCCCTTGTACCCTGTCAAGGGCCACTATCAATCATTTCTTTTCCTTCTGAGCCATCCCAGCAGCTGGGCTGACAAGGGTGAATGGCGAACTGATGACTCCTAAATGGAAGGTTTTCACACTGTCACGTTTCTCTGGCAGTTGCTATAGTCTTTTCACACCAGGGTGACCAGCCCTGCCCTGGAACTTTTCAAATGTGGTTCCCCCAGTACCTCTGGAAAGCAAGACCATGACCTTCTTTGTTTCTTCACTGTCAAGAACTGGGCAGAGGGGTTAAGCTTCCAGTCCCAAGTCTCTCTTCAACCTCATGTCCTTTCTCTACTTTGTATTCCAAGTCCTTTTATAGACCTATTCCCTACCGGACTCTTGGCCCTTGATCCCTCATCACCTTTTTTGTGAGCTTCAGTCCCAACTGCTTTGTACAGCTCCACTATCCCTTTCAATCATTCCACCTCCACATTTTTTTTGCCAGTGAAATATCGCCCCCTTTGACTTGCCTTGTCTGTATTGTTTTCCTCAATAAAAATTAAAAATGGGTTACGGCCTCAGTTTCAAGCTGGAGTTCTTTTTTAGACAGCTTTATTGTGATACAATTTACATACCATAAAATTTGTTTTTAAGTGTACAATTGAATGAATTATAGTACAATTACAGAGAACAATCATCACCGCAATCCAATTTTAGAACATTTCTGTCAACCTAAAAAGAAACCTCATGCCAATCACAGTCACTCCGTATTCTCACCCCCAGATTTTTGAACAGTTCATATAAATGAAATCGTAAACCTTGCATACGTTTGTTTCTGGTCAAACTGAGGGGTTTTTTAATATATCCTGGGACCTTGGACAGCGTCAGACCACATACCCTTCTGCTCCTCTTCCCTGGCTTGTTAGAGAAGATGTCCCCATTTCTTGACAATTCTTTGAGCAAATTCTATGTAGAGGCTGCCAGGCTTAGCCTGGGTACACAGTGATCAGCACTAGACATAGTTCCTGTCTTCACAAAATTACACAAATATTTATTGCACCCAAATAAATTTAAAGTTATAAATGTTATATGCTCTAAAAAGAGACAAAATCTTTATTTTAATCTGAGCTTATTTAATACAGCTTACAATAAATGCCTATTACCAAGAGAGCTAGCATCTTGAAAAACATAGATTTTCTGGTCAAAATGGAAATAGTGTTGTTCCTAAAAGTAAAGCATGGAATTCAATGCAACTGCTATCAAAATCTCAGCTGCCTTTTTTTGCAGATATTGACAAGCTGATCCTAGAATTCATTTGGAAATTCAAGGCACTCCAAATAGCCAAAACACTTCGAAAAAGAACAAAGCTGTAGCACTCAAACTTCTCAATTTTAAAACTTACTACAAAGTTACGCTAAGCAAGACTGTATGGTGCTAGCATAAAGATAGGGATATATATCAACGGAATAGAATTTAGAGGTCAGAAATCCATTTATTTTCAACAAGCGTGCCAAGGTAATTCAATGCGAAAAGAATAGTCTTTTCAGCAAATAATACTGAGACAACTGTATATCCACATGCAAAAATTAACTCAAACTCTATCAAAGTCCTAAATGTAAGAGTTAAAATTGTAAAACACAAAAAAGCAAATATAAATCTTTATGCTTGGATTAGGCAATGGATTCTGAACTGTGACACCAAAAACACAAGCAACAAAAGAAAATAAACAGATAAATTAGGCTTCATTATAATTTAAAACTTCTGTGCAGCAAAGAACATTATCAAGAAAGTGAAAAGACAACCTACAGAATGTTAGAATGTATTTTTAAATCATATATCTGAGGAGAATCTGGTATCTAAAACACATAAAGAACTCTTACAACTCAACAACATAAAGACAAACAACAATTAAAAAATGAACAATACTAACATGGTGAGATCCCATCTCTACAAAATATTTTAAAATTATTCAGGCACAGTGGCACATACCTGTAGTCCTAACCACTTGGGAGGCTGAGTGGGGAGGATCATTTGAGCCAGAGAGGTCAAAGCTGCAGTGAGCCATGATTACACCATTGCACTCCAGCCTGGGCAACAAAGCAAAGCCCTGTTGCAGAAAAAAAAGAGCAAAAGACTTGAATAGATATTTCTCTAAATAATATATACAAATGGTCAAGAAACACATGAAAAGATGCTGGGGTTACTAATAATGTATAATTTCATTTTATAGAGAGAAATCCTAATAAGTTATCACTTCACATGCATGAGGATGGCAATGACCACAAAGACCTACAATAACAAGTCTTGGTGAGGATGCACAGAATTGGAACCTTCATACGTTGCTGCTAGGGATGGAAAATGGTGCAGCTGCCGTGGAAAACAGTTTGGTAGTTTCTGAAAATGTTAAATATAGAGCTACCATATGACCCAGCAATTCCACTGCTTGGTAGATAACAAATAGAATTGAAAACATATGGTCACACAAAATTTTGTATATAAAAGTTTATAAAAGCACTATTCATAATAGTCAAAGTGGAGAAACAACCCAATCTTCCATCAACAGGTAAATGGATAAAGAAAATGCTGTATGTCCATATAATGGAATATTATTCAGCCATAAACAGTAATGAAGTACCAGCCAGGCATGGTGGCTCACACCTGTAATCCCAGCACTTTGGGAGGCCAAGGCGGGTGGATCACCTGAGGTCAGAAGTTCAAGACCAGCCTGGCCAACATGGCAAAACCCCATCTCTACTAAAAATACAAAAAATAGCTGGGCGAGTTGGTGGGCACCTGTAATCCCAGCTACTTGGGAGGTGGAGACAGGAGAATCTCTTGAACCCAGGAGGTGGAGGTAGCAGTAAGCCGAGATCATGCACCATTGCACTCCAGCCTGGGCAACAGAGTGAGACTCTGTCCAAAAAAAAAAAAAAGGTGATAAAGTACCTACACATGCCTCAACATGGATGAACCTTAAAAACAATTTTTTAAGCAAAAGAAGACCACATATTATATGATTCAATTTGTATAGGACTTTTATGATTCAATTTGTATAAAATGTCCTAAATAGGTAAATCTACACATACAGAAAGTAGGTTAATGATTGCCTAGGGCCAGAGGGTAGGTGGTGTAGGAGGATAGGAGGTGACAGCTAAAGGGCATGGAATTTCTCTTTGCACTGAGGAAAATATTCTGGAATGACATAGTGGTTGTAACTGCACAACTTTTTGACTATACTAAAAAACCACTGGATTGTATACTTTAAAAGGGTACGTGAATCGTATCTCCACAAAAAATAAGTAAGGCTTGGTCACCATAGACCCAGTTCAAACAATGCAGAAGTACGTAAAGGGTGAGAGCAGGTGTCTATATCTCTTTCCCTGATACAACCATGATTAAGCTCTTGTCTCCCGACTTCAAAGCTACTCTCGCACATTCTTCTTTGTGATGCTTCGACTGGGACTTCACACCTCACATTTCTTTTATTTTTTCCCCCAACTTTTATTTTAGGTTCAGGGGGTACATATGCAGGTTTGTTACATGGGTAAATTGTGTGTTGCTAGAGTTTGGTGTGCAATGACTTCGTCACCCAGGTAGTGAGCATAGTACCTGATAGGTAGTTTTTCAGTCTTCATGCTCCTCTTACCCTCCACCCTCAAGTAAGCTCCAGTGTTTATTGCTCCCCTCTTTGTGTCGGTTACCCCTCCCATTTCTGACTAGAGGGAGATTGGAGGACAGGAAGGGAGAGGAACATTTCACCTGCAGTTTGCTTGCTGTTTCTGTCAGTATCACCCCAGCAATGGTACTGAGCCTGAGGAGTGCAGTTAGTTTCACTTCCAGCCTCCAGGTTTTTTAAGCACTCCCAGAACCATTTCTGTGGAGCTCCTTCGAAAGGTACCAGCCAAAACTAGGCAATGCTCTCTCCTCAGAGGGCTGAGCCCTCCTCTGAGGCACTGATGACCCCTGGCCACATCCTTTGCTTCTCGTTCTTAGGTGAAGTAGCTGTGTCCCACAGTTACTGTCTCTGTGATACCTCAGTATTCCCTTCTTCCTTTTTCAGCAATCTAACCTTGTAAGCATTGCTCCATGTTAGATTCCTCACATTGAGATTTTTATATGGTTTCTTTTTGCTTAATTGCATCTTGACTAATAAAGCCCATCACACACACACACACACACACACACACTCCCTCACACAAAACATTCTTCTTTTTAAATTCATATTGAAATATTACCTACCATTTTTCTTTATCTAATGGGATACTATGTTACAACATAACCTTTTTATATTGTAAGCATCTTTATCATTGTACTTCCACATAATTTTGAATGCAGTTAATATATCCTTTTTATGGTAATTGGATCCATTCTATCTTCTCACGTGATGTTCATTGCTCTAAATTTGTCTAAAGTATATTGGTCTTTTGAGGAACTTTAATTGCATTGAATTCTAATTAAATTCATTTATTTATTGAGCACCTACTCTGTGAAAACATTAAACTGAGTGTTTGGGGGATATAATGATAAGTTAGACAAGGCCTTGTTCTAGAGGAGCTTGAATTTAGTGAGGAGAGATGAAACAAAGCTAAGAGGATACAATTGGATTTTCCAAGATAGTTACAATTTTAAGTAATCTGTCCTTTTCCCTCGGATACACTAATTCTCATAACCAAGTTTTTGTTTTTGAAGACAAAGTTGCAATAATCACAAATCTCCACCCAGTTGCTACTACCCAGTTCTTTATCCTGCTGCTCATTGGCCCCATGAAAAGAAGGATTCTATTCAGAGTTCATAACAGTTTTGAGATAGGAAGAATTTCTGACAACATATCTAAGTTTAATTCTCTTCCAGGTAAAATGGTCACAGTTCCAAGGAGATATAAAATTTATCAAACTGAAGAATAAATAGTAAAATAATTATACCCAATATTATACTGGTATTCAGAGAATTACCTCAACCAAACTCAACTTTGACCTTATTGGAACTTAGGTAGACACTCACTGAGGCACCAGAAGGCATTTTCTTAGACATCCTAACAAGGTCATTTTCCTTGCATATATTTTACTCAAGGGAAATATACAAACCCTACATTTCATGTACAACTGTGCCCAGGGGCCCAGAATAATTTATTAATGACATTTCCTTTAAATAAGGAAATGTCCTATTTCCTTTGTAAGTCCATAATATATTCAAAAGGGAAAGAAAGGAAAGACAGGAAAAACAAATAAATTCAGTGGACATCCCTGAAGGTTGCTAGAGCACCAACTTATTACTTTGAAAATTTATAATAAAAAGAAAAAAACTGTCAGCATATACTATGCCTATCTAGGGTAAATAAACTTCAAGGCAATGAAAATAACCTTAGTGAAGGATAGAAACATTTACATTCAGAGGAATTCCAGCTAATAAATGGAGAAAAAAATTGATAGAAAACAAAAATCACTATTTCTCAACCTTTAATAAAATAACCAGACCAGGCAATGGCCACTGTATTTGTTTCCTGGGACTGCTATAACAAACCAACGCAAACTGGGTGGCTTAAAACAACACAGATGCATTCTGTCGCAGCTCTGGAGGCTGGATGTCCAAAATCAAGGTGTCAGCAGGGCTGTGCTCCTTCTGAGACTCTAGATAGAATCCTGTCTTGTCTCTCTCGCCCCTGTCGATGGTCCCATCAATCCTTGGTATTCCTTGGCTTTTGTCTGTGTCATCCCAGCCCTGCCTCTGTCATCATGTGATCCTCTCCCCATGTGTTTCCATCTCCACCTGGTGTTCCCCTCTTCTTATAAGGATGCCAGTTATATTAGATTCAGGCCCACCATAATGACTTCATCTTAACTTGATTATATATGCAACAATCTTATTTCTAAATAAAATCACATTCTCAGTTACCAGGGTTTAGAATTTCAATCTATCTATTTAGAGGGGACACAATTCAACTCATAACAATCATCCAGTCATCAAGAGATGATAAAAATAAATAAATAAAATGTTGATGGGAAACTTTACATTGAAAGGATAAGAACACCGCCACCTGAATCCTGATTGATATTACTATTACAAAAAGCTTAACAGTGAAACATTACATATTACGTGATGTGATGAAACATAAACTACATGGCACACTATATTTTCTCTAAAAACAAAAAATGAAATGATGCAGAAACTAATGTGCCTTTAGTTCTACCTTCTTACTTACAAAGACTAAAGAACAAGTCAATGAACTAAAAGAACAAGTCAATCCTCACCTTGAGGAAGCATTGACCAAGTTTAGAATGTAAGACTTTTTTATGGGATAATTACCTTGTTTCTTCAATAAGCAAATACACAGAGGAAAAAAAGGAAGAGGGAGTGATCTAGGGGTAAAAAAGCTAAAAGAAAATTGAGATTTCAGAATCAAAAAACAATAAATAGATCACATCTGGAAACCAAGTCAATAAACAGAGGAATTATTTAGAAAAAAATGTGTAATAATGAAAACAATTTCAATATTCATTGAATATTAGATAATACGAAGAACATGTTAATTCTTTTATTTTTTATTTATTTATTTATTTATTTTTTTGAGACAGAGTCTCGCTCTTGCTCTCCAGGCTGGAGTGCAATGGTACGACCTAGGCTCACTGCAACCTCTGCCCTCCAGGTTCAAGCGATTCTCCTGCCTCAGCCTCCCAAGTAGCTGGGATTACAGGCACGCATCACCTAGCCTGACTAACTTTTTGTATTTTTAGTAGAGACAGGGTTTCGCCATGTTGGCCCAGCTGGTCTCGAACTCCTGACATCAGGTGATCCACCCACCTCAGCCTCCCAAACTGCTGAGATTACAGGTATGAGCCACCATGCCCGGCTAGAACATGTTAATTCTACAAAGTCTTACTATGAAAGAATGTCCCTTTTTGAGATCCTGAAGTATTCAGTTATTTGCTGACAGGATATATAATATTTACTTTAAAATGCCCCATACAATGGGCACTCATTACTGCATGAGTGAATGAATGAATGGATAAATGCACCAGGACTGCTATGCCCCTCACCTGTGGATTGCATCACTCTACTTTGAATGTCAAAAGGCCACGTCCAGGTGACACCTACAGATTCCCTCTCACAAAAATCAGCATTTCAGAAACAGGCTCAATTCCTGAAAATGTCACAACTCTTTGACCATCTTGTATCCACATCTTAAACTGGCAGGAGGATGAGCAGGAGGTGAAGGGCAGCCATTTCCCAAGCACCTGCTTTATGGCAGCCACCATGATGGCACATTAGCACCTATTGTCTCAGATAATTCTTAAAACATTCATATGAGACAAGTACCAGTTTAATCTTCATTTTGCAAGAGAGGAAATTAAAGCTTGAAGGATGAAGTGACTTGACCAGGTGCACAAAGATAATACTGGCTGAGCAGTTGTTTGAACAGAAATCTGTCTCCCTTCTGACCCTATAATTGTATGAATGATGCAGGAAGATGAACTAGGGGGTTTCTTGGTCAAGAATGTGCTTCATTATCATAAGAATAAAAACATAACACTAAAAAAGTGTCAGGAAACTTTCAATAAAATTCAGCACATAGAACACACACATTATCTCCTCTCTTCTAAAATCTCATATATCAATAGTAAAAGAATTGAAAAAAGAAAAAGGTGCAAACTCAGGAAAAAGAACAGAAGAGAAAATGAAAATAAAATTTTGGGATCTGGAAAACAGATTAAGTGGAAATTGATTTAGCAGACCTAGAAGACAGAATTTTCTAAACTGGCAGTAGTGAGATTAAAGAAGAAATGCATTGACACATCAGAACCCAAAATGCACAGGAGCCTGTGGCATTTGATACCTCATGGAACATAGAGTAGTAATGAGACTAAAAAACTAGAAAAGTAAATTAGCCAGGTGTGGTGGCGCACACGTTTAGTCCCAGCTACTAGGGAGGCTGAGATATGAGAATCATTTCAACCCAGGAGGCGAAGGTTACAGTGAGCCAAGATTGCACCACTGCACTCCAGCCTAGGCAACAGTGCGAGACCCTGTCTCAAAAAGAAAAAAAAAGAGAGAAAACTAGAAAAGTGATAGAGTCTATTTCATAAGTAGTTAGATACACAGATTCTCTCCTCCATTCTGCACAGAGGGCCAGGGAAGACAAAACAGAGTCTCAAGGCAGCGATCCTCAACCAAAAACAGGGGAATTCAGAGAAAGCTTATATACCAAAACTTGAGATATCCAGCCTTTCTTCCCTGCCTGACCCCAGAATGTTGACACTCCAAATTATATCCTCTGGGTAGAACATGGCAAAAGACTTCTCTGACTAGCTAAAGTTGAAAAACCCAACAATACTGATATTTGGGGTACCCTAATAAGATTGCTGATGAAGTCACCCTGGAGTGATGCTCACACTTGACAATACCCACTCTCTCTCTCAGTTTCTAATCTTTTATGCCGTGTACTTGAAAATGAGCAGACTTGTATGATTCCAGCCATGTAACATTCTGGAAAAGGCAAAATCATACAGACAGACAGTAAAAAGATCAATGGTCACCAGGGGCCGGGGGAAGGGATGGATAATGCATGGAGCACAGAGGATTTTGAGAGCAGGGAAACCATTCTTTTTTCTTGCTGTTTTTTTTTTTTGAGACAGGGGTCTCACTCTGTCACCCAGTCTGGAGTGCAGTGGCGCAATCTTGGCTCACTGCAACCTCCGCCTCCCAGGTTCAAGCTATTCTCCTACCTCAGCCTCCTGAGTTGCTGGGATTACAGGCACCCGCCACCATGCCCAGCTAATTTTTGTGTTTTTAGCAGAGACGGGGTTTCACCATGTTGGCTCGACTGGTCTTGAACTCCTGACCTCAAGTGATCTGCCCACCTCAGCCTCCCAAACTGCTGGGATTACAGGCATGAGCCACAGCGCCTGGCAATTCTTTATGATACTGTGATAGTGGATATATGTCATTATGCATTTTACAAAATTGTACAATATCAAGAGTGAATCCTAATGTAAACTTTGTGTGACCATGATGTTTCAATGTAAGTTCGTCAACTGTAACAAATGTACCACCCTGCTGCCTGTCAATAGTAGGGGAGGCTGTGTGTGGATGGAGGGGCTGGATATCATTGTACTTTCTGCTCCATTTTGCTATGAACTTGAAACTGCTCTAAAAAATAATCTATTTTTTAAAAATGAACAGAAAGCCAAGGATCACCAGATATTTGAGGGAATCTAACAAGAAAGAAGAAAATAAGCAGACCAACAGAACACACTCACAATGTGCACACACACATATGCAACATGAAAAAAGACTATATAGAAAATGAAAATTTCAAGTGAAACAGTTTCATGAATATCTTCAGCAAGCTAATGGGAATGAAGCACAAGCAGGATATCGTTTTTAATTTAAAGTTAATAGATAAGGCTGTTAAGAACATGACAGCAGAAATAAAAATCTAAACAGCAGAACTGAAAGAGCTGAGGAAATCTCTCAGAAATCAGAGAAAAAAGACAAAGAAATGAAAATAAAGTGAAGATAAGAAAATTAGAAAGCCCATTCAAGTGAAAACTGAAAATTATTTTAATATTTTTCAGAACAAAAGGACTTAAGTTTCCAGATGGAAGAGCTCATGAAATACCAAGCATGATGAATAAAAATAGAACTATACCAAAGGCCTCTCTGACTTTCTACCAAAATGTAAACTCCACAAGAACTTACAACATGTAGAAGTACTTACAACATGTTGGGGACCTGCCAAGAAAACACAGAAGCCAGCCTGGTGGATTCCTACTGGCCAAATCTGGGCACAATTTGAGCATCAACAAAAAAATGATAGAAATGGATTATAAACCAGCAAATAAAATAAGAATCCATGAGCCTATACCAATATTAATAAATGTTTATAGGTGAGCGATTACATGAAGGTCCCAGGAATGAGGGCTTTGGTGCCAGAATTTTGTTAAATAAAGGAAAATGAAAAGCTTTTTCTTATAGTAGAACGCCAGCTAATAAATGGGTATGAATTATGAAGTTAGAAAATCACCATTCTGTAGCTGTCCAAGCAATAGGAGATGCTAAAACTAGTGGGTAGAAGGTCAAGGAGGAATAGGATACATACATATTCTCAAACACTGCCTGACAAATTGTCAATTACAAAGGGCAAAATAATAACTTTACAGTAGAGAAACTTGGCAGATACACCCTCAACTTTAACTAAGGGATCAAAGTTAACATCAGCAGTAATGGAACCAACGGATATCATGACTCTCCAGATACGATACACAGAAAGGGCAAACACCAACTGGTATTCCTGCCAAAAATGAATAACCTGAATCTAATTTTGAGGAAGCACTGGAGAAACCCAAACTGAAGGACATTCTACAAAATAATGGCCTATGCTCCTCATGTTGATACCAAGAAAGATATAGAAAAGTAGCTGATCAGATTAAAGAATAAAGATACATGACAAATAAATACAGTGCAATATCCTACAAGTATTTTCAAAGCTTATAATTTTATCAAAATAAAGTTACCCACGCCTGAAAAAACTTGTGTATGGAATTAATGGAGGTGTCAAGAGGGAGAAAGGGTTATGGTGTGACTTGGCTCTGGATTCCAAGGTGGGCTTTCAACCCTTTAGAGTTGTTCTAATCCCCCTTTCCTCTTTCTAGAAGTGTTCATATTCAAAGTCTGTTTATTTATAACCTGTTTGTAACCTCATATAAGAGACAGTTTGCAGGCAGTAAAAAAAATGGGCTTAACCCTTATTGGAAATATTCAAGCCTCAGAAAATAGATATTTTGGTTCTGATTTGGTAGAATAAACAAGTGAGCTGAAAACAGCAGCAACAATCCAAAAAGCAAACAACTGGGAAGTGACTAAGTAGATTGGGATATATCCACAGCTTGAAATAGTATGCCTTAACAAAAGGTATGTTCAAAGATTATCTATTTTCATGGTTAAATGTTTATGACAGCATGTTGAGTAAAATAAGGTACAGAGAAACCGATACACAGGAACCCAATATGCATGCATGTTTGTATATGTGTCTGTTGATTATGGTGTGTAGATGTGCAAGAACATAATGTATATTGCCCTCTAGTCTGTATGTGACATAGTGGTTTCTAGGAACTTAGGATAATACTACCTATCTCTCAATGGGTGCAAAGTACTCAGTACACGGCACATGCTCTATCGATATTATTACTAAAACAAAGACCAGAGGAAAGTAAGCCAAAATGTTAATAATGACTATTTCTGCATGATAAAATCATGAGTGTGTTTGTGTGTGTGTGTGATGTGTGTGTGATTTGCTTTTTAATTTTTTTCCTGTTTTCTACAATGAGTATCCATGAGATTATTATTATTATTAGGAAAAACTAAATTTTTATCTCCTGCCCCTACTAGTTTCACCTGGAAGCTAAAGGAACAATAACTGACTGGACATAAATATTCAATTCTAGGCATCCAGAGAGAGTTCTTTCTTTTCCTTCTTTTTTTTTCTTTTTCTTTTCTTTTTTTTTTTTTTTCTATTTTTGAGACAAGGTCTCTGTTGCCTAGGGTAAAGCACAGTGGCACAATCATAGCTCACTGCAGCCTCAACCTCCTTGGCCTTGGCTCAAGGGATCCTCCTGCCACCATTTCCAACTAATTCTTTTCATTTTTGTGGAGAAAAGATCTCCCTATGTTAGCCAGGCTGATCTCAAACTCCTGGGCTCAAGTGATCCTCCTGCCTCAGCTTCCCAAAGTGTTGGCATTACAGGTGTGAGCAACCTCAGAGAAAATTCCGTAACTGAACAAATAGACTTGAGTTCACTGACAGCAGTAACATTTATATCCAGAGAGAGCACAGTTGTTCCCTTACGAAGGCTGAAACGTTTGACATATATAGTAAAGAGTGAGGCAGGCTATAAAAAATATGTGTGGACTTGCCTAAGTTTCTCAAAGAGCACAAGGAAGACAGAGTCAATCCTTGACAAAACTGGTCTTTAGATATGCATTAAATACAAAGTTCGGAAACGTGTTTAACGTGGCTGGGGATTAACGCTGAGGAACAGGAGGTTTGGTTGTTAAAGAATATACTTCCTGCTTAACCTGCTAAAGGAAGCTTCTGGGAACCCAAACAGCCACACTATCCTGTGGAAACCCTCCAGGTTTGACTCCAGACATCTCACATATCTAGATGGAAAGGTATCAAAAAGCTCCTGAATGGAGACCACGGTCCTGTTTTAATATGGATGATCAGGTCTGAGGCTCTGTTAGCACTTCTGAAAGGTCTCATCTCAGTTTATCATTTCCCTCCTTACCCATTTCAAGGACATTACCTAGAAAGATTTTTGTACTTACAAAGACCTCTTCCAGAAAGACTCCACACACAAAATCCCTCAGAATTGATCCAATCTTTTTTTTAACCCACAAAAAATTTAAACATGCCACACTAAGGAAATAAATTCTACAGTGGTCAGACTTACCAAGTTTTGAACTTGCACTTCCTAAGTCCTTTTCCATAAAGATAGGGCTGAAAGGATATTTTCCTCTAATATGGGTATATTCATAAGGCCTGATAGTTCACTTTATTCTGACTTTACTCTGGCTGAGGAACTGGTTACATAAGAATCAAAATAACTTCTTCTGATTACTAAATAAATGTGTAATGAAAATATGCAAAAGCATTCTGGGTCTACACAAGCCAATCCTAGGTATCATTATTGTTCCCTTTAAGCTTGCATAGGTTTGAATTACAGAAAAATAACGAGAAAATTCTTTGAGATGTTTAGCTATGCTGCTTAGAAACATATAAAGGATCATGGAGATTTCATCTTTGGTACTAATAGAAAAGAACTTCCATTGGAAAGCGAAATGCTTTTATGTTTTAATGCTCTCTAAAATGACCAGAAAGTCACTCCAAAATGTACTTCTGAAAAAGTGTCAGATTTTTATTGACCTCGTGGGAGACAGATTTCTGGTTAATTAGAAGCTCATCTGTGAACAGACATCTGAAGGTCTAGTGAGAAACCATAACAACTTTTTGGAGGGGTTTCTCTTCATCTGTTGTCTGACAGAGCAGTCAGATAGCAGTGGGATCCATCCGCTTTTCTTAAGAGATAAAATTCCAGCTTTTGCCACACACATTCAGTGAGCCCGAGCCTCCGGAAGGGTTGGCTTTTGCTGGCCTCCTTTATTGATTAGCTTGAAACCAGAAATGTGTAATAAATATCATTGTGCTCAATTCGAAAAAAGAAACTAAATACTCAACACTGCCCGTCCCGATATAAACACTTCATCGATTAAAAAAAAAAAAAAAAAGGAAAGGAAAAGGATAAGATTACAACAAAAGAAAAACCACAAAAACGATCAGCACCAAGGCAAAGGCAGGGCCATTGTAAACAAAATGACTCCTTTAGAAAGGAAGCCTGATGTTCTCCACCTGACTTAGAAAGTATCAGGCATCAAGTTATAATCAGATAGTCTTTTCATGTGGTAGATAAAAGAGGAAACCAGAAAGACCATCAGTGACTGATGGAGATGCGTGCAGATATTGAAGGTGAAGAGGGGCCCTCAAGCTCCTCCCCTTGGTCTACCATGCATGACCTCAGCCTGTGACCCAGATTTTGCTGACAATTATAACGTTTGTAATATAACGAATATCCTTCCAGTTAATAGTAATAAGTCTAGACCTATTTAACTGATTCTTATCTCCACTTGCTATTGTATTATATATTTATTTTTATTTGTATATTGCCCATGGGCTCCATCAGAATAAAACCCATGGAAGACAAGGTTTGTGTCTCAATCACCTCCACTTCTTCAATATTTGCCAAAGACAAGAATTAATGAATAGAATACAAGGGGTTGGGATTGCTGCATTTGCTTTCAGCGAGCCCCTAAATATGAAATGAGAACTTAATTGGTCTGGAGGGAGGAAAATGTAACAACTACTATAATCAGAACATTATCCCTTAATTGTCAGGCAAGAGCTAGGAAATGCCATCTGGTATAAGATAAAGAAATCTTGTTGGAAACCATCAAAGGATACTACATTCTATCATCAATGACCACAGATATAAACCATAACATTGATACAATAAGAAGCTATTCAGTCATTTTAAAAAATCAGATCACAGAATATAGTTTAAGGTAGAAAAATAGTGACTGTATATTAGGTGAACATGGCAGGTAGAAAATGCGGAGTTTGGTTCTGTTTATTTAATAATCTGAAATCCCACACTGATATATACTCAGTAACTATCATCAGATTAATTTGGTGTGATTACATATCTTTGCACTCAGCGGTGATTTTAGAGGTGTCTGCATTAGATATGTATTAATTTCATAACTAGAAAGGAGCTCAATGAAGTTCTAGAAAAAAGACTGCCCCACCCCGAAGCTCACAATTGGGCCACAGGACTACATTTACTGCCCATATTTATGTCACCTACCCTTTAGAGAGAGTAAGAGTAAATTTAAGACTAATTATTTTTAGAAAACAGATTCTTTAAGAAAACAAGTCTGGCCGGGCACAGTGGCTCACGCCTGTAATCCCAACACTTTGGGAGGCTGAGGCAGGCAGATCATGAGGTCAAGAGATCAAGACCATCCTGGCCAACAAGGTGAAACCCTGCCTCTACTAAAAATACAAAAATTAACTGGGTGTGGTGGCGCACACCTGTAGTCCCAGCTACTTGGGAGGCTGAGGCAGGAAAATTGCTTGAACCTGGGAGGCGGAGGTTGCAGTGAGCCAAGACCACACCACCACACTCCAGCCTGGCATCAGAGCGAGTCTCCATCCAAAAAAAAAAACCAACAAACAAAAAACCAACAAAGAAACAAAAAAAAACATCTGGGCACAGTGGCTCACACTTATAATCCCACCACTTTGGGAGGCCAAGGCAGGTGGATCACTTGAGGTCAGGAGTTTGAGACCAGCCTGACCAACATGGTGAAACCCCATCTCTACTAAAACTAAAAAAATTAGCTGGGTGTGATAGCGCATTCCTGTAATCCCAGCTACTCCAGAGGCTGAGGCAATAGAATTACTTGAACCCAGGAAGCAGATGTTGCAGTGAGCGGAGATCGCACCACTGCACTCCAGCCTGGGCAACAGAGCAAGACTCCATCTAAAAACAACAACAACAACAAGAAAAAGAAAGATTAATTCAGGCCGGGTGCAGTGGCTCATGCCTGTAATCCCAGCACTTTGGGAGGCCGAGGTGGGTGGATCACCTGAGGTCAGGAGTTCAAGACCATCCTGGTCCACATGGTGAAACCCTGGGTCTACTAAAAATACAAAAATTAGCCAGGTGTGGTGGCGGGCGACTGTAATCCCAGTTACTAGGGAGGCTGAGGCAGGAGGATCACTTGAACCCAGGAGGTGAAAGTAGAGGTTGCAGTGAGCGGAGATAGCGCCACTGCACTCCAGCCTGGGCGACAGAGTGAGACTCTGTGTCACACACACAGAACAAAAAGCAAGTTTACCTCTTAATCTAGACTGCCAAGCTCCCTAGGAACCAACCAAAAGCAGCCTGGCTGTTCATCCTCAGACCCTGATCGTTTTCTCTCCCTTTGGATTCCTCTCCTCTTTTGCATGTAGCAGAGTCTTTCTTCCCTGGCTCCCATCTGTCCAGCATGGAGCTCTGTGCTCCTCTCAGGTGCAAAAGGAAGGCTCCTATCACAGGCAGGATAAAGTCCCTGTTAGGACCTTGGAGCTACCCAGAAACTGAGGCTCAAACTGAAAATTAAACATCTCTGGACAGCTGCCACTTATTAATGCATGATACACAGGGTTACCTCAAGGACAGTGTGATCATCTCAAACTTTGATGTGCTGGGTGGGGTTGGGGAGAAGCTTCTGGAGCATGTCCTCTCAAACTAAACAAACATAAGATTTATCTGCAGAGCTGGCTGAATGAGAAGTTTCCAAGACCTTGCTCCCAAGTTTCTATTTCAGTAGGCCATTTTTAATATGCTCATTGAATAGGTTTCTAAGGCAATTCTGCTGCAGATGGTTCACAGATCACACCCTGAGAATACAATTTTCAAACTTTATCTAATTACACAGTGCAGACACTGAGGTCTAAGCTTCACCCCATCTCTGGTTGAACTGAAGTCAGGAGGTTTGCCTCTAGCTGGCTGTAAAAAAAAAAAAAAAAAAAAAAAATGAAGTGATAAAGTAGATTTTCTGAGCATTTGGAATTTAAATCCCGATTTCTGCTTTTAGGAATGTGACTGCGTTCTCACCTGGGAACTTTAGGCAATGCTGTTTTGCATTTACAGTTTATTTTGCTCAGTAATTATTCACAAAGTGTGTTATAGGGTCTATTTGGTCTCAGCAGCTTGATCATAAACTCCTGGGATAGTTGGAAGGCTTGAAATATTTTTTCAAACACATGGAAAGAAAGAAATTGTGCTTAGCACAGTGGTTTTTTATACAAGTGCATCCAAGGTCACAGGTGCATATTTTCTACTGCCTCACTCAGCTCTAAACCTAGAATATGACTCTTCCTACATTGGTCACCAGGAGTAGGAATTTCAGCTGGAGGATATGAACTTTTCAAGTAAGGAAGCTTATATTGTATTACCAGGGGAAGTGTTGTTTATTATCAGGGGAAGCAGTAGTTTTCAACATGTGGTCTGCAACCAGCATAATTAAGAAAGTCACCTTGTCAAAAATGCAAATTCTCAGGCCTCTCTTGGACCTATTGCATGAGGAACTCTGAAGAAGAGGCCAGCCAGATGGGTTTTAACAAGTTCCAGGTGATTCCAGTGCGCACTAAAGTTTAAGAATGGGTTGAGGCCACAGGGGAATCTGTTCTATTATGGATTTTAGAAACTGGAAACAAAACATACTTGAAGACTATCAAGTAGTAAAGTGTCCAACCTGCTTGCTAGAAAATACTTATCGTAAAATGTCAAGTGTGCATGAAACATAAACTGGTTCCCCTGTATATTTGCATAAAATAGAAATGCTGCACAAAAACTAACAAAAATATGTATGTTGCCTTATTTTTTTTTTTTTTTTTTTTTTTTTGAGACAGTCTCTCTCTGTTGCCCAGGCTGGAGTGCGGTGGCGAGATCTCGGCTCACTGCAACCTCCACCTCCTGGGTTCAAGCGATTCTTCTGACTCAGCTTCCTGAGTAGCTGGGATTACAGGCACACGCCACCATGCCCTGCTAATTTTTGTATTTTTAATAGAGACAAGGTTTCACCATGTTGGCCCGGCTGGTCTCGAACTCCGGACCTCAAATGATCCGCCTGCCTCAGCCTCCCAAAGTGCTGGAATTACAGGTGTGAGCCACCACAACTGGCCGTATGTTGCCTTTTACAAGGTGTTTTGTCTCATTTGATGTCATGGCATCCCCTAACTTCCCTGAAATGAAAATTAAGTATTGTTATCTTTCTATTTCACAGCTAAAGTTACTAAATTCTGAGATGACCTAGGGCAAATCATGTGAGTACCAAAAGCTGCCTCAATTCTGTGTCCCTTCCCTCTAACAAACAGCAATTCCTTCTTTCATTAAAATAATTTTCCCTGTTCCCCCACCTTGCTTTGCAAAGATTGGAGTCAATGTTACCTTACAGAGGCCCTTGCTAGTTTGCTTGTTGTCTGCGTATCTCTTTTTTCATTCACAAATTAACAGCTTGTCCTCATATTAACCAGATGGATGGCTGCACCTGGTTAATTGGAGTTCTAAGATGGATAAATAGATTAAAGAGCAGGCGGCCGGAGTGCTCCACTGCTGGCCAGACATAATTAAGAAAGGTGAGTGAACAAGTTCTACTGGGACATCAGTGAGGAACAGGCCCAGTTGACTGATTTCTTAGAACTGTTTCAATTGCTAAATTATGAAAAGCACTTGCCACAGCATTGGGAGAATGTTGGCACTCAGCTGCTGAGAGGGCTCAGATGCTGCTCTTTTCCTATGATGTCCATCACTTGAATCAAGTTTCTCAGAGTGTGTCTATTGACCACCTGTCTCAGAATCATCTGGATGTTTGTTAAAAATGCAGATTTCTGGACCTCATTCAGGACCCACTAACTTGAAGTTAGTGGGTCTTTCTTTCTTTTCTTTATCTCTCTCTTTCTTTCTCTCTTTCTCTCTTTTTCCTTCCTTCCTTCCTTCCCTCTCTCCCTCCCTCCCTTCTTTCTTTTCTCTTTCTTTTCTTTTCTTTCTGTCTTTTTCAGTGGTGATAGTAACTAGGAATCTGTACTGTTAACAACCTCTCTCTAAAATTGGGAACTACTGACTTATTGCTATCCTCAAATATGCAGAATTTCCAGAATCATCTTTAGAAACTGCACAAGTCCACACTCTGTGAACAACAACTCTGGTAGAGTCCTTAGCTACCAAAACTTCCAGCAATCGAATTTCCAACACCCCCAAAATCCTAGATAAAGCAGAGCCAATGCCAGAAGCATTGAAGATTTTGTCTCGGAAGCCTCTGGAGACACTTATAGACATGCAAATTCTCGGCCTCAGCTCAGACCTACAGAACCAGAAACTCTGGGGATGAGGTACCCGCCAGATGAATTCAAGGACACATACTACAATTTGAGGACGACTGCTTGAGACCCATGCTGCTCAAACTTCTGTGCACATATGAATTACCTGGGGATCTTGTTTAAATGCAAATTCTGTTCCTATAGGTTTGGGGAGCAAATATCTCCCAAGTGATATTGATGCTGCTGATTCACAGACCACACTCCAGTAGCAAAACTCTAGGTTATTTTTTACCTAATGCTATGAGCAAATATTCATATTTTTAAAACAAGAAGGCGACAAAGCCAATCCGCAGGCCCGGGCCAAAATAGTTGGCTAATCAGCATGCTCTAGGCATAGAAAGTGAAGCTGCTAAAATACCAGCCGTTGGCTTTGAGTTTTGAATACTGAGGATGCATTTGTACCGATTGTCTCACGTGCCATCCTCCAAAACTCTGATAACTAAGATCACAAACTTTTATGTGGCTGGGAAAGGAAATAAAAAAATGGCTTAGCAGGGATTGAACTCTGTCTTTTGCTCAACTTAGAAACATTGTTACCAGCCAGCTACCAGGCCCTGATAAATTGAACTAAACTGTCTCTAGCTACAGTGGCACTGTCTTGTGTAGACAGCTCTGGTTGGGAATTAGGGAGTCCTACTTGTACTCACAGCTCTACCAAGGAATGTCAAACCTTGAGCACGTCACATCATATCAGTTCACTGGGTTTGATTTCCTTATTTATTGAGTGATGGTTTGTGCCTCTCCCTAAAAGTCTATGGTTCTAGGACCCATTCAGTCCTTCCCACTATTATATTTGCTGTATTGCTTCTGGTGCCTTAAGACTGCTTACCCTTTGTGAGTTCAGTAAAAGCACCATTTTGTTTCTTTGAATCAGCCTCAATTGCAAGTCCAGGGATCACAAGCCTTGACAACATGTGTATGAATTCAGATGCTACATGGTTTCTGAGCTTGTACTTTTCACCTTTACCTTGGTATGTTTTCAATTATTCATCATTGATGGTACATCTCACTAAAATTACTAATTTGAAATACGGTCACATACAGGATTAGTTTGCCTGGCTGTCAAGGGTTTACTAAGTAGACCATGTCTGCTGAGATGAGGTACGTATAAATTAGAGAGTGAGGATTTGCTTAGAATAGGGACCTGCCAGAATAATTTGTGCAATAAAGACTTCGAATAGCTAGTAGGTTTATAGAATTTCTCTAGTGTAATTAGGAGAGGCATTGTTGTGTAATGAAGAAAATTAATTAGAACTAAATGTTTAGGGAATGTGTGGTTAGGTAACCAAAGGCATATTTGCAGCCTAATTGTTTTTTGGCAGCTGGAGGCATTTTATACCCTTTCATGATGTTTAGTTAATGGATATTTTAACATGCCCTACTGTTTGCTTTTCCTTAAATTTAAACAACTTCAATATAGAAAAACAGTTCATCAAAGATTTAAACCAAGTATATATCCCATTGGAAAAATGCCTCTGTTATCTGGTTTATTTGATCATACTGTCTGTCAAATGTTAATTATTTTTACAGGAAGTGCATATTGAGGCTAATTGGCGTGCCCTGCTGTACCATATAATTACTGAGTCCTACTTGTATGCTTATAAAACACAAATACTGAAACATTTCCTAATATTGTGCCATTATTTCTCCTAGCCTGGACCCAGCTTTCAAGTATTCTGCCTCAAGTCTTCTCCAGAACAAGGTAAAGATTTGAAAATATGGTAAATTTCAAAATAAGGATTACTTATCCAGTTGTTTGTTTTTACAATACGCATAAGATTTTGAAGTCATGCAGATATTTGTTCAAATCCTTGCTCTTTTATTGATTGTGTGATTCTGGAAAAGTTACTTAAGCTACCTAAGACTTAGTTTCATGCCTGACACTATAGCATTGTTGTAAAATAACAAGGTAAGTGTGTTTATTAAATTAGGGCTTTTTTTTGTTTCAGATGAGAGAAATCCAACCTAAAATAACTAAAAATGACAAGACAGGGAAATAACTTTATATTTGGAATAATTTTAGATCTCAGAAAAACTGCAAAAATATCATACAGAACTTTAAATACCCTTCATCCAGATTTCCCAAATATAATCAACTTGGTAAGTGTCATAAAATGATTAAAGCCAAGGAATTAACATTGATAAAATACTCTTAATCTACAGACCGGATTCAGATTTTGGCAATTGTCCTAATAATGTCTTTTTACTTTTCTTTTCTTTATTTTTTTGATACAGGGTCTCCCTCTGTTGCCCAGGCTGGAGTGCAATGATGCAATCTCAGCTTACTGCAACCTCCACATCCCGGGCTCAAATGATCCTCCTGCCTCAGCCTCCCAAGTAGCTAGGACTACAGACATGTGCCACCATGCTTGGCTAATGTTTGTATTTTTTGTAGGGACGGGGTTTTGCCATATTGCCCAGGCTGGTCTTGAACTCCCAGACTCAAGCGATCCACCTGCCTCAGCCTCCCAAAGTGCTAGGATTACAGGCATGAGCCACTGTGCCCAGCCAACAATGTCTTTTTTTCTAGTGCAGAATTCTACATTGCATTTAGGCTTACTATCTCTTTAGTCTTTTTCAATCTGGAACAGTTCCTCAGTCTTTGTGTTTCTTGACCTTGAAATGCTTGAAGAATACTAACCAGCTATTGTATAGAAGTATCTCAATTTGAGTTTGTCTGATATTTTCTCATGATAAAGATTGACATTATTCATTTTTAGGAAGAATACCATGGAAGTTACATTGCATCCTCAGTGCATTATATCAATAGACACACGTCAATATGTCTCATTGCTCGGGACGTGAGCTTTGATCACTCAGTCAAGGTGATATTTACAAGGTTTCTCTACTGAAGAATTACTTTTCCTTTGTAAATAGTATTTTGTGGGGTGATATGTTGAAACCATGCAAATATGCTATTTCTCATCATACTTCCACCCACTAATTTTAGCGTCTATCAATAATTATTGCCTGCAATAATTATTACTGTGGTGTTTAGCAAATGGTGAGTTTCTATTTCCACCATGCATCCTACATGTATTTACTGGAATTCTACAGTAAGGAAGAGCTGTTCCATCTCTCTGATCTGTTCAATTATTTCTCTATATCACTATGGACTCACACATATTTATTCTATGTACTATAATCCATTATTATTATTATATTTTTTTACTAAACTTATTCCAGATTTGGCCATTGGGAGATCCTTCAAGTTAATTCCTGTGTCCCTCTGACATGCCTCCATTATTTTTTGAATAACTTCCTCATTCTCTGGCACCTATGCTCATCTTGTAACTCCAGCCCTGGAATGAGCCCTTTCTCCAAGGAGACTCATGTGATTGGAAAGTTCAAGTCAGTGAATCAAAGGGTTCAAGTGATTTCATTAAGAGTTCAAATCTTTTTCTCAAACTCTCGACTCTGCTTGTCTCAGCTTCATTCTTAGGCAAAAGCCTGCATATGGTGGCTAAAATGGCAACTAATCATTGCCCTTACTACTATTTTTCCTAAGAAAATAAAGAGAAAATGCCTTTCCTTTTGCAAAAGTCTCAAGGAAAAGTCAAATTTACACAACTTGGGTCATATGCCTGTCCTGATTCAATTATTTTGGCCAGGAAACTTGGGTATTCTGCCCCTAGGTGAGTATAATATGACCACCCTTGGACAGGGCACAGAAGAGGAGTTCAGTCTATAGGAACCACATGGCACAGGTTTTCCTCAAGAAAAGTGGGCTTTGATATGATATAGATGGGCTTCCACATGTATATCTTACAAAGTTCTTTGCTTAGTATAGCACATAGTGGACACTAAGCAATGACTTTTCCACCTACTCATCACATCGCCACCAACCCAAGGCAGACAATACAAGGGTGAAATAAAATTCATATAACTGAAATTGGTTACTTGTTGGCAATGCTGCCAAAAGGTTTTTGAAGTAAAAAGACCAGTATAGCATTATAGTGTGGGTGTCTAAACCCTTATCTACAACAAAAGTTTACCTCAAATGTCCCAGAACTACTATTCTAGTAATTGTATGTGGGTGGATGTGCACGTATATGTGTGCATGCATATGTATAACATTCAGATCCACAGTTTTCAAAGACTTAGAGGTAGCGTGGCAGAACAGAAATAATATGGGCTTTGGAGACAACCAGATCTCAGTTCCATCTTTGCTACTCACTGTGTAACTAGGGTGTTATTTAGTTTCCCTGAGTTTGTTTCACCAGTGAAATACAGAATACCTACCTCACGTACATGAGGATTCAATGACATAATGCATAGATAGCACTTGACACAATAGTTAAATGCATTAAAAATTTTTAGAATAAAATATAGGTAACTAAACTGGCATGGATTTTGTTTTTCTTCAACAATGATACAGGCATCTCAGAATTTCTAAAACAGCATTATAAGCATCAGCTCTTATAGTATTAAAAATGGAAATTACCAGTTAAAGTTTGCTGAGCACGTTATTTTCTTTTTCATGATGCTTTTAAACATACAAGCAAAGAAACAATAACAACAGTAAAAACAAGAGTGAAGAAAAGGAAAAAAACAACAGACTGAAAAGGCAATTACAGAATGGGAGAAAATGTTTGTAAAGCATACATCAGATAAGGGGTTAATTTCCAAAATATACAAAGAATTATTATAAGTTGATAGCAAAAAAAAAAAACTAGTCATGATTTTTAGGTGGGTTTAAAACTTGAATAGATAGTTCTCCAAATAAGACATGCAAATGGCCAATAGGTATATGAAAAGATGCTCAAGATCACTAATCATCAGGGAAATACGAAGAAAACCCATCATGAGATATCACCTCACACCTATTAGAATAGCTAGGCTCAAAAAACAAAAGACAACTAATGTTGGATAAGATGTGGAAAAATTTGAACCCTTGTACATTATTAGCAAGAAAGCAAAATGATGCAACCACCATGAAAAACAGTATAGAGATTCCTCAAAAAATTAAAAATAGAACTATCATATGATCCAGCAATTCAACTTTGGATATTTATCCAAAAGAATTGAAATCAGGATCTCAAATAGATATTAGCACTCCCATGTTCATTGCAGCACTATTCACAATAGCTAAGCCATGGAAACAATCTAACTGTCCATCAACAGAAGAATGGATAAAGAAAATGTGGTATATACATACAGTCAATTATTATTCAGCTTAAAAAAGAGGAAATCCTGCAATATGAGGTAACATGGATAGATCCTGAGGACATTATGCTAAGCGAAATAAGCCAGTCACAGAAAAACAAATCTGCATGATTCCATTTATAAGAGCAATCTAAACTAGTGCAACTCATGTAAGAGAGAGTAGAATGACAGCTGCCAGAGGCTAGAAGGAAGGGGAAATAGGAGTTGCTTATCAATGGCCATAAAGTCTGTTATACAGGATGAATAAGTTCTAGATATCTGCTGTACAACATTATCCCTATAATAATAATACTGAATTGTACACTCAGAAATTTATGAAGAGGTTAGACTTCATGCCAAGTATTCTTACCACAATAAAATAAAATAAAATCAGCAAGTAGACTAAGGAAGCCAAAGCCCCAGTTTCACATGTGAATGGAGCAGTGGGGCAGGGATTACATCTACTGTTATGGCAGCCACGACACAAAAGGGCACCACTTTATTAAAAATCACTCCCACAATTGCTCCATACTCAGAACACCTTCAGTGCTTTCTTAGCTCTTGTTTATGTTGTTATGACTGTGACTTCATAAGGCTGCTTTTTAAAATAAATAAGCCAGAATATAAATCCAACTAAATGTCATCTCCTTCAAAATAGTCACAGAGAAAAGACCTATACTTGTTTCAATGATATCCCAAACATCTATGTCAAAATCTTCAGTTACTAACACTTTCTCCCTTAAGAGCCATTTTTTTAATGAATTAAAATTCATTTAAGTCAAGATTGAGAAGGTGAATGATCAGATTCAATGTACCTGTTTGGGGTGACAACAATAAGGTAATAATAAAAGAAAATAACTGATTTTCATATGACATACTATGAGGCTATTAAAAAGAATGGAGCAAAAACATTCCATGCTCATGAATAGGAAGAATCAGTATTGTGAAAATGGCCATACTGCCCAAAGCAATTTATAGATTCAGTGCTATTCCCATTAAACTACCATTGACATTCTTCATAGAATTAGAAAAAAACTACTTTAAAATTCATATGGAACCAAAAAAGAGCCCGTATAGCCAAGACAATCCTAAGCAAAAAGAACAAAGCTGGAGGCATCACACTACCCAACTTCACACTATACTACAAGGCTACAGTAACCAAAACAGCATAATACTGGTACAAAAACAGACACATAGACAAATGGAACAGAATAGAGCACTCGGAAACACAACTGCACATCTACAACCATCTGATCCTTGACAAAGCTGACAAAAACAAGCAATGAGGAAAGGATTTCTTATTTAATAAATAGTGCTGGGAGGACTGACTAGCCACATGCAGAAAATTGAAACTGGAACCCTTTCTTACACCTTACACAAAAATTAACTCAAGATGGATTAAAGGCCAGGTGCAGTGGCTCACACCTATAATCCCATCACTTGGGGAGGCTGAGGCAAGCAGATCACTTGAGGTCAGGAGTTCGAGACCAGCTGGAGCAACATGGCAAAACCTCTTCTCTACAAAAATACAAAAATTAGCTGGGTGTGGTGACACACACCTGTAGTTCTAGCTACTTGAGGCAGGAGAATCACTTGAATCCAGGAGACAGAGGTTTCAGTGAGCCAAGATTGCACTGCTACACTCCAGCCTGGGCAACAGAGTGACTCTGTCTCAGAAAAAAAAAAAAAAAAAAAACCTGGGAAGAAATCTAGATAATACCATTCAGGACATAGGCACGGGCAAAGATTTCATGACTAAAACACCAAAAGCAATTGCAACAAAAGCCAAAATTGACAAATGGGATCTAATTAAACTAAAGAGCTTCTGCACAGCAAAAGAAACTATCATCAGAGCGAACAGACAACCTACAGAATGGGAGATAATTTACAAGAAAAAAAAAACATTAAATAGTGGGCAAAGGATATGATCAGACACTCCTCAAAAAAAGACATTTATACAGCCAACAGACATATTTAAAAAAAAAAGCTCATCACTGATCAGAAATGCAAATCAAAACCACAATGAGATAACACCTCACACCAGTCAGAATGGTGATTATCAAAAAGTCAAGAAACAACAGATGGCTGGCAAGACTATGGAGAAATAGAAATGTTTTTACACTCTTGGTGGGAATGTAAATTAGTTCAACCTTGGTGGAAGACAGTGTGGTGATTTCTCAAAGACCTAGAAACAGAAATATCATTTGACCCGGCAATCCCATTATTGGATATATACCCAAAGGAATATAAATATTCTACTATAAAGATACCTGCACATGTATGTTCATTATAACACTCTTCACAGTAGCAAAGACATAGAATCAACCCAAATGCCCATCAATGATAGACTGGATAAAGAAAAATGTGGTACATATACGCCATGGAATACTATGCAGCCATAAAAAGGAACAAGATCATGTCCTTTGCAGGAACATAGATGGAGCTGGAGCCATTACCCTCAACAAACTAACACAGGAACAGAAAACCAAATACCATGTTTCCACTTATAAGTAGGAGCTGAACAATGAGAATACATGGACACAGGAAGAGGAACAACACATACTGGCCCCTGTGGGGGGTGGGGGAGGTGCGGCAGGGGGAGGGAGAGCATCAGGATAAAGAGCTAATGCATGCTGGGCTTAATACCTGGGTGATGGGTTGATAGGTGCAACAAACCACCATGACACATGTTTACCTATGTGACAAACCTGCACATCCTGCACATGTATCCCAGAGCTAAAATAATGGAGCAGATACATATGTACAGCTATAAAATGACCTACAAAACATACTATTCAATGAAAAAGGCAAGGAATACAACAGTATGTACAACATCCTTTCAACTGTATTTTTAAAATGGAATATGTACATAAATATATGCTTAATTTATGCATAGACTATATCTATTAAAAAACTAAATAACTGGTAGTTTGCAAATAGCCATTCCAAAAATATTAATATGTTTGTATAGCATTTGTTTATGTTTTATTCTTAGCTCTTATTCGATTTCAAGATCCTTAAGGATGAAGATCGGACTTGATTTTTTCTTGATATTTCCAAATGCACAGGAAAGCACACAGAGTAGATAATAAATAAATGCCTGTGAATTAACATGCCCAAATTTACATGGGGAAAAGTCAAGTAAAGTAGGGGGTGTAGAGCAAAGTATTAGTTCAAGCTGATGATAAAAATGATGTGAGGGCTTATTCGAGGAAGGGCTCATTTGTTGAATACAACAAACTTTTCATATCCTTCTCATCACATATCAATAAGTGTACCTGAAACTTGGCAATAGCTTGTGATTCTAATTGCTTTTGAGATAAGTGTAACAGAAAAGATAAAGCTTTCCATTTTGTCCCCAGAAAGTGGGTACCTCATCATGTTTATCCTGCAGCCCAATCTTGCACACAGCCATCTGCAGTTATATTTGCCATTGTAAAATTAACAGCCCATGTGGTTCCTAGAAAACGTCCAGGTTGAAAAGGGAACTTCTCACTACATGGTGTGCAGCCAGAAACAGCTGGCCCCATGGCCAGGGAGGATTCTACTGCCACCACTGCCGAGGCATTTGCCATGGGTCATTGCCATTCTTGGAGCACCAGACTGGCCCATCAGCTCTTCGTGATACGATACAAACCCACAAGCAGGTGGTTGCTGCTCCACTTCATTTCTTCATTCAAAACATTTCCTGAAGATCATTTCACTTACAAGAACATGTAAGTGAAATATAAAAGATCCAGATCAAAAATAAGTACACCCAAGAACATGTGACTTGGTCCAATTTCAGAGATGTAACTCTTCCTAGGTGGACTGTAGTATTGAAAAGTCCACCAACCTGAAAAGTCACGATATCTGAGATTACCTTAGAAGCAACATATTAAATCTCTTCTTCGACACACAAAAATTAGTTAATTTCATTTGCAAATTATGAAGCTGAGAACATTGAGGGAGAGAAAGAATTATCTGACACTTGTTTCTTTTTTTAGAGACAGGCTAGAGTGCAGTGGCAGTTGGCAGGCAACACCACACCGGCTAATTATTTTGTAGAGACCAAGTCTCACTTTGTTGCTAAGGCTGGTGTCAAACTTAGCCTCCAAAAGTGCTGGGATTATAGGTGTGAGTTACCACACCCTGCCTTAGCTGACATTTTAAATTTTATCAAGCACGTACCATGGTCATGGACTTTGACAGGGGTTATCTCAGTTTTCTTCACAGAAATATCTCTGTTTTACTGTTGAGGAAACTAAAGCTCAGTCAAGTTGCTAAACTTGCCCAAGCTCAAACTTCCAGGGTGTTTATATGTAAATGCCAAGATTTGCATTCAAACTCAGGTCTCTGTGACCTTAAAGCTGATACTCTCCCAATTACAACAGCCAGTGAAAAACAGGGGTAAGCAGTGGGAACTCTGGAGCCAGGTCACCTGGGCATGAATCCTGACTCCACCACCTGACAGCAAGGAGCCACTTATCATCACTGTGTCTCATGTCTTCCACCTGTGAAATGGGCACAGTAATAATATGCAATAGGGTTATTTTTATCACAAATGTATCACAATTTATACAAGTACAGCACTTAGAAATGTACTTAGTAGACACTATTATTATGTCAAATGATAACTGAACAAATCAAGAAAAACATACTTTGGTGAGAGATAAAAAGGAATATGATCAAGTTATAAAGCAGAGGAAGGTAGATGGACATAACAGAAATAATCGGGAGGTTTCAGAGTATGTACCTGTGATGATATTTGTGGATGAAAATTGGAAAAAGCTCACCAAGAGAGAACACGGAGTGATGAAAGTGGAAGAGAACATTAATGAAGACTAACTTAGAAATCGGAGTCATCCATCGAAGGCACCCCTCCTGAGGAAATCTCGACTGCACAACCCCTACTGCGCCCCAATTCAGCAGGAAGCAGTGAGAGCAGTTGTCCGCCAACCTCCCCAACAACAATTGGGTTTTCCTGTTGAGAGAGAGGACTGAGAGACAGGACTGGCTGGATTTCCTAGGCCAACTAAGAATCCCTAAGCCTAGCTGGGAAGGTGACCGCTTCCACCTTTAAACACGGGGCTTGCAACTTAGCTCACACCCGACCAATCAGAGAGCTGACTAAAATGCTAATTAGGCAAAAACAGGAGGTAAAGAAATAGGCAATCATCTATTGCCTGAGAGCACAGCGGGAGGGACAAGGATCGGGATATAAACCCAGGCATTCCAGCCGGCAACGGTAACCCTCTTTGGGTCTCCTCCCTTTGTATGGGAGCTCTGTTTTCACTCTATTTCACTCTATTAAATCTTGCAAGCTGCAAAAAAAAAAAAAAAAAAAAAAAAAAAAAAAAAATCGGAGTCATCCTGTGGATAGGAATACTCTGAAGTTTGCTTTTTTACTGGCTTTGTTGTTGTTGTTGTTCCCCAGTCTTTAAACAGAAAAGACATCACTTTGTTAAACTGTCTCAAAAGGAATTGTTTTGAGAATTTGTGTTTAAAGTAAAGTCTATACAATTTGAACTCCTGTGAGGGATTTATTCCACCTTCCTCAGCTCAGGCAAAGGCTTCAGGAAACAAAGCACCAACTTTGATTCCTAAATGAGCATCAGTCCCCGTGGTTCAGTTACTCAAAGCTTCCCGCAGCACTGGGCCTAATAGTTCGTGCTGCACAGCTGGGTTCTGAGCCTGGGGCTCCCAATGACTTTTAAGAGAGCTTCATGATTGGTTTGCTTCCATGGGATTTGGATCAAGATAAAAAATGAGCCCAAGGTTATTTGGAAACAGTTCATATTTAAGAGACCTTCAAACACTTCACAAATAAAAAGTGGTCCATAAATATTGTATAATAACCCTATAATAACTTCCCACTTGCTAATGTTTATCGTGGGGGAGAAAATTAGTGATGAGCTCATCCATACTTCAAAAGTTAGGAAATTGAGGAAAAAAATCCAAGTAGTTTAGAAGAGTTGAAATCAGTTTACTCACAGGGGAATAGTAGTTCATAAGGGAAGGAAACTGCATTTGAACTTTCCAGCAATGTGATAAAAGTACTCTATCTAGATGATACCTCATTCTGACTAAGTATCTCCAGCCTCCAGCACCCAATCCACCAACCCCTGCCCTGAGAAACTTATTATCTGTGATCCATGGAGCCTGCATTGTTCTGTAGTTACAGGGATGGGGTTATGCAGATAGAAGGTTATCTGTCTATCTTTAATACATAAAGTAGAAACAAACGCAACACTCTCAGTGACACTTAACAACTAGAATGTCTTTCCAATTACCATCCATCACCATCTTTTTGCGGCGTTTGTGCTAACCCTTACCCTTCATCCTGGCGCAGAGATGCCCTTTAGGACACACTCTACATCAGCCAGCCAAATCGGCCATTTTTCATTGCGGACCTGCTGGCTGAAAAATCAGCATTTACAAAGCAGCTTGTGATGCAGTGAAGAGCCCAGACAGAAATGTAATAAACAATGTTTTGAATTACATTTTGGACATTTAAAAATGCTCTGGGCTCAGTTTCAAAAGGCATTTGCATTTGTAATGAAAAAAAAAATCCATCAGTGAGCTTCCAGTCTCAGGTTAACAGGCCCTTTTATGTTGTAAATTTTTTGCAGGAGCAATTACAAATTGTACACAGATTCATTATTTCTTGAGTACTTTATCAGGACATTTTCCCATACATCTAATTTGTCCTGTCTGAAATGTAACTTGACATAAGGGATTTTCTTAATTGATTTTGAAGCCCTTCCAAGATAATCAACTGCTTTTTGGAGCATGATAAAAGACAGTAGACAATATTGCCAGTCTGTCTTTGGATCATAAGCTGAAGTTTTTGGGTAAGAGATAGCAAAGAAAGGCAACATTTGCCTTTTAAACTATTCAGTAGCTCCATTTTAATTTGCTTTTCATTTGAATGACTTGTCAGTGTCTAAGAATAGCAAAAAGAAGTTGCTCCATTTTTATCTGCCCTATTGTAATGGCTGTCACCTTGGGGGTAGATGCAGTCAATATTTACAAAAGGATTAAAGTATAATCTTTATTATTTTGAATAATCTTAACCAAAGATTAAGTAAGTAAAGATAAAACCAAAACTAAAATAACCCAATTTTTGGAGGAGAAGGTGTACTATAAAAAGCCAGTTGTGTTTCTACTATCTTCCTTCAAGAGATTTAAGCAAATAATATGTATTCATTTTGGGAGAATGCTTTTACCTTGAATTTTCAAGCTGCCAATTCTAAATAACTTCATTTTTTAGTTACAGAACGAACTGCATTTACTGCACATGTAGGCAGGATGATGTTCCCCCACAGATGTTCATACTCTAATCCCCAGAACCTTTCATGGCAAAATGGACTTTGTAGATGTGATTAAGGTAATGGACCTTGAAATAGGGAGATTGTTCTGGATTATCAGGAAGTACCCAATCTAATCACAAGCATCCTTAAGATTAGAGACTATATCCATGCTGTTTTCAGAGTGGTATGGGATAGAAAAGTTGGAGAGATTTGATGTAAGGACCTGACCTGCTGCTGCTGGCTTTTATTGAGGACAGGGCCACAAGCCAAGGAAGGTGATTACCTCCAAAAGGTGGGAAGAGCCTTCAGTTTATAATCTGCATGAAAACAATGACCTCAGTCCCACAGACTCAAGGAACTGAATTCCACCAACAATCCAAATAAGCTGAAAACTTATGCTCCCCTAGATGCTCTAGAAAGAAGTGCAGCCTACAGATACCTTGATTTTAGCCCACTAAGACCTGTGTCAGATTTCAATCTTTATTTACAAATTAATAAAGATTGTACTTTAATCCTTTTGTAAATATTAACTGCATCTACCCCCTTACACTTACTGACCTACAGAACTGTAAGATATTTGAGTTGTTTAAACCACTCCATTTGTGGCAATTTATTAAAGCCACATAAAAAATTAATACACTGTCTACAGTATAATGTCCTATTTTCATGCCCAGATCATCCTTAAAGTGCCCAAATACAAGAGATCTAATACCAATTTTACTACACTTAGCATTTAGTCAGCACCACCTTATGGAATGGAAATTCAAATACCGCTTGCTAAAATCCAGTGAAACTATATCTTACAAATGGAAAATATAAAGACTGCAGGCTCGCTTCAGGAAGCTAACATTATTAACTTAAGAACACTGATTGGAACATTGGGTAAAGGATGAAAATTGCTAGCTTTGTTTTAGATCAACAAGGTTTATATGCCATGCTGATCCTCAATCATCCCCCAAGAATTGCTGTTGGCAGGAATCAGAAAATTGATTTTTCTCAATTTTAAAGCTTAGACTTGAGAGTCTGTAATAAGAAGTCCACAGGAGTTCAAGGAATATTTAGATCTTTTCAACTAAAAGCTACTCCAAAAATGATAGGAATTATTACTAATAACAGCATCATTTTTTCCAGGTGAAGGCAGCCAGTATTAGTAGCCAAAAATGAAATGGCTAGTTTAGTGCTTCATTTGTATTAAATGATGACCATATCTAAGATACTTGTGTTCCAGTTGTAGTTAATTAACTTTCCCAAAGACATAATGGCAAACAGCAGCAATTCAAGTTAGCCAGAAGATCACACACTGCTAAGTAAGGTGTCAAACTAAAGAAAACTGAGAGTTTCAGCTCATAAAGTGGGTTAGGAGGTTCAAGATCCAAGCCTGTAAAATCAATAATGGTATGGTGTTCTATAATAAGATAGTGCATTGAATACATGTATCAAATTTTGTTTTCCTCTCAAAATCCCAAGGAAAGATTTTTTTTTAAAAAAGACCTAACACAACAAGGACAGAGAGAACAAGAAAGGTGACAACAGAACAAAATTTTGGAAGCTGAAAAGCAAGGGAACTAATGGTAAGAGATTTAACCTACCCAAAAGAGCTGAATTTTGGCTAGAAGTGGATTGAGAACTAAACTAACTTACTCTGAAAATCCTCAAAAGGCTTGGGATCAGATACCTCTGAAATCTTGGGTAAAGGGGAAGGGACAGAGTAAAGAAGAAAAAGTGAAGTTAGATTCCCAGACACCCTCCCCAACAGCTCCTGATGACTGGACATCTGTTCCCTGGAGAGACCAACACAGATAGTTTCTATTTTCTCCCCTCCCTGCCCCTCCTTTTTTTTCCCAGACAAGGTCTTGGTCTGTTGCCCAGGCTGGAATGCAGTGGTGCCATCTTTGCTCACTGCAGCCTCGACCTTGACCTCCCAGGCTCAAGCAATCCTCGCCACTTCAGCTTCCTGAGTAGCTGGGACTACACAGCACCATCGCACTTGGGTAATTTTTAATTTTTTTGTAGAGACAGCGTCTCACTATGTTGCCTAGGTTAGTTTCAAACTCCTGGGCTCAAGTGATCCTCCTGCCTCAGCCTCCGAATGTGCTCAGATTACAGATGTGAGCCACTGAGCCTGGACAGAGGTGGGTTCTAGACTGAGGTGTGTGTGTTGGGGAGTAAATGGGCAGGTACTATGCTGAAAATAGGAGGATTAAGTGAACATATGAAGGCTGAATGCTAATTGCAGCAACTTCAAACTGTGTGGGAACTCTAATATAATCTAGCAAAGAGTTCAAAATTGTTTGCCCTATTATCATGGGACTAGGCCTCTACTGGATGAATATCACACTCTTAAGAAAGCCTATTTTATAACAGGTAAACTTGATTCTAACAATGAGCCTCTACATTACTAATTATGTGATCACCCTAAGTAGGAAGTGGATGGTATGAGAGGAGCCCTGAGTGCTAGCTCAGATGGCTTAAAAACATGATAGTGATGTGGTGAGCTCTCTGTTTCCCCTAGCATCACTTCTCTGTGATAAAACTTTCACATGCCTGGGTGTAGTGGTTCACACTTGTAATCCCAGCACTTTGGGAGGCCAAGGCAGGTGGATCACCTGAGGTCAGGAGTTCCAGACCAGCCTGGCCAATATGGTGAAACCTCATCTCCACTAAAAATACAAAAATTAGCTGGGCATGGTGGCAGGCACCTGTAATCTCAGCTACTCGGGAGGCTGAGGCAGGAGAATTACTTGAACCCAGGAGGCGGAGGTTGCGGTGAGCTGAGATCGTGCCATTGTACTCCAGCCTGAGTGACTGAGTGAAACTCCGTCTCAAAAAAAAAAAAAAAGAGTTCACCTTGATGCACTCTCATTTAATAGCTTAACAGTAGGGATCTCAGGCTGCTTCTTCCATGCAATTACCAGGCCATGGGCAGTCAGACCTTTGCCCTCCACTCAGGAGACTGGAAGAAGCCCGAGAAGTCTAATCTCCCAGGAGGAAAAACCTAAAAATAATGACAATAGGGGTTTCCCAACTAAAGGAAACCACTTACATTGGTACCAGAATAGTGGTTTTCCACTGGGGTGAAAAAACAGACCAAAAACAAAGGAGTATGGAGGAAACATATCCTGAAGACAAAAATAAAAAACAACAAAAAACTCCACGTAACGAAAACAAAATTACCCTTGATATTTCTGAGATATATGAGAACCCATACATCCATGAAACATGATAATGATGCAATTTTTTTTTTTAAAAAAGGAAGCATACAGAGAACAAAGAAAAGCTATTAGGAATTAAGAAGATGGTAGCAAAAAAGAATTTAGTAGAAGAATTTGTAGGGGTATTAAAAAGTCAAAGCAGCCAGGCGGGGTGGCTCACACCTGTAATCCCAGCACTTTGGGAGGCCAAGGCAGGTGGATCACGATGTCAGGACTTCAAGACCAGCCTGGCCAATATGACGAAACCCCGTCTCTACTAAAAATACAAAAATTAGCTGGGCGTGGTGGTGCACGCCTATAGTCCCAGCTGCTCGGGAGGCTGAGGCAGGAGAATTGCTTGAACCCGGGAAGTGGAGGTTGCAGTGAACTGAGATCGTGGCACCGCACTCCATCCTGGGCGACCAAGCGAGACTCCATCTCAAAAAAAAAAAAAAAAGTCAAAGCAACCTCTCAGAATGTAAAAAGACAAAGAGCTGAAAAATTGTGAAGAAAATATGAAAATCAAAGAATCCATGTATTAGTTTCTTATTGATGCTATCTCATATTGCATAAATAACATGAGTTTACTGTCTTACTGTTCTGGAGGTCATTAGCCTGAAATGGGTTTCACTGGGCCAAACCCAAGGTGTTGCCGGGGTCATGCCCTCTCCAGAGGATCTAGGGGTGAATCCGTTTTCTTGCCTTTCTAGCTTCTAGAGGAGGCCCAAATTCCTTGGCTTGTGACTGCTTCCTTGCATCACTCTGACCTCTTGCTTCCATCATCACATCTCCTACTTCTTTGAATTCCTGCCTCCCTCTTAAAAGGACTCTTGTTACATTGGACACACCAGGATAACCTCCTCATCTCAAGATTTTTAAATTTAATCACATGCTGTAAGAGTCACAGGTTCTAGGGATTTGGACATGGACATCTTGGGGAAGGGGAGGGGGTCATTATTCAGCCTACTACAGTCAGAATAGGAGATGTGATAGCTATAAAGTAGAATGAAAAAGAAAATAGGAGAAAAATAGCAGTGAAATAGTGAAGGATTTAAGTTTAAAGATTGAAGGAACCTACCAAGTACAAGGCAAAACGAATGAAAAGAGAACTACAACAAGGGGCACCACTGTAAAATTTCAGAACACTAGAGACACAGAGAAGATCTGACAAGCTTCCAGAGAAGAGAGGAAAACATACAAAGGACAAGGAATCATAATGTCTTTGAACTTCACAAAATCAACAGTGGAAGCACAAACACAATGGAACAATGCATTCAAAATTCCAGGGAAAAATGATTTCCCAGCTAAAATTATATACCCAGGCACTCACAGTCGAGCCTTCACATTTGTATCTGTTATTGAACCTTTCTCAGGAAGCTACTGAAAGATGTGCAGCCAAAACTAGAAAGCACAACAAAGTGAAAGAAATGAAACACAGGTAACAGGAGACCCAACACAGAAGAGACCAAGGAAATTCTGGAACAATAGTGAAGAGAGATGGGAAATATAAGACAAGAGGTCCAGAATGGCAAAATGACTTACAAGAGTAAGTTGAGGGCTGTTATCACTAAGAGGGTTTCTGCAATTGTACCATATTTTTTCCTTAAGTCTTAGAATGCCAGGATGAGCCTGGACCAGCTTCTTATTTTTTCCTTCTCTGCTCTCCATGCTGTGATGACTGGAATATATGAGGAATACATCCTTATTTTACCTTCCAAGCATAAGCCTGAGAGTCAAACATGGGGATGATTAGCTCAGAAACCGAAAATACTGGGTAACTCCATTCCCCTTACCACATTCTTACTGACCACCCCGTCCCTGGCTCAAAGTACCATCCTGTGGTAGATCTAATTTTCCCAAGACTTACTCATGCCTTTGCCCACTGGATCCTAAGGAGCTCTGTAAACTCTCTGGAAAACTGAAGCCAAAGACATTCAGTTAATCATCTCCCGGGAACTGTCACTTAGCAGTAGAAATAGTGTGCTTTTCCCCTAGCTAGATGTGTGCTTGTGCCTATTTTTCAAACTAAATAATGTATAGGAGATACATACAGAGATTGTAAATAACCATAAGGATAATCAAGAGTCTGATACAAAAGTTAGGATACCGGCCAGGCACGGTGGCTTACACCTGTAATCCCAGCATTTTGAGAGGCTGAGATGGGTGGATCACCTGAGGTCAGGAGTTCAAGACCAGCCTGGCCAACATGGTGAAACCTCTTCTCTACTAAAAATACAAAAATTAGCCAGGCGTGGTGGTGCACACCTGTAGTCCTGGCTACTCAGAAGGCTGAGGCAGGAGAATTGCTTGAACCCATGAGGCGGAGGTTGCAGTGAGCCAAGGTAGTGCCACTGCACTCCAGTCTGGGTGAGCCTCCATCTCAAAAAGAAAAAAAAAAAAAAACCAAAAAAAACAAAAAACAAAAAAAACACATCACACCCATTAGGATGGCACTATCAGAAAAACAGATCAAAAATAGAATTACCGTGTGATCCAACAATTCCACTTCTGGGTATATATCCAAAAGCACTAAAAGCAGAATCTCTTGAAGAGAGATTTGCCACCCATGTTCATTGCAGCATTATTCACAATAGCCAAGAGGTGAAAGCAAACCAAATGTCCATCAACAGATGAATGGATAAGCAAAATGTGATATCTACATATGATGGAATATTGTTTCAGCCTTAAAAAAATCCGACATATGCTACAACATAGATGAACCTTAAGAATGTTACTGCTAATTGAAATAAACCAGTCACAAGTCAAATAATGTATGAAATACTGCATGATTCCACTCAAATGAGTTATCTAGAGTAGTCAAATTCACAGAGAAGAATGCTAGTTAGCAGGTGCAGGGGGAGAGAAAAGGGGCAGTTATTAATGGCTACAAAGTTTTAATTTTGCAAGATGAAGAGTTCTGGAAATGGGATGCATAACAATGTGAATGTACTTAATGCTACTGAACCGTGTGCTTCAAAGTGGTTAAGGTGGTAAAGTTTATGATATGTATATTTTACTACAATTTTTTTAAAGTTAAAAAAAAGTCAGGATAATGGTTACCTCTGGGGAAGAAGTGATACTATTATGGTTAATGTTATGTATTAACTTGGCTGGGCCACGGGCTGCCCAGATATTTGGTCAATTATTCTGGGTGTCTGTGAAGATGTTTTGGATATGATTCATACTTAAATTGGTGAATTCCGAGTAAAGCATATTGCCTTCTGATATGGTTTGTGTCCCCACCCACATCTCATCTTGTAGTTCCCATAATCCCCATGTGTCATTGGAGTGACCCAGTGGGAGGTGATTGAATCTTGGGGGTGGTCACCCTCATGCTGTTTTCATGATAGTGAGTTCTCATGACATCTGATGGTTTTATAAGGGGCTTTTCCCCTTTGCTCACCGTTTTTCCTTCCTGCCACCATGTGAAGAAGAACATATTTGCTTCCCCTTCTGCCATGATTGTAAGTTTCCTGAGGCCTCCCCAGCCATGCTGAACTATGAGTCAATTAAACCTCTTTTCTTTATAAATTACCCAGTCTTGGGTATGTCTTTATTAGCAGCATGAGAATGGACAAATACATCTTTCATGATGTCAGTGGACCTCATCTAATCAGTTGAATGCCTGAGTAGAATAAAAAGATTGATCTTCCCCAAGCAAGAGAGAATTCTCTAGCAGTCTTCAGACTTCACCTGCAACATCAACTCTTCCTGGTTCTGCAGCAGATTGCCTTTCAACTCAAACTGGAACATTGGCTCTCCTGGGTCTTCAGTCTGCCGGCCACAAGCTGAGCACAGTGGTGGATGTCTGTAGTCCTATCTACTTAAGAGGCTGAGATGAGAAGGTTGCTTGAGGCTACGAGTTCCAGGATGTAGGGGCTATGACTGCACCCATGAATAGCCACTGCACTCGAGCCTGGGCAACATACCAAGACTCCCATCTCTTAAAAAAGAAAAATATAACACAGACACACACGCACACACATATCCTATTGTTTCTTTTCTCTAGAGAAAAAATTACGCCTAATACAGAAACAATAGGGGGAAAGCATTTGCAGAGCTTCTAAGGTACTTGTAATGTTCTTAACCTGAGTGGCAGGTACACAGGACTTTATCATTATTCTTCAAACTGCACATACATTTAATGTACTTTGTTGTATGCACTATTCTTTTCACAATTAAAAACATTTTTTAAAAAAATCTAAGGTTGGGATGCAACTAGTCTATTCACCAAAGTTCACATCTTTTTCACAAGTCTTCAAGATTTTAAATAAAATAAATAATCTGAGTCTGATAACACTGTCTGTAGGCAGAGAGTGTGTTAAATTGGTTTGGCAGACTTAAGTGGGTCATAGATCATAGATCTGTAATGGGTCATTAAGAAAAATTCAGAATGTTTTGGGGTTAACATTATGAAAGATGACTGTCCCTCATGCTGCTTAGAGAAATGTTATCCAACTACATAGACATTGGTGTCATCTTATTTGGTGTCATATCATATGGCATCTATTTTTTCCTCTTCCTTTCTTGACCTCTAGTTTCAGGGTGAGTTGTAACTATAGACGAACACTTCTGAAGGCCAGAACCATCATCCCTCTTTCAACTTTCCAAGGACCTTATGTGTTCTAAGCACATAAAGCCTGGGGGTGACACCGTATAAGGAAAATAAAAAATTATTTCCAGCCCTCCTATATGCCAAAGTGTTTGACTTATCCTGAATACTTTTTAGCATCTCACATTAAAACATTTTAAAGGCTCTATATCAATTTTTCATTTCAAAGGGAATATTTTTAAAATCTATAACAAACTGGGGGGAAATTGAAATTGTTCAATAATATGTAGCATGTATATATGTCAAAAATTAGAATTGAAATGGGGACCATGGAAAGCAAAGTAACTGTAGACACAGCTGGGAAATTTCATGGCCATCTTTCAATGTAAATCACTTGCAAGTAAATACATGGAGTGAATGTATTCAATTTCCAGAGATACATTTATATGTATACAAATTCAAGTATTCTGGCTATTTCTGTAGCAAAACACAGAACAGAACTTTCAGAAGTCCTTAGGTAAAACAAGTTACAAAAATAATTTTCTTTGAAATATTTTTAAATGCATTTACAAAATACTAAAAATAAGTCTAGAAAATACTTAAAAATCACAAAGAAAAACCACTGGTAATCTTATTTATGAGAGAAAACTCCTAATATCTTACAGCTGAAAGTGAAGGTAATATTACAAGACCACCATTTCTCCCCCATACCCCAACCCTTAGGCATTTGTTAAGTCCACAGCTACATGTGCTAGTATCTCTGTTCCAAGTATTTCCACGACAGACCTGTGAAATAGGTGGTATTCTTTTCATTTAACCCTAAAAATTACTTCAAGCTCCGAAAGGAAAAGCAACTTGCTACTAGCAAGTGGAAAAATCACATTTGAATCTAGAGTTGTTTCTTTGCACTATACATAATACTTCCTTCAAGCAAAAAAATTATCTTGACTAGCCTGCCCTTGAATTAAAACCTACTGCACAAAAAAACATTACAAAAAAGCCTACTGCTATATTTAATGTTGATGAGATGATTTGGCTGCCAAAGGGGTATAATTAGCTTATATTCCAATATAGATACCTAACTTACGATGGGGTTACATCCTGATGAATCCTTCATAAATTTTAAATATCCTGAGTCAAAAATGCATTTAATACACATAAACCTACTGAATATCACAGCTTAGCCTAGCCTACCTTAAATATGCTCAGAACACTTACATTAGCCTACAGTTGGGCAACATCTAACACAAAGCCTATCTTATAGCAAAGTGTTAAATATCTCATGTAATCTATTAAATACTATACTGAAAGTGAAAAATGGAATGGTTGTATGAGTACTTGAAGCATGGTTTCTATTGAATGTGATTACTTTCACACCATTGCAGTCAAAAAATCTGCTGAACCATTGTAAGTCAGGGACCATCTATACACCAATAAATTGTGATTTCCCTCATTGACACAATGGAATAAATGCAGCCAAAAAAAGAACTAGTTCCTTCTCTTTGGTGCTCTGCTGGTACATAGTGGCACATGTGATTCTTGGTGCAGTGCTCCATGGGTCGGGAGGATCCTTGACCAGGTACAGTGGTCCCTGCAGTCACTGGCATCAGGGCCAGGTCACATGGGTCTGGGAATGCTCAGCTGGCTTGGAGGCTTATGTAAAGTGGAGAACAGAGGAAGGCTTGGCTAGTGTCATCAGAATGATTCTTATGGATGAACGAAGCAAATGAATAAATATAAGAATAATGAGGGCTGAGGCTGGGCGCAGTGGCTCACGCCTGTAACCCCAGCACTTTGGGAGGCCGAGGCGGGCTGATCACGAGGTCAGGAGATCGAGATCATCCTGGCTAACACGGTGAAATGTCATCTCTACTAAAAATACAAAAAAAAAAAATTAGCTGGGTGTGGTGGCGGGTGCCTGTGGTCCCAGCCACTTGGGAGGCTGAGGCAGGAGAATGGCATGAACCTGGGAGGCGGAGCTTGCAGTGAGCTGAGATCATGCCACTGCACCTCCAGCCTGGATGACAGAGAAAGACTCCATCTCAAAAAAAAAAAAAAAAAAAAAAATTCGGGCTGAGCACTGTGGCTCATGTCTGTAGTCCCAGCACTTTGGGAGACGAAGGTGAGTGGATCACTTGAGCTCAAGACTTTGAGAGCAGCCTGGGCAACATAGCGAAACTAAAAATATAAAAATTAGCTGGGTATGGTGGTACATGCCTGTAGTCCCAGCTACTCAGGAGGCTGAGGTGGGAGAATCACTTGAACCCGGGAGGTGGAGGCTGCAGTGAGCTGAGATTGTGCCACTGCACTCCAGCCTGGGTGAGAGTGACACCCTGTCTCAAAAAAAAAAGAACTGAGAACTCGGTTGCTGTCAGAGAAAGGTGCCACAAACATGGGAAGAGCCAAAATAAACCCTGTGGAACAAGACTGTAACTGAAGCTATCGATGTCAACTTATGGTTTCTTATACAGAGAAATGTCAAAAATGTCAAGCTCATGAAAGACAAACACTGAGGAACTGTTCCATATTGAAGCTAAAGCAACATGGCGACACACACAAGTAATCTTGGACTGCATAGACCTATAAAGGAAACTGGAACAACTGATGAAATCTGAATGGGATCTTATGAAATCGAATGGTAATTTCTTGATTGTGATTACATTACAGGGTATATAGGCATGTATCCTTATTTTTAGAAAATATACACTGAGGTTTATATACTAAGTGGGTGATGAAGCATCGTATCTTCAACCTACTCTTCAATAGTTCAGGAAATAAAAATAGTATACATATGTAGTGTGCATGAAAATGATAGGGTAAATGTGCTAAATGCTGACAACTGGGGAATCTGGAAAGGGAAATACAGGCATTATTTATGCTATCATGGCAAATAATGAAATTTTTAAATGAAGTTTTTTAAAAAGGACATTTTTGGCCAGGCACGGTGGCTCATACCTGTAATCCCAGCACTTTGGGAGACTGAGGTGGGCGGCTCACGAGGTCAGGAGATCGAGACCATCCTGGCCAAAATGGTGAAACCCCATCTCTACTAAACATACAAAAATTAGCTGGGTGTAGTGGCGCTGCCTATAACCCTAGCTACTTGGGAGGCTGAGGCAGGAGAATCGCTTGAACCAGGGAGTCAGAGGTTGCAGCGAGCCGAGATCGCACCACTGCACTCTAGCCTAACGACAGCGCAAGACTCCATCTCAAAAAAAAAAAAAAAAAAAAAAGGACATTCTTTATATTATACAACAAATTCCAAATGAAAAAAAGTTCAGAGAATTGTATGTTATTCTTTGTGAGGGCAGATGGTGAGAGTATGGACACGTGAGTTTTGTGATTATATTCTTCTATATGCAGAGTGCCTCTAGAAACATATGCAAGGAACTGATCTACATCAATTTCTTCCACAGTTGAAAAACAGGTGGCTAGAGAAGAATAACACTTTTTACTCTCCGAAACTTAATTATGCACTATATGAAACGTAGTAACTTAAAATATAAAACAAAATGCTTTAATTTAGTGGTTGCCAAATGCAATGCCAGACTGGCAACCTTAGAACCACCTGGGAAACATTTAAAAATAAATTAATAGGCCTCAATTCCCAAAATTTATTTCAGTAATCCCAGGGTAGGACTCAGGTATCAGTAAAATTTCCCCAGTTAATTTCCTCAGCCTACTCAACATGAAGATAAGAATAAAGAACTTGATTATGATCCAGGCCAGGTGCAGTGGCTCACACCTGTAGTGCCAGCACTTTGGGAGGCCGAGGCGGGTGGATTGCTTGAGGGCAGGAGTTTGAGACCAGCCTAGCCAAGATGACAAAACCTCATTTCTACTAAAAATACAAAACTCAGCTGGGCGTGGTGGCGGGTGCCTGTAATCGGGTGCCTGTAATCGCAGCTACTCGAGTGGCTGAGGGAGGAGAATTGCTTGAACCCAGGAGGCGGAGGTTGCAGTGAGCTGAGAATGCACCACTGTACTCCAGCCTATGCGACAGAGCGAGACCTTGTCTAAAAAAAAAAAAAAAATTTATGATAATCTACTTCCACTTTATGAATAGTAAATATATTTTCCCTTCCTTGAGATTTTCTTAATAACATTTTATTTTCTCTAGGCTACTTTAAGAATACAGTATATAATACACAGAAGACAGAAATATGTTAAATGACTATGTTTATCAGTAAGGCTTCTGGTCAACAGCAGGTTTTTACTAATTAAGTATTTGGGGAGTCCAGAGTTATAGTGGATTTTAGACTGTGCAAGGTTGATACCCCAAACCCACACTGTTCAAGGGTCAACTGTATAATGTAACAAGATTATATAGCTATTAATTTTTAGTTAAAAACAAATCTGTTCGCACAAATAGATACAGTAATTGTAACATTCTAGGATGGGGTGGTAAGTTAACATTCTGGATCAAGTGTTAATTTTATTGTGTTTTATTTCAATACATATTAAACTATATTCTTTTGTATGTATCAGATGTTACATCAGAAGAATGTAATTTTTAAAAATTAAAGCAACAAAAGAACAATTAGTTTAGAAGTTTGGTCCTTACATTTAAAAAGAGAAGTAAATACAAGAAAACTAAGCATTACATGCCAGCAGTACACATTTATTATTATTCATGAATGGTGAAAAGACTTACAAGGCCCATTATTATGAGTATAACCACACATATGAAATATCACTTAGCGGCAACATGGGATGAAAAGGACAGTTATATATTTATATTAAAAAAATACACGTTTGCATTCAATGTTTGCCTAGAAAAAAAATACATGTACACACGCTCTTTCAAGTGCTCCCCATAAACTGCTATAAAAGCAGGAGGCATCAAGCTGTAGAAGTTCCAATATACATAACATGTTGAAGTATCTCAAGCATAAAAACTGTACGTAACTTGCAAAAATAAAGTTCCTTTCTTCAAACATTTTGATCTGAGCTCAGGCAAAGCAAATAATGAACACCAATGATTTTTATACTATTTCACACAATTTAAAATAATCAACATGAAAAGGTCAACAGCTTCAAAAATCCTGAAAATATGGAGGTTACGAGAATGAACAATTTCATCTGAAAAGTCTACAGCAGATCTGCTTCATCCTGACTCTCAAATATTTAAGGATCATAATTTACTATACTCAAACTCCAAGTTTAGCCAGGACAAACAAAATGATAAAAAGAAAAATTACTGCAAACAGGGCATGACTGCCCTTTAGTTTCTTTAGACAATTTCACTAGTGCAAGAGCATCATTTACCTGAAAGATCCTAAGAGTCACAATTAAAGTACTCATACAAAACTATTTCCTTTGTTCTTTAAAAAGTGCCACATACTATACTTTTCATTTAAAAAAAAAAAAGAACCCAACACAAATAAACTAATGAAAGACCGTTTGTCTCCATCTCTTGTCAATGAGGAAAGGCCAAAGTGATTCTTTGATTCCAATTCGAAATGGTGTTCGTTGGCCAATGCCCAAGGTCTCCAATTTGGAGCAGTCAAGCTGAGCATTTCTTGGACGTTGTGCTCCTAGGACAGGGCTGTCAGTAATCTTTAAAGAAAGATAAACACAAAAAAATCAAAAGTAAGTGAAAGGCTGTATTTTGAGGGCTTTGTTCCCCCTGACCTTTTTTTTAATATGTATATATTTTTAAACAGAGATGAGATCTCCCTCCATTGCCCAGGCTAGTCTCAAATTCCTGGGCTCAAGGGATCCTCCTGCGTCAGCCTCCCAGTGTTGGGATTACAGGCATGAGCCATTCCTGGGCTCAAGGGATCCTCCTGTGTCAGCCTCCCAAAGTGTTGGGATTACAGGCATGAGCCATTGTGCCTGGCCATTTTGAGGTTTTATATTTGCTACTTATTTTTGCTCTTAGTGTAAGAAATCTGATTTGATCATCCCTGGAAAAATAAACCAAATGCCTGTCATGATCAAGACAATAATACATTTTCTACAAACTTCAATACTCATGATCTTCTCTACAGATGATAATTTAGAGAAAAGTAGCACTATGAACAGCCAGCATACAAGCAAAGTTCACTTTGATTAGTACTGAGAAATGAAGTTACCCAACACAGCAATAATATATACCATAGCAATGGATCTAAAGAAGGTTTTTACAGCCATGTACTTACAGGTCTTAAGTGACTGCTGGGGAGGTTGAAGGCATCTGCAATTGCACATGCCATTTCATACTTAGTCATCTGTTCATTGCCAGACCAGTGAAAGGTTCCCTTAATTGATGGATCCTAAGAACGATGACACAATAAATTCAATAGTTTCAGCTTTTTGAGCTGAGTAGAATAATAGGTTTGACCAAAAAGCTTACTTAAAATAAGGTCCAGGAACTAAAAGGCAACTCTCTTTTTCTGGAAAGGTCTCCACAAGATATCTAAAATCAAATTCCTACTAATACTCTTAGCAAAACACTTAAAAGAGCAATTTCTAGAATTTAAACCTTAAGAATTTTTAAAATCAAAAAAAGGCTCCAATTTTACTTAATTAGTGGGAATATAAAAAAGCATTACAAATTTTTATGAAAACAGTATAATTTAATGAGTATTTTTAATTATCCCAAGCTACAACAAAAACTTAATAGAACCATTTTTCAAGCTGAGCTAAACTTTCTTAAATATTGTCATGTTATATATTACAAAATATAATTCTCATATATTAAAAAACTGTGGTCATCCTATTAATATTCTAAACTAAATCAGTCTCATCTTTCTTTGTATGGATATTATATTTAATACCAACTTTTTCAAATGTGCTGGGATTACAGGTGTGAGCCATCACGCCCAGCCCCCAAAGAGTACCTTCTTAAAAGACCTTAGATGATTATTTTGAAGTTTCCTAACACTTTGCAATAAAAGAAATGATGGAATCTATAGTACATAAGAAATAAATTCAAACAGAAGAGCATAATATTTTTATTCTTCATGAACACAGTGTATATGTAAACTACTTTTGTTTGGTCTCCTAGTTTTAAAAAAGCACTTTTGGCTTTCACTCAGTAACACTCCAAGTACAGCTATGAAAGTTCAAGCATGGAAAAGACAAAGCGGACCTTCGCTAAGACAGGACTCAGGAATCCTTCTTACCAGCATTCTCTTCTCTGCTAGCTGCCGGCACACAGTGGCCACATCTTTGACATGTGTGGGGAACCTCTGCTGCCAGTGATCCATGTTTGCTGACTTGTTGCTGAACTGCACTTTATCAAACATAATAGTCACAGCACTTTCTTCGAGCTTTTCAACTTCCCCATACAGAATAGGAATCCTCAAAACAGCAGCTCCTAGAGAAGAACAAAAGCAAATAATTTAAAGCTGACTGGTTCTTAAATTTTGATGTAAGATACAAGGGTGTGGATTTAAATAATATGAAAGTAGAAACCTTGCCTTTTAATTAAAATATACCAAAATGACACAGCTCACTTGTGACAATGCAATGTAAAAATATTCAAGGCCAGGCACAGTGACTCATGCCTATAATGCTAGCACTTTGGGAGGCCAAGGCAGAAGGATCGCTTGAAGCCAGGAGTTCAAGATCAGCCCGGGCATCATAGCAAAACTCCGTCTCTACGAAAAATTAAAATGAAAATTAGCTGGGCGTGGTGGCACATGCCTGTAGTCCCAGCTACTTGGGAGGCTGAGTAAGGCAAAAGGATCTCTTGAGCCTGAAGTTCAAGGTTGCAATGAGCTATGACTGCACCACTGTACTCCAGCCTGGGCAACAGAGTGAGACCTTGCCTCAAAAATAAAATTAAAAACAGTCAAAGGCTGAGTGCGGTGGGGCTCATGACTGTAATTCCAGCACTTGGGAGTCCAAGGCAGGAGGACTACTTGAGCCCAGGAGTTCGAGACCAGCGTGGATAACACAGTGAGACCTCGTCTCTACAAAATGTAAAAAAATTAGCCGTTCGTGGTGGGAGGATTGCTTAAGCCAAGGAGGTCAAGGCTATAGTGAGCTGTGTTCACCCTACTGCACTCCAGCCCAGGCGACTGAGACCCTGTCTCAAAAAAAAAAAAAAAAAAAAGGCAAAACCACATTCGTTAAGTATCTTGTCATTTGGACTAGTTTTTTTTATATATATATAAATCCTACATTAATATAATCATTAAAAATAAAACATCATGACAACTAAATGTAATGAATAGTCTTTGACTGGATGCTAGATTAAAAAATAAAAGCAATAAAGGACATTTTTGGCATAAATGAGAAAATTCCTAAATAGATTTGTATTTGATTACAGTACCATATTAATGTTAAGTTTCCAAATGTATGATAACTGCACTGTAATTATGTGAAGAACATTCTTCTTGTTAGAAGATAAAAGAAAGGTGAAGTATTTGGAGATTAAATTCAACTAATTATCAATGTGTCTGGCAAAAGCAAACATATAAAACAAATGTGACAAAACATTAACAATTTGTGAATCTATGTGAAGGGTATATGAGTGTTCACATTAGTTTTACAACCACTCATTAATATTTAGATTTTATAATGGTCCCTGCTGATGGTATACAATAGTTAACACTTTAACTGCAAATCAAACATTTTCTTTTAAATTATATGACAAGAGAACTTAGAAACTGCTATGGTTTGAATGTTTTTGTCCTCTCCAAAAATTCATGTTGAAACTTAATCCACGAAGCAACAGTGTTGGGAGGTGGGGCATTTTGGGAGGTGTTTAGGTGGTCATCAGCACTCTGCTCTTATGAATGGATTAATGCCATTATAAAAGGGCTTGAAGGAAGGAGCACATCCCTTTCTGCTCTTCTGCCGTGAGAACACAGCATTCCTCCCCTCCAGAGGACCAGAAAGACCCTCACCTTGATCTTGGACTTCTCAGCCTCTAGAACTGTGTGAAATAAATTTCTGTTCTTTATAAATTACTGAGTTGTTGGTATTCTGTTATAGCAGCACGAAATAAACTAAGACAAATGTATTCAAGGATGATTTCAACAGAATAATTTATAATATAAGAAAACTTTTTGAAAAACTAAATGTCCATTAGTAAGGTATTCTATACTAGGGCTGCTTCTCAAGGCCATAGTACAGTCTAACGCAGTAGTTTTAGTGCAGGGGACCATTAAATTAAGTACTATGCAGCCACTGATAGGAGTAAGACATCCCAGAGTAGGTTCCACGTGTACTGAAATGCAAAGATGTTGAGGGAAAAAAAAAAACAGGTTGTGAAACAACATGCATACATTTTTTGAAAATATATAAAAATGCTTCCACACTTAACCATATTTGGTGTTTATCTCCCTGAGGCACCATTTATGAGAACTTTTGTTCTTAGTAATTTTACATTTTTTCTAAGGAGTGTATACTTTTTATATATGGAGATGTGTATTATACACAAACTCACATACAGGAAAAAAGAAACACCATACATAGAATGTTAATACATACGACATACATATAACAGAATACATAAAAACAAAATACATACACATGTAACACAGTAACATACATATAACAGAATACATAAACAGAATATCTCACTCTAAGAGAAATTATACTGCCCTGTTTTTTGAAAATGAGTTACAAAAGCTTGTATTACCTGACTTGTTTTCTATGTGTAAAGATGAATATGTAAACACTGATAGTGGAAACTGTCTTGAAGGATTCACAAAGTAGTTATCTCTTAGAATTTTTTATTTTCTTTATTAACTATATTCTAATTTTTCTCTAATGATTCATATTCATTGACTTTTTAAATTTAAAAACATATATATGTATATGTATAAATGATTTTTAAAGTCTTCAAAAACAATCAGGGGCTAAAGAGATTATGTCTTACCTAGATTGTTCTCCAGGACAGCCTTTTCTCCATCTAATTTTGTTTTGCCATACAAATTTAGGGGAGCTGGTATGTCTTCCTCTCTGTAAGGTGGATTTGTTCCATCAAATACATAATCTGAGCTAATGTAGATGAGAAATGCTCCAACAGCAGCTACAAGAAAAGAAGACACGTCTATTAAATGTTTACATGACATTACTCTTTCATGGAATTTAGAATGGTTTTTCATGATATATAAAAACAAATAACCATCTACAAAACTTTAATTTCTAAAAACTCAGCAATCATTTAATATTTTATGAAAATTTTATAAAGTCATCATTACCTGCTTCCTTTGCTAAATTCCCAGAAGCATCCACATTAAGTTGAGAGGCAGCATCTGGCTGATTTTCTACAACATCTGGTCTTCTCTCTGCTGCACAATGTACTATAACATGGGGCTAGAAGTTAAGCATTGACGTATTTTTAACTCAAAATAAAATGAAAGAGGTATTACAGCCTTCTTAAAGTTAATTCAGAGAAAAATGTGAAGTCAACATTCTTTCAACTAAGAATAAATCATTGTAATTTCTAATGTAGTTTTGTCATGCTGCTTCTTTTCCCCGCAAGGTTCAAACTTAAAATATTTATAGACACTGAAAAGAGTATTTCATAATATGCAGACACAAACCAGGAAAAAAACTGTCAACAACTGTATTTCTACTCTGGTGTGATGGTTCATGCATGTAATCCCAACACTTTGGGAGGCTGAGGTGAGACAATGCTTGAGGCCAGGAGTTCAAGATAAGACTAGGCAACATAGTGGTTGGTACTCAATCTCTACAAAAAAATTTAAAAATCAGCCAGTCGTGGTGGCATGAGCCTGTAGTTCTAACTGTTGTGGAGGCCGAGGCAGAAGGATCACTTGAGCCAAGGAATTCAAGGCTACAGTGGGCTGTGATTGATCTACCGTACTTCACCCTGGGCTACAGAGTGAGACCCTGTCTGAAAATAAAACAACCATGTTTCTAGGCTGGGCGCGGTGGCTCAAATCTGTAATCCCAGCACTTTGGAAGGCTGAGGTGGGTGGATCACGTGAGGTCAGGAGTTCAAGACCAGCCTGGCCAACATGGCGAAACCCCATCTCTACTAGAAATACAACAATTAGCCAGGTGTGGTTGCGCACGCCTGTAGTCTCAGGTACTCAGGAAGCTTAGGTAGGAGAATTGCTTGAACCCTGGGAGGCGGAGGCTGCAGTGAGCTCAACTGCACCACTGCACTCCAGCCTGGGCAACAAACCAAGATTACGTCTCAAAGACAAGAACAAAACAGAAGTGTTTCTAAATCAAAACAAGTTTTATCCCCCAGTTTGGACAAGAGGAAAGAGCTATCATTTATGCAATTGACATGATTTAAATATCTAATAAATCCATGTCAAAGGGAGAATAGTATCAATGATACCGAAAATCTCTCTGAGCCTGCTTCCTCAGCTCTAAAATGAAAATAACTATTTTGCAGTGTTGTGAGGTTTACAGTAACATTTGAAAACCATTTGCAGAGAAAGTATTACTTAGAAGGCACTCTATAAACATAAGCATTTTATAAAATGCCTCATATTTGTCTTTGTCAACGTGTCAAAATTTAACTTTAAGGTTTACATATACCATGTCATGCTAAATGAAAAAAATGCTACTGCATAATACAGCTTTAGAGCTTTCAAACATAGTAATTTCCTTGAGAGCAAGGATAGTTTCTGTATCATCCAGACAATTCTTAATATTGTTCATGTATATCTTAAAATAACCTAAATCATACCTGAAAATCATGAATGATGTGATGAACTGCATTAGAATCCAATAGATTAACCTGTTCAAATTTTGGTCTTGCTCTTCTGAAACCACAGCCAACAGCATGCCAATTATTCTGCTGAAATTCTTTGTGTACAGCTCTGCCAAGAAGCCCAGTGGCACCAGTAACCAGAACCCTCCTATTAGGGATGTTAACTTCCTCCTAAAAGGTGAAGGCGGAAAGAAAGAGTTACTGACTTTGAAAATAGTTCTCTCAAATATATTAGTCACCATCGTTGTTCCCTAAATGTCTTAATTCTACGTATTTTGACTCATGTCCCATATCTGCAAGCCAATTCTAAAGTTAAGTTAGGGCCAGGCACCAGGCTCACGCCTGTAATTCCAACACTTTGGGAATGCGAGGCAGGCAGCTCTGCTGAGCCCAGGAACTTGAGACCAGCCTGGGTAACATAATGAGACCCATCTCAATACAAAAAAAAAGTAAAAATACACTTTGTATTTATAAAAATAAATTTTTAAAATAAAAAAAGCAGAAAACACAACTTTAAAATGTAATAAATAAAGTTAGAACAATGATTAATCAAACCATATAAAAAACTGTATCACTTAAGAAAAAGCTTTTGCCAGGCATGGTGGCCCATGCCTTTAATCCCAGCACTTTGCGAGGCCAAGGCAGGTGGATCACTTGAGCCCAGGAGTTCGAGACCAGCCTAGGCAACATGGTGAAACCCCGTCCTTCCAAAAAAAAAAAAAAGCAAAAATTAGCTGAGCTACAGGTGGTGTATGCCTGTAGTCCTAGCTACTTGGGAGGCTGGGGTGGGAGGATCAAGAGCCTGGGAGGCCAAGGCTGTAATAAGCAGAGATCATGACATGCACTCCAGTCTGGGGGACAGAGTGAGACCCTATTTCAAAAAAAAAAATTTTTTTTAATTAAAAAAGTTATAATAATCTTACCCAAGGAAAGGAACACAAGATGATATGCAAGGAATTATGTAGATTTATATTTCCTATGTTAACAGAAAATTCTATTTATGATTGATAATACCCAAATGAGTTAGTAAACAGCAACTTTTTTTATACTTTTGCTCCAAGTACCTAAATAGTAAATAACAACATTACATTCTTCAGTTTATAAGACTTTACAATTTGTCTTGCTCCTATAGATACGACTGAAGGTGCTCTTTGAGTCTCTAGAGAGAAATGTGTTTTAAGTTTACCTATTTTAAGGCCTGATTAGTATTTGCGTCAAATCTGCCAATATATTTACAAGCTGACATTTCTGGTCTTCAGATTTTAATCCCAAATGTTCTTTCAAGTCTCAATGATTTATCATATTTTGATGGACCCAAGGTAGAGAATTAATCAACATTTCAAAGGAATATATGAGGAGGAAAAAAAACTTGGTCCTTACAACACTTATATGCTTTCTAAGTTTAACCAAATTGGTAAATGTTCCTTAGTTAACCCAAAATTTACCTACATAGAAGAGTTAAAATTGGACAGGTGCAGTGGTTCATGCCTGTAATCGCAGCACTTTGGGAGGCCGAGCTGGGCAGATCACCTGAGGTCAGGAGTTCAAGACCAGCCTGGCCAACATGGTGAAACCCCATCTCTTCTAAAAATACAAAAAAATTAGCCAGGCATGGTTGCGGGTGCCTGTAATCCCAGCTACTCGGGAGGCGAGGCGGGAGAACTGCTTGAACCCAGGAGGCGGAGGTTGCAATGAGCCAAGATGGCACCACTGCACTCCAGCCTGGGTAACAAGAGCAAGACTACATCTCAAAAAAAAAAAAAAAAGCTAAAATTAATAAACACAAAGGATAAGAAAAAATATTTTAAGCTCATCTGTGTTGCTACTGTGAAACAAATAAATTCTTACACACAGAAATGAAAAAGAACCACTATTTAGGAAAAAATTTAAATTCTATGTTTCCAAGCATAGTTCCAAAAATGTCCCTTCTTCCCAAGATGGGTAACACCAAGTTTCCAACCAGGATCTTGAATAAAGTCAACTTTTACTATTAAAAACAAACCAGTTATTTTATCTCAAGAGTTGTTATAATCACCTAATTCTGGGCTGTCAAAATCTTTAAATACATATACAATAACCAAAGACCTTTTAAAGCCCTTAGCTCAACTAAATTACTTAGCCGAATACATACTTTTTTTTAAAAGACACCAAAATCAAGTATTTCTAGCAATCAAAAACGTAAAATGAAAAGACCAACAGGGAAAGATAATATAAAGGTAAATTCTTAGGATTATTTTTCCTTAGTTCAACCAATTTCAAGACATTTTAAAAGTTGAAAGCAATTTCATTCAGGCTGTGTTGCAAAACTTGGCTCTAAACCAACTGATCTATGAAAACAAGGATTTCAGCCAACAAAATATTTTCTTTGAAATTTGGCAAGAAAACAGCTCTACAAAGATTGAACTGTAAAGAGGAGAAAACATGCCAAGTCTAGTACAGATACAATCAGAGAAAACAATTTACACAGGATAAATACGGTAAAGATTCCTGAAAAAATACTCTAAAAGAGAGATAATTTGGTTTCTTCTGAGTTTCTCACTTTTTACTTCACTCTACGGAAGCAAAGGAACAGGTAACAGTTCCTAAGGTCAGTGGTTCTCATGCTTCAGTGTGGATCAGAATCACCTGGAGGGCTTTTAGATCACAAAGGTCTGGGGTGGGGCTTGATAATTTGCATTCCCAACAAGTTCCAACAAGTGATGCTGATCATCGTGATTTGGAGACCGCACTTAGAGGACCAGTGTACTCTCGAACTCCAGGAAAGTTCAAAGCTTTCATAAAAATCCGTTTCTCTTACACAAGCAAAACAAAGAGTGCCATCTACCTTTCTCAAAATGACAACAGTATCTTTCCCCCTTAAAAAGGAAAACTTGAAATAGAAGCCAAAGCATTATACAATCCACAAAAGTTACTGAACAATGAATTAAGATCTGTGTACTTCACTGATTCTGTGAAGTACACTTGTTTCATTTTAACATCTGTTAAATGAATTTTTTAAAAAATCTTATGAATCGTCACAGTTTTGCAGTATTTTTTGCTAACTTAATGCAGCTTAAGTAAGAGCCCAGATGATCTTCTTATAATTAAGAGCTTCTTGGAGTTGATGCAGTGTTAAGTATAGAGAAGAACAAGGCTCTTTAGGGAATATAATACCTTAACGTAAAAAAGGAAGTGGAGTTGTATGAGAAAATGCAACTTTATATCCTTATACCCCTGGGTTACTATGTAAGGCCTCCAGTACGCCCGGCCTATAACATGTTAATTTTCAAATAGAATGTTGTGCAGTATCATTTCCATTTCAGTAAATGCTTGCACTTCTGATCGTCACTCTTAATAAAAATCTTGAGCACTGACACCTGACTGCTGGGTACTGTACACTGTTTCATATTTTTTTCTAGGTAATTTTAGGTAATGTAAGCTACTCGGGAGGCTGAGGCAGGAGAATCGATCGAACCCAGGAGGCGGAGGTTGTAGTGAGCCGAGATCGCACAACTGCACTCCAGCCTGGGGGACACGAGCTAGACTTCATCTCAAAAAAACAAACAAACAAAAAAAACCAAAAAAAAGAAAACTAACATGTTATATAAGTATACAATCATAGTTGTTTTTGTTTTTTTAATAGCAGTTTGAGACCGGGTGCCAGGGCTCACGCCTGTAATCCCAGCACTTTGGGAGGCCAAGGTGGACCAACCACTTGAGGTCAGGGGTTCAAAACCAGCCTGGCCAACATGGTGAAACGCTATCTCTACCAAAAATAGAAAAACTAGTCGGGCATGGTGGTGGGCGCCTATAATCTCAGCTACTTGGGAGGCTGAGGCAGGAGAATCGCTTGAACTCTGGAGGCAGAGGTTGCAGTGAGCAGAGATTGAGCCACTGCACTTCAGACTGGGTGAAAGAGCAAGAGGAAAAAAAAGAAAACAAAAAAACCCAGCAGCTTGTTAGAAAAGATATTATTTCCAAAGAGAGTAACAAGAAGTCCAGTGTTAAATGTTTTGTCTATAGTAAAAGAGAAAAAGCTGGAACCAGAACCTGAGTCTTGCTTCTCTGGTCAAGTCAAATACACTGCATTTTGTCTCAATCCTGTGAACTAATATTTGGTTTCATCAATGATTAAAGTTTTATCTGTTCTGCCACAAATTGGTGTTTAGAAGTTATTCTATCTCTATTGATCTAATTCCTCATTGGTAAATGGGGAAGGCATTTAGACAAAATGACTAAGGCTCTTTCAGCTTTAAAGTTCTACATTTCTAACATTTTCCATATTATCCCTACCACGAGGAGTCCGAATAGTTTCGTTTACTTAAACAAGGTAACTTTTCCTCTGAATATGCATTACTCCGAAATTTAACATATGCCAAACAAATATCTCTGTTTTTGAGCTTCTATATAAGCAATACTCTGCCTTTTACACTGTTTTGTTGAGGCTTTTTGGTTTGTTCTTTAGAAAAAGAAATATCCCTCTAAAAACTACTTTGGACCTGCACTCCATAAATTATTTTAGTTGTTGTGCACAAGGAAGAAATGTCTAAACACTTTAAGAAAGTCAGAACGAAAGAATAAAATGCTATCTAGTTCACTCAAGGCACAATAAAGAGTTGATAATACTTTGCCTGAAGTCTACTTTTTCTCAATTTTTATTATATGGGGGAAAGTAGATCTACTATCAGTTTAAGTTACTCTAAACGTATCTGCCTCTTATTGTCTAAACTCTGAAGCACGGAATTCAATCACTCCAAGGGACCAGATTTATGAACACCAAAAAAACATTTCTTGAAAAATTAAGTACATATAAATAAATGTTCTTATTATCCTATCTAATCGAATGATACCAAATTGTATAGGTAATGGGAGATATATGGCTCCTTCCAAATGGTCCAACACAGTACTCTGGGACAGTGATTTCTACTTTAGCACACCTGCATTAATGTCTACTAAAAATGTTCTAGAAAAGTAAAGAATGGAATACTACTAGTATGTGGTTTTCCTAAATTTCAGTGGTAAATACCTTGTCGTCTTAGGAAACTTTAAAACTTGGCACAGTTCCATGTTTAATTTTTTAATTCCCCAGAAACAGACCCTTAACATTACTGGGCTTTACTTTTTAAGATTCTCTGACTACTTAGGTGGGATTGGTCTAACTCCTACTGCGAGGCTACTGTGCTCCACAGACAGTACTACTAACAAGAACCACTCCAGGCTGCTTCTCTAACATTAACTATGAGACAGTTCTCGTTCTCATGAGTCAGTAAGCTTTAATTCTACAGGTTTTGAGAGCAGTAAGTCTGTGCCAAGCTCTTCGTTGTTTCATTTTTAATGAAGGAAAACACGAAAAGCTATTTTCATTTTTATACTGAACTTCTTTTTGTGAAAGTAGATTAAGCTTTATATGCACACGTACATATACAAATGCATACATATAAATGTAAACGTATGTAACATGCATTCAGCACGGTCTGGAGGACCTAGGAACATAGAGGTTTAACAGACCATTTATCCTAACTTTACCCTCAAAGAACCAAAGTGATTTGAAAACCCTAAGTAAATTTGGAAGCATGAAAACTTTGCATTAACAGAAACAGCCATCTCCTGTATTCTCTATTCTCTCCAAAAGACATGGTCTGGGCATTAGTAGTGTTCTTATCCCCAGGGTTGGATATGTTCGGTGGACAGATTAATGCTGGAGGCCCTTAAGTGGAATGGAGCAGGATGGGACGGGGGCGCGGGGGGCACCAGAGATGGATCTTCCAATCATCACCATAATCTTCCTTCAGGGAAACTCCGTAGTGGTTCAAAGCCCAAGACAGTCACACAAACCTGTATCTGAATTCCAGGCTCCAACCTTACGGAATGAACCTGGGCCAATGTCTCACCCTCTATGCCTGTTTTCTCGTCTACAAAATGAGGCAATATCAAGTATCTCACAGTGGAGGATTAAAGTAATGCCCGTCAAGTGCATAACATACTGCTGAGAACGTAAGAGTTCAATAAGTTGTCATCTCCAGCACTGTTATTTGTAAGAAGTCACCTTTTCCTGTTCTTTCTCAAACCTACGAACTTGTAAGATCGAGAAATACGAACCAAAGATGAATAAACGGGGAAAACCAAAATCAAAACAAACAATTCTGAAAAACCTCTTCGTCCTCAGGAGCAGAGACAGAACTCGAAAGTAAAACCTCCACCTACTTGCTTCCTGCCGCAGTGGCTGGAAGAAAAAAACACTGACCCGTGTGCGCTGAGATAAACAAACTCGGTGGCGCCCCCCTCGGATCCGGGGCTGGGAGGTTGGCGGTGAGACCACTCCCGGCCGGAGGCTCTGACCCGGGCGGAATACGCCTAGAAAGCCGCCCGAGCCCCGGTGGCTCGTCCCCCTCGGCGCCCCCGCTCCCACCGGAGACGCCCAGGCCGACTCCCTCACCTCCACCAGCCGGCAGCTCCCGGGAACAAAGTGTATAGAGAGCTCTTTCTCCCGCCCCACCATGCCCGCCGTCTTCACGCCGCAGCCTCAGCGGCCGCCACCTCCTCCAACCCAGGATCGACGCGGGCCTCAGCTCAGACGCCCTCGGCCCGCCTCCCCTAGGCCCAGAACGACCCCGCTCGCCGCTTCCGGCTTCCGCTGCCATAGCCGCGCCCGTTGATTGGCCACGCTCCGCCGACGCCCCAGAAAGAGGGCGGGTACGCGCGGTCCGCCCCCAGCCCACGCGCCGATGCTTAAAGCGACACACAAAAGAAAGGCCCTGACCTTAGGCGGTGAATTCAGGTTTTGTTTTGGAGATTTTATTTGTGTGCTTTTTATTCTACTTTTTTTCTTTTTTTTCTTGACTCGGGAAAAGATTGAAGTGGATCGCCTTGAGTTTCAAGTTTGCAGACTGCGCAGTGCATGAGGATCGACTGAGCAATATAAAAAGTAGAATAAAAAGCATTTGAAAGTCATGGGGGGCGGGGGCGGAGGTGGGTAGAGCATAATGTACACATCTCTAGAGCCCTAGGTGGGGGTTTTGAAAGATTTAGAAAAAGACAAGGAATAAAAATAAAAGGGTTGGCGTCTGAGCCATTTGTCTTCCTGGGATGCTTAAAAAAAGAAAAAACCTGTGTGTGAGATTTCAAAAATGTAAAACTATTTTTAACTAATTAAAAATAAAAAGTTGTGGAGGGAAGGAAGATGAACTACTTAGGTACCTCTTCAAAACGCAGATCCTTGGACTTTACCCATAATTACAGAACAAGAAACGAGCCCGGGGTCCGACTTCTTAATGGGTTTAACCAGAATCAAGCCCACCCTTTAAGAAACACCGCCTTGGGGATTGCAGGATTGGGCCACACGAGCCCAGCCTTGGTGAGCACCGAGAATTTAAGCAGCAGCGTGTAAGGCTGGGCGTTCTACCACCTTTTAAAAGTTAATCAGCCCTAAGTGCTGATGCCGACTTATTTCCCTTCCAGTTAAAAACCGCAAAAAGTCCTCAGCCGGGCTGGACGCCTGTGAAATTGATGCAGAAAGTAAACCCTGGCACAGGCCGTGTAGGATTTGCCAACTTTGCACCGAACAGTCCAAGGGTTCTTGTGTGCCCAGGATAGCAAGCTCTAAACGTCGTCCACAAACGTGACCACTGTCTGGATTTTCCTAGGGCCTTTCCCCGACTCCTAAACCTTTTTGGTTTATTTTCAAACTAAAGACTAAGCAGCCTTTTAAAGAAGTTTTCCACGTCAGAACACCTTGACTTTCCTTCCTCCCCAACCCCCAACAAAAACTCATTTCCTTATTCGTGTAAACATAAAGTTTCTCTAGAACAGTAATCGAAGACAGCCTGAGGTTTCTTATGTTCCGATTTTTTTTTTAAACACAGGCTATTACTGTTCATCAGTTTGGCTTTATTTAGGGAATCCTTGAGGACTGCCCCAGCGCTAAACAAGCATAATCAGGGGACAACAAAGAAGAGGGCGGGAAGAGGGCCGGGGGAGCAGCCAAGATCATCTTACTACTTCTCTCTTAAAAACTGGGAATTCGGTTTAAAGTTTCTAGTCGCAACACGTGATGTAATCTTACCTTTCTATGGGAGAAAAGAAAATTAATTCTTCATTCTTCAACGTGAAGAAGGTTTAAGGGCAAGCATATGCAATTAGCATTCTGATTCTCAGAGCAGCCTAGTCTTGAGGAACAGAAAGAGTTTAACTTGGCTACTTTTGAAAATCTGACTTGATACTTTCCCCGTAAAAGTTGGGTACAGTTCTAGGGGCATATGTTTGGATATGGTTTTTAATCATTTTCTTTAATGATGGTAGGGTCTATGCGAATCAAACGCCATTCTTAACATAGACAATATACAACTTGGTGTGGTGGCTAAGTCTATACATTTAAAGAGAGCAGCCTGAAACTAAAAGTTATGTTAGCAGATTCAATTCATACAAAGACAAAGAACATCTGGAAAGGAACACACTACAGATAAAATCCTTATTTATGTAGAAACTTTATATACATAATTGCATTTAAAATGGTAAATGAAACTGCAATTCTGTATTGTCAGCTAATGAGACTTAGCTGAGCCCTTCATAACCTGGTTCTCCGGGTCAGTAACTAAAGTTGGCTTATTCTTCCATGTCCCGAGGTTATGTTTTAAGGAAATGAATGACTCCCGTTTCTATTTTCTTTACACAACAATTCTGGTTTTAGCAGGCGTTCACTGGAATGCTTTTAAAGCATCTCTTACTCTAGAATGCTTCATTTCTTGAATTGCTAGTTCTTACCTGCTCCATGTCCTCTGGCATTTCAGGCATGACTCCAGAATTATTTCAGGAGAGCAGATACGGGATGGGTCTTAGCCTCTGCCTTCTCTTGCTGGGTCTTTGTTCGCTTCTGCCTGCAGAGAGCGCAGGCACGCCAAAACGTGAGGAGCAGCTTCACTTGACCTTTTAAATTAGCATTTTGATTCCAATCCCGGAATCTCGTGCAGTTTTCCACATGGCAGTAAGCTGGTAGCTGATTCCCCGTGGTAGTCTCGAAAATACCCAATGAGAAGTTTCATGTTTAATTGCCAGTCAAGCCTGGGTCTATTTGCAAAACTATTTGGTAGAACTAACTACTTAACAAAAACAAAAACAAAAACGCAACAACTTCCTGTCAAGATTCCTTGTAGTTTTCTTTTGCAAAAGAAGAGTGAGCCACACTTTTGGAAAGCACACAGATCATGCAGTTGATTCCTGTTCTAAAAGGCACAGTTTTCTCATTTTATTTAGTTACACCTTATTGCAACAGATTATGTTTAGTAAAATTCTCCAGTGCTTTCCCTTCCCAGTGCTTTTAATTATTTCAAAGGAGAGTAAAAGGCAGTGGTGGTAACAGCACGCAAGAAGTAAAATGCAACGGGTCATTTCCATTAATGCTATGCTGCCCTCTGAGAAAATGGTAGATGGAGTGAGCGGCCTTAAGTTTCACAAAGCATTAAGGACTTCTAGATAAGTGATTTCCAAACCTGCCTGCACCACAGAACCTAAGGAACGAAATCATTCTCTGGGAGCAAAGCCCAGTAATCTGTTTTCGAAGACTTTCAAGGGTGATGAATGTGCTCAGTGAGCTTTGCACCGCTATTCTGAATTATGGCTCTGTACCAATTTAAGAACATCAAAAATTGACATTCAAATTGAACTAAAAAAATCATCTAACTTTTAATGTTACATTCATTTAGAGCACACAGCGCATGGTAAACTGTAAGAGGCATTCAGAGAAATCTATTAATATAAATTATGAAGAATTGTGTGTGTGTTTGCATTTGTGAACAAATGTGAACCTGAAAAAGCCAGACCTTCAAGATGGATCCCAAGTGGCTAACTGGGCATAATTTATTTATTTTTATTATTTCAAGACAGGGTCTCCCTCTGTCACCCACGTTGGAGAGCAGTGGTGCCATCACAGCTCACTGCAGCCTCAAACTCCTGGGCCCCACGTAATTCTACAGCCTCAGCCTCCCAGGCAGCTCCATAGATAAGGAGTGAATATTTGCCTTGGCCATTCCTGGATTCCTTAGCTCCAGACTCCAAGCACACATTCTTTAGATGTCCTCCATAGATAGAAGTGAATATTCGCCTTGGCCATTCCCGGATTCCTTAGCTCCAAGCACACATTCTTCTTAGACCACAGGGTATTCTCAGGGTATGCTTAAAGTTATTGCTGTCAGGTGCATCTGCCATACAACGCTATTTATTTATTTATTTATTTATTTATTATTTTTAAGACGGACTCTCGCTCTGCTGCCCAGGCTGGAATGTAGTGACATGATCTCGGCTCACTGCAAGCTCCGCCTCCCGGGTTCAAGCAATTCTCCTGCCTCAGCCTCCTGAGTAGCTAGGATTACAGGTGTATGCCACCACACTCGGCTAATTTTTGTATTTTTAGTAGAGACGGTGTTTCACCATGTTGGTCAGGCTGGTCTCGAACTCCTGACCTCAAGTGATCCGCCTGCCTCAGCCTCCCAAGGTGCTGGGATTACAGGCATGAGCCACAGCGCCCAGCTCAGACAACACTTTAAAAAGGAAGATATAAGAATAGCCGATAAGCACATAGAGAAGCAAATTAAAACCACATCAAGATACCATTACATACCTAACAGAATGGCCAAAGTTAAAGACTGGAAGCATCAAATGATAATATAAGGGAGGCAAATTTTACTTCTACCTTTTCAGGGTTTTCTGGCTAGACTTAAGAATTAAATTAAGGTAGATCAACATACAAGACTATTTTATACGAACTTAATGTGGCATGGGCCCTTCCAAAGGAAGTGAAGACCCAAAGATGGAGTTAGAGTTGCAATTAAATACCAAATTAGACAGAATACTAAATTGTGAAAAAGTAAATTTTTGAGGCTAGAAGATCAGTTATTTTAATAAGGTTGGTACAGAATTATCTTGGCATTAACTTCCTGTCTTTGGTGATAGGAATGTTACTTTACTTCTAGTACGGGAGGGCATCATTCATGTGAGGATTTCATCTGCTTTTAAGAAACAGAAGAAAGGTCACAGTGATCTTCTTGTGCCTGCTGTTTTTTAAGCATATTTAACTTAAAATAGTCAAAATGCCAGTGTGGCATATTTTGGGGTAGTATATTCTCAACTGCTTCACTAACAAGCATTTTGAATGACTACAATGCTCTTTTATTGCTAGAGGGAGTATAAAATGATACAACCACTTTAGAAAACTGGCAGTTTTTATAAGGTTACATGTATGCCTCAGAGAAATAAGAACAATAAGAAAAAAAAAGGAAGAAAATAAAATAAAATAAAGTTAAACATACACCTATTCTGGCCAGGCGCAGTGGCTCATGCCTGTAATCCCAGCACTTTGGGAGGCCAGGACGGGTGGATCACGAGGTCAGGAGTGAGAGACCAGCCTGACCAACATGAAGAAACCCCATCTGTACTGAAAAAAATACAAAAATTAGTGGGTGTGGTGGCATGTGCCTGTAATCCCAGCTACTCAGGAGGCTGAGGCAGGAGAATTGCTTGAACCCGGGAGGCATAGGTTGCAGTGAGCCGAGATCGTGCCACTGCACTCACGCCTGGGTGACAGAGAGAGACTCCATCTCAAAAACAAACAAACAAACAAACAAAAAACATACACCTATTCCATGACCCAGTAATTCTACTTCTAGGTGCTTACCCAAGAGAAATAAAACATATATTTATAAAGACTCACACAAGAATATTCATAGCAGCTTAATTCAAAACAGATTAAAACTGGAAACAACATAAACATCCATCAGCAGATGAATGGGTAAACAAATAGTGGTGTATCTATACTGTGGAATATTACTTAGCTATACAAAGAAATGAACTATGTAAGTGAATCTCAAAGTCATTATGATGAGTAAAAGAAACTAAATACAAAAGAGTATGATTTTACTTACGTGAAATTCTAAAATAGATTAAATTAATTTATTGTCATCTTGTCTCCCAAACCAAATCTTCCTCTTAACCTCCCAAGTTTGTCTGAAAGATACTATGACACTAATTAACTCAGCTAGATTCAAGTACGCATATGAAAATTTATTAGGGGATAAAGATAGTAAATTTAAAATGGATCATTAAAAAAATAAGGCTGTCAATGCTTTGTGTGGAAACTGAAAAAAAATAAGGCTGGATTCTAATTCACTTATACTAAAATAAGTACTTTACAAATTTAAAAAGTTGAACTATTATTGTTTCATTTATCATGGTTAAAAGAGTTAAACTAAAAAAGTGGAACAAAAGCATTAGAAGAGTATATATAAAATAATCTTGACGTGAGGAAACCTTTTATAACCATATTATGGCATTTAGAAACCAAAAGGGAAAATATCATAAATTAAACCATAGATTTTTGTAAAAAGCTGCACAACAACAATAATGATAATTAACAAAGCCAAAAGACAAACCAAAGGAAAATAAGATCAAATGTAAAAAGCAATTCATTGTTAATAAAAGTCGAAAGGCAAAAACACACAGGACAACATGCTGGAACTTACCAGTAGTCAAGAAAATGAAAATTAAACTTGACAATATTTTAAATTAACAGATTGAAAAATATTTAAAGACTAAAGCTTTTTATTAAAAATTAATATTTTTTGTCTGCTTTGTTAACTATGGTATTTATTTGTCAAGATAGGCTAGTTTTACACTAAGGTAACAAATCCAAGATCACCATGCTTAACCTTAGAAAGTTTTTACTTCCCACTCAGGCTATACATCAGAGAAGTCAGCCAGATCTCTGCATCACACAGTTTCCCAGAGAGCAGGTCCAAGGAGCTTCCTCCCTTCAGTGGTTTCAAAAATATATGATAAGAGAACATTCCAGGCAGATGAATCAAGTGCACAGAAGATAGGCCTACTCAGCCTGATGTGCTCAAGCATCTGCAAGGAGTCCAGTGTGGCTAAAAACAATAAAATAGGGAAAGCTGGGCCAGGTGGCTCACACCTGTAATCCCAACACTTTGGGAGGCTGAGGCATGTAGATTGCTTGAGCCCAGGAGTTTGAGACCAGCCTGGGCAACATGATGAAACCCCATCTTCATAAAAAAAAAAAAAATGCAAAAGAATTAGCCGAGGATAGTGGCACATAGCTGTAGTCACAGCTGCTTGGGAGGCTGAAGTGGGAGGATCACTTGAGCTTGGGAGATTGAGGCTGCAGTGAGCCAAGAAGTGTACCACTGCACTTCGGTCTGGGTGACAGAGCAAGACCCTGTCTCAAATAAATAAATAAATAAATAAATAAATAAATAAATAAATAAATAAAGGAGAAGGAGGAGGAGAAGGAGAAGGAGAAGGAAAAAAGCCAGAGAGGGAAGCGAGTGGAAGTGTGAGATTGTAGATCTGTTAGGACCATTAGGGCCACTGGAAAGACTTACTTCAGCTTTCACTTTTGGCATATCCAGACATCTGCCTGCACTACCACAGACTGAATAATCCTTTAAAGACAGAGCAGGTTATTTTACTACTTGCTTACAATCTTTCAGTAACTTCCCATCTACAAGGCCCTGCAGGATCTGTGCCGCATCTTTGACTCTACCTTCCTTGTCTGCCCTTCTCCTCAAATAGTATACACCCCGATCTTACTTAGACCCTCATGTTTTCCTCTCTCACAGTATCCTATACCTTTATTTTTTTACCATTAAAAAAGTGTGTGTGACCATTATTTACTTCACATCTATCACCTTTCACTTAAAAACACAAGGGGCAAAGTCTTGTTCTCCTCTGTGTATCAGCACCAAATTCAGTCCCTGGCACTGGATGAATATTTTATAAATATTTTTGAATATATAAATGAATGAATAAATGAAATGCAGTATAATCAAAATCAAAAGCATACTTATAAGTGAATCTATTTTATCCTCAGACCACTAAATTCTTCAGTGTGTAAATACATGAAGATAATACTTTTTAAAATTGTTTCTCCCAGAAAAGAGAATTGATTTTAAACAATTCAAATCAGTGGGCTATGTGTATATAATTATTCACTTGTTAAAGATAATTAGTTTGGCTTTCACTCTTTTTCTTGAAAACTACAAAGTCCTAATGGATGAAGAGACAATAGGTTGGAAAATGGATGAATGTTACTGTGGCTAGAGATGAAGAGACAAGATATTGACCCCACCCTCTTTGTTGTAACAGTTTCTGGAAAATCTATTTGTCGAAATTTGCTTTGTGATGGGAGTTTAGATGACTCCTAATTTAAAGGACTAATGAATAAGCTAGTGTTGGAGTCTCAAGTAAAACCTTCGTAAGGATAGATGTCTTGGGGTCCAGCTTCACCCACAAATAGGTTCTGGGGCCTAGTTTCATATTTTCACCACCTCTGTCATCCTTCTCACCCTGTTTTAGGGGGTGTTCACATAGAAGTCATGAACAGCAGCAAGAAGAGGATCTGAAAGAACGATACTGAGGAAGGAGGCAGGGCATCCTGACCTCTGTCCTCTCTTGTCAACAGTGTGAAACACGAACAAGTATTCAAGGTTAAAAGTTACTGTAGATCAATAGGGCATGAGTTAGACTAGACAGGGTGTTCAGTTCCCAAACCCAGTGTGATGTTTAATTGTTATGTTTAATTTTATACATCAACTTGACTAGATCATAGGTTGACCGTGGGCACTACCTCAGGGGCTGTCTGTGAGGGTGTTTCTGAATGAGGTTAATATTTGAATTAGTGGATGCACTAAAGCTGATTGAGGGTCCATTGAAGGCTGAGTAGAACAAAAAACAAAGGAAGGGAGAATTAATCCCTTCTTCCTGACTGTTTGAGCTGGAACATCAGTCTTTTGCTGACTTTGGACTGAGACTTACACCTTCTGCTATGATGGTTCTCAGGCTTTCAAGCTTGTACTGAACAACACCTGCTTTCCTGGGTCTCCAGCCTGCAAATGGCAGGTTGCAAGCCTTCTCAGCCTTCATAATCATGTCAGCCAATTCCTCATAGTAAATCAACTTTTCTATGTATCTCTTACTGGTTCTATTTCTCTGGAGAACTGTGACTAATACAGATTTTGGTACCAAGAGTTGTTCTAGAGGGACAGAATGTTAGGGATGAGTTTCCTGATGGTTCCAGGGTTTTTGGGATTGGTACTCTGATCTTATTAAATATGTTAATGATTCTTTCCAGTTAGTAAAGTGAGCACTGAGTGCATAGCATGATCTGGCAATAGAAATACACAAAATAATTGCATTGGCCACTTCTAATCAGCCAGTTATAAGAGGCAAGGAGCTGGCTAACTGTGTATATGATTTTTTTTTTTTGATTTTTGGAAAACTAATTGTTGATGGCTGTTATGAAACCTTTGTTCTTGTCTTCTTAGTCTAAAAGAACTTAAGAGACACAGAGTGGAGAAGTTGCAGCATTAAACAATTCATTGCAAAGGAAAAAGAATATTTTGAAAGTTAGGTGCACAATAGATAGTACATCCTTAGAGAGAGGATTCAGTACAGGCCGCTGGTAAGGATGAGATCACAAAGACTGGCACTAGGGAGACTCCCTTTCTGGGAATCTTACATGATTAATCATAAGGGGGTGGGAAGAGGTGTTACTAGTAAGCATGTTCTGGGTGTCCTCTGGGTGCACAAGAGCAGTAGCTGTACATGCTTGTTCATATATCGCATGTCTCATTAGCATCTTAAATCTCCACCCAGCAGTGGGTTTTTTACTATTATAATGAACAAAGGGTCAGGCTGAGGATAGGTAAAATCAAAATGTATATGCTATCTACAGGGAAATTTCCTACTGAAGATAGCTTTTCTTGAATTAGCTTGACTACAATGTGAATGCTGGGGCTTATTTTGTTGAAGTATGTGGTGCAGTAAGCCACAGTTGCTGCATACCAAGGGCATGTTTACTTCCTTGACTACCTATTCTGCCTCATAATGAGTATAATGAGGACAGTTGGTTGTTTCTAATGTCACCGGATAAAGTGGTGCAAAAAAAGGTGAGTGTAGGGATTTTTGTTCCCAGCTCAAGTGCTCCATAATCTGAAAGCTTCTATGTGCACCCTGAAGAAAACCCTATCTCCTGTAGCCCCAGAGCTGAGACTGTTGAAAATCAAACACAGCATCTCATCCTGTGACTGGCTGAATTACAACACAAATTAGAATTCCAGCCTTGCAGAGTGACTATTGTTAAAATGAGGGCACTTACTGAAAAAAAAATGGGATTCTGTAAACTAGGATTGGGACATATGGGAAGACCTTGAAGAAGCTGGGGACATTAAGCCCCTAAATTCTGATGAGTCTTCTTTGCTAGTGGAGAGGCTTCTCAACCCCATTGGAAGCAGCTTCTCCATTTCCAGTGATAGTACCCTCCAACCTGTCTGTGATGATTAACACTGCATTGCCTGAGGAAATTGTAATGGCCTCCTTAGAGGCAGTTGATATGCAAGACAATGTCCGTTCTCCTCCAGACCCAACTCCACCACCCTTCTTTGCTTCTAGACCTGAAACTAGACAGGAACAAAGTGTTACCTATGAAGAGATGTGCTATACTCCAAAGAGTTACTCAAAGTCTCTAATTTATACAGACAAAAACCTGGGAACATATGTCAGAATGGATAGTAAAGGTGTTGGAAAATGATGGAAGGAACATAAAGTTGGATCAGGTCAAATTTATTGACATGGGCTCACTAAGCCAAGATTCTGCATTTAACATTGCAGCTTGGGGAGTTAGAAAGGGTGCTCACAGTTTGATTGGCTTACTAAAACATGGAAAAGATGAATTGGAAGTGCTGGATATACCTTGGTTTAATCTAGAGGATGGGATTAAAAGGTTTAGGAATATTGGGAAATTAGATTTTTCACTTAAGAACTACTCATCCACACTGGGAAGGTCAAGAAAGCATACCTTTCACCAATACTATGAGAAAGAAATTTGCAAGGAGAGCTCCAGCATCTTTTTCAGAACTCTGTGATGGCTCTTCTCTGTAGGCCAGAGCTCACTGCAGTCACCGAACTGGAAAACCTAAATATAATGGAAGCAAAGGATCCCAGGGTGGCAAGGGTCAAGTAATGGGACTCAACCACCAAAGGCAAGGTGAAGTGGTTATCATAATGACAGAGCCAAAGGAACAATTAGAATAATCTCACTTGTAGACCTATGCTTTGGCTAGTTGATCATGGTTTCCCTAGACGTGAAATAGATAGGAAGCCTACTGAAGTCTTACTTGATCTGTATAAGCAGAAAACTTCTAAGTCAAGTGACGAAAGTTGAACTTGAATCATAAAAACAGAATCGTGGTCCCTTAATTCCCAAACTTGAGCCACTTTATAGATCCCAAAACCCTTCGATTGAAGGGGAGGACCTCAAGGGGACCCTGGTCCATAACCAAATGTTTATACTGTTAGTCTTTCTCCTAGTCCTCCGCAAAGGGATGTACAACCTTTACCAACGTAACTGTGTATTAGAAAAAGGGAATAATCAGATCTTTTGTGAACTAGTGGACACTGGCTCTCTGAAGTGACACTAATTTCAGGAGATCCAAAGTGCTACTGTCAGGGTAGCAGCTTATGGAGGTCAGGTGATCAGCAGAGTTTTAGCTTAGTTCCATCTCACAATGGGCCCAGTGAATTCCTGAACCTATCCTGTGGTTATCCCCTAGTTCTAGAATGTATAATTAGAATACAGTCAGCAGCTGACAGAATCCACACATTGGTTTCCTTACTTATGGAGTGAGGGCTATTATGGTGGAAAAGGCCAAGTAGAAGCCACTAGAACTATCTGTACTTAGGAAAATAGTAAACCAAAAGCAATGCTCAATTCCTATAGGGACTGAAGAGATTAGTGCCACCATAAGTACTTGAAGGAAGGCGGGGTGGTGATTCCTACCATATCTCCATTCAACTCGCCTATTTAGCCTGAGCAGAAGACAGATGGATTATCACAAACTTAACTAGGTGGTGACTCCAATTGCAGCTACGGTACCAGATGTATTGCTTGAGCAAATTAACACAACCCCTGGTTCCTGGTATGCGGCTACCTGGTATGATCTGACAAATGCCTTTTTCTCCATCCCTGTCTATAAGGCCAACCAGAAGCAGTTTGCTTTTAGCTAGCAAGGCTAGAAATGCACCTTCATGTCCTACCTCAGGGCATATCAACTCACCAGCCCTGTCCTAATTTTGTTCACAGGAATCTTGATTGCCTTTTCTTTCCACATCACATTGGCCCATTACATTGATGACATTATGCTCACTGGACCTAATGAGTGAGATATAGCAACTACTCCAGACCTATTGGTAAGACATTTGCATGTCAGAAGTGGGAAGTAAATCCAACAAAAATTCAAAGGCTTTTTCATGTCCCAGTAAAATTTCTAGGGGTCCAGTGGTATGAGGCATGTTGAGATACCCCTTCTAAGGTAAGTTTTTGCATCTGCCCCCTCCTACAACCAGAAGAGGCATGACATGTGGCAGGCCTCTTTGGATTTTGGAGACGTTTCCTCATTTGAGTTTGTTACTCTGGCCCATTTACTGAGTGACTTGAAAAGCTGCTAGTTTGGAGTAGGACTGCCAGTTTGGAGTAGGACTCAGAATAGGAAAAGGTTCTGCAATAGGTCCAGGCTATTGTGTAAGCTGCTTTGTTGCTTGGGACATATGAATTTGCAGATCCAATGGTATTTGAAGTGTCAGTGGCAGATAGAGATGCTGTTGGAACCTTTGGCAGGCCCATATAGATGAATCTCAGTGCAGACCCTTAGTATTTTGAAGAAAGACCTGTTATCCTATGCAGATAACTACTCTTTTGAGAAACAGCTCTGGGCCTACTGCTGGGCTTCAGTAGGGACTGAATGCTTACCGTGGTCAATTAAGTTACCATGCGACCTGAGCTGCCCATCATGAGCTGGGTGTTATCTGACCCACAAGCCATAATGCTGGGTGTGGACAGCAGGAGTACATCATCAAAGAACATGTTATGTATGTGACTGGGCCCAGGCAGGACCTGAAGGCAAAAGCAAGTTACATGAAGAAGTGACCCAAATGCCCATGGTCCCTGTTCCTGCTACCTTGCCTTTTTTCTCCCAAGCTCATGGAGAGTCCCCTATGATGAGTTGACAGGAAGAAACAACATGCACCTAGTTTATAGATGGTTCTGTGTGATATGTAGGCATCACCTGAAAGTGGATAGCTACAGTACACCAGCCCTTCTCTGGGACATCCCTGAAGGATAGTGGTAAAGAGAAATCCTCCCAGTGGGCAGAACTTTGGGCAGTGCACCTGGTTGTTCATCTTGTTACCCCATGTTGGCTAAAAGTAGAAGTCCTGAAGCATTTTATTATTTATTTATATATTTTTTAGAGATGGGGTATCACTATGTTGCTCAGGCTGGTCTTGAATTCCTCCCGCCTCAGCCTCCCAAAGTGTTGGGATTATAAGCGTGAGCCACTGGGCCCAGCCCATTAAACCATTTTATTTTATTAGACAATTTTTCTAATTTCTACGTTTCTTCTGAACTTTAAAAAACTGTATTTTAAAATTCAACCATGTATTAAGATCTAATAAAGTAATAATGAAAAGCAATTCTGACTGATAGTCCCTGTTGGGCCATCAGTGAGAACACATTATGAAAAACGTAGCTTATAAATATCATACCAATGATATGTGCAAAACAGGCATTTTAGAGAGAGATTTACCACTTTCTAAACAGTATCTTTTGTGATTCTGGGGACAAGGTGGTGTGGGTAGGGTAGAGATGATAAATACATCTTACACAGAAGCATGAATGTAACTTCATAAAATACAAGCTGAAAAATTAATTGGTTAAATGACTTACTGTGTAATTTTATTTCATATTACACAAATGTTAATCAAATGCTGAGTAGACATGCAGATGACAAGCAGTATATGACAAACTCTGAAGAAATAGTTACATGTAGAGTTTCTCAGATTTTTAGTGTATCTAAGAATTAACTGAAGAGTTTGTTAAGAATGCAGGCTTAAAGGCCAATCCACAGATTATAATTTCATACAAATAGGATGGAGCCTAAGAACCTGTAAATTATTAAACGACTGATTAAAAATAGAGAGGTTTCTATGAAGTTAGGCTTGTCCTTATTTCTTATTTGAACTGGACAAGTAGAAGGATAATAGGTAGGATCAAGTGAGCATTATCAGAATCAAAGTAGAGGCAATAACAAGCCAAGGTGTTTTAGCCTAGCTAAAGAAGCTCAGACTAGAAAAGACCTCCAGGATCAAGCTGAAGGATCTGGGGTTTAGACTCTTGAAACTAAGGTTTCAGAACAGGAGGATAATAATATGATACTGACTTTTAAGTTGATGAGATGCATTCTAAGCTGGAAAGCCAGCGAAAGGGTTCAGAATGAGGTGATAAAGGTGAGCATTAGGGAGGAGGTATTTGCAAGAAAAAATAAAACGTCAAAAGACACTTTGGTAAAAAATGTTCCTTTCACATATTTAAGGATTGGCAGTTAAAATTAAATACAACATTATAAAATACCCATGTCAAATATAATAACAGCAACATCAATAACAACAAGACGAATGAAATAATCTTCAACAGGTTTTTCAGATGTTTACTTCCATGATTCTTGACACTCCATAGGAGTTCGGTAACAGTTTGTATTGCCTAGAAGAATTATTGAAAAGAAGGATTAGTAATCTAGATTAAAACGAATTTATCCATCATTATAAACTAAAAACAGGCCTTGTATCTTCTTTAAGGCAGATGAAGCAATATATTCTGTAAGATAATTTTTAGATTTCTTTATCATTTCAACCAACTTTAATTTATTGTGATAGACAAACATTCACAGTCAAGAAATAAGAAATTTACCTCTCTAAAACTACAAATCAGAAAATGATTAAAGACCTAAGAGACATTTAGGTTAAAATGCTAAGGGTATTATAGAGGGAGTAATTTGGGGTGTGTGGACAGGGACAAAATAGTCATGCAAAGCTTCAAGGAAGATTTGAGATTTGCCTTGAAGAACAGGCAGAATCCAGGTATACAGAAAAGAAAGCATAGAAGGAGGAAAAAAACAGTCACTGTACACAACAATCTCAGTAAGAACTGCTTTTATCAGAAGGTGTCAACAAATTTTCACAGTTCATAAAATGGATGACTTGCTAAATGCTATAAAAGCAAATCCAAAGGAAGAGGGCACTTTTATACATTTATTCATGTCTTACCTTCTTTTAATGGGGTCTTCAGGGCAAAATTTTCTTTACTTTCATGATGAAAAGCCTTTGAAGGATCAAAGTGTTTGATACCTAGGACTTTATTCAATTCCTCTTGAAGTTTTGTCTCACTTTGTTTTTTTTTAGCAAGCTGACAGCGGAGTTTTGATACTTCCTAGGTAAAAAGAAATAATAGGTAATAAACAATTATTAAAGATTATGTCAGTGAAATGTGTTACCAATGTTGCGGGCAAATTCCAAAGTTGTTTATGTATTATCACACTCAACAGCAAAAATCACTACTAGACACAGACTTTAAGACTGAATTACAAAATGACATGAAACAGCTGTGACAAAGGAGATACAGTCTTTTAAATCTCCTTGCCCCTCTACAGCTACAAAGCTATTTTTCTGATAAAAGTTCAACTCAAAAGTAATTGCTGAGATGGACTTCTGGCATGACAGCATGAAAGTTCTGCTGACCTGCTCCCTAGTGAAACTAAAAGTTATAAAATGTTAACCAGTTAAAGCCTCTGAAAATTGACCTAAGGGAAAAACAGCAAATGAAGAAACATCTATTCAAGAAAATCTGCAAAAATTTGGTGAAAAAGAGCCTGCAGTATTTAAGCCAAAACTCCTTCCCCTCTTCCCACTCCCAGCTTAGCAAGGCAAAGTCCACACCAGACGGCTACAGCCAAAAGCACAGGGCCCTCTTTTCCCCCAACTCCGAGTCAGAAGCTTCCCTCCCAGGAGGACCAGGACATCACAGTTTCTCATTTTGTCCCCAGCTCCCTGTGGCTGCGGTTATATCCTGGACAAATGCAATTGTGAGGTGGGGGGATCCCTTCCTCCACTCAGCCCCATTCATGGAACAGGGGCTCACCTTGGGCACAGTGTGTTGAAAATGCTGGGCCCCGATGACTCTTTCTCTCGCTCATGAGGGGGATGGTTCTACACCAGGAGGTTACTCAAGAGGGCCTGAGGCTATTCCTCATCTCTTCCCCACAAGTCCACTGAAAACTCAGCTCCTAGGGCAGAGGAGGTCACTCAGAGAGAAAACTGCCATTGTCCCCAATTTCAGCTCTAGTCCTGACTCAGGGATATTGTCGGGGGAGGGGGAAAGGAGGGCGGAAAAGACAAGTAGGCCATAAAACAGGTAGCTCCTCATTTCTTTTCAAAGGAACTGACTTCACCTGCAACAGAGCTTGGAGAAGCTGAAGCCTAAGGGTGCTCTAAAGCAGGGGTCCCCAACCTCCGGGCTACAGACCAATACCCATCCAAGGCCTGTTAGGAACCCGGCTGCAGAGCAGGAGGTAAGTGGTCAGCCAGGAAGCATTAAGCATTACCCCCTGAGCTCCCCCTCCTGGCAGATCAGCTGCAGCATTAGATTCTCACAGCAGTGTGAACCCTACTGTGAAATGCACATGTGAGGGATCTAGGTTGCATGCTCCTTATGAGAATCTAATGCCTCATGATCTGAGGTGGAACACTTTAATCCTGAAACCATCCACATAACCCCATCACAAGCTGGGTGATCCGGTCTGTGGAAAAACTGCCTTCCACAAAACTGGTCCCTGGTGCCAAAAAGGTTGGGGAACCATTAAAGAACAGTGGTGGTTATAGTGAGAGAGAATTGGGAGGAGATTTAAGATACAGGCTGAACAGTAGACTAGTTAGTTTGCAGGAGAAAACTAGGGAATATGATAGCTGGGACGAGCCCTTCTGTAGTCAGAATAAATATCCAGCACTGCTCTCATATGCAATCCCTACAAAGGAGCCAGAATTTGATTGGATTAGTTTATAGAGCAATTTATGCCCTAAGGCACTGTTGCAAATAATCAAGCAAGGAGCCAGCATCTACTGGAGTTTACAGCCACTGTGTTCACGGAAAGAGAGGAAGGCAGCCCTACCAAAGCAAGTGTCATCCCAGGGTAATTGTGGGCACACCTAAAACTGTACCTCCCTGAACAGCAACATCAGAGGCACAATACTGTTGGGGTCTGGGGAGGTAGTGGGATAGGTTTCACTAAAATAATTGAGCCACTCATTAAGCAAACAAGCAAATAAAAAGCCCCAAAAGGAGGGGGAGCTGTACCCAGAAATGCTACAATATATGATCTAAAAATTTACTTTCCAATGAAAAATTACAAGGCATGCCAAAAAACAGAAAAGTATAACCTATACATTTGGACAAAAGGAGAAAAAATGTCTGAGAGTAATCGGATGTTGGATTTTTCAGCCATTAAACAAGGGCTGAAAAACCACCTATTGAGTACTATCCTTACTGCCTGGCTGACAGGACCTGTCATACCCTACCTCAGTATCATGCAATGCACCCATGTAACAAATCTGCATATGTACCCCCACATCTAAAATAAAAGATGAAATTATAAAAAAGAAAAGTTCTTGGCCAGGTGCAGTGGCTCAAGCCTATAATCCCAGCATTTTGAGGCCAAAGCTGGTAGATTCCTTGAGCCCAGGAGCTCCAGACCAGCCTGGGCAACATGGCAAAACTCTTGACTCTACAAAAAGTAGAAAAATTAGCCGGGTGTGGCGGCACACACCTGTAGTCCCAGCTACTTGGGAGGCTGAGGTGGGAGGATCACCTGAGCCCAGGGAGGTTGAGGCTGCAGTGAGCCGTGATTGCATCACTGCACTCCAGCCTGGTGACAGAGTGAGATCCTGTCTCTAAAAAAACCCAAAAACCAAACAAAAAAATAAAGTTCTTTCTCCACTAAAAATTTAAAAAAAGAAAGAAACTTAAAAAAAAAAGACTCAAATTACTAGAATCAGAAATAAAGAGGAGCCATTACTACTGACCTTACAGAAATAAAAAAAAAGATTATAAAGGAATACTATGAACAATTATATACCAACAAATTAGGCACATTTATAGAAAGACATAAACTACTCAAGAAGAAAACCGAATCAAGAAGAAAGAGATAATCTGAATAAGCCTATATCAAGTAAAGATATTGAATTAGTAACCAAAAAATATTCACAAGAAAAACCAAGGTCCAGATGTCTTCACCAATAAATTCCACCACACATTCAATGAAGAATTAATACCAATTATTCAAAAACCATTCCACATAGAAAAGAGGGAACATTTCTCACTCATTTTATGATGTCACCATTACTCTGATACCAAAATGAGACAGAGACATTAAAAAAACAAAAACAAAGCAAAGAAACCTACAGACCAGTATCTCTTAGGAATATGGCTGAAAAAAACCCCTCAGCAACATATAAAAATAATTATATGCCATAACCAAGTGAGATTTATCTCAGAAGGTTAGATTAACATCTAAAAATCAATTAATAAAATACATCATATCAACAGAATAAAAAAATTACATGATAATCTCAATAGAAATAGAAGAAGCACTTGATAGAATTCATTACCCTTTCATATAAAAATGCTCAACAAACTAGGAAACAGAAGGGAAATTCTTCAACTTGATAAAGAGCATCTATGACAAATCGACATCTTTGTTTTTTTTAGATTGTTTCGCTGTTGTCTCCCAGGCTCAATGGCTCCATCTCGGTTCACTGCAACCTCTGTCTTCTGGGTTCAAGCGATTCTCCTACCCAAGTAGCTGGGATTACAGGCGCCCGCCGCCACACCTAGCTAACTTTTGTATTTTTAGTAGAGACGAGGTTTCACCATGTTGGCCAGGCTGGTCTCAAACTCCTGACCTCAGGTGATCCACCTGCCTTGGCCTCCCAGAGTGCTGGGATTACAGGCGTAAGCCACCTCGGCTGGCCGACAAATCAACATCTAATAATGTCACGCTATATACATCATACAGGTAACATCATACATCATGGAGAAAGACTTAATGCTTTCCCCCTAGATCAGGAACAAAGCAAGGCTGTCCGTCCATTTTCATTACTTCTAAATTCAACACTGTATTATACTACAGGTTTTAGCCAGAGATATTCGACAAGAAAAAGAAATAAAAGGCATCCAGATTGGAAAATAAGTAAAACTATCTCTATTTGCAAAAGACATGATCTATAAAAACATCCTAAGGAATCCACTAAAAAAGTATTAGAACTAAAATGAGTTTAGCAAGGGTGCAGGATACAAGATAAATATATTAAAATCAATTGTATTTCTATACACTGGCAATGAACAATCCAAAAATGAAATTAACAATTTCATTTACAAAACATCAAAAAGAATAAAATAGTAATAAATTTAACAAAAGAAGTGGAAAACTTATACTCTGAAAACTATAAAACATTGTTGAAAGAAATTAAATGAGATCTAAATAATTGGAAAAATATCCCATATTCATATATTAGAAGACTTAACCTAGTGAAGATAATATGTCCCAAACTGATCTACAGATTCAATGCAATTCCCATCAGAATCCCAGCTGGTTTCTTTGTAGAAAAACTGACTCCAAAATTAATATAGAATTGCAAGAGGTCCAGAATAGACAAAACCATATTGAAAAATACAAAGAGGACTCACGCTTCCTGATTTCAAAACTTACTACAAAACAACAGTAATCAAGACAGTGTGCTGGCACAAGGATAGATGTATAGATCAATGGAAGACAGTTGAGAGTCTAGAAATAAATCCATACATGTACAGTCTAAATGATTTTTTAATTGGATGCTAACTCCATTAACTGGAGGCAAGAATATTCTCTTTAAAAAATAGTGTGGGGACTATTGCATGTCCACATGCTAAAGAATGAAGCTGGACCCTTACCTCACACCACATACAAAAATTAACTCAAAATCAATCAATAATCTAAATGTAAGAGCTAAAACTATAAACCTCTTAGAAGAAAACACAGGGGTAAATCTTCCTGACCTTGAATTTGGCAGAGGAGATAGATAGCAAGGAACGAACAAACAAAAAAATAGACACACTGGACGTCATAAAAGTTTTTTGGGTCAAAGGACATCATCAAGAAAGTGAAAAGACAATGCACAGAATGGGAGAAGATATTTGCAAATAATACGTAAGAGACTTGTGTCCAGAATAGATGAAGAATTCTCACAATAATAAAAAGACTAATAATCCAATTTAAAAATGAGCAGAGTATAAACAGACATTTCTTTCATGAAGATATACAAATGGCCAGTAAGCACATGAAAAGATGACCAACATCATCACCAATTAAGAAAATGCAAGTTAAGTTAATGAGATACCACTTCATACCCACTACAATGGCTAGGATAAAGAAGACAGATAATAACAAATGTTGGTAAGAATGTGGAGAAATTGGAACCCTCGTACACTGCCTGTAGAATATAGATTGGTATGAGCCACTTTTGAATACAGCCTGACCTTTCTATGGCCATACCACCCTGAACGCACCCGATCTCATCTGAATGTAGTCTGATACTTCCTGAAATGATTAAATGTAGAGTTATCAAATGATCTGGCAATTTCCCTCCTATTATTTCCCAGGGAAATAAAAACAAATGTCCATACAAAAACTTGTACATGAATGTTTATGGTAGCATTATTCATAATAGCCAAAAATGTGCAAACAAGTGTTTATCAACTGACAAACGAATAAATAAAATGTGGTATACCCACATAATGAATTATTAGGCTATAAAAAAAATACTCTCCATGCTACAACACAGGTGAATCTTGAAAATATTATGCTAATTGACTGAAAGAAGCCAGTAACAAAAGGCCACATATTATTTGAATCCATGAATATGCCAGGTCCACAATAGGGAAATCAACAGAGACAGAAAGTAGATTAGTGGTTTCTTAGGGCTGAAGGGTGGGGTGGGGTGAGGAGATAGGAGAGTGTTAGGAAAAGGATAACAAGGTTTCATTTTGAGGTGATGAAAATGTCCTAAAATTGACTATGGTGATGGTTGCACAAATCTGTGAGTATACTAAAAAACACTGAATTGTCCACTTTCAATGGGTGGATTGTATGGGTTGTCAATTATATCTCAATACATATGTTAAAAAAATTAAATGCCCAAATATTTTTGAACACTGCTTCTCTTTATGGTTTTACATCAACGAGTTTGCAGTTTTGCAAATGGAAATAGATATGTAAAGCTTAATGAATTCATCCAATTACTCAAGTAATTTTCAATATATTAAGAAGGTAGCTAGAAAACTTTAGAACATTGAATGCCCATCTGGTCAACACTCTAAAATAAATCCACTAAATCACAGCTCAATTTTCCTCTAAAAACTGTTATTTTTTTCTGATACCAAAGATATTCATTTTATTTAAGTATTATAGTTAGAATAACCCCCACTCCAATATCTTTAATAAAATGAAAAGTCATTTTACAAACCAATTTGAGTTGGCTATTTTCATCTTTCAACTTCACAACATGCTTGATTTTTTGTTTCAAATTCTGATGACCCAATAATTTAGCATATGAATCTCTTATTTTATTTAGCTGTTCCTGAGCTGCACCATGTTCATTCAACAATGCCTGTTTTTCTGCTTCAAAAGCATCTAGTTGTAGCTGAAAAAGATTTTTTAAATAAAGTTAAGACTTAAAACAGTTTGATCTTACTAGTTTCATATAAACCATAAACACTAAAGAAAATTAAAAACACAAATGAAAACAAGGTATGTTCACATATTCTCAGGGCTCTCCATAGATTCTCTACGAAAATCTTTTAAACTTTGTATTTTTCATTTTAAAGATCATTAAAACAGAGGAAAAGAAACAAGGTAAAAAAGCCAGCTGGCCAGTTTTATCTGTATCAGTTAGATTACCACATTATAACCAATACTGTACTTCTAAGTTCCAAAATCAGCATTTATTCTTTTTTCTTTTAAAAGATCAGTATATTGAGAAACGATGAGTATTTGCAATAAGTCATCACAAATTAAAATAGGTTAATTATCAAAAGCTCATACCAGGCAAGCCCTCTGAGCCAAACTTTTAAGTTCCACATTACAAAATTTTTTTTAAACCATAAAGGGTCCATTGAAAAAATTATGTCAATTAAATTTGTCAATTATATTTCAATAATGTGGGAAAAAATTATGCATAATTTAATAAAATGTATAAACCTTTAATAGTGAGCTAAATTGGCACTGTAAGTGCAGAGCAAAATGATCTTGCAGAAAACCTGAGTCACTGTCCTCACTATAATAGGGAACAAAGTGAGTCCCTAAAATAAACACAAGTAAGTTTACTCCTAACTGACAAACCTGAAAAGGTTTTGTTTTATTATATAGTTCTTCATAGAGGAGACGCCACTTGTTAATTTCTTCAGTTAATTCTGCTGTTGTATTTTCTTTTTCAGCTTTTCTGCATGGAAGAATTAAATTGAGAAAAACATATTTAAAAAATAACATCGTAACTGAGTTAACATGGCACTCAGGTTCTAATCACAGATTACCTTCCTTCTTCAACTTCCAGCTGTTTTCTAAAGTCTTCCTCCTGTTGCTTGAGTTGGTTCTGCAAATCAGTTATTTTTTGAAGAAAAGAAACTGTGATTTCTTTAATTTCTGTTTCTTTTAGTGCTGACTTGGTCTGCAGATCTAGAAGCATCCTTTGGTTTGAGAGAGAAGAGGTCACTAAACATTTTATAGCCACTTTCATTACTTTTTCCTTTTTTTTTTTTTAAACCTCAAGGAACTCTTCAAGAAGTGTCATTTTTTAACTGAGTAAATTCTTAATTTGCAATATAAGATGGCCAAAAGCAAGCCAAGGGACAGTTACTAGCTGGCTTTCAACATTAAATTGTCTTAATGGTTCTAAGGCCATTATTTGCTCTATATACCTTACATATTCTTGATTTGAGCTCTCAGTTGCCAAAATCTGATGCTGAACATCCTCTGCATTTTTTCCAGCCTTGGCCACTTTTTCCTGTAATGATGAGTTCTCCAGCTTAAGATCTTCTATCTCACTGGCTGTTAACGCTTTATAGCTTATTAAAAAGAAAAAAAAGTCAAAGTAGTTTTCTAACTATTGCGTATGACAATCATAACTGATCAGTTTACACTTTATATACTTCTAAGTAAAACTAAAAAGTTTTTAATGTATTCATGCATTTAACACAGGTAAGAATTCAGTGTTCTGAGGCAAGTACTAATGAGTTTACATGGCATCTGCTGTGTATTCAAAGAAAAAAAAATCAAGTGCAGGAGGTATGCATACAGAGATGGAAAAGAAATCAACTACCAAGCATGAAAATTACTCACAATTCAAAAAATAAGAAGTGAGACTAGAGCCTAATGAGTAAGAAAGGCTGGAGCAGAAGCTGGTGGCATGAGGGTCATCACCGCAGGGCACAGTGGGCTTACCTGGGGGACAGACGGGAACCATTAAAGGCGTCCAAGTAGGCTGGGCGTGGTGGCTCATGCCTGTAATCCCAGCACTCTGGGAGGCCGAGACGGGTGGATCACCTGAGGTCAGGAGTTCGAGACCAGCATGACCAACATGGTGAAACCCCGTCACTACTAAAAACACAAAAAATTAGCCAAGCGTGGGGGTGGACACCTGTAATCTCAGCTACTCAGGAGGCTGAGGCAGGAGAATCACTTGAACCTGGGAGGGGGAGGTTGCAGTGACCTGAGATAGTGCTATTGCACTCCAGCCTGGGCAACAAGAGCGAAACTCCGACTCAAAATATATAAACAAATAAATAAAATAAAAAGGTGTTTAATTAAATGTGTAGCTCACTCTAGAGCTATGAGGAAGATGGATTAGGGCATGGGAAAGAATGGAAAATTGAAGGATCAACTCGAAAACAATTATTTATCAGCCCAGGTGAGTGATAAAGGAGGCTTAGACTAAGGAGCTGGCAATGGAAAGACACAAGATCTCTTTTGGAAGCAGAGTAGAAAAATTCAAGAGATAGATTGAATATTGGGGGTAAGGAAGAGAGAATGAAGAAGGATGACTCTAAGATTTATAGAATGAAAAGCTGGGAAGATGATGTCACTGATTACAATAAAAACAATGAGACTAGGGGTAGAAAGCAATGGAAGGATCAACAGTTGGTTTGGACAGGTTAATATTAAAAGACAGTGTGATATCTACTTGAAGATGTCAAGTGGGTAACTGGATATGTGAATATGGAGCTGTAAAGAAAGGTCTGGTTTGATGAAATAAATTTTAATGCCACGAGTATATGGATAGTGAGTGAAATCACAGAATAGATAAAAACCTCCTGAAGCACTATTCTTCAAACTAACGAGAAGGGAAATTCCTTTACAGGATTGATATTAGCAATAAATATATATATATAATTTACATATATTTATATAATTTATATGTTCTGGTACAATAAAAATTATAAATAAAACATATACACTTATAAATTATTTATCTATGTGTCTGTCATAATGTATCACATGTGGGAACAGATCACTGGGGAAACAAGGTACAATTTAATGAATTAAATTAAACTAGGCAATTGGTTGTCCATAGGGAAAACAAAAAATGAATTTGATCCCTGTATTGCTACACAAACAGAAATCAGTTCTAGGTGGAAAAATGGAAAGTGAAATTTTAAGACTTTTAGAAGAAAACTGGTTGAATATCTTTACACCTTGAGATAGAAAGAAGTTCTTAAGTGAGAAGCAAAAGTACCCACATACAGATAAATATTTTAACCATATTGAAATCAAGAATTTCCACTCATCAGAAGAAACCAAAAAGAAAATAAAAAAATAAGCTAAACTGGCAGAAGATACCTGTAACCCATATGGCTGATAAAGAAAACCTCTACAAATCAATGAGGAAAAGATGATAACCCTATAGACAAATAAACAAAAGTCATAAACAAGCATTTTATGGAAAAGGAAAGATGAATTATCCACAATAAGAAGCCATTTTACACTAAGTACACTGGCAAAGTTTAAGAAGTCTAACAAGCTTTGGCAAAGAAGATAAATGGAAACTTATACAACACTAGTGGGAGTGTAGATTCTTACTCCCACATTGGAAAGTGATTTGATATTAAGTTTCAGAGTTGAACATTCATATAGCTTTGGCTTTAGAGAAATTCTTACATACATGTATTCTTATAGTCACCAAATAACTAATAATAACTAACCAAATGGGAAACAACTCAAAGTCCAAAGAATGAATAAATAAGTTGTGGTATATTCATACAATAAAATACTCATAGCAGTGACTATCAACAAACCGTAGCCTCAGACAACACAATTCAATCCTGAAAACACACATAATGCAGAATGAAAAAATAAGTCCCAGGAAACGGCATATACTATGATGACATTTTTTGGTAAAGTTCAAGGAGAAGGAAAATTACATAATGCATTATTTGTATGGATATACGTGTCATAAAATTATAATACACAGGGAAAAAAGCAAGGAAATAATTAATGTAGACTTCAGGACAGTGTTATCTGTCCCATTTTCATGGGATGGCAGAGGAACTTACAGATGGATACTAGGTTGTTGAAAATCTTTTGGCTTACTGGTTGTCTTTTATAGGTTCATGCATGTCAGTTTTATCTTCAAGCTCTACAGTTTATGTACATGTTATGCATTCTTTTGTATTTATTAAATAAAAGAAAGGAAACTCTCCCCCAAAATGAGCTAAAGTAAATGTGATAAATAAAAATGTTAACATTAATATATAGGTATTCATTATATTGGCCTTTGTAATTTGTAGTTCCACCCAAAATAAACTTTTTATTTAAGGAGAAAATAAGTAGAAGGCATGGGAGGTGAGGAAGTGGATATAGAGACAATCTTCTCTGTCAAGAGAAGAAAAAGGAGGAGAAGGAAAAGGACTGAAAAGGAGTAGAATTTGGGGTTAAGAAGGGAATGACTGGTGGTGTTAGACAGCTACAAAAGGAAGTTAGGGTCAGAGAAGTATTTAAAACAATTTATGTATTTTAGTTATTTTTCGTTTGTTTTTGAGACAGTCTTGCTCTGTCACCGAGGCTGGAGTGCAGTGGTGTGATCTTAGCTCAGTGCAGCCTGGAACTCCTGGGCTCAGGTGATCCTCCTGCCCTCAGCCTCCCAAGTAGCATGTGCCACAATGCCTGGCTAATTCTTAATATTTTTTTTTGTAGAAACAAGGTCTTACTCTATTGCCCAGGCTGGTCTCAAACTCCTGACCTCAAGCAATCCTCCTGCCTTGGTCTCCCAAAGCACTGGGATTACTGGTATGAGCCACAGTGGCCAGCTAACTAATATATTTTACAGACAGATGTACATTAACATGTTTTAATATGGATTGGAAAAATTCCAGTAAAAAGGTTTCAAATTATGAGAAAACAAAATGATAGAATGAGGTCACTGAAGATTAAAAGACTAGGACATTTCATCTGCAATAGGTGGGAAGATAGGATGAGTATAAATGTGGGTCTCTTTATAGGTTTAGCAAGAGATAAAAACTTCTGAATTCTTTATGAAAATGATAACATCAAGAGAGTAGGGCAGAAGCACCAAATGCTTCTAAGTGCATGACTTGATCCTCCCACCTCAGCTTATGCAGTGGCTAGGACTACAGGCATATGCTGCCGCACCTGGCTCAGCGCATAAAAGTTGAAGTGGATGGTGAGAAAGGGGAATTTCTATAAATTATAAAGGGGAATTATATAAATATAATAAGATTACCAGATAATGCTAAATGCCCACTTACGGTTGGTGATTATGGAATTTAAACTAATACGAATCATCCTTTGTGTGACTGCTTTGCTCACATATTTCCCTGGGTAAACACCCCTTTCTGCACACATCATATTTAAGAGTGCAGGCTCCCAAGAAAAATACCTTTCAAATTGAGCAGTAACATCTTCAAGGCTTTGCACCGTACTGTTATACTTTTCCTGCAAAAGCAGGGTGGCCTGGGTATGAGCAGCACTACTTTTCTCCAGTTCAGCCTCCTTCCTAAGAAAAAGAAATAATTGAAAGATAAAATGCCACCTACAATTACTACCCTAAGAAAGAAAATAGTATTTACCTTTGAAACTGTGAATCATATAGCTCATATCTTCACCACTGCATTACCTGCTAAATAGCTCAGATCCTAATTTATGACTTACCTTGAAAGCATGTTTTTTATGCATTTTTCTACTAGCTTCAACTTATCTTTCCTGCTTATTTTACTTTAAAAATTTGGGTGAAGAAGGTAGTAGGATATAAAAGACTATAAAACCAAATCTTAAGATACTAGCCAGGACTAAAGACTGCAAAAGATTACCAGTTAAAAAACATCTGGATTGAATAAAGTTTCATTCTCTCCATTTAGATACTTGAGAAATACCATGAACAACTAAAGCCACTTCATTTTAAATTACAGAAAGAGTTACAAGACTCTGTGGATTTATTCTGATTATATGAATAACCCACATGATACTCTATTACTGAAAGACTTAATAACTTCTTTAATTGATTATTTTGCATAGACAGAATGGGTTTTAAGTCATTTTTATAAACATATGCTATTAAATCTCACGGATATTTTGGAAATAATATATTTCCAAAGTGGTGATAAAATTTTTAGATATGCATATGAGCTTATGAGAGATCTTTTAAAGAATATACAGAACTAAAAATTGTAAATAAGCATTGTGTACTTATAGACTAAGTTGGACACTGAGATAAGAAAAATAGCTGATCAAATTCATTCTGTAACAAGTGTCGGATTTCAAAAATATACACACCACAGCAAGAGCAATCAAATATGACTAAAGAGTTTATAATAAAAATATTTTCTTCCCTGTCCCCTAGAGGAATTATTTTCAATTCTTAGTTGGTTTTTCTCTTAAGCTTGAAATTTCCAGGCTAGAAGGGATCTTAGAGACCATCTAATAAAACTCTTTTATATCTAATGAAGTAGAAAATGAAAGAAACTAAGATTGTTTTGCTCAGAATCAACCAGCTAGCTAACAGAATTAGTAATAAAAATCCTTATCTCTTGACCATTGGACCACAGTTTGTTGAGTTGGAATAAAAAATTATCTCAATTTTCTTTCCTCTCTGAAAATGACATTATCTTATTTTCCCAAGATTCCTGTTCCCTGAGATTGGCTGTAGTATAGAACAACACCCCTAATTACAATTTTGTATTGTTCCCCCAAAAGCAGGGATATGAAAAACCTTGCTGTTCATTTGCATCACTAATCATAAGAAAACAGAAAAGATTAATAACAAAAGTATCCACTGAGACAGATACACAGGTGTGAGATATATTACAATAATACAAACTCATATCTAGCCCACAGTCCTTTGACAACAAGTGTTTTAATGATCAGATCCCAAGGATTTAAATATTTGCAATTTGAACTCAAGAATCAAACCAGACTTTTAATTTAAATAAATGTAGTAGTGTTTGTCACTAACCTGTGTTCCTGAACTATGAAATATGAATATGTAGGCTAAGGAATAGTTTCTCTTAATAAATAAAAAATTAGCAATTACTATGGACAAAACAAAACAAAATGAAATAAATAAGTGTATGGGAGAAGGAAACATAATGTGGCAGAAATTGTAAGGAACTAGAGTTCAGGAAAAAAGTGAGATTTCAGTTTTTCTTTTGTTTTTGGGACACAGTCTCCCTCTGTCGCCCAGGCTGGAGTGCAGTGGTACGATGTCAGCTCACCACAACCTCTGCCTCCTGGGTTCAAGCAATTCTCCTGCCTCAGCCTCCTGAATAGCTGGGATTACAGGCGTGCGCCACGATGCCAGGCTAGTTTACTATATATTTTTAGTAGAGATGGGGTTTCACCATGTTGGCCAGGCTGGTCTCGAACTCCTGACCTTGTGATCTCGCTGCCTTGGCCTCCCAAAGTGGTGGGATTACAGGTGTGAGCCACCGCACCCAGCCAAGATTTCAGTCTTTCTACTGTAAATAAGAGATTTCTTACTTTTGAATGTTTCCCAGTTATAATTATTTTTTCTCATTTGCTTTTTATCAGTTATTGATTGAGGTGGCATCCTGTGCTACGTTGCCCAGGCTAGAGTGCCATGGCTATTAACAGGTATAATCATTGAGCATTACAGCCTCAAACTCCTGGGCTCTAAAGATCCTCCCATCTCAGCCTCCTGAGTAGCTGGGACTTTAGGCATGTGCCATTGTGCCAGCCTGCTTTGCATTTCGATTGCTATTTCTGAAGTGTTTGTGCTCCCTGAAAAATGTAATTAAAGGTATAACTTACACTATGTAAGTGCATAGACAAAAATGGGAATGCTATTTATTAATGGGAGGGATTCTTTATTTTTTTCCCCCAAGTTCATTATTGTGTTTTGTTTGTTTTTGAGACAGAGTCTCGCTCTGTTGCTCAGGCTAGAGTGCAGTGACGTGATCACGGCTAACTGCAGCCTTAATCTCCTGGGCTCAAGTGATTCTCCTCCCACAACTTTCTAAGTAGCTGGGACTACAGGCACACACCACCCTGCCCAGCTAGTTTTTTTTTTAATTTTTAGTAGAGACGAGGTCTCACTATATTGCACAGGCTGGTCTCAAACTCCTGAGCTCAAGCAGTCGTCTCACCTTGGCATCCCAAAGTATGGGAATTGCAGGCATGAGCCACCACATCCAGCCCTGAGTTCATTATTGTTCTAATGCTGATGTTCAATAAATTTCAGAAATTATCAGAGTAGTAAAGAAGTGTAAAACTTTTGTCATTTGTTTATTAAAACTCTCTTTGGCCTTAAAAAAAGGGGGCAAAAGCTTTAACTTTTAACTTAAAAGAGGGGGCTGTCTTACTTGTTTGCATGTACGTTTTGTGTTCACATTCTGTGTCTACTACTTAATTGTAAAATAATTAATAATTACTACTTAATTATAAAATAGTTCCAACCTAACACGCTCACATGATTGATAAGAGAATACTACAAAGAGTACTCAAAATAAATACATCTGAAGTCATATATAAACATGAGATCCTATTAATACAAACCCTTTCAGCTTTTCTTCTAGGAGTTTTAATTCTTCAGCTCTAGATTTTGCTTCCTCTTCCAATTGCTTGACCAGCCTTTCAGCTTGTTCCTCCTTTTGCTGTAATTTATCAAGCTCATCCAGTGCTTGCTTTAATTCTTCCTCAAACAGATTCTTCTCTTTAACCATTTCCTCTTGAAAAGAACAGAGCTTCTGATGAAGACTCGAAGATAATTCCTATATCCAAACAGAAAACCACCAAAATAATTTGGAATGGCATTGTGAGGTTGTACTAGGAGACAAAAAAAAGTACAGATAAAGAAGGATGAAACCTAAATTCAACAGATTCAAGGAAACTTAAAACAATATAGAAATAGCATATTTGTTTTCATAGATTATTTCCTATACCTTGTTAACATTGTGGCAAATATCATCTTAGGCTTTTTTCTATGCAACGCACATGCAGAAACTTCTTAAACTAAAATTATATTTTATATATATATATCTGTTTTACAACTGGCTTTGACATTAACATAATTTTTCACACATTATGTAAAAAGTATGTGATTTCCATATTATATAAAATTATTTTTTAAGCTATACAATATACAAATACATCACCATTGTGAAATAATTCTAACATTACAAATGATGTTAATATTATCTTTGACGACCTCCCCCCCTAATTTTAGTTTTCCCATTGCAGAGATAGCTACTAGTTTGGAATATATATGCCTTCTGGTATTTTTCTTTACACTTATATATATATATACACATTTGGGGAGGGATATAAATGATATATACTCTGTTGCTGAAATCTTTCCAGGTCAGTGTATACAGATCTACTCAATTCCTTTAGCTGTTGTAGGTTGTCCAACACTATAATATTTCACATCAGTGCATGTAAGTACCTGTTGGCTTAACTCTCACCAGTATTTTGTATTATCAAATGTTTTAATTTGTGCCAATTTTGTAAGTGAAAAAAATATTATTTCTACTTCCTTGGTTACTACTAAGGTGGAGTATCTTTCTCTATTTACAGGACAGAACTTCTCCTTCTCTGTTTCTATCCTATGCCCATAATTTTTCAGTGGACTTTCTTTCTTCTCACTGATATGTAAAATGTTCTATAAATAATCTGGATTTTAAAAATTGTTTTGTTTCTTCTGTAATTAGACAGTCTTTTACAAGGTAAGTGTAAATGTTTATATAGCCTAAACAACACAAGAATGAGCCAGAAAATTTTTATAAAATTCCCTATTTTGCTGTATCTGTTGTCATTTTCCCACATTATTCATAACCCTAGGGTGAACATGTAGTGAAAATACGTAGCTAAATCCTCAGCATATCCATGATTATGCCCTCAGGATAAGACTCTAAAGATAGAATTGGTAGATCAAAGGATATACACAATTTAAAGGTGTTCAGAGACATAGGGAAATGTATGACACAAAATGAACAGTTTAAAAAAATATGGTGGTAAATTACTTTCTCTTGTTGCAGAAGTGAATCAATTTGTAATTCTTTTTGTTGAAGCTTTTCACGTTCCTGTTGTTCAAGAATAAACTTCTGTTTTAAGTTTTGCATCTCTGCATTTAGATTTTCATTGTGTTCTCTATTCCTGTTGACATGGTCTTCTAGAAAACGCAAAACATCAAGAATACTGGAATTAGATAAGAACATTAAGACTGAGAAACCTGGACTCCCATAATATTCCATTACACTGCTTTTAGCATGGTATTTCCAAAGAAGAAAACAAAACTGTGAACTTTATATCATTACTCCATGTACTATATACTATGTGCTAAATAATAAAACCCACAAATCTTGTTCTGTGTTATCTACTGATTGTTAAATAGCCACCTAGTGGAAAAGTCAAGAATTATATGACTGTATATATTTCAATCAAGACAGGTAATATGCTGTATTGAAATAAACAGAAAACAAACATTATAAGAGTAAAATATTCTAAAATGCAGTACAGGTTTTTGCTGTTGTATAGCTATATAGCTAATTATATTTAAAATGTTAGTATAGCTAATTATATTTAAAAGGTTGTTTTAGCATAGTAGTATTTTTCCTAAATGTTGTATGTAACACTTATCTAAACAAAGTAACTATAAAACACTGTAATACCTTTTTCTTTTTCAAGCAGCTGACATTTCGCATTTAGATCTTCTACTTGTTTAGATAATATAACAATATTCTCCTCAAGAGACTGCTTAAGGCTTAAAATTTCATCATTCTTCTCTTTCAAATTTTCTTCTAACTGGGCAATATCTAGCTTGTATTTTTCCACTTGATCTGAAGCACAACTGCATTAAAACAAATTACCTTAAAAAGCACATCTATTTAGGCACAGGGGAAAATAACAGAAAAATGATGAAAATGACTCAGTATTAAAAAAATAAGGTTCAATTTAAAGCTACTGCTCATATTACCTAATTTCTTCGATGTATTCTAAGAGTTTTTCTGTTTCAGATTTTTCATCAATCTTTTCTTTCTCTATTGAAACACTAAAACAAAAATTGCATATGTTAATACATTCTAGTTTCGTTATTTAATAATCTTACATAATGCTTATGTACCAGATACTGCTGTATCAGGCAGGCTGACTACAGAGTCCTAACTCTTAACTATTATTTTATGTGATTTCTCAAATTCACAATTTACCTCAAAATAGAAGACTAAAATTTTTATTTAAGTGAGAAAGTTTTCTGAATATATACTGACAAAAAAACCTATGATGACGAGAACCGTCATTACAGTATCCCAAGTGTTAGAAATAATATTTTTTTTGTGGTCTTCCTGGTTTCCCCACCCACCCAACATACTAAATAGCATTTTGTGTGCCCATAAAGCTTTTGTCCCAGACTACCTGGTATTCAATTACTTAACTGTTTACCTCCACCAAACTGTCCAATGCAAGAAATGGACAAAAGACTTCAATAGACACCTTGCAAAAGGTGATATGCACATAAAATGGTCAATAAGCACATAAAAATATGGTCAACATTCATGGTAACAAATTAAAATCACAAAGGAGATACCACTTCCTACCTAGTAGAAAGGCTAAAATCAAACAGACTGACAACATTAAATGTTGGTGAGAATCTGGAACAACGAAACTATCATACATTGCCAGGAGGTGTATAAAAATGGCAAAAACACTTTTGAGTTTTAAAAAACATTATATATACACTACCCTATTACCCAAGAATTCTACTCCTAGAAATTTCTCTGAGAAATAAAAATGTGTCCGTAAAAAAACATAAAACATGTTCACAGAAGTCTTTTTAATGGCAGAAACTGGCAACAGCCCAAATAATGATCAAAAGGAGAAGAGTAAAGAGATGGAGGTATATTCATAAGGTGAACCACTACTCAGAAATAAAATAGGAAAAATTACAGTACACAGAACGGTTTGGATGAATCTTGAAAAATTACATCAAACAAAAGAAGCAACACACACACATGCTCTTTCTCTCTTGCACGTCCTAAAAAAAGGCAAAACTGGCCAGGTATAGTGGCCCATGTCTATAACTCCAGCACTCTGGAAGGCCAGGGTGGTATCACTTGAGCCCAGGAGTATGAGACCAGCCTGAGTAACAAAGCAATGCCCCATCTCTACAAAAAAAAAAAAAAAAAAGATAATAATAAATAAAAAAAGGCAAAGCTAATTTATGATGATGTAAGTGAGAAAGTAGTTATGGGGATGGGGACATGACATAGGCAGTAGCAGGGGGACAAGAAGGGGTATGAAGGAACTTTCTGAAGGGATGAAAATGTTCTCTATCTTGTTTGGTAGTGGTTACATAGGTATATACAATTGCTAAAGTCACCAAACTGAATACTTACTATCCACACATTTTATTATATATATATTAAAGCTCAAAATCAAAGGCTAGGATTGTGCATAAATCACAACTTCCTATACCAGTGTTTCTCAATTTCAATCTAAAGACCACTTTCATAAGATCATGAAATCTTTCCTCATCATTAATAATACAGAAGATGTACAAAAGTAACGCACTCATACAACTTTGTAGCACAACATGTTTGAGAATGATTAGGGCTCATTCTAGTTTAAAAAGAGAAATAGGGCAACTGGAGGGAGGCAATGAGATAAGTACTAAGAGAAGGTTGAAGTCTCAGTAAACAATAATTTGTGAAGAGACTCAAATCAAGAATTGCTTCCACTTAACAATTTCTCTTCACATTCACTCACTTACAGTTTTCCCTCCAGTTGGGCTACTTTCCCTTGAGACTCTTCGAGACTCCTTTGGGTGACCTGCAGCTTCATCTCCATGCCTTCTTGCTTAGCCATCATACCCTACACAACAAAGATACCTGTTTTAGGAAATGAGAAAGTTGTACTGATCCCCAGATCCAGACACAGCAAACCTGCCAAAGGCAGCACTCACCCTCATCTTTGTTTCTCTTTTGTTTCTAAGTTTCATCAACTCCAAGCTTAGAATTCTCAAATTCTTCTGGTTACCATTTTCAGAAAACTAAATACAACAAACACGTAAAAAATTCAGAATTATTTTCTGCTAAGACATATTTAAAATACACAAATATTGATTTTTCTACCTATCACTGGGGTTATGTTTTTGACTTTAATATACTTTGGTAGAGAGAACAGTCTTTGACCTACACCATAATTACTGATTGATTTAATTTTTTTTCCTTTTCTTTTTAAGAGATAAAGTCTCGCTCCGCTGTCCAGGCTAGAGTGGAGTGGCATGATCATAGCTCGCTATAATCTCAAACTCCTGGGCTCAATCAATCCTCCTGCCTCATCTTCCTGAGTAGCTGGGATTACCGGTGTGCACCACCACCATGCCTAGCTAATTTTTCAATTTGTTTATAGAGACGGGGTCTTGATATGTTGCCCAGGCTGGTCTCAAACTCCTGGCCTCAAGCAATTCTCCAGCCCTCAGCCTTCCAAAATGCTGGAAATACAGGCATGAGCCACTGTACCAGTCTACTGTTCTTATCCCTCTTTTCCTTAATGTGACTTGCTGGTTTATTTTTATTTTATTTTTATAAGACAGAGTCTCACTCTGTCACCCAGGCTGGAGTGCCATGTTGCTCACTGCAACTTCCACCTCCCGAGTTCAAGCGATTCTCATGCCTCAGCCTCCTGAGTAGCTGGAATTACGGGTGTACGCCACCATACCTGACTAATGTTTGTATTTTTAGTAAAGATGGGGTTTCGCCATGTTAGGCTAGACTAGTCTCAAAATCCTGACCTCAAGTGATCCATCCGTCTCAGCTTCCCAAAGCGCTGGAATTACAGGTGTGAGCCACTGTGCCTGGCCTGTTGGTTCATTTTTGAAAGGTTGTTTGGGTGGTCACTTACCTCTATATGCTGGAAAGTCCATTGCAAGACTCTAAAGCAAGTCCCTGAGAAAGGATTTCTTGAAACATGTTTGCTTAACAAAATGAATCTGAATCGCCTGGTGTACATTGTTTTGTTTTGTTTTGTTTTTTGAGACGGACTCTCACTCTCTTGCCTAGGCTGAAGTGCAATGGCGCCATCTCAGCTCACTGCAACCTCCACCTCCTGGGTTCAAGCGATTCTTCTGCCTCAGCCTCCCGAGTAGCTGAGATTACAGGCGCCTGCCAATATGCCTAGCTAATTTTTGTATTTTTAGTAGAGACAGGGTTTCTCCATGTTGGTCAGGCTGGTCTCGAACTCCCGACCTCAGGTGATCCGCCAGCCTTGGCCTCCCAAAATGCTGGGATTACAGGCATGAGCCACCGTGCCCGGCCCTAAAAAATGTGTTTATATTTATTCAATTGTAAATGTTATCATGAGGCTCAGATACCTTAGATTTTAGTAGTTCATTAGTCCTGGTCAATTCAATAAGTTGTTTTTCCAGTGTAGCATTATTTGCAGAGAGAGACGTTTTTTCCCTGAGTGCAGCATTTAGCCTTGCTTCCATCTTTTCCAACTCAGTTTCCAGATCCTGGATCCGCCTGTCCTGGGCACCACGTTCCTGTAGAAGAACACGAATCTGGACAAAAACAAGGTGATAATAAATGATTCACTGATAGCATGCCAACATAAGGAGATGCTACCAATAATCACCCCTAAAGTTTCTGGAAAAATCTCTGATTTTGACATTATGCTTGTAGATATTCTAATGTTACTAGCTATTTGAATAATCATATTTACCTATGATACATCTTAAAAGTCTTAATGCATTTTAAGAACATAAGAACTTTAGTTGCCATAAGTTCCAAGTACAATTAAGCTATCTATTCACTTTTTTTTTTTTTTTTTTGAGATGGAGTCTTGCTCTGTGCTCTGTTGCCCAGGCTGGAGTGCAGTGGCACGATCTCGGCTTACTGCAAGCTCCGCCTCCTGGGTTCAAGCGATTCTCCTGCCTCAGCCTCCCGAGTAGCTGGGACTACCGGCACGGGCCACCACACCCGGCTAATTTTTTGTATTTTTAATAGAGACGGGGTTTCACCATATTAGCCAGGATGGTCTCTATCTCCTGACCTCGTGATCCACCTGCCTCGGCCTCCCAAAGTGCTGGGATTACAGGTGTGAGCCACCACACCCGGCTGCTCTTTATTCACTTTTAAGGTATTTCCACCTATAATAGTTATTTTCTCTAGCTTCAATTACACAAATTCAAATTAGCTTAAAATGCTAAATGTTTTTTATTTCAAGAAGGCAGAGCTGGGCTTCTGAGGAGAATGTACTAGGCATTGGCAAGCCATCATTCTTGCTGCTATTACCAGATTAAAAAAAACAAAAAACAAAAAACAACCCAAACCAATATTTGTCAACAGAAAATGTGGAAGCCAAAAGACAATGAAATGATATTTTTAATATAATGGGGGGGAACCTGCCACCCTAAAATTCTATACCCAATGAAGTCACTGGTGTAAATTATTAGTTCTAATCCTGGCTCTACCACTCACTTACCAGCTATCTCACTGAGACTCAGTGATTATTCCTGTAAGTATCAACCCCTACATGTACCCTCAGTAAAATGATAGCTAACATTATTAGAATAAATAAAAAAGAATCAGAGCAACTGAGCAGACATTTACAGTTACTCTGACATACTCTTGGTCGAAAGCCAACATTTGACTGTAATCAAATGAAAGATTTTAATATATTGAAAGAATATATCCATGAGGAAAAGAGTTGGTCAGCAATGGAAACAGAAAAAAAAGACTGCAGAGAAGCAAAGTTCACAGTGAGCTGCTTAGCATTGCTAGGAAAGTAAACGGGTTCTTTAGGTTAGTACTGTTCAATAGAAATTTCTGTCATGGTGGAAATGCCCTGTCCAGTATGGTAGCTGCCAATCACATGTGGCTATTGAGCACCTGAAATGTGATTATTGCAACTGAGGAATTGAGTTCTTATTTAATTTAGATCGTCACATGTGGTGAGTAGCTACCATATCAAACAGCACAGCTCTATGTTATTTCACCCATGAGGAAGGCCTATACCTATTGTGCAGAGCAATGCATCGAGTTAGCCTAACTTCATCACAGTCTAACCAGCTAGGATTGCATGCTCACTAAGAAATCCTCTAGCTATGTTGTGTTAACATAAGTTAGCATACAGGAAGACTGTGAACGATGGATAGATATAAATATTTGATCCACATATATAATTGTAATCAACTGACATAATGATTTTCAGTTATCAGTTTTTCATTAAGTGGGCTATCTTTAATCTTGGCATTGCCAGCATACCACATTAACATAGCCCGGATAGATCTGTGAAATGCTGTAAGAACTGTTTTCCTGTAGGCACTGTTCTGGATGGCATGTTTGCCTCACTGCAGGACTCCTCACACTGCAACAGAATCCTTATCTCTTAAATCTGTGTAACTCTCTATCATGTGTACTTTTTACTAAGTTTAAATAAAGCACTGCTTACCTCTTTCTCTAATATCTTCAAATCTTTATCATTCTTTTGAGATTCCTTCTGTTTAAAAGCCAAAAAAACTTATAAGCAAATTTAGATATCACAGATATCACAGCCAAATTTGTTTTTCAGTTACCAGAAAAGATGAAGGGATCCAAACAGTTAGTTTCTATTTTAAACATTACATTGAGACTGTTAAAAATTTTGTAGGCCACTCATCTGATAAACAAAAGATTCTAAAAATCTCAAGACATTTTAGGTTTAGAAGTTTTCAACCCAATAAATCAGGATTTTCCTAATCAGCCCAGTGAAAAGAACAGGTGGAACTTTATGAATAAAGCTACTGACTACCTCCCTCTAATGTTAAACAGCAACACATCTTGAATATTTAATTATGCTATCTCAGAAAGAATCTTACAAAGAGAAATCGACTTAAACTTTGATACCCGAAGAGGAAAATATACAGATGCAAAGAAATAAAAACTGACACAGCATAAGCTCTGATTCTAATTTTCTCATTGGCTTTATTCTAAATAAGACATATAATTTTCACACTATATCTTTTTATATCCAACAGACTTTCTGACACAATGGCTAGAAAAAGAATATCTTTTCCATCTAAAAATGGAAGAAAGGCATCAACATCTTGAATGAAATCTGTTTCAGATGTTTCTAAGTGGGGCAGGAGGTGGGGGTGACATCAGTGTCATGTTTATTAATTTCACACTCCATGACATTTTTTATGGGGAAGGACTATTATTTTGGGGCTCCATACAAACTTGTATGTAATTTAGTTTTCTAAGGGGCTTTATAAATTACAAAATTACAGAACAGTTTCTTCAAGAAATTTAAGTCAAACCACTTACATCAATTTGTAAGAAAAGAGTGTCTATAATAGTCCTGCCCAATAAAAATAATGCAAGCCACCTATGCATTTAAATTTTTCTAGTAGTGTGTTTAAAAAGTAAAAATCTTAATATATTTTATTTAACCCAACATATCAAATATATTTTTTCAGCATGTCATTGGTATAAAATTATCAATGAGATGTTTTATATTTTTGTACTAAGTCTTTAAAGTTTTCTTTGTATTCTACACTTATAGCACGTCTCAATTCAATGCTAAATTTTCATCAGAAACGTTTATGTATATTTAATTTCATAAAACATAGAGAGGAGAAAGTAAATTCACATACTCAAGTTGTTCCAAAAATATTTAAAAGCGTTCCACTAACAAAATCGAGTATGTCTTTAAATATGTATTAATTAAAATTAAATATTAACAATTTAGTTCTTTAATAGCACTAGCCACATTTCAGTTGCTCAATAGACACATGTGGCTATGCTTCCATACTGAACAACATAGCTCTACATTACAGAATATGAGGCTTAGGCAACTGCCAAATGAATGAACAACCTAAGCCTTTTTCCAACTCTGAATATTTTTCACATCAAAAAACCTATTAATTTGTACAACTACTTTACTTTATTTTTATCTTTGAGCTAGGTCTCGCTCTGCTGCCCAGGCTGGAGTGCAGTGGTGCAATCTCGGCTCACTGCAACCTCTGCCTCCCTAGGTTCAAGCAGTTCTCCTGCCTCAGCCTCCCGAGTAGCTGGGATTACAGGTACGTGCCACCACACATGGCTAATTTTCTTGTATTTTTAGTAGAGACGGGGTTTCACCATGTGGGTCAGGCTGGTCTCGAACTCTTGACCTCAAGCAATCTACCTGCTTCAGCCTCCCAAAGTGCTGGGATTACAGGCGTGAGCCACTGTGCCCGGCTGTCTTTTTTTTTTTTGGGGAGACTGAGTCTCGCTCTGTTGCCCAGGCTGGAGTACAGTGGCACCACCTTGGCTGACTGCAACCTCTGCCTCCCAGGTTCAAGCAATTCTCCTGCCTCAGCTTCCCAAGTAGCTGGGACTACAGGCACATGCCACCACGTCCAGCACATTTTTGTATTTTTTAGTAGAGATGGGGTTTCACTACATGTTGGCCAGGCTGGTCTCAAACTCCTGACCTCAAGTGATCCACCTGCCTTGCCTCCCAAAGTGCTGGGATTATAGGCATGAACCACTGTGCGCCCCCCAGCTGTCTTTTAAAAAGTATTATATGGCGGCTGGGTGTGGTGGCCAACACCTGTAATCCCAGCACTTTGGGAGGCCAAAGTGGGCTGATCACCTGAGGTCAGGAATTCAAGACCAGCCTGCCAAACTGGCTAATATGGTTAAAATTCGTCTTTAGTAAAAACACAAAAAGTAACTGGGCGTGGTGGGGCGTGCCTGTAATCCCAGGTACTGGGGAGGCTGAGGCAGGAGAATCGCTTGAGCCTGTGGGGACAGAGGCTGCAGTAAGCTGAGATGGCGCCACTGCACTTTAGCCTGGGTGACAGAGTGAGACTCCATCTCAAAAAAAATAAATAAATAAAATAAAAAAAGTATTATGCAGCTTGCCTGTTTATAAACTTATGAAAAGAGTAATAGTAGCTCTTGCACAAGCCACAAGACTATTAAGAATTTAATCTCTCACCACTCCTTAACAGTTTCTCAGTAGCAAACCTCTCTTAGATATTGGCATTTTTTCCCCCTTTTCTTCAAAAACACTTACCCTTCCCCACAAACAAATACACGAAAACAAAACAACTCAAATGGTGGTACTTAATAAATCAAAGCATCACATAATTTTGAGATGTTTACTAGGTAATAAACAATTTAAACATAGAAGTGATTGAAAATTGAAGACCATTATAATTGTGAACTAAGGGCACATTTAAACATAATGACCTAGGCAGAAATGTAAAACTTGCTAGAGTTCTAATGATAACTCATTTCATTAATTCACAGATTTACTTATAACCTTGATTCATACACTTAACCCATTCTAATCAAATACAATACTTACAGATGTTTTTGATGATACACTTGATAAACCAGCTGGCATATAAAAGCTCCTCACCTTTGATTCCGAAGACTTAACTTTTCTAGCTGAAGCAGGCAAGGTAGTATCTTTGTCAACATTAAGATTTTGTTTAGATTCTGCAGAAAAATGAATTGTACAGATCATGGTTGATGTCAATGTGTTTTAACTACACACAAAACACAATTTCCAAATTTTTTTTGTTTTTCTCTTTTTGTTTTTGTTTTTTGAGACAGTCTCACTGTCACCCAGCCTGGACTGCAGTGGTGTCATCTCAGCCCACTGCAACCTCTGCCTCCCAGTTTCAAGCAATTCTCCCACTTCCCTCCCTAGTAGCTGGAACCACAGGTGCACCCCACCACACCTGGCTAATTTCTGTATTTTTAGTAGAGATGGGGTTTCACCATGTTGGCCAGGCTTGTCTCGAACTCCTGAACTCACGTGATCCCCCCACATTGGCCTCACAGAGTGCCAGGATTACGAGCACGAGCCACCTTGCCAGGCCCCAAATTTCTAATTACAACTTTTGATGAAACAATATATTCTTTCCTTAGTTGTACATTTTCAAATAATTACTCATACAATTTTTTTACACATCTAACACCTTTCTGATTTTCCTAATATTCCCTGACAAGTCAAGGTAATTACCAAAAGGGAAGCTACATATCAATATGAGTATCTTGCTTAATTTTCCTCGTTATATAACAATGTAATGATGACAGCATTATTCTGTACTTGACCCTTTCATAAATCCATCAAGTAAAATTTAAATATAGTTCTAGCTTCACATTTTAAAAAATGCTATAACATCTTTAAATATTGTTATTCATAACTTTAAAACTTATAAGATCACATAACCATTGTTCTTTGGTGATCTATATTACCTTTGTGTTGTTTAAATCTTTGTGATTTCTGAAAGGATACTGGTCCTTTCAATACTTCTAAAGTTTTAACATCATAAGCACCTGGAGATGGTGCACAACCTAGAGGAAATAGAAAACATTAATATATTATCTAATGTTACTTATGATCTTAAGTTAAAACATGTCATAATAAAGTGAATATAAATGTAAAAATGTCATTAACAAACTGCTTCTTCTTTTTAAATGTAAAAAATTGCATCCATTTGATATTATAAAGAAGGCCTCTCTATGAAGAACAATATCATCTTGCCCTTTATATCAACCGGGTCAAAGGAACACAGGCAACTGAGCAAACGACAGTTTTGAGATGAACATCATATATTACAGGCAATATATGGCTTTCTTACTAAGGATTGAATATAGCAAATAAAATACTTGGTGTCAACTCTACTCGAAGAGAGTCACAAAGATAACTACTATCAGTTTCTAGAAATAAAGTAATTAAAATTGTCTATCCCTCAATGTTTAGCCTAGAATAAAAATTTATAGTGATAATCCATCTCTGGCTAATATCAATACATCAGACCTATTAAAGATGTCAACTGCAATTCAAACACACGGAAGAAAAGCAACCACACTAGAGCAACTAGAATTTTTTGAGCACTTACTAAATGCCAGGCATTATGCTAAGCATTTTACAGATGTTATTTTATTTAATCCTCACAAGAACCCTGTGTGATAATTTATAGATAAACAATGTGAGGCTTAGGAAATTCAAAAAGCCAATGTTACGCAAAGTACAAATTGTACTAGACTATATTTGTATGTTCCAGAAGTTTATACTGCATAATTTCACTTAACTGAAGTCCCAGATTTGAAGGCATTTCTGAGTAAATACACATAGCAGACTTGAGATGGGGTCTTTAGGACTTAAAGTAATTAAAATACTATTAGCCTAAAGCTTTAGCTGATTGGGAACAAATAGATTAATACTATTCTCTGAAAAGCTATTTACTTCAGTCTGGAGTCTCATGCAAATAAATAGGAAGAGCAAGGAGCTTGGACCATTCCCAGACAACTACTGCTGTCCCCTAAATGTTTGTCAAACAGTAGACAGGAACTCATGTTTTTTTTTTTTTTTTTTTTTTTTTTTTTTTTGAGACGGAGTCTTGCTCTGTTGTCTAGGCTGGAGTGTAGTGGCGCCATCTTGGCTCACTGAAACCTTTGCCTCCTGGGTTCAAGCGATTCTCCTGCCTCAGCCTCCCGAGTAGCTGGGATTACAGGCTCCCACGACCACGCCCAGCTAGTTTTTTGTATTTTTACTAGAGACAGGGTTTCACCATGTTGGCCAGGCTGGTCTTGAACTCCTGACCTCAGTTGATCTCTCTGCCTCGGCCTCCCAAAGTGCTGGGATTACAGGTGTGAACCACCAGGCCCAGCCCCATGAGTAGATCTTGATTAGCATTTCTTAAAAAGTAAAAACAATAGAAAAAGTCAGCATGACTCATATGCTGCAAAGTTAAGCATTGTTTTGTGAAACTTTTCTTTCGTATGTATGTGTAGAGATACACACATATAAATTTTGGGGGTTTTTTTGCTTTTTTTTTTTTTGAAACACAGTCTCGCACTGTCACCCAGGCTGGAGTACTGGAATATGAAAAATCACCACAGTGCCTCATACACATTAAGCATCAAATGAATAATTAGTATTATTCCTGTAACTGCGAGCCTGAAATACTATATCTTTGATAAAGCCAGTTTAACCTACTATAATGCAAACAACAACAACAAAAAAAAAACAAAAAAACCTTAAAGCCACACTGCTGACAAAACTTAAGAGTAGGTCTTTTGATTACTCGGGAAATCATATGGTCCTTGAGTCTTTTAACTAAGAAAATAAGTTTGTGCTGATTCACTTGCTCATTTGGCCTTCCTATGTGAGTAGTTGTGAATATTTTCATTCACACGTTGGCTGACAGAACTTAGAGATGTAATGAGTAACCACGAAATAGTGTATGATAGTGAATAAATCATGAGCTTTAATATTTAGCTCTATCACTTACTGATTGTGCAAGTTACAAAACCTCTGTTTTCTTAACTGTAAAATGAGGTCAATATCAGTACCTTCCTCACTTGGCTTTTGGAAGGAATAAACAAGATCTAGTAGCACAGTCCCAGCATACAGCATTTTTTTTTTTTCTGTAAGACAGAGTCTTGCTCTGTCGCCCAGGCTGGAGTGCAGTGGCGCGATCTCGGCTCACCGCAAGCTCCGCCTCCCGGGTTCACGCCATTCTCCTGCCTCAGCCTGTAGTCAGCTGGGACTACAGGCGCCCGCCACCGCGCCCGGCTAATTTTTTTTTGCATTTTTAGTACAGACGGGGTTTCACGGTGGTCTCGATCTCCTGACCTCGTGATCCACCTGCCTCAGCCTCCCAAAGTGCTGGGATTACAGGCGTGAGCCACCGCGCCCAGCCGCATACAGCATCTTAAATGATGAGTGCCTACCAAACACAGCTAAGACTTCCTGGTTACTGTGCTATGCATTGCGGTGTTAAGAGCACACGATGGGGGCTGGGTTCATATTCCAGTCCGGTCACTTTGGTAATGTAGCACTAAACAAATTTAAGTCTCAGTCTTTTTATCAATAAAATAATAATAGGATTACCCCTTAGAGTTGGTGGGAAATTAACATAACTAATAATCGATGTAAAGCCTTAGTACGGTGCCTGAGGTATAAGTGGTCAATATCAGCCATGACTTCATTGTTTATGTTTTCAATAAGTGCTGCTGCTCTAATTTTACACCCATAAACTGCCTTTACTAATCTTCCTTCTTTTATGCCCAAATGGAATACACAAAAGAAATGCACAAGTTCAGACTAAAAGTAATACTCCAGTGTTCTTATCAGTGAGGCCCTCTCGGACTTGAAAATCAAATAGCTACCAACGTCTCGGGTCCATTCCCTTCGCCCTGCAGTAGTTTCTCCATTACCGCTGTTTATTGACAGTATTCCCCGCCTGAATGTAAGCCCCACGGGGCGGAGACTGTTTCACTCACTGCGGTATCCTTAGCATCCTGATTAGTGCTTGGCATGTAACAGATGCTTAGAGCATATTTGAGAAAAATCAATCAACTGAATGAGCCCCAGCCCGACCCTAAAATCGCCTCCTGCTTGCCTCCCAAGAAGGGAGCTGAAAGAGGCAAAGGGCGTTAGGGCGTCTCCCGTCCCCCAGCTCTTTCCCCCTTACGCACCAGAAGGGTCATTGAATCGTTTCAGGGGCGCCTTAGGAAAGGACATGTTGACGGCCAGCTCCAGAAACTGAAGGTGACCGGCACTCCTCGACAACTGAATGCGGATTATCACTCCCTGCCGGTTTCAAATTCAAATCTCCCCACATTCCCCACCCACCCCGGCGTTAGCCAATTGGAAAGCCAAACCCCTGGGCACACCAATCCCGCACAGGAACACGAAGAAAGAATGCTGGGTTCTGATTGCGTCCAATTAGCTGGCCTGTGAGTTTAGGCTGACATCCAATAGGAGACCGTTACTGTTCCCCACCCCACCCACCCACCCACCCAGTCATTCCCGGAGTTACTCAATTGTAACCTAGCATCTGGGCAAGCGCACTTAACTCCGGAGACGTTAGTGCATTTTGGCGTCACTTAGGTGACGGTGTAGTGAGTTCCGGCTTCACTGGTTCCAATTCTGTCCCATTGTTCGTTGCATGCGAACTTTTCTGGATTTCAATTCTTTCATCCGGGGCCTGCCGGTGCCGTAAATGGCCATTGAAAGGGAAAAACGAACACGCACACCAAGGCGCCAGCTTGCGTTCCTGCGCATGCGCAATGACCCGAGCGGAAAGGCCGAGGCGTAGCCTAAGCGTGGGATTCCGCGCGTGCGCTGGGCTCCTCCTGGTGCGGCTGCGGCCGGGAGGGACTGGACTATGTCGGCCCCGTTTGAGGAGCGGAGTGGGGTGGTACCGTGCGGGACCCCGTGGGGCCAGTGGTACCAGACCCTGGAGGAGGTGTTCATTGAAGTTCAGGTGCCGCCAGGCACGCGCGCCCAGGATATCCAGTGCGGCCTCCAGAGCCGGCATGTGGCGCTGTCGGTGGGCGGCCGCGAGATCCTCAAGGTAGCGGCAGCTCGGGGCTTGTGTTCAGTTTCCTCTTCCCAGACGCCCCCAGCCCCGTTTCCCTGAACGACTGTTGGGTGTCCCGACGGCTCCTGTGGCTGGCAGAAAGAGAAAGAGGATAACATTGACCAGGTTTGGGTCTGGTCAGAGCCCCCGCCTCCTCAGGGCAGGTGCTGAGTTGTGGAAATTTGAGGAGCCCATTTTCCTGTTTAGTTTTCAAACTAAGTCAGACTGCTGCTTCTGCTTCTCTGACGGGCTTCAGCTGGGAACAGATTAGGTTGCTAAAGGAACAAATATTTCTTCCGTGCACTGAAGACAGACAGGAAGACAACAGATAACGTACCTGCAGTGGAGAGGTTAAGCTCCTGTACGGAGGCGTAATTCATAAATAGATAAATATAGGAAAGGACAACAAAGAAAATAGGGATAGAATAACGGGCAGAGAATTTAGAGATGATGTCAGGTGATTAGTTTTCTCATCTAAAAGCTTGAAAATCCTGCATGTTTGTGGAGTGGTCAAGCAGGTGGTGAAGAGGTGTGTGCATAAAATAAGTAGTACTCCTTTTATTTCTTTTCACCAATGCTCTTTGGATCTGGACCCGCTTTTTCTTTGTTAAGTGTATAGTTAAATTAACAGGTTGAAATTAGATTTAGTTCTCAGGTTAGATGCCCAAGATGTTTGATGGCAGTGTAATATGGTGAAGGGAGACTACTTGTTTCCTAGTTTTGTAAACGGGCGAGAGATTGTTCAGTGTCTCTATACCTTCCTTATCCACAAGATAAGGTAGTTATAGTACCCTTCTCATAGGATTGTTTTGAGCATAACATGGTATTCATGTGTATGAAGAGCTTGGAGTATTCACTGGTATGTAATAAGTTCATACTATATGTTAGCTATTAGCTATTATATATATTACAGTATATGGAGGTGCTTTGAGTGCCTCAAGATTCGTGTGAAAGACATTATGTCAGCTTGGATCTCAGTTACTTTTCTGAATTGTACAATTCATAGTTTCCTCAACAATGGTTTTAGATTACGATTTAAATTTACTTTAGTAAATCCAGTAACTTTCGGAATTTAGCAGTAGCTGCTGAATTCGGGATTTCTGATGTACGTATAGACCAGTGGGATTCTTTTTCCACTAATTTTGACATATTTTAAAATGTGGGCTTTTCCTAGTGACATGTAATTTCACTTTCTATAACTTAAATTTGGCAACAAATTAAAATGGATTTGAGTTTAGGCATTCTCTCTTTTTAAAAAAAATTTTTTTTTATTTATTGAGACAGGGTCCCTGTCTCCCATGCTGGGGTGCGGGGGTGAGATTGTAGCTCACAGCAGCCTCAAACCCATGGGGTCAAGCAATCCACGTTGGCCTTCAAAGTCCTGGGATTACAGGCCTGAGCCACTGGGCCTGGTGCAGTCTCTTTTAAATTTATATTTTGTTTATTTTTTAAAAAAACATGAGTTTGTGAACAGTTAGTCACAACTAATCTATCAAATCTGGAATACATAAAGTTTTTTTAATGCCGATTGCCCAACAAAAAGATTAAAACGTTTTTAAAAGTTTACTTTAAAAACAACATTTTGCCGGGTGCGGTAGCTCATGCCTGTAATCCTGGCACTTTGGAAGGCCTAGGCGGGCGGATCACAAGGTCAGGAGTTCGAGACCAGCCTGGCTAACACGGGGAAACCCCATCTCTACTAAAAATACAAAAATTAGCCGGGCGTGGTGGCGGGCGCCTGTAGTCCTAGCTACTCGGGAGGTTGAGGCAGGAGAATCGCTTGAACCCTGGAGGTGGAGGTTGCAGTGAGCCAGATCGTGCCACTGCAGCCTGGGCGACAGAGCGAAACTCTGCCTCAAAAAAAAAAAAAAAAAAGACAACATTTTTTAGTTTTAGCAGGAGATCCCTTCTTGTGGTTAATTTAAATTGGTAGAATTAAAGCATTTCAGATATTAATTTCACATTTGGCCAGTGGTCAGTATTACTGTATCTTCTAAAAATTAAGGAGCCCTCATCTTTCTTTAGAGAGCTCTGTGTTCTTTGCCATAGTAAATATCCCTTGCAGTGTAAACTAGTTTCCATTTTACCTGCTGGGAGAAAATTTAGGGTTGTGCACCTATAAATGTCATGGTGAAGTGGTGGTATAAGATGTGGATTAGGTAGGAAAGTAGGTAAATCTTAATCATGAAAACTTTATAAAAATTAAATTCTGTATTTTTAGCACCTTATATGTTTATTTTTCAGGGCAAACTCTTTGATTCTACAATAGCTGATGAGGGAACATGGACTTTGGGTAAGGGTAATTACTATAATTCATCAAATTAAAATAATTTTGTCTTGATATGTTTTCCCCTTTTGTATTAGGTCTTTTTTGTCTTTGCAGCTTTGAAAGATAAAGCAATAGAAATGTGTTGAAAACCGTTGTATGTCAAAGTTACCTAGTGGGGGGAGAAAAGATTAGTTAGTTGTTTTTGGAAATATAAAATTTAATGAAGAACTTCTTGAGACCACCCTGGCCAACATGGCAAAACCCCGTTTATACTAAAAATACAAAAGTTAGCCGGGCATGGTGGCGCATGCCTGTATTCCCAGCTAGTCGGGAGGCTGAGGCAGGAGAATCACTTAAACCCGGGGGGTGGAGGTTTCAGTGAGCCGAGATCAAGCCGCTGCACTCCTGCCTGGGTGAGAGTGATACTGTCTCAAAAAAAAAAAAAAAAACCAACTTGATGAAGAACTCTAATTTATTTGTGCGTGTGCGTGTGTGTGTGTGTGTGTTTTTTAGAGGACAGAAAAATGGTTCGTATTGTTCTTACAAAGACAAAGAGAGATGCAGCAAATTGTTGGACTTCTCTACTAGAATCTGAATATGCAGCGGATCCTTGGGTGCAAGACCAAATGCAGAGAAAGCTTACATTAGAGAGATTCCAAAAAGAAGTAAGTCAGATGAAGTGTATGAGTATGTGTAATTAAATATATAAAAATCATCAAATAAATATTATTTGAAATTAAAACTCAAATGTCATGAAAAATTACAAACATTTTCTAGAAGAATTTTTAAAGTGAATTGTTAGAAAAATGGCCTTTCTTGTATGGATTTGATTTTTCGAAAGATTTTCTTGAGAGGAATTTATTTGTATTGCTGTGATTTGTGAGTTTAAGCTTACTTTTATGTACATCAGTAATGCATGAATAAACTCTTACTATAGTTGAATCAATATGGACTTACCTAGTGTAAAAAGTGAAAGGCCCCTTCACCACCATTCTCCCCATTCCATGCATCTATCTCATTTTCATCTCATACGTTGGCTATTGCTTGTTTTGTTTTGTTTTTTAGCATAAATGGAGGATCACACTGTGTGTATTGTTCTTCTTGTTGCTTTTTTATTTAATAATATGCTGTGGGTCTCTTTCTCTACTAATACATAGGTATAAAACTCGTTCTTTTTAACTGCTTCAGAGGATTCTGTAGTTTGGATGTGTCATCATTATTTGGCTGTTTGCCTTTGATATGATTTAGATTTCTTCATTTTTCTCTATTTTAAACAAAGCTGTGCTTTCATCTCTGTGAAACTACTCAAGTGTTCTAAGATATCTTTAAGATAAATATCTAGGAGAGGAATTGCTAGATTGCAACACTTGATAATGTACGTCTTTATGATAATGATTTCCAGATGTATACCTCTAGCCTAGACTTTTTTTCTGAATTTAGGACCTGCATACCCGGTTGCCTATTCAACATCTCCACCTGGCTATCTAATGTATATTAAGCTCAACATGTCCAAGTTGAACACCCTAACATCCTTCCATATTTGTTTTTACCTGTAGCCTTCTCATCTCAGTTGATGAAAACTAGTAGTTCAGGTCAAAAAAAATTGGGACTCATCTTTGATTCTTACATCTTTCTCATACGCTATCCAATGTATTAGGAAATCTTACTGATGCTACCTTCCAAATATATTTAGAATTTGGCCACTTTTCACCACCAACTCTACCACCATTCTGATCTGGACCACCTCTAATGTCTTGCCTGGATTACTCTAATAACGTTCTAATTGGTCTTCTCACTTTTACTCTTGCCATAGTCTTCTCAAAATAGCAGTTAGAGCAGTTCTTTTTTTTTTTTTTTTTTTTTTTTTTCTGAGATGGAGTCTCACTGTCGCCTGGCTGGAGTGCGTGGTGCGATCTCTGCTGACTGCAAGCTCCGCCTCCTGGGTTCCCGCCAGTCTCCTGCCTCAGCCTCCCGAGTAGCTGGGACTGTAGGCTCCCGCCACCACGCACGGCTAATTTTTTTGTATTTTTAGTAGAGGTGGGGTTTCACCGTGTTGGCCAGGATGGTCTCAATCTCTTGACCTCGTGATCCGCCCGCCTCAGCCTCCCAAAGTGCTGGGATTACAGGCGTGAACCACCGCGCCCAGCCAGTTAGAGCAGTTCTTTTAAAATCCAAGTCACATCATGCCACTTCTCAGAAATCTGCAAGTCATTTCTCTATCTCTTAAAGGGCCCTTTCTGATCAGTTATTCCATCATCTCCCTGATTACCTCCTCCCTTACAGCTATCCCTCTTAGTGATTCTGCTTTTGCCATACTGGCCTGTTTGCTGTTCCTTAAAGAACATGTCAGCCCATCCCTTTGCTATCCTGACTGCAATGCTCTTCTCCCACAGTTTGGCTAACTTTTATGTTTTCATATCATTGCTCAATGAAGCATACTTTGATCATCCCATTTAAATATAATTTTATTTCCCTTATCCTGTTTTTTTTTTTTTTCTGTGTCACTTACCAACTTTTAACACTACATCAGCGGTTGGCAAACTACAGCCCTTGGGCCAAATTTGGCCCACTACCTGTTTTATAGCTTTTCTAGGATACATATATGCTCATTTGTTTGTATATTGTCTTTCAGACAGTTGAGTATTTGTGACAGAGACTATGTGGACTGCAAAGCCTAACATATTTACTACCTAGTTTTTAAAAAGTCTGCCAGCGCCTGTACTGGTTGATTTATGGTTTGTCTCCTCCTGCTAGAATGTTAAGTTCCACTAGAGCAGGGATTTTTGTTTTTTTTCGCTCTTGAATTCTACATACCTCTAATGGTCTCCCAAACAGTAGGAGCTCAACAAATGTTTGTTGGATAAACGAAATAGCCCACCAAAAAGACTAAGGCCTGACATAGTACTTCACAGGACTGTTGTGAGGGTTAAATATCTTATATATGTATAGCTCTTAGAAATTTGTGTGGCATATAGAAAGCTCTCAAAAAATGCTAGCTATAGGCTGGGCGCCATGGCTCACGCCTGTAATCCCAGCACTTTGGGAGGCTGAGGCAGGCGGATCACCGGAGGTTGGGAGTTCAAGACGAGCCTGACCAACATGGAGAAACCCCGTGTCTACTAAAAATACAAAATTAGCCGGGCGTGGTGGTGCATGCCTGTAATCCCAGCTACTCGGGAGGCTGAGGCAGGAGAATCGCTTGAACCTGGGAGGCAGAGATTATGGTGAGCTGAGATCGCACCATTGCACTCCCGCCTGGGCAACAAGAGCGAAACTCCGTCTCAAAAAAAAAATAATAATAAATAAAATAAAAATGCTAGCTATTAAATATAATTACAGACTTTTATTGAAGTATATGTTTCCCCATACACTTGCCAACATTGTAGTATACATATGATGTCTAAATATTTGTAACTGGGAGAGTTGAAAAATGCCTCATAATTTTAAATATTACTTTGGTGGTAACAGTGAAGTCTGTTATATTTTCATGTATTTATTGGTCATTTATATATCCTTTTTTATCAATTGCCAGTTTGTACTTGTATTTTTCCTTATAAGTTTTATTTCATTATATATATGTTTGTATCTTTTAGAATCCTGGTTTTGACTTCAGTGGAGCAGAAATCTCAGGAAACTACACTAAAGGTGGACCAGATTTCTCAAACCTTGAGAAATAACTGCTTTTTTTCCTGCATTTTGTGGATCCTAGCAGATATTGCCAACTTAATCAGATAAACAGATTATGTAATGGAAGAAAAATGTGGATGCCTACAGTTAACAGATTGCAAAATGTATCTTAAAATGGTTCTAAAAATTGCATTCAAACATAATTTACATAGGAAATGTACTGTGGGAACTATTCTATGGATATATGGTAAAGTTGTTTTGGACTTGTTTTTGCTCAGTGTGAAGTTTTATATGCTGCATTTTACTAATTCCATATTTAACCATATTTTTAATACAAAAGAACATTAGAGTATAGATCATGTGAAATGAAGGGTGCCTTTGGGGAAAATTAACTTTTTCTTTTGATAAGTATGATATTCAATAAAGTTTTCTAAATAGGAATTGTGTACCCCTTTGTCTAAGTATAACAATTCACACAAAATTATAGCGCTGAAAACAATTTTAATAAAGGAAAAAGTCCATAAATGTATTTTAAGTAAATTAAGAGTTAATGTAAATTTCTTAATTAGAATATTATTACTTGAGGGATTACTTTATGTCAAGAAGTTTAAAAATAGTTAAAACCCTAACAATAGAAGTGGATTAACACAAAAGAGAAGTGTGATCATGGTAATTAGGTGAGTCCTTTGTGGCAGAAAGCAAAGTAAGGTCACTAATTGTATATCAGTGGCATCATTTTGATTGTAAGTGATTTAGGCATATAGGTAGGAATTGTCTATAGACATTTTATTCAATATCCTATTTATGTCCTTTTTATTTTTTGCCCTTTTTAACTCTTGAAAAAATTTTAAATCTCATGCATAGAAAAGTTACAGATAATTTTTTTCTTTCTGAACCATTTGTGATTTAGTTGAAGACATGATTCCTCATTACTGATTACTATCTACTTCAGATTATCTTACATGACTACAATGCAACCATTAGAATCAGGAAATTTACGTTGACACATTACTACCCTCTAATCCTCAGATCTTCACTTCATTCACATTGAACTGATTGTCCCAATAATGTCCATATAGCAAGAGGATCCAGTCAGAATCATGCCTTTCATTTAGATGTCAGCTGTCTTTAGTTTACTTCATTCTGGAACAAATTCTCATTTGTTTCCTTTTACAACTTAGTACTTTTGACAATTATGGGCTAGTTTTGTAGAACATCCCTTATTTTGAGTTCTGTCTGATACTTCATGATTAGATTGAGGTTATTCATCTTTGGCAGGAATGTGATAGAAGTGCATCCTGTCATGGTTTAATAATTTCAGTTTGTCTCATTTCTGATGGTGTTTCTTAGATGACTGATTAAGGTAGTGTCTGCCAGACTTCTCCACTGTAGTTATTTTTATAATTATTTCTTGAGAAGATAGTTGCAAAATACTACCTTGTTTCTCATCAGACTTTAAATTTATCGTATCTCTATAAACTCATTATTTTCTATTTTATTCAGCAGGTTAAAAAACCTATTATCATTACATTGATGCTCAAAATTATTGTACATTTGGCTGGTAGAAGTCCATTCTGGGTGGCCTCTGTGTCCTTCTGACACATTCCCATCATTATTCAATGAATTTGTTACTCTCTGGCATAAGATATACCAGGCTTCTCATACTGTCCTCGACCTAACCCAAGAATCACCCGTTTTTCCGTAGAGCCTGGGTTCTCTTTAGTGAGTAATATTTAAAAGCCAAGATATGTGCTAGTGTGCAGTTGCCGTTGGTGTGTATATATAATGCATGTCTTTACATCTATATTTCTGCATCTATGTATATTGAAAACCATAAATTCACATATAAATTCTGATCCCATGGGCTTCATTTTCATTTTTTCCTTCTCCATATTTATAACCCTTTTCAGTACCAGTGAGAAACCTGATTCCTATTTGATTATTTGTGGGGTTTTTTTTTTTTTTTGAGGTGGAGTTTCACTCTTGTTGCCCAGACTGGAGTGCAGTCGCGTGATCTCGGCTTACTGCAACCTCCGCCTCCTGGGTTCAAGCGATTCTCCTGCCTCAGCCTCCTGAGTAGCTGGGATTACAGGCATGCGCTGCCACACCTGGCTAATTTTTAATTTTTAGTAGAGACGGGGTTTCTCCATGTTGGTCAGGCTGGTCTCGAACTCCGGACATCAGGTGATTCGCCCGCCTGGGCCTCCCAAATTGCTGGGATTACAGGTGTGAGCCACTGCGCCTGGCCTGATTCTCTATTGTAGGTCATCTCCCCACATGAATGTCTTCCTCACCCTGCTTAGGCTTCGCATCCTATGCTGAGCAGGAATGTCCTCCTCATCCTGGCTGGACCCTAATACCTCACTCCAGGCCATGGCAGTCCATTCACCCTGTGATTCCTATCTTGCTCATTTTAGGAATGAATTGTCGGGGGAAGAGGCTATTTTTCTTTTAATTTTATTCTCTTTGACATTTAACAAAATTTTTTGAGTAAAGTAAAATTAACTTTTTTGGTGTATGGTTTGGTGAATTTTAAGTATAGATATGTGTAAACACCTCCACAGTCAGAGTATTGAAGAGTTCAATCACTGTAAAAACTCTCGTGCTCTCTTTGTACTCTACACACCCTACTCCCAGCCCCTAAACCTTGGAAACCACTGATATAATCCCCATCTTCATATTTTTGTCTTCAAGCATGTTATAAATGGGATCATATATAATTAAGAAAAACGCTTTATTGTAACAACATACATTTCACCCATTTAAAGTGTGTAATTCAGTAGCTTTTAGTATATACACAGATAAATGCAACCATTCCAATAATCAATTTTAGAATGTTTTCATCACCTCAGATAGAAACCTTGTATAGTTTAGCTTTTATCCTTCTCCCGTCATCCCCCGCCATCCATACTACCTCTTTTAATCTCATAGATTTCCTTATTCTGGACATTTCATGTACATGGAATCATAATACGTGGTCTTTGGTTACTGGCTTCCTTCACTTTACATGTCTTAAGAGGTTCATCTATATTCTAGCATGTATCAGCACATTCATTAGTATGTCTGAAAATACTTCATTGTATGGCTGTATCACTTTGTTTATACATTTGTAAGTTGGACATTTTGGGTATTTCCACCCTTTGGCTGTCCTGACTAAAGCTGCTTTAAACGTGTACAAGTCTTTATGTGCATATGTGTTTTCATTTCTTACCTAGGAGTAGAATTTTTAGGTTATATGATAACTATGTTAATCATTTGAGGAGCTGTCATTGTTTCCCAAAGCAGCTAAATCTTTTTACTTTCCCGCCAGCAGTGTATGCAGGTTCCAGTTTCTCTGCATCCTTGCCAATACTTGTTTACCTGACATTTTGATTTTAGTCATTCTAGTGGATATGAAATGGGATCTCTATCTAGTTTTGGTTTGCTATTCTCTGATGACTATGTTGAGCATTCTTTCTTGTGCTTATTGGCTATTTGTGTATCTTCCTTAAAGCAGTGTTTATTCAAATTCTTTACCCATTTTTTTAGTTGTCTTATTGGGTAGTAAAAGTCTTTATATATTCTGGGTACAAGTCTCTTACCAGGTATATGATTTGTAATTTCTCCTATTCTCTTTTTACTTTGTTGATAGTGTCTTTTGAAGCACAGACTTAATTTTGATGAAGTCTTATCCATCATGCCATTGGTGGATCATGTTTTTGGTGTCATGTCTAGGAACCTTAACCCCAGGTCATGAGGAATTTTTCTTTTTTCTTTTTTTGACTCACATTCTCACTCTTGTCACCCAGGCTGGAGTGCAGTGGCACAATCTCCATTCACTGCAACCTCTGCCTGCTGGGTTCAAGTGATTCTTGTGCTTCAGCCTCCCAAGTAGCTGGGACTACAGGTGTGCACCACCACTCCCAGCCCATTTTTTATTTTTATTTTTTATTTTTAGTAGAGTTGGGATTTCACCATATAGGCTAGGCTAGTCTTGAACTGACCTCAAGGGATCTGCCCGCCTCAGCCTCCAAAGTGCTGGGATTACAGGCATGAGCCACCGTGCCCGGCCTATGGATTTTTTTCTTCTAAAAATTTTATAAATTTAGTTCTACATTTAGATCCGTGATCCATTTTAGGTTAATTTTTGTATAAGCTGTGAAATTTAGGTAGGTTTATTTTTTTGCATATGGATGTTCAGTTGTTTTAAAATCATCTGTTGAAAAACTGTCCATTCCCCATTGAGTTGTCTTTTCACCTTTGTCAGAAATCAATTGCTATTTATGTGAGTCTGGTTTTGGACTTTATTCCATTGATCTATGTGTTTATCCTTTCATAAATACCAGATTGCCTTGATTATCACAGCTTTATAGTAAGTCTTAAAACTAGGCAGCATGATTCCTTCAAAATTTTTTTGAAATCTTTTTCAAAATTATTTTGGCTAATTTAGTTTCTTTGCCTTCCATATGAATTTTAGAATTAGCTACTCTGTATCTACAAAAAATCCTACTGGGGTTTTGAATGCAATTTTGTGTCTTCCAATCCATGAACATGAGGTATCTATTTAGGACCTCTTTGATTTCAGTTATCAGCATTTTATGTCATTTTTCAGCATCTGTTCCACAGTGTTCATTTTGGGGGAACTATTGTTAAGTTGTATTATTTTTGAAACATGGGTTTCCAATTGCACATTGCTAGTATGTACAAATGTGTTTGATTTTTGTTTGTTGACCTTGTATCCTGTGACCTTGCTAAACTTCATTAGTTTTGGGAGTTATTTTGTTGTTAACTCATTAAGTTTTCTACATAAACTATGAATAGAAACAGTTTTATTTTATTCTTTTTAGTCTATGATTTTTCTTGCCTGATTTTGTTGTTAACTCATTAAGTTTTCTACATAAACTACGAATAGGAACAGTTTTATTTTATTCTTTTTAGTCTATGATTTTTCTTGCCTGATTGCAGTGGCCAGGACAATAACATGGAGAAAGTGGCCATCTCAGTCTTGTTCCGGATCTTAGGATTTTGAAAGCATTGTTTTTGACCATTATGTATGCAAGCTGTAGGCTTTTCTTAAATTCCCTTTGTCATGTTGAGCAAGTTCCCATCTATTAATTTGTTGTTAGCAGAGTTTCATGAGTGGATGCTGAATTTTCTATGCTCTTTCTGTATCAGTTTGGTCATTCTTTTTCTTTAGACTGTTAAAATCATGGATTTTACTGATTGATTCCAGAATTTTGAAACAGCTTATATTTCCTCCCAACCCCAAACTTGGTCATGGTACATTATTCAGCTTATGTATCTAGATTTTTATTTTTTGAGGATTTTTATGTCTGTGTTCATTTTGGATATTGTGCAATTGTTTTTGTTTGTTTTTTCCTTGTATTATCTTTATCTTGGTATGGTATCATGTTAATTCTGGTCTTGTAAAATGAATTGCAAAGTGATTATTCTTTCTGGAAGAGATGTGTAGAATTTGTTATATCTTTAAATGTTTTATGAATTTGCTAGTAAGGTTTTAAACAATGGTTCAATTTTTAAAAATAGAGAATTCATTGAGGTTTATTTAAGTTTTGGTACTGTATGCCTTTCAAGGAATTGGTTCATCTAATCCTGTGTGCATAGAGTTGTTCATGGTATTTTCTTTGTGTCGTTCTAATGAGGATCTATACTGTTATCTTTTCTTTGATTCCTAAGATTGGCAGCTTCTCTTTTTTTGTCAATTTTGCCAGAGGTTTATCAATTTTACTGCTCTTTTCAAAAATTAGGTTTTTGATTGTTTTCTATTAATTTGTTTACAATTGCATTTATTTTCTGCCTCTTTTTTTTTTCTTCTTTCTGCTTGCTTTAGGTTTAGTTTGGGCTTCTTTTTTTTGTAGACAGGTCTCACTTCATCACCCAGACTGGAGTAGTGTTATTATCATAGCTCACTGCAGCCTCAAACTCGTGGGGTCATGATCCTCCTACCTCAGCCTTCTGAGTGGCTGGGACTATAGTGGTGTGCCACCACACCCAGTTAGATTTTCCTACTTTCTTAAAGTGGGAGCTTAGAGTATTAATTTGAGAACTTTTTCTTCTTTAGTAAAAAGCAGTCGAATGTTATAAATTGCAGCACCAGCATGGCTGCATTCCAAGCACGGTGATATTTTCATTTATTTTAAAATATTTTTTAAGACTTCCCTGTAGTATCATGAATTATTTAGAAATGTGTTGTTTAATTTCCAAGTGTTTGGAGATTTTCTTGCTGTTACTGATTTCTAGATTATGGTCAAAAAATATACTTTATATGATTTCATCTCTTTTAAATTTGTTAAGGTTTAAGACCCATGATGTGGTTTATCTTGGTGAGTGTTCCATGTGTACTTGAAAAGAATGCTTATTCTGCTGTTTTAGGTAGAAGGGTTTTATGTCAATTAAATCTAGCTGGTTATTAGTGTTATTCCATTTTTCTACATCTTTGCTAATTTTCTATTAATTCTATGGACTACTGAGAGAGGAATGTTTAAGTTTCCAACTGTAAATGAAGATTTGTCCAGTCCTCCTTTTAATGCTGCCACTTTTTGCTTCATGTTTTTTTTTTTTTTTTTTTTTGAGTCTTACCCTGTCACTCAGGCTGGAGCATAGCAACTCTGTCATGCTTCACTGCAGCCTCAAACTCCTGGGCTCAGACGGTCTTCCCACCTCAGGCTCCTCAGTACCTAGGACTACAGATGTATATCACTATGCCTAGCTAATTTTTAATTTTTTGTAGACATAGGGTCTCCCTGTGTTGAGCAGGCTGGTCTTGAACTCTTGGCCTCAAGCAATCCTCCCACCTTGGCTTCCCAAAGCATTGGAATTACAGGGATGAATGAGTCTCTGCACCTGGTCTCTTCATGTATTTTTAAGATCTGATAATAAGTGCTTATTACACTTTTAGCACTGTCTTGGTGAATTTTATCATTATATAATGTCCCTAATTATCCTTGGCAATTTTGGTTGTTCCTAACTCTACTTTGATGAATATAAAAATGGCTTTTTAATTTATTTTTTGAGACAAGAGCCTCACTCTGTTGCCCAGGTTGGAGAGCAGTGGTGTGATCTTGTCTCACTGCCTCACAGGTTCAAGCAATTCTCCTGCCTCAGTCTCTGGAGTAACTGGTACTACAGGCATGCGCCACCACACCCAGCTGATTTTTGTATTTTTAGTAGAGATGGGGTTTCACCATGTTGGCCATGCTGGTCTCGAACTCCTGGCCTCAAGTGATCCGTCCACCTTGGCCTCCCAAAGTGCTGGGATTACAGGTGTGAGCCACTGCGCTCGGCCTTAAAAATTGGCTTATCTTTTAATTCATCTTGACTCATGTTTACTGTTTTTTGGTTTCTGAAAAATAGATTTAATAAATAATAACATATTTTATCAAAGTTATTAGTATAGAGAAATAAATTGAGTGTTGTTATTATTCTATGATCATGATGACAGCACAGAAGTTAATGTGGCCAGAATATAGTTTTGATTAAAAATTATACAAGCAATTTCACTTGAGTCCAGTTAATCTTCTATTTTGAGAGGTAATGTATAGAGTGGTTAAGAGCACAGCCTCTGGAGTCAGAACTGCCTGGCTTTGAATCCTACCTCCAAGTACCAGGTATAGACCAGGGGCAAATCATTAGGTTCTCTGTCTCTCTTTCATTTGCAAATTGGGATAATGTCATTCAGTTGAGAGGATTTTAATGAGATGATTCATAGTACCAGAGAGTAAAAATTATCACTGCCAGCCACAAATGTTAAATCAAAAATATAAATTTTTAGATAGGATGTCTCATAATTGTAAATATGTACAAGGTTCAGATACTTTTTAAAAAAATACTATGAAAAATTATTAAATAAGTCTAAGGCAAGTCAATTATAAAAGGAGGCTTCTTTTATGAACAACTTTTCTTTCATCAGTAACTCCTTGCAGTGTCTACTTTACAGGATGTTAGTTTGAACGTGAACTGTTCAAAATCATATTAATTAATTCAATTCCAGTAATAATTACAATTGATCCAAGCAGGCTAACATAACACATGGTGGTTACCTGGCATTAGCAACCACGCTGCTGAAGTGCTGTTTAATTAGGTAAGAAGGCTGGCACAGAACTTCAAGTGGGCTGAAACTAAAAGTAAATATGTATTAAGGATAGCATCCATAGCAGTGATGAATCTAAGTGATAAAAGGGATTAATAATGCATAAACACCAACTTTTAATACACATTAAACAATTATTTGTCATCATTCTATGTCTATTAAAAAACATTAGAGGCTAGGCACGGTAGCTTATGCCTGTAATCTCAGCACTTTGGGAGAACGAGGTGGGCAGATCACTTGAGCCCAAGAGTTTGAGATCCGCCTGGGCAACACAGTGACAACACTGCCTCTACAGAAAAAAAAAAAAAAAAAAAAAAATTAGCTGGGTGCGGTGGCATGTGCTTATAATCCTAGCTATTTCGGAAGCTAAGGTGGGAGGATCTCTTGAGCCTGGGCTGCCAAGGCTGCAATGAGCCAAGATCACCCCACTGCACTCCAGCCTGGGTGACAAGAGTGACCCTGTCTCAGAAAAAACAAAAAGTAAAGTGTCAGCTAATAGTCATACTATTAATAGGGATTTTATTGTTTCTGGTACTATGCATCTAACTTTAGTACTAAATTTAAATATACTGAGTAGAGAGAGCTTTTTATAATGTTTCAGAAAAAACAAAGTAAAGTGTCAGCTAATAGTCACATTATTAATGGGGATTTTATTGTTTCTGGTACTATGCATCTAACTTTAGTACTAAATTTAAATATACTGAGTAGAGATAGCTTTTTATAATGTTCTGTTACCACATTGCTAAAAGAGTTAATTAAATCAGAGGAGAAAAAAGCCACCCAGCAAAGGACTGAATTTCATTAACTTTATTGAAAGGTATATCCCTTAGTACTAAAACATAATGATAGTTGGTTAGTTTACCTCTGCCAACTCAAAATTAACAATGATGTATTCAAAATATTGAAATTTATCAGCCTTTTGGGAAAACTAAAAAGTTACCCATAAAACATGGTTTACAAAAGTTAAGAATAAGATATACTGTGGTTCTTTGGTTTTTCATTGTGTATTGATCCATAACGTGATGTCAAATTGGATATAGCCATCATGGATAGACTCAGGCTATACATTGCACTGAGTAACTGTTTACAACACTTTAACACTGTACTTCTTACATTCACTAACTGACATGGAGGATCCTAAACACTACCTCAGCAGCTTCATTCATAGTTATGAAGGTGTCTACTTGCTTAAGATTTTTGTTTTGGCACAGTAAGGGCATCAGTGGAACTATATTCTCTATTTATAAAATTGCCATCACTTCTAACTTAAAAACAGTCTGTAGTAAAAAAAACTTCTGGAGTGTTCAATCTAGTCTGAACTTACCTTAGTGTGGGAAAGCAAGTTTTCGAAGTGATAATTTATTTTGAGTTACTAATACAATAGAAACTAGTTTTCTTGATGGGATTCAGTTTGAGTCAGTAGGTTCTGTATAAAAATTTTTATCGAAGATACAAATGTCACCTGTTTTCTAGAAAAAAATATTAAAAGATAACTTAATGAATATGCCAAACTTTATAGGTCTGTATTTTTCTTTATATAAAATGCCCTCAAATTTAAATGTAATTCCCATATAGCAATAAAGTCCACATCTCTAGATTACCTATTACTTGCATTATGGGGTGTGTTTATACTGCCTAGAATGTTAACCCTTATTATGCCTTAAAAGTACATTTGTGAAATGTTGCTTTTGACATAAACCTCATAACTTAAAATTTAATATTTAAGTAGGAGTAGGATTAGAATAATGAGAGTGATTGAAGCTGTGGAAAGACTGATAGTTGATAGTATTAGTGTGACTCCTCCAATAGCATTTTCAATACCACCTAAATATATTGATCCAATATCTAAAGTTAGATCAATGATAGAAATGAAGATTCACAGTTTACCTTCTCAGGCTTGTCATTAGCATTTCACATTTAGGCTTTTAGCTTTGATTTGAATGCTTCACAGATGAATTCAAATCTAAACATAATTCCACTACAGCATAATATTAGGCAGTTTTCCCAAGTCTGAGACCATCATGCTTATCTCGTGATGTTTGGAGGCTTCATAGCTTAAATCCATTGTAACATTATGGAATCCATAGAACAAGGTTGTGGAGAAAGGCTTCAGAGAAGTTTTTTGGTGCTGTAATAATCCTATTTAAATAAAACAAAATCCAACTTAACAGAAGCCAGTCTGCCTAAATACTAAGAAAATTGAAATGTTCATATCTAATATTCATAATCATATATAGATGTATTAAATGTTAACATTTAGTTTTGAGTAGAATAAATCATCACTGAGTTAGGAAATTTAGATGGCAAGAATGTATATCACATATGCAGAAAGCAAGTTTACATTTTTTATGCATATAACTACTTTGCAGTAGTCCAGCTGCTATAGCAATGATAGGTTACTATAGTGTTGACACACTCTGGCAGTTTCCAGATACCCAATGTAGAGACCATCTATCATATCCTACTTTCTTTCTTTCTTTTTTTTTTTTTGTGGCGGAGTCTTGCTCTGTCGCCCAGGCTGGAGTGCAGTGGCGCAATCTCAGCTCACTGCAAACTCCGCCTCCCGGGTTCCCGCCATTCTCCTGCCTCAGCCTCCCAAGTAGCTGGGACTACAGGCGCCCGCCACCGCGCCTGGCTAAATTTTTTTGTATTTTTTAGTAGAGACGGGGTTTCATCGTGTTAGCCAGGATGGTCTTGATCTCCTGACCTCGTGATCCACCCGCCTTGGCCTCCCAAAGTGCTGGGATTACAGGCGTGAGCCACTGCATCTGGCCTACTTTTTTTCTTTAAAGTACAATATCCAAGATCATATTGATTTTGCTTATAAGCTAACAGTCTCAAATTAGTTCATACTTGGTTCAGACTTTTGGTGCTGTTGTCCTGCTCAGCTTATGTAATTTTAAATCAGTCAGATACATACAGCAAGATCATGTGCAATTAAAAAAAAGCATGATTTTAGTGCTACAAGGAGGATGCTGTTCTCTAAGCTGAAAATTTAATGAAATGGCTAACGTATGTATCAGAGGTTGGATAATTCCTTACTCCTAAGATGTTGTACCTTGTATATAGTAAAGGCCTTCAAATATTAGCTGACTAGATCAGTGATGTCATCTCCCCCTTTACTATTCCAACTCCATTTTGTTTATTTTGAAGATAATTACTCTTCTTGAGTTGAAAATTGTGGCATTGGAAAATGTTCTCTATCTGGAGAATAATAACGGACCAAATTTACCAGTTAAGGGACCATTTCAGGAATTGTTGGAAGGTGAGTTATTCTGTAGTAGCTATGCTTCAATTGCCGTGCAGTACGCCCAGAAACAATCCATTTCAACTTCTGAACATTTGGTTTGGAACACTTATTTGATGAATATTCAGTTAAACACTTGGATACAAGCTCTTGCCAGAAGGTCAGATCTCTGCCATTTATCTGTACATAAATTTTAAAAAATCATTACTCAAAGTAAGTCCCACCTTATTTAACTACATTAATAAATGCAATCCTATGAACATGTGTCTTTGCTCATTAAAAACATTTGAGGATAGCTACTTAAGTTTCAAATAAACATATGACATCTCATTTTACTTCAGGAGATAGAAGGGGTTTAGTTTCTTTTACAGCTGTTAATAGGATTTAGGCTATGTCCTTGACATACCTTGGAATGTTTCTGAAGACATTCTATTCCTTCTGTTAACTCTACACACTTCTGTGCTTGGATCTCTAATGCAATGATAGACAATGCCAACACAGAAGGCTAAAAGAGATAAATTTAAAGTAAATGCCAAATATAAAAACAGATCATATCAATAGGCATAATCTTTACAAAATATTTACCTTTGCTTTAGAAAATATGATCCTGCAATGACATGCCTTCAGTTGAGCTTCTAGTCTTTCAAAATTAATGCTATTTCTCCTTTAAAAAGAAAATGGTATTACTTTTATTAGGTAATACTACATCTAGTCAAAAGATGTTTTTAGAAAAACATTGAAGTCAATTTTTAAAGTAAAGCTTATGCACATTTATCATAGCAAGTGAACTATTGAAAGGAATTCCCCTTCCATCAGAGATACTAACTTCTAAAGGCACCATATGGGAGTTTTAGATGATTTGGGCCAAAAAATTAAAATGAATAGTACTATGCCACAAATATCAATATTTATTTTCTTTTAGTTTTAATAAATATTTCAACATCCACTGAAGGTCCTTTTTTTCCATAAATTTGTGTTAGATGCTTTCCTACTAGGTTCTATAAAGTCAAAATGTACTTTAATCCCAAGAATTAGCTTTAATGAAGCTATTGACAATGGAACATTTTCTCACTTATGATGGACATTAAACTTCAAGGAGCCACAGCTGTCATTTTACTTATTTTTATTAGAATTCTATGAGGATACTGATTTTATGCAATATCCATACAATACCATTCTGATTTCCAAATCTCTCTTGTTCAAAACAAAGGTCACTTACCTTTCAAGTGGCAAGTTCTCTTGAAGGAGTGAATAATACAGTTGCAGAAATTGAAAGGCAGTAGTAGCTTTGACTTTCCAACACACCTTCTCCAATACAATCTTTTCCATTCTCATCAAGTCTGAAACCGTAAACCTGTATTGACTTATTCGGATCAAGTCAGTTGCCAATGGGACATTCCTTTCCTCTTCTATTGATTTTACAGCCAAATAAAAGCAGCTCAGTCCAACACACCCAAGGTGCTTGGGCTGTACCTAAAAAATCAAAAACAAAACCAGTAAGCCCATGACTCTGCCTTATTTCAATTAAAACATAAAGGATAATCTAGAACTCCAACCCAACATTTTGAAAATGTATATTTGAGGTTTATTTCTCAGCTGTGATGGACTTAACACAATCCACTCATACCTAAACTATAGCCTGTCAACACTATGGACCCCACTTAGAACCAATTTTTGAGTAACTGGACTGAGTTTCAGTATAATGTTTGGCTCAGCATAGAAAAATTGTGTTTTTATTAATCACTGTAGAACTATAAGTAAACATTGTTCTAGTTTGATCAAATAAGTTAACTAGTCAAAGATACATGAGGACTGAAATACTTTATGGCTTATTTACAAAATAAGCCATTTCTTTGCAGGATGTTGTATTTTTTCCAGGCTCTTGTCTTTGTGGGAACACATATAAAACAGTTTTAAAATACTATGGCATATACTGTTTACTCTGCCTCTAAGAGTTCTATCCACTACTAATCTTTATCATTTAATTTTCTGAATGTCTGCCGTATGAGACACAGTCAAAACTTTATCCAGTTGTTTACTTCCAGCTCACATGAAACTAAGCTTTTACCAGTATTAATATCTCTGTGCTCTCTCTCTTCTTGTAACCTCTTCAGCAGTACACTTATGCCTCTTTAAAGGCATAATGTAGTTATTTTTCTTATTATGATTTGTACATAAGAGCAACGATCTTATTCTCACATAAGACTGAATTATACCTGAGGAACAGCTGTATATTATTCATTTGTGCAACATTTACAGATTCAAAGGTAATGACTACACGTGAAATGTCTAAAGAGCTTAATTAGTCTGTTGAAGCAAATTTCTTGAATCTTCAACAAATATTGAACTCCTTTTTTATGATGAACTGTGTTAGATACCGAGGACTAAAATATGAGTTTCCTTCCAATTGTCACATCATCTTGTTTTCCTCCAGTGACCATGGGTGTACAGGAAAGGCAGATGCATTTGTAACAGTTAAGCTCTGAAAGTGACATAGTCTTGTTTATGTAGTATAGGAAAATAGTTGCTCCTCCTTCAGACACACTCTCCTCCGTACTGCATGTACACTGAAGCTGGACATGCCAAGCATAAGCAAGTCTTGACTAGGTCTAAGGCTAAAACATTTACAATTTTATATATGGGTACTGATTAACAAATATATCTTAATAGCCACAATGTAGCCTCTAATAAATTTCTGCCACTAATAAATTTGTTTATATCTAAAAATAGTAAATAAATGGACAAATCCAACCTATCAAGAAGGGTTTTTTAAAAACAGCCAATTTTCTTACTAGGAAACTGCAATTAGTTACTTGATATTAGACTATTTTTCATTTCAGAATTTAAGTCTAATACCTGATGTACTACTCTTGATTATGATAAGAAATATTAATGCTGTAGTAGACAAAATTAATGTTTTGGCTACGTGCTGAAAAAAAAAAGGTCAAGTTTATGAATACCAGGCAAAAGGTAACAATTCCATCTCCAAAACACACTGAGCAAAATTACGAAAATGTAGCTTCAAACATACCTTCATTTTAGACAGGAATCTGTCCAGTAAATTCACAGCTAGAGAAAATGTCTCTGTGTCAAAGCCAAAGAACTGAGTTAGACTAAGAAGATCTTTTACTTCAAAGTCCCTTAGTCTTGCAGTCATTCTGAGGCCATTATCGTGTGCAGACTCAATTAGTCTCAAACCACAGACCTTTGGCTGACATCTAGACTCCTGTTCCAACAGGGCATTCAGCTGGTGTAGCAGTTTCTGAGAGTCAGTTGTTGTCAGTACCTCTATCATCTATATATAGAAAAAGAGACCAGAAAGGAGTGTAAGAGTAGTCCTTCCTGCTTTCCTTGGCCATCTCTGCACTGGGCCAAGAAATGATTTATAAGCCTCCCATCCCCCGATGCGGCTAGTGCATCTAAGTCATTGCAAAGTGCCATCTGTTATTTATTTCCCTTCTACAAGTTGGTCACATCCTAAATTGAGTTCCTAGAGGTAAGGAACCATGCTTTTTTTTTTTTTTTTTTTTTTTTTTTTTTTTTTTTTGAGACGGAGTCTCGCTCTGTTGCCAGGGTGGAGTGCAGTGGCATGATCTTGGCTCACTGCAACCTCCGACTCCCTGGTTCAAGCGATTCTCCTGCCTAAGCCTCCCGAGGAGCTGGGATTACAGGCATGCGCCACCACGCCCAGCTAATTTTTGTATTTTTAGTAGAGACGGGGTTTCACCATGTTGGCCAGGATGGTCTCGGTCTCCTGGCCTTGTGATCTGCCCGCCTCGGCCTTCCAAAGTGCCGGGATTACAGGCGTGAGCCACCGCGCCCGGCCGGAACCATGCTTTTTAGAAAAATAAAATGCAAATCTTCAAGAAATACTTGTTCAAGTTATTCACTGTCAATAGATAACCCCGAATAAACACCGTAAGACAGGATACCGAAAGTGAAAAGCAGATGGTAGTTAAGTATTCTGCCACATATTAACAAAATGAACTGTTCAAGTTACTTAATTGTACTTAGTTCCTCATTTATAAAGTAGGGATAAGGTTTATGACCTACCTCACAGATTTGTGTGAGTTAAAATGAAATCACGTAAAGAGCTTAGCACATACAGTAGACGCTTAAAAAACACTGAACAATAATAATGAGCTTGAGCTTCTTTCTAGATTTATAAAATGAGGGTAACAATATCTGTCGCTGAATGTGAAGACTGAACAAGATGATTCACCACTTAAAGAGTATAGCACAGTGCTTGGCACACAATACTCAATATTACTTAACTTTCATTGTTGTTAGGAAAGGAAACTTAAAAGGTGACATTAGGAGCACGTATTGGGGCGGGGGGGTGGGGTGGGTTGTTGCTAATCTAGTCTGAAAGATGAACCTGGGAATTCCATTGATTTAAGTGTGCATAACACAACCATGTCCCGGGCACAAGCTAAGCCCTGGATACATGGAAGGTCCCTCCCACACCAACTAAAGACAGGAAGGCAGGAGGTCTTCAGAGCTAGTCATGTGAGGAACCTCTAACTGCAGGGGTTCCATTCTTCCTCCCCAGGCTAGTCCCTGGGACTGGGTCGGCAGACACTAAAGGCACCTCAGGAGGCCGGATCCGGCTCCGCCCCTCCAGCCTCGGACTAGCCTGGGCTTGTGCTCACAACAGCGGTAGAGTTTAGTGTGGAAAAGGGCGCGGGCCAGACCTACTCCTCGCCCCGCGCCCCCAACCCCGCTCCCCACCCGCACCTGGCGGTCAACTCCCGCGCAGTCCCACTCACCTTGACAGAGACTGCAGCTCCTCAGCGGTAACCACCCTCCCCGGGCCTGCTCACCTCACCCCACGATATCAGATCCGAGAGGCCTACGAGGAGAGGGGACTCGTAGGCAAGAGGAGAGAGGCCCGGGGAGGGGGACTGTCCTGGGTGGAGGTCTCGGCAGCGCCGCCGAGACAACTCGGCCCTGATCAGGGTCAGCTCGGAGCCGAAGGGGCCGCGCCTGCCCTAACGAGGAATATATTGGAGGGCGGGGCTTTCTCGCAAGAAGGGGGCATTTTCGCCGCTGATTGGTGTAATTCTTTTGATGGATGGCCTCCGCGATCCGTAAACGGCTGGGCCGTGGAGTGAGAAGTCCGGCCAATCGGCTCACACTTCCCGTTATCTGGCCTCAAATTCCCCGGCCCCCTTCCACGCCCCTACCTCTAAGCGTCTCTCATTGGAGAATTTAACAAAGTGTCTTCATTCAGTAGGGGGCCGAACTAAATACTCTGTGCAGCAACCCTTGCCTGGGTCAGGTCAATCGGCTGCCAGCGTGTCATTCCAGAATGTACTGTTTGTTCTGTGGGGTTTAGGAGTTCTACAGTGGTTCTGCCCCATCTTTCTAAAAATACAGTGAGTAGTTAAAAAAAAAAGTCAACCTTTGGTTTTTAATTACAGATAAAGAGGTGGTGGAATTTATATGGTGTGGTGGTTTATCAACTTCCAGAGTGCTCTCTTCGTGAACTTTGGAAGTCAGTTGATTCTTGCCTTAGTTTGCTTTTTATACAATTTATCAAATAATGGAGTTGGACTGTGTAATTTCTTGACCCTCTACCAATTTTCTGAATTTGCTTTTAAAGCAAATTTAAAGAGAAAAGTTGGTAAAATTTTTCAGTTGCTTAAAATGAAAGGTATGTGGCAGACTGTTAACAGGAATAATTGTGGTGAGTGTGAATCTCAGTCTACAGACCCGAGTGTAAAGCAGTATTACTTTGTATTTACCATAATGAATTTAATCTCTATGAGCCTCTCCTATGCCAGATTAGTGGGAAAATAATTAGCCTGAACTCTTCTTAGACTCTCCTCACTCTCACTCTCCCAGATCATCACAAGTGAGAAAAGTCCATTAGTAAAAGGGCCTGAAAAAGGGTGCACAAGGAGTCAGTTCTAAACTCTTATGAATTACACAGTAGTTGGATGTCTCTGTTCTCATGGCCCCAGTTCGGTCTCTCTTACTTTGAAAAAGTGAAAATCTGAAAGATTTGCTGTCACTCTGCTGTTTGCCCTGCCGTGTACTTACCCAAGGCAATGCCACAGAACAAAACTCTGGAAAGGGGGAAAAGGGGTGGGGAGGAAGGGGAAGGAAAAACAAGAGAAAACATCAATACCTCACAATAATACCTTAGCCACATAATCAGGTCAGTTTAAGAAACTGGGGCTCAAATGGGGAAGAGGCCTTTGTTCCTTTTGAAAATAAAAGCTTACCTAGTGAATATAAATTGGCAATTTATAACCTTTAACAAGTGATTTTATTTAAAAATACTTTTTGCTGTAATGTGTGAGTTTATAAATGTAGTTTCTCCTTTTGGCTTTTAGTTCCTATTATTCCTAATTCCTAAAATTAGGAATGTATATGCACAATTTTTTAAAAATGGCTAAAAAATCATAAAATCTTTATGGCAGGCTGGGCGCGGTGGCCCACACCTGTAATCCCAGCACTTTGGGAGGCAGAGGTGGGTGGATTACCTGAGGTCAGGAGTTTGAGACCATCCTGGCCAACATGGTGAAACCCCGTCTCTACTGAAAATACAAAAATTAGCTGGGCATGGTGGCACGTGCCTGTAATCCCAGCTACTCAGGAGGCTGAGGCAGGAGAATCGCTTGAACCTGGGAGGCAGAGGTTGCAGTGAGCCAAGATGGTGCCACTGCACTCCAGCCTGGGCAACAGAGCAAGACTTGGTCTAAAAAAAAAAAATCTTTATAGCAATCAAAAGCATGAATAAATTAACTAATATTTATTGAACACATAGCATAGGCCAGTGGAGAACAAATTAGACTGGTATACGTCCTTGTAGAACATGTAACCTGTGGACAATATAAACACATAGACTTTAGAATAAAATAAACTTATATTCATATCCAGGAATAGCTCATAACTTGTTATGTGACTTTCAGCAAGTTATTTAATCACATTTTCTTTTCTCAACAATGAGAAGTAAAAAATACATTATTCATGGGGTTATGAAGAGGATTAAATAATAGAAAGTGCATAAAGATGTAGTCACTATTCCCAGATCACAGATTTCTTGATAAATGGTAGCCCTTAGTATTAAATTACTATTTCTTTTTAAATATCTTGCTTAAACACACTTTGATGTGTTTTCTCTGTTATCAGACTAGTCTTCTGTTTTCAGCCTAGAAGGATAATCAGAGTATTAGAACTGTTTATTTAACACAGATAAAAATACCTAAATTGCATGTATTAATTTCTATACGTTTTTATATTTGAAATTTTCACTTGAGGGCTTTTAGGTAATATATCATTGTTTATATAATACGATATTTTCTCGTACATTAGAATATTTTTACTTTTTATTAAAATCTCTCACATAAAAATATTTCACTAGTACTGGAGAGACATTAATTAAATATAAATCAAGTCAAATTGAAATTCTTTATTTTTCTTCCTCCCTTAACCCCCTCTGCCATTTTCATTTCAAAATGTTAGAATATAGGCCATCATTTAAATAATTGAAAAGACCTAATTAGCAAAATGTGGAAATGTAATACTCAGTTATCCACTCTTGTAAAATAAAGATAATGAGCCCTTCATTAACTATGATTTTATTTTTAAAGAAGTGTGGATTTAATCATGAATTCCTATTAAAAATTTGTTAAATGACTGACTTCTGGGGGTATATTCTAGGCTCAATGATGTATTCAGTTTTTATCCTCATACCTTCTTCTCCATTAACAGTTAAGTACAACAAGAACTAATGGTCAGAATAATGGCCTTGAGGCTGGGCAAGAATCCAGGCAGTAACGGGAAGATGCAATCATATTCTCCACATGGTAGGCTGTAGACGTGCCTTTCAACAACAAAGATTATAACAAGCAGGTATAAAACAGTGGTGGTGTGTCAAATACTGCCCTGACTCACAGGGAAATTCCCGGTTGGCTTTGTTTGTTTCCATCTTGGAGATGTGGGAGTCTGTGCCTTCCCTCCTGCTCACAATGTCCAATCACCTTACCCTCTTTTCAGGCTCCCTAATAAATGTCTGGTACTTTTGTGTGTAGCCTTGTCCAACTATGATAAGGGCCAAGGAAGTGACGGTCAAAAAGATCTCAGCTGAGTTCCCTTCTGCTTTCTGATCCTTCCTGTAACTATGCATTACAGCTTCCTCCACTTCTCTAGCTGTTCTCTAGTGTATCTAGTCTATCTTATTCATTTGAAGTTAACTTGCTTGTCAGTGGCTTCTTTAATTCTTTATTAGTTTATGGGACACCAGTGAAATTAAGTATGGTTGGGAGGAGAAAGACAGAGAAGGATACATAAAAAACATAGATTAACAATTCCATGAATATCCTTCTACTCAGAGGTTCTAGCTACCACTTCTATACTCAGATAAAGTAACCCCTTCCAATTAATTGAGGTTTTACTATATATTTCATGAAAAACTAAATTTTTGACTCGTCAAGTAACCACTGCTATATAAAGGCACTGGGTCACATTAGAGGGGGATCGTCTGTTTTCTAATGGCTTTAGACTCTGTTGAGTACAAAGCTTAAAGCCAAGACCAGCCAAAAACATACTATATAGGGTTTGCATTTATTATATATTTCCCATGTGCCAGGTCATCGTGCTGAACTTAAACACACCTGCCTTTGACAACTCTGATATTTTTATTCTCTTCAGAAATGTGGGATATTTTATATATCTCATGTTTAGTAACTGTTTACTATTTACTAAATATACTTTACACAAAACTTGAATTTGGATTTTTCTGCAGTTTTTTAAAAAGTTTCTATTTCAGAACATTTAAGTCTCATTACCCAGCTTCAATAATCAACATTTTGCCCATGTTGACTGTTTACTTTGTTTGTCTATCAACAAGTATTTCTTGAGAACTTTGTAAGTGCCAGACCATTGTATTTTGTAATCCCAGATAAAAAATGCTGCTACAGCTTTTGAGCCACAGGATGTGTTGGCTACTGTTCTCTGTGAACATAAGACGTCAGAAGGATCAGCTGGGTCATTGTCCTCCAGTCAGAAGCCAGCACTGCAGGTGTCTCTGTTGTCTCCTGCTTTGGAAGGAGAAAGAATGGGAAGGCGAGAACAATTTCCTTTCTTATCCAGGTTTCTGCCTAGGTTGCTAACCTTCCTCCCCCAAAAGCAAACACACACACACACCCAAACACACACACACACACACACACACACACACACACACACCCCATGTGCACAAAACGTTTTGGCGTAGTTGAGAATTGGACTTAAGGCCTTCCTTGTTTCACGTTACTACCTTCCTTATCTTTCTAGCCTTTTAACTCTTTTATCCCCCTCTCTGATTTTGCCAACCGTTTTCTCTTTTCTCTCCCCAAACCTCAGTTTTCTAATAATTAGTACATCCCAAGGTTGTTTTTCACTGCCTGTACTGTTGGTAGGGTCAGAGCCTCTTCGTGGCTTTCAGGTTCTATGGCTGGTAGAGGGCAGTGAGGAGCCCTCCCTTGGCATTCCAAGGGTTGGTGGGTGAGTGTGGAGGAAAAACACCCAAGTTAGGGTAATGTATTCCACATTACAGTATGTCTTCAAATCAAACAAAACAAAGCAAAACAAATAAAAAACTTTCCAGGGAAATGCATGAATAACCATAAAAATAAGTGCTATGACAGAGCCATGCAGAGGGTATCAGGGGAACACACAAGAAGACTTAAACAAAATCAGGGGGGTCAGGGAAGGAGTGAAGGGAAGAGATCTTTGTAGAAGTCTTCCAAGATACTGTGACTCCTGATCTGAGTTTTTTAGGGATTTAGCCAAGTGAAGAGGCTGGTGCAAAGGGAATTGCAGACAAAATCAACAGTATGTGCAAAGGCGCAATAGAAAGAGAGAATAAACTGATTTCTGCAAACGAAATAGAGATTACTCTGGCTAAAGTACAGAGGCTGTGGAGGGAGGTGGTTTAGCAGTGAAACTGGGGATAGAAGCAGTTGCTCATGTTGAGGGGCCATGTATACCATGTATACCACTCTTGAAATGTTGGACTTTGCAGACTTTGGGGAACCAACCATGGAATTTAAAAAGAACACCACAATTGGGTATGTGATTTGGGATGACCACTTGGCATCAGGGTGAAGATTGGAGAGATGGGCCAAGACTGGAGGCAGGAAGAACAGTTTAAAGGTCATTGCCTTAACCTAGGAAAAACAGAAGGTTGCATTGAACTTTAGCAAAAGTTTGAATTGGAGTTCTATTCATGTATTTATCAGAGAATACAGAAAAAAGACCAGGTTTGCTGGAGGAAAACTTTAAGTTCAAGATGTCTGAGGGACTTCCACGTGGAGGTGTTGAAAAGGCAGCTAGAGAAACATTTGTTGCTGCAGGTATCTTTGGGATTCATCAGAAATAGGGGGTGATTTGAGTCATGGAAATAGATCAGTTCAGGAGAGTTGAAGATGATAAATCTGAAGAGAGAATCTAGGGAAAAGGAGTCTCCAAAGGGAATCTAGGAGAAGAGAGAGACATAAGAGGGAAATAAGAAGAGAGGATGTTGCAGGAATCAGGAGACAGTGTTTCAAGGAGAAAGTGAGCACCAGTATCTGATGCTGCAGAGAGGATAAAACAGTATGAACAAGAAAGAGAGAATATGAAACCAATGAGTCTATAAGCCATTCTTGCAATGAACTTGACTATAAGGGGTAGAGGCAATGGCCAGAGGGTGGACATGGTGATGAGAAAGAGAGTTTGCTTTTCAAAGATGAGCTAGATACGTGCCTGTTTAAATGATGTCAGGAAGGAACCAGCAGGTTAAAGATGTATCTGACTGCTGGAACAATCTGAAGCCTCATATGACACTGGTCAATTTAATTGACACTAGTCGATTTACACTCAGTCAGCTGTATTGTTATAGAAGCTTCTATTCAAATACAGACTACAATGGAAGCAAACAACACAAAAGAGTAGAAATTCTATGTATTTAGCATGCTTAAAATTCTCTGAGTAGATGTTAAGAATGATCACAAAATGTTTTATAAATGTTTGTGTTTTCTGTAGCGATTTTTTATGCCTGATTTTTAGTTTCAAATTATTCAAAGGTCTCTTCCTGATTTAAAATATTCTCACTTGTCAAGTTTAGGAGTTTTACATCAGTATTGAAGTAAGACTAATAAATAAAAACATGAATTTTATGTACCCTTATGTAGTGAAAATATGATGGAAGAGCACATCAGTTTGTTCAAGCCCCCTTAAAATATCTAGCTTTTGTTAAAAGTCACCCATGCATAGATTTAGGTCAAATAAAATAAAATCTTTAGGTACCTTATGAATGTTTCTATTTTTAATGGAAATATGTATTTCCATCATGTAATGATAAACACAGTATGTGTGGGTGCGAAAATACTTGGAAGTGGTAATAGTGCCAAATCACATTGGTGCAGATTTTTATATGAAATTTTCTGTAATTCCTGGCCTTATAGAAGAACTTCTAATAACTAATAGCAGCAATTTGGCTGAGGTGCTAAGGGACCGACTACAGTCTGGGTCCCAGTTTCTCTACTTACAAGCTTTTAGCCTCAAGATCTTCGTATTTTGAATAACAGTACTACCCAAAAGGTTGTTGTAAGGATTAATTGAGCTAATAGGTGGAAAAAAGTACATGTAAGTGCTCAACAAATGTTAGATATTATTATTTTCTGTAGAAATAAGTCATCTTCCGAGAGAGAGAAATAAATTACAACCCATGGCACTGCTGACATCAATAAATGGGCAATTTTATCAGGGTCTTTGTCCTTACAATAACATTAGTCTTCCCGTTGTTCTGACCATAAAGTGGACTTCATCTCCTAAGACCACATAAACTGGGAAAAGTTGACCTAATACAAATCAGCTAATAAACATAAACCAATATTTTTGTTTTTTCTTTGGTCTTCTGTTTTCATTAAGTGGATTGTCCCTTATGCATGAAGGCAAATGATGATCCCATGAGAGATAACGGTACCTTCTCTTTTTGGTAAATTTTGTCGTTTACGAAGGACTTTCACATTTATTTTGTCATGCAATCTTCCCAGAATCCTTGCCAGATTTTCAGGACAGGGTTTATGTATTAGTTTGCTAGGGTTGCCAAACAAAATTCCGTAGACTGAGTGGCTTAAACAACAGAAATTTATTTTGTTGCAGATCTGGAGGCAGGAAGACCAAGACCAAGGTGTCATTAAGTGTGGTTTCTTCTGAGGTCTCTTCTTGGCTTGCAGATGGCCACCTTCTTACTCTGTCTTCACATGGTCTGTGGGTGTCTCTTCTTGTAAGGATGCCAATTATATGGGATTTATCTCAATTATGTGTTTAAAGGCCCTGGTTTCAAATAGAGTCACATTGGAAGTCAGGGCTTCAACATATGAATTTTAGGGGGATACAGTTCAGTCTATAACAGATTGTGACCCATATTTTTTTGGGAGAGAACAATAAAGCCAGAGAGGTTCAATAATTTACTCAAGGTTGCTTGGCTTGTGGATCATGAGTTAGGACTAAGCTCAAGACTTTTCATTCTCCTGTTGTTTCCCATTGCACGTCTCACATTCCCTTCTGGAATTACTTCTCCAGAAATGTTTTCTTAATGGCATGTGTTTATGAAATGATTTCAAGTTCATGAACAAAGAAATGCTATTTTATCTACCTATGAAAACTAAGCTCAGAATTTTATTGCTTAGTTGCACTTTGCTCTGCTCAACTGAATTCACTGTTTTAGACTTCACTATTGATATATATGTATATATATAATATACATATATAATACACATATATTATATATGTTATATATAATATACATATATAATACACATATATAATATATATAATATATAATATACATATTTATATAATATATATTTATATATTCATATATATGTATATTATATATTATATATGTATATAATATATAATATGTGTATTATATATAACATATATGTATATTATATATTATATATAACATATATAATATATAATATATGTGTATTATATATATTATACATGTATATTATATATACATGTATATTTTATATATAATATATATATATTCTTTTTGAGACAGGGTCTTGCTCTGTCATCCAGGCTGGAGTGCAGTGGAACAATCATTAACTCACTGTAACCTCAAACTCCTTGTGATCCTTCTGCCTCAGCCTCCCTAGTAGCTGGGACTACAGGCATGCACCATCATGCCTGGCTAATTTTTGTTTTATTTTATTTTGTAGATACAGGGTCTCACTATGTTACCCAGGCTGGTCTTTAACTCCTGGGCTCAAGCGATCCTCCCACTTTGGCCTCTCAAAGCACTGGGATTACAGATATGAGCCACCGTGCCTGACAACTATTAATTTTTAGACAATCATTTCACAATAAATTTTGAACTATTTTGAGTAATTAAGGGCTAACTTGTTCAAATACTCACTAGCACATAAGTCCCTTAACAATAAGCATTTTAAAAAGGAAAAGGGCCTTTTATGAAGTTTCTGGTGAAGGATATGATATTAAAAAGCCCTCTTGGGCCAATAATTAATTATTGCTGCAGTTTCAAATTTTCTTTCTTTGTTTTTTTTTTTTTAAAAAAACCGTGGAACTCCTAAGGACATCTTGTGAATATCAAAACAAATAAAATGTCCACTGTGGAACAGAGAGTCTCAGTTTCTCTGCCCTCCACCAACCCCTAGTTGAGAAGCAGCCCTCTAATTCATCTCTCTCCCACAAGGCTCAAGAATGTTGCATTATTCATCTTATCACTGAAAGTTTGTATGCTTTAATATCTCCCCATTTCCCCCACTCCCAGCCCTAACAATCACCCTTCTACTGCTCAGGGAATCTAATATACAGCATGGTAATGACAGTTAAAATGAGCAGAGAATATGAAGTCTCCATCAGTAAAACTCATAACATTTTTTTCTCTATCCAAAAACAAAACTAAAATTTTATTTTTATTTTTTATTTTTCCATAAGCTATTGGGGTACAGGTGGTATTTGGTTACATGAGTAAGTTCTTTCGTTCTTTCATGGTAATTTGTGATATTTTGGTGCACCCATCACCTGAGCAGTATACACTGCACCATATTTGTAGTGTTTTATCCCTCACCCATCTCACACTCTTCCCCCCAAGTCCCCAGAGTCCATTGTATCATTGTATCATTCTTATGCCTTTGTGTCCTTATAGCTTAGCTCCCACATATCAGTGAAGACATACAATATTTGATTTGCCATTCCTGAGTTACCTCACTTAGAATAATAATCTGCAATCTCATCCAGGTCACTGCAAATGCTGTTAATTCATTCCTTTTTACGGCTGAGTAGTATTCCATTGTGTAAATACATATATATGTCACAGTTTCTTTATCCACTCATTGACTGTTGGGCATTTGGGTCGGTTCCACGGTTTTGCAGTTGTGAATTGTGCTGCTATAAATGTGTGTGCAAATTTCTTTTTCGAATAATGACTTCTTTTCCTCTGGGTAGATACCCAGTAGTGGGATTGCTGGATCAAATGGTAGTTCTACCTTTAGTTCTTTAAGGAATCTCCACACTGTTTTCCATAGTGGCTATACTAGTTTACATTCCCACCAACACTGTAGAAGCGTTCCCTGATAACCGCATCCATGCCAACATCTACTGTTTTTTGATTTTTTGATTATGGTCATTCTTGCAGGAGTAAGGTGGTATTGCATTGTGGTTTTGATTTGCGTTTCCCTGACCATTAGTGATGTTAAGCATTTTTTCTTTTTCATATGTTTGTTGGCCATTTGTATACCTTCTTTTGAGAATTGTCTATTCATGTCCTTAGCCCACTTTTTGATGAGATTGTTTTTTTCTTACTGATTTGTTTGAGTTCATTGTAGATTCTGGATATTTGTCCTTTGTCAGATGTATAGATTGTGAAGATTTTCTCCCACTCTGTGGGTTGTCTGTTTACTCTGCTGACTGTTCCTTTTGCCGTGCAAAAGCTCTTTAGTTTAATTAGGTCCCAGCTATTTATCTTTGTTTTTATTGCATTTGCGCTTGGGTTCTTGGTCATGAAATCCTTGCCTAAGCCAAAGTCTAGAAGGATTTTTCTAATGTTATCTTCAGAATTTCTATAGCTTCAGGTCTTAGGTTTAAGTCTTTGATCCATCTTGAGTTGATTTTTGTATGAGGTGAGAGATGAGGATCCAGTTTCATTCTCTTACATGTGGCTAGCCAATTATCCCAGCATCATTTGTTGAAAAGGGTGTCCTTTCCCCACTTTATGTTTTTGTCTGCTTTGTCAAAGATCAGTTGGCTGTATTTGGGTTTCTGGGTTCTCTATTCTGTTCCATTGGTATATGTGCCTATTTTATACCAGTACCACGCTGTTTTGATGACTACGGCCTTATGATGTAGTTTGAAATCAGGTAGTGTGATGCCTTCAGATTTGCTCTTTTTGCTTAGTCTTGCTTTGGCTGTGCATGCTCTTTTTTGATTCCATATTAATTTTAGAGTTGTTTTTTCTAATTCTGTGAAGAATTATGGTGGTATTTTGATGGGGATTGCATGGAATTTATAGGTTGCTTTTGGCAGTATGGTCATTTTCACAATATTGATTCTACCCATCTATGAGCATGGGATGTGTTTCCATTTGTTTGTGTCATCTATGATTTCTTTCAGCAGTGTTGTGTAGTTTTCCTTGTAGGGGTTTTTTGACTCTTTGGTTAGGTATATTCCTAAGTATTTAATTTTTTTTGCAGCTATTGTAAAAGGGGTTAAGTTCTTGATTTGATTCTCAGCTTGGTTGCTGTTGGTGTATAGAAGAGCTACCAATTTGTGTACATTAATCTTGTATCTGCAAACTTTGCTGAATTCTTTTTATCAGTTCTAGCAGCTTTCTGGAGTAGTCTTTAGGGTTTTCAAAGTAAACAGTCATATCGTCAGGGAACAGTGACAGTTTGACTTCCTCTTTACTGATTTGGATGCCCTTTATTTCTTTCTGCTGTCTGAATGTCCTGGCTAGGACTTCCAGTACTGTGTTGAAGAGGAGTGGTGAGAGTGGGTGTCCTTGTCTTGTTCCCGGTCTCAGAGGGAATGCTTTCAAATTCTCCCCATTCAGTATTACAGTATTATGTTAGCTGTGGGTTTGTCATAAATGGCTTTTATTGCATTAAAGTATGTCCCTTGTATGCCGCTTTTGCTGAGTTTTAATCATAAAGCGATGCTGGATTTTGTCATATGCTTTTTCTGCATCTATTGAGATGATCATGTAATTTTTGTTTTTAATTCTGTTTATGTGGTGTATCACATTTATTGACTTGCATATGTTCTTTTTATCTTATCTTATTTTATTTATTTATTTATTTTTTGAGATATGGTCTTACTCTGTCGCCCAGGCTGGAGTGCAGTGGTGTGATATCGGCTCACGGCAACCTCTGCCTACCTGGTTCAAGTGATTCTCCTGCCTCAGCCTCCCGAGTAGCTGGGCCTACAGGTATGTGCCACCAAGCCTGGCTAATTTTTTGTATTTTTAGTAGAGATGGGATTTCACCATGTTGGCCAGGCTGGTCTTTAACTCCTGTCCTCAAGTGATCCGCCTGCCTCGGCCTTCCAAACTGCTGGGATTATAGGCATAAGCAACTGCGCCAAGCCCCTTAATTATAATATTTTCATGGCCTCTTTAGAGTTTTCTATATATAAAATCATAAAACTAAGATAATTTTACTTTTTAGTTGCCAGTTTGTTTTTTTGTTTGTTTTTGAGACAGAGTGTTGCCCAGGCTGGAGTGCAGTGGTGCGATTTCAACTCACTGCAGCCTCCGCCTCAGCCTCCTAAGTAGCTGGGATTATAGACATGCACCACCACGCCTGGCAAATTTTTGTATTTTTAGTAGAGATGGGGTTTTGCCATGTTGGCCAGGCTGGTCTCAAACTCCCGACCTCAGGTGACCCACCCACCTTGGCCTCCCAAAGTGCTGGGATTACAGGCATGAACCACTGCGCCTGGCCTTTATTTCTAATTCGAATGCTGTATTAATCACGGTTCTTTAGAGAAACAGTACTAATAAAATATATATATATAAATATATATTACATATGTATAAAATGTGAATTTACATAATATGTAAAATGAGAATTGGTTCATATGATTATGGAGGCTGAAAAGTCCCATGATCTTGCAGACAGCAGTCTGCAAGCTGGAGATACAAGAAAGCCAGTGTTGTAATTCAGTTCATATCTGAAGGTCTGAGAAAGAGGGAAGCTAATGGTGTATCTCCCAATCTGAGTCTGAAGGCCTGAGAACCAAAGATGGGAGGAAAACTGGTGTAAGGCTACAGCCAAAGACCTGAGAACCAGGAGCTTTGATATTCGAGGGCAAGAGAAAAATGGATGTCCCACCTCAAGAAGAAAGAGCAAATTGTCCCTTCTGCCTTTTTGTTCAGTTCAGTCCCTCAACAGATTAGATGATGCCTACCTACACTGGTAAGGGCAGATCTTCTTTACTCAGTCTACCGGTTCAAATGCTAATCTCTTCCAGAAACACCCCCACAGACACACCAGAAATAATATTTTATCAGCTATCCTTGTATTCCTTAGCTCAGTCAAGTTGACACATTAAATTGACCATCAAAAATGCCTTTTATTTATTTTTCTTGTCTAATTGTTCTTACTAGGACTATGTGGAATATTGAAAGCAGGCAATTTTTCCTGATATAAGAGAATAAACTTTTAGTCTTTCAACCACTGAATATGAAGTCAGCTGTGGGCTTTTCATTTATGGTTTGTTACGGGAAAGTAATTTTTTAAATTCCTAGTTTGTTGAGTGATTTCATCATGAGTGTTCAGTTTTGTCAAATGCTCTTTCTGCCTCAATTGAGATGATCATACAGTTTTTTCCCCTTCATTCTGTTAATGTGGTGTATTACACTGGTTTTTGCGTAATGAACCACCTTGGTATTGATTCTTTTTTGAATGCTTGATAGAATTCACCAGTGATGCCATCTCGACATGGACTTTTCTCATGGAAAGTTTTAAAATTACTAAACTTATTATATTTAATTATTGTAAGGTTATTCAGATTTTATGTTTCTTTTTGAGTTAATTTTGAAAGTTTGTATGTTTCTAGAAATTTTTCTGTTTCATCCAAGTTATCTAACTTGTTAGCGTATAGTTGTGAATATTATTTCTTTGTAATTCTTTTTATTTTATTGAGGTTGGTTGTGATATCCCTCTTTCATTCCTGATTTTTGTAATTTGAATTTTATTTTTTTCTGGCCAATTTAGTTAAGTTTGTGGGTTTTTTTTTTTTTTTTTTTTTTGATGGAGTCTCACTCTGTTGCCCATGCTGGAGTGTGGTGGCATGATCTCAGCTCACTGCAGCCTCCACCTCCTGGGTTCAAGCGATTCTTGTGCCTCAGCCTCCCGAGTAGCTGGGATTACAAGTGCATACCACCATGACAAGCTAATTTTTGTATTTTTTAGTAGAGATGGGGTTTCACCATGTTGGGCAGACTGGTTTCAAACTCCTGACCTCAGGTGATCCTACTGCCTTGGCTTCCCAACGTGCTGGGATTACAGGTGTGAGCCACCATTCCTAGCCAAGGTTTGTCATTTTAGTTCATCTTTGCAAACAATTTTTGTGTTTTTAAAAATTTGCTCAGTGTTTTTCTCTTCTCTATTTTATTTATTTTCATTTTAACCTTATTATTTCCATCCTTGGTTTTGCTTTGATTTTAGTGGAAGGTGACATTGTTGAGTGGAGATTTTTTTTTAAAAAAAAGCATTTAAAGCTATAAATTTCCCTCTGAGCACTTCTTTAGTTGCATCTATAAGCTTTGGTATGTTGTTTTTATTTTTCATTCATCACATGGGATTTTCAAATTTAAATTTTTTCTCTGTCCCATTGGTTGTTTGAGAGTCTCTTGTTTAATTTTCAATTATTTTGTAGATGTCTCAAACTTTCTCTCATTGTTATTTTCTAATTTTATTTCTTTGTAGTTGGAGAATATATTTTGTATGATTTTAATTCCTTTACATTTATTGAGACCTGGCTTATGACCTAGTCTATGGTTTATTCTGAAAAATGTTCTATTTGTGCCTTAGAAGACCCCTTACAGTGGGTCACACTTATAATCCCAGCATTTTGAGAGGCTGTGGCAGAGAATCACTTGAGGACAAGAGTTAGAGACCAGCTGAGCAGCACAGCAAGACCACATCTCTATTAAAAAATAATAATAATAATAATAAGAATGTGTATTTTGCTGTTGTTGGGTGGAGTATTCTATAGATGTATGTTAGGTCTAATTCACTTATGGTGTTGTTCAAGTCTTTGGTTTCCTGTTAAATCTTCTGCATAATTGTTTTATTCATCATTGAAAGCAGAGTATAAAGTATCCAGCTTTTATTGTGGAATTGTCTATTTTACCTTTCAATTCCATGAGTTTTTGCTTCATGTATTTTTTAGATCATTTTAAGTTTCTCTATAGTAACTTTTCATGCAGTTTTTTTTTTCTTATTATGATTTGTTTTGGATGGATTTTGAAACCCCTGCATTTTATAATTGATTTATCTCCAGGGAAATTATGCCATAATGACAGTATTAAACTAAATAGCAATTAGTAAGGTAAATCATTTGCTATATCCATTTGTTTATTATTTTGCAACACTTTATTGTATTCTATCATCACTGAGGTTAAAAATATGTGTGTATGGGATTCTTTTTATATATACAGTTATGTACCGAGGTGTGTGTGTGTGTGTGTATTACATAGAAAGAAGTCATAACAGTTTCCTGAGAACAGTAAGTCATATACATCGAAGTCTGTGGATAACTTGAGCTCTCCTGGTGTAGAGGAAAGGGGTTGTAGAAGGTTGTTTTCCTCTGAAATGCTTGTTATATGTGGAAGTGGTATGGAAAACTCTGCTCTAGATAGTTGGGAGTCTTGGCTACCTCATAAAACATGGAATGAAAAATTCGTCTTGAAAATTACTGATAATGGTAAGTATAACTAGGCTTTGCATGTTTATTTTTAAAAAGTCTTATTGCTCTAAAATATGGAATGCTAATCTATACTCCCCATCCAAAGAATTTGTTTTTGGAAATTCTTACTTATATTCTCCTCTTGCCATCCTGCCATCTCTCTTCTCTCCCCCGTTTCCCATCCCTGCCAGGTCGACTCACCATAAGTAGAAAAAGTAGAAAAATCTCACCATAAGTAGAAAAATCTCTTCATTAAATCTTATCTGTACCATGCTATCATCCCCATGGTTCTTATATCTGCTACAAAATAGCTAATCTAAAAAACTAACTTGTACCAATATAATGTGTTAGTCCTGTTTTGGTTATCAATGGCTACATGAAAACAAAACAAAACACCAAAAATTGAAGAAAAAAAAAAGCCCCAAAACGAAGTGAACTAAAGATATGATGTCATTTGCTTTACCATCAATTCTGTAACTTGGGAAGACATGTGGACAGCTCATTTCTGCTACACTTGGCTAGAGGCAGCTCAAGTGGCTTGGAGGCTGGGTACCAGAGTCTTCTGAAGACTTCACTTGCTTACATGTGTGGCTTTAATGCTGGCTGTGAGCTGGAACTTCAACTTTGGTATGGCCAGAATACTTACATGTGGCCTTTCAATGTGGCTACTTGGCTTCCTTACATGGCGTCTGGGTTCCAAGGATGAGCACAGAGATAGAGAGAGAAAGACAGAGAAAGAGAGAGACAGAGAGAGGGAGAGAGCATGCCAGGCAGAAGCTTATTATCTTTTATGAACTAGTCACAAAAGTCATGCAGCATCTGTTCTGTTGTTTTCTTGTTGGCCAAGGCAGTCCAAACAGCCTACCTCAATTCAAGGAAAATGAAAAGAGGCTCCAAATCTTGTTGGGGAGTGGTAACAATCTGGTAGAGTGTGTGAAAGCAGAAATATTGCTGTGGCTATTTTTGGAAAATACAATCTGCCACATTTCTCAATGGTAGTATACAAATTTTAATTAGGCAACATTGGGATCTAAAGGAATTAATGTCAAAGTCGGAATTTTAGACAATAAAGCATACCTCTCAGGGAGATATTTAGGCAGCATGTTCAATAACTTTCAAATACTGTGGAGGCAACCACATATGCCGCAATACCTGGGCCAGTTCTGTAAAGAAACAATCAAGTTTTCTTTTCTTTTCTTTTTTTTTTTTTTGAGATGGAGTCTCACTCTGTTGCCCAGGCTGGAGTGCAGTGGCTCCATCTCGGCTCACTGCAAGCTCCGCCTCCTGGGTTCACGCCATTCTCCTGCCTCAGCCTCCCAAGTAGCTAGGAATACATGCGCCCGCCACCACACCCGGCTAATATTTTGTATTTTTAGTAGAGACAGGGTTTCACTGTGTTGGTCAGGATGGTCTCGATCTCCTGACCTTGTGATCCGCCCACCTTGGCCTCCCAAAGTGCTGAGATTACAGATGTGAGCCGCCACACCTGGTGGAAACAATCAACTTTTGTAAGGACCAAGTGAGCCCAGCTTTCCATGCAAAGTAGAATTTATTTTTGTAAATTTAATAATCTCAAAATATGAAGAGAGTGTTTTAAGAAGCCTGTTGTCACCGCTGCTTCAACTTGTACAGAAATATTGCCATCCAAAATGATCAAAATATTATCATTGTGGGTTCTCTTTTAAAACTCTGAAATCACCTAAGTATAAAATTAGTAAAGATTAGACAGTTTGTAAGATGTATATCAAAAAATGCAGTATGTCAAGGAAAGTCAGAAAAGGAAATGGACTTGAAAGTCATCTAAAATTCTATAAAGAAAGAATGATTCTATTGCAACTGAGTGCCAAGAATATCAGCAGTGCCTTCTTCATGCTGTTTTTGAACTTAAAGGCTAAAAGTGATTGACATTTCTATAACCAGGCCTGATAATTTCCATGGTCAATACGTGTCCATTGAGAAAGTTCCATAGCTGGTGGGGAAAAGAACTACTACAAAATTTTTTTGTTTGTCCCTTTGCCAATCAGAAATTTCTAGAAATGGACACATTTTACACTTTTATGCAAATACCAGTCTAATTACTGGCACCAAATACTGAAAATTACTGGAATAGAGCACTAAGTGAATATTGGGTTGTGAGAGTTAGTTATGATTCTGATTTGAGAAGAAAGAGATTGTTGCTTCATACTCTTTTTTTAAGATGGAGTCTCACTCTGTCACCAGGCTGGAGTGCAGTGGCAGGATCTCGGCTCACTGCAACCTCCAACTCCCTGGTTCAAGTGATTCTCCTGCCTCAGCCTCCCGAGTAGCTGGGATTACAGGCAGGCACCACCAGGCCCAGCTAATTTTTGTGTATTTAGTAGAGACGGGGTTTTGACGGCTGTTACAGTCCGTTGTTGTCACTCCCTGTTTACTCCCATGAGTTGAAGGTTAAAGGTTAGGGAAACCCAAAGTTATCAGTTAACCAGAATACTTGACTAATTCTCCTTTACCATTCCTCTGGACAAAGGGCCTTTATTTTATATGTAATCTCAAGACTATTGTGATAGGTACAGGGAGTTCTTGTTAAGTAAGTGCTCAGGATCCAAGTTACTCCACAGTTAGAATAAATGTGTAAATGAATGTACTCACTAATGAACCAAACACTTATGAAATTAGTCTCATCTAAGTGATTCAATCATTAGCACTTGTTTCTAGCCCACCCATCAGGTCAATTATTGGGGAGCCTGCCCCCGATAGTCATGTAGGTTATTTTCTATTTTACCTAAGCGTCAGCCAGGTTGAGAAATAAAGGGACAGAGTACAAAAGAGAGAAATTTTAAAGCTGGGCATTGGGGGGAGGCATCACATGTCGGTAGGTTCCGTGATGCCCCCTGAGCCGTAAAACTGGCAAGTTTTTATTAGTGATTTTCAAAAGGGGAGGGAGTGTACGAATAGGCTGTGGGTCACAGAGATCACATGCTTCACAAGGTAATAGAATATCACAAGGAAAATGGAGGCAGGGCGAGATCACAGGACCACAGGACTGGGGTGAAATTAAAATTGCTAATGAAGTTTCGGGCACACATTGTCATTGATAACATCTTATCAGGAGACAGGGTTTGAGAGCAGGCAACTGGTCTGTCCAACAATTTATTAGGCGGGAATTTCCTCATCCTAATAAGCCTGGGAGCGCTATGGGAGACTGGGGCTTATTTCATCCCTACAGCTTGACCATAAAAGATGGCTGCCCCCTGAAGCAGCCATTTTAGAGGCCCACCCTCAGTGACGCATTCTCTTTCTCAGGGATGTTCCTTGCTGAGAAAAAGAATTCAGCGATATTTCTCCCATTTGCTTTTGAAAGAAGAGAAATATGGCTCTGTTCTGCCTGGCTCACCAGCGGTCAGAGTTTAAGATTATCTCTCTTGTTCCCTGAACATTGCTGTTATCCTGTTCTTTTTTCAAGGTGCCCAGATTTCATATTGTTCAAACACACATGCTCTACAATTTGTGCAGTTAATGCAATCATCACAGGGTCCCGAGGTGACATACATACTCCTCAGCTTATGAGATGACAGGATTAAGAGATTAAAGTAAAGACAGGCATAGGAAATCACAAGGGTATTGATTGGGGAACTGATAAGTGTCCATGAAATCTTCACAATTTATGTTTAGAGATTGCAGTAAAGACAGGCATAAGAAATTATAAAAGTATTAATTTGGGAAACTAATAAGTGTCCATGAAATCTTCACAATCCACGTTCTTCTGCCATGGCTTCAGCCGGTCCCTTCATTCAGGGTCCCTGACTTCCCGCAACAGTCAATGTCAAGCAGAATATGTAATGTAAATAGAACCCAAATATATTACACCATAAATTTGCAAACCTTGTAAAAGGATGATGGCGGCTGGGCGTGGTGGCTCACGCCTGTAATCCCAGCACTTTGGGAGGCTGAGGCGGGCAGATCACAAGGTCAGGAGATCGAGACCATCCTGGTCAACATGGTGAAACCCCATCTCTGCTAAAAATACCAAAAGAAAAAAAAAATAGCTGGGTGTGGTGGCACGTACCTATACTCCTGGCTACTCAGGAGGCTGAGGCAGGAGAATGGCGTGAAGCCGGGAGGCAGAGGTTGCAGTGAGCTGAGATCGGACCACTGCACTCCAGCCTGGCAAAAGAGCGAGACTCCGTCTGAAAAGAAAAAAAGAAAAAAAGGATGATGGCAACACAGATACTTTAGAAATGAGGGATTTGAATATCAAAGGGTAAGGTAAAGTCCTTGGGAAAATTGATGAAACTCTAGAAGACTTTTCAAAAGTCTGAAAATGGAATATGAAAGAAAGACTGACATAGGAGCTTTCATATAATTTTATCAAAAGGATCATGCCAAAAGCAAAAAGTCAATCCTTAATTCTATTTTTGTTTCTTGTAGGAATTAGGACATAATTGTTATTATAAACAAATTTTTAAGTGTAAGATTGATTTTAAAAAAATAATCTTTAGTTTCTCTTTGCAATATGATTGTCCCTATAAAATTTTTCCATTATTTAATAAGAAATGCTATTCCCATTTTTAGTGGATTTAATGTTTCTTTTATGAATTATCTTCAAGTAATGATGTTATAAACTGATACTTTTCATCTTGTCAGTTTCTCAAAGGCCTGGATATGAACATATTCTCTCTCCAGGACTGGAACCCTAAAGATACTTCCTAATCCTAAATACTGGTTGATATCACCCTTAACAATTTTTAGAGTTACAGTAGATTCAGTTTAGACATTCTACATTAGATTACAGTTGGACATTCTAGTTAGACATTCTAGTTAGTAACATTCTAGTTAGAGTTTGACATGACCTTGGAGATTTTCCACTGGAGCCCTCCTATCTTCCTGTTGAGGAAACTCAAATCCGACCCTGGTTTCCCTGTTACTGCTCTAGTAACATTGATTCTGTTGTCTCCATATGCTTGGACCTTTCCCAACTTGCGTGTGGGGTCTCATCTAAACAGAATTCTGCCTGAAATGTTTCCCCTGCCCCATACTTCCCTCCACCCTTCTCAATTTTTACCAGCCCTTTACGATCATTCACTCAATCTCTTAGGAGGAGAGAAAAACAACTTTTTCTGTTTTAAATTTTTTTTCCTGGATGCCTTGAATATTATTTATGTCTCTGGCTTTGTAAAATAAAAATATACAATTGAAAATGTTCAGAAAGACCAGGTGTTATGGCCAGCACTTTGGGAGGTGGAAGAAGGAAGATCACTTGAGGCCAGCAGTTCAAAGCCAGCCTGGGAAACAGAATAAGACCCTGTCTCTACCAAAAAAAAAAAAAAAAAGAAAAGAAAAAAATTAGCCAGGCATGGTAGTGTACACCTGTAGTCCTAGCTACATGAGAGGCTGAGGTGGGAAGATCACTTGAGCTCATGAGCTTGAGGTTACAGCAAGCTATGATCACAACACTGTACTTCGGCCTGGACAGCAGAGCGAGATCCTGTCTCATCCTCAAACAGCAGAATCTCACAGCATTTATCAGCATGTCTAAAGAGAGACAAAGTACAGCACCTAGGCATGTGTTTCTTTTTGAGGATTTGGTGACATCACAGGAATTGGTGTACAAATACATCGACTGGAATATCCAAGGCGCTTCCCTCTCAGTTTATCATGGAGATGAATCCAAATCCCATGCGCACATTGAACCACTTACAGTGGCCAGTTCCGCGCAAAACCTAGGATTCCTCCTCAGCCGGCTCCAGCAGCTTCCCGGGGTCTTCTCCACCACCTTTGCTCGCCCCGCCAATTTAAGAATATGGCACTGTTTTTTCTGTGCCTTCCCCCAAAACTTTTGAGCCTAAAATCCTTTTATAATATAAATTGCCCATAAGCTTTTAAAGCTCCTAGAGTGCTTCTTTCACATAAAGTCGTCCTATGAGTCTTCTAGAATGCTTTCCAATTTGTCACTTTCCTGAAGTCTTCTGGTTTTATTTTTTTTCTCATTTCCTACTTGTTTTTAGTGCCTGAAAGACCTGTGTTTGACTCGAAAGGCGTGTTTTATTCCTGCAAAAGCCAAATACTTTATAGCTTGACTTATAGTTCTTTCGAAATGTCTTTAAAATGAGTTCAAGTGGCTACAAAGAATCGTCAATGTACTGGGGGAAAAAGCAAGGAAATAAACCTATCGTATGCCTGTTGGCTATCACAATCATCCCCATTTAAAAAACAAGGTACACGTTTTCCCAGACTTTTTTTCCAACAGTACAAGGAGCCGAAAGAGGTGCCAGAGCCCACAGTCGTTGTTTTCAGTTATAAGGAATGAGTGACTTCTGTTAAAGCAGAAACAATGCTTCGGTTCTTCTTAAAACTAGGAGGAGGGGCTGTGGCAATGCGGCAAGTGACTCCACCCGTCCTCTCCTCCCCGCAGATAAGGCGGGGTCTGTAGCCCAGCGCTGCTATCGCAACCCGCCTCTCCAGGCAGGTCGCTCCCCAGGCGGCAGAGACCTGAGACCCCAGACCCCGTGCCAGCAGATCTGCACTTTCCCTCCACCTCCTGCCTCTGCAGCTTCCTCTCACCTTTCTTTCCTCAGTCACTTTTCCCTTTATTCGTCACTTTACCATCTCCTCTCCCTAAGTGGGGTAGATCCAAAGAAGGCTGGTGATTTCTCACTAATTAAGGGACGTTTACATTTGTCATCTTGTCCCCAAGAACACCAAACAAAAGAAATCCGTGCCTTCACTACTATGGCAAAAACACTATGCACAACCTACTATTTTTACTGAATTTCCAGACGTATATCATTTATAATTTGATCCCTTTTCCTATGAGATGCCAGAATCTCCTAAAGCTAAGCTAAGTGTGGTCCTCTGTTTTAAATTTTTATATCACTTGTCTGTGTACACATTTGGCAGTTATCACCTAATGTTTTCTTAGCACTAATAGTGACAGGTAATTCCGTATCTACTGATGTCACTCAAATCATCTCCACATCCCGCTTTTTTTTTTTTTTTTTTTTTTTTTTTTGAGGTGGAGTCTCGCTCTGTTGCCCAGGAGTGTTGCACCACTGGAGTGCAGTGGTGCAGTCTCGGCTTACTGCAACCTCTGTCTCCTGGGTTCAAGTGATTCTCCTGCGTCAGCCTCCTGAGTAGCTAGGACTACAGGCATGTGCCACCACACTCAGCTAATTTTTTGTATTTTTAGTAAAGATGGGGTTTCACCATGTTGGCCAGGCTGGTCTTGAACTCCTGAACTTCAGCAGTCTGCCTGTGTTGGCCTTCCAAAGTGCTGGGATTACAGGCGTGAGCCACTGAAACCTCATTTTTGAGACAAAAGTCCTTAGCATTTTAACTGCTTGTTACATTTATCTCCATATTTTTATTTATTTTGTACTTAACAACTTTTTTTTCTCACAGACAATTTTAAACACACATAGAAATTCTCCCTGTTTGATTTTTAAGAGTTTTTTTGTTCTGTTTGTTTTAGTTTCTGTCTTATTTTGCTTTGGAGCTTCTGTTGGCTGCTCATCATTAGAAGTGAGTAATTAGAAAGCTGTTTGGGAGCTGTGTGTATGTGGTATTTGTTGACTAATGGGCTAATGGGTTTCCTTGTAGGGTGGCAGTACTTATATGGGGCATGATTGTTTCCCCTAGGAGACATTTGGCATTGTCTCGGGACATTTTTGAATGGCCATCACTGACATGTAGTGGGAGAAACCAAGGATGCTTTGAAACATCCTGCAATGCACAAGACAGCCTCAGCAACAAGGAATTCTATGGTCCAAAACGTCAATTATGCCAAAGTGACTGGGCATCATCACCTCCAGCATATTGATGATTAGACAACTGAGAGATCTATTCACAAAACTATTTCACAAAAATTATATATAGAGCTTCTTGGGGGGCATTTATTTTCTCCACTAGGGATCCTCTGATATTCTGTCAGCAGATATTTTCTTAAAACTAAGTTTATTTGAAAGTGTTTTGAGAGTGAGGTAGGGAAGGGAGCTGGCATTCTCAGAGCCTGTCTTTAGTTAGATGCCTTCTCCTGCTTTCTGGGTGCCAGGTGTTCCAGAGTCTAGGGTCTCTCTGCTGCAGTGTCCTTTGAGAACAAGCACTGCAGTATGCTGTGGGGGTTAGGGAAGAGCAGTTGCTTGGCTGTGATGAGGGCATGGGGATCTGAGAGCTTAACTGCTCCTTATACAGATTATCAACTGATCACATACATTTCAGTCTATCTTCTAGGTTACCTGGAGCCTTCAATTTCTGTGAGCTTCTCTCTCCTCCCTCCTTCCCTTCTCACCTTCCCTCCATCTCTTCCTTCTTTCCTTCCTTCTTTTTCTCCCTTTCCTTCCCTCCCTCCCTCCCTTCCTTCCCTCCCTCCCTCCCTCCCTTCCCTCCCTCTTTTCCTTCCTTCCCTCCCTCTTTTCCTTCCTTCCCTCTTTCCTTCCTTCCTCCTTCCCTCCCTCCCTCCCCTCTTTCCTTCCTTCCTCCTTCCCTCCCTCCTTCCCTCCCTCCCCTTCCTTCCCTCCCTACTTCCTTCCCTTCCCTCCCTCCTTCCCTCCCTTCCCCTCTTCCTCCCTTCCCCCTTTCTCCCTTCCTCCCTTCCTCCCTTCCTCCCTTCCTCCCTTCCTTCCTTTTTTTCTTTCTTTCCTGAATAGGATTTCTTTTTTGGAAACCTCTTTCCTGAAGTCATGTTTTAAGCTTTCTCAGCTCTGGTAAATCAGTTACCATTCCTATATCAACTTTCAGTCTCAAAAAAACATGTTAATTTCTTCTTCATTGTCTCCTCTCCCATTCTCTTTACATTTTGAATTTAGACTTTTTACATTTATTTCACTATTGCTTTAGTGAATTTTTATTGAACCGTGTGACAATCAACCATATATTCAGCATGCCTTGTTAAAAGGTAGTTCAAATATGCCCTTAATCTTTTTGCGTGGCTTTAGAGTATCAGATAATTTTAAAAAATGATATAAAATAATGAAGTGATTCATACTCCAGAGATTCATCATCTCCTTTTCTGGAATAGGGCATCTGATGTACAAATAAGGGCAAATGACCAAGGGGCACACATTGTCAGACCTGAAACAGCAGTGTTCACTGGAGAAATTTCAGACTGTAGGGGTAGCAGGCACATGGGCACCTTTGGCCTGTTTATTCTAGGCCAGCACAGAGTTCTAGCAAAGCCAGACTTCAGATTGCCTGAGAGGGACTTTCACCTGCATAATTAGGGATGCTCCAGCCCCTCTCCTAGAGTGGTAAGAGGCCGTGATACAATAGCACTATGACGTGATGGAATCTTGGCAGCAGCCCTAGCCCTTACCTAGAGAATGGCAAAGCTGCAGAAGAAACTGCCAATGGAGTGCTCAACTCCAGAAGCCTGAAACCTAGGTCGGCTTGGCAAAGTGCCTTGCGCCCCAGTGTCATGGCTGCGGTGGAGCCGCCCACTTCAAGGGGCCCTGCAGAATCAGACAATGAGGATAATGGCAGCAATCACAATGGGCTGAAGATTAAATAACTCTTGTTGACTTTTTCAAGTATTTATAAGCTCCCCAGATTCCCATGGAACTCTACAGAAGGACATAATGAGAAAAGTAGGTTTAAAGGAAATAATGTGAAATTTCTTCCACACTTGAGTTGGTGAGTTAAATGCCACTTAGTCTATATGTGGTTTAAATGTTGTCCCATTGCCTCATTATGGCCTGATGTAAATTCATATGAAACTAGGATATTTAAAAGCTTATTGGGATAGCAAAATAGAGTTGATGTATTCACTGCAAAGATTATGGAGACCATTTATTGCTATGAACATTTCAATATGTTGGCTTCTTGAGATTCGAGCCCCAAGGAGACATGATAGTGATGAAGATGGAGAAATAGAAGTTTAAACAGCACAATTTGAAGAGGGGGCAAAAGTAACACTTTGATGAACCTAGATCATATAGACCAGTATAAGGTCAGCAAAGTCTGGAGGACCATGTGCTCTCTCCCTAGATTGGACCAGAAGCCCAGGCTCTACTTTTAGGAAATGGCTCAGAGAGCGCCCACTGAACTCGTCTCTGATGTCTTAGGCAGACCAAGTGCTTCTCTGGTCTCTGCTCTCACAGATGGAGGATCAGGGGTGTGTGAGCACCACCCCGCTTGGTCTTGGAGATGGATCAAATCCAGACTGGTGAGTTCCAGGGGCTTGGGCAAAGTGTGGATAGAGTTTCTGAGGGTAGGATGATGAGGACATTTGGCTTGGGGGCTGAGAAGGAACATTTTTCCTGTAAAATTAAATCTTTACTAAGACTACTGCCATTAGGGGCAAGTACTGAAGAAGATGATGTGTTTCAAAGTAAGTAGCCTGACAAGATGTTGTTTGGGTTAAAAATACGTATTTATCTTATTCTCATTTTCAATATCTTATTTTACAGAGTTCTCTATTAAGAGATGCTATGAGTGGCTGGGCGTGGTGGCTCCTGCCGGTAATCCCAGCACTTTGGGAGGCCGAGACGGGTGGATCGCCTGAGGTCAGGAGTTTGAGAGCAGCCTGACCAACATGGTGAATCCCCATCTACTAACAATACAAAAATTAGCTGGGTGTGGTGGTGCATGCCTGTAATCCCAGCTACTTGGGAGGCTGAGGCAGGAGAATTGCTTGAACCTGGGAGGTGGAGGTTGCAGTGAGCTGAGATCGCACCATTGCACTCCAGCCTGGGTGACAAGAGTGAAACTCCATCTAAAAAAAAAATGCTATGAGTAAACAGCATTGCACAGTTAAGTAGTTTACAGGATCTGTGGAAGAAGACAGGGAGTCTCTTACCAACAACAAAAGGTGCTCTAACGCCTGGAATTCAACCATATGGATACACAGTGTGTTCTAGTTATAAAGTGGCTGATTTCAGGTAAAAGGAAAAAGTAAAGGAAAAAAATCCTGTAGTGATTGGGAAATAATAAATACCTATGAGGTGATCCTTGGCATTCTTTGGCCTGTCACTCCAGTCTCTACCTCCAGCTTCCCATAGCCATCTCCATATTTCTCCTTTTCTCAAATCTCCCTCTCTTTTCTCTTAGAAGGATGCTAGTCATTGAACACAGGGCCTTCCTAAATCTGGGTGATCTCATCACAAGAGTCTTTACTTAATTACATCTGCAAAGCCCTTTTCTCCAAATAACGTCATGTTCGCAGATACTGAGGGTGGGGCCTGGATACATCTTTCAGGGGCCACTATGCAACTCATTACAAAGGCCTAGTTCATTTTTCCTGATTGGCCCACAGTGCTTCTCCCTCCTCTGGGATGCTGCGGTACTGTTCTGTTTGTGCGCCTGTCTCACAGGAGTGATTAGCAGATCTTTATACTCGGTGTCTCTAGCATGATGCCTGATGTACCATAAGGCTTCAATGTGTTTGTTGAACTTAAGCAAAGCGTCGCTTGCATCACGTCCTGAGTGTAAGCCTGGCTCACACTCAGCCGTGATATGTTATTCAGATCACAGCCACTCACGATACTCTGGGAAGTCAGCACGCTCCTACCAAGGCCAGACATCTCTGAACTGGAAAACACTTTACTCAGAGCTACCCATCTTTTTTATGTCTTATAGAAGGGGCCAAGTGGAGAGGGCAGCTACTCATGTACTCATTTTTATTCATTCGTTTGTTCATCCATTTAAGAAACACTGAACACCTATTCTGAGCCAGGCCCTGCCCCAGGCATTTGAGATACAATGTGTGTAAGGTAAAACCCTCAGCATCTGGGCTGGGATTGGAACAAGTGAACACTCAATTTACATTTATTGTGGTCATGGCCTGAGTGTGGAAGGAAGTGTAGGGTGCTGTGAAAGTCCTCAGACAGGCCCCGAACCTAGACTAGTGGTCAGGGAGATTGTCCTGGAGGAAGTGACATAAATACTGAGACTTGGAGAGAGGGGGTGGTCACCTCAAGTGCAGTGGTGGCAGTGGAGAATTTCAGAAATGTAGGTGGTAACATAGGAAAGTTTGTTTTTTTCTTTTTGTTTTTGTTTTTTTAGACAGCGTCTCGCTCTGTCACCCAGGCTGGAGTGCAGTGTGTGATCTTGGCTTACTGCAACATCTGCCTCCTGGGTTCAAGCGATTCTCCTGCCTCAGCCTCCCGAGTAGCTGGGACTACAGGCGCGTGCCATCATGCCCAGCTAATTTTTGTATTTTTAGTAGAGACAGGGTTTTGTCATGTTGGTCAGGCTGGTCTCGAACTCCTGACTTCAGGTGATCCACCGCCTTGGCCTCCCAAAGTGCTGGGATTACAGGCGTGACCCACAGCACCCAGCTGCAGGGAGGTTTTTAAAGGCAAAAAAAGGGGGACAGGGAGCGGCTGATATAAAATTGTCAGGAATTCTCATTGGTTTATAGAAATAACAGTGATTAATGATTGGCTACACATTGTTAAGTTATAGAGTGTGGATTATGGTGTCCATTGTTGCATTGTTAGATAATTTATAGCTACTTATAGCAACAGTAAGCAGTTTCAAGAGATGAATACATAGTTCAAAGGGCATGATGCTGGTCTCATTTTAATGTCTCTCTGGGCCTGGTAATTTAAAATAATTTGTGTTGTTCACATGTTAATTTCTTGTCTCAGCCTGCAGAAATGCCTTTTAAAAATGGTCTTGCTCATTAGCTGTGTCTTATTGTGAAATTGTGTCATTACCATTAGAGGTTGGTCCATCATTCCCAGATTGTGGTCCCCAGATAAACAATATCATATTCTAGGGGTCAAGGAGAAAACTTCCCCTTTGCCCCCTGAAGGTTTGCTGAAAAATGAACTCACAAAAGGCAGATTAATTAGAGAAAAGGCATACAAAATTTATTAACATGTACGTGGGAAGGACTACAGTGTGACTGCCCAGCCCCGTAATGGAATGCATCTTGAGCTTACAGAAATAATGAAGGCTCACTGCATGGCCGAAACCAGGTTATGGTGGTCAATCAGGTTATAGTGGCAAGGCAGGTTATGGGACAGGGAGAAGAAGTGGCTTGTTTAGAAAAGGTGATCTTGTTAGGTAACAAAGTAGCAACCTTCAGAGAGATAGGTGGTAAATGTTTCTTTCTGATGTTTAAAGGTGTCAGACTCTCAGGTAATCTTCCTACATCTGGACAAGGGAGGACCTAGCTGCATTAATGTAGATTCTCTACAGATGCAAATCTTCCTCACTAAAGACAGCCTTGCAGGGCCACTTCTGTTTGTGGGCTCTTTGACAACCATCTCCCAAAATATGTCAAGTAAATATACTTTGGGGTAAAAAATTTTGATTTCCTTCAATAGTATCTGGGAACTCATTAGAAAGTCACATTTTCAGAAAGTGTAGTGATGGGGCCCCCATATTCTGAGCTTTAAAAAGCCCTCCAGAATATTCTGATGCACTTTGATGCAGCTGGAGAGACACTGCCTTGAAGAATTGCATCCTTAGCTAAATACATAGTAAAACCCAACGCAAAGTCAAATAGTATCTAAGTGAAATCAAATTAAAATGCAAATCCCCATGGGGATACTTTGCAGTAGGAATTATTTTTAATAAGATTACAATGTAAATGAATCAGATTCTTTTTAATGTAACAGCTGACCGACAGCTGGTTTTGACAGGGTGAAAGCCTGTGAGACCACAGAACAGCAAGGCCTTGGCTGGGAATGTGGGGCACACAGTGGAGGAGAACTCGAAGAATGTGTTAGTAGTTTCGTTGCTGTGATTAAGGAAGTTGGCACGTTGCTGCCAATCAAATCTTGTGTTGAGGGGGTGTTTTTAAAATTAGAGATGCCTTTTGGAAAGATTCTCTAGCTCTGGTTCCTGAACACAAGGGGTTTGGTGTTCCTCCATGTAGCCACTAGATGGCAGGCTCACGCCATTTTTCAAGCAGCCAACCGTGTCTAAATTTAGGGGGGGAAAGGAGCCTAGGAATTTGAAAAGGATGCCAGCTCATTCGTTTTTATCCTGCGCGTGGTTTTGACATTCTATTTTTTTGGACTTCATCCATTAATTATGACACTCAAAGTTTTTTGTTCACTGAGAGGCAAAGAGCCAAAGCTTTAATTAAACCCGTGGGGGCACTGCCTTGCGGCAGAGAAGGGTAACTACCATGTGCCAGCGCTTACATAAATTGTTTCATTAAATTCTCACAGCATCCTCATGAAATAAGTGTTGTTATCCACAGTTTTACATAGGAGAAAACTGACGGTCAGAGAGGCTTAGCAAGAGCCCAAGACCACCCAGCTGAAAGGTAGAAATGAATTTGCCAGTAAACCACACTCATTAAATTCTTGAGGAATAGTCATTGCAATTAGTAGATTTATTGCAATCTTAGGAAAGTACAGCTAGATTCAGCCCGAGGTTTTATGATGAAATGAGAATTATACACGTTTTTTTTTTAAAAAAAATATTCTCAGTATTGCAACATTCTAAGTTCCACTGGTTTTATTTGCAGAATGGCATGTTAGCCTTTTCTAGATTTATTATAGAAAATAAATCAGTTTATTTTTATGTTTTTTGAGACAGAATCTCTCACTATGTCGCCCAGGCTGGAGTGGTGGAGAGGCGCAATCTCGACTCACAGCAACCTCCGCCTCCCAGGTTCAAGCGATTCTCCTGCCTCAGCCTCCCGAGTAGCTGGGATTACAGGCACCCACCAGCACGCCTGGCTAATTTTTGTATTTTTAGTAGAGACAGGGTTTTGCCATGTTAACTAGGCAGGTCTTGAACTCCTGACCTCAAGTGATCCGCCCGCCTCGGTCTCCCAAAGTGCTGGGATTACAGGTGTGAGCCACCGTGCTCGGCTGGAAATAAATCAGTTTTAATTAGGATTTAGAAATTAAATCTCTGAATCTAACTGAATGTTAGAATTGTAACCCCTAAGCTCCAAACTGTAATCTATTTGCATAGAAATTTAGGTGTGATTTTCTTGTAGCAGGCACCACTTCCTACTTTGTATTAAAATTGCATCAGTACCTGAAATCCTCTACTTCCTTGTGAATCCAGGAAGACAGGCTCCTTGCCTGAGTCATTTTTTAATATTTTTGGCTTACGTTGCCTTTATTGATTGTTTTCCCAAAGCATTCAACTTAGTTCTCATAGAAATAGCAACTTTTCTCCCTTTTTGCACTAAGTTTTCTTTGCCTTGTGTATTAAATTTTACTGTCTAATTACAAACACACTCCTAGTAAGCATGCAACACAGCTGGAGGCAGCAGAAGTGTGTGGGCATTCCAGGAAGTCACATACAAGCCTCAAACATTCAGCCTGCCCTGGCCACTAGTCAGTAGGTTTTGCAGAGGTGCTCAAGAATTTGCATTAATCTACTGAGTCTAGTAAGAGAGTTTCTACTGTATCTGGATTGTGTCTCTCAGATAGGCTGACAAAACCACAAGGTGGAAACCATGAATGGTATTAGTCCATCTCAATAATAAAGCAACATTTGGCTGCCATTTTATCTGTCTGACTTTTCTGAATCAACTGATATCTCGGCATCATATAGAGGCACCTTTGTGTGTGTGTGTGTGTGTGTTTTTTTTTTTTTTTGAGACAGAGTTTTGCTCTGTTGCCCAGGCTGGAGTGCAGTAGCACGAACTCGACTCACTGCAACCTCCGCCTCCCAGGCTTAAGTGATTCTCCTGCCTCAGCCTCCTGAGTAGCTGGGATTACAGGAGTGTGCCACCACGCCTGGCTAATTTTTTGTATTTTTAGTAGAGACAGGGTTTTGCCACATTGCCCAGGCTGGTCTCGAACCCCTGAGCTCAGACAATCTGCCCGAGAGGCAACTTGTTGGGAGAAATAACCAGTTCGAATGAGAGATCCTGTAAGGATTGGTTGATCTTCTTGGGGAAGAAAAATTAAATAAAATAATTAACCATGTAAAGAAACGATTTAACAGACACTTCTCTTGTCAGGCAAGGGAAGTAATGTTTATTGAGCTCCAATTTTATGCTGTGCACTGAGTCAGAGATTGCACACATGCCACCTGATTCGCTCCTTACAACAGTATGATAAATTAAAAATTCTTATTCCCATTTTACCGATGAGGAAACTGAGTCTCAGAAAACTTTCGGTAACTTACATGTGATAAAACAGGTAGTAAGTGGCAGGAAGTTATCAGGAAGAGTGTGTGTAATCAGGGCTGGGGCAACACTGGTGCAAAATAATTTATGATAAGTGAAACATCTACAATTTTCATAAGAACAGGATCAGTAATAACGCTGTGCTGAACCATATTGGAGCCCGAAGCCAAAGGAATTTTTTGATGCCCCTTAAATTCTGTGCCAAGACAGGAGCCTCATTTGCTTCGCCCTAGGCCCAGCCCTGCAAATACTACAAAGTGCTTGTTCAGAAAGCTTTTTTCCAACATTTATCTAATAACAATTTATTGACTGGCTACTGTGCACCCGTCACTATGATCGGGTTTTGAAACAAAACATTAAGTTAGAATGTACCTGATTTTTGCTTTCCTGATACTTGTGGAACACCATGCTCAAAGCTGGAAAGTATTATACAATAGATGACTCTTAGTCACTTACTCCTTTGTTGTAGATAAGGAAAATATGGCAAACTTGAGCCATGGAATTGGACTTTCATGGCTCCCATGTCTCTGCTGAATTTTGTAACTTCAGAAAACAATTTGTAGATTGAGATCACAAAGTCTTATGCTTGATCCGTTGAATAAACCATGTTCTTCAAGATCTTCTCTTTCATTAGTATCCTTTGACCAGGCAGATTGGAATATTGCCCTAATCATGGAGACCATACGTTATCTTTCAGTTTCATAGTGATTACAAGCATGAGTTTTGGCACAGCCAGACTTGAGTCTGTGAGTTATTAAGAACAACTGGGGCCTGGTGTGGTGGCTCATGCATGTAATTCCAGCACTTTGGGAGGCCGATGCGGGTGGATCACGAGGTCAGGAGATCAAGACCATCCTGGCTAACAGTGAAACCCTGTCTCTACTAAAAATCCAAAAATAATTAGGTGGGCATAGTGGCACATACCTGTAATCCCAGCTACTCAGGAGGCTGAGGCAGGAGAATCCCTTGAACCCGGGAGGCGGAGATTGCAGTGAGCCGAGATTGCGCCACTACACTGCACTCCAGCCTGGGCGACAGAGGGAGACTCCGTCAAAAAAAAAAATGAAAAAATAAAAATAAATAAATAAAAAAAAGGACAACTGGTATCCCAGTTCTACTGGTAACTTTGGAGAACTTATTTAACATCTCTGTACTACTGTTTCATCAGTAAATGGTGGGTAATAAGAGTAGTAAGCTAAACTATATCAGGTGCTTACAACAATTCATGGTACATAGTAGATGCTTAATATAAGTGAGCTTCTACTACTATAGTAACGGCCACAATAGTTCTGTCACTAACTCTGTGATCGTCTGTAAATTACTTGGCTTATGTAAGCTTTAGTTATCTCAATTGACAAATGAAAGAAAATAATTGTACCTACCTCCTGAGGCTCTTGTGCTGACTAAGGCAGAGAATAAATGAAGATCACTTGGCTTGGCATATAAATGCTTGGAAAAATGTTAGCTCTTTTTTTTTCTAAAATGACTCTTTTAAACTAAAGATCCTTCAAAATTCAATGGCAGTTATAGATCATTCATCTTCTGTACTTGATGTTGTTCATAGTGCCTGGGACATAGCAGTACTCAATAAATCTTTGATGAAAGCATACAGAAATAAATAACGTTAGAGACATAAAAGCCCATAAGTAGCTGAGGTGTGCACGCAACGGTGAAGTAAAGGTCATTTCGTTTTGTGTGTGTGTGTGTGCGCGCATGTGTGTGTAAGGAGGGAGGGGGGAGAGAGAGGGAGGGAGAGAAAGAGGGATAACATATAAGAAAGTAAATGAGAAGCTTCATTGAATTCTAGTGAATTTTGTGCTTCCCTTGCTTATGTTTAATAAAGATCACACAGAAGGAAGCTTCAAAAAGACAATGCAGATTTTCACAAGTGGAAAAGGATATTCGCAGTTCTATGGCTATCAATTTCTCTGATAAATCACTCAAGTCCAGTGGAGTTATTCAAATAGATATCAGAATAGATTATTACTTCATTGGAAAAATTTAAAGCCAAAGAGCACAGAACATTGGAGTTATATTTTTTGATCCTCTCCTTGATCATGTTCTTAGCTGAGCTTACCCTTTTATTCTCTTTCCACGTCTTTCTCAAAAGTTATAGAAAAAAAAACAGGTCAATCAATATTTACTTTGAAGATGAAAAGCTCTAACTTTCTTAGAGTACATATTTTAAGCTGATGCCACTGAAATGAGAATACCTGAGCCCTCCACACCACATTCAGAAAGCTTTTATCTGTATTTACTACCAGTTAAATCGTTTTCAATAATTAACGATAAGAAATAATCAGCTCAGTTGTTGGGAGATCAGGCTTTAGTGTTTTTGTCATCACAATGTCAAAATTGTTGGACTAGTTAAAAAAATCATCATCTTTTAGAATTTTGCTTGTCCTTATTAAACAACTAGTTGGATTAAACCATCCACTTAATAAAAAACTAGTTAGGAGTGTGAACTTTTGGGTCACACAGCATGGCTTTGAATTCCGATTATACTGTCTCTCATTGGTGAGATTTTGTAATTTACTTAAATTTTCTGAGCCTCGGCTCCCTCATCTATAGAATGGAGATAATAATATCTGTCTCATATTGTTGTTGTAGAAATTAAATGAAGTAATGCATGTAGAGTGCTTGGCAGCGTTGGCGTATTGCAAGTGCTCAATAAATAATAATTATCATCATCATTATGCAGCTGATTGGGCATCAGAGAGCTGGAGCCACTGATGAAGTCACTTCTGAAAGGGGAAAAGTCAGAGTGCACATTTTTTCCAAGGTTGCTGTTTTGCAAACTTTGATATTAATGCACTCAATTCAAGATGACCTTCAGAAAAATTGGATAGCTGCAGAGGAAAATTACCTAATCAACAATGCAATTTGAAAGGTTGCTTCAAATTACACCAAATGCTAAAACTGAATGGTTAGGGAATAAGAATATGAATATGTCATGCTCTGGATTATTTTATCTTCTCATTTGCACCCCACATACACTTTCTTAAAAAATATTGGTGACTAGAAGTTCTTTTCGTGATATGGGAAAGAATGTTTTGTATGTAAACTATCTCTTTGAAACTGATTACGACAACTTTTGCAGAGAGATTCCAGCATGTCAGAAGTTTCTAAACAGTTAAACACAAAGAAATACAAGTTCAGGGTAAAATATTTTAATATAATCACTTCTACCACCAGGTGAAGACGTGTGGGTATTTGATTTAGGGGGAAAACTGATGATATTTCTGAGCCATTCTAATGAAACTCATATGAGTAAAAATATTTGAGGGCTTACTATTTTATAGACCTCGTATTTATGGCTGTCAAAATATTTCTGAAAGAGATTAAGAGCCTATTCATTTCTCTACTTGATGAAAGTTATTTATTTTACTTTACTACACATTTTCAGGATAATCCACCAGCAGTTTTCATATAGAGAATGATTATTGAAAGTGATCAGTTCTAACTCTGACTTTTGCAGGAATTAGTCAAGTGTAAGGCTGATTTTTCTGCTTAGGCACTACTGGCAGACAGATTAGGGTTTTAGAAACTTTGTAAGAATTGTGTTTGAGGCCTGAAAAAAAATTGTTTTAAGTGGCTCAAAAATACAAGAAAAACACACAAAAAAGAATGAATATTAAATCAAATACTCATAAAACATATTTTGTCAATTTTAATGATTCTTTAATATATTAGTCATAAGAATTCTATTCAATTTAAAATCTTTTTTAGATTAATTTTCTTTCCTTGTAAGCATTTCTAAGTATTTGGGATGATTGCTCATATAAATGAAGTATAATATATTACTTAGAGTCAAATAATTTAATAAATAAAAGTTATAAAATGTTTTAGGATGTTATTAGAGCCAAAATTATTTTTAATGAGGGATTTGAGATGCATTTTCCTATGATTGATATGATGAAAGGGGGAAAACTGTAGATGTAAGAGTGACTGTGGTCATCTCAAAAGATCCCTGGGCTGGTTTTTATGTTTAGCTGGATATTTCTCTCTACATGACCAATATGGTAGTGGTTGAGCACCATGATGGGATTAAGGGCTAAAAGCAAAGACACCAAGCTCTATTTATGCCTGTCCCATCATTAAGTCAACAGAAAATAAGCACGGTAGTTGCTTTTCAGTCAATAATGTCAGCTGGGTACTGTACTGCTATAATGGTCTGTCAGCTCTGATCCACTTACGTAGAAAAATAGTAGAGGTGAGGGGGAAGTGCCGTTTTAATCATTGTCCTGAGAATTGACATGCTGTTTCTCTGTAACCAAACCAGAAAAAACTGAAGCATAAGTGCTGATTTCTTGAATAGCCAGTGGAGCTCAATTATCAAAAGAAACACAAAATCTCCAATGTAATAACCAGTTTTAATTTTAGAGGGTGTAATAGTTGCCTAGAATCAAGCCAACGCTTCAGATTGGGGAGTGAAGATTTTAGAACCCACCAATGTACTAAACTTGCACACGGCAATGAATTTAATTCATTGATTAATTTTGTAATAACGAAGAAAGCAAATCAAGTGTACTGAGTCCATATTTTCTAATTCTAACATAAGACAAGTAAGAGTCAGCTCCTTTATTCCTAATACTAGGTAAAAAATTCATTCTTGGTCTCTGCTTTAGCTTGTTTTGCTCGTTTTTTCAATAAATATTTGTTGAGCCTTTTTTAAGTTGCTGGCACAATGCTTGGCATATAGCAGTGAATCGGTTAGTTAAGCTTCCTTGTCTTATTTAGCTTATGTAGAACACAGCACTGGTCATTCACACTGTGATGGGCACAAGTAAATGAGCCGCCAGGGTGTAAGATAATAAGTTGCTTGGGTTCACGATGGATGATCCAGGATGCCCCTGTTGAGGAAGTGACTCATAAGCCAATAACTGAAGGATGAGAATAAGCCAGTCAGTTGAAGAGATGAGGAAGAGCATTCCAGGGAGGGGAACAGCAGGTGCAAAGATTGAGAGGTAGGAAAGAGCAGCTCTGTCTTTGGTGAACGGCACAGTAAGGAAAGCGTCAGGAAGAGTAGGGAAACAAACAAAAAAACACAATTCTCTATTTATTTTGCAAATACTTTCTAGGAGGCATTTTACTAAGCACTTTTAGGGATAGAAAGAAGATTAAGATGTAATCCTTGCCCTCAACAACAGAAAAAGATTATTATTTCATTAGTATAGATTAATTCTATAAATCAATGGATATACTATAGCTTTATATATGTGGATAATATATATCTCTTTTTTTTTTTTTTTTTTTTTTTTTTTTTTTGAGACAGAGTCTCACCCTGTCACCTAGGCTGGAATGCAGTGGTAGGATCTCAGCTCATGCAACCTCTGCCTCCTGGGTTCATGCGATTCTCCTGCCTCAGCTTCCCAAGTAGCTGGGATTACAGGCATGAGCAACAAGGCCTGGCTAATTATTGTATTTTTGTATTAGAGGTGGGGTTTCGCCATGTTGGCCAGGCTAGTCTGGAACTTTTGACCTCAGGTGATCCACCCATCTCGGCTTCCCAAAGTGCTAGGATTACAGGCATGAGCCACTGCACCTGGCCATATATCTCAAATTAAATTTGTCTAATAAACAGAAAAAAAAATCGTTTTTAAGACAGAAATGATTGGATTTTTAAAGATACAGTTTTTTAAAGATAAGATATAGCCATATGAAGAAGCTGAGCAGTTGCCCCAAAATCCATAATTCTTTTTGATCTCATGGCCTTAAAAATCTCAGATTTCCACTGTTATGTGACTCTGGAAGGGGGCTTTTACCTTTCTGTGCTTCAAATACATCATCTGAAAAATGAAGGTTTTGTGTGGAACCTAGCTGTTGATTCAAATTGATTTGGGAACTGAATGATGTGTCCACATAACTGTTGCCAGATAATTACCAAAAAAAAAAAAAAAAAAAAGGACACAGTTTCCAAATGTACTCTGTTTCTTCTTGCTGACATTTTCTTGGGGAAAATGGAAAGATTAGAATAGATGAATAGACATACAGTAATAAAAATTTGTTGATCTACTACTTTGTCCAGCTACTGGGGCAAGCACTTTATACGGTTTACTAGAGGTTTCTTCTAGTACTATCTTTTTGAAGAAAAACCTAAGTGGGATACTTGTAGTCTGGAATTGTTGATAAGGGGAGCTCTGAGGCCTTTAAAACACAAAAGCTATTTAGCCAGAGGGTGAAAAGGAGAAATCAAGCAAGGCAAGATACTAACATTTATTGAGTGTGTACTTTGTGCTGATTCAACACTATATTCTTTGTTTTTGTTTTTGAGATAATGTCTTGCTCTGTCCCTCAGGCTGGAGTGAAGTGGTAGGATCTTGGCTCATTGCAACCTCTGCCTCCCAGGTTCAAGCGATTCTTGTGCCTCAGCCTCCCACATAGCTGGGACTACAGGTGCACACCACCATGCTCAGCTAATTTTTGTTTTTTTTTGTAGAAATGGCGTTTTGCCATGTTGCCCAGGCTGGTCTTGAACTCCTGGGCTCAAGTGATCTGCCTGCCTCAGCCTCCCAAATTGCTGGGATTAACAGGTGTGAGCCATTATGCCTGACCCAATACTGTATTCCTTACTTACATCTCATTCAATTTTCCCGACAAGCTTTAAGAGGAAAGTGTGATCATTCCCTTTCACAGATGAAGATATCAGTTCTGATGAAGAAAGCAAAACATAAGGAGGTTAAGGAACTCGTCCTTTGGCAGATACCTGGTAAGTAGCACAGGTGACACTGAAACTCCCGTTTCTTAGAATCACAAATGTGGGCTATTTCCATGAAGAGAAACCAAGTTTTAGATGGGAAGATAGATGATTTCTAGATGTTTTTGTAATTCCTACTATTTTTGGCTTTACTCTTTGGCCATGTTTTAGTTTTTTTATCCCTACATCCACATTTTTCACATATACAAAACATTATTGGTGTGTTTGCTTCTTTTGAAGTTAAAAATCCTTTGTATTTTTTCTTTTATTTTTATTTGTTATTATTTATTTATTTATTTTTTTGAGATGGAGTCTCACTCTGTCACCCAGGCTGTAGTGCAGTGGCACAATCTCGACTCACTGCAACCTCCACCTTCTGGGTTCAAGCAATTCTCCCTGCCTCAGCCTCCCAAGTAGCTGGGATTACAGGTGTGTGCCACCATGCCTGTTTCATTTTTTTTTTTTTTTTTTTTTTAGTAGAGATGGAGTTTCACCATGTTGGCCAGTCTGGTCTTGAACTCCTGACCTCAGGTGATCCACCTGCCTCAGCCTCCCAAAGTACTGGAATTACAGGCATGAGCCACTGCACTTGGCCTCTTTTATTTTTAATTAACAAATAATAACTGTGTGTGTTTATGGGGTATAATGTGATGATTTGATCTATGTATACATTATAAAAAGGTTCAATCAAGTTAATTAACATATCCATCAACTCACCAACTTATCACTTTGTGGTGAAGAGAATGTGAAAAATCTATTTTTTTAGCAATTTTGAAATACACAATACATTATTTTAAGCTGCGCAGTGCAATAGATCACTAAAACATATTCCTGCTGTCTAGCTGAAACTTTGTGCTCTTTGATCAACATCTTCCCTTTCCCCCTTCCTTGCTTTTTCCAGCAGACTCTGATAACCAATGTTCTACTCTCTGTTTTTAACTGAGATCATACATTGTTTGCCTTTCTGTGTATTGGCGTATATTTCCAAATTTCCTTTACTTTTTGCTTAGATCATTTTAATATATCCGTCTTTTCCTCCGGTTTTCCCTTTGCTGTTTATGACCAAATGCTGATTGATGAAAGGTTAACAATTCTCTAATTAACATATTAAATAGACTTTTATCCCTCCTGCCAATGTTGAAGCAACTAAATATCAGCCCTGTTTGGGAGCTGAGAAAGTTGACCTCAGATAGAGCAATAGAGCCCGTCAAAGAGAAAAACGAAGAAGTGGGGTCTCCCAACTCCCTCAGTTCCAGGCCAATCTGTTATAATTGCTTAAGAACAAGGACTCAAATACTTGGAGTCTTCACTGATGCAGAGCTTCAGAAATAATGATTACAGCAAATCAGGGCTCATGAATATGCAGCTTATTTCTGCTTTGAGACGCTTGAGTTATCTAAATTAAAAATACAAAATTATGGATTGCAAAGAAAGCAGCAGGAACTTTTTTATTTTAACAATTGGAAAATATCACTGGAAATGAAGTCTTCCTGCCAACATGAAGCACATAATAATCATGCCAGGAAAAGGATGTTTTTCTAAATGCTTGTTTTAAATAGATTTTCCCCCAAAAATTCTGTTTAAAGATAGACTACGGAAGCTCTAATTCATGTGATTTTTCTCTTTGTGGATTTCAGTTTCAGGGTTATTCATTTTGGGACAGAGTCTAACACCATCTCATTCACAAGATGTTCCTTAGAGTCAGCTTCTACCTTCAGAAATCCTGAAATAAAGAGGCTTGATTTTGGTGTTTTTTCCTTTTCTGTTGTTTTCAGAGTCTCTTCCATGTTCTTAAGATTGGTCTGTCAAAGACCTTCCATTCTACTAGGCTTAAACTTCCAGACCCTACCTTCATGTTTTAGACCTTATCTCTCCCCACTTTTGGTTTATCAAGATGATTTATTTGGTACTCTCTTTATTCAGAATCTTTTGAAGCAATATGGTTAATAAACAAGTGTGTGTATGTGTGTGTGTTAATATTTATACTTTTTCAGGTTACTATTTTCTTTTTACAAGTTAAATTTGCAAACCCCATTTTTGAATGTCTGAGCTTGCAACATCAGGTGGCTACCACATGGATAGAATTGCCTGGATCACATGGCAACTATCAGAGGTAGGAACACATGACTGTAATAACTCTTTTAAAAGGAGGTGTATGTGTGTGTTTGAGGAAATAATTAAACCAAAGCATAGTGTTTAGAAATACAGAGGATGGTTGGAAAATATATATCAGTTGTTTTTCCATTCCTTTTTTCAGTGACTATGGCTGAGATTTCTGTGACACCCTTTTCCACTATCTCAGAATAATTATTAACATAAGACCTGAGCAGCATCTATCAGTTAATAATGAATGGCAATGGGGACAAAATCATATATTCTTCTTCATATAGAGCAAGCTTAAAACAACAACAACACTGGAATAAAACAAGGATGCTTACTTTCGCCACTCTTACTCAACATAGTACTGGAAGTCCTAGCCAGATCAATCAGGCAAGAGGAAGAAATAAAAGGCATACAAACTGGAAAAAAGGAAGTCCAATTGTTCCTCTTTTCAGATGACATGATCTTAATATACACAAAAACCTAAAGATTTCTACCAGCTGGGCATGGTGGCTCACGGCTGTAATCCCAGCACTTTGGGAGGCCGAGGCGGGTAGATCACAAGGTCAGGCGTTCGAGACCAGCCTGGCCAACATAGTGAAACCCCGTCTCTACTAAAAATACAAAACTTAGATGGGCATGGTGGTGCACACCCATAGTTCCACCTACTCAGGAGGCTGAGGCAGGAGAATCACTTGGACCTGGAAGGCGGAGGTTATGGTGAGATGAGATGGTGCCACTGCACTCCAGCCTGGGCAACAGAGTGAGACTCTATCTCAAAACAAACAAACAAACAAAAAAAAAAAAGAAAGAAAGAAAGAAAAGATTTCTACCAAAGACTTCACCAAAAATCTCTTAGAACTGATAAACAAATTCAGTAAATTCGTAGCATATAAAATCAACGTAAAAAACATCAGTGGCTTCCTCAGGAGAAATCAGTTGGGATGGGAGTAATTAGTAGCATTTTTTTCTTCTTTTTAAAGAAATAATTTCAATTTTTGTTTTAGATTCAGTGGGGATACATATGCAGGTTTGCTATATGGGCATATTGTGTGATGCTGAGGTTTGGGGTATGAATTATCTTGTTACCTAGGTAGTGAGCATAGAACCCAAAGGGTACTTTTTTAACCCTTGCTGCTTGCCCCTTGTCTACCCTCTAGTAGTCCCCATTGTCTATAGTTCCCACCTTTACATCTATAAGGGCCCAGTGTTTAACTCCCGCTTATAAGTGAGAACATGTGGCATTTGATTTTCTGTTCTGCTTTAATTTACTTAGAATGATGTCCTTCAGCTCCATCAGTGTTGCTGCAAAAGTCATAATTTTATTCTTTATTACGGCTGCACGCTATTCCATAGTGTATATGTACCACATTTTCTTTATTGAATCCACTATTTATGGGCACCTAGGCTGATTTCATGTGTTTTCTATTGCAAATGCTGCTGCGCTGTACATACGTGTGCATGTTCTTTTTGGTAGAATAATTTATTTTTCCTTTGCCTGTATACCTAGTAATGGGATTGCTGGGTTGAGTGGTAGCTCTGTTTTTAGTACTTTGAGAGATTTCCAAACTGCTTTCCACAGTGCTGAACTAACTTATATTCCCACCAACGACATTTCAGTGTTCCCTTTTCTCTGTAGTCTTGTCAGGATCTGTTATTTTTTGTCTTTTTAATAATAGTCATTCTGACTGGTGTGAGATGGTATGGCATTGTGGTTTTAATTTGTATTTCTCTGATTATTAGTAATGTTGAGTATTTTTTCATATGTAATTGGCTGCTTGTATGTCTTCTTTTGATAGGCATCTGTTCATATATTTTGCCCATTTTTAATGGGGTTATTTGTTTTTTGTTCATTCAGTTGTTTAAGTTCCTTAAAGGTTCTGGATATTAGACCTTTGTCAGATGCATAGTTTGCAAGTATTTTCTTTCATTCTGTAGGTTGTCTGTTTACTCTGTTGATAGTTTCTTTTGCTGTACAAAACCCTTTACTTTTTTATTTCAATAGGTTTTTGGGGAACAGGTGGTGTTTGGTTACATGGATAAGTTCCTTAGTGGCGATTTCTGAGATTTTGGTGCACTCATCAGCTGAGCAGTGTACACTGCACCCACTGTGTAATCTTTTATCCTCCACCCTCCTCCCACCCCTTCCCCCTAGTTCCCAAAGTCCATTGTATCATTCTTATGCCTTTGTGTCTTCATAGCTTAGCTCCCACTTAAAAGTGAGAAATACGATGTTTGGTTTTCCATTCCTGGGTTACTTAACTTAGAATAATGGTCTGCAACTCCATCCAGGTTGCTGCAAATGCCATTATTTTGTTTCTTTTTATGGCTAAGTAGTATTCCATGGTGTGTGTGTGTGTGTGTGTATATATCACGTTTTCTTTTATCCACTCATTGATGGATGGGCATTTGGGCTGGTTCCGTATTTTGCCAGTGTGAATTGTGCTGCTATGAACATGTGGGTGCAAGTGTCTTTTTCGTATTGTGACTTATTTTCCTTTGGGTAGATCCACAGTAATGGGATTGCTACATCATATGGTAGATCTACTTTTAGTTTTTTAAGGAATCTCCATACTGTTTTCCATAGTAGTTGCACTAGTTTGCATTCCCACCAACAGTGTAAAAGTATTCCCTTTTCACCACACCCACACCAACATCTATTATTTTTTATTGTTAAATTATGGCTATTCTTGCAGGAGTAAGGTGGTATCACATTGTGGTTTTGATTTGCATTTCCCTGATAATTAGTGATGTTGAGCATTTTTCATATGTTTGTTGGCCATTTATATATCTTTTGAGAATTGTGTATTCATGTCCTTAGCTCACTTTTTAATAGGATTATTTGTTTTTTTCTCGCTGATTTATTTGAGTTCCTCATAGATTCTGGATATTAGTTCTTTGTTGGATGCATAGTTTGCAAAATTTTTTCCCACTACGTGGGTTGTCTGTTAACTCTGCTGATTATTTCTTTTGCAGTGCAGAAGCTTTTTAGTATAATTAAGTCCCATCTATTTATCTTTGTCTTGGTTGCATTTGCTTTTGGGTTCTTGGTCATGAAGTCTTTGCCTAAGCCAATGTCTAGAAGGGTTTTTCTGATGTTATCTTCTAGATTTTTTATGGTTTCAGGTCTTAGATGTAAGTCTTTGATCCATCTTGAGTTGATTTTTGTATAAGGTAAGAGATGAAGATCCAGTTTCATTCTTCTACATGTGGCTTGCCAATTATCCCAGGACCATTTGTTGAATAGGGTGTTCTTTTCCCATTTTATGTTTTTGTTTGCTTTGTTGAAGATCAGTTGGCTGTAAGTTTTTGGCTTTATTTCTGGGTTCTCTATTCTGTTCCATTGGTGTATGTGCCATTTTTATACCAATACCATGCTGTTTTAGTGACTATAGCCTTATACTATAGTTTGAAGTCAGGTAATGTGATGCCTCCAGATTTGTTCTTTTTGCTTAGTCTTGCTTTGGCTATGCAGGGTCTTTTTTGGTTTCATATGAATTTTAGGATTTTTTTTCTAGTTCTGAGAAAAATGATGATGGTATTTTGATGGGAATTGCATTAAATTTGTGGATCACTCTTGGTAGTATGGCCGTTTTGACAATATTGATTCTAGCTACCCATGAGCATGGGATGTGTTTCCATTTGTTTGTGTTGCCTATGAGCTATTTCAGCAGTGTTTTGCAGTTCTTCTTGCAGAAGTCTTTCACCTGCTTGCATAAGTATATTCCTAAGTATTTTATTTTCAAAAACTCTATTGTTTAATTAGGTCCCACTTGGCAATTTTTCTTTTTGCTGCAATTGCTTTTCAGGACTTAGTAATAAATTATTTGTTGAGGCCAATGTCTAGAATGGCATTTCCTAGATTTTATTCTGGAATTTTTATAGTTTGAGGTCTTACATTTAAATCTTTAATCTAATCCATCTTGAGTTAATTTTTGTATCCAGTGAAAGGTAGGGGTTTAGTTTCATTCTTCTGCATATAGATATTCAGTTTTTCCTTTTATTAAATAGGAAGTCCTTTCTCAATTCCTTATTTTTGTCAACTTTGTCAAAGATTAGATGGGTGCAGGTGTGCAGCTTTATTTCTGGGTTCTCTGTTCTGTTCTGTTGATCTATGTGTCTGTTTTTGTACAAGTATCATGCTGTTTTTGTTACTGTAGCCTTGTAGTATAGTTTTAAAATTGGGTAATGTGATGCCTCCAGCTTTGTGTATGTGTGTATGTGTGTGTGTGTGTGTTTGTGTGTGTGTGTGTTTTGTTTAGGATTGCTTTGGCTATTCAGGCCCATTTTTGGTTCCATATGAATTTTAGAAGACTTTTTTCTTTTTTTTTTTTCCTAACCTGTTCCCCCACACCAAACAAAGGTGTCCCTATTTCTAGTCCCTCATGGCAGCTCTCTCATTCTCTGCCTTGATCTCCCCTATGTCATCTCTTTCCTGAAACTTCCTCTTTAAAATCCTTCACATGGGGGGGTCCACCCCAACCTCTCCTTGGGAAAAGGAAAATATCTTAGGAAGATCTCTTCTTGGCATGGAGTGTTGTAGGGAAGTGGGTTGGGAGATGATGGGCTCCACCTGAATTTACCTTACATTAAATTATAATTTCACAATTGTGAAATATTTAATTTTTTTCTAGAAGACTTTTTTCTAATTCTGTTAATGATATTGGCAGTTTGATAGGAATAGCACTGAATCTATAGATTGCTTTGGGCAGGATGGCCATTTTTACAATATTAATTCTTCTAATCCATGAGCCTGGAATATTTTTCGATTTGATTGGGTCATGTCTGATTTCTTTTAGCAGTGCTTTGTAGTTCTCCTTGTAGAGATCTTTCATTTCTTTGATTAGATGTATTTTCTAGGTACTTTTTTCATGTGTGTCTGTGGCTATTGTAAATGGGATTGTGTTCTTGATTTGGCTTTCACCTTCAATGTTATTAGTATATAGAAATGATCGGTAGCATGTCTGCACACTGATAATGAGTTAGCTGAAAAAGAAACCAAGAAAGCAATCCCATTGACAATTGCTACCAAAACAAACAAACAAATAAAACAAAAGAAAACAAAATAAACCTAGGAATAAATTTAACTAAGAAGGTGAAATAACTCTACAAGAAAAACTGTATAAAACACTGGTGAAAGAAATTGAGGAGGACACAAATGGAAAAATCTCCCATGCTTTTGGATCAGAATTAATATAGTTAAGATGACCACACTACCCAACACCATCTATAGATTCAATGCAATTCCTATCAAAGTACCAATGCTGTTTTTAAAATACAAAAATAGAAAAAAAACCTTCAATTTATATGAAATCACGAAAAAAAAAACGAATAGCCAAAACAATACTGAGTAATTTACATTTCTCTAATGACCAGTGATGATGAGGCCTTTTTCATATGTTTATTGGCCTTAATGTCTTCTTTTGTCTGTTCATATTTTTTGCCAACTTTTTGATGGGGTTGTTGTTTTTTTTCTTGTAAATTTGTTTAAGTTCTTTGTAGATTCTGGATATTAGCTCTTTGTCAGATAAATAGATTGCAAAAATTTTCTCCCATTCTGTAGGTCGTCTGTTCACTCTGATGATAGTTTCCTTTGCTGTGCAGAAGTCCTTTAGTTTAATTAGATCCCATTTGTCAATTTTGGCTTTTGTTGGCATTGCTTTTGGTGTTTTAGTCATGAAGTCTTTACCCATGCCTGTGTCCTGAATAGTATTGCCTTGGTTTCTTTAGTTTAATTAGATCCCATTTGTCAATTTTGGCTTCTTTTTGTTGCCATTGCTTTTGGTGTTTTAGTCATGAAATCTTTACCCATGCCTGTGTCCTGAATGGTATTGCGTAGGTTTTCTTCTAGGGTTTTTATGGTTTTAGGTCTTATGTTAAGTCTTTAATCCATCTTGAGTTAATTTTTGTATAAGGTGTAAGGAAGGGGTCCATTTTCAGTTTTCTGCATATGGCTAGCCAGTTTTCCCAACACCATTTATTAAATAGGGAATCTTTTCCCCATTGCTTGTTTTTGTCAGGTTTGTCAAAGGAATGAGATACCATCTCACGCCAGTTAGAATGGTGATCATTAAAAAGTTAGGAAACAACAGATGCTGGAGAGGATGTGGAGAAATAGGAATGCTTTTACACTGTGGGTAGGAGTGTAAATTAGTTCAACCATTGTGAAAGACATTGTGGCGATTCCTCGAGGATCTAGAACTAGAAGTACTATTTGACCCAGCAATCCCATTACTGGGTATTTACCCAAAGGGTTATAAATCATTCTGCTATAAAGACACATGCACATGCATGGTTATTGCAGCACTGTTCACAATAGCAAAGTCTTGGAACCAACCCAGATGTCCACCAACGATAGAGTGGCTAAAGAAAATGTGGCACATATGCACCATGGAATACTATGCAGCCATACAAAAGGATGAGTTCATGTCCTTTGCAGGGACATGGATGAAGCTGGAAACCCTCATTTTCAGCAAACTAACACAGGAACAGATAATCAAATATTGCATGTTCTCACTCATAAGTGGGAGCTGAACAATGAGAACATGTGGACACAGGGAGGGGAACATCACACACTGGGGAGTGTTGGGGGATGGGGGGCTAGGGAGGAATTTCTTTCGGAGAAATATCTAATGTAAATGACAAGTTGATGGGTGCAGTAAACCACCATGGCATGTGTATACCTATGTAGCAAACCTGCATGTTTTGCACATGTGTCCCAGAACTTAAAGTATAATTTAAAAAAATTTAATACAGATGAGATCAGGAGCATATGTGTATAATTACATAAGCCATGTATGTTTTATATGAGCATAGAAAGAAATGTAAAAATAAATGCACAAAATTGACTTTTTTATATACTCTTCTGTTACTTGGCTTTGAAAAAATAATGTTCTTATTTTTGAATTTTAAAAGAAAACTGCAATAAAATGTGAATATGTTAAAAAAAAAGCACCAAAAAAATACTGAGTAAAAAGAACAAAGCTGAAGGCATCATCCTATCTGACTTCAAAATATACTACAAAGGTATCATAACCAAAACAGCATGATATTGATATAAAAACAGACACATAGACCAATGGAACAAAAACAGAGAACCCAGAAATAAATCCACATATTTACAGCCAAATGAGTTTCAGCAAAGGCACCAAGGGCATACTACAGGAAAAGGACACTCTCTTCAATAAGTAGTGCCAGGAAAACTGGATATCCATTTGCAGAAGAATGAAACTAGACTTCCTATTAGAGTTTGGAGGATATGTGGAGGGAGAGGATCAGGAAAAAATAACTAATAGGTACTAGGTTTAATACCTAGGTGATGAAATAATCTATACAACAAACTCCCATGAAACATGCTTACTTAACAAACCTGCACATGTACCCCTGAATTTAAAGTAAAAGTATAAAATACTTTTATATATATTAAAAAGTATATATAAAGTATATATATAGTATATATGTAAAAATATGTACAGTATACATAGAGTATCTATAAAAAAAGAAACTAGACTTCTATATCTCATGATATTAAAAAAATCCTCAAAATGTATGAAAGAATTAAACATAAAACCTAAATTTATAAAATTACTAGAAGAAAACAGGAAAATACTCCAGAACGTTGGTCTAGGTAAAGATTTTGAGGCAAGACCTCAAAAGCACAGACAGCAAAACAAAAAATAGACAAACGGGACTATATTAAATTAAAAAGCTTCTACATAGCAAAGGAATCAATCAACAGAGTAAAGAGACAACTTACAAAATGAGACAAAATACTTGCAAAATATTTATCAACAAAAGAATCATATCCAGAATGTATGAGGAACTCAGACAACTAAACAGCAAAAATACAGATAATCCCATTAAAAAGTGGGCAAAAAATCTAAATAGACATTTCTCCAAAGAAGACATATAAATGACCAACAGGTATATAAAAAAATTGCTCAACATCACTAATTATCAGAGAAATGCAAATCAAAACCACATGGAGAAACCATCTTACCCCAGTCAGATTGGCTATTACCAAAAAGACAAAAAATACCAAATGCTGGCTAAGATGTGAAGAAAAGGAAATGCTTACACACTGTTGGTGGGAATGTAAATTAGTACAGTCATTATGGAAACAGTATGGTGATTTCTTAAAAAACTAAAAATAGAACCACTACAGGATCTAGCAATCCCACTATTGAGTATTTATCCAAAGGAGAAGAAGCCAATATATTAAAGGGGTACATGTATTCCTATATTTATTGCAGCACTATTCACAGTAGCCAAGATATGGAACCAACAGTTCCATCAGCAATTCAACAGATAAAGAAAATGTGGTATATATACAAAATGTAATACTATTTGGCCATCAAAAGTAATAAAATCATCTCATTTGCAGCCACATGGATGGAACTAGAGGTCATTATGCTAAGTGAAATAAGCCAGGCACAGGAAGACAAATATTGCGTGTTCTTACTCATGTGTGGAAGCTATAAAAGTGACTCTCATGGAGTAGAGAATAGAGTGGTAATTACCAGAGACTGCAAAGTGTGGTAGAAAGATACAGAGAGGTTGGTTAATGGGTATAAATATACAGTTAGATAGAAGGAATACATTCTCGTATTTAATAGCTCAGTAGGATGACTATAGTTTTAACAATAATTTTTTGAATTTCAAAATAGCAAGAAAAGATTTGAAATGTTCCCGACACAAATAAATGATAAATGTTGGAGTTGAAGGATATCCTAAATATCTTGATGTGATTATTATACATTTTATATATGTATCGAAATATCACGAGTAGCAGAATTATTTACACTCATTATGTAATAATTAGAAAAAAGAAGAGGATGAGGTAGAGGACACAGACACATAAGGAGGAAGAAGGCCACGTGGCCAAGGCTGTAGAAGCCGCTTCTGGCATCAGCGAACATGACCTGGATGTTAGACATGGAGTCAAAGAAGATCATTTTGGGACTTTAAGGTTTAATGACTGCCCTATTGTATTTTGGACTTGCATGGGGCCTGTAACCCCTTTGTTTTGGCCGATTTCTCCCATTTGGAATGGGAGCATTTAGCCAATGCCTGTACCCCCATTGTGTCTAGGAAGTAAGTAACTTGCTTTCGATTTTGCAGGCTCATAGGCAGAAGAGACTTGCCTTGTCTCAGATGAGACTTTGGACTTGGACTTTTGAGTTAATGCTGGAATGAGTTAAGACTTTGGGGGATTGTTGGAAAGGCATGATTGTGTTTTGAAATGTGAGGACATGAGATTTGGGAGGGGTCAAGGGCGGAAAGATAAGGTTTGGCTGTGTCCCCACTCAAACCCCATCTTGAATTGTAGTTCCCATAATCTCCGCATGTTGTGGGAGAGACCCAGTGCAAGGTAATTGAATCATGGGGGATGTTACCCTCATGCTGTGCTTGTGATAGTGAGTGAGTTCTCACAAGATCTGATGGTTTCATAAGCAGCTTTTCCCCTTTTTTGCTGGGCACTTCTCCTTGCTGCCACTGTGTGAAGAAGGACATGTTTGCTTCCCCTTTCACCATGATTGTAAGTCTCCTTAAGTCCCCTGAGGCCTCCCCCAGCCATGCTGAACTGTGAGTCAATTAAACTGCCTTCCTTTATAAATTGCCCAGTCTTGGGTATGTCTTTATTAGCAGCATGAGAAGGGACTAATACACCATGTGAAGATAAAGGCAGAATTGGAATTAAGATGCCGCAAGGAAAACTTGGGGATTTAAAAGCTGAACAAATCATGGAAATGTTTCTTTCCTAGAGCTTATGGTCCCTACTGACCTTGGACTTCTAGCCTCCAGAATTGTGAGAGAATAAATTCCTGTTGTTTTAAGTCCCCCTACCCCCACTCCTCAAAAACAATAAATCAAGGCTTTGACTGACCTGGCTGGTGACCTGGTGCTGTGCTGTAGGAAGAGACAGAAGATTCTCAGCTACAGGAGTAGAGCCGAGGTAGGAGTAGGGAGGTAGTATGAATAGAGAAATTTAGTGGACGTGATTTCAAAATCAGTAGGTAAGAATGTTTCACTTCTGTGTGACTCTCAGGACTATAAAGCAAATTATTTCAGAATGTATTACTTTAATGTGATTCTCAGGAATATAAAGGAAAATAAAATTAAAAATGTTGGATGACTGCCATTTTTCTTTGAGACAGGGTCTCCCTTTGTTGCCCAAGCTGTACTTGAACTCCTGGGCTCAACTGATACCCCTGCCTCACCCTCCCAAGTAGCTGGGACTATAGGTACATGCCATGGTGCCTGGCTCTCCTGTGATGTTTAAATGTAATATCACTTGATGCAATATATTTGTAGTTGTAAATGAAACTTTACTCCTTAAAGTAAGGAGGACACTTGACTCCTTAAAGTTCATATAATTTCCACTGGACACTGTTTTGCTGTTAGCTCAAGTGTTCATTTGTTTTAACATATATGGAGTATTAAAGTGTGTCTACAATTATGGAGTTCAAACTGACGTCTAAACTAATATAACTGTGAATACCTTAAATAACAAACACAGTTAAATGCAGCACAATTAGTTAAATAAAATTCCAGTGGCTCAAAAGTATAATGTTGTTGACAGGTCGTTGTCATGAGAATCAGAATTCCTGACATGGATGTTTGACCTGGAGCAGACTACCCAAAGTTTCTTTTTGGTCTCAGCTTCTATATGTAAAATAAAGGTATTGGACCCAAGAACAAACCAAACCAAACCAAAAAAAAAAAAAAAAAAAAAAAAAGATAAAAGGCAATGCGTGAAGAGTCAAATCTCAAAGGAATGGGGCATGCAAAGAGGCAATAGTGAAACCTGAAGTGAAAGGAATGTCAGCCAGATGGATTGGGCAGATTTGGGAGAGTAGAGGGGCTGAAATTTAAAAGATTCCTGGAAGCTTTGAACTTTTATTTCTGCTGAGAACACATGCACCTCAATGCCTTTTCCAAATGCTCTCCATACCATCTACCTATACAATACAATTTGGCATTTGCCATTTTGAATGCATAGGTTGGCACATGTACCATGCTCTTTGCATTCTTCAGTGAGCTTCTGCAATTGACAAACAGCCACATTTTGTAACAAAAAGATAACAGAGACAAGAACAGGACCATAGGCTTCTCCTAGAACCCTTGTTTTTTGAATGATGCAATAACCCTGAACCCAATTTTATTTCTGTGCCTGTTAGTGACTCCCAAGGAGGTTGGAATGGCAACAAAGTCCAGACTTTCCAGGCTGAGGGCCAATTGGTAACTGCCTTCACTGCATCCTGCTTTCTTGCTACCTATTGGAGAAACAATTGAATTTCATGATCAGATTGGCCAATGAATAAGTAGCTACGGACCATATAATTCTGCCAAAACTGTACACTGACCTATGGGAAAAGCTGATTGGAGTCATAGCGTCAGGGATATCAGATTTATAACTCTTCACTAAAGTTCTGATTTATATTCTTGGCTAGGTGGGAGGATAATGCATCTGAAACAGAAAAGTTGAAAAACCTTAGTCTCCTAGGCAGGTACTGGATCCCAACCCTACCTGACATATATACTATTACAGATAGTAAAGATTGCTACTCTTGCATTTCCAACATTATCTTCCCTTCCCTACCCCCCAGCACTTGCATAAGAAGGAACATGAACCCTCATAGAACTGAGCAGGAGGATTAGGGCAGATAATAAATCTCGGGCTGATTTGGTTAGCAGGCAGTCACAGGTTAGCAGGGGAAAACCTAGCCTTTTTCTGGTCTCTTCTCTATGGACCAGCAAACAGAGTGAAATGGAAGCGTAGTCTTTTTTGGTGAAAGGTGGTCTAAACTCCTCTACTTGAAATCAGGCTTACTTCCCAATGACTAGCCAAAACTGAGGGTTGAGACTGTTATCTGCATAATTTAGGGACCAGGAAGGAATCTAACTTTACTTATAAAACATAGTGGAATTTTGGGCCTGTGTTGTGAAGACAGTACCTTCAATTTCTGATTATTTGGTCTGGAGAGAATAGACTAAACTCTTCGTTAGAGTAAATGTAGGAATAAAAGATTAAAGTTGTTTTCAGAGGGAATGTATTCCGTCTTTCATTTCTTACATGATGTTTCTTGCTTAATGCATTAGTTTCCTTGGGCTGCCATAGCAAAGTACTGTACACTGAGTGGCTTATGCAACAGACATGTATTGTCTCACAGTTCCGGAGGTTGGAAATCCACGATCACATTTTTGGCAGAGTTGATTCCCTCTGAGACTTGAGAGGGAGACTCTCGCCTGGCTTCTGGTTGTTTGTTGGCAATGTTTGCTGTTCCTTGACTTGTAGAATCATCACATTGCTCTCTGCCTGAATTTTCATGTAGCATTCGCCCTCTGTGTCTTGCTGTCTCAAAATTTCCACTTTTTATAAGAACATCAGTCATAGTAGATTAGAGCCTACCCTAATGACCTTATTTTAACTTGATTACCTCTGTAAGGGCCCTTTCTCCAAATAAGGTCACATCCTGCAGTACAGGGGGTTAAGACTTGAACATATGAATTTTTTAGGAAACAAACGTATAACACTTAAATATATTGTATGGATTCCTGATATTCATACTGAATATATAATTATAAAACCATAATCCTATAGTCTAAATGCCATTGACTTTATTAAAAGAGTCTAGGTGAATACGTTTCTAAAATATATTTTCCTTTTTCTAACTTGAAACGAGAGAGTCAGAATTTATCAATATCTATCCAGCATTGTGTTGAAACTGGGTTGTAATGCTTTTTCCTATCTGGGAAATAGAACTGGATGGACAGCTGGCTTCAGAGTTTGCATGAAGAGTACATAATCCTACTTATGTAACCCATCGTGTTTGCAAAATCTGCACTGCAGTTTTTTGGGAGGGAATGAGATGTTTGGAAATAAAATCTGCTGTGCAGGAGTGGAAAATTTATCCACTTTCCACATTATTTTTGTTGCCTATGTTTTTATTTTGCATTCTCAAGAAGTATGTATCCGTGCTTGAATGTTTTGCGTTTGCTGCACATGTCAGGAATGCAGAATTGGTGAATTCTGGTGCAAGATCTATTCATTGACCTTTACATGATAGGAAAGTTGTTTACCTCCTTCAGGATTATGATTTCTTAAGTTTAGAGTCAATTGGCCTCGACTGGGGTAGAATGGGGAAAGGAAGGCATGAGGAATGAATACTTATGCAGCCCTTAAAAGTGTGAGGGTCCATTGTTCACACTGTAAATCTGCAAACAAAATCAGTCATTATATCCATATGCTGGACATCTTTTTTTTTTTTTTTAGACAGATTCTAGCTCTGTTGCCCAGGCTAGAGAGCTGTGGCACAATCATAGCTCACTACAACCTTGAACTTCTGGGATCAAGTGATCCTCCCACCTCAGCCACCCAAGTAGCTAGGACTACAGGTGTGCACCACCATGCCCGGCTAATTTTTAATTTTTTGTAGAGAGGGGTCTTCCTATCTTGAGCAGGCTGGTCATGAACTTCTGGCCTCAAGCAGTCTTCCTGCCCTGGCTTCCCAAAGTGTTGAGATTACAGGCATGAGTCACTGCGCCTGGCCTGTTTGGTTTTATTTTTAATCGGCCCTATAATATTTTCATCCTGATTCTGATTTACAGCACTGTTCCTTTATCGTTAGTAGGAACTGTCATTCCTTCATAACAAGTGATTCTGTTGGGACTGTAGATTATATTAACTCAGTTTTTGGGCACTGGCCAATAATATTATCCTATCAGCTGGTAACAATGATTGGTCTAAGGGAGGGGACATGGACAAGTTAGCCAGTCAGAGGCTTTCCCTGGGATTTTAAATACTAATAAGGAGGGATTGGGGGAAAGAAACTTTCTTCCTTCCTTCCTTCCTTCCTTCCTTCTCCCTCTCCTCCCTCACTCCCTCCTTTCTGTCCATCCTTCCTCCCTCCCTCTCTCCCTTCCTTCCTTCTTTCCCTCCTTCCTTCCTTTCTTTTCTTTTCTTTCTTTCTGTTTTTAGATGGAGTCTCACTCTTGTCGCCCAGGCTGGAGTGCAGTGGTGTGATCTCAGCTCACTGCAACCTCCACCTCCCGGGTTCAAGTGATTCTCCAGCCTCAGCCTCCCAAGTAGCTGGGACTACAGGTGCACACCACTGCATCTAGCTAATTTCTGTATTTTTAGTAGAGACGGGATTTCGCCATGTTGGCCAAGCTTGTCTTGAACTCCTGACCTCGGGTGATCTGCCGAATTCAGCCTCCCAAAGTACTGGAATTACAGGCGTGAGCCACTGCACCTGGCGAAACTTTCACTTTTCTTTTCTTCTTCTTCTTTTTTTTTTTTTTTTAAGACGGAGTTTTGCCCTTATTGCCCAGGCTGGAGTGCAGTGGTGCGATCTCGGCTCACTGCAACCTTTGCCTCCTGGGTTCAAGCAATTCTCCTGTCTTAGCTTCCTGAGTAGCTGGGACTACAGGTGCCCGCCGCCACACCCAGCTAATTTTTGTATTTTTTAGTAGAGATGGGGTTTCACTATATTGATCAGGCTGGTCCCAAACTCCTGACCTCAAGTGATCCTCCCGCCTCGGCCTCCGAAAGTGTTGGGATTACAGGCGTGAGCCACCGCGCCCAGCCTATTTATCCTTTAAGACCAGCTGAGATACCACTATCTTTGTGAACTCTTCTCTAATTTGTTTAGTTAACAATGGGTCTCCACCTGTGTCCTATATAGCCCTGTGTCTTAATGACATCTATTCCATTCTGCCTTCTATTGTGTGTTCCAGTGTTGTGTAATAATTCACCCAAAATTAATGGGTTAAGACAAGTACTATTTTATTATCTCATCATCATCTTGGTTAAAGGTTTGAATAGAACTTAGCTGGGGGCTTGCTCCTCTTCACCTGTTGTTTGATGGTCACTCAATGGTATTTAGCTGGTCTGATATAAAAGGTCCAAGACAGCTTCACTCACCTGCCTTGCTCCTTGGGAGGGTTGCTGTTGCTGGTGTATCCTCTCTGTCCTTTTGGGTTTTGTTCTCTTTCCTTTTGGGTTCATGCCTTAAACAATTTCTATCCTGTTATTTTAGCAAGGTTTCTGGAGGGAGCATGTGTTCAATCTAGTATTTTTACCCGGAAGTCCCCAAAACCTAGTTTATAAAGTACTTTCACATTTAGTTTCTATTTTCTCTTTACAAGAGCCTGGTGAGTATTACGCCTCCATCTTTTAAGACAGAAAAGCTGAAACAGACACGTGTTTTGGCAGTCAAGCCTTTTGATTGCAAGGAAAAAAATTCACTCAAGCCAGTGAACGTATATGTGATATTCTAATTTAAAAAAGTATTCTCATCAGCCCCCAGGCTCACACTTGTGGTCTTTGAGGGTTGCTGTGGGTGCACCATCTAGATTTTCCTGGTTTTTGGAGTCCAGGTGTTCATTGGGATTCTCAGATAAAATACAAGATTCCCAATTTTATTTGCATTTCAGACATGTAACTAATAATTTTTTAGTAAAGATATGTTTCAGCTATTTAATGGAATACTGTACTTGTACTAAAAATCATTGTTTACCTGAAATTCAAATTTAATTGGGCCTCCAGAATATTTATTTGCCAAAGGTAACCCTAGTCTACTTAGGTCAATAAAGGGTTCATGAGTATGAGGAATGATTGAGTTTTATGAGAATAGTTAAGAAAACACCCTTTGGCCTTAGCGACGGACTATTTCTAAACCTGGAATCGTTCTTCAGCAAAATCCTAAAGAAAGGGGAATGTTGTTCCCTGTTTTTTTTTTGTTGTTGTTGTTAAAAAAAAAACCCTTCTTACCTTTCCCTTTATGTCTCACCACATGTAAGCTGATTTAATTTTCAAGCTATCTTTCAGCAACATGTCATTGTCATATACTCAAAATAATAGATGTCATTTTTTGAGATCTTACTTCATGCCAGGCATATTGCTAAATGCTTTAGATGTATTATCTCATCTAATTCTCATATGAACAGTAGGTAACAGTAGCACAATCTTATTTTACAGGTGCATGGGGGGAAGATGCAGTTGATAAAGCTTAAATGAGTTGCCTAAGGCTGGTTACTAAGTGATTGAGGGGACAGTGGAACAGTAGTGCTCTAGTTTTTTCCTGAAAGCAGAGTTTTGTTGAAAAAAAAAAGGCTGTGAAATTAGTTCATTGCATTTTTTTAATTATACTTTAAGTTTTAGGGTACATGTGCACAATGTGCAGGTTAGTTACGTATGTATACATGTGCCATGTTGGTGTGCTGCACCCAGTAACTCGTCATTTAACATTAGGTATATCTCCTAATGCTATCGCTTCCCACTCCCCCCACCACACAACAGGCCCCAGTGTGTGATGTTCCCCTTCCTGTGTCCATGTGTTCTCATCGTTCAATTCCCACCTATGAGTGAGAACATGCGGTGTTTGGTTTTTTGTCCTTGAGATACTTTACTATTGCAAACTGGAATGATGGTTTCCAGCTTCATCCACGTCCCTACAAAGGACATGAACTCATCATTCTTTATGGCTGCATAGTATTCCATGGTGTATATGTGCCACATTTTCTTAATCCAGTCTATCGTTGTTGGACATTTGGGTTGGTTCCAAGTCTTTGCTATTGTGAATAGTGCCTCAATAAACATACATGTGCATGTATCTTTATAGCAGCATGATTTATAATCCTTTGGGTATATACACAGTAATGGGATTGCTGGATCAAATGGTATTTCTAGTTCTAGATCCCTGAGGAATCGCCACACTGACTTCCACAGTGGTTGAACTAGTTTACAGTCCCACCAACAGTGTAAAAGTGTTCCTATTTCTCCACATCCTCTCCAGCACCTGTTGTTTCCTGACTTTTTAATGATTGCCATTCTAACTGGTGTGAGATGTTATCTCATTGTGGTTTTGATTTGCATTTCTCTGATGGCCAGTGATGATGAGCATTTTTTCATGTGTCTTTTGGCTGCATAAATGTCTTCTTTTGAGAAGTGTCTGTTCATATCCTTCACCCACTTGTTGATGGGGTTGTTTGTTTTTTTCTTGTAAATTTGTTTGAGTTCATTGTAGATTCTGGATATTAGCCCTTTGTCAGAGGGGTAGATTGCCAAAATTTTCTCCCATTCTGTAGGTTGCCTGTTTATTCTGATGGTAGTTTCTTTTGCTGTGCAGAAGCTCTTTAGTTTAATTAGATCCCATTTGTCAATTTTGGCTTTTGTTGCCATTGCTTTTGGTGTTTTAGACATGAAGTCCTTGCCCATGCCTATGTCCTGATGGATGGGGTCTTGCTCTGTCACCAAGGCTGGAGAGCAATGGTGCGGTCTTGGCTCACTTCAATCTTTGCCTCCCGGGTTCAAGCGATCCTCCTGCCTCAGCCTCCCGAGTAGCTGAGATTATAGGCACGTGCCACCATGCCCAGCGAATTTTTGTATTTTTAGTAGGGACGGGGTTTCACCATGTTGGCCAGGCTGGTCTCGAACTCCTGACCTCAGGTGATCCCCCTGCCTCGGCCTCCCAAAGTGCTGGGATTATAGGCATGAGCCACCATGCCCGGTCAGTTCATTGCTTTTTTGTGTGTGTGAATAATTTGGTAAATTTTCTTTTTCCACGGCCTTTGGGATTTTATGTGGTTTTGGCCACAGAAGGAGTCCAGGTCTCCGAGTCTCTTGTCGTTTGTGCCTTCATGGCACCATGTGAACTCTCCTTTTCTCTTTGTTGCTCATTTTTGTAGGCCTGCTGGACAAATTCAAATTCCAAAACAGAAGATAGCCAACAAACCCAGAAGATATTGACTCTTTATATTCATGCTTTCACAGAACAATGATGAGTGGTACTATTCTGCAGGATAAAATTGGAAAGAACTCAGTACATTCATTGTTCAAAGCAATTGATTCACCCTTGAGAAAGCAGGCCGGTAGTTGAAGTGTGTTTACACAGTGACTCAGCCTCTGCTCAGAATTAGGTAACAGGTCTTTATTATCTTTACTTCCTTTCTTAGAAAAAAAAAATTGACTAAGTTTTTACAGTGGGATGATTGCAGCATTTGGAGGTCTGCGTAAAAATTTCAAATGTTGTTGTTCAGCATTTTTGAAGAGCCCCATTATGATTTAGTCCCCATTTCAGTTCTTTCTCACCACAAGAAAAAAGATGCAGTTTTCTTTTCTTACTTAAATCTATCAATGAGGTAACTCTCTGAGTCGTGTGTGTGTGTGTTGTGTGTGTGTGCTGTTGTGTATGTGTGTTGTGTGTGTTTATACCAACAAATTCAAAAGACACTAATAGGGCCTACTGAAGGTAATATTTTGCTAGCCACATTTCTTTCCCCAAATCCTTTTTTTAAATTTAATTTAATTTTATTTTAAATTCTGGGGTACATACACATGACGTGCAAGTTTGTTACATAGGTAAACTTGTGCCACAGAGGTTTGCTGCACCTATCAACCGATCACCTAGGTATTAAGCCCAGCATGCATTAGCTATTTTTCCTGATGCTCTCCCTCCCATTGTACCCCATGACAGGCCCCAGTATGTGTTGTTCACCTGCCTGTGTCCCTGGGGTCTTTCCCCAAATTTTAACAAATAGCTTTTCTACAGTTTGAAGCTGTGATTGAAAATGGGGGAATAGAAGAAGCTAGGAAGTCTTTAAACAAAGGACATTAAAGTGTGTCCAAATGAGTGGGAAACTGGGCCTCTTTATAATAGGCATGCTATGTCTTTTTGTGTTGAATAAACACAGCTATTCTGAATGCATCTCTGCTTTCAGAGACACACTGCAAAAATGCTAAGGATAGCTCAGCCTCTGGTACTAATCCCTTTTGTGACTTTGAGCAATTCCTGTAGCATCACTAGATTTTAAGTTTTCTCATTTCCAAAGAAGACAGGTTAGTTCAATGTTTCCTGACTTCAGTTATGTGCATAGCTTTCATTTTTTGGTCATATCCCATTATTACAGATGTGGCATAATATTTGTTTATTTCTAATATTTTTTATTAGAAATAAATTATATATATAGAATATTATATACATATAGAAATATATATAGAAATATATATAGAAATATATATAGAAATATATATAGAAATTATATATATAGAATACTAGAATATTATTCTAATATTTCTAATATTTTTTAAAAAGGCTCTCTGTCTCTTTCCTTTTAACTGAGGTAAGTATATGAGGAATGCATGTCAGTGGTGAAGGCAATGGCCAGGAGAGAATAAGGTGCAGCCTGTGGAGAGGCCAGGGCAGAGGATACAGTTCTCAGGCTGGGGGTTCAGGAAAATAGAGGGAAAGAGTTTGTAGGAACAGGGGAGAGGCAGACAGAGCTGGGCTTTCGGGCACTTCTTTTGAAAAAGAGTTTGGGCCCAGGGATGGAAGGGATGAAATCTAGAGAGTGGGAGGATCTGAGAATAAAGAGGGTGCTAAACTGAAGGGTTGCCAGGAGGGACTTAGGGAAGACGAATCTAGGAAGCCGGGCTGGCGCCTGCTCCCTGGGAAAACAGTGCTTTCCCTTAGCCTCCTCTTTTCCTAAACACCAACCTGCTGGCACATCTGGCCACAGCCTTGTGCCTTCTTTCTGCCCGCGGTGTCTCTGAGCTCTCACGTGCTACAGCCCCTCCTTAGGGAAGGCTGTGGCATGGGAATCTCGGCCCAGGAGGAGATCTGAGAAGGTGAAGGGTAGAGGAGTTTAAGAGGGACCCAGAGGTGAGAACTCAGGTTTTTGGAATCAGTTTCAACTCTAAAGAATGCTTCCAGTTCTACTATTTTATTTCTCCACAAACTGTTGCCAGTTACTGAAGGGGAAAAAGTTTGTTAATGAGAAAGGCCAACCTGTAGGTTCCTTGTTTCATGCCCTTCGTTTTATAAAATTTCAAATCAGTAGGTGGGAAAAAAGACTTGCATATCTTTATTTTTGGCAGTTTTCTTTATCACAATTGTTTTAAGTAACCTAGTTCTCTTTTCATTGTGCTCTTACTTTCAAGTGACTAGAAATCAGGTTATAGAATTAAAGAATGACTCAAATGGAATTTGAGGTTTGGGATAGAATGTGCTCAAGTCTTGGAATTAGAAGGCATGGATATCAGTTTTGGGGCTACCACTTGCTGTGACCTGGTCAAGCTATTGGATGTCTCCAAATCCAATGTATAATCATCATAAAAAATAATAATATTGATAATAATACCAAATTATTGTAAAAGGAGAAAGAAAAGATTAAGATGTCTATGACGATATTTCGTTAAGAGGAAGGCACTTGCAGAAAGCTTTCTTTTGTGCTAGGCATTGAAGTGGTTATTAATTAGGTCTCCAAGAGCAAAACAGAATTTTGGTATTTATTGTATTTGCGTGATCAATGCCTACTATCACACTGTGGATTTGAATTACAAATCTCGTTTGGTAATCTTTCCCTAAGAAATGAATTCAAAGATTGTCAAATATCTACTCACTTCATACTTTTTATTATTAAGAAATTCTGGTATCTAAGTCTTCTAATATTCCACCAATATTCAAATAACCTACTGCTATAGGCACTACTAGTGAATTAACAAATATCTGTTGAGTGTTGCCTCTTGGTAGAACATTTTGATTAAATGGAGCATGCGTTTGCTTGAAGTGAGGGGCACTGCACACAGCCATGCAGCACAGCCCTAGGAACATCATTTCTAGGTGCCGAATGCCATGATGTTGCTTGAAGATAGGCAATGTGGTGGCCTGCTGGAGGTTGAAGTATATATTTTTTTGGTTGAGCAATTAAAGTATACAAAAATTTCAAGCTGTGTCCCAAAGGTCTTTTGAAAGCGATAATGATAGCTTGTACTGGGAAGTTTATTTCAAGGAAAGTTTACACATTTAAATGCAGGATTATCTAGCAGGAATTTTATACTCTGATATGAAATTCATGAAGGAATTCAAAAGCAATGCTTTGTTTCAAATTCATCAGGCCTCTAATTTCCTCAACACAATAAATAGTTTTACCTTGAAAAGGCTTAAACAAAAGGCAATTGCCTAAACTTTCTCAAAATTCTAAATCCGAATGTGATTATGTTCTTCCTAAGTTGGAGCAAGAAAACAGAGATACTTCTAAAAAGTTAAAAACTTCAGTATCAAATTCTACTCTCTTCCAGATCTGACATCTTTTATTATGTACAATTATTGACAGGTTAGTTCATTATTTGCAATTAAGCAGGAAAAGTACTCATATTGAGTAATGGAGTCAAATAATTGCAATTTTATTTTTTAAGGTAATTAGTCATTACACAAATATTTTAGGTTTAAATCTATTTAGAGTTGAGGTTAATTACATCTGCCATGTCCCAATACAAATATTTAATTACTTTAGTGAGTGCAAGTTATATTTCCTCCCATGTTAAAAAACAGTGACTTCTAGTTTTATAATCAGCTTAAGTAAAAAGGGACAACACCAGATACTAACAATAGCTGTGCATTATAAAAATAGTTTAAGAATAAAATTATGCCAGTGGTACTTTAGCAATTGAATTAAGTAAAATTATCAAAGAAAGGGTATAGAAACATTACTCTTAAGGAGTGATTTGTTTGACTACATTGGAAAAGTTCCTAGGAACTGATGAAGTATAGAATGGAATTGTGGGAAAAAAGAGTGGCAAGGAATGAAAAACAAAACAAACAAACAAAAAAACTGCATTAGTTTGTTTGCTGTTAAAGACATACCTGAGACTTGGTAATTTATAAGGAAAAAGAGGTTTGATGGACTCACAGTTCCACATGGCTGGGGAGGCCTCACAATCATGGCGGAAGGCAAAAGGCATGTCTTACATGGCAGCAGGCAAGAGAGAGAATGAGAACCAAGTGAAAGGGGTTTCCCCTTATAAAACCATCAGATCTTGTGAGATTTATTTACTACCATGAGAACAATATGGAAGAAACTGCCCCCATGATTCAACTGCCTCCCACTGGGTCTCTCCCACAATACCTGGGAATTATGGGAACTATAATTCAAGATGAGATTTGGATGGGGACCCAGCCAAACCATATAAAAAACCAAACCCAATAATGGATTATCCCGATAGCTTCACTTCACCTCTGTGTATTTGGAAAGTGGGGTATAATGGCTAGTTTAATTTACTGTCAAATATCTGATTCACAAGGTTAAGTACACTATACATCATCAGTATAACTGGTTTGAAGAGTAGAAAACCTCCAAATTGTTTCTTTAATTTATTCAGTACCAGTTATCTGTTTTGGAGAATCTTTGAGATGTAACAGGGTAAGCAGTCTATTCACTGTAGTAAATTAAGCTGTTATCTGGTGACCTGAGCCATGCAGACAATCAGAATTAGATAACTATTAGCAGGTAAGAATTTCCAGGGATTATAGGTTCACTCTGACTGGAATACAATATATTGAAGCAGTTTTCTCATATGCTATTGTTCATGGAATTAATTGGTTTTGAGTATTTCTGACCTTGTATAATTGCTGTGGTCAAATATTAAATATAGTCATTATTACAGGTAATGAAGCTGTTTTTAAAAATTATTTTGAAAATGAATACTTACATATTCAAAGGATTATTATGGCCATAAAAAGCTATTCCCTTATCTAATAATCTGTCATTAAGTGAAACAGCTCTAGAAATGTGCTGGAAAAGACTTTGGTGATCCAATAATTTAACTTCCTTAGTTAACCTATAAGGAAAACAAGGTATGCAGAGACACAGATCTCTGCACACAAGATCACCCAGAATGATAATTCAAACCCAGTTCTTCTCTTCTGAAATTGCCTTCAATAACACACAGGAAAACTGCTTATTATAGTAGAGACAGGCATTGTTTTTGACCAAAATAGAATAACACATTTTAATCACCACCTAACTCATGAGACATGCTTCCAAATTATTTGAGGCTTAAATTATTTGTTATTATGGAAATTTTCAAACATTACAGAAGTAGAGAGAAAAAGTGAACCTTAATATACATATTTTGCAGTTTCCACATTATAAATATTTTGTTCACGTTATTTTTCATCTCCACTACAACTACCATTGCTACTATTGCTGGTGGTAGTGTTAAATTTTGCTGGTATATTTTATATTTTAGAGTCCTTAATATCATGTCATCTAACTTATGTTACTAGTTTATTATGCATCCCTGACGTATAAGGACATTTTAAAAACCACAATCACACTGCCGTTATCGTACTAACGAAATGAACAATACTTTCTTAACATTATTTTATACCCAGTTCATATTCCATTTCCTTGATTACTTCAAAAAGACTTTTTTAAAGTTAGTTTGTTTGAATCAGTGTCCAAACAAGATGTTCACATTGCATTTGGCATTTATATTCTTAACCCTTTTAATCTATAATAGTCTTTTTTAATTTTGTTATCTCTTCTCATTTATTTTGTCAATATTATTGATTGACAAATCTATTGTATATATTTATAAGGTACAGTGTGATGTTATGATATCTGTATGCAATGTGGCATGATTAAATCAAGCTAATCAACATATTCATCACCTTGTTTACCTATCTTTTTTATGGTGAGACATTTGAAATGTACTCTCTTAGTAATTTTGAAATATATAATACATTATTATTGACTATAGTTACTCTGCTGTGCAGCAGATCTCGCAACCTATTTCTCCTCCCTATCTAAAAGTTTGTACCCTTTGATCAACAGTTCTCCATTTGCTCCCTCACTGACTTGTTACACCCCCTTCCCCTGCCCCCTTTCACCCTCTGCCAGCCTCTGGTAAGCATCATTCTACTCTGTGCTTCTATGAGTTCAGCTTTTTAAGATTCTCCATCTAAGTTGATCATGTGATATTTGTTTTCTGTGCCTCGCTTATCTCACTTAGCTCAATGTCCCCTGGATTCATTCATGTTGTCACAGATGACAGAATTTTCTTTTTTTAAGGCCGAACAGTATTCCATTGTGTACATATGCCAGATTTTCTGTATCCATTCATTTGTTAATGGACACTTAGGTTGATTCCCTGTCTTGGCTATTGTGAGTAATGTGTTTGACTGTTTTGCATGTCTTTTGTTTCTTTCTTCTTCTCTTGCTGTCTTTCTTTGTGGTTTTGTGACAGGGCAGGTCTCACTATAACACAGAACTCCATAACAACTGTTTTAGTACTGACTGAGTGCTTAAGTTAAATATTAAAAGCTGAAAGGGACAGTGCCCTTATACAAAGACTGGAATGTAATAAAAGCTCATTAAGAGTTTTGCCTAGGCCTTTTCTGGGTCTTAAAGGATGTAAAAATAAAGCAATTCTTAACAGGATCTGTTTAAGATTAAACAAGTTTTATTGGGAGTCTGTAGAAACTCCCCAAACCTCCATGACTTAGCAGGAGACAAGATAAGGGTAATCACTTCAACACTCGGACCCATTTAGTAAATATACTGAGTAAACTTACCCATCAGGAAATTTACTGAGGCTCCAGAGGAAGGTCTTCAGGACTCAGTTCTTAGTTGTAGATTAAAAGAAGTTAATCACTTATGTCTTTAGATGAATGCACACTTACACATCGACATATAGCTTAGAACTTATATAAGCTCTGGAAGACTTTGTAATTTTGAGTTGGTCTGGTGATATTTTCCAGGCCTTGTCCCTATAACCAGTTACAGAAATAAAAACTCTCTTCCTCCCCAGTTCATCTGCATCTCATTATTGGGCCACAAGAAATAGAAGCCTGACCCTCAGTTTGGTTCAGGAACAGTTTTATGGTTTTCTGCGGTGGTATGCTTTCAATCCTTTCTTTTTGTATGTTGCAGAAATACTATAGGTTTTTGCTTTGTGGCTACCATGTTTATGTTTACATAAAACATCTTATCCTTGTAACATGCTACTTTAGGCTGATAACAACTCACATACAGAAACTCTACACTTACACGCTCCCCTCCCACTTTTTATAATTTTGATGTCAAGATTTACCTTTGTTTGGTAATTTGTATTCTTTAATAATTTATAATTATATATATAATTTTATATATAATTATAATTTAATAATTTATTGTAGATACAGTTGTTTTTAATAGTTTTCTTTTAACTCATATAGTAGTGATACAGATGCTTTCCACATCACTGTAACAGTATTTGAGAATGCTGAGTATGACTATGTATTACTTGTATTATTGAGTTTTTTACTTTTGTGTGTCTTTTTGTTATTAATTAGCTTTTATTTCAGCCTAAAAATGAATTTTAGCAATTCCTATAGCATAGGCCTAATGCTGGTGAACTCTGTTAGGTTTCTTTTTCCTGGGAAAGTTTTTATTTCTCACTCATTTCTGAAGGACAGTTTTGCTGGTTAAAATATCCTTGATTGGCAGTTGTTTTCCCCAGCACTTTGAATATATCATTCTATTCTTCTCTGGCCTGCAAAGTTTCTGCTGAGAAATCTGCTGAAAGGTGTATTAGAGCTTTTTGAACATGATGTGCTTCTTATCTTTTGCTGCTTTCTGTATTCTTTGTCTTAAATTTTTAATAATTTTATTACAATGTGCTTTGGTGAACTCCTCTTAGGTGTGAATTTGGTTACTGATTCCGAGCTCCCTGTACCTGGATGTTGCTGTCTTGCCCCAGATTTGGGGAAATTTCAGCCATTATTTACTTAAATATGGTTTATAGTTGTTTTTTTTTTTCTCTCTCTCTCTCTTCTTCTCCTTAATTTCTATTATGTGAAAGTTAGTTCCCTTAATGGTGTCTCATGATTACCATGGGCCCTCTTTATTTTTTTCATTCTTTTTTCTTTTTGCTCTTCTAGTTGAATGACTTCAGATGTCCTATTTTTTAGCTCACTGATTGTTTCTTCCATTTGATCACTCTGCTGTTGAAGGTTTCTACTGAAAATTTTCCATTTAGTTATTGTATTTTTTATCTCTAGGTTTTCTATTTTTTGTTATATTTCTTTGTCAGACTCAGTTTTATGTATTGAGTTTTCCAAATTTCATTTAATTTTCTATTAATATTTTTTGGAGTTCTCTGAACTTTAAAAGGATTATTCTAAATTCTTTGTCAATCATTATATAGCTTTCCTTTTCTTCTGGGCCAATTATTGAAGTTTATTAGTTTCTCTTGGCGGTATCACATTTCCTTGATTTATAATAATCTTTGTGTTCTTACATTGATGCCTGTACATTTGAGGAGATAGCTACTTCTTCCAGCCTTTGCAGGCGTACTTTGATGGTGGTACATCTTTACTATTTAGTCTGGCCTAGAATCCTGGATGGGCAAGCTAGTAGCAAACCTGGAAAGGCAGGTTTTGGTATCAGGCTGTCCAGATGGGCTAGGTGCCTTCCTGCTGTCTGTGGCCAGATGGGTAGTGCTGGCTGTGCTCCATGGTCTGGTGAGACCACTGGATGGATGCTGCCATCAGGCAGAGCTTTGCAATCATCTCTGGTCAGGCAGGATTACAGGTTTCTTCCCTGGCTGGACAGTATTGTTGTTTTGAATCCAGTTGGGGAGGTTTGGATGCTGGGTTCCCAGGCTGGATGAGGTCTCTGAGGTTGCTGCTTGGCCACTTGAGTTGGGTAGGGCCAGAGGCTATGCTCCACAGATATACATGTATGTAGGCTTGCCTCCTGGCCTAGGACAGGCTTTAGCAGAGCACTGAGACTTGCATTTGAAGTTGGGCAGGGCCAGGTGGGTACTCACTAACCTGCAGTTGCCTCCTGTCCTGGTCTTAGTTGGATCACCTCTTAGCTGCTGGATTCAGAGGGACCAGATGCTCCTTTTGCAGGTAAATGCTAACTTATAGTTGCCTCCTGGCCTGGGGAGGACCTTTTATCTTGGGTTTTCTCAGTTGTGCAGTTGAAGGGGATGTCTCAGCTTCACTCTGGAGTTCTGGGATATTCATGAAGGTATTTTTGCCCTTGGATAGTTGCAAGTTGGGCATCTGTGGAGGAGGAAGTGGAGCCAGAGAACTCCTTTCTGCCATCTTGCTGATGCCACTCTCACCCTTTTACAATTTTTGTTACAGAACATCATCCATTTATTGAATACACCAAGCTTATTGTCCTGCAGGATGTGCTGCATCCTAGATATGGCTGATTGGTTTCTTCTAGTGTTGTGTTGTTTAACTTTTTTCTAGCCTTTATACTTCTTGTAAATGGGAAGTTAGAACTCTGAAGGCTTGATTAGATTCAGCTTTCTTTCTTTTTTAAAAAGCAAATGCTTTGTACTTTTTACTGCATCACATGAGGGGAAACATAATTTTGGATGTTCCACTTTCAAATGCAGTCAGCATGATTTCTTCCTTTTAAAGTTGCTCATCAAATTTTAACTAATGGTTTTAGTATCTATGATGATTATTGCCTTGAACCATTATTTTATTAGGGGTTGCAAATGGTGATTTTCTTATTTTATCATTGTTTTTGCATGTATTTGCTAGAAATGTTCTGCATAAGACCTTTTCCTCAGCAACAATTGGTTATACTGAAATATAACTTATGCAGAAAAGTGGAATTAAATGCTCAATATATTCAATATATTTGTCATTTTTTATAATGATGGGTTGATGACACAGCAAATTCTGGTGACAACCAATAGGTTTTTAAAAATATTTTTAAAATTATCTGCTATATTTCAATCAGATACTATTATTATTGTTTTTTGATGCTCAAATTTGTCCCATTGTAGGCCATTAGGAGACTTTCCAAGTTGGCTCTCAAGTACTTTTGATATCTTGTTCTCTGGCCTAACATAAACAATACATGAAAGAAGAGATAAAATTTGTGCTTCAGACATTCAAAGAAAATACATTCTGGGCTCTGAAGATAATTTATAAAGAGGATTAAAAAACACTAAGTAAACAATGTTGAAATAACTGTTCAAAGTTTCTCCTCTGAAGTAGATGATGGTCATTTATGTACTGCATTCTAGATATGGCTGATATGTATATATATTCTTAAAAACCCAACAATGTCACATTATTTTACAGGCATACCTTAAGTGTAATCTTAATTTTTAACCAACTGACACAGAAATTCAGAATATTATGGCCCTATTTATTAATCATCCTGTATTAATCATACTGTACTGCTTATTAATCATCCTTTTTATGTGCCGAGGATCCAGGGATGAAAAACAAGACAAAAAAGTTGTACTGACTCAGAAAGTTGGTAGTATAGTTTAGGTTCCAGAGGAAAACCAATTTGGCTTCTGTAAAGAAAAGCAGAGCACACTGATAAGGAGCTCAGGTTTTGGATTCAGAGGAATATGGATCCTGACTCCTCCAAATCCTGGCTCTGAAGCCTTTCAAAGTCAGCTAACAGTTTCAGGTGTCAGTTTCCTCATCTGTGAAACAGTGTAATACTACTGATTTCATAGTGCAGGGATAAGTATGTAATGAAATACTTGTAAAGCATTCAGCACAGGACATAGAGTAGTGACTGGTGAGAACATCATTTGGTAAAGATGTCTGGCTGGGTTTGACAGGGGCAGGGAGGGAAGCTCTCCATGGTGGAGTTGAGCTATTTGAAGGAACAATCTGCTGGCTTTTCAAGTCATTAATATGTGTCCCATCTTAGGATTCTTTGTAACATTTCTGAATGAAAAGGGGCTTTGGAGGCCATCTATCTAACCACCTCCCCCAATCAATTTTCTACTTAAGAAAATCAAGGCCTAATAAAGTTAAATGACTCACATTCATATCACTACCATGCAACCACTAATGACAGAACTCAGAATAAGCAGTATTGTCCAACAGAAATACAATACAAACCACAGATGTGATTTTAAATTTTCTAGTAACCCTTTGTATATTTCATGTTTACAGCACATTTTAATTTGGACTAACAACATTGCAGATACTCAATAGCCACATGTGACAAATGACTACTGTTTTGGACAATACAGGTCTACTTTGTCCTAAATTCCTTTATAATGTTGCTATAAAGGAATATCTGGGGCTGGGCTATTGATAAAGAAAAGAGGTTTATTTGGCTTACAGTTCTGCAGGCTATACAAGAAGCATGGCACAGACATCTGCTTCTGTTGAGGGCCTCAGTCTGCTTCCACTCATGGTAGAAGGTGAAAGGGGGCTGTGTGTGCAAAGATCACAGAGGTCACATGACAAGAGAAGAAGCAAGAGAGAGGAGAGGTGCCAGGCTCTTTTTAATAACCAGCTCTGGGGGAACTAATAGAGAGAGAACTCACTCACCCCCATGGGAGGGTGTCAACACATGAGTGTTGACCTAAATACTTCCCATTGGGATCCACCTCCAACATTGGAGATCAAGTTTCAATGTGAGGTTTGGAGGGGTCAAATATCCAAACTAGAGAAAAATCCAAAGTTCAGTTCTCCTAATTCCTGAGCATATGGTTTCTTTGCTTCTCACATGACTTTCTTGTTATTTTCCATATCAGAAATAATTGTCTTACAACATATGTGGGCCATTAAACATAATTTTTCATCTTGAAAAAAATGTCACTTGTGGTCCTGATGCATTTAGGGCAAGAAATTCTTCTAGGTAAACCTTCCCTGGAGACCTACCACTTCAGGAAACTCTACCAGTAGTTTGTCAATAAACAATTTCAAATGAGAACACATTATTAGACACAAGATGCTAATTGCAATCATAGAGATTATATTTCTTTTCTTTTCTTTCTTTTTTTTTTTCTCTCCAGACAGAGTCTGGCTCTGTCACCCAGACTGGAGTAGAGTGGTGCGATCTTGGCTCACTGCAACCTCCGCCTCCTGGGCTCAAGCAATCCTCCCACCTCAGGCTCCAGAGTGGCATGGATTACAGGCATGAACCACCATGCCTGGCTAATTTTTGTATTTTATTAGCGATAGAGTCTCACCATGTTGGCCAGGCTGGTCTCGAACTCCTGGTCTCAAGTGATCTGCCCTCACTGGCCTCCCAAAGTGCTGGGATTACAGGCATGAGCCACCACGCACAGCCAAGATTTCTATTTCTTTGATAATAAGTTTTGCCTAAAAGTTTTCTCAGAAAATACATTATTAGACATGGTCAAATTTTTGACCCATCTCTAGCAGATGCACAAGTTTTGACAACATGCATTAGCCTCTCACCTACCTGTCTTGTTTCTTTCCTATTTTAATTTCCCTTTAGCTTTTAGAAAATAGTATCATTTTAAAAATAAAATGATATATATACCTGGCTTTAAGAATCAATAATTTCTTAAGATTTATTTTAAAGACAGCAGCATCTTTATACGCTATTTTCTACTTTCCCCCATCTGTGATCCTCCAGCTGCAAAGACTGAACTCTTACAGCTATTTTTTCAGTTTAGGGCACATTTTTGAGACCTTTCCATTGTGGAAGAAGATATTTAGCTTTCTCCCCCTCCACTTCCTGACCACCCCCTCCCTGTTTCCCCCTAAAATAAAAACAATTTTATTATTCATCTAGTAGTCCAATAATACTTGTAATTACTGCCCTGTTTTCCTGCACCAACACCTCACACCCAATAGAGTTATCTCATAATTTTGGTCAGAAAATTCAGTGTTCAGCAATATGACTGTTGTCTGTAAACACTATTCATGCCTTACTCATGTGGTATACAATAATTGTTTTTCTTTTATTTCACTCTTTGTTCCCTGTGGGAGTTAATAATTTTGTTTTGTTGTTTTATTTAGACTTTTATGTAGATACCAACATCCAAACTCATTAACCTGAGAAGTGCAGCTTTATCTTTTGCCTGTAGGATGAGTAGATGAGAAGTGGGGGAGATGGGAGGGAAGAGCATCTAGAAAGAGGAAGGACATGTGCAAAGGCCCTGTGGCTAGGGGACAATGATAGATAAGGGACCACAAAATGGCCAGTGTGAGTGCAACATGGAGAGATAGGTAGAATAAACTGCTGGAGTGGGAAGAAGGAGGCAGGTCATCCACAATTTGTAGGCAGTGTTGATGGTTTGGTTTTGATCTTAATTATACTTAGAAGAAATTTATTTAAGCATTTTCAGCAGGGGAGAGAGATAGGCAGATTTAAATCTTTCTCTCTATCCTTTGCATTCCTTCATATTTTTTATAATGATATTCTATTCTGTTTAAATTAGTCAGGATCATTTATTTTGTTTGCAATCAATAAACTTTAACAGGTTAAGGAGCTTTCTTGCATATGGATTTTTTTTTTTTTTTTTTTGAGACAGAGTCTTGCTCTGTTGCCTAGGCTGGAGTGCAGTGGTGCGATCTCGGCTCACTGCAAGCTCCGCCTCCTGGGTTCAGGCCATTCTCCTGCCTCAGCCTCCCTAGTAGCTGGGACTACAGGTGCCTGCAAAACGCCTGGCTAATTTTTTGTATTTTGATAGAGATGGGGTTTCACCAAGTTAGCCAGGACGATCTCGATCTCCTGACCTCGTGATCTGCCCACCTCAGCCTCCCAAAGTGCTGGGATTACAGGCATGAGCCACCGCGCCCAGCCTCTTGCATATAGATTTTGATGTCAATACTCAGTTGGACTGGACTTCTTTATACTGGGTTCTGTTTTGTTCTGTTGCCTGAATGTTGCCTAGATCTACAGAAGATTCTTTTGTATGTGTAGTAAATAGTTGTTTTTGGTTTCCTTTAACGTATGTTGCTGCATTCAAATTAATTCACAGCTGTCATTTTCCAGGTACAGTTCTCAAGTTAAACCTCTTTTCAAGGTGCCTTTTATTATGTCAAAAAGAACTTTAATTTATTTCTGCCATGTTATCTCTGTAAATCCTAAGAACTCCAGACATGACAATTGTCACTGCATGAGTCTACTGCAATTCATTTGTTTTGGTTTTTCCATTCATTCAAAAATGTTAATTTATTTGTAAAAGGGACAAAAATAAAAATGCATAAGTACTCACACTACCCTTTTCTTTTCCACTACTTGATGAAAATGTTGTTCCTACCCATGCTATCTCTCTGTTTACCTGTTATGTTGATTAGACCAATGAATGAACTAAGAACGAGGAGTGGTTTATTTCAAAATGGGCTGAGAAGTATTGCAAAATTTAAAAATGCAAAAAAATTAACAAAAAGTGTTATGCCACTACAAAAGGGGGCTCGAGAGGGGAATGAGAAAATAGGAGTGTCTGTGAAGATAAGCATGTTGGGTAATTTTTTTTTTTTTCCAAAAATGAAGAGTGAAGAATGGGGAGAACAATTTTGGGCAGTTAACATGAAAGTTGGCAGTGGAGAGAAATGGGAGAAGAATTTTAAGGTGTTGACACAGGATTTCTCTCAGAGCTGCTGTTCCAGCTGGAGACCTCTGTGGCTGGTGACACCCCTGCCCAGGCCTTGCTCTGGCCCAGGCTTGCCGCAGGAGGTATCCCACCTACTTGGCCCAGCAGGAAGCACTTGGCTTGCGCTCCTGCCCATATCTAATGCTTGCTGCAGGATCTGCACTCAACCTGCAGTTGGGCTGGGTGTACATGACCTGTTTTTGCCTTGGGCAGTGGTGTCTGGATGAGGAGAACACAGTGGCACCTGAACAGGGATGCCAGTGACCCCAAATCCCTATAGGGGTTGTTACAGCATGCCAAGCTCTTTTAGTCCCATTGTCCCACTCCGGCTTGTGGCTCTGGGGACTGGCCCTGCTGCTGCTTCCACCTCAGTGCTGCTTCCCATCATGTGGGGCAGCTGCCCTCTGCCAGTGAAGGGCAGAGGGCTACAGTGTTCCAGTCTTTCTTTGTACCCACATTCAGCAGGTCCCGAGTTCTTGTCCCACATCCAAGAATAATGAGGGTACACTGACAACTGAAGTATGAAGGGAGTTTTATTGAGTGACAGCTCTCAGTGGGGAGGGGATCCAAGAGGGCAGCCTCCTCTCTGAAGTCAGGTGCCCAAAGGTGAGCAGTCTCTAAGTGTGGCTGAGCCCAGGGCTTTTATTGGCTCAGAATGGGTGAGTGCATGCTGATTGGTTTGTGAGTATGCAAAAAAGGCTAAAACAAAGATGGATGTAACAGTGTTAAAAAACAATTAGGGAAGGGTAAGTATATGTAAATAGGTGAAGGGATAGAGATCAATGATAGGAAAGCATGCCAGATGGGAAGAGAGGCTCTTAATCTGGTCCATGGATTTATTCAAGACTTGTAGCTTGGCTTTCAGACTTTAAACTGTCTTTGGTTTGAAGGTGTGGTTTCACCGAGGACCCACCCCTATGTGCCTAGGCATTTGTCTGCCTCCTGCCACTATCAGTGTGAAGCAGTAAAGTATTACTTTGTTTTAAATCAAATCTCTTAGTTAACTTGAAGAGTCAGAATCAGAATTGCTTTTTGTTTGTTTGAATAATACACTGTGGTGAGACTGGGCCATAAAGTTCCCACTTATATTCCAATAACATAATTATACAAAGATTGGGTAGCAGACAATGTAGTTGAAAGTAATTTACTATAAATTGGCATGCCAGTAGTAGAGTTCTTTTTGGGTATGAAGAAATAGGCACTAGACATGGTCTGGAAGGATAATGCAAGAGAAGTAGCCAGCATTTCTGCATAAAAACATTTGGGATATATGACTTTGAGAGAGTATCCCAAGGGTCCAGGGAGATGAAGAGAGGGCCAGGCAACCTGATGAGAGATGCCAGGACTTCAAGACAAAATATAGCCATTGAAAAATTCCCAATGGCAAAGATAGCTTTGAAATTTTTAAGAACAGAGATTTGTAATATTAGATTTAGGACTGTTTGCTCTGTATGCTATGAAGAGATCCTCTTTTGTCATCACAAGCGCTGCCCTGTGGGAATCATAATTTGGAAGATGTTTGGGTTCATGTAGGGTAGAAAGAAAATAATGGGAGGCTAGCATGAGTGAGACTGAGACTTAAGAAGGATTTCTAAATAAGAGGAAGTAGTAATAATGAGAATATAAATCCCTAAAATTCTGTAGAAATCTTGGGCATTATGGATTGAGGTGAATTTTTGAGGCATGACCCTATAAAAGTGGATACAGACACATAGCTTCTGAGATTAACACAGCTTTTCTTCCATCATGATATCATTATGATTGTTTCTTTAGATGGTTTTCATTTTTTCACTGATGTGAAAATCCTCCACTATCAGCTACTCGAGAAAGAATTTGCAAAGGCATTCTTGCTATCTGGAATGAAGGGATAATTTAGTTCAGACAAAAAAGCTTTGTTACACTTCTAACAGCAAAATTGGCAAAATTACAAGACTTCTAATTTTTATGGGTTAGATGGGTTCTTAGGGAAACCCAAGGCTAAATACCTTGAACAATTTGTCAAGGGTTCTGCAGTCTAAGAGGCTAGGTCAGTGCAGCTGCAGGCAATTTGCAGGAGACTGGCAATGTGGTGTGTGGGCCCCAAGGCACTGAATGCTAATCTGAGACTATCCCCTCCAAAAGCTTTTGCCATTCATCATTTTCACATCCAGATGGCTCCCATTGTCTTTCTATTCCTCTTTTTGTGCAAAGTGGCTGCTCTTAAATCATGGTATATTAGTGTTGGAAGCAATTTTATTATTCATCTAGTAGTCCAATTACCACTCTTTATGGAAGAGGAAACGGAAACCCAAAGAGGGTAAATATCATGGTCAAAACTACCCAGTTACTTTGTATCACAGCTGAGAGAAGAACATTTTTATCTCTTGGATCTTAGCCCAGTTCTCATTCTACTTCACCAGAATCTGATAATTTGGAGGAAAACTTGTAGCACAGGAGTTGAAGTCAGATGACCACAAATTCAAACCTCATCTCTGTTACTTAATAACTGTTAGATCTCAGCCAGTTAATCATTAATCACCAGTTTTCTAAATTGTAAAATGAGAATGATAATGAAACCGCTATCTCAGGCTGTCATGATGATAAATTGATATTTGAATTTGAAGTGCTTATCATAGTGCCTGGTAAATAGTAACTGCTCAGTTAATTAGCTTTTATCAGCATGGCTCCAAATCTTTTCACGTAACAATATAAAAATGGTGTTTTTTAGTGGGGAGGGCAAAGGAATGGATATTTTGTTTATGAGCATCTGCAAAGGCATATTTGACTTTATATATGCTAATAGTTCAGTCCAGTGATCAAGACTTGCTAGCCTGATGATTGTAAATGTCCTTCTATAGGAAACATTTTCTCAGAGAGTAGGAAGAATGAAAATTTTTAAGGTTTTTAAATACTGTGCTGTCTGTTGATGGCTGGCACACACTTATTGATAATAATGGTCAGTGGACCCTGTCATCAACTTGGGGTACCAAATACAGATCAGGGAGACGTTTTGAATTTATGATACTATGTGTATTTAAGAAGTAGTTTGATTTTTCAAGATTATAAAATTGGCTTCAAAACAAAACATTCAACCTTTCTGCAACTTCATAGAATAGTTGGTGTATGTTTAAGCTTTCTAATTTTTAGAGGCATAGTTAATGCATTGAGAAATCTAAAATAAAAAAAAGGCAGATGATATTAACCAAGCCATATTTCTCCCTTAAATTAATGAATTAATTGTCAGTTGAAGACAAAAAACTTGCAATCTTGGAAGGTGATTAGTATCTGGAAGATACTGGAAAAATACAGACTTGGAAAAAATTCAGCAAAAAACCCCCCAAAACAAAAAAATGAACCCAAACTCAGAATGAAAACAAAAACAAAAAATCCCAAACCACAATCAATGGTTTTTGAGATATTTACATTTATTTACTCTCTACTATAGAGGTTTGTTTGTTTGTTTGTTTTGTGGATACAGGGTCTCACTCTGTTGCCCAGGCTGGAGTGCAGTGGTGCAACTTTGACTCACTGCAGCCTCAACCTCTTAGGCCCAAGCAATCCTCCTACCTCATCCCTCCAAGCAGCTGGGAGTACGGGTGACTGCCACCATGCCAAGCTAGTTTTTGTATTTTTTGTAGAGACAGAGTTTTACCATGTTGTCCTGGGTGGTCTCAAACTCCTGAGCTCAGGCCATCTGCCCACCTGGGCATCCCAAAGTGCTGGCTTTACAGGCGTGAGCCACTGCTCCTGGCAAAGTATTTTTAAATAAAATTATAATGTCTTTACCATTAAACAGAAGTTCAGTTTTCATGACAACAAAGGCCTAAGGCCATGTTCTCCACACACCACTTGCAGAGAAATTACATGAGGGATGAATATTTAAGAGGCAAATTCTTTGGTTCTGCCCTAGAGATGCTAGTTGAGATGGACTAGTGTGGGGCCCAGGACTTCCACCATGCTTCATATTTCTCCATGTAATTCTTGGGCACTCTAAAATTTGAAAACCACTGGCCTAAGCAAAATCCTACTTTGGAATTTTGCTGCTTCAAACAAAAATATGCCATGAATTAAGAAAACCTAACATTAAAAAATCCTGGAACTAACAATGACTAGATAATGGTTATATGCATTACTTAAGCATTTCTTGTTTTATAAGAAGATCAATGTGCTTTTTAAAAAACAGTGATTTTTATGCATCTGTGATGAGTCTCTTCATCAAATTCAAATTTGATTAATGCTGCTAAATAAAACACCCCAAAACAAAAACAAACAAAAACTCTAATACACACCTCACATCTGACTTTACCTATGATGTCTCCTGAGTTCAGATGGTACTCAATATCTGGGCCATTTATTCTATACTGCTTTGTAATATAAGACATTTTCACATGTCTAAGTTTTGTCTCCCTAACACTACTTTGAGCACTTTCAAGAAAAGAACTTTGAGTACATTCACTTGTATTTTTTCCTTCTTCCATTTCTCCCTTCCTTTTTGTCTACTGTATTAGTTCCTTTTTATGCTTCTATAAGGACATACATGAGACTGGGTAATTTATAAAGGAAACAGGTTTAATTGACTCACAGTTCAGTATGGCTGGGGAGAACTCAGGAAACTTACAATCATTGCAGAAAGGGAAGCAAACATGTCCTTCCATGCCAAGCCGCAGCAAGGGGAAGTGCCGAGCAAAAGGGGAAAAAATCCCTTATAAAACCATCAGATCTTGTCAGAACTCACTCACTATCAGATCTTATGAGAGCAGCATGGAGGTAACTGTCCCCATGATTCAATTACCTCCCACCAGGTCCCTCCTATGACATGTGGAGATTATGGGAATTACAAGATGAGATTTGCCTGGGGACACAGCCAAACCATATCATTCTACCCCCTGGCTCCTCCGAAATTTCAGAAATTTCAAAAATTTCAAAACACAGTCATGCCTACCCAACAGTCCCCCAAAGTCTTAACTCATTCCAGCATTAACTCAAATGTCCAAGTCCAAAGTCTCATCTGAGACAAGGCAAGTCCCTTCCACCTATGAGTCTGTAAAATCAAAAGCAAGTTAGTTACTTCCTAGATACAATGGGGGTGCAGACACTGGGTAAATACACCTGTTCCAAATGGGAGAAATTGGCCAAAACAAAGGTGCTACAAGCCCCATGCAAGTATGAAATCTACTGCAGCAGTCATTACACCTTAAAGTTCCAAAATGATCTCCTTTGACTCCATGTCTCACATCCAGGTCACGCTGATGCATGAGCTAGCCTCCCATGGCCTTGGGCAGCTCTGCCCTTTGGCTTTGCAGGGTACAGTCCCCATCCTGGCTGCTTTCATGGGCTGATGTTGAGTGCCTGTGGCTTTTCCAGGCACGTGGTGCAAACTTTTGGTGGATGTACCATTCTGGGGTCTAGAGGATGGCAGTCCTCTTCTCACAGCTCCACTAGGCAGTGTCCCAGTAGGAACTCTGTGTGGGGTCTCAACTCCACATTTTCTTTCTGCACTGCTCTAGCAGAGGTTCTCCATGAGGCTCCACCCCTGCAGCAATCTTTTGACTGGACATCCAGGTGTTTCCATACATCCTCTGAAATCTAGGCAGAGGTTACCAAATCTCACTTCTTGACTTCTGCACACCTGCAGGCCCAACACCATGTGGAAGCTGCCAAGGCTTGGGGCTTGCACCCTCTGAAGCAATAGCCTGAGCTATACATTGGCTCCTTTTAGCCATGGCTGGAGTGGCTAGGGTGTAGGGCACCAAGTTGCAAGGCTGCACACAGCAAGGAGGGCTCTGAATCCAGCCCAGGAGACCACTATCCTTCCTAGGCCTCTAGGTCTGTGATAGGAGGAGCTGTCATGAAGGTCTGTTACATGTCCTGGAGACATGTTCCCCATTTTCTTGGTTATTAACATTCAGCTCCTTGTTACTTACGGAAATTTCTGCAGCAAGCCTGAATTTCTCCCCAGAAAATTGGCTTTTCTTTTCTTTTGCATCATCAGGCTCCAAATTTTCCAAATTTTTGTGCTCTGCTTCCTCTTTAATGCTTTCCACTTAGAAATTTCTTCCACCAGATAACCTAAATCATCTCTCTCAAGTTCAAAGTTCCACAGATCTCTGGCGCAGGTGCAATATGCCACCAGTCTTTTTGCATAGAAAGAGTAACCTTCACTCCAGTTCCCAACAAGTTCCTCATCTCCATCTGAGAGTACCTTAGCCTGGATGTCATTGTCCATTATCACTATCAGCATTTTGGTCAAAGCCACTAAACAAGTCTTTATGAAGTTCCAAACTTTCCCAATCTAAGTTCCAAACTTTCCCACATCTTCCTGTCTTCTGAGCCCTCCAAATCTCTAGGAAGTTACAAACTTTCCCACATTTTCCTGTCTTCTTCTGAGCCCTCCAAACTGTTCCAGCCTCTGCCTATTACCCAGTTCTTAAATCACTTACACATTTTCAGGTATCTTTACAGCAGTGCCCCACTCCTGGTACAGGTATACTGTATTACTTTGCTCTCATGCTGCTAAAAGGACAGGGACCAGGTAATTTATAAAGGAAAGCTATTTAATTGACTCACAGTTCAGCATGGTTGGGGAGGCCTCAGGAAACTTACAATTATGGCAGAAGGAGAAGCAAACATGTCCTTCTTGATATGGTGGTAGCAAGAAGAAGTGTCAAGCAAAAGTGGGGGAGGGGGGAAGCCACTTATAAAACCATCAGAGCTCGTGAGAACTCTCTCACTGTCACAAGAACAGTATGAAGGTAACTGCCCCTATGATTCAATTACCTTCCACCAGGTCGCTCCCAGAACACATGGGGATTGTGGGAACTACAATTCAAGATGCGATTTGGGTGGAGACACAGCCAAACCTTATCATCTACCTTTGTTCATTTATCCGTCAAACATTTATCAAATGTCTGCAGTAAGTCAGGTTTTATGATAAGTTCTGGGACATAAGGCATTTAGTAAAAAGTGTTTTGGAACAAATGGATGAATACATAAAAAGAACATATCTGTTCTAAAGCACTTATATTCTAGGGCAGCATTCTCTAGCGTTTTTGGCTCCAGGTACTGGTTTCATGGAAGATAATTTTTCCATGGACAAGGTGACAGTGGGGGATATTTTCGGGATAATTCAAGCACATTGCATTTATCGTGCACTTTATCTCTATTATTATTACATTGTAACATATAATGAAATAATTACACAACTCACCATAATGTAGAATCAGTGGGAGCCCTGAGCTTATTTTCTTGCAACTGGACAGTCCCATTTAGAGGTGACAGGAGGCAGTGACAGATCATCAGGGATTCGATTCTTATAAGGAGCATGCAACATAGATCCCTTGCATGTGCAGTTCGCCATAGGGTTCACGCTCCTATCAGACTCTGATGCCACCGCTGATCTGAGAAGAAGTGGCACTCAGGTGGTAATGTAAGCAATGGGCAGTGGCTATAAATACAGATGAAGCTTTGCTCGCTCACCCACTGCTCACCTCTTGCTGTGTGGCCAGGTTCCTAACAGGCCGTGACCTGGGGGTTGGGGACCTCTATTCTAGGGGCTAAAGACATGTAAACCTTTTTGTATCAATTTTCTAGGGCTGTTGTAACAAGGTACTGAAAACTGGGTTGCTTAACCAACAGAAATGTGTTGTCTCACAGTTTTGAAACTAGAAGTCTGAGATCAGGGTGTTGTCAGGGTTGGTTCTTTCTGAGGGCTCTGAAATAGAATCCATTTAATTTGTGTTTCCTAGCTTCTTGTGGTTTTCTAGCCATCTTTGGTATTCTTTGGTTGGAGAAGCGTCACCTGTGTCTCAAACTTCATCTTCACATGGCATTCTTTCTGTGTGCCTGTCTCTGTCTAAATGCTCTCCTTTCAAAAGAGACTAGTAATATTGCGTTAGGACCTGCCATAATGACTATCTTAACTAATTACATACACAACTATTCTATTTCCAAGAAAGGTCACATTCTCAAGGACTGGAGTTTAGAACCTCAACATTTTAATTTTAGGGGGACACAATTCAACCTATAACACCTTGCAATAAAGTTATCTTTAATGTGATGAAAAGGGAATGGAATTGTAGGAACAGGTGGTGAATTTTACTTGTTGAGGGTCAGACAGTCTTTTTAGGTATGAAGAAGTTTTAGGCATTGTGCTTTGACATGGTGGGTGCTCAACAAATGCAATTGATTGCATTTTTAATTGATCTGGTATTTTAAAATACATTTGTCTTCAAAATCCTGTGTACCACAAAAATTTCTTGGAGAAGGCAAGCTCTTTTCAACATTTATCCTTGTGTTCAGTTTCATAGGAAAGCTATGCTAAAGATAGTAACATTCGTGCTATTTGCAAGAAAGATTGGCTTTGTAAAAGCAGTATTTATTCTTACCTATTCCTGCATGGTTCAAAAAAAGAAATGAAATTATATCCCCCTCTAATTTCCAAAGATTTAGAGGCTCCATTAATTTCTTTGGGTTTTTGAGTATCTTAGATTCGTCAGTCTAAGCTTTTTTTAAGGACAATGTCAGGTTGTAGTGTGTCTGGAATTGGTGGGTTCTTGGTCTTACTGACTCCAAGAATGAAGCCACGGACCCTCACGGTGAGTGTTACAGTTCTTAAAGGCGGCTTGTCTGGAGTTTGTTCCTTCTGATGTTCAGATGTGTTCAGAGTTTCTTCCTTCTGGTGGGTTCGCGGTCTCGCTGGCTCAGGAGTGAAGCTGCAGACCTTCACGGTGAGTGTTACAGCTCTTAAGGCGGCGCATCTGGAGTTGTTCGTTCCTCCGGTGGGTTCGTGGTCTCACTGGCTTCAGGAGTGAAGCTGCAGACCTTCGCGGTGAGTGTTACAGCTAATAAAAGCAGTGTGAACCCAAACAGTGAGCAGTAGCAAGATTTATTGCAAAGAGCGAAAGAACAAAGCTTCCACACTGCGGAAGGGGACCCGAGCAGGTTGCCACTGCTGGCTCCAGCAGCCTGCTTTTATTCCCTTATCTGGCCCCACCCACATCCTGCTGATTGGTCCATTTTACAGAGAGCCGATTGGTCTGTTTTACAGAGAGCTGATTGGTCCATTTTGACAGGGTGCTGACTGGTGCATTTACAATCCCTGAGCTAGACACAAAAGTTCTCCACGTCCCCACTAGATTAGCTAGATACAGAGTGTGGACACAAAGGTTCTCCAAGTCCCCACCAGAGTAGCTAGATACAGAGTGTCGATTGGTGCATTCACAAACCCTGAGCTAGACACGGGGTGCTGACTGGTGTGTTTACAAACCTTGAGCTAGATACAGAGTGCTGATTGGTGTATTTACAATCCCTTAGCTAGACATAAAGATTCTGGAAGTCCCCACCAGACTCAGGAGCCCAGCTGGCTTCACCCAGTGGATCCCGCATGGGGTCTGCAGGTGGAGCTGCCTGCCAGTCCCATGCCATGCGCCCACACTCCTCAGCCGTTGGGTGGTCGATGGGACTGGGTGCCGTGAAGCAGGGGGCGGCACTTGTTGGGGAGGCTCGGGCTGCGCAGGAGCCCACAGGTTGGGGGGAGGCTCAGGCATGGCAGGCTGCAGGTCCCAAGCCCTGCCCCGCGGAGAGGCAGCTAAGGCCTGGGGAGAAGTCGGGCACAGCAGCTGCTGGCCCAGGTGCTAAGCCCCTCACTTCCCGGGGCCGGCGGGGCCAGCCGGCTGCTCTGAGTGTGGGGCCTGCCGAGCCCACGCCCACCCAGAACTCGCGCTGGCCCACAAGCACTGGTGTGCAGCCCCGGTTCCCGCCCGCGCCTCTCTCTCCACACCTCCTGGCAAACTGAGGGAGCTGGCTCCAGCCTCAGCCAGCCCAGGAAGGGACTCCCACAGTGCAGCCGTGGGCTGAAGGGCTCCTCAAGTGTGGCCAGAGTGGGTGCCCAGGCAGCGGAGGCGTGGAGAGCGAGCGAGGGCTGCGAGGGCTGCCAGCACGCTGTCACCTCTCAGTAGCAACACATTGGACTAGGCTTTGGGTCAGGAAGATGGATTCTAATTCTCAAGTCACTTTCCTTGTCTTAGTCTATTTGGTCTGTATAACAAAATACCATAGACTGAGTGGTTTGTCAACAACAAAAACTTATTTTTTACAATTCTGGAGGTTGGGAAGTTCCAGACCAAGGAGCCAGCAGATTCAGTGTCTGGTGAGGACCTGCTTCCTCATAGATAGCTGTCCTTTCACAGTGAGGTCACATGGTGGAAAGGTATGTGGGGATCTCTCTGTGGTCCCTTTTATAAGGGTACTAATCCCAATCATGAAGATTCCACACACATGACCTAATTACCTTCCAAGGTTCCACATCCTAATATTATTACATTGGGGGTTAGGATTTTAACATATGAATTTGAGGGGACATTAACATTCATGCTATTGTACTCTCTTCATACTCAGCTTCACAACATGTAAGATAAAGGTATAGACTGTATCAGGGGTTGGCAAACTGCAGTTCATGGGCCAAATCCAGCCATCTGTCTGTTTTTCTAAATAACGGTTTATTGGAATGACATTCATTTAGGTATTATCTATAGTTGCTTTTGTGCTATGATGACAGAATTGAGTAGTTATTGCAGAGACAGTATGGCCTGCAAAGCTAAAATATTATTTGGCCCTTACAGAAAAAGTTCGCTGACTTCTGAATTATATGGTTGTTAAGGTTCTTCCTGGTTCATAGCACTCTATAGTTGACTGCAGGATCCTGTCAGAGAGTATAAAATGGAACTGAAACTGCCTTTGCAAAATTATGACAGTAAGAGAATCTGACATAGTTGACTGTATCTTGCTTCTAACTTCCAAGCTGTCCTTGGTCATTCCTGGCTATAGGCCAACCTAACTTAGGGAAGAATTTAGTTTATAGTTTACCCTTAAGGCAAGAATGATAATAACCCTTCCCCAAACTAAACCACCTTTCTAAAAACTAATGAAAGCCCACAAGGTTAGGAATATGAGAGGGGGCTGAATTCTGCTAAGAGGTAGGCATGGTTAAGTGATAACTGGCCTTGTTCCAGGGTCACAAAATTTATAATTGTTCATATAGATAACATCACTATTATAGAACCTAAGATTGGCCTTTTGAGATGGTTTTCAGACTTTTGGCTTCCTGATGACCAACTGACTCTACTCGGTCCCATGACTCATGACTCAACCAGTCTTGTGACTCCCACCCAGAGGCTGGCTCAGGGCACAAGAACTGTTTTCCATACCCCTACGATTTCACCCCCGGCTAATCAACATTTCCCATTCCCTAGCACGCTGCCCAGCAAACTATTCTTGAAAAACCCTAGGCCGGGTGCGGTGGCTCATGCCTGTAATCCCAGCACTTTGGGAGGCCTAGGTGGGTGGATCATGAGGTCAGAAGTTCAAGACCAGCCTGGCCAAGATGGTGAAATCCCATCTCTACTAAAAATACAAAAAATTAGCCGGGTGTGGTGGCATGAGCCTGTAATCCTATCTACTCTGGAGGCTGAGGCAGAGAATTGCTTAAACCTGGAGGGGCAGAGGTTGCAGTGAGCCGAGATCGTGCCATTGCACTCCAGCCTGGGCAACAGAGCGAGACTCTGTCTCAAAAAAAAAAGAAAAACCCTAACCTCTGAGCCTCCATGAGACTGATTTGCATGAGAAATCCGGAGCTCCCAAGTGACCGGCCTCACATTAATTATATTTTTTCTTTACTGCAATATTGTGGTCTCAGTGAATTGGTTTTTGTCTGTGCAGCAGGCAGAAAAAAACTGTTGGATGACTACAGAACTTATTTTAGATTAACATGATGGATATCTGAGGATGTGGTATTATAATTTGAGACATAGGGGATTTTTAAGAGTTAAGGAAGTCAGAAATGGGGGAAGGGACTTCTAAGCACAATAATAGTTTTGGGCCAGGTGCGGTGGCTCATGTCTGTAATCCCAGCACTGTGGGAAACCGAGGCAGGCGGATCACTTGAGGCCAGGAGCTTGAGACCAGCCTGGCCAACATGATGAAACCCCATCTCTACTAAAAATACAAAAATTAGCCGGGCATGGTGACAGGTGCCTGTAATCCCATCTACTCGGGAGGCTGCGGCAGGAGAATCTCTTGAACCTGGGAGATGGAAGTTGCAGTGAGCCGAGGTGGCACCACTGCACTCCAGCCTGGGTGACAGAGTGAGACTCTGTCTTAATAATAATAATAATAATGATAGTGATAATAATAATAGTTTTGTAAGATTTCATTTCCAAAAGAAAGTTTGGTGGCCCAACAGAAGAGGGAAATGAACATATAAATACTACAAATGTTATTGTATAGGGAACAGGATATTATGATTTATGACCTTAATTAGTGATCTTATGTCTCTTTCTACAGCTAACTAAGCATGTGAAATGAGAGGTCATTCAACCTTTTAGAGAAGAAGTCAGCAAACTTTTTCTTAAAAGACAAATACTAAATATTTTAGGCATTGCCAGCTATACAATCTCTGTCATACAAAGACTCATCTCTGTCATTGCAGCATGAAAGCATGACACAATATGTGAATAAATGAGCATTTGCTGTGTTTTGATAAACGATTATGAATACTGAAATTTGAATTTCATGTTATTTTCAGTATTCATGAGATATGTTTCTTTTGATTTTTTTTCAATGACTTAAACATGTAAAAATTATTCTTATCTCATGGGCTGTGTAAATACAGGTGACAGAGTAAATTTGGCCAGTGGGCCATAATTTGCAGACTCCTGTTTTAGTCTTAACATTCCTTGTGTGTAAAATGCAGATATAATTCCTCTACCAATCATTCAGTGTGGTTATGACTGAATGAGAAACATTTGTCCTTGAAAAGTTCTTTGCATGCAATAATATATTCAGATATAAGATATCATCCTTTTATAGTCACAAGACTTATTGAATTATCTACGGTTGCAGGATACACAATTCTCCTGGGAGTTGATGAGAAATTTATCTTTTTCATGAATAATTTTTGCTAAAGGAGGAGAAAAATAGGAATGTATCTTGCATATTTAATAAGTACAAGCATGATTCTATTATTCCAAATATTCCTAGAACATTGGTTGGTAAATCAAATAATTTCCTAAGCAGAAAAGGTTTTGAGCTGATTACCTCAACTTGGAAATCCTATTGTACTTTACTTTTACTATTCTCATTAAACTTATTATTTTCTATTTTATGAAGTTAGTTTATTGTACAGACTGGATGTGAGAAGGTGCAATCAGGAGTCAGCTTCATTATTATTTTTTAAAACAGCTTTATTGAAATACAAGTCAGGTATCATACAATTCACCCATTTAAAGTGTACAATTCTGTGGTGCTTAGTATGTTCACAGAATTGTACAGCTATCACCACAATCAATTTTAGAACATTTTCATTAGCTGGAAAAGGAACTCAATAACCATGAGTAGTCATTTCTCATTTCTGTCCTCCCCCCACCCTCTCTCCTACACTCTGGCTCCAGGCAATCACTTGTCTAGTTTCTGTCTCTGTAGCTTCATTATTTTCTAAGCACTACCTTCACCTACATTCTCTGGGTTCTCCTTCCCTATGGCAAAAGATTTCTTAGGCAATCTTATATGCCTTCAGGTATTAGTACAGTCTCATCATCAGGTGTTAAGAATTTCAGTTCAGCCTTGATCAAAACTCTAATCTCTCATTCAAGTCAACGTTTCTGTCTGGCCAACCTTCCTCCTAGGCCTGCCACTGATTCCTAAGTCCACCAGTGGGGAAGGGTCACAGACTCATTCTCTGCTCTGCCTTCTCCGCCTCTTCTCCCCAATTCATCTGTGTTCTGGCTCCTCTAGAGTAAAACATTGAGCATGTGTGTGAGAGAGAGAGACAGAAAGAGAGAGAGAGAGAATGAGAAAGAGCACGCGAGAGAGAGCATGTATATGTGTATATCAAGTATGTGTGCTAAATTTACGAAGAAAGGGCAAGTATTATTTGCCTGGTGCTGGTTTATTTGATTGCCAGTGGTTTCTTTCACGACAAGGCAACCTTTTGGCTCTTCCTCACATGGGGCACTTATAGGAACTCTTTGAGTACCCAATAAGGAGCACATTCTGCCCTCTTAGGCTCTTGACTTTCCCTTAGCTCCCGCCTATTGGCAGTACACTGCTGGCTTCCCTTCATCCTAGAGCAAGAGTCTTTTTAAGAGGACTCTGGTCCAGCTACATTTCTATGTGAGTACCTACCTCCTCTTCTCTCCACACACTCTGGGTTTCTCTCCTCCCATCTCCCTAAGGAATTTTCTTGCCAACCTTTCAGGTGGCTTGAGGAGAGAGCGGGGATAAATGTCACTCTATCCCTATAAATACCCTTCAAAGTATTTTCTGTCTTCCTTATAGAATCTCTGGGCTTTCTTTTATTGTGGCTGAAGGTTTTTGATGAGCTAAGAGTTACTACTAGACTGGTTGAGTTACCTTTTAGCATGTCCTTCAGACATGTGTCTAGCACACCTGTGTTAAAGGCATGGGCATTACTTACCCATCAGGGTCAGCACCAGGTCTCCAGGAGATAACGAGAAATTGCTGTTTCATTGGTATATAGCTATTTGTTTACCCAGACATATTTCCTTGTACTGTATTCATAAGCAATCTGAGGGCAAATCTTTTAATTTTTTTTTCAGTTTATTACTTGTTCAATGAATAAGTAGACATTCAGTCCTCTAATTGCTAATTAAATTAGGATAGAATGTGCCAAGTTTTATAGTAGGTGTTGGGGATATAGCAAAGATAACAAAGACAGAGCCCATGACTTTAAAGTTCTATTTTAATGGGGTAGATATATATTAAAGAAGCACAAAAACCTACAGTTAATTTCAAATGTCGATAAGTGCTATAAAATGAAAATGGAGAGTCCTGTCAGAAGGCATAAATGGAGTGGAGTGAGATGAGGATAAAGAAGCAGTTGGGGTCTGACCATGCAAAGAACTGCAAGGCACTCAAGAGGATCTGGATTTTTATCTTAAGAGCAATGGAAAGCCTTTGGAGGGTTTTAAGTACAGGAGCATTGTGTTCCCATTTTCATGCCCAGGTGGTTCAGATTCAATAACTTTTTGGCATAGAGGACATAGATAACAAATATAGGAAAGGTCACTCATCAACAGAGGGCAATGCCTCAGTTTCAGTCCCACAAATGTGCTGCAAATCCTACTGCTGAAGTCATGCTTCCAAAAACTTATTATGCTCCCTGCTGATCTGAGACTGGATTTGATCAGATGGAGCTGTGTTTAACGGACAGTCCTCTTCTCTGCAGAAACATTTTGGTGCAGTCCTGCAGATTTCAGATAACCTAATGGCGAGAATTCTGTTCTTTCAGTGGGAAACCATAGCAACAGGCCACTTAGGAGGCACACTATATAATCTATCAGTTCTTCACTTAGTATTCTGCAGTCCTGAAATAGTCATCATTGCCTAATATGAGTATGCAAAAGGTCAGGCAAATATAAGCCCCATGACAGTGCAGTTCTCTCTCTAACCACAGGGTAGGGGCAGGGAAGGCATCCTCTGTTGGAGGCAAGAATCAGATTTATTGGGGCCAGGAAGGAGAAAGGATTTGGGACCAGCAGCTCTTTGTTTTAATACAAATTGTAAACCAATCTTTAATCTCCAAGTACATAGAATTGCTCCTTTTCTAAAACCATATACATAGATAAACTCGGTATTGTACTTGGTACAATAAATGCTAAACTGCAAGATTTAGGGTTCAGAACTTTTATGTCCTAGCATTTGCGATGCCACAGCACATCTCATCTGCTTTAGGTGAAAAATAATAATCCATAAGCCCTTTGATAATTGCATGTAGGATTCAGGACTACAAAGAGCCAAAATTTCCAGCTTAGTATCCATCAAAGCATATAATTTAAAAGGATCTTTGGTAAAAAACAGGTGGAAATGGTAAGCTCTTTAGGGAAGAGGATTCAAAACAGTTGGTCACCGTGTAATTTGGTTAGTATTTGGTAGGTGGGAAATGGAGAGCCATAGAAAGAACAAAAAAAGAGAGAGGAAAAGGAAAAGGATCTTTTTGGGCTTCCCACTATGCTAGTAAGACTTTTGGAAATGCATATATTTATATATATACACATATTACTACTACTTTGGTAAGCTGTCTGAGGGCAAGGCTTCTTTTACTTGCCCTCAGATTGCTTACCATAGTTGTAGTAATTAAGTAGTAAGGTATTTATATATATATGTTTGTATATATAAAGCACATCTTAAGGTGCCACTTTCTTTTTCTTTTTAAACCCTAACTGGAAAAGTTTTCCCTTTTTCTTTCTCCCCTGTGATCTCACTGGGTCTTGCATTTCCATTTTGATTTCTGGTGCTTGGCACTGGTACCATTTTGTGAAGTGGTTCTCCGAGCAGCCATCCCTAAGTGCTCCAGTGGGCTGTATTCTACATCTATCACCCTCTCCCTAATGCAAGCACCACAAAGCCTGGTGGCTAAGAATATTTACCTACCACCATTGTTGATTCACAGCATTGCTTTTTCAATGGCTCACTAAGAAGACCTTTAAAGAGATCACACAAGTTACATGGACATGACACCATGGCCAGAGGCCTAGGGGAACAGAGGGATGAACCCCAGTGTAAAATGGACTTTTGCTAGGCGGACTGCACCTGAAGTTTAGAAAGGGAGAAATCAGAGCTCCTGGATATGATGCCCAGAGGTATTTAGTTTGCTTCACTTATCTATCCTTTATTCTTTCATTTATTGAACAAATATTCTTTGAGCTTCTATTTGCCTGGTGTTGTGCTAAGTATTGGGGACACAACAGAGAACCGAATAGACGTAGTTCCTACCCAAAGAATATCATGGTCTGCTGTGGAAACAAATAGGTAGGCAATTAGAATACAGTGTGATGAGGATCATGAGCCTTGGTCATGTGATTTTTTTTTTTTTTTTTGAGACGGAGTCTCGCTCTGTCACCCAGGCCGGAGTGCAGTGGCGCAATCTTGGCTCACTGTAAGCTCCGCCTCCTGGGTTCATGCCATTCTCCTGCCTCAGCCTCCTGAGAAGCTGGGACTACAGGTGCCCGCCACCACGCCCAGCTAATTTTTTTGTATTTTTAGTAGAGACGGGGTTTTACCGTGTTAGCCAGGATGGTCTTGATCTCCTGACCTCATGATCCACCTGCCTCGGCCTCCCAAAGTGCTGGGATTACAGGCATGAGCCACCGCGCCGGCCAGTCATGTGATTTTATGTGTGTGAGAAATAAACTTTTCTTGGTGTAAGCCACTGAGATTTTATGGCTGGTTGTTGCTACAGTATAGCCTATCTTATCATAGCTAACAGGCTGTATCTGGATGAAGAGGGATTATGCCAGCCTAAGTAATCTCTTAAGTCTTGTTTTTTCATGCTTCAGGAAGGAAGAGCTTTCAGAGGCCAGGATTCATTTCACAAATTGATCTCTAGCCACAATATTGTAGAAATTGGCCTTTATTTCTGTCTTACTAAGAAAGAAAGCTAGGATGGGTATTCCTTCTGTTTACCTTATATTTATGGTCTTCCTGTGCTTTAGCTGATTTTGGCATCTGAGGAAATTTCACACCATCAATTCTCATAAACCAAGGAGGGAGTTCTGTTTTTTTCCCAGCTTCCATGTGCCTGCTTGATACAAATACAGCTGAGTAATTTTTCCCTACTTCTTGCCCTTCTAGAGCACCAAAGATGTCTTTACTTTAACATTATTTTTTTTTCATATTGTGCAACATTTTCAAGCAACAAGAGAAATTACCTACAGCTGCCTATCAGCAGAGCTGGGGCAAAGAGATTACAAAAGAAGTTTTATTTTAAATGAAATTGAACTAGTTTCTTCAACACAAAATATGCAGGCTGTCTCTTCCAGCCGTTTGCCGGAAGGGGGCAGTATAAGAACATGGTTTGCTCATCCCTTACTGCACCAACTCATTTAAGAATCTGCATTTCAGAGTGTTTATATTAGGAATCACACTAAGTGTTTTGTGAAATTATTTTTACATATATTTCCAGGGCTGAGAAATTTCAGATCACTCTGAAAAAAAAAAAAAAAGACCCAACATGTATGAGAGTTTTTTAATGGACTTGGTTTATACCCCTGAAGACCAAAGTGGATTTCTTTTCTTTTCTTTTCTTTTTTTTTTTTTTTTAAGCTGAAAGGTTGGACAAAATGTAGGCTGGAGGAAGACCAGGCACATGAATTTAAGCCCATACTGGGCTTTGTCCTGTTTCTTCTACTCTTGGTGGAATGGTTAATGCAGAGTGAAAACTATTTGCAGAATTTGGCTTTCTCATATCCTTTCTCTGACTAGAGGCAGCTAAAACTCAGCAGTCCTTTAAAAAGGATTCCTAAATCAGCAGGAATTCAGCATATTCAAGTGCACCAACAACTAGATATTTTGGAGTAGAAATGCTGAATCTGACAGGTGTGGTGGAAACAACAGTGGCTTCTGAGTCTGTCGGTGAAAGTCTGCGTGGACTTCAGCTTCTTCTTTATTAACTACAGGGAATGAATAAGAATCTCTGTGACCCTTTTCATATTTGAATATCTATGATTCCCAAATCTGGAATTATTATTCTACTACTATTATTACTAATACTACTGCTACTGTAAATGACATTTTTTACACTATTAATATCTGCAAGGGATATTAATGAATGCTTCCCATTCATTATGTCCTTCGGTTTTTACAGCAATACAATGAGGTAAACATTATCAACCTGATTTTATAGGCTACAAAGCTGAGGATCAGAGAAGTTTAATGAATTGTCCAAGGTCACAAAGCTAGCAAAGGGTGAGAACTTGATCTAGATCCAAATATTCTGACTCCAAAAGTCTCTATCTATGCTTAACCTTTGCTATGCTATTTTTTTTCTTTTAAATTCTAGCACTTGTCTCTTTCTTTGGTCTCTGACATACCCATGCGTGGTGCCAGGCTAATATGATTACTGTCTTTGGCCACTAGCCTTTGCCTCTGCCCATCCCAGTTTCTAAGGCTCCCACTACCCGCTTCCTGTATATCTAAATATTATTCATTCTTCAAGTTCTAGTTTATGCCTGTGCTCTTGCCTGACTCCTCTAGCCCATGTGAATCTGTTTTTCTCCTGGAATTTTATTGCACTTATAAACCATTCTATATAATTTAGACTCAACTCGATCTTGTCTCTCATTTTGCTCTGTGTTTTAAATAAGTTGGCTTCGTCAACATTAACCATAGTGCAAGGCTCCTGAGGATGGAAAACACATCTTAGTCCTTTTAAGCTCCTGCTATGAAGAGTGCAGGGTTGCATAACAAGTTGGGGATCAATAATTTCTTCTTGTTTGCTAGAGATAGACCTCAGGCAAAAATGATCTCTTTTACTTCCAAAAATTATGGCAGTCTCTGAGAAAAATAGTTTTCTAGTCTTGCTTTAAAAACAAAACTTAAAACAAAACAACAAAAACCTAAGAAATTTCAAACCTCCCTGGCCAATATTGTTACTTATTTCACAAGTTGAACAATCAGAAATTATTATTGTTATTATCATTACTATCATATAAATGGTTAACATTTATAGGTTATTATATTCCAAGCATTGGGCTTAGTTGTTTTACATGAATTTTATTTCTGTATTCAAAATAGCACTATCAGGAGAGCAAGTCTCTCACTTTATAGACAGTATAGCAGGTTTAGAGAGGTTGAATAATTCATATAAGCTCTCACAGAGCTGGTTAGTGGCAGAACGAGGACTATAGCCTATTTTTTTTTTTTTTTTTCCTGATTTCAGGCCTGGTTTTCTTGTGTTTGGCTTAATTGCACCGTATTGCAAATTTGCTTGTTCCTACAAATGACAATGCATGTCTGTTTTTCAAACATACCTGTTCCCCTCCACCTAGAAAACTGTCTAGCTTATTATTTTTAGATCTATATTTTGAATACTCATCTCCAACCAAGTGTCCAGTGGGAATTTGGCCGTCCTCATGATAGTAGACTGAATTAGGGTTCTCCAAGGATGTCTACATCCTAGTCCCTGGAACCCATGAGTATCGCAAATGTTGCAGATGTTGCAGAAAGTTTGCAGAATGTGGTTAAGAGTCGTAAGATGGAATTATCCGACATCATTCAGTGGACCTTGAAGATAACCCTAATGGCCCTTATAAGAGGCAGGCAAGAAGGTCAAAGACAGGAGAAGGCTGTGTGATCATGGAAGTGGATATTGAAGCGATGCTGCCAGGAGTTCAAGAATGCTGCAGCTGTTAGAAGCTGGAAGAGGCAGGAAACAGATGTGCCTCTGGAGCCTTTGTAAGGATAGCCTTGCCAACATCTTGATTTTAGCCCCTTAAAACACGTGTTGACCTCTGGTCTCCAAAGTATAAGAGAATAAATTTGTGTTATTTTAAGCTGCTGAGTTTGTAATTTTTTAAAAATAACAGCAATAGGAAACTAGTACTCTAAGAGTTCCATTGGATATACACACTTTCATGGCCTGAGGAGCAGGACTGGGTCCTATTGCTTATACTAAACCCTTACTCTTGCCTCTTGGAGCTACAGGGGATGAATCCATCTGAAAGGAGTGAAGAAACTAGGGCCAGCTCTAGATGCTGTCTAGTGTGTAGGCAGTAATAAGTGGGCAGTACAGGAGAAAACTGCAATCATACCCTCAATCCACTGGTTTTTTTTTTTTAATTTTGACAAAGTGGGGGAAAGCTGATGGGACAAGATGTGACTTCATAATGTACCATGGAATGAGATGGGCTTACTGTTTGAGGGCTTTAATGAAGGTAGTTCTTTATTTTGTTGTGTTTGTTTTTGACCCCTTAGTAGATGATGTAGTTTGGGTATTTAGTCGCCCTAAATCTCATGTTGAAATGTAAACCCCAGTGTTGGAGGTGGGGCGGGATGGGAGGTGTTTGGGGCATGGGGGTGGATTCCTCACGATAGGCTTGGTGCTGTCCTTGTGATAGTGAGTGAGTTCTCCAGAGACCTGGCTGTTTAAAAAATGTGTAGCACCGGCCGGGCGCAGTGGCTCATGCCTGTAATCCCAGCACTTTGAGAGGCCGAGGTGGGCGGATCACGAGGTCAGGAGATCGAGACCATCCTGGCTAACACGGTGAAATCCCGTCTCTACTAAAAATACAAAAACAAAATTAGCGGGGCGCGGTAGCGGGCGCCTGTAGTCCCAGCTACTCGGGAGGCTGAGGCAGGAGAATGGCGCGAACCCGGGAGGCGGAGCTTGCAGTGAGCCGAGATCGCGCCGCTGCACTCCAGCCTGGGGGACTGAGCGAGGCTCCGTCTCAAGAAAAAAAAAAAAAAGTGTGTAGCACCTCCTCTTCTCTCTCTTGCTCCACTCTCACCACATGAGACGACTGCTCTCCCTTCACCTTCCGCCATGATGGTAAGTTTCCTCAGAAGCCCTCACCAGAAGCAGATGTGGGCACCACACTGCTTGTACTGTTTGCAGAACAGTGAGTTAATTAAATCTTTTTTTTTTTTTTAAATAAATTACCCAGCCTCAGGTGTTTCCTTGTAGCAATACAAATGGCCTACGACAGTAGAATTCTTTTTGTTTGGATTTAAATGTCTGTTTTCAAGATAACTACCACCCAGACCCTCGATTTTAGCACAAGGTGCTGTGGCCATCTGTCATCCTTAAGCTGCCTACTTTTCCTTTTGTTCGTGAGCCGCGGAAGATAGAGAGTTGCTGACCCTGCTTTTGGGCACCAATATTATGCATTCTTTTAAAGTATGTAATAAATATCCACCTGGGAGGCATGCTTGGTTTTGGAGGACAAGGAATAATGCTGAACTACTTGAGTTTGACAATGACAAACAGAACCCACAGCTGTTACGAGCTTTGTTGAGGAGTTAGCAAGCTAAACCTTGATGAAATCTTTTCGGAGGACATGCCAGTGAGGTCATCCATCAAGGCTGCTCCATTCCGTTTTTTTCCCGTAGAGCTTAGCTGCCAAATCAGAATCGGAGAATTGTGAACAACCTCGGGAAATCATCTAGAAGCTGTCTCACACAATGATTAGGAACAAAGTTTTGTTCAGGAACTTTCAATTATTAGTTGTATGACCTTGGATAAGTCACTGAACTTCTCTGAGCCACAGTTTCTCCATCTATAAAATGAGGATAATTATAGTTTCTCACTTACACAAAAATTTTACCTTAGTATCTAGCACATAGGGGCCCATCAAGACCTTTGCAGTTACAAATAGCAGAAACACAATCCAAACTAGTTAAGTAAAAGGAATGAAACTGAACATCGAAGACTAGACCTGGGTTTAGTACTTCTAAGTTCCATAATTTAAAGAATATGATTAGAGAGACACATTCATTTCTGGACAGGTTATCTCCCTGCAGGGGGCAAGGAAAGATTGCTTAGCAATCCTGGGAAAGGAAATAAACCTTTTCCTCTAAGAATGCTGGGTGAACAGGGCTAAGGAGGCCCTGACTTGGCCCCTCCATGATCCATGAATCATAGAAAGTAATTTGAAGGATAAATGTGTTCTGATTGGCCAAGCCTCTGTTTCACATTGGTTTGAATTCCTTTTGCTTGCAAGGAACAGAAAAACAAATTCAAACTGTTTGCAACAAGAAAGAAAATCTATATACTCATGATAGATTGGATTTCGAGTGAAGATCAGTCTACAAACTGTGTCATCAAGCATCGGATTTCTTCCTGTCTCCTCACTCTTTGTCCTATGTCATTGCCTCATTGTTAGGTTCATGGCCCTGGCTACTGACGTTCTCCCTTGACAGGGTCAAAATGATTTCACAGCTTACACCATATGATCTCTATTAACAGAGGAGATCTCTTTTAGTGCTCCCACATCATTTCTGGCATTCACTCTCTCTCTCTTTGACTGGCTGGCATTGGGTCACATGTCTCCCCTTGAACCCATCTCTGGGGCCTGGAGGATGGGATACAGAAACTGTATTAAGCCAAATGTAATTCATTCATTCACCTTGGAACATGACTAAGAACGGGAAGATGAGTACTCAAGAAAGAAAATCAGAATTATTTGGTGGGGGAAAGGGAAGAAAATGCTGGGGAGAAAGGTATTGTGCTAGCACAAATGCAGTGCAGATGACTCGTAATGGTTTTCTTATTTATAAGATGGGTTCTGTTACTAGAAAGAAGATGAAGGGATATTGAGGAGGTAAAACCGTTAGCTATTCGTGACACAGTCAATAATTGTTACTCATTATATTAGGATATTATCCATCCATTCATTTTATAGAAAGTGGGGTCCAAAAGATGCTGTGACTTCATCAAGGTAGCAGAGGTAATAAGTGGCCAAATTGGTACTAATATATTCATCAATATATTATTATTATTATTTTGAGATGGAGTCTCTATCGTACAGGCTAGAGCACAGTTTCACCATCTTGGCTCACTGCAGCCTCTGCCTCCCGGGTTCAAGCGCTTCTCCTGCCTCAGCCTCCAGAGTAGCTGGGACTACAGGTGTGCACCACCATGCCCAGCTAATTTTTTTTCTTTTTTTGTATTTTTAGTAGAGACGAGGTTTCACCATGTTGGCCAGGCTCGTCTCGAACTCCTGACCTTAGGTGATCCACCTGCCTTGGCCTCCCAAAGTGCTGGGATTGTAGGCATGAGCCACCGTGCCTGACCCATCAATATATTTTTATGAAAAGAAGATATAGGAAGTACATAGAAGGGCCTCAATGTTCAACCTGGATGTGGCATTAAGTAGGAGAAACTGCACAAGCATAGACAAAAATACTGAGAAAGGATAAATGATATTTCTTTTTTGTTTTTGAGACTGGGTCTTGTTCTGTCACACAGGCTGGAATGTAGTGGTGTGATCATAGCTGACTGTAGCCTTGACCTCCTGGGCTCAATCCATCCTCCCATTCCAGCCTCTAGAGTAGCTGGGATTACAGGAGCATGCCACCATGCCTGGCTAATTTTTGCTTTCTTTTTTTTGTAGAGACAGGATTTCACCACATTGCCCAGGCTGGTTTCGAACTCCTGGGCTCAAGTGATCCTCCTGCTTTCACCTCCCAAGGTGCTGGGATTACAAGTGTGAGACACCGCACTTGGCTGCAAAACCAGATTTCTAGAAAGCACAGTTGTCTTTTAGAAGGGAGATCTGACAACTATTCTTCTGGTGTTTTACTTGAGGATCCATAGTCTAGAGTTTGGGAAATCACTGACACCATTAACTCAACAGCCCTGAGGCATGTTCTTTGCCTTTAGCCACTTCCAGCTTCTCCCTTAGTGAGGTGGGCTAGTTAGACATGTGGCTTCTTTTTTTGAATCCATTTTCATTTTTTCTTTTCAAACATTCTTGCTCTCTTTCATAAGCAGTGCCTATATCAATTTGTGGGAAACCATTTTAAAATTTAATTCATCTCAGAATAATGAGGATCAAGGACCCATCAGCGTTATAAAGAAAATGATTACATAACCTAAAGTCATCTAAAACATTTCATGCTGAAATAAGAAATGATGAATATATCCCCAAAAGGGGTACTGAAACCATGGTCAGTGTAGGATGAGTTTGACCAGTGGGTGACTAGACTAGACCATGTGGGAATGGCAATTGGACATAAGGCAGTTGCTGGAGCAACCAGAGGAAGAACCAGGCAGATGGGACCTCATATTTATAGAGTATAGTGGCAGGTGGCAGGTCTTAATCTTGGCTAGTTTTTGAAAGGATGGATATTTGTTTGAAACAATGTTATAGCAGGCAGGCAGATAGTACCTGTGGGAAAATTTGGATTTTTTTTTTGTTTTTGGCCTTGATATCCTTTGTACCTAGTATAGTGCTTATCATATAGTAAAGTCTTAATGTTTCCTTAAAAAAAATCGACATTTAGGATGCAGAAAGGCAGCTGGCATGAAGGAAATTTGGTAGCTGGGAGAGAGGTAACACATCAATAGACAGGTTTCCTTGGATTCAGGACTTTCAGTGGTAAAACTGAGATGATCCTGGGTGTAACAGCATGGTTGCTCACCCTAGCTCATGTGGATGAATTCAGAGAGGATAGTAAGAGTAAACAGCATCCCTTCTCAACTTCCTACATGCCATATCTGGTTCAATTCAAGGTATATGGACAAGTGTGGGACCAATTTACTTGACTTAGATCACCTCTAGTTTGTGGCTTCTCTGGGATGAGAGGTGAGGCTTCTATTAAGTCTCAAGTTGCTTCAGAAAAACCAATCGGTGTCCAGGTTATCATGATCAAAATGGCCATGAGAGACATGCAGTATGCATTGATTCTTGGCCCAACAGAGCACATATCATTTGGTTGTTAATAATTTGGTCTTTGGGGTCAAAGGGACCTGGGTTTTCACCCCTGACTTCACATAATAGATTAGGTGAGTTACTTATTTCTCTGTTACTTCATCTGTGAAATGGGCATAATAGTCCCTACATCAAAGGGCTATTATAAAGCCTAAGTACTAAGTGCTTTATATTCTTACTATCTAAGTGTAAAGCACTCAGTACAGCACCAGCCTCATAGCAGAAGACCAATTAATGATAGATAGATGCTATCCTATGATAAAGCTTTCCCATCTGCTTATGTGGGCTTAATGATAATACCTTAATATTTTCTAAACACAACCCTAGGTTTGAGGAGAACCCAAGGGTGTACATGGTCCAGAAAATAAATGAATTTGATTAAGACAAGCTAGTACATAAAATATGAGAAAATAACTCAAATTTAGAGTATTTTATGCACCCATTGAAGTCTGATAGGGTTGTACATTGTATGAATTATTAAAAAGCAATTCAAATCTGGAATGTTTGTGATTAGTATACTTTTACTGAAAAAAGATAACTATAAAATATAAACTTATAATTTAAAATCTTTTTTTCCTAAAAGATGTACCAGTATGGTACCTCATATAAAAAGTACCTTATATAAAACCTGTCTATTAATATATTACATCTCTCCCAGCTACCAAATTTCCCTTATGCCAGCTGTCTTTCTGCCTTATATAAAAATTATTTATATAAGCTTTCCTGAAGATAGGAAAAATAATTCCATGCCTCAAAGAATTTATATAAATTCATTGTAACTGTCTTTCCAATTTATTGACGATAATTAATGTTAACTTTGATGGGAATATGATTACTGTTATCTACCTAAGTGAATATATTCATTTCCAGAAAAGCAGATCAACCAGGTGTTTATGAACCATGAGTTTGCTTCAGCATTAAATGGGAGGTCTGCTAGTGGGTTTTGCTCTCCTTTCTGCTCCTAATTATCTGTAGTCTTAAACAGGTCACTTGTGCTCTTGTGTATAACTTTCTCATTTATTACTTTTATTTTGGGGGGGATGGGAGAAGGATAAAACGACATATTAAATGTTTACTCTGGGCTGGACATGGTGGCTAATGCCTGTAATACCATCACTTTGGGTGGATCACCTGAGGTCAGAAGTTCAAGACCAGCCTGACCAATATGGTGAAATCCCATCTGTACTAAAAATACAAAAATCAGCTGGGCATGTGTCATGCCCGTCCATGTGAAGAGACCACCATACAGGCTTTGTGTGAGCAATAAAGCTTTTTAATCACCTGGGTGCAGGTGGGCTGAGTCTGAAAAGAGAGTCAGCGAAGGGAGATGGGGTGGGGTAGTTTTATAGGATTTGTGTAGGTAGTGGAAAATTACAGTCAAAGGGGTTGTTCTCTGGCGGGCAGGGGCGGAGTTCACAAGGTGCTCGGAGAGGAGCTTCTGAGACTCATTGTCCAGGGGAAGGAATTTCACAAGATAATGTCATCAGTTAAGGCAGGAACCGGCCATTTTCACTTCTTTTCTGATTCTTCAGTTGCCTTAGGCCATCTGGATGTGTACGTGCAGGTTTGGGCTCAGAGGCCTGACATCCCTGTCTTCTTATATTAATAAGAAAAATAAAACAAAATAGTGGTGAAGTGTTGGGGCGGCAAAAATTTTTGGGGGTGGTATGAAGAGATAATGGGTGATGTTTCTCAGGGCTGCTGTGAGCGGGATTAGGGGTGGCCTGGGAACCTAGAGTGGGAGAGATTAAACTGAAGAAAGATTTTTGGGTAAGGGGTGATATTGTGGGGTTGTTAGAAGGAGCATTTGTCATAGAATGATTGGTGATGGCCTGGATGCGGTTTTATATGAATTGAGAAACTAAACAGAAGACACAAGGTCCGAATAAGAGAAGGAGAAAAACAGGTATTAAAGGACTAAGAATTGGGAGGAACCAGGACTCAATTAGAGAGTGTCCAAAGGGGTTCAGCATAATTACTTGCTTGGTTGGTGAGTTTTTGGGCTCTATCCTTGAGTTTTTTTTTTTTTTTTTTTATGTTGTCATATACCAGGCCAGGTTGATTTAGGTAAAAACAACACTCTTCATTTAAAAATATACAGAGTCTTTCTTTTTCAGCATTGAGTAAGTCGAGGCCTCAGCGGTTTTGGAGGAAAGAGAAATGCAAAGCCAGCAACTGTTTGTTAAAGAAGGATTAGAACGGCTAGGAGAGAGTGAGTGAGATTGATAGTGTGGTGGAGATAGCCGGGGAGAGGTAAAGGGTGGAGAATAAGAGTGAGTATAAAAGAAAAGAATAGGACTTCATCAGGGTCAAAGTATTGGAGAGTGCCCTGTCAGCAAAGATCATCTATCCACTCCAAGAGGGAGTCAAGAGTGGTGGATTGGGGATAGTACCAGGAGATATCCTCTACGATGGTTTGGAGGAAACGTGTAAACCAGCAATGTAAACAGGGGCAGGGCATTTATGACTAGTTGAGAATGGTGAATAGGAGTATGACTAGACAGAAGATAGGAGGGATGACAAATTTTTTGGTGTGCAGTCCAAGTAGTGGGGGTGATTGCGTAAAGCCCTGTTGCAAAAAGTAGGGTAAGGACTAAGACCTAATAGAATGAAGGGATGTATTAGGCTCATAAGGGTTATTACTGCTCTTCAGAAATGCGAGTGAGTTTAAGGGAAGTAGGGGAGAGTATCTGCGACTTCCAGGAGGAAGAGGAGAGATCAGGCTGGCTGTCCGATGGACATGCTTTATTCTGGAGTTGTGAACCTAATGGGGAGGGTCCTGCAGGTGGATGGCAGTTGGGGTACTATAGATGACTAAGTAGCATCTGGTCCATCGAGGCTGTAGAGTTTGAGGTGTCAGATTCTTAATAAGAACTGATTGTCCAGCTAGGGTGTCTTCATATGGCTGGGAATCTGGAGTAGGCAAGAGAAGATTAGCAACTCGGCAAATTTCCTGTCTAGCCTGCTGGAGGACTGGAAGAGAGTCGCTTAGAGGGCTGGTGTCTGGGACGAGGTTGGGGCTGAGCAAGAAGATGAATTGTGTCTGACAGAAGGAAAGAAATGACCACGGTGGCCTTCTCAGACCCTGTGGGAAAGGCCTCTATCTATCCAGTGAAAGTGTCTTTCCAGACCAAGAGGTATTTTAGTTTCCTGACTCGGGGCATGTGAGTAAAGTCAATTTGCCAGTCCTGGGCAGGGGCAACTCCTCAAGCTTAATGTGTAGGGAAGGGAGGGGGCCTGAGAAATCCCTGAGGAGTAGTAGAATAGCAGATGGAACACTGAGAAGTGATTTTTTGAGGATAGATTTTTACCATGGAAAGGAAATGAGAGGTTTTAAGAGGCGGGCTAGCGGCTTGTAACTTACATGGAAGAGGTTATGAAATGACGACAGAATAGAATGGGCCTGTGAGGCTGGAAGGAGATTTTTTTTTGGTCTAAGAATCATCTGCCTCGAGTGGGGAGGGACTGATAGGTGGAAACTTCAGTGGGAGAGTAAATAGGAGTGACTGATGAGTAGGAGAAAAACTGGCCATGAGGGACAGAAGTAGGAATACTGGCTGCTTCTTTAGCTGTCTTATCAGCATAATTGTTGCCTTGAGCAGTGGGGTCTGATGCCTTTTGATGGCCTTTGCAGTGAATGACCTTAGCTTTTTTGGGAGTAGAGCAGCTTTAAGAAGAGTTTTTTTATTAAGGAGGCATTAATGATGGAGGACCTTGTGTAGTGAGAAAACCTCTTTTAGTCTATACAAACAGCATGGTGGTGCAGGAGATGGAAGGCATATTTAGAATCAGTATAAATGTTGACACGCAGTCTTTTTGCAAGAGTGAGGGCTCGAGTTAAGGCAATGAGTTTGGCTTTCTGAGAGGCAGTGGAGTGGGGCAGAGTGGTAGCCTCAATGATAGATGTGGAAGACACTATAACATAGCCTGCCTTTGCCAGTGATTGGTGATTGGGCCTGGAAGAACTGTCATCAATAAACTAAGTGTGGTCTGGGTGGGGAACAGGAAAGAGGGAAATGTGGGGAAATGGGGAGAATGAATGGTTTAGTTAGGATGGCAATACCAGGTATCCAAAGGCAAAAGTACCTAACCATGCCTAGGAAGGAAAGGAGTTGTTGCTTTGTAGAAGGGGTTGGGGTTTGCAAGATTAGCCAGACACGATCAGCAGGGAGAGCACGTGTTTTCATGAAGGATTATGTCGAGATAGATAATGGATGAGGAAGAAATTTGGGCTTTGGAGGGGGATGCGCGAATAGGTGTTGGAGGAGCAGGAGGTTGTCCTGTTGGGAAGATTTGTAGGAGGGGTATAAAGTAGAAGGTTATCAAAATATTCATTAAGGTGAGAAGTAGATGGTTGGAAAGAAAGTAAATCATGAGAAAGGGCTTGACTGAAGTAATGGGGGCTGTCCATGAAGCCTTGCGATAGTAAGCCCAGGTAAGCTGCTGAGACTGGTGGGTGTCAGGGCCAGTCCAAGTGAAAGTGAAGAGAGGCTGGGATGAAGGGTGTAAAGGAATAGTAAAGAAAGCATCTTTGAGATCCAGAACAGAATAGCGGGTTGTGGAGGGAGGGATTGAGGACAGGAGAGTATATGAGTTTGGCACCACGGGGTGGATAGGCAAGACAATTTGGCTGATAAGGTGCAGATCCTGAACTAACCTGTAAGACTTGTCCGGTTTTTGGACAGGTAAAATGGGGGAATTGTAAGGAGAGTTTATAGACTTTAAAAGGCCATGCTGTAGCAGGCAAGTGATAACAAGCTTCAATCCCCTTAAAGCCTATTGTGGGATGGGATACTGGCGTTGAGCTGGGTAAGGGCGATTAGGTTTTAATGGGATAGTAATGGGTGTGTGATCAGTTGCCAGGGAGGGAGTAGAGGTGTCCCATACCTGTGGGTTAAGGTGGGGGGATACAAGAGGAAGATGCGAAGGAGGCTTTGGGTTGGGAAGAAAGGTGGCAATGAGATGTGGCTGTAGTCCAGGAATAGTCAGAGAAGCAGATAATTTGGTTAAAATGTATTGGCCTAATAAGGGAACTGGGCAGGTGGGGATAACTATAACAGACTGCATAAAAGAATGTTGTCCAAGTTGGCACCAGAGTGGGGGAGTATTAAGAGGTTTAGAAGCCTGGCCATCAATACCCACAACAGTTATGGAGGCAAGGGAAACAGGCCCTTGAAAAGAAGGTAATGTGCAGTGGGCAGCCTCCATATTGATTAAGAAGAGGACGGACTTACCCTTCACTGTAAGAGTTACCCAAAGCATCTGCGATGGTCCAGGAGGCTTCCAAGGCAATTGGCCAGTGTCAGTTTTCAGCTGCTAAGTTAAGAAGATCTGGGAAGGAGTCAATCAGAGAGCCTTGGGCCAGAGTTCCAGGGGCTCTGGGAGTGGCTGCTGGGCAAGTTGGACAGTCTGATTTCCAGTGGGGTCCTGCACAGATGGGACATGGCTTAGGAGGAATCCCAGGCTGTGGGCATTCCTTGGCCCAGTGGCCAGATTTCCCACACTTGAGGCAAGATCCTGGGGGAGGAGGTCCTGGAGGAATGCCTGGCCACTGTGGTTTAGGCATTTTGAAGTTCTTGTATGCTGGAGATGTGGCTGGGGTTTGTCTCACAGCGGAGGCAAGTAATTGCAACTCTTCTCTATTATTGTACACCTTCAAGGTGAGGTTAGTTAAGTCCTGTTGTGGGGTTTGAGGGCTGGAATCTAATTTTTGGAGCTTTTTGTAATGTCAGGAGCAGATTGGGTAATAAAATGTATATTGAGAATAAGATGGCCTTCTGGCCTCTCTGGGTCTAGGGCAGTAAAGCATCTAAGGGTTGTTGCCAAATGGGCCATGAACTGGACTGGGTTTTTATATTTGATGAAAAAGAGCCTAAACACTAACTGATTTGGGAGAGGTAGGATAAAGAAAAAGGAGCATTAACCTTGATTAAGTCTTCAGCTCCAGCCATCTCTTTAAGAGGAAATTGTTGGGCAGGTGGGGGAGGGCTAGTTGTGGAATGAAACTGTAAGCTGGACTGGGTGTGAGGAAGGGAGTGATAGAGGGATTATAGGGTGGGGGAGTGGAGGCTGAGGAAGAATTAGGACCTGGCTCGGCCTGGCAAGAAGCAGCCTGGGGAGGATGGGAGAGGTCAGATGGGTCTGTAGAAAAGGAGGATTCAAAGGACTCAGAGCTTGGGGTGGAGACTGAAGGAACAGACAGGAGAGAAAGAAGAAAGATCTGGGACGAGTTGCATTGGGAGCAGAGACTAGGGAGGGACTGATGTGTAAAAGAATGCCTGGACGTCAGGCACCTCAGACCATTTGCCCATTTTATGACCAGAATGATCTAGATATTGTAGGATAGAGAAACTGAAAGTGCCATTTTCTGGCTATTTGAAACCATTGTCGAATTTGTATTGGGGTCAAGTGGTATTGCAGAAGAAAATAAGGTGTTTAGATTTTAGGTCAGGAGAGTTGAAGAGGTTTTAAGTTCACAGGCTAAGGGAGAAGAAGGAGGAATGGAGGGTGGAAGGCTGCCCATAGTGAAGAGGCAAGCCCAGAGAAAAGAGAGGGTGGAGACACGGGAGGGGGTGGGTACTTGCCCCCAGGGGAGGTGGTGCTTGCCACCAAGGTGAAGGATCACAGCAGGCATCCCTGCAGTGATCAGACACCTCTGACATGTGGGTGAATCATCAGGCAGGCATCCCCACAGTGATTAAACACCAAGGGAAGACTGTCTTCCCGAGTCCGTGACTGGCGCCGGAGTTTTGGGTCCATGGATCAAATGTGTCTCTTCTGTCTCTACCAGAAAAGGAAAGGAACTGAAATTAAGGGAAGGGAGATATTGAAGGGTGGTGCCGAAATTCAGGAGAAAGAGGTTGAGGGACAGTGAGAGAGGTTGGAGAAGAGAGTAAAAAGAGGCCGCTTACCCGATTTAAAATTGGTGAGATGTTCCTTGGGCTGGTTGGTCTGAGGATGTGAGGTTGTTGGTGGATCTTTCTCATGGAGCAAAGAGCAGGAGGACAGGGGATTGATCTCCCAAGGGAGGTCCCCCGATCCAAGTCATGGCACCAAATGTCACGTGCATCTGTGTGAAGGGACCACCAAACAGGCTTTGTGTGAGCAATAAAGCTTTTTAATCACCTGGGTGCAGGCGGGCTGAGTCCGAAAAGAGAGTCAGTAAAGGGAGATAGGGGTGGTGCAATTTTATAGGATTTGTGTAGGTAGTGGAAAATCACAGTCAAAGGGGTTGTTCTCTGGCAGGCAGGGGTGGGGGTCACAAGGTGCTCAGTGGGGAGCTTCTGATACTCATTGTCCAGGAGAAGGAATTTCACGAGATAATGTCATTAGTTAAGGCAGAAACCGGCCATTTTCACTTCTTTTGTAATTCTTCAGTTGCCTCAGGCCATCTGGATGTATACGTGCCGGCTTGGGCTCAGAGGCCTGATAGTGTGGTAGCATGCACCGGTAGTCTCAGCTACTTGGGAGGCTGGGACAGGAGAATTGCTTGAACCCAGGAGGCAGAGGTTGCAGTGAGCTGAGATTGTGCCACTGCACTCCAACCTGGGTGACACAGCGAGACTGTGTCTCAAAAAAAAAAAAAAAAAGTTTACTCTGTAGGTAAATGGTTTTCGACTGGTTCTCCCCCGACCCCCACCCTCTTCCCGTAGACGCTTGGCAATGTCTGGAGACATTTCTGGTTTTCACAAACAAGGGGAGGTGATGTAACTGGCATCTGGTGGATAAAGGCCAAAAATGAAGCTAAACATCTTACAATGCACAGGATGGTCCCCAACCTGACCCAGCCCTTCTTCTATGTCAAAGAATTATTATGACCATAAAATTAATTGAAGATTTTCCTCCTTTTACCATTAAAAAATTAGAGAGAATATCTACCTGTGTTCTTTGCTTTATATACTCCTAAGATTTGTAAATTTGTTTGTAAACAGGATTTTTATGAGTGAATTATGGATGTCCTTCTCCATTCCAGGCTCAGTGCTGAGTGCTGGTATGTGGTGAAGAACCAATTAGGTATAGTCTTTTTCTTCACCCCGTTCAGTCTTGTGGATGAGTCAAACAGTGACATAGAAATACAAGAGGAAATATACATTACAACTTAAATGTCATGAGGTAAAACAACAGGGAGCCACAATGGGAGGTTAACAGGGAGATTCTCCTTGGAGACAATGCTCAAGGAAGCCTCTCTGAAGAGGTGACTGTTGTGTTGAGACTTTAAGGGGTTGTTGAGACTTTAAGGGTTGAGTTGGTGCTAGTTTTTTAAAAGATGAGTAGCAAGATGTTCTAGTGTGTTTACAAGCTCCAAGATGGGAAAGAACTTGCTGTGTCAGAGGAACTGAAAAAAATCTATTGTGACTGGAGTGTTGTCAGTGAAAGGGAGAGAAAGGTGGAATGAAGTTAAAGAGACAAAAGAGATAGGCAGCCACCAGAGCATGTGAGTTCTTGGAAGTGTGGGAACAAACCTGGATGGTTTTGTAAATGTAAGGCAATATCATTGAAAGGATTTCAGTAGGGGACATGTTCTTATTTATGCTTTTAAAACAGATCATGTTGACTGATATAGGAAAAAGGAATTGAATGAGGGCAAAAGCAAAAGGAAGAGGCCAGTTTGAAGGTTATTGCAATAGCCCATGTAAGAGACAATGATGGCCTGGGCTTGGGTAATGGCTGCAGAGCTGAAGAAAAGATGATCTAAGGAAGACATAAGTTAGAAGGATAATCGATAAAAGTTGAAGTGGGTAAATTTGGAGGAACATGAAGGAAAGAGAAAAATTAAAGGTGACTCTTAGATTTCTGCTTTGAAAAACTTGGTAGATGAATGAGGGTGCCATAGTTAGATGTCAATGACAAGGAAAGAGAAAGGAGATAGGGCACACAAATTAAAGAGTTCTGTTTCGGATATAGTAATTTTGAGGTGCTTGTGAGTCTTCTAATAGGAGATGCCAAGCAATCAGTTGTCGAATACCTGTCAGAAGTCCAGACAAGTTAGGTTACAGGTGTAATCTGGAAGTAACTTGCAAAGAAAAGTTAATTAAGGCCACGGGAATTGATGGAATCATCTGAGAAGAGGTATGGAGAAAGAACAGTAGTAGGGGGTCTGGTAATGAGCACAGAGTGACTGAAATATTTAGAGATCTGGCCCAAAGAAATACAATGCATTGAATGATAACATTTTATTTGTTGGCTGGGCGCGGTGGCTCAAGCCTGTAATCCCAGCACTTTGGGAGGCCGAGGCGGGTGGATCACGAGGTCAGGAGATCGAGACCATCCTGGCTAACATGGTGAAACCCCGTCTCTACTAAAAATACAAAAAAATTAGCCAGGCGTGGTGGCGGGCGCCTGTAGTCCCAGCTATTTGGGAGGCTGAGGCAGGAGAATGGCGTGAACCTGGGAGGTGGAACTTGCAGTAAGCCGAGATCGCGCCACTGCACTCCAGCCTGGGTGACAAAGTGATACTCCGTCTCAAAAGAAAAAAACAACAAAAAAGATTTCATTTGTTAAAAATTTTATTCCGTTCTCTTCTCCCCTATCCCTCACATTTTAAGTTCCACATTTTTAGTCATGCTTCTTTTGTTTATTGAGCTAACTGACAGAATTCCAGCATTAGTCTTCAACCCATAGGTGCCTGTAATTGCTGGTGCAAGAAATCTTAGTGACACAAGTAGAAAATTTCCCACCTTTTCTTGTAGCTACAGAAAAGCAGATTCTATTTTACATCATAACTTCTTGTAAGACACACTAGGACTTCACATATTGTTAAGTCCTGTGAAAATAACCTTTAACCTCTAGAATCTCTGCAAATCTCATTAGTTTTGCATAATAATGTGTTGTCTTGGAAATAATATTTAAATGCACATTTTTGTTTTTTTAAAAAGTATAAATACTTGTGAATTTTCTCTGTTAAACAAAGAAAGGAAACTTCTGCATGAAGGAAGGTTACATAAAAAAATAACTTTATATCTCTACTAATTTCTTTTTTAAACAGAACATTTGAGAAACTTAAAAACATATAAATTAACAGACAGAGAAGCCAGCAAAGAGGGTTGAGAAGAAGCTGCCAGAAAGGCTGGTAAAAAAAACGGGGAGCATGAAGAGCAAACCATAATGAAGAGACTTTAATGAAAGAGGTCAGTTATGTTGAGATGTCTAAAAAGATAATGACTGAAAATGTCCAATAGATTGATACAGCATATAGGTCACTGGTAACCTTGGCCTGGACAGTTTTAGCATAGCCTGAAGATGGAGGCTGGTCTGTGCTCAGTGGTTTGAGAGGTGAGAAAAGTGAGGAAAATCTGAATGGGGGAGAAAGGTATTAAGGAAGTAGGTGTAGAAGGAGTAGGTGTAGAAGGTGAAGGAGGCACCAAGTATCTCCTAAGCAGCATGGAACCAGCATGTGGCAGCATGTAACACACAATCATTTTGCAAGAGTTTTTATTTTTATTTTCAAGACCTGTATAAAGTTAGTGGGATAGATCTTTTATCCCTATTTTATTGATAAGGAAATAGAAAGCCAGTTCATTACTCAACATTTCAAAGCACAGAAATATGGAGCCACAGAAGCCAGGGCTTGAAATGAGGTCTGCAGAACCCAAGCCAGTGCTCTTTCATCTTAAACACGTAAAAGGGGGAGGAAGAAGTAACAGAAGAACAAAACATCCAATACACATTTATCTAACCTCCCCTCTCTAACTGGGCCTATACTTGGTTTTAACTTTTTGCATGGGAATGAAATGGTGGAATATGCCTAATTCTTTCCAGAGGAAATGCTATATCTGAAAATGCTGTATTTTTAAAGGAACCACAATTTAGAGAGCAATAAGCAATGAAGGATAATTTTAAAAACTTAGCGGCAACATCTGAAGCCCTCTCTGTTGCTTCAACTATGCTAATAAGAGGTGCTGGGTCCTGGAAGTATCAGTGTCAGATAAGCTTTGCATAGGCTCACCTGGTTCATCCTGGTGTTTCAGAAATCCAACTGCAACATAATGAGAAACTGAGTGAGTTGGTCATAGGAAATGGATGTGTTGAACTCTTGAACACCTCAAATTTAAAATAGAAAAAGTATTTTTATGTCATATTCTTTAAAATTTTTGAAACCACTGTGGGATATGATGAGGTTTCTCTTCAAATAATCTGATCAATCTTTTATTCTTTAATTCATAGTATCCCCCATTTTTCTCCTTTTTTCCTTCTTGCCTTTGTTAAATGCCCAGGCACATGACAGTACCAAGCGTTATCAGTACCAGCTCACATTCCTTTCCTTATTTGGAAAGAGGACTAACTTTCTGGCTCGTTACAGACACCCCTTCCGCTTTCCCTCCACTTTCTTTTATGTACCCACCCTATCTAAAAACATCACATGTTTAGCCAACTGGGATTAGTTTAGATTGTGTGACCTGCCCCCGGCCAATGGGGAAAGGATACAAGGGCAGGACTTGCGTCAGGAATAAAGGCTCTTGTGCCCCTTTGTTCAGGTGTGTTCTCATGGCAACTGGCCAAGGAGGCACCCCTCTGCGCAGAAGTAAAATTGCTTTGCTAAGAATCCTTTGTTCGAGTGTTCAATTTCCTTAGGATTTTGAGCGTTATTCCTAACACCACCTGTGCAAAAATTATGTCAGTGAGAGAATTATGGCAGTGGGATAGATCCGATCTAACTAACCCTCACTCTTGTCCTTATCCTTCAAGCTGCCTTAATTATTACTGGGCTTAAGCCAAGCTGACTTTGGAAGACATTTAGTTTATAGTTTAAATGATAATAGCCCTTCCCCAAAACCCAACTGCCTTCGAAAAGCTAATGAGAGGCCAGGAGCCTAGGAGGATAGAGGAGCCTGAATTCTGCCAGCCATTGTTCCAGAGGTCACAGGATATGCAACTTCCTCAATTACTCCTGCAGATAACATCACTATTGCGGAACCTAAGATTGACCTTGTGAAATACCTTTTTTTTTTTTTTTGAGACAGAGTTTCAGTCTTGTTGCCCAGGCTGCAGTGCAATGGTACAATCTTGGCTCACTGCGATCTCCGCCTCCTGGGTTCAAGCGATTCTCTTGCCTCAGCCTCCCGAGTAGCTGAGATTACAGGCGCCCACAACCACGCCTGGAACATTTTTTGTATTTGTAGTAGAGTTGGGGTTTTACCATGTTGGCCAGACTGGTCTCGAACTCCTGACCTCAGGTGATCCACCCACCTGGGCCTCCCACAGTGCTGGGATTACAGGTGTGAGCTTTTGTGATACCTTTTTAGATTTTTTTGTATGTCTGACACCGGTGATGACTCTATCTGGACCTACCAACTTCTCCTGTGGCCCCACCCAGAAGCCACTCAGTGCAGGAGAATCATTTCATACACCCCGATGATTGTACTGCCAACCAGTCAGTAGCAAGCACCCATTGCCTAGCCACCCCACCCATTCCCTGAGACTATCTTTGAAAATCCCCTAGTTTATGGGCCTTTCGTGAGACTAATTTGAGTAATAACTCTTTCCCCTGCATGGCGTGGCCAACCTCACATCAGTTAAACTCTTTCTTTACTGCAATGTCATGGTCTTTGTGTGGCAGGCAGGAAGAATCTGTTGGGCAGTTACAATATTAGAATATCTAGATTAGCTCAAGATATGAAAATGTTGAGATCAATTGAAAATCATTCTACAGCTTTTTCTTAGTCTTTGAAAATATGCAGGAGGCAAACATCAACATGGAAGTTCTGAGAAAGATCCAATTAAAAATAAGAGGCTTATTTACTGTTGCTGAAGCTTGATAACCTTACTGGAATGGTGGTCTTTGTTGAGAAAGATGTGAGACGGTTACTTCTGACAGTGCTGCCTGCCTTTCTGTCTCGGTGAGGCCTCCACCTCCAGCCTAGTCTAAATCCTGTGGCTGCCTGTAAGCCATTGCTTCTTGTAGCAAATACTAATGAAGTGCTTTTTTTCCCCTTTACTCTGCCCTCACAAGCTTCATATCCTGGGATCAATTTGATCTACTTTAGAGCCCTATAAATAACCTGACTACTTAATTATAGACTCTTAATGAAACTTAAAAAAAACCCTTTTTCTTATGGAAAATTTTAGTTATTTTCAAAAGTAGACAGAACCCTGATATACTTTATGAAAGTACAAGGAACCCTCTGTTCCCATCACCAGCTTCAACAATTACCAATGGCTTTTTTACTTACCATTTCTCCTCCTCCTGTATGATTTTGAAGAAATTCTCAGTTATCATAGTAATGAAGCGTTTTTGCTTTAATCTCATCAGAATTGCAGTTGCTTGCTTTATGTATGTTAAATGTACAAAACATATTCATTGTGTTCTTACGTATTATAATGTTATATTTATTGTTTCTATTATGGGAATTACTATGAATTAAACATTTGCTTTAATATTTATATACCTTGTGAATGGGTACATGGTTCAAAATTAAAAAGATTCAAAAGGATATCCATAAAAGGTAAGTCTTTCTCTCCCCACCCCATCTTCCTTTCCCTCCTAGGAGACGGCACTCTTGCTGTGTTCTTATGCATTTTTTTTTTTTTTGTATTTTTAGTAGAGACAGGGTTCCACCATGTTGGGCAGGCTGGTTTAGAACTACTGACCTCAAGTGATCTGCCCACCTTGGCCTCACAAAGTGCTAGGATTACAGGCGTGAGCCACTGCACCGGGCCGCATTTGTTTATGAATATTGCATGCATTTAAAAATTGTGTGTGTGTGTGTGTGTGTGTGTGTGTGTATGTGTGTGTGTGTGTGTGTATGTGTATGTAAGCAACAGAGAGAGAGAGAGAGAGAAAGGAAGATGTAATAACTTCTGACAGTGTCTGGGTGTGGTGCTGACATATCTCTCCAAGAAGAGAAGATTAGGGCTCCAGGGAGGGGACTTATGGACAATAAAGTTCTTTTTAGTTCTTTTGAGAAGATCTGCTTTTAGGCAGATAAAGGATTTCAGGAACTCAAATGCCTTCAGTTCAAAGTAATTTTGATGCCATAGAAACTTATTCTGGACCCCTTCACGTCTTAAAGGGGGATATAAAGTCTTTAGGATGTAGCTTTTGTATATAAGGAGTTAAAGAGGAAGAAAATTCTGCTGCTAACATCATTGGGAGAAAAGAAGATCATTTTTATATGTATAAATCTGCCCTTATTCACATAGCACATGCAAGACAGGGAGATAGAACTCTTTTTTCATTGATTTCCCCTTAGAGTTCATATTCATGGTATCTGTTTCCCAACTCTAAGTCTGTCCTTGGATGCTCCTGGAATCATATTTCACATAAATAACAGCAACAGCAGCAGCAGCAACTAACACCTATTGAGCATTTACTGTGGGCCAGACACTGTTTCAGTGCTCTACACATGTGTATTTGATCCTTATAACCATCCTATGAAGGAGATACTATTGTGAATGGAGAAACTGGGAGCAGAGAAGAAAAATAACTTGCTCAATGTCACAGCTACTAAGCAGTCAAGCTGAGATGTAGATTCTGACTTTAGAATCTGTATTCTTAAGCCCTGTGATATCTTTCTTTTGAATAACAATATTTGGGAGAAAGGATGCTTCCGAAGTGATATGGATTAGTTCACTGATGTTCAAATTCTTACCCTAGAAATGGGGGCCAGGAGTTGGATAGGCCTGTGGTTCCATGAGTCAAAGCCAGGTATAGTATGGGACAGTACTGCTTAGGGACCACCACTGAAGTCCACACAGCAAGCATCTAGGAGAGAAGCTGAAGTCAAGTCAGGCACACAGTTCAGCCAAAGGATTACCCTAAGGGAGTTGGGCAGAATTTGAAAACAAGTGGGAGGCAGCAGGGTAGAAACTGGAGACATCAGACGTTGGGAGAGGGTAAACAGGTTCAGCATCAGGGGAAACAGGCTAATCTCTGAAATACTGGTGCCCAGTGTTAGGGGCTTTTTAAAAAAGGAGTTTATAACCTTTTTTGTGGAGGAAGAGATTTGATAATCTCTTCTTGTGTTTGCCAAAAACAAGTCTATGTATAATAATCACATAGAAAGCTGGTTAAGGCTGGGCACATTGGCTCATGCCTGTAATCTTAATGCTTTGGGAGGCTGAAGTAAGAGGATTGCTTGAGCTCAGGAGTTCGAGACCAGCCTGGGCAACATAATGACACCTCATCTCTACAAAAAAAATTAAAAAAACTTCACTGAGCATGGTGATGCTTGCATGCCTTTAGTCCCAGCTACTTGGGAGGCTGCAGTGGGAGGATTGCTTGAACTTGGGAGATTGAGGCTGCCATGAGCTGTGACCATGCCACTGCACTCCAGCTTGAGTGACATTGTGAGACTTTGTCTGAAAAAAAGAAAAAAAAAAAAAGCTGGTTAAACATTCATATTCCTGGGCCCCAACCTCTGAGATTCTGATGCAGAAGGTCTGAAATAGGATCCTGAAATCCCATCTCCAGCAGGCATCTCAGTTGGTTCTGAAGCAGAATTTCCATGGACCTCACACTGAGAGACAATGGATAAATGTGAAGAGGCAAAATTATTATCTTTTCATTGCCCTAAAATTCAATTTAGTTAAATGCTAGAAAAAATTGGTGACAGGAAATTACACATTAGAGGCTAGTCAGGGTTATATATAAAACAGAAAAAAATGTCCATGAGGGTGGGGTGAGGAGGGTATTCCTATTGTATATGTCCATTGTCTGGGTCCACATTAGAAAAACAGCTAGGGCAGGGATTTCTCACTAGATAGTGCCTTTCATGCACCTAAGAGTGGCCTGTTTTCTATACCCAATATATTTGAAGATCAAGGGGGAAAAGCTAGATTGGGAATTCCATTTATTCATGTTTTCATCGTATACTTATATAATTAAATAATGAAACATTCATTGGGCACCTAATATTTGCCAGACAGTGTTCCAGGATTTTGGAGACACACAAATGAAGAAAATGGATACAGTCTTTGATCTCATGGGGCCTAGTGTCTAGAAAGTAATAGAAAGAGATGAGCTTGAGTGAAAGTTCATTTTATGTTTCAACTTGGCTGGGCTAAATGATGCCCAGATAGTTTGCAAAACATTATTTCTGGGTGTGTCTGTGAGGGTGTTTCTGGAAGAGATTAGCATTTCAATCATTAGACTGAGTAAAGATTACTCTCACCAGTGTGGTTGGGTGTCATTTGACCTGTTGAGGAGCTGAAAAGAACAAAAAGGCAGAGGAAGGGTGAATGCTTAGCTGGGCCCTCCCTATTTTCCTGCCCTTGGGCATTAGCACACCTGGTTCTCAAGCCTTTGGACTTGGACCAGGACTTACGCCATTGCCTCTACTGGCTTGCAGGACTTTGGGCTTGAACCGAAACTGTACCACTGGCTTTCCTGGGCCTCCAGCCTGCAGATCATGGGATTTCTCAGTCTCCATAGTCATGTAATCCATAATCACATAATCATAATCATCCATAATCACCAATCCCTTATAGTAAATGTATTTCATATACCAGTATATAAACGATTGGTTGTGTTTCTGGAGAACCATGAGTAACACAGCTTGCCTAGTCACTAAGAATGCAGTCTCTGGAGTCAAGATTGCCTGGTGCAAACCCTGGCTCTACTACTTACTAACTGTGCCTCACTTTCCTCAATTATGAAAGATGGATGATAGTGATGCTACCCTCATGTAGTTGTGAAGATTAAACTAATGTTTGCAAAACAAATATGCCTGGTACATGTGTTTAATAAATAGCACTGTTTTTCCAAGGCTAGAGGTTTATTCTTCTTTTAGTGTCTTCGATCTATGGCTTTAGGTCTTTCACTTCTTGGATTGCCTTTATTTGTTCACCACTTGAGTGGAGCTCAGGTCAGGAAAGCTTCTTGTTTCTCCAGCACCTTTACTTAGAAAGGAGGTCCTGTAAGCTTCAAACTTGGCCACTTATTGCAATAGAAACATACAAATGTCTGTAATCTTGTGGATGCCCAGCTCAAAGTTTTGAATTATTCTAGTCAGAGTGGGAAAATGTTGGGGAAAGGAAAAAGAAGTGCTAGTCACTCCATGTGATTTTTAGAAAAGTATTCTGCGTGAATATTCATGGTCCTGGCCAGCATTAGTGACAGCAAAGGTTGGCCTAACATTTGCTCCCTCGAGTATAGTCTTTTTTATCTTCAGACAATTTTATATAAAAATATTTATATTATAGGGCTGGGAACGGTGGCTCATACCTGTAATCCCAGCACATTGGGACGCTGAGGTGGGTGGATCACCTGAGGTCAGGAGTTCAAGATCAGCCTGGCCAACATGGCGAAACCCCATCTCTACTAAAAATACAAAAATTAGTAATCCCAGCTACTGGGGAGGCCGAGGCAGGAGAATCACTTGAACCTGGGAGGCGGGGGTTGCAGTAAGCTGAGATAGTGCCACTGCACTCCAGCCTGGGTTACAGAGCGAGACTCTTCTCAAAAAATAAAAAAATAAAATAAATAAATAAATAAATAAGTAAAATATAAAAAAATTTACATTATAAAATGGAAAGTTAGAGTTGATGCTTTTTGAGATGTTAGGAGGGGATATATGGAGCCATTGTGTGCTTTGATAATATCCGTGTCTGAGTAATTAAGTATACTTTAAACACGTCCAGATTCTACTGCATTCTTTCTCAGGAAACTGCAGAATAATTAATTTCTCCATACACACCATTTAAAAAACAAACCTCCTGTCATGGACACACTTTTGCAATAAAAAACTGCTTAATGAATAGACTAATTGAGAATGTTTACAAATCACATTCAAAGCTTGGGGAGCACCTGGGAACTAAAATATACATTCTGGGCCAGGCGCGGTGGCTCACGCCTGTAATCCCAGCACTTTGGGAGGCCGAGGCGGGTGGATCACGAGGTCAGGAGATTGAGACCATCCTGGCTAACATGGTGAAACCCTGTCTCTACTAAAAATACAAAAAATTAGCCGGGCGTGGTGGCTGGCGCCTGTAGTCCCAGCTACTCGGGAGGCTGAGGCAGGAAAATGGTGTGAACCCAGGAGGCGGAGCTTGCAGTGAACTGAGATCGTGCCACTGCACTCCAGCCTGGGTGACAGAGCGACACTCTGTCTCAAAAAAAATAAAAAAAAAATAAAAAAAAATACATTCTGTTAGTGGGGATCTAGGCTAGAGTCAGGCTGGCTTTCAAATGGAAACATGCTGGTTTTTTAGACTCGCGTGGAGCCTTGTTTCCTGGTTGCATAATAGAATGGTGCAGGCAAGTTAGTAAATTCTGTATTTGCCACACAATAAAGAAATCTCCCTAAAACCTGACACCCTTGCTATGAGGATTGCTCAAAAACTTTTACATCAACCCTCTTCCCAGATTCTGTTTATCTCAAAAGAGAAGACACAGGCTGATCTGCATTCTGCAATTGACTGCCCCATAGCCTCTGCAGTGTGCAGATTTGAAATTGACTTTCTCCCTGGAGGATGGTTCTTGGACCAGGAGGGTAAGAAAAGTCAGCTAAGCTAAGGCATCTTTAAAGATCTTCTCTCTGAAGCAAGATACAAACTGTGCTCTTTAAACAACACATTTTCAATGTTCTAAATCATGACCTTCCCTACTTCAAATGAATACCAATGAAAATCAATTCCTGCTGGAGTGAGAAATAGAATTTACTGGGGTTTGGAGGTAGGTGGGAAGGGAATTTTTTATGTGACGGGAATTGTAGGCTTTCCAGGGGTTCCTGAAAGTTTTGCAAGTTTTGCCTGTAGGGAAAAGAGCTAAATTCCTACACATTAAAGAGAGTGGGCAATGGGACATTTACCTCAATTTTGGAATTAAATAAATTTCAGAATCTTGTCACAAAATGGACATTCAGAGGCTTCTGAACGTAAAAGCACTTTTTCCTCAACAGAATCACTGCACTCCAGTCTGATCATGTTTATCTTTACTTTGACAAACATGGTATTGAAAAGAATTAAAGTATTGGATTAGGCAGACCTCCTTTCAAATCCTGACTATGTCACTAAAAGCTCTGCATTCTAACTTCTCCGATCTTTAGTTTCCTTCTCTGTAAAATGGAATAATACCTTGCAGTTATTCTGATGATTAAATGAGATTACTATGTGAAGCAATTAATGCAGTACTGGCACTCATTGGGAACCCAAGATATGGTCCTTTTTCTCTCTCTGTATCTCTCACATCCATACACACCCTACACCCCTGATTCCCTCTGTGTATCGCTGTATCCTCTCTTGCATTTTTCTCCCATCTGCTCATTCTTTAAGGCTCAGCTCCTATTTTTTACTTCTTGTCCCTGCCTTCTATAGAGATCTCACCTTTTCACTTTTTCTAGTGCTTGTAGTTTAGTTTATCATCCTCAGAAATGTTTTATTTGGCTGGGTATGGTGGCTCATGCCATTAATCCTAGCACTTTAGGAGGCTGAGGGAGGCGGAACGCTTGAGCCCAGGAGTTTGAGACCAGCCTGGCCAACATGGTGAAACCCAGTCTCTACTGAAAATACAAAAATTAGCCAGGCATGGTGGCGCAGGCCTGTAATCCCAGCTACTTGGGAGACTGAGGCATGAGAATCACTTGAACCTGGGAGGTGGAGGCTGCAGCGAGCTGAGATCACACCACTGCATTCCAGCCTGGGTGATGGAGTGAGAGGCTGTCTCAAAAAAAAAAAAAAAAAAAAGAATGTATTATTTGATTAATGTGGCAAATATAACATTCACATACTCTATGGCATCCAAAATCTTGAAGGACACATAGCAGGTCTATAATAAATGTTTACTGGTTTATATTGTTACGTACTTCAGATAATAAGCCCCTTAATTTCTTCTTCTTTCTAAGTGAATCTGAGGACATCATTAATAATATTCATAGAATAACCACATGGTTTACCTGTATTTACTCAAAGCTTCACAAGCACTCTATAAGGCAGGTATTATTATCCTCATTTTGCCAATGAGTAAACAGGGTAATAAGCAAAACATAATTTGCCCAAATTATATACCAGACATAGATATTGAGGATTTAAATTCAGGTCTTTCTGATTCTAAAGCTTACATTTTGCCATATTATGTGAATTTTTCCATTAAGTTTTTGATACAAATGTAGTTAGGGTTTAAAGTCTTGGCTTTGGAGCAGAACAGATTTTCTCTGTAAGCACTCTTCGTTGTTATCATTGTCTATTCATTGGGAAAGCTACAGCCTCTTTTGTTGGTCCTTCCTATATGATTCTTGGTCCCTGTGAGCAGTGCAAGGAGGTGCTTGGATTCCTCCCCCTTGTCGAGAGGGTTTCAAGATAATTCAATCTTCTTACTCTTCTCATCATGGGCCTTATTGTACCAGGCAGTACCTTTCTTTAAAGGGCAAGAGAGGCCGGGCGCGGTGGCTCACATCTGTAATCCCAGCACTTTGGGAGGTTGAGGCGGGCTGATCACGAGGTCAGGAGATCGAGACCATCCTAGCTAACACTGTGAAACCCCGTCTCTACTAAAAAACAGAAAAAATCAGCCGGACGTGGTGGTGGGCGCCTATGGTCCCAGCTACTCGGGAGGGTGAGGCAGGAGAATGGCGTGAACCCGGGAGGCAGAGCTTGCAGTGAGCCGAGATCGTGCCACTGCACTCCAGCTTGGGCGACAGAGTGAGACTCCGTCTCGAAAAAAAAAAAAAAAAAGGGCAAGAGAGAACCAAAGATGGAGAGTAATCTTGTTTAGAAGAAAAAAAATAAAGGGCTCTTCTCAAGAGTTACATATATGGCTTTGGCATCTGCAAAAACAAAACAAAAGAAAAGAAAACACTCATTTACAAATAATTTGCTTCTTAAATACAAATTTTTCTTGCCACAAAACTTTGATAAATAGCTTGAGAAGTGATGTGACCCCATCTGTCTGGCTAATCCAAATTGTGTTTTCCCTCCTTTAAATTAGTGAAAGGAACAGTACAATTGCAAATAAATTCTATTTTTCCCCACAGATGAGAAGTATTTTCTATACTACAATGCTTTCCAATTATATTGGGTAGCTTCATGTTGAATAACAACAGAAGTTCCCAAATTGAGTGCTTGTGGCCAGCATCCGAAGTTCAATAATTTTGGTAATAGATCTTTTTCCTGCTTAAATGGATATGTAAAATGGATATGTAAATGAATATTAGAGGTTTCAAGAGATGTAACACATTTCTTCCAGGCCCTATAATTTCTGCTTTGGATAATAATTAGTGATTTTCCATTACATTTCTAACTTTTACATTATTTATATTTTTAAAAAAATCCTTGGTGCTAGAATTGTGGTTTCTATTTCCTTTTGGAGGATAATAAGTTCATTAGGTTAGCAAATTATTTAAGTGTTTAATGTAGTTCTCTTTGCTGTGAATTGCTGTACAATTTTGGGGAGGATGATTTATAATTTCCGGCCTTTTTCCCTGCATTTTTGTGGAGGCTGAATAAACATATTTTCTGGAATGAAGAGAGAAAAACAGAAGAGAAACATTTGAGGGAGGCACTATAGGGTGACGTTTCATTTTTTAATGTAGTCCATAATCAAACTGGATTCCCAAAGTTGGATACCAATTGAGTATGGAAATCAATTTTATTTCATGTCTTTCTCAATTTAGTTCCTCACTTTGATTTTTCTTTCAATTGGTTTGAGTGTATCCTCAGGTAAGACTCTTTGGTTTTATGCATCTGAGCATATCTTTATGTTGCCTTTATGCATGAAAGACAAGTGATTAGGATGCCAAATTATTAGCTCACTGAATTTTTCTTTCAGAATACAATTGGTTGTTAAATATTGGGCCAGTCCAGTTTTTATTATTTGTAGGTAACCTGGTTTCTTGCTTCTCCTGGTGCTTTTAAAATGTTTTCTTTATCCCAGTAAACCAAATATTCGTCATGATGTGCTTTGATATGAGCCTCTATTGATTTCTCATGGAATGTGGTGAACGCATTCAAACTGCATTCTCAGGCTTTATTACAATTTTTTTTTAACAAGGAAATTTTTTTTTGGATTATGTCTTTAATTAGTCATGTTTTAGTATCAGAAATTTTCCCTTGTGGTCTTTTATAGGTACTAAGTTTACCTAAAAAAGACGGTAAACTAATTCTTTGTGACCCAAGGATATTCTATTGTCCATATCATGAGACAATGTGATGCGTGAAAATAGTACTTTTTTTTTTTTTTTTTTTTTTTGAGATGGAGTCTCGCTCTTTCGCCCAGGCCGGACTGCAGTGGTGCTATCTCGGCTCACTGCAAGCTCCACCTCCCGGGTTCATGCCATTCTCCTGCCTCAGCCTCCTGAGTAGCTGGGATTACAAGCGCCCACCACCACGCCTGGCTAATTTTTTGTATTTTTAGTAGAGACGGGGTTTCACTGTGTTAGCCAAGATGGTCTCAATCTCCTGACCTCGTGATCTGCCTGCCTCGGCCTCCCAAAGTGCTGGGATTACAGGAGTGAGCCACCTCGCTCGGCCGAAAATAGTACTTTTAAACCAAGTCTATATGGATTATAAAAACACCTTTACTTCAGCGGTAAGAAGAGGCTGTTTTTGTTTTTGGCTCCTAGTTTTTGTTGTCTACATGGCAAACAGTACCTGAGTGCTTTGCTCACAATTTTGTAATCCCAGATAGGTCTCTTACTTCAAAACATCCAAGTGGTATAACCTTAATGCAAGAAGGAAATCTAGATTGCTAGGGCCAAAAACATTATGGGTGTGTGGGTGAAAGAATTGGTTAGCAATATTTAAAATCAACAGAAAGAGTAAAAGGAAATCTAGATTTTAAACTATTCTGATTTCATAGTGTCCATATCTTTCACTGTAAATAAGCGGGAAAGAATTATAAACATTACTTAACTGCATAGTATCACAAGCTTATATAACTGTAGAAATATACATTGATAATTGTGTTTGTCCCAATTGCTCTGTTTTGTTGCTTGGGAATATTTCTAATTCCTAGCTTGGCTCACTGTTTTATTTTCTCTATATCTAGCATTTTCTCTCTCATCAAACTCATGTTCTTGTTTTTTTTACTTAATCAGCAACAGTTAATCACAAAGTGAGGCACTATCTCATTAAAGCTGAGAGAAGTGGAAAAGGAAAGATGAAAGTAAACTCAAAATATGAGGTGAGACTTTTAGAAAGGGTAACATGTGACCAAGCCCTTTATGGATGCAGAGGACTAACCAGGCCTAGAGAAGACACCTGACAGAAAAGGTGCTGGTTAAGGAGTGGTACTGAGGGAAGAGAGAGACCCTCTCATATTGTTTTATATTGTTTTATACTCAGTACCTGTTTTAAGAAAAAACAACAAGGAAGTAAAAACAAAGACAGGCAGCCTGGCGCCAGGCCCGAAACCAGGCCTGGGCCTGCCTGGCCTAAACCCAGTAGTTAAAAATCAACTCATAACTTAGAAACTGATGTTATTAATAGATTCCAGACATTGTATAGAAGAACACTGTGAAACTCCCTGCCCTGTTCTGTTTCTCTCTGACCACCGGCACATGCAGCCCCTATCATGTACCGCCTGGTTGCTCAAATCAATCACGTCCCTTTCTTGTGAAATCTTTAGTGTTGTGAGCCCTTAAAAGGGACAGAAATTGTGCATTTGGGGAGCTCGGATTTTGAGACAGTAGCTTGCCGACACTCCCAGCTGAATAAAGCCCTTCCTTCTACAACTCAGTGTCTGAGAGGTTTTGTCTGCGGCTCGTCCTGCTGCATTTCTTGGTTCCCTGACCGGGAAGTGAGGTGACTGACAGACAGCCGAGGCAGCCCCTTAGGCGGCTTAAGCCTGCCCTGTGGAGTGTCCCTGCAGGGGACTCCAGCCAGCCTGAGTGGCACGATCCAAAGAGCACTCCCGGGTAGGCAATTGCCCTGGTGGAACGCCTCACCAGAGCAGCGCATAACAGGTCCCTGTGGAGGATTAACACAGTGGCTGAACACCCGGAAGGAACTGGGACTTGGAGTCCGGACATCTGAAACTTGGTAAGACTAGTCTTTGGAACTTGCCCCACTCCATCAGAGTGGAAGTGTGGCCTGATCACCCACGGTGTTCCTGCAATGGCACTTTTGTTCTGGTTTTGACTTGGCTTGACTTGGTAAGACTAGACTTTGGAACTTGCCCCACTCCATCTGAGTGATCACCCATGGCGTGCCTGTATTGGCACTTTTGTTCTGGTTTTGACTTGACTTGAATTGCTGGATACTTTGGTTCTGGTTTTGACTTGGCTTGAATTTTTTGGTACTTGGATTTTGAATTTTGTGATTTTGGTTTGGTATAAATGGTAAAAGTGTGCATGTGCCCTCTTTACCCATTCTGTGTCTTGTGGTGAGTATGTGTGGTGTGAGCGTGGTGTTTTCTCTTGAAGAAGCATAGGTCAGGCACAAATAAGCCCACTCCACTAGGAACTATGTTAAAAAAAAATTTCAAGAAAATTTAAGGGAGATTACGGTGTTACTGTGACACCAGGAAAACTTAGAACTTTGTGTGAAATAGACTGGCCAGCATCAGAGGTGGGTTGGCCATCAAAAGGAAGCCTGGACAGGTCCCTTGTTTCAAAGGTATGACACGAGGTAACCTGTAAGCCAAGGCACCCAGACCAGTTTCTATAAATAGACAGTTACAGCTGGTTTTATACCCCCTTTCCCCCCACAGTAGTTAAAAGAACAGCAGCATAAGCGGCTGGCAGAGGCAAGGAAAGACCAGCAGAGAGAAAAAAAGGCCATCTATACCAACTCTAAGTTAATTTAGACTAAACAAGGTCTTATTCATAGCAAAGGATAATTGAAATCCCAAACTTACAAGGTTTTCAACAAAAGTGAAGTTTGCTAAAGGTTAGCAGTGTAGCATGTATTATGGTAACTTCTAATCTTGTGGCCTTAGACAGTCTAGTCCAAAGACATAAAAAAAGTTCCCTTTAAAAAAAGGAATGGTTATCTTCCAAAAAAAAAAAAATGGGAGGCAGAATTTATGTAAAAGGAGTGTTATATGGTAAATTCTTGTCCTGAAATAAATTAACTGGTTGTTTAAAAAGAAAATGTTTGTAGTAAGTCAGAAAGTTGAGACATGTTGAAGAATTGTTGGCCAAAGTCATGAAAAAAAAAGTTACAAAAAAATTTATGTGAAAAATGTTGTATAATTTAAAAGTAATAAGGCCTCCCGAGTACTATTAAAAAAATAGTTTATGTGCAAGGTGTATAAGAAAAATAAAATATACCTTTGGTGAAAAGATTATAAAGGGGCATAAGAATGTAGATTTTTACCTACATTAAAAGGTTAAAAAAATTATTGTTTTAGAAGTTTAAGCAAGTTTTAAAATGTTAATTGTAAAAAAAAATTCTGTGTGTAAACATATTAACTAAAGTTAAAAAGGTATCATCCAGTTTTTCTGTGAACTGGACATTAAAGTAAAAATGCAACAGGTTTTTCTGAAAGCATCAACCTGCTCTTTAACAAAAGTTACAAAAGGTTAAAAAGAGTCTGTAAAATCTTACCTTATGGTCAAACATAAAAAAAATTGGATAAATATGTCTACAAGGTTTTACTAAAATTGTTTAACTTTAATAGCTCACTAATATAAAGGTAAAATTTAGCTTATCTGGTATAAAAATCATACAAGAAGCATTATTAAATATAAAATGGTGTTTAGCTCTCTTTGGTCTAAAAAGTAATAAAAATTGGTGCTAAAGGAAACGTTCATTTTACTAGAGGATCATAAAAGTTAAAGACTTAAAAAAAACTTTGGCAATTAAGACAGCATACCAAGATGCAAATGCCTGGTTGAAATGGATCAAATATTCCATCTGCACGTTAAACAAAAGCAATTGTTATGTTTGTGCACATGGCAGTCCAGAGGCCCTGATTGTCCCCCTTCCACTAAGGTGGTCCTTCAGTCAACCAGGCATGGGCTACATGGTAGCTCTTTTCCAGGATTCTACAGCCTGGAGTAATAAGTCATGCCAAGCTGTCTCTGTTGTATCCCGAAGTCCCTGCGGGTCAGCCCCCAAGGGCCATCCAGCTTCCGTCTCCCAACACTAAGTTCACTTAGTGTCTCTCATGGCAGGGAGGAGACTTAGCATTCCTTGGAGACCTGAAGGGATGCAGTGAGCTAAGAATTTTCAAGAGCTTATCAGTCAGTCAGCCCTTGTTCATCCCCGAGCAGGTGGGTTGTGGTATTGTGGTGGACCTTTACTGGGCACTCTGCCAAATAACTAGAGTGGCACTTGTGCTTTAGTCCATTTGGCTATCCCTTCACCCTGGCATTTCATCAACCAGAGGAAGGAAAAAAAAATAAGACATCGTAAAGCGAGAGAAGCCCCTTATAGATCTTTCAACCCTCATATCTATTTAGATGCAATTGGAGCCCCACAAGGAATACCAGATCAATTTAAAGCTTGAAATCAAACAGTTACAAGATTTAAGTCAATATTTTGGTAGACGACAGTCAATAAAAATGTAGATTAGATAAACTACATCTATTACAACCAACAGCAATGAGCTTTTCATGAATTAAAAAGAAAAACTCATGTCGGCCCCAGCCCTGAGGCCACCTGACCTGACAAAACTCTTTACATTGTATGTGTCAAAAAGAGAAAAAATGGCAGTTAGAGTTTTAACCCAGACTGTAGGGCCCTGGCCAAGGCCAGTGGCCTATCTCTCAAAACAACTAGATGGGGTTTCCAAAGGCTGGCCCCCCATGTCCAAGGGCCCTGGTAGCAATGGCCCTGTTAGCACAAGAAGCAGATAAGCTAACTCTTAGACAAAACCTAAACATAAAGTCCCCCCATGCTGTGGTGATTTTAATAAATACCAAAGGACACCATTAGCTAATGAATGCTAGACTAACTAGATACCAAAGCTTGCTCTGTGAAAATCCCCACATAACCGTTGAAGTTTGCAACACCTTAAACCCCGCCACCTTGCTCCGAGTATCAGAGAGCCCAGTTAAACATAACTGTGTAGAAGTATTGGACTCAGTTTATTCTAGGAGGCCCAACCTCCAAGACCACCCTTAAACATCAGTAGACTGGGAGCTGTAAGTGGATGGCAGCAGCTTCGCCAACCCCTGCAAAGTGACTCTGAAGAAAACTGCAAGCCCTGCTCCAGTCACACCAGGAAGCCTACTGGTCCACACACCGCCGAAGCATGAGAAAACTCATCACAGGACTCATTTACCCTAACATTTGGACTTGTACAGTAAGGACTTCAACTGACCTTCCTCAGACTGAGAACTGTTTCCAGTATATACATCAAGTCACTGAGGTAGGACAAAAGATTGCTACAGTCCTATTATTTTATGGTTATTATAAGTGTACCAGGACTCTAAAAGAAACTTGTTTGTATAATGCTATTCTATCCAAGATATGTAGCCCAGGAAGTAACCAACCTGATGTGTGTTAGGACCCATTTTAAGCCTCCCATGATCACAGTTTTTAAAATAAAATTAAGGACTGGTCCTTTTCTAGGTGACACAAGTAAGGTAATAGCTAGAACAGAAGAAAGAGGGGTCCCCAAAAATGTAACCTTAAAATTTGATACTTGTGCTGCTATTGATAGTAAGCAGCATGGAATAGGATGTGGTTCTCTAAATTGATAAAAAAAAAGTGACACAGTAAAAAAAAAAAGTATATCTGTCAAGAATCATATTTATGTAAGATGTGTCAATACTGGTCTTGTGTCATTTATTTGGGCTACTTGAAAAGAAGATAAAAAAGATCCTGTTTGGCTCCAAAAAGGAAAAGTCAGCCCCTTCTGCATGAGTGGGAGCTTCAACCTTTTAGAGTTGATAATCACAAACCCCTCAGACCCAAAGTGAAATAAAGGAAAATATATAACATTAGGCATTGATGGAAAAGGACTAGATCCTAGTTTAAGCATCCTAATAAAAGGAGAGGTTCAGAAACGCTCTCCAGAACCAGTATTTCAGACTTTCTATGATAAACTAAATGTGCCAGTACCAGAGACTCCAGGAAAAACCAGAAATTTGTTTTTGCAATTAGCCGAACATGTAGCCCAATCTCTACAAGTCACCTCACGTTATGTTTGTGGAGGAACCGTAACAGGAGATCAGTGGCCATGGGAAGCCCAAGAATTAGTTCCTACAGACCCAGTTCCTGATGAATTCCCAGCCCAAAAGAACCACCCTTACAATTTTTGGGTTCTAAAAGTCTCAATTATTGGACAGCATTGCATAGCTAGAGAAGGAAAAGGATTCACTTATCCTGTAGGGTGGCTTAGTTGTCTTGGGCAAAAGCTATATAATGGTACCACAAAAACAGTTACATGGTGGAGTTCCAATTACACAGAAAGAAATCCATTCAGTAAATTTCCAAAGTTGCAGACTGTTTGGGCCCACCCAGAATTCCACTGGGACTGGAACGGCCCCCACCGGGTTATACTGGATATGTGGACACAGAGCTTATGCTAAACTGCCTGATCAGTGGACAGGTAGCTGCATAATTGGCACCATTAAACCATCTTTCTTCTTACTGCCTATAAAAACAGGTAAACTTCTGGCTTCCCAGTCTATGCTTCCTGCGAAAAACGAAGCATAGCCTTAGGTGATTGGAAAGATGATGAATGGCCCCCTGAAAAAATCATATTATACTATGGACCTGCCACTTGGGCACAAGATAGCTCATGGGGATATCGAACCCCCATCTACATGCTCAGCTGAATCATATGTTTACAAACTGTTTTAAAAATTATTACTAATAAAACCGGTCAAGCCTTGACTGTTCTCTTGCCCGGCAAGAGACTCTGATGAGAAATGCTATCTGTCAAAATAGACTAGCTCTTGACTACTTGCTGGCAGTTGAAAGAGGAGTTTGTGAAAAATTTAACCTTACTAATTGTTGTCTACACATAGATGATCAGGGGCAAGTAGTTGAGGATATAGTTAAAGATGTAACAAGGCTGGCACATGTATCCGTACAAGTGTGGCATGGACTCAATCTGGGAGCCATGTTTGGAAACTGGTTCCCAGCAATAGGAGAATTTAAAACTCTTATAATAAAAGTAATAATAGTAATAGGAACCTGGTTACTGCTCTCTTGTCGGATACCTGTATTTCTCCAAATGATAAAAAACTTCGTTGCTACCTTAGTTCACCAAAATGCTTCAGCACAAGCATACTATATAAATCACTATCAATCTATTGCACAAAAAGGCATAAGTAGCAAAAATAAGAGTGAGAACTCCCACTAATAAAAAGTGAGAGTGTCAAAGGGGGGAAATGAGGGAAGAGAGAGACCCTCTCATATTGTTTTATATTGTTTTACACTCAGTACCTGTTTTAAGAAAAAACAACAAGGAAGTAAAACCAAAGACAGGCAGCCCGGCGCCAGGCCTGAAACCAGGCCTGGGCCTGCCTGGCCTAAACCCAGTAGTTAAAAATCAACTCATAACTTAGAAACTGATGTTATTCATAGATTCCAGACATCATATAGAAGAACATTGTGAAACTCCCTGCCCTGTTCTGTTTCTCTCTGACCACCAGTGCATACAGCCCCTGTCACGTACCACCTGCTTGCTCAAATCAATCACGACCTTTTCATGTGAAATCTTTAGTGTTGTGAGCCCTTAAAAGGGACAGAAATTGTGCATTCAGGGAGCTCAGATTTTGAGACAGTAGCTTGCCGATGCTCCCAGCTGAATAAAGCCCTTCCTTCTACAACTCAGTGTCTGAGAGGTTTTGTCTGCAGCTCGTCCTGCTACAGTACCATCATTTGGGTACTTTTTAGGTAAAGATGGTTTGTGAGTGGCTTTATGTTGCATGCTGAGTACAATGAGATTTTTAAATTTTTTAGGGCGGTAGGAACATAAAAATGAATTTGAACTATGATTACTAAGGGACTTAAGTAGGAGCATGAGTGACACTGTCACACATATGGCTAGCAGCAGGCAAACACTTCTTAGGTATGAATCAGAAAAAAGAGAGGGAAGAAAGCCAGCGAGGGCAGGGTGAGCCATCAGATATATCAGTGCACAGAAACGTCCTGAGGTCTTTACATCAGGAAGTCAAGCTAGAAATAGGGAGACCTGGGTATTAGTCAGGGTTTTCTAGAGGGACAGAACTAATAGGATAGATGTATATATGAAGGGGAGTTTATTAGGAGAATTGACTTACACGATCACAAGGTGAAACCCCACAATAGGCCATCTGTAAGCTGAGGAGCCAGGAAGCCAGTCTGAATCCCCAAACCTCAAAAGTAGGGAAGCTGAGAGTGCAGCCTTCAGTCTGTGGCCAAAGGCCCGAGAGCCCCTAGCAAATTACTGGTGTAAGTCCAAGGATCCAAAAGCTGAAGAACTTGGAGTCTGATGTTCCAGGGCAGGAAGCATCCAGCACAGGAGAAAGAGAAAAAGCATCCAGGCAGGAGGAAGAAAACAGATGGAGAAAAATGAAACAGAAGACTTAGCCAGTCTAGTCTTTCCATGTTCTTCTGCCTGCTTTTATTCTAGCCATGCTGGGAGCTGATTAGATTGTGCCTACCAGATTGAGGGTGGGTCTGCATCTCCCAGTTCACTGGATCAAATGTTGATCTCTTTTGGTGACACCTTCACAGACACACCCAGAAAGAATACTTAGCATCCTTCAATCCAATCAAGTTGGCACTCAATATTAACCATTACCACCTGCGATATCAGGACTAAGAACCGGGAACCAGGGTGCTAGACAAAGTGGTCAGTGTCATTAGTAGAATATCATAGTAATTAACTTCAAGAAATGTGATAGGATTAGGATCAATGCACCAAAACTGACATTCAGCAAGCCCCTCCAATCTGTCTCTTATGTGGGGTCAAGGCTGTTGTTTCAGTGGGGAAGGTCTTACTTGGATCCTTTGTTCCTGAGTGAAATACAAATTGAAGGACATTTGCATTTGTAAGAGACAGAGACTTATCAGATGGCTTCGTTTTCCATCTACTTCCTGTCTGCAACAGTGCCAAGTCACCTCCCAGATATTACCCGCATGCCATCTGCAAGTTGGGAGTCTTCAACTTTTTGAAAAGTCTCTGCCCCTTAGCTGATGTGGCACCAAATCATGGACATCAACAAACAAAGGATGGTGGATTTCCAGCACTACGCCAAATCTGCTACAGTTTTGGAAAGAGGGCTATCTTGGAGGCATGTGTGTATGTTATGGGGAGGGAATTTTCCGTTTCCTTCATTATTTTCCTTAAAACAGAAATTTTGGGCCTTTGGTGACACTCACTCATCATATTCCTTTTCCTCATTTGTATCACTGTTGTTTTATAAAATCCCAAGAAGCAGACACACGATTTCTAAATAAAAAGTCCTTTAAGAAGAGATTTAAGGATAGTATAAATTTTCTTTTTTCAGTACAGACATACAACTTGTCTCTTAGAAAGGCACATAGCCATTGGCTTAAGAAAATTGAATAAGAACTTTCAGTTAAATGTGGAGGATTGAACACATGCATTTATCTTTGCAATCTCCTAAACCTCCCAAAATGAATAAAAAGTATGTACTCATTTAAAAAAATGAAACAGAAGAGAAGATGACAACACAGGAAAGACGTTAACAACATTTTGGAAACTGAAAGCAGATGGAAGCTGAGTTAACCAATTTGAAAAATCTGAAACTAAAGTCTGCAGTGAATGAAGCCAGTAAGAGAAAAAAAATGATGTTCTAGAATCAAGAAAGGCTCAGCAATTGGAGACACCAGGCACCTTTAAAAATGGGGCATGAAAAGAAGTAAAAATCAAGGGATTTATTAAACCTTGGTGTAATGAGCATTTAGACTCCCAGATCATCTCTCTCAATCCTCCTAGCCTGGAACCTGTCCCTTGTCCATCCTGGTAGATAATGGGAGCTTCACATTGGAGAGGTTTGTACAGCTAGGGTACTGATGAGATGCTGAATGTCTGTAACTTGGATGGTGAGATACCTCATTCCTATTCTTCTGAAATGCTTTCAGAATACTGACAGCCAGGCCTTTTATGCCCAGGAGGAGGTACCCACACACACTGACAGTTGGGTGCTCCCCAACCAATTGGCCCAGTCCCTACCCCACCATCTGATTGTGACTTTAAAGTTACATGGATGTATTACTTCACTAAAATTAAGAAAACATTAAGTAAAAAAGAATAACTCACAGCCTGTTAAACCATCTACTTCTAGCAAGAAGGAAATAAAATGCTTATATTGAGGCAAGAGTGGAGGATCTAAGACCATGTAGGGGATATTTCCAAGGGTATAACATAATAGATGGGAATCCCAGGTCCACAGGTATGCATGTAAAGAAAGCCTTCACAGAGATTGACTGATTAGAGCTAGACTTGGGGAAATGGAGTTAACTCTACAGACACCTTCCTTGAAATTTTTTCCAAATAAGTGTAAAGAGAAAATCTGTGCTTATCAGAGCCTTCCTGTTTTGTTCTGTTTTTCAAATTACTTTTTCCATTCTTTTTCCAGGTTACAATGGCACTTCTAAAAGCCGTATGTTTCTTGCTTATATTTGTTTGTTCATTCATTCATTCCAAAATATTTTTTTATGCTCTTCTATTGCCTTCAGTACTATTCTAGGCAGAGTCCCTGAGTCATGCAGCTTACACACAAGAGGAAGAGACTGACAGAAATAACACTAGTTTCTTTCTTTCCTTCCTTTTATAGGAGTTGACTTCCCCCTCTTCTGGGGCCAAAAGCAGGGAAGTAAGATATTTACATTTTAACATTTGTTAGATTGGGAAATTGGACTTGAAACCAAAATGAGGAACCCAACCTGGAACTTCTCTATGGAAGGAATCAGCCCTTGAGGTGACAGTGGAAAGCCAAGTGTTAGAGGAAACTGCGAAACTGGAATATCAAGATGAACAAACGGGATATACTGCACTAAGCTGCAAGCAGACCACTCTGGGAAAAAGCACATGTACGTGATAGATATAGGCACAACTATTCTCTGAGGTCTTTTTGTTCAGTTTCTGGGAGATTTTCTCACCTTAATGATTCAACTATTCCAATGAGTTATACACACACACACACACATCCGTATACATACATCTATAAACATAAATGTGTGTGTGTATATATATATATGTAATTGTTCTCAGTAGTTCTTTTTTGTTGTGTTCTTTTTTTCTTCTCTTCTTACCTCTCCCTCTTTCTTCTTTTATTAATAGTACACTGTTGTATTCACGTATATTATAGCTTGTCTAATCTTTAAAATACATAGCAAGGATAGTTTATTTAAGGTTTTATTCTCTCTGTAAAGACTGTTCCCTCCAAGTCACTTTTACTCCTTTCAAACCCTGTCTTTCATGTTCAAGGGTTTTTTTTTTTTTTGGATGTTGGTGATCCCTCAAAAGTGGGGCAATAAACAGCAGAGAGGAATCTCTTGAGGGTATGTGTAGGGTTTCTGGACTGATCTCAATGAGTCTTTTCATTGAGGGAATTCCTGATGGAGAATCCCTCTTTTCCATACATTATCTCTACCCTTACCTATGCCTTTTATTTTCCTTAACAAAAAAGTAAGCTTTTCTTATTTGCTCTAGAGAGTTAGCCTCCTCTATCCTGTTGGGGCAGGTAAGATGCACAGACTGGCTGAATGAAGTAGGAAAGGAATCAGGGATGTAACTGTTGCTCAGAATTCTCTTACTACTTCTTTAACGGTCTTTCAAACAATTCTCTTGTTTTTAATTTTACTTTCATATCTATTCCCAGAGAACCTGATGTTGCCAATTCCAGAGACTTTGTAGATTCTGCAAAGCATATTTGTTTTTTTCTTGGCTTCTTCCACTGCTGGTTTAGGATTGAGCTTTCTTTGAACCCCTTAGTCAGTTACCACTCATCCAGCTTTAAACATTTTGCTGCTGTTGTCTCTTTTTTGTTTGTCCTTATGATTTTGTGCCCTTTAAAAAGTTCTTTTCTGATGTTTTAGTGTAGTTTTGGGAAAGAGTAAACTAAATAGAAATTTACCTGAGGTCTCTCTTGTTTTCCTAATTATTTTAAAAATTACACCAGTCATTCAAAAGTACATGACAATATATGACATGACATGAATTTAAGATTCAAGCAGTTTATCATTATATGAAAGAAAATGTGACTCTTTCCCCTCCCCTTCAATTCCATATTTTACCTCTTCTGAGATGAACAATTTTAACTATTTGATAATCATTTTTCCACTACTTTTCCTGTGCATTTGTATGCACTTGCTTATATATGTATACATTTCAAAAAATAATTGGGATCATGCCAAATGTATGGCTTTATGAGTTGTTTGTTTCTGTTTGCTCGTTTTTTAAATTGGTAATCTTTCCATATAAACACATGCAGATACTTCCCAGCCTTTGAACAGCTGCCTAGTATTCTAGAATATTGGTACTATGCTTTATTTGTCCTTTTCTCTATTTAGGAACATTCAATTTGTTTTCATGTTTCCTCCGTTACAGGGGTCCCCAACCCCGGGACCATGGTCTGTGGCCTTTTAGGAACAGGGCTGCATAGCAGGACGTGAGCAGAGGGCAATTGAATGAAGCTTCATCTGTATATACAGCCACTCCCCATTGCTTGCATTATCACCTGAGCTCCACCTCCTGTCATATCAGTGCAGCATTAGACTTTGATAGGAGTGTCAGCCCTATTGTGAACTGCACATGTGAGGGATCCAGGTTGCATGCTCCTTATGAGAATCTAATGCCTGGTGACCTGTCACCATCTCCCATCACCCCCAGATGGGACTGTCAAGTTGCAGGAAAACAAGCTCAGGGCTCCCACTGATTCTATGTTATGGTGAGCTGTATAATTATTTCATTATATGTTACAATGTACTAATAATGGAAATAAAGTGCATGGTAAATGTATTACACTTGAATCATCCTGAAACCATCTCCCACCCCTAGTCCATGAAAAAACATGTCTTCTATTAAACTGGTCCCTGGTGCCAAAAAGGTTGGCGACCCCTGCTCTATTATAACAATGCTGTGGTGAACATATTTGAACATTCTTTTGCACATGTACAAGTATTTCTTAAAGAAAATGTTGGCTGGGTGTAGTGGTTTGTGCGTGTAATCCCTGTGCTTTGGGAAGCCAAGGCATGAAGATTGCTTGAGGCCAGAAATTGGAGATCAGCCTGGACAACATAGCAAGGCCCTATCTACACACACACACACACACACACACACACACACACACACACACACACACACACACACAGAGCTGGGTGTGGTGGCGAGAGCCTGTAATCATACCTGGCTAGTCAGAAGGTTAAGGAAGAAGGATCCCTTGAGCCCAGGAGTTCTAGGCTGCTGTGAGCAATGATCTCACCACTGCACTGCAAACTGGGCAACAGAGCAGGGCCTTGTCTCTGAAAGAAAAAAGAAAATGCTTAGTGGTTCCTAGCCTAGGTATGTGTTTTCTAAATTTAACTCAGTTGCACATACTGAATGATTTTTCCATTAAATTGGCTAATTTTAATTTTATTTTATAGAAGCTTTTATTTGTTCAATATGTATATAAAGAGGAAATAAGTATCACCATAAATAGATGGTAACTGTAAAAGTAAGTGCAAATTTAATAAAAACAATATTATTGAATTCAAAGTGGATGTGATTGCCTGCTCTCTTTGTTGAATAGTAACAAGTATTGGAGAGATGTTAATATCATATTAGTACCAAATCAAAGACTTTTTCCTTTAAGTATTTTTTTTAAAAGAAAGTCAAAATAGAATATATTTTTCGCTGTGCAATTCAACATTATACAACTTCATGTTCACACACCACCTGCATTCATGTGCCATCAGTGCAATAGGTGTACCATCGACAGTATTATCTTCCTTTGTCGCTCCACCATGTTACCCCTCTTCTCAAAGTTTCTTTAGATCTTCATTGCCTACAGAATAAAGTAAATATCCTAAGAGTTAAGGTTCATCAGCTGATCTCAACCAGCCTCAATATGGGCTGTTTTAGAGTCTGTAATGCTTTCTGAGTTTTATAAAATGACTATGTATACAGAATTGCTTTGTTGTGACATTTCAGCTTTTACATCTTTGCTTGCATTCTATTTATTGTATCTTCTCTAATACACCATTACTTCTTGTGAGTAAGACCTGGGTGTTCCATGTTCCATCTTCCCTTTTTTGATGTCCTTCATTACCTAGCACAGTGCACTCTACCAGGTAGATGCTTCATCATCAGAAGGTAAATTATTGACTTCTAAGCTTTGTTACTACAAATTCAGCTTTCGTTACACAAAAGATTAGTGGATAAGATTCAGCTGTGAAGCCATCTAAATTCTCATGATAGCACAATTAGAAGGTTCTTTGTAATATTACAACACGAGAAAATACAATAGAAGGAGGACATTCTAGTGGCAGTGGACACTTTTATACTGAGTTTGGGATTATGTTTATCATGTTTATTTTCTTAATTTGAAAGCCTAAGCTCCCATATAACTTTTTATGAACTAGCTGATTTTCATGTTTCTGAGTCACTTTGGAACACATTTTATCTTAATAAGAATAACTCATGGAGCAAAAAAGACAGCAGGCTCCTTATTATCATGCTCTGCATATAGGAATTTTTGTCTTTTGGCTGCCAAACCTGTATTCCACACTGTCCAGCTTTAGAAAATGGATTGTTTTTAATGGGTGAGTTTGAGTGACAAAGGCAGAGAGCAGGCCAGTGGCCTGTCCCCTCAGTTGATAGGATTAGATCTGAGTGAATAAAGACAAGTGATGGGCTGCAGACTTTAGGGGGAAATTTGCAGTGCACACTGGCACTTCTGAGTGGCACTAACATTCTCCGTTTGCCTTACAAACCCTTTAAAATGCCATTTGCATTAATGATGGTATAATTGACATTGCTTCTCCAGAAGCTCAGAGGATTGTGGGGAGGCGGAATAAAAAAAAATTCATCTCCTCTGAAGATTCTTCTCTAGCTACAAAATGTGAAGAGACAAGGACTCCTGTCAGTGTGTGATGTCATATTAATAAAAAATCAAGCACAAAACCTATCCATCATCACAGTTTTCCCAGTAGCCTTTTATCTCATTGTACATTATCTTTCTAATTGACACATATCAGTATTATTCTGAATGGTTGATATAATTTTTTTACACTAAATACCCAGAATTCTTCATGATCCATTTGTTCACATTGATTTCTCCTTAAGAAGTGAAACTATTGTAGTACCAGCAATAGTTTAATGCCCCAAATACCCATGAATGTGTGTGACAGAGGAGACGTGGGCAGGGGACTCAGGATTCAGTCTCTGTTATAACTGAATGGGGTTGAAATCTTTATGAAAGAAATGACCTTTTAGAGGTCAAAGATCAACTGCAGCATATTGGAATCATAATTTAGAAAGACATATACACAGATGTCAGTAAGGTTTTAAATGAAAATATCAGATTTTTAACAAGGTCAGTTATAATGTATTTATTCCCTAGATTTGTGCTAGATCAGTGTATATTAGCAACATTTTAGTAAGTGTTTTGTGAATGATAGGTTAGTAGAAGACATAAGTAATTTCTAACTAGAGTTTTATAACACCTATATTAGTAATGTGTGTTTTCTTATAGTATTTTACCAAAGTTAAATCAGGCAAAAGACCAGAGAAAACCAGAGTATAAGCATAGTTTAGATTCCTAAGGGAAGAGTGTCATGTTTTTTTGTTGTTGTTGTTTTGTTTTGTTTTTGACTAATGCCAGTAAAATTCTCCCCACTCATATTATGCCAAATGGAAAATATCTATCTTCTAATGATACTTGGTGTTGGAGAACATATTTCTGAGGCATTGCATTATTCTGAAGGGCCTTCTAAGTCATTCAGGAAAGATCAAATTGTGTGTGGTGATGTGAAATGTTGAGGTTGTTCACACAAAAAATTATAATTTCTTGATTTTTTAATATTTTGATTTATTTTATTTTACAGACAAGATCTCACTCTGTAGGCCAGGCTGGAGTGCAGTGGTGCCATCATAGCTCACTGCAGCCTCCAACTCCTGAGCTCAAGCAATCTTACCATCTCAGCCTCTCAGAGTGCTGGGATTACAGGTGTGAGCTATTTTAAACTACATGTAGTGTGTATGTGTCTTAGGGCATGCTTAATTGCAAGGAAAACAGATCAATTCAAATGTACTTCAGGAATTTGTGGTGAAAAATTGAGGAGAATCACAGAGAAGTCAGTTTTAAGAGAGTATGGCCAGACCTTGAAGTGAGTAGATGGATAGAGACTCAACTCAAACTAGCTAAAGCAAAAGAGAGATTGTTTCCCAAACCTGAAGACTCATGCAAGCAGTCTTCTGCTCCTCAGGCAGATGAACTTACCAAGCCAGGTGAAGGTGAATGATTTAAGAAGATCCTGCTTGTTTTTTTTTTTTATTTAAATTATTATTATTTTGTAAATTTCATGAGATGGAAAGTAGAAGTAGGCAATATAAGAAGAAAGAACATGAAACTGGGTCAGGCAGAAGCAGAGGTCCCCATCTGGTGTAGCAACCTCCACACTATGGACATTTTGAATTAGAGGATTCTTCCTTTTCTTTTTTTTTTTTTGAGACAGAGTCTTGCTCTGGTGCCCAGGCTGGAGCTGGAGTACAGTGGCATGATCTCAGCTCACTGCAACCCCTGCCTCCTGGGTTCAAGTGATTCTCCTGCCTCAGCTTCCCAAGTAGCTGGGATTACAGGCACCTGCCACCACGGCCAGCTAATTTTTGTATTTTTAGTGGAGTTGGGATTTCACCATGTTGGCCAGGCTGGTCTCGAACTTTTGACCTGGAGTGTTGCACTTGCCTTGGCCTCCCAAAGTGCTGGGATTACAGACAGGAGCCACCATGTCTGGACAACTAGATAATCCCTTGTTGTGGCAGACTGTCCTCTGTGTTATAGGGTGCTTAGCAGCATCCTTGGTCTCTTATCTACCCTGAAACACAAGAGTAAAACATTTCTTGAGACGTTTCCAAATGCCCCTGGCAGTCAAAATTGCCTCTAGTTGAAAACTTCAATACGTGAAAGTAGGTGTATGGATTTCAGACTATCACAAAACTCCTCAATCATTTATAACCTCTCTTGTTGTGGAAAGAATCCAATAAGGGGTGAAAAGAAGTGTGGAAGTTTTTTTTTTTGTCAAGTTCTTCCTAGTGAGAGTAGAAGTTTTGATTAAAGTTTCTATTTTATGGGACAAGGTGAGAATGCATTAGGGGTAGAGGGGTGGTGTAAGAAGAAGAGGTTTCCAGGATACCTTTAGTGTGTTGTATCTTTTCACAGTATGTTGAAGTGTAGTTTATCTATTTCCATGGAAATACGCGTTAAGCTAGGCTCATCTCTCCAAATTGATCTGTTGAGCCATTTAGATCTAAAGCCCTATGCTATTTAAAGTATCAGACAAACATGGCAAACAAACTGGCAGTTTATACAACAGTTTTTAGTTGTTCAGGAAACAAAGAAATTTTATTTCTGACTTGATTCTTACCTTACTTGTATAAGTCTATGAAGAGGTGCATCGTAAATACAGGATTTGAGAGTCACCAGCTCTACTCACTATTCCATCCTTGTTTTGTTTTATTTGTGTTTCAGCCAGGAAGGTGTTTCCCTTTAGTTGGATGGAAAAACAAGCCAAACAAAACAAAATATAAAATAACTCTCTGCCCAACTTTCACAATATCGTCAATCCTATTCTTTAATGTCTCCATTGATTCTTTTAATCTTTAAATTTCATTTTTAAATTTTACTTTTTATTTTGTTTTATTTTATGTTTTGAGATGGAGTTTTGCTCTTGTTGCTCAGGCTGGAGTGCAGTGGCACAATTTCAGCTCACTGCAACCTCCGCCTCCCAGGTTCAAGCGGTTCTGCTGCTTCAGCCTCCCAGGTATCTGGGATTACAGGCATGCACCACCATGCCCGGCTAATTTTTGTATTTTCGGTAGAGACAGGATTTTGCCATGTTGGCCAGGTTGGTCTTGAACTCCCGACCTCAGGTGATCCACCTACCTCAGCCTCCCAAAGTGCTGGGATTACAGGCATGAGCCCTTGTGCACGGCCCATTTTTTTAATTTTAATAAATTGTATCTCCACATCATTATGCTGTTTTTCCTTTCTTAGTTTACATTTGATTTTGTGCTCTAATTTCATAGAAGTTAGGTATTCTGGCATCCTTTTGAGGGGTGTTATAAAATTAGTAATGATTTTTCCTCTATTTCTACTAGTAAATGACTGTCAGAGTAATGCTCTTTTAATTCTTCAGTATGATATTCTCTTCTTAATGTTTTGCATATATCATTCTTTGAGGAAATCTCTGCCTTTCTTTATCTCTATCCATCCTCAAATTAGGAGATCTTTATTCAGATAATGTTTACCAGCAGGGTTGTGTTTTTTTCTTATGGCGCTTCTCACTGTTTGCTAAATTCTTGTATCAAATCAACCACAAAAAAGTAGCTCATTTCCCAATGCCTTACAGATTTCAGTACTGAGGTTCTTAAATCCTCCTGCCTGGAAACTTCACATTCGAGCGGATTTCAAATATAAAAATTATAACCCTTGCGTGTATTTCTTTCAGGCTCTTTCTTTTTTAGCTTTTCTAAGAATACATTCTTTTCTAGGAGAGATGCACCTCTGCAGCCCCTCATCCTGTGTCACCCAATTATATATTTTTGAAAGTTGTCATTCCCAAATACCAAGTACTGTCTCTGGTTATCTTAAGCCAGAAAGGATTTAATACTTTGGAAGAAGTTAGGACATTGTACGAGTATTGGGATGGTAGAGGGGGCATTACCACTGCAGTTGGGAATGAAATGTAAAGGTCTTTTACCTTTGTGTCACTTAATCTAACTTTATTAATATATGGAGTGGACGCATCCAGTGAGCTGGAATTAGGTCATGTGCCTGGGTTGGAAAGTGGGACCATAGGACCCCTTTCTCTGAAAAACAGGGCAGAAGGGTGTTATCTCACACCAGAATACTCAAGTTGTGAGTCCAGTTGTGTCCTCCAAAAAGAAATGTTGAAGTCCTAACCCCAAATACCTGGAAAGATGACCTTATTTAAAAATGGGGTCAGATATAATCATGTTAAGATGAGATCATTAGGGTAGGTCCTAATTCAATGCCTGATGTCTTTATGAGAAGGAGGAGATTTGGACACTGACACACAGGGGGAGAAGACCAAAACATGACAGAGGTAGAGACTGGAGTGCTACAGCTGCAAGCCAAGGAACAGAACGTGAAGAATTGCTGGCAACCATCAAAAGCTGAGAAGAGCCGAGGAAGGATCTTCCCCTAAAGCCCTCTGAAGGACCATGGCCCTGCTGACACCTTGACTTCAGACTTCTAGCCTCCAATACTTTGAGAAAATAAATTTCTGTTGTTCTAAGCCATTTGGTTTGTTTTCATATATTATTGCAGCCCTAAGAAATGAATATGATACACAATTGGGGATTCCTTTGAAATTGCAAAGGAGGTGGGTAATGATGGACAACCGTAGAAATCCCAAGGTCCAGTTGGGAGAGTGTATAAGGAGACATTATTCACCGTACATCCCAAAGTGGTACTCTCGAACTAGATGACTGCTCACTGAGTTTTCTTATTGGTACGCATCCTGGATGTCTCAGGCATGAGACTAGAGTGAAAGAGGAATAAAATGTCTTCCTACCTTCTCTCTGGGTTGTTCCATTTGATGAACCCATGCATGGGCAAGGAATTTTTTTTTTCTTTATCCAGTTTCATAAGCCATAGAGTTGTGAGAAATTCCTCCCAGATTTTGGCAATAGTGTATCTGTTCAACTTTATTTTAAGCTCTTTTTCAGTTGTTATTATGTGTGAATATTCATGAGACTTTTTGTTAGAAGTTAGGAGGATCTGCACCAAAGATACCTCTTTAAATTCCCCTATTTTTTTTTCTATCTTTTAAATTGTAGGTATAAGTGAAGAAGGTTTAGGGAATAAGGGCAAAAGGGGCACCAAGTTAGACATCAGGTCATATTGGGATTTACTCTAAAAATTTCTCAGCTTTCTTCTCCCTTTCCCCTATAATATGGGACAATTTTCCTATTTCTAGAGACTTCTAGATTATCTAGGGCTATCTTTACATAGGTACTGCAGTCTTAATTAACAAGTTATAGAACTGAACATTTTCCCTTTTGTAATATCTTGGTTTGTTAGTCCTTGAATTATGTAATATGTAAATAGCATGAAGCCACTTTAAAGAACTTTAAAAGTAAAATTATGCACTGAAGTACTAAGCCAACAGAATTAAGAGTAAACGAATGTGGCTGCTTTTGAATAATAATTCAAAGGATTTAATGGAGGTAAGCTTCTACACAAGTGTGAGAGAATGAAGACATAATCTTGGACTTTGAAATACTTTTGAGAGCATCTTGAGCAATAATTTCTTAGCTTGAAATTTATTTCAAATGTCTATCCCAGGAGCGTAATTGAAGGAAAAATGGTTAGTCTAATTTAGACCTTTATGCTCTACTTTAAACTTTGAACAAGTTAAAAAAGAATCCTGTTAGGGCCATAACGAAAGGATTTTCTTTAAAAAAAAAAAAATCAGAAGTCTTTCTTTATTTTACTTGTGTTGAAGATACGTTTTTTGATTAAAATGCAGTAAAAGCTACACTAGAGGAAATTTAAAGGCATCTGTTCTCAAAGATAAGGTATTTACAAATGAAGGCTATCCAAGATAATTTAAAAAGCAGTGAGACTTGATGAGGGGAAATCAGTGTTTTATTTTTGTAATGTTACTGCCGTCAATCAACTCTGCAGAGAAAAACGAAGAAGAAAGAAACAACAAAAGGACAAAGTCATTTATCTTTAAATGTTCACAAGGTGCAGGTGCTGTCTCTGCATTGGTTTGCAAATGAAAAGATTTTTCTTCTTTCTACTTATTTTCATAGACCTCCCTAAACAAGGGGAAAGTATAATTTAGAAGATTCAGAGTCAATGAAAATTGGTGTGTGTAGGAGCTTGTAAAATTAATTTTAGTTGCTAGGCCTTTAATACCAGGGTGTGTCCAATGCACTGTGCCTTTTTAAATAATCCTTTTATGTTGCTCAGGGCAGATATATTTTGAAAGTGGCACCTCTATTAACCTTAGCTGTATGCCTTTTGGAAAAGAAGAAAAAAAATCACTGGAATTATATTTTGAATGCTACTCATGCTGAACAATTGTCACAGAACATTAGTTTGAAATCTAAATGAAGTCTTGACTATTCTTTTCAGGTAGGAGAGAAACAAGGCAGGGAAGAAAAACAAAGACGCTTCTCACTCTGAATTTCTATTATGATATTGTGATGTTATATAGGAGCATCTAGAGGAAACTCAATAATCAAAACAAGACACTTTAGAAGGGGGAAGAGAATTATCTATGCAAGTCACAGCGCCAGACAGCTAGATGACAGTAACTAATGTTTCTTGAGTGCTTATCAGATGCCAGAAGAGCACTAAATAAATGCATTTTATGCTTCACCTCTTTTTCCTCCCAGTCTCTCACCCTTGTAGGACCCCCACCTAATATTATCATACCAGTTTTACAGATGAAAAAACTGCCAGCACTTTAGGAGGCCGAGGTGGGAGGATCGCTTGAAGTTAAGGGTTTGAGACCAGTCTGGGCAACATAGCAAGATCCTATCTCTAAATAAATAAGTAAATAAGCCAGGCATGGCAGCATATGCCTGTAATCCCAACTACTTGGGGGGCTGAGGTGGGAGGATCACTCGAGCCTAGGAGTTGGAGTCTGCAGTGAGCAATGATGGCGCCACTGTACCCCAGCCTAGGCATCAGAGTGAGACCTTATCTCTTAAAAAAAAGAAAAAATTGAGGCACAGAGAAGTTAAGAAACTTGGCTGGGGTTCTCACCACTAGTGAATGGTGGACCTAAGATTCAGCTCTTCGGACTGCCTCGCTAGACCTTATTCTTAACAACTCTCTATGCTTCTTGTAACACCTCCTCCATCTCAGGTCTGATTGAGAAGTGTAGAAGATGTAAAGTTCAGTGAATGAGTTGGCTGATTATTTATAAGTTTCCAGATGTGTGATGCTGTGTGGACTGTGGTGGGCGTGTATTGATTTTGTGTGTTCAGCATCTCCTCTCTCTTATTTTGGTATCCACATCCCAATTTTGCTTAGGGGAACTATCCTTCCCTCATCATGTTTGTCTTGGTGCTCTGCATTTCCTTGGCTAATGGGTAGATATGAGACAGAAGCCAGCCTGATCACATGCTCTGTTCCTGGAGTTTGAATCTTGAGGGGGATGATAAAGATCTAAAATAGTTGCAGGGTTTTTTTATCCTGATAGAAGTGTCTTGTGGAGACTGACGGTTTTTGCAATGAACCGTGATTACTGAAACTGCTCTTCTTGGGCCTTCTCATAAGTCTGGGGTGTTGGCTTTTCTGTAGGCTGTCCCTTGCTCCTCCCATGCATTCCTTTCTGCCTTAAGAGAACCAGATTCTATTTATTTTCTTTGCAACCAAAGAACTTTAACAGAATCACTGACAACTGTTCCTTTTTCATGAGACTGACTTAGTGGTGTTGTGGGGAGCCTCCAACAGTTCAGCTTGTAACACCATGACTAGGGTTCACAGCTTGCGGGAAAGGTGTAACAGAGTTTGGGGCCTGTTGCTTTCTTTTTCTTCCATGCATGCATCTGCCACTTTGTGTCAAAAAAGTAAATTTTTTTTGGTAGAGATGAATTTTTGGTAGAAATGAATTCTGGTTTCACTCAGAAACTCATGGTGTCCAGTAGTGAGAAACAGGCAAAACACAAAAGACTAGTGAGAAACAGGCAAAACACAATGAGCCTAACTCTGTTAGGCTCTTCTTAACACATTTATCTTTCAAATAAAAAAATAGTCTTACTTGAGGCCAGACATGGTGGTTCACGCCTGTAATCCCAGCTCTTTGAGAGGCTGAGGTGGGTGGATCACCTTAGGTCAGGAGTTCGAGACCAGCCTGACCAACATAGTGAAACTCTGTCTCTACTAAAAATACAAAATTAGCCACGTATGGTGGTGGACGCCTGTAATCCCAGCTACTCGGGAGGCTGAGCAGGAGAATTGCTTGAACCCAGGAGGTGGAGGTTGCAGTGAGCTGAGATAGCGCCATTGCACTCCAGCCTGGGCAACAAGAGCAGAACTCTACCTCAAAAAAAAAAAAAAAGTCTTACTTGACAGACATATATACAGATATATATATATGTAAGATATACATGATACTATATATAAGATATATATATTTATATGAGATGACATATATACCACTTTATATACAGATATATAAACTGGCTAAAATTATTATTTAAATTTTTTAATTTCAATAACTTTAGGAGTAGCATGGCTTTTGGTTACATGGATGAATTGTATGGTGATGAAGTCTAGGATTTTAGTGTACTGGTCACCCAAGTAGTGTACATTGTTTCCAAAATGTAGTTTTCCATCCCTCACCTTCCTCACACCTTCCTCACAATTTTGAATTGTGCTGTGATAAACATAAGTGTGCAGGTGTCTTTTTTATATAATAACTTCTTTTCCTTTGGGTAAGTACCCAGTAGTGCAATTGCTGGATCGAATGGTAGATCTGCTTTTAGTTTTATAAGGAATCTCTATACTGTTTTCTGTAGAGGTTGTACTAGCTTACATTCCCACCAGCAGTGTATAAGCATTCCCTTTCTACTATATCAGCATCAACATGTATTGTTATTCCACTTTTTTATAACGGTCATTCTGGTATCTTATTGTGGTTTTAATTTGCATTTCCCTGATGATTAGTGATGTTCAACTTTTTTTTTTTTTTTTTGAGATGGAGTCTCACTCTGTTGTCCAGGCTGGAGTGCAGTGGCAGGATCTCGGCTCACTGCAACCTCTGCCTCCCGGGTTCAAGAGATTCTTGTGCCTCAGCCTCCCCAGTAGCTAGGATTATAGGTGTGTGCCATGTCCAGCTGATTTTTGTATTTTTAGTAGAGATGGGGTTTCACTTTGTTGGCCAGGCTGGTTTCAAACCCTGACCTCAAGCAATCCGCCCACCTCGGCCTCCCAAAGTGCTGGGATTACAGGTGTGAGCCACCGTGCCTGGTGAACTTTTTTACATATGTTTTTTGGCCATTTGTATGTCTTCTTTTGAGAAATGTCTACTCATGTCTTTTGGCCACTTTTTAATGGGATTATTTTATTTTTTTCTTGCTGATTTGTTTGAGTTCCTTGTAGAGTCTGGATATTAGTCCTTTGTCAGATGCAAGGTTTACAAATATTTTCTAGAATGGTTAAAACTATTATCACATCTTTGGAGAGCACAAGTAGACCTATATCATCCCCTGCTTCCTTCTTTCTCCGTACTTGCCTTTTAATAATAAGCAACATTTGGCCAGGAGTGGTGGCTTATGCTTGTAATCCCAGCACTTTGGGAGGCCAAGGCGGGGAAATCACTTAAAATCAGGAGTTTGAGTCCAGCCTGGACAACATGGTGAAACCCTTTCTCTACTAAAAATATAAAAATTAGCCAGGTCTGGTGGCAGGGGCCTGTAGTCCCAGCTACTCTGGAGGCTGAGGCAGAAGGATCATCTGAGCCCGGGAGGTGGAGGTTGCAGTGAGGTGAGATCATGCCACTGCCCTCCAGCCTGAGCAACACAGCAATACCCTGTCTCAAAAAAAGAAAAAAAATAAAATACGCAACATTCATTGCCTCTGTTTCTTGAATTGGCTGGGTTTTTTCATGTATCTCATGTGATTTCCCTTGCTTAAAATGCCCTTCTCCGGCCGGGTGCGGTGGCTCATGCCTGTCATCCCAGCACTTTGGGAGGCCAAGGCAGGCGGATCATGAGGTCAGGAGATTGAGACCATCCTGGTTAACACGGTGAAACCCTGTCTTTACTAAAAATACAAAAAATTAGCCGGGCGTGGTGGCAGGTGCCTGTAGTCCCAGCTACTTGGGAGGCTGAGGCAGGAGAATGGCGTGAACCGGGGAGGTGGATCTTGCAGTGAGCCGAGATCGCACCACTGCACTCCATCTAGCCTGCGTGACAGAGCGAGACTCCATCTCAAAAAAAAAAAAAAAAAAAAAAAAAAGCCCTTTTCCAATATGTGCACCCAGCAAACTCCTATTAAGCCTTCAGAACCTAACTCCAGCATCTTCTCTGTGACCATAGCCTTACCCTATTGTGCCAAGCTTTGTAAATCGTTTTGTCCCCTTATGCTAATCTTTGTGAGCTTATCTTATTAGCATATGCATTACATAGTATTTCAATTATTTAACTCTAAGTTTATTTCCACCGTTTGGCTGTGAACTTCCATAGTACAGTTCCTTGCATTTTTGCATCTGTAGCATATTTTGTGACATCAAAAATGCTTAATAAATATTCAGTATACCTTGAAAAAATTCCTGAAACTTGCCATTAAAAGAACTCTATTACTGATGCACTATAAATTCAAAACTTTTTTGAAAATGCTAAAAGTCATCTCAGAAAGGATGTTTTACAACTCCTTTTTTCTTCCCTGTTCATACATTTTTGGATTACTTTACTAAGTTTTTAAAGTTGCAGTGCAATCATAGGAAACCATGTCTGTTACCTACACAGTTCATGTCCTCCAGACTTGATGACTGTCAGTTTTACTGTAGACCTTTCTGTATGTCCTACCTCTAAATCCCCAGAAATGTCATTAGCTGTGTGTTTAACAAGGCAATGCCACAGCAAGTTAGAGCAGTGAGGGAGAAAAATAAATTCTCAGCACGTCTTGTACAAAGCATTCAAAAAACAGACTATGAGGTTGCTGAAGGCTATGCATCTATTAAAAGTTGTTATTAACAATGGAAACATATTTTAAAGTTGTTGGAACTTCCATTTTTTTTTTTTTTTACAAACAAGCTTTATTTCAGTTTTGGGGGACTATCGTCTCCTAAAGTCCTCCTTTTGGTTGAATTTGTCTTGATTTTAAGAGGCACAGAACTATCTCAAGTAGAAGAACTGAAGATAGTAATGAGAGAATGCTCCATCACAAAAGCTGTTGTATTTACATGCAGTTAGAGACCTACTGGTATGTATATACTCTTGGGAGCGATTTTCCCTTCTGTCCATTTCCGGTCTTCTACTACATATGCAAGTGTTTTCCAAAGGGTGTTTTGAGAAATATTGCTTTCTCTAAGTATTAATTAGTGTTGAAGGGTGGAGAAAAAAGCTTTTTCAAGTTAATTTCATTTGGAAAGCGTGAGATTAAACAATGTGTAACCAGTTTTTCACCATTACATGTGTTAATTGCTGATGAAGCCTAAACCTACTTGACCATAGCACTGTCACAGATAATGTTCCATGGAGGGCACTTAGGCAAATGCTGCTCAGATAGTATTATATGAATCTTTCTGTTAAAAGAACAAGTCCACACTCGTGGCTACTGAATATGTTGTAGCATTGCTAACCTTCATTCACTTGTGTTCAGCCTCCAGAGAGCCTTAGAATTAATTTGCTGTTTTCTGTTCTCCGTGAATAGGTCTTGCTCTGTCTCTTGCTTGATGACCTTTTTCTAAGTGCTTAGGATACTATGCCTTTATGTTTTTCCTTTCCTTTCCTTTTTTTGAAATAGCTGATACTAATACCAAAACATTTCCTTCCACACAACAAAACAACACAAAACAAACAAACAAAATCTAAATACCAATCCTTAATGTCTGTCATAGGAAGTTAGCCAGATTCAACAGGATGAGTTTCATAGTAATAACTCAGGATTGGTGAGTTCTGAATCTAGTGCTGCCCTGAATTTGCTGACTGGGCAGATCTTGTTGTCTATAAAATGGATATATTATAAGCCTTGTGAGCAAGTTCATTTTTCATGAATTCAACACATTAATTAAACCCGAATTTATTAAGCATCTTATACTGGTCCTAGGGCCATAGTGACTACAATAGAATAGATGTGAGCTTTTATGAAGGTTTCTATCTGGTAGGGTAGAGAGAAAAAAAAAAAAGAGAATGACAGTACAGGTGGGTAGGTGCAGTGATGAGTGAAGTTTTATGAAAATACAGAAAGGCCATCTGTATATGCAAAAGATAAGTTATTCATCATAAAACGAAGTGAGAGGGAAAGGATATTCCTAGCATGGGAGAAAATATATGAATATATTTTTTATTGAGCATATAATTTGTGTCCCTGTGTTTTAGGCACTGGAGATAACACAGTTTCAGTTTATATGAGAACACACATAAATAAGTGGTTATTTACAGTCAAGTTTGTGAAATGTTAGAAAGAGGTTTCTATGGGGGCACACAGTGGGAAGGATTTGTAGCTAGAACATTATGATATTGCCTGACACATGGTAGCTAAGAGTTATTTAGTTGTCAATTGCTACCTTAAAACATCCCTAAAATAGGCTGAGATATATTTACAAGGCGGGGACTCTCTGGGACACAATTGTTTTCCCAGTGTTGCTGTGACATTTACTACCTACAGCTCAATTCTATGCAAGGAACCTGTACTAACTACTGAGGCGTCTCAGAGATTCTGTGCTTCTTTTGTTCGTTGGCTCATTGGGTAATTCAAAGGCTTGAGAATCGTTTCTTTTTATACTCCTTCTATGGCTCAGATTTGACCCATTTGCTATTTCTATATTTAATAGTGACCATCTTTGTCACCCAAAGACTGTACTTTGGCCACACTTGTTCCTGTTCTTTGAATGTGCCAAATCCCTCCCACTGCTGGGCTTCACATACATTGTCCTCTACACTTGAGGATGCTTTCTGCTCTCTTTGTTTTGAGTAACTCAGTTTACTGATAGTTTAGGTCCTAAGAAGAGTTTTTCTTAGGATTGTCTCAGACCTCCCCTTTCCTAGAGTAGGTTAGGATCCTCTGTAGGTTTTCTTCATGTACTTATTACCATAGCAATTAGCAATTATGCTTTTGTTGTTTTTCTTTTTGACTTGACTAAAAGATTGATGAGGGTAGACACTGTGTTTGTAGCTCTCTGTTTCTCCTTGCTGAATCTCCAGCACCTGCTGCAGAGTTTCATTATTCTAGTAGGCATCCAGCAAAATAATGTTGGAATGAATGAATCAATGAAAAGTAAGACAGGTGTTTTAGTTTAGTTTTGCAGAGGATCAGAAAGGAGAAGATAATAGGATGGAATGAAATGTCAAACTAGTAATTCAGATAATAGTAACTACAATTTGGAACATATGTGATGTACCAGTGAGTCAGATTTTAAAAATTATTGTAAATCCAGACAATAACTCTGCAAGGATAAACTTGAAACTCACAGAGGCAAAGGACCTTGCGAAGGCTCACACTACAGTCTGTGGGGAAGCAGGCATGGACCCAGATCTGTGTGACTCTAAAACTTCCTTCCACCTTGTCACACATTTCATAGCATTTCATTGATAGATATTGTGGCCAGAGCAGACAGTTAGTGAGTTATAGAGCGGTAACCAATGGCTGGGGGGGATCAAGCAGGCATAATAACCCTGAATGAGTAAGAAGAATGTTGAGACTAAAAAAGCCTTCTAAGACAAGGAGAAACACACTTTGCCCTGAATCTACAGAGATGAAATATAGGGTCTAGTGCATTGGGTGAATGAGACACAAAGCCTAGGTCAGGAGACCAGGATCTAGTGGAATAGGGATCTATTAGAGGTTCTGTTCAGAGAGATCCAGAGGTTGTTAGAATCTCAGGGCTATGATCTAGAAAAGGGGCCTGAAGCATAGGCGTTGACAAGAATGTGTGCCTCTGGTCTGTCTGACACATATTGTGCCTTGTAGACCACCCTCACCCACTCTGCCTCCAACCCAGAGTCAGACCTAACCTCAGGACAGAGGCTATTATTCTACACTTATTACACATTTGTTACCACTCGTGTGCTTAGACTCTTTTGCTTCTGGCCTCTCTTTTCTCCCTTTCTTTTTTAAGTGAGCTCCATTTGAAATTCCTGGACTCAGTTACTTCATTTCTCTTTTACTTTCTGCTTGATATATATGTGTAGTGCCATTTAATTTTCAGTCTTAAATTGGCTAAATTTCTTTTCCTGCCAGAAAAATGGCAAGCCCAATTTTAAATGTCCCATGTTGTTTTAATAAGACATATGAGTATACTGTGCCTGCTCGTGCTTCCATTTTACAGAGGGTCTTCTTAAAATATATATATGTATATATTTACATATATATGGATTTATATATATATCCTAGAATATATATATCCTAGTGCATCTATATATACCAGAATATATATATTCTTAATGTGACTGTGTGTGTGTCTGTGTGTGTATGTGTATAAAGTGTTTTAATATGAGATGTGAAGTGTCTTGAATCAATCCCCGTGGAATTCTTCCATGATGCACAAGTTTGATTTACTGTCAGTTTATTTTTCTACATTTTAATGTTTTTTGAAATAGTTTTCCAGTTTATCTGAAATTAAAAATAAGTGTACCTATTTTTTTTTTCCTTTCATAGGCAAAATAGTTGTCTTTGGTATGTGGTCTTCAGGTTCGTTTTCTGCCGTGGAGTGTTCAGAACATTGCTGCCTGCTTTTCCAGACTTTCTTAACCCTGTCTTATGTCTGGGCTTATGGTGATCTGGGTGCAGGAAAGGCTTTCTAAATCACTGGTTACACTTCCTTGTTTTTTCTATGACTTTCAAACTGATCATTTGAAATGAGGTTTTATTTCAATTTGTTTCCCAAAGCAGAAACATTCTGAGATGATGCTCGATAATAATAATAATAAACAGCCACAAAATAAGACAAAAATAGCAAACACCTTCCCAAATTAGAAATCATAATTTAAAACAATGAAAAAATGTTTGCATCTGCAGTGCTCTTTCTGTGCAAGGACAGTTATTTATCTTGGTTAAGGATTTTTCCATTAAAGAAAATTGGATGATGTTTTAATTTCCCTATGGCCCTTCAACACTTCTACAGAGGTAAAAACAAGTTGCAAAGTATTATTTTTTCATAAGTTTGAAAATATTTTATATATTGGACAGCCTGTGTGTGAATCTTTCAGGTCAGTTCTCCCTCATCCACTTTCTTCTCTGTACAGAGTTTATATTTAGGTATTATGATGTTAGTATTGTTGCTGTCTTTATTATCATCATCATCATTGTCATCAGTATTATCCTTTTAACCAAAGCCAGCCATTGTGAAGGATTATCATCCCTAAATTCTAAATACGTAATTTCTCTTTACAAGAAAAGTAAAGTTCCATTCTTTAACTTAATTTGAACATACAGAAAGAGTTAAAAACAGAGTTACCAATTGATCCAGCAATCCCATTTATGGATATATACCCAAAAGAATATAAATCATCGTACCATGAAGACACATGCACATGAATTTTCATTGCAGGACTATTCATAATAGCAAAGACATGGAATCAACCTAAATGCCCATCAATGACAGATTGCATAAAAAAAATCTGGTACATATACACCATAGAATACTATGCAGCCATAAACAAGAATGAGATCATGTCTTTTGTGGGAACATGGATGGAGCTGGAGACCATTATCCTAAGTGAACTAACGCAGGAACAGAAAACCAAATACTGTATGTTCTCATTTATTAGTGGAAACTAAATGATGAAAACTATTGGGTGTTAGGCTTAGTACCTGAGTGACAAAATAATCTGTACAACAAACTCCCGTGACATGAGTTTACCTATATAACAAACCTGCACATGTACCCCTGAACTTAAAATAAAAACTAAAAACAAACAAACAAAAAACAAAAAAAAAGAAAGCACCCTAAGTACATTTAGCTCCCAAACAGATCCATTCTCAACAGTTGTTTCCCCTCATTTTACTAGAAGCAGCAGAATAATATATTTGGTGCCATAATTTCAGGTGGGCAATGTTGACATAATAAAGCTCAGGCCTGGCATGCTAAATAATCTTTCTTTTCTGCTGATATTTCTAGAGGCCATAGAGGACATCACCAAGCAATCATAAAACGTCTCCTCCACCTAGATATCATTAATCTAACAGAAGCCTTCCCTCCACCCAGGAGAACCCAGATATACTTTTTTTTTTTTTCTTTTGAGATAGAGTCTCGCTCTGTCGCCCAGGCTGGAGTGCAGTGGCGTGATCTCGGCTCACTGCAACCTCCCTCTTCCAGGTTCAAGAGATTCTCCTGCCTCAGCCTCCTGAGTAGCTGGGACTACAGGCACCTGCCAGCACGCCTGGCTAATTTTTATATTTTTAGTAGAGACGGGGTTTCACCATGTTGGTCATGCTGATCTCTAACTCCTGACTTTGTGATCCACCTGCCTTGGCCTCCTAAAGTATTAGGATTACAGGCGTGAGCCACCGCGCCCAGCCCAGATATGCTTTTGAAATTCTCAACATGGAGCTTCAGGATTCCCCTACCAATTGATCCTAGTTGGCATGTGACCTGATTATAAGATTCTCCTTCCTTCCACAGGCCTTGAGACAGCAGCAGTATTCTCTCTTCCTTTTTTGCTATCTTTGTCTTCCCTGGCCGTTGTTCTCTTTGAGATGATAAAAGCAAAAGAGGTTTGTTTTTTAAGCACAATACAAAAAGAAGGCAATGGAGGACAATGATAACCATGCAATGTAGCAAAAAAAAAAAAAGCAAAAATGTAACAATTCTGAGTCACAGAATATGGACTAGGCTTTCTAACTATACTTTGGATTAATGACTTAGTTTTGCTGGACTTAAATTTCCCTACTTAAAAATGGAGATTAGAATACCTTCTTTATACAAATATGAGAATTTTGTAAATATTAAAATAAAATGAAACAATAAATGCAAAACCTTTTGTATAAGAAAAACACTAAGTGCCACATTATGAAATTATCCTTTGGTTAGAGCAGTGTACTCATTAATCCAAGCTTGTTACATTCCATTTCCAAAGTGGTTTCTTTTACACAAATCTCTATCACTCAACCTCCCTGACCATAAGAAATTGGATATGAAATGAACACCTGATTCTTAGTCAGCAGTTCACAAGATAACCTGTTTTCTATGTGGTAGTTCCAAGGGGCCTGTAGACCAAGTAGTATTATCCTAATGGAAAAGTCTTGCCCACTGACAAGTCATGAGATTAATCGGATCTTTTCTTTTAGAGTTTAGATTCAAGCCTTGTATGAATATTCAGGTAACTGTGGGAGCAGAGGCCAAAAGATAGATGGAGAAGTAAGCATGATTTTTCTAAAAGGAGAGATTTGAAGAATGAAAGAAATTCTTCTGCTTTCTTTGAAGAAGCCAACTGTCATGTTGCAGAGAGGCCCACACAGCAGGGATCTGAGGATGACATCTGGGTGGCCCTAGGGTGGTCATTGGACAAGGGTTAGCAAGACATCAGAGGAGATTCACTTGGACCCATTCAGTCTTCCCTGTGTCACAAGGTTGCCTTGCCCACTACTGCCCTGTTTTATAAGCAAATTCTAACTATAGAAAAAGGTGGCTCTTGGAAAAACACACATAATGACTTCTTTGGGTAATTAGCCTAGTTCTACTTCAGATTACAATGAAACTGTCCACCTGTGGTCTTTGTTTCCCTCTTTCCTTTTATCTCTGCATGGATAATACTAATCATTGTTTTAAAATGTCGGGTCTGTGGTTTTTCTATCTACACCATTCTCAAGCTTTAGAAGACTCTGAGGGCTCTGTACCATCCCTGATCCTTCAGCCAGCCCCTTGGATTCTGTGAGCACCCCAGTATTCCTCTTTAAGCTTCAGCTAGTTCTGGATGTATTCATCCCACTTGAAACTAAAAGAGTTCTAGTTCTTTAAAATTCATAGCATTATATACATTTTCTAAGAAAGGTATTAATGTCCATAATTTAGGGAAAGAGACACAGCTCAATTATTTGCCAAAATTCTCACATTATTAGATCTCAGATGATCTTACTCCAAAACCCATATTCTTTCAGTCTCACTAAACTGAAAGCTCTTTCTAAATTCTTTCTCTCAAACTGAAAGCTCCTTCCAAATTCTTTCTCCCTTCCTCTCCCCACTTCCCACCTCCCTTCATCCCTTCCTCCCTTCCCTTTTTTCCTCCTTCCTTTCAAATATTTATTGAGTGAGAGTAAATGGAAGATTTTTTTTTTTTTTTTTTTTGACACGGAGTCTCGCTGTGTCACCCAGGCAGGAGTGCAGTGGTGTGATCTCGGCTCACTACAACCTCTGCCTCCCAGATTCAAGCAATTCTTCTGCCTCAGCCTCCCAAGTAGCTGGGACTACAGGCATTCGCCACCATGCCCAGTTAATTTTTGTATTTTTAGTAGAGACGGGGTTTCACCATGTTGGCCAGGCTGGTCTCCAACTCCTGACCTCATGTGATCCAACTACCTCGGCCTCCCAAAGTGCTGGGATTAAAGGGATGAGCTGGCCTGAATGGGAGATTTCTGTGGAATTATCCCAATTTGAGTGACCAAATGGTATACACTCCAAGAAAAAGACTGCTCAGGAAGCTCTCCACCATTTCAGATTCTATAGCTAACACGTGAGTATTATTGAGCCTCTTCTCTCTGCCCAATACTGTATTCGTAAAAGGATATGTATGTAACAGGCAATGAAAAGAGAAATAAGACCACAATGATTTAAAATCTACTTGGGGAGATGGTACATAAACCTAAATTTTATATATATATATATATATGTGTGTGTGTGTGTGTGTGTGTGTGTGTGTACACATATATATCAGTGCATGGTTAACAGGCTTGATCACAAAATTAAACAATTTCAAAACAACTGCAAAGATAATCTTGGATGCTGATTGGGTTGATCTAGTAGTATGTACAAAAGGAGTTAGAGATAGCTGTGTTTGGGAGTCATTGGGGAAATAGTCTTATGACATTTCTATACCTTTCCTACCATCTTACTCTCATACATTTACCTCTCAAAGGACCAGAGATTTCATACATTTATCCAACATTTACTGGGCACTTAGTGGATACCAGGAGCCGTGCTGAGTGCTATGAATAAAGGGATGATGGAGGCTTGAGTTTCTAGGACAGATGAATTGCTTTATCAAAACATCAGTACATTCTTCTCATTCCTTTCCAGAAAACTTGACATTCTTACTTTTCTAAATACCATTCATATGTTTTCCATTTGCCCTCACCTTATATCCTAGGCAAAAGTCCCCAGAGAAGGCAATAATCAAAGAACAGGAGTCTTCTCAGCAATGGGTCTCTCCTACATCATCAGCAGGCAGGGGATGCACCAGAGCTTCATTTAAAAGCATTTCAGGGGAAGCAAGCTGGTAGCTGGGGAGGAGACTAGAAAATTTGTCCTAAAACTATATCGCACAGCAGGCACACTAATTTTATTTAGATTCTGTATTTGAGTTAGTTTGGGGAAAGAGGGAGAAAAAAAGATGGAGAATATTGAGAAAAATCGACAATTCCCCTGAGCTACCCCTTGGGGCTGGTATGGTTGGTAGGACTGAGAAATGTTCTACTGTTTCTATAGCTGAGTGTCTTGCGAACTGAGAGCCATCTCGAAAATTTATGGAAAAGCAGTTTCTATAGCAACACTCAAACCTTTTGAAGCATGAATAGATAATCCTTTCTTATAACCAAAAATACAGAGAGATGGAAATGTATTAAAGGTATATTTCATATAACCTGAGTAATATATATTCAGGTTAAGTATGTACCTTCCATGACATGTTACATATTCAGGTTAAGTATGTACCTTCCATAACATGTCATATACCTGACATAAATCCCAGAGCATTAAGTACTGATGTACCTCAATGGCTTAATTAGTTTTCATATTCAGACTGCTAGGAGCATTACCATCATGTTTAGGGACATGTATTGTGGAGACTAACTCTCTGGATTCATATCCTGGCTCAGACACCAATTATACTCTCACTTTTTTAGTTAATTGACCTCTCAGCTTCTGAGTTTCTCACCTTTGCAATGAAAGCAAACATAATATCTACTCATAGGGTTTTTGCACATAAGGAAATGAATATGTATAAGTAGCTTAGAATAGCACCCAGTAAATAATAATGGCTTAATAAATATTAACTGTTATAATTAGCAAGTTTTTCAGAGACTAAGCAGCTTTCTCTTTTTACAGATACAATTGGAATTCATAGTACATTTAAATCAATATAAGTTTAACCACCATTTCTTGGCCACCTGTGTTACACAAGGCATCATAATAGACACTGTTGGTAATTAAAAATGAACATTACATCATTTCTGCTCTTAAATTGGGTATTATTCGGTGGAAAAAGAGGAAAGAGATGCAGACAACCACTGACATCCTAGATTCCAGTGGCAGAAGGGCTTTATAGAGGGTCACATTTTCAGTTCCTCTTCTCTTCTAGCTTTAACTCCAGATACTCTAGCCTACATTTGGTTTCAGAAACACCAAGCTTATTCCTGCCTCAGGACCTTTACATATGCTATTTCTTTGCTGGATTGTGCTGTCTCAGTTTTTATATGCTGATTCCTTCTGGTCAGTCAGGTCTCAGCTGAGGTGTCATCTCCTTGGGGAGGCCTTCCCAAAACACCCTTTCAAAACTTGGTTCCTCCTTGTCATTATCTATAAGAGCACCCTATTGTATTATTCTCAGCATTTTCACAATTTATAATTATTGATTTTAATTAACTTGTTTAATTACCTGTCTCATTGACTAGACTGAAGTTTCATGAAGAAAGTGACTATTTCTGTTTTATTCACAGGTTTTTCCCCAGTGCATTTCACAGTGTCTGGTATCTAGTAGGTATTTGTTGAATGAATGAATGAATGAATGAATGAACATAGTGAATGGAAACAGAGCAGGAATTAGTAGTTTTGACTAGGAACTCCAAGTTTCTTAAATTATAATTTTATTTATTATTATTATTTATTTTATTTTATTTTTGAGACAGGGTCTCACTCTGTCACCCAGGCTGGAGTGCAGTGGCATGATCTCGGCTCATTCAACCTCAACCTCCCAGTCTCAAGTGATCCCCCCACCTCAGCCTCCCAAGTAGCTGGAACTACAGGCGTGCGCCACCACAACCAGCTAATTTTTGTATTTTTTGTAGGGACAAGGTTTAGCCGTGTTACCCAGGCTGGTCTCTAACTCCTGAGCTCAACTAATCCACCTGCCTCGGCCTCCCCAACGTGCTGGGATTACAGGCATGAGGCACCGCACCCAGCCTTCCATCAAGTTTTTAAGAGAAAGGTGGACAATGTGGAATTGACTTTGTAGCGCTCAAAAGCAGCATGAGGAAACACATGGAGGATTTTGATGCCCTTATCTGCCTTCTGTGGAGAATCTACTATCTGATCTTTTATTTTTTATTTTTTCAGACGGAGTCTCGCTCTGTCGCCCAGGCTGGAGTGCAGTGGCGCGATCTCGGCTCACTGCAAGCTCCGCCTCCCGGGTTCATGCCATTCTCCTGCCTCAGCCTCCCGAGTAGCTGGTACTACAGGTGCCCGCCACTACGCCTGGCTAATTTTTTTGTATTTTGTTTAGTAGAGACGGGGTTTCACCGTAGCCAAGATGGTCTCCATCTCCTGACCTCGTGATCCGCCCGCCTCGGCCTCCCAAAGTGCTGGGATTACAGGCGTGAGCCACCATGCTCGGCCCCATCTGATCTTTAATGCACAATTGCAGAGTCATGTTTCAAGTTTCCTGCATATTCTCAGAGCCAGCTTCACCTTACCTAGCCCCTGTTATTGTGTAACTTTTCTTTTCGTAGGCTTGTCATTCCAATCTTGTTATCCTTCCACTTAGAGAAAGGTACCAGAATGGAGTGCCATCTTGTTGCCCTGAGGATCTAAGCAGGAGATTTTGTTAAAACATTCACACCCTCACTCAAATTATGTGTTCATCAGGGAGTGCATAGATAGCACAATCATGTTTATGCAGCTGAGAGCAAGAAAAGATCAGGTGACTGATGGAGATCACTTAGCTAGGAGCTAAGGGCTTCCATTAACTATGATAACCACAGTCTAATTTCAATGCTGCTGAATGCGGACTGTAAGATAATTAGGAAGAGTGCAGGCCAGAATGCCAGTGCACATTTCTCCTAAATTAATACAGCCTCATCAAATAGGTTATATTAAAAACAGACACTGTGTGATACAAGATCATGGATTGGCTTAATTAATATGAATCAACAGGCAGAGTCAGAGCCTGCGTTAACCTTGGCAGCAGTTGAGAGTTTGGGAAAAGTAACTGAGTAAGAATGATCTGGTGGTGAATAAATCTGTGCTCACAAAATAGCATCTGAAATGGAGTCTGGCTGTTGTGCATTGACGTAAATATTGTGACCTCCACACCTGGTTTTTCTCACAAAGGTGCTTTTCTGGGAATACCCACTAGGGTGGTGTTCCAGAGCAATGGATGGAAACCGACTCCTGAAAGACAGATGCATGGTTCCAAGTTCACTAGTGGAGACAAATCAATTAAAAAGTTCAAGATTTTCTAGCTCTGATAGCAAAAAGGACTCCCGAAATTAAAGCAAAAGTAAAATGCACAAAAAGGTCAAGACTTAGAAGTGATATTGTCCCATATATTAAGCAATGCAGGCACTTATTGTACAGCATTTCTGATAAAGTGGCTATCTAGCCCCACTTTACATCTTTCTAGTGAGTTCTTAGCTCAGAAGTCCCACATGCCATTTTACGAAGATTTTGGGGTATCTTACTTCCTAGGCCAGGGAAAAACTTTTGTTCTGGTTTTAGGGATATTCTAGGAAATCTCCAGTTATTTCTAGTACATTCATTTTTGGGTTGCCAGATTTAGCAAATAAGAATACGAATGCCCTGTTAAATTTGAATTTCAGATAAACGTGATATTTGGGACATACCTATACTAAAAAAATTTGTTTTCTGAAATTCAAATTTAACTGGGTGTTCTGTATTTTATCTGGCAACAACCAGAGGTTGTTTTAATTTGCTTTTTTTTTTGAGACGGAGTCTTGCTCTGTGGCCCAGGCTGGAGTGCAGTGGCACTATCTCGGCTCACTGCAAGCTCTGCCTCCCGAGTTCATGCCATTCTCCTGCCTCAGCCTCCTGAGTAGCTGGGACTACAGCTACCCGCCACCACGCCCAGCTAATTTTTTGTATTTTTAGTAGAGACGGGGTTTCATCATGTTAGCCAGGATGGTCTGGATCTCCTGACCTCGTGATCTGCCCACCTCGGCCTCCCAAAGTGCTGGGATTACAGGCGTGAGCCACCACGCCTGGCTGAATTTGCTTTGTTTTTAAGTGGGATATCTTCTGCATTCACAGTGAAGAAGAATACCAAAATATGTTAAAACAAACCAAAACAAAAAACAGCATACCTGTATCTAGCATTTTTCTGAGTTAACTAACAGAATAAAATGAGTATGACTCAATTTCATGCCCTCAAAGGCATTTCAATGTATACCAGGGAAGACAGACTTCAAAGAGTATAATTCTACAATTGTTTAGCATACTATACTAGTAGTATATTCATGAAAAAATAAGGTCACACAGGAAGGAGTGATCACAGAATAATTGAGGATTACTTTTCCAATTAGGGAATAAGAATATCTTACACTGATAATGTATTCCATGCTTTTCTGCCATGCCCAGTTTATCTTCACAAATATTAATTCTTAAAGGGATATGGAATAATGGATTAACTTCTTGGGAATCAGCATTCAGGCAATCATAATATATAGTCGATAACCTTTAATAAAATATTCAGAAAGCAATCTTAAAATTTGTAAAAGTGGTTATTTGGTAGAAATGATTCAATAATTATAGCCAATTTATACAGAGATGATTGTAGCACTGATCCGTCCATTAGGGCTGTCAGTGTATATGGATCACCTTTGTGCTGATTGAGAGAAAATGGGTAGCTCTGATATGAGCCAATTCTGCTGCTAAAAGACACTTCCATTATTTAAGTAAAGAAAAAAATATACAAGAAAAAAAATCAATGTTTTCTGTGTTCTTAATACTTAATGACTCCATTCTTTCTTAAATAGCTTTTTGGAGACTTGATCTTGCACCATCACTGTACCACTGAGACCAACTTTAACTGTTCCATAGAAACTCAATATATGCATATTTTTTAGTTTTGTCATTCAAGATTGACCAACTGTTGCTGATTAACCCTAGATTTGGCAAAGGTTCAGAGAAAGTAGTACTTCCACATATTGGCAGTACCTAATTTATATTAAATGCTAAATAAATATTTGTTGGGTAAATACTGGTTAAATGAATACTCTCTTACACAGAGTAAGTCTTTGACCTGAGACTGGGTAAGTTATAAAGACAAGAGATTTAATTCACTCATGGTTCTGCAAGCAGTATAGGAAGCATGGCGCTGGCATCTGCCTTGCTTCTGGTGAGGTCTCAGGAAGTTTTCAATTATGGTGGAAGGTGAAGGGGGAGCTGGCGTATCACATGGGGAGAGTGGGAGCAAGAGAAAGCAGGCGGAGGTGCCACACTCTTTTAAACAACCAGATCTCATGAATTCAGAGTAAGAACTTGCTCATTACTGCAAGAATGGTGCAATACCATCTGTGAGAGATCTGCCCCTATGATCCAACACCTCCCACCTCCCACCTCCAACATTGGGCATTACATTTTAACAGCAGATTTGGAGGGAACCAATATCCAAATCGGATCACACAGCAATTTTATTTTTAGGAATATGAATGAAGAAAATAATAATGGTGTGAAATGTGAAATGATTTAGGAATAAGACTGAGTGCAGAATTTTTATTTTATTTATTTATTTATTATTTATTTATTTTCTATATTTTGTATTTTAAGTTTATTTCTTTATTTTATTTTATTTTATTATTATTATACTTTAAGTTTTAGGGTACATGTGCACAATGTGCAGGTTAGTTACATATGTATACATGTGCCATGCTGGTGTGCTGCACCCATTAACTCATTTAGCATTAGGTATATCTCCTAATGCTCTCCCTCCCCCCTCCCCCCACCCCACAACAGTCCCCAGAGTGTGATGTTCCCCTTCCTGTGTCCATGTGTTATTATTGTTCAATTCCCATCTATGAGTGAGAACATGTGGTGTTTGGTTTTTTGTCCTTGCGATAGTTTACTGAGAATGATGATTTCCAATTTCATCCATGTCCCTACAAAGGACATGAACTCATCATTTTTTATAGCTGCATAGTATTCCATCCTGTATATGTGCCACATTTTCTTAATCCAGTCTATCGTTGTTGGACATTTGGGTTGGTTCCAAGTCTTTGCTATTGTGAATAGTGCCGCAATAAGCATACGTGTGCATGTGTCTTTATAGCAGCATGATTTATAGTCTTTTGGGTATATACCCAGTGATGGGATTGCTGGGTCAAATGGTATTTCTAGTTCAGAATTTTTATAATGGCTAAAAAAAGGGAAGGAAGCTAAGCAAAGGTAGGTTATTGAATTTAAAATATGATGGCTATCAGGATGCTGAGGCAGGAGAATCGTTTGAACCCAGGAGCGGAGGTTGCAGTGAGCTGAGATCATGCCACTGCACTCCAGCCTGGGTGACACAGCAAGACTCCTTCTCAAATAAATAAATAAATAAATAAATAAATAAAATAAAATACTATGGCTACATTATACAATGAGCTATTGACCAGCCATTAAAATTTTTGTACAAGATGCACATTTATTGACATAGAAAAACATTCACAACATATTATTAAAGAAAAAAACAATTTACCAGTGGCAGATATTCCAGTATCCCAGGATATGTGAGTGAGAGTGTCTGTGTGTGTGTGTGCACGTGCACTTATGTATATGAAAAAAAAGCCTTGAAATGTTTATATCAAATATTAAAATTGATTATATCTGGATGACAGGATTCTTGATAACATTTTTTTTCTTTTTGTTGTTTTTAATTTAATTTTAAGTTCTGGGATATGTGTGCAGGACATGCAGGTTTGTTACATAGGTAAATGTGTGCCATGGTGGTTTGCTGCACCTATCAACCCATCACTTAGGTAGTAAGCTCTGCATGCATTAGCTATTTATCCTGATGCTCTTCCTCAACATTTTTCTACACCAATTTATTTCTCCTTTCTTCGACTCCAGTAACATGTTAGATCCTTAGATATGGCTGCATAGGTTGGAGGCTTTTTTAGTTTTTTGCAGTCTTTTCCTCTCTGTTCTTTAAATTGCATAATTTCGATTGCTCCGTCTTCAATTTCACTGGCTCTTTTCTCTTTCATCTCCATTATGCTATTTTGCCCATCCAGTAAAATTTTCTGATTTTTCAGTTCTCAAATTTCCATTTGATTCTTTTTTATAGTTTTAATTTTGCTTCTGAAAACTTTTATATACCCATTCATTTCAATGTGTTTATCTTTATCTAACGGATTATTCTTATAATAGCTACTTTAAGGTCTTTGATAATCCCAACATCTGGGTTATCTCAGGCTTGGTATCTGCTGAGTATCTATTTTCTTAGATATTGGTTAGATAATTTTGTTTCTTTGTATGTTGAATGCTTTTGGTTTGTATCCAGAATATTTTTAATATCATGTTGATAGATTCTAGGTCCTATTAAATCCTCTGCAGAATGTTATTTATTTCTTTATTGTTTAAGCAGGCAATTGGCTAGGTAGGTTCAGACCACAAGTTCTGATTCTCCTTCTTAGGCTGGTGGTTCCAATATCATTTCAGTTTTCCAGGCCTGTCTTATGCTTTTTGAGTCTGCTTGGCACATGTGCATCTTAGGGGTTTGTCTTCAGCTGGACCAGTGGTTTATACGGAAATTCACTTCTTAAAGCCTTTGTTGATTTCTTTGAGTCTGTTGTGTACATGCACAGCTTGGAGGTAAGCCCAGGACTTACGTCACTTCATACACAGGATCCCCTTCTCCGGTTCTTTCCTCTTTGGGATTTCTTTCATACTCTTAACTTCCAGTGGTTTGTTTTCCTTATACCTTTGGCCAGAAAGATGCATTTCTCTCAGACTTTTAGCTTTCATTGTCATTATGAATTTCCTAGTGACTGGAGTCTTACTTTGCTGGCCAACATTTAAATTTTCACTTTAGTCCTCAATTCATTTGCTATTATTGACTTTTCAGAATTCTCAAATAGTGCATTTGGCAATCTGTTCAGAGTTTTTAGTTGTAACAGTAGAGAAATAACCTGTATCAAGTTCTCCATTTGGCTGCCACCACATGTACCCTGATATTCCATTTTTCCTTAAGTGTTTATTTTCTTAATCTTCTACCATTAACATAAGCTACATGTAGGGGTAAATATGAAGTTTAAAACTTTTTTTAATTAATGTTTTTCTATTGCTGCTGAGCAAATTAATGTATTTTTTAATTTTAAAAGGAGTAAGTATTGTGAGAAATACCATAATTTTTCAGTAAATATTATAATGATGTAATCATTTTTCAGTGATCAGATATTCAAACATGAAAATGATAACCAATTTAGGTGCATATATGGGAAAATAGGCAGTCCCCACTTAGATAGTGGTATGCAAATTAGTACAGTCTTTTTCATAGTCAATATGGAGATCTTGATAAATTTAAAATGTGTACATTTCCTTTGACCTAAAAGTTCAAATTTCAGGAATATATTCTATGGAAACACACCAATGCATCAAGTAAGTGTGTATATGTTAATTGTTGCATCATTATGTGAAAATTGTAAAGAAACTCATCAACGTGGTGATAGTTTAACATACTACCATAGTTCCATACAATAAACTTATATATAGCCATTAAGAAGAACATGACACCTGTATCTACTCAGAGAAAAAGATAGTATCTACAATTTATGTCTGAGTAACAAGTGGGTTACAGAACATTATATCTATAGAAAGTTCCCTTTATGTTTATTTATTTGTTAATAAATAATACACAGAATCACTATATAGCAAGACACACAAATTTCTGTTGCTGCATTTTCAGTTTCCCTTTCTTTCGTCTCCATTCTGCTATTAAGCCTATCCACTAAATTTTTCTGATTTAAAATAGTGCATTTTTCAGTTCTCAAATTTTCATTTGATTTTTTTGTAGTTTTAATTTTGCTTCTGAAAATAATCCTCTAAGGAGATTTGAGATTGGGCTGTTATGGGAACAAGGATGCTTTTCATTGTCTTTATTGCTTGAAGGTTTGGAAGACTAATAAATATTTGTATAAATTTTTTTTAATGAAAAAAATTTAAAAATATTCCTAGAAAGGACTTCAAGCTCTCTGAGAAATTCAGATTTTTATTTTCTCTACAATTCATAATTAAATAATCCCTGTTAAACCTTGGGCAGATGGCATGATGGGAGAGATAGGACTTAGCTTCAGGTGGCCCTCCTGGGAATTTCATGGAGCTTCAGGTGGCCCTCCTGGGAATTTCATGGTACTACTCTAAATGATAATGAAGAAAACCTTCTGGACAACCATCTAGAAAGAGTTAGTATTTACTGGTGAGGAAAAGCATAGTGTGACATGAGGGAGGCCAGGGGGACACTGACTGTGAGACAGGGATCACAAATTCATGCTTCCAAGCTTGCCTTAGGGTATATTTGAAGTTTTGGTTATAGAGCAACAAAGGCAAGAGTGAGTGGTCCCACATACTCTGTTGAAATCAAGGGAAGGGTTTACATGCAACTGGTTCCCACTTGCTGGATTGACTACCTTAGCAGAGAGTAGCGGTTTTGTATCAAGGTCCACGTCTTTGAATTAAGTAACAAATGACACGGTTGTTAGATCTAAGATCAAGGCAAAAGAGAGCCTTGAGAGGACCTCTCTGAATTCTAGTATACTAAATGTCCAAACAACTTACCTAGACACTTAGTCACCTACAAAGGATTTGAAAAATTATTTCATGTATGTGAGACTCATGTTTATATTGTGTGTTTCATGAGGGAATGACTCCTTACTATGCTTTAATTTTCTTGAACTTGCATACTACTTGACATTTTCTATGACATTTTAATTTAGTTTTGTTGTTTTTCATCTGTTTTCTCCACTACAATATCAGCTCCGTGAAGCACTTTACTTCTTTTGTTCTCTGCTATAGACCCAGTATTGAAACGGTGCCTAACACTGACTGGGGACTCAATAAATATCGTTGATTAAAGAATGATGCATGAGGACTAGAAATGGGGTTTATACATTTTCCATCTCTTTCCTCACATTCCTTTAGTGTTAGGACTTTGACATCAATCAAGAAGAGGATTTGAAAGTGTCCTTTCCATTCATCTTTTAAGTACTCTGAACTTGGCTCAGATTCTCCACTATTGGCAACACATATGCAATGGATTTTAAAACAGGAAGAATCACAGTATTCATTTCCCTATTTGAAAAACTTATCCATTTCCTCCCCAACTGGTACTACGATTAATACATTTCAACCTGCCCTGTCCCAAATTCAGTTCATCCATTATATTACCATTTTCCCCGATTCTAAAGTGAGCCTTTGATTTCGTATTTTAATATATTTGAAATATGAATATCTCTTACTATCATTTGCATCTTAGCAACATATCATAGTTTAATTTGCAATGTTTTCTATGTCGTACAATTAATGGATCTTAGGTTTTTGTGAAGTATGATATTTGGGTTTCTCATACTTCCATTTCAGTATTTTAGAACATTCAATGGAAATTAGTGTAGTAGGAAGAGAACTTCGGTTGTAAATAAAGGAACTGAATTTAGTTCTGCTAATTATGTAGGTGAAAATGAGCAGAGCAGGAACTTCACCCTTCTGGGTCTCATTCTCTGTTTTATAAAATAGAAGAAGGCATTCATCTAATATTTTAGTGAGGGAACATTTGGTTGTGTTAACCTTAAATAATGAGATTCAGAAAATATGATTAAGTATAGAGTTTATTGGAATGCTAAACTTGAGGCTAGACACCTGGAAATGGACTCCAAGAGAATGGGGTAGTGTTCCTAAGTGGAGAGTTAAGGTTTCATTTATATAGAGATGTTAGCAGGATTTTAACATTTTCCATACAAGACTAGTACATACACCACTGCAACTTAATTGGTCACAGAGTGGTACATTCTAAGGAAGGTTATTTTATTACTCCACCATGAGGAGGGATAATAATCTGAGGGGTCTTATCTCTGATGTTGTTTGGTCTTAATTATTTAGAGAAAAAAAGGCAGAAGTTGCAGCTGCATTCTGTGTGACTCAGGTTGCATAGCCACATTCCTTTCAAGGCTCAGGATAATTTAAAATTCCAACAGTTTTAAGTTTGAATTAATTTTAAGTTTGAATTATTGAATTCCACAGTTGCCATAAACAAAAACTTTAACTTAAGAGTGACTGAAGTGGATTACAAAATAATTAAGAGCATCACATGTAAACCAAGGGCAGAAAGTGATTGAGTCTCATGAATTACTGATACTTGGGAGTAGAAAATTGTCAGAATGCAAGGAAGACATTTTCTTTTTTTTCTCTCTTCTGACCTCTTTCTCATTCCATGTACTTTCTTTTCTTATTTTTTCTGTTTGTCTTGATAAAAGAAAAACTTCAGCTGAATTAAATTTAGAGGAGTTTAATTGAGCAATGAATGATTTATGCACAGAAAATGGAAGTGAGATTCAGAAACAGCTGGATTGGTTACAGGTTGGCTTTTGCCTTATTTGAACACTATTCAAACAGTTGGCTATATTTGATTGGCCAAAACTTGGTGATTAGCATGAGTGTAGGCTACGGTCTGTTTACACCTTTACTTGTTATAGTTTACAATGTACAGAAAAACCTTTAGGCCAAACTTAAAATATGTAAAGAGACAGTTTTTGGCTAAACTTGATTTAAGTCTATTTTCTTTTTCTCCCATACTTCCTTCCCCTGCTTTGTGACGAATTTGATTAAATATGGCTTCTCTAGCCTCTAGTTTAACCCCTGAGGCCAACTAGCATGTTTGAAGTTCAAGACTAACCTGATTTATCATGTTGATCCAGGAATTCATACCTGTGACGAAATAGAGAGGGGTCATGAATTACAAACATGGCTGAGAAGTCTACTCCAGTATTTAAGGGAAGTTAATTCTCAGAAAAGAGGAGGAAAAACTAGGCAGATATTCCAGAAGTTTCTGCAGTGGCTAAATAATCTCAGTGGACTCTTCAAGCTGTAAACCAAAAATAAAATACTAAGCCCCCCAACAGACTGAATGGATCACTTCTCTGGGCCACGGGGATTCCAAAGATACATGAAAAACTAGTTCAGGCCATGATGGGAAGGGGGGTTGGACATGCCTCAGTATGCTCTCCTCCCATTAGAATTCAGGCATAGCTGACCAACATTAACATTAAAACAGAGACCTTAAGACCAATAGTAACAATAAGATACCAAATTCCAACCTGAATCTAGGATAGCATCACATGACAGATAGCAGGCCCTGAAAGAAATCAAAGTATTTTACCCCAGAATATATTTCTTTGACATATTTTGAAACGGCCCTGCAAAGCTATTTCTTGTAGGGGAAATTTACATTCCTTAGATAATCCCCTTACCTTTCCAGGTCTTTTGCTGATCCTGAAGAGATTAGCTGAGTCTAGCACCTTTTAAAGATCTGACTAGGAAACATTAGCCTGTAGGGGTGGCCACCTATGAGACTTTATCTACATAATAAGAACCTTGGTCTCCACAATCTCTTATCTTAACCCAAACGCTTCTCTCTATTGATTCTAGGTCTTTAGATAATAACATATCTCTTTCAAACAATTGCCAATCTGAAAATCTTTGAGTCTACCTATGTTCTGTGAGACCCCACTGCAAGCTGTCCCTCCTTATGGGACAGAACCAATGTATACCTCACATGTATTAATGTCTTATGTCTTAAGTCTCTCTAAAATGTATAAATTCAAGCTGTGACCTAACCACCTTGGGCACATGTTCTCAGAACCTCCTGAGGCTGTGTCAGAGGTGTTTGAAACAGAGCAAGTCCATCTTGAATAGGGGCTGGGTAAAATAAGGCTGAGACCTACTGGGTTGCATTCCCAGGAGGTTAAGGCATTCTTAGTTACAGGATGAGATGGGAGGTCAGCACACGATACAGGTCATAAAGGCCTTGCTGATAAAACAGGCTGTAGTAAAGAAGCTGGCTAAAACCCACCAAAACTAAGATGGCAACAAGAGTGACCTCAAGGTCATCCTTACTGCTACACTTCCAGCAGCGCCATGACACTTTACAAATGCCATGGCAATGTCAAGAAGTTACCCTATACGGTCAAAAAAGGGGAAGAACCCTCAGTTCTGGGAATTGCCCACTTCTTTCCTGGAAAATTCATGAATAATCCACCCCTTGTTTAGCATGTAATCAAGAAATAACCGTAAAAATGGGCAACCAGCTGCCCTCAGGCTGCTCTGCCTATGGAGTAGTCATTCTTTTATTTCTTTACTTTCTTAGTAAACTTGCTTTCACTTTACTCTATGGACTCACCCTGAATTCTTTCTTGTGCGAGATCCAAGAACCCTCTCTTGGAGTCTGGGTTGGGACCCCTTTCTTGGTAGTAGCTGTGTCATGGGTTATGGTCTTCACATTTGGCTCAGAATAAATCTCTTCATATATTTTACAGCTCTAAAATTGTGAGAGCAGCAGGAGGCAGCCAAATGCATAGGCAAATAGGGGTAGGATTCCAGTGAAACCCCACCTCCAAGCCAAAGAGTTTAAAGCCTGAAAGCCAAGCCACAAGTTAATTCCTCAGACCAGACTGAGAACTTGTCTTTCTGTTTGGTGTGCTTTCCTCTAATTGGTCTTCACCTTTCACCTATTTTACATATACCTACCCTTTCTTAAATGGTTTTCTACACTGTTATGCTCACCTTTGCATGGTGTCTTTGCTTTAACCATTTTTGCATACTCACAGACCAATCAGCATGCACTCCAGATTCTGAGTCTATAAGACTCAGACCCAGCCACACAGGGGAACCTTACCCCACACCCCTCCATTCCCTCTCTGCTGAAAGCCATTTTCATTACTCAATAAAATTCTTCTCTTCCCTCTTCTCCCTTCAATGTCCCATGTATCCTCATTCTTCTTGGGCATGGTACAAGAACTCAGGAACTGCTGAGCATGGGTACAAGCTATAACACAGGTGAGCTGGGGCATGCCAGTGTGGCTGAGTGAGACCCAGATGGGGTATTGCTGTCTAGGGGGTCCCGGGCTTGCAACGTGACTGAGAGGAAGGATCCTGCATTAATTGGATGAGCTGTGATGTAGGGAAAAATTGAATTGTTTACATAGTTTAGGACTTTTCTCCTAAAGAATGGTCTTGATAAGATATTGCAGGAGGTGAATAACCTTTCCTTTATATTAGTTCAGTAACGAATATCTTACTAATAACTTCTGGACTTCTTATTTTTAAAAAAGACCTATGTATGATGTGGCTTTTTTCACATTAGGCATGAAATTAGAGAGGAGAAAGCTTTACAAGACATTAATATCATGATTTTTCAATTTTTAAAAATTAAAATAATTAGCTTAACAATTTGTGATTATGAGGTATTCTTCTATCATTAGAAAGATAGCAATTCAGCATCTTTCTTTAGAGTTTGTATTTTTTCTCTTGTTTCCATCTAGTGAAACATTTTAATCTCATTGATGGTTCTACTTGCACTAAGACACTGTGTGTGTGTGTGTGTGTATGTGTGTGAGACAGAGAGAGGGAGAGAGAGAGAGAGAGACAGAGTGAGAGAGAGGAGGTGGAAGAGAGGAAAGAACAAGAGCATTTATTTTGTACCTACACCAATATTTTCATTAGATACTTGGGGACAGGCATGGTCAAAGCTAATTCTTTTAGGGTAGTAAATTTGTTATGTTTGGGCAAGTGGAAAAGCCAAGGTCAATAAAGTTGAGATGCCTGTAATAACTGTTCACCGTGAGGAAAATGCCTACGAGATCCTATTTCTTCTGAAATGATAAAGAACTTGTATGCATCCATACTTTTTACCAGATTCTTTTTATATGGTAGCTCTAATCCTCATAAAAATTTGGCATGCTATTGTTCTTTTCAACTAACTGAAGAGAAAATTGAGGAATAGTAATGTTGGGTAACTCGACCTAGGTTACACAGCTGGCTGTGGTGGAGCTGGGATTTGAATGCAGACATTTCTGATTCCAGAGCCTGTTCACTTTGAATCTTTCTGCTTGCTCTTTAGGGTCGATATTCAGCGGATGACTTCTAGTTCCAACTTTTGTGAAGTTGCTCTGATATCTTAGGCAGCTTAACATTTCTGTGCTTCATTTTCATAAGGCATAATGTCTATCAAATAGAAATTGCTCAAAAAGTATTTGCTTTTTTTTTTTTCTTTTTCTTTTTTTTTTTTTTTTTTTGAGATGGAGTCTTGCTCTGTCACTCAGGCTGAAGTGCAGTGGCACGATCTCGGCTCACTGCAACTTCCACCTCCCGGGTTCAAGTGATTCTCCTGCCTCAGCCTCCGTAGTAGCTGGGATTACAGGCACACGCCAGCATGCCCAGCTAATTTTTGTATTTTTAGTAAAGATGGGGTTTCACCATGTTGGCCAGGCTGGTCTGGAACTCCTGATCTCAGGGGATCCACCCACCTTGGCCTCCCTAAGTGCTGAGCTACCACAGCTGGCCTCAAAAAGTATTTGTTTTGATAATCACCTACATACAGGGTTAATGTGAGGGTTGTGGTGGTTGATATATGTAGAGAGGATATGGAGTAAGAGTTTGGGCCTGCTGGTGCACCAACACAACTTCGGGCTTATTTACTTTCTTTGTGCTTTGGTTACTTAATGATAAAATGAGGAATCTTAAAACAACTGTCATTGGGTCATTATGAGGATTAGAATACATTTTAAGAATAATTATCATGGTGCTAAGTGGATAGAAATTACACTACACATTTTAACTCCCCACCGTTATAAAAGAAACTTTAGATGGGCAAGGACTTTGAAACCTGAGTGTTGAAAAAAACAGAAGTTGGGGCTTGGTTTCAATCCTTGCTTTGGTGAGGCAGTAATCTCATTTCAGTGTCTTTGGGACACAAAAAAAATCACGTTTCTGTGTGGCAACTTCTGACTCCAGTTTTGTAAGCAATCCAATGGGAAAAAAAAGATAAGAATTCAAGAAACCATTAGAAGGCATGTAGAAACTTTCTGAGGTTTAAGACGTAAGTTTAATTTTCCAATTTTCTTTACTGAGACACAGTTCTATAACCCTGAATATTTGTGACTTTTCACTAAGACTTAGAAATCTGAGAGTATGATAGAGGAAAAAAGATGGAGAAAATTAGCAAAAAGTTTACACTTACGATCAAGATTTGAAAGATTCAATCTGTGTCTGTCTGTATTTACATTTGCTTATAATCTATATCTACTAATTTTAATGTAGAAAAATGACAAATTTCCCTCCTATATGCCACAATTTGTACAGCAATTGGCACTTTGTCACCTTTTAAAAAATATATCACTGTAAAATATGTAGCTGAAAAAAGGTTATCTTCCACTCTGTAATGCAATTATATAAATCGCTTTAGAATTCAACTTAGATTTGTCAGTTTCATTCTGTGAAATTACAGGACTCTCTTGGAAGTTTGTTTTTAGATGCTGTATTCCTTACCACTGCCCACTGGTAGATTTTAATGTTCAAGGTCCAATCAACATCCTTGAATAGAACTGAATTTTGCTTCCCTTTGTCAATATAAAAATTCTCTTCCAAAGACTGCAATGTATTTACTGGAATATTCAAAACCCACTGGTAATTTATAAATAAATCTACAGGGCAAGAATTAACCTTTTTCTTTATTAGAAGAACTTAAGTCAAATTGAGTGAAACCATAGGAGAATTAAAATGAAAGAGCTAATCAGGCTTTGCTGCAACTATAAAGAAAATGATGTGAAAATGTACGTTCTGAAGAATTTACAGAAAATGTAATACATTTTTAAATCTTGTCACTATAATGTCAATATTGCACATTATAAGAATCTTCATTTCACCTGTGGGCAGTAGATAAATATTCAGGACTGAAATATTTAAAAGTGAAAGGTTGTGTAGTTTAAATTTTATGAGAAGAGATCATATTTCAGGTCTGCTGTCTTAGGACTCTGACAGTGGAATTTTTGAAAAATTCCTCTTCACTCTAAAGCTGAAGGTGGAGCCCTTGTGCTGTGTCCAAGAGACATTCTCAGCATTAACTCTTCCAAACTTGCTTATACAGTTTGTTTTAGTTCTGCAGTTCTCAAAAGGACATAGTCTAGAAAAAAAAAATGGTGGCTGTTTTTTAACTCTTGGATTATCACCTTGGATATCTTGTGGGTAGATGGGATTTCACAGGACATGGGAAAACCTGTTGAGGTTTGGAGTTGGAGGTTTTTGCAGTGACTCGTGGTTTTGGCTCCTTCGGGGGGATAAGAGGAAACTGTCATTGTCCATGTCTGTGTGGGATGTTTCTCTGGAAATGTCTCTGCATGGCCTCAGTTTCACCATTTGTAAAATGAGTAGGTTCTCTTAGCTATCCAGGTAAGCTTGCTCTTTGAAAGAATGGAACCGTCTATGCTCCAGGTATGAGGGCAAGGGAAGAAAAGAGGTAAAAAACATTAACACACATGAAGTCCCTACTCTGTGTGCCCAGAACTTCACAATTGGTATCTCATTTTCTTTCCAACAAAAACCCTGTGAAGTAGATATTACTAGTACTCTTTTATAGATAAAGATGCCCGAGGTCAGTGACATTAATTTCTGCAAAGACACATATTGAAGAAGCGATAGGGCTGGGTTCTGGACCCAGCTTAGTCTAACTCCATTTTGGGGAGTATTGCTACTGTAATCAAAGCTTTGTGTACACTTGCAACATAAAATATGGAAAATAGTCTTTTTTTTTCCCCGAAGTGAAAGCAGAGCCTTAATTAAAAATAAATAGCATGAATTTAAACAACGTTGAAATATTAGTTTTGACCTATGAGCACAGTGAAAATAATTAACACATTGTTTTGACAAAGACGCTGCAGAAGAGGTACTGTCATGCTGAGTATTCATGGGATCTATACATTTCACACATTTGAGAGATATTTAAGCATTATGTATATCATTAATTGCAAAAAATCTTCACCTAGATTGTTTTTTATCTAGTTTTTCTTTTAGGTAATGTTTCATAAACACATCTTTCCCAGTTTGAAATTTTGAAAGGATTTGCAAATGGCTTTTTCAAACACTTTTATATTTCAGGAAATCTTTAATCTTTTTGGAATTTATCCAGGTGTAAGACAGAAGCAATTTTCCAAATGGCTATCCAGTTGTGCCAGCCCTCCTTATTGCATCAGTCACCTTTTCCTTGCTGCTTTGAGGTGCCCATAATATAAATTTCTGTGTGCTTTTGGGTTCATTTTTGCACTTTCTATTATAGTCCATTGATTATCTCTTCATGTGCTGTTGCCACACTGCTTTAGTTATTTTGGCTTTATAATGTTTAATTCCTCTTTGGGCTCGTCCCTATTATACTCTGAATTTTTTTTACCCAGATTTTTTTTTTTTCCTAGCTACTCTCATGTGTTTATTATATTATTTAAATCTCATAGTTAAGATTTCCCTACATTTACAGATTAAGGAGAAATAACATTTCTATTAATGTTTAGTCTTCCTAAGAATATGTTATACTTTGATTTATTTATCATTTTACATCCCTCAAGAGTATTTAAATCCATTTATTATTTAGATCTTGTTAATTATTTACTTACAATATTTATTCTTGGAGATTTATTTTTTATTGCTATTGATTTTTTGGTACTTTATGCCATTATTCGTTAAAAATAGTTATTGTTTTTAGATATTAAAGCCATCAATTTTTGTATATTAATTTTATATCCAGCCTACTTAGTTGTATTTGCTTTTTTTGGTAACAAGTTTTTCACTTGGAATCTTGGATTTTTCTTACATACAATCATATCATCTTCAAATACTAAACAACTTTACGTCTTTATTTGTGCTAATTGGAACCTCTGGAACAATGTCAAATAATTGAAGTGAGGGAGGATAGCCATCTGTTTTTGTTTTATAGAAACTGTTTTCTAATGTTAAACCACGTCTGCACTTCTGGTTCTACTCCAGTTGGTTATTATGTTAAATTATTTTAATATATTGCTGGATTCATTTTGCTAATGATTTTTTAAATCCTCACAAATGAAACTGATTTATAATTTCCTTTTTATTATACCCTTATTGGGTTTCATATCAAAATTAGTATTGCTTCATAAAATGAACTGTGAAGTTTTTCATCTTTTTCTATGATCTGAAACAGTTTATAACAAAGGAGTTATCTGTTCCTTGAAGTTTGGGAAAATGTGTCTCTAAAACATGAGTGTTTCATAATTATCTTTTTAATTTTTTGTATGGTAAGTAGTTTGTTAAAGTTTATTACAGATTACAGATTCAATATTCATAAAACATGTTCCAAGAGAAGTTTTTATTTTATTTAGAGTTTTTGATTTATTGGCATGAGGCTGTACAGAATGTTTTCTGATAATTTTTTTGACAATATAAATAAAATATCATTTTTTCACACCAGTGAATTAATTGGCTAGGCAATGATTATCAATTGCTGCTACATCACAAAAGCAGAAATGGTCAGATCTTGATGGAGGTTCACAATGTCATCTATGACGTTGTCTTATCAAATAATGGAATTTGAATCTTATGAAGCATCTAGATGTAACTGCCAATATTCAGCAAATGAAGAATATATAAGAATATATTAAACAGCACTGCAGGATATAATCAACAAACTCCAGACTGTAAGCAAACCACAGGATAAAAGACACCATTTCTTCAACAACAACAGCAACAACAACAACAACATTTATAGGGGGAAAGCAAGAGCTAAAGAGAGAAGGGAAACCTATACATTAGAAGACACCTAGAAGAATATCAACCAATTGTAATGTATGGGTCGTATTTGGATTCTGGTTTAAACAAACAAACCAAGAAAATTATAAGAACTAAAAAATATGAAAACTTAAATATGAACACTGAATCTGTGATGATGATACAGTGCTGTCTTTAAAAGGAGATACTACTTTTTAGTGATACACACTGAATATTTACAGCTGAAATGGTTTGATATCTGACATATGCTTCAAAGTAATATAGGCTGCAGGGAGTGGATGGTGATAGCAATGAAACAAAATAAGCCATAGTAATTGCTGAAGCTAGTTAATGGGTACATTAAGTTTTATTGTTCTATTCTTTCTATCTTTGTACATATTTGGCATTTTTCAAAAATGAAAACCAGAAATACTTTGAATTTCCAGTTATGTTTTCTTTTTAATGATTAATATTGGTTATTTGATGTTTTCTTTTTTCGTTTTTTTGATAATGCTTTCCAGAAGTAAATAAGTCTGTTTTATTAATTTTTACAGAGAACCAGGCTTCCGTTTTATTAGTCTACATTTTCAAAATTTGATTAGTTTTCTATTATTTTCTGATTTTAAAAAATGCATCCCATGCATCCCATTCTCCTTTCTTCGGCTTCTTTTTTATTTATTTATTTATTTATTTATTTATTTATTTATTTGAGAGGGAGTCTCACTGTTGCCCAGGCTGGAGTGCAGTGGTATGATCTTGGCTCACTGCAACCTCCACTTCCCGGGTTCAAGCCATTCTTCTGCCTCGGCCTCCTGAGTGGCTGGGACTACAGGCGCCTGCCACCATGCCAGGCTTATTTTTGTATTTTTAGTAGGGATGGGGTTTCATCATATTGGCCAGGCTGGTCTCGAACTCCTGACCTCATGATTTGCCCACCTCGGCCTCCCAAAATGCTGGGATTACAGGCATGAGCCACTGCGCCCGGCCTCTTCAGCTTCTTTTTAGCTGTATCCCTAGATGCTGTCTGAGACAGGAGTGAGGTTTGAATTTTTTCCCTGAGCATTTTAGTCCGTAGTACTGTATCTGATCACTCTCTTTCTTCTATGAGACTGAGGATTAATTTCACGATGCCACACATCTGTATTTACTTTAGTAATCTCTAGAAGGCAAAATCTTCCTGGACTTTCATTATCACCCCCATTTTTGTCATCTGTACAGCAATCTGTACATCGCCAACCCCTCGTTGTTAGAATCCCAAAGCTTCCTGTATCCTCTGGGACCTGCACTGTTGATCAGTAAAGTGTCCTGTGTCTCCTCTCCTCTTTGCATCATGTTCTGTTCTTATTGTGATCAAAATCTGTGTATTCTGTGCATTCAATCCTCTTTAAAAAAGGCTGTATTTTCCTCTTCCCTCCTGCTCCATGTACCTCAACTAGATGCTAGGATTTATATACTCATTCTCTATTACCTCTTCTAGACCAGAACCCTGTCTTATTAAAACCCCTGCTCCTTCTGGAAATGCATAATCTCTTTTTCCCCATAATGTCCCTACCTTATTGCATTGTCTTTCTTATGATTTCAATGCCTATTATCATGCTTGGCAAATCCAGTTGCTATCCTTCAACATCTGGTCTGTTAATTCCTTGAACTTTTAATGATCTTTTTCCTTTATTTACCAGCATAGTTTTTGATGGTTAGCATAGTTTAATTCTAAAATTTCCTTAATTTCTGTTTTTATATTTTATTATGAATACACTATGATTTTGAAAATATTTGCTAATAAATGCACATATTCCCATCACCTAAATTCTACCATTAACGTTTTATTCTACTTGCTTACCACATAGCTATTCTCCTACCCATTGCTCGCTCTATGCATTAAGCCATCATATTCTTTTTTGGATAAATGTCAAAGTAAATTGCAGATTTCAGTATATTTCTGTCTACGTATTTCATAATGCATATCATTAACTACAGTTCAATATTCATTTACATGTTTATTTATTTATTTTTTGAGATGGAATCTCTCTCTGTGGCCCAGGCCAGAGTGCAGTGGCATGATTTCGACTCACTGCAACCTCTGCCCGCTGGGTTCAAGCAATTCTTTTGCCTCAGCCTCCCTAGTAGCTGGGATTACAGGTGTATGCTACCATGCCCAGCTAATTTTTGTACTTTTAGTAGAAATGGGGTTTTGCCATGTAGGCCAGGCTGGTCTTGAACTCCTGACGTCAAGTGATCCACCCATCTCAGCCTCCCAAAGTGCTGGGATTATAGGCATGAGACACCACGCCTGGCCACGATTTAAAAATTATATACAATGAAATGCCCAACTCTTAAGTGTATCTTCACTGAATTTTGACAAATGCATATTGCTGTGTAATCCAAATCCAAATCAAGATATGGAATATTATCATGATCCCCTAATGTTTCCTCATGCCCTGTCCCACTCAATCCTTTACACTTCCAGAGGTAAGCATTGTTCTGATTTTTTAGCTCTATATCTTTGCATTTGCTAGAATTTCATATGAATAAAATCAGCTAGGTGTTTCATTCTTGAACTGATTTTTTTGCTATATTTTAAAATTAATTTTTATTTAAATAAACTTTTTATTTCAAAATACTTTTAGATTTACAGAAATATTGCAAAGATAATACAGAGAGTTCTCATATACACCTTACCTAGTTTTTCCTATTGTTAATATTTTACGTTACTGTGGTACATTTGTTACAACTAATGAACCAACATCAGTACATTACTGTTAACAAATTTCTATACTTTATTTTAATTTTGATAGTTTTTAAAAATAATGTCCTTTGTCTGTTCCAGGATCCCATCCAAGATACTACTTTATATGTCTCTTTGGCTCCATCTGGTTTGTGAGCATTTCTCAGTCTCTTAATTTTTAATAACTTTAATAGCTTTGAGGTCAGTTTTTTTTGTTATTGTTTGTAGCATATCCCTTATTTTGGGTTTGAAGTATTTTTTTCCATGATTAACATTAAGGAAGGAAAGAAGATCACAGAGATGAAGTGCCATTCTTGTTATATCATATTAAGATCTGGCTGAGGTAGCGCTTGTCAGAGTCTCCAGTGTAAATTTACCTTTTCTTCCTTTCTGTACTCTTATTCTTTGTAAGTAAGTCACTAAGTGCAGCCTACACTTAAATGGTGGAGAGTTAAGCTCCTTGATGGGGCAGGGTCTACATAAGTTATTTGAAATTATGTATGGGAGATCTAGTTCTTTTATGGAAAATTTATTTTTCCTTTACCAAATATTAAAAAATTATTAATTTCTATTCTATTCTATTATAAGGTAATGGCAAAATGGTCTCTACTTCTTGCAGATTATGGCTTCAGTAGGGGTTCAAAAATATGATTAATTTTTATAAATGTTTTAAGGACATTCAAAAAGATTATACATGCTCTGTTTCTTAGATATAAGAAACTTATTGTTACTCAAGTATTTTATGACCTTTTGCAATATTTGATTACTTGATATGTCATTTTAAATTAAGTATGTAAAGTCTCAACATTATTATAATGTTTATGAGTTCTTACATTTTTAGCAGTTATTCATTTATATATCTTTACTTTGTGTTATTAGGAGCATAAATTTTCTTTTTCCTGCTTGTTTGCTTTGGGTGTAATGTAATTTCTACTAAAATGAAACAGCTTGCTCTAGTTCATTTAATACCTTCTGCGTTGAATTCTATATCTAATTTTTTTTTTTACCATACTTGCTTTCATTTTGTTTGCACTTACAGGTATACCTTTGTTCATACCTTGTAGTCAACCTTTTTTTTTCTTTTATATAGCATATAGCTATATAAAACTTAATTATATATATATTTTCTTATTAGAAGAATATAATTTGGGTACATATATAGTGATTGCTGACACAAATAGGGTTATTATTTCCTTCATATTTAATGTTTCTGTTTACCTATATTTCCTTTGTCTTATATTTTACTAAGTAAATTTTTTCTTTATTTTCTTGTTATTTTATTGTTTTAGATCACATTAATTTTAGTAATTCCTCTTAAATTTTAATGAATACATTTTAACCTAGTTTTCTAAAAAATTAAAAGTGATTAATACTTATATCTTTCTAAAAACAAGATATAAGTATTCTGCTACTTTTCTTCTCTTGGCATTCTGCATTTTTTTCTTTCTTTTTTTTTTCAATCATGCTTTCAATTTCCAGTACGATATTGATTACCTTTTAAGGTAGTACTTTCTTGTTTTACTTATAAAATATCTTAAGTGTCAAAGTCTGTTTTTTTAAAAAAAATTATCTTATGTTGCTTATATAATGTCTATTTCCTCTGAAGTCAGTTTTAATGTTTATTTTTATCTTTCTCTTTCATGTTCTTGTCCTCAGATGTCTGGAGTTCGATAGTTGTTTTTCAAATTTATACATAAAAGACAAAGTTGATTAAAAGACTAGATGGCACGTGAGTCCTCCACAGTTTTGTTTGCTTGTTTAAGAAACAGGACTATCACAGGATCGGGAGGACTACCTACCAGATGACTCTTTGTAAATAATATGTACAGGGGATAGGTTGTCTTCTTAGGATGCATGGAGGGTGGGTACCAATCTCACGCTCTCTACTTCTGTCAAATTAAGGATGGCTTTGCTCTGAGTATAGAAAAATTTATTGTGGTAATAATATAACAATTGCAGGAGCAAACACTTGTTGAGGGTTTTATATAAATTAACTAATACTCCCATAATTCTGTGAGGTAGAGACTATTATATTATTTGATATAACAGATAAGAAAACATGTACCAAGGGCTTTAATTCACTTGTTCTACCTTATGCATTTAATGTGTTAAGGCTGTATAGCTATAAATATGAACAACACTAGTCATTCAGGCTCCAGAGACCATCCTCTTAACCACTGTAATTCTTTCTGCCTTTTACTTGAAGAGGAAAAAAAAATCATTTCAGTTTTGCACAGAGCTGCCTTTTCCTCTCTGTATGTCTGCAGTTATCTTAGTTCATTTCTGCTTCATTTCTAGGCCCTGCGCTTATGACAGGAAAATTGCTTTTTCAGTTCCTCTCCTGTATGTCCTTCTCTACTCTTGCTACTATCATCCGACCTCCCACTTTGTTTAGAGTAGTGGCATGTAATCAAATTTTCTGCTATAATAGAAATGTTCTGGGGCTGTTCTGTCCAATACTGAAGCCACTAGCCACTCGTGTGTTGCCATATTGGACAGCATAGGTTTAGAGAACTGTTTTTTACTGTGCTCTGTCTGGGATGCATGTTGCAATCAGCCTGTCTGTACACACGGATGTTGGCTGGAAACTGGCCCACTCGTTAATTACCCTGAGGGCTGTTCCATGTCCTGCTGCTCCTTCCAGTTCTTGTTGACTCTAAACTTGGAGTTTTGTTGTATCACCACTGGGAAAAGTGGCTCTGTAGTGCCCCTCTCTTTTGTTTCTCTTTGATTGTCTCTCTTACTTGGACTCTTCTGTCAATCTTATTCTATTTGCTCTCTGCTTTTCAGAAATTTCTTCAAAGTTTGGCTCACTGATGAAATGATTTTCTATTTTCCAGAGTTTGTCAGTGTTTAAAAAAATACGTGTTTTTTGGTATTTTCCTAAGATTTTAGGAAGGAAATAAAGGCATGTACATATGATTATTTTATGATCTTGAGTCAGAGAGTTAATGTGCTTTCAATGATTTTACATGATATGTAATGTAATGGATGAACAACCATAACAAAAGTACTTTCTCTTTTCTGGAGCCATTAAGAAAATATTGTTCTTATTTAATATTTCAGAATAGAAGAAATGGTCTTAGTACCATGGGTAACTGTAAGCTATTTGGACCTCTTTTAGATGAATATAAGCAAGGACATTTTATTTTATATAATCTTTGCTCCTTTGTAAATAATAGATAGTCCTCTTTTCCTCTCTCCCTTTCTCCTTCACCTCTTCCTGTTTCCTTTCTCTGGCTGGTGCAGATAAGAAGTTCAAGTATATTGGTGAGCAAACTTTCTCTTATCAGTTTTTTTTTTTTTGGTTTATATAAACATTGTAGTATTTGTGGAGACTTATTGCCATTTCATTTTATTTTATTTTTTGGCTTATTCACAATAAGGCTACTGGTCACTAAAATAAAGGAGGTGTTTCTGGAGGGACACCAGTAATATTTCTGAATTGCAATAGGAAGTTAAGAGGCTGCACAGCAGATGATATCATAATGCCTCCTACTCATACAACATTCTGATATGGGGATATGTGATGTTCATGATGTTTCAAACATTTATTCAGTTTGCAGAGTGTCATGATCATACTGTTCTTGGAGTGGGTGCAAAAGAGTAATTTTGCTTTTGAATCACAGTGTAACAAAGAAGGCTTTTAAAGACAAGGCACGAGAATAGTAGGTGCTATTTTGGCTCTGAACAAAAATATTCCAGTGAACTCTATCTGCTTCCATCATGAAGGCACCTGGTGAGAAACACCTGCTGCTCCCCTCTTCTATCATTAAGGAACTTCATGTCAGGAAATAAAACTCTTCCACTGACATGTTCCGAAAAGAGATGTTGCAAAATGTTATATGTTGAGAAGGCTTTGATTTTGAGATGGTAGCTTAGATCAACTGTGCTTTTCCTCCTCAGGATAAGTGTGTTAATATTTTTAATGACGTTGTTCATTGATATTATTTTATAGGATCTCCTTTCAGCAACAGACGTTATTAATATTTTGGTCAATATTCTTTCAAAATATTTTCCATGCTGTATGTAAGTATATGTATACTTTTATAATACTATAACCACACCAAACGTACTAATTTAGGACATGTAAATTCATGTACACTTCTTCATGTTGTTAAATATTCTCCTGCAACATCATTTTATTTTATTTTGTTTTTATTTTTATTTTTTTTGAGATGATGTCTCGCTCTGTCACCCAGGCTGGATTGCAGTGGCACTACTTTGGGTCACTGCAACCTCCGCCTCCCGGGTTCAAGTGATTCTCCTGCCTCAGTGCGTGTCACCATGCCCAGCTAATTTTTGGTATTTTTAGTAGAGACGGGGTTTCACCATGTTGGCCAGGATAGTCTCGATCTCTTGCCCTCGTGATCCGCCCGCCTAGGCCTCACAAAGTGCTGGGATTACAGGCATGCGCCACCGTGCCCGGCCAACATCATTTTAAATGGCTACAGTGTTCTAACGAATAAATGTACTGTAATTTAACATCTCATTATTAAACAATCACAAATAGTGCTGTGATGAACACATTTGGATAGTTATTTTTGACAATATCATTGATTATTTCCTTAGAGTGAGGTTTCTCAACCTGGCACTATTGGCATTTGGGGAAGGATAATTATTTGTTGTAGAGGACCGTCCTGTTCACTGTAGAGCGTTTAGCAACATCCCTGGCCTCTACCCACTAGATGCCAGAAGCATCCCTACCCTGGTGGTGACAGCCAAAACTGTCTCAAGACATTGCCAAATGTCCTTGGAAGCCAAAATCCTCCCCCATTGAGAACCACTGCCACAGAGTAAATTATTTAAAAAAGAATTTCTCACACAAATCATATGCACAGATTTAATTTAAAAAAATCTATGTGGGTTTTATTTTTCACTTTAAATAAAGTAATAGAAAGTTATAAAGAGACAACTTTAAATTTGTGGAAAATGTTTTTCCTAAACCAAGGGTGTCCAATCTTTTGCTTCCCTGGGCCACATTGGAAGAAGAATTGTCTTTGGCCACACATAAAATACACTAACATTAACAATCACAAACAATCTTATAATGTTTTAAGAAAGTTTACCAATTTGTATTGGGTTGCATTCAAAGCTGTCCTGGGCCACATGCAGCCCACAGGCTGCGGGTTGGACAAGCTTGCAAACCTTCCCTACCAAAGTTCTTAAGGTGTAGTGTACCTGGTGATAAATACAGGTGGGGTCCTGTTTTATTGTTAGCTACAGAAAAATCTTTCTGTGTAGCTATATCTGTGAGCTTTAAGTGATAAATCTCACAGATATGGAATGAGAGAAGACCCAGCTCTCAAACTGCTTATCTTTTTGACTACGTAATATTTCATGATTTCAGATTCTGTAACCACATTACACATTTTTTTTTTACACCTAGTGTTTTCCTTTTCTAAGCAGTAAATAGACTGATTAAGTGTTTGGATTTGGAATCAGTCAAAGTAAGATTCCGATGTGATATCTTACCAGTTTCTAACTAGTTAATCTTGGGCTGCTTTAATCCTCAGTTTCTGTAACTGAAAGATGGGAATAAGGTTTACTATCCAGAGTGGTTGGAAAAATTAAAAGTCAAATGTTTTAAGGCTCTTGACAATGCTTGGCACCTACAGAGCACTCATAATAGTATCTACCCCTTCCAAATTGAAAGAATAATAATAAATTTCCTCAAATTAATTTTGTGTCGCTACGCTCTCTAAGGAGGCATTTTAGCAGTAAAAGTTGTCTCAAAAGATTTTGCTGGTTGAGTAGATGAAGTTGTAATATTTTAGGGGTGTAACTTTTATAATTGTGTAAGAGAGAGCATGATAGTTTCTTCTTAATGAGTTATTTGGAACAGAAACCCATTGGATGTGGGAAAAAATACTAGAAATTTGATTTTCTGTATATTTTAAATGTCATGTTTTAATTTTAATTTTTATATTTGGTAATATTAGTAAAATGGTGTGATGTATGTGACTTTGTGACTGCTTGCTCAAAATTTCTTTATTGCTGATGTGTGAGAGCAACATCTGTTTTGGAGACCACTGACTGAAGGTAGTTTTTTTTTTTTTTACTGTTTCTGTGATTTGAGAGAGAGACAAGGAGTTGGAAATCTCACTGACTGTCAGAATCCCCACAATTCACTGTGTGTTGTTTCAACATTATTATGCTTAAAGTTTCATTATTCTTGCAGTTTTCAATCACAGCAGAGGTATTTTTAAATGTTCCCACCCCAGTTGTTCTCTCAAGATTGATTGAAGTGGGGAGCAGGATGCAGCATTTGCCTAAGTCACAGATAGCACCTGGGAAGATTTTATTTCTCTCTGTTTTAGAAATGTAAAATAAAACAAGAGATTCTTTCTCTTTTGAAAAATATAAGCTAGCTATCGAGTGACAACAATGGCCAAATTAACTCTTGTCCTAGTCCCTCTCGCCTGTCTTCCTGTGAAATAAGAATACCTTGAAGAAATGGAGACATTCCCTGATGGAAGGCATACTAGGATATCAGGTTTTAGAAGCTGGTGGAAGGGAGTGGGTTGTGTATGTGTGGGTGTGTTTGTGCACACTCAGTCATGTTTTAATAGGGGACCCAATATTCACTGGTGTCTGACAGGCTCTTTATACTGTACACTTACCATCCAATTTCGCCTTCACACAGGCAAGATAAGAGAGAAGAGAATCTCTTGCCTCTCTCATGTAAACATTTTTGTCAAATAAAGAAAGAATAGGTGGGAAGTTAAGGTCCTATTGTATCCACATTGACTTCACCCCTGCCCCTGCTACCTTAGTGTTCCCCTCCACAGACTTATTGGTATTTTATACTTCCAGAAATTTCTATGTACACAAGGAAAAAAATATGTATATGCTGTTTTCACAAATGAGAATCATAGCATGGAAATGGAAATCATGTGATAGCTATTGCTATTCAAACTACTTTTCTTCACTTTGCAATATCATTGGGATAATTTCCATATCAGTATATATAGATTTACCTCATTCTTTGTAGATCCTCACGACATTCCACTGCATGGATTTACTATAATTAATTTAGCTACTTCCTTATTCAACACTGTAATATCATCTGTATGCATCTCTGAACACTTACCTAGGGTTCAATTTATAAAAATGGGAATTACTGTTTCAAAATGTATGCATGTTTAAAATTTAGATTCAACAACAAGAGTGCATCAATATATCCTCCCATAGGTGAGAATTTTTTTCCCAAATTCTCATATGGTTTAAATTTTGGGGTAAAAATAGCATTTAATTTTTGCCTTAATTTATTATTCTTGAATAATGAGTGAGATTGAGCATCTCTTCATAAGCCTATTTGCGTGTGTATCTCCTGGAAATAAGTGGTTTTATAATCATTATCAAGAAGGCCCTCCCATTGTACTGGTTGCATCTCTGGTTTTGTACTTAGGGTCACCAAGGAAGCCAGAGAGGAGGCTGCAGGGAATATGGATTTAAATGAATTTTGGCTGTACCATCAAGCAGTCTGATCACTGAGGAAATATCAAAAGCTTCACCCGAGTGACTCATCACCCAAATTCAACAGAGGTAATAGAATAACTTACATTGCTCAACCTTTTGGCTATTTAGTTGGCTGTGTGAGATCAATGGTGCCCACTTTCTCTGCTGGATTTTGCTTTGGGAAAGAGATTTATTGGTTAGATCTCACATTACAATGCCATCAGTGTCTTTGGGACCCGATTCCCAATACTCAGAAAAATAGAACAAAATTATTTAACATCTTGGCCTCAGGTAACAATATCTACTTCAATGAGTTGGATCAGGCATCAAATTCTGTGGGGATATACTATTGTCCACTGCATGAGCTCTCCTTCATCTTGTTTCATTATTTTCTGAGACTTTGCTTTGTATTGGATAGTGAAAAGCTTGTGGATAGAGATAAACCAAAGTGGCAATTTTAGGAGACATGTGAAATTGAAATGTGACTGGTCATGCATATGGATTATTAGATGTATAATGTATAATATAGCTTTCTATATGTAGTGTTACCTAGATTGGGCTCATGTGCTATTATTATGCTTTTAAAATGTATTGCTTTTTCCATGAAGTTCAGATGGTCTGACTAGTTTATATTCTCTAAACATTTCTTGTTTTACTCTTTCATCAGTTTCTACTCTTAAAAATTCACTGCATGGTCTCTACAGACAAGAAGCAAAGGTTCTGCACTGCTACAGCTTTCTGTTAAAAGACAAGAGTGTCCACATTTTCTCTCATTTTACTCTGAGACGGCCAGTCTGTTTTACAGTCTCCCACACACACTTTTCTTCTCTCAAAGACATTTCCAAGTTTAATATTATATTTTAAAAAAGTCTAGAATCACTCAGGCTTTAAAAGAAATACCAGGAATTAAAAACCAGAAACAACTCCCATATAGAGCCATTTACCACATCTATCTAAAAATTACAACAATGCCTTTGCTAGTTAAATTATTGCAGAATTGCTAATATCATCTACTTTTCAAAAGCATTAAAATAAAATTGTTTAGAAGTAATGTCATTTATTAAAAAAATTGGGCAGAATAAAGAATATATGTCTTTATATTGGTATAAGATGATTAAATATTTTTCATGGAAAATGAGACATTTCAAAGATGAATCTTAACAGGGAAGTCTTTTCCTATGTAAGTATTTTATCTCTTTACACTGTATAATATTGGAGATTTTCTGATAATTTGTGGTTTTGAAAACTATAGGGTCTTAGAATTTATTCATTTGAAGATCTTTTAGCTTTTATTATGAGGGTACACTGACCAAAACAAATTATATATCTCATTTTATTCTGCGTATTGCATCTAGTCTGGTCAAATGGAATCATGTACCTCTGAAATAATAGTGAAAGAAAGCTATAAAAGAAGAAATTGCATGTAATTGTAGTAAAGGATAAGCGTTTACTGATCAGACAGAAAATACCAAAGACATACTTGCTCTCTGTGCCTGTGTAATGGTGATGGGTTAGTACTATTATTTTGTATAAAAAAGACTTTTTAAAATGTGTTACATTTTTCTGTACTGAAGAGCATAAAATAATCTAGAGTGATCTGTAATCCTTGCCAGAAAGAGACTTTGACATTGGATAGGATCACTTTTACAGTCTATTCATTTATCCAACAAGCACGTATCGAAGGTAGGTTTCTTGTATGGACACTGCTAGGTACAGAATTTGGGGTGTGTACGTTAGTGGTAAAAAGTTCATGTTAGTGTATGTTAGTGGTGAAAAGATCAGTAATCGTTGCACAGGGTATGAGGAGGAGTCTTTTTTTTAACTTTTTTTTTTTAATTATACTTTAAGTTCTGGGATATATGTGCAGAATGTGCAGATTTGTTACACAGGTATGCACATGCCATGATGGTTTGCTGCAGCCATCAACCCATCATCTACATTAGGTATTTCTCCTAATGCTATCCTTCCCCTAGCTCCCCAACCCCATGACAGGCCCCGGTGTGTGATGTTCCCCTTCCTGTGTCCATGTGTTCTCATTGTTCAGCTACCACTTATGAGTGAGAACATGCAGTGTTTGACAGTAAATGATAATATAAAGAAGAATGAGAAGTAGTCATCAATGGTAAAAATGATGTAGTAATCACTGCTGATTTTAGCAGGGTGTTTACTAATTTCGCATTATTAGTGAAGGACTTGACCATCCATTGTGAATATTATGTCATCCTCCCAACATCCAACTGCCTCTTCTTTCTTATCTTATACCTACTGTGCAGTTTATAGATGGAAAGATGCTTTCCAGGATTTGTAATCCCTTTCTCTGTGCTAGGGTGAGCAGGTCTGAGCCAATTAGTGCAAGGAATTCCCTTGCCCCAGGCAATGGTTCAAGAATGCGACTTTGTGAATGTGAATGGGAAGAGCCATTTCTCATGTGAATGGGAAGAGCTATTCACATCTGGACTACAGGCCATGAGAGGTTTTTCTGAGAATGGCTGGAAAAGTTCTCTCACTATTTTGGGAGAACTTTTTGAAGTGATCATTTTGTTCATTCCTTTGCTTTGGAAGAAGAAGCTCCTTGTACCTGTGAGGGAAAGCAAGCCTACTGACTCCACAGAAGGCAGAACAGAGGGAGTAAAAAAAGAAACCACTTCTTGAATCTGTGGCTTAGCCACTGAAATCAAACCCAGCCTGAAGACTCTTTTTTCTCTGGACTTTCAGATTAGTGGGCCAGTAATACACTTTTGTTGCTTATGCTAGTATGAGTTATGTTTCCTCTTACCTTCAACTAATCTAAATTATACCCAGAAGTTATCTCTTCCATCTTCATAATGATTCTGTGAAATAGATGTTATTACTGTTATCATTTTAAGGGTGAGGAAACTGAAGTCTTAAGGTTAGAACACTTGTCCTGAACCACAGGGGCACAAAATGGAAAAGCCAGGACTTTACCTGCATAATTTAATCCAATGACCACATTCCTAAGCACTGTATTCTACAGCTTCACATGCTTTGTGGATCCAGAGACAATGTCAGTCAACTTGGAAATGTAGAAAACTCATCACTATGGTGGAAGCATTTGATCTGGCCTGTAGGTAGAACTTAAATCAACAAGAGATGGAGCTGAAGCAACAGCTTTAGAGTAGAGGAGGTAAAGTAGCTGAGGCGGGCATCTAATCTCTGTGTAGTTCCTTAAGGGGGGTGATAGGAGATGGGACCCATAGGAAAGCTTGGGGGTCCCACAGAGGTTAGAAGACAAGGATTGAGATCAGAAAGGCATGGCAAAATTAGATGGAGGAGGTTAATAAAAGGAGGATTCCCTGAAAGAGAATTGGTCAAACAGTGGAGGAATCAGAAACATTGAGGCTGGTACCCACCTACCTGTAGTTTTTGAGATAATGGGATGGTAGGGTGAGGGACGGGTTAGAAAAGAAAATGATCACCAGGATTTGCATATACTTAGGAGTTCAGTATCATCATAATCAGGGAAGAGCCATATTTCAGTTTAGGAGAGAAGGTGGAGGAAGTATTGCCGGAAGGACTGAGTCAGAATGTGTGTATAAAGGTTCAAAAAAGCACAGTGAAGGATCGGTTACCAGGGATATGGAGGATGGATGTATGAGGATAACTGTGCTGGGTTTGAGATGGCTAGTGGGCTGGAAGCATGTGCATTTTGGTCACTAACGATTAAAACTGGGAATCGTGGGAAGGAAAGAGGCTGTTTCCAGCTTGAGCAGCTTCCCAGGTTACATTTACATACGTGGATTCCTTCACAATACTGACTGCCAGTGCACCATGTCCTGCCGGCAGAAGGGAGCTGAGGTGGCTATGGCAACCTGAAAAACCTCAAACTATTAATATTCACAAACATATGGAGGCTGCAATTCTTTAAAAACAATAACATCAGCAGTGGCAGTGGCAACAGGAACAAGCATAGTAATTTGTAACTCTCACCTCTGGAGAAACATGGAGCTGCATATATTATTTTTTAATAATCAGCCACAAATTAGCTAATTGCTGCAATCCTGAAACCCGCTTTTCCCTGTAGCTTGTCATTATCAGCAGATGTCAAAACAAGTAAAATAAATGGACTAGATTTCCTTGAGATGTTTGTTGATAATAATTGTTTGCCTCGAAAAAATTAAAAATTGTATGTCTGGCAGCAAAAGCTCCTTCCTCGGTTATTACTTTAAAGTTTCTCTTTCATCTTTGAATATCTGGTAGAGATTGTTAGACTCTGCCTTTCTCCTTTTCTGAATCATCAAATTCAGTGGTTCAGTTGAAGAACCACTGATTAAAATCCACTGTGGGGTTGTAATTAGAAATGCACATTCCTGGTTCCCCACCCTAGAGATTTGGATTCATTAAGTCTAGAGTAGGACCCAGGAATTGGTATTTTAAGTGAGCTCCCCCAGTGAGATGGTGAGAAACAAAGCTCTGGAGAGCTGGTGGCTGAAGCTTACAATAGGGAGGTGTGCTCTTCTGTTTTGGAAGTTGTTTTTGTTTTTTTTCTAACCCCATTCTTTCTTCTTCATCATAAATCTTTGCTCCTAGAGACAGAATGTTATGATGGAAAAAGCTCTGGGACCAGCATGAGGTCTGGATTGGAGTCCCTGGTGTGGCATTTATAAAACGTGAACCCTAGACTGAGACAGGTAAACTTATTCTGAGTCTCAGTTTCTCCATCTTTGAGATGCCCTAAGAGTCTTCCTCAGAGCTCTGGTGATGATGTTTAGAGAGTATCTTATCCAATACCTAGTACATAATAAGTGCTTAAATAATACTATTATTATGACCTTGATTTCTCCTTGGCACTAACTTGTTGCACCTGCCTCTGGGGTTGCCAACACAGAAATGTTACCTTGTAGAGGATTACTTGTGTCGTGCACACACTAGGGGAATTTTTCTGCTCTTTTACTCCCCTCTTTCCCTTTTCCTTAGGCTTAGAAAGAAAGCCCATCAGTGAGGACCGGAGCCCAGTGATGAGGCGAAGAAAGGGAAGTGGTCCTCAAGAGAAAACAGCAGAGCAAGAGTATGCCGGCAATGAGATTCTCAGAAACCCCCAATCCTGCACAGGGAACTAAATGAAGTATGGTGCTGTCAGCATTTGTAGCACCTGTTGGTGGCACTGAGTAGAGGAAGTAGATGCTATTGTCTTTGCCATATCTGCCTTTTCTTCTTGAAAGTTGACAAGGTGAGGTCGGTTGGGGACAGAAGTTAGAGAAGGATTCCCTTGTTAACATTGTCTTCTCTGTGTTCTGTGTCCCCTCTGTGTACTATAGACACAGAGACCTGGTGAAATGGTGAAGAGAGAAAGAATGCTCAAAGTTCTGTGTGTACTGCTTGTGCATTCCACAAAACCTGTTACCCATCTGGTGTTTTGGCATAATAGAAGTTTCTAGTTTCAGAAATATCATTGAATAGGGCCTCGTGGATGGGGTAGATATTTTAACTTTTGGCTTGGATCATGGATTCCATAAAGACAGAATTTCTTGGAAATTCTCAATATATTTCTTAATGCAGCAGTGCCAAAGGGCTTTAATAGTTTTGATATAGATTGTAAATTGATGGCTTATGGGCAGAATTTCTCTTTCAAAATGTCTACTTCTTATCAGTATTATATTTTAAAAATGAAATTTCTCCTATGTAAACAAATAATCAAGCAAAAGCAACCAACAAATTTTGCCTTTAAATTCAAATTTCAGGCTTTTTTTTTGAATAGTCCAAAGACGTGACAATATTGGCCGAGGAGCAGGAATTGAATGTACCAGTTTGTCACAGGCCCCACCCGCTCATTATGTTTCTTGCCTGGACTTCAGAGGCATTGGGAGCTCAGACTTGAGTACCAGCTCTAGACTCAGACTGCCCTGGTATAAGTACCTGCTCTTCCAGTTATCCTATATAACTCTGGGCAAGCTAGTTAATCTTTGTGTTATTTTTTTTGTCTGCAAAATAGGAATAATGTCTTAGTCAGTTTGGGCTGCTATAACAGAATAAAAAAAGAAAAAACTTCCCCACAATACTGTTGTTATATCTTAGAAGAAATAACCCAAGTACCATATTACTTATGCAATTCATATGTAAGTTTCCTCAATTGTCCTGCAATTATCTTATGTGATTTTTCTAAAAGAAGAGTCCAATGTTCACATGTTTGGATGAATTTTAACCTCTTTTAATCTAGAGTAGTCCCTCCATCTTTTTTTTACATGTTAAAGTGAGATATAGTTGAAATAAAACTGCATATATTTAAAGTGTATAATTTGATAAGTTTAGGCATGTATACATGGTGAAACTATCATCACAATCTAGGCAATGAATGTATATGCCACCCCCAAAGCTTCTTGGTTCCCCTTTGTAAACTTTCTCTGTTGCCCTCACTCTACTTTCCTCCCTCATCCTCTGGCAACCACTGATCTTTCTGTCACTAGAGATAATTTGAATTTTGTAGGTTTTCATGTAAAGGGAATCATACAGTATGTACTATTTTGTGTCTGGCTTCTTTTCCTCAGTGTAACTATTTTGAGATTCCTCCATGTTTTTGCATGTGTCAATAGTTCATCCTTTTGTTGCTGCACAGCATTTCATCTTGTGGATATATCACAATGTGTTTATCCATTTACCTGTTGATGCCCATCTGGGTTGTTTCCATGATTTGGCTTTTCCAAAGAAAGTTGCTGTGACTATTTGTGGGCAAGTCTTTGTATAGACATTTGCTTTTTTTGTCTTGAGTGTATTTCTAGATTGGAATGGCTGAATCATATAGTAGGTATATGTTTAACATTTTAAGAAACTGCAAAGCTGTTTTCCAAAGTGGTTGTAGCATTTTACATTTTCACCAGCAATGCAAGAGAGTTCCAGTTCCTTCTTGCCAACATACTTGGTAAGGTATGTTTTTTAAAAAATTTAGCCATTATAATGGCTGTGCCTCAGTCTTTCTTCTTTCTTTTTTTCTTCCTTACTTTCTTGCTCTCTTGCTTGCTTTATTTTTTTGGTGTATGTCTGTTTTTGGTTTTCATGACATTCACTTTGGAAGAGTTCAAGAAAGTCACCTTGTAGAACAATGTGTATTCAGGAGTTTTTGAAGGTGTTTTAAAGGACACTTTATTGGGCCCTTTTATTTTGTAGTCTTTGGTAGGCAGTCACTTTGTGGATTCTCTGATTGTCAACTCCAGATGAGATGGATACAAGGCAGGAGGCGTCTGCCCACGCCATAATAGTGGGATTGTCTTATGAAAGTTTATTCTGGAAAAAAAAATCAGTATTAAATCTTAAAAAAAAAATTATAATCCTATAAGAAAGCTCAAATTGGCCGCGCGTGGTGGCTCATGCCTGTAATCTGAGCACTTTGGGAGGCCGAGGCGGGCGGATCACGAGGTCAGGAGATTGAGACCAGCCTGGCCAACGTGGTGAAACCCCATCTCTACTAAAAATACAAAAATTAGCTGGGCGTGGTGATGCGTGCCTGTAATCCCAGCTACTCGGTAGGCTGAGGCAGGAGAATCGCTTGAACCAGGGAGTCGGAGGTGCAGTGAGTCTGTCTCAAAAAAAAAAAGAAAGCTCAAATTTAACCAGCTTTGGACTTTAGTATAGAGGTGGAGTATCTGGAGTGGCATGCCAAATTTGGTTGAATTGCACTTTTATATGATAGGCTTCACTCCCTTAAGCTAATATGGCAACAATTTCTGAGTAAAAATGGCTATTTCTGCTGTAAGACCTCTCTTTTCTTTCCAAGGAAATTGACTAAACAGAAAAATATTTCAAAGGGCTAGAGTTCCATTTGCTTAATTTCTTACATTTTGGGCCCTGACTGGGAAAAAACAATGGACTGTGAAATGTTTGACTCCATGAACACACCTTCCTTCTGACTAGTTCACCCAGTAACGATGATCAGCTATCTGGCGCGGATGCCTTTAGGAATATTGCCTTGTATGGTAGGATATTTGTAGATGAATTGATAATGATAATAAGGACATTTGGGATAATACTCCCTCCTCATTTTAAAAGCATACTTTGAGTCAAAAAAGGAGTTGTAAAAGAAATACCTATCAGAAAACTAAGAAACCTTAAAACATGAATAAGAACTTCTTTTCTTGTTTCCTTTTTTCTTTTTCTTGTTTTAAGATTATAAATTCACAGTTATAATGAACCCTTGAAACAAATTAGTAGATATTTGAGGTTTAATATTTAAAACCTGGTCTCCTGGAGCTCTCAAGGCCACCTAGGGTAAAGGTCACCTTATGTATTAGTCAGGGTTCTCCAGAGGGACAGAACTAACAGGACATATGTGAAAGGGAGTTTATTAAGGAGAATTGGCTCACATGATCACAAGGTGAAGCCCCATGGTAGGCCATCTGTAAACCGAGGAAGAAAGAAGCCAGGAGTGGCTTGGTCTGAGTCCAAAAGCCTCAAAAGTACGGAAGCCAACAGTGCGGCCTTCAGTCTGTTGGCAGAAGGCCCAAGAGCCTCTGGCAAACCACTGGTGTAAGTCCAAGAGCCCAAAGGCCAAAGAACCTGGAGTCTGATGTCTAAGGGCAGGAGGAATGGACAAAAAGCATGTACACGGAAGGAAGATGAAAGCCAGGAGACTCAGCAAGCCAGCTTCTTCCACCTTCTTCTGCATGCTTTGTTCTAGCCACACTGGCAGCCAATTGGATGGTGCACACCCACATTGAGGGTGGGTCTGCCTCTCCCAGTCCACTGACTCAAACGTCAGTCTCCTCTGGCAATACCCTCCCAGACATGCCCAGAAACAATACTTTACCAGCTATCTAGGCATCCTTCTATCCAACCAAGTTGACACCTAATATTAACCACATCTTATTTCTATTATGTTCCATAGTGCAATGAACCAGAAATCAGAAAAAGCTGTTTGGCTTATTGATATGGAATTATTTAACAAGCTAGTTATCTTCACCCCCATGGGATGGCCTTGACAACTGAAAACTGTCAAATCTTTTTGGGATGCATATGATTAGAGGGAAGCTTTAAACTCTAAGAGTAGCTATATAACAAGAATAACCTTTCTCTTGCAAGATGGATCAAATTTTCTAAATGGCAGTGGATCAACATTTCATAGCTAGAAATAGCTAGAATGGATATCAGATATCACAATAATAAAATACCTAACGGTTATTATTTTCTTCTATATCAAGTGCTATACTTTGCATGCCTCATTTTATTTCATTCTTTTCAGCAGCCCTTGCCCTTTGTACTATTATTTCCCCCCATCTTAACGAGGAGTCTAAAACTAAAGAGGTTAAGGAAGTTGATTAAGGTTATATAACTCATTTTCCTAACACTTTCGTCTTGCAATTATGGGTTGATTAGGTACTTTCAAGGTCATTTGTAAGTAGCAATTTATTAGAAATTATTTTTGGGCATGGGATTTAGGAAGCAAAAATTTCTGGTTGCCTGACCACAATTGTTGTTGGTTTTCAGACCTTTCACGATTTAATGTGCCTGCCGAGAAGTTCTTTTTCCCATTGCAAAGGCTCATAATACATGGAGACTCCAGAACCCAGTTTGACTTTCCTGTGAGATGCTTATTGACTGAGCCATGGAAAACTCTGTGTTGCTGAAGAAAAATTAAGTGATGTCTTGTGTGAATAAGTCTCCTGTTAGTTGCTGAAGTAGGGGCTTAATGCTTGTTAGTTTTTTTCACTCCGCTCTGTAGGTCATGTCCATGTTTAATGTAGTGGCAGGCAAGAAAAATGATAAAGAGAGAATGTGCAGGCAGAACAAATAATTTGTCAAACAACTTCCTCTAAGCATTAAAAAATTGATCAAGATAAATTATATCAAGTGTCCTGCATTTAATATGAGAACTTCATTAAAGATAATAAAGCTTTGATTAGCTTTGCTGTGGAAGATAATCTTCTGTAGGCAAATGCAGGATGCCTCCTGGCCTTAGCTCATGTTGCTTTTGGATCTTGTTGATGGGCACTTATCTATTCCCCTTAATGGAAAAGTCCCGTAGGCTGTGATGGTTGTGAGAATTGGCACCCATAGATATGCTCAGGTTTCGAGAAGCAATAGTAATAGCAATATCCAGTAATAGCAAAATCACAAAAAATAGCAATACCAAAAAAGCATTTTTGGTAAGTGAGTAATAGTAATAGCTTTCTTTGCTCCAGGTTTTGGGCCATTACAACTCTGTAACTTGGTTGTAAGGCAAATGATAATTCTTATTTGACAGGTAAGGCATGAGAGTATTAGAGAAGCTAAGTAAGGTGGCCAAATAACTTTGCTACAATGTGTAGAGATGCGACTAAACCCCAGGTCTGCCTAAACCCAAGTCCTGTTCTTTGAATGATTATGCTGTATTGTGCCTTCCTCTTTACAATGCCTTGAATAAAACATAAATGCTACATTTACTTAAACATTTCTCCCTTTTAAATAGAAGTTTGTTCTAATTTTCCAAGGCATAATTAAGCTGTCATGTATATAGGAAATTACAAGTTTGAGATAAATTATAGGTACAAACAATGGAGAATTAAAATGCATATTGCATTAGTAAGGATCTCAGCAGGAAAGGGATGGCATATTCGTATTAGGTAATTTGAGAAGAGTTTAATAAAGGGATTATTATAAGAGTATAGGTGGGATCAGTGTCTTAGTCTGCTGGGCTGCCATAAGAAAATGCCAAAGACTAGGTGGCTTAAACAAAATAAATTTATTTCTCACAGTTCTGGAAGTTGGAACTCTGAGGTCAGGGTGCCAGGAAGGCTAGATTCTTAATGAGGGCCATCTTCTGACTTGCAGATGGCTGCCTTCTTACTATATTCTCAAACAGCAAGAAGAGAAATGGGGGGAGAGAGGGAGAATGAGAGAAAGTGAGAGGAGGAGAATGAGAGAAAGAGAGAGTCAAGAGTCAGAGAGTTGAGAGAGAAAAAAAGGGAGAGAGAGAGAGCAAGAGAAAGAGAAGAGAGGAGAAAGAAGAGAGAAGAGAGAGAGACAGAGAGAGCTTTGGTGTTTCTTCTTTTAAGGGCACTAATTCCATAATGAAGATCCTACCCTCAAGACCTTTTCTAAACCTAATTATCCCCCAAAGGCCCCATTTCCTGATACCATCGCACTGTGGGGGTAGGGCTTCAACACAGGAATGCTAAGAGGACACAATTCAGTCCACAACAATTAGGAAAACCACAGGGGATACTTCAGTACCCTGGGACTAGAAACATTAGGGAGTTATTCTTAGACCTGAAGGAACTAGAGAGGATTTGACCACTACTCTCGAAAGACAGGAAATGGATGTGGTGTAGGCTACCTGACAGGACTTTGAACCCTGGCTGGGTCATGCAGCCAGCCAGCAGCAACACCATCCTAAAGGGAGTGGGGCCTCCACTCTTCTGCCTCCCTCTGATTTCCCCCTGTGTTTCTCAGTGGTGGATGCGAACTGGAAGCTAGTGAGAAGAGAAGCCCGTTGTTGTTGTGTTTACTGCTCTGGTTGTCATCTTATTTTCCTTGGATACCTGGAGAGATTATACTTCCCTGTCCCATTACAATTGTGTGGGGTCACATGGTTTGTTTCAGCCAATGAGCTGTGAGAGAAGTGACAGTCACTTCTAGACAGAAATAGTTAATTACTCATGCAACACACTTTAAGAATATTTTTTCCCATTGTCATAATGATCAGCAATATTTAGGATGGTTGCTGCTCTGTCAGCTGGTACCAAGAGTAAAATCATGGCTATGTGGGATGAGAAAGAAATAGACCTTTGTTTTTAAAAGTCTCTTTGAGATTTTGGGATGGTTTGTTACCAGAATATAACATGCCCATCCTGATGGTCCTTATTTGCAGGAAGAATGAACAAACTTTTCCCTTTTAATTTGGACAGAACATTTGTAGAGCCTATGATTACCAAAGGAGCTCATTTACATAATTTTGAAACTTTAGCTAGTCAATGTGTCCTTGTCATGACCTTAAAATTCGCAAGTTTAATATTGTATTCTATCTCACAGTAGAAGGATTTCTAAATATAACTCTTATTAATGCCAATGCCTCTTTGTATATTGGAGTGACACTCTAGCCCTTGAAATTGTAAGTTTGAGTGAGAACAACGCATGAAAGACAGATCAGAATCAGGCAGGCAGCTTCTCCTGGGAGGATAGGAATTAATTTGAGTTTTGAATTTCTTCTTTTGATATTCTATTATTCTCAACAATAGTGAGTAATTTTAAGATGGAGAATTGAAGCTGCCCAGGCCTGTTCTATTTTCTCATGTCTAGTTCACTCTTGTTATTCAAATGTGTCTCTCATTTATTACTTTTATTTCTTGACAAATAGGCCTATAGACATGTACATTGCTTTTGTCCTGAATGTTAAACAGGAATAAAAAGGTTCTCAGCACAGCAAATTTACAAGAGTGTGAAAATTCAAAGTTGAGTGCCCCCAAACCAAGACCATGCTTTAATTGCCTGTTGTACTTCGTCTTGCTTTGGGGAAGGAGATATATATACATATATATAAATATATAAAATATATATTTATTTCATACATTTAAAGTTAAACCAAACTAATACAAATATTAACCAACTACAACTGTTAATCAATTTGTGTGTGTGTGTGTGTGAGAAATTATTTTGGGCACATACTACTAATACAGTCTTTATCTATCAGTTTCAGTGAACAATTTGTAAGCCTACGGCTTATCCCAGAGTGGGGGAAAGTGGGATCAGATATGAATATGTACTTCTCTATCTTGTCCACTGTGTCTCCCAACATTTTAACAGCCAGCTCAAGAATCATATATGCAAATAGCCAAGAATTTCAAAATGAGCTCTAGGATGTATGAAATATAAAAGGACTTTTCTAAGTGACATTATTACTGAAGATTAATGGATGAATGCATGCCTCAAAAAAGGATGAAAGGTAATTAGAATCTTACTGATTACTGGCTCAGAGAACAAGATGATCAAATAAAATTGGGGTGGGAGAGTTGTAGATAGTGTAGGGAGAAATCTGGCTGCTACATAAGAAATGGACTCTGGAAAAGAGAAAGACCATGTCTGTTTTGTTTGGTGGAGTTAGTGGAAAAGGTCTTTGGAAGAGGGTGTTGTTCTTGTGGGTTTCATACTTAAGAAACCCAGTCAAGTCAATTCCTGTGAGTTAACTTCATTACATCCAAACCTGACTTATTAGACTTCATATATTCTTTTAAAAATTTTTAATATTTTACTAATAGCAACATCTGTCATATGTTACCACATCAATTATTTTATTTTATTTTATTTTTTACTTTATTTTATTTTATTATTATTATACTTTAAGTTTTAGGGTACATGTGCACAATGTGCAGGTTTGTTATATATGTATACATGTGCCATGTTGGTGTGCTGCACCCATTAACTCGTCATTTAGCATTAGGTATATCTCCTAATGCTATCCCTCCCCCATCCCCCCACCCCACAACAGTCCCTGGTGTGTGATGTTCCCCTTCCTGTGTCCATGTGTTCTCATTGTTCAATTCCCACCTATGAGTGAGAACATGCGGTGTTTGGTTTTTTGTCCTTGCAATAGTTTGGTGAGAATGATGGTTTCCAGTTTCATCCATGTCCCTACAAAGGACATGAACTCATCATTTTTTATGGCTGCATAGTATTCCATGGTGTATATGTGCCACATTTTCTTAATCGTCTATCGTTGTTGGATATTTGGGTTGGTTCCAAGTCTTTGCTATTGTGAATAGGGCTGCTATAAACATACGTGTGCATGTGTCTTTATAGCAGCATGATTTATAATCCTTTGGGTATATACCCAGTAATGAGATTGCTGGGTCAAATGGTATTTCTAGTTCTAGATCCCTGAGGAATCGCTACACTGACTTCCACAATGGTTGAACTAGTTTACAGTCCCACCAACAGTGTAAAAGTGTTCCTATTTCTCCACATCCTCTCCAGCAACATCAATTATTTTAAGAATTCGCTCATTTAATTCACAAGTTAAATTGTATATAGTTATGATGGAAAACATGATTTTTTGATATATGCATACATTGAAGAATGGCTAAATCCAGCTATTTACCATATGCATTATCTCACATACTTATTATTATTATTTTTTGCAGTGAGGATACTTAAAATATACTCTCAGCAATTTTTAAGTATAAAATATATTATTAGCTATGGTTGTCATGATGTACAATGGATACCTCAAACTTATTCCTCCTGTCTAATTGAAATTTGATGTCCTGTAGCCAACTCTGCCTGACTCCAACCCAGACTGCCACTCCACCAACCTCTGATAACCATCACTTTACTCTCTGCTTTTATGAGTTCCGTGGTTTTAGATTTCATATGTAAATGAGATCATATAGTATTTGTCTTTTTGGTCCTGGCTTATTTAATGTAATGTAGTGTCCTCTAGGTTCCTTCAGGCTGCTGCAAATGGAAGGAATTTCTTCATTTTTTTTAAGGCTGAATAATATTATATTGTGTATACACACTACATTTTCTTTTTCCATTCATCTGCTGATGGACACTTAGGTTGATTCCATATCTTGGCTATTGTGAATAGTGCTGCAATAAACATGGTAGTGCAGATGCCATTTTGACATTCTGATTTTATATTCTTTGGATATATACCCAGTAGTGGGATTTATGGATCATGTGTTTGGTAGTTTTATTTTTAATTTTTTCTGGAATCTCCGTAGTGTTTTTTACAATAGCTGTACTAATTTACATTCCCACCAACAGTGTACAAGGATTTGCTTTTTTCCACATTTTTGCCAATTCTTGTTATCTTTTGCCTTTTTGATAACAGCCATTCTAACAGGTCTGAGGTGGTATCTCATGTGGTTTTAATTTGCTTTTTCCCTGACAATTAGTGATGTTGAACATTTTTTAATATACTTGTTGGCTATTTATTTGTGTTCTTTTGAGAAATGTGTACTCATGTCTTTTGCTCATTAAAAAAATCAGGTTTTCTCACTGTTGAGTTGAGATCCTTAATATTTTGGATATTAACTCCTTATGATATGTATGGTTTGCAAATGTAGTCTCTCACTCTTTATGTGAGCTCTTCACTTTGTTGATTGTTTCATTGCCTGTGCAGAAGCTTGTTAGTTCAATATAATCCCATTTGTCTAATTTTGCTTTTGTTGCCTGTGCCTTTGAGATCATATCCAAAAATCATGCCCCAACCAGGGCCATGGAGCTTTTTCCCCCTATGTTTTCTTCTAGCAGTTTTACAGCTTCGGATCTCACATTTAATTCTTTAATCATTTTGAGTCAATTTTTGTGTATGGTGTGAGAAGAAAGTCTAATTTCATTCTTTTTCGTGTGTATATGCAGTTTACCCAGTACCGTTTATTGAAGAGACTGTTCTTTTCCCATTGTGTATTCTTGGCATCTTTGTTGAAAATCAATTGTTCCTTCACATTTAGATTTATTTCTGGGCTCTCTATTTTATTCCATTGGTTTGTGTGTCTGCTTGTATGCAAATACCAGGCTATTTTGGTTACTATAGATTTGTGGTAAATTTTGAAATGATGCCTCCAGTTTTGTTCTTTTTGTTGAAGATTGCTTTGGCTATTTGGGGTCTTTTGTGGTTCCACATAAATTTTAGAATTTTACAAAATATTTCTATGAACAATTGCATATATTCTCATTCCCACGTCACACAGAGCCATCTTTTGAGAAATTCACCCCAACAGTTTACTTTTCTATCTTAGTCCCTGCCATCTTTAATGAATGCTATATTAGGGAGATAGAAACAGTTGTTAGATTAACACAGATGGCTAGACAAGGGACTAGGAAACACAAATGGGGCAAGGAACTAAGAACTATATATGGGATAAATATGAAAGGAATCTGACATTTCCTAGCTAGTTCTGGATTAAAAATGAGTTGAGAGGTGGGTGGTTTAATACAAACTTCTTATACTAAATGGCCACACTTTTGGAAAGTATAAGTGCTGGGAAGAGAAAGATAATGTAGACTTTTTAGTTCAAATTTGTTGCTGTTTTTTTAAAGACCAAACAGCTGTTTACAGTTATTACCACAGTCTACAGAATATTCTGTAGCTGGGAAAAATAGAACCAGCATGACTATGCTATTGCAAATAATTACACCTTCTACTTTATGATATTATGAATATTTGTGACAAGCTCTTGTCATTTTAGGTAACAGATGGGTGCTTCTCTTGGTAATTTTAAAGCCCTTGATTGGCTGGACTTCTACATGTTCTTTATCAATATGTATTATATACATTTAATGGAGGACTCAAAATCATTCCTTGTCTTCTTTTTAGAAGATGAACAATACATAAGCCTACTCCTTTATATCAATAAAACAATTTAATGTTGACCATCTACATTTATAGTATAATATTATGGCTGAGCAAAGTCTTCTTGAAGCCTTATAAGATCCTGAGCCACTAAGAAAAATTAAATTATTCTATCTATCGAGTGTATTCAGAAATTGTTGAATTAAAAGATCATCTGCCTTAATATTTAGCTAATCAGATAATTTAATTAACCATAGTTTCTCAATGTTTTAGCTTTCTGCATGATGCAAAATATTTAGATTAGCTGATAAAGTATCCAATTAAAATACAAAATGAAATTTTAGACTGTAGCACACAAAGTGTATATCTAACCAGTTTCTTATTGTCATTAAAATATGTTTAAAAGTACTTGTTAAATATATTTTTGTCACCAATTTTATTTCTTGTAAAATAAGACAGCAAATGCAGGCATTCATTTGCTATACTGAAAACAGCCTTGAAATATTGGCCAAGAGGGTACATAATCTTTCATCTACGTGTGTTTTAATTATCTCACCACTTTGATGTTAGGAACCCAAGAATCAGAGTTCTACAATAATTATTTGGGTTATAAAGGCAGGTATTGTTTCTGGTTTTCGTCTTTTTCAAAATGTGGTACTCTGTTGACATGGGTTTCATAGCATGTACTTTGTTAAAACTTACTTTGGTGCATAAGCTTTTTGATGTGCTACTGGATTCGGCTTGCCAGTATTTTATTGAGGATTTTCGCATTGATGTTCATCAGAGATAATGGTCTAAAATTATCTTTTTTCGTTGTGTCTCTGCCAGGCTTTGGTATCAGGATGATGCTGGCCTAATAAAATGAGTCAGCGAGGAGTCCCTTTTTTTCTGTTGATTGGAATAGTTTCAGAAGGAATGGTACCAGCTCCTCTTTGTACCTCTGGTAGAATTCGGCTGTGAATCCGTCTGGTCCTGGACTTTTTTTGGTTGGTTGGCTATTAATTATTGCCTCAATTTCAGAGCCTGTTATTGGTCTGTTCAGATATTCAACTTCTTCCTGGTTTAGTCTTGGGAAGGTGTATGTGTCCAGGAATTTATCCATTTCTTCTAGGTTTTCCAGTTTATTTGCATAGAGGTGTTTATTGTATTCTCTGATGGTAGTTTGTATTTCTGTGGGGTTGGTGGTGATATCCCCTTTATCATTTTTTTATTGCATCTATTTGATTCTTCTCTTTTCTTCTTCATTAGTCTTGCTAGTACTAGGTCTACCAATTTTGTTGATCTTTTCAAAAAACCAGCTCCTGGATTCATTGATCTTTTGAATGGTATTTGTGTCTCTATCTCCTTCAGTTCTGCTCTGATCTTAGTTATTTCTTGCCTTCTGCTAGCTTTTGAATGTGTTTACTCTTGCTTCTCTAGTTCTTTTAATTGTGATGTTAGGGTGTCGATTTTAGATCTTTCCTGCTTTCTCTTGTGGGCATTTAGTGTTATAAATTTCCCTCTACACAATGCTTTAAATGTGTCCTAGAGATTCTGGTATGTTGTGTCTTTGTTCTCATTGGTTTCAAAGAACATCTTTATTTCTGCCTTCATTTTGTTATGACCCGAATGACCCCATAGTCACTCAGGAGCAGGTTGTTCAGTTTCCATGTAGTTGTGCGGTTTTGAGTGAGTTTCTTACTCCTGAGTTCTAGTTTGATTGCACTGTGGTCTGACAGACAGTTTGTTGTGATTTCTGTTCTTTTACATTTGCTGAGGAGTGCTTTATTTTCACCTATGTGGTCAATTTTGGAATAAGTATGATGTGGTGCTGAGAAGAACGTATATTCTGTTGATTTAGGGTGGAGAGTTCGTAGATGCTTATCAGGTCCACTTGGTGCAGAGCTGAGTTCAAGTCGTGGATATCCATGTTAACCTTCTGTCTCGTTGATCTGTCTAATATTGACAGTGGAGTGTTAAAGTCTCCCATTATTATTGTGTGGGAGTCTGAGTCTCTTTGTAGGTCTCTAAGGGCTTGCTTTATGAATCTGGATGCTCCTGTATTGGGTGTATATATATTTAGGAGAGGTAACTCTTCTTGTTGAATTGATCCCGTTTCCATTATGTAATGGCCTTCTTTGTCTCTTTTGAGCTTTGTTGGTTTAAAGTCTGTTTTATCAGAGGATTGCAACCTCTGCTCTTTTTTGCTTTCCATTTGCTTGGTAGATCTTCTTCCATCCCTTTATTTCGAGCCTATGTGTGTCTGTGCATGTGAGATGGATCTCCTGAATACAGCACACTGATGGGTCTTGACTCTTTATCCAATTTGCCAGTCTGTGTCTTTTAATTGAAGCATTTAGCCCGTTTACATTTAAGGTTAACATTGTTATATGTGAATTTGATCCTGTCATTATGATGTTCGCTGTTTATTTTGCCCATTAATTGATGCAGTTTCTTCATAGTGTTGATGGTCTTTACAATTTGGCATATTTTTGCAGTGGCTGTTCCTTTCCATGTTTAGTGCTTCCTTCAGGAGCTCCTGTCAGGCAGGCCTGGTGGTGACAAAATCTCTCAGTGTTTGCTTGTCTGTAAAGGATTTTATTTCTCCTTCACTTATGAAGCTTAGTTTGGCTGGATATGAAATTCTGGGTTGAAAATTCTTTTCTTGAAGAATATTGAATATTGGCCCCCACTCTCTTCTGGCTTGTAGAGTTTCTGCTGAGAGATCCACTGTTAGTCTGATGGGCTTCTCTTTGTTGGTAAGCTGACCTTTCTCTCTGGCTGTCCTTAACATTTTTTCCTTCATTGGAAACTTAGTGAATCTGACAATTATGTGTCTTGGAGTTGCTCTTTTCAAGGAGTATCTTTGTGGTGTTCTCTTTATTTACTGAATTTGAATGTTGGCTTGCTTTGCTAGGTTGGGGAAGTTCTCCTGGATAATATCCTGAAGAGTGTTTTCCAACTTGTTTCCATTTTTCCCATCACTTTCAGGTACACCAATCAAATGTAGATTTGGTCTTTTCCCATAGTCCTATATTTCATGGAGGATTTGTTCGTTTCTTTTCACTCTTTTTTTCCTCTAAACTTCTCACTTTATTTCATTAATTTGATCTTAAATCACTGATACCCTTTCTTCCACTTGATCAAATCATCTGTTTAAGCTTATGCATGCACCACGTAGTTCTCCTGCCATGGTTTTCAGCTCCTTCAGGTCATTTAAGGTCTTCTCTACACTGTTTATTCTAGTTAGTTATTTGTCTAATCTTTTTTGAAGGTTTTTAGCTTCCTTGCGATGGGTTCGAGTATCCTCCTTTAGCTCAGAGAAGTTTGTTATTACTGACCTTCTGAAACCTACTTCTCTCAGCTCCATCCAGCTTTGTTCTGTTGCTGGTGAGGAGCTGTGATCCTTTGGAGGAGAAGAGGCACTCTGGTTTTTAGAATTTTCAGCCTTTTTGCACAAGTTGGCTTCATCCCTGGGATGCAAGTCTGGTTCAACATATGCAAATCAATAAACGTAATCCATCACTAAACAGAATGAAAGACAAAAACCACATGATTATCTCAATAGATGCAGAGAGGCCTTCAACAAAATTCAACAGCCCTTCATGCTAAAAACTCTCAATAAAATAGGTATTGATGGAATGTATCTCAAAATAATAGGAGCTATTTATTACAAACCCACAGCCAATATCATTCCAAATGGGCAAAAACTGGAAGCATTCCCTTTGAAAACTGACAGAAGACAGGGATGCCCTCTCTCACCACTCCTATTCAACATGGTGTTGGAAGTTCTGGCCAGGGAAATCAGGCAAGAGAAAGAAATAAAGGGTATTCAATTATGAAAAAAGGAAGTCAAATTTTCCCTGTTTGCAGATGACATGATTGTATGTTTAGAAAACCCCATCGTCTCAACCCAAAATCTCCTTAAGCGGTTAAGCAACTTCAGCAAGGTCTCAGGATACAAAAATCAATATGGAAAAATCACAAGCATTCCTATACATCAATAACAGACAAACAGAGAGTCAAATCATGAGTGAACTCCCATTCACAATTGCTACAAAGAGAATAAAATACCTAGGAATCCAACTTACAAGGGATGTGAAGGACCTCTTCAAGAAGAACTACAAACCGCTGCTCAATGATATAAAAGAGGACACAAACAAATGGAACAATATTCCATGCTCATGGTTAGGAAGAATCAGTATCATGAAAATGGCCATACTGCCCAGGGTAATTTACAGATTCAATGCCATCCCCTTTAAGCTACTAATGAATTTCTTCACAGAATTAAAAAAAAGTACTTTAAAGTTCATATGGAACCAAAAAAGAGCCCACATTGCCAAGACAATCCTAAGCAAGAAGAACAAAGCTGGAGGCATCACACTACCTGACTTCAAACCATACTACAAGGCTACAGTAACCAAAACAGCATGGTGCTGGTACCAAAACAGAGACATAGACCAATGGAACAGAACAGAGCCCTCAGAAATAACATCACATATCTACAACCATTTCATCTTTTACAAACCTGACAAAAACAAGCAATGGGGAAAGGATTCCCTATGTAATATATGGTGCTGGGAAAACTGGCTACCCATATGTAGAAAGCTGAAACTGGATCCCTTCCTTACAACTTATACAAAAATTAAGTCAAGATGGATTAGACCTAAAAACCATAAAAACCCTAGAAGAAAACCTAGGCAATACCATTCAGGACATAGGTATGGGCAAGGATTTCATGACTAAAACACCAAAAGCAATGGCAACAAAAGCCAAAATAGACAAATGGGATCTCATTAAACTAAAGAGCTTCTGCACAGCAAAAGAAACTACCCTCAGTATGAACAGGCAACCTACAGAATGGGAGAGAATTTTTGCAATGTACCCGTCTGACAAAGGGCTAGTACTTGGAATATACAAAGAACTTAAACAAATTACAAGAAAAAATCAAACAACCCCATCAAAGTGGGCAAAGGATATGAACAGACACTTCTCAAAAGAAGACATTTATGCAGCCAACAGACACATGAAAAAATGCTCATCGTCATTGGTCATCAGAGAAATGCAAATCAAAACCGCAATGAGATACCATCTCACACCAGTTAGAATGGCCATCATTAAAAAGTCAGGAAACAGGCCCAGCTTGGTGGCTCACGCCTGTAATCCCAGCACTTTGGGAGGCCGAGGCGGGTGGATCACGTGGTCAGGAGATCGAGACCATCCTGGCTAACACGGTGAAACCCCATCTCCTCTAAAAATACAAAAAATTAGCTGAGTGTGGTGGCGGGTGCCTGTAGTCCCAGCTACTCAGGAGGCTGAGGCAGGAGAATGGCATGAACCTGGGAGGTGAGGCTTGCAGCGAGCTAAGATCACGCCACTGACCTCCAGGCTGGGCAACAGAGTGAGACTCCGTCTCAAAAAAAAAAAAAAAAAAGTCAGGAAACAACAGATGCTGGAGAGGATGTGGAGAAATAGGGAAGCTTTTACACTGTTGGTGGGAGTGTAAACTAGTTCAACCATTGTGGAAGACGGTGTGGTGATTCCTCAAGGATCTAGAGCTAGAAATACCATTTGACCCAGCAATCCCATTACTTGGTATATACCCAAAGGATTATAAATCATGCTACTGTAAAGACACATGCACCTGTATGTTTATTGTGGCAGTATTCACAATAGCAAAGACTTGGAACCAACCTAAATGTCCATCAGTGAAAGACTGGATTAAGAAAATGTGGTACATATGCACCATGGAATATTATGCAGCCATAAAAAGGATGAGTTCATATCCTTTGCAGGGACGTGGATGAAGCTGGAAACCATCATTCTGAGCAAACTATCACAAGGACAGAAAACCAAACACCGCATGTTTTCAGTCATAGGTGGGAATTGAACAATGAGAACATGTGGACACAGGGCAGGGAATGTCACATACTGGGACCTGTCGGGGGGTGGAGGGGGGCTGTGGGAGGGATAGCATTAGGAGAAATACCTAATGTAATTGATGGGTTAATGAGTGCAGCACACCAACATGGCACATGTATACCTATGTAACAAACCTGCACGTTGTGCACATGTACCCTAGAACTTAAAGTATAAAACAAAACAAAACTTAATTTGGAGATGTAGTTGGAAACTGTGATAGTTGTATGGGGATAGCTTCTTATGGCTGTGTCAGGTACCATGTGAGAATGTATAAGGTGAGTTCTTGATGAGTCGTGTTTGAAATACATTTGAAGTAAAACTAGTTTTAGTCAAGAAAACAAAACAGATACATTTGGTGTTTGGAGATTGCTTTGAGATAGGTCTGTCTCATATTAACTCTTTGCTTTTGGATACGTCTTTCTCATATTAACTCTAAAAGAGAGCTTCTTTATAAGAGCATTTGAATTAAGGGGAGGCAGAAGAAAGTTGTGATCCAATAATACTTATCCCCCACAAGATTATCTGGAAAAACTCGGACTTTTTTTTTTTTTTTTTTGTCTACACAAAAATTGACTTTGATTGATTTTTGTTGCATTAAGTAGACAAATTCTCCAATGTGGATGGGTCCCATGAGAATGAAATAGAAGAGTTGGGCTCATGATGAAAATTAAGCAGATCTGCAGTTGGCAAATAGTCTTGTTTGTTTTGAAAATTAGTAACAGTTAGATTCATTGCTCTCTTGGCCTTTTCCTTTCCATCCCTGATAGATTGATGTTTCCACCTGTCAACCTGAAGAAGTAAAAAGGACTGTGCATCTATAATATGTTTGTGACTATTTGATCACTGTAAGTAAAGGAGATCTGTTTTTTAAGAATCTTTTGGAAAAGGTGCCCAAAATTCCCACTGAACTGTTTTTTCCTTATCATCTTCCTTCCCCCAGGTAAATGAGTTAACAGTGGAACTTTTTCTTCTAATCTACCCCATGGAACACTAAGACGAGAAAAAAAAATTAGCTGTGTTATTTCCCCCTTTCATTTCATATTGCTTTTTGTGGTAGATTTATGGTGTGCTACCCAAATTTCTTGCCTGGTCCTCCCTTTTTCCCTAGCATTTGCTACATTTAACATCAAAGCACTCATTCACTTAGCTGTTATTTAAAAAATTGAATTAAGATTTATAGTACACATGTTTAAATTATTTTCTACTTTATTGACAGCTCACAGCTGAGTGCCTAACAGGGAATTACCTTCAGCAAAGGCGAGTCTTCTTGCCCAAGATTATGTCTCCTTTTCAGGAACATCCTATCCAAAGGCAGGCCAATGTGGGGCATAAGGGCTTGGCCCTGTTGCTTTTATTTGGGACATTCCAACTACAGAGAACCCCATGGTATCAGCTGAGGTCTCTGCTACAACTGCATCACAGTTTAAGTTCTCATTTTGTCCAGTACTCTATCTTTCCCATCACTGCTCTTGGATTTTATTTTGAAAGTATTTCTTAATAAACCACCTGAAAACCTTAATCTCAGAGCCTGTTTACTAGGAAACCTGACCTAGGACAGTTGGTATCAGCGAATTCTAAATGACAGTTGTACTCTTAAATGAGATCTTGGAGATGGTTATGTGCAAGGCAGCCGGCAATAAGGACAACCATTACTGGTGGTATGTGGAATATAAATAGCCTGTGGCATGATGTAGCAGTCCAGTTATTCAAACTTCCATTGGTAGTAAACCAAGATCAGATGCTGGTGGAAGGAAATAAACTAGAAGATTCAATATCTCTGGTATTTAACAGCTTTGGGGGAAATAGTAATCATAAGGTCTGTGGAATTGTATGTCTCTTGCTGAGTGGCCTTGATACAGTGGAGAAAGACAACAAAAGGCTGAGGGTGATTGATCAGTGACTTATCTGTGAAAGCCAAAGGACCTCAGTAGTAAGATATAAAGAAATTCTAATTTCTGAAAGCCAGAGAAAAAGAAGTGCTGAATATCAGGACTTGAACTGGGCTTCCTGACAGCAGAGAATTTGAGTTCTCAAGGCCAGCAATTCTGCCATTCAAGGTAAGAATCTTGGTTGAGAAGGAATGGAATGCTAAATTTGGGCTGGGGACATTTGAGTCAAAGTACCTGCAACTTAAAACTTCCGATTTCTGGCTGTGCATGGTGGCTCACACCTGTAATCCCAGCACTTTGGGAGGCTGAGGCGGGTGGATCACTTGAGGTCAAGAGTTTGAGACCAGCCTGGCCAACATGGTGAAACCTCATCTCTACTAAAAATACAAAAATTAGCTGGGCATGGTGGCGGGTGCCTGTATTCCCAGCTACTCAGGAGGCTGAGGCAGGAGAATTGTTTAAACCCATGAGGCAGGGATTGCAGTGAGCCGAGATCATGCCATTGCACTCGAGCCTGGGCAACAGAGTGAGACTCCGTCTCAAAAACAAAACAAAACAAAACAAAAAAACCCTTCTGATTTCCGTGAACCTTCTGGGCCTATAGAAGTAGCTCATTCTGGCTGGGTGAGGTGGCTCACGCCTGTAATCCCAGAAGCACTTTGGGAGGCCGAAGCGGGTGGTTCATGTGAGGTCGGGAGTTCGAGACCAGCCTGGCCAACTTGGTAAAACCCTGTCTCTACTAATAATACAAAAACTAGCTGAGCATGGTGGCACATGCCTGTAATCCCAGCTACTCTGGAGGCTCATATGGGAGAATCCCTTGAACCCGGGAGGCGGAGGTTGCAGTGAGTGGAGATTGTGCCATTACACTCCAGCCTGGGCAACAAGAGCAAAACTCCATCTCAAAAAAAAAAAAAAAAAAAAAAAAAAAAAAAAAAAAAAAAGAAGTAGCTCATTCCATCCCATTAAAAGCTAGCAAAACACATTACTTGAAGATGATGCCAAAATTAATATACCTAATCAACTTTCTTTTGGTTAGTGTTGGCAAGACATATCTTTTTTCATCCATTTACTTTTTAACCAATTTTTGTTTATATATTTAAAGTGAATTTCTTGTAAGGTGCAAATAGTTGCATCTTCCTTTTTTCTCTAATTTACAATCTCTGCCATTTAATGAAGACTTCAAATCATTTACATTTAATGTGATTATTGATATGCTTAGGTTTAAATCTTTTCTCTTGCTATTTATCTTCTATATGCCCATGTGTTCTTTGTTTCATTTCCCCCTTTTTCTGCTTTCATTTGGATTAATTGTATTTTTTATGATTCTGTAATTCTTTGCTATTTTAGGGGTTGATTTAGAATTTAAAATACAAACGTTTAAGTTATCACGGTTAACACTTAAGTGCTTTTATACCATTCTATTCATAGTGAAAATAGTGTAAAAGCCTTAGTATAGTATTCTCCTATTTTTCTGTTCCATTTTTTTTTTTTTGGTTGTTTCAGGTGGGAGTAGAGATTCAGTCTCAGACTTTATCTTGACTGAAATTAGAAGTCCTTTGTTTTATATAAGAATATACACCAGAAAGAGCCTGTGCAGCAGTGGCACTAAACAACTAAATAGACAATTGTACTTTGAATAGCTGATGTCAAATTAGCCACTCTGGTGCTGGAAATAGCCATGTTGGCAAAGACGAAGGCTATTCATGAGCCCACAGCTTGGGCTTCAACTCACCTATGTTAATCCAGCTATGATACTATTTAGGTGTAACCTGCCAGCAATAGACAAATGCTGAGCCCTTAATATGACACCTTTCCTCAAGACTAACTAGCCATTTGATTATATTGGACACCTCTCACCCTGGAATGAGAAGAGATTCATGTAGACTGAGATTGGAATTGATTTTGGGTATGATATAGGTTTTCCTGTTCATAGGGCTGAGGCTAGCTCCACTCTCCAAGGGGTAGAAGTGTTTGGTCCATGGATATGAATTTAACATAGTGCATCATCAGACAAAGGAATCCACTTGACAGCAAACAAAGTGTAACTTTGAGCACATAGCTATGATATCCACTGTTCTATCTTGTACCACACCATCCAGAAAATACTGGCCTGCCAGAGTGACAGAGTGATAAATGAGCAGCTTAGTAAGGGCACAGAACATTTTATATGTTCTTAATCAATAGCAATTATAATGTGCTGTATCCCTAATAAATATTCCAGACTACATAAGTCTGGGAACCAAAGAAGTGGTAGAAGGAATTGACCAGTTTCCTATCACTTTCAATGATTCCATTATAGAATTTGTCTTTCTTATCCCTACAACTTTGGGCTGTATGGGTCTAGAGATTATGACTCCCAGAGGGAGAGTGCTTTCACCAGGAGACGCAGAAAGGATCCTATTAAATTTTATGGCTGAGGTTTTAAACACATTAGAATCTTTGTGCCGAGAAGTCAGAAGGCAAGTAAAGGAGGCACGTAGCAGTGAAAACTGACCCTCATCGTCAGAAGAGGGTAGGACTGTCGTCCTCCAGTGAACACCAGAGGATCCATAGGTGTTTCTTGGTACACCTCCACCCACTTGTGATCATCAGTCGACAAGTGCAGTAACTGTAGTGTAAAAAAGCTGTGGTAGGCAGGGGCTTACATCCTGGGGCTTAGACTGGCAGAGGTGCTGAGTGTGGGGGAAATCTAGAATCAGTAACAGAGGAAAGAGATGATGAATATCAGTTGAGACACTGAGAAGAGCTGCAGTGGTGGAGGGATTGTCATTTATCTCACTAACCTTTCATTTGTGTGTGTCCCCAGGAAGAGAATGACCAAATCCTGGAGGAAGTATTCCCAGATGAGGTGGACTTAATTACTACTGATGGATATGGGTGGAACAAGGGGTAGACCCAAGAATGTGGTGGAGTGCTGCCCAGATCACTCACAGCAGTATCAAGGCACTCATTCCACCAGCTTCCGGAAGCGTTAACTGCTGAGAGGGCACAGCTGAGACCCTCCCACAAAATGCCCTTGGCGGGAGGCCTTTGCCTCACCCAAGTTTACATTTGCTCTTCAGGAGTAACCTACATCCAATTACAAAGCAAGAGTGTAAGGGCCTGTTCCCCTTGCCTCAATTCAGGGCAACGTAGAAGACTAGACTATTAGAAGAGTAGGCTAGTTTCAGAGATCTCCAAGGGATTGGCTGAGGCCAACTTTTTCAGAGTTCAACTTTTCCCACTGCTCGCTTATTCTTCTTTCACTCTGTTACAAATGTTGATACTGAAATCACTTCCAAATGAACTTCATGCCTGCAAATTTCCATTTCAGAGTCTGTTCTCCAGGAAACTTAATCAATAGCACCTTTCCTTACCCTTATATAATTTTATGCCACAAAACAAATTATCAGCCTTCAGTCAATATAAAATTGTACCTGGAGTATTAATATCAGATCTATAAGAAATTGTCATAAATGACTTGTTTTAGTGATCCAGAATTTATTAAGCTTTCTCTGGTAAGGGTATACTAATTTTCCTCTGGGATCCACTCCTTTTCCCCTTATTTTGTGTGCTTTGCATGACATTGACTTACTCCCAGCTCAAAAGATTGACTTGAGATTTAGGCCTGACCATTCAAAGTATCACTTTGCTCCTGAACTCTTCCAAAGTTCAGAAATAAATATGTCACTCGATAAGAGCCAATAAGGCACAACAAAACTTATGTGAGCAGCTAAGGAAAGAGATATGTGGACTTTGCCTTCTGGATTTGAACATGCAAGCCTGTGGTGTGGAACTGCTGGTAACTATTTTGCACTCTGGGAGAGTGGAACCAGTAGATGAAGGGAGTCTAGGTCTTTATGTCATTATTGAACTCCTGGATCAAGACATACCTGAAGCAAACATATTCTTGGAGTTGCAATTGTATAATTTCAATAAGTTCCTTTTTAAACATAAGCTATTTGTGCCAAATTTCCTGAAAGTCTTGTTGCTGAAGCAGTATCTTACTGAACTAAGTCATGGACATGAAAAATTAAATTACTAAAAGTGCTTTGGATGGAGAAAGCAAGTACATGAAGAGAACTCTGATCTGAAAAGTGTAAGGTGCCATTTTGAGCACTTGTAGGAGTTCTAAGGAAAGTTTAGGTCGATATTTTCCCCTTATCTTACAATATGTTCTATTCCTGTTACCATGATAATTACTGTAATCATATCAGCATGGTCTAAAAAGGTCCTGCAGTTAATAGTGGAGAAAACAGGAACACTTTGTTATATTTTGCCTTATTGTTAAATATGGTATTTGCAAATCTAGAATCTTCTTCAGGATAGAGAAAAATGCCCCATTTATGGCATAATTGCACTGGCTAAGAACAGTCTATTTTAATATCTCTGAATCTCTATTTCCTAATATGTACAATGGGGAAAATTCTTCCTGCCTAACATGAAAGTTGTAAAGATAAAATGAAATGATGTACACATAGGTACTCTGTATATTATACATGACTAAGTAATTGTCTGTGGCTATTGTTGGTGGGTATCAAGCAATAAATAAATAAATGATGCAATCCTAAATCTTCTAATTTGTTCATAACTAAAACATAATATGGTATTCGCATAGATACCTAATTTTTTTAACTTCTTAAGGAAAACAATAGATTGAAATATATAGGACAGTTATTAAGGAGTCATTGCCTATTTATTTATTTATTTCAATTTGGCTTATTTGCAGTCAGATGGATAAGAGCCTCAGTTCTTAAAGAGATTAATCCTTAGAGTCTAGGAGCAAACATTATCCAGACTTCCTTTCTGGGACTCCTTCTTATTGTTTTTAAAACTTTTGAGAGTACCCTTAAGCACTGAATTTATGTCAGGATATTGAAATGGTCTGCCTATACAGAAATTGCTTCCACTAAACTGAGAACTCCTTGAGGCTAGAGGCTATCCGTATTTCAATATTCTCTCAATGCCAGGCAACTCACACTGATTTACACACTGCTAGTATTAAGTCTGTTTGTTCACGATTTAAATGTGTTGAATTTAAATTAAGGACATTCATTTTGTAGTTTTTATAACTCTCCTATCTATTGTTTTTTGCTTTAGCTCTATTTTTGCTACCTGATTAATTTATAGTAGAGGATTAATCTAGAAGAAGAAGTTTTGATTATTAGATCAAACTTCCAGGGCTGTTCCTGGACCAGATGAGAAAGACAGATATTAAATTCCTTAGCAATTATTTAAAATACTTCTTTTTGTTTTTTTGGAGACAGATAAAATCTCTCTTTATTGCCCAGGCTGGAGTGCAGTGGTGTAATCATGGCTTGCTGCAGCTTTGGCTTCCCAGGCTATAGCGATCCTCCTGCCTCAGTCTCCCCAGTAGCTACAGGCACGCACCAACCTGCCTGGATAAAATTTTATTTTTTTGTACAGATGGAGTCTGTCTGTGTTACCCAGGCTGGTCTTGAACTCCTGGGCTCAAGCAATCCTCCCGTCTCAGCCTCCTAAAATGTTGGGATGACAGGCAACGGCCACCATGTTTGGTGATTTAAAATACTTGTAATCACAACAGTAATGTGTGTTTGATGGGAAATTTAAATATGTGGAATAGTAGAGTGTAAAAATTATTAATATCATTGGGAATCTAGCATATATATATAATATTTATATATACAACATGAATGTCCTCAATTTAAATTCAACAAATTCAAATCGTGAACAAACAGACTTAATACTTTCAGTGTTTAAATCAGTGTGAGTTGCCTGGTATTGAGAGAACATTAAAATACTTATAGCCTCTGGCCTCAAGGAATTCTCAGTTTAGTGGAAGCAATTTATGTATAGCATATACATATTATATATTATAATATAGCATATATATATGCTATAGATATAGCATTGGGAATGCCATGCACACACACACACACACACACACACACACAGAGACAGAGGGAGGGAGAGAAAGAGCAAGATATATGCCAGACAGGTGATAGTGATTCTCTTTGGAGAAGGGAAGGGATTGAGAGAAGGTCATAAAAGGGGAGTTAATAATTTTTACTTTCTACTATTTAACATATTTAAATCATTCATGTGAATAGGGTGTGTAAATCATTCATGTGGATAGGGTGCATTTGTACACACATGTGCACACACATGATTCCCAATGCTATATATACATATATGTATATAAATAAATAATACCATACTCTGAAGATTGTTTTGGAACTTGCTTTATTTTTTTCTTTTCTTTTTCAATTAGTGATATATCTGGGATGACTATCCAAACCAGCATATAGAAATCGTTTCGTGATGTAAAATGGTTGCATTGCATCTGTAGCATAGCATAATCATGATTAATATACATATTTTCCTATTGGTAAAATTTTTGTTTCATTTTAATTACAAAAAGAAATAATAATATTTTAGAATGTTTATCTTTGAACATGTCAGAATCCTGTAGCGTAGATTCATAGAAGTGGAATTCTGAGTAAAAAGACATGCACATACAGAATAGATGCCAAATTACCCTCTAAAAAGGCTGCACCAATTTCTACTTCCACAGTTTTGGTCTCCATACCCTTGTCAAATATAGACATTTATTACTTATTTTTACTTTTTACTGACTGATGTGTAAAAAATCATATTTTATTGTTACTTTATTTGCATTTCCCTAATTACCAATGAAATTTTCTTGAACATCCAATTCTTTATTCTCTGGAAACCCATATACTCCAGTTTTTCTACTTAAATTTGAATCATTATTTTAGAAATTCATGTATTAGTAAATCACATTATTTTTCCAGCAAGGGATGATAAGAGCAGTGACTCTTAATCCTTTTAAATCTTTGAATTATTTGACTCTGTGACTTACTGAAAAGTCAAAAGATATTCCCAATTACTTTCTCCGTTTCCAAGCCAATTCCTGTCTTCCAGATATCCTACTCACTGGGGCTCTGATTGGTAGGTATGCTGCATTTAAAGCAGGATAGTTCTTTCTTCTGGAAGACTTTGAGAATTAGATGTAATAGTAAGAATAAATCATATCTACTGTTGTTTAATGAGTTTCTTTTAAATTTAAACACTTAACCAGGTTTTTTTGCATTTAATCCTTTCATCAGCCTTATGAAGAAGTTATTACTTATACTCATTTTACACATAAACTAAAACTCAGAAAATTAAATTGTTGTCCCAAGTTTCATAGCTAGTAGGTGCCTGACTCTAGAGCTGTGACGATTCTGTGGTTTCTTTATAGCCTTGTCCTAGTCTGGCTCTAATTCACACTCCATAGACTTTTTTTACATATAAAACTTTAGTAGGAAATAAAACAGAGATTACAAAACAATACCATTTCCTTTTTTATGCAAATACTTCAATATTCCAATATTTTTACTCACTTGCTAAATAAAACACACAACTGGAAACGCTAAATAACTCTGTTAGTCTAAATCTTTTAAAGAATAAAATGTTGGGTAAAAACCCAAAATTGACTAGTGAGATTTGTATGACCTTGTTTATTATCTATCATAGGCAACAAGATGATCCTTGAGACAGAGAGTAGAGCACTTACAGGCCTTGTCAGGAAAATGTGACTAAATCCTAGGTCCTTCAACCCCGTAGCTATCAGCTTTCATTTACTGGTGTTCTGTGAGGAAATTAAACCATGATCAGGCTATTCTTTTCTCAGTTTTCCTGAGGATGGTATGCTAGTAATATTCTATATACACAGGAGATAGGTTAATTCATTAAATATGATGGATGTCTTGGGCCGTCAGGGCTTAATGCTCTCCTGGAATCCTTGTTGAGAAGTGCTGATAGACTGTCATCTTTCATGAGTCTCTGTCACTTGAGTACTGTTAATTGTTTAAACTTTAAAAACAGACACACATGAAAAATGACTCTTAGTGCCCATGAGATAACATTTCTGTGACTTTTTGATACCTGAATGTCACTCAAGTAACAAGTCCACTTAGTAATAAACTTGTTCTACAAAGTACCTGACTATTGATAATTTCAGTGGCAAATCTGTTAAAAAGGCTTATTTTTACTTTCATCTTCCCACTACTCAAAATGTACGATTTCTAAGAAATGTCATGGGGCCACAACCATGCTATGTTCTTCCAGAATTTTCTTTTTTTTTTTTTTAATACTTGGCCTTAATTTTATTTATAATCTATGGAGTTTTTTTTTTTCTTCCAGAATTTTTGTCAAAGATTTTGTAGTTAACAGTCTCAGGGTAAAGGCTCAGGTTAAGGAAATTGCCCAATGTTCGTTCATAGCTGGTTAGTGACAACGTCTAGATTTCTATTTAAGTCTATCGACTTCAAAGCTCTTTGGACTAAAGTATTGTTTTTCCTAGGTAGCCAAAAAGATTGAAATAAATGCAAATGCCTTATGGCTTATAAGGTAGTTATCTTACACCTACCTTCATGATTTGAAAAACAGCCACTCGAAAATGACAGTAACAGTAACAGTGACATCTAAAAACACCTGGTGAAAACACCAGGAGGTAATATGCTGTAGTGAAAAACAAGTAAGTCATTTTTGATGTCATGAAAATGCAGACTAGATGTAATTTAGATGAACACTCAGTGAACACAGAGGCTTGCACTTCTTTACCTTTAATGAGAGGAGACACGCTTATTGAGAGATACAAGGTTTCTGTGAGAGATGCCTCCTCTTGAAGTAGGTTAGATAAGGTTGTCATAGTGTCTCTTAAAGGGGAGCAAACCTGCCAAATAAATGGAGATAACAATCCGCTCTGCAGTGTATGAACTGCATTCTGGGCTCATGGTTGAACACTTTGCAGCAAGGAGGTAAAAGAGCAGAAGGGAAAATCCCCAAATTCATGCAAGTGCAGAAACCCATGATTAGTGTCTTTGGGCTGACTTATGCTCATTATAATAGTAAAAGACACCCTTGGGTAGAGAATTAAGAGGCTTATGAGACATGCAATGTATGTACTAGCATGTACAGCAAGATCTTTGTAATCCCCTAAAGTTGTTAAATAAGATCAATCTGTTACTAATACCATAAAACTTGCCCCAATACCTTGTAACTCAGGCTCCTAAGAATTCTGGAGAGACAAAGGTAAAGCTAGAGATCGGACTCACTCCTACAACCTTGAAAGACATTTTGAATTTGATGATAACATGAGATCAAACTGGCACCTGATAACTCAAAGAAGAAAGGTTTTATGAAGAGTTTATAGAAGCCCAGGTGTGGTGGCTCACACCTGTAATAATCTCAGTACTTTGGGAGGCGCAGTGGACAGATTGCTTGAGGTCCAAAGTTCAAGCCAAGCCTGTCCAATATGGTGAAACCCTGTCTTTACTAAAAATACAAAAATTAGTTGGACTGTGGTGGCTCGTGCCTGTAATATAGCTACTTGGGGGACTGAGGAAGGAGAATCGCTTGAACCCAGGAGATGGAGGTTGCAGTGAGCTGGGATCCCGCCACTGCACTCCAGCCTGGGCAACAGAGACAGACTCTGTCTCAAAAAAAAAAAAAAAAAAAGAGTTTATAAATGAGCTCCTGCCCATTATGACCATATTTTTCTGTCTCCCAATTTTTTTCTCATTCTTACTGCAGTTTCCATAACAACCCATATCCCATAAGCAACTGAAGTTACTAATGAGGAGACAGTTTTCACTAGCTTTTTGATGTTTGGGAACCTTTTTCTTATTGACACTCTGTGATTTTCAGGGAACCTTTGCTCTTATTGACACTCTGTGATCTACAACCCTGCCAATTAGGTTGTAGTTTCCAAGCATTCTAGACACCCCAGTGCCTACTATAATAACATTTTAAGTTTTGTGGTTGTTACACCAGTATCAATAAATTTTAAAAAATATAATTTTCTTTGAATGCATGTAGGGTATAAGAAAAACATACTTTCTTCAGTGTTAGCCTGTCTTCAGAAAGAAGAAAAAGACTTACTCGTCTTAATAAAAACAAAGGTAAAGTGTTATTGTGATTGTGGGAAAAGGATTTTTGTAGCACTTGATGTGGGAAAAGAATGATTTCAAAAACTTCACAGTTTATCAGTCTCTTGATTATGACTGAAAGAAAAATACATAGTATGCATATTTAATTTTTCTGCCCTTAGAAACTGTTTTTTACGATTATTTTTGGTTATTAGGTATCTCTCATGGAAATATATAGGATGAGGAGACACCAACATGTATGATTTAATCCAAGTATCATCTACCTTACACATTATTTATATGAAATAATATAAAATACAGTATCTGTGTGTCATATTGATCTTATTATTGTATACCATATATTGGGACTTATGTTTTTAGTTTCTCTTTAAAGCCTCTTGCCTCACTTGTCTCTTTTATTCAGCTCAGTTCCCAAATCTTCAACTCATGAGTTGAAATTGGTACAGGACTGACTGAACTATCCCATACTATAAGGAGTACCAAGGAATCATAGAATTTGTTTTAGCTTACTAGATGTAATTTCAATGTATAATATTTGCAAGTGACAAGAATTATACTTACACTCACTGTATGTATGTGTGTGTGTATCTATTATCTATCATTAATTCATTCATTTTAGTCGCTTGGAGATTCTCTAATGTGTCATTGTTATCATAATTTCCTTTAATTCTTATAAACATGGTTCTTTTAGTATTTTGAACATATTTGTCTGTCTGCTAAGTTAAACATTTGGAAACTTTTAGAAACAGTTTCAGTGGATTTGTTTTTTTATTACTAGCAGTCAAAATTACATATTTCTTGTCAGACGTCACTTTTTTCTTATTGAAAACTGGACATTTTTGGCGTATTGTAGCAACTCTGGATTCTGATCTTTCCCCAGCTGGGGGATTTTGCTGCTGCTATTTTGTTTATTTGTTTAGTAAGTTGCCTGTGCTAATTCTATGAAGCCTGTCTTCCTCTGGGTGGACACTGCTGTCTCTTCTGAGTGATCTTTCTTTCTTTCTTTCTTTCTTTCTTTCTTTCTTTCTTTCTTTCTTTCTTTCTTTTTTCCTTCCTTCCTTCCTTCCTTCCTTCCTTCCTTCCTTCCGTTTTGTTAAATCTGGCTTTCTAGGGGTAACCTTGGGTGAGCATAACTTGGTATTGGGCCAGTGATTGGTCAGAGGTCGTGTTTAATCATCTCAAGCCAGTAACAGTTCCACTGTTTACTAACGGATATATTTGTGGCTTGGGGGATGCATTCAGAATTCAGTCAATTTGTTAAGTCTTCCCTGGCTTTTACTTTCTGCTCAGCCTGCTTGTTTCACCTCTGCATGGGTGCATGGCCTTACGCACAGCCTTCCAGACTTCCAGGGATATGTACTTGCTTATCAAGTCTCACTCATTCCGGGCATCTTCCTGTTAAATTTCTGGCTAGTCTGCCAGTTTGTTACTAGACCCATCCAGTATCATCAAGTCAGGATAGCTGTGACCTTTGATTTTCCCTATTCTTTTAACATCACTGTGGCTGCTGTTTCTGACAGTTCCCAGGCTCATGGGTTTCTTTTTCTGACCTTTGCTGCAAATTAAGACATCCCCTCCTTGGGCAATAAAGCTGCTGTTTTCACCGCTTGCCCCCGACCTTATAGAGCTACTAAGCTGATGGGTGCTGGGAAAGACAAGTAGGGAGCAGCTTCAGGCTAAAACCCCACAGATTCCCGCTGTTATTATCCAGGGTTTAGTTTTTCTTTATTATTGAATCTGAGTGTCTTATTTTGCTTTATGCCTTTGGTCCATTTCTAAAGAAATTGTACCTTTGGTCTATTCCAGAATCCTGAAATCTTAGTGTTGGACAATTTTGTTCAGTTTTATCACTGCTTTTTAAGAAGAGGATTTGATGAACTCCTCTCTCCACCATCCCAAAGCCCTGTTCAATCCAGTCACATTTTGGCAGCTGTTCTGTTTAAGATTTCTTGAAAATTTCTGTCATTGAACACAATTTGTTGGCTTTCTAGGCATTTGGCACATGTTGCCCACTAGTAATTGTCTTTTATTTCTTTAGAACTTGCTCATAGTTGCCCAAGACAGCTGTATGATGTGATGACATTTTCTTTAACATTTCCCTTATCAAATGCTAATTTAATAACTTTACATTGGTTAGTATGGTGAAATTTTTCATGTAATTCTAGTATTTAGTTCTCCCTCTGAGGTATGTCTATCTAATTCTACTCTGGAGATAGTCATGTGCAATCTTTGTGAGATGCAGAAGTTATAAAGTGAAAATTCTCAGAGGCTGTCTTTCACCTCCTGTCGTGTTCATCTCTGGTTGATGGTTTTTCTGAATCTTTTCAACCAGTTTCTAGACCCTAATCTGTATATCTGTGTTCAGTGCTTTCTCTTACATATTTGTTTTCTTATTTATATTCTTTTTCTCTTTATAGTTGAAAGAACTAATACTGCTTTGAAAAATTACTTTTAAACCTTTAACAATTTCCTGCTTACGTGGGATGGTAAAATGAAATTTCTGTGTACTTATGCCAGAAAACATGAACTCTGTCCTGATTCTCCTCATCTGTAAACTAAAGAGATTGGAGTAGTTCAATTTCAGGGCTACCTCTGGCTCTATTGTTCTGTGATTCTGTGAACTTGAATTCCTACATTAACTATGAAATATAGCTATTTAATAAATTTGGTGTTATACATTAAAACCTATATAATCTTTGTGTATAATAAAAGGGATAGATACATATTAATTAAGTGTTCACTTACTGAAATTGTCCTGAGAGGCGAGTGAAATTTAAGAATTGAAATCATTTTTTTTTCTTTTTCCATGCCATGTTCTCAAACACAAACTATCTTTTGGAGGTGATTGGGGCCCAGCAGCTTCCTCTTTCACAGCTAGTGGAGCACTGAGAATTCAGTGCACTGGCAGTCAGGGTTACAGGGGGGTTAGTGTGAGTGTCAGAAATGGGATTTCAAATACTAAATAGCCTTCCGCTTCATATTCATAAGTCTTTGCTCTTTCCTGAGCTTAGTGCTGATTTTAAAAACGTATTTAGCCTATTTTGATTTGTGCTAATTATTCAGAGTTTATTAAATATCAATGTGAATATTGAGACTGAAAACATTCCCAACATATTTATTGCAACTACACACCCTGAGCACGTGCTTTGTTTATAAATGAGCCAATGTAATACTTCAGCAAACACCATATAACAATATATTAAGTCCTAGTGCAGTGGGTCATGCCTGTAATCCCAGCACTTTGGGAGACCGAGGTGGGAGGATCACTTGAGGCCAGGAGTTTGAGACCAACCTGGGCAACACAGCAAGACCCTTTCTCTACAAGAAAATAAAAGAATTAACTGGGTGTGGTGGTGTGCACCTACAGTCCTTGCTACCTGGGGGGCTGGGATGGGGAAGAGCACCTGAGCCCAGGAGTTTGAGGTCGCAGTAAGCTATGATCTTGCCACTGCACTCCAGCCTGGGTGACAGAGAGATACCCTATCTCAAAAAGAAAAAAAAAAAGATACTTATATGAAATACAATGTATTTTATAAGGTAATGCTAATTCTTTTTTTTTTTTTTGAGACAGAGTCTTGCTCTGTCACCCAGGCTGGAGTGCAGTGGCACCATTTCAGCTCACTGCACCCTCTGCCTCCTGGGTTCAAGTGATTCTCATGCCTCAGCCTCCCAAGTAGATGGGATTACAAGCATGTGCCAGCACATCTGGCTGATTTTTGTATTTTTAGTAGAGGCGGGGTTTCACCATTTTGGCCAGGCTGGTCTTGAACCCCTGACCTCAAGTGATCTTCTCACCTCTGCCTCCCAAAGTGCTGGGATTACAGGTGTGAGCCACTGTGCCCAGCCAGTTAATGCTAATTCTAATTTGAAACATTTTAAAGAAATTATGATCATTTATTTACTCACTATTAAAGAGGGTAAACTTATATTTTAAATATCTTTCCAACTCTCTGCTTCTTTTTGGTTGAGATTTAACATTAATCTTGGCTCTTTTGCTCCACCCAAGTAATAGGAACTGTCTTTTACTGACCATCTACTATACGGTAAGCCCCATGCTAGGTGCTTTACAAGGAGGACATCTGATTCTTGAAATAACCCTCCATGGTAGGACTTGCTTTGTGGATGGGAAAACAGGCTAAAAAATGTGACTCAGGCAGTCACAGCTTGTAGGTGGTAGAAACAGTTTTCAAAGACAGAACTCTGCCTCCAAAGTTTGCATCCTTTCCATTACCCCACATATACCCTCCCTACCTACCTCCCCTGTTGGCTGTGATAAGGCATATATGTGGATGTTGGCTACTTTTTAATTTATTTTTTGATCTGTTCTGCATCTGTTCATTTTAGGAACTGTCTTTTTTCCCCCTACTTCCTGCAATTCTTTTTTTTTTTTTTTTTTTTTTTTTCCTTTTGAGACAGGGTTTAGCTCTGTTGCCTAGGCTGGAGTGTAGTGTGGTGTGATCTTGGCTGATGGCAATTTCCACCTCCTGGGTTCAAGCAATTCTTTTTTTTTTTTTTTAAATACTTTAAGTTCTAGGGTACATGTGCACAATGTGCAGGTTTGTTACATAGGTATATATATGTCATGTTGGTGTGCTGCACCCATTAACTCATCATTTACATTAAGTATATCTCCTAATGCTATCCCTCCCCCGTCCTCCCACCCCACGACAGGCCCTGGTGTGTGATGTTCCCCACCCTGTGTCCAAGTGTTCTTATTGTTCGATTTCCTCTATGAGTGAGAACATGTGGTGTTTGGTTTTCTGTCCTTGCAATTGTTTGCTCAGAATGATGGTTTCCAGCTTCATCCATGTCCCTACAAAGGACATGAACTCATCCTTTTTTATAGCTGCATAGTATTCCATGGTGTATATGTGCCACATTTTCTTAATCCAGTCTATCATTAATGGACATTTGGGTTGGTTCCAAGTCTTTGCTATTGTGAGTAGTGCCACTATAAACATACGTGTGCATGTGTCTTTATAGCAGCATGATTTATAGTCCTTTGGGTATATACCCAGTAATGGGATGGCTGGGTCAAATGGGATTTCTAGTTCTAGATACTTGAGGAATCGCCACACTGTCTTCCACAATGGTTGAACTAGTTTACAGTCCCACCAACAGTGTAAAAGTGTTCCTATTTCTCCATATCCTCTCCAGGACCTGTTGTTTCCTGACTTTTTAATGATCACCATTCTAACGGACATGAGATGGTATCTCATTGTGGTTTTGATTTGCATTTCTCTGATGGCCAGTGATGATGAACATATTTTCATGTGTCTTTTGGCTGCATAAATGTCTTCTTTTGAGAAGTGTCTCTTCATATCCTTTGCCCACTTTTTGATGGGGTTGTTTGAGTTTTTCTTGTAAATTTGTTTAAGTTATTTGTAGATTCTAAATATTAACTCTTTGTCAGATGGGTAGATTGTAAAAATTTTCACCCGTTCTGTAGGTTGCCTGTTCACTCTGATGGTAGTTTCTTTTGCTGTGCAGAAGCTCTTTAGTTTAATTAGATCCCATTTGTCAATTTTGGCTTTTGTTGTCATTGCCTTTGGTGTTTTAGTCATGAAGTCCTTGCCAATGCCTATGCCTGAATGGTATTGCCTAGGTTTTCTTCTAGGTGTATTATGGTTTTAGGTCTAACATTTAAGTCTTTAATCCATCTTGAATTAATTTTTGCATAAGGTGTAAGGAAGGGATCCAGTTTCAGCTTTCTATGTGTGGCTAGCCAGTTTTCCCAGCACCATTTATTAAATAGGGAATCCTTTCCCCATTTCTTGTTTTTGTCAGGTTTGTCAAATATCAGATGGTTGTAGATGTGTGGTATTATTTCTGAAGGCTCTGTTCTGTTCCATTGGTCTATATCTCTGTTTTGGTACCAGTAGCATGCTGTTTTAGTTACTGTAGCCTTGTAGTATAGTTTGAAGTCAGGTAGCATGATGCCTCCAGCTTTGCTCTTTTTGCTTAGGATTGTCTTGGTGATGCAGGCTCTTTTTTGGTTCCATATGAACTTTAAAGTAGTTTTTTCCAATTCTGTGAAGAAAGTCATTGGTAGCTTGATGGGGATGGCATTAAATCTATAAATTATCTTGGGCAGTATGGCCATTTTCACGATATTGATTCTTCCATGAGCATGGAATGTTCTTCCATTTCTTTGTGTCCTCTTTTATTTTGTTGAGCAGTGGTTTGTAGTTCTCCTTGAAGAGGTCCTTTACATCCCTTGTAAGTTGGATTCCTAGGTATTTTATTCTCTTTGAAGCAGTTGTGAATGGGAGTTCACTCATGGTTTGGCTTTTTGTTTGTCTGTTGTTGGTGTATAGGAATGCTTGTGATTTTTGCACATTGATTTTGTATCCTGAGACTTTGCTGAAGTTGCTTATCAGCTTAAGGAGATTTTGGGCTGAGACGATGAGGTTTTCTAAATATACAATCATGTCATCTGCAAACAGGGACAATTTGACTTCCTCCTTTCCTAACTTAATACTCTTTTTTTCTTTCTCCTGCCTGATTGCCCTGGCCAGAACTTGCAACACTATGTTGAATAGGAGTGGTGTGAGAGGGCATCCCTGTCGTGCCAGTTTTCAAAGGGAATGCTTCCAGTTTTTGCCCATTCAGTATGATATTGGCTGTGGGTTTGTCATAAATAGCTCTTATTATTTTGAGATACATCCCATCAATAACTATTTTATTGAGAGTTTTTAGCATGAAGGGTTGTTGAATTTTGTCAAAGGCCTTTTCTGCATCTATAGAGATAATCATGTGGTTTTTGTCTTTGGTTCTGTTTATATGATGGTTTACATTTATTGGTTAGCGTATGTTGAACCAGACTTGCATCCCAGGGATGAAGCCAAGTTGATCATGGTCAGTACACTTTTTGATGTGCTGTTGGATTCAGTTTGCCAGTATTGTATTGAGGATTTTTGCATCAATGTTCATCAGGGATATCGGTCTAAAATTCTCTTTTTTTTTGTTGTGTGTCTGCCAGGCTTTGGTATCAGGATGTTGCTGGCCTCATAAAATGAGTTAGGGAGGAGTCCCTCTTTTACTATTGATGGGAATAGTTTCAGAAGGAATGGTACCAGCTCCTCTTTGTACCGCTGGTAGAATTCGGGTGTGAATCTGTTTGGTCCTCAACTTTTTTTGGTTGGTAGGCTATTAATTATTGCCTCAATTTCAGAGCCTGTTATTGGTCTATTCAGGGGTTCAATTTCTTTCTGGTTCAGTCTTGAGAGGGTATATGTGTCCAGGAAATTATCCATTTCTTCTAGATTTTCTAGTTTATTTGCATAGAGGTGTTTATAGTATTCTCTGATGGTAGTTTGTATTTCTGTGGGATCAGTTGTCATATCCCCTTTATCATTTTTTATTGCATCTATTTGATTCTTCTCTCTTTTCTTCTTAATTAGTCTTTCTAGTACTAGGTCTATCAATTTTGTTGATCTTTTCCAAAAACCGGCTCCTGGATTCATTGATTTTTTGAAGGGTTTTTTGTGTCTGTATTGCCTTCAGTTCTGCTCTGATCTTAGTTATTTCTTGCCTTCTGCTAGCTTTTGAATGTGTTTGCTCTTGCTTCTCTAGTTCTTTTAATTGTGAAGTTAGGGTGTCAATTTTAGATCTTTCCTGCTTTCTCTTGTGGGCATTTAGTGTTCTGAATTTCCCTCTACACACTGCTTTAAATATGTCCCAGAGATTCTGGTTGGTATGTTGTGTCTTTATTCTCATTGGTTTCAAAGAACATCTTTATTTCTGCCTTCATTTCATTATGTACCCAGTAGTCATTCAGGAGCAGGTTGTTCAGTTGCTATGTAATTGAGTGGTTTTGAGTGAGTTTCTTAATCCTGAGTTCTAGTTTGATTGCACTGTGGTTTGAGAGACAGTTTTTTATAATTTCTGTTCTTTTACATTTGCTGAGGAGTGTTTTACTTCCAACTATGTGGCCAATTTTGGAATAAGTATGATGTGGTGCTGAGAAGAATGTATATTCTGTTGATTTAGGGTGGAGAGTTCTGTGGATGTCTATTAGGTCCACTTGGTGCAGAGCTGAGTTGAAGTCTTGGATATCCTTGTTAACTTTCTGTCTTGTTGATCTGTCTAATGTTGATAGTGGGGTGTCAAAGCCTCCCATTATTATTGTGTGGGAGTCTAAGTCTCTTTGTAAGCTGCTAAGGGCTTGCTTTATGAATCTCGGTATTGGGTGAATATATATTCAGGTTAGTTAGCTCTTGTTTTTGAGTTGATCCCTTTACCATTATGTAATGGCTTTCTTTGTCTCTTTTCATCTTTGTTGGTTTAAAGTCTGTTTTGTCAGAGACTAGGATTGCAATCCCTGCTTTTTTTGTTTTTCATTTGCTTGGTAGATCATCCTCCATCCCTTTATTTTGAGCCTATGTGTGCCTCTGCACATGAGATGGGTCTCCTGAATACAGCACACTGATGGGTCTTGACTCTTTATCCAATTTGCCAATCTGTATCTTTTAATTTAAGCATTTAGCCCATTTACATTTAAGGTTAATATTGTTATGTGTGAATTTGATCCTGTCATTATGATGTTAGCTGGTTATTTTGCCCATTAGTTGATGCAGTTTCTTCCTAGCATTGATGATCTTTACAATTTGATATGTTTTTGCAGTGGCTGGTACTGGTTGTTCCTTTCCATGTTTAGTGCTTCCTTCAGGAGCTCTTGCAAGGCAGGCCTGGTGGTGACAAAATCTCTCAGCATTTTTTTGTCTGTATAGGATTTTATTTCTCCTTCACTTATGAAGCTTAGTTTGGCTGGATATGAAATTCTGGGTTAAAAATTCTTTTCTTTAAGAATGTTGAATATTGGCCCCCACTCTCTTCTGGCTTGTAGGGTTTCTGCTGAGAGATCCGCTGTTAGTCTGATGGGCTTCTCTTTGTTGGTAACCTGACCTTTCTCTCTGGGTGCCCTTAACATTTTTTTCCTTCATTTTAACTTTGGTGAATCTGACAATTATGTGTCTTGGAGTTGCTCTTCTTGAGGAATATCTTTGTGGCGTTGTCTGTATTTCCTGAATTTCAATGTTGGCCTGCCTTGCCAGGCTGAGGAAGTTCTCCTGGATAATATCCTGCAGAGTGTTTTCCAACTTGGTTCCATTCTCTCCGTCACTTTCAGGTACATCAATCAGACGTAGATTTGGTCTTTTCACATAGTCCCATATTTCTTGGAAGCTTTGTTTCTTTTTACTCTTTTTTCTCTAAACTTCTCTTCTCATTTCATTTTATTCATTTGATCTTCAATCACTGATACCCTTTCTTCCACTTGATCAAATTGGCTACTGAAGCTTGTGCATGCATCACATAGTTGTTGTGCCATGGTTTTCAGCTCCATCAGGTCATTTCAAGTCTTCTCTACACTGTTTATTCTAGATAGCCATTCGTCTAATCTTTTTTCAAGGTTTTTAGCTTCTTTGCGATGGGTTCGAACATTGTCCTTTAGTTCGGAGAAGTTTGTTATTACCGATTGTCTGAAGCCTTCTTTTCTCAACTCGTCAAAGTCATTCTCCATCCAGCTTTGTTCCATTGCTGGTGAGGAGCTGCGTTCCTTTGGAGTAGAAGAGATGCTCTAATTTTTAGAATTTTCAGCTTTTCTACTCTGGTTTCTCCCCATATTTGTGGTTTTATCTACCTTTGGTCTTTGATGACGGTGATGTACAGGTGGGGTTTTGGTGTGGATGTCCTTTCTGTTTGTTAGTTTTCCTTCTAACAGTCAGGACCCTCAGCTGCCGGTTTGTTGGAGTTTGCTGGAGGTCCACTCCAGACCCTGTTTGCCTGGATATCACCAGCAGAGGCTGTAGAACAGTAAATATTGCAGAATGGCAAATGTTGCTGCCTTTTCCTTCCTCTGGAAGCTTTGTCTCAGAGGGGCACCCGGCTGTATGAGGTGTCAGTCAGCCCCTACTGGGATGTGTCTCCCAGTTAGGCTACTCGGGGGTCAGAGACCCACTTGAGGAGGCAATCTGTCCATTCTCAGATCTCAAACTCCATACTGGGAGAACCACTTCTCTCTTCAAAGCTGTCAGACAGGGACGTTTAAGTCTGCAGAAGTTTCTGCTGCCTTTTGTTCAGCTATGCCCTGCCCCCAGAGGTGGAGCCTACAGAGGCAGGCAGGCCTCCTTGAGCTGTGGTGGGCTCCACCCAGTTCGAGCTTTCCGGCTGCTTTGTTTACCTACTCAAGCCTCAGCAATGGCAGATGCCGCTCCCGCAGCCTCGCTGCCACCTTGCAGTTCGATCTCAGATTGCTGTGCTAGCAGTGAGTGAGGCTCCATGGGCATGGGACCCTCCAAGCCAGGCGTGGGGTATAATCTCCTGGTGTGCTGTTTGCTAAGACCATTGGAAATGTGCAGTATTAAGGTGGGAGTGTCCCAATTTTCCAGGTACCGTCTGTCATGGCTTCCCTTGGCTAGGAAAGGGAATTCCCCGCTGGGAGCTGTAGACTGGAGCTGTTCCTATTTGGCCATCTTGGAACCTCACTCCGGGTTCAAGAAATTCTTGTGCCTCAGCCTCCCAAGTATCTGGGATTACAGGCATGCGCCACCAAACCCAGCTAATTTTTGTATACATTTTTTAGGAGAGAGAGAGTTTCACCATGTTATCCAAGCTGGTCTCGAATTCCTGGCCTCAAGTGATCCTCTTGCCTCAGTCTCCTAAAGTGCTGGGATTATAGGTGTGAGCCACAGGGCCTGGGCCCCACATCCTCCAATTCTGAAAGGGTTCTTAAATATGTGGTCCTGGCTGGGCATGGCGGCTCGTCTGTAATCCCAGCACTTTGGGAGGCTGAGGTGGGCAGATCATTTAAGGTCAGGAATTTGAGACAAGCCTGAACAAAGTGGTGAAACTCCATCTCTACTAAAATATAAAAATTAGCCAAACACGGTGGTGCGCACCTGTAGTCTCAGCTACTTGGGGGTCTGAGGCAGGAGAATCGCTTGAACCAAGATCACGCCACTGCACTCCAGCCTGGGTGACAGAGCAAGACTCCCTCAAAAGAAAAAAAAAAGAAAAAAAAAGTATGTGGTCCTGAGTTTCCTACCAAAGCATGGGCATGTAAAGCAAATAGGGATGGTATAGTCAAATAACTGACACAGACTCTCAGGGGTGCTGTTGTTATTGAATTTGCAGACTCTGAGGACCACATACACCTCATCTCTGTATTTATATAGTGCAGGTTAACTAGAAAAGTAGAGATTAGGCAAGGAATGAGATACATGATGACATTGTTTGAACCTGTCAACTATCTGTGCCTGAGGCCACCTCACGCCCCTGTTACTTCTAGGATAAGTGAACCAATATATTCCTGCTATTGCTTAAGCCAACTTCCTTGAGTTTCTGATATTTGCAACCAAAGAATTCTAGCTGAAAATTTCTAATACATTCTTACCCTTAAAGGACTTGAATATTATGCAAGCCTTTCTCCTGATAGCCTTGGTTGATTTAATACTGAATATTTGATGGTTGCATGGCTGTTACAGGTGACTGGCCCAAACTTCTTGCGCTAGAGCTTCAGTGAGGGAGCTATTCTCTTTCTCCCTCAGGTATGTGAAATGATTGCTGACTGGGTTGAGATGCCGAGTCATGTTAGACAGTTGGGAAGAGAAATCTGGGGGAATAAGATGCACATGACTTTAAAATGATAAGCCTTCTTAAGGTTACATTTAATGTGATGTGCCAAAGTTTCTGTTCTTGGTGCTGAATATTCATGTTTAGTGAGGAGTCCCAGAGGCTTCACAACGGTGTCACTTTCTACAATTTCAGAGTGAAGAGAAATGTGCTTTCTGCTGATATTGTGCCCAAGGAGGAGTTATAGGTAAGCTGGTGAATCTTCTTTAACCATTTAAGTTCTGACAAGCTGTTTTTTTTAAAAAAGCTGACAATTCAGAAAATATTGAGAGTGCCATGAAAGCTTTTATTCAATTCCTGGTAAACTTGTTTTTAAAGGAGGATACATGAAGGGCAAAAAGGCATAAATTACCCATCTTTTAATAAACCCCAATTAAACTCAGTATGAGGTGCATGCATTATTTTAAAGTTATTAACTTCTAGACTCAGTTTAAATTGCCATAAATTACATCTGGATGAACAACTTGGCCACCCTCTTCGCTCCAAATGTCATGGGATGATAACAGGGTTAATGCCCATCAATGATAGACTGGATAAAGAAAATGTGGCACATATACACCATGGAATACTATGCAGCCATAAAAAAGGATGAGTTCATGTCCTTTGCAGGGACATGGATAAAGCTGGAAATCATCATTCTCAGCAAACCAACACAAGAACAGAAAACCAAACACTGCATGTTCTCACTCATAAGTGGGAGTTGAACAATGAGAACACATGGACACAGGGAAGGGAAAATCACACGCTGAGGCCTGTCGGAGGGTTGGGGGCTAAGGGAGGGATAGCATTAGGAGAAATACCTAATGTAGATGACAGGTTGATAGGTGCAGCACACCACCATGGCACGTGTATACCTATGTAACAAACCTGCATATTCTGCACATGTATCCCAGAACTTAAAGTAGGATAATTTAAAAAAAAGTAAATGAAAGCCAGATGAAACCTTGATTCATTCAGGTTGATAGGATTTATCACTACTCCCTGTTAGAATGCAAAGCCTTGCAGTCTTTTTACTTGCCAGTGTTTTTAGTCCTGCTACAGGGAGATTTCTTAATAAATATTATTCAGTCGGATTTGGCTTGGGAGAAGCAAAGTGAGCATCAGGAGAAAGTGAAACATGGTTAGATCAGGAAAACAAAAGAAGCCCTCCTACCCGAGGCAATTAGGAACAATGGGTGGTGAATTAATTGAGAGAGTTATTTGGCGAGAGAATCATAAAAAATGAAGCGCATACACTCGACTTACAGTGGAGTTAAGTCCTAATAAACTTAAGGTAAATTGAAAATATCGTAAGTCAAAATGCATTTAATACCCTGAAAAACCATCGGAAAGTCGAAAAATTGTAAGTTGAACCATCCTAAGAATGCGACATTCTCTATTCCTTTGCCAATTTCATTAAAATAATTTGAGGCCTTCCTTTGAGATGAGCCTCAAGGATTGACATTCTGCATCTTTTTTCGTGGCTAAACTACACCCATGATGCTTTGTCTCTCACATCCTGTTTCCAGATTCTGGTTCTTCAAAAAGGGTCAGAATTTTAAAATCTTTGTGGAGCTGCCGGCTTCCACTCTCCATCTAGACTTTTGAGGATGTAATGCCTCCACCTCATTCACACCAAATTATATAGCAATTTTTGATAGTGGTTACATTTAGAACATGTTTTTAAAAATCCAATTTAGTTTTCATAGCAAAACACCTTTTCCTTCTTTTTGAACTCTTATTTCAGTTGTTTATGTAATAGTTAATAAAATGTTTTAATTACCTCAACAAGTGCAGCTGGTAGAAAGCCAATAGGAACAAACAAACACAACTGACTCTTGCAGCCCAACTGGTGGGCCCATAATTGGGTAGAGTGCTAGGAGGATGCCGTGATATTGTGATACAATAAGAAAAATGTATTTGGTCTCTGCTTCTTCTTCCTAGCACATAGTACCTAAAACCCTTGAAATCTCCAAAGTGATATCTTTTTGAACACTAATGAGACGATTGGTGCCTGGGGGGCCCCTACATAGCTTCATAATGGGGGCTGCTCACCAGAAAGAAAGGCAGGATTAGAGGGCTGGAAATTTCAGCTCAATACCCCAACCTTCTAGGAGTGGATAGGAGCTGAAGATTGAGTCAATCGCCAATGACACATGATTTAATCAATCTTATCTACATAAAGAAGCCTCTATAAAAACCCAAAAGGACTAGCTTTGAAGGGCTCAAGAGCTTCCAGATTGCTGAACACATGAAGGTTCCTGGAGTGTGAGGTGCCCAGAGAGAGCATGGAAGCTCCTTACTCCTGCCACGTGCTTTACCCTCTGCACGTCTTCCATCTGGCTGTTCATCTATATCAGTTGTTATATCCTCTAAACAAACCAGTCAACAGTAGTGTTCCCTGAGTTCTGTGAGCCATTCTAGAAAAATAATCAAACTCAAGAAGGGGGTCATGGGAGCCTTGATTTATAGCTAGTTGGTCAGAAGCACAGGTCACAACTTGTGGCTTACAATGACATCTGATGTGGGAGCAGTCTTGTGGGACTGAGCTCTTAATATGTGAGACCTGACACTATCTCCAGACAGGCAGTATTGGAACTGAAGTGAATTATAGGACAACCAGTTGGTATGTGCTAGAGAACTGATTGTGTTGGGAAGAAATCCCCCACAACACCTTGGTGACCAGAGGTGAACTGTGCTGTGTTGAGTGTGTGAGAGGAGGAAAAACACTTTGGTTTTCTTATCTCTTACAGACTCCTATAATTTTATTATGACATGGGTATTAGACAGTTTCCTGAGTTTATCAGAGGGAATAAGTGAGTTTGTTAATCTAGTGAGTAATTTAGCTGAAAATTAGTTAAGAGATTTTTCCAGAGGAAAGTGTTCATAGAGAAGGAACTGGTTTTTGCTTGTACTTATTTATAGATTTTTTAAAAAATGGCTGGACTTTTCTTCAATGCACAAGTTAATAAAAACACAACTTGTACTATGAAATTAGATTCCCTTTCTGTGTCTCTGCTCTCAGAATGAATAAGCCAATTAGACGTGAACTCTGGTCTCTGAAGTAGCCACGATGGGCAGGTTGGGAAGGTAATAGATGGATCCTTGCTTCTGTTTAAACAAGTGAAAGGAAAAGACTGTAAAAATCCTGGGATTGCCAGGATACACACTTTTTAAAATTCTGTCTTGAGACCCGATTCAGTCCCAAAGACATTCTCCATTGAACTTGTTATCTCACTGTCATTGCCTATTCCCCGATGGGGAGGAGTGTCATGATGATAGAATTGGAAAGTGCGTGCTGCCCTTGACTGTCCATTGTAACCATGTATCTAGCATTCTCTTAATCAAAATCTCACAGCCCTTGTTTGTAATCAGGTCCCACTCCCATGTCCTAGCAAGGGAAGCTGAAAAATGACAGAATTGCAATAGTAAATGTTTAGTGGCTTAGAGTAGCCTGTAGGTCTTCAATCATTAACACCTCCTTTTTCTCTACTAAGCTATATTGCCATTAGCATGTGTAGAAACACATTTTTAATCTATTATTGATGAATGGGGAAAAACCCTCCTTTTTAATGAAAAATACTGTTTGGGTATATTTGGGTCTACAGAATTGTTGAATATGTCATCTACTGAATATTTAATGGCTATAACCTTACTGGAGGGTAGAGTAGAAAGCAAGAGGATAAGAAATAATGTTCACATTTTGGTAGATGTGGAGTGGTAACTAGCTTCTACCATTTATGCCATGTGTGAACAACTGCTAGGGTTTGCTACAGGGACATGACAAGCTGCTGTCACTAATGGAAACTCAAAAACATTTCCATTTATCTTGCTTTCTGAATGTTGCCTCATAATCGGAACACAAATCATAAATAATGAAATCTAAGCCATGGGTTCCTCGGGAGTTGTGGAATTGCATTCCTCCTGACGAAAAAGGTAGATTTCAGATAACCAGGGCTTGTTCTTGCGTATAATCAAGGGTGAGGATTCTGTACATTTTATGCTCTTCCCAACCACAAAAAAGATGCAAAGAGTGAAGAAGTGGATCCTGGCCAGGGGTGGTAGCTCACACCTGTAATCCTAGCACTTTGGGAGTCTGAGGCAGGAAGATTGCTTGAGGCCAGTAGTTCAAGACTAGGCTGGGCAACACAGAAAGACCCTATCTCTAATTTTTTTTTAAATTAGCCCCACGTGGTACCATGTGCCTGTAGTCCCAGCTACTCAGGAGGCTGAGGTGGGAAGATTTCTGGATCCAGGAGTTTGAGGTTCTAGTGAGCTATAGTTATAGAACTACACGCCAGCCTGAGCAACAGAGTGAGATCTTGTCTCAAAAACAAGGAGCTGGTGGGGACTGAATCCCGAAGAAATGCTTCTAATGTTAGGGAAAGTCTATTTTACGTATGACATTACTTTGCATTTATAGTATTAGATGACATTATATAGAGAGAATTGTTTTATATTAATATGGATAAGAAAATTAGGTACTTTTTAATAGCTTGTTTCAAAGACTTTCTGACTAATTTCCCTCCTTTGTTTTGAGTTCTAGCTCCAACTCAGGCCTGAAATTTCTAGTTAGGAAAAAAATGAGAAAAGCTACATTTGGTTCCACAGGTAGAAAACTATGGTTAAAACCATTAATACATGTATGTTATTATATTTTTATATATGGAATTATAAATCAGCTAATGACAGTGGGCCCAATTATATTTCTAGTTGTTTCTGCTGCTGTTCCTTATGACACAGGTATTTTACAATGTAAAAGTGCTTTAGTAACTCTGGAGATGAATACAGAGAAACTGGTTAATGTTAAAAAAATCTATTGAACTTTGCATTTGATCTTTAGCATTGAGATGTGGTTGTGGGCACATACATAAAATGAGATATTCTCATTTAGGTTAATAGAAGTGGTATTGTAACCACTAAACATGGCTATGAGAAATCTTCTCATGATGCCTTCAGTAAAAACTAAAAATTGTAGCCTAAATAATTGAAGAAATATTAATGATTCATGCAGGTTAGAACACTTGAAAGGCTCCACTTGTCCTTTACAACACCACCTCTTCTGATTGTCAGGGGCTTGCATTTCTTTCAAATCACCAGTGTTGATTTTCCAAGGACATGCACCTCATGCAGATTTATCTATTTATTAATGACTCAGCAAGTAATATACCAAAAAATGACAATCTTGCCTATTACATAATGACATTTCTCCCTTTCAGAGCAAAGTATTTTATATTTTCATTTGGCCATACTGAAGGATAGGTTACCGAATGATGGATAAAGTCTAGGTTCAAATTCTAAAAGCTTTCAATATTTGCAAGTAAACAATTTAATTTTGTACTACCAAAAAGAATTGTTCTGCTTTTAGGGCGACTCTGTGTCTGCTAAGATGGAAAGAGATAGAAGTAATATAATATATCAGAAGCAGAAGAATAACTGATTCCTGACAACTAACAAAAATAAAGTAATTGCAGGTCTTGGTTCAGCCATAATTTTGTGGCCAATTGTGAGAAGTTTTCATATAAACATCCATATACATATACATAAATATAGACAGTAGTAGTTATATATATAAATATCAGATTGTCTTAAATAGGGCAAAGATTTTTTTTCACTTAGGGGTGCTATTGAATATTGAAAATATGGCATATATTCTCATATGAGAATATGCTATATAAACTTCTAGTCTATGGAAAAATACACTTACATTTTACAACTGCTTGTGTAGTTTCAGTATTTTTTGTTGTTGTTGTTGTTAGCTCATCAGAATGAGAAATGCAAACCTCAGTTGTTCTCAAGGACTTAACAGCCAATCTTGTTCAACTTTTCCTATATTATTGATTTATTTTGGGCATTAATCAAGTCTGACCCTGATCTAAGAACTTGATGCTTCAGCATTCCATGGACTTTGGCCTGAAGTGAGAGAGTAAGCAGTTAATCACCTTTGGATGCCATCCCGATGTGCACCATTTAGTAGCATTATCAGTTTTTCCAGGCTTTGAAAATATTTCAATATCAAATTTATTATAACTTGAGGACTGTTAAGTCAAATTGTTTGGGAAAGTTGATAAAGATATGTCATCATTGACTATTTCAGGCTACAGTTGATTGCCTCATCCTGTAGCTTGGACCAACTATGGTCAAAAGGAAATTATACATCATTGAGTTATGCTATTATTAATCATATGGCGAATAGTAAAAATAGTAAGAGTAATGTACTAAAGTGGAAGAAAGTTTTCAAACTTCAGGCCCTCATTTATTATTAGGAGGCATTTGAATGCAAGATGGTTTTGATTACATATCTGAATATTAATTTTTTTGTACTTTTCCTTTCCAACTAATTGAGTCAGAATACCTTTGTGAAACCATGTTTAGTACTTGGATCCAACTAAAATCCTCTAATAAAGGCTATTCGTGTAAAAACAAAATCATGGTATATTTTTCTTTCTTGTTAAATAAAATGCAGATTTTTAGGATTTTTGAAGTCTGGTAGAGTCTAGTACATTCGTTGCTACTACATACATGAGCTACTTGCATCTTTATCTACTTATCCTGACATCCCTTCTTTGACTATGGAAAAACTGTCTGTTTTCCTACCTGAGACCAACACTTCCTCTGGTTCATTAGCTTCCATTTTCCTGTGATTTTCCAAGGATATTATCTAGACATTCTTCTCTCTCCTGTAAATCAATTTTTCCACTGTAATTTTTGATCAGTATAATCACATGATGGAAAATTACCTATTAAATAAATCTCTTTGTTGTATTTCCTCCTCTCACTCCTATCACATTCTTCAGGAACTCTATGACAAAACTTCTAGAAATACCTATCCCTATCAGCTGTGCCCAAGATCACTCCTCTCATTCACTCTTGGCCTCCCCCTCAATCTGTCAAAATTGTGCTTGTCAAGATCATGAATGATTTTCCTTTTATTTGTTGTAATGTTCGGTCCCCAGTTCTTATTTCCTTTGACCTTTCAGATCATTTGACACCAGTGTTCATGCCCTAATTTTCAACTTAGTTTTGTGGATACCAATTTTCTTGGTTCTTTTTGTACCTCACTGGGCTCTTTCTTTCAGTCTTTGCTAGTTTCTCCTTATCTCCCCAACTTATTTGTGTTGCCTCAGGGCTAAATCTTTACATCGTGACTTTTCTTTAATCCAGACTGCCCTACTCTGTGAATCTTTCAGATCTCATTACTTTAATATCTTCTAAATATTAACAACTCCAAAATTTGTCCTACTCTTGACCTCTTTCCTCATCTCCAGACTCATATATTCAAATGTCTGCTTGTCATTCCACTTTGATATACTGTAGACATTTTAAACTTAATATTATAGATACTAAAGTGAACTCCAATTTTGCTTTCTTTTCCAACATTACTCTTCTAAGAGTCTTTCTTACTTTAATAAATGGAAACTCTTTCCTTCCAGTTGCTCAGACAAGACAAAACAAAATAAAAAAACACATAAAAAGCCCCAAAGTAAGCAAAACAAAAGAACAAAACCAAAAACCATGCAGTTATCCTTTATTCCTCAGTTTTTTTTCAAAATCTCACTTCTAAGCCTTCAGGAAATCCTGTTGGCTCTATTGTCAAAATACTGATAACTGATCTCTTTCTTGTCCCTTTCATCATGACCATCATAGTTCAACCTGCCCACGTTACTGCTTTCATCATCCAACTCATCTTCCTGCTTCCACACTTCTTCTATGGTCTACACTCAACACAGCAGCCAGAATATATTTTTTAAACATAAGTGAGATCATGCCCTTCTCAGAATCTTCAAGTGGCCTCTCTTTTCTTCCAGAATAAATACTAAAGACTTTTCAATAGCTTAGGTTTTCAAGATCAGCCCCTCCACTACTTCTTTAACCTGATTCTCTACTCTTTTCCTTGTCACTCAGCTTCCCAGGCATACTGGTCTCCTTGCTGTCTCTTAAATATTCCAGTTAAGGGCTTGGCGCGGTGGCTCACGCCTGTAATCCCAGCATTTTGGGAGGCTGAGGCGGGCAGATCACCTGAGGTCAAGAGTTTGAGACCAGCCTCAACACGGAGAAACCCCATCTCTACTAAAAATACAAAATGAGCTGGGCGTAATAGTGCATGCCTGTAATCTCAGCTACTCGGGAGGCTGAGGCAGGAGAATTGCTTGAACCTGGGAGGCGGAGGTTGCGGTGAGCCAAGATCATGCCATTGTACTCCAGCCTGGGCAAACACAGCGAAACTCCATCTCAAAGAAAAAAAAAAAAAAAAAAAATTCCCAGTTAAGCTGTTGCTCCAGGGACTTCCTTGATTCTTCTTTCTGGAACACCCTTCTCCTAGATATCCCATTACTTACTACTCTGTTTCTGCAGGTCTTGTTCAAATGTTACCTTATTAGTGGAGCCTTTTCTTGTTACTGGATATAAAATAATATCACTTGTCCTAAGTTTGTTTACTATTTTATCCTGCATGGAAAATATATGCTCTGTGAGATGAGTGTTGGTGAAATATGAACTAAATATCTGTGTAATATTGACTGATGCTTCTGAAACCTGAAGGATCGTCACAATCATCTAAGTGGCTTGGCGTGTTAATTAGTCCGTTTGCATTGCTATAAAGCAGTGGCGTCCAATCTTTTGGCTTCCCTGGGACACATTGGAAGAAGAAAAATTGTCTTGGGCCACACATAAAATACATTAACACTAATGATAGCTGATGAGATAAAAAAAATTGCAAAAAAACCTCATGTTTTACGAAAGTTTATGACTGTGTTGGGCCACAGTCAGTCATCCTGGGCCGCATGTGGCCCGTGGGCCGTGGATTGGACAAGCTTGCTATAAAGGAATACCTGAGACTGGATAATTTATAAAGAAATGAGGTTTATTTTGGCTTATGCTTCTGCAGGCTGTATAGATAGTGTGGTGCCAGCATCTGTGTCTGGTGAGGACCTCAGGAAGCTTCCAATCATGGTGTAAGGCAAAGGGGGAACTGGTGTATCACATGATGAGAGAGAGAGGAGAAGCCAGGCTCCTTTAAACAACCAGCTCTCCAGTGAACTAAGAGAGTGAGAACTCACTTATTACCATGGGGAGGGCACCAAGCCATTCATGAGGAATCTGTCCCCATGACCCAAAAACCACTCATCATCATGCCCCACCTCTGACACTGGGTATCACATTTCTACATGAGGTTTGGAAGGCATAAACATCCAAACCATATTACTTAGTAAAAATGAAAATGTCCAGGTTTTATTGCTTAGTCACTTCAGCATCCAAATGGCCAGTAGAAAAGTGCTTGCTGCATAGTGGATGCTCAAGGAATATATGAATGAAGGACTGAATGTGTGAATAAGATGCACTCCCCACTGTCCAGGGCAGAAAATGTGTGGTTTTATTTCTCTTTTTACTAATGCATTTCTTATTCTGTGCAACACTTAGTGAAAGGCACCAAAGCAAGTAGAAAGATATACTTTCTTTCAATATTTTTTCTAGTTAAAGAGATTACCATCATAGCTACAAAAATTAAGACTTTATCTATTTGCTACAATCCCACAGAACAATCTTCTCCAATATTTAGCCATTTGAGTTCCACCTCCACCCTTTTTACATACTATTTTTGTTTAAGTTACCATTATATAAAATAAATAGAATGAAAATATAAAAATAAAATTGGAAGAATTCCTGGTGTCTAATGGAACAAAAGATTCTGACAGGGCTCTTTTACTTAGTTTCCTGTAGGTGACTTTATCCCCATTACTTCTTAAAAGCTGCTTTGAAATTGGATTCTAGGCAATATTTTAAATTAAGCATATCATGTTTATCCATTTCATATCATTCCCCAACTAAAATGATTTCTACACCTGTCATGGATGTGGGCTATTCTTTAAGTAATATTACCTCAGAAGACAGAAAATATGCCAGGAAAACGGAAACATATCATCACCCCCAAGGCTTAGTTTCTGTCCTCTAGAAGCTAACAAATCTCTGATTATGACTTTAGAAAATGAGCATGCAAACTAAGTATTAATGCAATGTAGATCAGTGCTTCCTAAATATAGATGACCACAACAATCATCCAAGTATCTTGTTAAAAATGCAAATTTCCAGATTTTTTCCTTTCAGCGACTGATTTAATACGTCTGAAGCAGAGCCTGGGAAGCTGGATATTTTAAGTTCATAAATGGTTCTGATGGGCTGGGAGATGTTTGAACTAATGCTATAGGCAATAAAGGTTAATGAACTAGAGTAGGGCTCTCTTCCCTTGGAATGAGGTTTTCAGGTGTCGAAAATGTCACTGGACTTTGATTAATATATAGATCAGGTTCAGGTAGACAAACATAAGTTGGAGTGGGAAAGAACAAATTTATGGAGTGGCATAATTCGACATAAAACAGTTATGGTGCTCTTAACTCTAACAAGGTAAAACTAAAAGAAGCTGAAATCATGAGGATATTTATTATCCATTTAACAAAAAGTCTAGATGTGGGGACAGATTTTAGGATTAGCTGATTCAACAGCTCGATGATGCCTTTAAAGGACGATGCTTTCTATATCTGTTAGCGAACTACCATTCTTGGTGATTTAACTTTTACTATTAGGACCACCCCATCATGGCTGCTACATGATTGCTAGAGCTCCAGGCATCATGTCCTCATACAGTTACAACCATGAGGTGTATATGAAAGGAAGGTCGAGGAGAGTTTCCTTACATGTCTTTTAATTAAGAATGAAAACCATTCCCAGAACCTGTTAGAAGAATTCCCCTCATATTCCATAGAGCAGGATAGTGTTTTATGTCCAAATGTGAACTTCAGGGGTGTCTGAGAAGGTGAGTATCTGATGTTTTCAGCCTTTATAGTGCCAAGGTAGTCTCTGCTAGCAAATAAGAAAACAGATAATGGCTGACGAATGAGCACCCAAAATGTCAGAACAAAAATGGTGACTTCCTGGTATAAAAATTGGAGAGTGCACGTTTGTAATTTAAATTTGTGCACATGGCTCTCTTTCACCTTTCTTGCCAAGGCAAAGCCTTTCTCTACCTTTCAGGAGTATGGTAGAACGTTTTTGTGAGTGAAAGAATGAAGATAAGAATGTGTTCTTGAAGAGTCATTGCTTTAGTAAGTATAACTGTCTGTATAGAAGTTTTACTAGCCTTTTTCTTCCATGCCTATTTGAAAGTGTTATAGACGTAGGGTTTTCTATAATGCATATAGGATTTTTTTCATAAAATAGCCACTGAAAATACTTATTTTTAAATAATTTTAACTTTAAATGTATTTAGATTAGATTTATAGCAAAATTGTGAAGATATTAATAGTATCTCCCATATGCAATACAGAGCTCCCATATGCAATACAGAGACTTGGGTTACATTGTAATTAATATATCTTAAATAAATATAATACATTTGTCACAATTTGTGAATCAATATCAGGAAATTATTAACTGAAGTACATAGTTTATTTAGATTTTATTTGTTTGTACCTAATGTCTTTTTTTTTCTCTTTCTGGATACCACATTTCTTGTCTCCTTTGGTCTGTTTGGCTATTAAAGTTTCTCAGACTTTCTTTATTTTTAATGTCCTTGACAGTTTTGAGGAGTATTGGTCAGGTAATTTGTAAAATGTTCCTCAATTGGAATTTTTTGGTATTTTTCTCATGATTAGACTGGAGTGATGTGTTCCTGGAGGAACCACAGAGGTAAAATGTGATTCTCACCACACTATATCCAGGAAACATACTAACAGCATGAACTATCACTGTTGATACTCCCCTTATCACCTGGCAGAGGTAGTGTGTGTTTGGTTTCTCCTCTGCAGATTTACTCTTTTTTTCTCTTTTTTATACTCTACTCTTTGGAAAAAAACCACTCTGAGCAGCCCACACTTAAGGACTGGGGAGTTGGTTATGCTCCATCTCCTTGAGGGGTCAGTATCTACATTCACTCTTCAGAATTCTGAACAGATTTGTCTATTCGCCCCCATTTATTCACTCATTTGTTAATATCAATATGGATTGATGAATGTTTATTTTATACTTTTGGTGGGAGAATAAATCCCTATTGTTTTAAGCCTCCAAGTTTGTGGTAATTTGTTACAGGGACCCTAGAAAATAATACTGTTTAAGTTTATGGCTTCAGCGTTTTCTATCTAGCTAAACAGATTCTGGCTTTGTCTCTTTGAATGAGTCTTTCTCTTCGGATTTTGGGATGGCAGTTCACTCTGCAAACTCAGTTCTCTAAAGAGTCCAAGAAAAGTCATTGATTTTCAGTTTGTCCTTATGTCCAGCTTTTTTTGCTAAGGATAGATATAATGACTTGCAAACTTTAACATGGCGGAACCAAACATGAAGTTCTATGCTGTCATTTTTAGATCTATTTATTCCTCATTTGGGATATCTTTCCACTGTATGACAAATGTTCAATGGAAGATGCGAGTTTCTTTTTTTTTTTTTTTTACCTCTATCATGAATACTCTCCTACTCCTTCAACTTCTGGCAATATCATACTTACACTTTGAGCCCTAGATCAGAATGTCAGCTATACGACACTTCAGGTTTCCCTTCTCTGCCTAAGTACAATAAATCTTTCTCTCCACTATCTTTGTTCACAAAGCACTTTGAAAATTCATTGATTATAGTGCTTGACAAATTATATTATAGATATTTCCTAACTCAAAAACAAGTGTTCCTAGCATATTTTACGTACATGATGCTCGTATTGCTATTATAGTTTAATAGTTATTTTTTAATTTGTTTTTTTATATTTGTTTCTCACTTTAGAATATTTTCCTAAGTGAAAGATGTGTTCTTATTGTTCAACACTGTATCTCTGTTCATTTACTGAACAAATATTTTTGAGTGTTTACTAAATGTTAGGCATTAATCTAGGAACTGGGGATATAAGTAACAAGAAAAATGTGTTCCCAGCCCTCTTGCAGTTTAGTAGTGAAAGCAAATAACACATACACACACACATGACTGTGTCAATAGAAGCACTGTGAAAGAAATAAATGAGATCTTGAGAATTAGGGCTAACTGTTTGTGTTAGGGGTTAGTCTGCATAGATATCTCTTTGGAGGTGACATTTAAGCTGAGATCCAAAGGATGAGAAAGAATGAGACAACAGAAGATAGTAGAATTGTGATTCAGCTTTCAGACTGCGAAATCATATGTATGACACTAAGGTAGAAAGGAGTTTGAATTATTTCACACTGTGACTCCTGAGAGAAGGACTATACCACACAACTTTGTATTCATTACGTACACATAGCAGCACATCCTTTTTGTTTTGTTTTTTTTTAAAGATAGGGTTTACCTCTGTCACCTAGGCTAGGCTGAAGTGCTGTGTCACTATCATGATCATACTCCTGGACTCAAGTGATCCTCCTGCCTCAACCTCCTGAGTAGCTGTGACTACAGGCATGCACCTCCACTGGTTTAAAAAATTTTCCTTTTGTAGGTACAAGGTCTCACTATGTTGACCAGGCTGGTTTTGAACTCCTGGTCTCAAGGGATCCTCTCAGCCTCAAGGGATCCTCCTGCCTCAAGGGAGCCTCCAAACTCAGCATCCCAAAGTGCTGTGATTACAGGCGTGAGCCATTGCACTTGGCCAAAGTAGAGGGGTCTCTGAGTAGGTCGGCATTTGGTAATTGTCTAGTAGCTGTCAAACACCATACTGGACTCACATGATATTTCATTTAATTCCACAATAGCCTTGAAAGGTATTCTCACTTTTATGTAGAAGAGGAAATGGAGCCCCTGAAAAGCCAGATTTCTTATCCAAGGCCATGGAACAAATAAGTGGGAGAGGTGAGGAGAAATTAACAGACTGGTATATATGCTGATTTTTTACCCTATTCATGATACCATGTTGCCTCCAAACAATAAATTACTGTTGTTGAAAAAATGAATAAATTAAGACTGAAAAGCCTTGCAAATATGGACATATAAAACACCTTTATACTATAGTGGATTTAGTCTTTTATCAGAAATATCTTTGGGTATTTTAAGTTATCTAATTTTTGTAACTAAATTGTTCTAACTTGATTTTGCAATACTCTGCTCATTTCTATGACAACCATTTATAGAGAACCAACGCTTACCACGCCTAGGATTGTCAGAAGCTCAGGTTTTCAACCTGGATGTTTATGTCTTAAAAGCAGGAGAGTAAACATCAACCTGTGGACAACCATTAAGCAGCAGATTTTATGCCCTAACCCAATATAGAAATGTATCACTTTCAGATGAACAAAACAAAATGCATTTTAATTTAGAAAATGTTTGGTGGCATTTTATCCTCAACAGGTTCTAAAATGTAAGACCCTTTTCACCTGTAGCCTCTGCAACTGATAGCCTTCTGTTCACCAGCGTGGAAAAATAGGTCTCAAATTAAGTGATGGCAGCAGAAAGCATCTGTTTCTGTCATTTTGACTGTACATCAGCTTCTCACATACGCAAATGTTGTAAGCTCTTACAAAAAGAGACTCTTGGTATAACTGACTTTGTATTAAGGGGTGTGAAATGTTTTGTTTTTTGTTTTTGAGACACAGTCTTGCTCTGTTCCCTAGGCTGCAGCGCAGCGGCTCCATCTCCGCTCACTGCAACCTCTGCTTCCCGGGTTCAAGTGATCCTCCTACCTCAGTCTCCCAAGTGGCTGGGACTGCAGGCGTGCACCACCAGGGGTGCGAAATGTTATTCCAGACCTTGCTTTAACTCGTAGGTAAACTTTGAGTGCAATTCATGACCAAAGACTTGGGAAATCTGATTGCTTCAGGGAATGCCAAAGCTAGGTTAAAAATATGGAAAAATATAGTGGCATATTTTTTTATGTAAAATGGGGAAAATGGTTAACTTAGTATATAGAACCCTGGGCTAGGGTCAGAAAATCAGTTTCCAAGCTTTAGTTCGTTCTGGCCAGTTATGTGAACTTGAGGAGGCTGTTTTTTTGTTCCTTATACAGTCCTAAAATCTGAGACACAAGGGCTTCGCTGTCTAGGGCAGGGCATTCCAAAGTTAGGAAAGTCTGCTACTGATGATTTGTACGATGATTTTAAGCAGTAATATGGCACGGCATTCAATACCTTTGAATCTTACAAGTTGAAACATTTCCCTCTTGTTTACTCAGATTTTCTTAGGAGGAGGAAGCCTGAGTTTGGGCTAGCGTGTCCTTGGGACTTCTCAATACCTTGTAATCTTCTTTTTAATAGAGTGAGGCTTAAGCTCAGAGTCTTTGACCAAAAAATAGCTAACTAGGCAGCAATAATACTATTTTGTTTTCAATATACCAATTTTTAGATTACCTTCTAATTGTGGCTAATGCTACTGTTAATTAGTTACTTTCAAATTTTTTTCATTTTAAATGTAACCATTTAAGTAACAAAAGCATTCAATTTAAATAAAATAATGTTAGTAAGCAATAGTAAAGATGATACATAAATATAACAATTATTCATTCAATCAGCAAGTATTAACTATCTACTAATGCCAGTCTCTGTTCTAAACACTGGGGGAATATAGCAAAAAATAAGCTAGATATGATTCTTTTTCAGAAGCTTAATTTTTTTTTTTTGAGATGGAGTCTTGCTCTGTTGCCCAGGCTGGAGTGCAGTGGCATAATCTTGGCTCACTGCAACCTCCACCTCCTGGGTTCAAATGATCTTCCTATCTCAGCCTCCCGAGTAGCTGGGATTACAGGCACGTGCCACCACACCCAGCTAATTTTTGTATTTTTAGTAAAGACAGGGTTTCAGCATGTTGGCCAGGCTGATCTCGAACTCCTGACTTCAGGTGATCCACCCACCTTGGCCTCCCAAAGTGCTTGGATTACAGGAATGAGCCACCATACCTGGCCAGGAAGCTTAAAATTTTGAGGAAAAAGAAAATAACAAAACAAATTGAGTAAATATAAAATATTTTGTGTTGTGATAAATTATATGAAAATAAGGCAGAGTAAGGGATACAGAAAGCGTGTCTGTGTGTGTGTATGTGTGTACAATTTTAGTTAGGATAGTTGGGAAATAGTTTTCTTAAGAGGAATGGAATAAATAGAAGGAATAACCTATGCACAGATCTTGGGGAATGTGATTATAGCCAAAAGGAGTAGCAATTCTCAATGCCAGAAGCAGGATAAACTTGGTATGCCAGAGAAACAGCAAGAAAGCCACGTGGCTAGACTTGAGTGAGTAAGGCAGGTAATGTAGAAAGATGAAGTCAAGGAAGAGGAAAGGTGAGAGCCTACAGGGCCTCACTGGCCATGGTAGGGAGTTTGTATGGTATTCTGAGTGTAGTGGAAAGTCTCTGGAGGTGTTTTAGTTGGGGTAGCCACAACCTGCTTTATTAAAGAAAACATTTTCATGACACTGTTAAAGAAGACTTCTATAATGGGGGTTTTGCACTAAAGGAGATAAAGTGAGTTCAACTCCAAATACAATGACAAGTGATTATAGCCAAGGAGCAGGGTGGGGGTCAATAGATGGCAAATTACTAAGAAGAAGCATTAGGAGTAAGGAGGACTCTGGCTAAATGGACTTGACAGGATTCTTGCTGATCTCAGACCAGAGTGATAAGAAGTCAAGAGAGATCAGATACCAAAAGTGGGGGATGAAGAATTTGATCAGATATCAATGGTGGGGGATTCCTGATAAACGGACCCAGCAGGATTCTTGGCTAAAATTGGACTAAATGGGCCAAGGATAGAGCCCGGAGTTGAGGCCTAGGTGAAAAGAGGGCTCAGAGGATCTTGACTTATATTTGGCCAAGGAGAGGGTCTTTGTTTGCTTTATAATTTAGAAATACTACTTTGGAAGTTTTATGGGGAACTTAATGCAGGGAGACACCGGTTGAAACGACGAGATGAACAGGAAGTGACTGTAGTGTTCTAGGCGAGTGATGATGGAGGCTCTGACTCATGGTCTAAGTACAGTTACGTAGGTTGAGAATCAAGTAAGGGCTGACGTATATCTAGAGCTCTGTTCTTCAAGTGCCCCGACACAGGTTATATTCCACTGAAGAAAAGAGAGTCTTTTTTATTTTATTTTATTCTGGGATACACGTGCAGGATGTGCAGGTTTGTTACGTAGGTAAACGTGTGCCATAGTAGTTTGCTGCACAGATCAACCCATCACCTAGGTATTAAGCCCAGCATGCATTAGCCATTTTTCGTGATGCTCTCTCTCCCCTTGCCCCACCTGACAGGCTCCAGTGTGTGTTGTTCCCCTTCCTGTGTCCATGTGTTCTCATTGTTCAGCTCCTACTTCTAAGAGAGAACATGCAGTGTTTGGTTTTCTGTTCCTCCATTAGTTTGCTGAGGATAATGGCTTCCAGCTCCATCCATGTCCCTGTGAAGGAAATGATCTCATTCCTTTTTATGGCTGCATAGCATTCCATGGTGTATATGTACCACATTTTCTTTATCTAGTCTATCATTGATGGACATTTTAAAAAAAATCTTTGCAAAGTCATCTGCTGCTAAGCCATGTGCCCACAGGAGGACATTTTTCTAAATCTCTTAGGTGTCCCACTTTCTCATTCAACTATATGCCTACCCCAAATGGGCACCTTTAAACTCTTTGCACGATGACAATTTTAAACTAGTAGCATCCTTGCTTCTACTAGGGCTGTGTGATGGAATTGGTGAGAAAAAAATGGATTCAGGATACATTTCAAAAGTTTAACCAATAAGATTTGCTAATGGATTGGATGTGTGGGTTGAAGAAAAGAGAAACATCAAGAATTTTTCCAATACTTTTGGCTTGAACTACTGAGTGATGGGTAGTGCCATTTACAGATTTGAGGAAGCCCACGGAAAGAATACATTTGGGCACTTTAAAGGGGGCAAGGTTTTGTTAAAGAGTTTCATTTTGGACATATTAAATATGAGATGCCATTAGATATCTCAGTGGTGATGTTTAATAAAAAGTAGTATATATGAATTTGGAGCTCAAATAAAATGTTACAAATGGATATATGTTTAAGAGTTAATGTATAGATGATATTTAAAGTCAAATGGATGACTAGTGAACAAGTGTAGATTGAAGAGAGAAATAGACTGAAATTGAGTCCTGGAACATTTCAGCGTTTAGAGATCGAGAAGAGAAGAAACTGTCAAAGAAGACTGAAAAGAAGTGGCCTGTGAGGTAGGAGAAAAATCTCAGGATAGTGTGGTATCCTAGAAGCCTAGTTAATAATGCGCCTCAGGATGGATATAGTGATCAACTGTAGTAAATACTGCTATCAGGTTCAGGAAAGTAAGAACTAAGAATTGATCATCAGATTTGGCAAGATGGGGATAATTTATTACCTTGACAGATATAGCTTACTGGTGTATAAGAAACAGAAAGCCTAATTAGAAAGGATTGAAGAGAAACATAGAAGGGAAGAAATGGGATCCAGAAAAAATGGAAACAATTTTTTGAGCAGTCCTGCCATAAAGGGGACTAAAAAAGAAGAGTGGCAGGTAAAAGGTGATGTCGGATTGAGGAGATTCAGTAGTCAATCATACCCATCGTCATATACATAAGTAGTAACACTATTCCCATCAGTGAATCACAAAGATGGGATATGAATGAATGAGTTTTGAGAAACTTTTTCCTATTCGAATATTCCTCTGTTTGTAGATAGAGATCTTAAAATCCAGGTGGTTAATTGGGTGGTCCACATTCTGCAGCTTGCTAATGGGCTAAACTTTCTGATTCCTACTCCAGAATTACCCTCGCCACCTATGTTGTTTGCGTGTGTCTAATCTCTGGGCTAGGGTACTTGGGAAAGGACAGAAAATTTATTATTATCTATGTTCATCTTATCTTTAAGAGCTCAAAGATGAGAAAATTTTCAGAGAACAGTGGATATACACTATCAAAGTGTTGAATAGCTGAATTTGTGAAATAAACACTCAGTTTTGTGGGCATGTAGGGAGAGAATAGTGATGACTGAATCATTGGTGGGAAGAATTTTGGGTAAAAAGAAAAACGTAAACAGCAGACATTCAAGAATGATGCTGATGTCTTTATAAGACAATAAAGTGGGTAAATTGATTAGTGTCAAGGGCAAGAAATGGGTAGCATTTGAACGAGATTGGTAGATAGGGTGATTCTAGGTTGTTATTAAAGAACTCTGGGTTCTTGGCAGAAGTTTTAGCCTATTGAGTAAGAAATGGAGAGCTACTGAAGAGTTCTGGGGTGGGGAGTTGGAAGACAAACTTATTTTATTTGTGGAAAGAGGTGGAAGAATTCCTAAAAATCTGAAGGTGAAGTCACAGTTGGCTACTAAGGTGACAGCAACAGGAATTTGTGAAGGAAGGGAAGCTCATAGGAGATGTTCTATTTAATTTGACTTATGGGCCAAATTTTCAAGAGACATTAGAAATCAAGTGTGGAGCTTGAATAAATGGGAGGAATTAAAGATAGAATTTTATGAGGCCATTGCATGAAGTTGAGTATTGAGTCTACAATGCTGTAGTACAAGATTTCTCTTGGAGTATGAAAGAAGGTACAGGAACTCAAGACAGTTATTGAAAATATTCATACTCTAATTCTTTGAGTTTCCATTTCTGCTACTCTGAACTGTGGTTAGTATTACCCACCCCACCTACCATACTCAGAGTGGTTGAGAGGGTCTCATGGAGTGCGGGATGTGAGCATTCTTTGGAAAAATGTGGTGTGATCTCAGACGCAGTGTGAAATTGCAATGACAAATGATAGAAATGTGATCAAACAGGATGACATTACAAATTCTTTTTTTAAAATAATGAGATTGAGAAAAGGTAAAATTATGTATCAATAAGGGTGGCTTTCATATGTTTCAATAAGACTGGCTCTTGGATACTCCTGCACATAGGAGTTCCAACATGCAGTTCCAAACTTTAGTTGGAAAATGTAAAAACAACTGTTAAAGAACATTTTTTTTTCTGATTCAAATGGAGAGAAAGCAAGTTGTGTAACTGTTGCTTAAAAGAAGCAGCTGGTAGCATATGTCAAGACAATTTGCAGCTATTATCACCTCTTAAAGATACTGAGAAAATTGAATTGCTGACTAATGTGGTTGGGGGTGAAGGTCACCTTTCAGCAACCCAGTGACTGCAGTATCATCTTACTTTAAGATTCCTTCTTACAAAGTTGCATTTGAAAAAAAGCTTTCCTCTTACAACTTACATCTTATTTTAAGATACATCAAATTTGACTGTGTAAATATATATGTATATGCATATATTTACATAGTATGTATTTATAAAATAGAAGAAAAATACATCCTCCTCACCCCATACTGTTTCCCTTTTGGCTATAGAAACCAGTTGTGGGGAAGTGGGGGATCAGGAGGAATTAGGATGAAGATAAAAGGAAAAATAAACTAACAGAAAGATCATTTCAAAGCTTTTTTAAAGTCGTTTTTTGTACCTTAGAGTGGTGATATGAGGCAGATACCTTTGTTGCTTGTACAGGTACCATTATCTGCTGGTGTCTTATTGAAAGAAAGCCTGACTTGATGTGAATAAGTGTGTATGGGGAACTGAAACTGCTCTGCATTAAAATGTAAAATGCTCCCTGCCCTGTGGGCAGGGGACATTTTTGCAGATTACTTTACATTTGGGAAAATATTGTCTTTCTTTGAGAGTGTGTTTTCCTGTATGTATGTGTATGCATTGGGTTCTGATAGTTGAAAGTGTGATGCGGCATATCTTCACCTTATGCTGGTGGTGACCGTTCAAAATACATTGTGCTTGGCATGTCCTAGAGACACAATAAACACTGTATATTTGGAGAACTGAGGAATGAAGGGATCGAATATATTTAAATCCATCAAGATCTACTAGATTTGGAGTGTCAAAAGTTTCTCCCACTGTGCAGTGTTTTGCTGAAGCCTTCTGTGGCCTTTTTCCAGATTGAATAATCAAACAGAGAATGTACTCGAATGCTTAATTGTGTATCACCATGATACACACTAACCCAAAGTGACCATTGATGACATTCTACTTCTGTGCTTTGCCCTTCACCTTGAAGTTCCTTCTCCTTTCTCTTTATCCTTATTGCAAACTCATCACCTTCTTTTCTGTTCCTCGATCAGAATAAACGTTTCTTCATTACTCTCCAGACAGGTGTTAGGTTATCTGACTTTAGTCAGCCTCTCTCCACTCTGTAATTTAGCACCCATCTTCAATGTTTCTTGAATTTTATCTAGGCCAGGTAAGCCCCTGAGGCACCTTCAGAAGCAAGTGGGAGGTGCTCTAAGCTCCTTGTTCAGATTCAGTTTAGTTTGCTGAGTATTGGTCCTGGGGTTGAGTCAGGATTCCAGAGAAGAAAAATGCTAACTTTTTTAGGACTCACAAGTCTACCGCAGCCTATGAAATATCCATGAACATAATTTTAAAAGTAGTTCAGTGCATTCTCCCACACTGGAAAAGTACATTTTCAAAGGGAAATAAAAGTTAAGTCTGTTTCCTACTACAATCAGAGCCCTATTATCAAGGTGAAGCCAATTTTAAAATATAAGGATTTTTAGATATAGTAAACCCTAGAAAATTTTTATTTTAAACCTTTCTGTTCCTCAGCTTTCTGGCTTTAAAGATAACCTTCAGAATATAAATTGATGCAGCAAGGGCTGAAGCCCAGAACCAAGAGTTCTGATGCAATATCTCAAAGAATGTTGCAGCCTCTCTCTGCTTTACAGATTGCTAAGAACACTGTCAGAACTTAAAATGGAATAGCAGTCAGGTTTTGTTAGACATTAACTCAGTACTTGCCTTGAGAGTTTAAACTCGGCTACCATTTAAGAGCACTGCATAGCCTGTTTTACCATGAACACCTGCCTCTTTTATTCTTGATTTTGATGGAAGGTTTCAGAGAGTGTATGTCTTACACACTTCAAATGTATAAAGTAGAATAAAGAGCTGTATGGTTCTGCCTCCTAGAAGAAATAATTGGCTTGTAGCTATTTTTAGCTTCAATTCCATTTACAGGAATTGTTTAGCACATAATATTTACCAAGATTATATATGAAAATATAAAACAAAATCATCATCTTCAAGGAGCTCACTGTCTGATGAGGATGAGTAGGACAGTTATATAAAAATCATTACCATATGTATTATAAAAGCAATATATACCAGTTCAGAAGTACAAAAGGCCCTGTCATTATTACTATTATTATTAATTTTAAATAATGATTATTTCTCTTGTTTTTTTTGAGACAGAGCTTCACTTTGTTGGCTAGGCTGGAGTGCAGTGGCACAATCTTGGCTCACTGCAACCTCCGTCTCCCAGGGCTCAAGCAATTCTCCTGCCTCAGCCTCCCAAGTAGCTGGGATTACAGGCGTATGCCACCATGCCCTGCTAATTTTTGTATTTTTAGTAGAGACGGGGTTTCACCGTGTTGGCCAGGCTGGTCTTGAATTCCTCACCTCAGGTAATCTGCCCACCTCGGCCTCCCAAAGTGCTGGGATTACAGGCGTGAGCCACCGCGGCTGGCCTAATCATGATTTTTTCTCAACGATGGCTGTAATTAAGTGAGTATTTTGTATTGGGTACTATCCTAAGTGCTTTGTGTATTTTATATCAGTTAATCCACACAATGACTTGTGAGGTAGGTACACATTCTGTGTAGGTTAGGAAACAGGCTGAGAGGAGTTAAATGACTTGTCCTAGATCCTACAGTTTGTAAGTGAAGAAGGAGGAGTTTAACTTCTATTCCATCTGACTTTAAGCCCTTTGCCTTAACTACTTTGTATAATTGCTTCCCTGGAAAGGTAAATGCTGATGTGAGATCTGGGAGATGAAAATTCCAGAAAGACAATTTCGGCAATCTCAAGGAACTAGAGATGACAAATTTTCAGAGACATTCTTTGATATATATATATATATATATGTATATCAAAAAATATATATATATATATATTTTCTTTTCTTTGTGTACTAGAGATTTCACAGCAACAAGCTTATTATGACCACAACTAATGAACACAGACAGGGTTAAGAAAACATTCAGAATATAAACAAGTTACTAGTTCATTGCAACCTATTGATAGCTACTCACCTCATGTAGAAGTATGAACATATATATGTAAAAACAAATAGAAAACATTCTGCAGATTTTGAACTGCAAGATGGTTTAAATGTTGGAATATACATGAATCAAATCAGTTTTGTTTTTCCCTCTATTGGAAGGTGCTATCATAAATAGCATTTGGCTTTTCTTGATAGGTGGTTAATTTTAAGTAGAACACTGAAAAGGAACACATTTATGTGTGGTTGATTCAATTTACTCAAATCTAATGAAAAGATATGTGCATTTCCATTTCTTTAATATCATCAGATATAAAGTAAATGGTAAATATAGCTAAAACAATTTAAAAACTCCTTTAGTGGGTCTTTAGAAGCTGAAACTGCAATATGTATGCTGTCTTACTATTTTAAAAATAACTTATCTATTCAAATATTCTCTACAAGTTTGTTATTCACGCCAATGTGAATTTTAAAGATATATACATATGGATATCAGACATTCTTACATTTAGTGGGAAGCAAAAGTTGGTTACCTTTATTATCCCTTAAAACTTCAAATTCTACTGATTATAACCATTACTTACCTAACTTATAAGATAAAGCACTTTTAGTAACCTTGCTTGAAAATGAATGAAATTCTTATTTTGCTACACAGATCATCTCATTATTCACCATTTTCCTTAAATAATAATTTGGTTTTGGCCTACAAATAGAATGGAATTCTCATTATTAGAGTCTTACTGTCTTTTAAAATTCTATTTGTGCTACTCTCTTGTAGTTGAGATAAAATGCAGAATTAAATTTTGTATCAAATTGGATTAAAGATGTTAATAACTTCCTCTTTGCTTCCACGACCACCTTCAGGGGACCTGTCCTGCCACTGGAGCCACAAAAAGAAGCTCTTTGAGCTCTAATAACTTCACCTCCAGCCCCTCTGCTCTAATTTCTACTTCAGACAGCTCCTCTAGGGAACCAGGAGTGGATTCCTGACCTCAGTTGGGCCAATCTGATCTGGACCAGAGAACTGAGGTTTTTGTGGGCAGCTAAGCTAAACGTCCCAATGCATTCTGGTGTTGAGTTCTTATTTCAAGATGTCCTAGGTAAGAAAATATTGTACTGTGGACCAAACTTACGGGAAGCTGGTTTAAAGAATGAAAGAGGCACACCGATGCACAAAGACATGTAGAATTCATCAGACATATCCTCCTCATTACTCTGTAGTCCCCACCCCAACACCCTCACGTAACTAGCAGCTGTTTGTTTTTGCTTTTTTTTTGTTTGTTTGTTTTCTGGAGGCCCTGCTGTAATTCTAACAGTGAGACTGGTTGAGAATAAAATAAAACCAATTTTTACTTGAAGTATATCGAGTGGTTTCTATGCCTTGCAATCAAATGGGTCCTGTATAAGATGGACAAAAAAAGATTATTTATTTTCAGTCCTTAGTAAGAGTGAATGCTCTATCAACCAAGGACTGTTTGATATGTACTTGATGCAGGACAAGTGTACCTCAAAATTGGGGCTTAGCCTGGGAGGGTTCTTGGCTTCACCCAGGAAAGCAAGGGTGAGCCAGTGGTGTTAGACAGCAACTTTTATTGAAGCAGCAGTGTACAGCAGCAGCAGAGGTACTGTAGCTTGTGCAGTAGGGCTACCCCATAGGCAGTATGCCCAGAGTAGAAGCCCAGAAGCAGTTCTGCAGCCATACTTATACCCACTTTCAATTACATGCAAATTAAGAAACAGACTATGCAGAAATTTCTAAAATAAGGGTGGTAATTTTCAGGTTGTTGCCTTGGAAAGGGGTGGTAACTTCCAGGTATTGCCATGGCAATAGTAAACTGACATGGCACTGGTTGACATGTCTTATAGAGAGGTGCTTTCATCACTTCCCTGTTTTAGCTAGCCTTCAATCTGGTCTGCAGTTCTAGCCCCACCTTTGAGTTAAGTCCTGCTTCTTACCTCATGCTTAAAGCTAGTAAATTCTGTGTAGTGAATATATGTTGTTTTTGCCTGTCCAGAACCTAATTTCCATCTCATAATTGCCATTATTTTGATATCTGTACTTTTATTTTCCTTTTGGCAAGTATCTCTTCTCACTTTTTAACCCACATAATTTGGATAAAGTTGACTCCTATCTCCAGACTTTTCAGAATTGGGTATACTATTGGGTAGGTACATGGCACTCAATTCCAGGAGTATGTAAGAATGTACAGTTGAGAGAGAGAAGCCAAGGGGAATGTAAGCTTGGAGGTGCTGAGAGCTTTCAATTGGGAAGAACTCATCAAATGATGATGCCAACACAGAGAGAAACTGTGCAAGCTGTAGAAGAGTTGATCTCTGACAACATTGTTGAAGCGCTTGGATCCAGCTGTGTCCAAAGGAAGAATGATTCATTGAATTCTTCAGTTTTTGAAGCCAATAACCCTTCCTTCCTCCTGACCCGCTAACACAGTTTGAGTTGTTTCTGTCACATGCAACTCATAATGTTGACCAAAATACCACGTGGAAATAACATGGGAAACAGAAAACCTGGAGTCTTCTCCAAAGTAATTTACCATGTAGTAGGATAAAGAAGATAGACAGGCATGCAATAACTAAAAAACAGTATAAAACATATTATTAGATGTCAGACTGTGAAATAGTCTAAACATTATCTCATGACATACTTGCGGTAGACAGTATGAAATTTCTACTTAATATGTAGAACCTCTATTCAACCTTAAGTTACCTATTTGACATTTGAAATTGCTGCCCCAGCTTCAGAGTCAATAGATATGAAGACAAAGTACCTGGAATGTGGCACAAAAGCACATGTATTTTGCATCAGATAAACATCATAAGGAAATATAAAGAAAAATAATAAAATTGCTTGCATTTTGCATTAGATAAAATAAATATAATAAGAAATTGTAAGAAAATTAAACAAACTGATACTTCCACAAATAGCAAAAACAGTGACACAAATAAAAAAATTAAAATGAAAAGTAGAGTAAAGAAGTATGTTTCTTTTTTTTTTTTTTGAGATGGAGTCTCACTCTTTCGCCTAGGCTGGAGTGCAGTGGTGCGATCTTGACTCACTGCAATCTGCACCTCCCAGGTTCAAGTGATTCTTCTGCCTCAGCCTCCTGAGTAGTTGGGACTACAGGCGCGTGCCACCGCACCTGGCTAATTTTTATATTTTTTAGTAGAGACAGGGTTTCACCCTTTTGGTCAGGCTGGTCTCAAACTCCTGACCTCAAGTGATCCGCCCACTTTGGCCTTCCAAAGTGCTGGGATTACAGGCGTAAGCCATTGCGCACCACCAAGAAATATGTTCCTAAAACTGACTATGTTAACATTTTCCTTTGGTTCTTAATTGCCACTTGGAATTCTCTTGTCTATGTTACTGTCTACCACATCTAACCTAGAAAGTAAATCCATTTCAAACCTCCCTGATTCCAATTTACTTTATTCATTCTTACATATACAGGTAGGCTTTTGTGGCAGTCATGTAGAGCAGAACAGAAACAAGTCTGGTTGAGCCCTGGAAGTTTTTTTTTTTTGGTGTTTCTAATTTTTTTTTTTTAAATAATTATACTTTAAGTTTTAGGGTACATGTGCACAATGTGCAGGTTAGTTACATATGTATACATGTGACATGCTGGTGCGCTGCACCCACTAACTCATCATCTAGCATTAGGTATATCTCCCAATGCTATCCCTCCCCGCTACCCCCCCACAACAGTCCCCAGAGTGTGATGTTCCCCTTCCTGTGTCCATGTGTTATTATTGTTCAATTCCCACCTATGACTGAGAATATGTGGTGTTTGGTTTTTTGTTCTTGGGATAGTTTACTGAGAATGATGATTTCCAATTTCATCCATGTCCCTACAAAGGACATGAACTCATCATTTTTTATGGCTGCATAGTATTCCATGGTGTATATGTGCCACATTTTCTTAATCCAGTCTATCATTGTTGGACATTTGGGTTGGTTCCAAGTCTTTGCTATTGTGAATAGTGCCGCAATAAACATACATGTGCATGTGTCTTTATAGCAGCATGATTTATAATCCTTTGGGTATATACCCAGTAATGGGATTGCTGGGTCAAATGGTATTTCTAGTTCTAGATCCCTGAGGAATCGCCACACAGTCTTCCACAATGGTTGAACTAGTTTACAGTCCCACCAACAGTGTAAAAGTGTTCCTATTTCTCCACATCCTCTCCAGAAACTACCATCAGAGTGAACAGGCAACCCACAAAGTGGGAGAAAATTTTCGCAACCTACTCATCTGACAAAGGGCTAATATCCAGAATCTACAATGAACTCAAACAAATTTATAAGAAAAAAACAAACAACCCCATCAAAAATTGGGCAAAGAACATGAACAGACACTTCTCAAAAGAAGACATTTATGCAGCCAAAAAACACATGAGAAAATGCTCACCATCACTGGCCATCAGAGAAATGCAAATCAAAACCACAATGAGATATCATCTCACACCAGTTAGAATGGCAATCATTAAAAAGTCAGGAAACAACAGGAGCCCTGGAAGTTTTAAAAGAACTCCATGAATAGGTTTTTGGTCATCTGTGATTCTCCAGAAACTGTTTGTTGAATTTGGGGTAAATATGCATTTTTTTCCCCTAAAAGAATTCAAATTTTATCAGTCTCTCAAAGGAATCTATGACCCAGAAAACATTATAATTTCCTTCCAATTTAGAGTTATCTATAAGAAATGATTTCTCTTAGTTACATATTAATGTATGATATTATATTAAATTATTGGCCTGTTTAAACTATGAACAGTCCTAATGTCCTAAATAGATCTTAGAATTTAATACATTTTTCCCATGTAAAACATACCCATGCTGACCTCAGCCTGTATTCATTCACGTTCAGTCAAGTAATATTTGTTTCCATATGTTTAGCTTAATAATGTATAACAGTATTACCTGTAGCAAAATTATATTTGATCAATGTACATTTATTAACTATTCCTGCTCCTTTGTGGATGTTAGCTTTATTCTTCTTGGCTGCTTTACTCCATTTTTAAGGAACAAGATTTCATATAGCTCTTGACCCACACATCTCTCAGCTTTTTCACTATTAAAGTTCTATTTCTTTTTGAAATAAGCCAGGCACAGAAAGATAAAATTTCTAGTTCAAAAAGAATCCCAGGGAAAGTATTTGGTTGGCCTCACATGCCTTCCACTGGTTTCCTGTGGCCAAGGGAGTAGATACTATAGTTAGCAGCTCTAATTAGAACATGTTTTGAGTGAGAAATGAAGATAAAAGAGCATCCCCTCCCCCAAAAGTCCATTATTCACAGGAGATACTTGGTATGGTGGGAAGATAATAAATACTGGCGGGAGAAGTGTGTTCTAGAAAGTAAAATGAAATATGCTACAAATATTTGAAATAGCATGGAAAGGTGATACTTCAGTTTGAGCAACAGGTTCATTCTGGGATATAAGAAACATAGGTTAGAGAAATAGGCAAGGACCAGGTTGGGAGAACTATGTATATTCTGGTAAAGGATTTAAGTCGTATCCTGCAGGCCAGTATGTTGTAAATATGGCAGCAGACTCATAGGATGGAGGGGGATTTGTTAAAATGCAGATTCACAAACTCAACACTAAACACGAAGAATCCAAATAACGGGGCGCCTGAGAATCTGCATTTTTATTTTTATTTTATTTATTTATTTTAATTTTCCTTTAAGTTCTGGGATACATGTGCAGAACGTGCAGGTTTGTTGCATAGGTATACATGTGCCATGGTGGTTTGCTGCACCTATCAACCCATCATCTAGGTTTTAAGCCCCACATGCATTAAGTATTTGTCCTAATATTCTCCCTCCCCTTGCCCCCCACCCCCTGACAGGCCCTGGTGTGTGATGTTCCCCTCCCTGTGTCCCTGTGTTCTCATTGTTCAGCTCCCACTTATGAGTGAGAACATGCGGTGTTTGGTTTTCTGTTCCTGTGTTGGTGTGCTGAGAATGATGGCTTCCAGCTTCATCCATGTCCCTGCAAAGGGCATGAACTCATTCTTTTTTATGGCTGCATAGTAGAGAACCTGCATATTTAAAATACACCTTGTGTAATGCTTATATACCCAACTAAAGATTGAGGGTCGCTGCTAAGGAGAATAGAAAACTATTCTAAATAGTGGAGGAACAATACAGCATAAACTAAAATATCTGTTGATATGGCTACGGCCTCCAGATCAGTTAGAGATTGCTGTATGCCAGTGTGTGTGTTTGAGGAGCCTGTGGGGTGCATCTCCTGTGTGCACATCTTAGAGTGTTTTTGTTCCAGTTAAATATTTCCAGGAAGGCATCGTGCAGTGGAGTAGAGTTTTAAACATGAAGATGATAGTAAAATATCTCCATTTTAACCTACTCAATGGAAAACTCTAAAAAAAAAAAAAAAAGAAAACCTTGGATCCCCACAAGCATGAAAAATTACTAAATAAGACAGAAAGATTCTGAATGACACATTAGTGAAGGGGGCTATCATGCCCCCTATATCTAGAGGTGTACTGCTAGATCAGCATATTCTCTTTAATAAGGAAAGTTTAAGTGTAAAATTGTTATCTAGTTTGCCTAGGTGTTCTGGTTACGTTCATCAGTTAATTTTATTTATCAGTATCTGTGAAGTTAGGAAAGGGTTTTTGCTACATTTGTTCTTGCCTGCCAATGCAGAGAAGATGGATGAGGCCCAAGAAGTAGGACAAAGGTTTGCATTGGGGATTTTTAGAAATTAGCTTCATTATTCTCTGGTGAACTTGGGGACAATTTCTTAGAAAACTGTCCTTTCTTCCAAGCTATTAAAAGTGATTCTCCTAACCATTTCAGGCAATCTTTCTTGCTAGCAGAAATCCAGCAAATAATTTTCTCATGAGAGTAGTAAACACACACACACACACACACACACACACACACACACACATACACACACACAATGCATTCTCTAATGTTTGCTAGAATAAACATATATGATTTCATGGTTAAGTAGCAAAAGCTTTGGCCCATGGAAGGAATGCTTAAAAGTTGGCTTATTTAATGTGGAAAAAGGTAGTAAGTTAAATGTTTAAATTTTTTAAAATTAATTTTAATTTTTTTATTTTTCAGCACCTAGTTTAAAGACTTATAAAGTTCTACAAAGCTATTGGAAGAATATCTATTCCCAGGCTCTCCTGCCCATTTCTTGCGTTTCAGAAGCAACCATTTTCAACAGAATTTTGTAGAAAGCACCTGTACATTTCTGAGCAACAGCTTATGGCACTATTCATTTTGTTTTAACCAACATCTATTAACTTCTCACCATGGAGGAGGACAATTTACCTCTTCTTCATCACCTTTCCCTGCACAGGCATGCATAAAAACATAACCTCTCATTCAGCCAAAATATTTATGTCATTATTTTGAGTAGACCAATTTTCAGCCTTTATGTTTACTATGATCTTGTAAGTTCTAGTCACAACAGTAGTATGTTCTGACCACTACTCATTTGTTGCATAACTTCCCATTTTTCCTTAATTGCTAATAGTAATGTTTTTTCATATATGTGTGTGTGTGTGTATATATATATATATATATATATATATATATTTCTCACTTCTCTTACATTTTTCTATATCTCCTTTCAGCCTGCTCAAACACATCAGGTATTCTGATACTTTTACCTTCTTTTCTTTTCTTTTTTTTTTTTTTTTTTTTTTGAGAGAGAGTCTTGCTCTGTCTCCCAGGCTGGAGTGCAGTGGCACCATCACGACTCACTGCAACCTCCGCCTCACGGGTTCAAGTGATTCTCCTGCCTCAGCCTCCTGAGTAGCTGGGACTACAGACGTGTGCCACCATGCCTGAGTAATTTTTGTGTTTTCCTTAGTGATTGTATTAGTTTACATTCTCACCAGCAGTGTAGAAGTGTTCCCTGTTCACCACATCCATGCCAACATCTACTGTTTTTTTTATTTTTTGATTATGGCCATTCTTGGAGGAATAAGGTGGTATCACATTGTGGTTTTGATTTGCATTTCCCTGATCATTAGTGATGTTCAGCATTTTTTCATATGTGTGTTGGCCATTTGTATATATTCTTTTGAGAATTGTCTATTCATGTCCTTAGCCCACTTTTTGATGGGATTGTTTATTTTTTTCTTACTGATTTGTTTGAGTTCACAGAGCAGTCAGACAAGAGAAAGAACTAAAGTAAAGGGGAAATCAAACTGTCACTGTATGCTGACAATATGATTGTTTACCTTGAAAACACTAAGGACTCCTCCAAAAAGCTCCTAGAACTGATAAAAGAATTCAGCAAAATTTCTGGATACAAGATTAATGTACACAAATCAGTAGCTCTTCTATACAGCGACAGCGACCAAGTAGAGAATCAAATCAAGAACTCAACCCCTTTTACAATAGCTGCAAAAAAAACCAAAAAACAAAAAACAAAAAAACAAAAAAAACCCTTAGGATTATCTAAGGAGTCAAAGACCTCTACAAGGAAAACTACAAAACATTGCTGAAAGGAATCATAGATGACACAAACAAATGGAAACACATCCCATGCTCATGGATGGGTAGAATTAATATTGTGAAATGACCATACTGCCAAAAGCAATCCACAAATTCAACACAATTCCCATCAAAGTACCACCATCATTCTTCACAGAATTAGAAAAAACAATTCTAAAATTCATGTGGAACCAAAAGAAGCCCACATAGCCAAAGCAAGACTAAGCAAAAAGAACAAATCTGGAGGCATCACACTACCTGATTTCAAACTATACTATAAGGCTGCAGTCACAAAACAGCTTGGTACTAGTATAAAAATAGGCACATAGACCAATGGAACAGAATCGCAAACCCAGAAATAAACCCAAATACTTACAGCCAATTGATCTTCGACAAAGCAAACAAAAACATAAAGTGGGGAAAGGACACCCTTTTCAACAAATGGTCTTGGGATAATTGGCTAGCCACATGTGGGAGAATGAAACTGGATTCTCATCTCTCACCTTATACAAAATCAACTCAAGATGTATTAAGGACTTAAACCTAAGACCTGAAACTATAAAAATTCCAGAAGATAAAATTGGAGAAACCCTTCTAGACATTGGCTTAGGCAAGGATTTCATGACCAAAAACCCAAAAGTAAATGCAATGAAAACAAAGATAAATAGCTGGGACCTAATTAAGCTAAAGAGTTTTTGCACAACAAAAGGAACAGTCAGCAGAGTAAAAAGACAACCCACGGGAGAAAATCTTCACAATCTATATATCTGACAAAAGACCAATATACTTCTTATACTTTTCCTTGGAAGGGTATTAATGCTGTTAATATATATGAAAAGTATATTGTGCTGTGTATTTAGGTATTATAGCTCTGTAAAAGTTTCTCTAGAAGGTCTTTTTGGAAGTTTTAAACTTTTATTTAGGATAATAATATGTGACATCTCATTGAACAGTGAACTGCATATGGAAGTAATTGTCTGGAGGGCTTAATTAGTCAGTATTACAGAAATTTTAATTAATTCAGTTTATATGTATTTTAACTTTGTTTTGCAAAGTATTTTTTTTATTGGTAGCGTTTTAGGAGCCATAACTGACAAGGAACAGGATTTTTAGTGTACTGCCTTTTAGAAGACAGTAAGAACAAATTATTATTTGGGGCTCAGGCTCACAATTTCAGGTAACGACAGAGGCCATCTGGTGTAAGGAACTGGTGTTAAGCTGCTTATTTTATGACCATTCATGACACTTGCCCACTTATATGACTCTCTCTGTCTTCTTAGTGTACTGGAACAGAATACCAATACCACAGACTGGGTAGCTTAAATGGCAGATGTTTATTTTTCACAGTCCTATTGAGGTTGTAAGTCTGAGACCAAGGAGTCAGCCAGCATGGTCAGGTTCTTGGTGAAAGTCCTCTTCCTGGTTATGTCTTCACGCCAGCTTTCTTCTCCACACACCATGAAATAGATCCCCTGTCTACTCCTTTTTAAATTTTTATTTAATAAGGACACTAATCTCATTATGGGGACAAACCCTCATGATCTAACCTAATCTTGGTTACCTCCCACAAACTGCTTCTCCAAATACCATCACATGAATTTAAAGGGAAACAAATATTCAGTTGATAGCAATGACTTTTGCTTTATTTTATTTTTAAGCCATTTGATACACCATTGTATTCATTAAAAAATAATATAAACCCAATCAAAATGAACTTTGTCCTTAAAGGAACTATCTAACCCACAATTTCCACAGACTGCTAATTTGCTATTGCCCTTGACAGCAGCAGCTGGTCTAAACACCATGCATTCTAAAGATTTTTGCCAAGGGTTCCCTGCATTTGATCTATGCTTTAGGCTGAGTAGACTTAAGAGGATTACAATCACTACAGCCTTATTCTTCTTTGAAAATAAATGAATCAAAAAATTGGGTTCATTTATCCATAGATCAGAAGATTCAGGATCTTGCCTCAACCCTCTTGTTGAATAGCTGTGTGTTCCTGGGAAACTATCTTCTTTTAAGGCTTTATCTGTAAAATAGAAATAATGCCATCCTGCTTTCCCTCACAGGATAATGAGAGTCAAATAAAATGATATAATGGAAGTACTCAAATGAAATATATAATCTGCTTTACGAAGGCAATGAGTTATTATTTAAAAGAAAGTGCAGTAGGTTATATAAAAATAAGTGTAGAATATATCATTGCCTCCAAGATTTTAAAATCAAAGATAATATATGAGCAGGAACATAAGTGCTCCCTGCACATTTTATTGTAACTGGAGAAAATTGTGAAATCTGGATATAAAACAAGTGTCAAGATTCTGGAAATGTGCCCATCTACAGAAGAGCTGTTGCCATCATGTAGAATGATGATTCCATTTAAAATTCTGATAACTGCTATTACAAGTGACTTTTTTTTGGAGGGCATTATTTTCTGCTCTTTTTGCTTGTTCATACTAGGTAAGTAGCAAAATTTGGGCGCGGTGGCTCACACCTGTAATCCCAGCACTTTGGGAGGCCGAGGTGGGCGGATCACGAAGTCAGGAGATCGAGACCATCCTGGCTAACACGGTGAAACCCTGTCTCTACTAAAAATACAAAAAATTAGCTGGGCGCGGTAGCGGATGCCTGTAGTCCCAGCTGCTCAGGAGGCTGAGGCGGGAGAATGGCGTGAACCCGGGAGGCAGAGCTTGCAGTGAGCCGAGATTGTGCCACTGCACTCCAGCCTGGGGGACAGAGCAAGATTCCATCTCAAAAAAAAAAAAAAAAAAAAAGAAAGTAAGCTTGTACTTTTGTGAATCCCTAAATGAAGTGAAGTCATCAGGAAAAGAACAGCTCTTTCAGAACCTCTCTTTGGGCGTTTCTGTTGTGACCCGGTCTTCACTTAAAGAGCCTCAGATGAACCCAATGAGCCACCTTTGGTTTCCTAGCCTGTGCAATGCAGCCCTCCTCCTCTTGCACATCAGGTGGACATCATGATCTTTCAGGTTGCCATCACATCCATCTCCTTTGGCAGCTTTGTTCTTGTTCTTAAGTCTTATTGGTTGGTTCCTTCACATACAAAAATATCTAGGTAGAATTATTGCTACTGTGGTGGAGTGATTTGTCAGCCTTTATTTAAACCTAGTAAAATACCAAAGAAACAAGTGAAAGAGGGTCTCTGGCTTAAGGATTTCTTATCTGAAGGTTACCAGTGGCTTCTTGTGCTCACTTCAGTTCATAGTGTTGGCAAAGATTGACAGCGTGTGAGTGTATTTATTTCAGTTTTCTTATAGTGGATTTTATATATTTATCTATGCTGATGAATGGCGTGCTCTCTGTCTAGGTGCCCAACATTTGGTATTTTTTAAAAGGATTTACATCTTTGGGTAGAAGTAATGGCCCATCCTGTCATAAATTCCTAGACATTTAGCACTGCTGTGGTGCGTATGTGTGTGTGTGTGTGTGTGTGTGTGTGAGTGACAGTGGGCAAAGCAGCCTATGTAATATTGCAGGAGCATCTCTTAACAGAAGAACTAACGTAGGGGACCTGTGAACCTCCCTTTCCCAATGTGTGCACCTGGCTTCAGATTCACCCATACAGCTGAGGTTAGCAGCAGTCTTTCAGCAGATTGGGTAATGCTTGGTGAAACTCTTCATCATTTACAGTGTTTTTTTTCTCTCCAAAGCATAGCCTTGGAATTAAACAAATCTTAAGTTCAAAATTGATTGCCATTTGCAACTACGCAACCTTGTATATGTTACTTAACCTCTCGGTGTTTCAGTTTCTGCACCTGTAAAGTGAGGATAGTAACCTGACACAGGTTTACTGTGAGGTTTAGGTGTATTATGTGATATATGAAAGACCTAAAATAGTACCTGACATGTAGAAGGAACTCAGTAAATATTAGAGATCCTCTATCCTTTTGTCAATCATTTTTATCCACTTGTGTTCATTCATTATAATAGCATTAGACATATCTGTTCAAAATTCCCATTAGTATTTTACTTTACAGGATTTTGCAACCTTGATTTCTCCAGAAACTTTACATCTTTCTACATCTCAGGTATTCATCTTGGAGACTCTTAAAAATAACTCTGGTTAGTAAACTTAATAAAAGAAAAGTTTTTTTAATAAATCTCTTTTGATGAGACTTTTTGGATTACAGTAAGAATTACCTGAGGATAAAATATTAATTTGGTTTTAAATCAGTGCATTGCAATGATATATGTTGATATTATTAAACTCAACTTTCCCCACTCAACTTTTTCACTTGGGGACAAACCTTCTTAACCACGATCAAGTAGTGAGTCCACATGCCACAGCAACACACATGCCAAAGGGCTTTGCAAACATTGCACATTCAGGATAAACTTTCGTTTAACTCATTGGAGCAAATCTAGGTATTTAATAACCATTAGAACACCATAGATGAGTTATAGTAAGTTCATAGTATACTTTGATTTGAATTATTTAAAGACATTCAACACAATAAAATCTATTATCTCCTGTGGTTTTCTGAAAATGTACTCTATGATTTGAAAATCCTTTCACTAAAGGAGAGAAAAAGGGGAATTTGGTAGCAAAGGAGCTATATTTCAGAGGTTCACGTACCCACTATTAAAAATTGCCTAAGCAGGAGCGAGGGATTTTTAAATTATTAAAATGCTAGCAGGGGATAGCAGAGTGTGTGTGGTATCCCTTCCTTCTCTGCTCACTATGTTGAACATAAAACTAATGTAATCCTATCAGTCTCCTGTTTAAAAATTTTATCTTTTCATCACTGAGTGCAGGAGTAAAACACTCACTTCTTTCCAAGGCCTGGCAGGAAAAAAAATGAAATGGGCTGGTCAGGGTTGGTGGCCAACTGGATCGGGTATTTTTCTAAACGACTGCTGCCTTTCACCTCCATGATTGCTGCCACATTTGAGTTTTCAAGAGAAAACAAAAATATGGGTTTTTAACATGTGAAATCTCCCTGTTATGTAATCTATAGGAAATGAAAAATGTGTCCTTTTATGAAGCTAATTTGAGCTGCACTGACTCTTTAATCATAAAAGGCAACATCCAACTGATTTTTTCTTTCCCTCCCACAGATTAAGATATTAATACTTATTTCTTAATTGACAGATAATGATTGTACCTATTTCTAAGGTACAGTGTGATGTTTTGATGCATGTATGTGTTGTCTAATGATTAGCCCCATCAGGGACACTGCATCCACATCAATGGCTGCTCTCACCCTTTACACATGTGGAACACCTGAACTCCAGTGTTGAATTGTTTGACTTTTCCGGAACACATCAGTTGCTTTCCTGCCTTTTTGCACTTCTCATGCTCTTCCATTGGCCAGCATGCTCTCTCCTTATCTTCTCCTCTTTTCATGTACCGGCTCAACAAAACGTCTATATTTTCTTTTAAGTATTGGCACTTGAGAAGTCTTCTGAGTTTTCTGTGAGCATCTGTTTCTGGGACCAAGAAGAATTCACTGGTCATTAGTCTGTGCTTCCATAGTCCATTGCATTATAATGACTTATTTGCATGTCTATTTCATTATTACTCCTCCATCTCTGTTCACTCAGCTATTGCAGGGAGAGGAGGCACAGTAGCTGCAGACAAATTGTATATGGTTGGGTTTGGCAAGAAGAGAGCCTCTGGATTTGTTATCAGGGCACAATTTCCACCATTTCTGCTCAGGATGAAGCTACAATATGCAGACATAAGCTAAGCTTCCAGGTTGCCCACCTGAGCTGCTTGGCAGAGTAGACATTTGACATTTGAGTCAGGCCATGGGGAACAGATAACTTACAGTTCTCTCCTTTCTTGGGCTGGTTTTATAATCTTAGCTCTGCCCAAGCCTAGATAATCTTGTCTGACTTGATCCAGTCTCCCAGCCTTGGCACTTGCATAGAGAAGCCTTATGAGGGAGGCACAAGAAGGGAAGACCTTTTATCACATAACTTGAACTGCTGAGCATTTATTTTCCACGATCTCTACAAAAAAACCTCATTCTCAACTGCCATTGCTACCCATCATGGTCGCCCCAGAAACCAGCTTCTGATTCCAAGCAGATTAGGAGCCTTTCAAGGGGGCAGGAGCAGTATCTTATTAATCTTTGTATCCTCAATGTCTAACAAACAGAAGGATCTCAAATACTTATTACATGAACAGTCTAGAGGGGAAAACAACTATGAAGATATTATAAGATCTTGGTTTTCATTTATTGCTAACATTTTGTGACCTGGGCTGTAGAATGTACTACAGGTTCCATGACCAATTTTACATTTGCTAAATAAATAAAATGAAGGCTAACAGAACACTCCATTTACACTTTCTTCACATCTTAGGCAGATGGAGCAAACAGAACTGGCTGTGGTTTTATTTGCTTAGCCCTCATTGAACTTGGAATTTACCCAGTGTTTGCTCAGCCCAGTCAGAGATCTCATCAGAATCAATGGCTGCTCTCACCACAATTTCCCTGCTTTGTACTTAGAGATTTATAGGTTGAAAAAAAGATTTTATTTTGAGGCCAGAAAGTCATTTTGAGTAAGCATGAGACTGGTTGAACATACTGGGATGTTTCTTCTCTGGCTTTGTCTAAAGATTTTTAAAAAGCCAAGATATCAGAAAGATAATCAAATTAAGAAAAATACAAAATATTTACTGAACATTTAATATACTCCATCGTCTGTACAAAGCATGTCACAGAAATGATATCTTTGGTCTGCAACTTACCTGTTGCAGATGAGAATTCTGAAACACAAGCAGGCTAAATAAATCACCCCAGGTGCTTAAGCTTCTATCTGGCTTCAAAGTCTGCCCTCTTTCTATGATACTACAATCCGTGAATGCAGTTTCACTTCAATTGCCTTCATAACTCAAATTTCCCAGGAAATGATTCTAGTAATTCTAAAGTTCTCTAAATTAGGAGCAGCTTGATGATTGCAGAGCCTTCAGAAATAAAAGGATGAATGAAAGTTCTGTACCCAAGAAATAAGCTCTCTGAAAGTCCTACATTTTATACTTTGGTGTTAGTCTTGCTTTCTGTTTTTTTAATATTAAAGTTACAGACAGATAAAAAGCAAACCTGTGGTAGTTACTACTTACTCTGCTTCTCTTCATGATGAGTATACTAAAATCAGCAATCAGTTGGCTTCATCTTGCAACCAGCACCTCACATGTACTTGGAACTTAGCATAAAAATTTGTGTTGGGAAGTTTGTGAGATATTACTAATGCAATATCTAGTTTAATACTGAGTACAGGGAGAGAAGAAATATTGGGCTTGGTTAAGAAAATGGGATTTGAAACTTCAGTCAGGAACATTTATATGTTGTGGTAGTAAAACATTTGACTAACAATGACTGTAAAAAGTAGGGGCTTATTTTCCTTTTCATGGCAAGAAATCTGGAGATAGATGGCTGCTGGAATTGGTTTAATGGTTCAGTAATATCAAGGTTGGCTTCTCTGCAATGCTCTTGGTCTTTTTCATATGGTGACAAGATGGCTGCCACAGCTCTAGGCATCAAATCCACATTCAAAGCAGAAGAAAGGAAGAATTATGTCCATTTTGGCAGTTTCTTCAATCATAAAATGAAAGGCTTTTCTAGAAATCTCTTAAATCTACTTCTGTTTATAGATTGTTGGCCAATACTTGTCATAGCCATCTCTTGCTGTAAGAAAGTTTGGAAAATTGAGTATTTCACTTTTCTAGCCACTACAGGGGAAGGCAGCATGAAAGAAGGATGAGGGAACTGACTCTTGGATCTGCCAACTAATTACATTTGCTGTTGAATCATCATTGTAGTATTAAATAAAATGTCTGAAAATCACTTAGCAGAGAATAAGACTTAGAGGAAGCAGATGTATTGTAGTTATTATCAGTATCAAGGAAATGAGTGATTGTTAGCTTGGCAATCTCACTATCTTTTCATGTGAGAAACTCACTGGAAATAATGATATTCTGTCTTTAAAAAGTAAAAATTTACCACTTTCTCATATTAAATTTCTGTATATAACTTTAACTTGGGTTGATGAATTTAAGATATAAACAAATGATTTTTAGGTTCTGGTTTGTAGTATTTCCTACTCCCACAGAAATATGGAGAAAATAATCACTATTTGGGGGCAGGGTACCATATTCTCCAAGCCTTTCTCTGCCCAGCAACATGATTTGATTTGTGATAAAAGGAAAAAACAAGATTCTGAGAGGTTGAGCAAAAAGCAAATGATGTCCTCAATGCCCTAGGTTTCCCTTATATATAATTATTGACAATTTCCTGTCCATCCATGAAAGACATCACAGGAATAAGGTAAAATTATTTATTATTATTTTTATTATAATTTAAGTTCTAGGGTACATGTGCACAACGTGCAGGTTTGATACATAGGTATGTATGTGCCATGTTGGTTTGCTGCACCCTTCAACGCATCATTTACATTAAGTATTTATCCTAATGCTATCCCTTCCCCAGCCCCCCACCCCCCGAAATGCCCCGGTGTGTGATGTTCCTCGTCCTGTGTCCAAGTGATCTCATTGTTCCCTTCCCACCTATGAGTGAGAACATGGGGTGTTTGGTTTTTTGTCCTTGTGATAGTTTGCTGAGAATGATGGTTTCCATCTTCATCCATGTCCCTACAAAGGACATGAACTCATCGTTTTTATATGGCTGCATAGTATTCCATGGTGTATATGTGCCACATTTTCTTAATCCAGTCTATCATTGTTGGACATTTGGGTTGGTTCCAAGTCTTTGCTATTGTGAATAGTGCTGCAATAAACATACGTGTGCATGTGTCTTTATAGTAGCATGATTTACAATCCTTTGGGTATATACCCAGTAATGGGATTGCTGGATCAAATGGTAATTCTAGTTCTAGATCCTTGAGGAATCACCACACAGTCTTCCACAATGGTTGAACTAGTTTACACTCCCACCAACAGTGTAAAAGCGTTCCTATTTCTCCACATCCTCTCTAGCATCTGTTGTTTCCTGACTTTTTAATGATCGCCATTCTAACTGGCATGAGATGGTATCTCATTGTGGTTTTGATTTGCATTTCTCTGATGGCCAGTGATGATGAGCATTTTTTCATGTGTCTGTTGGCTGCACAGATGTCTTCTTTTGAGAAGTGTCTGTTCGTATCCTATGCCCACTTTTTGATGTGGTTGTTCATTTTTTTTTCTTGTAAATTTTTTAAGTTCTTTGTAGGTTCTGGATATTAGCCCTTTGTCAGAGGGGTAGATTGCAAAAATTTTCTCCCATTCTGTAGGTTGCCTGTTCACTCTGATGGTAGTTTCTTTTGCCATGCAGAAGCTCTTTAGTTTAATTAGATCCCATTTGTCAATTTTGGCTTTTGTTGCCATTGCTTTTGGTGTTTTAGTCATGAAGTCCTTGCCCATGCCTATGTCCTGAATGGTATTGCCTAGGTTTTCTTCTAGGGTTTTTATGGTTTTAGGCCTAACATTTAAGTCTTTAATCCATCTTGAATTAATTTTTGTATAAGATGTAAGGAAGGGATCCAGTTTCAGCTTTCTACATATGGCTAACCAGTTTTCCCAGCACCATTTATTAAATAGGGAATCCTTACCCCATTTCTTGTTTTTATCAGGTTTGTCAAAGATCACATAGTTGTAGATGTGTGGTGTTATTTCTGAGGCCTCTGTTCTGTTCTATTGGTCTATATCTCTGTTTTGCTACCAGTACCATGCTGTTTTTGTTGCTGTAGCCTTGTAGTATAGTTTGAAGTCAGGTAGCATGATGCCTCCAGCTTTGTTCTTTTTGCTTAGGATTGTCTTGGCAATGTGGGCTCTTTTTTGGTTCCGTATGAACTTTAAAGTAGTTTTTCCAATTCTCTGAAGAAAGTTATTGGTAGCTTGATGGGGATGGCATTGAATCTATAAATTAACTTGGGCAGTATGGCCATTTTCACAATATCGATTCTTCCTATCCATGAGCATGGAATGTTCTTTCATTTGTTTGTGTCCTCTTTTATTTCATTCAACTGTGGTTTGTTGTTTTCCTTGAAGAGGTCCTTCACATCCCTTTTAAGTTGGATTCCTAGGTATTTTATTCTCTTTGTCTCTTTGTAGCAATTGTGAATGGGAGTTCACTCATGATTTGGCTCTCTGTTTGTCTGTTAATGGTGTATAGGAATGCTTGTGATTTTTGCACATTGATTTTGTATCCTGAGACTTTGCTGAAGTTGCTTATTAGCTTAAGGAGATTTGTGGCTGAGACAATGGGCTTTTCTAAATATACAATCATGTCATCTGCAAACAGGGACACTTTGACTTCCTCATTTCCTAATCGAATACCCTTTATTTCTTTCTCTTGCCTGATTGCCCTGGTCAGAACTTCCAACACCATGTTGAATAGGAGTGGTGAGAGAGGGCATCCTTGTCTTGCGCTGGTTTTCAAAGGGAATGCTTCCAGTGTTTGCCCATTCAGTATGATACTGGCTGTGGGTTTGTCATAAATAGCTCTTATTATTTTGAGATATGTTCCATCAATACCTATTTTATTGGGAGTTTTTAGCATGAAGGGCTGTTGAATTTTGTTGAAGGCCTTTCTGCTTCTATTGAGATAATCATGTGGTTTTTGTCTTTGGTTCTGTTTATGTGATGGATTATGTTTATTGATTTGTGTATGTTGAACCAGCCTTGCATCCCAGGGATGAAGCTGACTTGATCTTGGTGGATAAGCTTTTCGATGTGCTGCTGGATTTGGTTTGCCAGTATTTTATTGAGGATTTTCACATTGATGTTCTTCAGGGTTATTGGTCTAAAATGCTCTTTTTTTGTTGTGTCTCTGCCACGTTTTGATGTCAGGATTATGTTGGCCTCATAACATGAGTTAGGGAGGATTCCCTCTTTTTCTATTGATTGGAATAGTTTCAGAAAGAATGGTACCAGCTCATTTTTGTACTTCTGGTAGAATTCAGCTGTGAATCCGTCTGGTCCTGGACTTTTTTTGGTTGGCAGGCTATTAATTATTGCCTCAATTTCAGAGCCTGTTATTGGTCTATTTGGAGATTCAACTTCTTCCTGGTTAAGTCTTGGGAGGGTGTATTTGTGCAGGAATTTATCCATTTCTTGTAGATTTTCTAGTTTATTTGCATAGAAATGTTTATAGTATTCTCTGACAGTAGTTTGTATTTCTGTGGGATCGGTGGTGATATCCCATTTATAATTTTTTATTGCATCTATTTGTTTCTTTTATCTTTTCTTCTTTATTAGTCTGGGTATAGGTCTATCAATTTTGTTGATGTTTTCAAAAAAACAGCTCCTGGATTCATTTATTTTTTTGAAAGTTTTTTGTGTCTCTATCTCTTTCAGTTCTGCTCTGGTCTTAGTTATTTGTAGCCTTCCGCTAGCTTTTGAATTTGTTTGCTCTTGCTTCTCTAGATCTTTTAATTGTGATGTTAGTGTGTCGATTTTAGATGTTTCCTGCTTTGTCTTGTGGGCATTTAGTGCTATAAGTTTCCCTCTACACACTGCTTTAAATGTGTCCCAGAGATTCCGGTATGTTGTGTCTTTGTTCTCATTGGTTTCAAAGAACATCTTTATTTCTGCCTTATTTCATTATTTACCCAGTAGTCATACAGGAGCAGGTTGTTCAGTTTCCATGTAGTTGTGCAGTTTTGAGTGAGTTTCTTAATCCTGAGTTGTAATTTGATTGCGCTGTGGTTTGAGAGACAGTTTGTTGTGATTTCTGTTCTTTTACATTTGCTGAGGAGTGCTTTACTTCCAATTATGTGGTCAGTTTTAAAATAAGTGTGATGTGGTGCTGAGAAGAATATATACTCTGTTGGTTTGGGTTGGAGAGTTCTGTAGATATCTATTAGGTCCACTTGGTGCAGATGTGAGTTCAAGTCCTGGATACCCTTGTTAACCTTCTGTCTCATTGATCTGTCTAATATTGACAGTGGAGTGTTAAAGTGTCCCATTATTATTGTGTGAGAGTCTAAGTCTCCTTGTAGGTCTCTCTGGACTTGCTTTATGAATCTGGGTGCTCCTGTATTGGGTGCATATATATTTAGGAGAGTTAGCTTTTCTTGTTGAATTGATCCCTTTACCATTATGTAATGGCCTTGTCTCTTTTGATCTTTGTTGGTTTAAAGTCTGTTTTATAGAGACTGGGATTGCAAACCCTGCTTTTTTTTTTTTTTTCCATTTGCTTGGTAGATCTTCCTCCATCCCTTTATTTTGAGCCTATGTGTGCCTCTGCACGTCAGATGGGTCTCCTGAATGCAGCACAATGATGGGTCTTGATTCTTTATCCAATTTGCAAGTCTGTGTCTTTTAATTGGGGCACTTAGACCATTTACATTTAAGGTTAATATTGTTATATGTTAAGTTGGTCCCATCATTATGATGTTCACTGGTTATTTTGCCCGTTAATTGATACAGTTTCTTCATAGCATCAGTGGTCTTTACAATTTGGCATGTTTTTGCAGTGGCTGGTACCAGTTGTTCCTTTCCACGTTTAGTGCTTCCCTCAGGAGCTCTTGTAGGGCAGGCCTGGTGGTGACAAAATCTCTCAGCATTTGGTTTTCTGTAAAGGATTTTATTTCTCCTTCACTTATGAATCTTAGTTTGGCTGGATATGAAATTCTGGGTTGAAAATTCTTTTCTTTAAGAATGTTGAATATTGGCCCCCATTCTCTTCTGGCTTGTAGGGTTTCTGCTGAGAGATCTACTGTTAGTCTGATGGGCTTCCCTTTGTGGGTAACTTGACTTTTCTCTCTTCTTTCCCTTAACACTTTTCCTTCATTTCAACCTTAGTGAATCTGACAATTATGTGTCTTGGAGTTGCTCTTCTCGAGGATTATCTTTGTGGTGTTCTCTGTATTTCCTGAATTTGAATGTTGGCCTGCCTTGCTAGGTTGGGCAAGTTCTCCTGGATAATATCCTGAAGAGTGTTTTCCACCTTGGTTACATTCTCCCCATCACTTTTATGTACACCAATCAAACATAGATTTTTTTTTTTCACATAGTCCCATATATCTTGAAGGCTTTGTTCATTTCTTTTTACTCTTTTTTCTCTAACCTTGTTTTCTCGTTTTATTTCATTAATTTGATCTTCAATCACTGATACTCTTTCTTTCACTTGATCAAATCGGCTATTGAAGCTTTGCATGCATCACCAAGTTCTTGTGTGATGGTTTTCAGCTCCATCGTGTCATTTAACATCTTCTCTACACTCTTTATTCTAGTTAGCCATTCGTCTAATCTTTTTTGAAGGTTTTTAGCTTCCTTATGATGGGTTTGAACATCCTCCTTTAGCTCGGAGAAGTTTGTTATTACCAACCTTCTGAAGCTTACTTCTGTCAACACGTCCGAGTCATTCTCCATCCAGCTTTGTTCCATTGCTGGCGAGGAGCTGCAATCCTTTGGAGGAGAAGAGGTGCTCTGATTTTTAGAATTTTCAGGTTTTCTGCTCTGGTTTCTCCCCATGTTTGCAGTTTTATCTACTCTTGGTCTTTGATATTGGTGACCTACAGATGGGGTTTTGCTGTAGATGACCTTTTTGTTGACGCTGTTGCTATTCCTTTCTGTTTGTTAGTTTTCCTTCTAACGGTCAGGTCCCTCAGCTGCAGGTCTACTGGGGTTTGCTTGAGTTCCACTCCAGACCCTGTTTGCCTGGGTATCACCAGCAAAGGCTGCAGAACAGCAAAGCAGAACAGGAAATATTGCTGCCTGATCCTTCCTCTGGAAGCTTTGTCCCAGAGGGGCAGCTGCCTATATGAGGTGTCTGTCAGCCCCTACTGGGAGGTGTCTCCCAGTTAGTCTTCATGGGGGTCAGGGACCCACTTGAGGAGGCAGTCTTTCCATTCTCAGAGCTCAAATGCCATGCTGGGAGAACCACTGCTCTCTTCAGAGCTGTCAGACAGGGATGTTTAAGTGTGCAGAAGTTGTCTGCTGCCTTCTGTTCAGCTATGTCCTGCCCACAGAGGTGGAGTCTAGAGGCGGTAGGCCTTGCTGAGCTGTGGTGTGCTCCTCCCAGTTCGAGCTTCTGAGCGGCTTTGTTTACCTACTCAAGCCTTAGCAATGGCGGACGCCCCTCCCCGAGCCAGGCTGCTGTCTCGTAGATTGATCTCAGACTGCCGCATTTACAGTGAGCAAGGCTCTGTGGGCATGGGAGCCACCGAACCAGGCATGGGAGAGTATTGCCTTGTCTGTTGGTTGCTAAGACCTTGGGAAAAGCACAGTATTTGGGCAGGAGTGTCCCGATTTTCCAGGTAGTCTGTCATGGCTTCCCTTGGCTAGGAAAGGGAAATCCCCTACCCCTTACACTTTGTGGGTGAAGGAATGCCCCGCCCTGCTTCAGCTCACCCTCCATGGGCTGCACCCACTGTCCAGCCAGTCCCAGTGAGATGAACCATGTACCTCAGTTGGAAATGCAGAAATCACCCACCTTCTCTGTCAATCACACTGGGAGCTGCAGACCACAGCTGTTCCTATTTGGCCATCTTTGACTGCCCCCCATGGTAAAATTATTTATTTAATTATTTCACTTTATCTGATGAGTATGCTCATGTTGATCTAGTACTGTCCTGGAGAAAGACGTGGAAAACTTGGCAAGAAGTGGGGGGTCCCTATAAAATGATGTTTGACTTGTAACAACAAGAAATAAGTAGATTGATGATTTCTAATTATCTTCAGCTGTCTGGTTGAAAATGCAAAAAGAGAAAAATATGTTAGCAAGAAATTTGCATTACTCAAAGTAAGTAAGATTTTATTTGATATTCTGGAAGAGGGTTTTGTTTCTTTGTTGTTTGGTTTGTTTACCCAAAGCCCTTAGGAATATTTTATTTTTCAGACTAAGCCTTCTCTTTTTCAGAAGTTTCTCCTCGGGTCTAAGACTACTTTTAGGTAAAAGGCGTACTGTAACTGTGAAACATTGTCCTGGAAGCTGAATAAGTAATTTTGGTTAACTAGCATGTCACACCTGAAATGTACATATTATTAATAGTAATAATAGAGAGATATTTAAAGCTGTAATGAAGCATTTTATTTCAAAGTATTGAGGGAGAAAGGGAGAAATGGAGAAAATTACTGTGTTAAGTTACTTAGCATATTCAGTCAAAACAGTAGATTAATAAGGTTTTAGGAAGAGTTTTACGAATATGACTAGGTGTATCAATTATCTATTGTCATTATCATGTTGTATAACATTATTACTCCAAATGGAACTCTGGGTAATAAATCAACCCAAAACAAAGAGGTTTAAAATGCATGCATATATTATTTCTCTTGAGTCTATAGTTTGGCTGGATAATTCTGCCAGTGTAAACTGGGTTGTTTTGAGCTGGGCCAGTTCATACATCTGCTGTCAACTTGCAGTTTAAGAAGAGACTATCGAGATTAGGGTGACTTTTGCTTGGACAACTAAACTTTACTCCTAAGTCTCTCATATCTTTGCATCAGACTTGCCTAGCCATGCTCATTTGGTGGTGGTAAGTTCCAGGAATGAGTCAGCCCAATTATGCAGGAGAGCAAGCAGAAATATCCATGCCTTCTGCTCTGTTTGCAACACATTGACTAATATCCCATTGGGCAAAACAAGTCGAATGTTCAATCCCAGAGTCACAGTGAGACAGGAATACAGTTAAGGGCAAAGATCCTGGGTATAGGGAAGCTAGTATTTGGGACTATTCATGTAAACAATCTACCACATCATCCTAGTTTTTATTTGTGTTTGGGAAGTGTAACAGGAAGAATAAGCTCTGTTCTCTGAGTACTTCAGGTAACTTTGGATGTAATGTTATTGATTGGCTGCAGAATCATTGAACTAGTTTGTATAGTAAACTAGTTTGCTTGTTTTTTTCAGATGGTAATGATGATATTCTTAGACCTGCTACCATTTTTTAAGAAGTTTTTTGAATACTTAATTAATTAATTGTCTCTTCACCATACATGCCTATATGTTTCTTCTCAAAGATCAAGGCTTACTCTTTCTTTCATACAGCAGTTATTATACTTGATTAAAGGGAAGCCCTGTCAGTGAATGAAAAATAATGAAGAGTGTTCATTAAAAAAAAAAAGTCTTTCAAGTGTTTCTGGAAGAAGTAGATTATGTTAGACAATAGGAGAGGAAAGTATCTACTGATTGGGATAACTTCCATATTGGTGTAATGCACCATATTAAATATGATACTTGTTAAAGATTTCTAAATTTAGGATGGTGTATAAATTGCATAGAGCCATTGAAAAACTTTGCCCTATAAGCACCTTTGAGATGTGACTTTGTCATAGTTGCTTAAATATCTGTTTGCAGTTATGGAAAGTCACTGTCACTATTAGAAAAATCATGTTATTGCCTTAAAATTTTTCTAACTTTTGAAAAATTTTCTTATATAAGAAGATACTCTGACAAACTCAGAATCTCACATTTTTCAGTTGAGGAAATAAGTGTTTTCCTTAGGCAACTTTAGTTTCCAAGGCATATGTTAAAAATTACATATGCTTCTGGCTCACACTTAATTATTACTAACTTATTCTAATCTTGCCACTGTAAAGTAGAAAAAGTCCAGGCGAAAATTTCAACATGGAAACTTAAATGCATAAGGGAATAAAAAGTGAAAAACCACAGCAATTATTTTCTAAGATGTAAAGAAAATGTAAATGAGTAGTTTTCGAGCTTATGAAAGATATATGAAACCAGATAAAGCAGCCATCTGTTAAAATAGTTCAAAAGCACAAATTTGGTTAGTTATTGACTTGTCCTAATAAGCTTGAATGTTGTTAGTTCACCCACAAAGAATTTTAATCTAAAGTCAACTCTTCATTATTTTTCAATCAGCATTTCATGATCAGTGTCAGATCACCGCAGCTCATGCACAGCAGCAGGTGGACCAGATACTGAACATTAAATTAGCAAAATAACAAGGCAAAATTCTCCTTGCAAGCTCTGATTCTCTCCTTGCCTTCCTCCCACATATACAAATCCAGAGACAAAAAGAAAAAGGATATTAGGACAAACTGCAGTTATATGGCACAGGGATTCTTATGTATTTAACCTTCCTTTGTTTATGTGCTGGCTTGTGTGATGGCATTGTATGTGATAAATAGCTGGTTGTCTAAGATGTCTCTATTATGCCTCTAAAGATTATTTATACTTTCTCAAGAACAGAACACTTGATAAACTCAATTCATAACTTAGATACTCTTGTTTCTACTTAAAAGAATATTCTGGCTACTCTTTTTTCTATTCTACCCTCTCCACAATATACACATCCATCACTTTTCAAAATGGCTGCTGGCCTACTTATGGATATGGTCAGGAAAGAATATTGTCAGTCTTTTATAGACAGAAAGTAGCTATGTTTACAAATATTAAGAAAAATCTTTCATTTCAACTCAGACGTCCTACCCCTACAAGCTAACCAATCTGATCCTCATGCTACGTGATTGAAGTTTGACTACCTTACCACTTTTACTCAGTATATTCTCTGTTGAAAATTACATAAAAGGGACAAAACTGTGCATGTTAAAATTCTCAGAGCAGCTATAGTTTTTTCCTAAAGAAAACAAGGCTTTTACACATCCTATATCACCCAGCAGCTGAGGGATGCCGAGTTAGCTAAAATTCTACTCTTGACTTTTGACAGATTCTACTCTAATTACAAGAATAAAAAAACATTTTTTCCCCAAGAAGGACAGCTGTGCTTTTTATAGGCATTATATTATTTATGATTTATGGCAAATTATAAGAAAATAAAAGTCATAATTGCATCCACAATTGCAGTTAAATTTTATTGCTATAATTTTGCAACACAAACAAAAACAACTCAGTATATAGAATAATAATGACATCATTGAATATGTATTTTTAATGTCACATTAAATGTAAAACAGATTATTTATAATATTGTTATCAAGAATACATGTATCATTTTGAGTAAAACAAATTCTACTCATATTCTATTAAGTATCGTAAAATGCAATAAACATTTCTGCTGTAAGTATCCATGAAGATTGAGGAAGATTAAGTTTATAGAACCTAAAAATAAATGTTAGGTTTATTTCCTGTGTGACTAGTGGTAACATAACAAGTGAAAACTCTAGAAGATGAAGCTTTCTAAAGTATAAAAGATGAATCTATTAAAGAGAGCCATGAAGTATCCAATCACATGGAGAATTTTCCAGCAGCCTAGGTGAGATATAACTTGAGCTCTGTAGGTGAGACAGAACTTGAGCTCTGTAGGTGAGACATAACTTGAGCTCTGCTTATGTTTGCAATAAGGTATGCCAGGTTTCCCAGCACAGGTGTTCTGCTGGGTTATGGGGAAGACCCTTAATGCTGAAGCAAGGATAGGCTTAACTGTTGGCATCTATGAAAAGATGATATAATGGATAACTTACTGCTGTAGAAATAAGCATATGAGTGTAATTGTCAGGACGGCTATTATGAGAAGACTCCTTTTCCAAAAAAATTCTGAAAGCCACATTGAATGAATTTCCTCAGAGTAAGTGAAATTCACAATGACAACTTCATAAATTCCAAGTGTTCTCTGATGATGTTTTCATTCTTTAGAACAGGTATCAGCAAACTGTAACCCACGGGCCAAATGGGGCTCATTGCCTGTTTTCTGTTTTTTTTTTCCTTAGACCTTAGATCTGATTTAGGTTTACAAAAGAATTGAACAGAAACTATAGAGTTCCCATATATTCTGTCCACCCAGACCATAGTTTCCATTGCTATTAATATCTTCCCTTTGGTATATTTTTTAAAATGTGTAAACCAATATTGATGCATTTTTATTAACTAAAGTCCATAGTTTACATTAGGGTTCACTCTTTGCATTGTACATTGTATGGGTCTTTCCCAGTGCATAATGTCATGTACACACTATTACAGTGTCATATGGAATACCTTCACTGCCGTCAAATTCTCCCATGCTCCACCTGTTCATCCTTCCCCTCCCTACCCGTAACCATTGTCTTTTAGTTTGACTTTTGCAGAATGTTATACGGTGAGAAACATACAGTACGTAGCCTTTTCAGACTGGCTTCTTTTGCTTAGCAATATGCATTTAAGGTTCTGCTATGTCTAGTTGTGATTTGATAGCACATTTATTCTAATTGCTGAATAATATCCCATTGTACAACTGTATCACAAGTTGTTTATCTTAATTGCTTCCCATTATTGGAGATCATGAATAAAGCTACTACAAACACCTGTGTGCAGGTTTTTGTATGAACATTAGTGTTTAACTTATTTAAGTAAATATCTAGGAGGACCATTGCTGGATCATTTGGTAATATACTATGCTTAGCTTTGTAAGAAACTGTCAAGATGTCTTCCAAAGCAGTTGTACCATTGTGCATTGACACCAGCAATGAGTGAGAGATTTTGTTGCTTCACGTTCTTGCCAGCATTTAGTGTTGACAGTGTTTTGTATTTTAGCCCCTCTAGTGGGTGCTTAGTGGTATCTCTTACCTGCTAATTGCCCGTTTTTATAAATATAATTTTATTGGAACATAGCCATGCTCATTCGTTTACATATTGCCTGTGACTGCTCTCATGCCATGATGGCAGAGTTGTCACAGACACCATATAGCCCACAAAGTCTAAACTATTACTATCTGGCTCTTCACAGAAAATGTCTGTGGGGATTTGCTTTGGAGTACTTTTTTCTGGTCCTTTCCCTGTTGACTTTTTAGAGTTTATACAAAATACCTATCAGATATTTATGTTTGTTTCTCTAGAATAATCAAGAAGTATTGAAGATATTTTACTAGAGAAGAGGAATAAATTCATTATCAATGCAATAATCTAAAAGGTTCGTCATTCAAATAATTTGACCAAAGTGACCTTTTTCTTCTTCTCTTTGTTGAATAACACTTTTTGGGAGACATTAAATATGCAACAGTTGCTCAAAGCCAATAAATTATACCATAAACCTTATAGATACAAATAGAACAATCTCGAAACTGTAAATGAAGTTTGTAGCGTGTGTAATGTGTGTACCTATATATGTAAATATTTACTAATCAAGAAAAAATTTTGCCTGTAATCCCAGCACTTTGGGAGGCTGAGGCAGGCGGATCATGAGGTCAGGAGATCGAGACCATCCTGGCTAACACAGTGAAACCTCGTCTCTACTAAAAAATACAAAAAATTAGCCGAGCATGGTGGCAGGCACCTGTAATCTCAGCTACTTGGGAGGCTGAGACAGGAGAATGGTGTGAACCCAGGAGGTGGAGCTTGCAGTGAGCCGAGATCATGCCACTGCACACCAGCCTGGGCAACAGAGTGAGACTCTATCTCAAAAAAAAAAAAAAAGAAAAGAAAAAAAAATTTTCATGACTGAAAAAATCTCACTTGTTATCAAGATTACTCCTTCATTGCCAACCTTTTTATTATGCTCAGCAATAAAAATGAACACACTACTGATGCACACTGTACCATGAATAATCTTAAAAGATGTCAGACACAAAATAATACATGGTTTTCATATATATTTATTATCAACCATTAATATAATTATCTTGAAAGATAGAGGTTGGTTGCTTGGGAAAGAATGGCATGAAATACATTGAAAAATGGAAGCTATTATGGCATTTAAAGGTAAAAACTAATTTATTCTCATGAGTTGCCTGTGAACTATTTATTGGTCACAATATGCCTTGGAGCAGTATATCCAAAATCTGGTTGCCGCATATTTTCACATCTGAATCCAGTCCTACTGATTCATAATCTGAATTATGAAGCACCCAAGGTGATTCTGATATTGTTCCATCATTTTTGGTCATCGTTTTTAAATCTACTGTACCAAAATATCAAAGGAAGGAGTTCTTTGGAAAGTGAGAACCAATGTTCAGTATCTAAGTGATGCTTGGAGAAGTTAGTCCATTTTAATTGGTAATTAGTCTATTAGTGTTAAATAAAATTTCTTTTGATGATGTGTGAAACGAAATTTCTTTGATGATGTGTGCATGTCCAGTCTCTTTCAGAAAGATTTTATTTTTTGAAATAGAAAATATGGATTCCCTCCTCTGATTCCTCTCTGGGGGTAGGGGAGCTCTTCCAAAATGCAGATCTGGTCCTGGCTCCCCTCTGATACTCTCCATTGTGACTCTCCTTTTCCCTCCAGAAGTCTCCTTGGCCTAGACTATGAGGCCTTCCACGTGGGTCATTGAGAAAAACGAAGCAACCCTGCCACAGCGTGCGTGGCTTGGGAAGCAGAACCTGCTCCTGCTCACCCCTTCAGCTGAGTGCCATGTGCAGGATACAACCCACTGGCCATCCTTGGAGGCCCTGACTGAGTCTCCTTGCTCCTAAATTCAATCTTGCTTAATAAAGTAGCCAAAATTTTGGTTCATGGCTCATCCCATGAAGTCACCAACTATAAACTACTGATTACATGGCCACAGGTTGGGTGTGGACGTAATGCCTTTACAAACTGTCACAGTCACAAAAATGTCAACAGTGGAATAACATTGAACTGCTGAGTCACTGTAGTCATCTTTGGTGAAGCACTTAAGTTGTAATATTCAATTTCTCCTAAAATATTCATTTTTAAATTCTTGACCAGAAACCTCCATGAGAGTTAGATAATATGCTGGGAAGAGAACAACAGACCTGCCCTCTGAGGCAGTGAAATTGTTTTCTGTGGCTGATTCTGCCTCTACCTACATATAGTTAAAAAAAATTCACACATGTTCTATCTTGATGTCTTTATCAGAATCTAAGTTAGTTATTATTCTTCCTGTGCCGCATTACTGTGTATCACATGTAAATAAAAGCACTATAAAGGGAGAGGCACATCCATTTCTTTTCAACCCACATGTTAGCCTCCCTGGTTCAGTTTGGCACCTCTTCCCTATATTATTATGAAAGATTCCTCACTGGTGTCCCACTCTGAAGACAAGCTTCCCTACAGCCCACTGTGGACGGCTGTTTTGTTAATCTTCCAAAACCACGTATAGGAGAGCAATTGCCCTCTACTTTTAAAACTTATTAGTTTCTGGCAGGGCAATGTTTAACAATCTTTTATCTAGCATTTAAAGCCCTCTAGAACTGGGTCTAACACAAACCTTCTCCAGTCAATCTGATTTTATGGCTGCTCTTCTTTCTTTTTTTTGTTTTTTTTGAGGCGGAGTCTCGCTCTGTCACCCAGGCTGGAGTATAGTGGCGTGATCTCAGCTCACTGCAACTTCCGCCTCCCAGGTTCAAGTGATTCTCCTGCCTCAGCCTCCTGAGTAGCTGGTATTACAGGGGTGCACCACTACGCCTGGCGAATTTTTGTATTTTTAGTACAGACAGGGTTTCATCATGTTGGTCAGGCTGGTTTTGAACTTCTGACCTCGTGTTCCACCCAACTCGGCCTCCCAAAGTGCTGAGATTACAGATGTGAGCCACCATGCCCAGCATTATGACTGCTCTTCTGTGAAATTAATTTTTACTCTGTGCCTCTACATGTGCTATTTCCTCTGCCTGGACTGCATTTCTCACCCAGCATTGCCATGATAGAATTTCTATCTCTCTTTTTAAAACCCAGCTGAAATATTAACATCATTTGGGTTTTGCTATCCATCTGACTCAATAGTAATTAATATCTTTTTTCTTTGTACTGCTATGGCACCTAGCAATTTCAAAAAGCATCCTTGCTAATTTGTTTGAGTTCATTGTAGATTCTGGATATTAGTCCTTTGTCAGATGTATAGATTGTGAAGATTTTCTCCCACTCTGTCGGTTGTCTGTTTGCTCTGCTGACTGTTCCTTTTGCCATACAAAAGCTTTTTAATTTAATCAAGTCCCAGCTATTTATCTTTGTTTTTATTGTATTTGCTTTTGGATTCCTGGTCATGAAATCCTTGCCTAAGCCAATGTCTGGAAGGGTTGCAAAAAATGTGGAACCAACCCAAATGCCCATCAATCAATAAGTGGATAAAGAAACTGCGGTGTATATATATACGATGAAATACTACTCAGCCATAAAAAGGAATGACTTAGTGACATTCACAGCAACCTGGATGAGATTGGAGAGTATTATTCTAAGTAAAGTAACTCAGGAATGGAGAACAAACATTGTATGTTCCCATTTAAAGTGGGAGCTAAGCTATGAGGATGCAAAGGCATAAGAAAGACAATGGATTTTGGGGACTCAGGGGGAAAGGGTGGGCAATGGGTGAGGGATAAAATACTACAAATTGAGTGGCAGTGTATACTGCTCAGGTGATGGGTGCACCAAAGGCTCACAACTCACCACTAAAGAACTTACTCATGTAACCAAACACTACCTGTTCCCCAATAACCTATGGAAATGAAAACATTTTTTAAAAAGTATCCTTGTTCCTTATGCTTCCTCTTGGGTAGATATTTATATACCTGCTTTGTATATAAATGTATGCGTTTCCTATTTCAATGTTTCTGAAATTGGAGTATGTTTTTAAAATCCTATGTATAGTTAGATTTTCTTTTTTCTATGAATTTCTTATTTTGGTTTAACTTAAATTCATGGTGCCTTATGTCCAGCGAAATATAGTCTATGCCTCGTCATCCTTTGCTGTAATGTGAGTTTCTTGGGAGGAAAGTACCATGTCTTACACAATTTTCTATTTCCCACAGCTCCTTGCACATAATAGGTAATCGATAAATTCTTTTTAAAGGAGCAAAATACATAAAACGATATAAAAATGAAAGATATAATATACTATTCTGTAGGCTCTGTGTGAAATAAGATCCTGCAAGGTTCTCTGAAAGTTCAAATAAAAAATCCCTCTCCATTCTTCATATCATTTGTGCCTATTGTACCCTTGTGATGATTTACTGGAAGAAATATGATAGACTTTGTTTCCCATGATGTTTTGAGCATGATCTGTTTGTTTTTTTCTCTCAAGTCCAGCTTCTGTATTAATTTTTATGCCAGAATGTTTAAGTAGGCAATAGTATCTTTTGCCTTGCTTTACGAAAGTAATCTTGCTCAGCCAGCAGGGAAGTCTATTAGTATATTTCTTCGAATCTATTTACAACAAATTCTTTCTATTTATTAAGTAAAACTCTTTGCTGAAGTCATCCAAACACATTTTGATGCTAGTTCCTAGGCCTAAGTTAGAAGAAACATCAATTCAAATTGCCTCAATAAGATTTCCAATTATTTATGTGCTTCGAATATTGAGAGGTTTACCTGGAAACTTTAATTTCCCTCTCTTTTGTACCTGTAAGTTTCTTCCTCCATTTTAAAAATAAGACTTTATTGTTTCAGAAATTTTCTTCACTTGGTCTTTGAACTAAATAAAGCATATCCTTGTTATTTCTCTTTCTCCCCTCGGGTTATTGATCTAATTTTTGAAGGATAAAAGCAAAATAAAAAAATAAGAAACCTAATCTATAATATTGTACAACAACTTTATTTTTGATTATGCTTTTCTAATCTCTATCTAGATAACAAAAATAATTACAGCGGTGAATATTTTATGTTTACCTTTTGCCATGCTCTGAGGGAAGCATTTTACATCAATTATCTTATTTAATCTTTCAGTAAACCTATGGGGATTAATTATTATTATTTCTATCAAATGTAAGCCGGATCATATCACTTCTCTTCTCAAAGACCTCCAAGGCTTTCTCATTTCCTCTGACATTCTCTCTGCGTATTATGAGGCCTTCATGGTCTGTCCCCTAGCCCCCACCCCACCATTTTTCTGACCTCCTCTGCCACTCTGCTCTTCACCTTTCTGTGCTCACCATCTGCACCTCTTTTCTTGTGAGGCACAGTCTTGCCTCAGAGCTTTTGTACTTGCTACCTTTGGAATGCCCTTTCCCTGGATGGTTATCTGCATGACTTGCTCCCTTACTTCCTTCAGGTCATCATCCAAAGTCATCTTCGGGGGACACCTTACCTGGCCCTATCTAAAATGCCATCCCTCAGTAATTCATAACCCATTCTCTGCTTTCCTTATTTTGCTTTCTATCATTTCTCACATATTAATATACTGTATATTTGTCTGCAATCTCTTATATTAACTCACTCATTTAAAAGGGAAAGTCAGGAATTGGAGCCTCTTTTGTTGACTTCTGTATTCACAGACCCTAGGACAGTGGCTCAAACATAATAGGCAATGATACATATCTGTTGAATGAATAAATGTCTGAATGAGAGATGTCAAGTAATTCAGGATCTTTTAATTGGTGGGGCTAGAATTAAACACAGATGATTTTATTTTTGCACACTCAACTTTTAAATATATATTAAGAATTTATTGGCTGGGTATAGTGGCTCACACCTGTAATCCCAGCACTTTGGGAGGCTGAGGTGGGTGCATCACCTGAGGTCAGGAGTTTGAGACCAGCCTGGCCAACATGGCGAAACCCTGTATCTACCAAAAATATAAAAATTAGCCGGTCATGGTGGCACGTGCCTGTGATCCCAGCTACTTGGGAGGCTGAGGCAGGTGAACCGATGAACCCGGGAGGCAGAGATTGCAGTGAGATGAGATGGTGCCACTGCACTCCAGCCTGGGTGACAGAGTGAGACCTTGTCTCAAAAAAAAAAAAAAAAAAAAAAAAAGATAATAAATAAATAAATAATGTTTTAAAAAAGAGTTTGTTATGTGAAAAAACAGAAGTTTTCCTATAGCTTCTCCGTAAGTAATTCATCTATATTATATTGTTTGGCAATGTAGACCAAGACTCTGTGCAGAATTGGCTTGGAGAACTCCTAAATGTTTTTCAGAAACATTGTTAGATGCATAGTGCATTAAGTTGTCTTCTCTCTATTTGTTTTTTAATTGAAATATGTCCATAATCTTCTCATCTCTGAACCATCAAATTATACCGCAGTCTGTTGATCAAGATTGATTCTGAGCATGGGGAACACATTTTAAACAAGAAAGAATTTTGTTTGTTGTTTGTAATGTAATGGCTAATGCACTGGAAACAGATTGCATGGACATTAAGCTTCTGTCCACACATCTATGTTCAACAAACCTAACAGTAAACATTTGCCTTGATTACTACTTCTACTGAAGAGATACTGAGTCATGGGTCCAATTTTTTTCTAATATTCTTGCCCTTAAAAAATTTTTTATTGGTCAGGCGCGGTGGCTCATGCCTGTAATCCCAGCACTTTGGGAGGCTGAGGCAGGCAGATCACGAGGTCAGGAGATTGAGACCATCCTGGCTAACATGGTGAAACCCTGTCTCTACTAGAAACAAAAACAGAAACAAAAACAAAAATTAGCCAGGCATGGTGGCGGGCCCCTGTAGTCCTAGCTACTCGGGAGGCTGAGGCAGGAGAATGGCATGAACCCAGGAGGCGGAGGTTGCAGTGAGCCGAGATCATGCCACTGCACTCCAGCCTGGGTGACAGAGCAAGACTCCGTCTCAAATAATAATAATAATAATAATAATAATAATAATAATTTTTATTATACTTAAGTTCTGGGATGCATGTGCAGAATGTGAAGGTTTGTCACATAGGTATACATGTGCCATGGTGGTTTGCTGCACCTATCAATTCGTCATCTACATTAGGGATTTCTCCTAATGCTATCCCTACCCTTATCCCCCAACCCCCGACAGGCCCCAGTGTGTGATGTTCCCCTCCCTGTGCCCATATGTGCTCATTGTTCAGTGCCCACTTATGAGTGAGAACATGCAGTGTTTGGTTTTCTGTTCCTGTGTTAGTTTGCTGAGAATGATGGTTTCCAGCTTCATCCATGTCCCTGCAAACACATGAACTCATTCTTTTTTTTTTTTTTTTTTTGAGACAAAGTCTCCTCCTGCAAACCAGGCTGGAGTGCAATGGCACAATCTCAGCTCACTGCAACCTCTGCCTCCCAGGTTCAAGCGATTCTCCTGCCTCAGCCTCTCAAGTAGCTGGAATTACAGGCATGTGCCACCATGCCTGGCTAATTTTTTGTATCATTAGTAAAGACAAGGTTTCATCATGTTAGCCAGGCTGGTCTCGAACTCCTGACCTCATGAGGCCTCCCAAAGTGCTGGGATTACAGGCATGAGCCACAGCGCTTGGCCTGAACTCATTATTTTTTACGGCTGCGTAGTATTTCATGGTGTATATGTGCCACATTTTCTTTATCCAGCCTAACATTGATGGGCATTTGGGTTCGTTCCAAGTCTTTGCTATTGTGAATAGTGATGCAATAAACATACCTGTGGATGTGTCTTTATAGTAGAATGATTTATAATCCTTTGGGTATATACCCAGTAATGGGATTGCTGGGTCAAATGGTATTTCTATTTCTAGATCCTTGAGGAATCGCCACACTGTCTTTCACAATGGTTGAACTAATTTACACTCCCACCAACAGTGTAAAAGCATTTCTATTTCTCCACATCCTCTCCAGCATCTGTTGTTTCCTGACTTTTTTAATGATCACCATTCTAACTGGTGTGAGATGGTATCTCGTTGTGGTTTTGATTTGTATTTTTCTAATGACCAGTGATGATGAGCTTTTTTTTGTATATTTATTGGCCGCATAAATGTCTTAGTTTGAAAAGTGTCTGTTCATATCCTTCACCTACTTTTTGATGGGCTTTTTTTTTCTTGTAAATTTGTTTAAGTTCCTTGTAGATTCTGGATATTAGCCCTTTGCCAGATGGGTAGATTGCAAAAATTTTCTCCCATTCTGTAGGTTTCTGTTCACTCTGCTGATGGTTTCCTTTGCTGTGCAGAAGCTCTTTAGTTTAATTAGATCCCATTTGTCAATTTTGGCTTTTGTTGCCATTGCTTTTGGTGTTTTAGTCTTGAAGTCTTTGCCCATGCCTGAATGGCATTGCCTAGGTTTTCTTCTAGGATTTTTTATGGTTTTAGGTCTTATGTTTCAGTCTTTAATCCATCTTCAGTTAATTTTTGTATGAGTTGTAAGGAAGGGGTCATGTTTCAGTTTTCTGCATATGGCTAGCCAGTTTTCCCAACAGCATTTATTAAATAGGGAATCCTTTTCCCATTGCTCGTTTTTATCAGATTTGTCAAAGATCAGATCATTGTAAATGTGTGGTGTTATTTCTGAGGCCTCTGTTCTGTTCCATTGGTTTATATATTTGTTTTGGTACCAGTACCAAGCTGTTTTGGATACAGTAGCCTTGTAGTATAGTTTGAAGTCAGGTAGTGTGATGGCTCCAGCTTTGTTCTTTTTGCTTAGGGTTTTCTTGGCTATATGGGCTTTTTTTTGGTTCCACATGAAATTTAACGTAGTTTTTTCTAATTCTGTGAAGAAAGTCAATGGTAGCTTGATGGGAATAGCATTGAATCTGTAAATTACTTTGGGCAGTACAGCCATTTTCACGATATTGATTCTTCCTATCCATGAGCATGGACTGTTTTTCCATTTGTTTGTGTTCTGTCTTACCTCCTTGAGCAGTGGTTTGTAGTTCTCCTTGAAGAGGTCCTTCACCTCTCCTGTAAGTTGTATTCCTAGGTATTTTGTTCTCTTTGTAGCAATTGTGAATGGGACTTCACTCATGATTTGGCTGTTTGTCTATTATTGGTGTATCTGAATGGTTGTGATTTTTGCACATGGATTTTGTAACCTGAGACTTTGCTAAAGTTCCTTGTCAGCTTAAGCAGCTTTTGGGCTGAGACGATGGGGTTTTCTAAATATACAATCATGTCATCTGTAGAGATAATTTGACTTCCTCTCTTCCTATTTGAGTACCCCTTATTTCTTTCTCTTGCCTGATTGCCCTGGCCAGAACTTCCAATACTGTGTTGAATAGGAGTGGTGAGAAGGCATCCTTGTCTTGTTCCGGTTTTCAAAGGGAATGCTTCCAGCTTTTGCCCATTCAGTATGATATTGGCTGTGGGGTTGTCATAAATAGCTCTTATTATTTTGAGATACGTTCCATCAATACCTAGTTTATTGAGTGTTTTTAGCATGAAGGGCTGTTGAATTTTATCGAAGGCCTTTTTGGCATCTATTGAGATAATCATGTCGTTTTTGTCATTGGTTCTGTTTATGTGAGACATAACGTTTATTGATTTGCATATGTTGATCCAGCCTTGCATCCCAGGGATGAAGCTGACTTGATTGTGGTGGATAAGCTTTTTAATGTGCTGCTGGATTTGGTTTGCCAGTATTTTATTGAGGATTTTCGCATTGATGTTCATCAGGGATATTGGCCTGAAATTTTCTTTTTTGTTGTGTCTCTGCCAGGTTTTGGTATCAGGATGATGCTGGCCTCATAAAAAGAGTTAGGGAGGAGTACCTCTTTTTCTACTGCTTGAAATAGTTTTAGAAGGAATGGTACCAGCTCCTTTTCCTACCTCTGGTAGAATTCGGCTGTGAATTCATCTGGTCCTGGGCTTTTTTTGATTGGTATGCTATTAATTACTGCCTCAATTTCAGAACTTGTTATTGGTCTATTCAGGGATTCGACTTCTTTCTGGTTTAGTCTTGGGAGGGTATATGTGTCCAGGAATTCATCCATTTCTTCTAGATTTTCTTGTTTATTTGCATAGAGGTGTTTATACTGTTCTCTGATGGTAGTTTGTATTTCTGTGGTATCAGTGGTGATAACCTCTTTATCATTTTTTATTGTGTCTATTTGATTCTTCTCTCTTTTCTTCTTTATTAGTCTGGCTAGCAATCTATCTATTTTGTTAATGTTTTCAAAAAACCAGCTCCTGGATTCATTGATTTTTTTGAAGGGTTTTTCATGTCTCTGACTCCTTCAGTTCTGCTCTGATCTTAGTTATTTCTGGTCTTCTGCTAACTCTTGGATTTGTTTGCTCTTGCTTCTCTAGTTCTTTTAATTGTGATGTTAGGGTGTTCATTTTAGATCTTTCCCGCTTTTTCCTGTGGGCATTTAGTGCTATAAATTTACCTCTTAACACTGCTTTAGCTGTGTCTCAGAAATTCTGGTACGTGTGTCTTTTTTTCTCATTGGTTTCAAAGAACTCATTTATTTCTGCCTTAATTTTGTTATTTACCCAGTAGTCATTCAGGAGCAGGTTGTTCAGTTTCCATGTAGTTGTGCAGTTTTGAGTGAGTTTCTTAATCCTGAGTTCTAATTCGATTGCACTGTGGTCTGAGAGACTGTTTGTTATGATTTCCATTCTTTTGCATTTGCTGAGAAGTGTTTTACTTTCAATTATGTGGTCAATTTTAGAATAAGTGCTATGTGGTGCTGAGAAGAATGTATATTCTGTTGATTTGGGGTGTAGAGTTCTGTAGATGTCTATTAGGTCTTCTTGGTCCAGAGCTGAGTTCAAGTCCTGAATATCCTTGTTAATTTTCTGTGTCGTTGATCTGTCTAACATTGACAGTGGGATGTTAAAGTCTCCCACTATTATTGTGTTGAAGTATAAGTCTCTTTGTAAGTCTCTAAGAACTTGCTTTATAAATCTGAGTACTCCTGTATTGAGTGCATATATATTTAAGATTGTTAGCTCTTCTTGTTGCATTGATCCCTTTACCATTATGTAATGGACTTCTTTGTCTCTTTTGATCTCTGTTGGTTTAAAGTCTGTTTTATCAGAGACTAGGACTGACAACCCTGCTTTGTTTTTTTGCTTTCCAACTGCTTGGTAAATCTTCCTCCATCCTTTTATTTTGAGCCTATGTGTGTCTTTGCACATGAGATGGGTCTCCTGAATGCAGCACACTGATGGGTCTTGACTCTTTATCCAATTTGCCAGTCTGTCTTTTAATTGAGGCATTTAGTCCATTTACATTTAACGTTAACATTGTTATGTGAGAATTTGATCCTGTCATTATAATGCTAGCTGGTTATTTTGCCCATTAGGTGATGCAGTTTCTTCATAGTGTTGATGGTCTTTACAATTTGGTTTGTTTTTGCAGTAGCTGGTACTGGTTTTTCCTTTCTATATTTAGTGCTTCCTTCAGGAGCTCTTGTAAGGCAGGCCTGGTCGTGACAAAATCCCTCAGCATTTGCTTGTCTGTAAAGGATTTTATTTCTCCTTCACTTACGAAGCTTAGTTTGGCTGGATATACCATTCTGGGTTGAAAATTCTTTTCTTTAAGAATGTTGAATGTTGGTCCCCACTGTCTTCTGGCTTGTAGGGTTTCTGCAGAGAGATCTGCTGTTAGTCTGATGCGCTTCCCTTTGTGGGTAACCTGATCTTTCTCTCTGGCTGCTCTTAACATTTTGTCGTTCATTTCAACCTTTCCGAATCTGACAATTACGTGTCTTGGAGTTGCTCTTCTCGAGGAGTATCTTTGTGGTGTTCTTTGTATTTCCTGAATTTGAATGTTGGCCTGTCTTGCTAGATTGGGGATGTTCTCCTGGATAATATCTTGAAGAGTGTTTTCTAACTTGGTTCCATTCTCCCCATCACTTTCGGCTACACCAATCAAACGTAGGTTTGGTCTCTTCACATAGTCCCATATTTCTTGAAGGCTTTGTTCATTCCTTTCATTCTTTTTTCTCTAATCTTGTCTTCAGGCTTTATTTTATTAAGTTGATCTTCAATTTCTGATATCCTTTCTTCTGCTTGGTCAATTCAGCTATTGATACATGTGTCTGCTTCACAAAGTTCTCATGCTGTGTTTTTCAGCTCCATCAAGTCATTTATGTTCGTCTCTAAACTGGTTATTCTAGTTAGCAGTTTCTGTAACCTTTTATCAGGGTTCTTAGCTTCCTTGCATTGGGTTAGAACATGCTCCTTTAGCTTGGAGGAGTTTGTTATTACCCATCTTCTGGAGCCTACTTCTGTCAATTCATTAAACTCATTCTCCATCCAGTTTTGTTCCCTTGCTGGTGAGGAGTTGTGATCCTTTGGAGGAGAAGAGGCATTCTGGTTTTTGGAGTTTTCAGCCTTTTTGTGCTGGTTTCTCCTCAACTTCGTGTATTTGTCTACCTTTGGTTTTTGATGTTGGTTCCCTTTGCATGGGGTTGTTGAGTGTTCATCCTTTTTGTTGATGTTGATGCTATTGCTTTCTGTGTGTTAGTTTTCCTTTTAACAATCAGGCCTCTCTTCTGCTGGTCTGCTGGAATTTGCTGGAGGCCCACTCCAGACCCTGTTTGCCTGGGTATCACAAGCAGAGGCTGCAGAACATAAAGATTACTGCCTTCTCCTTCCTCTGGAAGCTTCGTCCCACAGGGTCACCTGTCAGATGCCAGTTGGAGCTCTCTTGTATTAGGTGTCTGTTGACCCCTGCTGGGAGGTGTCTCCCTGTCTGGAGGCATGGGGTTCAGGAACCCACTTGAGGAGGCAGTCTGTCCCTTAGCAGAGCTTGAGCACTGTGCTGGGAGATCTGCTGCTCTCTTCAGAGCCGGCAAGCAAGAATGTTTAAGTCTGCTGAAGCTGCACCTACAGCCGTCCCTACCCCCAGGTGCTCTGTCCCAGGGAGATGGGAGTTTTATCTGTAAGCCCCTGACTGGGGCTGCTGCCCTTCTTTCAGAGATGCCCTGTCCAGAGAGGAGGAATCTAGAGAGGCAGTCTGGCTACAGTGGCTTTGTGGGGCTGCAGTGGGCTATGCCTAGTCTGAACTTCCCAGCACCTTTGTTTACACTATGAGGGGAAAACCGCCTACTCAAGCCTCAGTAATGGCAGACACCCCTCCCCACATCAAGCTCAAGTGTCCCAGGTGGACTTCAGACTGCTGTGCTGGCAGCAAGAATTTAAAGCCAGTGGATCTTAGCTTGTTGGTTTCTGTTGGAGTGGGATCCCCTGAGCAAGACCACTCGGCTCCCTCACTTCAGCTGCCTTTCCAGGGGAGTGAGCAGTTCTGTCTCACTGGCGTTCAAGGCACCACTGTGTATGAAAAAAACAAAAAAACAAAAAAACTCTTGCAGCTAGCTGGGTGTCTGCCCAAATGGGCTGCCCAGCTTTGTGCTCGAAACCCAGGGTCCTGCTGGTGTAGGTACCTGAAAGAATCTCCTGGTCTGTGGGTTGCAAAGACAGTGGGAATAGTGTAGTGTCTGGGCTGGATAGCACCGTCCCTCACAGCACAATCCCTCGTGGCTTCCCTGGGCTAGGGGAGGGAGTTCTCTGACCCCTTGTGCTTCCTGGGTGAGGTGATGCCACACCCTGCCTCTGCTCACCCTCCATGGGCTGCACCCACTGTCTAGCCAGTCCCAATGAGATAAGCCAGGTACCTCAGTTGGAAGTGCAGTAATAACTGCCTTCTGCGTTAGTCTCACTGGGAGCTGCAGACTGAGGATGTTCCTATTCGGCCATCTTGCCCAGGACTCCTAAAATTTTAAGCTTTTATTTGAATACGAACACTGAAAAAATGTTGTATCCTTTAAATACACTTTTTGGGAGACTAGTTTGGTGACATGCTTTGGGAACAGGAGCTAGAGTATAGTCGCTCAGCTAATAGGAGCAGAAAGTCATTTATTAAAGTGATCATAGCCAGCCACCTTGTTAATGTCAAGGATGACTTGAACTGACTGATTTGATGGCTGCCTCTTCCTACCAGAGGGCCCAGTGCCTGAAATGGCTCGCATATGTAATTTAGGTCTTCATAATTCCCATCAACTTAATGATGTACATAAAGCTGAAATAAAATTACCACTTTTCCCAAGATAGAATATACACATTCTCTCTCTTTAAATATCCATCTTTTAGAGACAGAAAAGATAATGTGGTTGATTGGAAAATGATAGCTTAATGCCTGTTTGGTGGTTTGGGTTATCTAATGAAGTATTCAAAATTGTCCTGTTAGTGCTCTGGAGACCATTGGCACCATTGTATGTATGTTGTGGATAGAAAGGGACAGGACAAGCATCTTAGCCTAGTATTCCAGACTATACTTACTATATTCTACTATAAGCTTATACTTTCAGGTTAGTATTTGAGTGATTTGTGTTTGAATCACAGTTTTATAAAATGACATCCCTTTATAAAATCTCCTGTCATCTCCCAGGTTTTAATACGCTACTGAGGTCTCTGATGCTCTAATTCTCTCTCTTTACTCCCTGTCTTATGAAACCCCAAGCCATGCATCTACTATTTTTTAAAACATCCTCTTTCCTCCGTTAGATATCACTATAACTGGTCTCCAGATTTAGAAAGATAAAATCCTGGGGACTGAGTTTATCATGAAAATTCCCATTGAAATAGAGTAGAGAAGAGAAACGGAAAAGAGGATGAGCAAAAAGAAAAAAAAAAAGACCAAATTCTTTATAACTGGGTGCTAAGTACATCAAGCATCAGTCAAGCATAAAATGTTCATTTTCTCATTCAGAATTAGTTTTATGTAGGATCAGGCTTATTACTGTGATTGATTCCCTAAAAGTCAAGCCAGATAAAAGCAACATACCTGATAATCTGTAGTTTGTTCATGAATGATTCAGCAATGTGGAAACAGACATATTTTCTGTTCCCTTCTCATGGGAAGGGAATAATTTTTTTTACTTCCACATATATGAACCAAAATATTATAAAGCAATTTTTACTTCCACATATATGAACCAAAATATTTTAACTGCAATTACCTCTTTAATTACTCTAAAATTTGAAGTTTGCCTTTGATTTGAACTTTATGCTACAATATAATTGGGATAATGGCAGTTTTCTTTTTCTTCTTTTAGAGAATCTCCAACATACCTCTTTTCATTATTTCTGAACTCCTGAAAGACAGTACACATGGTGTGTCTCTGCCAAAATTTTGCTTTCAGACTCAGAATTAGTGCTGAGCAGAATGTACCCTTAATCACACCTATCTTGCTAAAGCATACTTATTCAAGTCTTTATCTTCAAGATTCTCCTAAAAGTAGGGAAAATGGTAATTAAAGGACTGGCTCCCTTCCCGCAAGCCTTAATGTCATCATTTGTGGAAAAAGTATCTGCCGTGTTCTTTGCTGCCAGGGTGGGCATTCAATCTCACATCCATGTTTATTTATCTGTTTACTTATTTATTTATTTTTTAAGTGGTTATCACTTTCTGGATTGTAGATACAAGATTCTTGCCAAGGTTGTTTCTTATTTTGAGCAAAGAATGTGAGAGCGTATATAAGTGGGGTAGTAAAGGTAAAATCATAATTTAATTGGAAGATGTGCTTTCACAATAGATCAGTCTTTTTCTGGTAGTCTTTGTCTGGATCTCTCCCTCCAGAAGCAGATCCTGAGACAAGACAAGGATTTGAGTACAAGTAGTTTATTTGGCAGGTGCAGGAAACATGGGTAGGGAGGAGGGGAAGAGAGTCATGGAAATGGGGGTAGCCAATGTTGGGAGGACTATAAAGGTAGCTTCTGCTGTCAGTGACTAAACCTTAGTACCTCTGGAGAATTCTGGGAAATAGTGTTGTAAGGTTAAAATAAAATTCTAAGCTGCCAGTGACTGAATGGATCCCCTTTTGTGGCCAAGGGGACCCCAGAGAAACCTTAAAGCAGAGTTCCCAGCCATGATAGGATGGGAGGTCAGACATGCTTTGTTATACCCCCTCTCATCATTTAGACACAAGTGATTGGCATTAATGGTAAAGTAGAGATCATAAGACTGACAGAACCGGCTCTTTGTGGCAATAAAATACCAAATTATAAACAAGACCTAAGGCTGTGCTAGGCAAGGGTTAAGTCATGCACCGCTTCAGTCAAAGAATAAACAATACTCTACCCACTCATTTTGTTCAGCAGTCTGCACTTCCCCACCCTTCCTGGACATAGATCCTAGTGCAGGGGGCCTTAACTGCTGCATACCCAGGCAGATCTCGAGGCATCTGGAGCACTCACTCTCCTGGATTGGGAGTTTAGGCTGCTCTTTAACCCCCTGCAGAGAATTTGGGGCTGAGGAGGTTTCCCAGCTCCTGGCCTAGGCCCACATCTAGGTTTTTGGTGGCTGCCCACTGAATTCTCCCTAAGGCTGGTGCTGGTGCCTGCCATTGAAGGATCTGTAGGTGGACCTACCTGGTCTGACTGTGTCCTTCATGATCAGGGAGCTCAGACCACTGTACCTTCATAAATCAGCCCATTGCCTGAGGCAACAGAGAGCTTTGGCCAGTAAACAAGGATCAGTATACATCCAGCCACATTGGCTGTAACCAGCTCTTACCTGTAAGCACCAGCTATTGGCTTGTAGGTAGAAATGAACAGCCCAGTGTAAAGTCTGCCCAAAGTACTGTGTACGCTATAGAAACAAAACCAAAATACCCTACTTAGCATTCTCTACAGTCATACCCTCCCAGGAAGATGGGAAAAGGAAAAAGGAAATAAATAAATAATCATATAGGAAAAGAAAGAAAAAGAAAAAAAATTCTACCTGCATGAAAATAATGACAGAAATTAGAAATGCCAGCATCTCCAGATGAGACAAAAAACAGCTCAAGAATTATAGCACCTTGGGAGGCTGAGGCGGGTGGATCACGAGGTCAGGAGATCAAGACCATCCTGGCTAACATGGTGAAAGCCCATCTCTACTAAATATACAAAAAATCAGCTGGGTGTGGTGACGGGCACCTGTAGTCCCAGCTACTCGGGAGGCTGAGGCAGGAGAATGGCGTGAACCTGGGAGGTGGAGTTTGCAGTGAGCCAAGATCATACCACTGCATTCCAGCCTGGGCGACAGAGTGAGACTCTGACTCAAAAAAAAAAAAAAAAGAAAGAAAAAAGAGTTATAGCACCATGAAAAATCTGTATTTATTGATACCATCAAGGGATCACATTAGCTCTCCAGCAGTGATCCCTCACTGAAATAGAAACTCCGAAATGACAGATAAAGAATTCAAAATTCAAAATATGGATTGCAAGGAAGCTCAATGAGATCCAAGACAAGGCTAAAAAATCAATACACAGAAACTTCTAAAGAAATCCAGGAAATGAAGGAAGAGATAAATATCTTAAAAAGAAATCAGTCAGAGCTTCTGGAATTGAAAAACTCACTTAAGGAATTCAAAATACAATGAAAACCTTTATCAATACAGTGGGACAAATGGAAGAAAGGATTTCAGAGCTTGAACACCAGTCTTTTGAATTAACCCAGTTAGACAAAAATTAAAAAAAAATAAGCAAAGTCTTTGAGAAATATAACATTATGTAAGGTGATGAATTATAGACATTCCTGACAGAGGAGAAAAAGAAAAGAACCTGGAAAACATATTTGAGGGAATAATTCAAGAAAACTCTCTTAATCTTGCTAAAGAGGTAGATATCCAGATACAAAAAATTCAGAGCACATCTGTGAGATACTATACAAAATGAACATCACCAAAGGCATATAGTCACCAGAATGTCCAACGTCAGAGCTAAAGAAAATATCATAAAGGTAGCTGTAGGATAAGGTCTAATCATGTACAAAGGGAACCACTTCAGGTAAACAGAGGACTTCTCAGCAGAAACCCTTAGAAGCCAGGAGAGCTTAGGGACCTATTTTCAGCATTCTTAAAGAAAATAAATTCCAATCAAGAATTTCATATCCTGGCAAACTAAGCCTCATAAGCAAAGGAGAAATGAAAGCTTTTCCAGAGAAGCAAGCTCTGAGTGAACCTGATACTACCAGGCCAGCCTTATAAGAGCTCCTTAAGGGAGTTCTAAACATGGAAATGAAAAAACAGTGCTTGTTACTGTAAAAACACACTTAAATACATAGCCTGAAGATCCTATAAAGCAACCACATGATAGAAACTACAAAGCAACCAGCTAACAACCTCACAATAAGATTAAAACTTGACATATCAATATTAACCTTAAATATAAATGGTCTAAATGCCTAATTTAAATGCACAGAATGGCAAGTACTATTAAAAAACAAGATCCATCTGTCTGTTTCAGGAGACCAGTTTCACATGTAATGACACTCATCGGCTCAAAATAAAGGGTTTGAGAAAGATCTATCATGCAAATGGAAAAGAACAAAGAGGGTTGCTATTATATCAGATAAAACAGTCTTGAATGCAACAATAGTAAAAAAGGACAAAGAAAGGCATTATATTATAATTGTTTCTATTCAACAAGAAAATATAACTGTCCTAAATATGTATTTAACCAACATTGGAGCACCCAGATTCATAAAGCAACTACTTCTAGACCCATGGAAAGACTTAGTCACACAATAATAGTTTTGGACTTTAACACTCCATTGACAACACTAGACAGATCATCAAGGCAGATGACTAAAAAAGAAATCCTGGATTTAAACTCAGAAATTCTGGACATAAATGCAACATAAACTTAACACTTGATCAGTTGGAACCAAGACATCTACAGAATACTCTACTCATCAGCCACAGAATATACATCCTTCTCATCCGCAAATGGAAGGTAATACAAGATCGACCACATGCTCAGCCATAAAGCAAATCTCAGCAAATTAAAAAACAAAGGAAATCATACTAACCATACTGTTGGACCAGAATGGAATACAAATAGAAATTAATATCAAGAAGATCTCTCAAAACTATACAATTACATGGAAACGAAACAATTTGCTCCTGAGTGACTTTTGGTAAACAATGAAATTAAGACAGAAATAAAAAAATTCTTTAAAGTAAATGAAAACAGAGATACAACATACCAAAATTTATGAGATACAGCAAAAGCAGTGTTAGGAGAAAAGGGGTTTTTTTTGTTTTGTTTTGTTTAGTTTTTAAGCTTTTATTGTACATTCAGGGGTACATGTGCAGGTTTGTTATGTAGGTAAACTTTAATCACAGGGGCTTGTTGTACAGATTGTTGTGTCACCCAGGTATGAAGCCTAATACCCAATAATATTTTTTCTGATGCTCTCCCTCCTCCCACCTTCCGCCCTCAAGTAGTCTCTAGCGTGTGTTGTTTCTCTGTGTCCATGAATTCTCATCATTTAACTCTTACTTATAAGTGAGAACATGTGCGTATTTGGTTTTCTGTTATTGCATTAGTTAGCTAAGGATAATGGCCCCTAGCTCTATCCATGTTCTTGCAAAAGACATAATATTTTCTTTTATGGCTGCATAATATACATATTCCATGGTATATATGTACTACATTTTCTTTATCCAATCTGTCACTGATGGGCATTTAGGTTGATTCCATGTCTTTGCTATTGTGAATAGTGCTGCAAAGAACACACATGTGCATGTGTCTTTGTGGTAGAATGATTTATATTCCTTTCAGTATATATCCAGTAATGGGATTGCTGGGTCAAATGGTTAGTTCTGCTTTTAGCTCTCTGAGGAATCACCATACTGCTTTCCACAATGATTGAAGTAATTTACACTCCCACCAACAGTGTATAAGCATTCCCTTTTAGAAGAAAAATGTATAGTACTAAATGCCTACCTTGAAGTTCTAGAAATATCTTAAATTAATGATCTGACATCACACTGAGAAGAACTAGGAAAACAGGAACAAACTAATCTGAAAGCTAGCAGAAGAAATAACTAAAATCAGAGCAGATCTGAATGAAATTGAAACACTCATATCCATATAAAAATCAATAAAACCAAAAGTTGGTTATTTGAAAGGATAAATAAGATTGATAGCTAGCTAGCTATATTAACAAAGAAAAAAAGAGAGAATATCCAAATAAGCACAATCAGAAATGAGAAAGGTGACATTACAACCAATCTGACAGAAATGAAAAGATCCTCAGGGACTATTGTGAACACCTCAATGCACACAAATTACAAAATCTAGAGGAAATTAATAAATTCCTGAAAATATACCATCTCTCAAGAATGAATCAGGAAAAAATTGAAATACTGAATGAGTTCCAAAATTGAATCAGTAATAAAAAATTTGCCAACCAAAAAAGTCCTGGACCAGATGGATTCACAGCTGAACTCTACCAGGCATACAACAAATCACTGGCATCAGTCCTACTGAAACTATTCCAAAAAACTGAGAAGGATCTCCTCACTAACTCATTCTATGAAGCATCACCCTGATGGCAAAACCTGGCAAACACACAATGAAAAAAGAAAACCATTGGCCAATGTCCCTGATGAGCATAGATGCAAAAATCCCCAACAAAATACATAAAAAAGAATAACTCGAAATGATAAAAGTCATTTATGACAAAACCACAACCAATATTATATTCAATGGGCAAAAACCGGAAGCATTCCCCTTGAGAACTGGAACAAGACAAGGATGCCCATTCAACACTGGAAGTGATAGCCAGATCAATCATGCAAAAGAAAGAAATAAAAGGCATCCAAATACGAAAAATACAAGTCAAACTATCTCTCTTAATAAATTATATGATCCTACACCTAGAAAACCTTAAAGACTCCATCAAAAGGCTCCTGGAATGGATAAACAACTTCTGTAAAGTTTCAGGATACAAACTCAATGTACAAAAGTGAGTAGCGTTTCTATACACCAATAATGTTAAAGCTTAGAGGCAAATCAAGATCACAGTTCCATTTACAATAACCACACACACACACAAAAACATACCTAGGAATACATCTAACCAAGGAGGTGAAAGATCTCTGCAAGGAGAACTACAAGACATTGCAATAAGAAATCAGAGATGACACAAACAAATGAAAAAACATTCCATGCTCATGGATTAGAAGAATTAACATGGTTAAAGTGACCACATTGCTCAGAGCAATCTACAGATTCAGTGCTACTCCTTTCAAACTACCAAGATTATTTGCTACAGAATTAGAAAAAACTATTTTAAAATTCATATGGAACAAAAAATGGACCCAAATAGCCAAACCAATCCTAAGCTAAAGGATCTAAGCTGGAGGCATCAGGTTACCTGGCTTCAAACTGTACTATAAGGTTACAGTAACCAAAACAGCATGATACTAGCATAAAAACAGACACATAGACCAATGAAACCAAATAGAGAACCAAGAAATAAGACTGTACACCTACAACCATCTAATCTTTGACAAAGTTGACAAAAATAAGCAATGAAGAAAGAACTCCCTATTCAATACATGGTGCTGTAATAGCTGTCTGACCATATGTAGAAGAATGAAACTGGACCCCAACCTTTCACTATATACAAAAGTTAACTCAAGATGGATTAAAGCCTTAACTGTAAGATCTCAAACTATAAAAATCTTAGAATAAAATCTAGGAAAATTATTCTGGACATTGGCCTTGGGAAAAAATTTATGACTAAGTCTCTAAAAGCAATTGCAACCAAAACAAAAATTGACAAATGGGACCTAATTAAACTAAAGAGCTTCTGCCCAGAAAAAACCAAAAAAAAAACAAAACCAAAAAAAACCCCCAAAAAAACTATCAACAGAGTAAACAGACAACCTACAGTATGGGAGAGAATATTCACAAACTAGACATCCACCAAAGATCTAATATCCAGAATCTATAAGGAACTTAAACAAATCAACAAGCAAACAACAAATATCTCATTAAAAACTATGCAAAGTACAGAACAGACACTTCTCAAAAGAAGACATAAAAGCAGCCAACAAAAATAGGGAAAAAATGCTCCTCATCACTAATGATCGGAGAAATGCAAATCAAAACCACAATAAGATACCATCTCAAATCAGTCAGAATGGCTATTATTAAAAGTCAAAAAATAACAGATACTGTCAAGGCTGCAGAGAGAAGGGAATGCTTATACATTGTTGGTGGGAACGTAAATTGGTTTAGCTACTGGGGAAAGAAGTTTGGAGATTTCTCAAAGAACTCAGAACACCATTCAAACCAGTAATGCCATTTCTGGGTATATGTCCAAAAGAAAACAAATCTTTCTTCCAAAAGGACACATACACCTGCATGTTCATTGCAGCATTATTCACAATAGCAAAGACATGAAATCAACCTAGGTACCTGTCAATGGTGGATTGGATAAAGAAAATGTGTTACATATATTCCATGGAATATCACACAGCCATAAAAAAGAACATAATCCCACTTTTTGCAGCAACATGGATGTAGCTGGAGGCCATTATCCTAAGCTAATTAACACAGGAAGAGAAAACAAATATCATGGGTTCTCACTTGTAAATGAGAACTAAACACTGAGTATTCAGAAACATAAAGATGGCAACAATAGAAACGGGGACTACTGTGGGTGGGGGGCATGGATTGAAACTAACTTTTGGGTACTATGCTCTGGATCTGGGTGACAGAATCATTCATAACCTAAACTTTAGCATTATGCAAAGTACCCAGGTAACAAACATGCACAAGTACCCCTTGTATCCAAAATAAAAGTTGAAAAATACACCAAAAAAGCACAAGCAGGAACTTGTTCCAAGTAAGGTCAATCCAGCTCAGTAAATTATCCTCAGTTTCAGGCATTCAGTGGAGGTCTTGGAACATACCCTCTGAATATAAGAGGGGACTACTCTTATCTTGGATTAGAGACTGATGTTAGTAACTTTCTTCAGATAAGAAGGCCACTGACCACGGACTGGTCCTGGCTGGTTTACAGAGATTGTGCACTTGTGTGCCTTCATGTCCCGAAAAGATTTTTTGATTTATAGTATCTAATTGTGATACATTTAAATGTTAAGTCTCTACCCCAAAGTGAACATAGGTTGTATGTTATATGCATGTTTGTTCAATATGCATGTGTCAGGAGTACCTTTGTATTCGTAGCCCCTCCTGTCACTTGAATATGTGTATTTAGCCAATTTCTTTTGCATAGAGATTCCACTCCAACTCCTCCTTTGAAGTGCCTGTTTCTGTTCTTGGCCTGAGGCATGCTTCCCATCCTGTGGGATGGCCACCTTGCAGACTGTAACTCTTTAAAAGAAATACAGTCTCCTCTTTCCTTTTATAAATTCATATCTTGTGATTTTTTTTTAAGTTAATAGTGTAAAACATACACTTTGCCTGCAGAGTGGATAAGCTAGCCATCTGCCTGCTCTGTGCAGGCAAAGCGGCCTTCCATGGCTTCCCAGACTTTCAGGTAAAGAGATGCAGATATTGCCAGTTGGTATAATATTTGTGCAGGAGCAAACTAAAGTCACAACACCCAAGGGATATGGGCAGGGAACCAACAGCATCTGCTAGAGGCTGATAGTTTACAATTTTATGTTCATCATTTCTACTTATAAAACATGTAAAACACCTAACGTGTATTTCTTGGCCCATTTTTGGTACTCAGAAGTTTACTTCCTTCTTACAGTTTTAGGTGGTTAAATCAAATTTTTACATCACAAAATAACTTCTGACATGATTAATCTTTATACCTGAAGACAGGTTATTATCAATGAAAAGATAACTTCAAAACTAGTCTTATCAAGTTATAGTTTAGGGTGCTGTGTATTCAATCAAAACCATTTTAATAAATTATCTTATAGCCCTGCTATTTGTGATTGGACTTTTTTCATATGTTTGTTTGTTTATTTATTTATTTTATTATATTTTGAGACAGAGTCTCACTCTGTCGCCCAGGCTGGAGTGTAGTGGCATGATCTTGGCTCACTGCAACGTCCGTTTCTCGGGTTCAAGGAATTCTCTTGCCTCAGCCTCCCAAGTAGCTGGGATTACAGGCACCCACAACCTTGCCTGGTTAAATTTTTTTTTTTTTTTTTTTTTTTTAGTGGAGACGGGGTTTCACCATGTTGGCCAGGCTGGTTTAGAACTCCTGACCTCAAGAGATCTGCCTGCCTTGGCCTCCCAAAGTGCAAGGATAACAGGCATGAGCCACCGCACCCAGCCTCTTCATATGTTTTTAATGCTTAGAGTAGACATATGTTAGCCAGCCTACAAAACTATAGAATATTAAAGCTAAAAATAAATGTACAGATTACATAGTCAGGCCCTTTACCACCCCACAGCTGTTTATCAGATGTGGAAACTGAAACTCAATGAGAACCACTTGCTCAAAGTTATGTGAATAGTTTTTCTTTCCATAACCCTGCATAAAATAGTGAAAACTCTGGATTCAGGGTAAATGTCTTGTTTTTGGGGACTGAGATGATAAACTTCTAGAACTTATATGAAGATCTGTGTCTCTGTTGTTGGCCATGTCTTGGAAGTTAAGCCATTTGTTCTTGCATGTTTTGTTTGCTTGTTTGTTTTTTCTTCTTGGGGCAGAAGTATCATAATAGTAAATTTTTCTTATCTGATGCTCGTTACGTATTGTTTGGATGGTCTATTTATTTATATGTATATTTAAACATGGGCTTGAACTTGACAGTCTGTGTCTTTCCTGAACCCAGTCTGCTGGGCCCACTTCATACCCACCATTCTGTTTTGATGCTCGAGTTCCTGTCACCTTACTTCCAGAAAACTTCCTGGACTGACTAATATTATAAAGAGACTGTTAAAACTGAGTGGAGTAAATGTATAACCAAATACAAATACTTAAAATTCTTCCCATGCCTTATTCTTGATTCTTACTAGATACTTAAATTTTTTTTTTTTGAGACGGAGTCTCGCTCTGTTGCCCAGGCTGGAGTGCAGTGGCGTGATCTTGGCTCACTGCAACCTCCGCCTCTCCTGCCTCAGCGTGCTGAATAGCTGGGACTACAGGTGCCTGCCACCACACCCGGCTAATTTTTTGTATTTTTAGTAGAGACGGGGTTTCACCATGTTAGCCAGGATGATCTTGATCTCCTGACCTCGTGATCCGCCCGCCTCAGCCTCCCAAAGTGCTGGGATTACAGGTGTGAGCCACCATGCCCGACCGATACTTAAAATTTATAATAAGGAAACAGAATGCCTAGACATTCAAACATTGACTTTCTTTTGATTTTATTAATTATTCTATGTTTCTCAACATCAAGGCTACATGGCCTGCAGAAATCTTCTTGGAAATTATTAAGGGTGTATCAGAATTACTAATTTAAAGAAATTTTCTTAGATGGTAGTACATTTTTAACTGTCAAGACAAAAATATTTTTTAATAGAGATGACGGTAAACTAAAAGGTATTCTCAAACAAAATACAGTAATCTAAAAACCAAGGGATGACACAAAGGAATTTGAATTTCATGAAAATTAAGAAATTCACTCCCAGTTTATTCTTGAATCAAAGAGAAAATTAACATGAACACTGAAAACTCTAGAAAACATGCTGAAGCCTATTGTTTATAGTACAAGCTATAAGCAGTGTCCTAATGCCCACATTTAGGAAAGAAGGCTAAAATAAAAAAACTTAGATAAAGAAAAATAACCAAAGAAAACAGAATATCAAGAAAAAGATGTATCTCAATTTTATAAAATGTATAAAAAGGAAAGCAGAAAATAACAAAAAACTCTTCAGAAAACCAGTATGAATCTAGTTCTTTGGAAATGCCAATAAAACCAATAAACCCCTTAAAGTATATTTAGAAAAGTGATGGAGTGTAAAAACATTGAAAATGACCAAATAGTAGCACACATATATGTTTGTTAAATGAGGAATTTGTAGGGGGGGAACTAGGTACTAGGCATTGTACTAAGCACTTTATTTCATCTTCACAATAAGCCTTTTAGGTGAGCACCAGTTTCATCTCCATTTTACATGTGAAGAAGAATGACAGAGACTAAGTAATATGTGCAAGATTACACATCTGGGAATTAAACCCAGGCATTTTAACTTCAGCATCTTCATTTCTAACCATTAGCTGGAGATGGTAGTTCATATTCTCTTTGATGTAGTTCTAATAGGAAACCACAGTGTGGGTTCAATGAATCTCCATTCTAAGAATTCTAGTGTGGAGTTTAAGGTACTTTGTGGTTAAAGAAATTTTCCAGGGAAACACCTACTGATGGCATCATACTTTTCAAAGGTTGTTGTTGCAAATACATAGAAGTATCTTATGGATCATCATCTACTGCAAATGTGGGAAATCTAGTATCTGATGGTGGAAGGGGACTGGTGAACTGGAACTCTTTCAGCCATATGTTCTGTGATTTGCCTGGTTAACAGGGGGAACTCTGCAGAAGGGTATACATCTTCTCTCCTATAAGGTCTGGCTATGGCTCTCAAGGGACATTATTAACTGGTGGGAATTTCAGTAACATGAATTCTTTAATATTGAACTTTGTTCCCCATCAACTGAAAAATTTTTTTCTGGGATAAAGAACAGAATAGAATTTACTGAACAAAAAATCTTATAGCTATGGTTGAGAGTTTATATTGGATAGACTTTTTCCCTACAACTACATTTTTTTAAAACTACACTTTTTTTCACATTTACTATACTCATTACCTTGAACATGCACAATTTCCAAATCTATTCAACTGTCTGCTTTTTTCCTCAATAATGCAAACCATGAATATGATATCTGTATCTAATTTAACAATTTGAATTTCCATTAACACCACAGATAAAACCGATAATCTCTCAGCATAACATATAAGTCCTTGCAGAGGAAGATATTGTGATTTAAATTATGCAAGCACAAACTCCTAATATTTAAATAAAAATATTCTCCCTAATCTGAGCATCTCAGGATATTCTTTCATAAAAGAGAGAGTAGTATGGAAATAAAGTCAAATAATTTTGGAAGGCACATTACTATCTGCTCCTCGGTTGAATGCTAGTGACCACTGGGCCTCGATGAAGGGAAAGATGCAAGGAAACAGTGTGGAGGCTGGTGCAACTTTTAAAGCAAAATAGGAAAATGCATTAATTAGTTACTGAAAGGGTAGGAAATAGCACATGTGTTCAGTTAAACATCTAGTTAAGTAGTTACTGAGTTAGTAAAAATACATTTAGGAACTCTTTTAGGAAAAGACCCTTACTGTACTGTAAGCTAGTACTTATGTCAAATCTTTGTCTTTATTTTCCTTACATGCTTGAAGTGCTTGCCAAGAACTGGAACATAGTAGGTTCTCAAATATTTGCTTGAAGGAAAAGATTATATATATATACTAGCAAAATATATTAATGCAGAGCAAATATTTTATAGCTAAGGCAGAAAGAGTTTTCTTTGTTGGTATCTGATGAGAACTAAAGCATGTCCCAAAATTAGTAGGATTTTTCTCAGGACTCTGAGCAGCTCTCTGGAGAGGTGCAAATGTAATCCTGGTTTAGAAATTATTTGCAACAGTAATGAAGCCAATGAACTTGGAAGATGAAAAGAGATTCACTTCTAAAGAATTACAGTGGACTTTGTCAATTTATTAAATTATATAAATCCAATCTATTTAAGTCTAGTGGCAAAAGCTTCTTTTTATGTGATTGTCTTGGAAAATCCTCATTTAGAACACCTTGACATATTAGGTTATGGAAGTATTTCTTTCAGCCTTAGGGAAATTTTAAACATGAGTTTCTTTTAGTGGAATATAGATTTTTATTAAGGGCAAGTAAATGTTCCTGTTAATTTTCTAGTAAAATGCACAGATCAAATCACCTGGGCACTAGTAATCAGAGATTCACCTCAGTCGTAACCCTAAAGTTGTCTCATGAAAAAAGAATGAGAGGCTGAGCACGGTGACTCACGCGTGTAATCCCAGTACTTTGGGAGGCCGAGGCGGGTGGATCATGAGCTCAGGAGATAGAGACCATCCTGGCCAACATGGTGAAACCTTGTCTCTACTGAAAATACAAAAATTAGCCAGGTGTGACAGTGTGCACTTGAGTCCCAGCCACTCAGGAGGCTGAGGCAGGAGAATTGCTTGAACCTGGGAGGTGGAGGCTGAGTGAGCCGAGATCGCGCCACTGCACTCCAGCCTGGGCAACAGAGCGAGACTCTGTCTTAAAAAAAAGAAAAAGAAAAAGAAAAAGAAAAAGAATGAGAAAGGGGGCAGGAGACAAAAGTTTTACAATCTTTAATATCACTTTGCAGATGATTATTAACTCAAAATATTTTTAGCTCAGTTCTTCATAATCAGAGCTCATCAAACTATTGACTACATTCAAGAGGTAAGCAATTAAAAGGAAGAAGTCAACATAGTGAGTTAAATTTACCTAATCTCAGTGATTATTCTGGCCCATGTTATTAGCTTGTGTGACTTCCTGGGATGAAACTTTTGGATTCAACAGTCACATAATTATTGATTTGGTGGACATTTTTAAATAAATGTATTTTCTAACAAACTTAAAATATAGATAGGATCAATATCAAGTGATAGTATTGAAAGATGTTGTCCTCGAAAGAAAATTCTTAGGTAAAAAAGTGATAATTCAATAACTTAATTTGACCTTTAAAAATTGTATTTCAATAAATGGTTAAGGTTTTAAACAAGAAATCTTTTTTTTACATGATTTGAAATTTAAAACTAAAACATGATAAGAAGGACTGATATAAAGTAACAATACACAAAATTTTCACAATTACTAAACTACCATAAAGTCGTTTTAGAGATGTTGACATTTATATAGTTTGCTTACAGTGACTGTAATCTATTCAGAAGGTCCGATGGATGGGTCTTTAACTGGCAGGTGGTTTCGAGAGAATGATACAGGGAAATTGCATTATTTGCTTCTTCATGCGAAATCCAAGAATCCTTCCTCTGACTTATCTACCTATTTAAATAGTTTGCTTAATGAAGAGTTGTTCCAGGACCATCACTAGCTAGATCTTGAGGCCAGTTGAGGCTTGGGGAAAGAAAGAACCTTTTCTATTGATGTCCAATTAGCTTGGGGTCTGTTTGATTTACATGGAGTTAAAGTGTAGGCTCATTTACTCTTTTTTCTTTAATTTATTGTTTAAATGTCATTTTTTAAAATTAGGAAAGTAATATATACTCACTATTAATAGTGAAAAATGAAGCAATGATGCATGAAGGGAGAGGTTTTTTTCTCCCATTCCACTGCTTTCCCATCCTAATCAATGTTATTGGCATCAAACATAGCTATTATTCCACAACTTTCTGCTTTTTCATGCAACTTTATGCAAAAGTACATCAAAAAATGTACATGCTTTGTTGATGGTGTTTTCATAAAAATGAATCACATTAAATATATTACTTGGAAATTTTATTTCTCATTTAACAGTGCAAATAGACCTCTCAAGACAATTGATATATTGTTTCTGTATCAGAAACACCGGGATAACTTGATAAAACACAGATTACTATGCCCTACCCTCTGAGATTTTGATTCAGAAGGCCTGGTGTAGGCTGGGCGCGGTGGCTCACCCTTGTAGTCCCAGCACTTTGGGGGGCCGAGGCGGGCGGATCACAAGGTCAGGAGATCGAGACCATCCTGGCTAACACGGTGAAAACCCGTCTCTACTAAAAAACCAAAAAATTAGCCAGGCATAGTGGCGGGCGCCTGTAGTCCTAGCTACTCAGGAGGCTGAGGCAGGAGAATGGTGTGAACCTGGGAGGTGGAGCTTGCAGTGAGCCGAGATCATGCCATTGCACTCCAGCCTGGGCGACACAGCGAGACTCCGTCTCAAAAAAAAAAAAAAAAAAAAAAAAATAAGGCCTGATGTAGAGCCAGAGAATAAGCATTTCTAACAACTTTATAGGTGATGCTGTGGCTGCCTATCCAGGGGCCACACCTTGAAAATCACTGGTCTAACCTAGTTTTCTTTCTGATGGCTATCCATTATTGCATGCAATAGATGTGCTGTGATTGTTCCAATCATTTCCTGTTAGTAGTTCTTCATTTTTTCCTTTTGATTTGCCACTATAAAATACTATTGCAACAAACATCTTTGCTCATATAACACAAGGATTTTTATTTTCATAGACTAGGTTCCCTAATGTGAGATTGGTAGGTCAAAGTTGGTAAACATTTACAATTTTAGTATTCACTGCTTAATTAGCCTTCAAAAGTGGTCATTGCAATTCACAAATTATTACACATCAGAGATTATATCTCTGTTCCTTCTTGGTGCTGCATTCTCACTGCATTAGTATTTCTATATTAGATGAATAAAAAATGGCGTCTTATTGTTTTAATTTGCATTCCCATAAGCCATAAAGAGTTTAGGAGAATTCTTGTATTTTTATCAGCCTCTTCAGCCTTTGCCTCTGTCCATTTTTCCCTTCCGCTATTTTTCTTTATCATATTTGTGGAGATCATTTTATTTGATCTTTTATTTTTAAGCTTTTATTTTAGGTTCAGGGGTACACACGCAGGTTTGTTATATAGGTAAACTCATGTCACAGGGATTTGCTGTTGTACAGGTTATTTTGTGACTCAGGTACTAAGCCTAGTACCCAGTAGTTATTTTTTCTTTTCTTCTCCTTCCTCCCACTTACCACCCCCCAGTAGGCCCCAGTATCTGTTGTTTTCTACTATGTGTCCATGTGTTCTCATCATTTAGCTCCCACTTATAAGTAAACATGCAGTATTTGGTTTTCTGTTCCTGAGTTAGTTTGCTAAGGATGATGGCCTCCAGTTCCATTCATGTTCTGCAAAGGACATGAGGAGATCATTTTATACAGGGACTACAAATCCTTTATTTGTATTATTATTAATAAAGGACATGTCAAATCTTTTATCTGACATAAGCATTGAAAACATTGAAAATATTTTTCTAGTCTCTCGTTTCTCTTTTAATATTTCTCATGTTATGTTTGTCATAAAAGATGCTTTTATATAATGAAATATGTCTATACTTTTCATTACAACCTTTAGGTTTTCTATCTTGCTTATGATAATCTAAGATTATACACATATTCTTCCAAAGTTTCTTACAATATTTTAACTATTTTAGATTTTGCATTTAAATCTTCACTTCATCTGGAATTAATTTTGAAGTATTATATGAAATTGGAATACAAGTAGCAGCCATCTCCCCACTTTAGGGAATGGGACATTCTTGCCCTCAGTGTGATTGCTTCCTGGACTTCGGGGTTGGTATGAACATGTGGCAAGTGGTCAGGTGCAGCCTTTCTGGAAGAGGAGCCCAGGCACCTGCTTGCTGATTTCCCTCAGGGAACCAAGACATCTGAGTCATCATTGGTGACCCCAAATACAGTAAGCTCTCTGCCCTGAGGCTGACCTCTAAGCTTGTGACAGACACATAAAAGAATAATTTCTGGCCAATTCTTGGTCCCTAAGAACACCTCAGAAGTGTCCTATGTCCCACCATGCCTCATATCCAAATGTGGTATCACTTAGGGTGTTTGCAGTGAATCAGCCATCTGTGTTCAAGTTGCCCTCTTTTCAGAATACAAACATTACAAAACTAATACATGTTTACACACATTGGCTAAAAAATTAGTAAATAGAGATTAGCAAAAAAAAAAAAAAAAGAGCGAAATGCAGGAAAAGTCACCCATATTTCGACCACCCAGAGACAGACAGTCCTAGCCTCTTGGTGTATAGCTTTTCAGATTTTATAAATAAATCAATAACAGATAAGCAAATGAATACATGAAAAAATTACCAGTTTTGATGCTGTTTTAGATCTGTTCCCTATTTTTGAACCTTTTGTTTGCTTCCAATTTTTTGTTGTTATATATTCAAAGAGATAAACATCATTTTAGTTACATATTTTTGGCAAAGATTTATTATTATTTCTTTAGAATAAATTCCTAGAGGAGTGGTTGTCTGATCAAAGTGTATATTCATATATAAAAGGTTTCCAAATTGCCCTCTCAAAAATTTCTAAAGCTTATATCCCCAAGCCATGTATGAGAAATCCCATCAGTGCATAACTCTGTAGAACAAAGTTAACGTGACCGAGTGCAAACCCATTTTCTCTTTGAAAATAATTTATTCCTTCTATAGTAGACATTTTATTTGTATTATTTGACTGCTGGGGACTGATTTTTTTTTCTTCCTGTGGGCAAAAACCATTTTGATATTTCACACTCAGGAGTATGTTTCACATCAGAGTGAACGACCCCTCCCTTTTCCAGGTCTGGGCATGTGGTTCCTGTGAACACATCAGTGTATTTGATATTCTCATCCTCTAGGGCTAAGCACGTCACCAAGCTGAGTTTTTGTATTAATTTTGGAATTTTACTAGAATGAGAGAAAAGAAGAGTCTCTCTCTCTCTCTCTCTCTCTAAGATTTTGAAAACAACAGAAAAATTTAGAGCAGAAAATGGAAGCAGAAAAAGAAAACTGGGGAGAGGAAGAGAGGGACAGAAAGGGCAAGATAGTTTAGTTGTGTCTGAAGCCCAAACTACTGCTGGACTTCCAATCACTTCCATTGGTGAGTATACTCCTTCTCTTTGCTTTTTATGTTAAAGGTACAAATTCAGATGTTTGTTTTTTAATTTTATAATCATTCAGTCTCTGGAATGTACTGTTAAGCTTTTAAAGTAAAATAACTACTTGTTAGTCATCACAAATATTTGGAACCAAATGAACACGTTTGCCATTTTCTTAGCATTTTCCATTACAAAATGATTACTATTGTATTACAAAAAGCTTCACACAAGAGTAGATTGTCTCCTTGAGAAAGAAGGAGAACAGACATAAGAGAAAACTTTCATTTTTTATACCTTGCCCACCTTTGAGCCTTGGTGATTGTATTAGCAATCTAATGGTGACAAGCGATTTGGGTTCCTTGATCACCTCATTAATCACATTAATGATGTCAGACACCAAAAGGAAGGTAGAGAAATCACTTTCCTTATTGTTTTATGTCTTTTTATTAGGGCCCCCCATCAAGGAGTTTTAAAGACATTGACAGGGAAAACAAATAGGCAGTTGATATTAATTTCACTGAAAGTAATAATGAAGCAACCAGATTTACAGCAAGGTAGCAGTAACCTGGTGGGACCTCAAATAGCAAGGTGTTGGAATTCAAGTTACTTTTCGCTTAAATAAAATTAATTTAATCCAGGAGTAGTGACAGCAGGTAGAGGTTGGGGAGGAAACAGATTGTGTTTTAATTTTCAATGTTTAAATTACTTTTCAGGGAAACAACAGGTTGGAGAACAGGATCATTGTTTGAAAAGATGAGCATTAACTCTGGAATTTATGCTTATTTGCACAACTCATTCTTAGGCTTGATGGGGCTCCAAAATTTATTATTGCACTTAATATGAAAAGAGGAACACCTCTCTTTTGGGAATGACCCAAGATTACAGTCAGGGACAAGAGTAACTGCTACAGGTCAATGTTGAAGAGAAGTTGAAAACCATACTGCAACACAGCCCATTTTTCTTTTCTTTCTTTTTAAAGATAATTTCAACTTTTATTTGAAATTCATGGGGTACAAATGCAGATTTACTACATGGTTATGATGCTGAAGTTTGGGGTATGATTGATCCTGTTACCCAGGTACTGGTTATAGTACCCAACAATTAGTTTTCAGCCTCTCCTCCACTCCCTCTCTGTTCCCTCTAGTAGTCCCTAGTGTCTATCATTGCCCTCTTTATGTCCATGAGTACTCAGTGGTAAGCTCCCATTTATCAGTGAGAACATGCAGTATTCAGTTTTCTGTTCCTGTGTTTATATGCTTAGGATAATGGCTTTCAGCTGCATCCATGTTGCTGCAAGGATGTGATTTCATTCTTTTTTATGGCTGCATGGTATTCCATAGTGTATACACACCACAGTTTCTTTATCCAACACACTGTTGATGAGTGTCTAGGTTGATTCCATGTCTTTGCTTCGTGAATAGTGCTGTATTGAACATATGACAGAACATCTTTCTGATAGCCATCAAGAAATTTGAGCTTCAGGTATGTGTGGTTGATGAGATATAGATTTGGTTAATTTGATTAAAGAAGGATGAGCGCAAGAGTGCTAAAACATATATCAGTATAACATTCAATTAAATGCTGGGAGCCAGTTGTCAACAACATATATGATTCTACTGAAAAATGTAAAAATATATGACATGTACTTTTGATTTTATTCACTCTACATAGACAGCAATCAAGGACACTGGAGGTATTTTAACCTCTTATTAATTACAAAGATCAGATTTTGGCTTAATTGGGTTTTGTATCTTATACCAAGAGACTGTACATAATACATGCCAAGTACTGCACCAGGCTCAGAAAACCACGCCAGTATTGAACAAACACAATTTTCCTTTAATTTTTCTTCCTTAGAAAGCCACTGTATACTTCATTCATTCATTCCTTAACAAATATTCTAGACAGTCTTGTAGAAAATAGGACCCTAATGATGCCGAGACCAGTTCAGTCGGGGAGACCCTAACCCAGCAGTGCTAGAGGAATTAAAGACACACACACAGAAATATAGAGGTGTGAAGTTGGAAATCAGGGGTCTCACAGCTTTCAGAGCTAAGAGCCCCAAACAGAGATTTACCCACATATTTATTAACAGCAAGCCAGTCATTAGCATTGTTTCTATAGATATTTGATTAACTAAAAGTATCCCTTTTGGGAAACGAAGGGATGGGCCGAATTAAAGGAATAGGTTGGGCTACTAAACTGCAGCAGGAGCATGTCCTTAAGTCACAGATCACTCATGCTGTTGTTTGTGGCTTAAGAATGCCTTTAAGCGGTTTTCCACCCTGGGCGGGCCAGGTGTTCCTTGCCCTCATTCCTGTAAACCCACAACCTTCCAGCTTGGGCGTTAGGGCCATTATGAATGTGTTACAGTGCTGCAGAGATTTTGTTTATGGCCAGTTTTGGGGCCAGTTCATGGCCAGATTTTGGGGGGCCTGCTCCCAACAAATGATAAATATGATAATCATGTTTCCTATCCTTTTGAAATTTATATACTTGTAGGGACTAAAACACAGTAAGCAGGTAAATGAGATATTTTCTGATGCAGATAAGAACCATGAGAAACACAAAGAGTTGACTAAGGAATGAAGTTGTGTAAAGTATAAAAGAAACATAAAGAGTTGACTAAAGTATGAAGTTGTACAAAGTTAAGGAACATGTTTTTGAACAAGTAAGATTTGTACTGAAGCCCAAATAAGAAGGAGTTACCTCTGTAGAGACTGGAAGAGAAGAAAGAGAAAAAAGATTATTTCATGTAGAGGAAAGTGAGTGCAAAGTTAGAATAAACTTTGAAATTTTGAAGGAACGGTGTCAGGATATGAGGCTTGAGAGAGAGGCATGTGCAATCAATGCAGAGCCTTTTAGAAAATGGAAAGAAGATTATACTTTATTCTCTATTCACAGCATAATTTATCGTTTTCAGGATAGTCCTCTTTTTTTAAAATGAAAATAATATTACAAAACAAAGAGCTCAATGTTATTTCTTTAAGTGTGGTGTCAGGTTACATTTTCAACTAAGTAAATTAGGAAAATCCATGTACTTGATACATCACAGGTCCCACCTATTGTGAGTTAATCTCGTTACATCCTATTCCACATCACAGAGGTAACATGCCACTGTAGATGGTTATACGACTTAATCATCAATTAATAGCCAAAAGTTGTTTACATTGATTGATATTAGATATCTCCTTCAGACTTTAAACCATCTATCAAAAGTCACTTAAGACAGGCATAAGGTGGCTAATTCAAGAAACTTTGGGATAACTTTCTGCTTCATTACAGTTTGGGAATTAAATTTTGGATTCTGAAAATTTTTGAAAAAATTTTCAAAATTATTTTTATTTTCATACTTCACCTCAGGGTTCTTTCCTGTTTTCAGATGCTTCTGGAATAAGAGATTCGAGATCCCTTCCAAAGAGTCTGCAAAAAAGCAGCCCAGATACTCTTTTCTTTCTGAATGCCAGGTTTTCCATCATCTAATTCCAGTCTAGATCTCGTGCTTCTGTACCATGAATAAATCACTAGTTTTAACATCTTAGACATCCTTCAAAAGGATAGATTGCTTCTGGAAGAAACAACAAATCAAGGTACTTTGTAATGCTTCCTCAGATGCTTAGTTTGGGGAAGTCAAGACGTAACAGTTGGTAACATGTTCTTTTGTTGTTGTTGTTACTACAACAGGCAGGAACCATGTTTTACTGTATTCTGTATCCCTGTATCTTTGTGTCTTAGTATGGTGTGGCACATAACCTTGCAATCACTGGTGCAAATTAGGAGTTTTTTCTCCCAGCTGTAATTAAGTGTAATTGATAAAATTGTATGTATTTAAGGTGTACCACATGATGTTTTGGCATAGCTATACATTGTGAAATGATTGTGATACCACAATCAAGTTAATTAACATGTCCATCACTCAATATTTCTTTTGAGAGAACATTTAAGATCTACTCTCCCAGCAAATTTCAAGTATACAATATAGGATTCTTAGCTATAGTAACCATGCTGTACATTAGACTCCAGAATTTATTCATACTGTATAACTAAAACTTTGTACTCTTTGATCAACATGTCCCCATTTTCCTCATCACCCCTTCCACATCCCCTGGAAACCACCATTCTACTATTTCTATGAGTTTGATTTTCTTTTTTATATTCTACATATAAGCAAGATCATGCAGTATTTGCCTTTCTGTGTTTGGCTTATTTCATTTAGCATTGTGTCCTCCAGGTGCAATAGACAGCAATACAATAAAAGTAGGGGACTTAAGTACCCCACTTTCAACAATGAATAACATGGGAAACAAGGGAATCAATAAGGATCAGTGGAATTGAACAACAGTATAGACCAAATGGTCAGTCATGACAGACATATACAGAACATTCTATCCAACAGCAGCAGAATACACATTCTTTTAAAATGTGCATAGAGAGGGCGGTTCCAAGATGGCCGAATAGGAACAGCTCGTCTACAGCTCCCAGTGTGAGCGATGCAGAAGATGGGTGATTTCTGCATTTCTAACTGAGGTACTGGGTTCATCTCACTGGGGATTGTCAAACAGTGGGTGCAGGACAGTGGGTGCAGTGCACCGAGCATGAGCTGAAGCAGGGCGAGGCATCGCCTCACCCGGGAAGCTCAAGGGGTCAGGGAATTCCCTTTCCTAGCAACGGAAAGGGGTGACAGACGGCACCTGGAAAATCGGGTCACTCCCACCTTAATACTGCGCTTTTCTGACAGTCTCAGCAAACAGCACACCAGGAGATTTTATCCTGCGCATGGCTCGGACAGTCCTGTGCCCATGGAGCCTTGCTCATTGCTAGCACAGCAGTCTGAGATCAAACGGCAAGGTAGCAGCGAGGCTGGGGGAGGGGTGCCCGCCATTGCTGAGGCTTGAGCAGGTAAACAAAACGGCCGGGAAGCTTGAACTGGGTGGAGCCCACTGCAGCTCAAGGAGGCCTGCCTGCCTCTGTAGACTCCACTTCTGGGGGCAGGGCATAGCCAAACAAAAGGCAGCAGAAACCTCTGCAGACTTAAATGTCCCTGTCTGACAGCTTGGAAGACAGTAGTGGTTCTCCCAGCATGCAGCTGGAGATCTGAGAATGGACAGACTGCCTCCTCAAGTGGGTCCCTGACCCCTGAGTAGCCTAACTGGGAGGCACTCCCCAGTAGGGGCAGACTGACACCTCACACAGCCAGGTATCCCTCTGAGACAAAACTTCCAGAGGAACAATCAGGCAGCAACATTTGCTGTTCACCAATATTTGCTGTACTGCAGCCTCCACTGCTGACACCCAGGCAAATAGGGTCTGGAGTGGACCTCTGGCAAACTCCAACAAACCTGAAGCTGAGAGTCCTGACTGTTAGAAGGAAAACTAACAAACAGAAAGGACATCCACAACAAAACCCCATCTGTACGTCACCATCATCAAAGACCAAAGGTAGATAAAACCACAAAGATGGGGAAAAAACAGAGGAGAAAAACTGAAAATTCTAAAAATCAGAGCGCCTCTCCTCCTCCAAAGGAACGCAGCTCCTCACCAGCAATGGAACAAAGCAGGATGGAGAATAACTTTGACGAGTTGAGAGAAGGATTCAGATGATCAAACTTCTCCGAGCTAAAGGAGGAAGTTCGAACCCATGGCAAAGAAGTTAAAAACCTTGAAAAAAGATTAGACGAATGGCTAACTAGAATAACCAATGCAGAAAAGTCCTTAAAGGACCTGATGGAGCCGAAAACCAAGGCATGAGAACTACGTGATGAATGCACAAGCTTCAGTAGCCGATTCGATCAACTGGAAGAAAGAGTATCAGTGATGGAAGATCAAATGAATGAAATGAAGCAAGAAGAGAAGTTTAGAGAAAAAAGAATAAAAAGAAATGAATAAAGCCTCCAAGAAACATGGTACTATGTGAAAAGACCAAATCTACGTCTGAATGGTGTACCTGAAAGTGATGGGGAGAATGGAACCAAGCTGGAAAACACTCTGCAGGATATTATCCAGGAGAACTTCCCCAGCCTAGCAAGGCAGGCCAACATTCAAATTCAGGAAATACAGAGAATGCCACAAAGATATTCCATGAGAAGAGCAACTCCAAGACACTTAACTGTCAGATTTACCAAAGTTGAAATGAAGGAAAAAATGTTAAGGGCAGCCAGAGAGAAAGGTCAGGTTACCCACAAAGGGAAGCGCATCAGACTAACAACTGATCTCTCGGCAGAAACTCTACAAGCCACAGGAGAGTGGGGGCCAATATTCAACATTCTTAAAGAAAAGAATTTTCAACCCAGAATTTCATATCCAGCCAAACTAAGCTTCATAAGTGAAGGAGAAATAAAATACTTTACAGACAAGCAAATGCTGAGAGATTTTGTCACCACCAGGCCTGCCCTAAAAGAGCTCCTGAAGGAAGCACTAAACATGGAAAGGAACAACTGGTACTAGCTACTGCAAAAACATGTCAAATTGTGAAGACCATCAAGGCTAGGAAGAAACTGCATCAACTAATGAGCAAAATAACCAGCTAACATCATAATGACAGGATCATATTCACACATAACAATATTAACCTTAAATGAATTGGGTTAAATGCTCCAATTAAAAGACACAGACTGGCAAATTGGATAAAGAGTCAAGTCCCATCAGTGTGCTGTATTCAGGAAACCCGTCTTACCTGCAGAGACACACATAGGCTCAAAATAAAGGGATGGAGGAAGATCTACCAAGGAAATGGAAAACAAAAAAAGGCAGAGGTTGCAATCCTAGTCTCTGATAAAACAGATTTTAAACCAACAAAGATCAAAAGAGACAAAGAAGGCCATTACACAATGGTAAAGGGATCAATTCAACAAGAAGAGCTAACTATCCTAAATATATATGCATCCAATACAGGGGCACCCAGATTCATAAAGCAAGTCCTTAGAGACCTACAAAGAGACTTAGACTCCCACACAATAATAATGGGAGACTTTAACACCCCACTGTCAACATTACATAGATCAACGAGACAGAAAGTTAATAAGGGTATCCAGGAATTGAACTCAGCTCTGCACCAAGCAGACCTAATAGACATCTACAGAACTCTCCACCCCAAATCAACCGAATATACGTTCTTCTCAGCACCACACCGCACTTATTCCAAAATTGACCACGTAGTTGGAAGTAAAGCAATCCTCAGCAAATGTAAAAGAACAGAAATGATAACAAACTGTCTCTCAGACCACAGTGCAATCAAACTAGAACTCAGGATTAAGAAACTCACTCAAAACCACTCAACTGCAAGGAAACTGAACAACCTGCTCCTGAATGACTACTGGGTACATAACAAAATGAAGCCACAAATAAAGATGTTCTTTGAAACCAACAATAACAAAGACACAACATACCAGAATCTCTGGGACACATTTAAAGCAATGTGTAGAGGGAAATTTATAGCACTAAATGCCCACAAGAGAAAGCAGGAAAGATCTAAAATTGACACCCTAACATCACAATTAAAAGAAGTAGAGAAGCAAGAGCAAACACATTCAAAAGCTAGCAGAAAGCTAGAAATAACTAAGATCAGAGCAGAACTGAAGGAGATAGAGACACAAAAATCCCTTTAAAAAATCAATGAATCCAGGAGCTGCTTTTTTGAAAAGATCAACAAAACTGATAGACCACTAGCAAGACTAATAAAGAAGAAAAGAGAGAAGAATCAAATAGACACAATAAAAAATGATAAAGGGGATATCACCATCGATCCCACAGAAATACAAACTACCATCAGAGAATACTATAAACACCTCTACGCAAATAAGCTAGAAAATCTGGAAGAAATGGATAAATTCCTGGACACATACACCCTCCCAAGACTAAACCAGGAAAAAGTTGAATCTCTGAATAGACCAATAACAGGCTCTGAAATTGAGGCAATAATTAATAGCTTACCAACCAAAAAAAGTCCGGGACCAGATGGATTCACAGCCGAATTCTATCAGAGGTACAGAGAGGAGCTGGTACCATTCCTTCTGAAACTATTCCAATCAATAGAAAAAGAAGGACTCCTCGCTAACTCATTGAGGCCAGCATCATCCCGATACCAAAGCCTGCCAGAGACACAACAAAAACAGAGAATTTTAGACCAACATCTCTGATGAACATCAATGGAAAACTCATCAGTAAAATACTGGCAAACCGAATCCAGCAGCACATCAAAAAGCTTATCCACCAAGATCAAGTGGGCTTCATCCCTGGGATGCAAGGCTGGTTCAACATACGCAAATCAATAAATGTAATCCAGCATATAAACAGAACCCACGACAAAATCCACATTATTATCTCAAGAGATGCAGAAAAGATCTTTGACAAAATTCAACAGCGCTTCCTGCTAAAAACTCTCAATAAATTAGGTATTGATGGGAAGTATCTCAAAATAATAAGAGCCATTTATGACAAATCCACAGCCAGTATCATACTGAATGGGCAAAAACTGGAAGCATTCCCTTTGAAAACTGGCACAAGACAGGGATGCCCTCTCTCACCACTCCTATTCAACATAGTGTTGGAAGTTCTGGCCAGGACAATCAGGTAGGAGAAGGAAATAAAGGGTATTTGATTAGGAAAGGAGGAAGTCAAATTGTCCCTGTTTGCAGATGACATGATTGTATATCTAGAAAACCCCATCGTCTCAGCCCAAAATCTCCTTAAGCTAATAAGCAACTTCAGCAAAGTCTCAGGATACAAAATCAATGTGTAAAAATCACAAGCATTCCTATACACCAGTAACAGATAGAGAGCCAAATCATGAGTGAATTCTCATTCACAATTGCTTCAAAGAGAATAAAATACCAGGAATCCAACTTACAAGGGACGTGAAGGACCTCTTCAAGGAGAACTACAAACTACTGCTCAATGAAATAAAAGAGGTTACAAACAAATGGAACAACATTCCATGCTCATGGGTAGCAAGAATCAATATTGTGAAAATGGCCATACTGCCCAAGTTAATTTATAGATTCAATGCCATCCCCATCAAGCTACCAATGACTTTCTTCACAGAATTGGAAAAAACTACTTTAAAGTTTATATGGAACCAAAAAAGAGCCCACATTGCCAAGACAATCCTAAGCCAAAAGAACAAAGCTGGAGGCATCACGCTACCTGACTTCAAACTACACTACAAGGCTACAATAACCAAAACAGCATGGTACTGGTACCAAAACAGAAATATAGACCAATGGAACAGAACAGAGCCCTCAGAAATAATACCACACATCTGCAACTATCTGATCTTTGACAAACCTGATAAAAACAAGAAATGGGTAGAAGATTGCCTATTTAATAAATGGTGCTGGGAAGACTGGCTAGCCATATGTAGAAAGCCGAAACTGGATCCCTTCCTTACATCTTATACAAAAATTAATTCAAGATGGATTAAAGACTTAAATGTGAGACCTAAAACCATAAAAACCCTAGAAGAAAACCTAGGCAATACCATTTAGGAGATGGGCAAGGACTTCATGACTAAAACACCAAAAGCAATGGCAACAAAAGCCAAAATTGACAAATGGGATCTAATTAAACTAAAGAGCTTTTGCACAGCAAAAGAAACTACCATCAGAGTGAACAGGCAACCTACAGAATGGGAGAAAATTTTTGCAATCTACTCATCTGACAAAGGGCTAATATCCAGAATCTACAAAGAACTCAAACAAATTTACAAGAAAAAAACAAACAACCCCATCAACAAGTGGGCAAAGGATATGGACAGACCCTTCTCAAAAGAAGACATTTATGCAGCCAGAAGACACATGAGAAAAATGCTGATCATCACTGGCCATCAGAGAAATGCAAATCAAAACCACAATGAGATACCATCTCACACCAGTTAGAATGGCAATCATTAAAAAGTCAGGAAACAACAGGTGCTGGAGAGGATGTGGAGAAATAGGAACAATTTTACACTGTTGGTGGGACTGTAAACAAGTTCAACCATTTTGGAAGTGAGTGTGGTGATTCCTCAGGGATCTAGAACTAGAAATACCTTTTGACCCAGCCATCCCATTACTGGGTATATACCCAAAAGAATATAAATCATGCTGTTATAAAGACATGCACACGTATGTTTACTGTGACACTATTCACAATTGTAAAGACTTGGAACCAACCCAAATGTCCAACAATGATAGACTGGATTAAGAAAATGTGGCACATATACACCATGGAATACTATGCAGCCATAAAAAATGATGAGTTCATGTCCTTTGTAGGGACACGGATGAAGCTTGAAACCACCATTCTCAGCAAACTATTGCAAGGACAAAAAACCAAACACCGCATCTTCTCACTCATCGGTGGGAATTGAACAATGAGAACACTTGGACACAGGAAGCAGAACATCACACACCGGGGCCTGTTGTCAGGTGGTGGGAGGGTGGAGGGATAGCATTAGGAGATACACCTAATGTAAATGACGAGTTAATGGGTGCAGCACACCAACATGGCACATGTATACATATATAACAAACCTGCACGTTGTGCACATATACCCTAAAACTTAAAATATAATAAAAATAAATAAATAAATAAATAAATAAATAAATAAATAAAAAATGTGCATAGAATATTTTCTGGGATAGCTCATATGTTAGGTGACAAAACAACTCTTAATAAGTTCAAGCAATGGAAGAATATCAAATAATTTTTCTGACCACATAGTGTCTAAAATCAGAAATCAATACCAGGAGGAAAATTAGAAAATTCACAAATATGTAGACAACAAACAATATACTCCTAAACAACAAATGTGTCAAATTAAAAGAATCAAAAGGGAAATTAAAAAATATCTTGAGACAAAGGTAAATAAAAACACAATATACCAAAACTTATTGGATGCAGTGAAAGCAGTTATAAGAGGGATTTTATAGTGGTAAATTACTACGATAAAATAGGAAGGATCCCAAATAAACAAACTAACTTTGCACCTAAAGTAACTAGAAAAAGAAGCGTCAAACTAAGTTAGCAGAAGGAAGGAAATATTTATCGGAGCAGAAATAAGTAAAACAGATACCAAAAATGTTTAGTGAAACTAAGAGTTGGTTTTTTTGAAAAGATAAACAAAATTAACAAACCTTTAGCTAGATTAAATTTTAAAAAAACAGAGAAGACTCAAATAAGAAATGAAAGTGAAGACATTATAATTGATAACCACAGAAATACAAAGGATTATGAGATTGCTCTGAGCAATTGTACACCAACAAATTGGATAACCTAGAAGAAATGGATAACTGCCTTGAAACATACAACCTACCAAGACTGAATCATGAAAAAATACAAAATCTGAACAGGTTAATAACAAGCAAAGGGATTGTATCAGTAATCAAAAACTTCCCCCGCCCCCCCAAAAAAAGAAAAGCCCAGGACTTGATGGCTTCCCTGAAGAATTCTACCAGACATTGAAAGAAGAGTTAGCCAATTTATCTTAATGTGTTCCAAATATTAAAGAGGAGGAAATACTTTCCACCTCCTTTTACCAAAAACACTACCTTGATACCAAAGGCAGACAAGGATGCTACAAGAAAAGAAAATTACGACTAATATTTCTGATGAGCATAGCTGCAAAAATCGTCAACAAAGTATCAGCAAACAGAATTCAACTTCACACTGAAGTGATGATTTACATCGTGTAATGTCAGAATATGAGTACTCAAGGGTAATGAGTTTTATTTCTTTTGTTGTCATCGTTTGAAGTAATGCAAAAACTAGTTGGTGTTGGCTGCCTAGCTTGAAATGTCCTCCCCATGAGAAGATTTTGATTGTTTAAATTATTTGATTGGTTGGTAGTGCATTTATTATAAAACGTGTATAAGTGATTGGCTCTGCCTTTATTCCAGGAAGTAGCAGTTGGCTCTAAATGAAATTTTTGGCTAATGACGTAAAACTCCATAGAAATCTTCACTGGTCCCTTTTACAGAGCCTTTAGTGTCAGTCAATGTAGTCTTATCTTAAAGCCCATGCTGGGAAGATGATTTGCCCTGGAAACCTGACTGCTACCCATTGGTTTCTAAGTCCACTTCGACTAATATTCATATAACAGGAGCATAAATGTAGAGCTATGTGCAAAAACGTTTTTACCTCTCTGAGAGGCTGGGACTTAGGGGGACTAGGTGCTGACAGCAGACAGAGTCTGTACTTGAATATCCATTACTCACTGTGAATGTTGACTGAATCATGCTGGCATGTGGGAGGGGAACCTATGATATTAATGCACGGAATTGTACCTTGATAATTCCCTTTGAAGGGAAACCTGACATATGGAAACCCTTGCTACATACTTTGTTCAAGAAGTAATACCCAGGCTGATAGAAAGGCTAATTTTACCAGTAGAAGCAGATCGTCTCTCTGTTGCCTAAGCTAGCAGCTTAGGAAAACCATGTTACATCCTTAACACGCTGAGGCTGTTTAAGTAATCTTTACCTAATTGTATTTATGGTTAGAGGTGGAGAGACAGAAAAGGCAAAGGCAACAGTCCAATTCTCTAATCTCCAATTTGAACACATAGGTATGTGGCTGGTAATTTAAGAAATAATTCTATCATTGTAGTATCTGAGATCTTATACTAGGAGGAACCATGAAGTAGAGTTGGTTCTAGATGGGTAATGGCAGTATGTGTTTTACTTTCTTTTGCTTATCTTTCCTTCCCTTGCATTTTTCCAGATATGAGCATGAATTACATTTCAAATAAGAAAGGCATATTTAAAATTATATTCAGCATTTTCTGGCAACAAATTTCAGCTACTGTCTTTTACTCTCTTTCCTTTTCCAAAGGATTGAGTCCAGGCAGAATGCAAAGATTGCGAGACCTTATCTACTCATTTGAAAACATTCTTGAGATCCATCACAAGTAGCAGCTGTTATAAGAACTTTCTACTCTTTTGAACACCGAATCCACCGTGATAAACTTCATTTATCCTCCTTTTGTGAACACTACAGATTCATCTATCCCTTGTAGTGTGATTTGCTATCTTTTTTCCTGACTCTGGATTGCTGCTTCCAGAGTGCTTGGAAAATGAATTTATTCTATAATGCTTTTTGTCGTGTTTCTCCTTTCTCAAGTTACTGTTCTAACGTATTCTTCGGTGTCTAAAATAACTCTTTACTCAACATAGCTCTTGTCTTTTTCCTTTGTACTTGCCAACCATTTTATATGGGCGATTTGTGTAGGTCTATGCTAAGAGCCTCTTTGAAGAGAAAGTCAATTATGGCTGCTTTGAACTCCCATCAAATCAAAACTTGTTATTCCAAATTCTGCCTGTGATTTCACTTTTACTAAACCATGGACAGTTTTGGCATAGTTATCTTTATCTTTTCCAGTCAATGAAAATTTGGGTTTAAAAGAGTAATCTTTTTTGTTTTCCATTTCTAATGATGCATTTATTTAACTGGTCAAAATTATCACAGTTTTAGAATAACAGATTTGGAGGGGGCCTCAGAGACCATCTGGTTCAACCCTCTCATTTGTCATGTTGAGATAAATGAGCCTCAGAGCTCAAACACATGGTGACTAAACTAAAACTAGAATCCAGAGCTCTGGTCTCCAGGCCCACGTATAGCCTTCCTACTATATCTGGTTTATTTTACTCTCAATGGGAAATGTAGTTTTATTTCCTAATTTTCAAAACAAAGTGAAATAAGGACTGCAATCTTGATTTATCAGGGGGACATTGGTTGCAAACAACAGAACCTGACTTTGGCTGTTTAGGGCAAAAGAGAATTTGCTGAAAGGTTATCAGAGGCTCACTTAATTCTTTAGCACAGGTCTTCAAAACAAGGAGTGATTAGTGAAACTCAGAAGGAGAAACAGCATGTTTATTGAGCAGGATAGCCTTAATGTTCCCTTCAGCTTGACTAAGATTTAGACAGGTTCTTCCTGACTATATACCTTTGAGGTTCCTTTTCTTGGAGTATTTACTTTTAAAAACTTGCAACTATAAATTCTGCCCCTTTAAGATGTAAATCTTTTCCCAGCCTCCTGCCAGTTTTGGAACCCAGGGATGTCTTTCTAATGGACCTGGGAGCTGTCCCTTTGAAATATAACTTAGAAAAAAAGACAGCCTTCTAACTCCCAGTCTCCGTGGGAGAGTAGGAGCTTAACTTCAATAAGAGACAATTAGCAAACACAGATGGACTAATTACATTGGCCAATCTCCCACCTAAAGTCCTCCAGCAGTATCTACTGGCTCACTCAGTGCTTAAAAATTCTCAGGCATTTGTTAAAGTAAGGTTAAGTTCAATCTCTCTCTGCTATGGTGACAGTTTTGAATAAAATCTTCCTTGCCTGTTTAACTTGTCCAAGTGTAACTTTTCTTTGACATCATGATGCCACTAGTAAGAAGGACTAAAATTTCGACCATTTTCAGTACCTTTTCCCTTTCTCAAAATTCAGTTGGAGGGAGGAATTATCTGTTTGCTCTAAGGGAAGGCAGGTCTCTCGATAATCTCACCAGATTTTATCCAGTAATCTAACCCCTTAACAAACCGAGTGCAGTTTGGAAGAGGAAATGAAAAGCTAGACAGCCAAACAAACAAACAAACAAACAAAAAACCTGTTGATTAAAACCTTTGCTGTCATTCTGAGTTTCTAATGAATATATTAGGCCTGGGACTCTTTGGAAGTATATAAAGGAGCTATGTGAGAAGTGCCTAAGATATCATAGCTTTATTTTTTTCCCTTTCCAGTATGACACAACTCTTGGCACGTGAACAATAAATACTCCTTTAGGGTAAGGCAGAGATGGTATAAAGGTTTCATCTAGCATGAAAACCACTACTTATTAATAGTGGTTGCAATGAAATACTGGATTGAGAATTATTCAGAAGTCAAATCTGGGCTCAGTGGAAAAGGTACAGGTAAAGGGTTAGTAGTTGATATTTATACCATGCATGTTAGTCTAAGTCCTCTGAGATTGGATTTAACATGCAAAGTTTTTACTAGGAGAAACACCTTTGAGAGAAGTGGAGTGGGATCTGGGGAAGGTGGGAGAACCATCAGGTTGCAACTCAAGTCTGATCCTCAGTGAAGATGACAGCAAAAGAAGATTGTGGGGAGGTGTGGCAATGCCATTGGGAATCTTCATATTAAAGTTGGCTGTCAGGGGAGTCTCCTGTTTCCCAGGGATGGGCCTGCCTTAAAATCCCTGCCGTGTTCAGTCATTGGCCTCAGCACAAATGCAGACAAGGGTTTCAGAGTATAGCAGCTGAGTCCCTGGCCAGTTAAGCTTCCTGTCATTGAGTTCTGCAGGCAAATTCTCATGAACACCATCCTATGTAACTGTTATCCTGAGTTACGATATTGAAGCCCCCAGTTCAGACTAGATGAACCCCACTGACATTCAAATTAATGGTGGTGGCTCAGGAAACAAATGAATGTCTACTTGTAGAGAGATTGATTAGATACCCTCGTTTATTGAATAGGATATATTCAACAGCAAGTAATGAAAAAAATTAAAACAGTGGCTTTAAACAACAAAACATTGAATTATCTCACATAATAAGAAGCATTTAGGTGAACAATTCAAGATTTGTTCAGTGTCTGAGTGATGTCATCAAGAAGCCAGGCACTTTTCATCCTTTTGTTCTGCCACCCTTGACGTGCTTGTTTTTATCTTGAAATGTAGTAACTAAATGTGTAGCAGCTACACAATGGCTACTAAATTTCCATCTATCACATTTCCATTCAAAAGTATGAAGCAGGACAGTGGCCAGAGCAGTTAGAGAATTACTTCTTTTCTATTGTCTGGGAAGCATGGATTGCTGTTCCAGAAGCCCCCAGCATGTTTCCTCTTATGTTTGATTGGTTTAATATCATTCACATGCCATTAATTCGTGGCAAAGACAATGGAATTAGAAAATAGAAGAATGACTTTTTCCCATCAATGAATTACAAATATAAATATTTATTGCCCCATTCCCGGGATTGGAAGAGGTACCTCCTTGCCTTAAATACGATGTTTTGCTGGCAATCTGATACCTAAACAAGCTAGTGTCGCTATTGGCTAGGGAGAAGGGTGAGAAAGGCAGTTATGCAGGGAATCAATATTGTCAGCTATGACTCCACACCTAGGGAGGTTTTGAGTGTGTAGACTTGTGCAGTGTTAGATCTGAAGAAAAGTCTGGAGCATGGACACTTCCCAAGAAAAACAGGCAGAGATAGAAACTATAAGATGTAAAAAAGAGGGCTTTAAAGGTCTCAGAAAAGCCATGGAAAGGTCAAAAATATTTTTGTCAGGCACATGTTAAAAGGGTTATTGGAATAAGTTTCTGGAAATAAATTTGGCAATGATGTTAAATGCATTAAATTTATATATATATATGTATTATTTTTTTGACTGCCTCAAAAATTCTACTCTCAAGAATATTTACTATGGAAATAACCAGGTAGGCATGCAGGGATTTACACACAAGCATTATCAAAGTATTGTTTATAATTATATAGGCCTGCAAACAAGTAAAAGTTTATGTTTTTTGAAGGACATTTAATGCTTTGAAGGATGATAAATGGTTCTTTGAAAAAAAAAACAGGTTTACAAAAGTACATCCTCAGGGAGAAAAACAGCAACATATTCAGAATTGTTATTTTTACATGTTAGAGTTGCTGTCACTTTTTAATGCTATTTTTATAGTGCTTCTTCCAAAATTTATACAGTACATATGAAATAAATTCTGTGAAAGACCACTTCAGTTTTCCCAGGGTTGAATTTCAATTCAATGTTGATTTTAGATACAGAATCTTGTAGTCAGCCACTGAAGTTTGTTTAACCTTCAATGCGGAATTTAAGTTGCATGTAATGAGAACTCATTTACAGCTCACAGCCTGTAGGTGAGGAAACTGAGGCCATATAGGCTGAGTAACTAGTTCACGTGTTCGTAAGTGGCACCTTCATGTCTCACTTGGAAGACTATTACTAAGCTACTAAAATCTCCCTGTTCATTCTGCCTAACTACTGTTGGTTCTCCATTCAGCAGCTAGACTGAACATTTGAAAACCTAAGTCCTAGAATGAAATACACTCAAACTTCTAGGGTCTTCTCATCACGCTTAGTAACACCCACAACCCTTACCACAGACAAGCTATCTGCCTACCTCATCTTGTACAATGCTCAGTCTGGTCACAATGACTTTCTCATGCTCCTTAGACCTGCCAAGCTTATTCCTCTGGAGGACATAGGTGCTTTTCTGGGAAAAAGTACCTTTGGCTCCCTTTTCTGGGAATACTCTTTTATTAGGTCTTAAAATGGCTCACTTTCCTACCTTCATTCAAGTTTCTGCTCAAATGCTTTCTCCCTGAAGAGGACTTCCCTGCCTACTTTATCACATTGGTCCCCTCTCTCCATCACTCCTCCCTTTTTATTATAGATTCGTATCATTTTTTTATAACATGGATTGCTTTACTCTGTGCTTAGTTGTTTGCCTGTCTTCATTCCTAGAATGTAAGTCCCATAAGGGTAAATATTTTGTCTTGCTCTCTACAGTATCCCGAGTACCTCAAAAGTGACTGGCATATAGTATAAGCTCAATAAAATGTGTTGAATAAATATATCAGTGACAGAGTCCATGTTTTTTGGACCCCAAATAATATGTGCTTTTCATTATACCTTAATCCAAATAATTGTATGGTCATAGATTATTTTAGATATGTATCAGTTCATAGGTTATTAGAATATGCTTTTCATAATTCTTCATTAAAACTAGAACATAAAACCGTTATTTATAAAATAGTTGTGCATATAGCAGAAGGTAAAAATACCTTGAATTATTGATAATTTTATTTTCTGAGTTTATTTCAAGAGAAGAGAACATTTATACTCACCAGAAACTCAGTTTAGCTTATCTATAAAATTTTATTGCAATTTATTTTTGCCTACTGCTTAAGCTCTGCTATGAATTAAAATAGGTAATTAAGTAGTAAACTATTTATAATGTATTTTAGCCATTAGTAAACTGTAAGTATTCAAAGCATCATTAGCATCAAAGTGTATAAGGATGGAAAAGTTTAGCATGCCATTTACAGTAAATTATACAACACTTTAAAGCAAAGCAAGTGTTTCAGTAATGTGTTAATGATTCTTGGGTATAATGTCAAGTGACTGAAATGATGGTAGGTGGGCAATGAGAAATGAGTTTGAAGCTGATGAGTTCTTGATGATGTTATTTCATCATTTGCCCTTTTATTGCTCTTAGTATTCAAAATTCAATTTAAGTTACCTCATTAGATAATTAATAAATATCTCATATCTCAGTGATATATATTCTATTTTCATAATTCCATTTCAAGTCTTAGCTTTAATAAAAATTATAGCCCTGACCAACATCTCCATTTAGACAGGAGGAATAGGCTGTGGTGACTATAGTTAATGATGATGTATTATATATTTCAAATAGCTTAAAGATAGATTTTAAGTGTTCTCACAATAGAGTAATGTGAAGTATTTGAGATGATGGGTATGAACCCTGCCCATAGAAGATGGCTAACTTAATAAATGTGCGTGTTCTGGCTGCTCCATCAACAGGCCGGCCCCATCTCTCTCCCTTGCCATGGGTCTCCCTATTCCCTGAGACACAACGATATGGAAATTACGTCAGTTAATAACCCTACAATGGCCTCTCAGTGTTCAAGTGAAAGAAAGATGTCTCTCACTTTAATTAAAAAACTTAATGATTAAGCTTAGTGAAGAAGTCATGTGTGATGCTCAGACAGGCTGGAAGCTAGACCTCTTGCACCAAATGGTTAACCAAGTTGTGAATGCAAAGGAAGAGTTACTGAAGGAAATTAAAAGGACTACTCCAGTGAACAGTTGAACGCTAAGAAGAGAAAACAGCCTTATTGCTGATATGACAAAAGTTTTCATGGTCTGTATGTAAGATCAAACCAGCCATAACATTCCCTTAACCCAAGGCCTAATCCAGAGCAAAGTTCTAACTCTTCAACTCTATGAAGGCTGAGAGAGGTAAGAAAATGCAGAAGAAATGTTGGAAGCTAGCAGAGGTTAGTTCATGAGGTATAAGAAAAGAAGCCTTCTGTATAACATAAAAGTGCAAGGTAAAGCAGTAAAGGCTGATGTAGAAGCTGCAGGAAGTTATCCAGAAAATCTAGGTAAGATAATTGATGAAGGTGGGTACACTAAATAATATATTTTCCATACAGATAAAACATCCTCATATGGGAAGAAGATAACATGTAGAATTTTCATAGTTAGAAAGGAGAAGTCAGTGCCCAGCTTCAAAGTTTCAAAGAACAAACTTACTCTTTTCTTAGGGGCTAATGCAGCTAGTGAATTTAAGTTGAAGCCAATGCTCATTTACCCCTCTAAAAATCCAATAGCCCTTAATAATCATGCCAACTCAACTCTGCCTGTGCTCTATAAATGAAGCAACAAAGCCTGGATGTTAGCACGTCTGTTAACAACATGGTTTACTAAGTATTTTGAACCCATAATTGAGGCCTACTGCTCAGAAAAAAAAAGATTTTTTTTTCAAATTATTACTGACCATTGACAATGCACCTGGTCACCCATGAGCTCTAATGGAGATACACAAGAAGATTAATGTTGTTTTCATGCCTGCTAACACACATCTATTCTGCAGCCTATGGAGCAAGGAATAATTTTGGCTTTCAAGTCTTATTATTTAAGAAATACATTTTGTACAGCTATGGCTGCCATATAGTGATTCCTCTGATGGGCAAAGTAAATTGAAAATCTTCTGGAAAGGACTCATCGTTCCAGATGTCATTAAGAACATTTATGATTCATGAGAGGAGGTCAAATAGGAGTTTAGAAGAAGCTAATTCCAACTTTCAAAAATGGCTTTGAGGGGTTCAGGACTTCAGTGGAAGAAGTAACTGCAGATGTGGTGGAAATGGCAAAGGAACTAGAATTAGAAGTGGAGTCTGAAGATGCTACTGAATTGCTGCAATCTCATGATAAAATGTGAACTGATGAGGAGTTTCTTCTTGTGGATGAGCAAAGAAAGCGGTTTCTTGAGAAGAAATCTATTCCTGGTGAAGATGCTGTGAACACTATTGAAATGACAACAAAATATTTAGAATATTACATACACTGAGTTGATAAAGCATCAGCAGCATTTGAGAGACTTGGCATCGGTTCTGAAACAAGCTCCACTACAGGTAAAATGCTGTCAAACAGCATCACATGGGACAGAGAGAAATTTTTCATTAAAAGAAGAGTCAATCAATGTGCCAAATTGTATTGCTGTCTTATTTTTAAAAATTGCCACAGCCCCTCCGAACTTTAGCACCTACTACCTGATCAGTTATCAACTGATGACTACTACCTCAGCAGCCATCAACACTGAGGTCAGACCATCCACCCGCAAAAAGATTACACTCACTGAAGGCTCAGATGATTAACATTTTTTTAGCAATAAAGTATTTTTAAGTTAAGTTACATACATTGTTTTGTAGATATGCTAGTCTATACTTAATATTCTACAGTATAGTGTAAACATAACTTTTATATGCACTGGGAAAACAAAAAGTTTGTGTGACTTGCTGTATTGTGATGGCCGGAACTGAACTTGCAATATCTCAGAGGTATGCCTGTATTAATAAAGGCTGCCTGAGAAGACAATTATAGACCTGTTTATCTTTGTTTAATTCAGTATTTCCTATATTTTTGACTATACAAAACCTTATGCAAGTAGGTAGTTACATAGATGTGTATACGTGCATTATTGCGTGATATGTTAGCACTTCTTGGAACAACTGTTTTCCTTAGAAAAAAATTTTGGGAAATGCTGATTGAGAAAGATTAGAAATGTTTGAGACTTCAGCTTCTCATGACATCCAAAATAATTAACTTTCTGGAAATAAAAGTCTTACATTTTCATTTCACTGTGCTGAAGTCAACATGGTATATGCCTTAATGCTGGCCAAAACACTCATTTTAAATTGGGGAAAGATTAAGAACAAAAACTCAAGATCTAAGAAGAGTTTTGAAATTGGAGGCATCAATAGGACACTCTATGGTCAGCATGTTTCAAATGAGAGAAAAAAATCATCTTTTGCAGCCAAAAATTTTAGGTTGTGGTTTTTGTTTTAGTTTCTTACTCGCAGTGGGTTTTGAATTCAGTAGGTTGTCAGCCAGGCTCATATTTGAAGATTATGTAATGATGTCCCAAGGGGAAGTGCTTACCACTTTGTGGTGTCACTCATTTATTCAGCAAGTATTTATTGGATGCTTACACTGTAGTGGCTGCTTGTTATACATTAGTTAGTAAACAAAGCCTAGCCCTCACAAGGCTCACAATCTTGTGGGAAAAACAAGGAATAAGTAACTAAACAGGGTGCACAACATCTAATTAAATGTTGCCAGAGATAAAGCATGTAAGAGATAATGAATTCGTTAATTAGCTAGATTTAGCCATTCCACAAAGTATATATATTTCAAAAGAACATGTTGTACATGATAAATATATACAATTTCTATTTGTCTAAGAGAAAAAAAAAAGAACGAGTTACCAGGTGTTGGGTGGAGAATAAGGGTGTGAGGAGGGGATGTTTCTCTTTAGATTGGGTGACTCTGGAAGGACTCTTGGAGAAGATGGCACTTAGGTTGGGCCCAGAAAGATTAAAAGGAACAATAAGGGATAAGCAGAGAAAAGAGAAAGAAAATTCCAGGCAAACAGTTCAGCACATGCAGAAATCCTAAAGCGGGAAAGATCTGGAGCATCTGAGCAGCTTCTGACTCAGCTCTGTGACTCAGTAACAGTGAGTATACTGTAGAGTGCTGATGGGGAGTACGTGGGCCAAGTAGGCGGAGCCCAGTCTTGCAGAGCCTCACCTTTGACCATAAAAAGAGGTTTAAGTTTTATTTGAAATTCATTTGAATGCTAGTGAAAGCTTTTATTTTTTATCAATATACTTTATTTTCTAGAATAGTTTTAGGTTCACAGCAAAATAATAAAGAATTTTAATTGGGAAATGATGTGATCAGATTTATATTTTTGTATGATCACTGTGGCTACTATTAATTTGGGTACGGTGTGAGTTTAGAAGCAGGGAAGTTAGGCAGGGAGATAATGCAGTTATGCAGAAGAGAATTGATAGTGGCTTTCACAAAGGTAGTGGCAGCAGAGTTGGAGAAGAATGTATGCACTCTATGAATATTTTTCATATGGCAACAATAGATTTGCTGATAAATTTTATGTGCTGTGTGAAGGAATGCACTGGTTCTTATGTTTCTGGTTTAAGAAGCTGGGTGCCTGGAAGGCAATTTAATGTCATAGGGAACGCTAAAGGAGGGACAGATACAGAGGGAGAAGATAGCAGTCTGGAATTGGGTTTTGGAGATTTCTATGGAATAACCTAGTGGAGAAGTGACTATGAAGTTGATGTGAGTCTGGAACTCGGGGGAGAGATAGAGACTGGAGTTTTCCATGTGGGGGAACTTCTACATCGATTACAAAATTCTAGAAGATGTAATACACAGAATCTAATCAAATGTAGGAATGATTTACTACTAAATTTTTGTTCCCTAGAGGCAAGTCCTTCATACATCTCATTTTACTTATATGTCAGATTTCAGAAACTGTATTTCCCTCATTCATATTTTCAAAACCTAAAATTAAGTAAGTCTGATTCTTGACATTTCATGTATATAATCCCAGAAGCAGAGGAAGAGCCAGTTACATGCTACTCGGAGGTGGGCAGTACGCCACCCAGCGGTAAAACCACCCTAAGTAACTCACGGCTGATTATCCCCTAATGGACAGATTCATGGTGGGTGTAACTATGTGAGCCCATTTTTTATTAGGTTTCTAATTCATTTATAAGCAGATGGTGATGACTCAGTAAAATTCAAATACACACCTCATATTTCACTTCTCTTGCATTTTTAGAATGATGACCCTTGGGTTAATCTACATGATAGAGCAGAGATTCATTTTCATAGAAGAACTCGCAAGGAGGGAAAAATGAAAATGTAGCCTGATGAAGACAGCCCTGGTCTAAGACATGCCCTTATCTAAATCTCCTATCTGCTCTTTATGGCTTGGAGGATATCACTTTATCTCATTTATATATATTTTTTCCCTTAACCTTATGGAGCTTAAACAAATATTCAGGGAAAATTTAAACTGAAGTAAGCTTTGAAGTAAGAATGTCCCGAAGTTTCCATTTATTTGGCTTTGTTGTCAATGCTGTAAATACATTTAGCCACTGTTTTTCTAGTTGTCATATGGTTATAGGATCTCAGAGATTAAGTGCTTTCCTGTATATGTGTGGTATTGTTAGATATAAAATATAGACTATTCATTTCATGCATATGTTCTCTTTCTGCTAAAGGAAAAAAAAAGAACAACCTTTACAAAGAGGTTTTCTGCTCTTCACTTTATCGACCGACAAGTAAGCAGTTGTTTTGATTCTGGGATTCTTTCTATTGACATTTCTGTGCCTCTTTCCATTTAATTTTATTTGCCATTATGTCCCACTAAGTAATTAGCTCTGCATTTTAGAAAATTTAGAAGCTAAAGGGAGTGATTTGAAATAGTTGAATATTTTTCTTTTTTTATAATAGTTCAAACTGTGTTAAGATTTATCACAGACTTTTAAAATGTGAGAACCACTTGTGTGTTTGTGTCTGGATGAAAATTATGTCTGAGAGAAAAACAAAATTATCTCTAAGAGACTGAGAAATCGAGATGAGGTAAAAAAATAAAACAAAGCAAAAACAACACCAAAACTGTTGTCTTCCCAACGTATTTATATAAGAATAACTTATAAATATTTATATAGCTTTCAAAGGAGAAATTTATTTGCAGTTATACATTAGGTTTAATTTGTGGACAATCAAGTTCCTCAAGGGTTTCTTCTTATACTAAATTCTCTCACCAGGCAATAACAAGTATGACCTGGATTTCAATTATCAAGTATATGTGACTATTCCAGATTTATATCTCCAGACCAGACCTCCTGGGAGCTGCAGACTCTCTATTCCAAATGCTTACTCAGCATTGCCACTTGGAGGTCTCAATGGTATGGTACTCTCAAAGGTACTTCCCTCACCAAATCTGTTCCTTCCCTAATATTTATCAAAAATATAGGCCTGCTCTGTAATCCAGGCACTATATGAATTACTACAGTACAGCAGAGAACAAGACAGTGTCTGCCTTTATGGGGGTCCAGTGAGCGGAAGCCAGAGGTAGAAATGGAAGTATCTTCATGGATACTTCTTCTTCCATGTCTAATTTATCATCATGTCATGCCATTTTTATATCAGTTCATCTACTTTGTGACTATCTAGCTTAAGCCACAATTTTTATCCACACAATTTTTATCACTTATGTTCTCTAAAGTGTACTTCTCACACCTACTCTGCACTTTTCTAAACCAATTCCTACAAGGGATAGGCAAAGAAGTCTTTCAAAACAGTTTTCTTGCCACATAATATTCTCTCTTAAAATCCTTCAGTGACTTTCCATTGTTCCTATTTTAAAACTATAGTTTTTAACATATCCCTCAGGGTGCCAAATAATCTGGCCTCTGCTGGCCTTTCTAGCCTGACCTGCTGCTCCTCTTTGTCCTTTATCTCTGCACTTCAGCCATATTTGCATTTTTAAATGTATTCAGTGTCTCATAGTGCAGTCTTATTTACCTTTCCTTCCTCATCTCAAATCTCATTTTCTCTATGAACCCATCCTTAACTTCTCAGACAAGATCAAGTTATCATTATATGCATTGAACTTCATAAAACATGCTTCATATATTTGTATAATATATGAGTTAATATCTGTCTTTTCTAATGGTGTACAAGTTTCATAATGGAAGAGATTTCCATCCATTATTTTCAATTTTATACCTTTTACATCTAGAACAATGTCTAGCACACAGCAGATGCACAATAGATAAAATATTGATGCTTCAGGAGTATGTCATATTACACTTATCAGGACCTGTAGCAAATGCAGTCAGTCATATCCCCTCAGCCTATCCTAGGACAATCACACATGGCTTCTGTGTCTCTTTGCCTACTGGTATTATCTAGCTGCAAGAGCATGGCTGCCAAGGAACATGTGGAAGTTCTGTAGAGTTAATTTCCCCTGGAGTGATGTTCAGCCAGTGAGGGATGGGAATCTCAGGGTGTGTTGCACAAAGACTCTCAGAGGGTCCTCAGTAGCATTGACACCCAATTGCCTACAGCAACAACTTGCTCATTTATTCACCCCTTACTAACACATCCCCTCCTCTACTCTCTCACTTTTCTACTTCTTCACAGTACTTCCTGGCATCACCTCCCTGCAAAACCACTTGCACCCACATCATTGTCTCAGAGTTTGTTTATGGAGAAACCCAAACTAAGAAGGAGCTAGAGCATCGCAGAATGTCAGGGGTACTATTCTAGTGGCACTAATCACGTTGTATTCTATTTTTCAAAGTACCACTTACATTAGAGCATGAAAATAAAAATTATCAAAGAAATATTTCAGGACGAGATTTTGATAATAACTAAAAGTTTTTTAGTTAAAAACTTTCAACTAGGCTGGATGCAGTGGCTCATGCCTGTAATCCCAGCACTTTGGGAGGTCGAGGTGGGTGGATTACCTGAGGTCAGGAGTTCAAGACCAGCCTTACCAACATGGTGAACCCTTGTCTCTACTAAAATTGCAAAAATTAGCTGGGCGAGGTGGTGGGTGCCTGTTATCCCAGCTACTCGGGAGGCTGAGGCAGGAGAATCGCTGGAACCCTCGAGGTGGAGGTTGCAGTGAGCCGAGATCATGCCATCGCACTCCAGCCTGGGTGACAGAGCGAGACTCTGTCTGAAGAAAAAAAGACAGGAAAAAACTTTCAACTAGTGTTTATTGAATACTTTCTGTATTTTAGGAGTAGAAGGGAGGAAGGGATGGATGAAAATTATATACCTACTATGTACCCATAAAAATGTAAAAAAAAAAGTATGACTTTGACCTTTTTGAATTTATGCTTCTATTGAACCTAAAACAGTTTAGTATATGATATGAGACTTTCTATTTCGAAGTGCTACTTTTGGCCTAAAAGATGATAACTGCAACTTGAGAGACTCAGAGCCGAAGCTGGTAGAGTTTGTCTCCTTGATGAACTGAACTGTCCATTTTATCCTAAACATTAAGCAGGAATAGATTATCTGGTTTTTTAAAATGTTATTTATTGTGTCTTCCCTCAGGCAAAAATAACATTAAGAATGACACAAAATAGTCTACTTAAGAGATCACTGCCGGAATTCATCAAGGTTTCTGATTCTTCCTACCCTCTTGAGTGTTTTGAATTTTCTTCTCAGTTGTTTTTCAGTCCTCCACTTAATTCAATTCAACTAGTACTTATTGAACAAGAAGTATGTACCAGTATCTGTGCTAGACACTGTAGAAAATTCAGATACCTTTGAAATATGTACAATTTAGTGAGGGATATAGATAATTATTATTACACAACTGTATATTCAAAATAACAATGTTTAAAGAAATGGAAAGAACATGGTTTTGAGGACAAACAGGGAGATCATTCTAGAGAAAGAACATTGCAGGTGGGTATTGAAAGATGTGATGCAGCATTATGAGGTAGTAAGTGAGGTCACATGGTCTCTAGGTGTAGGCGGAAATAGTAAAAGTAAAGCACAAGTAGGAAGGCACAACCAGGAGCAGAGGGGGGTGGCCAGCCAGAACACAAGTGTGCGGCTTGCATAATGGAAGGAGAAAGTCGAAAGTCGGGTAGGAGCCTGGAGTAAACGCTAAATTCATAAGGACTGCCTTTATTCCACAGGCAAAGGAGCAGGAGCACATCAAAGGTATGTGGCAAGGGAATACTAATAGCAAGAATATTTTGATTGTAAATAATAGAAACTTGGTTCCAACTAGCTTGAGCAAAAGGGGAAATGATCTCAACTAGTCCAAACAAAATAGAAACATAGGAGGAGCAGGCATGGCTGGGCTCAGATGCTCAGATGATACTGTGAGGAATCTTTTTCTACCTCTGGGGTCATTTTTTTTCTCTGGCATTTTCATTATTCAGCAGTAAGATGACCATTAGGAGCTCCAGGGTTGTATTCCTAATCACTTTCAGTGGAAAGAGACATTCTATATTTCTTTGCTCCAGGGGAAAGAAAACCAAAATAAAAGTTTTTTGTTTTTTTTTTTAATAAAAAGGCAAAACCCCAAAAACTCCATGATCTTAAGTCTCATTGGCCTTGATTAATTCATATGCCCATTCTGAACCAATTGCGGTGGCCAGGAAGAAGGCCTAGCTACACAATTTGTGGGGCTTAGTGAGTAATGAAAGTGTGAAGTTTCTTGTTCAAAAAGTAAGAAAAGAGTGCTGTTAAAGGTGATTAAATATGAAGTTTCTTTCTTCCATGCTCACATTCAGCTTGTCATGGTGCTTTTTATTTGCTGTTTAATGTCATTCTAAGTAAAGAAAATTTAAATTTTAAATGATTAGCATAGACCTTACCATTTGTCTTTATATATGCAATGCCAGTTTTAAATGACATTTAATTCATATACAAATTCGTCAAAATTACAAAATTTATGTTGTATAAACTTTCTCATGCATATGGATTTTGTTCTTACCAGAAATGTAGAGATGCTGCATCATACTAACTTCACTTCTTGATATGTCCTCATTCTGTCAATATTCTCTAGGTCCCGCTCATTGATGAGTAAGGAAGGACCAAAAGAAAAAGGAACTCTGAGTTTCCCCGTTTTTTCCTTTCCTTCTAGAATGTCGTCATTATCAGCTAAGTGGTTGCCTAACACAGGAATGTTACACTGGAGAAAATGAATATGATAGGGTTCTCTGGTCACCCGTGTTTCTTAGAATGCAATTGCCTTCTTTTCCTATTGAAGGAAATTCTGGCTCAAAAGAAAAATGTGGCTTTCAGGTCCCTCAATTATTCAGTTTTAGATGCAAATGATACCTTCTTGCTTTGAATATCACTGAACTCTAATGTACTGAAATTCTGTATTCATGGGGCCATGCGAATGCTACATGCAAATGTTATGAGTGAATGGGGTAGCATGGAGTGATGGACATTGTGCATATTTACTGTGCTCACATGGAAACCTTATTGTCCCATTGGATTTTACTTAAAAAACACAAGTTCAGAAACAAAATTATTACCTATTTTGAGACAGATGCTGTAACGCATTAAGCCAAGTGTGAGACCCTTCCGACTGCAGGGTCCTATATATTTACATGGCTCACACATTCCCCAATGAAGCTGGCCTTGCAAGGGGACAAGGAGTACTCTGTCTTAGTTTGGATCACTTGCTCACCCCTGGAGCTGTAATTCTCAATCAAAATGGTCTGACTCAGAAAGCTGGAGGGGATGATTCTCCAAGAGGAAGGGAGAATGGATTCTGGGCAAATGCAACAGATGTTCATTATAGGAACAGAAAATCAGGGGGAATTGTGTATTCTCTTTTCCTCATCCACAAAATACAAGGAAGTGTCCAGCCAAAGAATAATTGGAAATTTTTTCCTGCAAAATATCTCTTTATTTCTTGCTTTGCTTCATGGGAAATTCACCTCCGTTAAAAAAGAATAATCTAATCTGTCTGTATCTATTTTCAGAATTGATGCTATCTAGTACTTGTGAATAATGTTAAATAGGTAATCTCCTGATTGTTTGTGAATGGAGATGACCATATCTGTAGTGTAAGACTCCAAAGAAAATTTTCTCCAGAATGTTGGTGATGGTGCTTGGCGGTGTGGAAGGTTGATTCCATGTGCTTGAATTGTTTTATCACATGACTATGTGTACATGTCCTTGTTATGTATCCAAGACCAAGATGCTAGTAAATGCAATCTTCTTATTTGTATTTTTGATAATACAAAAATAATACATGAAACATAGTGCATGCTTATTAAATGTTTCAATAACTGTTGAATGAGTGCCATATTGCATGATTGCTATTCTTTAGTCTTTACTCAGAGGGGTTCTATTTTCTACATTTAAGTAGCAGTGACCACGATAGCTGGATGTGATATTCACTTAGACTTAAAAAATTGCATCATATTGTCATTCTGAATAATTTTCCTGGGTGTCCACTGTCCAGGGCTCGTCTTACAAAAGTACATCTGATGATTTTCCAGGTTTTTGAAAGGAGTTCATTTTGGGAAGGTTGACATATCCCATGGCTCATTCAATGTAAAAGATAATTTAATAAGAAAAGATTGGCCACGTGGCCTGCATGTACTTTTTCACCCCAATGTTTTTGCCTTGATCCTCTTTCTGCCTACCATACTCTTTCCCCAGATATGCAAAAGGCTTGCTACTCATCTGTTTTAGGTCTTTTCTCAAATGTTATCATCTTGGTGAAGCTTCCACTGAACATACTATTTAAAATTGAGCCTCTCTTCCTACCATGGTATTTCTATTCCCCTTTCCTATTTATTTTTCTCTAAGGCACTTGTATCATTTGCCAGATAATGTATTACTTATTAATTTTTATGTGTCTGTCTCTAGATACTAGAATATAAGTCCAATAGATCAAGGACTTTTTCTGTTTTATTTATCTCTGTATCTTGAGTATCGAATAGTTTCTGGCACGTACTATGCTTAGTAAATATTTGTTCCAACTCCATTGAGTTGGAAAAGACCATGGCCCACCATGGAGACTGTGGCAGCCCACAATGGGCCATGGACCACATTTGGAGACATCTGACTGACAAAGCACCAATTTATTGGTATATTAAAAATATTTTTCCAAGGCCCCTTGGATTTGCATCTTTTGACCCTTTCCTTTAGATTTGAGAAATTCTGTGTGTCACTAAAGGTAATCTGAGCAGTTCACATGTTGGTATTTTTCCAGCTGAAAGTACGTTCTTATAAAGGAGATTAGAACTGGATGGCCCAGAACCTGCTGAAAACAAAAATAGATGAAAAGATTGAGTTGTGACAGAATAGAGTATTCATAATCAATTGAAACCAAAACCAAACTTTTCCTTTATAATTCTATTTTGGTTTCAACTTAATAAGTTGAATTTACTTTCTGAATTCAATTTTTTTTCCTTCTAGCATCTCTTCACAGGTCCAGAGTGGTGAAAACTGAAATCTGTTTAATCCTTTAGAGCTAGGCTTATAATAATAAAATTGCCAGAAAAAAGATACCGGTGGGATAGCGAAAGATAGTTCATGAAATGAAACAGCAGGTTGGTTGGAGGAGTGATTTCTGTGAGTAACTAACATGTAAGGAGCATTTGCTATATAGTAAATACCTTAATAGGTGTTATCCATGTTTGTACATGAATCTTGTTAGTTAATTCAAACAATTCTATGCGATTACTATTATTGTTTTCCTTTTACTAATATGAAGCTGAAGCTCATGAAAATTAAATTGTTTACAATCAAACAGCTAGTAACTACTGAATCTGAAATTCAACTCCATGTCTGCTCTTACCCAGAATTTATGCCCTAACCAATATATGCTGGACTGCGTTAGAGAACTTAAATTTTCTAGCAGAATAAAGAAATGGATTTCATTGATTGGTGATTTCTTCAGATAGGTGGTTGAAGCCTCTTATATTTACATTCATTCAGTGCTTTGCACTTTTCAAAATATTTTCATATTACCTCCCTCTGTCTTTTTCTCTGTCTTTTTCTTCATCTCTCTCTCTGTGTGTCTTTGTGTCCCTCTCTCTCTATCTGTCCCCGCCTTATAAATGTATTTATTTTATTTTATTTTTTGCCAGAAGCTACTGTTTGTATGGTTTTTGATGACTGAAAAGACCAGTATATTATTGCCCTCTGAGATATCCTTGGAATGAATGGAATAAATGGATACTTTTCAGGTCTGTCTCTTTTCTCTTGACTGTATATTGGTTGAAATGAGACAACATTATTTTATTAATAAAAATTTGATGGTAATTGGGACAGGAGCTAGGCTATATTAAAATGAAAAATACCTTTTGATATGCAAATGTTTTCTTCCTTAGGAAAATTAATCACATACATATGGTTTCAGGGGAATATTTAAATCACTTCCGGCATTAGTTTTCAAGGACCTTAAAAGCCTTCACATACTTAGTTCTAAAAGCACAGCATTAAACAGCTGAGCAGACCCTCTATGAGCATTTGTTTCAGCTATTTTATTTTGTATTGGGAAACAATGCATAGAAAGTTGACTTGTGCTAAATCACAGTTAGTAAGTGGCTGAGTGAGATTTGAACACAGATATGCTGTTTTTTTTTTTGCTTAAAAATCATTTCTCCAAATCACATGAACATAAAATGCACAAACAATACTTGCAAACCCAAACATAGTTCTACAAAATAGCATGATAGCTGAATTAAATTACTGTATCTAATTCTAAATACTAATGTAATATTTCTCTTATGAGAGCCATAATCCAGAATTTTCCCTAATTTGGATAGTCCGCTATTCTTGTTTTGTTAGAGAAAGTGGAGACTGAGTTTACTGCCTCTACTAATACTGTTGCTGTTGCTACTCCTGCTGCTGTTTTCAAGCAATCCTTTATTGAGTGCCTATGAGAGCAAGGTGCTGTGATGGATACATTATGTGTTTATCAGTGGGGTCAGTCAGGAAACAGATACCACCCTAACTATTTTGAGAAGAAAGGAATTTAATACGGGGGATTAGGTGCTTAGAAAACCACTGGATGGTCTCCAAGAGTGAAGGTCAGGAAAGGCTGTCACTTGTTTTCTATTTGCTGTAGATTTTTAGAGGATCAGGAAATTGCTGCTTTTTCTCATGTTGAGAAAATTTATAAAATGTGTAGCATCAAGGAAGGTGACTCAAGGAGAGAAGGTCAAACGAGTGATTGTCACTGCCAGAGGAAGAGAAATATGCTTCGGCCGCCTTCTGTCTTACAAACTCGCCAAAATTGGTAGAACCTAATCTGTATCCAGAATCCTGTCGGTAAAGGAGCCTGGGAAATCCAGCTCTTAAGCTTCTAGTCTTTGCTATAAAAGGGAAAGTACAGAAAAGGGTGAAAAGGCTTCCAAATCTCAACAGACAACTTACAGCAGATTATTTACTGTCTCATTAAATTCTGTGAGTAAGCATTATAGATGAGGAGACCTGGGACTTAGAAATATTAAGGAACTGTGTTAGTAGCCCTGGCTTGCATAATAGGCAAGCCGAAAATGTTTGGTAAAGCCGAGAGCGATAAAAGATAATGAAATAATTTGTTATTTGGTATTTCTAAAAGAAGCATTAAGGCAGTCCTTGTGGGAAACACCAGGGACTTTACTGAACTTCCTTGCTCTGATTTTATGACTCTATCTCTTTCTATGTTATCTACCTATCTATTTTGAACTATAAAAATAGTGAGGGTGTGACTTCCGGTCACACAGCTGAACAGTGGAAGAAGAAGGCTTTGAAGTCAAAAAGTCTCACTCTGGCACCTAGAATTAACCACCAAGCCAAATCTGTTGTCATCGAGGGTACTGTACTTAACATGATTATTTTTTAATTAGCGTTCACTGTCATATTTTCTTTTGTTTATCTTGTGTCTGCAAAATATACTTTACTTACTGTCACCTGATTCTGAGAGGAAAAGAAAAAGGTTTATTATATTTTAGACATATTGATTCAAGCTATAGAGCAAATAGTCACGTATTTTTCTCCTTGAAGAAATAAAGATCCGAAAGTAAATAGTGTTGACTTTTAGGGTGAAGTGAAACCAAGAAAACACACATGAGAATACGAGAATGAAGGTTTCATACTATAGAAGGAATGGCAGCCACTCATCTATGAAGACAAGAAACGGAGGGGGCTGCATGTTATTATGAAAAAGGTGGCAAGCGTTGCACCAGCAGGCAACACCCTTGGGATCTAATCCCAACTACTTGTGTGGCTTCTAGAAAATTACTTAAACTCTGTGGATACGTTGCACAAATGTGAAAATTGGGGTTAGGTGGTTGCAAAGATTTTTTTCTGCTCTGAAATTCAAATTTTGTGGTTTGTGAAACATTATAATAATATAAAGTTTATGCTTGCTTACCATCAACTGCTGACATTTTTCTTTTGTCTTTGAGATTTTGAAAGTTTAATAGATTTGAAATGAGGCAATTTTGAAGCAACTTATTTAAGCACAGATTTTTCATATTTCTAAGTACATTTCAGACAGGCAAATTTTTCACTTTTAAACATTTCTGTATCTGTTGCATATATTTTTAGTCCCAGCAGACAACTCCCAAGCTATTTAAAGAAAAAGATTTTTACAGATAGTTACTAAATTTGCAAGTTTATAGGGTGCGTTATCAGTTTTAGACCAGAGAAAACTAATTAGAATATAAGTTGGAAAAATAGCTGCGTCTGCTCAATATCTGATTATTTTGAGGTTCAAAGCTGTACTTTTATTGAAATTAAACTGCTTTTGTGTTTTTCTTCATTTCAGTTTTAAAATTGATGGGCTAGAAAACCTAGCCATTTTAACCAACTCCCATTGAAGTGATTAATTCGAGGTATAGCTTATTTTCATCCAAATTGAATTAATGTATTAGAAGAAATGGATCACTCTTTTTTGTCTGATTACTTTTAATTGGTTCCAGCTTAATAAGCAAACATTAGTTTAATGAAGTTTCTGAGTTTATTATGGTCTGAAGCATGTTGGTGTGAGGTGGTGTGCTTTGGTTCCAGGATTAACTTGTCACCTTAGGGCATAGTTGCTTTATACTAGTACAACATTTTGTCTTTAAGGATGGAATATAAGTTTATTCATTATCTAGAGTATGGGATGCATAGGGTAAAGGGCATTTTAACCTCTCTATCTGCTCTGTTAGAAAATGTATTGTGATAGACAAACATTGGAGAGAGAGAGAAAGAGAGAAAGGTAAGGAAGTAAGGAATGGCTGCAAGAAGTAACATGTAGCAGTTATTTTCCATCACTGGTGTCATACATGGGTAAAAGCATGGTCCTGCAGTTAAAGAAAACTTGGCTCTAGTGTCAAATGAGTCATCAGTTATACCTATTTTGTAGGACAAGACACCTTATCTCTCTGGGTCTCAGTTTCCTCACAATGAGGGGTTGACCCTGGTGATTTTACCTGCTCTGAGATTCCATGATCCTATTATGTTCAACTACTGTGAAAATTGACCATAGTTAATTCAGTCCTTGGTAGTTCATTTCAGGCTCATCTTTTTTAATGTTTTGATAAGAAAAATAAGAAAGAGACTTCTAGAAATTGACAGAGAGAGAGCCATTCAAGGAGACAATCTTATCCTTCAGTAATACCAATTCTATCCACTTTAGGAAGGTCAGATTAGTTTATCCTGCAACTCTTTGCTTAAGCCTTTTTTTTTTTCCCAGAAGTTCTACCTCTCAGAATTTGCTAAAAAGTTGCTCTATTCTTTGAATTTTTTGTATATTGAGGATAAATGTTCATCTTTCTCATGTATATATGTTTCTAGGGTACTTACTTTCTTAATATTTGGAGGTACATATTCAACGAATGCTATTTTTCTTTTTATAAAAGCTCATAAATGTAAAAATATTTAATTTTCTTTTCCACATTCTTTGAATTCTTTTCAATTTTTGTGATGGATCTTTGATTTTAATAAACTTTTAAATATAAAATAGTTTTAGATTTATGCAAAAGTTGTGCAGATAGATACCCCACACCTGATTTTACCTATTATTAATATCTTACATTAGCATGATACACTTATTACAATTAATGAGCCAACGCTGACACATTATTATCAACTAAAGTTCACATTTTCCTCATATTTTCTTAGTTTTTGCCTAATGTCTTTTTTCTGTTCTAGGATTCTATCTATGATACCACATTTCACATAGCCCTGTTTCCTTAGGCTTCTCCTATTTGGGACAGCTTCTCAGACTTTGCTTGATTTTGTTGACTTTGATGGTTTTGAAGGAATGCTGTTCATGCATTTTGTAGAACATTTTTCAGTAGTGATTTATATTGTGATTTGCTTATGATTATACTGGTGTTATGGGAATTTGGGAGGGAGACCACAGAAGCAAAGTGTCATTATTATCATGTCATAGCAGGGGCACATACTAATCAACATATGCAACCACTGTTGATATTAACCTTGATTATCTGGCTGAAGTAGTGTTTGTCAGGTTTCTCTATTATAGAGTTCTATTTCTCCTCCTTGAGAATGGGGTATCTTTGTAAGTTATTTGGAATTCTTCAGCATGAGAAACTTATTAGTTATCTCTCATCTATTTATTTAATTAGCTATTTATATTAATATGGGTTAATGGATATTTATTTTATATTTTAGGTTATAATCGAAAATAATTTTATCATTACTCTTCCTGCTTTGGCCATTAGTAGCTCTTGCAGTTAGCTCATGTGCCATTATTTTGTCATATACCTATCAATGTGGATTTCTTTCTTTTTATTCTTGAGTATAACATGCTCCAGACTCATCTTGTACATTTACTGCCGCAGTCCTAGAATCAGATATTTCTCTAAAGATATTTGGTTCGTTTATTGGAGAAAGGTATTAGAAACCAAGATCTGGGCTTCAGGTGTTGCTACTAGTGTATTGTCTCTTGTAGACCGTTATATTTGACAGAACAAGAAAATACATGTGTGTATGCTAAGTTGTGCATAAACACACACACAAGCACATCCCTAAACATTTCCATCTGCATCTGTATTAAGCTAGACAGGAGTTCATACAGATGTTCCCAACTGTAAACATTACCACATGGATTTTTCTTGTCTTGTCTCTTTGCTTGTCTGTTATCTACCACTCCAATAGTGAGAAATCTTGCTTTCATCATCCATCATCCATTTACTTCATTGTAAAATTACAATATACACATGTAGTTTTAAAATAACTGTTAACTATATCCCCAGGGAAAACAACTTTATCAAGGAGAGTATAGTGCTTATGTTAGGTTTCCTTTGTGTTTAGTCTTACAGTCTTCACTCCTTTCCAAAGTTACTTAGATGAGCACACTCTTCAGCAAAGTTGTTCCATGCATTTTTTCATGCATTTTTAATAGTTATGTTCTTTTGTCACAGTCTGCATTCCATATTTGAATTTTTTTTATGAATGCCAACTTAATGTCTTTGGATATTCTGTTTTATTTCTTTCAGTTACCTCTCATCCCTTTCTTTCTTCCCACCTTTCCATGAATGTATCTGCTAGCATGCCATTTCTTGCATTGCATTATGATTATTTGTTAACATATCTATCTTATTCTCTACCGATATAGTTTGGATTTTTGTCCCCACCCAAATCTCATGTTGAATTGGAATCCCTAATGCTGGAGATGGGGCCTGGTGGGAGGTGTTTGGATCCTGGAGGCAGATCCCTTATGGCTTGATGCTGTCTTCATGATAGTGAGTTCTTGCAAGAGCCTGTCATTTAAAAGTGTGTGGCTCCTCTTCCTCACTCTTTCTCTCTTGCTCCTGCTTTCACCATGTGAACTTCCTGCTTCTGCCTTGCCTTTCACCATGAGTAAAAGATTCCTGAGGCCTCCTCAGAAGCAGATGCTGGCATTATGTTTCCTGTACAGCCTGCAGAACTGTGAGCCAGTTAAACTTCTTTCTTATAGATTACCTAGTCTCAGGTATTTCTTTATAGCAATGCAAGAATGGCCTAATGCCACCCACTACACAATATACTCTTCCTGAGCTGAAATTATCTTCTCCCTAGTGCCTCGTATGACATTTGTGATGCAGTAAGTGCCAATTAAATGTTTGGATCAATGAGTCTTTGAGTCTTAGGTGAACAGAGTAACATTGTCATGTACTAGGCTTATATAGTTGGGTTCAGATAGAAAGTTAAGCTGCTTTTTAGCTGTTTACCTGTAAAATTTGACCTTATACACAGTGTAATATCGAAGAGTGTAGTCTGTTTAGTCAAAATGTCTAGTAGTGGATCCTGGCTCCACCACTTACAAGTTATGTGACCTTGGAAAGAGAACTTAACTTCTTTATCCCCCAGTAAAATCTGAGCAATAATAAAATCAAGCTCACAGCATTATCCTGAGTTGAATGAGAAAATACTTATAAAAGCATTTGACACAAGGTCTAGCACATATGGCTTTAAAAAGGCAAACATTATTATTATTGAATTACTTTCATACAATGTTATTCTTAAGAGGCATATCTAAACTATTCTTTCTCTTTTTCCATTTCCTTTGATAGAATAATTTAATCTCAGTACTCTTCCTTTATTTCTATAGATTTGATTATTTTCCTCCTAATATTTGTGTGTGTGCATGTCCTTTTCCTGAGCAGTGAGTAGAATGATTATTTCTCAGAGTAGACTCCCTAGTTTGGCTTCTGGCTTGAGAGGTAATTATTTTGGCATTATCTTCCACTGCCCTGCATTTGCCATCTGTTGGCAACATCATTGAAATCATCTGAATTTTCTGTAGTCTGGCAATATTTTATCTTTTTATTGGCTCTACCTCCAACTTAAGTTTTATCTCCAAAATGGGGAATTTGGCTAATTTCTGAAGTAGGCCTGAATATTTCAGGGTTTTGTAGGACATCTTTAGTTTGCAATTTGGAAAGGTACCTGTCTTCCTTCCCAAAGCCCTATTAAATATAAGAGAAAAGAAGAACTTGAAAATAAAAAATGACTGAATTTAGTGTTAATTTTGGTTTATGCTATCATTTTATTAACTCAGAACTATCCAAAAATGACCCGACTTTGTAATTTCTATACTACAAATGGAAATTATCTTTTAACACTGAGACTTTTTTAAAGAAAATCCATGCCTCACAATACTTCAACATGACTGTCTAGTTCTGGATTCTGTCAATTTCCCCATAGGTCTTCCAACTGCTCGATGTTCTTTTAAAATGCCATTTTCAAGGACTATTCAACAGGCTGAGTTTGCATCCCCAGAATCACTGCCTTTCATGTCATATGAAGGATATTCTCACTCTGTCACATCCTTCTTTTCCCGTGCACATTTGTTATTTATCTTGCATCTGGATCTTTGCCAGAGCCGCCTGTAAATCTTAACAGAGTGCCTCTTAGCCTCTGAATTCCCTTTATCTGTCATGGAAGCATATTCTTGAAAGAACTCCAGGAGGGCAGTTATAATGAGTGATCCTCTCATTTTCCCCATTCTTTCTTTCAGACTTGCCAAAGAAGCTGCTTATTTCACAGAAGGATGGTGCTGGCTGAAAGATACTTCCTTGAAACTGAGAGATTGCTTCCTTAGACAGGTCTCCTTGAAGAGGTATTTGATTTGCATTTTAATTGTTGGAGCTAAAAACCTAGCTCAAAACTTTAGTTATCTGCATTGTTTCTGTTTGCATTCTTGCAGTGTGTCACTTAGGAGCATATAGAAGTAAATTAAATATGTATGTTTGGCTACACATTAGAGTTTCACATTTACTTGATAAAAGCTGCAACTATCCTTTAGACAATAAGTACATACATAAATAATAAAAAGATCGATAATGTCTAGAATTGGTAAAAGTATGGGGAAGTAGTTACAATCATTCTTACATCTTGCAGAAAAATATTGATTGCAGCAACATTTTGGGGAGATTAATTTGGCAGCATCTAGCCAAGCTTTAAGACTCTTTAATTCCTTTATCAATTCATTTAATAAAAATCAAGTGAGCACTTACTATGTGCCAGGCACAATTTTAGTTACCAGAGATATGGCAGTAGAAAAAGTAAGTCCTTACCCCTGTGGGTGGTACTCTTATTTGGAGTAGGACTGGAAACAGAAAATAAACAAATAAACAAGTAAATCCAAAGTATGTCAGATGTAATTAATGCTTTGAACAAAATAAGGTGAGGTAGGAAGAGAAGAGCTACTTCTTTTGGGGAGGTATGTTACTGGTTTTATTTAGCATGTTCAGGAAGGGCGCTGCTGAGAAGGTGACATTTGAGTGGAGACCTGAAGAATGTGAGAGAGTGGGGCATGCAGACACCTAAGGAAAGACAGCTCCAAGTAGAGGGAACAAGCAAATGCAAGAAATTCTAAGGTGAGGGCTTGCATCGTGTTGGATTCAGGGAATAGTACTGAGGCCAGTGTGTCTGGAGTGAAGCGACTGTGGTGGGGAGTGGTAGGAAATGGTGTCAAAATGATACTGAGGGTGAAGATGAGCAATTCACAAAAAGACACAGGTCATCGAAGGACTTTGTCTTTTGCTCTAAGAGAACTGACAGACCACTGATGGATTGGGGCAGAAGACTGACACAGTCTAAGTTTTAATTTTTATGTGCATGATAAAAGAACAAGGACAGAACAGGCACACTAGTTAGACTATTGCAGCAATCTGGAGGCTATTGCTTTTAATTTCTGTGTAAATAAACACATCAGAACATAAGGCTGTATGTGCAGGGGTGTTTGTTGCAACACTGTCTTATGTCACCTCATTACAGAAAACACTGAATGCATACTATATCGTTAGGGGACTGGTTGGATAAATACTGCTACATCCATACAATGGAATAGCATATATGTATTATAAGAGTGAGTTAGGGCTGGGTGTGGTGACTCACACTTGTAATCTCAGCACTTTGGGAAGCCTAGGCAACAGGATTGCTTGAGGCCAGGAGTTCAAGAGTAACCTGGGGAACATAATAAGACTCCATCTACAAAAAAGTTTTTAATATTTAAAACTTAGGTGGGCATCATGGTGTGCACCTGTAATTCTAGCTACTCAAGAGGCTGAAGTGGAAGGATTGCTTGAGCCCAGGAGTTTGAGGCTGCAAGGAGCTATGATCACATCACTGTACTCCAGCCTGGGCAACAGAGTGAAACCTGTCTCTAAAAAAAAAAAAAAAAAAGAAAAAGAAAAAGAGTGAGTTAGAATTTTGATCTACTTGGTCTGATGTCAAAGCTTGTGCTTTTCTGTGGTTTAACTCCTACATTACATAACTTCAAGACAAATGGTTCTTTTTTTTTATTGTACTTTAAGTTTTAGGGTACATGTACACAACGTGCAGGTTTGTTACATATGTATACATGTGCCATGTTGGTGTGCTGCACCCATTAACTCTTCATTTAACATTAGGTATATCTCCTAATGCTATCCTTCCTCCCTCCTCCCACCCCACAACGGGCCCTGGTGTGTGATGTTCCCCTTCCTGTGTCCATGTGTTCTCATTGTTCAATTCCCACCTAGGTTCTTTTCTTAATGGGAAAAAGGCCATGGGTCTTTGAAGGCTAGAAACCTGTTAACATTTATGTTTCATACTCAGACAATTCATGATCTAGCATAGTTGTTAGCATATAAGACTCACTCAATACTTAATTATTGAATAAATTGGGTGGGAATTATAACTAAATATCCTGTAATTTTTATATTTACCGTAGAAATTACATATACTGACACTGAGGAAAATTTTCATAATTTACTTTTTTTTTCCAAATGGAAATCTCCCTTGTGAGTAAGATTATAGAATAGCACGAACATGCAGAATGTCTTTGTGTGTAAATTAGTGAGCATCATGTGAGGAAGAGCTATAACTTACTATTTGGGATCTCTGTATATACTTTGCAGGGGAAATCACATCTGAATGTTCCTTTATTGTATCATGCGCAGAACTCTGAATTCTGAATGAAATTTAGGTTCAGGCAATTAAGGCCATAAAAAGTTTGTTCTTTATGTGGATTTATCTACTTCAACTTTTATTTTAAATTCAGGGGATATATGTGCAGGTTTGTTACAAGGGTACATTGCATGATGCTAAGGTTTGGGGTTCTTTACATTTAAAGAATGTAAAGGGGTAGGAGGAGAAGAGCTACTTTTTTGGGGAGGTGTTACTGGTTTTATGTAGCATGTTCAGGAAGGGCCCCTTCCCCTACATTTAAAGAATGTAAAGAACTTTGGGTAGGACTAGCTTGACCTCTCATTTTGATATATTTTTTAAAAAGACAAATATCTGGCCAGGCATGGTGGCTCATGCCTGTAATCCCAGCACTTTGGGAGGCTGAGGCCGGTGGATCACCAGGGTCAGCAGTTCGAGACCAGGCTGGCCAAAATGTTGAAACCCCATCTCTACTAAAAATACAAAAATTAGCTGGGCATGGTGGCAGGTGCCTGAAATCCCAGCTACTTAGTAGGCTGAGGCAGGAGAATCACTTGAACCAGGGAGGTGGATGTTGCAGTGAGCCGAGATCGCGCCGTTGCACTCCAGTGTGGGTGACAAGAGCGAAACTCTGTTTCAAAAAAAAAAAAAGACAAACATATTTATTTTCCTAATGGTTAATTATTTACACTCTTCATTTTTCCGGTATCTAAAGCTTTTATCTCACTGCAGTGAACATTTAAGGTAATTTTTCAGTGGGATTTCTCTGCCCAAGACCTCCTTCACAAGCTTCTTTGAAGTAATATTATCCTAACGTTGCTCTTAAGTTGTTTTAAACCCTCAAATATATAAACAAAACATTGAAAATATTCTTTTATTCTAAAGAATATGCATATATGTGTAGATATTGCAAGTGATATTAAGCATAAGTAGAAAAATGTACATAGAAGAATGTTATTATCCATGATCTCATCAGCTGGTTATATCCATAAAACATTTTGTTGAATAATCTTCCATGCTATCATTAATTCATTCATTGGCTTATTTATTTAGTCCTTCAGTTTCTTTAATAAATGTTACTGCTTTCCTACCTTGTGCCGGGTACTGGGTTTTGGGAATATATTAGTGAAATAAGGCTATGAGGTCTTTGACCTCAAGGAGCAAATAATACAGGAAGAGAATCAGACAATAAAGAGGTATTTTTGTATATATAGGTAAAAAATCACATAGTGAGAAATTCTATAAAAAGAAGTACAACAGGGTGTGGGGAAAGGAACATGAGGAGGGGGTGTTCATGATGCTATTTTATTTTTATTACTTTGTATTTCAGTAGTTTATTGGGGAAGAGGTGATGTTTGGTTACATTAGTAAGTTCTTTACTAGTGATTTGTGAGCAATGTATAATGCACAGTATTTGTAGTCTTTTATCCCTCATTCCCTTCCCGCCCTTTCCCCCTGAGTCCCCAAAGTCTATTGTGTCATTCTTAGGCCTTTGCAGCCTCATAGCTTACCTCCCACTTATGAGTGAGAACATATGATGTTTGGTTTTCTGTTCCACAGTTACTTCACTTAGAATAATAGTCTCCAATCTCATCCAGGTCACTGTGAATGCCATTAACTCATTCCTTTTTATGGCTGAGTAGTATTCCATCATATATGTATATATATACCACAGTTTCTTTATCCACTCGTTGATTGATGGGCATTTGGGTTGGTTCCATGATTTTGCAATTGTGAATTGTGGTGCTATAAACTTGCATGTGCAAGTATCCTTTTTGTATAATAACTTGTTTTCCTCTGGGTAGATACCCAGTAGTGGGATTGCTGGATCAAATGGTGGTTCTACTTTTAGTTCTTTAAGGAATCTCCACACTGTTTTCCATAGTGGTTGTACTAGTTTACATTCCCACCAGCAGTGTAGATGTGTTCCCTGTTCAGTGCATACACGCCAACATTTACTGTTTTTTGATTTTGTGATTATGGCCATTCTTGCAGCAGTAAGATGGTATCACATTGTGGTTTTGATTTGCATTTCCCTGATTATTAGTGATGTTGAGCATTTTTTCATATGTTTGTTGGCCATTTGTACATCTTCTTTTGAGAATTATCTATTTATGTCCTTAGCCCACTTTTTGATGGGATTTTTGTTTTTTTCTTGTTGATTTGTTTGAGTTCATTGTAGATTCTGGATATTAGTCCTTTTTCAGATGTATAGATTTTGAAGATTTTTTCCCACTCTGTGGGTTATCTTTTTACTGTGTTGAGTATTCCTTCTGCCATGCAAAAGCTCTTTAGTTTAACTAAGTCCCAGCAATTTATCTTTGTTTTCATTGCATTTGTTTTTGGGTTCTTGATCATGAAATCCTTGCCTAAGCCAATGTCTAGAAGGGTTTCTCCAATGTTATCTTCTAGAATTTTTATAGTTTTAGGTCTTAGATTTAAGTCCTTTATCCATCTTGAGTTGATTTTTGTATAAGGTGAGAGATGAGGATCCAGTTTCATTCTCCTGCATGTGGCTAGCCAATGCACATGGCTATCCCAGCACCATTTTGGAAAAGGGTGTCCTTTCCCCACTTTATGCTTTTGTTTGCTTTATTGAAGATAAGTTGGCTTTAAGAATTTGGGTTTATTGCTGGGTTCTTTATTCTGTTCCATTGGTCTATGTGCCTATCTTTTATACCAGTACCATGCTGTTTTGATGACTATGGCCTTATGGTATAGTTTGAAATCAGGTAATGTGATGCCTCCAGATTTGTTCTTTTTGCTTAGTCTTGCTTTGGCTATATGGGCTTTTGTGGTTCCATATGAATTTTAGAATTTTTTTTTCTAATTCTGTGAAAAGTGATGGTGGTATTTTGACAGGAATTGCATGGAATTTATAGATTGCTTTTGGCAGTATGGTCATTTTCACAATATTGATTCTACCCATCCATGAGCATGGGATGTGTTTCCATTTGTTTGTGTCATCTACGATTTCTTTCAGCAGTGTTTTGTAGTTTTCCTTGTAGAAGTCTTTCACCTCTTCAGTTAGGTATATTTCTAAGTATTTTATTTTATTTTTTGCAGCTATTGTAAAAGGGGTTGAGTTCTTGATTTGATTCTCAGCTTGGTTACTGTTGGTGTATAGAAAAGCTACTGATTTGTGTACGTTAATTTTGTATCCGGAAACTTTTCTGAATTCTTTTATCAGTTCTAAGAGCTTTCTGTAAGAGTCTTAAGGATTTGCTAGGTAAACGATTATAGCGTCAGCAAACAGCGACAGTTTGACTTCCTCTTTACCAATTTGGATGCCCTTTATTTATTTCACTTGTCTGATTGCTCTGGCTAGGACTTTCAGTACTGTGTTGAAGAGTAGTGGTGAGAATGGGCATCCATATCTTGTTCCAGTTCTCAGAGGGAACTTTCAACTTTTCCCCATTCCGTAATATGTTGGCTGTGAATTTGTCATCGACGGCTTTTATCATATTGAGGTATGTCCTTTGTATGCTGATTTTGCTGAGAGTTTTAATCATAAAGTAGTGCTGGATTTTGTCCAGCAATGCTTTTTCTGCATCTATTGAGATAATCATGTGATTTTTGTTTTTAATTCTGTTTATGTGGTGTATCACATTTATTGACTTGCATATGTTAAACCATCCCTGCACCCCTAGTATGAAACCCACTTGATCATGGTGGGTTATCTTTTTGATATATTGTTGGATTCAGTTAGCTAGTATTTTGTTAAAGATTTTAGTGTTTATGTTCATCAGGGATATTGGTCTGTAGTTTCTTTTTTGATTATGTCTTTCCTAGTTTTGGTGTTAGGATGATACTGCCTTCATAGAATGATTTAAGGAGGGTTCCCTCTTTCTCTATCTTGTAGAGTAGTGTCAATAGGATTGGTACCAATTCCTTGAACGTCTGGTAGAATTCTGCTGTGAATCCGTCTGGTACTGGTCTTTCTTTGTTGGTAATTTTTAATTACCATTTCAATCTCGCTGCTTGTTATTGGTCTGTTTAGGGTATCTAATTCTTCATGATTTAAGCTAGGAGGGTTGTATCTTTCCAGGAATTTATCTCTTCTAGGTTTTCTAGTTTATGCACATAAAGGTTTTTATAGTATCCTTCAATGACCTCTTGTATTTCTGTGGGGTCAGTTGTAAACTCTGTCGTTTTGTTTCTTACTGAGCTTATATGGATTTTTCTCTCTTCTTTTCTTGATTAATCTTGCTAATGGTCTGTTAATTTTATTTATCATTTCAAAGAACCAGCTTTTTCTTTCACTTATCTTTTGTATATTTTTGTTTCAATTTCATTTAGTTCTGCTCTGATCTTGGTTATTTCCTTTTTTCTGCTAGGTTCGGGGTTAATTTGTTCTTGTTTCTCTAGTTCCTTGAGGTGTGACCTTAGATTGTCTGTTTGTGCTCTTTCAGACTTTTTGATGGAGGTGTTTAGGGCTACGAACTTTCCTCTTAGCACTGCCTTTGGTGTGTCTCAGAGGTTTTGATACATTTTGTCACTATTGTCATTCAGTTTGAAGAATTTTTTAATATCCATCTTAATTTCATTTTTGATTCAATGATCATTCAGGAGCAGGTTGTTTAATTACCATCTATTTGCATGGTTTTGAAGGTTTCTTTTGGAATAGATTTCCAGTTTTATTCCACTGTGGTATGAGAGAGTGCTTGATATAATTTCAATTTTCTTAAATTTGTTGAGGCTCATTTTGTGGCCTACCATATAGTCTATCTTGGAGAAAGTTCCATGCGCTGTTCAATAGAATGTATATTCTGCAGTTGTTCGATGGAATGTTCTGTATATATCTGTTAAGTCCATTTGTTCCAGGCTATAGATTAAATCAATTGTTTCTTTGTTGACTTTCTGTCTTAATGACATGTCTAGTGCTGTCAGTGGAGCAGTAAGGTTCCCCCACTATTATTGTGTTGCTGTTTATCTCATTTCTTAGGTCTATTAGTAATTGTTTTATAAATTTGGGAGCTCCAGTCTTAGGTGCATATATGTTTAGGATTGTGACATTTTCCTGCTGGACAATACCTTTTATTATTATATAACGTCCCTCTTTGTCTTTTTTAACATCCATTTCTTTAAAGTTTGTTTTGTCTGACATAAGAATAGCTACTCCTGCTCGCTTTTGCCTGAAATGTCTTTTTGCACCCCTTTACCTTAAGTTTATGCGAGTCCTTACGTGTTAGGTGAGTCTCTTGAAGGGAGCAGATAGTTTGTTGGTGAGTTCTTATCCATTCTGCAAGTCTGTATCTTTTAAGTAGAGCATTTAGGCCATTTACATTCAATGTTAGTACTAAGATGTGAGGTAGCATTCCATTGATCACGCTATTTGTTGCCTATATACCTTGGTTTTTTGTTTTCTATTTTTGTTTTTTAAATTGTATTTTTGTTTTATAGGTCCTGTGAGATTTATGCTTTAAAGAGGTTCTGTTTTGATGTGTTTCCAGGATTTGTTTCAAGATTTAGAGCTCTTTTAGCAATTCTTGTAGTGGTGGCTTGGTAGTGGCAAATTCTCTCAGCATGTCAAGCAAGCAGAGAATAAGCATGTCTGGTTCATAAGAGGGATTCAGATTGAAGAGGAAAGAAAAAATTAGAGAATAAAAAAAGATACGACATTTAAAAGCATGTATCTTGATGAAATTACTTAGTAGAATATGTTAACAGAAAATAAAAGAGATGTGAAGATTTAACTTGAGGCCTAATATTTTGAAGCCAAAAAGAGGAGGAGGTTCCAGCAAAAATAAGCAAGAGGGAATGATCAGTGAGTAAAATAAAATCTGTGAGTGTTTATAACTATCAAAAGCCAAGTGTAGAAAGAGTCAGAGAAGTCAAGTCAGGGGTGTAGGTGATCAATTATGCCAAGTGTCGTGGAAAGATTAAAGAAGATCAGGACTAAAAATTGATCGTTGGCTTTAGCAATGTGGAGGTCAGTGGTGGCCTTGGGGCAAGAATGATTTCAGAGAATTTATGGGGAAGAAAGCCTGAGAAGAATGAGCCCACAAAAGAAATAGGAAGTAGAAATATATACTTTATATTTTTAAATAAAGGGAGATAGAAAAATTGGGCTGTAAAAAGTGTAGTAAAGATAGGGCACTCAACTTCTTTGAAGTTGGAGGTGGATAGGTAAAGGAAAAAAATTATTTTCTTAATTGGAATTTATTTCAGTAGGCTTGCTGAGTCCAGTGCATAAGTAGATGAGTTAGAATCAGGTAGGAATACAGAGGTTTGTATATGGTAACAAAGGAGGACAGTATTTTGGCATGGAGGCAGACAGTTGAGTAGTTTGTTGTTATAAGAATACAAAAGAAAGAAAAGTTGCCTTTTCTTTTCATTTTTAAGATACAAGATCTTACTATGTTTCTCAGGCTGGCCTCAAACTCCTGGTCTCAAATGATCCTCCTGCCTTAGCCTCCTAAGTAGCTGGAATTATAGGTGCATGACACTGTGCTCAGCAGAAAGGTGTTTTTTATTGCTTCCAAGAAGAAGTCATTAGCTCAGAGTGAAAAGAAAGTGGAACCATTAGAGGATTGAAGAGAGAAAGTGCTAATGAATTAGTGAAGTGCAGGAGCATTGTCAGGCCCACTTGAAATAGTGGTCATACCTTTAAAGTGAGAGGATTGAGCTTAGTTGTGTTTTTTCTGTTTTTCTCCAGCCACATTGTATAGCATAAGTGCAAGTAAGGACTAGCAGAGAGTGGGTCCTAGCCAGGGGTAGAGTTTTTTTTTTTTTTTTTTTTTTTTGGAATGAGTTATACATAGAGACGGAGCAAGAGTGTTTGGGGTGTTATTATAATAATGGCCTATAGAATCTAAGTTGGCTGAGGATGAAATGAGGACCTAAAGAAGGTGACGATCACAACCAGTGGAAAGGTAGTTGAGCCAATGTATTTAAGTCTTTATCAGGTTGAAAATTGTTGGAATCGACATATTGAAGGAATGATATGGAAAGAAAGAAGATATTCATCATAGAACAAGATGTGTAAAATTGAGATTTTTGGGGGTGATTCTGTGATTTGTAGTGACAAAATCTAGGTGTGGCCCTCTAGCGGCTGCCTATGGGTTGCTAGCTATACCCACATATATGTACACACACATATACAAATGAAGCCAGTTTGAATATATAGTGTTCTAAGTTTTGACTGATGTATACATATATTTTAGCTAAATGTATACAAACTTATACATATAATCACAACCATAATAAAGATGTAGAACATTTTCATAACCTTGAAAATTCTCTTATGCTCTTTGTATCAATTCCCACTCCACTCCCACACCCAGGAAGCCACTGAACTTCTTTCTGGTAGATTAGTTTATATCTTTAACATATTTATATAAAAGTTATCATTTTGTATGTGCTCATTTTTTTGCTCAGCATATGATTTTAGAATTTACCCATGTTGTTTTGTGTACTAGTAATTGTTCAATTTTTAGTGATGAGTAATATTTTATTTTATTTATTTATTTTCATTTTACTTTAAGTTCTGGGATACATGTGCAGAACGTGCAGGTTTGTTACATAGATATATGTGTGCCATAGTGGTTTGCTGCATCTATCTACTTGTCATCTAGGTTTTAAGCCCTGTATATATTAGCTATTTGTCCTGATATTCTCCCTCCCCTTGGCCCCCATCACCCGACAGGTCCCAGTGTGTATTGCTCCCCTCCCTGTGTCCATGTGTTCTCTTTGTTCAACTCCCACTTATGAGTGAGAACATTCGGTGTTTAGTTTTCTGTTCCTGTGTTAGTTTGCTGAGGATGATGGTTTCCAGCTTTATCCATGTCCCTGCAAAGAACATAATCTCATTCCTTTTTATGGCTGCATAGTATTCCATGGTGTATATGTACCATGCTTTCTTTATCCAGTCTATCATTTATGGGCATTTGGGTTGGTTCCATATCTTTGCTGTTGTAAACAGTGCTGAAATAAACATATGTGTGTGTGCGCCTTTATAGTAGAATGATTATATTCCTTTGGGTATATGCCCATTAATGGGATTGCTGGGTCAAATGGTATTTCTGGTTCTGGATCCTTGAGGAATCATCACACTGTCTTCCACAATGATTAAACTAATTTACATTCCCACCAACAGTGTAAAGCGTTCCTAATACCTCACAGCCTCACCAGCATCTATTGTTTCTTGAATTTTAATAATTGCCATTCTGACTGGTGTGAGATGGTATCTCATTGTGGTTTTAACCAGCATTTCTCTAATGATCAGTGATGTCGAGCTTTTCTTCATATGTTTGTTGGCTACATAAATGTCTTCTTTTGAGAAGTGTCTGTTCATATTCTTTGCCCACTTTTTGATGGGGTTGTTTGTTTTTTTCTTGTAAACAAAAGTGCTTCAGATGTGTAGATTGCAAAAATTTTTTCCCATTCTATAGGTTGCCTGTTCACTCTGATGATAGTTTCTTTTGCTGTGCAGAAGCTCTTTAATTAGATCCCATTTGTCAATTTTAGCTTTTGTTGCATTTGCTTTTGGTGTTTTCATCATGAAATCTTTGCCCATGCCTATGTCCTGAATGATATTGCCTAGGTTTTCTTCTAGGGTTTTTATGGTTTTGGGCTTTGCACTTAAGTCTTTAATCCATCTTGAGTTAATTTTTGTATAAGGTGAAAGGAAGGGGTCCAGTTTCAATTTTCTGCTTATGGCTAGCCAGTTTTCCCAGCACGATTTATTAAATAAGGAATGCTTTCCCCATTGCTTGCTTTTGTCATATTTGTTGAAGATCAGGTGGTTGTAGATGTGTGGTGTTATTTCTGAGGTCTCTATTCTGTTGCATTGGTCTATATATCTGTTTTGGTACCAGTACCATGCTGTTTTGGTTACTGTAGCCTTGTAGTATAGTTTGAAGTCAGGTAGCATGATGCCTCCAGCTATGTTCTTTCTGCTTAGGATTGTCTGGCCATCCAGGCTCTTTTTTGGTTCCATATGAAATTTTATGTATTGTTTTCTAATTCTGTGAAGAATGTCAATTGTAGTTTGATGGGGATAGCATTGAATCTATAAATTACTTGGGGCAGTATTGCTATTTGCACAATAATGATTCTTCCTATCCATGAGGATGGAATGTTTTTCCATTTGTTTGTGTTCTGTCTTATCTCCTTGAGCAGTGGTTTGTAGTTCTCCTTGAAGATATCCTTCATGTCTATCGTTAGCTGTATTCCTAGGTATTTTATTCTCCTTGCAGCAATTGTGAATGGGAATTCATTCATGATTTGGCTTTCCGCTTGTCTGTTGTTGGTGTACAGATATGTTTGTGATTTTTGCACATTGATTTTGTATCCCGAGACTTTTCTGAAGTTGCTCATCAGTTTAAGGAGTTTTTGGGCTGATACGATGGGGTTTTCTAAATATAGAATTATCTCATCTGCAAACAGAGACAATTTGACTTCCTCTCTTCCTATTTGAACAACCTGTATTTCTTGCATAATTGCCCTGACCAGAACTTCCAATACTATGTTGAATAGGAGTGGTGAGAAAGGGCATCTTTGTCTTTGTGCCAGTTTTCAAAGGGAGTGCTTCCAGCTTTGCTCATTCCGTATGATATTGGCTGTGGGTTTTTCATGAATAGCTCTTATTATTTTGAGATCTGTTCCATCAATATCTATTTTACTGAGAGTTTTTAACATGAAGCGGTGTTGAATTTTATTGAAGGCCTTTGCTGCATCTATTCGGATAATCATGTGTTTTTTTTCATTGGTTCTGTTTATGTGATGAATTACATTTATTGATTTGCATATGTTGAACCAGCCTTGCATCCCAGGGATGAAGCCAACTTGATTGTGGTGGATAAGCTTTTTGATGTGCTGCTGTATTCGGTTTGCCAGCATTTTATTGAGGATTTTTGCATCGATGTTCATCAGGGATATTGGCCTGTCATTTAGTAAGTAAGATCAGAGCAGAACTGAAGGAGATAGAGGCATGAAAAACCCTTCAAAAAATCAATGATTCCAGAAGATGTTTTTTTGAAACACTTAACAAAATAGACTGCTAGCTAGACTAATAAAGAAGGAAAGAGAGAAGATCAAATAGACATAATGAAAAATGATAAAAAGAATGTCACCACAGAAATACAAACTACCATCAGAGAATACTATAAACACTTCTTTGCAAATAAACTAGAAAATCTAGAAGAAATGGATAAATTCCTGGACACATAGACCCTCCTAAGACTAAACCAGGAAGAAGTCGAATCCCTCAATAGACCAATAACAAGTTCTGAAATTGAGGCAGTAATTAAAGTGTGCCAAAAATAAAAATAAAAAAAGCCCAGGACCAGACGGGTTCATAGCCGAATTCTACCAGATGTACAAAAAGGAGTTGGTACCATTCCTTCTGAAACTATTCCAAACAGTTGAAAAGGAGGGACGCCTCCCTAACTCATTTTATGAAGCCAGCATCATCCTGATACCAAAACCTGGCAGAGACACAACAAAAAATGAGTAATATTTTATATTATAAACAGATCATAATTTTTTTAGGTTTTCACCTGACAATATTGTTTCCTAATTTTGACTACCAAAAATAAAATATCTATGAATATTTAGGTACAAGACTTTTGTGGACATAAGTTTAATTTTTCTTATTTATGTAACTAGGAGTGGGATTTCTTAGTTGTATAGTAAATATATGTTGATATGTAAGGAAACAACCAAATTGTTTTCCATTTTGTGCCATTCTGTGTAACTGCTAGCAATGTATGAGAGTTCCATTTATTCCACATCCTTGCTAGCACTTTTTAATTTTAGCCTTTTAGGGGTTACATAGTGGTTTTAATTTGCATTTCCATGATGACTAATAATGTTGAGCATTTTGAAATATACTTGTTGGCCATTCATATATCTTTTATTTATTTATTTTTTTTGAGATGGAGTCTTTCTCTGTTGCCCAGGCTGGAGTGAAATGGTGTGGTCTTGGCTTGCTGCAACCTCTGCCTCCCAGGTTCAAGCGATTCTCCTGCCTCAGCTTCCCGAGTAGCTGGGATTACAGGCATGTGCCACCACACTCAGCTAACTTTTTGTATTTTTAGTAGAGGTGGGGTTTCACCGTATTAGCCAGAATGGTCTCAATCTCTTGACCTTGTGATCTGCCCGCCTCGGCCTCCCAAAGTGCTGGGATTACAGGCATGAGCCACCACACCTAGGCTCATATATCTTTTTATGTGAAATGTCTCTTCAAATAGTTTGCCTATTGAAAAAATATTTCTTCTTACTATTGACTTGCAACCATTCTTCATATATTCTGGGATACATGTGCTTTCTCAGATGTGTATATTGTGATTATTTACTCTAAGACTGTGGCTTGACTTCTCATTTTCTTAATTCTATCTTTTAAAGAGCAAACATCGTTTTTAGCTAATTTTGATAAAGTCAGATTTATTAAATTATCTTATGGTTCATGCTTTTTGTCTCCTATTGAAAATATTTTTGCATCTCCCAAAATCAAATGCTTTTTCCTGATTTTTCTTCTAATATTTTTGTAGTTCTAACTTTTATGTTTCAAGTTAAATTTGGTGTGTGTTCTGAGATCATTGTTGAGGTCAAATTTTCTTCCTGTGTTCAAATATTCTACATTGTTACTACTGTTCTCTCTATACAGTCTATCAATTACTGAGAGAGGAGAGTCAAAATCCTCAACTCTCCAGCTGTAATTGTGGATTTGCCTACTTATTTCAGGTTTGGTAGTTTTGTTTAATGTATTTTGAGTTTGTAAGTATATATATATATGTGTATATATATATGTATATATATATATGTTTATATCTTCTTAGTGAACTGTCACCTTCATCATATGTAATGTCCTACTTTATCCCTGACAATATTTCTTGTTCTCAAGTCAGTATTAATATCTAGCTTTCTTATGATTAGTATTTTTATGATGCATATATATAATATATATACCTATTTATGCATATCTCTTGCTATTCGTTCTCTATTCTTCCCATCTGATCTTTGTTCATATTTTTCACTCCTGTTCTATTTGGAATTAATTAGTAGTTTTTTGTATTTTATTTTTATCTCCACTATTGGTATATAAGATATACCACATATTTTGTTTGTTTGTTACGAAATTTTATGCATCGCAAACATATCAAAGGCCATCTTCAAATAATATTAAACATTGTAGTATTAAAGATCCTTCATTTGTGCTATTGATGCCATATGTTCTTATATGTTAAAGTTACAATATTATATGCTTACAATTCTTGCTTTAAAGGAGGATTTTAAAAAATACTAAAAAATGAGAAAAATGTATTATTTTGGACACTCTGTTCCTTTGTATAGATTTGAATTTGTATCTAATGCCTTTTTTTGCTTGAAGAACTTCTTTTAACATTTATCATACTGAAGAATAGATTCCATTTATTTGAAAAGGTTTTATTTCATCTTAATTTTGAAGGAAATTTCCTTAAACATAATAGTCTATGTTTACTGTTTTTTTTTTGTATTGTTTCAGAACTTTAAATCTGTCAATGTCCTCTGATTTTCACAATTTCTGATGAGAAGTTAGTTGTTCTTATTACTGTTCCTGTAAGTAATGTCTTTTTTTTTTCTCTTGGAGCTTTTAAAATTTTGTCTTTTTCACTGGTTTATGCAGTTTGATTACAGTGCCTTTAGTGTAGTCTTCCTTGTATTTATCTTGCTAATAGTGTGTTCCACTTCTTAGAATGTTTGTCTGTATAGATTTTATCCAATTTAGAAAAAAATACAGCCACTATTTCTTTAAATATTTTATCTGTCTTTCCGCCTCTTCATCAAGGACTCCAATTATAAATATGTTAGGTCATTTCATATTATTACACAATTTACTCAGTCTCTGTTTTTTTTTGTTATATTTATTATTTAATACATTTTATTGTGAATATTTGAGGTGTAAATCATGATGTTATGGAATACATATAGATAGTACAGTGTTTACTGTAGTGAAACAAATTAACATATCTATCATCTCACATACTTTTTTGTGATGAGAGCAACTAAAATGTATTTAATTAATAAAAATCTCCAGTACAACAATGTTTTTAAAAAATGTTTATTTACATAGTTTATTTGGGAACAGGTGTTGTTAGGTTACATGAATAAGTTCTTTAGTGGTGATTTGTGAGATTTTGGTGCACCATTCACCAGAGCTGTATACACTGCACCAAATTTGTAGTATTTGATCCCTCACCCCCTTCCCACCCTTTCCCTCTGAGTCCCCAAAGTCTGCTATGTCCTTCTTATGCCTTTGCATCCTCATAGCTTAGCTACCACTTATGAATGTGAATATATGATGTTTGGTTTTTCATTCCTGAGTTACTTTACTTAGAACAGTAGTCTCCAATCTTATTCAGGTTGCTGCAAATGCCATTAATTCATTCCTTTTTATGTCTGAGTAGTATTCCATCGTATATATATATACCACAGTTTCTTTATCTACTTGTCCAATACAATACAATTTTATTAACTATAGTTCTCATGCTGCACATTAGATTTCTAAACTTATTCATTAATTTGTATCCTTTGACCTATATCTTTGTATCCTTTCGCCTATATCTTTGTTTTTGAGCATTTTCTCTCTCTCTCTTTGCTTTATGTTGTATTTTTCTATTACTAAATTTCAGTGCTTTTAAATTTCAGTGATTTTATACACTAAAATCTACTTAGTCTACAGGGTCTAAACTGCTATTTATCCCATGCGGTGATTTTTTTTCCTCCTTCAAATGTCATATTTTCCATTTTCAAAAGTCCCATTTGGCTGTTCTTTATATAATACATTTCTCTTTTCATATTAGTGACTTCCTTGAATGTTTGAACATATTAAGCATATTTCTAACAGACGCTTTAAAATCATGTTCTACTAGTTCTATCATATCTACTGTTTCTTGGTTTTTGTCGATTGATTGATTTTTCTTCTGTAATGGGCCATAGTTGTCTACTTTTAAGAAGTTTTAGTAATTTTTAATTGAATACTGACCAGTATAAATTTTGTGTTTTTTTGAGTGTTGGATTGTGTTGGCTTTCTTTAAATAAGGTTGCACTTTGATCTTGAAGGTAGTTACTGGAGTGTCAGCTTGATAATTACAAAACTTGCTTGTAAACTTTGTGAGGGGAGATGTGGAGAAGCCTTTACTCAGGACCACAAAATATGTCAACCTTATGGTCTCTTGACTGAATACGCTTGATGTTCGGCAAGGAATTCTTGCTATATAGCTCGTCAAACTTTGAATGATACCCACTCTTGTGTGAACTCTGGTGTTCATTTAATAGCAAATCAATTGCTTTGACTTTCGGAATTTCATTTTATGCATGCATGGCTTAAATAGATTTAAGAAGAACCTTATGCAAATTCCTGAAGCTTATTTTCTTTATAGTTCCCTCCTTTCCAGTTCTTTCTCCTCAAACCCCAGGTAGCCACTTCAAAATCCTGTCTCTATCTTCTCAAATAAGCAAGACTACTGTCCTAGGATTAGAATCTTTCTTTTGCAACATGTTTTGGAAAGTTTCTCCAGGCAAAAATCTGAGGTAATCATGGGGTTCACCTCTTTTGTTTCCCTTCTCTCAAGGGTCAGGTTTTTATCCAATTTTCTAGATTCTCTTGTGATGAATGAGTGAGTCATTTCTCATTACTCCATCATAGTGTAAATAAGAAGTTTCAATTACATAACCATTTTAAAATTCTTTTTTTTAGTTAACAATGTGCCATAGTAATATATTCTGTCCGATGAGTATAAACACACATTCTTTTCAATGCCTTTGTAATATTTCATTGTATAGATCTTTATAACTTATAACTAATATCTTATTGATGGACATTTAGTTCCATTTGCTGGCATTATTATAATTCTGCAAAAATAATTCTAATGAATATATTTTGTGTTAATATTATTTGATGATTTCTCTACAATAAACACAAAAATTAAATCTGAGTCAAAGGCGATTCACCTCATGTTTGATAGATACTGCTACATACAATTCAGGAAATATACTAGTTAATCCTTATGTTATATATATTGAATATAGCTAATCATATACTTCTTTCTTAACAGTTAAATTTTTAAAAATTTTGCATTTGTATATAGCAAAAGCACTATTAAGAAGAAAGTTTATACCTATAAGTGCCTACATCAAAACAGATGAAAAACTTCAAATAAATAATTTAATGATGCATCTTAAAGAACTAAAAAAGCAAGAGCAAATCAACCCCCAAATTAGTAAAAGAAAAAAAAATAAAGATCAGAGCAGAAGTAAATAAATTTAAAATTAAGAAAACAATTCAAAAGATCGGTGAAACGAAAGTTTTTTTTAAAAGTTAAACAAAAGTGACAAACCTTTAACCAGACTAACTAAGGAAAAAAAGGGAGAAGATCCAAATAAATAAAATCAGAAATGAAAAAGGAGACATTACAACTGATACTGCAGAAATTCAAAGGATCATTAGTGGCTACTGTGAGCAACTATATGCCGATATAATCTAGAAGCAATGGACAAATTCCTAGATACATACAACCTACCAAGATTGAACCAGGAAGAAATTCAAAACCTGCACAGACCAGTAACAAATAACTACATTTAAGCCATAGTAAAATTCTCCCAGTAAAGGAAAGCCTAGGACCTGATGGCTTCACTGCTGAATTCTACCAAACATTTAAAGAAGAACTATTATCAATCCTACTCAAACTTTTCCAAAAAATAGAGGAGGAAGGAATACTTTTAAACTCATTTTATGACACCTGAATTATTCTGATACCCAAATGAGAAAAAGTCACATAAAAAAATACTATGGGCCAATATTTCTGATGAATATTGATGCGAAAATCCTCAGCAAAATCAAATTAAACAATACATTAAAAAGAACACTCATAATGACAAAGTGGAATTTATCCTTGGGATGCAAGGATGATTCAATGTACACAAATCAATCAATACAATACATTATATCAACAGAATGAAGGATAAAAATCATATGATTATTTCAAGTAATGCTGAAAAAGCATTTGGTAAAACTCAACATCCCTTCATGATAAAACCCTAAAAAAACTAGATATGAGTAACATAGTTGAACATAATAAAAGCCATATACAACAGACCCACAGCTAGTATAACACTGAATGGGAAAAAAACTGAAAGCCTTTCCCCTAAGATCTAGAACCCACCAAAATGCTAATTTCACCACTGTTATTCAATATAGTACGGGAAATCCTAGCTAGAGGAATCAGGCAAAAGAAAGAAATAAAGAGCATCTAAATTGGAATGGAAGTCAAATTATCCTTGTTTGCAGATAACATGATCTTATATTTGGAAAAACATGAAGGCTGCAGAAAAAAAAACTATTTGAACTGATAAATTCAGTAAAGTTGCAGGTTACAAAATCAACATACAAAAAATCAGTAGCATTTCTATATGCTAACAGTGAGCAATCTGAAAAAGAAAAAAGAAATCCCATTTATAATAGCCACAAATAAAATCGAATACCTAGGAATTAACTAAACAAAACAAGTGAAAGTTCTCTATAATTAAAACTATAAAACACTGATGAAAGAAATTGAAAAGGACACCAAAAAAATTGAAAAATATTCTATGATCATGGATTGAAGAATCAATATTGTTAAAATGTCCATACTATAGAAAGCAATCTACAGATTCAATGTAATCCTTATCAAAATATCAATGACATTCTTCACAGAAATAGAAAAAAAAATCCTAAAATTTATGCGGAACCACAAAAGACCCACAATAGCCACAGTCATCCTAAGCAAAAAGAACAGAACTGGAGGAATCACATTCTTGACTTCAAATTATACTACAGAGCTATAATAACCAAAACAACATGGTACTGGCATAAAAACAGACACATAGACCAATGGAATAGAATAGAGAACCCAGAAACAAACCCACACCCTTACAATGAATTCATTTTTGACAAAGGTGCCAAGAATATGTGCTGGGGAAAAGACAGTCTCTTCAATAAATGGTGCTGGGAAAACAAGATATCCATATGCAAAGAATGAAACTAGACCCCTATCTCTTACCACATATAAAAGTCAAATCAAAATGGGTTAAAGGCTTCAATCTAAGACCTCAAACTATAAAACTACTATGTGACTACATTGAGGAAAATCTCCAGGACACTGGTCTGGGCAAAAATTTCTTGAGTAATACCCCATAAGCTCAAACAACCAAAGCAAAAATGAACAAATGGAATCACATTAAATTAAAAAGATTCTGCACAGCAAAAGAAACAACCAAAAAGGTGGAGACAACCCACAGAATGGGAGAAAACATATGCAAATTAACCATCAGATAAGGGATTAATAACCAGAATATATAAGGAGCTCAAACAACTCTATATGAAAAATCAATTCATCCAATCAAAAAATCAGCAAAAGATTTAAATAAACATATTTCAAAAGAAGACATATACATGGCAAACAGACATATGAAAATGTGCTCAAAATCATTGATCATCAGGGAAATGCAAAGCAAAACTACAGTGAGATATCATTTTACACCGGTTAAAATGGCTTATATCCAATAGACAGGCAATAACAAATGCTGGTGAGGATGTGTTGAAAGGAAACCCTTGTATATACTGTTGGTGGGAATGTAAATTAGTACAACCACTATGGAGAAGAGTTTGGAGGTTCCTCAAAAAACTAAAAATAGAGCTACCGTGTAATCTAGCAATCCCACTGCTGGGCACATACCCAAAAGAAAGGAAATCAATATGTCAGAGAGCTATCTGAATTCTCATGTTTATTGCAGCATTATTCACCACAGCTAAGATTTGGAAACAGCCTAAGTGTCCATCAACAGATTGCACAACAGGGTAACTATAGTCAATAATAACTTAATTTTACATTTTAAAATAATTAAAAGAGTGTAACTGGATTGTTTGTAATGCAAAAGATAAATGCTTGAGAGGATGGTAACCCCAGTCTCCATGATGTGATTATTTCTCATTGAATGCTTGTATCAAAAGATCTCAGGTACCGCACAAATATATACACCTACTATGTACCCACAAAAATTAAAAATGAGAACATTTTTAATAAGAAAAGGAAAAATAAATAATTTGCATTTTATGAGTATTTATTACTTTCTATTTGCTTTTAAAGAAATGTAATGCAGCTTCTTTTGTAAACTTTAATAGCAGCATTTTATTATTCAAATTTCTAAAAAATTTTTGTTTTTAAGTCAACTTCTATGTAGTTTTGAATTTTAACAGCATGTTTAAATGATTTTCTGTGTGTTCTCAGTTATTTTAAAAATAGTTTTTTCTGTTAAACTCTATTGATAAGTGTGTTCACACACTTTTAAAAACTGGATGTTTAATAAAAAAGATTGGATATCAAGTTAGCGTGTTTCTTAAAATCATCAATGTTTATATTTATCCTGTACTTGAACATCCAAATCACTCCACTTTTTTAGGTTTGTTAATATTAAGAAGAGTATTAGCTATTATAAATTTAAAAATCTTTGTAAGAGTGAATTACTATGGCGATTTTGTTCTTGTATTAGGAATAGGCATTTCATGATAATTATATAGCTTATTACTTATTTAATGTTCTTTTTGAGAAAATATTAATTATGAATTGTTATTATGGATCAATCTTGGGTAATATTATTTTCTGTTGTTACCTTAAATACATATTATCAAATATGCATCTCAAATTGCAAAGCAAAAGGTACAATTTAACTATAAAGTATCCATTTACTAATGGCAAAAATGCTAAAAAGGTAGGTTAAACCAGAATTGTTTACTTTCAGTAAGATTCCAGTTATGAAAACTTGCAAACATAACACTAGATTAAATTCATATTTTTGTTTCTGGCTTGGTCTTGTTACATGTGAGGTCCTCCTTTTGGAAAATAAGTCCTATGACATGATTTGCTTTGATCAAGAGATGCTCATTAATATTAGAATTTAGATATGAACAGTTAAATGTTAGATTATAGATGAGTTGGATATCTTTTGTTTGTTACTTATGATATTGTCTTAAAACTTTGAAAAGCTCTATTGATAATGTCAATTTCTAACTGAAGTCATGTTTTTCATAGGACTTCAGCTAAAAGGATATTTACACACATGCACACACATTATATGCACTGAAGGTGCATTCAATCTTGGAATTGTGCAAACTCTGATAATCATTAAAACATATTTAGTACTTGCCCATTTGCATTAAAATGGATTCCAGGATCCTTCTGTATCTCTGATCTAATATTTTCAATGACATTAGAAGATCTTTGCGTGGATGGCATATGGGAAAATAGCATAACATATTTATGTTACGTAAGGGAGGTGCATATTATGATTTTAACCTGTATTTCCAGGTAAAATATAGTCCTTATCATAAAGCTAGCTATCATATTTGTCCACTTCTGGTTATTTAAGGTGTTCTCTATTTATCTAAACTTTGTGGAAAAATGGTTCAATAGTTTGCATGTAAATTATTCCCTTGTCTGGTTATAAATAAATATACAGTGGAAAATGCTAATTAAAACAAGTCCGGTTATTCAAACAATGCATTATTCAACAAAATTCTCTAATATTTAACTTAATTTTTTCTTAGATTTTAACAATCTCTATGACCTTTTTTTATTAGAATTAATAAGTGAGTAATCAAAAGCACAAATAAGCATAAGAGTATTAAGATCTAATATCGTTGTTCATAAAAACACTTTAATAGTGGATCCTTTAAGACATACCAAATATTTATTATTTACAAAACCTGATGGTAACATTCTCTGTGTTGCCTGAGGGCATCAATTCCTCAATTAAATGTTTTCGTTATGACAATATTTTATGCTTCTTGTTGTGGTGTACCTTACAGCTAAAATAAATTGTGTTCTGAAAGCAATTCCTTTAAAAGATAATATGGTAAAATGCTTTATACCTAATGGCCAAGGGCAGCTCTTGTCTCTTTAAAGAGATTTTAATAAAAATATCAATTTCAGTTTGATTCACTACAATGTCTAAATACTTACATATTCTTTGGGAATGCATATATGAAACTATTCAAGCTTTGCTCTTTGTTAGCATGCAAACCATTAATATCTGCCTTTCAAAACCATTTTTCAGGCTCATTTGTTGACAGTCAAGCTTTAATTAAATAAAAGTGTTGGGATTAATGAAAAGAGATTGAAAAATGAGAAAAAAAAAGTACCAACCTGGCAGATGTTGCTGATTTGGTGTAAAGCAGTTGTATTTAAGATGGAATTTTAACGACAGTATAGTATGACTCAATAAGGGAATATTCTTTACTGACTAATTTCCGTCAAATTTGCTAAACAATGTTTTTCTAATTTACTTGAATAATATCCAATGAAGTGCAGGCATAATTCTGCTGTTTAATTTTAGAATAACTCAGAGGTTTTCATTAGCAGCCAGATTAATGATTTTTTTTTTCTGGAGGAACTAGCATGATGTATAACATTTAAATATTTTGAAGGAGATTCTCACTGTGTTAAAACCATTTACATCATCCCATCAATTGCAAAAAGAAATGTTATTTTAATAAAAATAATTTTGTGTTGCTGAATACACTATCTTAAAGATATTTTTTTTCACCTTAACCAGACCATGCAATTACAGCTTAATAAAATTTGGATCATTTCAGAAATGGAAGCAAGATTGTTTATTTGTAATGTTAAGATTTTTTTTTCTTGCACAGAAGTGGAGAAATCTATTTCTAATTACCTTTAGCTTAGAAGGTGTAGGGGAAAAATTATTTTCCTTTTAACCCATTAGGTTTTCTACTAGGTCTCTGAAACAAAAGAAAGATTAACAAGAGGAGAGCATAAACATTTATTTAATATAAAAGTCATGATATGAAAGCTTTAATAAAGAGATTAAGACCCAAATATATGATTAAATCTGAGTGTTTTTACACTAAGTTTGATAAGGAGTGAAAAGTCATGGAAAAAGCTAAGCTTTTTTCTCGCAGTTCATTGGGGGAAACTTATCCTTCAGCAAAGCCTGTGCCTTCAGATTCTTCTTGAAGTTCCTCCATCTTTGGAGAAAGGAGACTCCTTTCCTCCAGGGACAGGGCGGGCACCTCTCATGTGAAAGTCTTATGACCTGCCTCAGGGAAGACAGAGAATTCTTCTATCACCTACCATTTCTCAAACGACTCCAGCTAAAAATACTAAATATGCTATGTTGTCATATTATGGGGTATCATGTCATGAACCCCACCATTCATCCACCTGAAACTTCCCCAAGAAGCTTCACAATTCAGAAGCTGAGTTGGTAGATTGCTCCACATCCCATTGAACTAGTCTCTCAGCCCTGGGAACAGTTCTATCCAGTTAAACAATTGTATCTCATTTTGGGAGGCAGTGGTATAGATAGGAGTAGTCAACCACCCAAATTAAGTCTCTATATGAAGTGAGAAATCAGTCATTTAATTGGAGGTACATTTATGGCAATAAGAGAAAAACAAAGGTTAATGGTTGTATCAAGTTAAGGGCAGAGGGAAGTCAAGATTTCTAGATGTTGAGATTGAATAATTTTAAGATGGTGGAGTGAAGATAGTGGTAGCAATTTTATAGATTTTCCTGATTTATAGTTTGAATATCTTTGGTTATGTCACCGGGTGTTCCAGTGAATTTTCTGAGTCGCCCACATGGCAAAAGGAATGAAGATTGTCTATACATGATATGTTGTGAAGATTTCTCTTAAGTTTGTATCAAATCCTCCAGCATCAGCCTGCAGGTCCTCAAGAAAAAGGCAGTTTTCATTCTCAATAATTCCAAGTCAGAAGGGAGAAAATTTAAGAACATTTATTTGGGGAGTTGTAACCAGATATTGGAGAAAACTATTAAGAATTAAAGATTCAGTCCCATTTATAGGTAGATAACAAAACTTTACAGTGAACAGGACTAGATTTTATTATCCATATATGTTTCCTATAATTTTTCATGGAAACATTGTTCTCTCTCCACAGTCACCCAGCTTATGTCAAATATAATTACAGTAAGACTAATTTGCTTATAGTCTCATTAAACTTGGCCTGATTACTTACCTAAAAGTGGCAAGATTAGTAATTGACCACATAGGCTCTTTTTTCACTTTGCTTTGGTAAAACTTTTCATAAGGAATTTCAGATTAAGTATTTAAAAGCCTCTGAGGCTAGGAAGTTAAGCAGAGGAGCTTGTCATCAGATGTCATCCACAATACCTATAGATTTCAATGAATTCCTCTCTTCTCAACATTTCCAGTATCTGGAAGTTTCCTGGGCCTGCCAGCAAGCAACCTTTTTTACTCATCTGTAAGGTCAGAAATCCTGTAAGCCCACTGTCAGGTTGCTTTTCTTGTCTGTTTGTCTTGTTTTTCCCAAGAGGCTATTGAAAGCAACGACTCAATGAAGTCAAGCTTAGTTCCTTAAAACTGGACATTCCAGTGAAAGCCTTATTAAGGTAACCAATGTTTCCAATTATGTCCAGTTACAAGGATAACAGATTCTTATTGAACTTATGCAAATAACCATATTGCCATAAAAATATGAATATTTAATAAGAGTTTCTAAATTTTGGAGGGATCAGATAGGAAGAAAAAAATAAATGTTTCATTTTTGTTCACAATGGCATACTTTACCAAATAGCTGTAAGCTATAGATAGCTTAAGAGAAAAGAAAAAAGTCATTCATTAGATCTGAAAACAAGACATTGAAGAACTATCAGTTTTCCAAAACAAAAACCATAATAATTATATTTCAGTTCATTCAGTTCCATGTAATTAATTATTGTTTGCTTGATCTTGGGTTAGTTGTTTTGTTACAGAGGCAGAAGCCCAAGAGAGCCAGAATAACACCATTTTAAAATCAACTCCATCTTAAGCAAGCAAGGCACATTCCTTGTCAGTCACAACCCATGGTTCTCAGATGTTTATAGTTGAGAAAACAGCCTAAACCTATAAGGACACACTCCTACAACAGTAGAGAGTCCAGATGTCCCAATACCCATAAAAATATATGCTTTCAAGAAAATAACACTTATGCTTTGATGTACTCACACACTAAAATGTCAAGGGTAGTTTTCTTTAACTCAATAGAATAATAAATTTTGTCATTCTGTCTGCTCACCTGTACGTAGGCACAGCTTAGTTTAGTCTTTGCATAGGAAAGACCTCTATACACAAATCTTAAAACAAATATGGTGCGCTCCTCCACTTGCTTTCTGAGGGCACCATACCCTGCAATGATGTAACTTTGAATAAACTTGCTTCTTTCACTGAACTTTGAGACTCTCCTTGAATTCCTTCTTGTGCAAGATCCAAGAACCCTCTCTGGGTGTCTGGATCTAGACCACTTTTTCTGGTAACAGTTTCATGAACACATCAGATTCTAAATTCGAGTTTTGGAAATTCTTACCCAGTCTAGTGGCATGATCTTAAAATTATCATAAATCTGTACTTTGCAAAAGCTTTCAGGAAAGCATGAAAGTAAAACAGTATCACGGCACTATTCACAATAGCAAAGACTTGGAACCAACCCAAATGTCCGACAATGACAGACTGGATTAAGCAAATGTGGCACATATACACCATGGAATGCTATGCAGCCATAAAAAATGATGAGTTCATGTCCTTTGTAGGGACATGGATGAAGCTGGAAACCATCATTCTCAGCAAACTATCGCAAGGACAAAAAACCAAACACCGCTTGTTCTCACTCATAGGTGGGAATTGAACAATGAGAACACATGGACACAGGAAGGGGAACATCACACCCGGGACTGTTGTGGGGTGGGGGGCGGGGGGAGGGATAGCATTAGGAGATATACCTAATGCTAAATGACGAGTTAATGGGTGCAGCACACCAACATGGCACAGGTATACATATGTAACAAACCTGCATGTTGTGCACACGTACCCTAAAACGTAAAGTATAATAATAATAATAATAATAATAATAATAATAATAATAAAAAGAAAGTAAAACAGTATCTTTAAATGACAAAATACTTAAAATGACTGACAAATATAAAGAAGGTTAAGTATCACTGTAAGCCCACTGTCAGGTTGTTTGCTTGATCTTGGGTTGGTAGTTTTGTTACAGAGGCAGAAGCCCAAGAGAGCCAAAGTAACACCATTTTAAAATCAACTCCATCTTAAACAAGCAGGGCACATTCCTTGTCAGTCACAACCCATGGTCCTGAGATGTTTATAGTTGAGGAAACAGCCTAAACCTATAAGGACACAGTCCTACAACAGAATATAAATACTTTCATTTCCTCAGAACAAAAACATATTCTTCACACCTCACATACTTGGCCTACAAAGTTGTTTTCCTTTATACTTATAGTTTCTAGTAATTTTATTTACATATATTAATTATAAATTTCAGCCATTAGTGACCTCTCTTTTATGGAGAAAACTATAAAGTAGGCAATTGTGAATTGTCTGTCACATACCAACATTCTATAGCAGACCAGAAAATTTTGTGAATATTTCATCTCACAATTTTCAAAAGCATATACTTCCTCATAGAATATATGAATTCTATGAGGAAGAATTTTTTACATTTTCTAAAGCGTAAAATTTTCTGCTATAGAATTTTTTATGTTTGTTAGCAGACTGAAATGTATTTAGCCTTTCTATACCATGTAAAAATAAGATGACAAAAGTATAAATTTAAACTTATGTTTTTTAACGAGTGTTTGAGTTTTTATCTTATGATTTTTAGTTAATAATTTTCATACCTCTAATATTTAATACCTTCAATCTATTAATATATTTAATATTTAAAATTAATATGAATTTAAAATATGTATTACTTAGCATAGCATTAAGGTTGCAAGTTACCAAAAAAAATTTGGAAACAGTTTTCAGGCAGACATACTATGATAGCAAACAAAGCTAACCATCACGTCATTTTCTAACATACGTATATTAAGCAAGCACCAAACATCACAGAGGCAAAAAAACTAAAAAGTTAAGCCTACAGTTTTTTTTTCTTTTTTTCCTGCCATGCTTGATATACATCAAGCAATTCTCTCTTTCTTTCTTTCTTTCTTTTTTTTTTTTTGGTGGCAAGCAGATAAATAGAACTGTTTTTATTTCTAAATTTGTTTTTAAAAATTGATATTTTAACTAGATTAATATTCATTAATGGCGTTGGTACAACATTTTCATTATTCTTAAAATAGAAATAACTTGGATTTGAAATGACGGGGCAGAGGACTATGGATAACTAGCGGTAATACTACTCTTTCTTTTTTTTTTTTTTTTTTTGAGACAGAGTCTTGCTCTATTGCCCAGGCTGGAGAGCAATGGCTCGATCTCAGCTCACTGCAACCTCTGCCTCCTGAGTTCAAGTGATTTTCCTGCTGCAGCCTCCCGAGTAGCTGGGATACAAGCATTCACCACCATGCCTGGCTAATTTTTGTATTTTTAGTAGAGATGGGGTTTCACCGCATTGGCCAGGCTGATCTCAAACTCCTGACCTTAGATGATCCACCCGCCTTGGCCTCCCAGAGTTCTGGGATTACAGGCATGAGCCACCGCACCCAGTGGGTAATGCTACTCTTAATACACCATCTACTTTTTTCTTCTTTTGGCCATGCATACAGCACTCCAGACTGTTTTTCCCAATTTCTCCCTTTCTCCTTTTCCGCTCTTTTCTCCTCTCTCCATTGTCCTCCACTGCTCAAACATGGTGAAGTTTGAACAAAAGAGGAATAAGGAAATATTCCTTTCTTTGAGTCTCTGATTTCATCTTTCATAATAAATCTCAGACAAGATTTCTTGAAATAATTCTGTATTCCTAGAGAAGCTTTTAGCATGTTGGTCTTGAAGTACCTTCATGTTTATGTATGTGCGTACATTCACTTTTCCAAATACTTATGAGTACCTCACTAATTCCTGGAGATACATGAGAATACATGCTCCTTTCCCTCAGGAGCCCATTATCTGCCATCCTTTCTATAAATTAAAAAACAGTACTTAAAATAAGAAACAAGCAAATAGTAACAGCAAAGTAGAACTGGGATAATTTCTTATTTTCTTTCCTGAAAGATATCAAACCTCACCATGTCACTACTACCTTGGAGTTTGGAGAACACTGAATAGATGAATGGTTGGATGGACAGAAGGATGAAATAGATGGATTAATAAACATTATCTGCTGACTGAGATTCAAAGTCCTTAACATAGAGTCTTAGGTTTTCAAAGAGAGAGTCTGAGCCTGCAGAGCAAAGAAATGGAAAATTTGAGAGCTTTTTATAATAAGAAAGTACGTATCTTGTTATAGACATATAATGAATATATGTATTCTAACAGCACCATGTAAATTACCTGTGTTCAAGAAATACTTGAACTTTTGAATAGCTCATAAAGGGAATGAAGAAAAAAGAAAATCTGAGAGCTTTTTGATGGCTAAGTATACATATAACATTTTGTATATGTGTGTGTACATGTATATATTTATACACATACATGTATATACATATATATACATATATACACTATACACATACGTCTATATATGTATGTATACATATATACACTATATACACATACATGTATATACGTATGTATACATATACATACTATATACACATGCATGTATATATGTATGTATACATACACACACATGTATATATGTATGTATACATATACACACTATACATACACACATACTCTTTTATATGCACACATAAATATATCATATGTATATGCACATATATAATCTCATAATTTCTAATACTTTATAGTTTACTGAATGACTTCAGTAACTGCTTATTTTTTCAAGAGCTTTAGGTGACTTTGTTCAAAAGGCAGGGCTAATGTCAGAAGTGGACTAGACTTTGGTCCCTGGACATACAACACAATGTTTTTACTTCTACATGTCTCACCTTTATCTCTTTATACATATTTTCTCCTTTCTTCATGATCAAACACATTTGAAATAAGTTAATACTTATTATTCTTTTTTAATCTGGTCTCAGAAAGCCAGCAGCTGATTTTTTCAAAGGCATGCAGATAATGTAGAATTAGAATTTCTTGTGACAGAAGAGGTGGAAAATCATAGTGGCTGGAACATCTTCACATTTTCACAAGTCTAAATAAGGCTGGTCTTTGCTATTCTCTCAAAGGATTCACTGTAGAATGTGAGGAGAAAGAAGCATCTGTCATACTGAAGCATGGGAATTGTTGGCATCACATAGGTTTTTTCCAACCAGCAGCAAAGCAAATATGAAGCTGGCATCCTGCAGATTTCCATGCCCTTCCTGGTTTGAATCTTTGATGTGTCTGATAGGTCTGCCAGTTTTATAACTTGCTTTAATTTTAACTTTGATTATTTTTAGTTTTTAGATAATTATATTTTAATATGGCTGACCAAGACAAACAGGATACATGAAAGACTTTACTTATTTTTATTGAGGCATATTTCAAAATTAAAAATTGTATTAAGGTGTGCAAGTTGATGATTTGACATACATATACATTGTGAAATAATCACTACAATCAAGATAATTAATACATCCATCATCTCAGAGAGTCCTTCCTTTCTTTCTTCCTTCCTTCCTCCTCCCTCCCTCCCTCTCTCCCTCTTTTTCCTTCCTTCCTTCCTTCCTTCCTTCCTTCCTTCCTTCCTTCCTTCTTTCCTTCCTTCCTTCCTTCCTTCCCTCCTCCCTTTCTTTCTTAAATGTGTGTATGTATACATGTATATATGTGTGTGTGTGTGTATATACATCTGTATATATAATGGATTGTTATTCAACCTTAAAAAAGAAGGAAATTCTGTCATTTGCAATAAGATAGATGAAACTGGAGGACATTATGTTAAATGAAATAAGTCAGCTAGAGAAAGACAGACACTGCATGATCTCATTTATGTGTGGAATCTAAAAATAGTTCGACTCATAGAAGCAGAAATCAATTTATTTTTATTGTTGCAATGTATTTTTATTTGTTCCTAGGTTAAATTTGTAGTTTTATAATCTTAAACATCTAGTAGAGACAAGCTTGATTGACTAGTAAATCTATGTAGAAAAACTTACAACTCTGAAGACATGTCTGCTTTTATTTATCAAAAATCTTAAAACTAGCTTTATATATCAAAGAATATCCTACCTCATGTAAATCAAAAAGAAGAAGAAAAAGAAAAAATTTGGATGTTTCTATATTTCTGAGAATTTCAGGAATAATTAGTTTACATAAGTGCTCATTCCTCTCTAAACAATTTTGAATAGAACTCCTTTAATGGATTTTATAAATTAATTTGGTAATATTACCTGGAGGTGGAAAAATATCACATATATGTAATGTACATATTAATATATAGACATACGCATACATACAGATAAATATGTAAATATTTATAAATATAAATAAAATCTTTTTTCTAAAATTGATTTTATTCTAAAATTGTAGCCACAAGTCAGTAAAATAGTAATACAAACTCACTGCTTTATATCCACTTGATATTTTTATCTGAATTGTATTTCAGATAAATGGGACAAGTTGAGTTTACCTATTCAATATGAGGGCAAACACTTCTCACAGTATTTGTGGAGAAGGCTTTTTAGATTTCCTTTGCCCTGATATGTAATCTTATGGTGGCTGCAAGCTACATTTTAGGGAAGTGACTGGGGAAATATCCAGCAGCTGTCTGGATGTCTTCAAAGCCCAGCTGAGTGGATACAATATTCAGTTTATTGTCAATTAGCCTTTTTTCTTTCCAACTTCAGTTATTTGCTATTGGAGGAACCTGAGTCCCTAGCAACAAAGGGACCTAAAGTTCAGTGATTAAGAGGCTGACATGAAAAAGGATAGGACCTTGGAGGGGAACCTTGGAATTCAGGAGAACTGAATGAGGATGGGAGGTGGCAAAAGGAGTATGCAAGAGCAGAAGCAATGGGGAGAAAGGACCTTGGGGAGTCAGTGTGGGGAGATCAGAAGTTTCCCTAAGAAGCCAGTGAAATTCCAAATTATCCTCTGCAGATCATGCCAAGAGAAGAAGGTGGGCAGCACTGGCAGAGCATAGAATCAGTAGGGTTTTGAGAAAGGAGTGTTAGTCGACAAGTTCCCATGGAAGGAGCAATATAAAATAGAAAGAGCGGACAGGCCTCAGAAAATCAGAACTCCTCTCAGGCTGTGAATATCAACTTCTGATTAGGCCAACTTCTGACCTTAGAGCACTTAAAAAAATCACCTTCCGACCTTAGAGCACTTTAAAAAATCATTTGTTTGGGACAAACAATAAATATTCCTAGCAGGACTTAACTCTTTTTTTTTTTTTTTGCCGAAGAGTACGTCTATTCCAAGTGACTCAAAACCAAAACCAGTAAGCCTTTTATGACTTATCCATGGACAAAAGAGGTATCCCAAAAGAAATTTCAAAAGATACAGACCTCCCAAGATCCAAAATTATTTCCAAATATAGCCAAAGGGAAAACAGATGAAGACACCACCCTCTCCACCTCACCGGAGACAGCAAAAAGTTGGTAGGACATTAGCAGCAAATGATGTGCAAACTACATTTCTGTCCAGCCTACTCTTGGCATCCCCAGTGTAATGGTTGACTGCCTGCAGATGTAGGCCCAACAATATGTCTACCCAGACAGGTAGAAAGTCAAGCCAAGTTTACAGAACACTAAACAAGATAAACAGGAAGCCAATACTTGCCCCTGAGAAAGGATCAATAACCAATGAATACCCCAAAAACAAGTTCACAAGAGTCACAACTCAAAAAATTTATTCTTACCAATACTTTTCTCCTGCAAATCTGAATTTGGAAAGGAAGTAACAAGAAAACAGCTTTATTAATACCTTCCTCTCTTGATCAGGCGCTATGGACAGATACCCCGGAAACTGATAGGGTAAGAATTCTTATCTTCTGTCAGATTTGAAGTTGTCCTAGACTTCAACTGCCGTCCCTGGGGTGAGTAGAGTATTCCAGGCTTTTTCTGCCTCTTTGCGGTCAACAAAAACTGTAAGAGAGGGAGAAAAATCTTTTCATTCTGCCCTTCTAGGTTCTCAGCTGTGGTTTTATAACAAAAGACAGATTACCAGGAAAAGATCACACGAATTCATTTAGTATATGTTTTATGTGATGTGGGAGCTTCATAAGGAAATGAAGACCCCTAATAAATGGTTAAGCCGAAGCGTTTTTATACTAAGTTTGATTAAGAATGGAGTGTTATGAGAAAAATGTAATAGGACAAAAGGGTATGAGCTAAGTGGAGTAAACTGGAGGAAACTTAGTAAGGCTTATTCATTAAGATTCCTTTTGGCATTTCTCCATCTTCAGATGTAAGGAGACTCCTTTCCTTCGGGTATAGTGAGGGCACCTCTCACAGGAAGGTCTTATGACCTGCTTCAGGAAAGTAGGTCAGAAAGTCCTTTCACCATCTGTCGTTTCTCAAATTCCTTCAGCTAAAAATATTCAGTTTGCCACAGTGTCCTAGTTTGGGGTAGCATGTCCTGAACCCCATCAAAGGTAACAGTATTCTGGAAACCATCTCTGAGTTAATGAATCACACCAAAAGCATGTTGCAGGTGAATTTTATGTGGTTGACCCACCCCTAGAGCACTATTAGAGTTTTTCCCTTTAATTTTTTTTTTAAATCAAAGAACAGCTTTAGATCTAAGTTTCTTTAATATTTTTCTGATGCTCTTTTTGTTCTTGTTCTTCTTGTTCTTGTCCTCCTCCTCCTTCTCCTCCTCCTCCTTCTTTTTTGGTAATTTTCTCTCATCAGTGCAGTGCATGTATGTGAAGCATCCAAAGAGCTGCAGAGTCTTCTCAGCCAACACGTATTTCTTTTTGTAAAAAAAAAAAAAACTTATGAAAATGTAAAACATATACAACAGTAGATACAGAAATATGATACCCCATGTACCTATCAACAGTTTAAACACTGTCAACCCATTTCTAAATTTGTTCACATTATTAACTATTTAGTAATCTTCCCTTTTGTAGATTATTTTGAAGAAAACTCTGCATTTCATATAGCTTCATCTGTAAAATTTTCAACATAAACGATAGGAATTCTGCTTTTAAAAAAACCAATATTGTTATCACACCCTCCTTCAACTCGCCCCCACCCATAAAAATCACAGTTATTGTTTAGCATCATTAAATATCCAGTGCTCCCATCTCTCTGACTGTCCTGTATTTTTTCTTTCTTTGTTTGTGTTTTAGTTTAATTATACTAGGATTGAAATAACAAAGCCAGCCTCCCAGGTAGTTGTTACTACAGGCGTGCACCACTATGCCCAGATAATTTTTTTTTTATTTTTAGTAGAGATGGGATTTCACCATGCTGGTCAGGCTGGTCTTGAACTCCTGACCTTGTGATCCACCCGTCTCGGCCCCCCAAAGTGCTGGCATTACAGGTGTGAGCCACCGAGCCCAGCCCCATGCCTAGTGAATCTTTAGATGGGTATTTCTGAAGTATATATACTGTGCAAGGAAGAAAGATATATGTGATTAAAGTATGGTGAAATATCCTGGAATTCAATGCTTTTAAAATATAGCTTAGGAGATAAATCACATTGATGTGAAAACAATATGTAGCTCAGAGGCTATACATCTTGAAGAATACTGTTTTCAAAGGCAGATGCCTAGAATATAGTAATTTTCCCTCCCAGGAAGAATCAACCATAGATTCTGGGGATGTTAGGGTTTCGGGAGACTTCAAACATTATATGGTTGTTGCCCTTTATTTATTACTATTATGATTTTTTAAAAGTTGTTTTAAATTATTATGGATATGTAATGGTTGTATATGTTTTTGGTGTACATGTGGGTTTTTGATACAAGCATACAATGTGTAATGATCAAATCAGAGTAACTGGGATATCCACCACCTCAAGCATTTATCACTTCTTTGTATTAGGAACATTCTAATTTCACTCCTTTAGTTATTTTGAAATATACAATAAATTATTTTTAACTATGGCCACCTGTTGTGTTCCTGAACACTAGATCTCATTCCTTCTATCTCAGTGTATTTTTGTACCCATTAACCATCCCCTCTTTGTCCCAGGCCTCATTTTCCTTCCCATCCTCTGGTAGCCGTCATTCTACTTTCTGTCTCCATGAGTTCAATTTTTTTTTTCAGCTTCCACCTGTGAGTGAGAATATGTGATACTTTTATTTCAATAAACATAATATTCCCTAGTTCCACTGTATTTTGGAAAATGACAAGATTTCATTTTTTATTGCTGAATAATATTCCATCGTGTGTATGTACCACACTTTTCTTTATCCAATCATTTGACGATGGACACTTTGATTGCATATCTTGGTGATTGTGAATAGTGCTGCAATAAACATGGGAATGGAGCTATTTCTTAGATAATACTAATTTCCTTTCACTGGGATGTATACCCAGGAGTGAAATTCCTGGATCATATGGTAGTTCTGTTCATAGTTTTTTTAGAAACCTCCATACTGTTCTTCAGAGTGGCTGTACTACTTGTATTCCCACAGAGTATGGAAGTTCCCCTTTTGTTACATCTTTGCCAGCATTCATTATTACCTGTCTTTTGCATAAAAGCCATTTTAACTGGGGTCAGATGCTGTCTCATTGTAGTTTTGATTTGCATTTCTCTGATGAGTAGCAATGTTGAGCATTTTTTCATATACCTGTTGGCCATTTGTATGTCTTCTTTTGAGAAATGGCTACGTAGATCTTTTGCCCATTTTCTAATCAAATTATTTGTTGAGATGTTTGAGCTTCTCATATATTTTGGTTATTAATCCCTTGTTAGATGGGTAGTATGCAAATATTTTCTCCCATTCTGTGGGTTGTCTCTTCAGTTTGTTGATGGTTTCCTATGCTGCACAGAAGCTTGACTTGATGTTATCCCATTTGTCTATTTTTGCTTTGGTTGCCTGTGCCTGTGGGATGTATTACTCAAGTCTTTGCCCACTCTAATATCCTGGAGATTTTCCCCTATGTTTTCTTGTAGTACTTTTATAGTTTGAAGTCATAGATTAAGTCTTTAATCCATTTTGATTTGATTTTTGTATATGGGGAGAGATAGGGGTGTAGTTTCCTTTTTCTGCATATGAATATCCAGTTTCCCCGGCACCGTTTATTGAAGAGACTGTTCTTTCCTCAATGTATATTCTTGGAGCCATTCTCAAAAATGTGTTGACTATTGTATTAGTTCATTTTTCACACTGCTATAAAGAACTTCTGAGACTGGGTAATTTATTATTTTATTTTATTTTTATTTTTTGCTCTAGGTAACAGGTTTTTTAAAAAAATTTATTCATTATACTTTAAGTTCTGGGATACATGTGCAGAACGTGCAGGTTTGTTACATGGGTCAACATGTGCCACGGTGGTTTGCTGCACTCATCAACCCGTCATTTATATTAGGTATTTCTCCTAATGCTATCCCTCCCCTAGCCCCCCACCCCCTGGTAGGCCCCGGTGTGTGATGTTCCCCTTCCTGTCCATGTGTTCTCATTGTTCAACTCCCACTTATGAGTGAGAACATGCAATGTTTGGTTTTCTGTACTTGTGTTAGTTTGCTGAGAATGATGGTTTCCAGCTTTATTCATGTCCCTGCAAAGGGACATGAACTCATCCTTTTTGTAAGGCTGCATAGTATTCCATGGTATATATATGCCACATTTTCTTTATTCAGTCTATCTTTGATGGGCATTTGGATTGGTTCCAAGTCTTTGCTATTGTGAATAGTGCTGCAATAAACATACATGCTCATGTGTCTTTATAGTAGAATGATTTATAATCCTTTGGGTATATACCCAGTAATGGGATTGCTGGGTCAAATGGTATTTCTAGTTCTAGATCCTTAAGGAATTGCTACACTGTCTTCCACAATGGTTGAACTAATTTACACTCCCACCCACAATGTAAAAGCATTCCTATTTCTCCACATCCTCTCCAGCATCTGTTGTTTTTTGACTTTTTAATGATCACCATTCTAACTGACATGAGATGGTATCTCATTGTGGTTTTGATTTGCATTTCTCTAATGACCAGTGATGATGACCTTTTTTTCATATGTTTGTTGGCCACATAAATGTCTTCTTTTGAGAAGTGATTGTTCATATCCTTTGCCCACTTTTTGATGGGCTTGTCTTTTTCTTTTAAATTTGTTTAAATTCCTTGTAGATTCTGTATATTAGTCCTTTGTCAAATAAATAGATTGCAAAAATTTTCATCTGTTCTGTAGGTTGCCTGTTCACTCTGATGATAGTTTCTTTTGCTGCGCAAAAGCTCTTTAGTTTAATTAGATCCCATTTGTCAATTTTGACTTTTGTTGCCATTGCTGTTTGTGTTTTAGTCATGAAGTCTTTGCCCATGCCTATGCCCTGAAAAGTATTGCCTAGGTTTTCTTCTAGGGTTTTTATGATTTTAGGTCATACATTTAGGTCTTTAATCCATCTTGAGCAAATTTTTTTATAAGGTGCAAGGAAGAGGTCCTGTTTCAGTTTACTGCATATGGCTAGCCAGTTTTCCCAACAGCATTTATTAAATAGGGAATTGTTTCTCCGTTGCTTGTTTTTGTCAGGTTTGTCAAAGATCAGATGATTGTAGATGTGTTGTTACTTCTGAGGCCTCTGTTCTGTTCCATTGGTCTATATATCTGTTTTGGTACCAGTACCAAGCTGTTCTGGACACAGTAGCCTTGTAGTATAATTTGAAGTCAGGTAGCGTGATGCCTCCAGGTTTGCTCTTTTTGCTTAGGATTGTCTTAACTATACGGGCTCTTTTTTGCTTCCATATGAAATTTAAAGTAGTTTTTTTCTAAATCTGTGAAGAAAGTCAATGGTAGCTTGATGGGGATAGCATTGAGTCTATAAATTACTTTGGGCAGTACGGCCATTTTCACGATATTGATTCTTCCTATCCATGAGGATGGAATGTTTTTCCATTTGTTTGTGTCCTCTCTTACTTGAGCAATGGTTTGTAGTTCTCCTTGAAGAGGTCCTTCACATCCCTTGTAAGTTGTATTCTTAGGTATTTTATTCTCTTTGTAACAATTGTGAATGGGAGTTCACTCATGATTTGACTCTCTGTTTGTCTATTATTGGTGTATTATTGGTGTATTGCTTGTGAGTTTTGCACCTTGATTTTGTGTCCTGAGACTTTGCTGAAGTTGCTTATCAGCTTAAGGAGATTTTGGGTTGAGATGATAAGGTTTTCTAAATATACAATCATGTCATCTGCAAACAGAGACCATTTGACTTCGTGTATTTCTATTTGAATACCCCTTATATGTTTCTCTTGCCTGATTGCCCTGGCTAGAACTTCCAATACTATGTTAAATAGGAGTGGTGAGAGAGGGCATCCTTGTCTTGTGCCAGTTTTCAAAGGGAAATCTTCCAGCTTTTGCCCATTCAGTATGATATTGGCTGTGGGTTTGTCATAAATAGCTCTTATTGTTTTGAGATATGTTCAATCAATACCTACTCTACTGAGAGTTTTTAACATGAAGGGGTGTTGAATTTTATCGAAGGCCTTTTCTGTATCTATTGAGATAATCATGTGGTTTTAGTCATTGGTTCTGTTTATGTGATGAATTACATTTATAGATTTGCATATGTGGAACCAGCCTTGTATCCAAGGGATGAAGCTGACTTGATCACGGTGCATAAGCTTTTTGATGTGCTGCCGGATTTGGTTTGCCAGTATTTTATTGAGGATTTTCACATTGATGTTCATCAGGGATATTGGCCTGAAACTTTTTGTTGTTGTGTCTTTGCCAGGTTTTAGTATCAGGTGATGCTGGCCTCATAAAATGAGTTAGGGAAGAGTCCCTCTTTTTGTATTGTTTGGAATAGTTCAGAAAGAATGATACCAGCCCCTTTTTGTAGCTCTGGTAGAATTCAGCTGTGAATCCTTCTGGTCCTGGACTTTTTTTGGTTGGTAGGCTATTAATTATTGCCTCCATTCCAGAGCCTGTTATTGGTGTATTCAGAGATTCAGCTTCTTCCTGGTTTAGTCTTGGGAGGGGGTATGTATCCAGAAATTTATCCATTTCTTCTAGATTTTCTAGTTTATTTGCATAGATGTGTTTCTATTATTCTCTGATGGTGGTTTTATTTCTGTGGGGTTGGTGGTGACATCTCTTTTATCATTTTTCATTGTGTCTATTTGATTCTTCTATATTTTCTTCTTTATTAGTTGGCTAGTGGTCTATTTTGTTCGTCTTAAAAAAAAAAAACAGCTCCTGGATGCATTGATGTTTTTGAAGGGTTTTTCGTGTCTCTAAATCCTTCAGTTCTGCTCTGATCTTAGTTATTTCTTGTATTCTGCGAGCTTTTGGATTTGTTTGCTTTTGCATCTCTAGTTCCTTTAATTGTGATGTTAGGGTGTCGATTTTAGATCTTTCCCGCTTTCTCCTGTGGGCACTTAGTGCTATAAATTTCCCTCTTAACACTGCTTTAGCTGTGTGCCAGAGATTCTGGTACCTTGTGTCTTTGTTCTCATTGTTTTCAAAGAACTTCTTTATTTCTGACTTAATTTCGTTATTTACCCAGTAGTCATTTAGGAGCAGGTTGTTCAGTTTCCATGTAGTTGTGTGGTTTTGAGTGAGTTTCTTAATCCTGAGTTCTAATTTGATTGCACTGTGGTCTGAGAGACTGTTTGTTATGACTTCCATTCTTTCGCATTTGCTGAGTAGTGTTTTACTTCCAATTATGTGGTCAATTTTAGAATAAGTGCTATGTGGTGCTGAGAAGAATGTATATTCTATTGATCTGGGGTGGAGAGTTCTGTAGATGTGCGTTAGGTCCCCTTGGTCCAGAGCTGAATTCAAGTCCTGAATATCCTTGTTAATTTTCTGTCTCATTGATCTGTCTAATATTGACATTGGGGTGTTAAAGTCTCACACTATTATTGTGTGGGAGTCTCAGTCTCTTTGTAGTTCTCTAAGAACTTGCTTTATGAATCTGGGTGCCCCTGTATTGGGTGCATATATATTTAGGATAGTTAGCTCTTCTTGTTGAATTGATCCCTTTACCATTATGTAATGGCCTTCTTTGTCTCTTTTGACTTTTGTTGGTTTAAAGTCTGTTTTATCAGAGACTAGGATTGCAACCCCTGCTCTTTTTTTTTTTTTGCAATGCTTGGTAAATCTTCCTCCATCCCTTTATTTTGAGCCTATGCGTGTCCTTGAGGTGTGGCTGGCAAGATGGCCGAATAGGAACAGCTTCAGTCTGCAGCACCCCATGAGATCAATGCAGAAGGTGGGTGATTCCTGCATTTCCAATTGACGGTACCCGGCTCATCTCATTGGTACTAGTTAGACAGTACATGAAGCCCACGGAGGGCAAGATGAAGCAGGGTCGGGCATTGCCTCACCCAGGAAGCATGAGGGGTCGGGGAACTCCCTCTTCTTGCAAGGGAAGCTGTGAGGATCTGTGCCATGTGGGAGGGTGCATTCTGACCCAGATACTACGCTTTTCCCACCATCTTCACAACCTGCAGACCAGGAGATTCCCTCCGGTGCCTACATCACCAGTGCCCTGGGATTCAACCACAAAGCTGGGTGGCTGTTTGGGCAGACACTGAGCTGGCTGCAGGAGTTTTTTTCATACCCCAGTGGCACCTGGAACAACAGCAAGACAGAAGTGTTCACTCCCCTGGAAGGAGCCTGAAGCCAGGGAGCCAAGTGGTTTTGCTCAGTGGATCCCATCCCCACAGAGCCCAGCAAGCTAAGATCCACTGGCTTAAAATTCTCGCTGCCAGCACAACAGTCTGAAGTTAACCTGGGATGTTCCAACTTGGTTTGGGGGAGGGAAATCCAGCATTACTGAGGCTTCAGTAGGTGGTTTTTCCCTCACAGTGTAAACAAAGCCACCAAGAAGTTCGAACTGAGTGGAGCCCATCACAGCTCGACAAACCCACTGCAGTCAGACTGCCTCTCTAGATTCCTCCGCTCTGGGCAGGGCATCTCTGAAAGAAAGGCAGCAGCCCCAGTCAGGGGTTTATAGATAAAACTCCCATCTCCCTGGGACAGAGCTCCTGGGGGAATGGGAAGCTGTGGGTGCAGCTTCAGCAGACTTAAACATTCTTGCCTGCCAACACTGAAGAGAGCAGCAGATCTCCTAGCACAGTGCTTCAGCTCTGCTAAGCAACAGACTGGCTCCACAAGTGGGTCCCTGACCCCCATGACTCCTAAGTGGGAGGTACCTCTCAGCAGGTGTTGACAGACACCTCATACAGGAGTGCTCCGGCTGGCATCTGGCGGATGCTCCTCTGAGATGAAGCTTCCAGAGGAAGGAACAGGCAGCAATCTTTGATCTTCTGCACCTCTGCTGGTGATACCCAGGCAAACAGGATCTGGAGTGGATCTCCAGAAAACTCCAGCAGACCGGCAGCAGAGGGGACTGACTGTTAGAAGGAAAACTAACAAACAGAATGGAATACTGTCAACATCAACAAAAAGAATATCCACACAAAAACCCCATCTGAAGGTCACTAACATCAAAGACCAAAAGTAGATAAATCCATGAAGATGAGGGAAAATCAGCATAAAAACACTGACAATTCCAAAAACCAGAACATCTCTATTCCTCCAAAGGATCACAACTCCTCGCCAGCATTGGAACAAAACTGGATGGAGAATGAGTTTGATGAATTGACAGAAGTAGCCTTCAGAAGGTGGGTAATAACAAACTCCTCAGAGCTAAAGAGCATGTTCTAACCCAATGCAAGGAAGCTAAGAACCTTGAAAAAAGGTTAGACTAATTGCTACCTGGAATAACCCATTTAGAGAAGAAAATAAATGACCTGATGGAGCTGAAAAACACAGCACAAGGACTTCGTGAAGCATACACAAGTATCAGTAGCAGCATCAATCAAACAGAAGAAAGAATATCAGAGATTGAAGATCAACTTAATGAAATAAAGTGCGAATACAAGATTAGAGAAAAAACTGTGAAAAGAAACAAAGAAAGCCTCCAAGAAATATGGGGCTATGTGAACAGACCAAACCTGTGTTTGACTGGTGTACCTGAAAGCAACAGGGAGAATGGAACTAAGTTGGAAAACGCTCTTCAGGATATTATCCAGGAGAACTCCCCCAACCTAGCAAGACAGGCCAACACTGAAATTCAGGAAATACAGAGGACACCACAAAGATACTCCTCAAGAAGAGCAACCCCAAGACACATAATCATTAGATTCACCAAAGTTGAAATGAAGGAAAAAATGTAAAGGACAGATGGAGAGAAAGGTCGGGTTACCCACAAAGGGAAGCCCATCAGACTAACAATGGATCTCTCTGCAGAAACCCTACAAACCAGAAGAGAGTGGGAGCCACCATTCTTAAAGAAAAGAATTTTCAACCCAGAATTTCATATGCAGCCAAACTAAGCTTCATAAGTGAAGGAGAAGTAAAATCCTTTACAGAGAAGCAAATGCTGAGAGATTTTGTCACCACCAGGCCTGCCTTACAAGAGCTCCTAAAGGGAGCACTAAATATGGAAAGGAAAAACCTGTACCAGCCACTGCAAAAACATACCAAATTGTAAAGACCATCAACACTATGAAGAAATTGCATCAATTAATGGCACCATAACCAGTTAGCATCATAGATCAAATTCACACATAACAATAATAACCTTAAATGTAAACAGACTGAATGCCCCCATTAAAAGATACAGACTGCCAAATTGGATAAAGAGTCAAGACCCATCGGTGTGCTGTATTCAGGAGACTGGGTAATTTATAAAGAAAAGAGGTTTAATTGACTCACAGTTCTGCATGGCTGGGGAGGCATGAAGGGAAAGCAGGGGGCAGGTGAGAGAGAGAATGAAAGCAGGGGAAATGTCAGATGCTGATAAAACCATCAGATCTCATGAGAACTCACTCCCTATCACACAAACTGCATAAGGGATACTGCCCCCATGATCCAATCACCTCCTACCAGGTCTCTCCCTCCACACATGGGGATTATGGGGATTACAAATCAAGATGAAATTTAGGTGGGGCATAGAGCCAAACCATATAATTCCACAGTGTGAAAAAGGACTATTACAACTGTAAATTCATGGATTTATTTCTGGGTTCTCTATTCTATTCCATTGGTCTATGTGTCTGTTTTCAATGCCAGTTCCATGTTGTTTTGGTTACTATAGCTTTGTAGTATTATTTGAAGTTAAGTAATGTGACACTTCTAACCTTTTTCTTTTTGCTCAGGTTTGCTTTGGCTGTTGAATGTCTTTTGTGGTTCTATACATATTTTATGATTAAAAAAATTCTGTGCAGAATATCATTTTTTATAGAGATTGTATGAATCTGTAGATTGCTTTGAGTAATATGGAGATTTTAACAATATTGATTATTCCAACCTATAAACATGGAATATGTTTCATTTTCTTTGTTTCCTCTTTAATTACTTTCATCAATGTTTTGTAGTTTTCATTGTACAGATCTTTCACTTCTTTGGTTAAGTTAAATCCTAAGTATTTTATCTTATTCATAGCTATCATAAATGGGATTACCTTTTTGGTTTCTTTTTCAGATGATTTGCTGTCGACATATACAAAAACTACAGATTTTTGCATGTCGATTTTGTGTCCTGCAACTTTACTGTGTTTGTTTACCAGTTCTAATGGTTTTTTTGATGGGATCTTTAGGTTTTTCTAAATATAATGTCAGATTGTCTGCACACATGGATAATTTGATGTTTTTCTTTCCGATTTTGATGCCCTTTGTTTCTTTCTCTTGTCTGATTTCTCTAGCTAGGACTTCCAGTGCTATGTTGAATAACAGTGGTGAAAGTTGGCATCCTTGTCTTGCTTCAGATCTTACAAGAGGGTCTTTTTCCTCATTCAATGTGATACTCTTTGTGGGTCTGTCATATATGGCTTTTATCATGTTCCACCATGTTCCATCTATATCCAGTTTGTTGAAAGTTTTTATCAAAGTAGTATATGGAATTTTATCAAATGCTTTTTTGGCATTTATTGAAATGACCATATGGTTTGTGTCCTTCATTTTGTTGATATGATATATCACATTTATTGATTTGCCTATGTTGACCCATCCTTGTATCACTGGGATGAATCCCACTTGATCTTGGTGAATGATCTTTTTAGTGTATCATTGAATTTGGTTTGCTAGTATTTTGTTGAAGATTTTTGCATCTATGTTTATCAACTATATTGGTCTGAAATTTTCTTTTTTGTTGTTGTGTCTTTGGTTTTGGTATCAGGGTAATAATGACTTTGTAGGATGAGTTTCAAAGTATTCCCTTCTCCTCATGTTTTTGGAATAGTTTGAGTCAAAATGGTATTAGTTCTTGCAGTGAAACAATCAGGTCCTGGACTTTTTTTGTCTTCATGGGAGCCTTTTATTACTGCTTCTAGGTTGTTACCTGTTATTGGTCTATTAAGGTTTTAGATTTTTTTATGGTTCAATGTAGGTAGGTTGTGTGTACCTAGGAATTTATTCGTTTCTCCTAAGTTTTTTCAATTTATTGGCATATAATTGCTTAATAGTCTCTAATGATCCTTTAAATTTCTGTAGTATCAGTTATATCTCCCTTTTCATCTCTGATTTTATTTATTTGGGTCTTCTATTTTTTTTTCCCCTAGTATGGATAAAGGCTTGTCAGTTTTGTTTACCCCAATAAACCAACTTTTTGTCCTGCTGATCTTTTGTTATTTTGTTATTGTTATTTTAGCATCAATTTCATTTATTTCTGCTCTGATCTTCTTTTTTTTTCTTCTTCTAATTTTGAGTTTGGTTTGCACTTGCTTTTCTAGTTCTTTAAGATGCACTGTGTTGTTTATTTGAAGTTTTTCTGTTTTTTTGATGTAGGCATTTATTGCTATAAACTTCTCTCTTAGTACTGTTTTGCTCTATCCCATATAGGTTTTGGTATGCTGTGTTCCCATTTTCATTTATAACATTATTTTTTAAATTTTTCTTTAATTTTTATTTATAGTATGATTTTTAAAATTTCCTTCTTAATTTTCCCTCTTATAGGCATTTATTGCTATAAATTTCTTAGTACAGCTTTTGCTCTATCTTATAGGTTTTGTATGTTGTGTTTCAGTTTTCTTTTATGGCTTGATTTTTAAAATTTCCTTCTTATTTTTTCATTGCCCTAATGTTTATTTGAAAAATATTGTTTAATTTCTATGTATTTCATAGTTTCAAAGTTCCTCTTCTTATTAACTTTTAGTTTTGTTCCATTGTGGTAAGAAAAACTACTTGATATGACTGTAATTAAAAAGAATTTTGATAATTGTTTTGTTGTCTAACATATGGTTTATCCTTGAGAATGTTTTATGTGCTGAGGAGAAGGACTTGTATTCTGCAGCTGTTAAATGTATGTTCTGTGAGTATCTATTATGTCCATTTGGTCTGTGTTACAGGTTAAGTTTATTGTATCCTTGTTGATTTTCTGTTTCAATAACTTGTGCATTGCTAAAAATCGGGTGTTGGGGCATTACTGTATTGGAATCTATCTTTTTCTTTAGTTCTAATAGTATTTGCTTTGTGTGTCTGGGTGCTCCAGCATTGAATGCATACATATTTACAATAATTATATTGTTTTGCTGATTTAACCCCTTTATCAATATTAGTGACCTTTTGTCTCTTTATACACTTTATGTCTTGAAATCTATTTTATCTGATATAAGTATAGCTACTTCTACTCTTTTTTGGTTTCCATTTGCATGGAATTTTTTTTTTTTTACACTCCTTCTATTTCAGTCTATTTGTGCCTTTTTAGATGAAGTGGATTTCTTGTAGGCAGCAAAGAGCACAGAGTTAAGTCTTATTTTTTAATCCATTAAACCACACTGTATGTTTTTAATTGGACAATCAATGTTATTATTGATATTTAGAGACTTACTATTGCCATTTTAAAAATTTGTTTTCAGGTCGTTTTGTTGGTACTCTCTTCCTTTTTCTCCTTCTTTCTGTCTTCCTTTTTGCAAAAGTGATTTTCTCTGGTAGTGTGTTTTATTTTCTTGCTTTTTATTTTTTGTGTATCTGTTGTAGACGTTTATTTTGTGATGACCATAAATAGGGCTTGCAAATAATCCCTTATAACCAATTATTTTAAACCAATGACAATTTAACTCTGATCACAAAGAAAATAAAAAAATCAAAGAGGAAACTAAAAAACTTCACACTTTAAATTCCATCATCTCCTCCCTGCTTTTTGAGTTTTTTTCTCTTTTGTCTTTTTATATTGTTTATCTCTTTAAAAAAATTGTTGTAGCTATTATTTTTGATAGGTTTATCTTTTATTTAAAGATATGAGTGGTTTACATACTGCAGTTACAGTGTTAGAATATTCTGTATTTGTCTGTGTACTTACTTTTACCAGTGAGTTTTACAACTTCAGATGATTTCTTGTTGCTCATTAATGTTCTTTTCTTTCACATTGACTACCTTCCTTTAGCATTTTTTTAAGAGAGGTCTTGTGTTGAAAAAAATCTGTCAGTTTTTTTGGTCTGGAAAACTCTTCTTCATGTTTGAAGGATAATTTTTGCTAGATATACTATTCTAGGTTGAAAAGTTTTTTTCTTTCAACACTTTGAATATGTCATCCCACTTCCTCCTAGCTCTTAAGACTTTCTCTGAGAAGTTGACTGCCAACGTTATCAGAGCTCATTTATATGTTGTTTTTTTTCTTTCGCTGCTTTTAGAATTTTTTCTTTGTCTTTGACTTTTGATGGTGACTGTTACATGACTTGAAATAGTCTTACTTGGGTTGAATCTGCCCAGTGTTCTTTGACCTTCTTGTAACTGGATATTCATATCTTTCTCCAGGTTTGAAACATTCTCTGTTATTATTTTCTTGAATATACTTTCTACCCCATTCTCTCTCTTTAAGGCCGATAACTCTTAGAATTGCCTTCTTGAGACTATTTTCTGAATCTTGTATATGTGTTTCATTCTTTTTAATTCTTATTTTCTCTTCTGATTGTGTATTTTTATATAGCCTGTATTCAAGCTCATTAATGTTTTTCTTCTGCTCAAGCAATTCTGCCATTGAGAGGCTCTAATGCATTTTTTAGCTTGTTAATTGAATTTTTCAGTTCAAGAATTTCTGCTTGATTTTTAAAAAATTTTTATTTCAATCTCTTTGTTACATTTGTATAATAGAATTCTGAATTTTTTCTCTGTGTTACCTTGAGATGATTGAGCTTCCTCAACACAGCTATTTTGAATTCCCTGCTTGAGAGGTCACATATTGTCATCACTCCAGGATTGGTCACAGATGTCTTATTTAGTTCATTTGGTGAGGTCATGTTTTCCTGAATGTTCTTGATCCTTGAGAATATTTGTCAATGTCTGGGCATTGAAAAGTCAGGTTTTTATTTCAATCTTTGCAGTCTGAGTTTGTTTATATTTGTCCTTGTTTAGAGGGCTTTCCAATAATTCAAAGGGGACTAAGTGTTGTGACCTAAGCTTGTGGTCCCTGCAGCATTTTCACATGAGAGGGTTCTTTAAGTCCAGGAGCACTACAACTCCTGTGAACTAGATACACAGACTTGGTAGACTTGGGGAAGATAAAAGGAGAATTCCCTGGGTTACCAGGCAAAGTCTCTCACTCTCTTTCCTCTGCTCTCTCCAATCAGAAGTAGTATTTCTCTGTGAGGGAGTTTTTTTTTTTCTGTCCTTGGAGTTGTGGGTGGGATGGCACAGGCACTCTTGTGACCACCACAGCTGGCATCATGTTGAGTCACACCTGAAGCCCATGGCTTTCCAGACCAGCATAGTACTAGAGTTCACCCAGGGCCTGAGGCCACCACTGTCTGGCTGTCACAGATATTTACTCAAGGCCTAAATCCCCTTTAGTCAGCAGTTAGTGAATCCTGCTGGGACTGGGTAGCTGTCATCTGGGCAGTGGATTCCCTTCTGGCTGAAGTTGTACCTAGAAACGCCATCCAGGAGCAAATAAATGAAATTGGGGGCTTCAGGAATATGCCTGGTGCTTTGTTTTACTGTGGCTGAGTTGGCACCTAAGTTGCAAGATAAAGTCCTCTGTACTCTTACCTCTCCTTCCCCCAAGTAAAAGGAGTTGCTACAGGAGCTGCATTGCTGGGAGTTGGGGGAGGGGTGATTCAGGCACTATCATGGCCACTGCGACTGTTGTTGCGCTTTGTCACACCCCAAGTCCACTGCAGCATCAGGGCTTCCACAAGGACTGCAGTCCTTATGGCCCAACTGCCACTCAGATTTATCCAGGGCCCCAGGTCACTTTAGTCAACTAGTGATGAAGTTGGCCAGGAAGTGACTTTCTCCTCCTGGGGCAAAGGAGTCCCCTTTGATCCATGACTGTGTGGTCTAAATGCTCCCTCAGTTGGCACTGGCAGAATTTTGCCCTGTGTTGTATTCCACTGTGACTAGGTGGCTCTGAGTTTCAATGCTAAAACCCACACTCACTTCACTTTCTCTTCCCTAAGCCCATGGATTCTTTCTCCATGCTGCCCTGCCTGGGGTTGCAGAATGTGTTACAATGCAAGACTGTCTGTCTTACCCACTTCAATGCCTCTTTCCTTGTTATTATGTTAAAACCAGGTACTGTGATTACCCACTTTTTTTTTGGTTCTTATGAAGGTGTTTGCTTGCATGGATATTTGTTTAATTTGATGTTCCTGTGGGAACCCTGAAGGATTCTATTTGGCCTTCTTGCTCCACCTTCCCTAATCTCCTTCATTTAGAGATTAAAATGCAGATCATGAGAAGATAAGAAGTTTGCTTATATGAAAATATCCAAAGGTTCTTCTTCAAATGTCACTTTCTCTGTTTTAAAAAAATAGTTCTGAGAATATCTTTTACTTTTAAATGTTCACTTTTAGTAGTCAAATCCCAGAAGAGAATGTTATTTTTAGGAGTATGTTTAAATAAAAAAGCTCATTTTCCATCTAAGCTTAAGAAGGTAAGCAAATTAATATTGCATGATAAAGTCCCCATCAAGCATCTCATACTTAAGCAAAGAACCCAACTCATAGTTTGTGGCTGTATTAGTCTGTTCCCACACTGCTATAAAGATACTACCTGAGGCTGGGTAATTTATAAACAAAGGAGGTTTAATTGAGTCACAGTTTCACATGGCTGGGGAAGCCTCAGGAAACTTACAATCACGGTGGAAGGGGAAGCAGGCACCTTCTTCACAAGATGTCAGCAGAGACTGAGTGACAGAGAGAAGGCAGAAGACCCCCTTATAAAAAACCATCAGATCTCATGAGAACTCACTCACTATCATGAGAACAGCTTGGGGGAAACCGCCTTTGTGATCTAATCACTTCCCTCCAGGTCTCTCCCTCAACACCTGGGGATTACAATTCAAAATGAGATTTGGGTGGGGACACAATGTCTAATCATACCAGTGGCTTTATTAAAACTTTCATTCAAAATATGTTTTACATTATCTGTGACTCAGGAAATCCCCATCTGCATATCAGGCTAAAGAAACAAGAAACACATTCGGAGAATAATTGGACTTTTAAGTATTGAGAAGTTTAGAGCCCAAATATTCTATATGCAGACCACGATGCTCATATTTGTTTGTTTAAATAAGTATCTGGTCTAAAGGCTCACATTTTTATATAAGCTACAGATTTGTAGTTCTGGTACCCAGTAACAATGGGGCAGCCTCGCGATCTATAAAATCAAAAGGTAATGACTCAGAGTTAGGACCATTTCTGGATGACATTGAGATGGTCAATCTTGTCTACAACAGATCTATGTTGGGGGACCTTGGAAGTATTGGCCACCTTCATGGCTTCCATGGCCTCTGCCCTGCACACTGCGGCAGCAGGGCCATGCTGCTGCTCCAAGGTCAATAGGGTATTTACAGCCAGTAGTGATTTTCCACCCTGATCTGTAGGCAATAGATCATGTTCTGCTTGGTGTGCAATGAGGGGCAGCAGCCACCAGTGCATCCCGATCCACTGTCTGGCAGGTATGTGAGTACAGATGAAGAGGGTGGTCAGAAACATGGTGCCTGCCCTCTGGAATCTGCATCTGGATTCCCTCTGGAATCTGCATATCCCAGGCTGCCACTGTATCAAAAGTGCACCTGTGTCCTTTTTTTCTTTTTTTAAACTATGAAGTGGCAAAGACAGTTTGCTGAATAAAAATGAAGGTTCTCTTAGACTTTAGGGACTGAACTCAAATCTGGAGCAAATTCTCAGTATAAAAACAGAAGTATGAGAAAAGGGACAACACGCTAGTTTCAGTCTTGCCTCTAGGTCTTTATGCTGTAAATGGAAGTGCCACTCATATTACTAGCAGGGGTGAGGAATGAATAAATTCAAGGTTGACCAGAGTAATGCCATCGGATTAATACACATCTGCTGCAAAGGGCAGAGAGCAATACTCATTGGTACTAATCCTTAATGAAAGTTGAAAAGGGAATACAGTTATATGGGGTTTTTTACAGATGTTGCCTGACTGGCTACCCAGAGGTAGCATTATTGTATTTTATTGTAATTAAGGGCAGCAGGAAGAGCATATTTTAGTTAAAATATAGAGTATGTCAATCTTTCAGGGTTGAATGATATGAGATAACTTCATTGTATACGGCACCATTGACATAAGTAACTCCATCTTAGGAAAAGACTCAATCTTACATTTCAAAAGACACCTTGCCAACCGGGACTAGATGTTTTGCTTGATAATAAAGACTGGACCCAACCAGATAAGGACAAAGTACACTCTTCCACTGTCAGTCCTCACCAGAGGATTCTAGGGAAATAAAAAGAGCAGGACTTCAGCAGCTCAAAATGGCTGTCTTAACAGACACTGTCTTTCTAGCATTTATGATAAGCAACCAGCATCTGCTGCCAAAGGCTCTGTCCACATCAAAGACTCTTCTGTGAAAGACCAGCAACCACCTGGGCCAGACCAGGATATTCTTTTGGCCTACATCACTCTCTACGAACTGGTCTGTTAACCTGTTTTTGCTATCCCTTTTCTCTTGATGTTAAATGTCACTTAGTTTGTTGTGGAATGTTTAATCTATAACACGTATTGTTTAAGTCTACTATCATGTATGGTTGGCAATATTGACTGACTTGTGGAGTGGCTTGAGCCAGTGTGCCTACAGCTCTAATTACCAAGTGAGTGGGAATTACTAAGGAGAACTGCTTCCTTGGGAACTCCATATAGCTCGTGGCTTTTATGATTGAGATAGTATCAATAAAAGTCTGATATTTTGGGAAAGACACAGACAGGCATGAATCTGATTATCCTGACATTGCACCACTCATGATACACATTCAGAAGAATCTTACCAGGATGCCAGTTAACTAATTCAGAAAGAGTAATATTAAAGGAGACTGCCAGATATTCTCTTTCTTATAGAGCAACCTACAGGGAAACCAAATATTACATAGTTACTTGATAAGCACTTAATAAGAGCAATAAGGATTAGTAGATTAATCAGTTATTCAAGAATATCTGGAAATGATGAACTTGATTCATCCATTTCTATAATGAGAGCCACTGAGACTTGCCTGGTCATGTCCCTAGACTAGAGAAATTATTCCCCAGTCTTTATTTTATTCATGCTGAACTCAATCTCATTTTCATCTTTTCATTCTGACCACCCCATATGTGGTGAGATACCTAATCTTTCAAAATTAATATTATTTGCTTTGCATAGCTTTGAGACATTCTAACATGGTCATTTTTTACTAATGATGTATAGATTTAAAAAATATATGTTTAACTTACAGGTCCCTTTTGAATAAATGTATTTTTTAAAAAATATATATCTTTATGCTCATGTCCCCTTTCCTTCTAAGATTTACCCCTTTTTCACTTTTAAATTCCTATATTCCTCAAATAGCTGTTGGGGTGATTAATTCACACACACACACACACACACACACACACACACACACCATAAATATATATGTATATTTATAGACGTCTGTTAGTGGGTATCTGTTTTTGGCTACCTAGAATCAACTCATGCTTTAGGGAACCACAACTCTGATTTCTCTGGTACCTCACTCTTCTTCCACTTGAGTCCATATGCTTTCAAGGTGTTGAATCTATCCTAGACCAGGAATGGTTATGTGCCTATGTGCCTATGTGCCTTGGGTCTGCCCTGTAAGACATAGAATTTCCTTGATACAGTGATCAAATCAGGAATAGCACATGACCCAGTCAGAGCAATAAGAAAAACAACTGAACTATACAGCATGGACGATAATGGCTGTTTCTTTTCGTCTTCCCCCTCCTGCTTTTTTCTCCTCCCTTCCCAATCTTTCTTTTTCACCTTCTCTTTCTTATTCCTCTTCCTCTTATTCCATCTCCTTCTCCTCCTCCTTTTTCTACTCCTTTCTTCTCTAAGGAAACTTTCTTCCTGGTCCAAGAATGACTTACTGTAGTAATATTATATATAGCAGGATATCAAGTGGTTAAGTTGCATTGTATAAATGAAGCACAATATTTTTAGAAAACATACTTTTTGACTCATAATAACTGGTGGTTTTAAAATATAGTCACAAACCTTTGACACTCCTCTCTTCAAAAGATGGAGCCCGTATTAGTCCGTTCTCATGCTGCTATGAAGAATTACCCAAGACTAGATAATTTATAAAGAAAAGAGGTTTAATTGACTCTCAATTCTGCATGGCTAGGGAGGCCTCAGGAAACTTACAATAATGGCAGAAGGCACCTCTTCACAGGGCAGCAGGAGAGAGAATGAGTGTCAGCGGGGGAAATGTCAGGTGCTTACAAAATCATCAGATCTCATGAGAACTCACTCACTATCATGAGAACAGCATGGGGTAAACTGCCCCCATGATTCAATTACCTCCCACCAGATCCTTCCCAAGACACATGGGATTATGGGATTAAAATTCAAGATGAGATTTAGGTGGGTCCACAAAACTAAACCATATAATTCCTCCCCTGGCCCCTCTCAAATTTCATGTCCTCACATTTCAAACCATGATCATACCCTTCTAACAGTCCTCCAAAGTCTTAACTCATTCCAGCATTAACTCAAAAGTCCAAATCCAAAGTCTCTTCTGAGACAAGGCAAGTCCCTTCTGACTATGAGTTTATAAAATTAAAAGCAAGTTAGTTACTTCCTAGATACAATGGGGTACAAGCATTGGGTAAATACACCCATTCCAAATGGGAGATACTGGCCAAAACAAAGGGGCCAGAGGCCCCATGCAAGTCCAAAATCTAGTAGAACAGTCATTAAACCTTAAAGTTCTGAAGTGATCTCCTTTGACTCCATGTTTCACATCCAGGTCATGCTGATGCAAGAGGTGGGCTCCCATGGCCTTGGGCAGCTCTGCCTTTGTGACTTTGCAGGGTACAGCCCTCTTCCCAGCTGCTTCCACAGGCTGGCATTGAATGTCTGTGACTTTTCCAGGCACACGGTGCAAACTGTAGGTAGATCTACCATTCTGGGGCCTAGAAGATGGTGACCCTCTTCACACAGCTCCACCAGGCAGTGACCCTGTAAGAACTCTGTGTGGGGGCTCCAACCCCACATTTCCCTTCTGCACTGCCCTAGCAGAGATTCTCCATGAGGGTTCTGCCCCTGCAGCAAACTTCTTCCTCTTCCTCTTCCTCCTCCTCCTCCTCTTCCTCCTCCTCCTCTTGTTCTTCTTTTTTTTTTTTTTTTTTTGAGATGGAGTCTCACTCTGTCACCCAGGCTGGAGTGCAGTGGCACTAACTTGGCTCACTGCAACTTCCACCTCCCAGGTTCAAATGATTGTCCCACTTCAGCCTCCCAAGTAGCTGGCATTATAGGCATGGGCCACCATGCCCTGCTAAATTTTTTTTTGTATTTTTAGTAGAGACTGGGTTTCACCATGCTGACCAGGCTGGTTTTGAACTCTTGACCTCAAATGATCTGCCTGCCTCAGCCTCCCAAAGTGCTGGGATTACAGGCATGAGCCACTGCACCTGGCCAGCAGCTAACTTTTGCCTAGCCATCCAGGCATTTACATATGTCCTCTGAAATCTTGGCAGAGGCTCCCAAATATCAATTCTTGACTTCTGTGCACCTGCAGTCCCAACACCACATGTGAGACACCAAGGCTTGGGGCTTGTACCCTCTGAAGCAGTGGTATGAGCTGTACTTTGGCCACTTTTAGCCATGGCTAGAATGCAGGGCACCAAGTTCTGAGACTGCACAAAACAGCATGGCCAGGGCCAGGCCCATGAAACCATTTTTTCCTCTTAAGCCTCCTACTCTGTGATGGGAGGGGCTGCCTCAAAGACCTCTGATGTGCCCTGGAGACAATTTTACCCCTTGTTTTATTTACATTTGGCTCCTCGTTACTTATGCAAATTTCTGCAACCAGCTTGAATTTCTCCCCAGAAACTACATTTTTTCTTTTTTACTGCATCAACAGGCTGCAAATTTTCCGAACTTTTATGCTCTGCTTTCTCTTGAAGGCTTGGCTGCTTAGAAATTTCTTCCACCAGGTACCCTAAATCATCTCTCTCAAGTTCAAAGTTCCACAGTTCTCTAGGGTAAGGGCAAAATGATGTCGGTCTCTTTGCTAAAGCACAGCAAGAGTTATCTTTATTCCAGTTCTCAAGAAATTCCTCATCTCCCTCTGAGACCACCTCAGCCTGGACTTTGTTGTCCATATCACTGTCAGCTTTTTGGTCAAAGCCATTCAGCAAGTCTCTAGGAAATTCCAAACTTTCCCACATTTTTGTGTCTTCTTCTGAGCCCTCCAAACTGCTCCAATCTCTGCCTATCACCCAGTTCCAAAATCACTTACACATTTTTGGGTATCCTTATAGCAGCACCCTACTCCCTTGGTACCAATTTGCTGTATTAGTCCATTCTTATGCTGCTATGAAGAAATACCTGAGACTGGGTAATTTATAAAAAAAAAAAAAAAGGTTTAATTGACTCAGTTCTGCATGGCTGTGAGGCCTCAGGGAACTTATAATTATCACCTTTTCACAGGGCACCAGGAGAGAGAATGCATGCCAGCAGGGGAAATTCCAGACGCTTGTAAAACCATCATATCTCCAGAGAACTCACTCACTATCACAAGAAAAGCCTGGGGGAAACTGCCCCCATGATTCAGTTACCTCCCACTGGGTGCCTCCCACGAGACAAGTGCAGATGGTGGGATTACAATTCAAGATGAGATTTGGGTGGGGACACCAAACCAAACCATAGCAGAGCTTAACTTCCTTCCTCTTCAGTATGGGCTGGACTTTGTGTTTTGCCTCTAATGAATAAAATATGATAGAAGTAATGTTGTGTCACTTCCAAGAGTGTTCATGAAGACGTTGGAGCGTCCACCTTCATCTCTTTTGATCATTCACTTCTTCTGATGGAAGTTGGCCCCCTTGTCATGAGGACACTCAAGCAGTGCTATGGAGAGGTCTGTGCATCAAGAAACTTGGCCTTCTGCCAAGAGATAGCACCAACTTCTCACCTATGTGAATGAACCATCTTAAGCAGATTCTCCAGCGCCATTCAAACTTTTATAAAAGTGTATCTTCAGTTGCTGTCATGACAGCAGTGTGAAACCCTGAGCCAGAATCACTGGGCTAAGTAGCTCCACATCCCATCCGCAGAAAATGTGAAGTAATGTCTTAGTCCATTTATCTGTTGCTTACAATAAAACACCTGAAATATGGTAATTTATACAGAAAAGAAATTTATTTCTTGCAGTTATAGATGCTGAGAAGTCCGTATTGGGTGAGGGCCTTCTTGCTAGTAGAAAGTCTTCAGAGTCCTGAGGCAGCACAGGGCCTCACATGGAGAGAAGGCTGAGGGTGGTAGCTCAGGATTCTCTACCTCTTATAAAGTCAGCAGTCCCTTCCCATCATAACCCATTAATTCCTTAACCTATTATCCATGAATAGATCAATCCATTCATGAGGGAGGGCCCTCAAGATGCAATCACCTCTTCAAGGCTGTACCACTCAATACTGCCATATTGGGGATTAAATTTCTATGAGCTTTGGAGGGGACAAATATTCAAGTCATAGCATAATACATATTTATTGTTTTAAGCCACTACATTTTGAGGCAATTTGTCATGCTTAACACTTTAATACTTTGAAATCGGCATGGATAGTGAAGATTTTGGTTTAACTTGAGCGTCTATAAACTGTTTTTATTCCCATAGTTGTAAATTATGCCTTGGAGTTTTATTTTATTTTATTATTTTTTATTTATTTTTTATTTATTTATTTATTTTTTCTGTATTGCCAATGTTTTTTATTTTTTTCTGCTCCTTGTTTTATTTTTCTTGTAACCAGACCAATCTCTTTCATAGTCTCTGTTTCTTTTTTTTTTCATCTTTAAAGAACATTTTATTTTTATACAATGTTCTTTCTAATGCTAGATGACGAGTTAGTGGGTGCAGCGCACCAGCATGGCACATGTATACATATGTAACTAACCTGCACAATGTGCACATGTACCCTAAAACTTAAAAGTATAATAAAAAAAAAGATTAAAAAGTGGAATTTTATTTTTAAAAGTGATTTTAAAAGCCTCTTGATTTTCTGTACAATAGGTATTTAAAAGAGAGCAAAATAGGATACTTTAAGGTTTGAAAAAGTACCCACAGTCATGTTTACTCTTAAAACTTTAATATTCAAAAGTGTTAAATATTAATGTAAATATAAGCTAGACATTAACAAAGGTTTTATTGATGTATATAATTTCAATTAGATTGCTTGAACCTCATTTTAATACCCTAGTAACTATATGACTACCTGAGAGAAGATGTTCATGGTTCTCAAAGAGCATCTCAAAATCACCGATGCCTAATGAATTCATTCATTAATTCTGATCAAATATGTATTGAGCAGCTACTATGCACCAGCCACTGTTTCAGGTTCTTGATATGATTAAGCCAGACTTTCTGACAAATTAGGTCAGTTTTGGGACCATCTGGCCGTTCTGTCTCTGTCTCTGTTTCACAGCACATGGACCCAGGTGAAGAAATTGGCTTTTCCCATTAGTTTCATCAAACCATTTATTTTATAACATTTTGTGTCAAGATTTTCCTGAATTTTTGACAATATGGAGAATTTTGCAGTGAAGTAACACATACAATTTAAAATTCACTGTAAGAAATTCCTGTTTATGGAAGTCCTGTAGCTATTTCTGTAAATTGAGCTCCAGACTCCCTGGTTGTGTTTCTTGGCCCCCTTGCCCTTCATCCTCTCTTCTTTGTTCTCTCACTTTTCTCACCATCAGAGTTCTATTTATTTTTGGTGCAGAACATTTTAGCTATTTCTTCTACTGTCTTGACTTTTGCCAACTTATAACCACATGCATTTTCTCCTAACTCACTTTCTTATCAAGGTGTTTTCCTCAAAATTTGTTTTCCTCTATAAAAATAAATCTGATACTATCTGTTAAAGAAATAATTTTTACACTATGCCAAGTATTTTTTCCCTGAAGTGATAGGTGCCATGATACATTGATGAATAGCATTTGGAAAACTGGTTGAACTAAACTTAAAGATAGTGCAAGGATTATTTGCTGTGCAACCATATACACATTCTGCAAATGTTTAATTACCAGTGAATTAGGAATATCTGAGGGCAGTTATATAGTTGAAAAGGAAAAACAAACTCAGTTTCTTCAACTACACTCTCTCAAAATACTTCTGACACCAGATGTGTGTGGATTTCTCCCCAGCAGCAAGCAATTAATTCTGCAGTGGATACCAGCTCAGTGTCCTTTAATTTGCTCAGTGTCCTGTAATTCAATTCAATTCTGACACTATCTACCTGGAGGTTGCATAGATTGCACAGATTGAGAGCTCAGTCCCTACAAGACTGCCCTAACTTCAGATGCCAGTAGCAAGCCTCAGTTTGTTTTTCCTGTGCTTCTGACTGACTAGCTGTAAATTGAGGTTCCCATGGTGACCACCTTTTTGAGTTTGATTAATTTGCTAGAGGAACTCAACAGAGCTCAGGAAAACACATTTACCAGTTTCTTATAAAGAATATTACAAAGAATGTAGACAAAGAGATGCACAGATCAAGGCATGTGGGAAGGGATGTGGAGCTCCCATGCCCTCTTGGGTGTGACACTCTCCGGGCACTTCCATGCATTTGGCTATCTGAAAGCTCATTGAGATCCAGTCCTTACGGTTTCTCTGGAAGCTTTATTACTTAGGCATGATTAATTAAAGCACCGGCTACTTTGGTTAACTTAACCCCCAACCAACCCCTAATCCCTCCCCAGAGGTTGTGGGTGGGGCTGAAAGTCCCAACCTTCTAATCCTGCTTCGGTCTTTCTGGTGCCCAGCCCCATTCTGAAGTTATGTAGGGGCTGCCAGCCATCAGCCAACGCATTAGCACACAAAAAGACATGACTTTGGTGATTCTACAGATTTTAGAAGTTGTATGCCAGGAAACCGGGATGGATGCAGAACAAATATATATTTTATAGTATCACAAGAGTCCAAAAAGACTATTATTTTTAGATAAATGAATTTTTAAAAATCTTCAATTTTTAATTTAAACAGAAAATTTGGCTTTTTTTCCAACCTTTCTTTCTGTTGTCTGACACAGCAGTTCCATCCACACCATAGATGATGTTGACATTAGAATAACTATGCCCTAAAAAGGCTAGGCTATAAATAATAACTTTTTATGTGAGGAAATAGCAGGGAGAATAGTGAGACTGAGAAATCTCTGTTTTGGGAAAAGACATTAGAAAATATTTGCTATTTTTTTCTTTTTCTCTTGATTTGGATTTACACAGATTTTAACTTGTAGAGGGCAGAAATATTTGAAACTCTTTGAAAGTTTTGAAAACACAATGTTTTAAGTTTGAAGTTAGGAGTATAGGGCAGGTTTATCATTTAACTGTTGTTACCTCTAAACAAATACACAAAAGAATTTTGGATATGTAGATACTAATGAATTTGGTTTTTCCAATCAAGTGAAGCATTGATATTGTTTGGCTCTGTGTCCCCACCCATATCTCACCTTGAATTGTAATAATCCCCACATGTCATGGGAGGGACCCAGTGGGAGGTAATTGAATCATGGATGTGGGTTTCTCCTGTGCTATTCTCATGGTAGTGAAGAAGTCTCACAAGATCTGATGGTTTTATAAAGGGAAGTGTCCCTGTAAATGCTTTCTTTCTTGCCTACTGCCATATAAGATGTGCCTTTCTCCTCCTTCATCTTCCGCCATGATTGTGAGGCCTCCCCAGCCATGTGGAACTGTGAGTCAATTAAACCTCTTTCCTTTATAAATAATCCAATCTTAAATGTGTCTTTATTAGCAGTGTGAGAACAGACTAATACAAGCATATCTTTTGGTATTGCATTACTTACCAATTCTGTTGGCAGTACTCTGCTATTGAAGTTGGCAGACAAAAAATTAGACAATAATATTAAAATGTTTCTTTTAAATGTAAAAACCTTGAAAAAGAATTGTCTTTGACAAAACACAATGTCCAAGTAATTAGTTATCTTTCTTTTTTCCTTTACCTTTCCTTTCCTTTTCTTTCCTCTTTTTTGTTGTTTCTTCTTTTTCTCTCCATCTCATCTATTATAGGTTGGAGAACTTAAAAACCATCCAAAATGAAATAGCTGTTTAGGTTCATGGCATATATTCAGACAGATGTATTTCTTTGCCCAGACAAGAATCCATCAATTTTCTTCTACTAGAAGTACTTAGAGGGTGTAGGGCTGATTTAAAAATGACTCTAGTGGACTCATGTGAATATAGTCAACTGATTTTTGATAAAGGAGCAAAGACAATACAATGAAGCAAAGACAGTCTTTTCAACAAGTGGTGTTGGAGCAACTGGACATCAACATGCAAAAATAAACCTGGAAACAGACTTCACATCCTTCCCCAAAATTAACTCAAAATAGATTGTATACCTAGATGTAAAATGCGAAACTGTGAAACTCCTAGAGGATAATGTAGAAGAAAATCTAGATGACACTGGGTATGGTGATGCCTTTTTAGATACAACACCAAAAGCAGAGTATCTGAAAGAAATAATTGATAAGATGGACTTCATTAAGAATAAAAACTTCTGCTCTGTGAAAGGCAATGTCAAGAGAATGATAAGACAAGTCACTGACTGGGAGAAAATATCTGCAAAAGACATTTATGATAAAGGACTGTTATCCAAAATATACAAGGCACTTTTAAAACCTTAAAATAACTTTAAAAATAAGAACTTTTAAAATAAGAAAACAACCTGATTTAAAAATTGGCCAAAGACCTTAACAGACACCTCATCAAAGAAGGTATACAGATGGCAAATAAGCATGTGAAAATATGCACATAATCATACGCCATTGGGAGCTGCAAGTTAAAACAACAGGACACCAGTATATACCTATTAGGATGGTCAAAATCTGGAATACTAACACACCAAATGCTGACAAAAATGTAAAACAACAGGAACATATAATCAGAGCTGGTGGGAATGAAAAATAGTACAGCCACTTTGAAAGACAGCTTGGTGATTTCTCATCAAACTAAACATACCATTTGACTCAGCAGTTATTCTTCTTGTTATTTACCCAAAGGAATTGGAAACATATTTTCACACAAAGTCCTGCATGCAGGTGTTTATAGCAGCTTTATTCATAATTGTTAAAACTTGAAAGCAACCAAGATGTCCTTAAGTAGGTGAATGAATAAGTAAACTGTGGTACATCCATATTGTTCAGCACTGAAAAAAGAGCTATCAAGCATGAAGAGACACGGAGGAAACTTAAATGAATATAGGCGAGTGAAAGGGTGTATCTGAGAAGGCTATATATGTAATAATTTCAACTATATTACATTCAAGACAGGGCAAAACTATGGAGACAGTAAAAAGAACAGTGGTTCACAGGAGGTGGGGGATGAGGAGAGAACTGAATAGATGGAACATGGATTTTTAGGGCAGTGAAAATACTGTTCGATGTTATAATAACAAATACATATCATTATACATCTGTCCAAACTCATAGAATATGAGTGAACTCAACACCAGGAGTGAACTTAACACCAGGAATAAACCCTAATGTAAACTATGGATTTTGGGTGATAACGTGTTAATGTAGGTTCACCAGTTATAATAAATGTACCACTGTTGAGCGATGTTGGTAATGAGAGAGACTACTGGAAATCTCTGTACCTTTCTCTTTTTTTTTTTTTTTTGAGACGGAGTCTTGCTCTGTCGCCCCGGCTGGAGTGCAGAGGCACGATCTCGGCTCACTGCAAGTTCCACCTCCCGGATTCACGCCATTCTCCTGCCTCAGCCTACCGAGTAGCTGGGACTGCAGGCGCCCACCACCACACTCAACTGATTTTTTTGTATTGTTAGTAGAGACGGGGTTTCACCGTGTTAGCCAGGATGGCCTCGATCTCCTGACCTCGTGATCTGCTCGCCTCGGCCTCCCAAAGTGCTGGGATTACAGGCGTGACCCACCGCGCCCAGCCTGTACCTTTCTCTTAATTTTGCTGTGAACTTAAAACTGCTCTAAGAAATAAAGTCTGAAAAAAATGACTCTATGTTTTATCAGTCTAAATTGTCATTGAAAAGAGATTTGACATTTGTGTTGTACATTTGTCCTAGGCTGCTCCTCCAAGAAACAGAAATAAAAGCAGAGAAATACAGATTCCATTTACAAATAACTTTTAAACTTGATATTAAGCATGCCATTTATGCTCTTCTGGAACCATTTTATTAATCTATCAAAATAAATAGGTTGTATCTACTGATTTCTTTCTTTTTTTTTTTTTTTGACAGAGTCTTGCTCTGTTGCCAGTCTGGAGTGCAGTGGCGCAGTCTCAACTCACTGCAACCTCCACCTCCTGGGTTCAAGTGATTCTCCTGCCTCAGCCTCCGAAGTAGCTGGAACTACAGGCGCCTGCCACCACGCCCAGCTATTTTTTTTTTTTTTTTTTTGTATTTTTAGTAGAGACAGGGTTTCACCATGTTGGCCAGGATGGTTTGGATCTCTTGACCTCATGATCCCCCTGCCTCGGCCTCCCAAAGTGCTGGGATTACAGGTGTGAGCCACTGCACCCGGCCCTATATTTACAGATTTCTAAACTGTCTTGTAGTTCTTAAAATGTAAGAGTTTATTACACTAAATAACTCTTGGATTAAAGAGTGTCATTGGCCAGGCGCGGTGGCTCACGCCTATAATCCCAGCACTTTGGGAGGCCAAGGCAGGTGGATCACCTGAGGTTGGGAGCTCGAGACCACCCTTACCAACATGGAGAAACGCTGTCCCTACTAGAAATACAAAATTAGCCATGTGTGGTGGCACATGCCTGTAATCCCAGCTACTCGGGAGGCTGAGACAGGAGAATTGCTTGAATTCGAGAGGCAGAGGTTGCTGTGAGCCGAGGTTGTGCCATTGCACTCCAGCCTGGGCAACAAGAGTGAAACTCCGTCTCATAAATAAATAAATAAATAAATAAAAGAGCATCATTATTTAATGTAAGGTCCATGGCTATTTCCATAGCACCTGGTAATACAATACTGATTGTATTACCCTTCAGCCCTCCAAACAAACAAAATTTCAAAATTGAATTTATATCATTAATTAGCGATTATTCATTTTTACATCATAATATTTAAGTTATGGAATATGAGGAAAAGAGTAAACATCACTCAAGGACTTAACCTCCTCTTCTAGGGAAGGGATTAATACATTTTTGGTTGTACACAGAATAGTTATATCATGTTAAGTGGAACTACAACCTTTTAATTTCATTTATGCAGAGACTAAGTATGATTTAAAGACATGAGTATGGGTGTCAAGTTGACAAGGAATGGACTTGTGGTGGCTGATTTGGGGTATCAACCTGACTGAATTAAGGGATATCCAGATAGCAGATAGAGCATTATTTATTCTCGGTGCTTTGCTCGGCCTGGGCTCATAACTTTTCTGCTGAAAGGGAAGCCCAGGTGGTTTGTTTTGGATTTCAATGACAGGGCTGCCCCAGCTGTGTCTGTGAGGGTGTTTCCAGAGGAGATTGGCCTGTGAATCAGTGGATTGAGTGTGGAAGATCCACCCTCAATGTGTGTGGCACCATCTAATCAGCTGGGGTCCCCGATGGAACAAAAAGGCAAAGGAAGGGTTAATTATTTCCCTTTCTTTTTGGAGCTGAGGTGTCCTTCTCCTGACCTTAGACATCAGAAAATTAGGATCCCTGGCCTTCAGACTCAAGACTCCCCCCAGCAATCTCACTGGGCTCTTGAGTCTCAGCCTTGGACTGAGAGTTATACCATCAACTTCCTTGGTTCTGAGGCTTTTGGACATGGACTGAGCTGCGTTACCAGCTTTCTTGGTTCTCCAGTTTGCAGATGGCCTATGACGGGAATTCTCAGCCTCCATAATCAAACCAGCCAATTCTCCTGATAAATCCCTTTTAGCATTTCTCTCTACCTATCCTATCAGTTCTGTGTCTCTGGAGAACCCTTATTAAGACATCAGTGTAGATGGACATTTGTTGATATCTTCTTTGCCAACTCTCTCCTCAGTTCCTTTTCCAAATGGTCACCAGTTTCCACTTGGGCATCTAGTGCTGGAGTGGGGCTGGAACCTAGGCCAAGCCAATCACAGCATTTCATTTCATTGGTCACACACTGTGGTTCAGGACTTGCTATCCCATTCCCATGGTACCTACACTCATTCCGAGTGAAATTCAGTTCGCTGGGAATTCTGGAGCAAAAATGACCTCTTTCCCTGCTAAATATGAATGAGGAAACAGGGAGCCCTAGGTATTAGCAGTCATTTGAGATGCTAAAATAAATCAATTTTAGGAAGATGTAAATATCTTGGAAGGCAGAGTGAGATGTGAGAAGCACGCACACACACAGATACACACACCTACACAAATTTTGTGACACAATTAAAGCCTGAGCTTTATGTGAGTTAATAAAATCTCCTTATATTTTAAGGCAATTTGAGTTAGGTTTTCTATTATTGGTAACCAAAACCGATCTTCACGTCCTGAGTGTGCTAGCTGAGGGAAATTTATGGGACTAATCACAATTTTAGGATGGTCAAAGCAAATATATGACAGGACAAACTAGAAGAGATCTGTCAAATATTGTGTAGAATCCTCAGCCTGTTAAAGGGAATGGTAATGTAGTAGAAAAAGCATGGACTTTGAGGTGAGGCAGACATCAGTTTAAATCATGACTCATTCACTTGACATAAATATTTGCAAATATCTAGTTTGTCCTGTCATATATTTGCTTTGACCATCTTAAATTGTGATTAGTCCCATGAATATCTCATGTAATCCTCTTAATGAGTCTATTATTTTACCAATGAGGAGACTAAGAATAGAGAAACAAATCCAAAGTGTACAAGTTAGTATGGGGCACCGGTAGTTTTCAAACCTATGTGTACATCATACCATGTTTTCACTTTTACTCCCTTACATCTTTGAAAAGTGCTGATCCATGTGTATTTTATTTGGCCCATGCATTGTGTTTTTAAAATGTTCGAGCCAGCATATAAACACTGGATAATTTCATGTAAAAATCCAAACTTGCATCTTCACTTAAAAAATGAGGTCTGGCCACCCTAGGTCTGCATTCCCATGGGAACTATCAGCAGGAGAGGCACAATGGCTGCACCATTTAATCATGACGTGCCTTCTACAGTTTTCTGCAATTTCCATCATTCTATAGTGTTGCCCTGACTCCAAAGCTGTGTTAGTAAGTAATGGTCACTTATTTCACATTGTTGCTTTTCTTATAATAGAGGTATAATTATTTGTACTTGGGAAAATGAAGGATTAATCTAGAGGGTGAAACTTTTCAAGTAACAAAGAGAGTGAACTCTTACTTGAAGAAGCAAAGAACATTTCTTTTAGTTTAATCTACAAGTGCCACACCTAATTTATTCATTTATTTTACCTGCTTGGCTGCAGTGAGCACCAAAGTTTGCAATCTACTCCATTAAATTATACTTTTTTTGTGTGAAATTTTGAGAAAACTTTTTCAATTCTCCAAAGCTTCTTTTCCTTATTTTAAAAATGGAGATTTTGTTGCAGGGTTAAGTAAGATAAACTACTTAAACAACCCAGCTGAACACTTGAAATCTAGTAAATGTTTAGAAAGACCAGCCTTAGCTCCCTTCCTCTCGCTCTCTCTCTCTCTCTGTCTCTCTCTATATATGTTTATATTTGTGTGCGTGTGTCTGTGTGCGTGTGTGTGTGTGTTTGTGTGTGATGAATCTGGCCTATATTACTATAATAAATTGCGAACATGAACACATCATTTTTACATTAATAGATTTGCTGTCTGCATCATTTGCAAAATATTATCTATTTAATCTTGTGCATCATTGGCTTGTGGATAGTGCCTTTCTAATTTGAGGACTGCAAAGGTAAAAGTAATTAGTACTATATGGGTGACATCCCAGTGGGTTGAAACTTCCCATGATATGAGAGAAATCAAGCAAGTGGCTGTTTTCTCAAAATGCCATCTAGGAGAGGAGATTCATGACAGAAAGAGGCCAAATTGCACATCTAGAATGAAATGGATACTGACTGTCAGGAGGAAGAGACACTTTAATTGGCGATGATACTGCTAAAGTTTGCCAGTAGCTGTCACCATGGGAGTGACCCCTCCCAAGGAATGTTAGGTCAAATGAAGGAAGAAAAGTATGTCCTTCTCAGAGTATTGTCTTTTTGGAGCCTTGCAGTTTATCAGGTAAAATAAGAGTTTTGTGATGTGAAAGTCAGTATCAATATCTATCTTTAACTTTGGAGAAAAAATAGATTTTCTTTCTTAGTGTCTCTTTAAACAAGTGATTTATGTTTGAACCTAGTCATCCACTGTAGAAGCACAAAATTACAGCATTAGATAAGAGGTCTAGAAAACCCCACATGGATTATTGTAAGAAGTCAAGACAAAAATTATTTATGTTCATTAAAATATTCTGAAGTTTAACCCATCATTGAAAAGATTGAATAATAGCACTTTAAGGCAGCCAAAAATAATAGTATTTAATGTAATGGTTCTATTGTCCTTAGTGACTCTCTCTGAATTTTTCCTGCTGGTTAACTAGATCCTGGAAGCAAGATCTTTTAGCTTTCAGAGCAATGACCTTTTCATTATACTATAACTTCCTACTGGGGTTATTTTTCGAGCTAATGCTCTAAGATCAGACACTAGTTAAGGTTTCCTTCTTCAAATATAATTGGAATAGACTATTTATGATCTTTGCAGCCCCCCTTAACTTACTGGAGACTACTTCCTTTTTTATGTAGGTAATTGCTCTCCCCATAGATATATGCATTAGAGATAACTTTCATGTTTGTTCAATATAATCCTAGCTCTCTGGCCACAATTGATTTGTTGAAAAATATATGGGTAAATCAATTCAGTCAAATAAATTATTTTCGTGAGAATTTGGATTAGGGAATAAAAAAGAAAAGATCAGCATATTTCTGATTGGCTGAATATGTAACCTATAGCCCTTGTAGCTGTTGGCTGCCACACAAACTGAATCCTTTTCAGAATGAGGGAGAAGAAGTAAATCCACTAAATTCACTGCAGAGAAAAGCAGAAATGAGAAAGGGAGAGGAAGGATTTCTGAGTTCCCTATTTTCAGTTCTGGGTTCTATAAGATACCACTATAATATCCTAATGGATTTTCTCTTTAGTTTGAAATAGTTTCAGAAGGCTCTTTCCCTTTCTTTCTCTTTCTCTTTTCTTTCTTTCTTTCTTTGCTTTCTTTTCTTTCTTTCCTTCCTTTCTTTCTTTTCTTTCTTTCTTTTCTTTCTTTCTTTCTTTCTTTCTTTCTTTCTTTCTTTCTTTCTTTCTTTTCTTTCTTTCTTCTCTCTCTTTCTCTCCTTCCCTTTCTCCCTCCCTCCCTCCCTTCCCTTCTTCCCTCCCTCCATCCCTTCCTTCCTTCCTTCCTTCCTTCCTTCCTTCCTTCTTTCTTTCTTCTTTTATTTCCTTTTTGGTTTTCTTTTATTCTTTCTTTTATTTTTTAAAATCAAGTAAAAGTCTAAAACTCTCATTTTATATTTCATGTGTTTGTGTTTTGGGGTGCTCTTGATGACAAATTGCATCTTGCTTCTTCTCATGCAGAGACTGTATATAATAATCTCTATCATTTACAAAGAACCTTCTGTGTGCCAAATACTACAGTAGTCATAGTAGATTCATTATCTCTAAGCTTTACCTCAACATTTAAAAAGTACAATTCAGAAAGATTAAGTAACTTACATAAGATTCTTAATCTCATAAATGACAGAGCAAATTTTATATCCATTTCTTCATTTATTCCTTGGTTAAACTTTCACTAAATACCTACTGTCTTCCAAGTATTATTCCAAAGACACTGAAGATGCAGAAATGAAAAAGACAAGGTTTCAGATCTCATGATTCTACATTCTAGTGGAGGATAGAGTCAGTAAACAAAGAAGTGAATATAAACATAAGTGGCAAAGGATATAAAAAATAAAATGTGATAGGGATTTAAAAAAAAGCAGTGAGACACTGGGAAATACTTTAGGTTAAAATTGTCATGAAAGTCCAGTTTGAGCAAAAACCCAACATGGGGGAGAAGTGAGTCAAGCAAAGAGCTTCCAGGTAGAGGCAACAGCAGGCACACACAAAAAATCCAATGCATAGAATGTTAGGAATCCTCAAAATTTAATTATAACCTCTAGAAATCCTAGAAATTTATCATATAGCCAAATATTTTATACATATACAAATATATATGAAAACAACATATACAAAGGTGCTATAGAGATAACTGGAGAAAAGATGAGCTTAGCAATAAAGAGTTCTAAGATACATGCTTGTTAACATGGAAAGATGTAAAATTGAATCCTCCTTCATCTCCACACTTATACACACATAAATATCAGCTCTCAGTGATATTAAATATGAAAAATATACTTTTATGTTTTAAGAGAAAAATAGCTCTATTATATTCTCGAACAACGCACAAAATCTGAAATCATAAAGGAGAAAATAACTTTATATTAAAAGTAAGAATTTACATTTTTTTTGAGACAGAGTCTTTCCTTGTCACCCAGGCTGGAGTGCAATGGCATGATCTCGGCTCAATGCAACCACCGCCTCTTGACTTCAAGCGATTTTCCTGCCTCAGCCTCCTGAGTAGCTGGTATTACAGGCGTTCACCACCACGCCTGGCTAATTTTTTGTATCTTTAGTAGAGACGGGGTTTCACCATGTTGGCCAGACTGGTCTCGACTCCTGACCTCGTGATCCACCTGCCTTGGCCTCCCAAAATGCTGGGATTACAAGAATTTACATTTTTCAAAAGATACCATAAATTATGAAAATATAAACCAAAACCCAAGAGATTTTTATAGTACTTATTACTGACATAGGAATAGTACCCAGACCATACAAAAGAGTCGTAGAAATCAATAAAAGGGCAAATAAATAATCAAATTATAACAAGCGTTTCACAGAAAAGGAAATATAAATGTCCAGTAAGTATATTTTTAAAGCCCAATATCAATAGAAAGCAGAAGGATGTAAATTATAACCTAAATATGACATCATTTTACAGTTACCACAGTGGTAAAGTTGTTGGCAAGGATGTGGAACAACAGGAACTCATACTCACGTGGTGAAAGTATATAACCACCTGAGAAAGCAAGGTGATATTATCTAGTCAAAAAGGTAGATGCATGTACCTTAAGAATCCAAAATTCTAGACCCAAACATGTATCCTCGAGAAAGTCTTCCACATGTCTAAGTGAAAATATATGCATATATATAGCAGCATTTCTCTCAATAGAGGAAACAACTCAAAAAAGAAACAACCCTAATGTCAATCAATTGGAAAATGGAAAAAAATTAATTTTAGTTTATGCATGCAGTGTTTTCCTATTGAGTGGTGAAACATAGATAGATCTCAAAAACATAGTACTGAAGAAAAAATGACCTGATGATTTGCCCATTTATCTAAACCTTAAAAACATGCCTGGACAGGCTGTTGACTTAGGGACACATCGATTTGTAGACAAGACTAAGGAAAAGCAAATGATGATTAAAGGAATTTAGTATAGCGGTTACCCTTCAGGAGTAGGGAGGCATTATGGTCAGGTAGAAGCATGAAGAGGCCTTCAGAAGGTATCTGTAAGGATCTATTCCTTAAGCTGGTTTCCAGGTGCCAGGTCATTGTTTTGTCATTCTTTAAGCTACACACTTAACAAATTTAAACTTTAAATATGCTATTTTCTATGTGCAAATAGTTCATCATTTAAAAATAAAACAAGAAGTGCTTGAATACTTCATGATGCTACGCTTCCAAAATGCAAAAGAAAGCAACCATTATTTTCTCACCTGTGCATAATTCAAATTGATTCCATTTCTTTATTTCTTCCATGGAGCATATCTAAGGTCCTTTTACAGGAAAGCAGCTTATTGCTCATTTATTTATATTTTGCCCCTTGACATTTCTCACTTTATATCCTATTTCAAGTCTTTAAGATATGGTGAAAGAAATAATACCAATTTCATGTTTGGATATGGGTAATCAAATGTGCAGCTAAGTAAGTAAAATGTAAGTCATTACTGTCAAACACCATTAGAGACCTCTTTATTTACCAAAGAAACCACTTTTGTTGTTAGATGCTTTAAAAGCCCTTCAGAACATTAATAAATGACAATCTTTACAGACTATTTTGAGCTTTCAATTAATTTCTTTCTGTAGAGATAAACTGCACATAATTTTTATTGTAAGTGCATGAAATTGAAGGTTGGAAGAAAGAATGTGTAGTAAAGGGAAACAATATAAATTTACGTGGATAACATTCTAATTTTTTTCTCTAAATATTATCCTCTGCTCTTCGTGGGTGGCTCCTTCTTATTCTTTGGTTATACTGCCCAAATATTTTGATACACTAAGCAAGAAAGAATTTCTGACTCCACTTTCTCAAAGGATGTAACCTTCAACCAATGCCACTTTTAATTTCCCAATAATTATTATCTTGAGCTGATAGAGGCAGAAGAGCAAGACAAGAACCATTTAGGGAAAAGACTTATGCTCCTGTCTCTCTACAAAGTGCCAAAAGTGATAATAAAAAGTGGTAAAGATCGAAGCTACCTGAGTTAGAGGGAAGTTATTTCCACTGAGAATCTTTTCTTCTCTTATTTCTTATTGTGATTCTGAGGTCAGGATACCTAATTCTTTTCAGCATGAAAATTCCCTTATGCAAAAATGAGAAATTCTAATTCAGAAACAGCAGCAGATTTGTTCAAAGTTTAATTTTCCTTCTATGCATAAGACATGTTCTAAAATCAATTCATTAAAAATATCTGTGTGGCAAGACATGAACCTGCAGCACAGAAGCTCTGAGTTTTAAGTGTTTAGAGATATGTATACTTTTTCTGCAGAGAAAACCTACGTTTTTCTTTCAAGAATCAAGGGGGATTACCTTTCCATCATTTGCTTTAGAAGCACTAAGGGAGGTAAAAGGACTTTGGGGACTTTTGCTATTATAACATTTTGCCTTTAATTTTCATATCAGTATGGTTCTTTAGTTGCAAGCAAAACAAAACAAAACAAAGCAAAACAAAACAAACTGGCTCTGATAAGCCTAAGCAAAGCAGAGATTTGTTGGAAGGATATGGAATAGTTCAGAGAATTGAACAGAAATATAAAGATGTAAAGTTTAGAAATGACCAAAATCACTCTGAAAATTCAGTTAAAAAATGGACTTAAAAAACTTTCACTTTAAGTTCTGGGATACATGTGCAGAACGTGCAGGTTTGTTGCATACGTATACATGTGCCATGGTGGTTTACTGCACCTGTCAACCCACCATCTAGGTTTTAAGCCCTGAATGCATTAGGTATTTGTCCTAATGTTCTCCCTCCCCTTGCCCCCCACCCACTGACAGGCCCCAGTGTGTGATGTTCCCCTCCCTGTGTCCATGTGTTCTCATTGTTCAACTCCCACTTATGAGTGAGAACATGTGGTGTTTGGATTTCTGTTCCTGTATTTATTTGCTGAGAATGATGGCTTCCAGCTTCATCCATGTCCCTGCAAAGGACATGAACTCATTCTTTTTTATAGCTGCATAGAATTCCATTGTATATATGTGCCACTTTTTCTTTATCCAGTCCATCATTGTTGGGCATTTGGGTTGGCTCCAAGTCTTTGCTATTGTAAATAGTGCTGCAACAAACATACTTGTGCATGTGTCTTCATAGTAGAACTATTATAAAAATAGATGACTTTTAATAGGGCACTACTGGTAGATGAGTGAGTCCAAGTTTCTTTTTATCTGTGAGTCCTTCTGCTTAAGATTGAAGTTCCAGGAAGAGAACATCTGGCCTCCTGCCCACTCTTGGCCAGAAGTTGTGGGGGACCTTGACTGATTGTCCCACTATATTTATATACAAAGAAGAATCAGGGACTTTTAACTAAAAAAAGAAGGAATCAATGCTAGGATAGCAGTAAAAAACAAACTACAAACTACAAATAAACAAAAATTTAAAATATTTTCTTGCCACGGCACTATCATTGCAAGGATGCACTGCCCAGTAGAAGTCTCAGGAAGAGTATGCTTTCCTGTGCCTCTCTTGCTTTTAAAATGACATCATTTCTGTGGATATCCAATTTACCATATTAAAAATGGGTGATGTTAGCAACTTTCCAATTAAAATAGGTTGAAAAAAAGGCAAATGTAGAAGAACTAGGAACAGTCTGGAAAGCGTTACTGAATATAGCAATTGGGACTACAGGGATTGTTAGAACTAAATGAATGAGTCTACGTTTTGTTCTTCATTAAATGGATGTTTATGTCAAGAGAATGGCTGTTTAACCATATTTTATTATGTTCCACTATTCCCTCAAATTAATAAGAATTTCTTTTGCCTCCATTGAGCATAAAACCCCACATGACTAATTTAGTGGACTCAGGTTAAAAATGTGCTTTAAGATCCAATGAAGTGAAATTAATAGCTGGTTGGGGAACTAAGGTGCTCGTGTTGTTATACAAAAGAGTGGCTTCTTCAGGTTATTTGGTAGCAAAGACCTAAAGGGCAGAGCTTCCAATTACAAGACAGTGTTACCACTCTGTCTGGAACGTGGGTTAATAAACCTTTCCCCTTGGAGAAATTGGCAATACATGTTGTCTATTTGCAGTTTAGTGGCTCTATCTTATGGTACCATTACCTTCTAAAATATGAGCACTTTTATTCATTAAATTACTCCCAAATGTTTATTGTCCAATCAAAGCTGGATGAGATTAAAACCAAACTGATTTTCATTTTAACTTGTGAGAGGCCTCATCAACATTTTTCCTGGAAAGTTTCTTTAAAAATAATGAATTGTTCTATAGTTTGAGTTTTAACATTGCAGAATCTTAAGAACGCATGGACAAGACAGGTGAATCTCATCATGTAGACATTTAGCTTTCGCAGATTCAGCTGGAGCAAGAGAACGAGAAAGGGAAGAAAAGAGAAAAAGAGGGAAAGAGGAAAATTCCAATGTTGGAAGAAAAATTGATTTCATTGGACTTATTGAGAGAAGATATCTTCATGTCCAATTTAGCTATAGGTATGAAAGTTTTGCTTCATGCACTGGCTTTAAAAATTAAAATATTTTATAAGCAGAAATCAAATTATTGGCCGGGTGCACTGACTCGTGTCTGTAATCCATCACTTTGGGAGGCCAAGGTGGTTGGATCTCTTGAGTTCAGGAATTCAAGACTGGCCTCGGCAACATAGTGAGACCCCATCTCTGTGAAAAATACAAAAATTAGCCAAGTGTGGTGTTGTGTGCCTGTAGTTTCAGCTACTTGGGAGGCTGAGGTGGGAGGATTGATTGAGTGGGGAGGTCAAGGCTTCAGTGAGCCATGATCATGCCACTGCACTTCAGCCTGGGTGACAGAGTGAGACCTTGTTGCAAAAAACCAAACCAAAACAAAACACACACACACAAAGACAAATTCTGTGTGTCTCATTAAGTTGAAAGAATTTGAAGATATCTTACTAGTGTTTTCAAGATATAATCCTCTGATACCTTTCTCAAAAATCACCTGCCATTGCTTGGCAAAAATGCAGATTCATTAGCTCACTGCAGACTACCTGATGAAAGTTTTTGATGATGAGGCTCTAGAATCCACATATTACTAGCTTTCCTTGGGGACTCTGATAGATTTAAATTGAAAAAAAAAACAAAACACTGCCTAATCAGTAATACAGAATACCTCGTTTATTTTTAGAAGGGATGTCTCTGAGGAGCAGAATGGTAAAGTGACCTGCCAGAGTAGCACAGTATGTTAATCAATATTAATATGTTTACTGATTTGAAAACTTGTGCTTTTCGCCTACACACCGTTTTTTAACCTTCATGCATCACCTCTAAATAATGATAGTCAGATGTTTGTTATATACTGGTCACAATAATGAATAATTAAAGAATTGAGCTTAAATATGTTTTTTAGTGGGTACTAGAGAAGGCAATAAGAATAGATAAAAAGGGAATAATGGAAGAATAGCCAGCATATGGTCAACATGTGATAATATAATCTGTATTCCAGTATTGTGACACTCCTATTGTAGACGTAACCTACATTGTATTCCACAGATTCCCTGTCTTTGTCTCCATGTTTATCAAAATACTGTGAAAATTCAAACATTGCAGAAATATATAATATGGGAGAGGTCTTCCATAATTCCATCACTGATATCACTAATATCACCACTGTGGTAAAAAAGTTGTCCATTTCTCCATTTCTTCCTTAGTAACAGTTGTTGTTCTCCATTTCTTCCTTAGTAACAGTTGCTTGAATTGTGGAAATGGGGTAGGGAAGTAGCATGATCTACACCAAACAAAACTGCAGGTCCCAGCCTCTTCTGCAAATAAAAATCACTAATGTAATGTAAGCAAAAGTCGTTTGGTAAGGACTCCACGAAAATTTTATAAAGGAATCACCTTGGCACAGAGATGTTTCCTGTTTATCCTCCCACTCTTCTGTTCTTCCTTCCTATAATGGTGATGTGATAACTGGAGCTGCTTCTGCCTTTTTTTGGTTGAGTTTAGGAATTCAAACTTGAAAACGAAAGTCATGTGTTAATGATGGTGGGACAGGAAGATGGAAAGGGCCTGGGGTGAGATTTTCTATGCCAGCTTTGGTCCGCCTAGCTCTTCTGGATTTCCTTAATGAAATAAAATAAAATAAAATAAAACTTTATCTTGCTCAAGCAATTGTTATTGCAGGTCTCTGCTTTAGAAGCTGAATGCAATTCCAAACTCACATGACATCCTTAACAGTTTGTTGTATGTTCTTAGTCTGCTTTCCAGGAAAACATCTTTACTCCATGGGCAGATGGAGGGAAGACTAAGCTATATAGGGAAAAGAATGAGAGTCAGTCTGGTGTGGAAATATATGAGACAGACAAAGAAAGACAGAGCAAGGACAAAAATGATGAGCGTCATTAAGAATTTTAAGAGTCCTTCCTGGGAGCTTTACTTTCATTTATACCATAAATACATGAGCATATATAAAGTATCCCATAGAAGGCTTGGTTTTTGTCAGGCTAGTAGCTTTTATTTCATTTGTTGGTAGCTATAGCTTGATTTCAAAGGGCAACCACCTGTCCTATATTCTTAGTTCTTAAGGTTTAAATGAACTCACCAGATGTTTTGTCACCATAGTTAGGCAAATGACCCAGGACTGGTCAAACAGCGTATTTCATGTTTCCACAATGACTGGTTCAGGAATCAGCGATGTGACACAAGCCAATAGGATATAATCTTAGTAAAGTCTGGAACAGAAGAGCTCATGTTTTGCTAGCTGTGAGGAGCCTGGAAACTTGGAGCTGCCTATAAATATCTCAAAAGAGAACCTGCCTGAAGATGATGCCAACATAATAGAGCAGAGTTGAGAGATAGAGAGGAATGCATTTCTGATGAAATTGCTTTAAACAAGTTCTCTGACTGATTTTTGTACAAATTGTCCAACGCACCACTTTGGAAAACACTGTTTCATATTTTAACCTTACCAAAGAGGCTAGCTAGAGGAATACCCTCAAAGAATCAGAAGCCTATTTTATTAATGTTCCCCGTAATATTTCCTTATTTCTTGTGTACATTCAACTCATATTTCCATTGTTTGTAGTTTATCGTGTTTGCATTCTCTACTTTTTTTTTTTTTTTCAGACGGAGTCTCACTCTGTTGCCTAGGCTGGAGTGCAGTGGCACAATCTCAGCTCACTGAAACCTCCGCCTCCCCAGGTTCAAGCAATGCTCCTGCCTCAGCCTCCCGAGTAGCTGGGACTACAGGTGCCCACCAACACGCCCAGCTAATTTTTTGTATTTTTACTAGAGACGGGGTTTCGCTGGGTTAGCCGGGATGGTCTCGATCTCCTGCCCTTGTGATCTGCCCGCCTCGGCCTCCCAAAGTGCTGGGATTACAGGTGTGAGCCATTGCGCCCGGTCCGCAATCTCTACTTTCTTGATCACATCAGTCTACATTTTGATCACCTCATTTGTCTTCTCATTTTACTTGCAGGAAAAGAGTCAAATCTTGTGAGACTGAGACCTGGTGCTAGTAATTGGGTATGAAAGACAGAATATTCATCCTTTCTTAGAATCTGTGCCCTAAAAGTAGGTTTTTTGTTCCTCGGAGAGGCAAAAAAGCTTTTGCCATATTCATAAAACCCTCAAATTCCAAAACACCATTCAATAATCCCCCAAAGTACTATAATCAATGTTCAACTAACACATAAACAATCTCTTTTTCCCTAGCTGATGATTCTACTGTAGTATTTTCTCAAAAACTGTACCTTGGTGGGCCATTCTGTTCTGCCTCTTTAGCTATTGAGCCTACAATATGATTTTGTTAGCACCAAAATGCATCTTCATATCATAATCATTGCTGCAATAAATGGGATAACAGAGTATCTATCAAGTAAGGCTTTGCTGGATCCAAGAGAGCTGTATATTACATAAGAAACAAACATGAATTCAAGACTGAAAAGTATAAAACATCCTTTCATAGCAGGAACAGGACAACTTGTAAACTAGAAATTTAGGTGTTTCTACAATTAGAAGTCTAACAGCAGTTCTTATCATTATTCCAGCTTCTTAAATAGAAGTATTTCTTCTGTTTAGGTTGATTCAAAAGATAACCTTTTGAAAAGATAACCTTTCCCTCAAGGGAATATGTGAATCCCATGTTTTCTGTGGAATAGTATAAAACTTGTATTTTGTTTTTGCTCCTGTTTTAGGGAACATCTTTAAAGATATTCTGTTTTAAGAGTATATATTGTGCTAACTTAGTAGCGTTCTGGATGAATGGGTTGGTAAAATACTGGGGAACAAAAATTAAGAACTGTAAATTCAGAAAAGTTTAAGAAACTCAATTATTTATTTTTACTTTACCTGCCTGTATTTGCAGTTACCTACCATTAAATACTTCAGAATAAATTCAATGTTTCTATGTAAAATTATTTGAAGTTATTAGAATATATTCTATTAGAAAAAGCAACATGGTAAGTTACATGAATGAGTAAATTCATATGCAGACATTCTTCTTTCCAGTTAGTTTCTTTTTTAGTTCAAGAAAAATGCGGAGTACAAGATAATTTTTTTTTTGTGTGTGTGACAGATTCTTGCTCTGTCACCGAGGATGGAGTGCAGTGGCATGATCTCGGCTCACCGCAAGCTCCATCTCCCAGGTTCACGCCATTCTCCTGCCTCACCCTCCCAAGTAGCTGGGACCACAGATGCCTGTCATTATGCCCAGCTGATTTTGTTTTTGTATTTTTAGTAGAGATGGGGTTTCACCGTGTTAGCCAGGGTGGTCTCGATCTCCTGACCTCGTGATTTGCCCGCCTTGGCCTCCCAAAGTGCTGGGATTACAGGTGTGAGCCACCGCACCCGGCCAGTACAAGATCATTTTTAAACAACTGCGGGAGTCTCCACTTACATTCTGTTTATTCGCTCAATCAATCATCCAATTATGCAGAAAATACTGGAGGATCTACTTTAAAATGCACTGGAATCACCCAAAATAGATGGTATAAATGCAGATTAATCAAGCCTCAGTCTCTGAGTAAAAGATAGAGTATAGAAATCCCAGTTTTTCCAGATACTCCTGATTTAGGTGGACCTTAAACTACACTTTGGAAAATACTGCCTTCCTGTATCATATCCACCCTAACATCAAATGTGACTGAAAGTATCAAAATGCTTAAAATTCCTGCAGGGCTGGGTGCAGCAAGCAAGCAACCAACGTGCAAAATATAAGAAGGCATCAACTCTCAGACTCAATTCAACTTTTTTTTTTTCTTTTTCTTGAAACAGAATCCCACTCTGTCAGCCCGGCTGGAGTGCAATGGTGCAGTCTTGGCTCGCTGCAACCTCTACCTCCCAGGTTCAAGTGATTCTCCTGCCTCAGCCTCCCAAGTAGCTAGGATTACAGGCTTGCACCAGCACACCTGGCTAACTTTTTGTGTTTTTAGTAGAGACGGGCTTTCCCTATGTTGGCCAGACTGGTCTCAAACTACTGGCCTCAAGTGATTTACCCACCTTGGCCTCCCAAATTTCTGGGATTACAGGCATGAGCCACCGAGCCCAGTCCTGACTCTGCCCTTGGGAAAGCTGAGAGTACAGTGTTATATGAATATCGGATCTACCTATGGATTCAGCCGACCTAAAGTTGTTGAATTCTTAAGCCACCACCCCCTTCTCACCAGGTGAGCCCTGTATTCATCATAACTTTGACTAGATTCTCAGACTTAGTGAATACCAGTTCAGATGCTTGTCACATAGATGGACATTATGTAACTTTCTCTCCCCAGCACAAGATTTACTTTCAGATCATCAGTGCATTAATTGAACAAATGGCAAAGATCTTGCCAAAATCTGAGAAGATGTCCTCTGACCTTGTAAGTAGTTTTAAGTGTAATTTCATTTAAATAGCCCAAAGCTTTAGCCAAATACAACTTGGCAGTTCAATAATATTTGGGGAGGGTAAAAGCAGGTACTGTGTCAAAGAGCCAAGTGAATAAATTTTTTATGGAAGTCAGTCATATTAATTGTATTGTTCAAAGATGATACTGTTCACATCGATATTTATATATCTGTTAAAATGTTGGAGTTTATCTAATCCATGATTTCCTTTATCATATGTTAATACTGGATGTATTTAAAACTTCAAAGTGAGGTGATCTGCAAGCAGAGGGGCCCTGAATGTGTCTAAATGGAATAGTGACATATTTCTCCTACAGATGACATTGCAGTTATTAACTGCTCATTATTCTAGAACATGTGTAAACCCTCACCCTTCAGGGGTGCTTGTTTTTCACCCTTGAAGTTCTTCAGTTCAAAAAAGGTTAAAGATCTATACCTTAACAAAAGAGAGACAGCCTCAGTTTGCTCTATAGTATGTACTAAACTTAAATATTCTTGTAATAATATGCTAGTTGGAAAGAGATTTATCCTCTTAAATAATGCCAAGACTTTCCTTAACCCCATTTCTGTGGATATTGTTTGCTTTTCAGCATTTCAATTCTTGCTAATCTTATTTCAGCATCCCACATAATTAGAACTGTACAGATTCTAACTATTCAATCATCTCTTCCCTCCCCTATAAAATGTGCTAACAGGATGTGAAATGGAGGTGGGCTCCCTGTGTTCTTGCTTTGAGTCTAAAGGAAGTTAAATATAAAAACTCAGGAAGTGTCTGAACACACCTCCATTTCAATGCGATCCTCAGTTAGTACATTTCCCTTGAGGTAGGCAGAAAAATGTGAATACATTTTTTTTAACCTATCCAATTTCAACTTAAAACTTCATCTTAAAATTTTCCTTTTGCCCCATCAACTGGGTGCCCTAGATTACACAGGAATGGAGAAAGAAAAAAGAACTTGGCTTAACCATTTGCTATTTTGTGATATTTTATATCATATGCTGCTAGTCTCACCAGGAGTGAATATATGTTAATTCACATATCCAAATCTATGAAAAGGAACATGAAATGGGATCAACTAAGTTATATTGAATACATATACAGATACATTAAGCTTTAGAAAACATCTGGACTTTGGAATACTGGTCCACAGTTGTCTTTCAGAGAGTCTCTTGTAGGTATGAAGAATAAAAAATTTATTGTGATTTTTATTATGTTCAAATTCAGCAAAGGAGATGAATTCATTTCCCTTGAACTGTGGTTTGAATGCGTGTTTGAATTTATACATGGAATCTTAACTCCCAAGGTGATAATATTAAAAGGTGGGGTCCATAGGAGGTGATTAGGCTATGAGGGTGGATGGGATTAGTGCCGTTAAAAAAGGACAGGAGGGAGCAAGTTTGTCCCTTTTGCCCTTGTGCCATGTGAGGACACATAGAAGGCACCATCAAAGGCCCTCGCCGGCCAGTGAATTTGCTGGTGCCACAGTCTTAGACTTCTCAGCCTCTAGAACTGTGAAAAATAAATTTCTACCATTTATAAATTACCCAGTCTATGGTATTTTATTGTAACAGCAGGAATCAACTAAGACACCTAATCCAACTTAATATGGTTTGGCTGTGTCTCCACCAAAATCTCATCTTGAATTGTAGTTCCCATAATCCCCACGTGTTGTGGGAGGGACCAGGTGGAAATAAATAGATCGTGGGGGCAGTTTCCCCCATCCTGTTCTTGTGAAGTGAGTTAGTTTTCACGAGATCTGATGGTTCTATAAGGGGCTTTTCTTCCTTTTGCTAGGCGCTTCTTGCTGCTGCCATGAGAAGAAGGATGTCTGCTTCCCCCTCTGCCATGATTATTAAGTTTCCTGAGGCCTCCTGAGCCATGCTGAACTGTGAGTCAATTAAACCATTTTCCTTTATAAATCACCCAGTCCTGGGTATATCTTTATTAGCAGTGTGAGAAGGGACTAATAAGGAACCTGCAGTGGACCTTGCCTTACTAATTTCAATCTCCTGTACATATGGCCTAGATTACGTACAAAATCTAAGTTTACTTCAATGCTGGGTTAACCGTATGGCCACGGTGGCTGGCACGAAATTAACCAACCTTAAATATTAGTATGGCTTAGTCAAACTTTCATTTATTACTAAAGATTTATCACTGCTGTTTCCTTTGGGAATGTGGTTGAGTAAAGTGTTGTGAGCTGTGTTCGTGCATACTTGATACCTGCTCCTTTTGATCTGGGTGATCTATTAGAAGGAGGAGGAGAAAAATTAAACCTAAAATATCTTTAGTTGTATGGTAGAGGTGGAAGGTAATTTTGTCGGGGTCTGATGAAACCCCTGAAGGATTATTAGATCCTGAAACCTGAAAATTAGGCTCTAAAATGTAGCGCAATTGGAGATATTAGTGAACTTGACCCTTTCTAGAATTTTTGAAAATTCAGGTAAGTAGAGACACTTGAGTTTCTGGACTCAAGATTATAGATGGTGTCATCTCTATTTTTACTCACGTTTTACAATGAGGCATTGATAATTAACACACTTACCAGTTCCTTTTAGCACAGACCTTGTTTAATAGAGTATAGACAAAAGTCTCAACGTTTGAGAACTGCCAGAAAAGGAGAGGAAACCATTTGCTTTCCGAGAGCACACTGGATAACTTCAGCACAAGGCAGAATAAGGGTATTTAGCTCAGAGGGAGGAGAAAGAGAGTGGCCTCGAATATTGCTTATTTTAGTTTTCCTTAAGGCTGCCCACACAAAGTTTTCAGTCAGTGACTCATCAAATTTCATTCTGCTAGATGTGATGCTGAATTTTTTCTATCTTAAGATGTTCAACAAGAATTTTCTGCTAGTAAATATATTTCCGGTGAGCAGAGGTTATTAAGAATACTTGTACCATGGACCCCTTTGGCACCTGGTGAAACCTGTAGATGCCCCTTTCTAAATAAAGTTATTGAGGGCATAAAATACCTAAGATTAAAGAAAACCTATATTTAAAAACATTTCACAAATATAATAAAACAAACTTGTGACATGGTAATATATACACTTCTTCAACACATTTAGTAATTGAATCTATGATTACCTAATTATTACTATAATTTTGACATAGTGGTGGACATAAATAATATATTGAACTATTTGCACAACTTTAATGTATTAATAATATGAAAATTGTGATTTCTTCTGATGAGAACCACAAATTTTAACAGTACTATGGTCTGTTGCCTACATTCATAGCTTAAGGAATGGCTAAACCAGTTACAGGTTAGTGGGAAAAGGGGATCTAATTGTATTCATTCAAGTTCCTGGACTTCCTGAATTCCACACATGGTCTTCTGGGTGGCTTGAGCTTCCCACGTTAAAAATTCTTGCTATATAGATTAAGATGAGTAAGATACAACCAGGTTTCTTTTTTACATGTCAAATAATAGTTTTGATATATTTCTCATGACATAAGCTATAAAAACTGAAAAAAAACTATCTTGAAGATGATATTTGTGTATGAAAATTAGGTCCAGATTTTATTCTTTTTTCTTTTAATGTTTTTTTCTTTATGAAACTAAGTGTTCTGTTGGCATGTTTACCACTGTTAAATGCATTTTAATAAAATCCCTGTGGTATTGTGTGCTTTGACATTGCTGGAAAAGGGTGTCTATTTATGAAAATAATGTGAGACTATAAAGTTAAATAAAGGGAGATGAGATATCAGAAATAACACATTTCCATGGTAATTTTTTTTAAACAGTAGATTGATCAATAGCATTTTGCGGTAAGATGTTGTTAATCTGTCTCAGTCAGGACCCAAACAGCAAGCCATTTCAAATTGATCACAGAACAAAAATTGGCATTACGTTCCCTTGGCTTCATTGTGAGGGTGCTCTACAGCTCATTTCACGACCAGTGAAAATACTGATGCTAATGACAACTATAAGAATGCCGTGCCAAATATCACAGAGAAAGAAAGCAAAGGTTGGGGGTGGAGATTATAATTGTTTCTAGCACTGTGTTTAAAACTCTTGGAACTTGTGTTTTCATAGTGAAAGAAAACAATTTTTAATAGCAAGCTAGGTTTGTCATCCACAACATCCCAGTCGTGTTTAATTTGTATTTTCTGAAAAGTTGCATTTCTGAGAAACACAATGAGAAGAAACCAATGGAAGTTATAATTCCAGACCAAAAGTTCTGACTCAAATGTTGACAAAGATCAGGTAGGAAACATAGAGACTTATAGTAGGCCAGGTATAAAATAGAACAAAGTTTGTGAGATGACCAGGGTCACAAGGATTGGAGTGTAAGTGAAAATAATAGCTGTGTAGCCAATAAGAATTTTGCAGTCTGCCCGTTAGAAAGACTGTTATGCCTGGACTTGTGAACTTCCTGATCTTACATGGATACAAACCAATTTCCTTGTTTCTTTGCTTTCTCAGCTAATAGATTTTTAGAAAAGGGTTTCTGGAGCCAAACACAATGTCCATGGTTTGACAGAGTGAATGGAGACAGGAAAACATACTTTCTCAAAAGAGCAAAATTGCTTTTCCATCCTCATTCTTCTGGTCTGTCCACTGTACTGCAGCAATATTAACCAACTTGATCTTTCCTTTTGTCACATTCTTACCACCATATTTCTACCTTAATTTATTTTTTAGCATTAGACTTTCATGCAATTATTTAATTTTTGGTTTCCTACCACAGATTATGTATGACTTATCCAGTGTTAGTAGTAATACTCCAAAATAAACAAACAAAGTGACAATTTGTTTAGCCTTGAGTCTATAGGGTTTTGCTGACTGGAACTAGGATTGACTGACATGGCTATGCTTAGGTGGTCTCACCTGGGCTTGCATATGCCTCTGCAGCCAACAAGAATTAGCTTGAAGGTGCTGCTCATCTTGGCTAGCTCACTCACATGTTTGGTTGAGGGTCAGCTACTGGTTGCCTAACCTAGGATGTCCTCATCTGGGCTGACTTGAGTAGTTTGGCTCTGTTCCTCATATCCCTTTCTTCAACAGGCAAGCCTGAGTATGTTCTTCCCATTGTATAGATGCTCCTTGACTTCTGATGGAGTTACATTCCAATAAGCCTATTGTAAGTGAAAAATATTCTAAGTAAAAAATGTATTTGATACCTTGCTAAAGCCATCATAAAGTTTAAAAATTGTGAAGTTGAACCATTGTAACTCAGGGACCATCCATTACCAGCAGAGGGCGAGAGACAAGCCCGAGCACATTTTCAATCTTATTCATGAGTCACGTTGCTAGTATTTCATTGACTAAAATTAGTCATAAAACCAGCCAGGTTTGTGAGTAAAAGAATAAAGGCAAATCAAAATCACAAAGAGATATCACTTTATACCCATTAGGCTGCAAAAATAAAACAAAATGAAATGAAACCTGAAATTGACAAGTGTTGGAAAGGATATAGAGAATTTGGAACACTTCTGCATTGTTGGTGAGAATATAAAATGATGGAGCTGCTATAGAAAATGGTATGGTGATTCTTCAAAAATTTAAACATAGAATTACAATGTGATCCAGCAATTCCCTCTCTAAGTACATACCCAAAGAATTAAAAGAATTTAATTTTCAAATAATCAAAAGTGTGGATTCAAACAGATATTTCCACACCCTTGTTCAATAGCAGCATTATTCACAAAAGCCAGAAGCAGAAGTAACCCAGGTGTCCATCAACAGATGAATGGATAAACAAGATGTGGTACATATATGCAATGAACTATTATCCAGTCTTAAGGGAATTTTGATGCATGCTAGAGCATGGTTGAAACTTGAAAACATTACGTTGTGAATTATGCCAGTCACAAAAGGACAAATATTGTATGATTCCACTTCTACTAGGTTCCTAGAGTAGTCAAATTCATAGCAAGTAGAGTGGTGGTTGCCAGGAGCTGGAGTTGTTCCAGGGACTGGAATTGGGAATTAATATTTAATAGACACAGGGTTTCAGTTGGGGAAGACAAAAAAGTTCTGAAGATGGATGGTGGTAATAGTTGCATAATGTGAATGTACTTCATGCCACAGAATTGTACACTCAAAAATGGCTAAAATAGCTACAAGAAAAAAGTACACAAAAAGAGAAAGGGTATAGATTCAATCTCATCAGTAATTATTAGTGAAAATCATGTAGCAAAATGGGTGCACAGAAACCAAAGAATTAGAGACATTCATGCAGTATCTACCACAATGGGAATTGTTATAGGTGGTAGTACTTTTAGCAAAGCACTAGAATGATTACAGTATTAAATTTTCTTCCAAGTGGCCTGATATTTATAACAGATTTAAAAAATTATAGAGAGGTATTATACCAGTCTTAGCACTGAACTCTAAATGCAATAGGGGTTTAAGTTTTGATCCAGAGTTCAAGAATACCAGTGACAGAACACCCAACCCTCTTAGCACACAAAATACTAGTTACAGTGACACATTTGCATTATTGGGAATAATTCAAACCCTGTTTAGGTTTTCTTATGATGCATATCACATGATGCATATAACAACTAAGTAATTAAAATCATTTGTATCAAATGGATACCATTGAGATATCTGGGGCTGGGCACATTGGCTCACTTCTGTAATTCCAGCACTTTGGGAGGCTGAAGCGGGAGGATTACTTGAGGCCAGAAGTTCAACACCAGCCTGGGCAACATAGTGAGACCCCATCTCTACAAAAGTTTTCTTAAAAAATTTGCCACATGCAGTGGTACACATCTCTAGTCCCAGCCAGTTGGGAGGCTGAGGCAGGAGGGTTTTTCAAGCCCGGGAGTTGAGGCAGTAGTGAACTATGATTGTACCACTGCACTCCAGATGCAGTGACAGAGCATGAGACCCTGTTTCTTTTTTAAAAAATGAAAAAAAAAAGATAATCTGAGAAAATAAGGTACTGAACACCTTATTTAATAAATTCACTTTTCAACAGTTCTATAAAGTTATATAAATCTGGAGTTGCTGCATTATTTTTTATGTCATTGTGATTTCAGTTTAGCGTATTTAAGTGTTAATTAAAATTCTGGACTGTTTTTCATAATTTCCTCCTTAATCTAGGCTATTATCAATTTCCTGAGTGGTAAAAATGCTTGTGGTTCTCATAGCCAAGGCATCTGCCCAGTATTTACACAAGAGCATCATTAGATATTTATAATTTATTAAAATGCCCATGTATGTTCTTTTTGAATAATTGGCTAATAACTTCATTCATAAGGGACATTTGTGTGAGTTCTAATTTAATTTATAGAAAGCCTAACAACATTTAATGTATTTTTAAAGCTATCACAGTACAAATAGTACTGATATTTGTTTTAGTATTAGTAATCCTTTTTGGTGTTTGTTTTTATTATTAATTTTGAAGGTATACAAATCATGAAAGTAAAGTAAGATGGAAATCATTCTTAATAATGTGAGCTATTGAGTTGAATATTCAAATATATTGAATTGTTTTTAAATTTATTATTGTAGCTTTTTGAGGCAGATAAAATGAATATTATGCCTATGTCATAGATGACAAAAGGAAACCTAGAGATTGTGACGTTTTTAAAGTCACCAAATTGATTAGTGTTAGGAGAATAAAATACCAGAACCACCACCTCCTAGAGCTGTGGTGTGTGACACAGCAGCCACTAGTCATGAAGGTACTGAGCATTTAAAATGGGAATACTCTGAGATGAGATACAGTGTGGGAGTCAGAAAAACACTGGATTCCAAACATAATACTAGAAAAGAAATGGAAAATATCTCAATAATTATATATTGATTGAATGTTGAAATAAGATTTTAGATTTATGGGGTTAAATAAAAAATTAATTTCACTTTTTAGTTTTCTTATGTGACCACTAGAAAACTTAAAATTTTACAGATGGCTCTTATTATATTTGATGGACGATACTATCCTGGAATATTTTTTTCTACTGCTTTGGGCTAAATATCTAAGCCTGGGGTCTGAATTATGCATATAAGTTCTTATGGTGTGATTCATACATAGCTTATAAATGTCTAAATGTTTAGTAGTACTTAGAAATTTTTTAAAATCTTACCTAATAAGAACAATTGTTTGTTGACTTTTTCTCATATGCTTTGCCCAAAGCAATAGAGAAAAATAAAGTTTATTTAAGATTTTCTATATGAAATTTGAGAGCCACACATAAAATTTTAAGTTTTCTAGGAGGCATATTAGAAGAGGAAAAAATAGTGAAATTAATTTAGCCATGCATTTTATTCAATTTAGTATATCTAAAGCAACCAAGGTAGTGATATTTTACACAAATCTGTTTATATATCTCTCTCTACTTCTTATAACCTACCCTTGCCTTTCTATTGTTCTTAAGGTAATTAAAATTCTTAGCCTAGTAAAATTCTTATCATGATCTCTCCAGCCTTACCTGCTCACTTTTTCTCAATCTTTCTCTCCACTCCCTTCCTACTACCAGGGCTATTATACTGTCTCTCATAGCTTTCAACACTCCACCATCCTCTCACTCACCCCAGGGCTCTGTGCAGTGCTTCCTCCTTGTGGAACACTGTTTTCTTTTTGCCTAGTTAACTCCTGTTAATTCTCCAGATTTCAGCACAAGATTATTTTCAGCACGAGATTATCATTTCCTTATGGACTATTTCTTTGATTTTCAAATGTAGGTCAGTTATTATTTATAATATGTACTCACAGTAGCCCTAAAAATGAATGTATCTAATTTACTTTGGATAAATTATTCACCCTTAACTGAAAAGTTCACTAACATGATTATTTGATTAATATCTGTATGCCCTAGTAGACTCTAAGAGTCATGACACTGATCTTCCTGTCTTTTTTTTTTTTCAGTGCTATATTCCCAGTACACAGTACCCGATATATACTAGGCACTCAATAAATATTAGTTTAATGATATATAAGTGAATAAACTCATAGATGGGCATTCTTTGAGGTATGTATAATGCTGTATTTAAAATAAGATTCAAGATGTTTAAATAAGGTCCTCTGACATTTTTTATAGCTATTTTATCTTTCCCATTTGTTTTGCAAAGTAATTCAGTTTTCAAATAAAAATCAGATTCACTATTATAGTATATCTTTGAATACTTGAGCATTGTCAATTGTATTGCTCAACATATACCGGCATTATGTACTTCGTTCACACAACAACCCTAAGAACGAAAAATGGATATTTCTACTTTTGGGGCAAAAAGTTAAGTTATGAAAAGTGAAGTGGCTTTGCTTCAACTTAAAGGGACAATAATAAATACAAAACAGATTTGGTGTTGTGTGTGTGTGTGTCTGTGTGTGTGTGTGTGTGTGTCTCTGTGTGTGTGTGTCTGTGTGTGGGGGGGGGAGGGGGGGAGAGAGAAAGAGACACAAAGTCCAAGGCTAGATTTTCAAATACTGACGAAAAATGAGAACTGATATCTAAATGATGACTTAATGGCCCAGAGAGAGATCTTATATTTAAGAAATACTAAATTATGTCTGGTAAGTAATTCTGAAGAAAGTAGACCATTACTTTTTTTTTTTTTTAGACAGAGTCTCACTCTGTCTTCTAGGCTGGAGTGCTGTGGTGCAGTCTCAACATACTGCAACCTCTGCCTCCTGAGTTCAAGTGATTCTCCTGCCTCAGCCTCCCCAGTAGCTGGGACTATAGGCTTGCACCTCCACATCGGGCTAATTTTTGTATTTTTAGTAGAGATGGGGTTTCACCATGTTGGCCAGGGTAGTCTAGAACTCCTGACCTCAAGTGATCTGCCTGCCTCAGCCTCCCAAAGTGCTAGGATTACAGTTGTGAGCCACTGCACCTGACCCCTCACCTTTTTTAAATTAATTAATTTATTTTTTTGAGACAGGGTCTCACTCTGTCGCCCAGGCTGGAGCACAGTGGCGCTATCTCGGCTCATTGCAGCATCAGCCTCTGGAGCTCAGGTGATCCTCCCTTCTCAGCTCCGGAGTAGCTGGGACTACAGGCACGCACCACCATGCCCGGCTAATTTTTGTAGTTTTGGTAGAGATGAGGTTTTGCTATGTTGCCCAGGCTGGACTCCTGGACTCCAGCAATATGGCCCTCCTCGCCTCCCAAAGTGCTGGGAATAAAGGTGTGAGCCACTGTGCCCAGCCTGACCATTACCTTTTAAAACGATTTTCATCAGAAAGTTAAAATATTTTATATTATTAAGGGCAAATTTTCTAGTTGCTAATAAAATATGGTTAAGTATCCAACGGTTTTCAAAGTATGAGGCCTAAACCAGGAGCATATGCATCATCCAGAAACTTGTTAAAAATGCACATTCTTGACCACCAACCCAAATCTACAGAATTAGAAATTCTTGGAGTGTGTGCAGCTCAGGAGTTTGTGTTTTAACAAGCATCAGCATTTTAGTATTTGAGAACAAGTGAAGACTATTAGATTTAAGGAGCATTCTCATTAATAGCCTCAAAAATATTTAGTGAATGGCAAAACATTTTGGGAGCCTTCCTATGACAAAGGGAAAATGATACATCTTAGAAGACTTCTGTTCTTTAAAAAATAAAACATAACTGATTTTTATATTTCAAATGTCCTCTGTAAGATTTCTATTTCAGTCATCAAATTCTCAAATATTTTCACAAGAATCAAGGTTCCTGAATCAAGAAAACATTTGGAATATTTATAATTAGTTATGTATTGGAAAATTGGCTCTGGAATAAAAAACTGCCCAGATTTGTTGGATTTACTGATTTCTGTGCTGTATGTTCTTCCCAAATGGCCAATTTGAAGCTACCAGTAGAGTCATTATGACTTGACTGAGTGTGGGATTGAATAAATGCTCAGAATAGGTGTTCTATTTTTTTCTTTTTCTTTTGGAGGGAGGAAGGAGACTCTTTAGAAAGGTCTATTTTGCCCAATCCACTCACATTATAGAAAATTTCCTTTTACTGTGTATTCTTTTTTTTCCCTTGTTAAAAATAAGTCATACAGATTCTTTGCGCAAAGTATTCTTATACATGAATAATATTTTGGTATTTAAATGGGCTGCCGGTCACTTGATTACATTATCTTTTATCATAAAATATGTGCTGATTTCTCAGGAATTTATGCATGCTGAAGGGTCCTTTACAATGGGAAGTATTTGGAACATGTATAATTCAAGTTGGATTTTGGATAAATATTCCAACCATATATTTTACTTAGGGATTCCTTTGGTAAGCAGAGTCAATCCTCAATAATTTCATACTATAACAAAAACCAAGAGTTTTGCGTAACTAAGAATCAATGTTTCAATTATTCAAAATATTATTGAATGTAATTATGATTGAAAATGCTGCCAATGAGTAAAAACAAACAGTGGAAGTGAGGGCATTTTTTTTTTCTCAGCTGGTAAAAAAGCAAATCTGGTGTGTTATAATTGGTGATGAGGACTTTTTAAACAAATCTGGCTAGTTATTATTTCTAGTCTGGTTGCTGTCCTGGTTTTCAAAATATTTCAATGCTTTCTTGGGTTTTTTGTTTTTTTTTTCTTTTAAAATATGCTAGAGTATGTCATTTTAAAAGAAAAAAGCACTACTATTAATGTTCATAAAAATCTGATTTGAATATGCGTCTCCTATGCTCAGAAAGATTTTATATCTCCCACCGTTCACAATATAAAACCCAACAATTTACCTTGGTACTCAATCCCTTTGACTATTTGGCCCTTCCTACCTTTCCATCGTAATTTTCTAATACTGTTCTACAAACACACATGCAGTTTGCCATCTCTGTGAATACTTGCAATATGCTTTTTTTACCCATGATATTGCTCCTTTTTCTCATAATTGGAAGTACTATGCATACTTTTTGTCCTATGCATCTCATGTTCTCTTCAAAATTTTTTCATCCTTCCTGCTACTGTAGGTGAGCGGTGCAATACGATGATTAGAGTCACTGCCATGATTTGAATATTTAGCCGCTATACTATCTTTTGTACATTACTAAGTTACTCTCAGTGTGTCTTTATCTGTAAATGGGGTTTAATAATAACTGTTTTGTGAGTTGCATAGTGAAGATGATGTGAGAAAAGATCTGTAAAGCATTTACTAATGTGCTTGGCAAGAATTATTAACCATGGCTTTATTTTTTTTCTCACTTGAACTCAAAAGCTATATCCAAACACTCGTTTGGACCTTCGATGTTTTCTTGTAGTACACTGTTGTATACTTATTATGGTGTTCTGAATATAACTGTAGAGTGTCGTCCACAAGGACGTACTTTCGGCCTTCTCTGTAACATCTAACATGTGCCTTTTCTTGACATAGTACATGCCAGAATAACAATGAATGAATGAATAAAATGGAAGAGTATAAGAAACACTGATTGGATCATTGGGAAAACAAGGCTGTCTCAACTCTGTTAACATCATGTTGTGTCATATTAGCTATTAATAACTGACTTATTTGAAAGTCAGTGTGTGTATTCAAAATAGAGATGGAACTAGTGGGTAATCTCTATGGCCTTTTTCAACTGCAGGGTGTAACTATCTGAGATATGGCTTAACTGCATGAATGTAAATACAGACTGTTATAATTACTTATTAATTTCTCTATTGAAAACTTTTTGTTTTATTGCACTTTATTTTTAAGCCCTCAGATGCTCAGAACTGACATGATAATACTCCTCAATTCATGATACACCTCCCGATCTGTGGGAGACTCTTGTTTCTTTTTAAAAGTTGTGTTATGTGTGTTTCCCTTCAACTTATATCCTCTGTGACTTAGAGATTTAAATGTGACAGTAAAATTATAAAAGCAATAGAAGAAAACACACAAAACAAAATAACAAGAACAAAAACAAATTTTCCTGGTCACTTCCCTCATTGTACATATCTCAACACCCAATAATTAAGAAGATCTGTCATTTCTGCATCAAAGGTATCTCTTTGCCTTTTCATTTCTAGCCATCTCCTCCACTAATACACCACTTGAGGACACCATTATCTCTCTTTCAGATTACTGTAGTAACCTTCTCTTAATTGACTTTTCTCTCATTCATTCTTCAGTTTTGAATTAGGCTCACCCCTTATAAGCTTATTTATTTATTTAGTGTAAGCTAATTTGAAATGTACTTTGCTTCTTGCAATCAGAATAGTCTTATGATAAAAAACGTTTAAAAACTAACATCTACATTAAAAATTATTAATTTTTGTGGGTACGTATTAGGTGTATATATTTATGGGTTACAGAAGATATTTTGATATAAGCATGCAGTGTTTTATAATTACATCAGGTAAATGGGGTATCCATCACTTCCTGCACTTATCCTTTGTTACAAACATCCCAGTAATACTCTTTCAGTTATTTTTAAACATACAGTTAAATAATTTTTGACCATAGTTTTTTAAGAGCAGAAATAAATTTTATAGTGGGTCCATCTCATACAGTCCACTTACTTTGTAGACAATTTCTCTTTTGCTCAGATTTATTTGAGTTGCTAAAAAAAATAGCCATGTAAATTCTAGGTTTATTCACACTAAGTGCTGTCCTTTTTCTCTTTTAATGAAAACCTGTTTTTTTTTCTTTCCTTCTCAGCAAGAACCCGTATTATTCAATTTGCAACTTTCTATAGTCAGCCCAGTTCATATAATTCTTTATAGTTTTAGCAGACTATGGGTCAAAAATAGGAATGTATGTACCATACGTTTGATGGTAAATTAGCCAGTGGTTTCATTTCCTCATTATATTTATAAGCCAGGTCATTAAGTAAACAAATTAATTGAATTATCAAATACGACATAATTTCTTCTGACCCAAGCAATTTGGGGATGATTCTACCATTAAATGTTATCATTAGGAAGAAAATTAAGAGCGTAGACAAATAGTGGTTGAACTGCTCTCAAAATGTGGACTATAAGCACATTTGGAAATGTTTCAGAAATTTAATTTCCATCTTCCACTTTGATGTGTATGGCAGCAAATATTAATCCACCCTATACTATTCCAAAGCATTATCAAGAACAAAACAATAGCACATGCAGTATTTCTATAGAATTGTCATCTACTGGGAAATATAGAGAATAGTATTTTAGATGTGTACAGCTTTTGGAAGATCACATTTTTACCTTATATAGTGTACATTGCCTTTAGTTAGTTTCTTTGGTCAAATAAAAGATTCTTTGATTTTCCTTTATGAAAGTTGCAATGAAATTTTCCAAGTCCAAAATTGAAATTTTAAAAAGTTATTTGTAATTCTCTAATTGTTAGGTTTTTTTTTTTCTAATAAAGCCACCTCAGGTTCCAATATTCTTTCCTCATTCAGTTTATATCAGTGGTTATTTAGTATAGGTCAATGATTTAGTTCAGATGATTTATTTAGCCTCTGTAACATGGTGCTTAATTTCTAATTTAACTTTTCCATATATGTTTACATTTCGTTTTCACTTGTATCCTCTTTAGGTCAGGTGTCGTGTTAGACAACACCTGTAGGAAAACATGCTGGACCTATTGTCAGAAATCCCAGGTTGAAGTCCCAATTCTGACACTATCTTTCTGAACTTGGGAAAATAACAATCTCTCCTGAATCTCAGTTTTCCAGTGAGTTACCTTACTTTTTATCATGTGTGTTAAGTGAAATGTAGTGAGATCCCTTTGCAAGCTCTAGAGAGCCCTAGAGATATAAGGTGCTTTTTTTTGTTCTTTTGTGGACCCCTCAACACAGTGCAGGAAAAGAGCTCAGATATTGATAAATAAGCATAGACTTTCTCAAGGCTTAATGAAAATAAAAAAGAATTAATTATATTCCAAAGGATTCACTGAGTTTCTAAAGTACTCATAGATGGTATTTAAATTAATTAATTTCCCCATCAAATGGTCATAGAGCATGAGCAAGAACAGAATGTGATAAGGTTTCACAGTATTAAATTTTCTTCATAGAATTTCAACATCTGTTTCCAAATATTGTCTAGGTTGTTGTAAAGAATTCATTTAACTATCAGATAACTTTTACTCTTTTCCTTTCATATAGAAATGGGATCTTAATGTGACATATATTTGTGTTTGAAACTGAGCCATAATCCAAATAAACAATGTCCTCGGTTTTATCCAAATAAAAATTATATTTTTATCTCTTCTGGGGAAGATAATTAATTACAAGAAAATAATTTTTCACAGGACATTTACTTAAAAGCATGTGTCATACCCACTTAAATGCTTACTTATCTTCATGATATTAGAAATTCAGCCTAAGTAATTTCCATCCAGAGCTCAAAAGGACATTTGCTAACTGAATTTAGAGCTCTATAATAAGAAAGTAGCTTAGTTATAACTAAATAAAAAAGGATGAATTGCTTTTCTATGTTAGTGAATAATAATCATGTTAACCATTGAAAATAAATGAAAATTATTTCAACTCCAGAAACTGGCTCATCTTTGAAGCTAGGTAGGGAGCATAGAAATAGTACAGTCAGCAATTTTGGCCTCATGTACCTTTCCCACAATGCATTTGCAGTCTGTCCGTCTCATTTGTCAGCTGTTGTTGCAACTATGCTTTCAGATTTTATATAAACCAAAACATATAATCTAAGAAACAAATGTGAAAAGAATTCATCACATTACTTTTATGTGGAATCAAATGTATTTTTTAAAAATCACAGGAGAAATATAGCATATGCTTTCTTAATGCAAAGATGAGATATTTTACCTTAAGCAGATTTTCAAATCATATAAAATTTATTAATGGCATATTATGGAAAATCTAAATAGTGCATGCAAAATATAACCTTTTCTAAATTATGACTCAGTATTGCTTGACAAATTAGTCACAACATGATTTGATTCTGTGCTGGTTTGTGCTCAATGTGATTTCAGAACCTGAAACTAAGTAATTAAAATCTACCTTATCTCACTAAGTCAGTAGGAGAGGCTCATTATAAATCCAGAAACAAACTTAATAGCCTGTGGTCACGCATCAGAAAGAAGAACGAAGATTGTGTTTATGCCTTCAGAAAGTTTAGTCATCCGTCTTTGAAGTTTCAGCACCATGAACAATAGTCTCCTTACTGGTGGCAGAAAGGGAGCGAAAAATTCAATTAGGGCTGTAGTTATTTTTCGAAGAATACCATTTCTTTATTATCCAGCCAGTTTACTGAAAGATGAGCTAAAATGTAGGAAAACATATCAGATTATTAGGAAGATGATATTGTAGCTTCCTTTAGGATCTTACACTGATGGAGACTTGGTTTGTAGGCAACATTTTCACGTAGTAGCCAAAGGACCTGCCCTATATCTTATCCAACTCTTTTTCACTCTCCAGCAACTTCTACTAATTTTCTCTTTGTTAAAGTGTTTGTGGGCTGGGCATGGTGGCTCACACCTGTAATCCCAGCACTTAGGGAGGCTGAGGCGGGTGGATCACGGGGTCAGGAGTTCAAGACCAGCATGACCAAGATGGTGAAAGCCCTGTCTCTACTAAAAACTACAAAAAAAAAAAAAAAAAAAAAAAGCTGGGCGCGGTGGCAGGTGCCTGTAATCCCAGCTACTTGGGAGGCTGAGGCAGGAGAATTGCTTGAACCTGAGCAGCAGAGGTTGCAGTGAGCTGAGATTGCACCACTGCACTCCAGCCTGTGCAACAGAGTGAGACTCCGTATCAAAAAAAAAAAAAAAAGTTTGTATAATTTTGTATGATGTTTAGTAAAAGAAAAGTAAAAAAATAAAAAAATAAAAAATCCACTTTACTGACAGCACTTGGGGGGGAAGACTTTTCATGTGGATGTATAAGATATTGCTATAAATGAGTTTTCAGCCACATATTAATTTTACTTCTATTCCTCATGTGTACATAATTAACATTTTTAATAAAACTATGTTTCTAAGGCCAATAACAGTGTCAATTTTTTTTAAATTAATTATTATTTTTTTTTTGAGACGGAGTCTCGCTGTGTCGCCCAGGCTGGAGTGCAGTGGTGCCATCTCGGCTCACTGCAAGCTCTGCCTCCTGGGTTCACACCATTCTCCTGCCTCAGCCTCTCGAGTAACTGGGACTACAGTCACCTGCCACCACGCCCGGCCAATTTTTTGTGTTTTTGGTAGAGACGGGGTTTCACCATGTTAGCCAGGCTGGTCTTGAACTCCCGACCTCGTGATCCGCCCGCCTTGGCCTCCCAAAGTGCTGGGATTACAGGCGTGAGCCACCATGCCCGGCCCTGTTAGTGTCAATTCTTGTTCATTTGATCATTCACTCATTCATTCCACAAATATTTATTTGGCATCACCTCTGTACTAAGTACTCTTCCATGTATAGGGGTTAAAAGAGGTAAACACAACTGATAAAATTCCTGCACTCATGTGTGAGTCTAGTGGGAAAGCAGGCATTGAAAAATCTTTATAAGACAAAAACTGTATTGTTGTGATACCTATGAAGAAGGAAGTATACAAGGTATCATTAGAGTACACAGGGGCTGGGGATGAACACTTGATCAGATTTGATATTGACCAGGAAACACTTAAAAGAAGAGATGCCTTGATTTCTTGCCTGGATGCCAATGATAACCTCAGAAATGGAATTCACACACTAACTCATGTTTTTTTTTCTTCCAAACTATGTCCTGTACGGTGGCTAGCATGATCTTTGCCATGTGTAAATATGATCATTCTTGCCTCCTGATTGATTCTCTTCAGTAGCTTCATAGCTCTTTAAAATTAAGACTGAAATCTTTGTTAGGAATAATTAGAAACTGTAATGCCTGAATCTCTCTCTCTCTTTGGCACCCCATTTCTTCTAGTTGCCTTCATTCTCAGACATATTCTTTCCATGTGAGGGCAAAGGCAGGCTCCCTAAAGAGTTATATTTATGCCGTCCTGACAGTTCTTGATCTAAGTTCCCCAAATTACATGGAGTACAGGAGAGAAGGCTGCCAAAAGAAAGATATGAACAACAAATAACACATACTCTCTAGCCATATAATTAAAATAAAATTATTCTGTATATACTGTGTTTCCAATTGTCAACTAATGCTCTCTATATTTAAAAACTATATTTAAACAAGTATGTAAAGTAATTTGCTACAGGGAATTCCCACATAGTGAGATAATTTTTTTTTTTTTTGAGATGGAGTTTTGCTCTTGTCACCCAGACCGGAGTGCAGTGGCGCGATCTCAGCTCACTGCAACCTCTGCCTCCTGGGTTCAAGTGATTTCTCCTGCCTCAGCCTCCCGAGTAACTGGGACTACAGGCACCCGCCACGATGCTCAGCTAATTTTCTGCATTTCTAGTAGAGACAGGGTTTCACCATATTGGGCAGGCTGGTCTTGAACTCCTGACCTCAGGTGATCCACCCATCTCAGCCTCCCAAAGTGTTGGGATTACAGGCGCGAGCCACTGCGCCCGGCCATAGTGAGATAATGTTAACCTTCATGGAGATATTAGAAGTGAGGTTGGAAGTTTGTGAGAAAAATTATTTTATAATCTATATTCTACTTCTAGGAAATGAAGGAATTTAAATGATACTCTAAACTTCTGTAACAGTATTAAATACAGTTAACATTATTCATTACCTACCATATTCCACAAACTTTATTAGCTTGAAATTCTTTGCATAGTTTTCTTTTTCCCCTTTTCCTTCCTCTTTAGTTTTTGATGAGACCTGTGGAGAATTTCAAGCTTTCTAAGATATAACATGGAGCATTGCTTCTTAAAGCATGTGAGTTTAGTTTGTTGATAATGTGATATTGCAGCATAAAAGTTATATTAGACAAACCCCATCACAAGGCTGCTTTTCTTCTTGCCTTGTATAACTTCTATATGATTCTTTCACTAATGTCCAAGAGGAAAAACAAAGCCAAAATCTTATCTCTAATACCAAGAGCATGTCATGTGTAGCAGGTCAGGCATGGGAAAATGTAAATCATTTGAAGGCTATAAAAGTTTTAGTTACCCACTTAGGATAATAAGTTATGTATGTCTATAAGCCATTGGTCTATAACTGAACAGAGTGTATTGTTGGCTTCAAGCTAGAAAGGTTGTGAGTCAAATGTGATTAATGCTATAGCATGGATAGGTACTGTGAGACTACTGAGTAGCTATGTATGTTTCCTGTTAAATTAGGTACATATAGTCCCTAAAAATATTTCATTAAGAAGTTTAGGACTCACTCAGTTATTCACCTTTAAATTATATGTGGCTTATATCTATTTATATATTTGTTGTTTTGTTTTATTGTGCTTTGTTTTAGATACATGAATTTGTGATTTCCAGAAAAATTATGTTGCTTTTCATGTCTTCATTATTTTTCGTTTATATTTATTTCTATAAGCGAGATTTCAAAATGCTGAAATAATTGGCCATCCAACAGTTAAAATCCTATAGTAGTAAAACCGTGGAAATCCTGGATAACTGTGACTATTCTTTATGACACAGCTTTTTCTTAAAATTGATATTAACAAAATGCCGTGATTCAGAATTAGCATGAAGCTATACATAAGCTTTTCCTCTGTCTTTCAGTAACTTAATGGTTTAAATTAATGTCAAATTGAAAGACAAAATTTCCACAACAAGAGACACTTTGAATACAGAAAATTCTCAAAAATGCCTCTCTCAGTCAAGTTCCATCTTGTGATACTTTTGTGAGTTATTTTGAAGCAAAGTCACTATTATTTACATTTATTAAGCTGTTAATTTCCTAAATATTTTGATATGCACAATTAATTTAATTTTCACAATAAGTCCCATAGATAAATACAATAATCCAGTAATTAATCATAGGTGAGGTATATGAACCTTTATTGCACAGTAGTACAGTTAATTTGAAAGAGACTGGGATCCAAAACATTTAATTCCTGATCAGACTCCACACTCTTCATATTAAATTACAGATCAGAGAACAGCCCAGTTTATGTGGCCCAGAGCTTCAGCTAGATATTACATAAGAATACTGGATTTTTATTGGAATATTGTTTGGTTGTTCGTTCTATTTTGCTAAAGTGCCAAGTATACAAAATTCCCCATAATGCGCTATAGAGTAATATTGCTTGTCACTTTAAACATAGATAAAATTCTCAAAGCTTCCCCTGGATTCCCCCAGAATATCCATATGTATTTGGAATTATGTAGGAAAATGCAACTGAAGAGTTTCTCTGCAGTGGGCTTGATGAATGTGTTCCTCGGATGAAGAAATCAGCCAGCTGTCTGAGAAATAAAAAGATTACAAAGTTTTACCAGTTCTTGAATTAATTGACTTTCTCAGTTTGTAATGAGATCTGAGGATGACTTTCAGTGCAATTGAGTTGATCCTTTTTGATCTATCTCAGGGTTTCTCAACCTCAGCACTATTAACATTTCGAACAGATAATAATTTTATATGAGGAGGGCTGACCTGTTGCATTGTAGGATGATTCACAGGATCCCTGGCCTCTACCCATTAGATGCCAATCTCAGCTCCCCATTATGACAAACAATATCTCCAGGTGTTGCCGGTATCTCAAGGAAGTGGTGCAAAATAGTTCCCAGTTGAAAACCACTGATCTAGATGTATACACTTCCCAGAAATGCAAACTTTTCCCTTATTTTATGGAATGCAAATGAATGTCTAGCCTTTTTCTGAATACTGAGCATCTTCATTTTGTTGTGGTTGAAGGGAAATTCCTAAGTGACCATTATTCTGTGCTTTCTTTCAGAACCATTAACTACACGGCTCTCTCAAGCCAATTATTATCATATAAAATGTTTTCAAGGCCTGTGTGAGTGTTCAAAGGTCACATCATAGTAAAATGGCAAATCTTTTCATCTGATAACCCAGTAAATAAAAAACTACTATTCAAGAGGAAGAATCAGCCACAAACTATTTTTTTTTCCTAATAAATCTGCCCTTCCCTACAATCTCACAGACACTGTGTTGAGGCAGGGATGCCAGCTTAAAAGCCTCATTATTCAAAAGGCTCATTATCTTATTTCTTGTCTTACCATTGGGCCTTGGTTGAAGCTATTCTGGACCACTCCTCCAGGTTTTTCTAACTTCAGGTCTCAAAGATCAGGATTTCAGGCATAACTCCTTTTTCTCTCACAGACTGTCACCTTCTTAGGCATATCGGTTCACTTATTCTGAGAAATCAACTTGGAATATCAAGGAATGAAACAGATTGGCTAAGGTACTCAAAAACATAACAATGGGTGCCCACTTCTTTACACTGCCATAACTAAATAAGGCATCCGAATAACCTTTTATAGAGGCAAAATTATCTTCAAGGTGACTCTCCATCCGTTTCTGTATTATAAAGTAGGTGCCAACTTCTCTTTCCAAAAGGCAGCTTATCTTAGGAGATAGCAAAAATTCCTCACCATTTAGCTTATCAGTTATTCTACCAGACAGTGATGCAATCTCCTTGCAAATGCAATCTGTTTTTCTGATGAATTGCCAAAGTTCAGTAGCCACAGATGGAGATGAGGACAGGGAAGAAAACCCCACAGGCATAGTTGTCCTTGTTTGAGGATGTCATTAAGAAGTCCATTCTGGTTCATGGCCAGATGCCTCCTTGTTGCCTTTGTAGAAGGCCAGTCCACTCATTTATGTTTGTTGGTACAAAGAGCTATTTTTGTTGTTGAGTGCAATTGCCTCCATTTAGAAGTACTTAAAATGAGCACATGCACTTTCTGGAAGGCTATTTTACTTTCATTTTATTAAATGATTTATTGGATGGCTCCCAAAATGATTACCTAGAAATGTCAGGTAAAGGTTAATTCAATACCATGGGGCAGAGTGGTGTTAGACTTATGTGGCATGAGGCTGATTAGAGCATTTGCCTTAGGAAAGGAAAGGGAATAATTTAGTGTAACACCATGGGTACCTGACATTACTTTTCAGTTTACCTGTTGATGAAGAAATACATTTCCGGGTGTCTTTTCCATCTCAGAAAAAGTGAAAATGTTTTTGAAAGAATGGTCACCCTTCACTATTTGAAAATATGTATTGACATAATTTAGGAATATTTTTCATTTCTACAGAAACACTTTTCATATAAGATTATGCTATGGAAGAAAGAAGAGGCATGAAATGCGAGACAACAGGAAGTGCATTTTGGCAGATATATTATTACATAGAATTTTTGAGGTCTGGAAACTGAATTAGAAAGTGTGGGCTTGATTACCAGCTTCATGATCTATGTACTAAATATATGACATTAGGACAATTCATCTTCTTAAGCTTTAGTTTCCTCATCTGTAACATAGAAAATGCAGAACACAGTTTGCTTCACGCAAACATGCTCAGTCTACACATTTTCTTATTCAAGAAACATTCATTGAGCACCAGCTGTGTCCCAGGAATGGTTTTAAGCTCTGGAAACAAAAGAGTGCGCCGAAACAAGCCCATTCTGCTGCCTTCGTGGAGCCTGTGACTTGGGGGGTTTGTGGGCTTGGTTAGAAAGCAGCTATGAATTAAGTAATCATATAAACGTGTGAAATTTTAACTGTGATAACTGCTATCAAATAAAGCAATTCAGTGTTACAACTCTGAGTTATATTCTAGTCTGAGACAGCAGGAAACTTCCTTGAGAAAGTGACAGTAGAGCTAGATCCCAAAGATGAATAGAAGTTAACTAAGTACAATGGTCTGAATATTTGTGCCCCCTCAAAATTCATAGGTTAAAATCTATTCACCATTGTGATGGTATTGGTAGGTAGGGAATTTGAGAAGTGATTTAGATTATAAGGTGCTCTCATGGTTGGGATTAGTGCATCTAGGAAAGAGGCCTTAGGGAGCTGCCTTGCCCCTTCTACTCTGCGAGGACACAGCATGAAGACATCCTCTATGAATGAGAAAGAGGGCCTTCACCAGACATTGAATTTGGTGGGGTCTTGATCCTGAATTTTCTTGCTTCCAGAACTGTGAGCAAGCTACCTGGTCTCTGGTATTTTGTTACAGCAGTCCAAACAAGCTAAGACACTAAGGGATGGTGGGGAGAGAAAGGGAAGAGTAATGTAGGCAAAAGCCCTGTATCAACAGAGAGTGTCAGAGAAATGTAGTGAAGGCCAGGGCGGTTGATGCCTCAGGAATGAGAGAGAAGAGTACTGTGTAGTGCAACTGGGGATGCTAGCAGGAGTTTGAACATGTAGGGCCTTTTAGACCATATTATGGATTCCGTTTTTTTAAATTAATATTTTTGAGAAGCCTCTGAATAATTTTAAGAAGAATGAAGTGTTGGTGATGGTGACATAAGTATGTTGTATTTTGAACTCTGGTTACAATGTAAAGAAGATGGGGGGATGGGATGGATCCTGCAATAGGCTAAGTGAGGGCTGAGGGCACCTTGGGTTAGGGAGACAGTAGAGAGGAGGGGAAGAAGTTAATAGCACTGAGAAGGTAAAATCAATATATATATATTAGGTATAATTGTTATTGCTATGGTTCTTAATGCCATGTGATCAGACTATTGACGTTCTTCCTTTTGAGTTGGAGCCAGTTGCTTTTCCATGCTTAGTGATACGGTTTGACACTGTGTCCCCACCCAAATCGCATCTCAAATTGTAATCCCCATGTGTTGAGGGAGGGACCTGGTGGGAGGTGACTGGATCATGGGGTAAGATTTTCCCCATGCTGTTCTTGTGATAATGAGTTCTCATAAGATCTGATGGTTTGAAAGTGTGGTACTTTCCCTTCACTCTCTCTCTCGCCTGCTGCCATGTGAGACGTGCTTGCTTGCCTTTTGCCTTCCGCCATGATTGTATGTTTCCTGAGGCTTCCTAGCCATGCTTCCTGTTAAGCCTATGGAACTGTAAGTCAATTAAATCTCCTTTACTTATAAATTACCCAGTCTCAGGTCGTTCTTTATAGCAGTGTGAGAACGAACTAATACACTTAGAAAAATTTGATGCCAATGTGAAACCCCCCTTTTCAGATATTTATTCTTTGATAATCATCATCTTTAAGGGAAAATCTTCACCTAGTAAGTTGAGACCCTCTAGTGGACTCTGAGAGATCCAATAGCAGATCTTAAGTTACACTGAGGACTTCAGTCTCCTTGTGGATTTGGGGTTTCCGACAGGAATGGTGCACCTCTGCTGAGAAGACTCATGGCCAGCTTAACCATCTGTTCTCCTAAACTTGCCATGTTTTAGATCCTGGTTCCCCATTTTTTGGTGATGAGGTATAGATTTAAAATTCTTCATTTTCTCCTATGTTACTTGAAGGGCCAAAAAAAAAAAAACACCAATTGCATTGTACAGAATTGACAATCTGGTGCATAGCAATGACTAAGTCTCTATTCTTGGATACCTGACTCCCTTTAATCCTCATTTGCAGTTCTGACAGTTAGTGTGTGAACTTGAACTCACTTCTTTTTCCTGACTGTATTCAAGTTGTTGTACTAGGAAGATGGGGATAGAAGTATCTCCATACTTCCATACTCAAGAATGTTCTGAGGTTAAAACATTATATTTATTTATATAAATATTTGCATGCCAAATATTTATTTATTCTACAGATATTTATTAAGCGTATATTAAGTGCCTGAAACTGTTTACTAAAGTAAACATATACGAAAACAAAATATATCTGCTGTTTTGGTATTTGTACTCTGATTAGGATGGGATGGAGTGGGGTTGAGACTTCAATCTCTTCCTAAAATTCCCCAGCCAGCCCATGCCTTGGCCCTCACATATAAGAGGAATGCACTCTGGCCTGATATGGCACATCTCTCACTACTGGTCAAGGAGTCTGAATGGCCACTTGCTCTTCTCTGGAGATCATGATCTAGGCAACTGGCACTTAAATTCCCTGCCCAAACAACTTCAAGCCTATACTTTTAGGGAGTGCACAGGACTATTTCCTGGGTCCATATGCACAAGGCAAAGTATACCACTGTTGTACCCCTTTCTACGTCTGAGGAGTGGCCAGGGGCATTATAGTTTGCCTGGGGTATGAGATGGACACTGTAGATGGACCATGGTTATATGCACTGGTGTGTCTTACATACAAACATGAGGCCCATTCTTATATAAGACAATGTCAAGAGTGGGAAGAAAAAGGGGTTGGGCTATGGGTAAGGGTTAGTCTCCTTCTCCCATGCTGTTATATTCTGGCATAGAACACCAAGCAGTCAAAAATTCTACATTTGAACTTGGCCTTTCATTACCAACCCATTTTTGTCAAGGCAGGAAGGTAGAATATATTTTACTTGGCAGTTTTATCACTTGATTTCTAAACTTCTAAATATTTAAGCATACATTAGTGGGCCTTAAAAATCTTAGGAGCAGGTTTATTGGAGAGGTGTTTAATCAATAGATAAATACTTGAAGACAATCATTGTAGACAGTGATAAATGTATGAACATAATAAATCAGGGAGATGTGACCGTGACTTCTGGAAATAGCAGCTCTGTTAGACTGGTTGCTGAAGGAACTTGTCTTTGAACAAGCAGCAGAGAAATGACATGAATAAGAAGGCATTCATTAGAAAGATCTTAGTGCAGGTCATTTCTGGCAAAGGAAAAAACAGATGCAAAGGCTCTAAAGAAGAGAGGCACTTGGTGCATCCAATAGAAATAGAGCCAATAAAAAGGACAGTGCAATTGAAGTATAGTAAACTCAAGTACCTAGTATAACTTGGAGTTAGAGAAGTCAGCAGGAGACAGATCCTATAGGGCCTCGAAAATCACAGTTTAGAATATGGATTGATTCCAAATGCAGTTTAAACCACTGGAACATTTTACACAGCAGAGCAGTGTGATATGATTTATGTTTTACAATGTTCATTCTGGCCATTCAGTGGCAAATAAATAGTAGAGACACAGTAACAGGAACAGGAAAATCATATAAAAGACTATTGCAATGGTCTAAGTTAATGTTGATAGTGGCTTGGATTATGTGGCCGGTACCATGCTGGGCATTTGGTGTGAAAATGTTGTGATTGAATACGTGTTAAGAACTATTCTATTGACTCCAGCCAGAGGGACAGAGTGTGATCATGTCTCTAAAAAGAAAATACATAAAACATAGAAAATTGCTATTATATTGAGTTCTATGGAAACTTCTAGCAGTTAATTACATGTTGAATTCCTTTGGGGACAACACTATTTAGCCTGTGCTTCAGCAAACTGACTATTCGTTTAGTAGTCTTCCTCTTTCAGACAGCACCACTGCCTCCACCTCCACACGTGATACCAGCAACATCAGAAAAACCAAATTATTTAAAATATTATTTGAAGATGAAATATAGTGAGCTGCATTGGAGGCTCAGACTGAGTTCTGTGGTGGGTCACCTCTTAACAGCTGAAAATGGAAAACTGTTAGAAGGGAACAGGAAAAAGTATGAGGAAATAGCACAAATTTATTCCAGTTTCATGTCAGATGAAATTACAGCTGAAATACTTGGCTTATTCATAAAACTGTGGTGTATCATGTGAGGCCTTTACATAATGAATGACTAAGCAATGTTTTCAGTTTATGCTATTGAACTATTAACATGTATAGTGGAGTTTACAAATGCCAGAAAGTTCAGTTTACCCAATAAGTGTTTCCTGAAGGCCCACTGTATGCAGAACGAACCAGGGAATACAGAGAAAATTCTAGTTCTTGACTTAGAAGTCCTAGAGGACTAGAGGAGGCCACAGTTTAATAAAGCCTTTGATTTTTAAATCTTTCCAGCTTACTTTTTCGATTGTTATAAAGCTCACAGGTTTTTTTGTTTGTTTTCATTTGCCTGCTTTATTTTCCTTAATATTGTCTTCTTTACATTCCAAACTTTCAAAAAAAGGAGTCTTTGTGAATTGCAGTATTTTCTTTAACATGGCCCCATTCCCATGGATGTATTTATTATTTAGTGAAATGGTTATTATCCTCTAAATCTTTGTCCAGAGGGTAAATTGCTCCTTAGATTATTTTAATGTTCCAATCCCCATGAAATGTAATTAACCTGCCTCTTGTCTTATCTTTTGTCCAAAGTAGCTAGTTACCATTAAACTAGATATTGATTTTGTGATTAAATGGCAAAAGCACTTTCTTAGGTAAAAGGAATAATGTCTGCCATGGAGGTGTCATTTAAAAATAATAAAATACATTTTTTTGCACTGTGACAGTTCCATTGTACTTATGGCATCCTTGTTAGAAACTATAATTCCTTTTGCTTTGAATCTATTTCTTCCTTGGCTTTTTTAGACTTGAACAAAAGTTATATTTCCATGTGGCTTCTATAAAAATAACTTTCTGATGCTCACATTGTCACTAATAATATGAGTGATAATTAAGACACACAACATATGTAACTGCAGGTTAAGGGATTATCTACATGATTTTATATCATCTTCACAACAACCTATAATGTATGCATAACATAGAATTTGTAAAATCTGCATTTTTTAAAAACTGGCATTGTTTGTCACTCCCTTAAAAAAATCCCCACTATAATGTAAACAATATGAAGTCAAGGATTTTATCTGCCTGTTTCCCTGTTATTCTTCAGTGCTTGCCTGATGCCCGATCCAAAGGTGATACTTAACCTGGCTTTCTAACTACATGGCACTCAGAGATTAAGTGGCTTGCCTAAAGTAACACAACTACTATAGAGCTGTCCTACTCCAAAGACTGTTCTTAGTGAGCTTTATATGTAGTTTCAAGGGGGACGTTCAGAGCCCTGCTGGGATTAGAATTAGGGATTCCTTATGCCATTTGGAATTACCTAATAATGGTGAAGCTAAAGATCTGCTATATTTTATATTATCTAATTTGGGAGAATGTTTTATTGTAGATAAGTAGCATCAGATTCTTATTAAACACAAATGACTTGCTGTAAGGCTTTTTCTTCTCATCACAGTAGCATTTTCCCATCATAATCCAATTTAGTCCTAACGGAAGTAACTGAGTCATGAATGTCAACTTCCCCTTTCTCAGATAACCCATATAAAGTTATGTTTTTCACAGGCTGTCTAGTTAAAGTCTTCCTATCCTACCATAAATGAGTTTAGAAATAGTAAATTCTCCTTTCTGGGGAAATTATTGATCCTGCCCTCATTGTTCTAATGAGAAACACTGGGTAATTTCACATTTCCTGCTGCAGTGAGTTTCAGCTCCTCCTCTGAGCATTCAAGATGCTTACTTTTCTTACACTCTCTTCCAAACATTGAAACCCAGTTATATCTTTAGTCCTCACTTCCAGAAAATTCTACTGATATTGAGGGAAAAGAGAGAAAGGAATTAGTTAGGCAGATAGCTAGGACAAGTCCTTGGTAGAATTCCTTTTTTTCTAACAAAGGAACAGCTTGAAAGATCAGGCTGCAAGCACAGATAAAGAGGCAAGGTCCACCATAAGATGCTTTCTGTGTAAGTTAACTAGTAAGGGTCACATATACATGGTAGGCTTCAGTGAGCACATTTATTTCCTTTTCTGGACATACTCAGATATGGGCATTTGTGCAGGGGAGGGGGAAGGGGGGCTTGCTTGAAGCATGCCTAAGAGAAGTAACATAGAACCCAGCACATCCACAATGGGGAATCCCACCCCCTTACACATATGCAGTAAGGGAAATTAAACAACATGGAGTAACTTAGGGTGAGTCCACATGTGCACTAAAAGGATAGGAAGGAGCTGTCAGGAATTCATGCCTTATGCAAATGAAATACCGAGTCCTAACCAGTTCTTTGCACCTTATGTAAATGAAATATCTCAGCCTACTAGTATGTTTATAAAATCCCTAGTGTTCAACTTTAGAATGGCAACCCTCTTTCAGGCTCCCTCTCCATTGCTGAGAGCTTTCTCCTTTCTCTTGTTAAACTTTTGCTCCAACCTTACCCTCGTGGCCACACTCCTTAGTTTCCTTGGTGGTGAGACAAAGAACTCCAGGTCCTACTTTGGAAAACAAAACTCAAACACTATGTTCATTGGTAAGGCTGCTGCAATATCGTGTAACTTAGGGAGGCTGGAGGGCTCTCTTTAGCCTAGTCTGAGATCATCTACTTCTGTACCTTTGTGCTGGTGTTATCACCTCAGATAACACCAGCTTACATGAAGTATGTAAGTCTGTTTACATGAAACCTGCTGTCTCCCAGGGCAGAACAGAGGTAACATCTTCTTTTATAACTTGTGTCTCTCTTATGGCTCTCTCCCATGGACTAGGCCAATGGTGTATGCCACATCCCCTCAAGGTGGCAGCCTTCTGTGATAAGGCCTGAGTTTGAATCTCTGTGAGTGCCCCAAGCAATGCCTACTTCACAGTGAACAGAATGATGCTTAGCAGAAGAGTTCTGCTCCCTCACGTCCTTTCTTCCTTTGTTCTTTCTGTGAGACAACCCTCCATTCTGAAGAGTCAGGATGTTGAATATCAATGGAGAAGGATTTAGATTATTTGAGTTGGAGCATCTATATGGACAACAGAATTTCTCTTTGCATACTGAACACTCCTTTATTCTTCCCCAGTAAAGATGTTCCTCCATGAAAGGGTCAAGAGGAAGGAAAGAAATAAGTCCCTTAAATGTAAACCCTGTGGTTATTTTTATAACGTGTGGTGTGGTGTTAATACAATTCACTATCTTCCCCACATATGGTACACACCAATTCTTTATTTTTCTCATTCAGTAATTTGTTCATTCAGAATCCATCTTGGATAGGCACCAGAGAATTCCCTTCTTTCTTTGATTGTTCTCCCTTTTCTTCCATTCCTAGTCCTTTTGTCCTCTTTTACCTCTTTGAAGGTCCCATTATTCCGTACCGGACAGGTACTTCCTGCACTCAGAAGCCTCACATGTTTTGGGAAAGCAGTTTAGGTTCTTAATGTGTTTTAGGGTAAAACATTGGTGGCAAACAAACTTTTATTGGGGTAATAAAAAGTTTTTCACAAGATAACTTTGATGAAGTATCTAGAATATGAGAACCGTGAAAAATACATGTGCCATGGGAGCAGGACCTTGTTAGCTCATTATGGAATTCCCCGGTCTTAGTAAGTGCTCAGGAGATATTTGTTAAATGTATGTGTGCCCCTCTGCTCTGTTTTTTTAATCAAACACTTAGTGAGGGGTGAGAATGTAGGGAGATATGAAACAAAAACGTCTGGGAGATACAAAGAAATTCTCTAGCTGCAAATAAAAATGAGAGAAACTGAATTTTTAATGTTTCTTCAGTGTTGCCACCTCTATTAAGGGCCTCTCAATAATTCTTCAAATACAGAATAAGGAATTTAACCTATCACAGTGTCATTTTAAAAGGATTTGCATTTTGAGTACAAGGAACTCAAGTCTTGTCTCCTGTTTTGTTTAGGAAAAATTTAATAGCACAATATAAACAGTACCACAGAGAGACTTACCTTGTGGGCAATTTGAACCTTTCAATCACCACCCTTGGTTACTTTTTCTTTCAAAGAACTTTCAGTCAGCCTTTTTCCCTCTTGCAATGAGGTTCATGCATCTTTTATCCTTTGGGCTTCTTGAAATCATAGTTGAAACGCTTTGCTAATGTAAAACATTTCCATTGTTTTTTGGCAGTATATGATTTAGGTTTCTCGATACAGTTTTAGTTTCCTTGGCTGGCTTTGCTTTAAAGCTATTGCTCAAACTACTTTAATGACACAGGCTATTTTGTGGATGGTGTCCCATGGCAGAAAGGGGGAACTTTTAAACTATTCTTAGCAAATGTGGAGAGAAGCAGGAGTTTGGCCTTCACCAGTAGAGGCTAAAGTCAACCAATCTATCTACCTTGCCGTCTATATCCTCTAAGAGCTTCTGCTAATTATCCTTATTTACCTACTTCATACTCTTGTGGAAGCTATTAAATTTGAGTTGACCCTATCATTTTTTTCAAGAAGCAATGTCTGATCTCATTCTGTTCTTACCTCCTCTGAAGGATGCCTGTCCCATCCTGTGACTTTTGCCGTATTCCGGGGCTGAACTTGAGATAACTTCGGTCTATATCTCATCTTCCGTATTATGTTCCAAGCCACTTAAATACAGGAAATATTTCTTTTACACTTTTTATATTTCTCAAAGACATAGATAGGTATTGAGGCCCCATTAAATATTTTTTTTCAGGGCCTAATTTGGATAACTCAGCACAACAAGGGAGGCAGGGCTAGGAGTTAGAAAATGCAGCATGAGAAGTCTTCATCTTAAATGAACCTATACATTTAGCATTGTTGGTGATTTGACCCTATTGGTCCAGGGAATATGGCTTAAAGAATGATCATTGTGCAAACTCAGAACCTCTCTCTGTCCCAAAGCTAGTGTGGGCTGTAAATGTTGCTTAAACTGCTCTTTCTCTAAAGGGCACAAAGCCTGTATTGTATATTGTGTGTGTGCCTGTTGTGTTGTTTTGGAGACTGAGCAACAGCATGTCCAGGCCAGGAGTGGGACTCACAGCTGGCAATTATACTTAGCTAACTTTTTCCAAACAGTGAATAGTTCTAGAACTCTACTCTAACCCTATGTTTGGAATTAAAGGCATGTTCTTATTATAGCCTAGAAGGACTTCCATCTTATGGCCCTCATTTTCCAGTGCACCAGTGTCTTGAACCAGTTTTCCTCCTATACACAGCATCTGAGAAATATTGGTTTTCCTTTTGTCTCCGTTGCATGCTCTGGGTCTTCCCATGGACTGGAGCTCTTATCCAGGACTGCTGCCAAATCCCTAATCCATATTCCATTTGTGATATATCTGGCTAATTCCTCTGTGTCTTTTAGATCTTAGTGCAAAGGTTATCCCTTCAGGAAGATGTCCTTGCCACCCCAATCTAAATGATGTAAGTTTGATTCCACAGATTATTCCCATGTACACTTTCTTCTTTCTTTTACAGCCTCACAATTTGTAAAACTGTGATGATTTCTTTTAGATAAACATGCCTCATTAAATGCAAGAAGTGAGGTTTACTGCTATATTGGCAATACTTTGCTTGAGGTTTGGCACATAGTAAATCTCAATAAATTTTTTTTTGCATGAATGAACTGCCAAGGAAGACTAAGGAATGAGTGGATCTAAACTATGTAGCCAAAGGAAGGGATTGTTATCTCTTGGTATAAAATGTAAATGATGCATCTGAAAGAAATTTATGCAGCGTTTTCTCTTCTCTATAAACATCAATATGTGTGTTTACAGAGAATGGGTGGTTCAAGAGTATTTTTAAAATGATAAGTGTGTCTCCAGGTTTTTCAAGGATGCTTATTCACTTTGTTTGGTACACTATTTCTACCAGTGGCAGCTCCATTTTTACTCCCTCTTCACATACGCCATCTTTTAATTTGGTAATTTCCATTTGTCTTCCAGCTCACAGTCCAAACCTGTAACCTGAGAAAGACTTTCTCTGGTTTTAGAAATTAAGCTAAACCTTTTACTACATAATGTTAAAGCAATCTGTCCATTGTTTTTCATAAAACTTCTCACATTTCATTCGCTCACTATTCAACAAATGTCCATGTGCAAAAAAATCTTGATTCATCAGGCTTGTGAGATTCCAACACTGCACATTCCAAAGAAAGGACTGGCCTTGACTGGCTTCAGAGGGATCACATTGAAATGTTCCTTGAAATACACTGCCAGATAAAGTATCTTCATGTACCTGGGGCCTTGGGCCATGGCGGGTACTTTATGCTCACGCTGTGACTTACGGTGGGGCCTTGGCCAATGCTATATGAGTTTGACTTTGAAAGGGGCTAAAGATCAAGTAACCAAGGTCAGATCCATCGGTGTCCCATACCTATGTGATTGACTCCCTTTGAGTCGATCAACCAAAACCCTTGAAAAGAGGGTCCAGGCATGCTTCTCTGGTTGGCAATACTTAATATATGTTGTCACACGTCACTGCTGGGAGAATTAAGTGCTTGTCTGTATGACTCCCCAGGGAGAGGACAACTGGAAACTTGTGCCAGATCTCTGTTGAACTCTCCTACATGTGCCTTTTTTTCTCTGCTGATACTTATCTGTATCATTTTGCTGCAGTAAATCATAACCATGAGTATAACAGCTTTACTGTTTAACAGCTTTATAATGACTTCTGTGAGTACTTCTAGTGAATCACTGAACCTAAGGGTGGTATGGGAACCCTGACAGTACTGGTCTAACATGCCAGTTATCTACTAGGGACAGAATATACAGTGATGAACAAAGTAGCCTTTTCTCTAAAGGATAGATTCGCTGATGGAGGAGTCAAACTGTAAAAAAGTAAAAAGACAAATACATAGTTACAAGTAAAAGTAAGTCCTACAAGCAAAACAAACAGGATAAAACCACAGAGTGTAGTAGGAGAATCTGTGTTTCTTGCCAGACCATCAACTCTATGAGAGGAACTGTGTGCTTTTGATTTACAATTTATCTTCAAAAGGTAACAGATTTCTGGCAGAGAATAGATACTCAATGAATACTTGTTGACTTAAATAAAATCAAGTACCTACTTCCTTTCCCATAGCTGTCTTTTTCCTCCCTGAAATTTTCATGAGCAGAGTGAATTGAATTTGGGATGATAAAACATATAGAGCACACCTAGGTTATATGTTAAACAGGGTGAGTGTGTGTGTGTGTGTGTGTGTGTGTGTGTGTGTGTGTGTGTGTGTGTGTGTTTCCCCCAGAGACAAAAGGCTCAGTTGGCTTTTGAAAATAAAAGGCTTCTCTGGTTTGTTGATTTGGGTTTTGAAAATTTTGATGTTATTTCTGACTCATCATAGGTAAGTAAGTTCATATTAAAAAAATTTAGCTGATCTAAGAATAAATAGAATACAAAGATAGATGCAAATGCTTAATAATGAGTATTTGGTAATGTTAAACATGTAAAAGATTTATTGCACTTTGAAGGTGACATAAAGTACCATCAGAGTTGCTTTTAAATCCTAATAGCTAAAGTGCAAGTATATTAATTTCTACATTTTTAAGTCATTATTAAAAGTTAATTTTGTGGGTCGGGTATGGTGGCTCGCGTCTGTAATCCCAGCACTCTGGGAGGTTGAGGCGGGTGGATCACTTGAGGTCAGGAGTTCAAGACCAGCCTGGCCAACATGGTGAAACCCTGTCTCTAAAAATATAAAAATTAGCCCGGCGTGGTGGCGCATGCTGGTAGTCCTAGCTGCTTGGGAAACTGAGGCAGGAGAATTACTTGAATCTGGACAGTGGAGGTTGCATTGAGCCAAGATCATGCCATTGCACTCCAGCATAGGCGACAGAGCCAGACTCTGTGTCAAAAAAAAAAGTCAATTTCGTGAAATCATCAGCTTTGTAACTTGCTGAACTATACCACTTAGCACTTTTCTGTTTCTCTAAGATGTTTGCACAGCTCTGTGCTCTAGATACTCCATCTGTGTTTATTGTGCACATTTCAGAGCCCAGGCAAGTATAAATACTGATCATGTTTGTTTATTAATTCTTTTTTTCGAGGAACTAGACTATACTGTGCTCCTTCAAATATCTTTCTGTGATATTGGGCCAAGTTAGAAGGTGCCAAATAAATGATGTCATGTAGAAATTTCAATATTGTAACAGTAGTAACATATTCTGTTGTTTTGCAGTTAAAATAGTATGACTGCACATTCTCTTTGATCGTATTGATCGACCAGAGCTAAATCTTCTCTTCTTTTTAGAGATGCTGCCGCTACTTGCAAAGATGTGTGATAGAAGCGCCGGTGCTGGTAATGTGTTTTGATGTGTGTGTGTGTGTTGAGCCTTACACTATAAATGCTTTCTTCCATTCCTGTGTGTCAAAGGAAAATAATGATGGATTTTTGAGAGATCTCTCAGATCCTTTTTATGTGATGTTTGCCTATGATCAAGGGTGGGTGTAGTGGGAGTCATGAAAATTATTTTAAGAAAATAATTCCTTTGCTATTTATGTTCTTTAAAAAAGTAATTTTTAATCATTGCTTATTAGTCACATTTTAAGTGGGAGAAATGACTGCAATATGCCATGATAGGAATAGTAGGAGCTTTGGATTTAGATGGCTAAAAGTTTGAAATTTCGGTTTTAGCATTCAGTAATTGTATAAACTCAGAAAAACAATTTTATTTCTTTAGCCCCAGTTTTCTCATCTACAAAACAGCACAGAGTATTCTAACAGCAGAAAAATGGAGACCTAGATTAATTTAGAGGTTGGATTTATATTTGTAAAGAACTTAATATCTTTCAAATGCTTTTACAGGCACAGGCTGCTTTTTTCCCCCACAAACTATTTTAATCATCTTATATTCATGTTGTCTTAGTTCATTCTGTGTTGCTACAACAAAATACCACAGACTGCATAATTTGTTTTAAAAAGACATTTATTTCACTCACAGTTTTGGAGGCTGAGAAGCCCAAGAGCATGATGCAGGCATCTGGTGAGGGCCTTCTTGCTGCATTACAACTTGGGGGAGGGCATCAGATGGTGAGAAGGTAAGGGTATGCATGTGAGCTCAGTTCTCTCTTTCTCTTCTTATAAAGCTACCAGTCCCATCATGGGTGCCCTGCCCACACTGGCCCAGGTAACCTTACTTAATCCTAATTATCTGTCAAAGGTCCCAACTCTAATCTACATAAGAATTTGGAGATTAGTTTTCCAACACACAAACTTTTGGAGGACACATTTAAGCCATAGCACACATCATTTGTGGTAGAGGAATTCTGCCCTAGGATTATGAGGATGGCTCAACACGTGGCATCCAACATGGAACAGATGAACTTGGTAGCAGTGGTTTATTAGTTACATATATTCACAGCCAGAGGAAGGTGGAATTGTGCCATGCAGGGCTACACAAGAGCTACACACAGGAAGACAGGAAACAACCAGGGGCTGTGGGAAGCAGGCTTTGCAGTACCAAGAAGCTGGAGTTATCTCTAGTTCCTGGGTGAGGATGGGATTGGCTTGTTTTAAAAATTCCAGGGGCTGGCAAGAAACGGTAACCTGTTACTCAGGGATGAGCAGGAACTGTTCCTGGGCTCCTTGATAAGGAAGGCTGTGTGGCTAGGGAACCTTATAAGCAGAAGCAAGGTGGAGAAGGACACTTGCAATTAGGCCAGATGAGGTTCCCTGGTTTCTCCCAGGTGTCAAGGCACCACTTAATGTTGGGCTTTAATTTTAGTCCTTAAATAATACATGCTTTCTTTCATTTGTTTATCATACTAAGACTGTGAAGTAGGTAATATTGTTGTAAAATTTTGAAAATCTTAAGAGAATACAACTGTCATAATAAAAAATGAATTAGAAGGTGAAAAGCTTTGGGAGGCTGAGGCAGGTGGATCGCCTGAGGTCAGGAGTTCGAGAACAGCCTGACCAACATGGTGAAACCCTGTCTCTACTACAAATACAAAAAAGTAGCTGGGTGTGGTGGTGCATGCCTGCAATCCCAGCTACTTGGGAGGCTGAAGCATAAGAATCACTTGAACCCAGGAGGCAGAGGTTGCAGTGAGCCAAGATGGATCTGCTGTTCTCCAGCCTGGACAACAAGAGTGAAACTCTGTCTCAAAAAAAAAAAAAAAAAAAAGGGTGAAAGATAAGAATATTCATGCGTAAAATATCATGTATGAATACATGTAAGTTTAAATATGTGCATATAAGTGCTTTGATATTTAAGAGTTATTCTATTCAGTGCACCTAGTAAAATAGAAAAATATTTATCCTTGCAATTACTTGGAATTAAGATTCTTGATAAGTAAAATCCTAGTAAAATGAAAGTACTGTCTAGCCAACAAAATATCTTACCAACTTCTACCAAAACCCCAAGTCTTTCCACCAAAAATACACTCTTGCTTAAAAATCTTCCATCACTTCCCTCTGTTCTCAGTATAAAGATCAATATTTTTTTTTTTACCTATGGCGTCTATAGGACCTCACATGCTAAGGGCTTTTCCTCACTTGCTTCACGTCATTTACAGTGATGTTTCTTCAGCCATGTCTACTTTCCATGTCCACTCCAAACACAAAACTGTTCATATTTTTCCAAATGTGTGAAATCCTTTCTCTTTTCCACCTTTCCTTGGTTCTCCTAGTTAACTTAATTTTATCCTCTAGGCCTGCTCAAATAATATTTTTCTGGGAATATTTTCCTGATGTCTCCTTTATAAAACCCCTAATATACTCTTTATCTTCTCTTCATAAAACTTATCACATTACATTTATTTGCCACATTTTAGTTATTTTAAGTAATTATAGATTTGCTTATAAGCTAACCTTTGAAGGAAAGGAAATGTCTTTTTAACTTTTTTTTCTACACTAACTCCTTAATTCCTTAAAAAATCTATTACATAGTAGGGTAGGTAGTTAATGCATATTTTAAATTGAATTAATAAATGTAACATATTTTTGTATAAGGTTTAAGGAAGGGATCCAGTTTCAGCTTTCTACATATGGCTAACCAGTTTTCCCAGCACCATTTATTAAATAGGGAATCCTTTCCCCATTTCTTGTTTTTGTCGAAGATCAGATAGTTGTAGATATGTGGCATTATTTCTGAGGGCTCTGTTCTGTTCCATTGGTCTATATTTCTGTTTTGGTACCAGTACCATGCTGTTTTGGTTACTGTAGTCTTGTAGTATAGTTTGAAGTCAGGTAGTGTGATGCCTCCCACTTTGTTCTTTTGGCTTAGGATTGACTTGGCGATGCGGGCTCTTTTTTGGTTCCATATGAACTTTAAAGTAGTTTTTTCCACTTCTGTGAAGAAAGTCATTGGTAGCTTCATGGGGATGGCATTGAATCTATAAATTACCTTGGGCAGTATGGCCATTTTCACGATACTGATTCTTCCTACCCATGAGCATGGAATGTTCTTCCATTTGTTTGTATCCTCTTTTATTTCATTGAGCAGTGGTTTGTAGTTCTCCTTGAAGAGGTCCTTCACGTCCTTGTAAGTTGGATTCCTAGGTATTTTATTCTCTTTGAAGCAATTGTGAATGGGAGTTCACTCATGATTTGGCTCTCTGTTTGTCTGTTATTGGTGTATAAGAATGCTTGTGATTTTTGTACATTGATTTTGTATCCTGAGACTTTGCTGAAGTTGCCTATCAGCTTCAGGAGATTTTGGGCTGAGACGATGGGGTTTTCTAGATATACAATCATGTCATCTGCAAACAGGGACAATTTGACTTCCTCCTTTCCTAATTGAATACCCTTTCTTTCCTTCTCCTGCCTGGTTGTCCTGGCTAGAACTTCCAACACTATGTTGAATAGGAGTGGTGAGAGAGGGCATCCCTGTCTTGTGCCAGTTTTCAAAGGGAATGCTTCCAGTTTTTGCCCATTCAGTATGATATTGGCTGTGGGTTTGTCATAGAAAGCTCTTATTATACAAAAATTAATTCAAGATGGATTAAAGACTTAAATGTTAGACCTAAAACCATAAAAACCCTAGAAGAAAACCTAGGCATTACCATTCAGGACATAGGCATGGGCAAGGACTTCATGTCTAAAACACTAAAAGCAATGCCAACAAAAGCCAAAATTGACAAATGGGATCTAATTAAACTAAAGAGCTTCTGCACAGCAAAAGAAACTACCATCAGAGTGAACAGGCAACCTACAGAATGGGAGAAAATTTTTGCAATCTACTCATCTGACAAAGGGCTGATATCCAGAATCTACAATGAACTCAAACAAATTTACAAGAAATAATCAAACAACCCCATCAACAAGTGGGCGAAGGATATAAACAGACACTTCTCAAAAGAAGACATTTATGCAGCCCAAAGAGACGTGAAAAAATGCTCATCATCACTGGCCGTCAGAGAAATGCAAATCAAAACCACAATGAGATACCATCTCACACCAGTTAGAATGGCGATCACTAAAAAGTCAGGAAACAACAGGTGCTGGAGAGGATGTGGAGAAATAGGAACACTTTTCCACTGTTGGTGGGAGTGTAAACTAGTTCAACCATTGTGGAAGACAGTGTGGCGATTCCTCAGGGATCTAGAACTAGAAATACCATTTAACCCAGCAATCCCATTACTGGGTATATACCCAAAGGATTATAAAACATGCTGCTATAAAGACACATGCACACGTATGTTTATTGTGGCAGTATTCACAATAGCAAAGACTTGGAACCAACCCAAATGTCCAACAATGATAGACTGGATTAAGAAAATGTGGCACATATACACCGTGGAATACTATGCAGCCATAATAAAGGATGAGTTCATGTCCTTCATAGGGACATGGATGAAGCTGGAAACCATCATTCTCAGCAAACTATCACAAGGACAAAAAAACAAATACAGCATGTTCTCACTCATAGGTGGGAATTGAACAATGAGAACACATGGACACAGGAAGGGGAACATCACACACTGGGGCCTGTTGTGGGGTGGGGGGAGCGGGGGGATATAGCATTAGGAGATATATCTAATGTTAAATGACAAGTTGATGGGTGCAGCACACCAACATGGCACATGTATACATATGTAACAAACCTGCACGTTGTGCACATGTACCCTAAAACTTAAAGTATAATAATAAATAAATAAATAAATAAATAAATGTAACATATTCACACCATGGTTCAAGGATAACTTAGTGTGAATTTGAGTCAGAAAGATGTTTCTTCAAATGCAAGTTCCTCCTGAGGTAAGATATACGCCTTCACTAAACCTTAATTTCTTCATCTACAATATGGGGATTGCAACATATAGATTGAAAATCCCTTATCTGAGCATCTGAAATCTAAAATGCTCCCAAATTTGAAACTTTTTGAGCACCGACATGACACCATAAGTAAAAAACTTCCATATCTGATTTCATGTGAGAAGTCACAGTCAAAACACAATCAAAACTTTGTTTCATGAATGAAAGTTATGTAAAATCTTGTAAAAAATTACTTTCAGTCTATATAAATAAGATGTATACAAAACATAAACAAATTTCATATTTAGACCTGGGTGCCATTCCTAAGATATCTAATTGTGTATATAAAATATTCCAAAATCCAAAACAATGTGAAATTCAAAACACTTCTGGTCCTAAGCATTTCAAAAAGATAACTGCTTATTTCAACAGTATGAAATAATGAAAAACAGTCCTTAGCAAACTGGCATACAGTAGATAATAAAAAAATTATGCTAGGCTGGGCATGGTGGGTCACACCTGTAATCCTAACACTTTGGGAGGTCAAGGTGGGCAGATCACTTGAGTTCAGGATTTTGAGACCAGCCTGGGCAACATAGCAAAGCCCTGTCTCTATAAAATATACAAAAATCATGGCATGGTGGTGCAGGCCTGTAGTCCCAGCTACTTGGAAGACTGGGGTGGGAGGATCACCTGAGCCTCTTAGGAGATTGAAGCTGCAGTGAACCATGATCTGTGATTGTGCCACTGCACTGCAGCCTGGGTGACAGACTGAGACCCTGTATGAAAAAAAAAGATAATCAGTTGCAATTACTATTCTTCAACTAAATAGTGGATATAAACAATAAATGAATATTTCTCAGATAGGGTTCAAATACTTTATTTCCAATAAATGAGTGTTTTTGTTCTTTTTTTTTTTCTGAGCAGAATAAGAGACAAATGTCATTTCAAAATATTCCTTGGCTGTTGATCGGCACAGCCTGGTCTAGAGTAAGATCTCCTGGGATGGCAGGTTACTACATATTCTGTATTACCCTTTCATTTAGGTGAATGACACCTCTACAGTTTGAACCTATAAAAGTATAAGAAAGGAAGCCCTTTTGAGCTTTGAAAAAAAAGTCATAAAGACCACATAAATTGGCTATGCTTCACACAATACTATTTTCTCACGAGTATCAAATAGAGTGATATTCCTAGTGGACGTGGAGGTATACTGAGAATAGTTATATAAAATCTTATGCTAACACTTAAGAGCATGAGCAAGTAAATTTAAAAAAGCTTTAACGTATCTAGCAAAAATTCAAGATGCATACTTATAATAATTTTACAGCCAGAAAAATGATGAATATGTGAGTTTTTATGCAACAATATTAGAGAAAAATACTCTGTTAACTAAACAGAAAGCGTTGTCTCCATTAATGGGTCAAGTTATACTACAGTAGAGGTGGTATTATTGTTTTCACTTGTCAGGATCTGTATTAGTCCATTTTCACACTGCTATAAAGAACTACCTGAGACTGGATAATTTATAAACAAAGGAGGTTTAATTGACTCACATTTCTGCATGGCTGGGGAGGCCTCAGGCAACTTACAATCATGGCAGAAGGAGAAGGGGAAGCAAGGCACATCTTACATGGAAGCAGGAGTGAGGGGATTGCCACACACTTAAACCATCACAAGAATAGCATGAGGGAAACCATACCTATGATCCAGTTACTTCCCACCAGGTCCCTCCCTTGACATGTGAGGATTTAAGATGAGATTTGGGAGGGGACACAGAGCCAAATAATATTTTTCTGCCCAGGGTCCCTCCCAAATCTCATGTCTTTCTCACATTTCAAAACACAATCATGTCTTTCCAACTGTTCCCCACAGTTTTAACTCATTCCAGAATTAACCCAAAAGTCCAAGTACATAGTCTCATATGAGACAAAGAAAGTCCCTTCCACCTATGATCCTGCAAAATAAAAAGCAAGTTAGCTACTTCCAAGGTACGATGGAGGTACAGGCATTGGGTAAATTCTTCCATTCCAAATGGCAGATACTTGCCAAAACAAAGGGGCTATAGATCCCATGCAAGTTGGAAATCCAGCAGGGCAGTCACTGAATCTTATAGCTTCAAAATAATCTCCTTTGACTGTGTGTCTCACATCCAGGGCATGTCAATGCAAGGGGTGGGCTCCCAAAGCCTTGGACAGTTCCACCTCTGTGGCTTTGCAGGGTCCAGCCCCTGTGGCTTCTTTCACAGGTTGGCATTGAGTGCCTGTGGGTCTTCCAGGTGTGTGACACAAGCTGTTGATGAATCTACCATTCTGGAATCTGGAGGATGCTGGCCTTCTTCTCACAGCTCCACTAGGCAGTGCCCCAGTGGGAGGTCTGCCTGTGGCTCCAACTCCATATACCCCTCTGCATTGCCCTAGCAGAGGTTCTCCATGAGAACTCTGCCCCTGCAGCAGACTTCTGCCTGGACATCCAAGCATTTTCATACATCCTCCAAAATCTAGGTAGAGGCTCCCAAAGCTCAGCTCTTGTCTTCTATGCACCCACAGTCAGCCTAACACCACATGGAAACCAGCAAGGCTTGGAACTTGCACCCTCTGAAGCAACAACCTGAGCTGTACGTTGACCCCTTTTAGTCACACCTGAAATTGGAGTGGCTGGGACACAGGGTGCCATGTCCTGAGGCTGCACAGAGCAGTGGGGCCCTGGGTCTGCCCCCATAAAACCATTTTTTTCCTCCTATGCCTCTAGTCTTGTTATGGGAAAGTCTGGCATGAAGATCTCTGAAATACTCTGGAGACATTTTTCCTATTGTCCTGGCTATTAACACATTTAGCTTTTCATTACTTACGCAAATATCTGCAGCCAGCTTGAATTTGTCCCCAGATAATTTTTGTTGTTGTTGTTTGTTTGTTTGTTTTTCCTTTTCTACTGCATGGTCAAACTGTAAAAATTCCAAACTTTTATGCTCTGCTTAACGTGAGGTTCAATTTCAGATTATCTCTTTGTGAACACATATGACTGTATGCTGTTAAGAGCACCCAAGCCATATCTTGAATACCTTGCTGCCTAGAAATTTCTTCTGCTACATACCCTAAATCACCTCTCTCAAGTTCAAAGTTACACAGATCTCAAAATCAGGGGCAAAATGCCAACAATCTTTTTGCTAAAGCACAGTAAGAGTGACCTTTACCCCAGTTCCCAGTAAATTTCCTCATTTTCGTCTGAGACCTCCTCAGGTTGGACTTCGTTGTCTATATCACTATCAGCATTTTGGTCAAAGCCATTTAACAAGTCTTTAGGAAGTTCCAAACTTTCCCCCATCTCCATGTCTTCTGAGCCCTCCAAACTGTTCCAATCTATGCCCATTACCTAGTTCCAAAGTCACTTCCACATTTTCAGGTGTCTTCATAGCAGTGCCCCACTCCCAGTACCAATTTTCTATATTCATCAATTTTCACACTGCTATAAACAGCTACCTGAGACTGGGTAGTTTATAAAAACAAAAAAAGAGGTTTAACTGACTCACAGTTCCACATGGCTGGGGAGGCCTCAGGAAAATTACAATCATGGCAGAAGGGGAAGGAAGTCACATCTTACATGTTGGCAGGAGAGGGAAGGGGGAACTGCCACATACTTTTAAACTACCAGATCTTGTGAGGACTCACTCACCATCATGGAAACAGCATGGGGGAAACTGCCTCCATGATCCAATAACCTCCCACCAGATCTCTCCCTTAACATGTTGGGATTACAATTTATGATGAGATTTGGGTGGGGACGCAGAGCCAAACCATAACAGGATTTTACAGAAAGATTAGTCTCTTACATGTTTCTCATGTAACAAAGAGTCCATATGTAATAATTTCTCAAAGATGAACTTTTTTTGGCCTCCAAAGTTAATATAGTAAATATTTTGATTACAATAAAAAGTAATGTCAAAGTACAATTGAGGCATTAGAGGCTAAATTGAGCCACTGGGTTATGGATTGCTTTCAGAGAATCTTATTAGCCAGTGAATTCAGGAAAAGAAAAAAAATCCATCAGCAATTTGTAGAAATTGTCAAATGGCTTGTTGACTGATCACTTCCTAGTGATATCTGGATGGCAATACCAGTAGCTGTCTATCAACTTAGTGTGATTAGGAATTGTGAGTGTAAATATTTTGAAATTATTATGAAATGAACTGATTCAGCACTGGTTTCTGCACAGCAGTCAAGAGGTGTTAAGTCCCCTGCACTTTTTATTGTGTTTCTGCTAGGGAAGAACCAGTTTCTGCAGGCATTGCAACCAGTGTCATCAGAGAAGCTTGCACAGGAAGTAAGAGGGCCCAGTTCAATCTGGAGGTTATATGATTTGGCTCTGCGTCCCTATACAAATCTCATCTTGAATTATAATTCTAAAATGTTGAGGGAGGGACCTGGTGAAAGGTGATTGGACCATGGGGGCAGCTTCCTGCATGTTGTTGTCATGATAGGGAGTTCTCACGGGATCTGATGGTTTTAAAGTGGCAGTTTTTCCTGTGCTCTCTCCCTCCCCTGCAACCTTGTGAAGAAGGTATCTGCCTCTCCTTCACATTCTGCCATAATTGTAAGTTTCCTAAGGCCTGCAGGGCCATGTGGAACTGTGAGTCAATTAAACTTCTTTCGTTTATAAATTACCCAGTCTTAGCTAGTATTTTTATAGCAGTGTGAAAATGAACTAATACAGAGAATTGGTACTGGGAGTGGGGCACTGCTACAAAGATGACCTGAATATGTGGAATTGACATTGAAACTGGGTAACAGGTAGAGGTTGGAACAGTTTGGATGGCTGTTCCAGAAGACAGGAAGATTGGGAAAGTTTGGGACTTCCTAGAGAGTTGTTAAATGGCTTTGACCAAAATGCTGATAGTGATATGGACAATGAAGTTCAGACTGAGGAAGTCTCAGATGGGGATGGTAAACTTATTGGGAACTGGAACAAAGGTCACTTGTGCTATACTTTAGCAAAGAGATTGGTGCCATTTTTTCCCTGCCCTAGAGTTCTGAGGAACTTTGAACTTGAGAGAGATAATTTATCGTATATAGTGGAAGAAATTTCTAAGCAGTAAAGCATTCAAGAGGTGACCTGGCTGATTCTGAAAGCATTTAGTCATATGAGTTCACAAAGAGATGGTCTGAAATTGGAACTTATGTTTAAAAGGGAAGCAGAGCACAAAGTTTGAAAAATTTGCAGCCTGACCATGTAGTAGAAAAGAAAAAAAAACCCATTTTCTGGGGACAAATTCAAGGTGGCTGCAGAAATTTGCATACGTAATGAAAAGTCAAATGTTAATAGCCAAGGCAGTGGGGAAAATGTCTCCAGGGCATTTCAGAGATCTTCATGGCAGCCCCTCCCTTCATAGTCCTGGAGGCCTAGGGTGGAAAAATGGTTTTGTGGGGCAGGCCCAAGGCCGTGTTGCTCTGTGCAGTCTTGGTACATGGCACCCTGTGTCCCAGCCATTCCAACTTCAGTCATGGCTAAAAGGAGCCAATATACAGTTCAGGGTGTTGCTTCCGAGGGTGCAAGCTCCAGGTCTTTGTGTCTTTCATGTGGTGTTGGGTCTGTGGATGGGCAGAAGATGAATTGAACTTTAGGAGCCTCTGCCTAGATTTCAGATGATGTGTGAAAATGGTTGAATGTCCAGGCAGAAGTCTGCTTCAGGGGCGGAGTTCTCATGGAGAACCTCTGCTAGGGCAATGCAAAGGGGACTGTGAAGTTGGAACCACAAACAGAGTTCCCACTGGGGCACTGCCTAGTGGAGCTATGAAAAGAAGGCCAGCATCCTCCAGACTCCAGACTGGTAGATCCATCTACAGCTATCACCATGTGCCTGGAAAAGCCACAGGCACTGAATGCCAGCCAATGAAAGCAGCCCTGGGGGCTGAGCCCAGCAGAGCAACAGAGGTGGAGCTGCCCAAGGCTTTGGGAGCCCACCCCTTGTATCAGCATGCCTTGAATGTGAGATATGGAGTCAAAGGAGGTTATTCTGGAACTATGAAATTCAATGAATGCCCTGTTGGGGTTTGGACTTGCATGGGGCTTGTAGCCCCTTTGTTTTGGCCAATTTTTGCCATTTGGAAAGGAAGCATTTACCTAATGCCTGTATCCCCATTGTATCTTGGAAGTATAATAACTAACTTGCTTTTATTTTACAGGCTCATATGTGTAAGGGATTTGCCTTGTCTCAGTTGAGACTTCAACCTAGACTTTTGGGTTAGTGCTGGAATGAGCTAAGACCTTGGGGGCTTGTTGGGAAGGCAGGATTGTGTTTCAAAATATGAAGACAGGAGATTTTGGAGGGGCCAGGGATGGAATGATATGGTTTGGTTCTGTGTCCCCACTCAAATCTCATTTCTAATTGTAATCCCCATAATCTCCATGGTTAGAGGGAAGGGACCTGGCAGTAGGTGATTAGATCATTTGGGTGGTTTTCTCCATACTGTTCTCAGGTTAATGAGGGAGTTCTCACAAGATCTGATGTTTTAAATGTAGCAGTTTCCTCTGCGTGCTCTCTCTCTCCTGCCATCTTGTGAAGAAGGTGCCTGCTTCCCCTTCATCTTCCACCATGATTGTAAGTTTCCTGAGCCCTCCCCAGCCATGCAGAACTGTGAGTCAATAAAACCTTTTTTGTTTATAAATTACCCAGTCTCTAGTAATATCTTTATAGCAGTGTGAAAAACAAACTAACACAAGATGTAAGCGCCAGTGGCTGCCAACAGTGACTGAACTAAGAGGTAAGGCAAAGAAGACTTGATATGATGCACAAGCCATGTTCAGTTGTGATCCTACAGTGATTTTATAGAATAGAACAAATAGTTTTTCTTCTTCTGTAGCTTGATGTCAATTTACTGTGAGGCAGACTTTCTGCTAACTGTTGACACCAATACAAAAATGTAGCTAATAGATTAGCTAAGCTTTTGAATATTATGAAACAAAAAATTATTTATTGCCTAGGAGGTACAAGTTAAATGGTTGAAATTTTCTCATGTATTTTAATAAATAGTGAGTATGCCATAAAATATATGATTTATAGTAGGCATTGGAAAGAACTTTAAAGCAGGAAAAAAAAAAAAAAACAGGCCGGGTGCGGTGGCTCATGCCTGTAATCCCAGCACTTTGGGAGGCAGGTGGATCGTGAGGTCAGGAGATTGAGACCAGCCTGACCAACATGGCAAAACCCCGTCTGTACCAAAAATACAAAAAATAGCTGGGTGTGGTGGTGCATGTCACCAGGTTGGAGTGCAGTGGTGCAATCTCAGCTCACTGCAGCCTCCGCCTCCTGGGTTCAAGCAATTCTCCTGCCTCAGCCTCCTGAGTAGCTGGGATTATAGGCACACACCACCATGCCCAGCTAATTTTTGTATTTTTAGTAGAGGCAGGGTTTCACCATGTTGGCCAGGATGATCTCGATCTCCTGACCTCATGATCCGCCTACCTTGGCCTCTCAAAGTTCTGGGATTACAGGTGTGTACATCCACACCCAGCCCAAGTGGTATCTTTATTAGAAGTTTAATTTTATTGATTGTGCTTCCAAGATGGCCGAATAGGAACAGCTCTGTTCTGCAGCTCCCAGTGAGATTGACACAGAAGACAGGTGAGTTCTGCATTTCCAACTGGGGTACCTGGTTCATCTCACTGGGACTGGTTTGATAGTGGATGCAGCCCATGGAGGGTGAGCTGAAGCAGGATGGGGCATCGCCTCAACTGGGAAGCACAAGGGGTCAGGGAATTTCTCTTTCCTAGCCAAGGGAAGCTGTGACAGACTGTACCTGGAGAAATGGTACACTGCTGACCAAATACTGTGATTTTCCCACAGTCTTAGCAACTGGCAGACCAGGAGATACCCTCCCGTGCCTGGCTCAGCAGGTCCCATGCTCATGGAAACTTGCTCACTGCTAGTGCAGCAGTCTGAGATTTACCTGCCATGCTGCAGCTTGGTGTGGGGGATGGGGTTCTGCCATTGCTGAGGCTTGAGTAGCTCACAGTGTAAACAAAGGCTGGGAAGCATGAACTGGGCAGAGCCCACTGCAGCTCAGCAAGGCCTACTGCCTCTATAGATTCCACCTCTGGGGGCAGGGCATAGTAGAGCAAAAGGCAGCAGACAGCTTCTGCAGACATAAATGTTCCTGTTCTAGCGAATATGCTTTTGTTTAATGAAAAATAAACTAAATTCACCGATACAGGAATAAAGCTATACATTGAACTAATTAAGGCTGTAAGGACTATATTCTGAAGACTTCCTAGAATGTCATTGAGTATCATAAAATACTAAATGTTAAAGAACAAAACCCCACTCTAATGCCTTCATTATACAGAGAAGAAAAACTCAGATTCAGAGAAAAGTGACTTTCCCAAGGGTATTTACACAAAGTCTTTGGGATTAATATTGAGGGGTGGGTAAGCCTGTTGATAGGAGTCAGGAAACAAATTTATGGACATGCAGATTAACTTTGCATTTTATGAGGCCCATAAAATGGGGAGGGACTAAAAAAAGTATATCCTTAATGCTTAAAAGTTACAAAACCTCAGTGTTGTTGTTGTTTTCTAATTTGGTACAAATGTTTTTCTCACTCTGCAAGCAGTGAAGACATGCTACAGAAAATTATAAAATTCTGAATGTTCAGGCAAGCAAAAATAAAAGAAATCTACCACCATAGATTCTAGACTGTGATTGGCATCCCAGTGGCAATTATTATGAATTGTGTATATCTGTACATATATGAACATATATATGAAGTATATATATGAATATATTTTTCTATTGAATAGTTCTTCAGTTATTTTATTATAATCGATGTTTTAAGAACACTTTTATAAGTAACTCTTTATGCTAGTTCTTAATTATCCCAGAAAAAATTTATGAAAGGAAAATTTCCCTAACAAAGCAAGTAAATTATTTAAGGGTTCTGTTTTTATTTTTAAGTAAAATTGAAAGTAGATTAAATATCTTAATAGCTGTCTTTAAGAAAAAAAAAGAAAAAGAAATCCAGTCCATTCTATTTCTTTTTATTCCGAAAGCAACCAGTCATCTCTTTAGCAGTGATAGTCTTGTAACATTTATGTGTTGCTCAAGGGTAATCAACAGAAATGTTAGTTTTGAAATTAATTAATATCCCATTGAGAATATATTTTATAGCAGTTCTGAAGGATTTTAAAGCAGCTAATGACCTTTTTCATTTGTCAAAATTTATTTATGATTTTGAAATGTGAAAACATTTAGTAGTACATTCAACCGATAAAACAGTAAAACTGGTATTTAATAGACGTCAAATAAGACACTGAAATCTTACAAACATGGATTCTTCAGGTTGTTATTCACTTATTCAACTACTTCTTATAGTTGTTTTAGTTGATATTTTGAATACATGTATTTAAAACAATTACTGAACATTGAACATTTTTGAAAATTCACTGCCTAGCCCATTGCTTTATGCATAATAGACTTTTAATGCTTATTTGAATAAATGAGTAAATTGGTGCTGTCCTAATTTTACATTCAAAAATGATATACTTTAATTAAATACTATAGAATTCTTATTCAGAATTCATGAATTAGGAGACTAGGTTAAAATATTATAAGTTTAAAACTATAAATATTATTCTGGTCATATATAATAAAAGAGGCATTTGACCTGTTGTATATCTGAATTTGCTGCAATTTAGCAGTAAATGGGTATATATGTTTGTGCATGTGTGTGTGTGTGTGCGTGTGTATGTTTGGCACTAATTGTATGTATGTCAAAGTGTGATAGTAATTATATAATATGCTTGTGCATGTGTACTCTTAAGTAGGCTGAATTAACAAAGTGCATTCATTAATACTGCTTACAAACAACCATATTTAACGATACCCTTAAGAATTAAAAGCCCTAATCCTGTCATTAATTAAGGCAGTGTATGTGAATTTGATTAAAAAACTCAATGTAATGATTAAGTTATATACTTGTGTATGGATTCATCTACCACTTCTGGACAGAAAATAACCAAAGGAGAAGCATAGGATCATGCTTACTCAAAAAAAAAAACCATTGCTAATAGTTCTATATTTTCTTTCTGAGTGCATTTCAGATAGTCAACTAGTCAGCAGAGTCTTTCCCTTGGGAATCCATTACATTTAAAAATCATTTCTCTAAGGACCATGGCACTATATAAAACACATAGTTTCTGTCATAAAAGCCATACATAGAAAGTGGCCTAACCTATGAGAACATTCTAACATCAATTCTTACTGCTTAGAAAAGAGGCACAATTCCTTCAAGGAGAATAAAAGACCGTTTGAGGGGCATGCAAATTTATCTCTTGTATTCGAATCCATTTCCAGGTCCAACACATTATGTTCAGAAATCGTTTTCAGTGCTAGGCCAATTAGCATTATTCAATTAACATGTAGCTTTTGGGAATCTGAGACCAGAAACAGCTAAAAATGCCAGCAAGCTTTGCACAGAGAGTGTTCTTGTTTCAGAAACATGGATAACAGCCCCCAAACAGCCAGCTCATACCTGTTTTCTCTAGATGGCAAAAGCAGGCACATAAGTTGTGTAATATAAATGCTCTAAATGAAGATAAATATTTTATGATTTGTGTTTTGCCCACAAACCCATGCTGGATTTACACAAGTATGGGCATACTCTGGGCAAAGTATAGTATTTGCAGTGCTGGACATGCTCTGTAATGTATCAAGGTAGGATTCGAATATATAAAAGTAATATTATATAGTCAGAAGCCCAAGCTTTAGAGTCACACTTGGGTTCATATTAGTTTCTGCTACTTGGTAATTATATGGCTTTGGAAAGAAATCTTAATTTTTTTACCTGTAAAATGAAGATAGTGATGATTCCTTTGTAGTGCTGTTGTAATAATTGGACAGCACACCTATGTCTCTTCAACATATAATTTTTGAACTAACTTTATTAGTTTGAATGAATAATGCCCTATAGATATTTTTATCTTCAGAAGTCTTTTTCTGGGACTTTGAAATTGTGTTCTCGAGAGATAATATTTCTTTCATGTTTTATAATAATTAAGTAAGTAAAATATATACTTTTTAATAATAGAAAAAGATACAATCTGTTCTTTTTCCACACAGGTTAAAGTAACTGATGTTAACAGTTTGATTACTGTTAACATTGCTTTTCATACATTTTCTATTTCTAAAAAGAAGGCTGGCCGGGCACGGTTGCTCAGGCCTGTAATCCTAGAACTTTGGGAGGCCAAGGCAGATGGACCTGAGGTCAGGAGTTCGAGACCAGCCTGGCCAACATGGTGAAACCCCAAATCTACTAAAAATACAAAAATTAGCCAGGCGTGGTGGCGGGATCCTATAATCCCAGCTACTTGGTAGGCTGAGGGAGGAGAATCCCTTGAATCCGGGGTGGCGGAGGTCGGAGATGGCAGTGAGCTGAGATCATACCACTTCACTCCAGCCTGGGCAAAATTGTGAAATGCTGTCTCAAAAAAAAAAAAAAAAACAAAAAACAAAAGAATGCTTATGTATCTATTATAGAATGATTTTTGTTCATCTTTTAAAATAGGATTTTTCTCTAATTTCATTTTTCACTCAACAGGATACTTTAATATTTTTCATGTTTATATACATAAAATCTTTTTAATATCTGCATTATATCCTACAGTATGAAATTTATTCAAATATTCCTCAATTGGAGAATATAAAGTTTTCCTGTTATTTCAGCACTGTGGCTGTAAATCATAATCAGATCATATTAAATACTTTTTCATTTTGTCAAAGCAAAACCTAATTCACTAAAGCCTGGGGGGAAAACTCTTTAATGTGCTCATGCTGATGGCCATGATATTAACACCACCATCATTTTCAGAATGACCATATGCGTTAATGATGTTGCTGAATTGCAATGAGTTTTTGGTAGATGAATCCGCATACAAGTAGATAGCTTAATGAACACACAGAGCTTATTAATCAAATTCACATATACTGCTTTAATCAATTAATGACAGGATTAGGGCTTTTAATTCTTAAGGATATTGTTAAATATGATTGTAATGAGTATTAATGAATGCTCTTTGTTAATTTGGCCTACTTAAAGGTACACACGAACAAGAACATTATAATTGCTATCACATTCAGTACATACCTACAATCAATGCAAAGGTAGGCAAGCCAGTTGTTTCTTATTTGTATGTATTATGTATGCTGTAATGTTTATTTCACATATAACATTTATGTATTATGTATGCCTTAATATTTTTATATATCTTGTTTTGCCTTGTAGTTTATAATGTATTTCAGAAAAAAATTTTAGGATTTAACAAAATATATGGTCATCTGTGACATACCTCCATTTGACAGTTCATGAATACGTAGCCGAGAATGTGATGAAAGGTGTCCAGTTCATGTGGACAACCTAACTTGAGGACACAAAATTACTCATCTTGTGTAACTTTACAGACCAATAAAAAACCTTAGGAATTTTAAAACAACTTTACTGAGGTATAATTAACACACAATAAATTGAACATATTTAAGGTAGACAGTTTGAGAAAATTTTCATGTATATATATGGAAACATCACTGTTAAAGATAATAGACACATGCCATAAGCATTGTCTCCTAACATTTCTTTGTGCACCTTTATAATCCTTTCTCCTTCCAGACCCTCTTTCCTCAGGTAACCATGGATCTATTTCCTTTAGCGATAGCTTTGCATTTTCTATAATTTTATAAACAATGGAATAATACAGTATGTAATTTCTTCTAGGTTCTTTTACTCTGCATAGTTATTTTGAATTTCATGCAGTTTTGCAACTACTAGGAGTTAATTCCTTTATTTTGCTAAGTAGTATTCGATTGTATGCCTGTATCACAGTTTATTTTCATCTGGTAATGGAAAATGGGTTGTATCTGGTTTTTGGCTGTTACAAACAAAAGCTGCTGTGATCATTTGTGTACTTTTCTTTGTATGAATATGCTTTCAGTGCTGTTGGGTTGCATTGGAATGTCGAGATTATATGTCGGGTGTATATTTTGCTTTTCCAGAAACCATCAAACTACTTCTACTCTGTTGACACATTTTACATTCCTATCAGTAGTGTGTGAGAGTTCCAACTGCTCCAAACCCTTACCAACACTTGATATAGTCAGTCTTTTTTATTTCAGTGAATCTAATATGTCTGTAGTGGTATCTCAGTGTGGTTTTAATTGTCATTTCTGTAATGACAAAAGATTTTAAGTATCTTTACATATAATATTTACCATCCATGTGTTTTTGGTGGAATTCTGTCGAGATCTTTGACCAATTTTGTAATGAAGTTGTTTGTTTTCTTGTTGAATTTTGAGAGTTCTTTATATACTCTGAATAAAAGTTTTTATGAGATACATAATTTGCAAATATTTTGTTCTAGACTGTGCTGGGATGTTTCCCTCTTTTAACAGTGTCTTTTGAATCCCTGGGGGATTGGTTCCACATTCCTTGCAGATACCAAAATCTGTGGATGGTCAAGTCCATTATGTAAAATGGTGTAGTATTTGCATATAACCTACATACACTCTCTCATATACTTGATTACTCATAATACCTTATACAATATAAATGCTATGTAAGTAGTTGTATTGTTTAGGAAATAATGACAAGAAAAAAGTCTGTATGTTGAGTACAGACACATTATTTAATTTTTTTCTGTATATTATTGATCTGTGATTGGTTGAATCCACAGATATGGAACCCACTGATACTAAGGGCCAACTATGAGTATATGCATGAGGTCAGTATTGATCTGATCACTGGATGTCACATACTCATCTTGTTCAGGCTCTCCCTAGGTTATCTATTTTCTGGTTCTCAACTCCAGATGCATATGCTGTTCTCCAGATATCCCTCAATTTCACAACAGAGAAAGCTTCACACCACTTTTCTTAGTCCCTCCACCATACTCTGCCAAAGCCTGAGGCTTTATGTATACCCATCAACACCATCAACTCTTTGGCTCAGGAAGTATGAAAAGCCTAGAGTTGAAATAGACACAAGAGAGCTATTATCAGGTTTCCATGCTTGCTGAATGGTCCCAGTGTTATTGTAGACATAATCACCGTTTATATGCAGTGAGTTTACTCTGGGAGTTAGGATGAAGGCAGAGATTTTATCAGTTGAATGCAGTAATTTAAAAAGTAATAAAAAAGAGAAAATGCTTACATGTATATGTAAAACTGCATATATATACACATATACATGTAACTGTGTGTGTGTATATATATATATGCACATATATATAGTTTGCCCATATATATAATATATATAATATGATATATATATTCTGAATATATACTTCTGTTTATCTTGAGAATTCTGACTAATATAATCCATAAGTGTTTATTTTTATGTGAACAAAATAATATTTTAATTTCAACTTTAAATTGTTCATTTCTACTATAAAAACACGAATTTTTCTATATTAATCTTGGTATCTATATTAACTTATTAAGTCGGGTAGCACATTTTATAGGTTAAATAGGAGTATTATACCTAATCATGTTGACTACAGATAAAAAGTTACTGTTTTTCTAATCTGGATGCCTTTGATTTTTTTTTCTCTTGCTTTACTTTAGTGACTAGAGCCTCCAGCATAATGCTGGAAAGAAATAGCAAGAACAGACATCTTTATCTGATTGCTGCTATCGGGGAAAGCTTCTTGAGAATACAGACTTTGTCCTGTTTGTTCTTTAAATGCCTGGCACTTAGTAGGTGCTCAAAATATTTGATACATGTTTGAGCACACCATAAATGCTATTTAGTGTTTTACATGGATTAACTCATTTAATCTTCACAACAATACCATGATATGTAAACTGGCATTATTGCCTTTTAACAGATCAGAGAAATGAGGAATGGGTATTTTAAGACTAGTTGAACCATGGTATAATACTTTGACATTAGATAGAGTTGGAAACATATGCAAAGGTATTGTCTCCTCTATTACTTTTTAATAGAGGAGATTACTATTACTTTTTATTTTACTATTACCTTTTAAGTTATTACATTCAATTACTATTATTTTTTAAATTATTACATTCAACTGATTAAATCTCAACCTTCATCCTAACTCCCAGAGTAAACTCACTGCACATAAAGAGTGATTATGTCTATGATAAAATTGGGACCATTCAGCAAGCGTGGTAACCTGATAATAGCTCCTTTGTGTCTATTTCAGCTCTGGGCTTCTCATACTTCCTGAGCCAGAGAGTTGATGGGGTTGATGGGTATACATAAAGCCTCAGGCTTTGGCAGACTATGGTGGAGGGACTAAGAAAAGTGGTGTGAAGTTTTCTCTGTCATGGGATTGAGGGGTATCTGGAGAATCACATATGCATCTAGAGGTGAGGACCAGAAGTTAGATAACTTAGGGAGAGCTTGAACAAGATGAATATGTGACATCCAGTGATCAGATCAATACTGACCTCATGTAAGTGGGTAAGATCCCCATTAATCCCCAAAGTATCCAAGGACTTGAATGGATGAGTGGAGCTTGATGAGTTTTGGGGATCAGAGTGCACGGAAACTTTCTGTGTCTCAACAGGAAACTAACAGTGTGCCAACCTTGACATTTAGGGATTTTGACCACTTTGCTTCTGCCACCTACAGGACTTTAGGTATCCCCACACAGACCATTGTTCCAGTGAGCCAACCAAGTGACATCAAAGAGTGCCCAAGAATTAGAGAGAAAATTGCAAAGACTTAGAACACTATATACAATTGTTTCAACAAAATTGAAAATCAGAAGAAGGCAGAATATTTTTCAGGAAAATAAATATAAATAATCAAAATTTATACAAGAAGTAGGAAACATAAATAAATTACCACAATTAAATAGGAAGGATAATATTTACCATTGATCAATAATTAGGACTTGATAGATTCCCCACTGAGTTTTATCTTTGGTTTCACTTTGATTTGAAGAACAGTAATTCTAATGGCTTTTGAACTAATCCAGTAACATATGAAAAGATGGATTGTTTTCCAGTCCATTTTTTTTGTGAACCCAGTATTGCTTTAATAACTATAAAAGGAGTTGTGAAACTACAGACAAAATATTAACAAATGGCTCAGGAATGTGTCAAAAAATAATACACTATTATAAAGCAGGATTTTTTTTAAGGAATGGAAGTTTAATATCTGGAAATAGATAATTTAATACATTATATTAACACACTAAATCATCTCAATAAATAGTAAAATGTATTTGACAAAATTCAACAGCTGTAGATGCAAGTTCCAGTATAAAGAAAATGTCCAAAACAGCACTAATAAGATATGATATAGAGACTTTAAAAATTAATTCCATATATATAGGCAATTATATCACAGTAGTCATGGAGTACATTTCATAGTGGATCTCAGGTGTTTTAATAAAATTAATCACTTTTTACATTTCTTAAATATTTGAAATTCTGAAAAGGTAAAATTCATAAGGTATATAAATATGACATTAAGTTAATAGTCTTGTTAAAAATGAAGCTATTTGAATTGAATTGATAACTGATAAATCTATTATAAACATTATTCATGCCATAAAAGTTCTTAAACATTCAATAAGTCTGGAAAAACTAGAATGAAACGCTATCTTTGCTGATGAATTACATTTCTATAAAATGCCTGAAACAGAGAAATAAACTATGTATACATTTATAAAGACTTATACAATTTATCAGTAAATTGGATAATATAATGGAGATAAGAAAAGTAAATTAATAACTTTTTCTACTATAGCAATACTTAAAATATAGCTAAACTTATTGTGGAAATAATTAACTATAGTAAATATATACTGAAAAGTACTTAGTAATGAGTTCAGGAAAAAGGCACACGAAATTTACATGAGTTTTTTTTTTGAAACTCGTAAAACAAGATCTTATTAAATGAAAAAGAAAATAATATTCTTAGCTGGAAAGACTTCTTATTAAAAGGTCAATTGTCCCCAAATTAACATAAATTTAATACAATTCTATTTAGAATACCACATAAATTTTTAATTGTATAAGATGGTCTTAAAATTTATGAGTAACCATAAATGCTTGCAAATGCCTGAAGAACAATGGCAGAATATATTATAAAGTGCCTGCAACCAATTTAATATGGTTGTACTATGTTGAGGAAGCAAATAAATCAGTGGGCACAAATATATCCCAGAATATTTGAGAAAGGAAATACATGATACAAATATGATAACCAACCATATGATGGTTGTATGAAAGGAAAATATCCCCCAAAATCACTAAGGAAAACTCAAGCTGGAAACTGCTTAGGGCAAACCTGCCTCCCATTCTCTTGAGTCACCCCTCTGCTCACTGAGATAGATGCATATCTGATTTGCCTCCTTTGGAAAGGCAAATCAGAAACTTATAGGAATGTAACTGTTTGTGTATCACCTATCTGTGACCTGGAAGTTCCCTCCACGCTTTGCTTAGAGTCTTCCTTTCTTTGCTTCAAGTTGTCCCGCCTTTCCGGACCAAACCTATGTAGTTCTTACATATGTTGATTGATGTCTTGTGTCTTCCTAAAATGTATAAAACCAAGCTGTATGCCCTGACCACTTTGGGCACATGTCGTCGGGACCTCCTGAGGCTGTATCATGGGCACATCCTCAGCCTTGGCAAAATAAACTTTGTAAATTAGCTGAGACCTTTCTCAAATTTTTGGGGTTCACAGGTGATAGTTTAATTTAGTATGGGAATAGGATAGTGGTAACACCCCTGAGATTGCATTGAAAGAAAATGATAGTGGATCCTCCATCTCCTACTATGTTTAAAATTAAATGGTATAAGCATTAAAACTTTAAATTTAAAAGAACAATAAAACCCTTGGAAAAATACGTAGGAGACTATGTCTACAATCACAAGGCAGTGGGGGTCTTCTTAATTAAGAACACATAAAACTAAAGAACAACAAGAGAAAAGGTAAAAATTATTTAAAATAGAAAAAAGTTACAGTAAGAGCATACCAATAATTATCATAAACAAATGATGGAACTGAATAAATGCTAAAATTTAAAAAAATCCTGCTTCTTTAAAGCTTAAAAATGGAATGGTTGTGGGAAAAAAATACTTTCATATTTTGTTGCAAAAAAAAAAAACGAAGAAAGGTTATTAGTGGGGACAATGGCTGAAAAATTTTTGAGCTGTTTAATGCAATATTATGCACCATTAAAAGAAGGAACTAAAGCTCTACCACCTGAATAGCAGGGACCGCTCAGTTTATTGTTTAATTAAAAAAATGTAGAAATGTGTCATATATGACCTTATTTTAGTACAATGACCACCACTACCCCTCCTTTCATTTTGCAGGCATACATTTGTAATCATATTTGGGAAATCTCAGTCATTCTTTTTAGAAACATTTATTCAGAGTCTACTATACACCACACACTGCTCTAGGGGCTAGGCCAAAGATTTACTGGACAGAAAAATCTCTGCCCTCTTGGAGCTAATAATTCATGCAGGCAGAAACTAACAACAAAAAATAATAAACATAGACGATTCAAAGAATAAGGTAGAGATTAGGTGATAATGGTCTTTGTAGAAAAACAGTTTGGATTTTATTCTTAATACAGTGTAAAGTCACTGTAGGGTTTTGTTCAGGGGAGTGGCATAGATTGATTTATTGTTGTAAAAGGTTATTCTGGCTGCTCTTTTTGTTGGAAAATGAACTGTGGAAGAGGGAAGAATATAGGCAGTAATCTATTTTGGAGCCTACTGCAGTTTCCTGGGAAGAGATGACAGTGGTTTGGACTAGGGTGGTAGCAGTAGGGATGGACAGAAATGGACACATTGAAGTTCTGTTTTACAGGTAGAATAAAACAGGGCTTGCTGGAGATAGCATGGAGACAGTGTAAGCAAGGAGTCTGGAATGACGTGTAGTATTTTCAACCGTGTTACAGAGAAGATGGTGGCATTTTTTTGCCCCAATGGTCAAAATTGGTAGAGGAGTAGATTTTATAAATTGCAACATAGAGTTGACTTTTGGGAGTACTAAGTTTAATATATTTACTAGATATCTATCCAAGTGGAAAGATCAAATAAGCAGTTGAATGAATGGATATGGAATATAGTGGAGCAGACTGAGTTGGACAAATAAACTTTAGAGACATCAGCAGCACATAATTGCTATTTATAGACGTAGCACTAGATGAGAGAACCCAGGAGGAGAATGTAATAAAGACAAAGACCCAAGCCTGAGTTCCCGCTACTGATATCACCTCTAAGTTTGTTAAAACTTTAAACTTTTTAGTGTTGAATATGTTGATTCACTGTACAAAAGAAGAGTTCCGTTAAAGTGCATTAAAGTAGACATTAATTATTGATATATTCCACGTAGATGATTACTTGCTTCTGAATAATTAAGGACACACTTCAGGGTATGTGGTCCCTTTAACGCTAAAACTAATCCTGTAATTGTATAGTATCATTTTTGGTGCTTTTCCATAATCAATGTATATTAATTACCTCATGATAATAAAAGACTTGCATACATGTAATAATTGATACTTCCTAGAACTGTGAAGTTTCAGAGATTGCAATATTTCAGATCATGTGACAATTATCGGAGATTTTTGGGTTTGAAAAATTTTTAGAATTTTAGAGACCATAAAATTGTAATGAAAAAGATTCTCAAAAGTAGAAGAGGCATGGATTTGAATGGGGAATAGCTCAGAATGAGAAATAAGATGTGCTTCTTGTTGTTGCTGTTGTTTGTCAGAATAGCTGGACTAATTTTCTTTAGCAGGCATGAAAAATAAATGGACTCCTTTCCCTTTGGGTCAACAGCTCTTCACCTAACAGTTCTGCCAGAGTTAAAGTTGTAGTTGTGTGACCCACCCAGAAATTCTTCTCATGGAATCCAGAGAGAGCTTTTATTTAGAGCCTTGGAGATTTCCAAGCATACCACCATAATTGGAAAAGCCTTGACTTCTGGATCTTGGGGGAAAAGCAAGAAGAAGAGATAGATTTTTAATATCAAGCAGTACTTTAAGTGTGATTTAAAATTTTCATCTGAACAAGCTACATGAGAAAACATTTTTCAGTACCTGAATTTTCAAAGTGTGGCTATCTTTTTCCTAAAAGTTCTGCTTTCCTTTTAAATATATTTATTAAGAAGTATTAACTTGAATGGCAGATAATATAATTTGGCTGTGTCCCCACCCAAATCTCACAATCTCATTTTGAATTGTAGCTCCCACAATTCCCTCATGCTGGGGGAGGGACCCAGTGGGAGATAATTAAATCATGGGGGTGGTTTCCACCATACTGTTCTCATGGTAGTGAATAAACCTCAGAAGATCTGATGGTTTTATAAGGGGAAAATCCTTTTGCTTGGCTCTCATTCTCTTCTCTTGTCCACTGCCATGTGAGATGTGCTTTTCACATTTCTGCCATGATTGTGAGGCCTCCCCAGTCACGTGGAACTGTGAGTCCATTAAACCTCTCTTTTGTAAATTGTCAGTCTCAGGTATGTCTTTATGAGCAGTGTGAAATCGGGCTAATACAGTAGATAACCACATGTTAATTTATTCTTTACTAATTCAAAAATTTATACTGGTGGTAATTTCAATGTATATAAATGTAGAAAACTCTTTCTTCATGAAGGTTACTTAAGATAATGCTCCATTTTAAAAAATATATTTTTTTAGGCATCTTAATCCCCTAAAATGGCACACATTTATATACTGATAATTAATAGAATCGTTTGCAAATTAATATTATTTCTTAACCAAGGAAGAAATAGATTTCTATTAGGCAGTCCTCCCTATCTTAGTTTGTAGTAGGTACTACAAATAATAAAATTATAATTATTGTTACAAATTTTACATATGGAAATTTAAAAATCAGAACCTTTAAAAACTCTACTTGATAAAAATTAAAATCTCATAAAATTACAAGAATTTCTCTTGACAAATATTTTTAGAAAGTTGGCACAAAAACCTAGCAAGAAGCTTATATATTAATATAAGACTTTGACAGGTCTTGTACATTTCACACTACTCCTATGCTTAGTTGTGAAGAATAAAAAAAACTGAGTGCTTCATTTGTTAGAAAATGCCTTAGAATGCAATCATATTTAGGCCAAATGTAATAATTCAAATGCAATTTTAATGAAAAGGGAACTGTAGCCCAATTTCTTTTCCCTGGATATAAGCACAATTAACTTTGCTTAATTTCAGTTCAACATAGTTTGTACATTTTGCCTATGATTTTTCAGAATTTTGAAATACAACTTAAGGCATTTTTTGATAGGATCTCTTATAATTTGATGGAAAAAAAGTACCTGCTCTATGACCGCCAAAGAATAAAAAATAAATAAAAGGAAGTTTGATATTTTTGGCAAAAAAAAAAAAAAAACTCTCTAAAGTCTCAAGAACAGTAGGGAGAAAGTCATGAATCGTGGATGTTTAATCTAGGGTTTAGTAATTTTGAAATCTTAGAATTCAGAACCAATACTTCTAAACTCATTTCTGTGATATAAAGTGTAAATTGTTCTCCCTCGCCCATACAGACATTGCTAATCAATCATGCTCCGTGCAGCACTTCCGGAAGTGCTCACAATCCTTTTGAACACAGTCTTCTGGGAAGCTGCTCTGATATTAGACTTGACAGAAGATGAAATCTATTTTTCATCCTCTTCTTAAGGCATAGGCATGGGAAGAATAAAAAAACCAAAATGTATGAAAGTGTATAAAAAGGGAATTTTAAATAAGAAAATCATATCAGTGAAAAGGATTATGAAAAAAGATTTAATGAGGAATTATAGGCTAGATACAGTATGATTAACTTTGGTAGTTGTCACTGAGAAGCTGTGAAATACTTTGTCTACATCTATTCTAGATTTTTAGGGGTGGAAGACATTTTAGACATTATCTAGTCTAGCGGTCATCAATTCAAAAGAGGAAATAATTAGCATAGAGATATTAAATGATTTGTACAGTGTCATAAAACTAGTTAACAGTAAATTTGATTTCAGCACTAAATACAGTCATGCCTCGCTTAGTGACAGGGATGTATTCTGAGAAATGCATCATTAAGTTTTCCTTGTTGTGGGAACATCACAGAGTGAATGTACACAAACCTGGATAGCATGACCTACTACACACCTAGGCTGTATGGTATAGCCTGTTGGTCCTAGGCTACAAACCCATATAGTATGCTACTGGCAACTGTAGCACAATTGTAAGTATTTGTCTAAACACACCTAAACATAGAAGAGGTCCAGTAAAAATACTTATGAGACCACTGGTGTATATGGGATTCATTGTTGACTGAAATGTTATGTGGCACATGACTGTATAGAGTTTCTTGCAGTGTGTTTCAACTCTGTGACTTCCTGCAGTCTGGTCTATATGGCCCTCTTCACTCCTTCCCCTCCCTTCCCCTTGCACACACAACCTAGAAGAACTCAAGAACAAAATAGATATCAAGACAGACCCACAGTAGAGGTGTTCTCCAAATGTTACTAATTCACACATAACTGCATGATTTTTGTGATATCTGTACTCTACACTTTCTGACTACAAGATACATCATACCAAGCCTGTGACCTAAATGTAATTTTACACTTGCATTTTGTTTGTGTTATGTTTTAGAAACGTTTTCAGAAATGTAAAAAAAATTAAAAGATTGGGTAGCTCTGGACCTGCATTTTCAAAGGCAGCAGTCAAATGGGATTGGCTGAAATCTCTGGGGTCTCCACTTCATCAAAGTCCTCGCCATTCCCCCTTGTCTCTGATCCCAGTATTAAACAACATTTGCCATTCATCATCAAACTTCTATAGCACCTAAGTTTTATCTTCATTGGAGCTCTGTCAAAAGATGGATGACAAAAATATAGGGCAAAATGGCAATGTGATTTTTCTCCAAATGGACTCACTTTACTTCTTGAATTTCACTGTGTAAACTCTGTAAACATTGGGGTTTACAACCTTTGACCAGACTGTATTATACCCATGTGGCAGCAGAACACATTAGAAACTAGATTTAAAAGCACAAGAACACACAACCTTTTAAAAATTACCAATATTAAAGAAAATAAGGTGCAACAAAATTGGTTAGCCACTTCCTTTATTCCTATTATTGTTCCACCTACATAATTTTCTGCACATCATTTGGCCTTAAGAAATGACTAAAAATACATCTCTTTTTGAAGTTTGGTATTTATTATAAATCTCACGACCTTCATAACACCTCTAAATGTCAAATGATTTAGAAACACACAACAAAGTAGTTTCTCAGCAGCAGATGAATTCTACAGCACAAAAATTAGAACTACAATTAAACCTGTAACTATTGTCAGGCTGATTTTTCAGCAATAGAGAAGAGCCACGGCTAAATTATTTTGCTCTTCAATAGAGTGACCTGTCACGCTGCACTGTGGATATCAGACATTTCCTCTTTCTTCAGCTCGTTTCCATTCACAAAGAACAGTTACGCATGCATTCTAGACAACCTAGGCAAGTGATGGATTGATATACCAGCTACGGTTTAATAAAATCATGAAGAATAATTCTGGTCTTCTCATTACTTGACTTTTACATAACTTTGACATTGATTTAAATGGCATCTTATTTTCAAGGAAATATTCTTATTAGTTCATCTTTTAATATTTTAAGGTCCACAGATTATACTTGTACTGCTAAATACAAAGAAAGCAAAGTATGAAGAGAGACTCTTCTGACTCCTTTGTAATAAATGACAGTGTAGCTTATTTCTCTATTGAATCCTCTAGTCTTCCCAGTGACACATTTGACCTTTGGGGTACATTTTTCTCTGTCAAAGACTTCTGATTTGAATCTTATTAAAAACATAACACTCAGTGCTATATAATTCCATCAGGAAAGAGAATCCCAGAAGAACTGTTTTTAAAGTTAAGCAGTGAAATATGAATATATCTGCCCAAATCCCTCATTTGGAGCAAAGATGAAAAAATAGCACACGCTCTCCCATTTTCGTCTTGCTGCTTCTTTTTTCTACTCAGTAATTAGGGAAAGAAGAGAAATAATCACACATTTTGTAGTATCTCTCTGGATTCTATTGTCAGATGTTCTTGGAAAGTTACAGACAATTTTTAACAGGAGGTGCAGTCCAAAAGTCCTTCTTCAGTCTCTGTCTCTCTGTAAAGGATAAAATGCAATCACAGAACTCTGTAATGGCAGACTATTTGATGTGGGGTTTTATCTCTGTTATTACAACTGCCACCTTTTCTTTATGCTGTTTTCTTCTTTCCTCTTATTTTTTGTTCTTTGATCCTCAGTCCTTTATTATTTTCAACTTACCTAGTTCGTTTGGTCCTTCTAGCCTTATCACTTAATCATAAATTTGAATCTCAGCTATGTGACCTGTGGCAAACTATTTACTTTGTGTGAATCTCTGATTTCTCATTTGAAAATGAAAATAATCATAGTTCTTTATTCATGCTATTTTTGAAAAGTAATTAATGCAAGTATTCTGTACAATGTCTAGAAGGTAATAATTACTCAATTCAAAAATATTATGTAATTATAGAATAATTGGTATTTTATGGATTTCCTGGCATTAAGAGTTGGGGATTGCTAAGTGCTGAGGAAAGTCCCTCACTTTTGTGAAAGAATTATACCTGAAAGAAAAGTGTACTTTTCTTTCATTTCTGAGAAGGATTTTGTTCAGTTGATGTAGAGCTGTCAACTTTCTTCTCAGTCAAATCCACCTTTAATCAGAAATCTGGTCAGCATGGAACTTTCCCATAAAATGAGGTGACACAGGCCATGAAATAAATGCTCTAAGAGTATGTAATACTTCTCTGTCTTCCTTAATTTTGAATCTCTTGTACGTTAGAAGCCTTTTTTTTTCTTTTCAGAAAATGACATGAGTTGTGTAGGAAACTTTGAAAGAGATTAAAATTAGAATAGGTGTGAAATTGGAGACCAATGACTAAACTGTCAGATCAATGATAAAGGATAAACTCTACTTAAGATTTTATTTATTTTGTTTCTTAGTGTGGCCTTAATATTTTTGAGTCAACATTTAAAAATCGATATGTTGTACATAAATAGTCGGATTTTTGGCTAGTCTTAAAAATCGTTATTTAATTTACCTTCTGAGATTGATATTATTAATTTCCAGCTTCGAACAAAAAGACTGACACTGTCATAGTGGCTCAATTAATATTTGTTAAACACATTAGAGAATGACTATGCTATATAAAAAATACAGAGCACTTGTGAAGTAAATAATGCTGATGAGCCTTTTGGATGCCAACAGAGAGAACACAGGAAAGTGAGTGAAATATTTTTTCTTTCCGTCTTAAAGTAGCTTTGCAAAATGATTTCCATATACCAGTCATTAAGAAATGCCTGTTACAAGGTTGAAAACTAACTATTGAATACTACACTCACTACCTGGGCGATGAGATCAGTTGTACTCCAAATCTCACTATTATGTGATACACCCATGTAACAAACAGGCACAGCACGTATCCCCCGAATCTAAAATAAAAGTTGAAATTATAGATATAAAAGAAATGGCTATTAGAAATCCTGGATGACTTTTTCCCAAAAAAACTTTATTTGGGAACATTATAAGCTCCTTCAGTCTATAATCTTGACCTTCCCTCAATCTTCTGAAATTGCCTTCTTGAAATTTCAAGTGGCATCTTGATGCTCAAATCCAATCATAATTTCTCAACTCTTAAGTTGTTTCTCTTTTTTAACATTTGATATATTTTACTCTTCGATTCTTCGGATTTTCCCCCATTGGAATTTTGCTAATATTCTGATATTGAAAATCTGGTTAGTACCAAGCACTGTTTTACTCTCTCCATGATAACCTCATGAAGGAAATACTTATCATCTCCATTATTAAAGACGGGAGCTGTGTACAAGCTCATTCAGCTGGCACATAGACGCAATACAATGACCAGGGTCTTCTCTGGCTTCATTACTGTGTGGTTTAGTCAGCATGACCAACTGACTGAGCTTTTATTATCTGCCCTGTCCTAATCCTAAAAATGATAACAACCACAGAACAAACAGTCATTCCCTTTGTTCCATCTCCTCCTTTAAAATTAGTTGTTCTTTGATCGCATCCCATGGATTTTGAAAGGAAAGGTATTCTTACTGATTTTTTTCAGCAATTGAGCTTTTTAATTTCCTTTTGCCTTAAAGAAGTTTAGAAGAATGCTTTTGACTATCCAATGGGGTGAATGTATAATAATTTTAACTTTTGATTTCTATTGTTTTTTTAAATGAGATTGTAGTCACAGAATATGATTTATACTCTTTCCAATATAAATAATTTATTAATTTTGTCCTTGTGGCCAAACGTACTTTCAACATTTTATTGTTTCTTGGATACTTGAAGAGAAAACACACTTTTTCCCCCAGCATACTGAGTTCAATGTGAATTCTTATTCATTTCTTTTATTCTGCTTTCTTATGTCACTTTTCATTTTTTTATTTGGTTAAAAAATGAAAGAGATATATTAAAATATATTGTTATGCATCTTTATTTGTCCTTGTATACCCAGATGTTTTGATCCTCTATATTTTGTTACTATGATACTTAGCCCATAAATAAGCTGCAGTTATGTGTTCATTATGTTAATATAGGACCGTGGTAGTAATATAGTAACCACTGCATATTTAACTATATCTATTATGTAATCTCAGCAGGAAGCCCCAGATTCCAGACACATAGTTGGCACTCCAATATGTGTTGTATAAGTAAATTATTGCAAAGTAGTTTGCTGGGTTATGCACATGGTTCCTCCAGTCTGTTTTATCCAAGGATGGACACAGAGGCAAAACTATAGATTATGTCTCTCTGAAGTTAAGTTTTTGAACACATCTGTAAGATAATTCACACTTCGTCACTAGAAAATTAACTGAATTTCAAAAATCAATATTTTTGGTCCATATTTATTCTATAACCCTAGATGAATTTTGTTTGAAGTCTAATTTGTTTTATTGCTTTAAATTTAGCTTAAGGTGTTATAATAGTAGCAGTCTTGGTTTAAAATCCGTGTTCAAAATGTCCTATATGAATACTAGAGTCCCAAGTTAGAGGCAAGGTCAATATTTTTACCAAACTTCACTCCCTTAAATTCACAATATGATTTACTTAAAGAAATTTTTTTCAATTAATGTTGCTGAGTTCTCATGTATAATGTTATTTGTCTAAGAATTTATTTAGTAAAATTTAGACAATCAAATATGCCTCATTCTATAAACCTGGGAATATTTCTTATTTCTCTAGTTGATAAAGGTATAATTGATGTCTTTGAATATTGCTGTCAAGTGGTGAGGTACATCTTTGAAGACTCCTTTTATTAGTACCTTATCTTCAAAAGAAAATGAGAAAGATTTCAGTGTATCATCTTTTCCAGGCTTTTTCATTTTGTGATGTTTTAGTTTTGTATGCATTTTTTTTAAAATTAAATATTCACATTATTGGATATAAGTAGATTTTATCTAAAATATTTAAAATATGATTCTATTTTTTGATGAATTTGAACACATGTAAAACAAAAGAAGTCCCCCAACAACTAACTTGCCACAGAACAGTTGACCGTGACACCTGTAATAGCCATTACATCTATACTTATTTTTAGTTTTACATTATCTATACTTTAAGCTCATTCTGTTTAATCCAGGGATCAATATATCCACTTGATTAACCAAGAAGATCAGAATTTACCATATCAGACTGATTGAGGTTACAGATACAAATCAGTAGTGAAAGATTTTGTGGATGTGAGAACTGAGTGGGCCTTCAAGGTCCCTCCACTTTAGCCAAACGCCTGTCTCAGATAGTCTTCACTTACTATTTCAGGGACTTTTAACACTGTCCAAGGCACCAACAATTTGATAAGTTCTGATTCATTTGTAGTCATTTCTCCTATAATTGATATCTGTTCAAGCTATTTTTAAGTGTCATTAAACAACCTTACCTATGGGATTCAAGCATAACTCAGCCCTGGTTTTAGTTTGCTTCAACCAGAAGCTTCAGATCAGTCTGGCTCCCTCTAGCCCCATTTTTGAACTTTGTTTATTGTACATTCATTAGTCATGAAGAATCACAATGTTGGGTGTTACACAGAAGTCTTCATACTCTCCTTTTCTTGGCCCTTCTTAATGACAAAGAATCTAACTTTTATTTTTACACTCATGAAAGCATAAAACATATCTGTAGAATTTTTACAAACATTGTTAACACTTTTTTTTATTAATAAAGTGTGCTCAGGAAAGACTTAAGGTTATGATCCAGTGCATAAAATCCACATTTTTTTTTAACAAGAAACAGATTTATTTGAGAAAAGAGTATAGTCATATTTAAGCCAAGTGTAATAGTTCAAATGCAATTTTAATGAAAAGGAACTGTAGCCCAATTTCTTTTCCCCTGACTAAGGGAATTGAACTACAGGGATGAATTTACAGCTATACAGAATTTTTTCTGTCTTTCTGTCTGTCTCTTTTTACATATATATATGTGTATATATATATGCATGTATGTATGTATGTGTCTGTATATCTTCATACATTAATAAATGTGCATATATGTATATATATCTATATATACTAATAGATGCAAATAAGATAGATACAGATATACAGACATTTAAAATCAAACATAGATATATGTAAAAGTAAAAATTCAAATAACCTTCAGGGGGTGACAGTTAAGCAGCCCAGGCAGTGAAGTCTGAGCGTAGACTATTGCAGAATTGAGCAGTGCATTTTGCTACTGGTGACCTTTAATATTCGATTGTTATCTCTCTTGCATTTACTCTTTTTCCATACTTGTAAAAAGAGCATCTTAATATATGCCTTGCTTTATTCTCATTTTGGCACATGAAGGACAGCATGATTCTTACAATAAATGCTCAATAAGTGTGGCTGCTATTATTATTCACATTCTCTTGCATTCTCTTGATATTCTGGAATGTACCTAGAACATGAAACATAAATTTAAACTCCTCTTCTTTCTCTCACATTTCTACTTCTTTGAGCCAGTTTCAGCTCCAAATACTTCTGTCTCTTAATAATTGAGAGTTGAACCTAAAGATATTTGCTTTTTTTGTAAAACAGAGGTAAATTGCCCCTTGTTTTCTTTTCCAGTTTTAATTTCACTCCAAGTTTATAGCTGAGAGTGGAGTCATCTTTCCAGTATGAAGCTCTCAGTTTGTACTCAGCAAAGGTGAACAGACAAACATTCATGCTTGTTCCACTCAGCCCTTGATTTGGACTTGGAGTATTGGTGTTTATCTTCAGTCATCAGATTTGGCATTGCTTTATCTCTTACCATGGCTCATTGAAAATTTCCTGCTAGGGTTCTGTCCCATCCATAGTCAATAAAGGAATGAAAGCTGCCCTGGAAGGATTTATCAGCAGGAGCCCTTCTATTTCTATCATTTGTCCAAAAACTTTTAGTCCAAACTTGTAGCGGGGAAAGGATTTCAGGTCTGCCTTTAGTGCCTCGAGTGTACTCACTGTTTCAGCTTTTTGTCCTAAATTGTAGAATGTTTGACAAAAAAATTGTTGTGTCAGAGAAAAATGCCACAAAAAGTATTTGAACCAGTATTTTAGAAATAGGGTGGGATTTTTGACAATCGCATTCAATTCATAATATAGGATACAAAAATGAGTTCCCATTTCTAATAGTTTAGTATGGCTAAAGTCTAAATGCTGGATGATATATTTAAACCTACAGCCATGGATGCCTATTTAATGGGCCTTTCTAACACCGCAAGAGGAAATCTACTGTATCGTCCTCACTAAATCTGAGCCATTAAAGACCATGAAAGATTGACAGGAAGTGTGCAGCTACCCTTGTTTGTTTGTTGTACCATAAACTAGAACTGTCTGGTGAAGGATAAACTCAGCTGGTATAAGCCAGAAGCCATCTTTATATTTGTATTATGCAAAACCTGGTAAGACCTAAGGTATAATTCCCAAACTTAAGCATAAAAAATCCTAGCTTTTAAGCTCTGCCAAAAAATTCAGCTTTACAATATCCAGATCTAGTAGAGTCCTTGGCATTCAGATTATTACAGTGAGATCCTAGAAACAACATAACATCTCACTTTTTAAATATTTTCATTTTAAATAGGCCACCAGCCTGTTCCAAACGCTGGACATAAAAAGGCTCTTTAACAAATTTATTTTGAGAAAGATATTCAAACCCAGTCTGTCCTTTTCTTCTCTCTATTATAAAAGTGCTCCTTTAAATTCAATTAACAAGACCTAAATAGCACTAAAATGACTGACAAGGGAATTGTTAACCACATTTTAATAGGTAAAGGCAGCATAGATTTCAGTTGGAAACATTTTTAAAGCTGTTATCCAATGCTTGATGGTCACTGCATCTCACGTCATCTTTCTTTGGGTTAAGGTAACGATTCTATTCTCAGTAGGAGTAAATTTGCTCTGGTTCACTTATAATGAATTAAGCAACATCTGCAATATGGTACAGCTAGATTAGTAAACCTGTAATTTAGGACTGAAAATATCGAATACATTTTTCTTCTCTCTTACTTTCTGCTTTACTTTCTGAATAATTTCTTACTCATTATATTTAATTTAGGCAAGGTTACAGCCACTAAGGGTGGAGTAAACTGCTATCTTCAGAGACAGCGTTCCAGGGTGAACTCATTTCCCCTCCACTGCAATTATTCATGTTTAAACAATATTTCTTTGCAAATTCATGCAAAGATAATTAGAAGTTATGTTCGTTTTGTTTTCTCCTTAAACTTTATCACTCAGAAATTTAGATTAAACTATTTTTAATTGCTTTGGGCTAGGACACAGTGTTTAAATGTAGTCACACCACCTAGAGATAATATTTTAAAAACGTGGTTTGAACTAGCAAAATAAAAGCATGAGACACTGCTGCATATGATTAGGAGCGAGTCTGATTAAAAGGGGAATACAGAGGGATGGGGGGAGTCAACATGCTAAAGAGAGAAGAGTGACATGGTTGAATAGAGTCATATATGCAAAAATAAAATGATTCGGCTAGTAATCAGAAGACTTCAAATTGTAGCCTTTCTCTAGTCAATTTTTTCCTCATTGTCTCTGTTTCTTTGTGTGTAAAAGGCCTAGATTAGGTAATTCCATTGGTTATTACCAGCTTTATTTTTGTGGCAGCATAAGGTAACCAGTCATGGAAGAGGTGGGTGACGTAAAGGGTCATTTTTGTTTCTGCAGAAAAGCATGTTGTTGAGCAAAAACATTTTTTTAGAGAAAAAGTGCAAACAATTAACTGTTCCATTTTTGTATGTAATCTTAAAGCAGCACACAGTATAAGAGTTTTTCTGTGTCCTAAATTCCAAGACAGTGGTTCTCGAAGTAGGATCCATGAACCCCTAGAGAATCCTGAGAATCCCTGAGACCTTTTCAGGAGGTCCACAAGGTCAGAGCTATTCTCATAATAACACTAAGACATTATTTGCTATTTTTGGTTTTTGAAATTTGCCCTAATGGTACAAAAACAGTAGTGGGTAAAATGGCTGAAGGCTTAGTACAAATCACTGCACTAGCACTAAACTGGGCTAGAGATCATTTTATATATATATATATATATATAATATATATATATAAAATATATAATATGTACAAAGGAAGAATGACATTTTATATATTATATATGTTATATATATTATATATTATATATATATATATAAAAGTCATTCTTCCTTTGTTTTTATTTTTATTTTTTAAATCTGCTTTAAAAATCCTAAAATTGCCCTGGAGGTTTTTAATAGGCTTATATATAGTAAACATAGTTACTATAAGATGACATGCTGGGAGATGGAGATTCTTTCTTTTGGCTCTGTATAGCAATTCAAAGGAAGTTCAAGGAAGCCTACACAAAAAGTTTATGAGGCATTGGATGAATTTGCTAAGGTATCAATTTGTCTTAGCTCCTGAAACAACATTGAATCAGTCATAAAAGGTAAAATCAACCCCTGGAAATGGGTGTAACGGATTGTGTAAATGAAGCATAGCATATGCATTATGATAGCTAACTGCATGTGTAATGCACTTTAGGTTAGACCTTATTGCTAATTTACCAAATTGCACTGCAGAGTGGAGTGAAAGGCAGTAGATTAACAGACTCTACTCAGAGCTAGGCAGGACACAGCTAGCAAATGGTGATTTGTTGGTGCGCATGCCATTTGTTACCTACTGGGAGTAAATCCTGTTGGGGAACACATCGTAAATTATAATCTTGTCTTGTCCTCAGCCAGAGCCTCATTTGTTAGTTTCTCTCCTTGTCTTCTGTTTTTACAGAGTACTTTATGAGCTAGTAAATTAAACTGCACTGGCTGTTCTTTGAGGGAGCTAGAAGAATCTCTCACAAATGTTATTCAGAATAAGCACAAACATTCTTCAGCATAATTGTGGAAGCAGATAAAAGGCCAATATGCAGTGCGTGTGGAGCGCTTATGAATGTCAAGTTCTGAACTAGGCTTGGTGAGGGAGAATGCAAGAAGCCCGAAAAAAACCTATTATTATTATTTTGCAATCAGGGGCCCATAGTGAATCAATGAGATAGCAGAGCATTAGAAAGTATGGAATTTATGAATTCTAAAGTAGAGTGCAAGATATCAGAAAAGAAGCCAGGGAGTAGCTGTGTTTAAAACAAAAACTGGAACGATATGGCTTTGAAAGTCTTTGAAACCATTATAAGATTTTTTGCTGTTTTTTAAAATTGTTACATAACAGATATACATATTTTTGGGGTGCTTGTGATAATTTGATATATTCAAATACTGAGAGAAGATCAAATCACGGTATTGATGTACCCATCACATTAAATTTGTATCTTTTCTGTATGCTAGGAACATTCAAATTATTATTTCTAGCTATTTTGAAATGTACAGTAGATTATTGTTCACTAAAGTCCCCCTACGGATATATCGAACACTAGGTCTTATTTCTTCTATCGAATCCACAAGTATTAACTCTCATTAATCAACTTCTCTTTGTCCCTCATTTCCCCATTCCCTTCCTGCCCTCTGGTAACCATCATTCTACTCTATATCTTCATGAGATTCATGTTTTTAGTTCCCACATATGATTAAGAACATGAGATATTTATCTTTCTTACCATAGTGACCTCCACTTCCATCCATGTTGCTGCAAATAATAGTATTTAATTCTTTTTTATGGATGAATAATATTCCATTTGTGTATATAGCACATTTTTCTTTATCCATTCATCTTTTGATGGACACTTAGGTTGATTCCATATCTTGGCGATTGTGACTACAGCTGCAGTAAACACGGAAGTGGAGATAACTGTTTAATATACTGATTTCCTCTTTTAATTTTTTGGATATATATCCTGTAGCAGAATTGCTGGATCATATGGTAGCTCTATTTATAGTTTCTTGATGAACGTCAGCGCTGTTTTCCATAGTGTGTGTGCTAATTTACATTCCCACCAACAGTGTATGAGGGTTCCTTTCACGTTACATACTGGCCAGCATTCATAATCCCCTGACTTTTTGATGAAAACCATTTTAACTGGTGTGAGACAATATCTCAGTTTGATTTTGATTAACATTTCTGTGACAGGTGATGCTGAGTGTTCATTTTTTATGCCTGTTGGTGCTTTTGTATATCCCCTTTCGAGAAATGTCTGTTTAGACCTTTTGCCCATTTTTAAATGGATTATTATTTTTTACTATTGACTTGTTTGAGTTACTTATTCTGATTATCAATACTTTGTCATATGACTAATTGATAAATATTTTCTCCCACTCTGTGGGTTGTCTCTTCACTTTGTTGATTGTTTTATTTGCTGTGCCAAAGCTTTTTAGCTTTATGTAATCGGATTTGTCTACTTTTGTTTTTGTTGCCTGTGCTTTTGAGGTCTTACACAAGAGGTTTTGCCTAAACTAATGTCCTGGAGTGTTTCCCCAATGTTGTTAAAATGTCCATACCATCCAAAGCAATTATACATTTGGTGCAATCTCTATCAAAATATCAATATCATTCTTCATGGAAATAATTTATATGGAACCACAAAAGACCTTGTGTTTTTTGTTTGTTCATTTGTGGTTCCATATAAATAGCCAAAGTAATCTGGAGAAAACAACAACAAATAAAACAAAAAAAACTGGCAGCATCACACTACCTGACTTCTTCAAAATATACTACAAAACTAGAGTAACCGAATCAGCTTACCAGACCCTATCTCTCACTATGTATAAAAATCAACTCAAAATGGATTAAAGTCTTAAATCTAAGACCTGAAACAAGGAAACTGCTAAAAGATAGCATTAGGAGATATACCTAATGCTAAATGACGAGTTAATGGGTGCAGCACACCAGCATGGTACATGTATACATATGTAACTAACCTGCACATTGTGCACATGTACCCTAAAACTTAAAGTGTAATAATAATAAAAAAACCTACAAACTATTTTAAATATACAAAAATTTAGACAAAAATGTGATAGTATTCTTTATCACCATGTATGTTTAACAATTTTAATCTTTTTCTTTATTTTTTTTTTAAATCTTATGCCTCTGTGAGAATGTGGTATTGGTCTTTCTTATGTCTACCCGCTGACCTTTTTATGATTATCTTATTCTGCCATAATTTTTATTTTCACATGTTTTGAGTGCATACAGCCTCAGGAATACAAGAACCTGCCTCTATATGAGGGTCACTTCATACACAGCTGTAAACTCCTCTTCCCGATGTGGCAGATACTATTTCACTCTTGCCCTTGGGTTCTGGATACAGAGTAAGAAGTGGGTGATTTTGTAGCCAAAATTCTGTGATGACCTCAGTGAGCAGTTCACATAATGGTGTTTTTGGTTAAAGTCCTAATTAGCCTTCTGTAGTTAATGAGCGTATGGGTTATAAATCTATTCATTATTATGAATGATAGGGCCAGTGAATAAAATTTGCCAGTTTTGCTCTAAGACGTAATTATTTATGAAAAGGCGTTGCTCCAGAAATGGAAATCATAATAATTAGATTTAATCTTTCTGTGGCTTATGTGTTTTTTCCCAGGGAAACAGATGTCTAGAGAGTGCTAATTACTAGCAGTAGAAAGTTTCCTATACAGACAAATCAGAAAGTTAGGAGGCTAAACCCAGGAACCTTAACATCAGTTAGCCATGTGCCTTTAGAAAAGAGGCACTCCCCAGAGGCTTCCTGTCCATTAATGGTACATTTGTCTTATATAATGTTACCAGCTGTTTATCCCTGGAGTTTTGCTTCTAATAAAAGCAAGGAATTTTAAGGCACTTTCCATAAATGCTTAAATAGATAAAACAAGCTTGTCTGCAAAAGTTCATTAACTTAGTCAAAAATGGACCATGAATAAAATGTTATACCAGGAAAAGAAATAGAAATTATCCCTTTTGTTCAGCACTCTGAGTTTCAACGTCAACTGATACTTGCCTTGTCCACAAAGAAGAACCAAAATAGCAAGGAGATAATCACATTTCTAATAGATCATCTAAGACAGAATGCTAGAATTCCACAGATAATTGACAGAAAAAAAAAATCCCAATGCAAGGAAAGAGAGGGAAATGAGGTGGTTTGCTCAGGTGGGATCCCACTGGGAGCTGGAGAGGCTCCCCAGAGCAGGGAAAGGGTGAGTGCCCCAAGTGGTCCACATTCCTACCATGAACTCCTGCAATTACAGCCATGGGGAAGCCTCTTGATTCTCATAGGCCCTAAGACTGACAGGCAACTATCTGGAGAGTAGCTGAAAAACAGACAGAAGGGATTACATCAAGCTAAGAAACTTCTGCACAGCAAAGAAAACCAACAAAATAAAGAGATAACCTACAGAATGGGAGAAAATATTTGTCAATTATTCATATGACAAGGTATTAATAACCAGAATATGTAAGGAACTCTCAAACAATAATCCAATCAAAAAATAAGCAAAAGATCTCAATAGACATTTCTTAAGAGAAGATATACAAAAGGGATATTAAAAACATACTCACCATCACTAGTCATCACAGAAATGCAAATCCAGACTACAGTGAAATATCATGTCACTCCAGTTAAACTGTTTTGTATCAAAAAGTCAGGAAGTTATGGATGCTGGTGAGTATGGAGAAAAAGCTGACCCCCAACAGTCAACATTTCTACCATGAATTCCTGCAATTAAAGCCAAGAGAAAGGCCCAAGATCCTCACGGGTCCTGAGACTAATATAGGGAGCTACCTGGAGAACAGGCAATGACATTGTGCCATAGAGAGAGCTCACACACACCCCAAGCCTAAGCAGCTACAGTAGGTCACCATTTTGAGAGCCTAGCCCCCACTAGACTGCATCCTGTATTGGGGCCCAAGACCTCCTGCATCTCCACATTCTTGGAGCCTCATTGATTTCCCCCACATGTATCCGGGTACTGCTGCTGGCTGCTGCCACAAGGGTCAGAGTGTGAGCCATTAGCAGCAACTCTGCCACCCCCAGTACCAGGGCCACTGCACATTTAAGAGCACCTGAAGGAAAGGCTATACTACCTATAGCCACCACGGGGTGGCTATAAGTGTTTGCTCTCCCTGTTTATGGCTGCTGCCTCTGAAACCAACCCTGCCCTCCCAGGAGCTGCGCCATAGTACGATCACTCCCACCCCAACCTGAGCATTCTGCCAGGGGTCTGGGAATCACCCTGCCTCTGTCTATCATAGCCATCCTATACTCATGACAAGGGACCTGAGGACAAGACTGCTTAATCTAACTTTATCCCTAGTGTCCAACACACTATCCAGTGGCCTATGGACTGCCCTGCCCCATCAACAACAATTAACACCTCAGCACTCCTCCCAGGGGCCTGAGCAGAGGCCCAGCCAACATGCTACTACCACAGCTGGCCTCCACCTGCACACACACCACATGCAGGCCTGGGGTCTGGCCTATGAAGACCATTGCAGTCATCACCAAAACAACCACGGACTGCTTGGGAGCCAGATGATTGATCCACCACTGTTATTGCCCATGCCACATCTGCTGTCCAGGGACTCAAGGACCTGGCCCACTGCTGCCACTTCTAGCACCTGAGCAAGCCACCTGGAAACCCAAGAATTGGCCTGCCTGGACTTGCCAACACCACTACCAGCATACTGGGCTCCCCTGGGGACCAAGGAAAGTCATGCTCAGCTCACCGATGCCACCACTAGGACCTGAGGATTGGCCCAGATGTTGTCCCCATCCCCAGCAAAATTTCACCCCAGCCTCCACTAACAACCACACCCTAAGCCACTGAGAAAATCATAGACACTACTGATGTTGTTTACAAGGAAATCATACTAAGACTACACCACTGCATACCCCCAGAATCAAAGCCAAAGCACCCTAACCAACCAACACCATGGGTACATCCTCAGGAAACAGTCCTCCATCACTATAGCAATTTCAAAAAATTGAAGTGATTTTTATAACACATGCACAGATATCAATATAAAAGACAAATGAAAAATGGAAAAGCAAGAAAATACTACACCTGCAAAAAACCCACAATTAACTCTCCAGCAACTGATTCCAGTGAAAAAGAAATGTATGAAATCCCAGATAAAGAATTCAAGATGATGAGATTGAAGGATCTTAGTGAGATATAATAGAATATAAAAAATGCTAAGAAATAAAATAGAGGATATGAATGAGAAATTTAAAAGAGATTTTTAAAAAAACAAATTCTGGAAATTAAACATTCATTGAATGAAATGGAAAATGCATTCAAAAGCTTCAACAATAGATTGGATCAAGCGGAAAAATGAATTCCAGATCCTGAAGAAATTACTTTTAAAATAACCTAGTCAGAAAAAAATAAAGAGAAAAGAACAGACATATGGAATACCATGAGCCTACCAAATAGTTACATCTTTGCAACTATTTGTTACTTAGTTAGTTGTATGTAACATATTAGTTACATAGCTAGACTGACCAAAATACAAAATACAAAAAGAGAAAACTCCAATAAATTACAAGTGAAGGAGACATTACAATTGATAACCACATACATACACAAGATTATCAGAGACTGTTATAACAACAAAATGTAAAGCCTAGAGGAAATGGATAAATTTCTGGACACATACAACCTACCAAAATTGACTCATAAAGAAAGAAAATCTGAACATACCAATAATGTGTAAGGAGATTGAATTAGCAATAAAAATCTCCCAACAAAGGAAGCTGTGGGAGCAAATAATCACTGCCTAATTCTACCAAAGTTACAAAGAAAAACTGACACACACCAATTCTCCTTAGATTATCTAAAAAAATTCATAAGAAGGAATAGGAGGGAATTATCTCTAACTCATTCTATGAGGCCAGCATTACACTGATACCAAAAATGGACAAAGACACAGAAAACAACAACAACAAAAAAAAACCAGACATCAATATCCCTGATGAATATAGATACAAGAGTTCTTGACAAATTACCAGCAATTTGAATCCATTAGTACATCAGAAAAGATGATACACCATTGATCAAGCAGGATTTATCCCAAGGATGCAAGGATGGTTCGACATATGTAAATCAGTAAATAGGATATATTATAAAAACACAATGAAGGACAAAAACCATATGATTATCTCAATAGATGCAAAAAAACCCATTTTATAAAATTCAACATTCATTCATGATAAAAACCAGGCATAGGAGGAACATACCTCAACATAAAAAGGCTGAAATATATTATAAACTCACAGCCAATATCATACCGAATAGAGAACGGTTGAAAGTCTTTTCTCTAAGAACTGAAATAAGACAATGATGTTCACTTTCACCAGTCCTATTCAACATAGAACTGGAAATCCTAGCCAGAGCAATCAGTCAAGAGGAAAAACTAAAAAGCATCCAAATTGGGAAAGACTAAGTAAAATTGCCCTTTGCAGATGACATAGTTTTATATCTGAAAAACCTAAAGACTTCAAAAAACTCTTAGATCTGATAAATGAATTCAGTAAAGTTGCAGGATACAATATCAACCTACAAAAAACCACTATTATTTCTATACCGCAGTGAACTAGCTGAGAAATAAATAAAGCAATCTCATTTATAACAGCTACAAAAAATAAAATAAAGTGCCTAGGAATCAATTTAATCAAGGAGGTGAAAGACTTCTATGAGGAAAACAACTCTGATGAAATAAATTGAAGAGGACACAAACAAATGGAAAAACCTCCCATGCTTTTGGACTGGAAGACTTAACATCATTAAAATGACCACAATACTCAAAGCAATCAACAGATTTAAGGTAATCTCTATGAAAATAGCAATGTCATTTTTCACAGAGATAGAACAAATTCTTAAAATTTGTGTGGAACTGAAAAAGAGCATGATTAGCTAACATTAAGTCCTGATTGAAAAGAACAAAGCTGGAGGCATCATTCTACCTGACTTCCAAATATATTACAAGGTTCCAGTAACCAAAAAGCATGGTATTGGTATAAACACAGATACATAAACCAATAGAACAGAATGGAGAATCCAGAAATAAATCCATATATTACAGCCAACTGATTTTCAACAAAGGCACCAAGGACATCCTCTTTAATAAGTGGTGCTGGGAAAACTGGATAACCATATGCACAAGAATGAAATTAGACCCCTATCTTTTATCATATGCAAAAATTAACTCAAGATGAATTAAATACTTAAATATTAGACCCCAAACTAAAAATTACTAGAAGAAAATGTAGGGAAAGCTCTTAAGGAAATTGGTCTATTCAAATATTTTATGGCTAAGACATCAAAAACACAAGCAACAAAACCAAAAATAGACAAATGGGCTGTATTAAATTGAAAAGCTTCTGAATAGCAAAGGAAACAACAGAGTGAAGAAACAACCTGGTGAATGAGAGAAAATCTCTTCAAACTTATTCCTCTGGCAAGAGAATATACAAGAACATCAAAATTCAAACTATACAAAATCCAGAATATACAAGAACCAGAGTATACAAAATCCAGAATATACAAGAATCTCAAAAACTCAAAAAATAAAAAAAACAAGTAATTCCATTAAAAAGTTAGCAAAGGATGTGAATAGACATTTCTCAAAAGAATTGGTCAACAGGTATACAAGAAAATGCTAAACATCACTAATCATTAGGAAAATGCAAATAAAAACCACAATGAGATATCTCACCCCAGTTATAATGATGGTTATTTAAAAGAGAAAAAAAATGACAGATGCTAGCAAAGATGAAGGGAAAAGGAAACTCTCCTACACTGTTGGCAAGATGTAAATTAGAATAGCCACTATGAAAAACAGTATAGTGAGTTCTCAGAAAACTAAAAACAGAACTGCCACATGATTCAGCAATCCCACTACTTGGTATTTATTCAAAGGAATAGAAATGAATATATCAAAAAGATACCTGCACCCTCACATTTACTGCAACACCATTAATAATAGCAAAAATATAAAAATCTAAGCGTCCATGAATAGATAAATGCATAAAGAAAATGTGGTATATATACAAATGTAATATAATTCAGTCATAAAAAATAATGAAATCATGTCATTCACAGTGACATGAATGGAACTGGAGGTAATTATGTTACGGGAAATGAACCAGGCATAGAAAGACAAGTATTCAATGTTCTCACTCATATGTGGGAGCTAACAAAGTTGGTCTCATGGAGGTAGAGTAGAATGAGAGCTACCAGTGGCTGGGAAGGGAGTGTAGGTGGTGGTAGGAGGATGAAGAGAGGTTGGTTAATGGGTACAAACATAATAGTTAAATAGAAGGAAAATTTTCTATTGCTTCATGGCAGAGCAGAGTGACTATAGTTAGCAAAAATGTATCGTGTATTTCCAAACACCTGCAAGAGTGGACTTGAAATGCTCATAACACATAGAAATGATAAATACCTGAGATGATGGACACTCCAAATACCCTAACGTGATCATTGAACAGCCTATGCATGTTAGATAATACCACATATACTCCAGAAATATGTACACATATTATGTATCAATTTTAAAAAGGTAAATTGAAGCATGCTTCTTTTTTTAAAAATAGGCTGGTTCAAGAGTCTGACAGTCAAAAACTGACAGACAGATAATGGGTACTGCTTACCAAATACAACCATATAAGACTGCAGAAGGAACAGAGAAAGAAATGACCAGACAGCATATTGAAAGAAATAATGACCCCAAACTTCCCAATTCTGAGGAAGGAAATGAATACACACATCCAGAAAGCCTAAGGGATCCCAAATAAGAACCCAAATAAGTACACAGTGGACTCGATTATGATCAAATTGTCAAATGTTGAAGACAAAAATAATTTTGAAAACAGCAAGAGAAAATCATTTTTTTTCACATATAAGGGAATCCCCATGAAAACTATCAGCTAGTTGTTCAGCAGAAACCTTGCAGACCAAAAGGCAGTGAAACGATACATTCTGAGTGCTGAAAGAAAAGAAATCAAACCAAAATAAGAAAACTGCAAACAAGAATACTATCCTCAGCAATGCTCTCCCTTAAAAATGAAGAGATATTTCTCAGGCAAATAAAAGCTAATAAAGTTCATCAGTACTAGAACTGCCCTACAAGAAATGTTAAAGGTTACAGGAGGACAGGGTGGTGGGGGGTGGAGGGAAAAATGTTAAAGAAACTTCTTTTAAAGCCAAAACAAAAAGATACTAAAGAGCAATAAAATAGCACAGAAAATAAGAAACATGGTAAGTTAAATATATACACAAATACAGGATACTATATTACTGTAATAGCGGTGTGTAAATCACTTAATTCTAATATAAAAGTTAAAAGACAAAAGTATTAAAACACTATATCAAAAATGTTGATGGATACACAATACAAATAAATGTGCATTGTGACATCAATAACATAAGGTGTCATGAGGGAGAGTAACAGTGTAGGGTTTTTGTATGCAATTGAATTTAAGATGCTATAACCTTAAAATAGACTGTTATAACTGTTAGATATTTTCTGTAAGTCCTATGGTAATCACAAAGAAAATATAGAATATACACTAATAGAAAGAGAAAGGAATCAAAATACATCACTACAAAAAATCAGCAAAGCACGAAGGAAGAAAACAAGAGAGAGTGACAAAACAACTACAAGATATACAAAAACACTGAAGTAGCAATAGTAAATTTTTATTAATAATTATTTTAAATGTTCATGAAGTCTCCTCAATCAAATAAAGTGGATGAATTCATTAGAAAACAAGATTCAGGCTGGGCATGGTGGCTCACGCCTGTAATCCCAGCACTTTGGGAGGCCGAGGCTGGTGGATCACCTGAGGTCAGGAGTTTGAGATCAACCTGACCAACATGGTGAAGCCCCGTCTCTACTAAAAATACAAAAATTAGCTGGTGTGGTGGCAGGCGCCTGTAATCTCAGCTACTTGGGAGGCTGAGGCAGGAGAATCACTTCAACCTGGGAGGTGGAGGTTGCAGTGAGCCGAGATGGCGCCATTGCACTCCAGCCTGGGCAGTGAGCAAAACTCTGTCTCAAAAACAAACAAACAAAAATCACAAGATTCAACTCTATGCTGTCTACAAGTAACTAATTTTAGATTTTAAGACACACACTCTGGTTGTTAAAGGATGGAGAAGATATCCCATGAAATGAAATGAGAACAACAACAGCATAAAGGAGCAGAATGGCTATACTTATATCACACAAAACAGATTTTCAATCAAAACTGTCACAATACACAAAGGGAAATATTATATAGTAATAAAATAATAAATTTGACAGGAAGACGTAATAATAAATAGATATCACCCATCATCAGAGCACCTAAATATGTAAAGAAAACATTGACAGAACTGCAGGTAGAAATATACAGCAATAAAATAATAGTAAGAGAGATTTTAATACCCTGCTTTCAATAATGGATAGAACAGCCAGACAGAAAGTTAACAGATTAATAGCAAACATTAAAAACCCTACAAATAAATGGACCTAACAAACCCATACAGAACATTCCACCCAGAATATACATTCTTTTAAAGCACACATGGAACAGTTTTAGCAGAGATCACATTTAAGCTCACAGAAAATTCTTAGGGAATTTTAAAAGAATGAAATCATACCAAGTTTCTTTTCTGCCCATAATTGACTGAAACTAGACATCAACGGCAGAAGGAAAACTGAGAAATTCACAAATATGTAAAAACTAAACATCACACTTTTGAACAGCCATGGGGTCAAAGAAGAAATCAAAGGGAAATTAGAAAAAATCTTGAGACAAATGAAAATGAAAATACAACTTGCCAAAACTTATAGGTTGTAGCAGTAATAGTACCAAGAATGATACAAGCACAGTATTAATATATATGATATATGCATATATTTAAAACCAAAGAATGATTTCAAATAAAAAATCTAATTTTATGCCTCGAGGAACTAAAAAGTGCAGTAAAAACTAAGGCCAAAATTAGCACATGAGAGAAAATAATAAAGACTAGAGAAGAAATAGACAAATGAGACTAGAGAAACAATAGAAAAATCAATGACACTAAGAGTTGGTTTTTGTTAAAGATAACAAAATTTAAAAGCCATTAATTAGCCGAGAAAATAAGAGAGAAGATTCAAGTAAATAAAATTAGAAGTGAAAACGGAGACATTACCACAGATGCCTCAGAAATAAAAAGGATCATAAGAGGCTACTATAAATAATTTTATGTCCGCCAACTGGGTAACCTAGAAGTGAATAAATTTTTAGAAACAGGCAACCTACTTAGGCTGAATCATAAAGAAATAAAAAGTCTGAATCAATCTATATTCAATCAGAGGGGATTGAATCAGTAATCAAAAATTTCCCAACAAAAAAAAAGCCCGGAACCAGATAGCTTCACTGGTCAATTTATCAGCATTTAAAGAAGAAATAATTCCAGTCCTTCTCCAAGTCTTTCAAAAAACAGAAATAGAAGGAATACTACCAATGTCATTTCATCAGGCCTGCATTACCCTGATACTAAAGTGAGAAAAACGTACCTCAAGAAAACAAAACTTCAGGCCAATATCTCTAATGAATAGAGATACAGAAATCCTCAACAGAATATTAGCAAACTGAATTCAGCAGCACTTTAAAAGAACCATACACCATGATCAAGTGGGAATTTTCCCTGGGATGCAAGTATGGTTTAACTCGTGCAAATCAATTAGTGTGATGTACCACATTAACAGATTGAAAGAAAAAAAATCACATGATCATTTCAACTGATACAGAAAACCATTTGACAAAAATGAACACCCTTGCATGATTAAAAAGACACTCTGCAAACTATTTATAGATGGAATGTACCTCCACATAATGTAGGCCGTATATGACAAGCCCACATCTAACCTCATAATAAGTGGTGACAAACTGTAAGCTTTTCCTCTAAGATCAGAAGGCAAGGATACTACCAGAAATTCTAGACAGAGCAATTAGTCAAGAAAAAAAAAAAGAGACATCCAAAAAAAACAAGGAGTAAAATAATTGCTATTCACAGATGACATGATGTAGAAAATTCTAAAACCTCCATAAAAAGTTGTTAGAACTAATAATCCAGAATATTTGCAAGATATGAAATGAGCACACACAATTAGTTGCTTTTCTATAAACTAAGAACAAACTAACTTCTTCAAAAATTAAGAATACAATTCCATTTACCAAACCATCAAAATGAATAAAATACTTAGCAAAAATCTAAATGGAGGCAAAGCACTTGTACACAGAAAACTACAAAACATTGATGAATGAAATTGAAGACTACACATGCAAACAGAAAGACATCAGTGCTCATAGATTGGAAGACTTAATATTGTTAACGTGTTCACATTACCCATAGCAATTTACAGATAAAATGTAATTATCAAAACCCCAATGACATTTAAAAAATGGACAATCCTAAAATTTATATGAAATCAAAAAACCCTAAATATTCAAAACAACCTTGATAATGAAAAACAAAACTGGAAGCATCAGACTTCCTGATTTCAAAATATAGTAGAAATTGCTGGCATGTGGCCCACTTCTGTAATCTCAGCTCTTAAGGAGGCAGAGGCGAGAGGATAGCTTGAGCCCAGGTGTTTGATACCTGCCTGGGCAATATAGCAAGACCCATTCTCCACACAAAGGAATAAAAAAAAGACAAAATGTAGTACAAAGCAATAGTAATTAAAACAGTATGATAATGTCATAAATATAGACACGTGGAAAAATGAAACAGAACAAAAAGTCCAGAAATTGATTGCATGTATAAATAGTCAATTGATCTTCAACTTAGGTTCCAAGAATATGCAATAAAGAAAGGATAGTCTCTTCAAAAACGGTGTTGGATATCCACATGGAAGATAGTGAAATTGGACCCACATCATACACCATAAAAAAACCCTCAAAATTAATTAAAAATGTAAGACTCAAAACTTTAAAACTCCTAGAAATAAATAAAGAAGAAGCTATATGACATTGGTCTTGGCAGTTATTTCATGGATATGACACCAAAAACACAGGCAACAGAAGCAAAGTAGACAAGTTAAACTCGTATAAAATTAAAAAGACATAAACTAAAAGATTCTGTATAGCCAAAGAAACAATGAACAGAGTGAAAAGGCAACCTACAGAATGGAAGAAAATATCTGTAAGCTAGATATTAGATAAGGTGTTAATTTCCAAAATATATAAGGAAAAACTCAAAAGCAACAAGAATAACAATCCAATTTTTAAAATGGCTGCTTAAATGAATATCTAAAGAAGTCATACAGTCGACTGACACACATATAAAAATGCTAAATGTCACTTATCAGGTAAATGCAAATCAAAATCACAATGAGATCGCTTCACACCTGGTAGGATGGTTTTTTTAAAAAAGATGATAAATGTTGGCAAAAATGTGAAGAAATTGGAAGTCCTGTACACTCTTGGTCATAAAGCAAAAAGATGCAGTTGCTATGAAAAACAATTCAAAGATTCCTCAAAAATTCAAAATAAAATTATTACATGGTCCAGCAATCCCACTTCTGGATATTTATTAAAATAATTAAAATCAGTATGTTTAAGTGATATTACCATTCCAATGGTCATTGTAGCACTATTCACAATATCCAAGATGTGGAAACAATCTAAATATCTATTCATGGATGAATGGATAAAGAAAATATGGTACATACATACAGTGGAATATTATTCAGCCTTAAAAAGATAAGGAATTCCTTCAATATGCAACAGTGTAGATGAACCTTGAAGTCATTCTGCTCAGCATAATAAGCCAGCTATTGGTGGACAAATACTGCACTATGTCACTTATATGAGGTAATTTAGATAGTGAACCACATAAAATCAGAGTAGACTGAAGGATGGGGAAATATGGAGTTACTGATCAATGGTCATAAGGTTTCAATTGTACAAGATGAATAAGTTTTAGAGATATGTTGTACAACACTGTGCCTACAGTTAATAATGTGTTATACACTTAAACTTTGTTGAGAGGCAAAGAACTAAAACTAGATCAACTATTTGATCCAGCAATCCCATTACTGAGTACCCAAAAGAAGTAGTCATTATATCAAAAAGACACCTGCATACGTATGTGTATCACAGCATAATTTTTGGTCCCAAAGCTATGGAACCAATCTAAGTGCCCATCAACCAAAGAGTAGATAAAGAAAATGTTGTACATATACACCATGGAATACTACTCAGCCATAACAAGAGTGAAATAATGTCTTTTGCAGTGACTTGGATGGAGCTGGGGGCCATTATTCTAAGTGAAGTAACTTGGGGATGATAAACTAAATGCCATGTGTTCTCACTTATAAGTGGGAGCTAAACTATGGGTACACAAAGGCATACAGAGTGGTATAATGGAAATTGGAGACTCAGGGAAGGAGGGAAGGGTAGGGTGTGATTTTTAAACATCCTACGTATTGTGTACAATGTACAGTACTCGGGTGATGGGTGCAGTAAAATCTCAGACTTCACTAAATAATTCATCCATGTCACCAAAAACCACGTGTATCCCAAAAGCTATTGAAAGAAAAATATATTTATTAAAAAAACTAAAAATGAGTGAATGCCCACCCTACCCCCAAAAAATTGTTGAGAGGATAGATCTTTTGTTAAGTTCTTGCCACAATAAAATGAGGTTTAAAATTAATTAATTAATTAAAATTTAAAGAAAACCAGAACCCATGATCAACTGGGGATTTTTTTTTTATTCCTCCTACAATGTCCTTGACTTCAGAATTCCTTATTTTGCCACATTAGACCATACTCTGTCCTTCACTTCTATTTCTCTCCTTTTCTTTATTTTTAACAGAGCTCAGTGTACTCAACAAAGTTTGTTGCTGTGGAAACATAAACCTTTCCTTTCACAAGTATTTTTCAAGAATAAATATCATCGTGCAATTCTTCTCTCAAGTTTTTTTCAATGCTGCAGTTGCTATGGCGTTTCCTTCCGCCATGTATTGAACGATGTTGGACAAATGTTGTTACTGCAAATTCCAAGCAAAGGCACTGTTCCAATATTTTAACTTTAATTGTAGTTGTGCCTTATGAGGTCAGGGCCTGAAACTAGGAAGAATAAATAAATACACGTTGTTCTTGGTGTGGAATTATTTAGCACAAGAAAGAAAAAAGTCTAAATAGTGAAACCAACATCTGCCTGGGCTACAGGTTAAATAATCTTTCAGTCCCAAATATGTGGATGCTTCTTGTTCTAGTGACTGAATATATCAACATAGCTTAACCGACAGCTACATGTTCTCTTAGTTCTCCAAGTATCTATTTTATCAGTTTTCACAGCTGAAGTTTAAGATTTATTTGTATACTATTCAAATATTGTCTCTCCCATTAACTACACAATTCTCTGATGGCAGAGTTTCTATAGCTTGATCCCCATTTTATACTAAGCACAAGGTGCCTATATCATCATAAACTTTCAATAATTTTTTATTGAATGAACAAATAAAAGATATATGCTTTAGTTACTATTTATATGCCTAGAATTGTGTGTACAATACATAATTCTGAATCATAACATGACAAAGCATTGAAGACAAAGCATTCACGTGTTCGCACAATTCAGAAATCGTTTGTTTAAGGAGTTGGAAAAAAAAACAACTTGGCCTGGCGCGGTGAAAAAACTTGGCCGGGCGCGGTGGCTCACGCCTGTAATCCCAGCACTTTGGGAGGCTGAGGCGGGCGGATCACGAGGTCAGGACATCGAGACCATCCTGGCTAACACGGTGAAACCCCGTCTCTACTAAAAATACAAAAACAAAAAACAAACAAAAAAAAGTCAGATGTGGTGGCAGGCGCCTATGGTCCCAGCTACTTGGGAGGCTGAGGCAGGATAATAGCATGAACCCGGGAGGCGGAGCTTGCTGTGAGCCGAATCGCGCCACTGCACTCCGGCCTGAGGGACAGAGTGAGACTCCGTCTCAAAAACAAAAAAACAAAAAACAAAAAGAAAAGAAAAGAAAAAACCCTCAACTTTCCACATATTTCCACATTAGAGTAATGTCCCTGCCAGACCCCTGGGTTTGTTCCACATCTTGTTAAATGGAAGCCTGATAGTCTCATGTAAAGGATGCCAGAAACTAAGGGAATAAAAGTAATTGATGATGGGATACAAGCTGTATTGTTGTAGGTGCCAATCATCTGATAGTCCCTGTATTAGTCCGGGTTCCCTAGAGGGACAGAACTAATAGGAGATATGTGTGTGTGTGTGTGTATAAAATTAGGATATATATAAAACCAATAGGATATATATATATAATTACTATATATATATATAGTACTTACTATATTTTTAATCTATCTTTATAGTTGTTTATTTCTTATGTAAACCAAAACAGTATCTGAGACAGGTCTCAGTCAATTTAGAAGTTTATTTTGCCAAGGTTAAGGACATGCCTGGAAAAAACAAACAAACAAAAAAACAAACACGAGGCTGGGCACAGTGGCTCATGCCTTTAATCCCAGCACTTTGGGAGGCAGAGGCGGAGGCAGGTAGATTGCCTGAGCTCAGGAGTTCGAGACCAACTTGCATACAGCAACATGGTGAAACCCCGTCTCTACCAAAAATACAAAAAATCAGCCAGATGTGGTGGCACATGTCTGTGGTCCCAGCTACTCAGGAGGCTGAGGTGTGAGGATCGCTTGAGTCTGGGAGGCCAAGGTGAGCTGAGATCACACTATGAGCTGAGATCACACAGTGAGGTGATATCACACTATGGCACTCCAACCTGGGTGACATAGTGAGACCTTATCTCAAAAAAGAAAAAACAAACAAACAAACAAAAACAAAAAAACCAACCAACAAACAGAAATCCCAAGGAATCACAGAAACAGTCTGTGGTCTGTGCTTTTCTCCAAAGATGAATTTGAGGGCTTAAATATTTCAAAGGAAAATTTGGCTGGAGAGAAAAGAGGAAGGATATTGTAATCCATATAATGCATGAGAAAAGGAGTAGGTAGGGGAATAGCCAATAATGTGTTCATCTGGTGCTCAGTAAATCAGCACTTTACATCAGATAAGATGAATATAAAGTAGCTACTAGTGGATATCTTTAACCTTTTATCTGTAGCTATCTGTTTAAGAACACAAGAAAAGGCCGTTTTTTGCATGACCCAGGTTTCAGCTTAATTTCTTTCTTTGTGGCATGTGAATTGGGGTCCCAAGTTTTTATTTTCCTTTCACATTTATCAACACAAAATTAAGATCATTTAGAAGCCCCCCTAGACCAATCCTCAATACTTATCTATTGCCAATTATTGGCTATCATGCCCACTACTTACCTTATTGAATGTGATCAACGATGGTTCCAAATTAGTTGATACCTTATTCAGTACTTGTATCAGTAAATCTCCATCAATAAATCTGTTCTCACACTAGCAATCATGAAGTCTGAAGAGAAAAGGATGAACAACGGGTTGAATTAATCATTTAATTGTTTGCAGGCTATTTGAAAATGTCATTTGGTATTATCTAAAATAGGATTAGGAAATTTACGTTGTCTGCCTTCTCTCAATATTAGAATTATTAGAAAAATATGGTAAATTTAAATCCTGTTTTTAGAGTAATCCCTGATATAAGTGTCCTTGCAAATGAATAGTTTGTAATTAATATGCATCATTTGAAACATAGTCAAGCCATAAATTTTATTTTTTATAAAAATCAGTTGAGAGCAAGAGCTGATGGCAGTACATCTCTGGCTGGTAAAATTCTGCCCTAGGTAGTGATACAATCACAGGTCCAAATGCTAGAAAGTTCTGGAATCCGTATGCAATGAAACTTCCCTGACATACCTCTTTGCCTAGAGTTACTTCTGAGTATAATTAATAAATTAATGTATTGCCAAGACATTTATACAAATTTATTTGTACAAATAAATTTATAGGCAGGCAATGATGAGAGGAGACGAGAGAAAGAGAATGGAATTTTGAGAAAGAAAGCTGTAATTTGTCAAAATAGCAGAATACCTGCATTATTGTCACCAGTATTAGAATCTTGCCTGTCCATTAGTCTTTTCTCTCTCGTATTGCCTGCCTACTCGATTCATGAGATTTCTAGGGACCTTAGTTCATTTTTATTAAGTATATCTAAAAAGGAAATTGTAACTTCACTGATAAAGATTCAGAAAATGAGTAATTTTCATATTGAAAGCATATTATAGAACTCATCCTCTAAATTTATCCTAATTTTAAAGTTAAAGTCTTTTTTTGATTAAGCAGCAATTCTAATTAGAGAAATAAAATGATAAAGAGTATCTTCAAGCTTCACACAGAAATCCCATTGATGGATAACATGCCAATTTGGATGCAAAGAAAATTGTTTTTACTGGTTAACGAAATCCCTAGAGCTGTGTTATTGAGGAAAATACTACAGTTTCACAATGGTTCATTGGCTCCAGGGCATCTTGCCATTAGGACTGCTGGTTTGCAGCCAAATGATACAGCCTCACTTTCCTTTTAGTCTTCTTTTACTAAGAAACCATCTGCAGCACTATCATGGAAAATGCTTCCTGGAGTCAAAAATGTTACTACAGACTTTCTGATATCAAATAGGTTACTATGGAATGTACAGAATAAATTAAAATAAATACAGAAGAAGACCAGTTTGGGCCAGCGCGATGGCTCGTGCCTGTAATCCCACCACTTTGGGAAGCCAAGGCGCGTGGATCACCTGAGGTCAGGAGTTTGAGACCAGCCTGGCCAACATGGTGAAACCCCATCTCTACCAAAAATATAAAAATTAGCTGGACATGGTAGTGGGTGCCTGTAATCCCAGCTACTAAGGGGGCTGAGGCAGGAGAATGACTTGAACCTGGGAGGTGGAGGTTGAAGTGAGCCACTGCACTCCAGCTTGGGTGACAGAGCAAGACTCCATCTCAAAACAAACAAACAAACAAAAAATAGTTTGGGCTAACTAGAGTCCCTAAACTTTCTCATTTTCTCATTTGAGAATTGCTTTGTCCTTCCTCACTTCCCTTGGGTTCTTTATCCTCTCTAGTTCTTCCTGGCTTTTAATCCTGATTCAGGCTGTGTTCTCCCACAGACTTCATTTTCTAACTTGAGAAAAATTATAGATGTATTATTTCATTCATTCAATGAATATGCCCTGAATGCCTCCTACTACATATGGAGTACTTTTGCAGGTGTTTGGGGACAAAGGCCTCGGTTCTCACAAAGTTTACATTCCGATGAGGGGAGCCAGATAATAAATAACAAATGTGAAAAAGAAGTAAACTGTATAACATGTTGGAAGGCAATAAAAGTCATGAAAGTAAAAAGGAAAAAGTCAAACAGAGAATAGGGGTTAAGAATGCATAAGGGCAGGGCAGGTTGCAACTTGTGGTTAGGATGATCCTTGAGAAGATGACATGAATAAAGTCATAAAGAGAGTGGGGGATTAGCTTTGTGAAGATAATTCTGGCAGAAGAAGTGCTGATATGAAGATTTTCAGGTGGGAGTGTGCCTGGTACATTCATATAGCAGGGAGACCCTGTATCTGATGGGGAGTGAGGGAGGAGGAGAGGTAAGGAGTGGGGCGAGAGGGAAGTGGGGTTGCTGTAGCTGCGGAGAGGCTACAGGGGCACAGATCACAGGAGGGGCAGAGATCACAGGAGGGGCAGAGATCACAGGAGGGGCAGAGATCACAGGAGGGGCACAGATCACATGAGGCCTTGAAGTTCCCTTTGAGGAGTTTGGCTTTGACTCTGTGTGAGGAGGAGCCATGCCTAGCAGGGTTTTGAACTAAGAAGTGCCAGGATCTGACTCATCTTTTCAAGAGACCACTCTAGCAGCTGTGTTGGGAATAATTCTCACCTTGTATTATATTCAGTCTTTTGCCACATTCTGTAACCTGAGTGTTTTGTTTGTTTTTGCAGATATCTATGATCAAGTTCACCTCTAAGCCTTTCACAATAAATGTTATTCTGGACAACATAAATAAAATAAAATTCACAATAAATTGAATTCTATTTTTAAATAGTAAAATTATCATAATGATGATAGAAAATAATGTTTTATCTTTTCCAAATCCAAATATAAATTGACTAAGCAAACTTCCTCTGACTACTTACTATCACTCTTATAAATTTGATATGCCTCAGGCAATTTTTGCAGGTTAAACCCTGTTTTTTTTTGTTCTGTTTTGTTTTTTGTTTTTGTTTTTGTTTTACAGCTCGTAAGCAGATCCTACTTAGAATACAGGAGTTAATGAATTCTTAACAGTTTTCTGCAACTTACTCTGAGTATTAGTTTTAATTAGTAATTAAAAAAAAATTTTTGGAGAAGAGTTCATGTAAAAAATTGTATATGCTCCCAGCTGCTCTTAATACAAATGAAAGTATTATGTTATATAAATCCAATCACTTGGTTTGAAACCCTGAAGCAAAATAAAACATTGATCAATCAAAGTAAGTGGGTCTGTTGACTTGTTCCTTTCTTTGACCAGAAGGTTAATTCGTTTCACTCTTTGTTCCTTCACTCATTTTAATTTACAGCAGGATTGATACAAAAACTGCTTGAGAATATAAGATGACCTAAAATTAGATTGTGATTAACTTATAAGTGTTGATACAACTTCATCAAAGCAATACTAAATAAAAGTTTCACTTTCTATTGCTGGAAACACTGTTCTCTGAATTAAATGAAATTACTTAATATTCAAATTAAAGCAAGTTTTATTTTATTGCACAGTCTACTTAGAAAACTGATTTCTAACCTAAAAACGCAATTACATAATGTGTTAAAAGTGCTGGGTGACATTGTCGTATGATCCTGTATCACTACTACATATATTTACGTTTAAAACATCCAGTAATCTTCTCAGAGCTTTCACAGCATAAGTGAAACTGATCAGCAACTCTGAACTGCAGTAAATTTATTTAAAAAACAAATGAAAATGGAAAATCATCAAGAAATGCTGAGGATACTAATGTCAGATTTTTCAAAATTTAGGTATAAAATATGGTCTGATATCTACACAAAATAGATTTTAAACCACTGAATCATGTGAAATAAAGATATAAGTTCAAATCACCAAAGTAATAAGAAAATACATGAACAACAATTTCTCAGTTATGATATTTCAAGTTTCCTCTGCCTTGTGGAATAAACCTGACAAAGAAACCAGAGAAAATGACCATAAAGCCATTTAATTTTGCCAACGGTTTTCCCCAGAAAATTGAACTGATGGGAAAGTTCCCCAACACTCAATGAATTTGTTTAACAAATATTTACCACGTGCCTATTGTATACTAGACACTGTATTAGGAGTTCAATATTCTGGCGGGAAAGAAAGATTAAAAATAAACAGATGAATAATTTAAATAATTGTATATTCTGGTATGAGCCATATCAGATGGCTAATAAAGGACTAGATGGCTAATAAAACTAATAAGGGACTTAGGTTATAAGTAAGAAAAAGTGATTTTTGGAAAGCTTCTCTGTCAAGCCGGCATCAAACAGAACCCTGAAGAATTGAAAGAAACTGATCACATGAAGGAGAGCAGACCAGGCCACAGAGGAAATGGGAAAAGCTTGCCAGGCAGGGCAAGTGGAGTCTGTACAAAACCTCTAAGGGGAAATGAGATGCTCTATTCCAGGATCTGGAGCTTTTGAAGGAAACTGATCAAGAAGCAGAGCCAGCTGGGGTGAAGGAGGAGAGAGGCCAGTGCTAAATCATAAGGGGTTTTGAAGTGTGTGGTAGACAACATGCACTGGGAATCCTCTGGAAGGCTTTAGTTAGAATAATGACAATCCTGTTTAGATTTTTATAAGTTTATTCCAACTGTCAGAGAGAGGATATATTGTGGTTAGGGTAAAAAAAGGATGGAAGCTGTCTATTGGAATAACTGGAGAAGAGATGACAGTGACTTTGACTAGAAAGTAGCAGTGATGATGGGGGAATGTTCATTCACTCAAGACACTTTAGAGGTGTACTACTAGAGCCTGCTCATGGATTAGATTTCAGGAGTGAGTAGGGAAAAATGAGAAACCAGGAATTTCTAGTTGGAGCATCCAGGTGAATTGTAACACTCAGAAAACAGGGTTGAGAGGACACATCAAGTCAGTCTGATTTTGGACAGGAGTGAGGTCAAAAATAGCTGTGAGATATCTAAGTGAAGGGCATATAAAGCTTCACTTCAGAAGAAAAGTTTGGGTTAGATTTGAAAGTGTTATATTACATAACTACTATATATTACAGTGCATACTAATATAATAACATTTGTATTATATAACTTTTGAGCTATATATATAATATATAACTTTTGAGCTATATATATAACATATATAACTTTTGAGCTATATAAATATATATAGCTAAATATATATAGCTATATATATAGCTAAATATATATAGCTATATATATAGCTAAATATATATAGCTATATATATAGCTAAATATATATAGCTATATATATAGCTAAATATATATAGCTATATATATAGCTCAAAAGTTCTATATATATATATCTCAAAAGAAAATAAAACTAATAAAGGACTTAGGCAATAATTAAGAAAAAGCGACTTTTGGAAAGCTTCTCTGTTAAGCTGGCATCAGACGGAACCCTAAAGAATGGAAAGAAACTGGCCTCATGAGGGAGAGCAGACCGGGCCACAGAGGAAATGGGAAAAGCTTGACAGGCAGAGCAAGTGGAGACTTGCTATATATAGACTCAATATATATACAGGCATCCTTGGTGGAGGAATAAGTTAAAATTTGCTTATATAATTTTGCTTCCTAGGAGTGGTTTCTAGCTCCTTCCTAATCAGAATTGACCCCTCTTGCAGTTCCAGCCTCTCTCTAGTGGATCACAGGACACCTTCTCCATTCCCCTTTGGAGCTGTGACTGATTCCTTTTTTACAGTAATATTTAGTTATTTTTTTTCTTTAACCTTCAGAGATAGTGATTGTGTTGAAATGTCATGCCATTCTCCAACAATATAATAAAACTGTGAAAAGGTCTTTAAGGAATATTTATTGTAATGATTCTCCTACCCCCCACCTATATATTTTTATAGGTAAGATAAAAAGAAAAGAGAAAAAGTTTCCTCAAGTTCTAACAACTGGGAAAGGTCAAGTAGGGTCTTAAATTCAAGTCAACTAATACCAGATTCTCTGTTTTTTAAACCATCAGAATTCTCTTTATTCAGTTATTATGTCTGAAATAGCCTTGCACAAATTAACTTAAAGTAGGGGTAATGTTATATTGAAGCTGAGATCATCAAAAACATTTGATTTTATAAGCTTTGCTATAAATTACATCCCTCTTAACTTCTGTATAAGTAAAAGATGTTTTTAGAATTTAAATAATATCATAATAATTTGAAGCTAGAAGTATTTTAGAAATCAATCCTAATTGAGGCCCAAAGAATTTATGTATCTTTTCCAAGGTCATGCAACCTGCTGGAAGAAATGTCCAGGCAGGAAACAAGTTTCTCTAAGGTTTTCTCTAGAGCTTTCCTCATCATCCTTTTAAAGTAATAAGCACTGTGTAGTGCAAGGTAACTTTTGTCATGCTACTCTGCAAAAATTACTGGTGATTCCCTGTCATTTGTTTAGTACTATTTTATCCATGATTTCAGAATATGAATTTTCTTTTCAGTTGATATCTTGATAGGTGATTTTCCGAGTTCATTTAGAATAAGTTGCTCCTTCTGCTGAAACGCAAATAACCTCTATGAATTACCCTGTTAAAAAATAATTTAGGATTTAGTTACTAAACACTTGCTCTATGGCCAGGTTGAATAAGAAAAGTACAAAACACACGCTCCTTTACAAAGTGCTCTTTCCGATGATAAAAGAACATATAGAGAAAAATAATATGAAAGGTTTTAGTCAGTTATTAAAATCTTTGATACAAATTATAAGTAGTAGAGTAGATCAGAGAAGAGTTAGATTAATATGAACTAATTAAGACATCAAAAAATCAGAACTGAAATCGGTTTTAAGAGTGGTACTTTTGGGAAAAAAAGGAGGTGATGATCCTTATAAATTTAGATTTTCAGATTTAATTGTCATGATTTTTAAAAAATACTTAAATGATTGGTCCACTATGTTGAGTATCTGTCTATCACATTTCAATGATTCCAGGTGGTTTAAATATTATCAGACCACATGTCTAATACGTATAGCTCGGTTTACTCATTAAAAATTAAATGAAGATAGCTAATTTAAATACTACCAAATCTAAAATGAAAACTGGAAAGTTTTTAATGTCATGTGTTATTAGGCAACTCTCTCACGAATCATTAAATCTTTAAATCTCTGTTTCATCCAAGCCTGATCTGATTTTGAAGCTAGATTCCTATTGGGCTGTCTGCCACTTGTCAGAAGTTGGCCTCTACAAGTATTTTCCTTCTTTCCACCTGTTAAAGACAGTGAGGCATAATGGGAAGTGTGCCTGTTGGAAACTAGTGGGTTTTAATCCAGGCTAAATCACTAACTTGCTGTATGATGGGGGCAAATCTCAGCATTTTATAACATGTTATAAAATGAGGGATTCTATTAAATGTTTCTTTAAAATATTTGCATATCTGAAGGTCCATATCTCTCTTTCCATCTGCACAACTCTACCGCTTTAATTGCTTAATTAAAAGCAAAAACAAAAATGTATTTGTGAGCTCTTATCCTTTCTCTCTTTTAGGAATTTGATTAGCAGCTATAGGAATTGGTTCCCTAGCAACAGTTCAGCACATCCATGAGTTTCAGAAAACTTTAGATAATGAAGCTTATATATTTCCACAAAATGTAACATCCAAAAGCAATATTTAAATATAATTTATCAAAGTTTTAAAAATCGATTCATGATGATTTTTGAGATAAGTGGATGTAAAAGCAGTGGACCAGAAGCATTCTATTTAGTGGAGAGATTATGACACATATAGAGATCAGTAAGAAGTCTGACCTGAATGAAGAAAGTGCTTGTGCTGGGCATATAGTATATGTGTGTGTGTGTGTGTGTGTGTATATATATATGTATATATATACGTGTATATATACACGTATATATACACGTGTATATATACATACATGTATGTGTATATATACATGTATATACGTATATATACACACATGTATATACACAGATATACCTGTATGTGTGTACATACACAGATATACCTGTATGTGTGTACATACACAGATATACCTGTATGTGTGTACATACACAGATATACCTGTATGTGTGTACATACACAGATATACCTGTATGTGTGTACATACACAGATATACCTGTATGTGTACATACACAGATATACCTGTATGTGTGTACATACACAGATATACCTGTATGTGTGTACATACACAGATATACCTGTATGTGTGTACATACACAGATATACCTGTATGTGTGTACATACACAGATATACCTGTATGTATATATAGGTATATATGTATATACACATACACATATATACACGCATATATACACACATATATACGTGTATATATATACACCATATATACGTGTATATATATATACACTATATATACGTGTATATATATATACACATATATACATATATACACACACATATATATACGTATATATACATGAAATCTTGAAACTGTTCTAAATTCTGTTGGAGGGGGTGGCTACATGAATCTACATATGAGATAAAATTTCATAGACACACACACACACAAGCACATGCAACAATGAATGAAATCCAAATGAAGTCTGTAGTTAATAGTATTTTATCAATGCCAGTTTCCTGGTTTTGATGATGTAATATGGTGAGGTAAGATGTTAATACTGCAGAAGCTGAGTGAAAGTTATATGGGAACTCTCAGTGCTGTATTTACAACTTCTTATGAGTCTAAAATTATTCTAATATGAAAAGTTTTTAAAGGAACTTGAGTGCCAGATAGAAGAATTTTACTTTCAAAGTGCCTTCAATAGACTTGACTAGAATTAATTTAATTCCAATACCTTCTGTATCCTTTTAGTTATTTTATACCCACTACATGTTTTTCAGGGTAACGAGCCATTAGAACTGAGATCCTAGGATCCGAATCTGATATTGGCTCACCTTCTTCTTCTGTCCCCAAGTGCTTGTTGGATATCTACTATGTGGTTGTATGCAATCAAACAGGAAAGGTTTTGTAGTCAGGTGGTTTAGAATTAACTCCTGATTTGACTGTGCCTCAGGTTTTTCATTTGGAAAAATAGATATAAAATATCCATCTCACAGGGCTATTGTGTGAATTAAATAAGATACTACATATAAAATCCTCTAGGGAAAGTTATTGGCATATAATAAGCTCATATGACAATGAGTGAGAAAATGTGATGCATTTAAAGGAACAAAGCATGAAGCTTTCACTCTCAGGGCTTTTACCTGGGTTCGGGAACCAGGCTAAACCTCATCATGCAATGAAGTGCTAAACCCTATGCTGCTACTGATGATGAACATAATAAAAAAAAAAAAAAACAGAAAGATGAAACCAGCCCGGCATGGTGGCTCACGCCTGTAATCCCAGCACTTTGGGAGGCTGAGGTGGGTGGATCACCTGAGGTCCTGACTTCGAGACCAGCCTGGCCAACATGGTGAAACCCCGTCTCCACTAAAAATACAAAAATTAGCTGGGCGTAGTGGCAGGTGCCTGTAATCACAGCTAGTCGGGAGGCTGAGGCAGGAGAATGGCTTGAACCTGGGAGGCTGATATTGCAGGAAGCCGAGGTGGTGCCATTTGCACTCCAGCTTGGGCAACAAGAGCGAAATTTGTGTCAAAAAAAAAAAAAAAAATGAAATCAATGCAGCTAGAGTGAGCAGGGAAGGTGTTATGGAGGAGACTGGATTCAGAAAATATTATAAATTATTGGTAAGAAAACAGATTTCAATCCATTATTTAAATCATGCTATTATATTAGAGATAATATTATTTATAAAGTACTTTAAGTATTCTGCTTGTTAAAGTCACTCTATATAAACAGCACTATTGTTGTATCCACAAACTATCATTCAGTCCTAAACATTTGAAATAAATGTTTGCTGGAGGTACCAAGGTTAGTTGCAGGAAATCAAGCAAATGATAATAAAATGTATAATAAATGCTGAAGACAGATATTCCTATCTTGAGCAGTGATAGTATTTTTCTAACACCAGAATATTTATTTATGAAGTTATTTTTTGTAAGGGAAAGTTGATGTGCCTCACTTTGCTTATGTGGTTTTTTGAACTTGTAATTAATAAAAAAATACTTTCAATTGTCCCTTTTGCCTTTGATAAGTTTAGGCAGCTATAATTATATGAAGAGGAAATTCATTTTTCGCTTTCAATAGATTTCATCCTCATTATGTGGCTGTTAATGAGATTTACATTTTATTTAAATCAACAATTATTTTTTCAAGGAAAGATTGAATTTTTGTAAGCAAACATGTAGTATTAAAACTGCTTAGTGTGGATCCAAGTATCCCAGTTTCTTTGCTTTTCCTGTATAAACTGTCCAAGGCAAAAAATGAACTATGCTTTGTCATGGAAAGGGGATATAAAGTAATTCATCCTTTGCAGCTGTTGAGTTTAGCAATAACTCACATTCACAAATGAGACGATCAACTTCATCTGCTGACTCTTATAATATTCTCCAGCTCTATGAAAAACACATTGTGAGCAAGATTTTATTTTCAAAAGACGTGAATGGATATTTTACAATGGCAATAAAATAATTTTTGATTGTATAAATTTGCTTTTATTATGCCATGGTGCTTCCACTGATATTCTTTTCCTTCTCAGATTACCATACTGAAAATTTCTATAGATGTATCTTAATAGCTATATTTTTACTGAACTCCCTTTTTTTAAAAACAAAATGCCAGACACTGTGATAAGTACATCATGTCTTGTTCCAGGTCAAACAAATAGTAAATAATGCAACTAGAAAATTTGCATTAATACTTAAATTATTAATCCATGATGATTATTATTCAATTTTTTTCAACGAAAATAGTTAAATAATTCTATTTTCTTTAAGACCAAAACTAAAACTTTTCAGAGGTACAATTTATAGATATTTGTGTTTTTAACACAGTTTAAATATATATTGAAAGATAATTGCAATCACATTTTGTCAAAGAATATTAAAAGAGGGTGAATATTACAATGTGTTTAATTCTACACTATTCTACACTTTCTTAAGATTTATTTTTATTTTATTTAAAAGTAACATGTATTTAATAATGTATTCATTGTAGAAAAGGTGAAGAAACAGAAGAAAAAGAGCACAGTAGAATTATCTTAAAATTTGGCACATTTCTGCCTTTTATTTTCTCTCCTTTCCTCCATTCTTTCCTTCTTGTCATTTAACAATACACTAAGATACTATTGCATACCAGTGACTCTGCTAAGAGTTGGGAGTTCCAGAAGTAACAAGTCACAAGTAACCCTTTTCCTCATGAATGGCAGAGATGTTACAATTTTTTTTTAGTTTTACATTTATTTTTTTCTATAACTTGTTTGTCATATATTCTTTCTATTATTTTTATGTTATTAAGTAATTCTTTCCTTTCTAATTTATTTTTCTTGATCTTTATGTATTAAAGTACTGTGCCACTCTAATACTTGATAACTTATATACTAATGGTTTCTACTTTTCATATTAGGGCTTAATTTGTTTTCTTTTATTTCCACATTCATTTATTTTACTGCATTTAAGTCTTTAAAACACTTAGAATTCATGTGCGTGTGTTTGTGTAAGAGAGAAAAACTTCTAACTTAATTTTCTTCCAGATGATTGGTTATTTCAGCATTACTTGGTTTTGGATATTTTATAAGAATGTATTACATATTATTTGTAACATTTTCAAGCATATCAACAAGGACAAAGAAAGCTAAAAAAATAGAAAACCTCACTAGCTAGAAATTACCTTCACAGGAATAACGAATATTGTTCTAGTCATTTCTCCTTGGATATGTACAGACTTGCAGACATAAGATGGAAGGAAGAAAGTAAAGGAGCAAAGAAAAAGAAGTGAAGAAAACTATAAAAAGAAAAAGAAGCAAACTTTTTTGTTTTGTTTTGTTTTTGAAAGAGTGTTACTCTGTTGTCCACGCTCACTGCAACCTCTTCCTCCCAAGTTCAAGGGATTTTCCCACCTCAGCCTCCCAAGTAGCTGGAATTACAGTCATGCACTGCCCCGCCCAGTTAATTCTTTTTGGTATTTCACTAGAGACAGGGTTTCATCATGTTAGCCTTGAATTCATGATCTCAAGTGATCCATCCATCTAGGCCTCCAAAAGTTAACGGGTGCAGCACACCAACATGGCACATGTATACATATGTAACAAACCTGCATGTTGTGCACATGTACCCTAAAACTTAAAGTATAATGATAAAAAAAAGAAACTTTTTTAAATGGCATTGCGTTATAATGCCATATTTTCAAAAGAAAATTTAATTGTAATTTAATTCTTTAAAAAGGAATGTGATAGGCCGGGCATGGTGGCTCATACCTGTAATCCCAGCACTTTGGGAGGCCGAGGCGGGCGGATCTTGAGGTCAAGAGATCGAGACCATCCTGGCCAACATGGTGAAACCCCGTCTCTACTAAAAATACAAAAATTAGCTGGGTGTGGTAGTGCACGCCTGTAGTCCCAGCTACTCAGGAGGCTGACGCAGGAATTCCTTGAACCCAGGAGGCGGAAGTTGCAGTGAGCCAAGATTGCGTCACTGCACTCCAGCCTCTCGACAGAGCGAGACTCCATCACACACAAAATAAATAAATAGAATGTGATGAACTGAAATAAATATGTATTAATGATAATAATTAGTTTCTATATCATTCAGGGTTCTCCAGAAAAACAGAACCAATAGAATGGTAAAAGAGAGAGAGAGAGAGGGAAAGAGAGAGAGAGAAAGAAAGAGAGAGAGAAAGAAAAGCTAAAGAAAAAAGAAAAGAGAGAGAGAGAAAGAAAAGAAAAAGAAAAAAAGAGAAAGAAGAAAGAGAAAGTGCACAAGCGCATGAGCTAGGTAGACTAATTCAAAAAATTGTCTAATGCAATCATAAGTGCTGACAAGCACTTGGCCAAAGCCTATGTCTGAAATGGTATTTCCTATATTTTCTTCTAGAGTTTTCATAGTTTTAGGATTTACATTTAAGTCTTCAATCCATCTTGAATTGATTTTTGTATATGGTGAAAGGGAGTCCAGTTTCAATTTTCTGCATATGGCTAGCCAGTTATCCCAGCGCCATTTATTGAATAAGGAGTCCTTTCCCCATTGCTTATTATTGTAGACTTTGTCAAAGATCTGATATTTGTGGGTATGTGCCTTTATTCCTGGGTTCTCTACTCTGTTCTGTTGTTCTATGTGTCTGATTTTGTACCAGTACCATGCTGTGTTAGTTACTGTATTAGTCTGTTCTCACACTGCTCAGAAATACATACCTGAAACTGGGTAATCTGTAAAGAAAAAAGAGGTTTAATGGACTCACAGTTCTACATAGCTGGGGAGGCCTCAAAATCACGGTGGAAGGAAAAAGGTATGTCTTATATGGTGGCAGACATGAGAGAATGAGAACCAAGTGAAAGCGGTTTCCCCTTATAAAACCATCAGATCTCATAAGACTTATTCACTACCATGAGAACAATATGGGGGAAACTGCCCCCATGATTCAAATATCTGCAATCGGATTCCTCCCACAACATGTGTGAGTTATGGGAGCTACAATTCAAGATGAGATTTGGGTGGGGACACAGCCAAACTGTATCAGTTACTGTAGCCTAGTGGTATTAGTTTGAAGTTGGGTAGTGTGATGTCTCTGGCTTTGTTATTCCTGCTTAGGATTGCTAAGCTATTCAGGTTCTTTTGTAGTTCCATATGAATTTGAGAATAGTTTTGCCTAGTCATGTGAAAAATGACTATGATAGTTTGATAAGAATAGCATTGAATCTGTACATTGCTTTAGGCAGTATGGCCATTTTAACAATATTAATTTTTCCTATCCATGAGCATGGAATGTTTTTCCATTTGTTTGTGTCATCTCTGATTTCTTTGAGTAGCGTTTTATAATTCTTGCTGTAGAGATCTGAGATCTCCCTGGTTAGCTGTATTACTAAGTATTTTATTCTTGTGGCTATTGCAAAAGGGATTGTGTTCTTGATTTGGCTCTCAGCTTGGATGTTGCTGGTATATAGAAATGCTACTAATTTTTCTACATATATTTTGTATCCTGAAACTTTGCTAAAGCTGTTTATCAGATTTAGAAGCTTTTGGGCAAAAATTATGTGTTTTCTAAGTATAGAATTATATAATCTACAAAGAGAGTTATTTTGACTTCCTCTCTTCCTATTCAAATGCCTTTTATTTCTTTCTCTCTTGCCTGATTGCTCTGCTTGGGACTTCCAGTACTACGCTGAATAGAAGTGGTGAAAGTGACCATCCTTCTCTTGTTCTGATTTTCAAAGGGAATGCTTCCAGCTGTTCCCTGCTCAGCATTATGCTGTAGCTCTGTCATAGATGACTCGTATTATTTTGAGGAATGTCCCTATGATGCCTAGATTTTTTGGGGTTTTTAAAATGAAGGGATGTGGAATTTTATCAAAAGACTTTTCTGCCTCAGCTGAGATGATCATGTAGTTTTTGCTTTTAGTTCTGTTTTTGTGATGAATCACATTTATTGTTTTCTATATGTTGAACCAACCTTTCATTTCAGGAATAAAGCCTATTTGATCATGTTTGATTGCTTTTTTATGTGCGCTAGATTTGTTTTGCTAGTATTTTGTTGAGGATATTTGTATCTATGTTAATCAGGGATATTAACCTAACATTTTCTCTTTTTATTGTGTCTCTGCCAAGTTTTGGCATCAAAATAATGCTGTCCTCATAGAATGAGTTTCAGAAGATATTTGCAAGAGTTTCAGTAGTATTGGTACTAGCTCTTCTTTATACATCTAGTAGAACTTGGTTACGAATCCGTCTGGTCCAGGGCCTTTTCTGGTTGGTAGCGCTTTTTTTTTAAATTACTCATTCTATTTCATAACATGTTACCGGTCTGGTCAGGGATTGAATTTCTTCCTGGTTCAGTCTTGGGAGCTTGTATGTTTTCAGAAATTTATCCATTTCTTCTAGGTTTTCTAGTTTGTGTGCATAGAAGTGTTTATAATAGTCTCTCAGGGTTTGTTGTTTGTTTGTTTTGTATTTCTGTGGGATTAGTGGTAATGGGGTTTGTATTTCTGTGGGGTTAGTGGTCACCTTTGTAATTTCTGATTGTGTTTATTTGGATCTTCTTTTTTCTTTATTGCTCTAGCTAGCAGTCTATCAATCTTATTTATTCTTTCAAAAAACAAAATTTGGTTTTGTCGATCTTTTGTATGGATTTTCACGTCTCCATTTCATTCAGTTCTGCTCTGATTTTGGTTATTTTTTTCTCCTGCTAGCTTTGGGGCTGTTTTTTTCTCTTGTGTTTTTAATTACTCTAGGTATAATGTTAGTTTGTTAATTTGAGATCTTTCTAACTTTTTGATGTAGGTGTTTAGAGTTATAAACTTTTCTCTTACCACTGCTTTAGTTGTGTCCCAGAGATTCTGTTATGTTGCATCTTTGTTTCAAATAATTTATTGACTTCTGTCTTAATTTTATTTTTTACCCAAAAGTCATTCAGGAGTACATTGTTTAATTTCCACATAATTGTATGATTTTGAAAGATCTTCTTTGTATTGATTTCTATTTTTATTGTGCTGTGGTCCCAGAGTGTGGTTGGTGTGATTTTAGGTTTTTTGAATTTGCTGAGAATTGCTTTATGGCTGAGCATGTGTTCGATCTTAGAGTATGTACCATATGCAGATTGTGAGAAACACATTTATCCATCCAAACACAAAGAATGGACTTAGAAGCAAGAAGAACAGTGAAAGTGAGACTTTTTAATGACGGTCTTGAAAGATTCAATGTCCGGTGAGCACATCTGGGGCAGTCACAACAGGCACTTTATCTTCTAGCACTCGAGTCCCTCCCCTAGTTCCTCATTGTCAAGTAGTATGGGGTTACAATCTTCCCAGACAAGCAAATGCTAAGGCGTTTATATTTTATTACCCCCCTTATAAGGTTATGCCGCATCCCCTTCCCCGCTTAAGTTTCAATTTCCCAGTTATGAAACTTTTTCCCCTTTTATGGGCTGACCCCTCCTCTGCATTCTGTTCACTTATTGTGACCTTCTAGGTGCATGAGCTGTGCAGTTTGTTACATTTGCAGGATAGCTGCCAGTCCTTAAATTTATTATGCCTTGAAAATGGACCATTTAAAATATTTTCTCACACAGATGAGAAGAATGTATATTCTGTTCTTGTTCAGTGGACTATTCTGCAGATGTCTGCTAAGTTCATTTGGTCATGTGTCAACTTTAGGTCCCAAATATCTTTGTTAGTTTTCTGCCTTGTTGAACTATCTAACACTGTCAGCAGAGTGTGGAAGTCTCTCACTATTATTGTGTGGTAATCTAAGTCTCTTTGTACATCTCTAAGAACGTGTTTAATCAATCTGGATGCTCCAGTCTTGAGTGCATGTATATTTAGAATACTTAAGTGTTCTTGTTGAATTGAAATCTTTATCATTATGCAATGCCCTTCTTTGTATTTTTTTTTTTTATCATTGTTGGTTTAAAGTTTGTTTTGACTGAAATAAGAATAACAGCCTGTGCTCTCTTTTGTTTTCTATTTGCTGGATAGGTCTTTCTCTGTCCCTTTACTTTGAGCCTGTGGATGTCATTGCATGTAAGATGGGTCTCTGAAGAACGCATACAGTTGAGTCTTCGTTCTTTATACAATTTGCCAGCTGTGCCTTTTAAGTTGGGTATTTATTCCATTAACATTCAAGATTAAAATTGATATAAGAGGATTTGATACTGTCATCATGTTGTTAGCTAGTTTTTATGTAGATTTGATTATATAGTTGCTTTGTGATGTCAATGGGCTATATACTTAAGTGTGTTTTGGTAGTGGCAAGTAATGGTCATTTGTTTTCGTATTTATAAGCCCCTTAAGGACTTCTTATAATATAGGTCTGCTAGTAATGAATTCCCTTAGCGTTTGCTTGTCTGAAAATCATTGTATTTCTCCTTTGCTTATGAAGCTTAGTTTGGCTAGACATGGAATTCTCGGTTGAAATTTCTTTTCTTTAAGTATGTCAAATACAGGCCCCTAGTCTTTTCTGGCTTTTAAGGTTTCTGTGGAAAGGTCTCTTGTTAGGCTGTTGAGATTTTCTTTCTCCATAAGTTGTCCCTTCTCTCTAGCTGCCTTAAATATATATTTTTAAAATTTTGTGTTGACCTCTGAGAATCTGATGGCTGTATGACTGGGGGATGTTCATCTGATGTAATATCTCACCGAGGTACTGAATTTCCTGAATTTGCATGTTCACCTTTCTAAAGAGGTTGAGGTAACATTTGTGGACGTCGTCTTCAAATAGGTTTTTTGAGGTGCTTGCTCTCTCTCCCTGTCTTTCTGGAATACCAGTGAATCATAGGTTTGGTTTCTTTATATAATCCCCATTTACTCTGAGGATTTTTTCATTTTTTAAAATTTTTTCTTTATTTTTGTCTGAGTTGATTCTAAGAACCAGTCTTCAAGCTCTGAGATTTTTTTCTGCAGTTTGGTCTATTTTGCTGTTAATACTTCCAATTATATTATAAAATTCTTGTTTGGTTCTTTCTTAAAGAGCCTATTTTGTTTTTCATCTCTTTCATCATTTTATTTAATTCTCTAGGTTCCTTAGATTGGGTTTCAATACCTGAATCTTGATGATCTTTGTTGCCATCTAGATTCTGAATTCTACATCTGTCTTTTCAGCCATTTCAGTCTGCTTAAGAACCACTGCTGGGGAGCTAGTGCAATTGTTTGGAGGTAAGAAGACACTTTGGCTTTTAGGGTTGCCAGAGTTATTACACTGGTTTCTTATCTGTGCGGGCTGATGCTCATTTAATGTTTGAAGTTGCTGTCTTTTGCATGGGGATTTTTGCTTTTATACGATTTGATGCTCCTTAGGGTTTGACAGTGGTATAAGATGGGTTCAGTCAGTTTACTTTGTTTCTGGATAATTTCAGGGGACCAAGGCTCAGCTCAGGAATCCTGGGCTTCATGCTCTGACCCTGGGAAGCTGAGATGAGACCCATCCACAGCTTTTTTCTCTGGCCCCTTAAGGTTAAGCACCTGCTATGCTGGAGTGGCCAAGGTGTTCTCAGTCAACTGGCAATGACACTCTGATGATGGGTGTTGGCAAAAACACTTTAGCGGCAGGGCACTGGGTGGTAGGGGTCCCCATATATGCATGCTGCTAGCAGTGGGCACTAGTAGGTCCTGTGTGCACATGTGGCTGAAGCAGTGAGGGGAGGCTGTGGGCAAGCACATACCAATGGGTTAGGGCTTTGAGTACGTGCTGGCTGACGGGGGCTTGCCTGCAGAAGTGCTCCAACTGTTAGGTGGGGTCTGCTGACAAGAAAGCTATGGTGGTGCCTGCTGGCAAGTGCCTCACCTTGGTAGCTGAAGCTACACTGCCAGTGGGTGTGGCCAGGCAGGGACCCTGGGATAGACTGGCAGATCAGGGGGTGCTCAGATCAGACTGGACCTGTGTCACGGGCAGGATAACCCTGCTCTATCCAGGTTCAGCGGACAACAAAGGCCAAGCCACCTAGAGCAGCATGGTGAGCACTGGGGGACCGGAAATCATGGCTGTGCTCCACTGTATCTATTCCCACACCAAACTTTCTGGGCTTCATGCAGGCTGGAGTTTTGTTTCTGTCAACTCTGGAGGAAGATTCCCCTGCCAACTCAAATCTCCTCTGGAGTGGTGGGGTCTCCTGCAGCTAGGATTCTGGAGGTCCATGGTGAGAGTGAACCATTCCACGCCTATTTCACTTATCTCTTCCCCAGGAGCTGCTCGTGACCTGGAATGTGTCCTGTCGCTTAGCAGCCTCATTCAGAGTTCCCAGCTTCCTTCTCTTTAAGCCTGGGATCTGCATTCATCCTCTGTCCACTCTCAATGCCTTCTTTTTAAAGATCTGTTCAAAGTGTGCCGGTCTACTTGATGGTTTGTTCTCTCTCGATGGAAGAAGTTCTTCCTGGCTGCATCTAGTTGGCCGACTTGGCTCCCTCTCTAGTTACAGGCTTAAAATAAAAGAAATTAATTTTCTTGAAGATCTGAAAACTAGAACCCTGAAATCCATTGAGGCTGCACTCTCTCCAGGGGGCATAGAGGAGAATCTGTTCCTTGCCTATTCCAGATTCTGGTAGCTGCTTCAACATTCCTAGGCTTGTGGTTATATTACTATAATCTTTGCCTACATCTTCATATAACCTTCTTCTCTTCATGTCTGTTTGAAATCTTCTATTTCGGGGCCAGTTGTGGTGGCTTATGCCTGTAATCCCAGCATTTTGGTCGGCCGAGGAGGGAGGATCACTTGAGGTCAGGTGTTTGAGACCAGCGGGCACCTGTAATCCTAGCTATTCAAGAGGCTGAGGCAGGAGAATCGCTTGAACCCGGGAGGCGGAGGCTGCAGTGAGGTGAGATTGCACCATGCACTCCAGCCTGGGCGACACAGTAAGACTCTGTCTCAAAATAAATAAATAAAAGCATCTTCTGTTTCAATTTTACAAGGACACTTAGGATGGCATCCAGAGCCCCTCTGGAAAGTCCAGGTTAATTTTTTCATCTCAAAATTATTAACTTGGTCAAATCTGCAAACACTTTTTTCGCAGACAAAGTAACTTTTACAAGTTCTAGGAATTAGAAATTGATGTCTTTGGGTGACCATTATTCAACCTACTACACACATTAATTCACTTTATTCTGGCATTGAGTGTTGCCATAGAATAGTTTGAAGTAAATCAGTTTTTTCTTAGCACATTACTCAATTTTCTTGCATAGGCATATATTAGATTCATTCCTTATTTTTGAAGTTTAATAATGTTATTTCAGTATATCACTAGAAGGTCTTATCAATATACAGGTGGCTCTCTTAATCTAAATTTCAAATCATTTTTTCTTATTTGAAGGAGAATTTTATTATATCCTGAATATTTCTTTTCTTTCTTTTTTTTTTTTTTTGACAGAGTCTCACTCTGTAACCCAGGCTGGAGTGCAGTGGCACGATCTTAGCTCACCGCAATCTCTGCCTCCTTGGTTCAAGCGATTCTCCTGCCTCAGCTTCCCAAGTAGCTGGGATTACAGGCATGCGCCACCACACCGGCTAATTTTTGTGTTTTTAGTAGAGATGGGGTTTTGCGATGTTGGCCAGGCTGGTCTCGAACTGCTGACCTCAGGGGATCTGCCCTCCTTGGTCTCCCAAAGTGCTAGGATTACAGGCATGAGCCACCGTGCCCGGCCCGTATATCCTGAGTATTTCTTATTTGCATTTTTGACTCTTCTTCAGATATACTTTACATGTTCTCCATAATTGTTACTTTCTCTGTGCATTTTCATGCTTTCATCTTGTGGCAGCTTGTTATTGATTATTATTTACTCTTTAAGAAGACTTACTACTTGCTAAAGGTTAAAATGAGGAAGAAAGGCAAACTAGCGTAGTCTATAACTCTAACATAGGTCTGTTGCCTTGTAAAAATTCTCATGAAATCTGCTAATTTTATTATATTTCCCCTAAGATTTTGTTTTTCACTTAAAATATTTGAAAGATCCCTCGCCTACCTATATTCAGTCTCAGACAACACTTTCTATTTCTCCTTGATCTACCTTACTTCTCCTAGGAAACTTGGTGTAGAGCAGGGTTTTCTAAAACTATGTTATTCCTTTGTTACCGTTGGAATTTTTTTGCCACATAAATATTGTATTTGTGATTATTTACATATTTTTCTTTAGAGCAACTCACTTCTGTTATTTGAATCATTTTATCTAAGGAGGAGACCTTGTATTAAAATGGTTGGTTAAACACTAGGCTCACTTACCGTAAGTAGTAACAGTAAAATAAAAGGGTGAAAACACACATTGCTTCTAAAGGCCTACTATTTGTGAGAAGATGAGTTTGGCATATTGTAATGAGATGGCAAAGAAATACTATTATAAAACAAAGACCATCTTGGAACCTCCTCAGAAGTATTAAAAAGAATTGAGGAGGGAAAACTCAGTGTGACCCAATTAGAACAGCTGCAATGTTTAACTGTTTTATGTATTGGATTTTCACGCAGTATTTGTTTGAAGATAAGTTTTTACTACTATAAAGATTTAGATTCACTGTTCTAGATTATATCTACAGCTCTGAAACATGAAAAGGGAAATAAAAGTATGCACAATTTCTCGATTTTCACAGGAGACAGTCACTAGATGCTGTATCTTTGTGATAGTTTTAAACAAAAATATGTAGTCATAATTTTAAAACATAAAGGTAACCATCAAATATTATAATACATATAAATATACATGTACACATGCATATTTGACTTATTAAAAGTCAAAGATTATTAGTTTGAGTAAAACTTCTATTTCCAATATATTTTATATTATATATCAAGCCTGTCTGCATGCAGCCCAAGATGGCTTTGAATGTGGCCTAACACAAATTAATAAACTTTCTTAAAACATTATGAGTTTGTTTTTTCACTTTTTTTTTTTTAGCTCATCAGCTATCATTAGTGTTACTGTATTTTATATGTAGCCCAAGACAATTCTTCTTCCAATGTAGCCCAGGGAAGCCAAAAGATTGGACACCCCTGCTATATATTATTATGTATGCAAGGTATATCTGAAACAAGATTACACAAAATGTAAAAATAAAAGAAATGGTCAAAAGAATACTGGACAAACATAACTGAAAGAAAGCAAAGGCCATGCAATCTAGCAATCATGTTTCTAGGTATTTATTCAATTATTTTGAAAACTGTGTCCACACAAAACCCTTGATACAAATGTTTATAGCAGTTTTATTCATAATTACCCCAAACTGGAAGCGGCCAAGTAACAGTAATACACTTTGCATGGAAATAAACATTGATGCATGGACATCAATACAATTGTTTGGAAATAAACATTGATGGATGGACATCAATACAATGACATGTTATTCAGCAATAAAAAGAAATGAGCTATCAAGCCTCAAAATATCATGGATGAATCCGAAATGCATATTGCTAAGTAAATGAAGCTAGTCTAAAAATCTACACAGCGTCTGATTCCAATTATACAACCATTCTGGAAAAGGCAAAATGACAGAGATCATTAAAAAAATTACTAGCTGCCAAGAGTTTGTGAGGAGCTGGGCAGGGTTGAAAAGTTAATGCACAGGGACTTCTTAGGTTGGTAAACCTGTGTATAGCACTGTAATGGTGAATACATGACACTATACATTTGCCGAAACTCATAGAACTTTATATATAGCACAAAGAGTAAACTTTAATGTATGCAAATTTTCCCAATATCATTTGGTAGATCAAAGGATTCCAGGGTGGAATACAGAATATGAAAAAAACAAACTAATTATAATACAAGTGTATTAAAAAACCCGGATGAAGACAGGCAGGTGTGAGGAAGATGCTGATCTCAGTAAATTTAGAAATGAATGGAGTGCATAAGACAAAAGGCAAAAAATAAATAAAAACCACAATCAAAGCCAAAACACCCCCAAAAACCTAGCAGTACACAAATACTGTAGTGTGGATGAATAAGTAATTTCCCATGTGATTATAGGTGAATTATTTATTATCATTCTGTGATATGTATATACTGGAATTGAACAATTAAGTGAGTAAATGACAGGTGGTGGGAGCTGTGTTTATCCCTGTTGGGGTGGGGATTTATAAATAAGCAAGAAGGCCATAATGATCCCTGGGGTAATGATTTAGAGTTGGAGATATTAGTGTAAACTTATGTTTAGCTTAATATAGATAATATTGATACGGATGGATATATATGTGTGGTGTATATGTGTGTGTGTGTGTGCATTTGTGTGCAGACTAATAGACATATGTAAACACATGGGTTAGTATACAAATATCTATTTTCTTATTCTGTCAGCTAAGAAAGCCTAGAATTGATGACACCCCAGTATCAACAAATACAGCTAGGGTCCAGATGTTGCTTTCTAGTACTAACTTCCAAAACAAAACAAAAATAAAAACATACCAGAGTTCCTCAGAGAAATGCTTATTCTAGGGCTGTGGTGTAAAATGTACAAAATGAATCTGGAGCATCATATAGTGCCAGAAAATCAAGTTCCTAATAATAATAATAAAGATAATAGTAAGATATATCGAAAGGACACAGGAGCCAACTCCAAGAGCTCACAATGATCATCTTTGGAAAATACAATCTTCGATAGAAAGATAGGTTACTGGAAATAAAATGAGTTAGTTAATGCTTTAGAAGTATGTGGATATAAGCATTAAAGTTCAATTGTGGTATTTTTGTTTTTGAGAATATATCAAGGAGTCTTTGAAAGTTTCTAAAAGGGAGGTGTCATTTCAAGTGCAATTACCTTGGCCAGGTACACTGGTTGACAGAACCCAACCCTCTTTGTCCTAGGGATGGACTTGAAGAAAAATATATTGAGTTGCAAGAAAACCGAAATGAGACTGCGGAACTATACAAACCTTTTATTCTTTCACCTGTATAAGTAAAAGGAGATAATGCTGAATATATATTAAGCAGAGTTAAAGTTGACAAAGAATATGTTCTTTTGGTTGCCTTGTAATAGAGCTTCCATTATATTATATTAATATAATATTATAATTTTAAAGGCCACCTATAACTGAATGCCTAGAAATTAGAGGCAGAGAAAGATGTGATCTAGTTAGCTTTACCTTTGGAATATGTCCAAGAGGGTGTTCGGGAAGAATTTGACTCATGGATAAAGGATGAGAAAAATAATTTGAGTTTAATTTGGGCATATGTTCACTAGCATGTCTGAGAAATTATAGATGCACCGTTTGTGACACCGTTTATTCTTAAACATGCCAAAAATTGAATAGTTTCACACGGACGTTATCTTCCATGCATTAACCATCTATATCCCTGCCTAGAGATGAGAAGCACTTAGAAATATTAGTGTTTCTACTTCTCAAGATAATAGTGATTGTAGCAATTTTAACATATGTAGCAAACTATTACTTATTTAACTTGTGCCTACCCTTAACATTGTCTTGAGTGACAAGCAGAGAGAGAATTGTTAACAAGTCAGGGATGTCTTCTGTTGTAATAGGGATATAGATGAAATTAGATTTACATAATATGCAAAAATAGTATATGTTACCAACCTAAAATCCTAGAGGTCGAAAGACTTCTACTTCTAGTATTAGTTGTCTTTGTGACTTATTGCTTTCATCATCCATCCGACTCTATTTACCTCTCTGTTTTGCTGAACTACTGTAGTATCAGTTTTTGCACAAGTTAGCTTTCCTTATGATTCCAAGATGGCTGCCACTGAATTAAGACAAACTACTTTTTAATTGACAAGCAGCACAAGAAAGAAAGAAGCATCTCATTCAAGCATGCAATAAGATTATCCCTTCTGGTGAAACAAGCAATCCGTTTTGAATATAAGGAGACATATTCTCCTAGGCATTGGTATAGACTGAAAATAAAAACAAGGATTTAAAAATTTTGAAGTATGAAATCAATAGGCTATATGTAATATGTAAATATAAAATGTTGTATGTTGCAGAGGATATACAGATTTTAAAATGAATGTTGATTATTTATATTCTAGGTTATTAAAACCAATATCTTAAATTTCTCAAAGTAGATACTGTACAGTTTACACTTACCATTCTGAACACCATACACTAAAGACAAATTTTAAAATATTTAACCAGAAAACCCTTATACATTTGAAACTTAAAGGAAATCCTAAACTCTCAAGAAAAACAGAAATCAAGAAGAAACTATATTCTCTTTGGTAGATAATGACAAAGAAACCATTGAAGATTAAAAATTTTATGCCATATTGCAAAAGGTGTATCACATTGATTTATTGTCTTGTTGCTTTTTACTGTTAAGCAACAAAAAGAAAATAAGAATTGAATTTTAGAAATTAGCGAAAGCACTATGAAATAGAATATATTAGTTAATGTAAAATGATAAATTCTTAAAATAGAAAACAGAAAGCAATAAAAATAATACACTAATTCCAAATAAAGGATAAAAGTAGAAACTCCACGTACATAATTCAACATTACAAATATAACTAGTGGTCCAGAAAACAACAAAAATTTGTGAGGATATTATATACAAGTTATACCTAATAAGTGTTTCAAAAATTCTTGAAACTAATGATTTTCTAGAAAAATATATATTATAAAACATAATTCAAGGTGGTGCAGAAAACTAGAACAGATCCATAATTACGTACAAAATTGTGAAAAAATGTTCACAAAAATATATTCTCCACAACGTCATTAGTAACCCTTACATTGCTAAATTTGTTGGTGACAGCTTCTAGAACAGTATTGTTTAACAGAAATATAATGCAAACTATGTATATAAACAAAACTTTCATTATAGCTGTTAAAAAAGTGAAATTAATTTGAATGTTTTATTTAAATAACTGTATCCCAAATTTTATCATTTTGACATTTAATCTATACAAAATTATTACATTCTTTTTTCAGTTAAATTATTGATATCACTACTTGATACAGCACATCTCAGTTTGAACTAGCCATATTTAAGTGCTAGCCTCAACTGCTAGCGGCCAGTGGTTTAATATTTAAACGGCATTGCTTTTACTTCAAGGGAATGTGGTCAGACACTGTAGAAGTCAAGATGTTTCACTCTTCATTAAGCAGCCTTGGTAAGCATGGTTTTTACTTGGCTTTTAGTCATAAATATGTTCATAGCATGAAACACACACACACACACTCCTACAAATGTGGAGACCAGAGAATTTTGTTTTTTTTTTTGAAAGTTGGATGTTTTTATATAATTTGATGATTTTTAAGAAAACTTAACAATCAAGGTGATGTATTTAAGTTTATTTTCATTACGAGAGAGAGACAGAGAGAGAGCAGAGTCCTGTTTTCCAATGTTCATTTTGGTTCTAAGAGTGATGCAACTCTAGGGAAACGTACTTTTTAAGGTTTAGTTCAGAAATTTAAAAAAGCATGCCATGTACAATTTGGGCAAGACCAGATTTCTAAGATTCTATTGTTTTTGTGCCAGTTGGGTAACATAGAAGTTAATGGTAAAAGTAATTTTATTTAATAACAAAATAATGGTATTGAGTTCTACCTAAAGGCCAAAAGCTCTGCTCTTTCTTTGTTAAAAAAGAAAGTGAAAAAATTTTTAAAAAGTGTGAAAGACATACATTAAACTGAAAATGTCTTCTTGAATAATCAGAAAAAATGAAAGAGAAAGAAAAAGGAGGTATAATGCTCATATTTATTTTTTAATGTCTATCTCTTTGTACCACCTATAATTATTAATAACTCCTTAAAATTTTTTCCCTGTAAATTAATGTTCTTACAATAATAGTTGATTTGTGAACCTGTCTGCTTTTTCTTGCTTTGTATCTTTACTCTTTTTTTTAAATGTAAGTCTTTCAGCTTATATTTAAATTTAAATTTGGGTCTTTCAGCTTTGACCATCAATTTTACTTTTGATATGTTTCCCTTTCTGTAATATCGTTACTTTTGCCCTCCTCTGTCTCTTCTTTTTAACATATCCTTTTCGTCTCTTTACCCTTCTCTCCTTCTGTGCTTCTGTATTTTTCCCTCCCTCCCTCTCTTTTTCTTTCTCTTATTATTATTATTCTGTAATTTACTCCAAGAATTACAGATTGTCAAGAACGCTAGAGCAAAATCTAACAACTGCAGTGCATACAACTTGGTATGGAACAAATAGGTAACAAACGTGCCCGTGTGATGCCAGGGGTGGTCAGTGGTCGGAGTCTGGGGTAGCTGAAATTACTCTTAGCCATTTGCCTCAGTGTGCTGAGTAAAATTATTATTTTTAAATCATGTTATAACATGAAATGTTTCATAAACATTTCCTAAGACTATCCCAGTTAAATTAAAATTAATTGTTTCAAAAAATCAGAATAAACCAGCTTCGCCTTGTGTGCTTTCTGAAGGTTAGACTATAATTTTTCAGTAAATAGATGTGGAAGACAAATGGTAATACTAGCTAGGGACAAATGCACACATAAGTAATTTCCCATTTTCAAACTCTATGGACTACTCTCTACAATTTGGCAATTTAGATGATTTCCTCAATCTTTTAACATTGAAAACTCACCTTTAAGATTTGACAACCTTGTAGTTGTCAAAGTGCAACTGAAAATGGAAATGCAAGTAAAACTACCACCGACATGTTAATGATGTCACTGGGGTACTGAAGCTTACCCCGTGGGAAGTGTCATCACACAAGACTACCAAGCATTTGTATTACACGTAGAGAATGAGGACAATTTTAGGGAAATGTTTGATTTTGTTTTTGACTTAGGCTCTTAGAAAGGCCATTTCTTCTTTCAGCTGCATTCTCACTTCGCATTTAAATTTACCCATTAGTTTACCCATTAGTGGCAGTATTGAACATTCTTGCTTTAGCGACATTTCAGATTTAGGTTATATATTTTCAGGGCTTAAAAGAACATTTACGTTTTCTCAGCAGGCATCTTCACTCCCTGGAATATTACATTTGTATGGGATAAATAGTTGAAGGGGACAGCTATTGCACAAGAAGACACAAAAATTGAATTTACACACACACACACATATATACATACATATATACACACACATATATACATATATACATATATATACATATATACATTTATACATATGTACATATATACTTATATATACATATATACATATATACACATATATACACATATATATGTATACACATATATACACATGTGTATATACATTTATACATATATACATATATACACATATATACACATATGTGTGTATATATATACATATATATATAAAATGCTGCTAAGACATATGATGACTTCAAACAGCAATTCTTAAAGTTTATACAGTGGCCCTTTCAAAAGACCAGTGGTTCCTATGAATCACATGCTAACTTCTTAGATTTACTGATCAGGATAAAAATATCCTCTGAAATCTCAAATACTAAGAATGATGCTGGTTTTGGTGAATCATCAATGAGTGACTGACTCCTGTTCGTTAAATATTAAAGTAAATTATTCAGGTCAAAATCTAAAGTGTAGATTTCATTATCCAGAGATCTAGATTAGCCAGATAAATCTTGTGGACTGTCAGTCATATATAAAGGACAATTCATCAGTAGAATTGTTTTTGGTTTGTTTGCTCTTTCAGACTATCACTGCACTGATTTGGAACACAAAATATTTGTCTAGGTTTGAAGACTGGTGATGATATCAACTCTAACTTGGATCAAGCTGGGTTAATTTAATTTACATTCCCATCAGGCACCAAGCATGGCCACAGTTACGCAGCAGTTAAGAATATAAACATAAGTGAGCATTACAGATTCCCAACATCTCCCTCGTTTGTTGGGGAGGTGAACCTAAACTTCAGAGGCCAGAGCAGTCCATGTAGAGGGAACAACTCTCTTAAGTCAGAGGAGCGCTGAGCCACAGGCTCACACTGCAATGAGAGATGCCAGCACTCAAGAGTCCACTGAGGACTGTAGAAGATATAAAGCAGGGGGTCTCAAACTTTAGTGTCAGAATCAACTAGAAGGCTTGTTAAGGCATAGAGTACCATACACTCATACCTAGTTTCTGATTCAGTAGACCTCAGACAGGAACTCAGAATATTATTTTTCACAAGTTCCCAAGTAGTGTTGCTGATATTGCTGGTCCAGGGACTACCTGTTGAAAACCACAGAGAAATTTTTTTTATGTTTTGTTTTTGACTTAGATATTAAGTCTATAACCCGAATGTGGCTTACCAGAAACTGTTTGGTATTAAAGTATAACTAATATGCACATTATGAAAAATGACATTAGGTTCAAATTGCTCCCACCAGAATTAAGCACTTATGTAGATAATTCAGACACAAGCCTTCTCCTCTCTCAATTATACAAGCAGAGTCAAGTGGTTTATTAAGCAGGATTTAGAAATGCTATTGGCCATGACAGTTTTTTTTGTAATATAAATAGCAGACTCTTACAGTTTTTATTTATGAATATTGATTTGCATCAGAAACTTGAGGTCAACCAACTTGTCATTGAATCCATTATCACAGTGAATATAGATGAATGTACTTAAAAGAGGCAGCAGTAATTTCAACATTGAAAAGTTTGCAGTTTAATGTTTTTTTGTTAACCAAAACAGGGCCAGGTCTCATAGTCTGCATTTATTATGGTGGTGATGAAGCCCTAATCCAATAAGGGAAGTGAGGTAATTTTTTAGCCCTAATGTTAAAAAGAATTAGTAAAGATTTTCTTGTGAAAGCAATTGGTCTAAATGATAATTCTATGTAAGGAAATTTGGCTGTGAGAAAACCATAATTAAGGTTGAGCTTTTTCTGAAGACGATTAAAACCTAATTTAAAATATAAATTTAATTTAAACCTATTTTTGAAAATTTTAAAAGATGTCTTGAAAGTATATTTTAGTGAGCAAGAATTTAAAAGGCCCCAACACGTTTCTACAAGATCTAAATTATGCAGATTCAGATAGCATGTAAGAGTTCTCAGAAGTGTTTCTTAAATTCATTTATAATTAAAATGTTAAATAATTGTGCATAATATGCCCTTCTTTGAGTTATTCTTCGTATAAATTAGGAACTCAGCAATTCCTTGAGATTTCCAATTAAAATATCAACAGTAGTCGAGATTATAGAGGTATTCCAAAGAATTTGCTAAGAAACAGCCAAACCCTTAGTTATCAAAATTAATTATTTCAAATGGCAAACATTTTAAAAATATTGAGAAATTGATGGTTTAAAACAGATTCCTAATTTGATCTGTTTCTTGAAAAAAATTAAAAAGTCTTCAAATAATTTTGAACTCTTTGGTTTTTTTTTTTCCTATGGATACAGAATTGGGCTCTGTCATCCAAGCTGAAGTGCAGTGGCGCAATCTTGGCTCACTGCATCCTCTGCCTTCCCAGCTCACTTAAGCCGTCCTCCCACCTCAGCCTCCCAAGTAGCAGGGACTACAGGCATGCATCACCACACCCACCAAATTTTTGTATTTTTTGTAGAGATGGGGCTTCACCATGTTACCCAGGCTGGTCTTGAGCTCCTGGGCTCAAGCAATCTACCTGCCTCTGCCTCCCAAAGTGCTGGGATTACAGGCATGGGCCACTGTGCCCAGCCAATTTTGAACTCTTATGTAAATTTCAAGGCCTGTTCCTCAAATTTACCCCCTGAAACCCAGTGAAATTCCATAGACTGAACATATGTGTTTTCCTAAAATGTAAAAGAAAAACTACAGAAATAATCCCACTTACCTTGGCTGTGATGACCAGGAAATACGTTAAAAATGAATTCTGATTTGACTAAGACAATTCCTGTAATGGAAACTATAAGTAAAACTCTGTCCAAAATTGGTGGGTTCTTGGTCTCACTGACTTCAAGAATGAAGCTGCGGACACTTGTGATGAGTGTTACAGTTCTTAAAGAGGGTGTGTCCGGAGTTTGTTCCTTCTGATGTTTAGATGTGTTCAGAGTTTTTTCCTTCTGGTGGGTTTGTGATCTCGCTGGCTTCAGGACTGAAGCTGCAGACCTTCGTGGTGAGTGTTACAGCTCTTAAGGCAGCATGTCTGGAGTTGTTCATTCCTCCCGGTGGTTTGTGGTCTCACTGGCCTCAGGACTGAAGCTGCAGACCTTCGCGGTGAGTGTTACAGCTCATAAAAGCAGTGCAGACCCAAAGAGTGAGCAGCAGCAAGATTTATTGCAAAGAGCGAAAGAACAAACCCTGCACAGTGTGGAGGAGGACCCAACGTGGTTGCGCCCCTAGCTCGGGCAGCCTGCTTTTATTCCCTTATCTGACCCCACCCACATGCTGCTGATTGGCCCACTTTACAGGGAGCTGATTGGCCCATTTTACAGAGTGCTGATTGGTCCATTTTGACAGGGTGCTGATTGGTGCGTTTACAAACCTTGAGCTAGACCCAGAGTGCTGATTGGTGTATTTACAATCCTCTAGCTAGATGTTAAAGTTCTCCAAGTCCCCACTAGATTAGCTAGACACAGAGCACTGATTGGTGTGTTTACAAACCTTGAGCTAGATACTGAGCACTGATTGGTGAGTTTACAAACCTTGAGCTAGACACAGAGTGCTGATCGGTGCATTTACAAACCTTGAGCTAGACACAGAGTGCTGATTGATGCATTTACAATCCTTTAGCTAGATGTAAAAGTTCTCCAAGTCCCCACCAGATTAGCTGGATACAGAGTGCTGATTGGTGCATCCACAAACCCCGAGCTAGACACAGAGTGCTGATTGGTGCATATACAATCCTCCGGTAAGACATAAAAGTTCTCCAAGTTCTCACCAGACTCAGTAGCCCAGCTGGTTTCGCCTAGTGGATCCCACGCCAGGGCTGCGGGCAGAGCTGCCCACCAGTCCTGTGCCACGTGCCTGCCCTCCTCAGCCCTTGGGCGGTTGATGGGAGCAGGTGCTGTGGAGCAGGGGGCAGCGCCCATTGGGGAGGCTTGGGCCATGTGGGAGCCCACTGCCGGGGGGCTTGGGCATGGCGGGCTGCAAAACAATCAGTAGTTTCCTATTTTTTCCCAGTTTGGTGAAATGAGAGCTATTTGGTATACGGAACAAAGATGATTTATTTAATGTTCTGTCTGTTTATGAAATAAATATTTATTGGATGTGTTCTATATATCTACTACTGTCTAAAGCTGGGGATAAAGTATTCAGATAGTCATGATCCCTGCCTTCATGGAACATATACTGTAGGGGGCACTACAGCCAATAAACAAATACAAAACAAATAAACTAATAATGACAAATTATAATAAATGCTATGATGGAAATAATGCAGTGGTTGCCATAGATAAAAATGAGGGGAGGTAGTAATTTAGAGAAATGGTTTAAAAAATGTTGCCTTGGAAAGGTTACATTTAATGCAAAGAAAAGGGGAAACACACAGGCAGAGGAAGAAGAAAGAATAGCTCATTAGTCTATGCTGAACCTAGTTAATGTGGGGTCGTTAACCTAAGGTTTCTCCCTGAAGCTCTGAATTAACTCAGGGTTAGCCCATGGATTTCTCTGCTTTGCCGAATGTTTCATGTACAGCTAGCAGGATTAGGGGCCCAAGCTTTTACTAATACGTACATTTTCCACCTAAGACACCTTAGGTTTGAACAGTTTATGTAAAATATATGCTGATGGAACATGAGTCCTATTGTCTGCTCACTACCACGCACCCCACCCCCCGCCATATCCCAAGAGAATGAAATCATAGGCATGCAGCAGATACTAGACCTTTCTGAGGTTCCACTTCTAGTTCTTTAATACAAACATAGCTCCCATTAATTATCTCGTTTCTTATCCTTTTCTACTAGAAGGCATTCTTTCTTTTTTCAGGGGAAGACAGATTGTATTTATTTTTATAAATTGTTTTTAAAAAGTTTGGCTGGGCACTGTGGCTCACATCTGCAATCCCAACACTTAGGCAGGCTGAGGTGGTTAGATCACTTGAGGCAGGCCAGGAGTTTGAGACCAGCATGGGCAACGTTGTGAGACCCCATCTCTGCTAAAAGTAAAAAAATTAGCTGGCTGTGGTCCCAGCTACTCCAGAGGCTGAGGTAGGAAAATCACTTAAACTCGGGAGGTTGAGGCTGCAATGAGCCATAATTGTGCCACTGCACTCCAGCCTGTGTGACAGAGCAAAACCTTGTCTTAAAAAAATTGTAACATTGTTACATAAACATTGCCAAAAAAAAAAGCATAAGAAAGGGTATAATTGTTAAAATCCCCCTTTCCACTCATTAGAGATACTTATTATTAATAATTTTGTATTCTTCTTTAAGATATATTTTAAATGATCCAATAGTCCATAGATGGTTTTTTTGGATAAACATAGAAATTAAGTCTTCTCAAGTCATTATACAAAAAAGATAGTTGCACACGCATGTTTATAGCAGCACAGTTCGCAATTGCAAAATTGTGGAACCAACCCCAATGCCCATCAGTCAATGAGTGGATAAAGAAACTCTGGTATACATATATGATGAATACTACTTAGCCATTAGAAGGAATTAATTAATGGCATTTACAGCACCCTGAATGAGACTGGAGACTTATTCTAAGTGAAGTAACTCAGGAATGGAAAACCAAATATTGTATGTTCTCATTGATATGTGGGAGCTAAGCTATAAGGCATAAGAAGGACATAATGGACTTTGGGACTTGGGGGGAAGGGTGGAAGGGGGGGACGGATAAAAGCTACAAAGGGGTGCAGTGTATACTGCTCAGGTGATGGGTGCACCAAAATCTCACAAGTCACCACTAAAGAACTAACTCATGTAACCAAATACCACCTGTACCCCAATAACTTATGGAAAAATTAAAATTAAAGAATTAGAAAAAAAGAAATGGAGTCTTTCACCTTAAAGCTTGAAACTTACATTTTTTTAACCTGAGTTCCTTCCTCAGGAAAGGGCCCCCGGGCCTCTCAAAAAGTATCAAAGAACTGAAACTCACCAGATCACTGCAGCCAGACAATGAGAGCCAGGCTCCTCATTTTGCCTCCTTACCCCTACCGACTTCATGTTTTCCTACACAATATTACATTTCTTCCCTGCTATATAAACTCTTAATTTTAGTTGATTAGGGAGATGGATTTGAGACCAATCTCCCATGTCCTTGGCTGCAGGACCTGATTAAATCCTTCTTCCCTGGCAGTACTCGTCTAGCTTTACTGTATGGTGAGCAGCAGGACCTAGTCTAAACCCCTGGTGTTTTGGTAACAGATTTTGCTTCCCTCACTGGGAACGCATTGCTAGTGGATCTGCTGCTATGGGCCAGGAGTCTCAGAAGCCCTCTTAAGCAGTTGACCGCTCAATTTTGGATAGAAGTGTGTTTCCCTCTCTCTGGCCCTGCCACTACCGGCCCCAACCATGTTCCTGATTGCCTCAGAAGAACAGCCTTTGAAATTTGACATCTGCCCAGATAGGTAAGTGTCCTTTCTGGGCCCAGAGAGCAGGATCTGCTCCTCTCAATTTGGAAAACTTGTAAAGGATTTCCATTTGCAGGTTGAAAAAGCCCAACTGACTGAGAGCAGGAAGCGCGTGATTGAGTTTGGACACTCTTAGGGCTTGTTTGCTGCTGCAGCGGTTGGATTGTGTTTTGGTTATTGTGTGTGTGTCATGGGAAATTAGAATTAGAAAGCTTATTGTAATACTGTTTGGAATCTGGAGTTTGCTGTTGCATGGGAAAGCGTGATGGAGTTTCATGTGTCCAGGCTTTTGTGCTGCTGTTCTAAGCAGGGTCAGGCCTGGTTAGTATGTGATGTTCTTCTGTGGTGCTATTTGGCCCCAGTGTTCTTTGGAGTCTGGGGAGGTTTGGCCTTTTAAAATCAAACTGCCATGAAAACTGCTTTGCCCAACATTTTGGATGACAGCCTTCAGTGGATTACCTACTAGGGCAAACAAAGTGTAGTCATGTAAACGGGTGAGTTTACACAGATGTCTCATGGCTGGAGTTCTGAGGTAAAAGCTATTGGATCTGTGTTTATGTGTATGTGTGAATGTCTGCATGTGTTTATGTATATATATTTATTATATTATATGTTGTGTCTACTAAACTGGCTTATAAATAAAAGACCATTAATAAATTAAGAAAGTCTAAAGTATTTTTCAAGTTCATGTAACTTAAGTAAACCTTTAATGGACAAGATGGCTTTAAAATTATTGATAAAGGAAAAATAGAAATGTCTTCGGAATTGTCAGTGTACATTTTTATCTGGGTTTTATATTTGTCTCTGCTAGATATTTTGAGGTGTCAGGGCTTGCTATAGAAGGTTAAAAGACTATAAACCCAGCTAAAATAAAATGATATTGGTTTGCGTGCCTTCTTTGACAAGTGAGACTAATTTAATGTGAGCTGAATCTTCTGCGTTGTTGGCAAAAATATTTAACTTCAAGGTTCTTACTTAGGTGAGCACTTATTGTTCACTGGCTGTAAATTTTTCTGAAATAATCTAGATAAACTTAAAAATAAAAGAATTGAGTACATGTAAATGGGATAAATGTTGTCGGTGAAAATTTTGTGTAATTTAAAATCTTAAAATTATTTTTGATGCTCATTGGATGTCTGGGCCATTTCCAACTATGAAAAAGTTAAGATATGGAGAAACATCTTTCTAAAAATTGTGGAATAAGTCTCATCTATAAAATGCCAGTATCTGAGAGGCAGCTCAGGAGTTTATGCTTCCTAGATTTTCACTAAAATTTAAGGTTACTGAAGATAAGGCTTATAGTTAACACATAACTCTGCATATAAAATGTGCCAAAGAAGATATATTCTTAGTGAGGAAAAGAATAATTTTGTCTGTTTCAGAAGTTATCTAAAGGTTAATTCAAATTACAGACTTGAAAAGGTTATTTATGAAACAAGGTAGAAAGAAACCACTAAGTAGGAGAGAGAGATATGAAGAAAGTTATGGATATAAAGATGAATTTTTTGGTAAGAATAGTTCTAAAAAAATGAGAATACTTTTGAGTGAAACAGGATCTTGTATGGTAAATATTTACCCTAAAGTAAAATAGCTTATTATTTAAAAAAAAGAGGAGAAAAAATTTAGGACAAAACAGAAAGTCCAAACAATTCATAGATGGTCTGTGTAAGTCACGTGTAGTTTTTCCTGTTTTTCTCTGCCGATCTTCATTCACATACAGTGAAAATAGAAACTTGAAAAATTTAGATAGTAAAATATTCTTTAAAACCTAATGAAAAATTGGAGAATTTTGCTAATTAACATTGCTCATAGTTAAGTCTCTTAATCTTGATGAAAGTAAAATAAGAAATATTGTAAAAAAACTAAATTGGCAGTTTAGCAGTTCTTTTTTAATATAGCTAAGCATGAAGCCAGGTTTAGCATGGAGCTAAATTTCATATAAATGCTTGTATTGCTTCACACTGTATTTGCTATTCTGCATAGTTAATACTAGCACTAAAGAACTTATTGGTCACGTGCCTAAAAATAATTTTTAATTGCACAAAATATATAATGGTATTGTTGGACTTAAAGACATTAATTTGCATACCAGGAAGAAAATATCCATCATGTGCTTTTTTTTTAAGGCTCTGGATAACACTGTACACCTCTGATCCAGAGAGCTATAAGAGCTTGAAGGTTCCTGACAAAAATAAATCAATGAATAAAATACTTATTTTTATAAGTTCTGAAGAGAAATAATGTATTATTTATTTTGTTACTTGGAAAAGTAGACGCGAGTAGAAATGCTGAAATGGTGTATATATCCAAAGTAATTCAATTAATAATTTGAGTTCATTTCAGATCTTTTCCTATAATGAGAAAAAAACTGTGATATGGGCACAGAGTTTTAATATTTAGGAAAGACTGCCTTTGTCCTTAAGGAAATTACATTGACTGGGATTTCTCTCATACTACTTCAGTTGTGTTTACCATTATTAGCATTAAGTGACATTCATCTGGTTTAAGTATTAATAATAATCACTTTTAAAAATGAAAAAAGTGAGACTCTCTAATGATTTTGTATCCCAATCATTTGTCACTGATGGGCCTTCATGTGTGTACTTGGAAATGAATTCTGTACAAATGCTGCACTGGATTGAAGATTTTAGTGGTGAAAATTACCTAATCAGTTTTCAGTACTGTATCTGGACACCAGTCTCAGAAATATGTGATAACACTCTTAAATAGCTGAAAAGAAATTACTGGGAGCTTGTTCTTACTTTGTCCTTGTTTTGTAGTAGAGAATTTAAGTGAAAGAAGATTATTTATTTTCATACTGAGTTTCCATAACTGAAATTTGCATTTATCGTTTTTTTTTTTAATGATGGAGAGAAAAGTTAGTTGTCTTACTTTGATAAGTTTGGCATAGGACTTATCACATTTGTGATGCATTTGGTCACAGTTCTATCACTAGAATGCTAGCAATTAGACATATGCAATCAGTAAACTAACTACTTTAATACAGTGGATTGAAGTGTTACAGGCAGTAACTACTAGATACAAAAATCACAGTGTTTTAATATGTGAAATGTTAGAGAGAATGATAGGAGTTTCTGTAGTATAAATATCTTATTAACTAATCCTTGCGCTGTTAAGTTACAGAGCTTTGACTCCTGGTTCTGAAAAAGGCACTGACCCCTGCTAAATTTTGAACCTTGAGCCCCTACACAAAGCCTTGTCTTAAGACCTGGGAGAAGGTGACAAACAAAATGAACTGTTTTGTGAGAGACAAGGTTGAAAATTAAAACGCTTCAGCCTCCTCTAGGGCCAGGGACTATTGTGTAAGAGGTGCGTGTGTGAAATTGTAAGGATTGATTTCCAGAGACAAGATTAGTTGAGTGTTCCTATAAATTAAACATTAATATCAAAAGCACTCTAATGAAAGGCCAGCATCTGGGTCCATGTGTTCGAATCAGAAAGTTTTCTTGTAGTATTCATCTGCTTTTTAATGGAAAATTGCAAAAGGATATAAAAGGTTTATGGAAGTCTTAACTTATGGTCCAACTGATTAAAATTAGATAGATTTGTTTATAAGGTTTTATTAAAGTTAGCTTTAATATTAATAATATATCATACAAAGATAGAATGCAATTTGGTTTTCTGTTTGAACAAAATTTTCATGCAAGAGAGAATAAGAGATTTTTATTTACCTTTGTGGAAAACTACAGAAGAAAACAAAAAGGGGGTGGGAGAGACAGATTTAGTTGACCTCACGCTCTCTTTATTAGGTCTTATTGTTTGGGAAACTGTGTCTCCTCTCTATCAATAAGTAAATGTTTTTGTTTCATCATTTTGGCTAAATGAATGCTATTTTATAGTAATTTGTGATTCTGTTGTGTGATACCATGTGTCTTAATCCTTTCATATTTGACAGACTTTCCAACGGAGAAATTTCAAGTTCTAAATTCAGTCTTTTGACCTCAAACTAACTTTTTTTGGATATTGGGTCTCCTAAAGTTCAAGAGTAACATATTAGGCCTATTCGATATGTTAGAATTAAATAGAAAGCATTACCAAATGTGAGGGGGTATTTAACTTTATTTGGGTTATATTTATATAGATATGCTGTTAATATGTGTTCTAGGATTGTATGAGATTTCTGAAATTCTGATATATCTTAATATATGTTGTCAGTAATGATTATTATTATATTAAATTGTTGTATGTCAACAGACATAGCCAAATTTCCTTGTCAACTGTGTCTTTAATTATGGCTGTCCTAATACTTTTGTCATCTACAATTGTTGTTTTGCATTGATTCTTCTCAAAAAGTGATTTACAATCAGCTACAGTCCAGGGCTTGCTTCTTAGGAGGAGTTCATGAAAAGGACTCTTGAATGAAGGTTTCTGGTAAATTTGGAGATTGCACCACTGGATTAGAGAGAAAACTACCAGGCTTCTAATTAAATAGCTGATGTGTTTGTAAAGATTGCTAACCCAATATAAAGCAGAGCAGGAGTTGATTGCATGGACCAGACTAATGAAGGAATGAAATAATTTTTTATGACTTTTTTGGTTTGAACCATTACTGATTCTTTTTGTTTTTTAGGGTCTGGATAATTTTTTTCTTTAGACTTATTTGTAACCTTTAAGTACACTTGAAGTGTATTGAGTAGACTATACTTTTGTAAACAGAATTTGAAGCTTATTTCTCTCTCTCTCTCTCTGCCTAATTTCTCCACAATTTTAAAACTACTTGTGAATTCATGGCAATGTGTTTATTTGCATATGGCTAATAAGTACCTGTTTCGTTTATAATGGGAACTCTTTGGAAGAATTAGTTATTTCTTCAAAGCTTTGACTGAAATGGCCTTGTGAGAGGTTCCAGCAAGGCCTAGTTAGGAGAGCCCAGGTGGTGTTTGGGTAATCAGGCCAACTATATGGGACTGAAGCTTATTTTGCAGGTAGGTTGGTCCTACTGTGATTTGTCTTTGATGGAAGTGGGGAACAGAAAGATTGTGTTTTCACAGAAAACTACGGTATTAGATTAGCCTTTGATTCTGAGGGACCATGTCCCACTTTTGGTATGGAGCTGTCCACAAAGCCCCTCCTCAGCATGAAGCGTCCAGAATGATTGACAACCAGATTCTCCATGATTGAGGAATTGAAAAAGAGAAAGGGAAGGCTGAAACAGACCCAGTAGTCCCATAGATACTTCTTTTGGATGAACATAAAAATTGACCCTTTTGATCTTAAAGCTTGAAATTTACAATGGTTTTATCTGAGTTCCTTCCTCAGGAAAGGACTCCCAGCCCTCTTAAAAAGTATCAAAGAACTGAAACTCACCAGATCACTGCATCCAGACACTGAGATGCTAGACCCCTCATTTTGTTTCCTTACCCTTCCCTGGTTCCTGTTTTCTAACACATGGTTACATTTTTTTTTTTCTGCTATATAACCCCCTCCCTAATTTTAGTCAGTTAATAAGATGAGTTTGAGACTCGCATCTCCTAGGCTGCAGCACTCGATTAAAGCCTTCTTCCCTGGCAATACTTGTTGTCTCAGTGATTGGCTTTCTGTGTGGTGAGCAGCAGGACCTAGACTGAACCCCTGCTGTTTCAGTTACAATATTATGTTAGTGTGTTCACATATACACTGAGGATATATATTCAACCATATGTCTATGTTTTATCAAGTGATGCTATAGTTATTAACAATCCCCTCAAAATCTCAGTGACTTAAAACAAGAGTTCGACTTTATTTTTATACTACATCTCATAGATTGGTTGTCAGGAGAGACCTATTCTTAGTATTCACTCAGAATCCATGCTAGTGTAGAAGCTATATCTGGGAACTTGGCAGTCACATGCCAGAACTCTTAATGTCTCAAAATGGCAAGTAAATGTTTTGGCCTAAAAGCAACCCATGTAACTCACTCACAACTCATTGTACAGAACTCGTCATCTGTTTCCACCCAACTACAGGAGGCCAAGGAACTATAATCCTGCTATAAGTTTAGAAGATAGGAATAAATGTTCATAGAGAATAGATCTAGTCTGACCACAAGTTTCCTTCATTTACTTTTATCATTCAAGTATATGCATGAACATTCATCCTCACTTCTTAAATATGTTTATTTACATTATTTTATTTTCTTGAGAACCTATTAAATCACAATTAGATAAATACAAACTTAATGGTAACAACTTTTACTGTTCTTCTTACACTTATCAAGAAAGATATGCCTGAAAAATTTGTGTAATTCTGAATGTTTGGAGACTGACTCAAATGAAACAAAAATCCATTTTGTTGTTATACAGAAGGGAGCCAATCCAAAATAAAGGACAGAGAGTTCATTTGAATGAAAATTGACACTGGATATAGATTTAGGAATATATTGATATCATTTGTGGTTCTAGGTTCTGGGGATACAGAGACAAATAAATAATATGTCTTCTCATCTTTCCTAGTTTTCACAGTGATATTTAACCTCTGAAATACTTAGTTATATTAGGTTTCTCTGCAGCCAAAATTTCCAGTAACCCAGTAGCATATAATAATTGCTGATGATAATAAAAGCTGTAGGAAGGCTTCAATTCTGATGCGATCTCCTAGGCTCTGTGTGTCTTCTAATTTCAGAACCCAAGTTGAAGAAATAGCCAGCAACTTTCTGGAACATGCAGTTCTTAGAATGGATGTGTCAGAGCCAGAGTATCAGCACCAAGTCGCAGAACTACCTTTCAAGCTTCTGCCCAAATGCAGCAAAAATCACAGCTGCTCACATTCCATTGGCTATAGAGCGAGTTACATGATCAACCCAAAATCAGTGGAATGGGGCAGGGAATTGTACTCTACCTATAAGGAATTTGGAAAGAGTGCAGAGGAAGCGACTAATTATAAACAAACAATAAAATCAGCCACACTAGTAAATGTTGGCCCCACAGCCCCTGCTTTTTGCTGTATTTGGTGTCATCATTTCAGCACTCTCATACACACATGAAACCATTTAAGAATTCATTTCCACAGTGCTTATCATTGCTTTTTGTAATAGAGATTAGCACTATGTCAAGAATTGAGGACAATGAGAGACCAATTTTAGTTGACGCTTACCCACCATGTATTCATTCACATATTTATTCAATCACCTAGTTATTCACTGATTCAATATATTTGTTGAATACCTACTGTGTGCCAGACACTGATCTAGGTACTACAAATTCAGAAGTGAATAAACCAGACATGCTTATGCAGAGTATATGCTTGCTGGAAAGGAGATGAAATTTAAAACAATGAACAATTAAAAATATGCCAGACAATAATACATATCATATATATGAATAAAAATGAATAAAGGTTTTGAGAGAGTATGGTTACAGCTATTTTAGATTGGGAGACCAAGGACTCTTGAATGGAGTGACAATTGAATGTAAAGAGAGAGTAAGACATGTGACTATCTGGGAGGAGACTGATGTAGGCAGAGGGAAGACCAAGTGCAAAAGGCTGGAGGTGTGATCATGCTTTCATTATGTGTACAAAAAACTGCAAGATATGTCTAGAATAGTGTAAGAGGAGAGAAGGTAGAATCGAGGTCAGGGAGTAGTGGAATGGAAGGTCATAACGGAGCTTTCAACAATAGTGAGAAGGTGGAGTTTTATTTTGAATAGCAAGGAAAATCATTAGAAGATTAGAGCAGAGCATGTTACCATGCAAATTCAGGTGTTACCAGCAATTTTCTGTCACTTTAAAACATTTTTATATATTTATTTATTTTTTTAATTGACACATAATTTGATACATTGACACATTTAATTTGATACATATATACATTATATGATGATCAATTCAGGGTATTTAGCATTTTCATCACCAAATGTCTCTCTTCTAGCTATTCTGAATATATAAGAAATTCAGACGACTCAAGAGCAATACAAAACAAAACATATAATCTGATTTAAAAAATGAGTAAAACACCCAAATAGACATCTCTCAAAAGAAGACATACAAATGGTCAACAAGTATATGAAAAAGTGTTCAACATCACTAATCATCAGGGAACTACAAGTGAAAATCATGATATATCATCTCATGCCATATAGAATGGCATTAGCAAAAACACAAAAGGTAACAAATGCTGGTGAGTATGTGAAGAAAGGAGAACTCATGCACTGTTGGGAGGAATGCAAATTAGTACAGAACATTTTTTAGCTTGAAATGATGTGTTTCATTTCCAAGAACTTGTTTTATGCTTTTCTTAAATGTCTTGATATACTCTTGTGTGATTATTCTAAGTGTGGTGGTGGTGTTATCATTCTTCTCCAGAGCTCCAGTATCCTTAAGGGTATTGGGGCTTGTTTTGCTTGTCCATTTCTTCTTTTGTGTTGATAGGATCCCATGGAGCTTGTGGTAATTTTACTTTGTGTAAATTTAAGTGATGACAACCTGTAAGTGGTGTATGTCACTGTACTCTACCTGGAGGCTGATGCTATAAGAGTTGTCAAGTTGTCAGTCATCTCTGGATGCCCAGAAGGAAGCTTTCCTTCTCCCTTTGTTCCTTGTAGACTTTCAGTTGAATGAACAGGGTGGTTTCAAGTCACTTCTTCAGCAATTACTGAGTGCTTGGCCTCTAAGGACAGACCTGCTCTTGAGATCTAATTTCTGTCTCAGTCCTCTCTGATGCTGTTCTCTAAACTCATTTCTGATCCAGAGGGACTGTCTCCATCAGAAGGAATGCAGAGTTGGGACTCACTTGTAACCTGCCTGCCTGCTCTTCCCAGTAGCTGCTTACTCAGCAAAGGTGGACAGGTGAGAACTGAGAGGCTAATCAAGTTGGGATTCATTGAAGCCACCATCTTCCAAAAATCTCTTGACTACAGAAAAAATATTGGATATCTGTGGGACTTTCCTAAATACTAGATAAAACTAATATTCTCAATCATTGAAGTACAACAAAAATGCATTTCCAAATGCCATTTTCATTTTATATGTTTATTTTGTAACCATGTAGAAGGAATATAATAATTAGGATATAAGATATCTGTTACAAAAGGGCCATTTGCTTCTAGTTTGAATACTACTGAAAACATGCTGTTTAATTCCTTGCTAATAATGTTTCATGCTGAGTTTGCAAATATCCATGCAATGTGCTCCTTCCTAGTAAGTCATTGGTATACCTTCAGAGGGGATTTTTTCTTGTAATAGTGGAGAATTATGCCATATGACTTACTCACAGTGGGAATAAAGGCATGTAAAGCATTTGAAATGCTCAGACACAAGCTGTTAATGAGTGGACCTGCCATAGCTGAAAGTTTAGGAACCACACTCAGTGAACTCAATTACCAAATAGAAACAATTGTGAGAACAATGGAAAGCATGATTCTTCCTGAGTTTTAGAAACACTTAAGTGAAGAAACGGTAGATGAAAACTTGAAGAGAGAAAAATGAGTAGCACAGTCTGTGACAGAAGAAAAAGCATGGACTTTTGATAAATTCAATTTCACTGTAAAAAGTTTGAAAAAAATCAGAAAATTATGAAGAAAGTAACAAAACATATCCGCTGTAAACTGGTTCAGAAAGTATTACTGTCAGCAGTTCAGATGGTTTCTTTCCAGGCTTTTTATACACACACACACACACACACACACACACTCAAATACATATTTGTTCTCTTTGTTCTCTCTCTATATAGAGCATATATATAATATATATATATTTACTCACTTGGTACTTTGTGTCCTTTTTTCTATAATGAGCTTGCCATTTCAAGTCATATCCATATTACTCTTTTATAAATACCAATACTTAATCTGTAGTAAATGATTAAAACAGATGGAGGCAAAATCCTCATTGTTGAGAAATATAGAGCATATCGGTCTTGTACTCAGAATTGTCCCTTGTATGACTGAAGTAGGAAACCTCATCTGCACAGTCACGTGTTTAGAGTCAAATAATAGTGTCTTTGTTTGTTTCTTGTTGATATGATCATTATACAAATGGCTTTTTCTGAGTATCTGAATGGTGAGTCTGTCTATATAAATCACTAATTATATAAGGTTACCGTTTTTGGGTATTCAGAAAAATTTTCTGAAAAGTGCTAAAATTTTCTGAATTTGCTAAAATGTGAAGTTAGCCTATGTAGTTGTTATACTAAAATTTCGATCTATTTTCCTACATTTCAGTGTGTTTTTCTCTTAATCTCTAAGGGAACTTGTTAGAGAAAGTGCAGATTTTATTATAAAAATTGCTCCACATTGACTACGGATATACTTGTCAACATTTTAGTTAATACTCATTCTGTATAACATTTATTTCACAATAAACAGATGTTTTATTACTTACATAAATATGTACAGTTCTAATTCAATTTTACTTAATCTTATTTTTTTGTTGACAAAAATGAATATATTCCAGTGATGAACTGATATAAATGGAAGACTGTGACTTGAAATTTATTTTATTAATGCTGTGGCATTGATATAATGAGGGTTTTTTTTTTGGAAGATCTGGAAGACATGCTTCTAGACAGAGATTTTTAAAAAGTAGTTATCCAGTTTACTTAACTGCTTTGTGCTAAAGCTCAATTTTAGAAAAAATAACTCATGACTCTTAAAAATATAAAATGAATACAGGAAAGATTTTATTTAACTCATGAGTTAATGAGCAAACCAGTAAGATGTTAAACTAGTTCAAAGAAGAATTTGAAGAACTGCAGTGTGTGTATGTTTATGTGTGTGTGTATGTGCAGGATTATATAAATGAATTTGCAAGCAGATTCAAAACTGGTTGATATCATATAGGATGATAAATGTCGTATTTGTTATCTATTCTACAAGGCATAAATCAATTGGATTTCCACCAGACAAAATTCATTTCCATTGTTATGGGTAAGAATAATTTACATTTTTGTCAGATTTCATCAAGTTAGTTTCTGCCACTAGAGATATGTAAAATACAGTACTCAATAGAAAGTTAGATCAAGATGTTCAGCTTATGGAATCGGACAATCCCTGGAGGGTCCACTGGACAATGTGGATCATGATCCTGAAGGATACCCATTAATCTGTCTTGCCCTTTTCTGAGTTTGGGATAATTTTCCCCATTTGTGATTTAACTCTGCTTTGACGGAGTGAATTTTAATAAACCACTTTTCTAGATTTTCTTCTTAAGGTAGAATAACACCAATAAGAAAAGAAAACAGAGAAAAGGACAATTTTTTTAAAGAAAGGCAAGTCTGGATACATATCTCAGGCTAACAGGTCTTATTTATGCTAGGAATTATTGGTTGTTTTATTATTTAAAATTTATTTATTTATTATGTATTTTTGAGACAGGGTCTTGCTCTGTCACCCAGGCTGGAGTTCAGTGGTGCAATCTTGGCTTACTGCAACCTCTGCCTCCTGGGCTCAAGCAATCCTCCCGCCTTAGCCCCCTCAGTAGCTAGGACCACAGGCTTGCACCCAGCTTTTGTGTGTGTGTGTGTGTGTGTGTGTGTGTGTGTGTGTGTGTTTTAGAGACAGGGTTTCACCATTTTGCCCAGGCTGGTCTTGAACCCCTCAGCTTAAGTGATCTGCCTGCCTTGGCCTCCGAAGGTGCTGGGATTATAGGCATGAGCCACCATGCCCTGCTGAATGTTCCCATAATTTTAAGTATCATATGACTCCATACAAAAGCAACACAGTACCTAATAGTCTTTTGGCATTCTCAACCAATTCATATTTCTAAGATTTGAAAGCTTTTGTATTCTGGATTCCTAACCTGGATGCCTTGGGTTTGTTGAGCAAACACAGAAACTATAGTTAGTTAAATGTATCTACATACATTGCGTGAGGAGGAGATTAGCTATGTTCAGGGTAGAAAATGACTCACGGGTGTTGATATTAACCCTCAACTATGTCACTGTGAATAATTTTGAACTTAATCGATTTCATAACCAAAATAACAAAACTAATTTATCTTCACACCTCTAATCACTAGATTAACAAATTTTGCTATAATATGACTTGCAAACTCCTTCCCTTCTGATATACCCTTTTATTAGTTTGTTCTTGTATTGCTCTAAAGAAATACGTGAGGCCAGGTGTGGTGGCTCACACCTGTAATCCCAGCACTTTGGGATGCTGAGGCGGGTGGATCACCTGAGGTCAGGAGTTTGAGACCTGCCGGCCAACATGGTGAAAACTCATGTCTACTAAAAGTATAAAACTGAGCTGGGCATGGCGGTGGGCACCTGTAATCCCAGTTACTTGGGAGGCTGAGACAGGAAAATCACTTAAACCCAGGAGGCAGAGGTTGCAGTGAACCGAGACTGTGCCATTGCACTCTAGCGTGGGCAACAAGAGTGAAACTCTGTCTCAACAACAAAATACATACATACATACATACATACATACATACATACATACATACATGAAACTGGGCAATTTATAAAGAAAAGAGGTTTAATTGGCTTACTGTTCTGCAGCTGTACAAAAGCGTAGTGGCTTCTGTTCAGCTTCTGGGGAGGCCTCAGGAAACTTACAATCATGGCAGTAGATGAAGGGGAAGCAGGCACCTCTTATATGGCCTGAGCAGGAGGAATGGTGGTGGGGAGGGGCCACACACTTTTAAACAACCAGATCTCAGGATAACCCACTGACTCACTATCACTAGAACAGCACCAAGGGGATGGTGCTAAAACATTCACGAGATACCACCTCCATGATCCAATCACCCAGGCCCCATCTCCAACAGTGGGAATTATAATTGAACATGAGATTTGGATGGGGACACAGATCCAAGCCACATCAACACAGCCCAAGAGATGATAAATTTACATTTCCAGAAAAATAGAAGTTATTATGTTACAACATTTACTTCTTTGCTCCTTTTTGTTTGTAAATATACCTAAAGTTCCATGTGTCATTGTATCTATTGTGTCTTCCTATTTCATCCGAAATAAGCCATTTTTTTCACCTTTTCTTTCTTTCTTTCTTTCTTTTTTAATTTTTATTTTTTTGAGACGGACTCTCACTGTGTCACTCAGGCTGGAGTGCAATGGCGTGATCTCGGCTCACTGAAACTTCCACTCCCTGGTTGAAGCAATTCTCCCACCTTAGCCTCCCGAGTAGCTGGGACTACAGGTATGTGCTACCACACCCAGCTAATTTTTGTATTTTTAATAGAGACAGGGTTTCACCGTGTTGGCCAGACTGCTCTCAAACTCCTGAACTCAAGTGATCCACCTGTCTTGGCCTCCCAAAGTGCTGGGATTACAGGTGTGAGCCACCACGCCCAGCCTACCTTTTCTAAGATTAAGGCTCTATTACAAATTATTTAGAACTTTGTTCATTGGTTTTTGTCTTTCACTTTGTATAAAAGCACTTTTAAAACACACTTAGGTTTTCCTATTTGCCCCTCTTTCTATGAAAAAAATAATGAACAATAAAGCTGCACTCACACTTAACACCTTCAGCTAAATTCGATTTAGTTACTCTCTTCCATCCTTCTGGAACTTCTTTCTAGACTTAGTAGTATTGTTTGCACATCATCACTTCATTCCAGCTCTTCAGCCCGTGGACACCTAGTTTGTGTTCCTGTCATACAGACAGTCTTCTTTCAAAGTCCAATGGCTTATTTTTCAATTGCTAAACCCAGTGGCCTGTTTAGTTTTTTCTTTGACCTTTTTTCTGTGTTTTACAGTCTTGTCACAATCCTCCTGCCTTTCTTCATTAGAGGAATCTTTTCTAGGCTTTCAGAAAATCATTCTACCTCACTACCTGCCCACTCCTCACCTCCATACCCCTAGCTTTCCTCCGAACTTTTGACTTCTCCTCATTCTCCTTTATTCCTTAATTCTCTTGATTCTCTTTTTTCCTTCTTGCACTCTATGAATGATACTATTTACTCCCCAAATTTGAAGTGCCATCTTGAGCTGTTTATTCCAACAATGTCTCCTGCACCTTTGTTCCTAAAACCAAGTGAATTTGTAATTCAAACTTAAAATGTAAAAAGTAGAATTCGCTGCCTTTGGTTTTTTCTTTTTATTTATTTTCTATCTTGTTGAGTGACATTATCACTGTCAATATATTCAAGAAAGATTAACATCACCCTTAACTTCTGCCTTGCCCCTCATTTCTCAATGTAATCTATTATAAACCTTATTGATTAGCTTCCTTAATGTTACCACTGCTCTAACTAAATATCGTGTTCAAATTGCTATCTGCTGAACTTTAACTACTGAAAATGTAAGAAAGGATAGCAACAAACCCCGCTTCAGCTATACTAGCCACATCATTCTTTGCATTCTGTGCTCTATAACACTGAGTTGTTCATGATTCTCAAACTTTCTTTACTCAATCTATGCACTTTCCAGAGATTGTCATCTCATATTTTCTCAGTATAGCAAACTCCTACTTATTCATCAAGACTTAGTAAAAACATCATCTTCTCTACAGACATTGTCTTGCCTCCCCCGGTAGAATCACGTGCTGTTCTCTGTGAACAGGGTTTTGTTACACAACAATGCAATCTATTTATCTGCCTGGTTTCCCCATGATTTGAGAGTAAGGAATGTGGCTTATTTATCCTTGTATTTTCATTTCCTACTGTAAATCCATTGTAAATTTTAATGAATGCCTTTTGACTGAATGGGAACATTATGATGGAATGAAATATTTGTCATTGTTTAAGGATCATGCCATGAATTTCTTCATGTAAATTTCATCTCACTCTTACCATAAGTGTTGGTTTGGGTGATCTTTTCAAATGAGTGTGTGTGTGTGTGTGTGTGTGTGTGTGTGTGTGTGTGTATGAGAATGTAATTCTAGCCAAAACTAACTCTTCCCTAAGGGGTCATTCTTCATAAATTACAAAATTTTTTGTGGGGTCTTGGATTTTTGTAAACATGAGCCACTTCCATGCTTTTGGCCACACCACCTTTGTGGTCATGCATAAAATTCCTCTTTCAGCTGACACTTGTGCTCTGCTTCATGCTTGCTATATATTTAGGATTTTGGAAAGTGATAATACTCATGGCACAGTAGTTCTGAGTTCTTCTTTTAACTCGGCAAATGTTTTCACTAATAATTTTGTTGGCAAAATATGATATTCCTAAAGAAAATCATTTTAATTTATCATCACTTCTGACAAAAAATACTTGGTTGAAAAAATATTCATTGCATCTTTATGAACATCTCCCATATAATATACCAGCTATAATTTAAATGTTTTCCCTATGTCCAATACTTCTAAATGGTCAATAGACTATGGTTGGCCATTTGGCAAAACTGACTTCTCAAGAGGGAACAAGCATATTTTGATAAAAATAATCTCGTTACTCAAGGTCATTGAGTAATTGATGAACTATGTACAAGTTTATTATATCTCTTTTTATCTTGTACCTACCTGTCAGTATCACGCTTTTTTTTCTAAATTATAATCCTTCATGCACAGAAATGTTCCATGTGGCAACTTCAAAGACAACCTGCTGAGAAACCAAGAGAATATTTAATAATGCTCAAGAGCAATGAGGCATGAATGATCAAATGAAGGTCTTTCCAGTTAGTTATTGATTATTCTATCATGGCAGGTAACTTCAAACACCACACACAATCTTTTGAACATTACCTTCATCTCCTAATATTTCTCTCTATCACTAGAAGAAATTACTTTCCTTGACCTTCCATAGCAGGCAAATCTGTTTTGCATTATTTATTGATCTTATAATATAATATTCTTGGAGGGATAAATGAGACTCATCAAGTTCAAATAAATTATAATTGTAGAAGTCTTAAAGGTAACCCTTATATTCTCATATACTTAATGCAGAAGAAAACTGTTAGTTCTCATAGATGGACTTCTAGAACACCATCCTGGACTTAAAAGTTTAAATTGAAAGTGAACTTTTATTTTAGACTTTTTAACAATATATGTCAAAGTGCCATTTGGCAACTATCCCTTAACATCCAGAAAACTAATGAAGTGCAGGTAGGTTACACCTTAGCTTACTAGTCCTTATGGTTATCTCCTTTTCTAAAATGACAAAAGAACTTGAAGAATTAGCTGTGGAACAAAAAAAGAAAATATACTCTGCTCAATAAACACCATTCAGATATGATAACAATCTTCAAGGTAGGCAGCAGTCATGAAAACAATAAACAATTTAGTTGGTCTTGTATAAGCTACTATCTTACTAATCATGTTTGAAAATCATTCCATTGATTGTAGCTATTACATATATTTTGAATAAGGCCAATTTAAAATTATTTAATTTGAGAATGAAAATTTCTAAATAAACCAAAAATAATGTAATTATGCTGTATTAGCTGCTATTAAAAATATACCATAGTATGTAATTTACATATAAAGTTGAAAGCTCTTTGGTATTCATTTTCCACCTGGGGAATCTGATTATATATTTTGGATTTTTTCATTCTTCCAAATGATGGTCAATATTTCATACAATACTTTTGTAACTGTTAATACCTTGTCCCCCACTATGGTTACCTTATTGGGTTCACAGATATACACTTGTTTCTTTTCACATTAAAAGATGTCAGAAGCTTTTTTAAAAAGAGCTAGGCTTCAAAGAGGAAGAGCTGTGTGCTTAGGTTGACAGTAAAGAGGAAATACTTTATGATGCTGACATTAGACAAAAGAATCTATACACATGTATAAGTGAATTGCTATTATATTGCTTCATGGAGGTTATGATTTATGATATATTTACTTATATAAAATAACAAATCAGAATACAGAACTAATCTTCCGGTACTTTTTTATTCATTGCAACAATGTACTGATTTTTTTCACAGCATTTACATCACATACTGAGAGTTAGGACTATAATAATAAACTTCTCTTTTTCTGTTGAATCTTCTGTATCATGAGATTACCAACATTGTAAAAATATTAATAAAAATAGCCCTTTTTCACATTTATGCAGCATTCTTCTAAAAGAGTCACGATTCACCATTTCATTCATTTCCATGGCAACCATGTAAGTCAGGTTTTTTGAAGTTAATATTACAAAGGAAAATAGAAAATCCAGAAGAAGCTTTGGATTCTTGCTAACCTAGGTAAATCAGTGTGTCTGACATGTGCTCTAAAGGTCAATACCTTGATGAGATTCTTTTGGAAGCTGATAGTTGATGTTATGTTCTCAGCTTTTTAAAGGCTAATGATATCTTTCTTTCAAAAGATAGGTTTGAGAAAAACAACAGTTTCCTTACCCTTTCCCAGTCCCTCCCCATCACCAATTCTTCTATTTATGGGAAATTTTATAAAGGTATGTGAATTCCACATATTATTAAAATACCTTAAACAGATAAATGAAATTGGAAACTAATGAGAGATTAATGTATTTTCATTGATTCTATATAGATTTGTTGAATTCTTACCATGTTTTATATATTAGTTGGGGCACTGAAGATGCAGCAGTAAACAAAACAAGTTTTCTGCTTTTATAGCTGTTATATTCCAGTGGAGAAGAAAAACATTATTAAAAAGTAACAGTCATAAGACTTATGACGAACGTGATACCAGCTGATTTGGTTTGAAGAGAAAACATGAATATTTAATATTAAGAAAAAAAAGTGGTTAGAGATGAATGCCAGGAATTACCTAAACTGATTGATACTTAATCAGAGAGATTGAATATAAACTGCAAGTAAAATTTTTTGTGTTTCATGAATCCCTGACACCTCTAAGAAACACATGTGAGACAGAATAAACCAGGAAGTCGCCAGCAATAAAGGACACTGCTTGAAGCAATATGATCCTGTAGAAGTTGGCTACATAATCACAAAGCCATTCATAATCACAAAGCCCTACTCTCCACTTCGGCCAATCAATGAGACAATGTGGTCTCCACCTACTTCTCTAACCCAGTTTTTTTCTCTCTTCCTTTAATTTTTCTTTATAGCCATACTGCATGATTATAATTCAGGGTCCCTGCTCCTGCCATATAGTTTATCTTTCCTCTGGAACTTGTGCATGCTCTTGTGTATTATTGGAATGCTTTGCCTATTATGCCATACTCCTTCAGAAATCAGTTTAGGTAATTCCTGGCATTCATCTCTAATCTGTTAAGTCTCTGTAAGGTATCTCTTCTTATAAGATTCATTGACACCCTATAGAGAGGTGTCATATATTCTCATTATTTTTATTATAACTTAATTGTCTGTACTCTCATGATAGAGTGTCTAAAGGACTGGTTATTGTGTTATCACTAATAATTTATGTGTTCTTTGATGAAATACATAGACATGACAAAGGAAAAGTAAGATAAACCTTTTCTGTAACAACTTCATTAAAATACAATTCACATACCACAGAATTAAGTCATTTAAAGTATAAAATTCAATGATTTTTAGGATATTCACAGAGTTGTTCAACAATCACTATAATCAGTTTTAAAACATCTTTACCCTTTCACTCCTTCCCCAGTTCTTCCATCCCTCTTGTCATCTAAGCAACCACTAATGTACTTTTTGTCTCCATAAGTTTGCCTATTCTGGACATTTAATATACATTGAAGCATATAATATGTGGTATTGTGTGATGGCCTTCTCAGAGTTGGCATAATGTCTTCACGATTGTTCCACTTTGTAGTATGTACCAGGTTTTTTGTTTGTTTGTTTTGTTTTGTTTTGTTTTTGTTTTTGTTTTGATGGAGTCTCGCTCTGTCGCCCAGGCTGGAGTGCAATGGCTCAATCGCAGCTCATTGCAACCTCTGCCTCCTGGGTTCGAGTGATTCTCCTGCCTCAGCCTCCCGAGTTTGTGATTAGTTTTTTATTGCTGAAAAAATGTTCCGATGTATGATTATTTATCCATATTTTGTTTATTCATTCATCAGTTGATGGACATTGGGTTGTTTCTACCTTTTGAATATTCTGAATAAAGATTCTGTGAACATCTGTGGGCAGGTTTTTGTGGATATATTTTTATTTCTCTTGAATACATACCTAGTAATGCAATTGCTAGATCATATATTAGCTCTGTGTTTAATCATTTGAGGAATAGCCAGACCACTTTCTAAAGTGGCTCCACTGTTTTACATTTCTACCAGCAGCATGTGAGTTCTGATCCTCTATATCCTCTCCAACACTGATTGTTTATCTTGTTGGTATTAGCATCACAGTGAGTGTGAGGTGGTATCTCACTTGTGATGTTGATTTGCATTTCCCTGATCACTAATGGTACTGAACATGTTTCCCATGTACTTATTGGTTGTTTATATATCTTCTTGATATCTATTCAAATTCTTTGTCTATTTTAAAACTGGGTTACATGATTTACTATTGACTTTAAAAGTTTCTTAGATAGTCTAGATACAAGTCCCTTATCAGACATATAATTTGCAAATATCCTCTCCCATTTTCTGGGTTATTTTTTCATTTTCTTGATAATGTCTTTTAAAGCCCAAATGTCTTTAATTTTGAAGAGGTCAAATTTATCAATATGTTTGTTGTTGCATGTGTTTTTGTTGTCTTATCTAAGAAAACATTGCCAAACCCAAGGATGTGATTTGTGCCTATGTTCTTTTGCAAAGAGTTTTATAGTGTTACTTCTCACATATAGGTTATTAATCCACTTTTGAGTTAATTTTGGTACACAGTGTGATATAGGGGTCCAGATTTATACTTTTGTAAGTGGATATCCAGTTCTCCCAGTATCATTTGTTGAGAAGACTTCTTCCCCCCTCCCCACTACTAAATTGTCTCAGCACCTTTGTTGAGAATCAATTGATAAAAAATGTGAGTTTACTTCTGGAAACTCAATTCTATTCCTTTGATCTATATCTCTATCTTTATGCAAATAGTATGCTGTTTTGATTACTGTAGGTTTGCCTTAAGTTTTGCAATTGAAAAGTGTCATACCTCTAAATTTGTTCTTCTTTTTCAAGAATGTTTTCACTATTCCTGGGTTACTTGAGTTTCCACATGAATTTTAAAAGCAGATTGTCAGTTTTTACAGAAAAACCAGCTGGGATTCTGATGGAAATTGCATTGAATCTATAGGTCAATTTGGGAATTATTTCTGTCTTAAATTGTAAGGGCTGCCATTGCAAAGTACCAGAGATTGAGTGGCTTAAATGATAGGAATTAATTTTCTCACAACTCTGAAGGCCAGAAGTCCGAGATCAGGGTGTCAGCATGGTTGGTTTCTTCTTTTCTTGGCTCATAGATGGCCAACATCTCCCTGTGCCTTTACATCATTTTTTTCTGTATATGTATCTATGTGCAAATTTCCTGTTCTTATAAGGACATCAGTCATTTTGGATGAGGTCCATCCTAATGACTTCATTTTAACTTAATTACCTCTTTAAAGACCCTGTATCCAAATATAGTCACATTCTCAGGCACTGAGGATTAATTAGGATGTCAGCATATGAATTTTGGAGTCAGGGCATAACTTATGCCATAATAACAGCCAACTAAACAATATTAGGTTTTCCAAGCAATCACCATAGAATGGCTTTCTGTTTATTTGGAACGTCTTAATTTCTCGCAAAAATGTTTTGTGGTTTCCAGAGTATACATTTTGCACTCCTTTTTGTAAAATTTATTTCTAAGCACTTTATTTTTTGATGCTATTTTAAAATAAAATTATTATCTTAATTTTATTTTTGGAATTTTATTGCAAGCATATAGAAACACATAGAATTTTATATATTTATTTGTTATTTTGCAACCTTTCTGAACTTTTTTATTAGTTCTAATAGTATTTTAGACAAGTTCTCATAATTTTCTGCATATAAGATTATGCCATCTAGGAAGAGAGATAGTGTTACTTCCTTGTTGCCAATTTAAATACCTTTAATTTATTTTTACTCAATTGCCCTGGCTAGAAGTCTTAAAAGAATATTAAGTGGAAATGGTAAGAGAATACATTCTTGTCTTGTTTAAAGTCTCAGAGAAAAATAATTTAATTTTTTCACCATTAAGTATAATGGTAATTGTGGGTTTTCATAGATACTCTTTATCAGGTTGAAGAAATTCCCGTCTATTCTTAGTTTGTTGAGTATTTCTATCAGAAATGTTTTGGATTTCGTCAAATACTTTTTCTGACTCGAGTTGATCAGGTGGGCTTTATATTTATTCTGTTGACATGATGTGTTGTATTAACTTATTTTTGAATGTTCAACCAACTTTGCATTCCTAGAATAAAAACCACTTGGTCATGGTATATAATCCTTTATTTTTGAAAAATAGTTATGCTGGACATAGAATTCTTGGTTCATAGGTTTTTATCCTCCCATCTCCCAAGCATTGGTCGAATATTTTTTTTCCACTGTCTTCTGCCCTCCATTATTTCTGAAGATATGTCTGCTGTTAATCTTATTGGGTTTTTCTAATAGGTGATGAATTCTTTATTTATTAATTTATTTTTTGCCGCTTTTAATAAGATATTTCTCCTGGTCTTTGACTTTCAGAGTTTTCATTATGGTGTGTCTATATGTGTATATCTTTGTTTTTAATTTACTTGGAGTTTGTTAAGGTTTTTGGAAGTATAGGTTGTTATTTTTTAATAAATTTGGAATTTTATACTTCAAGCATTATTTTTATCAGTATTTTTTATCTCTTATGTGTATGTTTGTGTGATTAAAGGTGTTCCACATTTCTCTGAGGTTCTGTTTATTTTCATTCTATTTACTCTGTTTTTCAGACTGCATAAACTCTATTAATTTATCTTCAGGTTCACTAGTTCTTTCTTCTGTTAGAACATACCTACTGTTGAGTCATTTTAACACAATTTTTCATTTCAGTTATTGTACTTTCAGCTCCATAATTCCGTTTGGTTCTTTTTAAGTTCTATTTCTTTGGTGACATTGTCTACTTACTTGATAAGCCATTGTCACCATTATTATGGTTTCATTTAGTTCTTTGACCATACAGCAAATCTCAAGTCTTTGTTAAATCTAATGTCTTGTCACTCTCAAAGACAGTTTCAGTTCACTGCTTTCTTTCTGGTGTATGAGTCACACATTGCTGTTTCTTTAGTCTCATAATTTTTGATGGAAACTGTTCATGTTACATAATACATTAATATAGTGACTAATATTAATATATTCATAGAATGTGTGTTAATATATAATAATTTATTATTATTATTATACTTTAAGTTTTAGGCTACATGTGCACAATGTGCAGGTTAGTTACATATGTATACATGTGCCATGCTGGTGTGCTGCACCCATTAGCTCGTCATTTAGCATTAGGTATATCTCCTAATACTATCCCTCCCCCCTCCCCCCAACCCCCCAACAGTCCCCAGAGTGTGATGTTCCCCTTCCTGTGTCCATGTGATCTCATTGTTCAATTCCTATCTATGAGTGAGAACATGCAGTGTTTGGTTTTTTGTCCTTGCAATAGTTTCCTGAGAATGATGATTTCCAATTTCATTCATGTCCCTACAAAGGGACATGAACTCATCATATTTTTATGGCTTCATAGTATTCCATGGTGTATATGTGTCACATTTTCTTAATCCAGTCTATCATTGTTGGACATTTGGGTTGGTTCCAAGTCTTTGCTATTGTGAATAGTGCCGCAATAAACATAAGTGTGCATGTGTCTTTATAGCAGCATGATTTATAGTCCTTTGGGTATATACCCAGTAATGGGATGGCTGGGTCAAATGGTATTTCTAGTTCTAGATCCCTGAGGAATCGCCACACTGACTTCCACAATGGTTGAACTAGTTTACAGTCCCACCAACAGTGTAAAAGTGTTCCTATTTCTCCACATCCTCTCCAGCACCTGTTGTTTCCTGACTTTTTAATGATTGCCATTCTAACTGGTGTGAGATGGTATCTCATTGTGGTTTTGATTTGCATTTCTCTGATGGCCAGTGATGATGAGCATTTTTTCATGTGTCTTTTGGTTGCATAAATGTCTTCTTTTGAGAAGTGTCTGTTCATGTCCTTTGCCCACTTTTTGATGGGGTTGTTTGTTTTCTTCTTGTAAATTTGTTTGAGTTCATTATGGATTCTGGATATTAGCCCTTTGTCAGATGAGTAGATTGCAAAAATTTTCTCCCATTTTGTAGGTTGCCTGTTCACTGTAATCGTAGTTTCTTTTGCTGTGCAGAAGCTCTTTAGTTTAATTAGATCCCATTTGTCAATTTTGGCTTCTGTTGCCATAGCTTTTGGTGTTTTAGACATGAAGTCCTTGCCCATGCCTATGTCCTGAATGGTAATGCCTAGGTTTTCTTCTAGGGTTTTTATGGTTTTAGGTCTAATATTTAAGTCTTTAATCCATCTTGAATTAATTTTTGTATAAGGTGTAAGGAAGGGATCCAGTTGCACCACTCCTATTCAACATAGTGTTGGAAGTTCTGGCCAGAGCAATTAGGCAGGAGAAGGAAATAAAGGGCATTCAATTAGGAAAAGAGGAAGTCAAATTGTCCCTGTTTGCAGATGACATGATTGTATATCTAGAAAACCCCACTGTCTCAGCCCAAAATCTCCTTAAGCTGATAAGCAACTTCAGCAAAGTCTCAGGATACAAAATCAATGTACAAAAATCACAAGCATTCTTATATACCAATAACAGACAAACAGAGAGCCAAATCATGAGTGAACTCCCATTCACAATTGCTTCAAAGAGAATAAAATACCTAGGAATCCAACTTACAAGGGATGTCAAGGACCTCTTCAAGGAGAACTACAAACCACTGCTCAATGAAATAAAACAGGTTACAAAGAAATGGAAGAACAATCCATGCTCATGGGTAGGAAGAATCAATATCGTGAAAATGGCCATACTGCCCAAGGTAATTTACAGATTCAATGCCATCCCCATCAAGCTACCAATGACTTTCTTCACAGAATTGGAAAAAACTACTTTAAAGTTCATATGGAACCAAAAAAGAGTCCACATCGCCAAGTCAATCCTAAGCCAAAAGAACAAAGCTGGAGGCATCACGCTACCTGACTTCAAAGTATACTACAAGGCTACAGTAACCAAAACAGCATGGTACTGGTACCAAAACAGAGATATAGATCAATGGAACAAAACAGAGCCCTCAGAAATAACGCCGCATATCTACGACTATCTGATCTTTGACAAACCTGAGAAAAACAAGCATTGGGGAAAGCATTCCCTATTTAATAAATGGTGCTGGGAAAACTGGCTAGAAAGCTGAAAATATATAATAATTTATTATATTTTACTAAATATATTTATTAATTTAGATTAATTAGTCAATATAATGACTAATATTAATATATGTTATATTATAAACATATATGCTAATATATAACATAATTAATATATTTATATACTGTAATACTATATAATATATAGTATACATGATATGTTAATAATATATTAATACAGAATAATATTCTATAGGCCCCATTATTTCATGGCCCCATTATTCTCAGCATCCTCTGCCTTACAAGTGAGGGTTAGGATTTAAGGAGAGCTCTTGCCCTCTCTACTGCACTCCCTGAAATTTAATAACTATGACATATAGCTGTGGGTGACGGATGGGATGAGAAATGCTGACATCCAGCTCTTCCAGGGAATTAACAATGTATTAATATGGAATATATTAGTATACAATATTATATATAATACATTAATAATATAGTGACATTTATACTATATTAATATAGTGACTCTGGTCTTCGTTTGGACTTCTCTCTGTCATTTGCTTACTTATTTAATAATTGGATGGACTAGTTTAGTAAGGTCTATTTCTCTTGCACTGTGAATCCTCTAATGTTACTCAGAGGGTTCAGCCTTCGGAATGTACATAGTTATTCTGAAATGATAATGGTTTTAGCAGGCCTCTGTTTGACCATCCTTCCTCACTACCACCACATCCAGCTGTTAAGCTTCACTAAGTTCCAGTTAATTGATTTATTATTTTCAACAATGCCTTGGTTCATAAATTTCTCTACATACTTGATCCACTTTAACGAAGATCCTTTTCGGGGTAATTTTTGAGGTCAGTGTTTGAGTTTTTTTCTAGTCCCAGGAAGGGCCTTAACTCATTTTCTCTGGTAAGCTAGCTGGTCAATGGTTTAGTTTATATCTCTAATAAAGTTAACAATTTCCCATTAATTACTTTCCATCAAAAGAGCTTGGTTAGGCATTTCTTTGGAGAGAGCTTTGGAACTATCTGTTTTATGGCTTGCCTTTTCCCTCGGGAAAGTCTCTGAGCCAGGGCTTCTGAACCGGTGATGAGGACAGTGGAATGCTTCTCTCTTTGTGATACCCATGAAGTTGTCTTTTGTCTTCTTGGTAGGGCTCTCTGGCATAGATTCTTTGCCCTACAGATGAACCAAGTGAGGGCAATTAGGGCCCTATTATTTTCAGTATCCTCTGCCTCACAAGTGAGGGTTAGGCATAAGGAGAGCTCTTGCCCTCTCAACGGCACTCCCTGAAATTTAATTTCTATAACGTATAGCTGTGGGTGAGGGATGGGATGAGAAATGCTGACATCCAGTTCTTCCTGGGAATGTAGCAACAATACGATAACTTTTGATTGGTTGCTGATAAAGAGGGAGCTCTGTGTTCATGGCTACATTAGATTGTAATGGAGTTTCCATCATGCTAGGCTGGGTGGGAGGAAAGAGGGAGCAGCTCATGCTTCAGATTCCCCAGACTTTCACGGTTCTTACTGATTTTCAGTGGATTTTCTTGATTAAATATTTCTTCATTTTCCTGTATGCCCTTAAGAATATGGTCAGATACTTTAAATACTTTTAAAAAGAATTTTCACTCCTTTCCCTGGGGAGCTGGTCTGCAGAGCTCCTCCCTTTTATATTTTAGAAGTGCAAATTGAGACTACTTTTAAAAATGACCATCTGTCCTTGCCTGGTGTATGTATGCATCGATGTGCTGAGGTACTTATTTACTTTATTTTCCAGAGTTTAGTTTTAAGGTTTTGTTAATTAGAATGAGCTCCAATTGAAAGTAATGCTTTATTAGTAGTGGGATGTTTACCCAGCTCTTTGGTTGGTAATTCGAATTTCTGTTTTTTAGTCCTTTTTAGTCATTTTGATGCTCAACTTTGCATAGTAACCAAGCAGCTTTCAACCTATTTGGGCTTTCTAAAAATTATAAGACCCTAAAATATCTATGGACAGCAAATCTTTATTGATATGTACCTATACTCTTGGTATCAGCGATTCTGATATTAGAGCATAATAATAAAAATATATGTTTAGATCGAGACATTAAACAATAGCACCCAAAAATGGCATTTTTGAGACTGGGCATTACTCAAAGATGCAAAAGAGAAACTCTGCTATTTGAGGTTTCTGCTATTTCCTGTGCCTAATATGTGTCACCTAAATTTCTAAACATATAGAAAAATTGAAAGAAAGAAAAATGTGTATATATATACACACACACACACACATATAATCTATATTTAACAATAATTGGTATTTGTTATTGTGTTTGTTAAGCAAATATTCTTACAGATTTACTTTATTTGTCTGACTATCTTGTTGAATACTTAGAAATTAAATCACATACTTCGAATTCTTTATTCTTAAATTCTTTAGTATGCATCTTCTAAGATATTAGTAGGTCTCACTAACTTGTGCTGCTATTTTTAGTATTTTTACCAGGAAGAAAACTACCAAACCTATATGCCTGTCATTTTCTGGGAAAGTGGAATCTTTACAGATTTAGTAGCCAACCCAGTACTTTGGCTCTTCATAAGCAACTTGAGAGCTTTAATTTATTTGTATGTGAAATTCATACACTTGTTCACTTGTTGAAAATTTACAATAATGGTGAAATAGTTATTAGCACACATGCAGGAATCAGGCCATTTCCACAGGAACCTACACATTAACACATTGGCAAGCATGACTTTAGAGGATTTGTTTTTGGTATTTGATTAATGACTTATTAAAATAATGAAATAAACTATTGAGTTTTTAACAGTAAACATATTTTAGATGTTAAGTCATCATGAATTTAAACAACGAAGTTAATAAAGTTAATTTAGTACAAGAAACTGAGATTTTATTAGCTTAGCTTGAAAATTACATTTTCCCCCATGAGTGAATTTAAATGAGCTTCATTGACCGTTGAGCCGTTAATCAAGCTTTTATTTGTCTTTGGAAAGTTCTTGGCATCATTCAGGTAACCTTTCTGTAAATTAGGTAGTTTCTGCATCTGTGCTTTCTGTTTCAGCTAATGAACTTCAATATTCATGAATAGTGAATCTGAGGATGATCTACTATTTTCTCTAATGAGTTGATATTTGATTTCTCAACACTAACTTTTCTTCAAACCTCAGATAATCATGTTTGGTGAAGAAAAATCTTTTTTTTTTCTGTTGTGGCCCATAATAAATAATTCCTGTTATTGTAAAAAATTTGACTGTTGTTTGCTTGCTCTAATCTGAATTTGGGGAAAGCTTTTTACTTTTATCTATTGGGTAAGATTTGTGAAGCTGTAGATAACAAGAGGCGAGGTTCACATGAATGACGGTGTAAGGACAGAAAGGCGTAAGAAATCTTTAAGATTTGTCCCTCTTTGATTTGATAGTTTGTTTGTGGATTTTTTTTCTTTTTTTTTTGCCCATTAGCAGACTGTTTTGATTTTACCGTTTCAGCAAGGAAAAGGTTGTTAACAGCTTTTGCAGGCAGAAAAGGTGAATAGGGCAATACAATCTCAGTATGTGTATTAGGAAATCAGTATGTATATAGGAAATAGCCCAATAAATTTGTTATTCTGTTTTTCCTAATTCTTATTCAACTGAGAATTACCTGATTGTTGCTTTATTTTGTCACTCAACAAGTGGCTATTGTGGAAATTATTATTGACCTACTGTTAGTCACCACTTCCATGCTAGTCATCCTCTTGCCTTCTCCCTGAAATGGCTCAGAATTAGTGATATCTGCTATTAAAAAACAAAACTGAGTTACCACAAGCAAGATTAAATCAAACATTCATCAACATTCCAAATTAATTGCCTGTAATTCAGTAGATGGCAGTCTTTCCATGTTGACTAAACTCAGGACCTGAAATGCGTACGGCCTCAGATAGAGGATGCAAGGTTTAGGCTAGGCATAGAGACAGTGCCCACAATGCATGATTTGGGACATCAAAAGGTCTTCCTTGACTGAGAATAGTTTTCGGATCAGGTACTCAAATTGCCTGAGGTCAGTAGTTCTTCTTAAAAGTCCTTTTTAATATTGTTCAATTTATTCTAGCCAATAGAATGGTATTGTATCAGAAAAGAATATGTTGAATGTGTTTGTGTGTGGGCAGCGGCATGCAGTGATTATGAAAGAGGGGAATAAAACATTTGGAATCCAAGGCCCTGTCCTGCTTCTGAGTAAGGATACCAAGTGATGGAGAAAGTAAGGAATAGAGAGGGGAGAGAACCCACATTTTCAGATTTCCTTATATTTATATTGTCGTTTATACATGACCTAAGAAGACATGCTCATGTTTAGGGAAGAATGAAAATTTCGTTCAAATATCTGCCTGACGTATACTTTTTAATGTAGGACTTCTTATATCTTCTAATGTTTAGTATATGCCTATAAAGCAGCATTTTCCCTGTGAATCTAACATTTATTCATGACATTAAACTGTAATTTATTTTTAATAACATTTCTGGACTTACATGTCTAAAAAGTAACAACATAGGCTTCCATGGTCATTGAAAAACAATTTAAAACATTCTTCTTCTGTATATTATTTTACGATGTTTAACTTTTTGTCATACGTACACACACACACAGAACAACAACAACAGCAACAGCATAGGTGAAGCCTTAGTATGTACTATGTTGAATGATAACAATATTTTTGATTGTAGAAATGATTCTAGAGATTGTCTACTAATATTACAACAAATAAAAATAATTGAATATAAAATGTTTTAGACAACTACGTTAGAGCTTATGGATTCCGGTTTTACATTTTTTTAAATTATACTCTAAGTTCTAGGGTACATGTGCACAATGTGCAGGTTTGTTAACATATGTATAAATGTGCCATGTTGGTGTGCTGCACCCATTAACTTGTCATTCACATTAGGTATATCTCCTAATGCTATCCCTCCGCCCTGCCGCTACCCTACACAGGTCCCAGTGTGTGATGTTTCCCTTCCTGTATCCAAGTGTTCAATTCCCACCTGTCAGTGAGAACATGCAGTGTTTGTTTTTTTGCCCTTGTGATAGTTTGCGAGAATGATGGTTACCAGCTTCATCCGTGTCCCTACAAAGGACATGAACTCATCCTTTTTTATGGCTGCATTGTATTACATGGTGTATATGTGCCACATTTTCTGTTTTCTTTTTTTTTTTAATTTTAATTTTTTATTATTTATTTATTTATTTATTTATTTATTATTATACTTTAAGTTTTAGGGTACATGTGCACATTGTGCAGGTTAGTTACATACGTATACATGTGCCATGCTGGTGTGCTGCACCCACTAACTCGTCATCTAGCATTAGGTATATCTCCCAATGCTATCCCTCCCCCCTCCCCCCACCCCACAACAGTCCCCAGAGTGTGATGTTTCCCTTCCTGTGTCCATGTGATCTCATTGTTCAATTCCCACCTATGAGTGAAAATATGCGGTGTTTGGCTTTTTGTTCTTGCGATAGTTTACGGAGAATGATGATTTCCAATTTCATCCATGTCCCTACAAAGGACATGAACTCATCATTTTTTATGGCTGCATAGTATTCCATGGTGTATATGTGCCACATTTTCTTAATCCAGTCTATCATTGTTGGACATTTGGGTTGGTTCCAAGTCTTTGCTATTGTGAATAGTGCCGCAATAAACACACGTGTGCATGTGTCTTTATAGCAGCATGATTTATAGTCCTTTGGGTATATACCCAGTAATGGGATGGCTGGGTCAAATGGTATTTCTAGTTCTAGATCCCTGAGGAATCGCCACACTGACTTCCACAATGGTTGAACTAGTTTACAGTCCCACCAACAGTGTAAAAGTGTTCCTATTTCTCCACATCCTCTCCAGCACCTGTTGTTTCCTGACGTTTTGATGATTGCCATTCTAACTGGTGTGAGATGTTATCTCATTGTGGTTTGGATTTGCATTTCTCTGATGGCCGGTGATGGTGACCATTTTTTCGTGTGTTTTTTGGCTGCATAAATGTCTTCTTTTGAGAATTGTCTGTTCATGTCCTTCGCCCACTTTTTGATGGGGTTGTTTGTTTTCTTCTTGTACATTTGTTTGAGTTCATTGTAGATTCTGGATATTAGCCCTTTGTCAGATGAGTAGGTTGCAAAAATTTTCTCCCATTTTGTAGGTTGCCTGTTCACTCAGATGGTAGTTTTCTTTTGCTGTGCAGAAGCTCTTTAGTTTAATTAGATCCCATTTGTCAATTTTGTCTTTTGTTGCCATTGCTTTTGGTGTTTTAGACATGAAGTCCTTGCCCATGCCTATGTCCTGAATGGTAATGCCTAGGTTTTCTTCTAGGGTTTTTATGGTTTTAGGTCTAACGTTTAAGTCTTTAATCCATCTTGAATTGATTTTTGTATAAGGTGTAAGGAAGGGATCCAGTTTCAGCTTTCTACATATGGCTAGCCAGTTTTCCCAGCACCATTTATTAAATAGGGAATCCTTTCCCCATTGCTTGTTTTTGTCAGGTTTGTCAAAGATCAGATAGTTGTAGATATGCGGTGTTATTTCTGAGGGCTCTGTTCTGTCCCATTGATCTATATCTCTGTTTTGCTACCAGTACCATGCTGTTTTGGTTACTGTAGCCTTGTAGTATAGTTTGAAGTCAGGTAGCATGATGCCTCCAGCTTTGTTCTTTTGGCTTAGGATTGACTTTGCGATGCGGGCTCTTTTTTGGTTCCATATGAACTTTAAAGTAGTTTTTTCCAATTCTGTGAAGAAAGTCATTGGTAGCTTGATGGGGATGGCATTGAATCTATAAATTACATTGGGCAGTACGGCCATTTTCACGAAATTGATTCTTCCTACCCATGAGCATGGAATGTTCTTCCATTTGTTTGTATCCTCTTTTATTTCCTTGAGCAGCGGTTTATAGTTCTCCTTGAAGAGTTCCTTCACATCCCTTGTAAGTTGGATTCCTAGGTATTTTATTCTCTTTGAAGCAATTGTGAATGGGAGTTCCCTCATGATTTGGCTCTCTGTTTGTCTGTTATTGGTGTATAAGAATGCTTGTGATTTTTGTACATTGATTTTGTATCCTGAGACTCTGCTGAAGTTGCTTATCAGCTTAAGGAGATTTTGAGCTGAGACAGTGGGGTTTTCTAGATATACAATCATGTCATCTGCAAACAGGGACAATTTGACTTCCTCTTTTCCTAATTGAATACCCTTTATTTCCTTCTCCTGCCTAATTGCCCTGGCCAGAACTTCCAACACTATGTTGAATAGGAGTGGTGAGAGAGGGCATCCCTGTCTTGTGCCAGTTTTCAGAGGGAATGCTTCCAGTTTTTGCCCATTCAGTATGATATTGGCTGTGGGTTTGTCATAGATAGCTCTTATTATTTTGAAATATGTCCCATCAATACCTAATTTATTGAGAGTTTTTAGCATGAGGTGTTTTTGAGTTTTGTCAAAGGCCTTTTCTGCATCTATTGAGATAATCATGTGGTTTTTGTCTTTGGCTCTGTTTATATGCTGAATTACATTTATTGATTTGCGTATATTGAACCAGCCTTGCATCCCAGGGATGAAGCCCACTTGATCATGGTGGATAAGCTTTTTTATGTGCTGCTGGATTGGTTTGCCAGTATTTTATTGAGGATTTTTGCACGAATGTTCATCAAGCATATTGGTCTAAAATTCCCTTTTTTGGTTGTGTCTCTGCCCGGCCTTGGTATCAGAATGATGCTGGCCTCATAAAATGAGTTAGGGAGGATTCCCTCTTTTTCTATTGATTGGAATAGTTTCAGAAGGAATGGTATCAGTTCCTCCTTGTACCTCTGGTAGAATTCGGCTGTGAATCCATCTGGTCCTGGACTCTTTTTGGTTGGTAAGCTATTGATTATTGCCACAATTTCAGATCCTGTTATTGGTCTATTCAGAGATTCAACTTCTTCCTGGTTTAGTCTTGGGAGAGTGTATATGTCAAGGAATTTATCCATTTCTTGTAGATTTTCTAGTTTATTTGCGTAGAGGTGTTTGTAGTATTCTGTGATGGTAGTTTGTATTTCTGTGGGATCGGTGGTGATATCCCCTGTATCATTTTTTATTGCGTCTATTTGATTCTTCTCTCTTTTTTTCTTTATTAGTCTTGCTAGTGGTCTATCAATTTTGTTGATCCTTTCAAAAAACCAGCTCCTGGATTCATTAATTTTTGAAGGGTTTTTTGTGTCTCTATTTCCTTCAGTTCTGCTCTGATTTTAGTTATTTCTTGCCTTCTGCTAGCTTTTGAATGTGTTTGCTCTTGCTTTTCTAGTTCTTTTAATTGTGATGTTAGGGTGTCAATTTTGGATCTTTCCTGCTTTCTCTTGTGGGCATTTAGTGCTATAAATTTCCCTCTACACACTGCTTTGAATGCGTCCCAGAAATTCTGGTATGTTGTGTCTTTGTTCTCGTTGGTTTCAAAGAACATCTTTATTTCTGCCTTCTTTTTGTTATGTACCCAGTAGTCATTCAGGAGCACGTTGTTCAGTTTCCATGTAGTTGAGCAGTTTTGAGTGAGATTCTTAGTCCTGAGTTCTAGTTTGATTACACTGTGGTCTGAGAGATTGTTTGTTATAGTTTCTGTTCTTTTACATTTGCTGAGGAGAGCTTTACTTCCAAGTATGTGGTCAGTTTTGGAATAGGTGTGGTGTAGTGCTGAAAAAAATGTATATTCTGTTGATTTGGGGTGGAGAGTTCTGTAGATGTCTATTAGGTCCACTTGGTGCAGAGCTGAGTTCAATTCCTGGGTATCCTTGTTGACTTTCTGTCTCGTTGATCTGTCTAATGTTGACAGTGGGGTGTTAAAGTCTCCCATTATTAATGTGTGGGAGTCTTAGTCTCTTTGTAGGTCACTCAGGAGTTGCTTTATGAATCTGGGTGCTCCTGTATTGGGTGCGTATATATTTAAGACAGTTAGCTCTTCTTGTTGAATTGATCCCTTTACCATGATGTAATGGCCTTCTTTGTCTCTTTTGATCTTTGTTGGTTTGAAGTCTGTTTTATCAGGACTAGGATTGCAACCCCTGCCTTTTTTTGTTTTCCATTTGCTTGGTAGATCTTCCTCCATCCTTTTATTTTGAGCCTATGTGTGTCTCTGCACATGAGATGGGTTTCCTGAATACAGCACACTGATGGGTCTTGACTCTTTATCCAATTTGCCAGTCTGTGTCTTTTAATTGGAGCATTTAGTCCATTTACATTTAAAGTTAATAGTGTTATGTGTGAATTTGATCCTGTCATTATGATGTTAGCTGGTTATTTTGCTCATTAGTTGATGCAGTTTCTTCCTAGTCTCGATGGTCGTTACATTTTGGCATGATTTTGCAGCGCCTGGTACCGTTTGTTCCTTTCCATGTTTAGCGCTTCCTTCAGGAGCTCTTTACGGGCAGGCCTGGTGGTGACAAAACCTCTCAGCGTTTGCTTGTCTCTAAAGTATTTTATTTCTCCTTCACTTATGAAGCTTAGTTTGGCTGGATATGAAATTCTGGGTTGAAAATTCTTTTCTTTAAGAATGTTGAATATTGGCCCCCACTTTCTTCTGGCCTGTAGGGTTTCTGCGGAGAGATCCACTGTTAGTCTGATGGGCTTCCCTTTGAGGGTAACCCGACCTTTCTCTCTGGCTGCCCTTAACATTTTTTCCTTCATTTCAACTTTGGTGAATCTGACAATTATGTGTCTTGGAGTTGCTCTTCTCGAGGAGTATCTTTGTGGCCTTCTCTGTATTTCCTGAATCTGAACGTTGGCCTGCCTTGCTAGGTTGGGGAAATTCTCCTAGATAATATCCTGCTGAGTGTTTTCCAACTTGGTTCCATTCTCCCCATCACTTTCAGGTACACCAATCAGGTGTAGATTTGGTCTTTTTACATAGTCCCATATTTCTTGGAGGCTTTGCTCGTTTCTTTTTATTCTTTTTTCTCTAAACTTTCCTTCTCGCTTCATTTCATTCGTTTCATCTTCCATTGCTGATACCCTTTCTTCCAGTTGATCGCATCGGCTCCTGAAGCTTCTGCATTCTTCACGTAGTTCTCGAGTCTTGCTTTTCGGCTCCATCAGCTCCTTTAAGCACTTCTCTGTATTGGTTATTCTAGTTATACATTCTTCTAAATTTTTTTCAAAGTTTTCAACTTCTTTGCCTTTGGTTTGAATGTCCTCCCGTAGCTCAGAGTAATTTGATCGTCTGAAGCCTTCTTCTCTCAGCTCGTCAAAGCCATTCTCCGTCCAGCTTTGTTCCGTTGCTGGTGAGGAGCTACGTTCCTTTGGAGGAGGAGAGGCGCTCTGATTTTTAGAGTTTCCAGTTTTTCTGTTCTGTTTTTTCCCCATCTTTGTGGTTTTATCTACTTTTGGTCTTTGATGATGATGATGTACAGATGGGTTTTTGGTGTGGATGTTCTTTCTGTTTGTTAGTTTTCCTTCTAACAGACAGGACCCTCAGCTGCAGGTCTGTTGGAGTACCCTGCAGTGTGAGGTGTCACTGTGCCCCTGCTGGGGGGTGCCTCCCAGTTAGGCTGCTCGGGGGTCAGGGGTCAGGGACCCACTTGAGGAGGCAGTCTGCCGGTTCTCAGATCTCCAGCTGCGTACTGGGAGAACCACTGCTCTCTTCAAAGCTGTCAGACAGGGACATTTAATTCTGCAGAGGTTACTGCTGTCTTTTTGCTTGTCTGTGCCGTGCCCCCAGAGGTGGAGCGTACAGAGGCAGGCAGGCCTCCTTGAGCTGTGGTGGGCTCCACCCAGTTCGAGCTTCCTGGCTGCTTTGTTTACCTAAGCAAGCCTGGGCAATGGAGGGCGCCCCTCCCCCAGCCTCGCTGCGGCCTTTCAGTCTGATCTCAGACTGCTGTACTAGCAATCAGCCAGACTCCGTTGGGTAGGACCCTCTGAGCCATGTGCGGGATATAATCTCGTGGTGCGCCGTTTTTTAAGCCTGTTGGAAAAGTGCAGTATTCGGGTGGGAGTGACCCGATTCTCCAGGTGCGGTCCATCACCCCTTTCTTTGATTAGGAAAGGGAACTCCCTGACCCCTTGCGCTTTCCGAGTGAGGCAATGCTTCACCCTGCTTTGGCTCGCGCACGGTGCACGCACCCACTGACCTGCGCCCACTGTCTGGCACTCCCTAGTGAGATGAACCCGGTACCTCAGATGGAAATGCAGAAATCACCTGTCTTCTGTGTCGGTCATGCTGGGAGCTGTAGACAGGAGCGGTTCCTATTTGGCCATCTTGGCTCCTCCCCAGCCACATTTTCTTAATCGAGTCTATCATTGTTGGACATTTGGGTTGGTTCCAAGTCTTTGCTATTGTGAATAGTGCCACAATAAACATACGTGTGCATGTGTCTTTATAGCAGCATGATTTATAATCCTTTGCCTATATACCGAGTAATGGGATGGCTGGGTCAAATGGTATTTCTAGTTCTAGATCCCTGAAGAATCGCCACACTGTCTTCCACAATGGTTGAACTAGTTTACAGTCCCACCAACAGTGTAAAAGTGTTCCTATTTCTCCACATCTTCTCCAGCAGCTATTGTTTCCTGACTTTTTAATGATTGCCATTCTAACTGGTGTGAGATGGTATCTCATTGTGGTTTTGATTTGCATTTCTCTGATGGCCAGTGATGATGAGCATTTTTTCATGTGTCTGTTGGCTGCATACGTGTCTTCTTTTGAGAATTGTCTGTTCATATCCTTCACTCACTTTTTGATTGGGTTGTTTGTTTTTTCTTGTAAATTTGTTTGAGTTCTGTGTAGATTCTAAATATTAGCCCTTTGTCAGATAAGTAGATTGCAAAAACTTTCTCCCATTCTGTAGGTTGCCTGTTCAATCTGATGGTAGTTTCTTTTGATCTGCAGAAGCTCTTTAGTTTAATTAGATCCCACTTGTCAATTTTGGATTTTGTTGCCATTGCTTTTGGTGTTTTAGACATGAAGTCCTTGCCCATGCCTATGTCCTGAATGGTATTGCCTAGGTTTTCTTCTAGGGTTTTTATGGTTTTAGGTCTAACATGTAAGTCTTTAATCCATCTTGAATTACTTTTTGTATAGGGTGTAAGGAAGGGATCCGGTTTCAGCTTACTGCATATGACTAACCAGTTTTCTCAGCACCATTTATTAAATAGGGAATCCTTTCCCCATTTCTTTTTTTTGTCAGGTTTGTCAAAAAATCAGATGGTTGTAGACGTGTGGTATTACTTCTGAGGGCTCTGTTCTGTTCCATTGGTCTATATCTCTGTTTTGATACCAGTACCATGCTGTTTTGGTTACTGTAGCCTTGTAGTATAGGTTGAAGTCATGTAGCGTGATGCCTGCAGCTTTGTTCTTTTGGCTTAGGATTGTCTTGGCAATGTGGGCTCTTTTTTGGTTCCATATGAACTTTAAAGTAGTTTTTTCCAATTCTGTGAAGAAAGTCATTGGTAGATTGATGGGGATGGCATTGAATCTATAAATTACCTTGGGCAGTGTGGCCATTTTCATGATATTGATTCTTTCTAACCATAAGCATGGAATGTTGTTCCATTTGTTTGTGTCCTCTTTTATTTCATTGAGCAGTGGTTTGTAGTTCTCCTTGAAGAGGTCCTTCACGTCCCTTGGAAGTTGGATTCCTAGGTATTTTATTCTCTTTGAAGCAATTGTGAATGGGAGTTCACTCATGATTTGGCTCTCTGTTTGTCTGTTGTTGGTGTATAAGAATGCTTGTGATTTTTGCACACTGATTTTGTATCCTGAGACTTTGCTGAAGTTGCTTATCAGGTTAAGGAGACTTTGGGCTGAGATGATGGGGTTTTCTAGATATACAATCATGTCATCTGCAAACAGGGACAATTTGACTTCCTCTTTTCCTAATTGAATGCCCTTTATTTCTTTGTCCTGCCTGATTGCCCTGGCCAGAACTTCCACCACTACATTGAATAGGAGTGGTGAGGGAGGGCATCTCTGTCTTGTGCCGGTTTTCAAAGGGAATGCTTCCAGTTTTTTTGCTCATTCAGTATGATATTGGCTGTGGGTTTGTCATAAATAGCTTTTATTATTTTGAGATACATCCCATCAATACCTAGTTTATTGAGAGTTTTTAGCATGAAGGGCTGTTGAATTTTGTCAAAGGCCTTTTCTGCATCTATTGAGATAATCATGTGGCTTTTGTCTTTGGTTCTGTTTATATGCTGGATTACATTTATTGATTTGCATATGTTGAACCAGCCTTGCATCCCAGGGATGAAGCCCACTTGATCATTGTGGGTAAGCTTTTGGACGTGCTGCTTGATTCATTTTGACAGTATTTTATTGAGGATTTTTGCATTTATGTTCATCAGGGATATTGGTCTAAAATTCTGTTTTTTTTGTTGTGTCTCTGCCAGGCTTTGGTATCAGGATGATGCCGACCACATAAAATGAGTTAGGGAGGATTCCCTCTCTTTCTATTGATCGGAATAGTTTCAGAAGGAATAGTTCCTGCTCCTCTGTGTACCTCTGGTAGAATTTTGCTGTGAATCCATCTGGTCCTGGACTTTTTTTGGTTAGTAGGCTATTAATTATTGCCTCAATTTCAGAGCCTGCTATTGGTCTATTCAGAGATTCAACTTCCTCCTGGTTTAGTCTTGGGAGGATATATGTGTCCAGGAATTTTTCCATTTCTTCCAGATTTTGTAGTTTATTTGTGTAGAGGTGTTTATAGTATTCTCTGATGGTACTTTGTATTTCTGAGGGATCGGTGGTGATATCCCCTTTATCATTTTTTATTGCGTCTATTTGATTCTTCTCTCTTTTCTTCTTTATTAGTCTTGCTAGAGGTGTATCAATTTTGTTGATCTTTTCAAAAAACCAACTCCTGGATTCATTGATTTTTTTGAAGGGTTTTTTTGTCTCTATCTCCTTCAGTTCTGCTCTGATCTTAGTTATTTGTTGCCTTCTGCTAGCTTTTGAATGCGTTTGCACTTGCTTTTCTAGTTCTTTTAACTGTGATGTTAGGGTGTCAATTTTAGATCTTTCCTTCTTTCTCTTGTGGGCATTTAGTGCTATAAATTTCCCTCTACACACTGCTTTAAATGTGTCCCAGAGGTTCTGGTATGTTTTGTCTTTGTTCTCATTGGTTTCAAAGAACACCTTTATTTCTGCCTTCATTTCATTATTTATTTATCCAGTAGTCATTCAGGAGCAGGTTGTTCAGTTTCCATGTAGTTGAGTTGTTTTGAGTGAGTTTCTTAATCCTGAGTTCTAGTTTGATTGCACTGTGGTCTGAGAGACAGTTTGTTATAATTTCTGTTCTTTTACATTTGCTGAGGGGTACTTAACTTCCAACTATGTGATCAATTTTGAAATAAGTTTGATGTGGTGCTGAGAAGAATGTATATTCTGTTGATTTGGGGTGGAGAGTTCTGTAGATGTCTATTAGGTCCACTTGGTGCAGAGCTGAGTTCAATTCCTGGATATCCTTTTTAACTTTCTGTCTCGTTGATCTGACTATTGTTGACAGTGGGGTGTTAAAATCTCTCATTATTATTGTATGGGAGTCTAAGTCTCTTTGTAAGTCTCTAAGGACTTGCTTTATGAATCTGGGTGCTCCTGTATTGGGTGCATATATATTTAGGATAGTTAGCTCTTCTTGTTGAATTGATCCCTTAACCATTATGTAATGGCCTTCTTTGTCTTTTTTGATCCTTGTTGCTTTAAAGTCTGTTTTATCAGAGACTAGGATTGCAACCCCTGCCATTTTTTGTTTTCCATTTGCTTGGTAGATCTTCCTCCATCCCTTTATTTTGAGCCTATGTGTGTCTCTGCACATGAGATGGATCTCCTGAATACAGCACACTGATGGGTCTTGACTGTTTATCCAATTTGCCAGTCTGTGTCTTTTAATTGGAGCATTTAGCCCATTTGCATTTAAGGTTAATATTGTTATTTGTGAATTTGATCCTGTTATTATGACGTTAGCTGGTTATTTTGCTCATTAGTTGATGCAGTTTCTTCCTAGCGTTGATGGTCTTTACAATTTGGCATGTTTTTGCAGTGGCTGGTACTGGTTGTTCCTTTCCATGTTTAGTGCTTCCTTCAGGAGCTCTTTATGGGCAGGTCTGGTGGTGACAAAATCTCTCAGCATTTGCTTGTGTGTAAAGGATTTTATTTCTCCTTCACTTTTGAAGCTTAGTTTGGCTGGATGTGTAATTCTGGGTTAAAAATTCTTTTCTTTAAGAATGTTGAATATTGGCCCCCACTCTCTTCTGGACTGTAGAGTTTCTGCCGAGAGATCCGCTGTTAGTAAGATGGGCTTATCTTTGTTTGTAACCCGACTTTCTCTCTGGCTGCCCTTAACATTTTTTCCTTCATTTCAACTTTGGTGAATCTGACAATTTTGTGTCTTGGAGTTGCTCTTCTCATGGAATATCTTTGTGGCATTCTCTGTATTTGCTGAATTTGAATGTTGGCCTGCCTTGCTAGGTTTGGGAAGTTCTCCTGGATAATATCCTACAGAGTGTTTTCCAACTTGGTTCCATTCCCGCCGTCACTTTCAGGTACACCAATCAGACGTAGATTTGGTCTTTTCACATAGTCCCATATTTCTTGGAGGCTTTGCTCATTTCTTTTTACTCTTTTTTCTCTAATTTTCTCTTCTTGCTTCATTTCGTTAATCTGATCTTCAATCACGGATACCCTTTCTTGCAGTTGATCGAATAGGCTCCTGAAGCTTGTGCATGCGCCATGTATTTCTTGTGTCATGGTTTTCAGCTCCATCAGGTCATTTAAGGACTTCTCTAAACTGGTTATTCTAGTTAACCATTCATCTATTCTTTTTTCAAGGATTTTAGCTTCTTTGCAATGGGTTCGGACTTCCTCCTTTAGCTTGGAGAAGTTTGGTCATCTGACCTTCTTCTCTCAACTTGTCAAAGTCTTTTCCATCCAGCTTTGTTCCATTGCTGGCGAGGAGCTGTGTTCCTCTGGAGAGGGAGAGGTGCTCTGATTTTTAGAATTTTCAGCTTTTATGCTCCGTTTTTACCCCATCTTTGTGGTTTTATCTACCTTTGGTCATTGGCGATAGTGACGTACAGATGGGGTTTTGGTGTGGATGCCCTTTCTGTTTGTTAGTTTTCCTTCTAACAGTCAGGACCCTCAGCTATAGGTCTGTTGGAGTTTGCTGGAGGTCCACTCCAGACGCTGTTTGCCTGGGTATCAGCAGCGGAGGCTGCAGAACAGCGAATATTGCTGAAGAGCAAATGTTGCTGCCTGATCATTTCTCTGTAAGCTTCGTCTCAGAGGGGTACTCGGCCATGTGAAGTGCCAGTCTGCCCCTACTGGGGGGTGCCTCACAGTTGTTTTTACAAAACAAAAAAAGAAAACTTTTGAAAAGTGTTAAAGATTAAACCCTCTATCATGCAATTAGAGAACTTTTCTAATCTGGTATTATTTTGGTAAATTCAAGATTTGGGGGGCTTGGTAATTTAACCAGCTAAAAATACGTATAGCCCACCTGGACACCGTAAAACTTATGACCAAATTCCCATCTTAAATTCAGATGCATTATTTATCCATCTTTCTTTCCATCTATTCATCCATTCATCTAATTATTCATCAAACATGTATTAAAAGCCTAGGAGGAATACAGAGTTATGAACATGGTAGACGGGGCTCTTGTTGTTTTACACCTAAGTCGTACTGAGAAAGCACAAAATAACTACAAGTAAATAAGTAAAGTAGGTTGATTTCATGATTTCAAGTTGAGGTAGGCCTGATTATATATGGATATTTGTCTAGATATATGACTGGGGTCCATGCTAGAAAGACAGTCAGGGAAGTCTATTTGTGGAGAGAATACCCAGGCTCAGATCCAAATGTTGAAAATGAGCTCTCTTTTTAAAAGATTTTGGGGAAATATTATAGGCAAAGGAAACAACACGTATAAAGGTGTTGAGGGAAAAATAATAGAAATAGCTAGAAGGCTCATTCACTTGACAAATAACCAGTATATGCTTAGTATATGCCAGGCACCCGATAGAATAATGTTGGGGTACTCTGCACATTGCCAGTAACATTATAATTGTGTCTTTTCCTAACAAAAGTAGATAAAAAATGCAGGCTCTAAAATCATTCTGCTTGAATTAAAATTCTGATTCTGCCAATTTTTATATGAATGACTTTGCAGAAATCATTAAACCTATCTGTGTCTCCATTTTCCATCTATAAGATGGCTTTTTTAATATTACATAGGATATTTGCAGGGTTAGATGGATTAATTTTTACATAGACACTAGAATAGTACCTGGCATATAGTATACTGAAAATGAGACTCTTGAGATACATGAGAGCTATTGCCATTAGTATTTTAGTGAACCTTACTGATCTAGTTTATTTTTTAAGTGCTCATGAATTTTCTGTATAATCAATTGATTTAATTTTCTTCCAGGAATTTTGTTTGGAAATTTGTCTTTTTTTTCCCCCTTTGGAAACAATCAGAACAGTGGAATACATTCAGTTCATTCACCATTCTCTATATTTCCCCGAAGAGCACCAGTGACCTGCCCTACAACCACATTTGGAAAATGATTCACTTGTAGTTGAAAAATCAAAACACTTCATCTTTCCGGATTTCCAGTTAATTGTTGTATTAACTGTTTTCTCTCTAATTCTATAAGAGAATTGACAGGGAGTTGAATATTACTTCAATTTAGTTTTGATTCCTCAGTGAATCATACCATCTCCACATTACCATTTTTGAGTAGTAAAGAGCTAATGAGATAATAACATACAATTTTCCGACACTTAGAAAACATGTTAGCTATTGTTATTTTGCATCAATAGTGGTTCCTTTTCCCTCTTATTCTTATTTTGACCTCAAGCATTTCTATTTAATTTGCAAAAATTTTTTTTTAGATTTTGTAACAACATTTTGAGTATTTTCCTCAGTGATTTGTTTAAGCCTGTTTTTGTTATATTGCTTTTGCTATTGTTGTCCTTGTGCTCGTATCTTTAACCATATTCTGGAGAGAAGTAGAGGATATATCTGTTTTTGAGTGAGTGAATAAATGAATATATGAATGACTGGAAATTCGGTATCTTATTTTTAAAACTGAATTTATTAGTGAGACCTTTATATAACATTAATCTGCTGCTTTTTCCTCTGTAATTATTTCTCCTGCATCTAGAATAGAGTTGGTGAATAGTGCTTGTTCAATAATATTTATTGCATAAATTAATATGTTATGGCATTTTCAGAATTTAGTTTTGAATGACTTTGTTCCATTTGTGAACTTATAAGATAAAATAAATAAAATATTTCAACTTCAAAATTTCTATTTATTTACAAAGTGTGAATTTAATGAAGTAACAGAAAATAATGGATCTATTAAAGATATATCTTCTGATATATATATTTTGATATATATCTTATATATATTTTGAGATATATATATATATCTAACTTAATGAGATAATATTTTACTATCTCAATAACTCTTTACTACTCAAAAACAGTAATGTGGGCATGGTTCCTACATGATGAAGTAGGAATATTCAACTCCCTGTCAGTTCTTTCATAGAATTAGAGAGAAAACAGTTAATATAAAAAGAGAGAGATAAGAGGGGATTTATTATGGGAATTGGGAGTTGTTCCACATGATTATGGAGTTAAGAAGTCTCACTATAGTGCTGTCTGCAAGCTGGAGGCCCAGGAAAACTGGTGGTGTAATTCAATATGAGTCCAAAGGCTTGAGAACCAGGAGAGCTGATTGTGTAACTCCTAGTCTGAGGCCCAAGACCAGAGGACTGGATGGGCTTCTGGTGCAAGTTCCAGAGTTCAAAGACCCAAGAACCTGGAGCTCTGATGTTGGAAGAAAGGAGAGGATGATTGTCTCAGTTCCAGAAGAGAGGTTAAATTTGCCCTCACCCAACCTATTGGTTTATATAGGCCTTCAACGAATTGGATTAACTCAGCTTACCTTGGTAATGGTGGATTTTCTTTATTTGATCTACTGATCCTAATGCCAATCTCCTCTGAAAACACCCTAAAATAAACAGTCTCAAATAATGTTTTACCAGCTATCTAGGCACCTCTTAACCTAGTTGAATTGACAAATAAAATTGACTATAACATTATGGCTTATGTTCGTCTTACATACAGATGCTTTTTAAAGAAAGCAGAGCAATGTTATATCTTCAATGATTTTACAAAGCAGTCCAGTAGGAGAATTAGCCTTTTCATGCTTAATAAACTACCCAATTAATAAGAGTAAATGTATTAAGTTTTAGTCAGCAAAGATTTGTTTAATGGGACTCTTAAAGCCAAATAATCCACCTTTAAATTCTGGCTTTGACCTTCACTGTCTGCATAACCTTGAGTAAGAGTGTTCTATGACCGCTACTATTTCTGTTATTATGGTCTACCAAGCACTGTCCTAGGTGCTGAATCCAGGAGCTACTTGGCAGTTATGCAGGCAAAATTTTCTGCAAGAGGCAGAAAGATAGTTGTGCTTTGATGATCAAATGTCCTCTTGAAGCTGAGAAAGAAGAAGCACAATTCTTTTGTGGCTCTGCTTTCTTTCTCCTAGGTGGGAAAAATCAAACAAGACAATCTTCCTGAGCCTTATGAGCTATTTTCAATTCCTGCAGTCATATGTTGGCTTTTGTAGATGATGAAAAGAATTGAATGTTACTATTTATCTGAAATTCAGATCCTTTTTCATTGGAATGTTAAAATATTTTGAAACCATCTCAAATTTACAGGAAAGGACAATTACTTTTTATTCCTGTAACATTTCAGAGGGCTAACCTGATGCCCCTTCACCACCTAATATTTTAGTGTGTACTTACTGCATTTTTTGTGTGTGATGAATTGCTTTAGAATGTTTCTTATTTTACCTGTGGTTTTGAAATTTATCTTTTATTCTTTTGAAACAACAGAACGTTGGTTTACCTGCAGAATATATCCCATTATTTTACATCATCACAACAAACTGTCAAAATCAGGAAATTAACGCAGACATATTACCATCATAAATACACTAATCCTATTCTAGTTACACCAGTTATCCCAGTATTTTTTTTATAGCCAGAAGACCCAGTTCAGAGTATTTCACTGCATTTACTTGTCATGAACCTTTACTCTCTTACATTTTGGAACAATTTCTCCTTAGATTTTTCTTGACTTTCATGGCCTTGACACTTTTGAAGATGAGACTAGTTATTTTTTCAAATGCCCTTCAATTTGTATCTGTTTTTTGCTTACTCATGACTATATTAAATTCTGAATTTTTATCAGGAATGCTGCAGAAGTGATGGTGTGTCCTTCTCCCTGCACCCTATCAGGTGACACATGAATTTGATCTGCTGAACTACTAATGATGTTCACTTTGACTTCTGATTAAGTTGGTGTCTTCGAGCCACTATTTTCTCTTTTGTAATTAATATATATTTTGTGGGGCCTTACCTTTAATGTATCCCATTCTTCGCCAAATTATAGACTTATGGCTTTCTATTTTTGCCAGTGCTTTCTAAGTCATTACTTTGGTTATTTTGATAGTCAAGTTGCTTCAGATTTGGCCAAAAAGAGCCCCTTCAAGCTTTCCCTATGTCCCTTTGACATGGCCTAGTCATTCCTTTAGTACTGGCTTGCTTTCTAGCACAAAACATGTCCCAGACTCCTCTTTTACTTTCACTGCCTCAGTTTTGGAAGCAGTCATTTTTATAACAAGTCTGAGTGCCTTTTGGTGGAGATGAGTATTAAAAAAACCAGGAGCTGAGCTGTAGGTATGCTTGTTGTTAGGGGTGTTTTTGGTTCTAGGCCATGTCATTGAATGCAATAAGTATATGCACACTTACATGCATATGCACTTACCTCCACATTTATTTCTATATCTGTTGTTATATATTGAAAACCATAAATTCACGTATATTTCCAATTTCACTCTGTCACCTCAGGGATCATACTAGACATCATTTTTGCCTATTTATACCACTGTTCTATGACATAAGACTGTCTCCTGTTATTCTTTTATGTGTACTTATTTGGCCAATTCCCTGTACATAACCAATGTCCTACTGCTATTGCCATCCCTTCTCCGTGTTGATGCCCTCTTCACTCTGGTCATCTCTGACTTCCCACTCCTGGATGCCTGCTCACACTATATAGCCACCTCCTCACCCTGCTGGGCTCACATCGTGCTGGACCACACTCTTATGGGGATGTTTGCCTCATCCTTTTCAGGCTGTGCCAGAAGCATCTGGCTACACTGATCCTCCCTCTCCCTACCACGGATGCCCTTCTCATCCTGGTGGGCTCTGGCACTTCATACTACCCTTCTTCACGTTTGTCCCCCATACCCCATTCGGGATCTAATATTCTGCTTGGAGCTTCCCATTTGTGGAAACACGTTAGGCTACTCCTCTCTGGGCCACCACATGTCCCCTCTGCCAATGCGTAAAAACTTACTTGCTTTAGTCTACTTAATAGGTTTGGGACTGAATTATTAAGAACTCTGCTGAATAACTCTGTGTATATGCTAAAACCCACTGAATGGTACACTTTGAAAGAGTGAATTTTATGTGAATTATATCTCAGTAAAACTGCTATTTAAGTTCTCCATAATGATAGAGTTGTGGTATAACATGGCAGGGGGTGGACACGAAAACAAGTTATCAGAAGACAAAAGGTAACAAATTCTGCAGAGGATGTGGAGAAAGGAACTCATACACTGTGGGTGCGAATATAAATTAGCACAGCCATTACAGACAATAATATGGAGGTTTCTCAAAAATTAAAAATAAAACTACTATGTGATTCAACAATCCCACTACTGGGTGTATATCCAGAGGAATTTAAACCAGTATGTCAAAAATATATCTGCACTCCCACATTTATCGCAATGCTATTCACAATAGCCAAGATAATGAATCAACCTAATGTTCACAGATTGATCCATGGATTTTTGAAAATATGGTATGCCTACATAATGAAATACTATTCAGCCAAAAAAAAGAACAAAATCCTGTCCTTTGTGACAACATGAATGAACCTAGAGAACATTATGTTAAGTGAAATAAGCTAAGCACAATAGGACCTATGACAGATGATCTCACTCATACATGGAATGTTTAAAAAGACTACACATTGTGTGCAGTGTCCGCTGCATGGGTGATGGGTACACCAAAAATGTTACAGTTAGGAATAATAAATTCTGGCATTCTGTTGCACAGTAGGGTGACTATAGTCAACAACAATGTATTGTATACTTCCAAATAGCTAGAAGGGAGACTTTTGAATGTTCTCACAACAAAAAAAATGGCAAGCATTTGAGGTGATGGATACACTAATTACCCTGATTGGATCATTACATCATGTATACATGCATGAAAATATCACACTGTACCCCATAAATATGTACAATTATTGTGTGTCAATCAAAATCCAAATAAAACTAAAACAACAACAACAAAACAATGGGAGGAAGACACATTCCTGCCTGACCTGATGAAACTGAGCAGCCCCAGCCATCTGGACCACTCACCTCTGGCCTCTGGTTTCAGAAATATATTAATTTTACCTTTAAAAAAGTTACGTAAGCAGCTTTGCTGTTCTTGTGGGTCTCAAACCACATGCAAATGTTAAAATGTTTTAAATGAAAACTTATACAGTAAAAATGAATACATAAAATTTGTATCACAAATTCAAAGTTACCTTATCAAATGAAGCAGTGGGTGGGGGGAGTTTGGGTTTTTCGAGAAATGTGTCAAATTATCTGTTAAATAAGGGGACTCAAAAGATAAGGTTTCACTTTTGACCCTGACAATTAGAAGCATTGGATCAAATATCATGTTAGTAGAAAAACAAAAGTAGCCATAATTAGAATGGAAAAGGGTAGTAAGACTGCTGAAATTCTGGAAAAAATAGAACCAATGGTAATGTAGTTCGATGGCCAAAAAGACCAATAAAAGCAAGAAACATTAGCATTTCTTGTAATAGTGAATATTTGAAGCAGTCTACATGTTTAATTTTAGAGAAATTGATTAGATCAGTTGTGGTTCATCAAATACTGAAAGACTAAGCAGCCATTAGGGACTAAAAAATGTTTCATTGACATGGGAGAGAACTTATAACATTAAGATATTTTGAGAAGAAATAGTTTATATATTATAAACTAGATGAAATAGTATGTGTAGTATAATCCCAATTTAATTTTTCAAATAATGTTGATGTTTGAAATAAAATACAATGTTGATAGCATTTTTCTGGAGTGGTGAGATTATGTGTAATTTTTAAAATTTATGGTTGTAAATGCTTTCCAAGTAATATCCACATAAAATGGCTTTTATGCTCAGATAAATAAAAGTAAATTTTATTTGGAAAAAGTGGTTTTCCTATGGGCAGATGTAGATAATACTAAAATAAAATACAAACTGAAGTGCTTCATTTATCAACAAGAATTTAAAGTGATCTTGCTATTTCCTTTTATGTATAACAGACTTGTCAACTTGATTGTGTACGATTATGAATCCATTAACCAATATTTGGTATTCTTAGCCCTTTTCTTCTGAACACTAGTGGTATAGTCTGCTTATATACACAAATACTTACCATTGTGTTATAATTGCCTACAGTTTTCAGTACAGTAACATACTGTAAAGATTTGTAGCCTAGGAACAAAAAGCTATATCTACAGCCCAGGTGTGTGGTAGGCTACAGCATCAAGGTTTATGTAAGTAACTCTATGATGTTCGTACAGCAATTAAATCACCTAATGACACATTTCTCAGAACATATCCCCATTTTTAAGTGATGCAGGACTGTATATGTTTTTATTCTGCTATGATTTTAAAAACAGTCCTTTGTTCCCTAATTGATAGTTGAAGAAAATCAGTAGTAATAAGACTGCAATTCTGACTCTTGAAACGTGTAAATTTGAGATGTGGAGATTAGTTAGGGCATAATGTTTGACTTAGATTTATCTAGGTAAGTTTGGTACTATTGATTTGAATTTGTGTCCTTTAATGTTATTTATGGGAAGAAAGCAAATGCTGGAAAGGTTGAAATTCAATGATTGTTTATTTTAATATCAATGGCCTAGAAAGGTTTCTCTTTATCTTAAAATAAAAATTTCTCTAAAATACTTAAAGCAAAATATCTGCTCAAATTAATTAGTTCCTGTTACGTTGTTCTTCTAGATAAGAGAATAAATGTTAATATTTGAGCTTTTCACTTCTCATTGCAAGTTTTTATTTTTTTTTAAAAATTGGACTTTCCTTTGATTGCAGCCTTGCCTTCAGCTTTGACAACCCATGAATACATCTAAATGCCATACAAAACCTCAACTCTCTTTACAGGAGGGAGATGAATCTCAGTGTAGGCTGTTTGAATATACAAAAAAATTAAAATAATCTCTCCCAGTCTGAGCCTTGAGCCTTGTCTTTTCACTGTCTCAGCAATGTCTTTAACAGAATAGTTTTTAATTTTAATGAAGTCCAATTTGTCAGTTTTTTTTAGGGATTATGCTTTGGGTGATATACCTAAAAACTTATCACCAATCCCAAGGCAGATTTTTTCCCTTGATAATTGGTTTTAGGAATGCAAATAATTTTTTTAGTACAGAAAGCTCCTATGATTTGCACAATAAATGATTTTTAAAATTGTCACATACAAATTTCTTTTTTATTTGCAAGAAAGTTGCTGACAGTTTTGTACAAGAGACTGTCATAAAAAACTGCTTATACACGTGCAGAAATTAAGTCAATGTCTTTTAAAGTCATTTGCAAAATACTTCTAACTGCAATGCCAGCCAATTAAGGATTAACTTTCTTTCATTATTATTAGAACTGCACAGATAATAGGTCAATTTCCCCCTCATTGTGTGTAGATAATTCCCATTATCATTATTTGGAGTTATATATATATAAGAAGAAAGGAAAACATTTCAACTTTATGGGGAAAAACCATTACTAGCTATCTACAAGGCCAAATTCTCTCAACCAGTAGATGTCATTCTCTCTCTATTTTAATGTGAATTTCTAATCTCTGCCTTTAGTTATCTGTTCTTAAGACAAGTTATGAAAACCAGGTTCATTTCAGCCTGCATTTCTCCTGAAATGATACCAAGTTGGTATCTTTTCCATTCCATAATAGGAAGAGTGCCAGAGTGTGAAACTGGGGCACTTTGACAGCTGTGACAGTCGATAAGCTCCTGTCTTTCATTCACTTAGCCCTTAGTGTGGGTTATTTGTCTACTTGTTTGTTCAATTTACAGTAAAACATTGATTAACTTGAAATGGAGAGGCTTTCTGCTCTCACCTGTCTTTCAGACTGGGACAGGAAAAATCTATTTATAGTTTTGGTAAGGTACCAAGAAACTCAAGCCCTCGGGAAGCACTGATCAAGTTTCCCCGTAAATATATTCAGCCCTCTACATGTAGATGGTATAGCTATCACTTCCCACTTGAAATGACCATGGCTCACCAAGAGCCAGTTCTCTGGCTCCCCTTTGTGCTCTCTTTACATTCTGTGCCTACCACAGTGCTATGATTAAACTTCTGCTGTACTTATGCCTGTAGTACCGACTCATTAAAGAATAAAAGTTTGGGAAGTAGGAACACCACCCACATTAACTGGCATTAATTCAACCAATAACTATTGATGGAGATCTGATTGTTTTAGGATTTAGGGAGTGTGAACACCATGGTGAATGATACAGCAATTGCATATAGGTCACTAAAGGGGGGCAGGATGTACTGGGAATTCAGAGAAGAACACGGCCAATGACCATCCAGGATGAAAATATTACAAAAAGCTAAATAGAGTATCATGAAAGCACATGGGAAGGATATTTTCTAGTCTTGGGAGATCAATAAAGGGTGTCTAGAGAATATAATTCCTGAGCAGGATTCTAAAATCTTAGTAAGAAATATCTGTAAGGAAGAGTCTAGGTATGGCTAGGAAAAGATAAAATAGAATTTCAGGAAAAAGGTACATGCTTTCTTCATCATTTTATTCCCAGAATGTAGAACAATAAATTATAGATACATTTTTATTGAATGAATAGATGGGAAAATTATTTTAAAAATTCAAGGCCAAATTGGAGAGACTAAACTCTCCTAAATATAGAACAATTAGTGTGCCTACTATTTTTAATAGCCACTTACTCATATTGCCAACAGAGGAGAAGTATTATAAAATAAAATACTATTTTCTTCATGATATGGTTCAGCTCTGTTTCCCAACCCAAATCTCATCTTGAATTGCACTCCCACAATTCCCACGTGTTGTGCGAGGGACCTGGTGGGAGATAATTTGAATAATGGGGGCAGTTTCCCTCATACTGTTCTCGTGGTAGTGAGTAATTCTCACAAGATTTGATGGTTTTATCAGGGGTTTCCACTTTTGCATACTTCCCATTTTCTGTTGCTGCTGCCATGTAAGAAGTGCCTTTCGCCTCCCACCATGATTCTGAGGCCTCCCCAGCCATGTGGAACTGTAAGTCCAACTAAACCTCTTTTTCTTCTCAGTCTTGGGTATGTCTTTATCAGCAGCATGAAAATGGACTAATACAGTAAAGTGGTTCCAGCAGAGTTGGGTGCTGCTGAAAAGATACCCAAAAATATGGACTCGACTTTGGAACTGGGTAACAGGCAGAGGTTGGAACAATTTGGAGGGCTCAGAAGAAGATAAGAAAAGGTGGAAAGTTTGAAACTTCCTAAAGATTTGTTGAAAGGCTTTGCCCAAAAGGCTGATAGTCATATGGACAATAAGGTCCAGGCTGAGGTTGTCTTAGATGGAGATGAGGAATTTGTTAGGAACTGGAGCAAAGGTGACTCTTGTTATGTTTTAGCAAAGAGACTGGCAGCATTTTGCCCCTGCCGCAGAGATCTGTGGAACTCTGAACTTGAGAGAGATGATTTAGGGTATCTGGTAGAAGAAATTTCTAAGCAGCAAAGCATTCAAGATGTGACTTGGGTGCTGTGAAAGGCATTCAGTTTTATAAGGGAAGCAGAGCACAAAAGTTTGGAGAATTCACAGCTTGACAATGTGACAGAAAAAAAAAAACCCTTTTTCTGAGGAGAAATTCAAGCTGCTGCAGAAATATGCATAAGTAATGAGGAGCCAAATGTTAATTCCCAAGACAATGGGGAAAATGTCACCAGGGCATGTCAGAGGTCTTCACAGCACCCCTCTCATCATAGGCCTGGAGATCTAGGAAAAAACGGTGGGCCGGCCCAAAGTCCCCATGCTGTGTGCAGTTTAGGGACATGGGGCTCTGTGTCCCAGCCACTCTAGCCATGACTAAAAGGGGCCAAAGTACAGCTTGGTCTGTTCCTTCAGAGGGTGGAAGCCCCAAGCCTTGGCAGCTTCCACGTGGTGTTGAGCCTGTGGGTACACAGAAGTCAGGAATTGAGGTTTGGGAATCTCCACCTAGATTTCAGAAGATGTATGGAAACTCCTGGATACCCAGGCAAAAGTTTGCTGCAGGGGTGGGGCCCTCATGGAGAACCTCTATTAGGGCAGTGTGGAAGGGAAATGTGGGGCCAGAGTCCCCATACACAGTCCCTACTGGGGTACCGCCATAGTGGAGCTGTGAGAAGGGTGCCACGGTCCTCCAGACCCTAGAATGGTAGATCCACTGACAGCTTGCACTGTGCACCTGGAAAAGCTGCAGACACTCAACGCCACCCTGTGAAAGCAGCCAAGACGGGGGCTATACCCTGCAAAGCCACAGGGATGGAGCTGCCCAAGACCATGGGAACCCACCCCTTGCATCAGCATGACCTGGATATGAGACCTGGAGTCAAGGGAGATCATTTCGGAGCTTTAAGATTTTACTGCTCCTCTGGATTTTGGACTTGCTTGGGCCCTGTAACCCCTGTGTTGGCCAATTTCTCCTCTTTGGAATGGGTGTATTTACCCAATACCTGTACCTCCATTGTATCTAGGAAGTAACTAGCTTGCTTTTGATTTTACAGGCTCATAGGTGGAAGGGACTTGTCTTGTGTCAGGTGAGACTTTGGACTGTGGACTTTTGGATTAATGCTGAAATGAGTTAAGACTTTCGGGTACAGCTGGGAAGGCATGATTGGTTTCGAAATGTGAGGACATGGAATTTGGAGGGGCCAGGGGTGGAATGATGTGGTTTGGCTCTGTGTTCCCACCCAAATCTCATCTTGAATTGTACTCCCATAATTCCAATGTGTTGTGGGAGGGACCTAGTGGGAGACAATTTGAATCATGCGGGCAGTTTCCCCCATACTGTTCCATGATAGTGAATAAGTCTTATGAGATCTGATGGTTTTATCAGGGGTTTCTGCTTTTGCATCCTTCTCATTGTCTCTTGCTATTAACATGTAAGAAGTGCCTTTTGCCTCCCACCATGATTCTGAGGCCTCCCCAGCCATGTGGAACTGTAAGTCCAATTAAACCTCTTTTTCTTCCCAGTCTTGGGTATATCTTTATCAGCAGCATAAAAATGGACTAATATACTTCAGTTAGTAGATTCTTCAGAAGACCTCATTGCTTTAGAGAATACATTTTCAAAATGTTGTTCTCAATGACCGGCCACAATGGTATAGTATTAAATATGTATTTTCAGGGTGCTGCAGGTGCTTTTTAAAATCTGAGAAAATACAGAGTCTAAATAGATGAACTTTGAAATAGGATTATGCATTTTAAATCTAAATGGTGCCATTTGTTAAGCTTTTAAGCTCCTAATCACTATTCACCTAATTTTCTCTTCATGGCTTTTAAAAACAGGAAAAAATGATTATTTAGCCTAAGTAGGTCTTTTCACAATTCCATTGATCATAAATGTCATGACTCGTCTATCAGTGTCGATAGGCATTCAGCACAGTTTACCTCATTTTTATGGTGTCTCTCCCAATTAGCTAACCAAATTGACTACTAAATATCATTAGTGTTGTTAATGTGGTTTCATAAATATATGTTAAAACCATAAGATTTCTCAAGTTTAAAGGACTTTTGCACCATTGAAAAGTTAGAAAGATAAGAACAAAGAACATAGAACTTCTCTAAGAACTAGGAAAAAGTGTTTGGATGTTAATATATTTTGAGGTGTTTTCGTAGTAGAAAGTTTTAAAGTATAAACACTAATTTTTTTTAAAGAGGGGGATCACACACCAACAAATACATTGGAATGCTTGTAATAACCAGTAACTTTAAAATCTCTTACAGCTCTTCCACAAGTGGTCCAATTAAAGAGACAGTTTTAACCACTACCAACCCTCATGCATTTTACCCCTTGATTTGGGCATCCAACAATCTTCTCTAATACGAGGAGTCAGAATTCCTTGAGAGATGAGTGCTGGAAGGAAAAAAGGAGCTAACTTAAGGGGTTTGCATTGATTAAGAAATCCGAGGACAATATCAGTAAAAATAGTGACAGTAACAACAACAATCAAAGCTATTATGATTTATTAAAATAATTTTAGTTTGTTAAGGGTCACATGTTCTTGAAAATTAGAAAATATAGAGTGTAAAAAAGCTTAATATTCAATAGGCATTCATTGTTGTGGATGTACCAGTGGATGTTTATGGCTAGTATCTATTCTTTATGAGGTGGCATCTGTTTTGATGAATTGGCATTTGAACTCTTCTAGTTGTTAAATATTTTAAATAGTACTCCTTGTTTTGAATTTATTTTTCCTAAGTAGAGGTATATAGATAGATAAAATGCATATGTATATATTTGTATGTGTGTACATGCATGTTTTAAAAAATATTTATAGGCTGGGCACAGTGGCTCACGCCTGTAATCCCAGCACTTTGGGAGGCTGAGGCGGGCGGATCACCTGAGGTCAAGAATTTGAGACCAGCCTGGCCAACATGGCAAAATCTCGTCTCTACTAAAAATACAAAAATTAGCAGGGCATGGTGGCATGTGCCTGTAATCCCATCTACTCTGGAGGCTGAGGCAGGAGAATCGCTTGAACCCGGGAGGTAGAGGTTGCAGTGAGCTCAGGCCCCTGCCCTCCAGCCTGGGTGGCAGAGTGAGATTCCATCTAAAAAAAAAAAAAGTTTATAGTATTCATTAGGAATCTGCCTATAGTGTATATTTATATCCAGATAAACAGTAAAGAATAAACACAGAGAGTAGTAAGTTCACAAATAATAGTCCTTGAAATCTGAGAACTCTATTGTATCAGAAGGAAGAATAAGTTTGTATATAATTATCAATGTCCTGGATAACAAATTAGGCATATTTCTCAAAAAAAATATTTAACTGCATAGACTCAATTCCTTGTTTTCTAGGAGATAAAACCTCTAGATGGCCCTGCTAATTGTAATACTGTGTTAAAAAGGAATGCATCAACTTTTAAAGAATTCTAAGAGAACAGGTCAATATGTCAAACTGACAGAACAATGAGTTATGTAACGCGAACTAAGCAGGGCTTTAAAAATCTATCACTTTGGCAGGAGATCCCAACTGGAGAAAACTTAAATCTATTCTAGAAGCACGGACCTTAAAGAAAAACTCTTATTGATGTAACAAGTGCAATTTATCTATAAAAAGGGCAAGGTTGGCCTCAGTGCCAGTGACTTTAATTTGAATCACCTTGGAAGAAGTCAGTTAAATCCTGAGCCCTGATCAAATATCAATTGATCAGTGACTCAGATTCTGTTACCTTAGCTAGTCTAAGAAAGAATTCTCTTTCTTAGTAGAATTACTGCATTTACCAAAAGGTTTCATAGTAATTTTTCTGATACCCTAAAAGGATCTTGAGCTAAGCCTCTCATTATTTTAAGATGGCATAAAACTAGTTTAAAATAAAGACAAACTTCTTAAAACACTGGCGTTATTTTTAGAGTAAATTTGTGTAAGTACAGAACATTTTGTCATGCTTGTATTTGTGTGGTTTTGTCTACTTTTTAAGGTGTTTGAAGCATCCAAATGAATCGGGTACATCATGGTAGGCAGAATAATTCTCTCATTCCCCCTTCAAATATTCACTTCCAAGTCCTCATAAGCTGTGAATATGGTATGTTACGTGGCAAAAGGGACTCTGCAGATGTGATTAAGGAAAGGACTCTAGATCAAAGAATATGCTTGATTATCCAGGAGGGCTCAAACTAAACATGAGTCCTTCAGATTGGAGAACATTTTTCTGCAGCACTCAGAGGAATATATGACTTTATAAGAAGGGTCAGAAAGATTCAATGTTGCTGGTTCTGAAGATGGCCATGGGCCAAGAAATATGAGTATCCTCTCATAAGCTGGAAAATTGCAAAGAAACAGATTCTCCCTGATAGCCTCCAGAAAGGAATATAGCATTGCTAACACCTTGATTTTAGTTCAAGGAAACCTGTGTCAGACTTACAGTCAAAACTGTAAGAGAATACATTTGTGTTGTTTCATTGGGTTGTGGAAATTTGTTATAGCCATAATAAATACATCAAATACAGTTTAAATTGTTTAATAGACTTTATTTAACTAGGATTATATCCAATGATAAAATGTTTAAATAAAATTTACTTCTAAAGTTTTATTTGTTAGGTAGGATATACAATATACATTTTTGATATTTAGAATTGTTGCAAGTATATTGTAGACATTTAATAAATACTTTTAATATTAATAAAATTTATATGCAATTTTTATTCATTGATCACAAAATGCAGTATAAATAGTTGTGTGTCTTCCTTTACGTGAACAGAAATCTATCTATTATTAAATCGCCCATGAACAAGTATAAAATAACAGCTTCTTCAGACAAGGTTGCTAAGATACAAAATATCTTATAATTTTAGAATTTTAACAAAATTGTAGAAATAAGGATGACTTGAATATTTGATTAGATTTAAAGTTATTTGTTTCATTTGATATTACTTTATTTATTTATTTATTTAGGAGACGAGATCTTGCCCTTGTCCGGGCTTGAGTACAGTGGCTCAGTCTCGACTAACTGCAACCTCCCCATCCTGAGTTCAAATGATCCTCCTTGCCTCAGCCTCCTGAGTAGCTGGGGGCCAGGCACCACCACCCTTGCTAATTTTTGTATTTTTATTAGAGAGCAGGGTTTTGCCATGTTGGCCAGGCTGGTCTCAAACTCCTGGCCTCATGTTATCTGCCTGCCTCGAACTCCCAAAGTGCCGGAATTACAGGTGTGAGCCACTGTACCCAGCCTGATATTACTTTAATATTTGATAGGAAAGCCACCTGTTGGGCAGTCTTCAAATTGTTTATCCAGGAGCTGCCATCTCCTGTGAATTGTGACCTCAAGCTTACTGATCCATGTGATTTCCATAGGAACAGCCATGTCAAACCTCATCCCTAGCCCCTGTTAATTATTTATTGTTTTAAGGGGGTCAGAGGTTTCATCTCAAGATCTAGTCATACTGGTTAGCTCTCTAAGAAATAGTTCGGGGCTGGGCACGGTGGCTTATGCCTGTAATCCCAGCACTTTGGGAGGCTGAGGCAGGCAGATCACCAGATCAAGAAATCGAGACCATCCTGGCCAACATGGTGAAACCTCGTCTCTACTGAAAATACAAAAATTAGCTGGGTGTGGTGGCGCACCCTTGTAGTCTCAGCTACTCGGGAGGCTAAGGCAGGAGAATCACTTGAACCCGGGAGGTGGAGGTTGCAGTGAGCTGAGATTGTGCCCCTGCACTCCAGCCTGGGTGACAGAGCAAGACTCTGTCTCAAAAAAAAAAAAAAAAAGAGAAAAAAGAAACAGTTCGGGTACTATGTTTACTGTGTTAGGCACTTTCTTTTCTTTTTCTTTTTTTTTGAGACAGAGTCTCGCTCTGTCACCCAGGCTGGAGTGCAGTGGTGCGGTCTCAGCTCACTGCAACCTCTGCCGCCCAGGTTCGAGTGATTCTCCTGCCTCAGCCTCCCAAGTAGCTGGGATTACAGGCACGTGCCACCACGCCTGGCTAATTTTTGTATTTTTAGTAGAGATGGGGTTTCGCCATATTGGTCAGGTTGATTTTGAACTCCTGACCTCATGATCCACCCGCCTTGGCCTCCCAAAGGGCACTTTCTTAATTTCAGCTAATGAACGATTCTTTCCCTAGGATTTTGGTACATGGATCTAAAAGAGAATAGGAAGTTTTACACTATGGACTGAGCTTCAATATTAAAAATCAAGCATTTATGGAAAACACTCTTTATACCTTGAGGAGAAGGTTAGCTTCTAGCAATAGAAGAAATGAGGTTGATACATAAAGAGACACAAAGACAGAACATGCAGGAACTTTGAATGCCAAGTTGTAGCTGTGCCTGAAACCCAGCTGCACTTCGCCTTGTCCTATTTGGTAAGATTTCAGTTGAAAATGCCAGTAACTTAACATAATGAAATCCCCAGGAGTCATCTGGCTTTAGGCACAACAAAATCAGGACTCATATACAATAATGTAATCTGAACTGTTCTGTTATTTTTCAAGTTCAGATATACCTTCCACTTAATTGGATCATCTTGGACAATCTAATGATCTCAAATTATCCACAGACCTTTCAGAAGCCCCAATGCTAAATTCAAGTGAAGAGAGATAGAAAAAGAGAGAGAAGGAAAGAGTGCTTTAAGAACTAGTGTATGATTTTTGACATTGTGTTTTCCCAGCCTATGTAAGCACCTAAGGCATCTGTCAAGTGAGAGCCTTCATCAGCCTGGCCCCTGATAGCCTACAATGTGCAGACCCTCTTTGCTCACCCATCATGAGCATGCAGAATGGGTGAAAAAATAAGCATTTGTGCTTTAATTTGCAAATATTTAGGGGTTGATTATTACAGTGGTATAATGGAGCCTATCCTGACTACTATAAAAATAGGCACTGAAATGAGATGTTATGAAACAGAAAAACTAATATATGTGGCATTGACTTCAGGGCCTGCTGGAAAGTGCTGAGAAAAATGTTTGAAGTGGAAAAATCGTGATTCACCTATGACGTGGTGAAAGATTTAGCAAAATTGTCTACAGTAACTTTGCAGATATATAATGTGCCTAATGATTTTGAATTCTAGGTGAAAATATTAGAAAATAGAATGTTATTAGTGTGTTTGCTTATTTTTGTTGGCTTCCAATACAAAACCTGTGAGCAATAGTTACGCTCAGGAAATTATTGGCCACTGTGCAAGCATGAATAAAAGGGACAGGAGAATGTTTAGAAATATAGGAAATTTCAAGGTTGGAAGAGGCCTGTTGACTCTTATTTCTAATGGGTAAAAGATAACACTGAGAGGGGCTCTGCGTTATAAATTCAATTAGAACTCACACTTGAAGCAAGGATTCAGTAGAAATTAAAGCCAACTTTCCTTTACCATTAAAGTGGTATCCAGTAAATCCTTTCAGTTGGATAAAAATGGCCCAGGATAAAGCGAGTAACAGGATGAGAGACTAAGCTGATCCATGGGGGCAGAGAGACTCACCATCCTCACAATTAAATAGAGAGTCATGTCTCCAAAAGACTTGTAGGTGTGGCTATGGCACAAATGAAAACCAGACTCAGATACCTATGAAACTCACTAAATTTTGAAAGTGGTGAATTGCCACAAGAAGAAATAGGCTGTGGCTGTTTGAGACTGAAAATGACTTTGTGTTTCCAAAGTTCTGTTGGGCAGAAGCAGTGTTAGTCTGCAAGGTAGGCATACATATTCAACTTGCTCTCTTCAGATTTAATGATGTCAGATGCTAGAAAAGGAAGTTTTCCCCAAAAGTTACAGCCAAGAGCCAAGGAAGATAAAGACTGAAGAATGATCAGAATTAGAACCTAACCAAAGAAACTTCCAAAACCCCCAGAGTAAAATGCCTCACAATGTGTATTATTTCTGAAGTAGTCAAGGTCAGTGTTTTCCATGTGGCTCCATTATTCACCTCTTTGTATAAAAGTATTTATCATAGAGATCCTATTTCCTTTTCACTGTTACATATTGAGCGTGTGTTTCTTTGTTAGTTTGAGTCTCTGTATCAAGCAGCCAGATAAAGATGAGAACAGAAATTTCAAACTTTAGGCTTAAAGCCATATTTAGATGGCATTTTGGAGTTGACCCTTGGGTGGGAAGGTGGTGAGTATATTTTTCAAATAAGAAAAAGCAAACAGAATATTATGAATATAGGAACAGACCATGAGAATCATTTGGGCTACTCACAAATGTTTAATAACATTCTGGCTCATGGTAGAATTATCCTTCTCTGATAATTTGAACTCAAGCATGGCCTCATGATTTCTTTTGGCCAATAAATTTAGAGAGAAAGGGGTGTTTACAGTTTGCCAAATTCTTCCCTTGCTCAGTGGTCATGGAAGCCTGTGTCAATATTGAGCCTCTATCAGCCTGAGACTTTGAGTGCCTGCAATGGGCAGATACCCCTTGCCAACATACAGCATGGTCTACTCTATCCTGATAGAGTCCACTTTCCTAACAGTTTAGAAAGAACTCTCAGAAGTGAGTGAGTTTTGATGGTTATAATTGTTAAAACATGGACCACAATTCCATCCTTGAACAAATCACTGGTAGCAAAGAATAAAGTATGCTGAGTGGTTTCAGAATGGGCCACGTGACCTTCTTGGAGATAATGGTAGTGTTGTTATCATCAGAACAAGTTTGGGATAAGGAAAAAAAAGTTGGTTTTCACAGATCTGGCATTTAATGGATGTTCTGTTTATAGAAGTGGTTGAATGGATGTGCAACAATAAAGTCAATACCTATGTGATCCACCAATAATTCTACATTGTCTATATCATATGCATCTAACTCCTTGATAGTTTTACTCTTCTGTGCATTTTATGAGATATAATGGCATCACTTTAACATTTTTTTTCCTTGAGAAAGACTGAGCTGGCTTTTAGTTATTGTCAATGTGACAAGCTAACCTAAATCAAAACTCTAAATTTTTAAAATAAAAGTCATCAAATTAGATGAATATGCTATCATGATAAATGCTGGGGTTTACCACCATTTCCTAAGCTCTAAGACACAGAAGAATCCCAGAGGATGACTGTATCACATAAGCACGGATTACCCTCAAAGACAGAATTTCCACTGGGCTTCCTATAGAATTTCTAAACATCCCAAATATGGTATTTCAAAAAGTCAATTCTTCCCCATCTCTTGGTTCACACTAACTCTGAAAACTCTTTAGTTTGTAGATTGTAACTGTGAAGAATACTATCCTTGGAATTGCTTTTCTTATTCACTATAATGTTGACACTCATTGTATACTCAGAATTCACAGCTCTACACACACATACACCACACACACACACACACACACACACACACACACAAAAATAACTGCGTATATGCACTTCCAGATCTACTTTAGCACAACTCTGAAATGATTTGGATCTGGGATTGACCTCTGAGCTATTACAATAAAAATTTCAATATGACTTTAAAACAAACAAAGGCCATCCATACAATTGATTTTGTTGCATTGGTTTGAGCAATGAACTGTATAATTTGTTTTTCTGCCAACAATATTTTATTTGGTTAGGCTTGCCAAGGGAAGGACCAAGTAAAATGCTTTCTTGAGTAGAGGAATCTTTAAAAGATTTTGAGGCTTCTTTAACATCTAACCTTAGATGTGGCTTTCATCTTTAACCTATATCACCTATATGGCCAAGCTCCACAATTATCTTGTCCTTATAATCTAGTGAGGTGAAGGGATTTTAACAGCTTTGTTCCAATGCCTTGGCTGATAGAAAAGGAGTTTAAGTGATCCTGAATTATAGTCGTTCCCCAAACTGGATGGACAACTGTGTCTACACATGGTTTGAAAATGAATGTAGTAGGCTTAAAGTTTGCACTAAGCCTTCTTACTATCTAGGTCTTTAATTCTCCCCTACTTAGCTCCATTCTCCACATCATAGCTAAAACTAGACTGACATTGTCACATTTCTGCTTAAAATGTTTTGATGGTTCCTTATTGGCTATGGAATAAAGTTATAGATCTTTCAGTCCTCCATGATCCAGTCTCTACTCTCCAGCTTCTTTGTACTGAAATAACAATATATTATTTTAAATTCTTTGTATACTCTGTGTAGTTCACTCCTTTAAATATTTGCTCAAGTTACTCCTTCTGCCTGGAATGCCCCCTTACTATAGTTTTCATCAGTCTCATTCTAACTCTTCCTTCTTTCAGGTCAGGTGACATGACCTCCATGTAGCTTCCTGTGAGCCGTCATATTACAAAATGCCCTTTCTTTGTGTTCTTATAGCAAAAGACAAGTACTAATTCCATTTTATTGAGACTATTTGTTTGTATCTCTCCCCTAACTCCTTTGAAGAACATGACTATTGTGAATACATCCTTCATGACCAAGTAACTTCTTACCACCGTCCACCCCGCCCCACCCCCCACCCCCCACCCCCCACATCTACTTATTTCGGAGCATTATGCTTGGCATAGCGGGGCGTGGTGGTGGGCGCCTGTAGTCCCAGCTACTTGGGAGGCTGAGACGGAGAATGGCATGAACCCAGGGGGCGGAGCTTGCAGTGAGCCGAAATCGCACCACTGAACTCCAGCCTGGGCAACAGAGCGAGACTCTGCCTCAAAAAAAAAAAAAAAAAAAAAAAAAAAAGTATTCTATAAATATTTGTTGAGCTGAGTGAAATAGGTTTATCCTAAAACATCCTGGAAGAGTACACAAAGCACTGGAATTAAAGCAGTGATGTTTTAGTTTAAAAAGAAATACCAGAGTGGTGCTAATGAAGTTAGATTCATAAATTTGATGCTTATCAAAATCCATTTTCTGACTATGTCTGACTTTCTGACTATATCTGACTGAATTTGAAAATATTGTATTACTGGTCTGGATTGTTTTTTCTACTTTTCTATAATGGACAAGTTTCTGTTCTTTTACTTCTCAGTTTAAGTATTATCCTTTCTGGGAAATCTCACATCCTCTAGATATCTTTTCATACTTCTCTCTTACTCTTAAAGCTCACTGTGAATAAATAACTCTAATATAATACTTATCACGTTATGTTATAATTACTTATTCAGGTGTCTCTCTGCATGTTCTTAAGTTCAATACTCCTTGAGGGGAGGACTTTTTTTCTTCATTTTTCCCCCTCTCACTTTTTAACCATTGTTTAATACAATGCTCAAAGTTGGATATTGGATATACCATTTAGTTTCTTCACTCGCTGGTCTCCACCATTGTCTCAGAAACGTGTTCCATGGATGATAGGTAGGATTAAGATTTAGAGAACATCTCACAAATTATCACCAACGAGAGGAACAAAAGCTTAAAGTACATGATGGCTTCAAGGGCAGCAAACATTGGATTCCCAAACCAATTTCTATGCCAGCACATCTGCTATGGAGCTTAGAGACCTGGCTTTAAATCTTGGCTTGTCATGTATTTTGGTGTCTTTGAGTAATATATATGACACATCAGAATTTAACTTTTCTCATCTGTAAAATGGAATTAATTAATAAAATGTTGGTTGTAAGTAACAGAAATCCAAATCCAACTACATTGACCAGAAAGGGAAACTGACTGTAATCTAAGGGGAATTTTGGCTTTAGGCATAGTTTAGTGCAGAGGTTCAAAAGATGCTTCTGGGTCAGTGTTACTCTTTTCGTCTGTTAGCCTTCTTATCCTCTGCTCAGCTTCACTCTCAAACTCTTCCAGTACTGGAAAAGAAGGCCTCTGTCACCCCCAGACTTATATCCCCACAATGAATAAGGCCAGAAGAATTTTCCATTCCAGCCACCTAGGCAATTACTTGATTGGCCTTGCTGGGGTTATTATTGTGGCCAGGAGATAGATGGTGCTCTCAATGGCCAGTCTAGGGTTTGTCCTCCCTCCCTTTGGTTGGAGAAGGTAGGTTTTCTTAACTGAAAACATCTTGGAACCAACCCATATGTCCATCAATGATAGACTGGATTAAGAAAATGTGGCACATATATACCATGGAATACTATGCAGCCATAAAAAGATGAGTTCATGTCCTTTGTAGGGACATGGGTGAAGCTGGAAACCATCATTCTGAGCAAACTATCTCAAGGACAGAAAACCAAACACCACATGTTCTCACTCATAGGTAGGAATTGAACAATGATAACACTTGGATACAGGGAGGGGAACATCACACATGGGGGCCTGTCATGGGGTAGGGGGAGGGGGGAGAGATAGCATTAGGAGTTATACCTAATTTAAATGACGAGTTAATGGGTGCAGCACACCAACATGGCACATGTATACATATGTAACAAACCTGCACGTTGTGCACATGTACCCTAGAACTTAAAGTATAAAACAACAACAACAACAACAACATCAGGAGACCACACAGGGTATGGTAGTAATGCCCCAACAGAAGCCAAAGAAAGGAGAGGGACGTTTCAGACAGACAAAAACCTCTATCTCCCAGGGTCTATTACATTGATTTGTTCTAACAAATATTTATTGAGATCATCTCTTAAAGAATTGTTGCAGAGATTAAAGATAATTGACTTAAAGTGCTTAGCTCACAATTTAGTATATGCCCAAGACTCCAAAAAAGGTAATGGTTAGTATCATTAATCAATTTAAACCAAAGGGAATACATTACATATCTAACCCATACCTGCTATTCATTTACATTAAAAAGTAGTTTCTGAAGGGATTATTGATTCAAAGATTGAGTTCTAAAATGGTGATATATAGGCACTATAACTCTTTTACATTACCTTTTACCATTCAGATTTATTTCTTTGAGAGCATTAAAACAACAATAACATCCAAATTTCAAAGCCTATTGAAAAAGCCTTGTTACAGTAAAATAATGAGGCCTCTAAGTATTTGGTATAAAAATGATTCTCATTATGAAACCCTACTGCCTTTGAAGCAACCTCTCCCTGTAGTATCCTCAAATGGATTTAATTTTCTATGACTCTATAGAAGGGTCATATGGCTGAAAGTCAAGATGTCACTCAGTTGTGTCCCAGCATTATGAGGAGACATTCCTCTGAAGGAGCTTTTGTATTTATCTCATTGCTGGCTTTAATTTGATTGTGAATCAATGCTTCAGAGATAAGCAAGAATCTAAAAGACTTGCTGGCCTCAGTGAAATGTAAATTCTTGGAGGAAGGTAGAGATCTAGGACCTGGTGCAGAAAGCTAGGGCCATCTGCCGAGAAAAGAAACAACTACCAATCAGGAGAGGGTGTTTTTAAAACAGGCTCTGGCTTCCATCTGTGGTTTTGAGCTAAATACTTAACATCTCTGGTTGTTAGTGTCCATATTTCTGAAATGGAGCAACTTACTTGCTAGGGTTGAAAAATATATGCTTTAAAACATACACTCTGATCTTTCTTTAGAGGCTTTCAGGTAACTCAGGGCACAATCTCTCAAGTAAAATTATTAAGCAAATAAAAATACGATAATGCTTAATTCTTTTTGCTTGATAGGGTTAGATCTCATAATGCAGAAGTTCTCATACAATGGTAATATTGCTTAATTACAAGGAACTTCCTGCCAGGGCATTACAACTGTATCTATTTTAGTCCACTATTAACTCTGTGAGTTGTTTTAATAAGTCACAGAACAGGCATTTGAACCCTGACCTTCTCTCAACTTTATTTTTCCCATGTGCTATGCTGCCTGCTGTATCTTCAATAAGAAAACAAATCAGCTGGGCGCGGTGGCTCACGTCTGTAATCCCAGCACTTTGGGGGGCCGAGGCGGGTGGATCACAAGGTCAGGAGTTCGAGACCAGCCTGACCAACATGGTGAAACCCCGTCTCTACTAAAAATACAAAAAAATTAGCCGGGCGTGATGGCGGGTGCCTGTAGTCCCAGATACTCAGGAGGCTGAGGCAGGAGAATCACTTGAACCCGGGTTGCAGAGGTTGCAGTGAGCTGAGATCGTGCCACTGTACTCCAGCCTGGGTGAGACACTGTCTCAAAAAACAAAACAAAAAACAAATCAAAAAAAAAAAAAGACACAGTAAGACACAGTAAGACAGGATGAGAATAACAGTTAGAAATTAGGCTATGTTATAAATGGAGCAAAAGTATGTAAGCCCTTGGGATCCAATGAAAATATCGAATGTTTCCCCATTGTGCATAGAATGGATCCACCTCATCTGGATATTGCAAATGGGACCCCCAAAGGTCAGAGGGCTTTGAAATATCTTGGGTATGCATAGTTTTTTAATGACTGATACATGTATGTAAATGAAATTCCATTTCTACTCACTTTTTATGTTTCCCTTAATGATTTCTAGGCAACTGTTCTTTGCATTGCTTGAAGGGCCTGGAACTATTGCTACAATTTCTTAGAACCTGAGCTTCCTCTCTAGATTTGAGCACTATGATTTGACACCATGGGTGTGGGTCTTGCTGGACCACGCTGGCAGAATATGAGCATTCTAAGGCCCTACACCAAATAAAGGTGCCTAATTGGAAGGATGATACTTCCATCTTATTTTAGCATTATAAAAGATTACAGCTGGAGGGAGGAAAATCAACCCAAGCAATCTTGTCTTTTGCTTCCTCTCAGACATGATTCTTACACTCACTTTCTTTCTTTCTTTCTTTCTTTTTTCTACTTCTGGTTTCTGCTGTTCAGTTTGTTGTTCTGATAAGCACAGACTCAAGAGGGAACAAAATTGCAGGGCTGCCATCCTTGATGCATATTAAAACCTTCTCTGTGTTAAGGAGCTAGAGGCGTGGTGTTACCAAAAAATAGAAAATCACATTGCACAACTTACTAAGTCTACCAAAATCATAATGTGTCTCCATGGTAAGTTATTGATTGCTTGCTTTGAGATGAAGCTATGCTGAATCTGTAGTTCAGTTTGTGACATTGACTAAAAACAAAACTCTGCAAAGGACTGAACACTGTTTGTTCCAATTGCCATTTTTCTCTGTATTTTTAAATGCAAAAACACGACCAGACCTAGTTTGCATTTGTGCTTTGGAACCACTGTTCATAATTTGAGTGACTCAACACAAATCATTGAAGCTGAATGTGTCATGTCATGCGGCAAAATTAAAATATACCTTACTGCTTTATGGGGACATGCAGTTCCCCCAAAATTTGGGATATAAAAGACCAATTTGTGTTTTAAACAATGAAATGCTTATTAAGTAACTGCTGCATATGAATAAAACACATTAGTTCAAGGACCAATGAAAAGATAAGCAGATGGTGCTGTCAGGTCTTCAGCACATTTTGATGGTCTCAATGCATATGTAGTTAAAGAGGACTTTATTAATATTGCCTTACTTTTAGTATAAGTGGTCATATGATCCCATCGAAAATATCTGTAAAGCCCACTTTACAACATAAACCTCTAGGGGACCTGATATCTTTGTTATTCATTTGGAGACAAATCTTCATCTATTTCTATAGCCTTCAAATTAGAGATGTCAGGGATTCAGTTTAATAAATAAATTCAAATTTCACTTTTCTCCTTTCCTTTTTCTGAAGATATTTTCCTTAGGACCTTTCGGGTTTTTTGTATCTAGGAGCATTTGGTCATGCACTAACATGGAATCCTGTATCTAAGATGTTCTTTGTTAAGATTTCTGACTAGTTGAAGGTGGGTTTTTGGCTTGATGCTTTTATTTGTTTAGCTCTTCTATAATCTTTCTTTATAAAATCTGTTATCTGTAACACATCATTGTTTACTCCTCCCTAGGGCTGTATATGACCTCTCTTGGTATCTTTAATAATATCCTATTACTGATAGTACTAAAAGTGATAACTGATTTGCTGCCTATTATGTGGAGGGCACTCTGGTAGGCCCTGGAATATAATAATGAATGATTGAGTGATCAATGTGAGGTATTTGATTTCAAAGATCTTAAAATCTAGCTTGCCTCTCATTTGAAGGATAAAGAAAATAAGGCTCAAAGTTAGTTACACACCCAAATTAACACAGGGAATAATTTCTAGAACCAAGAGTCATAAGCAGATCTATCTGACTCTAAAGCCCATACTATTTGCTCTCTGTTATACCTACTAAATTTTTTCACACTTAATAATGCAGATCAAATGTCTCAGATTAAATACTGGAAAAGGAAAGACTGAAAAAGATAATCTGTTTTTTCCAGATATGATTTAGATGCCCTTCTGCAGTGTATATTCAAATGCTGTCCAATTTAAAAATAGATCAACATGCTAAACAAATATTGAAAATGTGTAGACAAATCAAGTGATAATGGCACGTCATATGAAAGGTGCCTAGTCTGGATGAGCAATCAGAAAGGGGCATAAAAACACATGTCAGATCTGTTTAAGAAGTTCTGTGGTTCAAGAATGAAGAAAATGTTATAGGGACTTGGAAACAAGATTTATGGTATTTGAATATGACAGTATTTGCCTTTGTTTTGGGTAGGTTGAGGTAACCTATAAAATCAAAAATGATACGAGAAAGAGTAATAATGATACTCGTTATTTTTTATTTAACATTTATTTTGTACCATGAACTCTGCTGTCCTTTTTACATAGTCATTAATTACTAAGAATCCATATGAACAGATGCTATTAATTCCATCGTAGAGAAGAGGAAACTGAATCAGAGAATTTATTTGACTCTCCCAAGCTAACACAGCTAGAAATACACACAGCCTTAATTTAAATCAGGTCTGTCTGACATTTTTGTGATATTCTGCCTCTTCAGTGGAATGAAATAGCATAAAATAACACAACTGTTGACCACAGATCCAAAAATTGAATTTGTATTTCTTCTTTGTAATGCTCTGCCAATATTTTGATTCTTTCCACTTTAAAATTGTGTGTGCTGTTTTCCTTATTTATTTACATTGATTTTGAATGATTGGTTTTTGGAACCTGTACTATAAACATTGTGCCTTTGAAATTTTGTTGTCAGTGAAGCTGAATTTTATTTTTGTTGATCTGTGATGGAGATGACTAAGTGGCAGTCAAAACGCTTTTTTCTTTTCTGTAGCAATAGAGGCATGGTTGTATGATGGCTTCCCAGACCAAGACTACTGTTATGGCCCCTTTCACATCTATACATGGCCATGCAGCTCATTTTTATTAACGAAATATGAGTGGAATATCTATGTACTTCTTCTGGGTTATGGCCTCTAAAAAGTGGGTGTGCTCTTTATCCTCTTCATCTGCCAGGGCATAGGCATTGGCAGAGACCTATGTAAGGCAGAAGAGAAGTAGGAGCTCTGTATCACTGTGAAGAAAAGAGCCACCTCCCAACACCACCTGCTTTACACTGAGAAAGAAGTGAGCAGCTATTGTGTTTGAGCTATTAGAGTTTTGTATATTTTTAGAGGACTTTAGCCTAATATAACTAACATCTCTGCTATCAATAAAATAGGCCTTGTTTTCTAATAGTAACAATGGAACATTATTCTATGTTTTATCTTCTATAGAACATCTTAAAACAATGCCTTTGCAAGCTACCTAGTAACTATCTTAATTTCTTTATGACATGAATTTAGAATTGGGTTGTAAACCGTGGCCTGAATACTTAAGTCAGACTTTTTCTGCTGCAAAGTGCAGAATAAATTTTGATCATGCTTTTAACAATCATATCATGCTCTAGGGCATAATGAATAAATGTTTATTGAAGTCTTGTCTGTGTCCAATCACAGAGCCTTAGATGTACTTTGCAGTGAATCCATCTTCAGGAAAAGACATTTCTTTTTACATATGTACCTGAATATTATGCAACATGTTTCATATTTTCTTCACGACCAGATAATTTTGTTCTTTCTAAATTGTTATTTTTCTTTAAAAGTTTAATTTCTCATCTGAGTAAAAGTTATCTTATCATTGTAGATGGCTTTGAGAGAGAAGCTTACAGTTAGGCAAATCCGTTGGGAGCACTGCCACCTACAGAGTCTTTAAGTAATATCCAATTCCTTCTACTTTGTGTACACTGGAAGAGTGGCTTCTCATGCAGGCATTTTGAATACATGCTAAAAGTAATTATTTTCAAGCAAGTTCTCTAGTGGTCAGGAAGAACAAAGGACAACATTCTCTCAATTCAGCTTTTATTTGAATTTAATCATTTATTCCTATTTTTTGGTGAATAAGGCTCCCCAGTACTGATTTGGTGGCCAAGGCCTACATTTATTGCCTTTCCTGAGTAACCGTGCCATGTCGTGCTTGGAGAATGATCGGTGAAGGTTTAAAATATTAACCTACCTAAGGGCTGGAACAGAACACTTTTGCTAGAGAACAGCTTCTCACTTTGAAACCCAATTAACAAATTTTCAGAGCAGAGAAGAGGGAAAACGCAGAAAAGCAGAGCAGGCAAAAAAAGAAAAAAAAAAAAGGCTGTTGTATAAGTAAACTTTCCTACCTTCTCTTGAGCCTCCGAAGATTTTCTCATGGATTTCTTTGTCATGGCCTTGGAAGGCAGTCTCATTATCAGATTGAACCTGGGAAGATCTGACCTATGTTCATATTAGCATGTTTGTAATGTTTTCGTTTTCTCTGAAAGGTTTTTAAAGTAATCACTTGAGTTACACTAAATTGGGTTCAAATTCCAGTCCTCAGGCTTTCTAGCACTGTGGTTCTAGCCTCAGTTAGCTGCCTGCAAATTACAGGTGATAATATTTATCACAAATACAATTGCTGTGGGAAGCAAATAAGTTACGGCCTTAAAGGGCTCTGCTCAGTTTTTCTTTTCTTTTTTTTTAATTATACTTTAAGTTTTAGGGTACATGTGCACAACGTGCAGGTTAGTTACATATGTATACATGCGCCATGTTGATATGCTGCACCCATTAACTAGTCATTTAACATCAGGTATATCTCCTAACGCTATGCCTCCCCCCCCCCGCCCCCACCCCACAACAGGCCCCACATGTTCTCACTCATAGGTGGGAATTGAACAATGAGAACACATGGACACAGGAAGGGGAACATCAGGTTTTTTTTTTAATAGTAAATGCTAAATAAATGTCAGCCCTTCTTCCGTTGTTGGTAGTGGTTGTTTATAGTACAAGTATGTCGTAAATTCTGTTTTCCCTTCAGATTAATGCCTTCTTCTTCTTTAGTAGTTGTAATGCATTTAATCCTGTTTGTAGCATTAAGATAATTTTATATCTTTAACATGACTCTCCTCTCTTCCTTGGTACCTTCCATTTCATAGTTGGTTAGTGATTCTATCTCCTCTATGTCCAAACACTTTAGAAGAAAGCATTATTACAACACACATTTAATTGAAAATTTTAGATGGTTCCTAAATGGTAGCAATTGAATGCTTTTTTCTTCTAATTTTTATGGTGTTTACCACCATAAAAGTGGTAAGAAAAGTCCAATTAAATAAAAATTCTGGTGTATATATTGTGAGCTAATTTAAAGTCTTATATTACTGAGAGATATTATAGTGTGATTATCTAGATTGCGGGCCTAGAGCCAGACTATTGGGATTTGAATCTTGTCTTTGACTCTTAATGGTTGTGTGTCTTTTTAAGATCACTTCAACTGTCTGAGCCTCAGCTCTTCATCTGTAAAATGGGCACAAAGATAGTGTCCACTTCGTAGGGCTGCCGTGAATATGAAATTAGCTAATGTATGTAAAACACTTAGAATAGTACCTGCTTAATAATAAAGCTTCTATGTTTTGGCTTTGTTGTTGTTAGTATTATTATTATAGGTCTCACTGGTTGTATAGCTTGGTGATGAGTTTGCTATTGTGCTTTGTATATGATTTGCTTATTATATAAACTTTAAGTATTGTGTGTTTCACAAGGCACTGAGGAACCATTTAAAGTTTTTAAAGGTATAGTGTGTAATGAGATCAGTGATCTCCATTGTAAACATATATCACTTGACCTTCCTCTGGCTTACCTGCTGGAGTGGGCCAGAACGGATTCAGGTGGACCCGCTGCCACACTCTTGTCATAACTCCTAACTAGCTATGAGAAGAAGGCAGTATGCTAGGCTAGAACTGATGAATATAAAAAAGATGGACAGAATTGAGAGGTATTTAAGATTCATGTACATCACTAACTTTACATATTTTGTGATTAACTGAATATGAAGGTAAGATGTAAGTTTTAAGAGGGACACGTTTCCCACTTGCACAACAAGATAGATCAAAGATCAAATTACTGTAATAAAGAAAGGGACAAAAAGTAGGTTGGAAGATGAAATGACCTTAAGTTTTATTTTGGACATGTGGAGCTTCAGGTGCTTTAGGATCTTTGAAAGGAAATGTCAACTCATCAGTTGGACACATGTGGTTAGTTGATGCTCCAAGGAGAGACCTAAGAGGCAAGCATAAATTTTGTGAGCCATCATCATATATGCACCTATAAAGCTAGGGGATGAATGAGATCACTGAGGCAGAGAAACTTGAGTAATAGAAGAATAATTAGGAATCAGCTTTGAGAAATGCCACAATTTCATAGCCAGGAAGTGGAGTCTAAGAGAGAGAGAGAAAGGAGAGAGAGGAAGAGAGAGAGAGATAAAGAGAGGATAGAGAAGAGAGTCAGAAAAGAGGGTAGAGAAAGAGGGAGAGAGAGAGTGAGTGAGAGAGAGAAGGGAAGAGAAAAGGAAGGAGAGGAAGGGAGAGGGAGGGGGAAGAAAAGAGAAAGTAAGAGAGGGGAGGAGAAAAGGAGAGGGAAGTAGAAGGAGGCAAGAAACTTCCAGAGAGAAAGGAAAATCAGGAACTTGTACACGGGATCCAAGGAAAGAGAGAAAGAGAAGGATAAGCCAATTTAAGATGGGGATAAGAAGAGAAAGGTAAGTGGGCAAATGAACACAAGTATAGATGGCTTTTCCAGCAAATTTTTCTAGGGAGCGGGGAAGAGTGACAGGACAGAGGTTAATACAAACATTAGGGTCAGGAGAATATTTAAATTAATTAATCACCACTCTTAAAAGGGAGTTTCTTGTGTATTTAAAGCCAATGGAAATAAACAATTTAAGAGAATTTAAAGATTCTAGAGAGAAAAGTTATTATAGACAGGTTATATATGCCATATTGCAAAGGTGGCAGGGAGGGTACAAGCAACAGGTGCAGAAGGGAGTCACTAGAACAGTGGTTCCCAGCTGGGAGTTATTTTGCCTCTTCTCTTCCCCCAGCACTTTTGGATAATTCTGGAGATACTTTTTTTGTTTGTTTGTTTTTGAGATGGAGTCTTGCTCTGGTGCCCAGGCTGGAGTGCAGTGGTGCAATCTTGCTGTACCCTCCACCTCCCAGGTTCAAGCGATTCTCCTGTCTCAGCCTCCTGAGTAGCTGGGACTACAGGCTCCCACCACCATGCCTGGCTAATTTTCATGTTTTTAGTAGAGGCATGATTTCACCATGTTAGCCAGGCTGGTCTCGAACTCCTGACCTCAAATGATCCACCCACCTCAGCCTCCCAAATTGCTGGGGTTACATTCATGAACGACTGCACCCAGCGTGGAGATACTTTGGTTGTCACAACTGTGGACAGTGCTGCTACTGGCATTTATTTAGTGGGTTGATGCCAGAGAGTGCTAAACATCCTACAATGCATAGGACTGCCCCCTGTGACAAAGAATACAAAATGTCAGTAAGGTCAATGATGAGAAGCCATGTATATAAGGACAGAAAACAACTTCAATGTAGGAGAAAGGAAGAATAGGATGGGGAGAGAAGTAAGTATATTTTTAAGTTCAATATTAAGCACATCATGAGTACTCAATAAATATTAGCCATGATTTTTATCATGTGGTTAGATTTTGTAAATACAAAAATAAATACAAAAATATTTCTCATTATGTTGTTACTTCCTAGTAACACCTGAGTAATAAGAATTTTTTTAAAAAGGCTCTCAGCTGATTTTGTTAGAGTTATTATAATTTATTTTTAAGCATGAATTTGAATATGATAGGTGCTCTTGACCTCCCCCATAATGAATTTTACCCTCTTTTATTTAAAAAGTTATTGACATCTTCTGTACTTAAGTCACCTGAATTAAATTTGACATACCTAAGAATAAACTAGATTTATTTTTCTTAAATAATATACAAAGTGTCTGGTGGTTTTTGTAGAATTACGGCATAGCGGAAAAAACCTTGGGTCCAATGAGCCTTTCTTTAACCCCCAGTTTTAAGCATTTGCTAGCTAAATAAGGTATGTTACTTAACCATTGTAGGCATTCATGTGTTTATCTATAACATGGAAATAGGGCCATTCTTCTCACCAGTGACCATATGCATTAGAGACTGATGTCTGCAAAGCATCCAGCTCTAGGTCTGGAATATCCTGAAACCTGAGAAAATGCTAGCAATTGGTGCTTCTGCTGTTGGTGATAATAATAAGGATTTCTTTTAGGCCTACTAAGCACATTATAAAATATTCATTGGTCAAAATGCCCACTGTGGCATATTGGGGATGTACAACTGTTTTTAGTTGTTCATGGTAAATACAGAAATAATTCTTGAATCCTTATTTTCACATCAAGTTTAAAAGTTTATGTATCTAAAAATCAGAAATTAATTGCCCCTGAGTTTTATAAAATGAATTTTTCTTGTTTGATGCTATTTCTGTTATAATGACCTCATAGACCAATAGGTAGTGATGCTCAGAAGTTATTAGCAGTAAGTTATTAGGTTTTTTTTATGAAACTAAGATAAAAACAAACAAAACCACACCAATTTTTAGGCTGATCTTTGGTAGTTTCATGTCTGTCCTGTGATATAAAAGTATAACACAGCAAGAGTTCCCAGGTACAGGCCTGGTCCCAAATCAGAAGTGTTGAAAATATACTTTTGGTCAGAAACCAAGGTGAGGGTAAGATGGAGACAAATCAAGAGGCCTGGACAAGAGCCTGTGTTGATGTTCTTGGCCTCTGTTGGAATCTGTGTTCTCAATTTTGCATTGATCAATGACAAAAAATATAGAGGACAGGACAGTGTAGTGCATACTTCATTTCTTCCCCCTCCCATTTGATAACAGCACCTCCTTTTCCTTTTGGGAAATTACCTTTCCTCTGTGCAGTTTTGTTGAAATAACCAAAGTATTCTGGCTTCTCTTAGCGTAGTGTCCCAAATTAAGCCACACCTGTTCCTGTGGGAATTTGACTATTGAGCAGAGTTTCCCTAATTCTTGTTCTTTCCTGAATCTGGCTCACTAGTATTATCTTTGAATCTGTGTTATATGACAACCTTCTATAAAATTCCTTACCTTTTGTGCTTATTTAATGTTGGTTTGTATTGATTACAACCAACAAAATCCTAATGGACACATGAAGTGCTAATACTAGAGACTAGGTAAATAGTAACAGTTAGTCATGGGACTGGGGAATGACTGGAGAAGTATAATTGTTTAGTAGCTAAGGGCCAATGGGAAATATCTGCCTACCATTCTCATACTCAACAAGACTATCCAACTATGTCTTTGAAAAATCCCAGAGAGAGAGTGGTTTCATCTCCATTAAGATATGAATATCTCACTGACTTCCTTGCAAATCATTTCCATTTTTCTAAGACTCTTTTGCTTGGATCACAGCATTATTCAATCAAACAAGACGCATTTTTGTTGAATGAACACATTTATTCTGATGCTTTGAGTTTGCAGTTGCCAAAAAGGAAATCAAACCAATTCATTCATAAAAATAGATTGGGCTGCATGTGCTCATCTTTCATCATTGTGTTCAAGGTAGAGCTATGCTTCTATTTTAAGAACGAAAAACAAATTTCTAGAAGAGATAAATTGGCATTGAAGAATCCCTATGTAATCGGAAGACTTAGAGGCAAATAATAATTGTAATTTGGACCCAGAGATTGAAGCCACTTCAATAATGATTTTTTGTTTCTCTCCTCTGGCCTATATAGGAGTAACAAATGCTTAATGTCCTGCTGGACATAACCATCATAAACATGATGATTATTCCTGGTATGATGTCATCCTTGCAGATCACTGGATTGAAGGCTCCAATTGCTTGCCATGTCTCATCTAAGCAAAAATGAATCTTTCTGAAGATGCAGTAACATATGTTTAGGCTGTGAAAAAAAAGTGGGATGACAGTCTCTCTATAAATGACTTACTAGCAAGAAAATGTTTATTATTCTTTGGTTTTTTTCTAACAGAGTTTTTTTATTAATAGCAGACTGTTAATGCCAGGCCAGTCATTCATGGGATTTCAAGATTGTTTATTGTTCTCCCCAAGGAAAATTCTATGCAAATGTAGCAGAACTGGGTATACACAGAGTATGGCAGGCTCAGTTTTCATTATTAACTAAGTCAGCATCTCAGAATGTATTCCAGTTTTGGATCTTTTTAATTTACAAAGTAGTGCAGCATTTTCACCAAGATTTAGAGGAGTACCTGCTAAATATGTTTACAAGATTTTTTCACTATGTTTTACTTCACACGGTAGTCTTTTGTTAATAGAAAAAGCAAAAAGAATAGGGAATTAGTATTAGACAAGACATCAGTGCACAAAGAAACACAATCTTTATGTACATGAAAATATTTTAAAGGTCAGAACCATAGGCTCTGGATTTCAGTAATAGAGTCAAACACATAACTTAAAAGTGTCATGCAACCAAAACACAGAACACGTAGAATCTAGATCTGGCTTTGCCATAATTTACTCTATGACCTTGAAAAAGTCACGTATTTAATTCAACATCCATATAGATAGTATCGGGGGAAATTCAGCCAGATATCGGGGGAAATTCAGCCAGATATTGGGCAAAATTCACCCCCGATATTTCATGTAGTTTCTTTTCTATTTTCCCTAAGCATCAGCTGATTTGAGAAATAAAGGGACAGGGTACAAAAGAGAGAAATTTTAAAGCTGGGCATCCGGGGGAGACATCACATGTCAGTAGGTTCTGTGATGCCCCCTGAGCCGTAAAACCAGCAAGTTTTTATTCGGGATTTTCAAAAGGGGAGGGAGTGTACGAATAGGGTGTGGGTCACAGAGATCACATGCTTTACCGGTAATAAGATATCCCAAGGCAAATGGAGGCAGGGCGAGATCACAGGACCACAGGACCACAGGACCACAGGACCGGGGCGAAATTAAAATTGCTAATGAAGTTTTGGGCATGCATTGTCATTGATAACATCTTATCAGGAGACAGGGTTTGAGAGCAGGCAACCCCTCTAACAAAAAATTTATTAGGCGGGAATGTCCTCGTCCTAATAAGCCTGGGAGCGCTGTGGGAGACGGGCTTATTTCATCCCTACAGCTTGACCGTAAAAGACGGCCTCACCCAAGGGGGCCATTTTAGAGGCCCATCCTCAGGGATGCATTCTCTTTCTCAGGTATGTTCCTTGCTGAGAAAAAGAATTCAGTGATATTTCTCCCATTTGCTTTTGAAAGAAGATAAATATGGCTCTGTTCCACCCAGCTCACCAGCAGTCAGAGTTTAAGGTTATCTCTCTTGTTCCCTGAACATTGCTGTTATCCTGTTCTTTTTTCAAGGAGCCCAGATTTCATATTGTTCAAACACACATGTCCTACAAACAATTTGTGCAGTTAACGCAATCATTACAGGGTCCTGAGGCGACATACGTCCTCCTCAGTTTACGAAAATGATGGGATTAAGAGATTAAAGTAAAGACAGGCATAGGAAATCACAAGGGTATTGATTGGGGAAGTGATAAGTGTCCATGAAATCTTCACAATTTATGTTCAGAGATTGCAGTAAAGACAGGCACAAGAAATTATAAAAGTATTAATTTGGGGAACTAATAAATGTCCATGAAATCATCACAATTTATGTTCTTCCACCATGCCTTCAGCTGGTCCCTCCATTTGGGGTCCCTGACTTCCCGCAACACGATAGTATTGGTTTGCTATCTATAAAATAAAATAAAATGGCTGAACATTAGGTCAGGATTTTATCTTCTTGACTCTGAGTTAGATCTAGGTCACAGAAATGTTTTATTTGATCACCATATAATTTTTAGAAATTGAGGCTGATGCATTTTGTCAGGGGATTGTCTGTCATTTTCTACAGGCTCTGTCACTCTCTGATGTCTTTTATCTTTTCATTACCCAACTCGTCCCTGATGAAAATTGATTCTATGACTCCCTTCAGGAGATAGTATGTGTGGACAATTATGGTCTCAAAATCTTATTCTGAGTATCTGGATTTAGAATGAGCCAGCTAATCCTGTTTGAGCTTACTCAATGCACTTGAATAGCAGGAAGAATAAGGAGCCAAATTATGTAATTAATTTGATTGTGTAGTCAATTATGACTTTAGAGTAAATTTCCAATTTTCCCAGGTATGTATACAAAATCTAGGAAAGTTTTGGTATTTATTTGGTTATGTGTAACCTCAGATAAATATGTGCATCCTATATAAACCAAGAAGTTTTCAAATTGCACAGCTCATGGAAAATTCTTTATTTAAATATATGCAAACAGTCTGAAATGGGATAGTGAGCTTTACATTAAAACAAAACAAGTCATTTTCAAACGGGCTGTAGCTTATTTCACAGAACAGTTTTCATTTTTACAATGTATCTCAATATTGTATTTCTAGGATTACCTTCTAATAAAATCAATTTTTCTCATTTCAAGTAATTTCTGGGAAGATAAGTTTTAAAAAGTTTATTTTCAAAACAGAAGCAGTTCTTGCCTTCATTAATAGGAATGATAGACAAATTGCATGTTCACATTGAAAAGTGTTTGTTTTTAATCATGCACTTGGCAGTAGCATCCAAGCCACAAGCACTCACTGTGAAAATGGTGTGGAGAACAGGAAGTAATTGTTCCATCTGTCTCCTTTTACCATCCGGAAGCATCGTCCTCAGAATAATGGCATGTTAGCGTATTACTCAAAGATTTTTATACTGGAGAAATCTATTTCTACAGGATGACAAAGTCTTTCCTTTGTCCAATACAATTAGTTTAAAAATTACTGTTATAGCCTCAATTTTAAAATTGTCTGGTTGTAAGTCTTTGGAGTATACCTAGGATATCTTCTCTAGAGCACTCTGTCAGTTGATTGATTATCTAGCCTATGCCTGAAGCTTTCTAATGACAGAAAGTTCATTACTTTGTCGCATCATCTTTTTACTTGTGTAGAGCTATAATTGCTAGGCATTTTTTTTTTTTTTTTTTTGAGATGGAGTCTCGCTCTGTTGCCCAGGCTGGAGTACAGTGGCGCGATCTCGGCTCACTGCAAGCTCCACTTCCTGGGTTCACGCCATTCTCCTGCCTCAGCCTCCCGAGTAGCTGGGACTACAGGTGCCTGCCACCACGCCTGGCTAATTTTTTGTATTTTTAGTAGAGACGGGGTTTCACCGTGTTAGCCAGGATGATCTCGATCTCCTGACCTCGTGATCTGTCTTGCTAGCCATATTTTAATTCACATTTCTTTTGCTAATGTACTGTTCTAATGACAATACTTCTAAAGCTTTATTTGTCCTGGGTAATCATCCTTGGTGGTTTCAAAGTTTGTTCCTGTGACACAGTTTCCAAATACTTCACCTATCCCTTCTTAAAGGCTCTCAAAGTTCTGAGCAATGACTACTTGATGTGACCTGTATAGCATATTATGCCCTGTTGTGTCCCTTGAGCTAGACAATAGTTTTGTTTTTGTAGTCTCAGATTTTATTAGCTTTTTAGCACCTGTTCATTAAAATGTCCATGAGAGATTATAATCTTTTTTATAGTATAGTTTTAAGTGTATTCTCTCATATCCTATATTTAGACAATTGACTTATTTTGTTTTCTTGTTGTTTTTGTTTATTTTATTGATTTGATACATTGCAAGATCTTCGTAGACAGTTGACTTATTTTGAACAATTGAATTTTTGACTTTAAATGCATAACTTTACATCTACCTACTATCTCATTTTATTCTTGCAATAAGCTTTAAAGATATGGAGGAAATATGTTACTTCCATTTTTATTGATAAAATAGTGATTTACAAAGAAACTTGGACTTATATAACAAATTAGTAGCAACATTAAATATCAGAACCGACCGATGCATTTTTGATTTAATGGGAAAATGTGTAGCATTGACTAATAATTTAGAAATGCTTTAACATGGTAACCTCTGTTGGTGACAAATAGTTGGGATAAGAAATAAAACTGCTGATTATTTAATCCATTCCCCTCTTTTTACTTGATTACTGTCAAAAATTTTTTCATATTTCTATATAACTCCTTAATACTGGAAGAATTTTTCTTTATCCAGTTACACAAATCAGTCATGCAACAGAAAAGATCTACATTTGATTTTGCTTTATCCTGTGGAGCTGTAGGCATTATGTTTTAGAGCTACATGGTTCTTTCCAGATCTACAGCTATAACAGGCATTTGTCTTACCAAACTGAATATTTGCTCAGTTTGAGTCTCAGGTTCAGCTGTTTATATCCAGCGTTTAAATGAAAATTCTCTGGTGACAAAGCTGAAAATTACTGCACATTTTAGCTTTTACCTAACAGGAACAATTAGAAAATGAGAAATTAGAGTTCCAGTGACTTGTAGATTAGCATCTCCCTTATTTTCCAGAAGATTCCTTAAATATTCTGCTTAGTTGTCTTTTCTGCAGATATTTCTGCTCTAAATAGTACCTTCCTCTGAGTTGGAATAGAGTACATATTTATCAGCCTCAAAGCAACAGTGCAGGCTCTCTTTAAATACATGAAATAGCTGGGAAATGCTTACCTGAAAACAAGTTTTTTCTTTACACAGTCATGTGTAACCCTTATGTGATGGCTTATCCCATCACCATTTATAGATTGGTGTGGGCAGGTGCTACTGACAAACCTTTCAATTCTAGCTCAGAGCTACAAAATTCCTTGTCCAAGGGCACAGAATCGACTCACTCAGTATTAATGTTCAAAAAATGCCAAAGACAGTTCTGTTCTCTCAAGCATTCCATTTGGTCTAATTGAGCTTCACTAACCTTTTCTCTTTGACAGAACAACTTTGAATGCATGTCAGGAGGGAGCTTTATAAATATTTATTGAATAAAATAGCTTATTTGGATATGAAATGAGTTTAGAGATGGGAATTAAGGCCAGTGAAACTCTAACTTTCCGATGTAGAAAGTGTGTGCTGGGAGAATGCCCAACATCAAATTTTAAATAATAACTGATTTTGTTTTCAGTATTAAACTTAATATACTGCTATATTAGAACTAGAGAACTCACATTTGTCAGTGGCTTATAAAAACTTATGGAAGGAATAGAAATCATCAGTTGGTATATCTTTCATTTGTCTAATTATTCATTCCTCAAATTTTTCTAGGAATGACTTAAGGTCATTTACAAAAATACATGTTTTAATTATATAAGGAAAATCTAAACAAAGCAACAAAATAGAATAAATCCAGGGATGATGTGTGTAACAAAATTGTATTATTAGCTCTGTTCCAGTAAATAATGTAGGTGCTGGACTCTGAAAATTTGAAGAAGTTTTACAATTTGTTGTCCTGTTTAATATGGATCAGAATGAGTCACCGTGAATTAATCTTTTTAGGCTACAGAAATCTTGAAAGACATAGATTTCCCAAAACTATATAAAGATGAAAACACCAAGTCGGAACTTGCTTGTTATATTCATATGGGTATTATTAAGAGATGAGGGATTGTGGAGAGAGGCATAATTGTCTGGGGGTTTAGAGTTATGGATTTCTGGACTTGTCCCTTCTAAACTCGCTCATTCATTTCATAGGCCAAAACTGTGATGGATTTTGGGTGCAGAAGATTTCACAGTTGAATAGAATATGGTCTCTTCTTTCAAAACTTCACAGTGCTGTGGCACAGAAAACACTGTGGCAAGTTCTAAAATTAGAAAGTGTACAACTCTACAGGGACAGAATTCTGTGAGATGGAATGCTAAAGCCCTCATCATGTGATCTGAGTATTAAAGATTGACAATTCAGAAATCACAAAGTAAAGAAAGAGGAAAAAATACAGAAATAGGGAAAACAAATTTCAAAGACAGAGATATTGAACAGCATACCTATCTTAAATCTGGTGCTGGAAGAAAGGTTGTGAATATATTTTTAAAAGTAGTACAACTTACTTAACAATGATCCTGGGTTTCCATGAGTTGTATTTTCCATACTACCCAAAATAAGCATCTCTGATAAGCAAGACTTAGTGCTTTAATTAACATTACAGGTTTAAAATTAAAAAAAAAATAAGAAATATACTTGTTATAAGTTAAATAAGTTTTTCTCTACAATTCTCATTCTTTTGCTTTATATAATCATGATAATTATTGCTGATCTCTCTGTTGCTATAAAATACCACCCCTGGAAAGTTTAGGATTGTTCCTTAAAATGTACGGTTAATAAAATCTGAGAAAATCTACTTTGGTTAGAATACACATGTGAGGAATGGGCTGTGTGAGTAAGCTGTAGCAAGAAGAGATGGTTTCCTGGAAATAGAAGCAGAGGAAGCTTTTGTGATTAAACATAAATCCTTTGAGTATTCTATTAGTTAGGGGGCCATTTTTGTAAATAATGCTCTCTTTTGAAGATGAAAAGCTAAGAAAACTTTTCTTTTTTTTTTTATTATACTTTAAGTTTTAGGATACATGTGCACAACGTGCAGGTTAATTACATATGTATACATGTGCCATGTTGGTGTGCTGCACCCATTAACTAGTCATTTAACATTAGGTATATCTCCTAATGCTATCCCTCCCCCCACCCCCCACGCCACAACAGGCCCCCGTGTGTGATATTCCCCTTCCTGTGTCCATGTGTTCTCATTGTTCAATTCCAGAAAACTTTTTTTTTATGGGAGAGCAGTTAAAATAATTGTTCTTAAAGTGAAAAAAAAGAGTCATATTCTGTCTTTAACATATACTAGTTTAATGTGAGGGAAAATGCTCATTTTCTCCAACACTGTTTTTGTTGTTGTTGTTGTTTTTGTTTTTTTGTTTGTTCCCCAAAAGGGAGATAATCCAGTCTGGTTCTTCAGACCGTGGATCAGTGGTTGGGCTATTGCTACTAGTGGTCAGGGCCACTGTGCATCTTTTCTTTCTACTTTCTTTTCCCTGTCTCTAGGACTTGTAAGGGAACTGAGTTGAACTCGTATATGGGAGGGTCAGTTCTCCATCTTATATCTCTCTGCTTCCTCTTAGAACATTCCCTAAACCTTAGGAAATCATCCTGATTGGATTGCATCTGATAAGATAGAGAAGCCCTCTTAGGGCTTGAGTCTAAAGTGATGTGTTTGATCCAGGTTACAAGAAAGTCTTGCATTTGGGTATTCCTACTCTCCCACTAAGAATTAAAGCAACATTTTGGGTTTCTGTTTCATAGCAATGTATGTATTTATCTTCCTCAGCAATCATATAAGAAATATTTGATGAAAGGGGAATGTGGGGTCCTAGACTTTTAATCAAATTTTACCAAGTTGTGCCTCAAATACCATCACAATAACTAATATTTGCTTTTGAAGATTAGATATCCAGAGACTTAAAAAAATGAACACCCTCTGAGCTTGGGCTTGTTAAAGAATTTATCCCATCTTTAAAATGGTATTAACCCTAGCGCAAAGGGTTTAAAGAATAAAATGAGATACTATACATTGCACATTGCCTATTGGCATATAGTCAAACCCTAAGTATTTGAGGGCAGGAAATTGGTTTATTCACTATTGTTTCTTCAACACTCAGTATATTGTGTAAACACACACACACACACACAAACACACTGTCTCTCTCTCTCTGCCTAAATGAATGAAATGAAAGAAGGGAATGTTAAAACTTTTTCAGAGTGTAGAATAATCAAATAATCATCTGTTTGGCTTTCTGGAATATTATTTCTAATTGGTGTGGGAAGGAAAACAGAAGAGACCTTTTGCGAAGTAAAATAAAAAGACCTCGTGTTTTTGTTAAATTTGACAGTTTCCCAGCAGCAGAGGACAATGGGTATCTGAAGAATTTGAGAAGAAGCAAGAGATAAGATACTCATTTATGATGCAGTCTTAAAACTAATTTTTAATGTTTTCATTCAAAACATACTGTGTGCTTATGTGTGTACACATATGTGTATATTATACAGCTATGTACATAAGTTGTACATTAAATTATCAAATAATGATAAAATGTTATATTAAAATTATTTTCCCAAATCAGAATGCAGTTGGATTTGTTTAAACTAGACTATATAATCGGGCGATATTTCCTGCATACTACATAAAATGCAAGCTATACATTTATTTTAACTTGGTTGGTATTTTATGGACAAATCACAGTCATAAATGGGGTTTCTCATGTCAGAATATTTAATCTGTGGCTTTTTCAGGAAAACACTAAACTTTTGCAAACTTTCTTTTCCATCTGCTTATGAATTGGTTGCTTGAGCTATTTAAGTTTTCTTTTCCTAAAAGAAAGACAAAGGAAGTAAAACAATCGAATACAGAAGAAAAAATTATACATACTTCTATTTTTATAACTCTCATTCCGTTTTTTTCTTGTCATATCATCATTCCCATAAAGAAAATGGTGCTTCAAACATGTGATTGTGAATAAGTAATCCCAAAGATTTTGGAATATTTCCTTATGTACAACTTGATTTAAATATACATTATTTTCTTACTCTTCAAAATGGTCAATAGTATCACTCAGCTCTCTACTTCATCTTTTAAATGTAATTTTTAGGGCTTTTAAAATTACTTTTCTGTGCATGGTTTCCTGAGGAACCACTTAATAAAATATTTACGTTTCTAAATAGGGGATTGTTATTTGAAAATTTATTAATCATCTTTATCATTCTGTTGTCAAGAGCTTTGTAGTAGCCACTTTTTTGAGATTTCTGCTATGGACATAGACAACTGTGTATATACCCCTCTCCTCAAATGACCATCAACAGTTGGTCATAAATTACCCAAATTATTTTGATTATTTCTCAAAATAATTTCAAATTAAAGTATGGTGAGAAAACATATTAATTTGGATGCTGTGGGACTGCCATGTGAACTTGGAAGCAGAGAAACCAGTCTCTAGGGAAAGAAACATAAAGCAGATACACAAAGAAAAGAAGAGATGAGAGACTGTGTGAACATGAACAAGAGGGTGAAAGAGAGAGGGAGAGAGAGGAGAAGCAAAGACAGACACTGATGCATATTAAGGAACCTTCATCTGAAACCAATAATTAGAGAATATACATTCATTCTTTTATTTGTTTAATACATTTTTTGCTATTATGTGTCAGGTACTGTTAAAGATTCTAATGATAAAAGTGGTAAATGTGAGACTTAAGCCTCTTTCTCATGGAGATTTTATTCTAGTGAGACAAGTTCTCAGCGAATAAACAAAGATATATTATAATTGAGGATAATGATGAGTCATGTGAAGCATCAAGAGTAGAATAAAGGGTTAACTTGTGAGTGGAGAAGAGAGAAAAGGCCTCTGTGATGAGGTAACATTTTCAGAGCCTATGCTAGGCAACTAACACTACTAATTTTCTGTTTTACAATTATTTCCCTGGAGTTGCTAGCTCAGTAATTATATGATCATAAGTTGCTGTAGGTAATAGCATAATCACATGTTTTCTTTCTGTATACGAAGGATTAATACATTTACAACCTCCACTATCCCTTTCTTGGCTGTTCTGACGTTTGACTCCTGAGCAGACACCACATATTTTTGTTTTCATTTTAGTTAGGGAAGTCCCCGCCCATTCCTGGTTCTGATGTTATTATTTTTTAGAGTAATTAATGCTAGCTGCTACAAAACACAAATCCCATAATCTCAGTGGCTTGACCCAATATAAGTGCATTTCTTATCTCACAGTCCAAAGCAGTTTGGGAAGCTCTCCAAAGTGGCCCTCCTCCAAATGGTGACTCAAGAATCCCAGCATCTTCAATCTTCTAGCTATGCCATCTGGAACATGTGGCCTTTAAGGTCACTACAGCTGAGGAATAGGGAGCTAAAGGATGCCCACCATTTCCTAATTGCCTTGGAGATAGTCACTGTTGCCATTCACATTTCTTTGAATTAATCCCATGGCTCCAACCTAACAATATGGGGATTAGGAAATGTGCAAAAGAATGGGGATATTTGTTGAACATTTAACAATGACTTCTACAAGGGATATATTTTGAAAACAGAGCCACAGGTTTTGGTGGTGGATGGAATGTAAGGATGGGAGAGAAAGTGGAAAAGCAGAGATGATTCCTAAGTTTTGGCTTGTGTAATTGGGAGAATGGTTGCAAAAGGTCATTGGTATAAGTACAAACCTGGCTTTGACAGTATTCAGAGGTGGGCTTTACTATAGCTGCAGCCATAGCTGTTATTTCTTGGTACCAATATAATTGATTTAGAGATATGATTATATATCTTATTTTATAAAATTCTTTTTAGTTCATAAAGATGGGTGCTTATTTTCTCTAAATTTGATTTTCAGCTCCATATTCAGCTTTTATGGCATGAAGAATTTTGTTACATTTATTTATTCAATATATCTTTCCAGAACACATATCGAATGCTTAATATGTACTAGATACTAAAGATTAAAAAATAAATAAGATATAATTCCTTATCTCAAGGAGCTCAAAGTTAATTACAAATTTTAAAACAGTGATAAGCCTAAGTTTGTGACATTTTTATCTCGTATGAAGACAGGGGAATATATTAAGTGACCTTTTAATATTTCTTCCAAATCTGTCTGTGGTTTGATTAGTCTAGGAATCTTTGGATCACTTTCCTCCATCTAAATTTATTTTAACTGTCTGGCTTGAGCTCTAAGTTGAGTGAATCTGGCTTTGATTCTGCTAAGATTGTCCCTTATGGGCTTGGTAGCAAATATAAAGCAGATGTTCATAAAATATTTTAGGATAGCATACTTTGGCTATTAAAAGCATTATGTAAAAATGAATTTCCTTCTAGCATATTATGTGTAGCCAAATAAAATAACTTGATGAGGTGGAAAAATCTCCAAGATGCTCATCACCTATTGGGTTCATCTCAGCTTTGGAGGAGTCATAGGTCACTGAATTAATAAATTAATTAAACAAATTGTTAAACAACAAAAAGGGTGCTGCTCTAGGTACGTGGGATAGAGCAGTGACCCACGTGGACAGAAATTCCTCTCTCAGGGAGAATATATTTGAGAGGAGGAAGTATAATAGGCAGAATAATGGTCTCAAAAGATGCCCACATACCAGTCTCTGGAACCTGTGACTGTGTTACCTTATTTGGCAAAAGGGACTTTGCAAATATAATTGTTACAAATTTTGAGATGGTAAGATTGTCGTAGATTATCAGGCTGCCCAATGTAATTACAAGGATTCTCACGAGAAAAAGTGGAAAGCAGAAGAGTTAGCTCAGAGAAGGAGATGTGACCACAGAAGGAGGGGCCCGAGTACTGGGATTGTTGGCTTTGCAAAAGGAGAAATGGGGCCATGAGCCAAGGGATGCCAGCAATCTCCAGAGGCTGGAGGGTGCAAAGAAATAGATTCTCTTCTATAGCCTCTAGAAGAAATAAAGCCCTGCTGACACCTTGGATTTTAGCTCGGTAATTTCCATCTTGAACTTCTGACCTCCTGAACTGTAAGATTATAAATTTGTGTTATTTTAAGATGGAGTATGTAGTAACTTGTTACAACGGCAATAGGAACCTAGTATAGGAAGCTAAGAAACAACAAGTAAAACACGTATAATGACATATAATAAATGCTTGGAGAAATTAAAAGTTTTGAAGAAGGAGGGGGTGACACTTTCAAATAGATAAGTTGGAAAATGATTAATGGGTCAGTGAAATTTGGCAAAGATCTGAGGCTGGTGAAGGAGTGAACCACCAGATACATGAGGGAAAGTGTCCCAAGCAGAGAAAACAGTAAGCTCAGAGTCCAGAGTGCTGCTTGGTGTGTTTAAAAATGAGAAAGGGTCCAGTGAGGCTAAAGCTCAGTGAGATATGGCCAGAGTACTAGGAGAGGAGAGAACAAGGAGTTAGAGTTCTAAGGCAGTGCTTCTTAAATCTAGAGATGCATGTCAGATGCTCTTATTAAGAGCTACACAATTAGTGAGCACCACATATCACCTCCAGATATTCTTATTTAATTCGTTTGTGCTGAGTTTCAGGCTGGAGTAGTGGTTAAAGATCTCCAGGTGATTCTAATATACATCCAGGGTTGAGAACCACTGGTATCAGGTCTTTCAGACTATTCTAACAAACAAAACAAAACAGAACAAAGAACTGGGTTAGACTATGATTGGGATAAGAAGTTGTGGAATGGTTTTCAGGAAAGAAATGACATAACTTGATATTTTAACATGACTGTTTTGGCTGCTGTATTGAAAACAGATTGCATGGTATTTAAAGCAACAAAACTAGCTAATATCAGCAAGAGAATGTGGGGAGAATTTTTTAAAAATGGAAAAGGACTAGGAAGTGAGTTTGGGGGCATGATGAATTGGGAAAATAACTTACAAACAAGAAGAAATAGTGGCCAAGGAAATAGAAAAAAAATGAAAACAGATGACTATGGTGTCTATAATCTAAGTAAATAATGTGTTTCAAGGAGTACAAGAAATAAAATGCATGTCACAACTGGATGGATTCTCAGTCAAGCAGACTCTGAAACCAATTGTAGCATATGCAATTTTCATTAGGGGCTACCAGTGGGAGTAAAATCTGTGGAAGGAAGTGGAAGGAAGCAAGTTAGGGCAGTGAGACTGGTAGAGCTGAAATGCTGGCATGATGACAGCCTAGGTTGATCCCACAGAATTAAAATGGCCCATCAAAATTGTCCCTTTCTGGGCAGAACTGTCTGGGCTTTCACCTCCCACTCCCACCAAAACTAGTCTTTGAATGTGTGCTTCCTTGGGAAGGGTGTATCCTTGAACTCAGTGACTCTCTACCACTGAGGAAATCCCTTAAGGGTCTAACAGCTGAAGGCTGCTTAGTTGCAGTCAGTCTTAGCAGCTGAGGCCACAAGTCTTCTTGAAGGACACATCATTGTGCCTACTAAAATTCATCTCTGGCACTCAGATTCTTTTCATTATACTTATTCAAAGAGCAGTTCCCCCAAGATTCCAATGGGCCCCTCTGCCTGGGTTAAACCACTTCTCACCAAGTATCAGCCGGTGGGAAGAGTCAGAGGCCTAAGGAGTACACACCCACTCCTTTTAAAGGCAACATCCAGACATTGTACATTTATTTTTTTTTTCATATCCCAATTGCCAAAACTCTATCACACGGCCACTCCTTTTAAAGGCAATATCCAGATATTGTACATTTAATTTTTTTTCACGTCCCAATGGCCAAAACTTTATCACGTGGCCAAGCACAGATGCAAGGTTTGCTGGGGAATGTGGTAAAGCTGTGTGGCTACATGCCCATCCAAATCTCTATGAGGGGTAGGGAACTGAATGTTAGGGGACAAGCTAAATTCAGCCATACCTGTACCATGCACAGTAATTTCCATATCAAAATTTACATTCAACCCACCGTGTGATTTTATCTAAATTTAACTGTAAGATTAGCTCAAAGTAAAATTTTTTGTGTGTGATGGACTTCACATTCGCACTAATCAGTCTAATCCCAGAGCTTAGATTAATATGGTGTACTGCTATTCTATAATAACATTTGACAGCAGGGAAGGAGTTTGTTTTTCTAAGTTTCCTTTATCTGCTACCCTTAGTATATGTATTTCTGATTTATCTCAGGGTATTTTCTTCTAAGTCACTCCTTCATTTCTCCGGATTTTATTGTAGGGCTTTTGACAGAGTAAATGGTTAAGCAATATTAACTGACAGATGTGTCAACTGAGACTTTATATTATAGGTCAGCTACCACTTTGTGTTTTTATTGAGTTGAAATTCAAGTCCCTGAAAAGTCAAAAGCAAGGAACATCTACGTGTAAATTTGGCATAGGATTATTGCTCGCAGAACAAAAGATGGGGAATAATAGCCAGAATAATTCCTGGTGGTTTTGTTTGAAATCTTTTAAAAAATCTTTTGGGAGAGTCTTAGTTTCTCTTCAGTTTTTACTATTATAAACTATGTTGATATAAGATCTTTGTGCTTCTTTTGTGTTTACTCTGTGTTTGTGATATGACACTTTTCTAAGTGCATTTTTCTTCTTCATATTTTTCCTTTTGAATTCTGAGACTAGATTGGTGCCAAAATTGGTGAAAATAATCGGAGTGGTCCTGTAAGATATTTTGGCAAATATATCAGGAGCTTTATACTATTTATTCCTTGATTTATTAATTTACATTTGGGGGAAGTGCAACTCAAAAAAACCACTGAGCATGAAAAAATCATGCACAAAGGTATTTATATCAAATAAATAATAGTTTCTAATAGTAAAAACTGAAAAGAAACTAAATGTCCAATTATAAGAGAATTTTTGAATAAACTTACATTCATTCAATACAAAATAGGTAGTCATTAAAAATAACAAAATATTCCTAATCATAAGTAAAAACAATCAAGATACTGATAGCCAGCATGTACTCAGTGTTTACTATATGACACTTTTCTAAGTGCATTACATTTTTAACCTCATTGAATTCTCGTAACAACTCTGTAAAGGAAGTAGTGATATCATTCCTGTTATGCACATAAGGAAGTCTAGGAGAAGAACGTTTGTAGTATTTTGACAAAGGTCATAAAGAAAATAAATGACAAGGGTGATATTTCAACCAAGACATTGAGGCTTCAGAACCCATGCTCTTAATTGCCAAATGATGTTGCCTTGTCTTTATAGTAACTAGATTTGGTGAGGCAAAATTGTATCTCCTTAAGGACAGCAATGATTTTTGCAACTGGAAGTTTGTCTTGAAATTAATGAGCTCATTTACATAAGGTGCCCCGGAACTTTTTCAGAGAGATAGGATCAAGACCCAACTCTTTTTTCCTAAGATAGTTGGACTGAGGTAGCCCTGAGTGAGGCCCTGGGATCAGGTCAAAGCAATGTGACCTAAGAAATGAAATGTCAATAAAAGTAGAAAGGCACAGCATGATTGAATAGGCTCTTTCCTACTCTAAAACTACAGATCAAAGGAAATGGTATTGTTCTCTTATGGGTGACATAGGGATATACTCTATGCAAGCAAGGCTTGTGCTTCAGCAAAAATGGCTTTTGTGACTGAATCCAAATAGTTATAATATTGGAATCCAAGGCCAGTGATGGTGTAAAACATCCTTAGATCCTATATCACTGATGGAAAGATTGCCTGCCTCCCATCTTAAAGAAATTCTGTGACCTGCCTGGAAAGGCATTAACTTCTTCTAAAGAAGTTTCAGGCCCAAGCATTAGCGTTGGAACTGTACAGGCTGCTGGTATGTTTCAGCATTGACAGGGGCAATTGCCTTTTTTTCAGGTTTCATTTCAACCCCATGTTTTGGGAACTGTTTGGACCAGACTAATCAGCTCTAAATTCTGGAATCTTCCACCTTCTTTATCTTCAAAGGGATGGTTACATATTCTGGCTAAGGTAAGAAAACTAGAACAATAGTACTTGTCCTTTGGATCAGAGAATGATGGGTGAAGCGTGTGTGTGCATGTGTGTGTGTGTGTGTGTATGTGTGTGTAAAGAACATGACATTCAGATTTAAATACTGTACATTGGACCCAAACTGTAAAGATAAGCAGCATGGTTTCAATAGATGGTTGATGCTTTGAAAAACAAAACAGATCATACTTGAGGAAGAGAAATGGGAGGAAATACACTAACACATTAACGTTGTTTTATGCTAATGGCTCTTGGGATAGTAAAAATGTTCTTTATATTTAACCTTTTCTTTAAGGCATAGGCATTACCTTTCTGATAAAAATAAAGGTAATATTAACTTTTTAATAACTATTATTGGGGAATGAGTTGTGTTTCTTTGTGATTTTTAAGTTATTAAACATATCAGTTTTCTTACTCTATTATTTAAATAAATTTCCTTATTAATTCACTGGACCAGTTGAAGAAGAATCAGTATTTAAAAAAAATTGTGTTCAACATCTCCATAGACCGGACATGATTCAGCATTTTACTTATATAGTGCCCTGCCTTCTAAACAGAAAACAGAAGGACCTTAGGGAAACACCAAGGATGTGTATTTTTGATCTATGCTCACAGTAAATCTCAAGGAAATCAGATCAGCCCTTTACTCAATTCATCTCAAAATGCCCAAATCAGCCACGCATTAACATTTAGTGGTTCAGGAAAATGCTCCCCAATGTCATCTTCATAACCTCTTACAGGGAGCAAGGGTAATTCTATAAAGTCGTTCCCTGCATTTTAACACCCTTTTAGTCTGCACCTTTGGCGTGTGAAAATTAAATTAAGAGAAACAAATTAAATTACCATATTTTATCATATGCTGACTTTTTACATTCCTCTAAATCTAAAATGATTTAGGTTTGTTTTTGAAGGTTGCATGGGGTTGCTAACCTGGAGAAAATCACCAAGACACATTTATTCACCTAGTGAGCAGTCCCTGATTTCACTGGTTTCTTTTCAGAGAGGTAACTTGCAGTAAATGCTGTCAGTAAATGCTTTGATTTTCTTAATGCTGATTTTATGGTCCTGGGAAAAGATAATAGAATGCAAGATATATGGTTAGTCCCAGTAAGCAAATCAGGGCGTATATAACCTTTGAGAGTTCAAATACTTAATAATAGACCTCTTTTACATTTTGGAGTGGTGATCCAATCAGGGTCACTGTGTACTGCTGTTTGTGTAGTGCACTGCAGGATTCCACGGAGTGATATTCTCTGTACTATCTGGTGAATGCGATAAATCAGGAGAAATTATTAAGTGTTATGGTGGTGTACTAGAAAGAACATTGTTCTGAGAACTAGAAAAATGTGATTCCTTCCCTGACTTTGCTAAGGTTGAGCCATGATTTTGATGGAAATTGTAAAGAATAAATACATAATCTGGGTTATCTTGGTGATTACTTTATATCAGGAATGGCCGTTCTATTTTCACGCCTGTTTTTTCATTTCATTTAACATGATATTGACAAGAAATTTAAAATGGAAGCAATTGGCATTTTAGAAATAACAGCTTTATTGAGATGGACTCACATAGCATACAATTCATCTGTTTAAAGTATACAGTTTTTCATATATTCACAAAATTGTGCAATCATTGTCACAATTTTAGAACAATTTCACCACTCCAAAAAGAAGCCTCATTCCCACACCCCCTGCAAACAAGAATCATACCACTTGACTAACAAGCCGCCTAGAAGCCTTATTCCAATTAGCAGTCAGGTCCCAGTTCCCTCCAACTTCTCAGAAACCCTAGGGAACCACTTATCTTTCTGTATCTATACATTTGCCTTTTCTGGACATTTCATACAGATGGAATCATGCAATATGTTGTCTTTTGTGACTGACTTGTTTCATTTAGCATAATGTTTCAATGTTTGTCCATGTTGCAGCATGAATCAGAACTTCATTTCTTTCTATTGTTAAATATATTTCATTGTGTGGATTTACCACATTTACTCACCAATTCATCACTTGATTGATGCTTGAGTTGTTCTCACTTTTTGGCTCTTATGAAGAATGCTGCTATGAATGTGTGTTAACAAGTTTTTGTATGAATATGTTTTTTATTTCTTTGGGATATATGCTTAGGAGTGGAATTTCTGGGTAAATGGTGAATATGTTTAATATTTTGTGGCATGTCTAGATTGTAAAATGCTGTGTAGCCTTTTACAGTTCTACAAGCAGTGTGTGATGGATCCATTTTCTCCTCAAGAACAGTTGTTATTACCTGTCCTTTTCATTATAGCCAACCTAATGCATACGAAGTAGTAACTCAATGTGCTTTTGGTTTGCATTTCCCTGGTGGCTAATGATGTGCTTATTGGCCATTTGTATACCTTCTTTGGAAAACTGTTTATTCAGCGATGAATTTTTAATTGAGTGTTTCTCAGACAGCAATACTTTTATAGAACCTTGAAAGATTCAAATTCATAGTAGGTTTGAGAATATTTGATGCTTTTCATTCTAGCTTTAATATTCCATCATTTTATATGATTTGTGTGATGTGAAGAGGTTATATAGCCCACAGTATCCCTCCCCACCAGGCTGTAAGCTCCAAGAAGACAAAGATGGTCTCTTCCAGTGATTGTTGTAGCAACTAGTAGAGTGCTTCTTATATGATAGATACTAAAGCAATATTTGATGGATGAATAAACTGAGACACTTCTTTTCAAAGACACTGATTCTATATTTCTGGAGCTGACTATATTATCTTTTCTACACCACCCCCCCTAGAATATATGTATTTTGAAATCCTTAAAAGTTAAATAAACCTTAATCATTTGCAACTTAAACAAAAAATTACTAATTTGATCTGAGAGAAATGCCATACCTATCAGGAAAAAAAGATGATTCAGATCCTAACTTTCAGGTTTTTAGAAGTATTTTCTTGTTTCTGTCACTGGTCCATATTCACCAAGGGCCTGGCACAAAACATTTAGATTAATGCCATAATATAATAATCAGAGGCTATTGTTTTGCTGGTGAAGTAATATTCCACATATCCTGGCCCTGGTTCTTCTAAGCAGTCTCTTTTATCGATTTTGCAAGTGGAAGATGAACCCCAAAATGCCTCCCGGCAGCCTGCTCATTGGTAAGTCTGGGGGAGTGAAATGTTGTCCCTCCTATCCTTAGCAAGCAGCTATAAAGGAAACCAGGGGTTATGTGCTAACTTGTGTTCCCATAAATTTGAATCATCAAAGTCTTAATTTCCCATTATCTCTGAATTTGACTGTATTTGGAGAAAGGATCTGTAGAGAGGTAATTAAATTAAAATTAGGTCTTAAAGGTGGTCGCTAATCCAATATGACTTGTGTTTTTCTAAGAGGAGGTTAGGAAACAGACACACACAGAGCCGAGACCATGAGAAGCTACAGGGAGAATAAGGCTATCTACAAAACAAGCAGGGAGGCCTTGGAGGAAACCAACTCTACTGACACCTTGATCTCAGACTTTTAGCCTCCAGGATTGTGGGGAAAATAAAATTTTTGTTGTTTAAGCCACCAGTCTCTGGTACTAATGCACTGAGTATGGGCTGCATGAAGATAGAAGGTGATATGGTTTGGATCTGTGTCCCTGCCCAAATCTCATGTGAAGTTGTACCCTCCAGTGTTGGAGGTGGGACCTGGTGGGAGGTGACTGCATCATGTGGGTAGGTGTCTCATGAATGGTTTAGCACCATCCCCACTTGGTGCTGTATAGTGAGTGAGTTCTCATGAGATCTGGTTGTTTTACAAGTGTGAAGCACCTCCCCGCTGCCCCAGACTTCCTCCTGCTCCAGCCATGTAAAACCCAGCTTGCATCCCCTTTGCCTTCTGCCATGACTGTGTTTCCTGAGGCCTCCCCAGAAGCAGATGCTGCCATGCTTCCTGTACAGCCTGCAGAACCATGAGCCAATTATTCTTTTCTTTATAAATTACCCAGTCTCAGATATTTCCTTATAGCAGTGTGAGAACAAACTAATACAGAGGGTTTATCTTGAATTTACTGTGGCAGCATTCTTGGCTTTCTACTAGGGGAATAGAGAGAACTGGGAAGATGAGATGATATGTGTCTACCCAAAAGCAGAAGAATCTAGAACAAAAGCATTCATATCCTTTATCCTTTCATTAAGCATTTCCTCAGTATTGCTCTGAGCTGAGAGCCAGGACTACTTTTCTAGTTTCAAAGGCTACATTTTAAATAAAAAAGAGCATGGTAGGCATTCAAAATAACAAATGAAAACTTTCTGTGTTTAGCATTTGAACTTAAATGATGGACTGCTACAATGTGGCTATGGTTTTCTTTTCTCTTTCTTTTGTTTTTAATTTTTGTTCCCTTAATATTTTCCTATGTCATTAAGAGTTATTAGAACACTAAAACCACAAATATCCTGATGTTAACTTTTTCCTTGGGGTAAGATATATATAACAAAATTTATTATATTAACTATTTTTAAAGGTACAGCTCCATGGCATTAAGGATATTCAGGTTGTTGTGCAGTCACCACCATCCATCTTCCAAACTTTTTAAAAAATCTTCCCCAACTCTGGTGATATCTTTTAAAATAAGTGTTTCCATTGAAACCGGACACCTTTCTTACACCTTGTACAAAAATTAACTCAAGATGGATTAAAGACCTAGATATAAAACCCAAAACTATAAAAACCCTAGAGGAAGAGCTAGGCAATACCACTCATGACACAGGCACGGGCAAAGATTTCAATTGCAACAAAAGCAAAAATTGGCAAATGGGATCTAATTAAACTAAAAAGCGTCTTCACAACAAAAGAAACTATCATCAGAGTAAATAGGCAACCTACGGAATGGGAGAAAAATTTTGCAATCTATCCATCTGACAAAGGTCTAATATCCAGAATCTATAAGGAACTTAAATGAATTTACAAGAAAAAAACAAACAACCCCATTAAAAAGTGGGCAAAGGACATGAACAGACACTTCTCAAAAGAAGTGGCCAACAAACATATTACAAAAAGCTCAACACAACTGATCATTACAGAAATGCAAATCAAAACCACAATGAGATACCATCTTACTCCAGTGGGAATGGAAATTATTAAAAAGTCAAGAAACAACAGATGCTGGCGAGGCTGTGGAGAAATAGAAGCTCTTTTACACTGTTGGTGGGAATGTAAATTAGTTCAACCATTGTGGAAGACAGTGTGGCGATTCTTTAAAGATCTAGAACCAGAAATACCATTTGACCCAACAATCCCATTGCTGGATATATAAAGGAATATAAATCATTCTAATGATATATTTATCAATCATTAGATATAGATATATATATAAATATAGATATATATAAATCATTATAATGATACACACATGCATATGTTCATTGCAGCACTATTCACAGTAGCAAAGACATGGAATCAACCCAAGTGCCCGTCAATGATAGACTGGATAAAAGAAATATGACCCAGCCATCCCATTACTGGGTATATACCCGAAGGACTATAAATCATGCTGCTATAAAGACACATGCACACTTATGTTTATTGCGGCACTATTCACAATAGCAAAGACTTGGAACCAACCCAAATGTCCAACAATGATAGACTAGATTAAGAAAATGTGGCACATATACACCATGGAATACTATGCGGCCATAAAAAATGATGAGTTCATGTCCTTTGTAGGGACATGGATGAAACTGGAAATCATCATTCTCAGTAAACTATCACAAGGACAAAAAACCAAACACTGCATGTTCTCACTCATAGATGGGAATTGAAGAATGAGAACACATGGACACAGGAAGGGGAACATCACACTCTGGGGTCTGTTGTGGGGTAGGGGGAGAGGGGAGGGATAGCATTAGGAGATATACCTAATGCTAAATGACGAGTTAATGAGTGCAGCACACCAGCATGGCACATGTATACATATGTAACTAACCTGCACATTGTGCACATGTACCCTAAAACTTCAAGTATAATAATAATAATAATAATAAAAGAAGAAAAGAAAAAAATTTCTACATTCCAGAGTCTTCTCATAAGGGGGCAATATTCCATTCTCCTCTAACTTGATTCATAATTTAAATATACAATCATTCTAATGATATATTTCCATCTCTTATGTATAATAAAATGAGTTTTTATGATAAAAAATCCAGAAACACATTACTTACACCAAACACAAAACTAAGATTTTCACTAGTGATGCAGTATAAGCTGAGGATATATAATAAAGCAAAATTTTCCAAACAAAACACCAGGCCCTCCTAAAAATGCCAGGAAGAAGACTTGGGTCTGTGAGAGGGGAGCCTACAGGGACGGGGGACCTGGAGATAAAAAAAGACTTAAGAAATATATCAAACAAATGCTATAATGATAATCTTTAAACACTGCCTGGTTTTTACGTAGCTGGAAATATGAAAAGCTTATTAGCATCTCTCTTCACTGGACATGATGAACAAAGTATGACAGAGAGAGGACAATCAATTTTAAAGGGGAGTTAAGGCTTCATTTTATTTCTATCTAAAACCTTTGTTTTCCTTTTTCTCTAACGACGAACAAAAACACTCCATATTTCATAAAAGAAAAAATTGAATTTCTCTCCATTCAAATTCAAGGTGAAAGAAGACATTTTTTGGACTCTACAGATATTCTGATAAGCATCTATTAAAAAGTCTGTCATCCATGTTCAAGCATCCGAATGTGCCTCCATATATCCTTTCCTGCTGAAAAGAACAAGAGCTCCCTGAAGAAATGACTGAGGGCTGAGACAGAAGATGCATAAGATGAACCTAAACATATCATCATACCAAAAAGGAAGGACACTATAAAAAGTCTTCAGAAACCAACTTGAAGGGGCTCCTCTCACTAGTCAAGGATGGGATCATTTGAGCATCAATAAAAAAATAATCATTGCAATGGGAAAAAAAAAAGAAAAAAAAGAAATGTGGTACATATACACCATGGAATACTATGCAGCCACAAAAAGGAATGAGATAATGTTCTTTGCAGGGACATGGATGGAGCTGGAAGTCATTATCCTCAGCAAACTAATGCAGGAACAGAAAACCAAACAGCACATGTTCTCACTTGTAAGTGGGAGCTGAACAATGAGAACAGATGGACACACGGAGGGGAAAAACACACATTGGGGCCTATGCGGGGATGGGGAAGGGGAGGGAGAGCATCGGGTTAAGTAGCTAATGCCTGTGGGGCTTAATACCTAGGTGATGGGTTGATAGGTGCAGTAAAACACAATGGCACATGTTTATCTATGTAACAAACCTGCACTTCTTACACATGTATTTTGGAACTTAAAAAATTTTTTAAACAAATTTTTCCTTTTAATTTGTAGCTGGATGAATAATTCTTACTGCTTTTGTTTTAGTTTTTGCTTTTGAGACAGTCTCCTCTGTCACTCAGGCTGGAGTATAGTGGTGTGATCATGGCTCACAGCAGCCTCAAACTCATGGGCTTAAGTGATCCTCCTGCCTTGGCCTTCCAGAGTGCTGGAATTACAGCCAGGAGCCGCTGTACCTGGACTGAGTGAATAATTCTAATAAGCATGGGAGGAAGTTTCCAGTGAAGTCCTATAGGATTTCTCTCTCCTTCCCAAGCTCTCTTCTTCCTCCCTTTCTTCCTGTCTCTCTTCACGTTTTCCCATCCAATGTCCTTTATAAATAATGACCCTTTATAAGTGTGACTACAAGAATGATTTCTTTGTTTTCTTTCATAATACCTTTTCCATACAAAAGTGTGAATGCTGTTATTGTTTATATTTAGCATAACAATGGATATAATAGATTTTCTTTCTTCTGGTTCATGTATGTCTACTGTTTATATTACATTATTGTTTACCTTTTGCCATTTTATTTTTACTGGTGGGGACAAGCTGCTATTTTGGAGTTTTATTGTATATTCTGTTGCTCTAATGGCCTCATACCTTTGTCATAGTAAAATACATTTATCTGCTATATGAAAGTAATTTATAAATAATTTCTCCTCATAATAAACTCTATTTTTCTGTTTCCTTATTGTCCAAAAAGAGATATTGAGAATAGTCTACCTCTACATCCTATCCTTTTTTTAATGATCTATTCATTTGTTTATCTTTTTCTGAGATATCTTCGTACTTTTAGCACCAGACTATTATGATGTTTTCACCAACAGTATGTATTTTCTATGCCAACAAGCCTTACTGAGTGCTTAAATTATGTATTTGCAGCCACTGTATCATTATGCATTTAAATTGAACTGTGTGCTCTGCAAAGTTAATTGCTTACCCTTATTCAGTTTCTTCTCTTATAATGATGTCTCCATTCTAACATTTGTATTTCTGGTTACAGTCCTTTCCTAAATTTTTTTCTCAGAAAAATTTTAAAAATTTATGTAATCACAGTTTTTCTATGTTCATGTGTTGCTTTTTCTTTCTGGATTACCTATTATTTGTGGTTAGTACTCTTGGATTTATCCTCCAGCTCTCTAATGTTTTCTTATTATTTCCCTTCTTCTTTATTATTATTTTTGCATTATCTTATGGCAAAATCTTAATCTTTTTTTTTACTGGCATCTTATGTGGAATTCTTCGGTGGTTTTAATCTCTTAATCTTTCAGGTTACTAATTTGGATTTCAACAATGCCCATTCAATTAATTCCTGAACTTTATAGCTGTATACTTTCAATTTCAATTTCCGACCCTTAATGCTCAAGTTGAGCTATAAGATAGATATCTAAACTTAGTATTACTAGAAAGAATAAAGCTAGAAATCATCTGTATCACTGATCTCAGAAAATATGTTAGCATCAACAATCAGCACTTATCTGCTCAGTGTGATTGTTTCATGGCCAAAAGCCCAGGTTATATTTCACTGATAGTTCACACTTCTTTAGAGCTTCCTCTATATGTCATACAAATTAAATATGTAAAACAATAATGCAATCTATATAGGAGATGAAGAGATTCTCAAAAGCATTTAAATATTACTTAATATTTATGAGATATTTCATAAAATTTTAGACCATCTCTTATACTGCTGATTGCTGATTTCACAATTTTCTATCTTCCCCTAACAAGGTTTCTTAAGAACAAGCTTTGTAATGACTAAATGGGAATATAATTGGATTGCCATGTACATTAATGAAGTTAATTCAGAGAAATATTTTCTAACCTTTTGTTTTTAAAGTTGCAAAACACTTAAAAATGGCATCTTATGTGGAATTATTTTGTGATTTTAAGATACGTCTACAAATTTTTCAATGCTCCTTCCTCCAGCAGGTGGAGTCTAATTCTTCTTGCTTTGAGTGTGGGCTAGACTTAGTGACTCATCTCTAATAGACAGAATATGGCAGAAATGGCAGGGAGCAACTACGTCAATAAGGACACTGCTCCCTCTCTTGAGTCACTCACTCTGAAAGAGGCTAACTGCCATGTCATGAGCACCAACCATAAGAAGAAGCCCATGTGGAAAGGAACTGAGGCCTCTAGCTAACAGCCATGTTGATTAGTCATCCTGGAGCCAGATGGTGCAGCATTGGCCAACATCTTAATTGCAACCTCATGCATGACCCTGAATCATAACAACACATCTCAGCTGCTCCCAGATTGCTGACTCTCAAAACTGTGTAAGAAAATAAATAATAAATTTTAAGTGGTTAAGCTTAGGAATAATTTGTTACACAGCAATAGCTAGCTAATGCTAGTGCCAATATATAAAATACTTGTAAATAGAACTGCTATTTTCAAAGAGGATGAGGGAGAAACCAGAAGAAATTCAACTCTCTGAGCCTCTCCTTCATCCCCAGCTGTGATCTGAGAAACACCTCAGCATGGCCATAATAACTTACAGAAAATGGATTGTGATACATTTGTGTAAAATCCACTTTGTAGTCTTGAGATGATGATTCAACTTGATATTATTTGCTGAGTCAGAAATATCTTCCTGTAAGGAAAGGAAAGAAGATCCTTGCTCTACCACATCCTAACTTTCCCTAACTTGTCCTTTAATAACCAAGACGAGAGATTACCTACAGACCAAAGTGATGTATCATTTCTTTCCCAGTTTTTGAATATGGAGAGATGCTCTTTGATATTCTATATGTTGTGTGTGTATATATTGGATGCATGTATATGCGTTCATGTGGATATCCTGAAATTATATTCATTTTTAAAGCTCTTCCTTATGGTCTATGAAGGCTGTTTTGGTGTAACAAGACCAAGATTCAATCCTTGGCATATCACCTTCCTGTAATGGGAACTTTGAAAAACTATTCACCTTTTGGAAGCTCAGTTTTCTTAATTGTAAAATGAGAATAATATTTATAGCTCAAAGAATTTTCAAGATGACATGAGATCTTTTTGGCAATATATATGTTTGTGTGTCTTAACACAATTTCTATCACAAAGTAGGCACTTAATAAATGTTTTTTATTTTTCTCTTTGCCACTGCTTTTCACTTTTTCCTTGATGCAAAAATATTAACTGAAATAATAATTCACATTATTCTCTCATTCTTTCTTTTGTCTTGTCTCAAAAATAAAGCAGCTTAAACCTAATATAAATTAAAATCAACTATGTATAGAAACCCCATTCGCTGGATTTTTTGCTTCGTCCATGTTTTCTTTTTTTAGTTTATTATTTCTATTTCCATTCTAAAGGGCTTTATTGTATGTATGGTGCTTTTTTTGTTGAGTAAGCTGATTCAAATCCTTTCTAAAAGTAGGGAAGGTTTATAGTTATAAATTAAACAAATATGCAAACAAACAAACAAACATACTTTGGTTTCCTAAACTGAAAGATATTTAGATTAATAGAAAATAAATTGAAACTCTCTAACACTGGACATTCAATATCCTTTAAGCTATGACATATTCATTTTTAACACACATAATGGTTGAGAATGAGAGCTATAAATGACTTCCATGGACTCTCATAGGCTTAAGAATAATGCATTTATGTAACACTTTTTCTTATTCTTACTATTGAGAGCTATAAGAAACTTTCTATTACTTTTTTGATTGAAGACTATTCATAAGTTAAAATTGTACTGACCTGGGGCCTCAGCCAGATGCTTAACATGAATCAATACAAATTTTAGTAAAGTGAGGTGTAGAAAAATTCCTGAATATCTGTCCTCTATTCTCCTCTTAGGATTTAATATTCTTTTTTCAAATCAAAATACTTGATGCTTATTTAATACATTTTCTATCATTCCTTTTGTTGCCAGCTATGTATTTCAGAATGCATTTGCTAGTGATCTTTGCATAGATTCAGTTACAGCCCCACAAGAAAAGGAATATATAGATAGGAATGTGAAGATTTTAGATTGCCCTATTTTATGCATACAATTAAGGTCATTTTTGTTATACAATGTGGATTCTTGCCAAGTCCCATGTGGTAGCGTTCTGAATGATTGCATATTACATATAACACAAGCTCTAGCCTTTGTGATGCTATCAATGGTGTAGAAGAGGCTGAGAATAAGAGACTGAAGAACACATAGTTTTATTAGAGTTTACACATTTCTAACTTAATATATCTAACGGGAACTAAAGGTTATCTCTCTCCATTTTATAAATCACATTTAAATGGCAGGAAAAAATTTTAAAAATCAAAAATATTAACACAGGTTCTGCTTAAATCAGTACTCCATCTGTAAAGACAAAACATTCTCTACAAAAATCTAACTAGAAGCCAGTTTCTTATTTTATTTTATTTAGAGATAGAGTCTTACTATATTGCCCAGGATGGAGTGCAGTGGCTATTCACAGGTGTGATCCTACTACTAATCAGCATGGGAGTTTTTTTTTTAAGTTGCAAGATTTTTTGAATTTTATGTGTTGTATGTTTTATTTGTTCGTTATTGTATTGTACTGTATTTTTTTAAGTTCTGGGATACATGTGCAGGATGCGCAGATTTGTTACGTAGGTAAACGTGTGCCATGGTGATTTGCTGCTCCTATCAACCCATCACCTAGGTACTAAGCCTAGCATGCATTAGCTGTTTTCCCTAATGTTCTCCCCCACTGACCCCTGCCCTTCCGCGGCAGGCCCAGTGTGTGTTGTTCGCCTCCCTGCGTCCATGTGTTCTCATTGTTCAGCTCCCACTTATAAGTGAGAACAAAGCATGGGAGTTTTGACCTGCTCTGTTTCTGACCTGGGTCAGTTCACCTCTCCTTAGGCAATGTGGGGGTCTCCTGCTCCAGAGAGGTTATCATATTAATGCCAAACTCAGTGCCTTAGTGCAGCCACCAAGCAGTATAGTGTTCTGCAGCCCAGAACTCCTGGGCTTAAGCTGTCCTCCTCCATCACCCTCCAGAGTAGTCGAGACTACAGGTACACGCCACCACACCTGGCCTATTTCTCATTTTAAATGAGACAAATTAAGATAATCCTCCCAACCAATTTCTTAAAATACAGATAAAACACAGGGAAACACCCACATATAAATACAAACTATTATTTTAGGATATAACATACTTAAAACATTAATTTGTAACCACTAAAATAACAATATGAGTTTTAACTAAAAGGGTAATAAGAGGAAACCACCCTCCCCCTAATTAAGGAATTTCTAGAAAGAACCAGTGGCCTATACAGAAGAAAGAAATACTTTCCCCAAAGTGAATTTCCCAGAAAAACCCTAGAATAACATGATGATTAAAGGCATCAAGGTCTGGGAGAGCAAGTGGGCTGTGAGCTGTTGCATAGGATGATTGATCAACGCCTTCATGCTCCAGCTTCTGGGAGGCTGGCTTAGTGTTTGCCCACAGGTTAACGACTGAGCCCATTTCTCCAGATAAAGTTGGAGATCTATAGGAGGACACTGTCTTAGTGAGCTTTGAGACAGAGAAAGTATCAGGCTCTGCCCCACATAAATTTAAGGACAGGTAAGGAGCTTCCAACACTGGAAAGGCATGCTTCTTCTCTTCTCTAAAAGAAAACTCAAGGAGCTTTGTTTCCCTTCCCTCAACACTCCCTCAGGTGACTCTTGGAACTTTAGTTCTTTATTCACTGCAAAGCAGACAAGACATTTTGCTTAGATGTAGGAAATACACTTTAGCTTCTAATAGGAATCAAACTAAAAGCTCATTCATATATATCCACGATGAACAAAGATTTGTTCTGTAATAGATTGATAATCAGACATATATTGTTTCTAATCTGCATCACAGGATGAAACAAATCAATAAAGTGATGTTTAAATGTGCTGAAGGAGAAGAACATTACAGTTAAAACCCAATTTCAGTTAAGCTTCACAAATGAGGACAGAATAAACCAAATTTTAGACTTAATCAGGAATTAAAACATTTATGCCCAAACCTAAATCTGGTTTTTGCTTAATATACTTCATCAAAAAATAAGTAAATTTGAAAAAAAGAGTAAAGTTTAGTATATAAAATATTGTGTTGAGCGTAATCATGTAAACTCATAGTTAATTCTAAATAAATGTTGATAATGCAGATTTGACAATCTGGAACAAAAATTACAAATTATTTCAACAAAATCTAGGAAATGAAAAAAGGAAAGATAAAATATATGGTAACATCTTAACTCATTCAAGGGATACAGTGTAGATATTAATTATTGTCAATAATACAATGTAGATAAACATAATAGTTACATAATTAACTATTACATTTGTGTCTATATATATATCCATATACATGTATATGTGTATATATATATTCATATATATGTGTATATATATATTCATATATATGTGTATATATATTCATATATATATGTGTATATATATTCATATATATGTGTATATATATTCATATATATGTGTATACATATATCTCCAAACAAATAACAGAGAGAAAAGGAAGTAACATAAAATATATCCAGCTTGGCAAATTTCAAAAAAGAAAAATGTATACCACTTGGAAATATAATACACACACAAAATGAGATGAGTAACTGACTCCAAATAATAATGATTCTAATGTTTAAAGTATATTTTCCCATGAAAAGTTTCTCTAAAGTCATCACACAATTCACTTAGTGGGTGATGGTTACACTAAAATCCAGACTTTATTATTATGCAAAATATCCATGTAACAAAACTTCACTTGTACCACTTAAATGCATACAAATAAAAACAAACAAACAAAAAAATCAATTTAGAAGATATTTACAAGAAACATGTAACAATTTAAAATATAGATTGAGCATCCCTTATCCTAAATGTTTGGGATCAGAAGTATTTTGGATTTTGAATTCTTTTCGATTTTGGAATGTTTGTATTATACTTACAGGTTGAATATTCAAAAATCCCAAAATCTATAATTCAAAATGCTATAATGAGCATTTCCTTTAAGCATGATGTCGGTGCTCAAAATAATTTCAGGTTTTGGACTTCTTTGAATTTCTAACTTGGGATCCTCAACCTGTATAAGAATGTGGAAATTATTATAGAAATAAAAACACATAGAGACAGCAATGATTATAGTTATATAAGAAAAATTGAATTCAAGGCAAAAAGCATTAGATAAATGGGAATATTTAATATAGTTTAACTATAGAAGTCACTGAGAAGTTATGGAAATAATATAGAAACATAATACAAACAACAGCTTCTAGCATCATGGTGTCAATTGTTAAAGAGAAAAAGAGAATTTGATAAAAGACATTAATTAATTCATTTAATCAACAAATATATTTTGAATACTTCAACTGTTTGTGTTAGGTATCAGGAATATAGCAATAAAACAAAGCAGAACATAAAAGGTCTTCATCTTCAAGGAATTCACATTGTATTGTAGGGAGAATAATCACTCACCAAACATATATCCATTAGGTGAGATGTTAATAATTAATTTAAAGAAAAATAAAGCATAAAGAATAATGAGTCAGGGCTATTTTATACAAGGTAATCAGGGGAGGCCTCCTGAAAGATTTGATATTTGTGTGCAGAGCACAAGGGAGAAACAATACAAGGCATGCTTGTATCTTATGCAGTAGCATCCCAGGAAGAAGAAACGGCCAATACAATGCAAGGTAGGATCATGTCTAGACAGCAGGTCAGACTGGATGGAGTGGAATAAATGTGAAATCAAAAAGCAAACAGGAGGCCAGATCATGCAAGGAATAATGTGTCATAGTAAAGACTTTGGATATTATTCTATGAAATAAGCAAATAAGTCTTATAATCTGATTTTGTATTATGACTGTATATTTAAAACAATCTGTACTGCAGTGAAGAGAATAGTCAATAAGGGTGCAAGCATTGACACAGGCAGAATAGGTAAGAGATGATGATAGCTTGAATCAGGGTGGTAGAAATGAAGGTTGTCAGAGGGTAATGAGACTCTGGGTTTTGAAGGTTTGTGTTTGTTGGCATATTGTCATGAGATGAGAGTAAATTAAAAGTCAAGAATGACTCTAGAATTTTGGCTTGGGCAACTGAAGGAATGGAGGTGCCATCTATAAGATAAGAAAGATTGTAGGAAACACTAGTTTGAGGGAACTACTTAGGAGTTCTATTTATGACCTGATTAGGTTGTGATGTCTATAAGACAGTCAAATGGAGATGCTGATTTGGCAGTAAAATATATGAGTCTGGATTTTATGGATAGTGTCTAACCTGGATGTGGAAGTGTAGAGTTGGCAGTACTTATAATATACTAATACATACATTGCTTTAAAAGGGTAAAACTAGAATGGGTCCAAAGTCTGACCTTGAGCACTTCAATCATTAGAAGAGAAGGGAATAGAGGATAAAAGAGTGAAGGAGTAGGAAGATAATCAAAGACCAAGTGAAGTGCTTTTAAGAAGGAAGGAAGGAGCTATGAAATGACAAGTAAGATAAGGATTGATCACTGACTGTTGACTTTGGTATTTTGAGAAATGATATGAAAAATACTCTGATAAGAATAAGAGATAATGTAAGAAGGAGAAATGAACACTGAAATTATAAATAGCTTTTTGGAGGGGCTTTGTTGTAAAGAGGAACAGGGATACAGGACAATAGCTGGTATACAGGAAGAGTTCCTTTTAGGTGCATAGTTATGATTTTAGTATGTTTTCATGCTGATGGGACTGAGACAGTAAAGAAAGGGAAATTGAGAGGGAACAAGAGAAAAATCGCAATAATAGTGTTTCTGAGATACTCAGACTTGACATGTAAGTGAACAGGTGCACAGCCCTACGTTAATCAGAAATTAATACAAAAAAGATAAGTTGAGTTATGCTAAACTGAAAAATGTCCCCAAACTTTCAGTAGAGTAAAATAACAAATGTTCATTTTTCACTTAAAATTTATTTGCATTGTGGATCTGACCTGGCTTTGTTCTGTGTTGTCTTTGTTCCATAATCCAGGCTGACAAAGTAGTCTTTAGCTGGAACATTTCCTACAGACAGCAAAAACCAGACATGTGAACCATGAGATGGCTTCTATACTTCTGATCAGAGTATACACATTTTATTTCTTCCAACATTTCATTAATGAAACCACGTCATGCGGTCACTCCTGGGCTCAATGAGATGGGGATGTATACATCCCCATCTTCCCATAAATTGGGAAGTCAATGAAAGTTTCTGCTGGTAACATTGCTCCTTCTATGGCAAATCTCACTGGTTGTTTTTTGTTTGTTTGTTTTTGTGGGGGGGGGGTAGCAAGGGGGGGAGTTATCAGTACTTTCTTATCTTCTTCTGTTTCTTAGACATCAAACTCACCTGATAATCTTTAGTAATTTATTCCTTTTCTGTAGAGTCCTCTTGGTTTTACTCTCTATTTATCCTCCACTCCAAATCATCTTATTATTCTCTTACTTTTCATTAGAGCATTAAACACATACCCCAAATTACTAGTGACTGTGAGCAATTCCTTTTTTAAAGGAGGGCTTTATCTTCAAACACCCACAGAAGGTAAGAGAAAATGTTTGCAATAAAGCAAAGAAAGGAACTCAGAACAGTTAGATTTCCATACAAAATAGCTTATGCTAATCCACTTCTGCTTCTTGGAATATGGAGTAAATGTACTTTTCCCTATTCAACCAAAAATCCTGAACATTATATCTAAAACAAACGTAAGAAGACTGAAATGAAAATAAATAGGCAGACCAACTAAAGACCTTGGTACTCAAGGCATGAGATGGTGGTGAATTCCCTAGATTTTCTTTGTTTCTTTCTCTTTTTTTTTGTTTTTTTGCCTCACATATCTCAGACATGGAGCTGAAGAAGCTGGCAACCTAGAAACACCAATTGATACAGTCAAAAAAAGCTTGAACAAAAGCAATCTCTCTCTTGTCAAAGGACCAGGAAGAGTGTGAGCTAGCAAGGCAAAAACATTTAGATAACTGCTCTATTCTAGCCAAACACCACAGAAAAACTATTTCCACTTCCATCCACACCAAAAAAAAAGCCTAGTGGTGAGCCTAGTCTCATGAGGCTCCCTCACACCAGCACTGGGATAATGTCAGAGAAGGTCAAATAGGGACCTGGGACTTCCCTTTCAAGAAAACCATAACGAGCTTCCTCTGCTGTGATGTGGCTGATAATCACCTGGGGAACCTGAACTTCTATCTCCACCCATCAGTAAAGAGGTGACACCTCGACCCACCGAGATGCTGTCAGAGGTGGCCTAGTTGAGACTCAGAACATTCGCTAGCAACTGAACATTAACAAAGACTGCCCCTGCACTGTGGTCTCAGTGAGGCCACATGGGAAGCAATAACCAGGCACTTTTACCCCTCCCAGCCAAGGAGGCATCAGTGGAGGCCCAGTAGAAAGACAGAATTTCCAAATACCCAGTCATAAAAAGGAGCCACCCCCTGAGGTGTCTATAAAGAGCAAGTGAAGAACTGGGACTTCTACCACTGCCTGGCAATAATGAAGCAATATATCTCCCTTCCTCTGCTGAAGCAGTGCCAGAGAAAGCCAGCAAAAACAAAAGGTTAAATAAAATTCAGAATAATACCCAATATATCCAGACTTCAGTAGAAAATAATTTGTTATAGCAAAAGCCAGGAAGATTGCATACTGAAAAAAAATCAATATATGTCAACATCAGGATGACATGGATGTTAGAACCTTCCAAAAAATATTTTAAAGCTGCCATAATAAAAATGTTTCAATAAGAAATTATGAACATACTTGAAACAAAAAAAGAAAGTATCAAAAAAATAGAAAGTCTGTATTAGTCATTTTTCATACTGCTGTAAAGAACTGCCTGAGATTGAGTAATTTATTAAAAAAAAGAGAATTAATTGACTCACGGTTATGGCTGGGCAGGCCTCAGGAAACTTACAAACATGGCAAAGGCGAAGGGGAAGCAAGGCACCTTCTTCACAAGGTGACAGAAAAGAGAATGAATGAAGGAGAAACTACCAAACACTGTAAAACCATCAGATGTCGTGACAACTCACTCACTATCACCATAACAGCATGGGGGAAACCACCCCATGATCCAGTTACCTCCACCCGATGTCTCCCTTGACAAGCAGTGATTATGGAGATTATAATTCTGGATGAGATTTGGGTGAGGACACAAAGCTTAACCATATCAAAGTCTCAGCAAAAAACAAAATAGGTTTATAAGAAACCAATAGAGATTTCAGAGCTGAAGAAATACAATAACCAAAACAAATGACTCAGTTCATGGGCTCAGAGCAGAATGGAGGGGAAGGAGGAAGGAATCAGTGAACAGAAAGATAGAACAATGAAAATTACCCAATCTGAACAACAAGGAAATAATGCAATTAAAAAATTAAGAAAGTCTCTGGAACCCAATGGACTATAATTAAATATCTAACATTTATGTCATTGGCATTCCAGAAGGAGAGAATAAACACAGCAGGGATCAAAAAGTACTTGATGACTGCAACTTCCCAAATATGACAAAAAAACATAATTTTACAAATTCAAGAATCTTAGCAAATTCTGAACAGGATAAACCCAAAGAAATTCACACGAAGACACACCATAAAACTTCTACTACTATTAATACATACAAAGAAAAATCTTGAAAGCAAGGAGAGAGAGAGAAAAAGTCATACCTTACCTATAGATGAACAAAAATTCAGATACAGTGAATTTCTAATTAGGAACCGTGGAGGCCAGACACAAGTAGCACAACATTTTTAAATGCTGAAAGGAAAGAATTCTCAACCCCAAATCCTAAACTTGGTGAAAATATCCTTTAGGAATAAAAAGGAAATCAAGATATTCTCAAATGAGGAAAAACAGAGAGAATTTCATTTCTGCAGACTTACCCTAAAAAAATGACGAAAAGAAGTTCCCTAAACAAAATACAAATGGCAATAGATGCTATGTTGAAATATAAGGAAAAAAGAAAGAATCAGTAGCAAAAATACAAAAAAAATACGTCTCTTGAATTTTCTAAACCATTTATGGTTGAAGCAAAAATTATCTAATTTGATTATAAGTGTACATAGTGAAAATATTTAAGAAAATTATATTACTAATATAATTTTAGAGACTGAAAGGGAGGTATGGTATATATACTATATATGAATTTATAAAGTCAGGATAGTAGCAGATTAGATAAATCAAAATTGAATTCCAAAAAATGCTCAAGTATTCTACAGAAAGGCAAGAAAGAGAAGAGACAAACATAGAAAAAAAAATCAAAAAGTGAAATTGCATATTTAAGTTCTAATATGTTAACAATGACATTAATGTAAGTGGTCTAAATACATTAGTTAAAATACAGAGATTGGCAGGGTAGATAAAAAAAATCACCTCCATGTCCACTAACAAAAAAATAATCCAAGGACTTTCTGTATATAAGAAACTCACCTCAAATATAAAGATATAGTCAGGTTGAAATTAAAGGGGAAAAGATGAATCAAAAGAAAGCATATTAACATCAGATGTTAATATCAGATAAAGTAGGCTTCAGAACAAAGTACTTTTCCAGAGATAGGCATTACATAATGATATCTGTTTCAATCTTCCACAAAGATATAGGAATCGTAAATATGACACTATACAATACCAAACAACAGAGTAACAAAATATGTGAAATAAAAACCAAAAGGAAGACAGAGAGTGAGAACTGAACTAAAATGAGTACATAAATCCACAATTATAGTTGGGCTTTAACACCCTTTACTCAGCAATTTATATAAATAATAGAAAATCAGCCTATAGAAATACCATAAAAACTATTTACAAACATAATGTAATAAATAGTTATAAAATATTTCACCCAAAATATCAGAATATACATTTTTTTAGTGTACATGGAACATGTGCCGACGTAGAACATATCTAGGGTCTTAAAAATAATCTGAACAAATTTTTAAAAATTGAGATAATACATATTGCATTCTGTGACCAAGGAAGCAAACTGGAAATGAATAATAGAAAAATATCAGGAACATCTACAAACACTCGACAACTATACCGAACAGGTCCAAAAAATTTCTATTGGTAGAAGAGAAAGTCTCAAGAAAAAATAAAAAACAATATTGAACTAATGAAAAGGAAAATGCTATGTATCAGAATGGTGAAATGTGGCTAAAATAGTGCTGAGAGGAAAATTTATAGCACTAAATACATACATTTGAGATGAAGAAATATGATAAATCAGTAACCCAAGCTTCCATATCAGTAACCTAGACAAAGAAGAGCCAAGTAAACCCAAAGCAGAAGGAAGAAAATAATAAGGATAAGAGAAGAAATAAATGAAACTGTAAATAGGAAAACAGAATGATAGAATATGTGTTTGAAACAGAGAGTTGACTCTTAGAAACCATGATTGGCAAACCTCTAGCAAGAGTGACAAAGAAGAGAGAGAGAAAGAAAGAATATATCTTACTAAAATCAGGAATGAAACAGAAAATATCACTACAGACCTTGAGACATCAAAAATGACGTGTATATTAGAAACATTTCTACAAAAATAAATTTGACAACTTAGAATAAATGGACGAACTTCTCAAAATATACAAACTGATACACATCAGCCAGCATAAAATGGTAGTTTGAGGAGCCCTGTAACTATTAAGGAAATTAAATTTGTAAATAAAAATCTTCCAAAAAATTAAGTTAATTCCAACAGCCACATGATATCTCTAGAGAATTCTACAAAACATTTAAAAGAGAATTCACATGAAATTCTATATAAATTCTTCCAGAAAATATAAGAGGGAATATTTTTCAATTCATATTATAAAGCTAGTGTTACCTTGATACCAATGACAGGCAAAGACAATATAAGAAAATGTTGTGTGTGTGTGTGTATGTGTGTGTGTCTGTGTGCATGTGTGTGACATATAGGCAAATATAATTGAGCAATACATAAAAAAAAATAATATACCATTACCAACCTGGGTTTATTTCTGAAATGCAAGGTTGGTTTAATACTGAAAAATCTATCCATTGGTATACTATATTAACAAGCTATAGAAGAAAAATTACCTGATAGTAGTATTTGACAAAATTTTTCATTTCTTGAAAGTTTACAGAAATCCAAAGCTAGAATTTCACTTAATATTAAAAGACTAAATGCTTTTCCCCTAAGATTAAGAACAAAAAAAGGATAACTGTTTTCATCACTCTTATTCAACATATAATTCTAGAACTTCTAACCAGTGCAATAGGCAAATAAAAGAAATGAAATACATACAGATGAAAACAAATATATAAAATTGTCCCCATTTCAGATGGCATGGTTTTCCACACAAAATATCCAAAGTATCTTAAAAAAACTCCTAAAACTGACAATTGAATTTGTCATGGTATTAAGATACAACATAAATTTCCAAAAATTTGTCTTATTTGTACATATTAGCAATGAACGTGGGGCATCAAAGGTAAAAATACAATGCTACTTACAATCATTAAAAAATTAAAATAGTTAGAGGTATATCTAACAGAACATGTACACTGAAAGCTACAAAATGCTGATGAAAAAATTCAAGGAAGAATTAAGTGGATAAATCTATAGCATATTCACCAATGAGAAGACTCAACATCAAGATGCCAATTTTTCCTAAGCTAACATACAGATTTAACACAAATCCTATCAAAATCCCAGAAAAAAATACAGACAATATCATTCTAAAATAAAAAGACAAAGGAACTGGAATGGCTTAAAAATATATAAAGAATAAAGTGGGAGAAACCAGTTTACCTGATTTCAAAACTTATTTATATGTCTATAGTAATCTGACTCTGTGGTACTGTCACAGACAGAGACCAATGGAACACAACAGAAACCCAGAAACAGACCCACACAAATATGTTCAACTGATTGCTGACAAAGGAGCAAATTGATTTCATTGAGGAAAGATTTTTTTTTAAACAAATTGTGCAGGAACAAAATTTTTTAACAAATGGTGCAGGGTATCATAAACACAAAAAAAGAACCTCAATTTAAGTCTTATGCACTATACAAACATTAAGTTAAAATTGATCATGAGTTTCAGTGTAAAACATAAAACTATATAACGTTTAAAAAATCGTAAGAGAAAATATTCAGGATCTAGAGAAAAGCAAAGTATTCTTAGATCTGACATTGAAAGCATAATACATACAATGAAAAACTGACAAAGTAGACTTCAAAATTAAAAACTTTGCTCTGTGAAAAGTTCTACTAAGAAGATGAAAAGACAAGTTACAGCCTGGGAAAAAAACATTTGCTAACCATACCCCCAACAAAGAACTAGAACTACAGTGTATAAAGATCTCTCAAAGGTCAGCAGTAAAAACAAAACAAAACGAAACATTCCAATTAGAAAAATGAGCAAAAGGCAAAAGAGAATGTACAGATGGCAAATAGGCACACAAAAAATATCATCAATGTCATTTGCTCTTAGGGAAACACAAATTAAACCCTAACATGTGAATACCTAATGGTATACCTAAACATAACAACACTAAATGCTGGTGAGGATGTCAAGAAACTGGATCATTCATACATCACTTGTGGAAATATTAAAGGGTACATCCATTTTGCAAAATGGTTTGTCGATTTCTTAAATAACTACACATGCAACTACCATATGACTTATTAATTGCATTTCTAGGCATTCGTCCCAGAGAAATGAAAACTGATGTTTACACAATAGCTTGTAAATGAATGTTTATATAAGGTTTATTTGTAATCATCAAAAATTGGAAACCCAGGTGTCCTTCAGTGAATGAATGGTTAAATAAACCATGATACATCCCTACCATGTTACACTATCTACCAATAAAAAGGAACAAACTATTAATACATGCAACAGCCTGATGATAGGTCTGTGTATCGTGTGGTTATGTTTATAAAGAGGCAACAAGAGGGATCCTCTTGGTGATGGGAATGTTCTGCAACTTGATGGTATCAATGTTGGGATATCCTAGTTGGGATATTGTACTACAGTATTATAGAATGTTACCATTGAGAAAAACTGGCTAAAGGCTGCACAAGAGCTACCTACATTATTTATTAAAACTAAATATTAATCTAAAATTATCTTAAAATAAATGGCTTGATTAAGAAAGAAAAAGTTATCTTATTTTTTCTTATTTTTTTATAGACTGGTATTTAAGTATACTTACACAAATCAAAAGATACACAGCCATCTTCCTCTATGACAAGTAGGAACTGACTCAGTACATATCCAACAATAACATTGATTTATTTTTATTTTTGAGATGGAGTCTCACTCTGTTGTCCAGGCAGGACTGCAGTGGCATGATCTGGCTCACTGCAACCTCCACCTCCAGGTTCAAGCACTTCTCCTGCTTCAGCCTCCAGAGTAGCTGGGACTACAGGCATCATCAACACGCCCGGCCAATTTTTTTATTTTTAGTAGAGATAAGGTTTCGCCATGTTGCCAGGCTGGTCTCGAACTCCTGAGGTCAAGTGATCCTCCCGCCTTGGCCCCGCAAAGTGCTAGGATTACAGGTGGGAGCCACTGGTCCCGGCCAATAACATTTAAAGCTCAGACACTTATTCATAAATCATTCACACAACTTAAAAAAATACTCCACAGCTGTGAGCCTATGTGCAAAATCTCCAATCATTGAGTTGAGAGCTCAGCATAGTGCTTAGGAGAGATTTTAGCTTTCATAAAGACAGCTAAAAGTGAAGCCACAAATTTGACACCCAAATGTTAAACAAACAGAGCTTTGTAACTCTGAAGACACACCCTCTACCAAATATACTTGGCTACTGCCAACCTAAAATAATTAAGAATTCTAGGCCCGGCGTGGTGGCTCACGCCTGTAATCAATCCCAGCACTTTGGGAGGCCGAGGCGGGCGGATCAGGAAGTCAGGAGATCGATACCATCCCAGTTAACACGGTGAAACCCCGTCTCTACTAAAAATACAAAAAATTAGCCAGGCGTGGTGGCGGGCCCCTGTAGTCCCAGCTCCTCGGGAGGCTGAGGCAAAAGAATGGCGTGAACTCGGGAGGCGGAGCTTGCAGTGAGCCGAGATCACGCCACTGCACTCCAGCCTGGGCGACAGAGAGAGACTCCGTCTCAAAAAAAAACAAAACAAAAACAACAACAACAAAAAAGAATTCTATAGAAACATAGACAGTTTAATATATATGATTTTGCCTTGAGTAGATTGGATCTGGATTATCAAAAGGTTGCTTTTAGATTTTTATTATATAAAAACCATATTTATCTTTTGTGCTTTCTGGAAAGTTGAGGCCAGAAAGACAATTTATGCTAAAGGCTTTGCTACTGACTTTTTTTTTTTTTTAGACAAGGTCTCACTCTTTTGTCTAGGCTGCTGTGGCGTGATCATGGCATCATGACCCACTGCAACCTCTACCTCCTGCATTCAAGCGATCTTCCCACCTCAGCCTCCCGAGTATCTGGGACTACATGTGCATCTCACCAAGCCTGGCTAACTTTTGTATTTTTAGTAGAGACGGTGTTTCACGATGTTGCCCAGGCTGGTCTCGACCTCCTGGGCTCAAGCAATCCGCCTGCCTGGGCCTTCCACAGTGCTGTGATTACAGGCGTGAGCCACCGCACCTGGTCCTATTGACTCCTAAAGTCAAGTGGCTAGGTTTTCCTTGTGTTCATAATTTTGCTGACTTATTATTCAGACTGGCAAAATGATTTCTGTGTAATGATTTTCTGTGAACATGCTTTTATAGTTATTTTCGGGCTCTTTTGAGTCAGTGTTCACCAATGCAATCTATAATATTACGTGGTTAGATTCTCAAAGGAATTCTCGTTTTTGTTCTCAAATTTGAATATCCAGTGGCAGAACTAACGGTTCTGGATCATATAGGACCACAATAATGACTTGTTGCCTCCTGTTGAGTTTATGTCAGCAGAAACTAAATGTTTTTAAACATTTAAGCTTCTCAAACTGGGTTGCATGTTTTCTAATACCTTGGTTTCTGGCCCAGTATCTTTCTTCTTCCAAGGTTGAGATCTGTGATTTGCTGCAACTAAATCTCATATCCTGTGTGCTGCAAAGAGCCTTTCTGGGCTCTGACAATTTGGGGATCCATCGGCTGTTACAATTTGTTGGCATTACCTGCCCTTGGGTCCAGCTGTCAATCACAAGCCATATCTCACACTACACTTCTCTCAGTCTTTTGGTTCCTGCTTGCTCTGTCACAAATGGCACCTTAGTCTTGACAGAAGCTGATTACCCCAGCCTAAGCAGGGTTATGCCTTGTTTAGGTGTTGAGTTGGGTTATGCAAATAAGGCATTGAATATTTTGAAATCAACTACATTTTAAAAAGGGGGATTAAAGTATAATAAATCATAAAGTGGTATATTTATTTTGGAATGAGGGAAATCTCAATAATTATTTGCTGACTGGAATATTTTCTACATTTTAGTATTGACCCAAGAGGTCAATTATATATAGGTCAAATTGTACAAATGAAGCATTGCAAATGAATGCAGCGATAACGCATACAGACTGGACAGGAAAAAAAGCTGGCATTTAACCAAACAAAGCTGTAACTTTTAATGACTTGTCTTTTTAACATGCTTCTTTGTCAATTAATGTCACAGAATCATATTAACATAAAGCAGTCTTTGTTTCTGATTTACTTTTTGTATTAAGGCTATGCATCTTTTGTCTTCATTGCCTTGGCTTAAATGTGTGACTTCTAACATCATTTATGCATTATTGGAATCAATAAAATATTGAAACAATGGGGATTATGTTCTGAGTGTTTCTGTGATCATAATTTTTATCTTCAAAGTAAAAAATGCAGGTCACAGGATAATGAGATACCAAAAAAACAAGAAACTGCTTTATTTCTATGGAGACTTATGCAGTGATTTTATTTGAAATTGTCTGTTTCAAAGACATAATTTTGCAGTGTTTTGAACACAAAAGTGCTTTAAGTTAGATTCTTTCCTTTAATCGCACTCTGTCTGATCAGGGTATGTCAGCTAAACACTAAACTCCCTGTGGGAGCTTGTTGTCACCATGGCAACCTGATTGCAGTTTCCAATATCTATGTAATGAAGTTCTGACATGTTTTCAGCACAAGGTGCTAAGTGGAGGTTCGTTTCACTAATTAGGTGGCAAAAATAATCAATTCCTTCATGATCAATGATGTCACAAATTATACAGTAGATAAACCTGAAAAATTTTCTTAACTAGTACTTTATATCTTAGACACAGAAGTAAAATAATAAAGTCATTTCTAAATTTCTCTGGTTAACTAGTAGGATAATTATTGTATCCTGAGGATGAATTTAATACTATTCTAGTTCTTTAGAGGTTTATAATTGAATTTATACTATTCTAGTTCTTTAGGGGTTTATAATTGAGGTAAACTTATGAGATACATAAACCCGAAAATAGGTTTCTATGAAATTTTTCTAGATAGAATGTGGACCAAGGTCTTTTAATTCAGAGCAAGCAGGAAGAACTACATAACAGTTCCTAAATATGGACACCCTTAGTTCAGGGACTTACAAGTGACCAGGATTGTTGAGATAGTGGGTTTTCCTTAAATGAAGGGTCAACCATTCCCTAGAACAATTGGAAGAGTTGCCCTTTCCACTTGCCTCTCCATGGTCCTCAATAATGAAAACTTCTTTATTCTACAGTTAATCAGAACCCTCTACTCTTTTCCCCTTTGTCGACTCCTGGCCCTTTCTCAAACCCTGTTTTTATAAATGCACAGGGTCCGTGATTGAGAAAAAAAATCAAAGGGAAGCCTAGTGATAATTACTTTGTCTAAGACTCAAGGGGAGACATGGTCACTTTTTGATCAAGGATGTACACTTAGACCAAAACCAACTTTGAGTCTTTGTTTCTACTTTGGCCTAGGCTAGGGGAGGAGAAATACTGTTCTCAGGATATACTCTGAGATGTAACCCTGACATATATTTATGAAGCACCTAATATAGCACCTAGCACATAATATGCAAAGAATAATGGGTATCTATTGTTAAAAATAATAGTGATCATGGTGAAGTTAATACAGTGTGGGCTATATATGCTGCCATAATATGGGATAGGCTGTGCATAGTGAAATAATCTAGGACAAACCATGCATGGTCAAATAATGTGGAGAAGACTGTACGTTGTTCAGGAATTCAGGGAAGGAAAATATTATGTCATAATGAATTGACTGTATACGTTGATATAAGAAAGAATGGCATTTTAGTGAGCAGAAGAGAGTTTAGAAGGATATTCTTAAGGTTATCATGACCTAGGAAATTAGGAACAGGGACTGAACAATGTTTGTATGAAGGACAGTGTCAAGTAAAATGGCAATATGGTTGATCTGGGAGGTTGCATGTGAGGTGGTTTAGGTCATTTTCTTTACTCTCACAGAGGAGGGTGAGATGCAAAGATAACCTTCTTATGATATTTTCCATCTCAGGGCTGACTAAGCTGTTCTTGCTATCTAAGTGCATGACAGCCCCTTCTATTACTTCCTGGTGGTCTTACTTGGAGATCTGGGCTTGGATAAGGAGGATGAGTTTACCAAATACAAGAGAGTCATTTTTTTTTTTTTTTTGGTCAAAGTATATTCTCCAGGGCAGCCCACGTGGCCCACCAGTGACCCTGAATCTAGATTCTCTTCACATGCTCTCTTCAATAAGCGAGGGTCTGCGAGTTATTTTCAATGTTTCAAATGCCTAATGGAGACCACATATTACCTACTCTCAGTTGATATCTGCATACCAAATTAAACTGAAATCCAACAATTCCTCACTCTAGCTCTTGCTGATCTGTGGTAATTATGCAGTCACATGTGTCTTCATGGTTCAAAAATTCTTAACACATATGGTTTGAGAGATATTTTACAAAAGCACAAGCTCCGTGATTAATATGGTTTGGATGTGTGTCCCTGCCCGAATCTCATATTAAAATGCAGTCTCCAATATTGGAGATTGGACCTGTGCGGAGGTGATTGGATCGTGGGGGGAGGTGATTGGATCATGAGGGAAGGTTTCTCATGAATGGTTTAGCAGAGTCCTTCTTGGTGCTGTCCTCGTGATAGTGAGTGAGTTCTCTTGAGATCTAGTCATTAAGTGTGTAGCACCTCCCTCCTCGCTCATATGCTCCTGCTCTGGCCATGGGATGTGCCTGCTCTCTCTTTGCCTTCCATCATGATTGCAAATTTCCTGAGGCCTCTCCAGAAGCTGAGCAGATCCCAGCATCATGCTTCCTGTATGGCCTGCAGAACCATGAGCTAGTTAAACCCCTTTTCTTTATTAATTACCCATTCTTAGGTATTTCTTTATAGCAATGTGAGAATGGACTAATACAATGATCTAGAAAAGGAAATAAAAGAGAATTACAGTGGTAAAATTTGGAGAATTACCAATTTGTTCATTCCCTCATTCATTCCACAAAAAATTAGTTGAACCACTACTGTGTGCCAGGCACTTTTCCCAGCATTGGGGGCACAAATATGAATACAGTAAAGGGTTATTCTAACAATAAGCTTGGAGTCATTCTTTTTAGAAAAAAATGACTCTCATTAGTGTACCTTAGAATCATTCAGCATTATCCATATTTGCCAAAGCTGAGACTGCCTTGGGTTTATCTCTGAAAAGAAAAAAATTCATTGAAAAAAATGTGTCAGTAGTTGTTCTTTTCAGGCAGTATTAAGAAGTATTAAGATTGAGTATTAAGAAAATACATAAGTGCTAACTCACCATTAAGTAAGCCACTCATCGTCTGGGTGGAGAGTTAGCCCTTGTTTATTTTCAATAAAATTACCTCCAAAAGAAACTCAACCGGATAGAAACAACTCATTTTATTTGATAAAGTAATGAAAGAATTGTCACAAATTATTATGGGTGTGTGTTGTCCCTGCTTCTCTATTTCTGCGCCTCACAGCTGCATTAATATGGTTACTGTAATAAAAGAAATAGATGTTGGCTGGGAAAGCAAGGCTACAAAAGCCACACAGACAATTGCATAATTAGCCTTCAACTATATCTTGTACCTTGTTGAAAGCAGTGGCATGAACCTATAGGAATCTATTAATACAATAGAGATCAGCAAATCCCACAGGTTTGTGAAACCCACCTTTTTCTCCTGTGCTTTGTCTTCTCTCCTTTGATCAAAATTAGTGTGACAAGTACTTAGACATGAACTTTTTAAAATACCTTTTATCCTTTCAATTAATCTGCCTAAATTAAGAAGCAAGTTTTCCAATTTTCAGGAATTTAATTGCCTATAGTTACTGTTCTAATATGGCAAAACACAAGGGGACATTAAACTGCTGCTGCTTTACATAGCATAAAAAGGCATTTTGATAGATTCCTAGTCTTCCCCAGGTAACCATGCCATTGCATTTCCCAAAGAGCTGAGCACGAGTTAGAATGCTTTCAACAACCACTATTACAAAACCCTATCAACAGTGGCTTCAATATTAAAGGCAGTCATTCACCTTAGATGACAAGAGGTCTGGGGGTACGTGGGTCCAAGGTTGACTCAGTAGCAATTGTTGGTGCGGCATCTCTGGTTCTCTTGTTCCTTCCTTCATGGCTAGAGGATGGTGGCAGCATTGTTCTGCCTCAGGTCTTTTAGGTAAGAATCTTACACAGGAAGCAAAACAGGTGAATATAAAAAGGTTTTCTTGGTGTGCCTCTTTTCAAGGAGGAAAATCTTTCTCTGGCACATACAATGAATTTAGAGTACTTTGTATTGGCAAGAACTGAATCCCCTGTTAATTCCAAGACCAATTGCAGGTAAGGGAAATATCATTTTAATGATTTGCTTAGACCACTCCTAAGTCATTCCTCATAGCTAGGCACATGGCTGCTCAAACAAAATTAGATAGTTAGCAAGGAAGAAAGGCTGGCTATTGTGTAGGCACTTTAGAATACCTGCTAGAGGGCTCTGACATAAACACAGGTCTTTCCTTAATTGTTATAGCTTTACTTCTTTACTAATGTGTCACACCATTAGCAACTTATAATTGTGTGGTTTCAAATTTCTACAAGGGGTTAACATTCAGGTTATCTTATTTGTTCTTCCAAGCCACCCAGTGGAGAAAGTAGAAGTGGGTATAATTTCCAGTATTTCACTGATATGCAGAAGTTCCTACGTGAAGGAACTTGCCCAGGGTTGCACAGCTTAAAAAATGTAATCTGGATTTTGATGTCTTCTCACTGCAATCTGATGCTCCTTTTAAAAAATATTCCACTGTAGTCTTTTATAGCAATGAAAGTCACTTTGTCTTCCCCCTTGGCCATGCTTGTGAATAGCAGAGGAAGTCCTTGACTTTCTCTTTACCTCATGCTACAGGACTGTTATGAAATTAGAAAGAAAGAGGTTTGTAATCCCATAAGACCATGTTTCCTTCATTAATTAATTCAAGAATAATTTATTAAGTATCACATCTACCAAGCACTGTAGTAAGTTATGAGGATAATAGAAGACAAGACATTCATGGTTACTGAAACTTAGAATCTGAGAAAAGTGACCGAACATGGGATAATCAATCACATTAAAGTCTGAGACATGATTTGAAAGGGAAGTATAGGGTTTGTTGAAAGTACTTAGTGAAAGCATCAAATCCGATCAATGGGAAAGGTGGTTAGAAAAAATTTCCAGAAGAATTGCTATTTAATCGGAAACTCTGAAGGTCACAAAGAGGGAAAAGACAGTGATCAATATGCAGTAATTGCTCAATAAATGTTTTTGAGTGTCTTTACAAAAACACCCTTATTGAGATATAATTCACATAGCATGCAATTCACCCATTTAAAGTGTATGTTTAATGGGTTCTAGTATATTCTGAGGGTTGTGTGTCCATGAACAAAATTGATTTTAGAACATTTTTATTACTCCAGAAAGAAACCACATATCCCCTACCCATTACCTGACCAAAATCCTCCTATCTCCACCCCACTAATCTATTTACTGTCTCTATAAATGTGTTTATTCTAGACATTCCATAGAAAGAAATTATAACATATGTAGTTTCTATGTAACTTTATCCTTTTAACTAGCATGTTTTCAAAGTTATTTTATGTTGAAGCATGCATCAGTACTTCATTCCTTTTTATTGCCAAATACTATTCCATTTTATGGATATAAAACATTTTATTTATTCACTCATCATTTGATGAGCATTTGGGTTGTTCCCATTTGTTTAGTTATTATAAATAATGCTGCTATGAAAATTCATGCGTTTTAAGGTTTTTTTTTTGTGGACATATGCTTTCACCTATACCTGTGAGTGAAATTACTGCATCAATATTTAACATTTTGAGAAACTGCCAGGCTGTTTTTCAAAGGAACTGTACCATTTTACATTCTCACCAACAATGTATGATGGTTTCATATCCTTACCAACACTTGCTATTTGTCCTTTGTTTTGATTATAACCATCCTATTGTGTGTAAAGTGATATCTCATTATGGGTTTCATTTTAATTTTCTTGGTGGCTAATTAAGTTGAGAATCTTTTCATGTGCTTATTGGTTAGTTGCATATCTTTTTTGTCCTTCATGGTGCACATCACTACAGAAAAACACATAGCTTGTAGCTCATTGATGTGAAAAGTCAGTACAGATCCTTGTTTTTACTTTTAGAAACTCAAAGGATTGGGAATGAAGCTGCTACTTTTTTTTCTAGATATGTGACGTATATGTTTTCTTGTAAGTAATATTCTACCAAACATTGTACTAAACCAAAGCAGACAGATGACCAGTAAAGCTATTTACTATGTTCTTCCCATATTGAGCTCAATCAGTGGAACACTATCTTGGTAGGAGAGATTTTTATAGGAAGAAGAAATTATAGAGTCTGTACCTACCCCAACAGTGAACCTAACAAATTGGTTTATACAGAAAGGATTTTCTGCAAATATGCACAGACATATTTAACATGCTATAGGAACAGGATACCTTTTAGTCTGTCTCCAACACACAGCATGCATTCATTGGTGCCCAGTAAAATAGGAGCAAAGGACAATGTAGGAAGCATTTTTGCCTTCATAGCACTAAAGACTACAAAGCACATAGCATATAATACTTTGATCTTTGAATAATCATGAAAATTCCAAGATGATAGCCACTAGGTAAGCTTGAGTATTCATCTCTCTCTGTCTCTCTCTCTCTCTCTCTCCCTCTCTCTCTCTCTCTCTCTCTCTCTATATATATATATATATATATATATATATATTTCTTTAAAGAATGCTTAAGATAGACTTCTAGAAATAGTGATACTACATCAGGACCAGAAGAAGACATAGTGACACAATGACTGCAAATGTTAAGACTAGTAGTTGACTTTCACATGTAGTTTTTAGGCAAAGGTCATCTCTTTCATCAGTTGATTCCTAAAGCCAAGACAAGCTGTCATCATAGAAGATTCCGAAATATCAAGACAGGCAGCTGGCTTGACTAACACGCTAGATAAATATAAAAAACCCATTGAGACTGAAGGACTGAAATTCTGAACCATGTACAAAAGAGCTGTGAGTGCGCAAAAAGATTCATGCAAAGCTCCTGGGACAAAGAGGGCTCCTGAGAGTGGGTTATTCCATGCTGTTAACACACCAACATGTATGCTGGGCCAGGGGTCCTCCGGGTGAAATGCTTGACATGGGCTTTCTTCAGAGGGGTCTGACTCAGAAGCATGTGAGAGCAGTGTTTACTTGGGGAGGAGAGGAGTATTAGGGTTCCTAAACACTTCAGGAGGCGTACTAAGGTTAATGAATACAAGAAGGTGTTTCAGGAGAAATATGTCCAGGAGGGTTAGGTCATTTTGGTTTTGGCCCATCAATACATAATGTGAGGGAATAGTTGCAGAACACAGTAAGTCTTTCCAAAATATATTCTTAAGTCATTATTAGCTGAGCCTATTGGCCTTTTGGCCTGGTGACATCCAGAATGATCTCATTCGTTGGCTGGAAGTAGGACCTAGTGCTTCAGATCCTTCTGGGAAGCTAACATAGAAGATGATTTACACAATGAAGTAACCAGTAAACCACTGCTTAAGTCCAACCCCAGCCTTGTTTTTCTTCTTTGTAGTCCAGAAATCATTCTTTAAATGCTATCAAACCTGTAAATGTGAACAGTATGTCAAATATGTCACCAACCGCTTCATCTTTATGGTGCTGTAATGTCATAAGGCTGCCATGTTAAATCCAAGCATCTGCCCCAGCAGCTGGTCTTTAATATACTTTTCTACCAAATAAATATATTCCTTAAAAGTAGGCATGTAGGTGAGTTTATTCTTTAACTTGTCTTCAAATTCCTGACAGTATATGTCCAAGAAATTTCTCTGTAATAACTACAACTCATTATCCACCATAATGTAGTATAAATATCCAGCTAAAGAATAAAATTGTTCAGCAGAGGTGGAGGAGAAGGACAGTAAGAAGTTATCTTCCTCTAAAGTGTTCATCCTCCCTCTGGAGCAGGCCTTTCGGTCTCCTATCCCACCTGCAACCCAACAGATGGCTGTGTGTGTTGCTGTGGCTGCCTCTGTACAACCCTGCTTTGGATGACTGTCTATCAAATCCTTTGCCATTTTTAAATTGGGCTATTTATCTTTTTATTATATACTTGTAAGAATTTTTTTTCTATTTTTGGTGTAAGTCCCTCATCAGATATATTATTTATACAAAATTTCTACTACATTGAATTCTTTTTACCTTCTTACTGGTGTCATTTGAAGCAAAAGGAAAAAATGTTTCAGCCAGGTGTGGTGGCTCATGCCTGTAACCCCAGCACTTTGGGAGGCCGAGGCCAGTGGATCACCTGAGGTCAGCAGTTCAAGACCAACCTGACCAACATGGTGAAACCCCATCACTAATAAAAACACAAAATGAGCCAGGCTTCGTGGTGGGTTCCTGTAGTCCCAGCTACTCGAGAGGGTGAGGCAGGAGAATCGCTTGAACCCGAGAGGCAGAGGTTGCAGTGAGCTGAGACTGCGCCATTGCACTCCAGCCTAGGCAACAAGAGCGAAACTCTATCTCAAGGAAAAAAAAAAAGTTTTCAATTTTGATGATGCCTGGTCATTTGTTTTTGTTGACAATGATGCTTGTGTTTTGTGTCAGATATTAAAAAAATTGCATAATTCAGGATCATGAAGATTTTCTTTTAAGGTTTTATAGTTATTTTTATTGCTTCTAAGATTCTATAGTTTTGTTATAACTCTGAACTCTTAGGACTTTGATTACATTTTGAGCTGATTTTTGTATATGATGTCAATTGAATGGTTGAGATTCTATTTCCAGTAAGTCTGTGCTAACTGTGGGACTGTGGTCTGTATATCAACATCAGCCTCACTTGGGAATCTTTTTCAAAATGCAAATACTCAGGTCCCCATCCCAAATCTCTAAATCATAACCTTTGAGGGTATAGCAGAGAATCTGCATTTTCACAAGTTCACAGGTAGTTCCTATATACTCTAAAATTTGAAAGGTGTTGCCTTAGAAAGTTGCAAACAACTTTACCATTCATTCCTACTAACTAACCTCCTCTCCAGCTCTACCATGGTAAAGTACCACTTTAGTGGAACTGACAGAGCATCTTTTATTTTAAAATGGTAGATAGTAACTCTCAACCTTCAGCAAAGGGTGACTCAACATCTCTGACTGTTTCAAACCAAAAGAGCTAAAGGATCATCTTGTCCAACTACTGCTTTTAATATAGGAGAGTTCATGATGAAATCCAGAGTCTATATTTTCATATGGTTTAAACACTGGCTTAAATTTATGTTCAAGTAAAACCTTTCTGTGGACTAACAAAAGTCGTAGACTCTAATTTTGTGGGCTCTGACTTACGACACACATTCACACACACACACACACACACACACACACACACACACACACACACACACACACACACACACAGTTTTGTTTTTTGGGGGTTTTTTTGGTTTTTTTTTTGAGATGGATTCTTGCTGTGTTGCCCAGGCTGGAGTGCAGTGGTCCGATCTCGGCTCTCTGCAAGCTCCGCCTCCCAGGTTCACGCCATTCTCCTGCCTCAGCCTCCCAAGTAGCTGGGACTACAGGCACCCGCCACCGCACCCGGCTAATTTTTTTTTTTTTTTTTTTTTTTTTTTTGTATTTTTAGTAGATACGGGGTTTCACCATGTTAGCCAGGATGGTCTTGATCTCTTGACCTCGTGATCCACCCACCTCGGCCTCCCAAAGTGCTGGGATTGCAGGCATGAGCCACCGCACCCGGCCTGTTTTTTGGATTTTTTTTGAGACGGAGTCTTGCTCTGTCTACCAGGCTGGAGTGCAGTGGCATAATCTCGGCTCACTGCAACCTCTACCTCCTGGGTTGAAGCGATTCTCCTTCCTCAGCCTCCTGAGTAGCTGGAATTACAGATGCGCACCACGATGCCCAGCTAATTTTTGTATTTTTAGTACAGACACGGTTTCATCATGTTGGTCAGGCTGGTCTCGAACTCCTGACCTCATGATCCACCAGCCTCGGCTTCCCGAAGTGCTGGGATTACAGGCATGAGCCACTGCACCCGGCGACACATTAGTTTTTAAAAATTGCCTTTCAAATATATTAGGACATGAACAAATAAAAAATTATATTTCTTGGTGAAATGTTTGTTCTGAGGAAAAACAGTTATTTTATAAATTGTCTTTAGCTTGAAAACTGAGAAGACAGTAATACAATATACATAGTTCTAGGCTTATCATAGTTTACTGATGTATTCTGTAATGTGGTTAGCTATTTATTCCAGCTTTTTCTGACATATTTTAATGTGGCAAGCATCTCAACAGTAAATAGAATATAAGAAAGACAATTTCAGAGTATGCAATTTTGATCACATGCTTTTAAAGGAGGAAGACAGTCAACCTATTAAAGAAAACTCAATTTATGCATGAATTCTAGGATACATGGGTTTATTTGAATAAGAGATTAAAAACACAGTATACCCTGAACCCATGTATCATTTGGTAACTCTTAAAATAATTATTTGAAACTAGATGGTATTGAATATTGTCCTTTTTATCTATGTCCATTACATACAAACACCCACACACATTCACATTCATGCATTAAAAATAAGCCATTCAAACCACACCAGTCTCCTATATATCTAGAATATATTCTATCCTGGTCCATCAAATAATTCTACAAAAGGACTGAATCACCAAATCACTGCTTATAAGTAGGTTTGGTCTCATAGTTGGAGCTTTTGAACATACAGATTATTATAATTGCAGATTAAGCAAACGCTCTATGTTGGCTTGTATTCATGTCATGTCCTTTGTGAAATGTCAACTCCTCTCTATTTTTTAAGAGAAAGGCAAATTATTATTGCACAAATGGAAAAATTTCTGGCCTACATGGGAATGACTTCCCTTCCCATTGCTAAGGATAAAAAACAGCACAAGTACAGTTGTTCCTGCCAGGTACAGCTTTCATCTCAAATAAGTTTTAACGTGTAAGATTTATACTTATGACATAAACATTGTAGCTCTCCATGGAGATCAGAAGTGTTTAAGAACTTTAGCTCTGTAGCCACATAGACCTGCATTCAAATACTGCTTCTACCAGCTACTAGCTATGCAACTCTGGACACATCACAATTCTAAGTCTCAGTCACTTCCTTTCTGAAACTGAAGGAGTGTGGATACCTACCTCCTTGTCCTTATTTGAAGACAAATACATAAATTCGTGCATTCCAAATAATCCAGTTAAATCCATGAACCCATTCTGTAATGTCAAGGTTACTTACAGAAGGGCTAAAGGTGATGACCTAAAGAGTACCAAGTTTTAAATGAAACCTTTTCAGAGAACGTACTCATCCCTTCTAATGACTATCTCTTACTTTGGTGACTATCTCTTACTTTTATGATCCTAAGTAAATATGCATTAGTAATTAATTTTCTATTTGAGCCATCTTGTAGATTTCTCTAAGCGTCATTCATATGTATAAACCCAATCTCAAATATCCATAGAATTTGTAACTCCAAGTGCACAGTTGACTTCATAGCTCTCAACTGATGTATATTTTCCAATGCCTAACTTTCAGAGAGTGTTAACTTGATAGATAAGAAGTATTTTTGTCTTTTCTTTCCCTCATGGATCTTGCTGAGGGAAACACCTAGAAAGCCCATGAGAATGGAAGGGGGAGAAGCTCTTTATTGTGGTTTGGCCAATGACTGATGTTTTTAACATGCCAGTTCCTATGGGCAAAACACAAAAAGAAAATTGCACTTAAAAAATAGTGTTCCATGCGATCTGCAGAAAAGTCTGGAAGTTCACTTGGGTTTCTCAGGAAATTAAAAAGCAGGAAAAATTGTACCAAAAAGATTAAGACAATTTTTAGATTACAAACATTTTCTGGGCAAGGATTCAAACCAATTCAAATAAGCAGCATAGAGGAGAACAAGGGAGGATTCAAGGACTACTGGGTAACACAAAATTGCAGGGTTAGGTTAATTGGTATGGGTGGGAAGGCTTCCTATCAGGTTTTAGCAGTGAGCATGTCTAAATAATGCTGAGAAAATTGAGTTAGAAAGTGTACACACAACACTTAGGAACCATGATGATTGCATTTCTGCTTAAACCAGAGATCGAGCTAACGGAAATCTTTTTTCTGTTTATTCACATATGCAAGAGAGAAAGGGCATCTAGAATTAAATCTGAAGGCAAGCTCATGAGCTGAGTTCCTTGTCTGAAACTCTAATACAATGATCCTGGTTGCAGATCTTTTTAAAAGTGCTTTTACTTACTTAGCTTCTCACTTATGTCAAATAAAATTTAAACAGTGAAAGTGCATAAGCTCAATTTCAGAAGGTTGGGGAAGCAAGAATAATCAGTTTTCTAAAATTTTGTATATAATTATCATGGCAGTCAAAGTTGATTTTACAAATATTTCTGTTTAGTTTTTCATTCAGTCTTTTTGAAAGAGTACATATTTGCTAAATCCAAGCTTTAAACCTGATAGTTTTTTATTTGTGGAAAAACTGGATGACCTTGCTTGGAAAGGAGAATGTTGGACTATTTACATAGAATATTTCTAATGCTATTAAAAAAGGAGTTGGAAAGAGAGGGGTGATTCAGATAATCAGTTAATGTTTGTAAACCTAACAATAATATGCATTTTCATGCCCTTCCTTCATACATAAAATTACTTTCCCCAAATATCTGGCACTGTTTTAAGTAGTCAATACCATTCTTTAAAACTTATAGTACGTCACTCTTGAGTGTTTAGTTTCCTCATTGAAAGCAACTGAAACAATCTCTCGATACCCTGAGGAAAAAAACGAATTTAATAAAAAGCTTTAGGAATTCACAGAGTAGACTAAAGTCTGGAGAATCAGACTTGTAAGGTATGAGGAGGGCAGGAGAGGTAGAGGAAAAGCTTGCCTAAGGCTTGGAAGCAGGGAGCTTGGTATCATATTTAAGAATACAACAGGCCAGGCGCGGTGGCTCACGCCTGTAATCCTAGCAGTTTGGGAGGTCGAGGCAGATAAATCACGAGGTCAGGAGTTCAAGACCAGCCTGGCCAAGATGGTGAAACCCCCGACTCTACTAAAAATATAAAAATTAGCGGGGCGTGGTGGCACGCACCTATAATCTCAGCTACTTGAGGTCCTGAGGCAGAGAATTGCTTAAACCTGGGAGGTGGAGTTTGCAATGAGCCGAGATCATGCCCTTGCACTCCAGCCTGGGCAAAAAGAGTGAAACTCAGTCTCAAAAAAAAAAAAAAAAAAGGAAAGAAAATTAAAAAAAAATAATACAACTGTTTGGCCGGGGGCAGTGGCTCACACCTGTAATCCCAGCACTTTGGGAGGCCGAAGCTGGTGGATCACAAGGTCAAGAGATAGAGACCATCCTGGCCAACATGGTGAAACCCCATCTCTACAAAAATTCAAAAATTAGCTGGGCGTGGTGGCGCATGCCTGTAATTCCATCTACTTGGGGTGGGGGTGGGGTGGGGGGGCTGAGGCAGGAGAATCCCTTGAACCCAGGAGGCGGAGGTTGCAGTAAGCCGAGACCACGCCACTGCACTCCAGCCTGGCAACAGAGTGAGACTCTGTCTCAAAAAAAAAAAAAGAATACAACTGTTCTTGCTGGGCACAGTGGCTCACACCTGTAATCCCAGCACTTTGGGATGCCAAGACAGGTGAATCATTTGAAGTCAGGAGTTCAAAACCAGCCTGGCCAACATGGTGAAACTGCATCTCCACTAAAAACACAAAATTAGCTGGGCGTGGTGGCACGTGCCTGTAATTCCATCTACTTGGGGCGGGGGTGGGGTGGGGGTGCTGAGGCAGGAGAATCCCTTGAACCCAGGAGGCGGAGATTGCAGTGAGCCGAGATTGCACTGAACTCCAGCCTGGGCAATGAGGGTGAAACTCCATCTCAAAAAAAAAAAAAAAAAATACAACTGTCCTTCCTGTTTACCTCCCAATCAAGTAAGAAAGAGTCGACTGGGGACCATGTGATTTGTGCATGTATGTTCATATGGCTGTTAATTAAGTGGGCAGAGTAGGATTCTATAGCTCTTGTCTGCCTAGCTTCTATAGAGGGATGTGATGTTCAGTAACCCACCTATTCCAATTATATTTGCAATGAAGCATTGCCCTCCAAGGAGGAAAGGTGTTGAATTCTTCACACACACACACACACACACACACACACACACACACTGTGTCTCTCTCTCTCTTTTATACAAATACACTCTAGTGCTCAAAAAATGCTTTTTAAATTTATAGCATTAGAGTCAGGTAAGATTAAACGAACCTAGTGTAGCAATACAGTTACCTGTAATGACTTGCTAATAAAGGTTTGTTAGAGCTAGTCACAGCTTACAAAGAAAGTTCCAGAATATGTATTCTATAAAAGTATACGTGTTTTTATTGCTATATAATGGTCATACATATTTGGGGGTATATGTAATATTTTGATACCTAGATACAATGTGTAATGATCAAATCAGAGTAATTGGGACATCCATCAACTAAAATAGTTGCCTTTTCTTTGTGTTGGAAACATTAAAATTCTTCTTTTCTAGCTATTTTGAAATAAACAAATTATTATTAACTATAATTTCCCTAGTGTACTATCTGTATTCTATGAATTTAAAATTGGTACAAATTAAATAGTATTTCTGGTGAAAGTTTCCTTTGAAGATATCGGGGAAGAATCATGATTCACCAAGATGTCATGGTTTAAAGGACTTTTTTTTTTTAGAGAGGGAGTCTCACTTTATTGTCCAAGCTGAAGTGTAGTGTTTCAATCATAGGTCACTGAAATCTCAAATTCCTGGGCTCAAGCAATCTTCCCATCTCAGTCTCTTGAGTAGCTGGAACCACAGGTGTGTACCACCATGCCCAGGTGTTTTTAAATTTTTTTTGGAGAAAGGGGGTAGATGTAGAGATGAGGACTCATTATGAGGTGTCATTATGAGGCCCAGTCTGGTCTTGAACTCCTGGGCTCAAGCAACCCTCCTGCCTCAGCCTCCCAAAGTGTGGGATTATAAGCGTGAGTCACTGTGTCCAGCCCCAAATAAATCATTTAGGCTAAGGACATGTTTATACTTTGACTTTTTCTTGTTGTTTCTGTTGCTCTTGTTCCAAACTACTTTCGAGCCTTGCCTAAGAGCATAAGGAGTTGAATTTTAATCTTCTAAGTGAAAAGCTCCATATTTCATTAAAGAAAAAATATGCAGATTTTTTTCTGAATTACCGTGACTATGAATTTATTTCACTGGAATGCAATTTAAAACCATTACAGTAATTTCTTATGCAAATGTATCAAAATTGACATCAATTTTTATTTTGTTTATAACTCATTGAACACTTAGTCATGTAAATGGGGAAAAGTGACTTGATATCAAAACAAAAATAAAGTAGGAATTGAACTGGCAATTTCCAAAAGCATAGTTAAATTATTTCAAAGGAAAATCCCTGGATGAGTGGCAGAAATCCATTAGGACAAGCAAAGTTGCAGTCCATTCTCGGAGAATCTGAGCCATGGGTTGCAGTAAATCGGGTTCCTTGTGAAGTGTCATGGCATCCTTCAAAGTCTTCACTAGCACGTTGGATATTGTTTGTACTACTCAGTGTTCTTGGTTACAAACAACGAAAGAAGACTTTGGCTGATTAAACAGACAATGAATTTGTTAAAAGGATATTGGGAGTTTGTAAAATTGTTGCGGTCCTAGAAAACAAAACTCAAAGTTAGTGGCCAGAAACTATGTTCAAAACTGGATAATAAATTGGCTCATTGATAAAACTGAAAGTTTTGCTTTGTCCTATAATTTTCAGGTACTGCTACTGTTGCTATAAAGAGAAAGCGATCCATTATTACCCCCCTTACTTTTTTAATGACTGGTTCTGATGCACTTACCAGGCTGCGGCTAGGTCACATGCCTCTGTCACAGCACTGTAGCTTACGGTGGAAGATGAATAGTCATAAGATGAGGAAGTCTGGAAACACAAGAAAGAGGTTCAGTATTCTAAAAGTGGGAGTGTAGAATTCATTATTTTCTGCAGAGAATTCATAAAAAACCCACAAATTACACTCTAATATAACCATATGTAAAGTGTATTTTAAAGGATATTTCAAAAGAGCCTCCAAAATATTTTCCCTCATCAGCATTTCCCATTAGTTAAAGTAAACATCTTAAAAATATATATTAAGGCCAGGCGCGATGGCTCAAGCCTGTAATCCCAGCACTTTGGGAGGCCGAGGCAGGCGGATCACCTGAGGTTGGGAGTTTGAGAACAGCCTGGCCAACATGGCAAAACCTCGTCTCTACTAAAAATACAAAAATTAGCCAGGCATGGTGGCATGTGCCTGTAATCCCAGCTTACTCGGGACACTGAACCAGGAGAGTTGCTTGAACTTGGGAGGTAGAAGCTGCAGTGAGCTAAGACAGATCGTGCCATTGCATTACAGCCTGGGCAACAGAGCGAGACTCCATCTCAAAAAAAAAAAAAAAATATATATATATATATACACACACATATATATTGGCTGTGACTGACTTGGGGCATGTGACTGACTTGGGGCATGTGACTGACTTGGGCCAAAGCAGAAAGAGTAGGTTTTTTCTGGGGATATAGGGAGCTTTCTTTCTTTCTTTGATAGTTTAAAAAAAGCTATATATATATATATATATATATATATTTTGCACATTTGGAAGAAGGATGCTAATAAGCTCCTATCACCATAAATCTTAAGTAAAATTTTTTCCTAGTTGACAGAATGGAACATGGGAAGATGATTACAGTTTTGAAGGATGGAGGAATGTGGTAGGGCAAAAGTCTAGGGAGCAACTTTATTACTATCCCCCGAATTTTCAGTCAAATACTAATCCAGGTGATATTGTGAAAGAACTTTGCAGAAGACATTTTGGAATATTAATCAACTCACTTTAACATAAGGAGATTGTCTTGGTGAGCCCAGTGTAATCTCGAGTCTTTAAAAGCAGAAGTGGGAAGCAGAAGTGTCAGAGGGATGTAGAAGAGAGAAGCAAGAGGAGAAATGAGGCTAACAGGGAGCTCAGAGAGATGCAAAGCATGAAAACCAATTGTGCTGTTGGCTTTGAAGATGGAGTGAAGAAAGCTATGAGCCAAGGATGGGCATTTCAACGGCCAGAAGTTGAGAACGACCCACTTCACCCATTGCTACCAGCCAGCAAGAAAATGAGAACCTCAGATGTACAATTGTAAAGATCTGAATTTGGCTAACAACCTGAATAACCTTGAAAACAAATTTGTCCCTGGAGATGCCAGAAAGTAACACAGTAACATGTTGATTCTGGCTTTGCAAAACCTGGAACAGAAAACTAGCTGAGCCCGGGAATGCCCAGATATCTAACCTACAGAATTCTCATATAATAAATTTCTGTTGTTTAAGTCACTGTGTTCGTAGTAATTTGTTTTGGTAGCAATAGAAAACTAATAAAAGGACAGAAGTGGCTGAGATGTGGAATAAAAGCTGGTCTTTTAACAAGTAAGCCATATAGATAAGACAACATACCAGCACCAAGTGTCTTGGGTATAGATATTCGGAGATGGGAAGTAGAATTTGGAAGGAAGAGGAAAAGTACTGTGATAAGTAATTTGAAGACTATTGAAGACATATTTGATCTTCATTCCTGATCTTGGGTTTCCACCCTGAATTACCTCTTTTTGTAGAATATTACTGTGATTTACAGATCAAAAGATCTTTGCTTTAAATCTGCAAGAATGACCAATAAAAATGGAGGACAATTTAGAATTTCTACAGGTCAGTGCAGTGAGCAAAATATACTTCATTGATCCACAGACCGCCCCCCCAATGTAGTCAGAACCCTTTTCAGTATTTTCCTGAATGAATGTGTGGGTGTAGTCATAAAGTATGCCAATATTCGGTACTGAATATTTATATAGAAAGTAATCCTTCATTTCCCAAACACTGAATGTATTTTTTAAACAATGACAATATTTGCTTTTATTTGTTTATCCTTCTATAATTATAAACATTTGAGTAGGTTTTGGTTTAAAAATAGAAAAAAAAAGATAGTAACAGATGGGTTGAATTATTTCCAAATAGACATTTGTTTTAATTGCCTGTGATAAGAAGATAAAGACTTTTGGTCCAATGAATGTAACACTGTTAAAAGTTTGTTGTCAGACTTTAATATATGACCAAATTGAGAATTTTGGAATGTTGGAAGACAATCATTAGGATACCTATGATGTCCTGGGATTGACAACAACTGAGCAATTTTGGAGGTAATGAGAGAGAATCAAAGTACCCCAGCTAGAGGTAGCTAGAAGTAGGAGTAGAATGTCCCACGAGCTAGAGGTAGGATTAGAATACCACATTGTGCACATGTACCCTAGAACTTAAAGTATAATAATAATAATAATAAAAGATTACCATGTATTTTTATTCATATTGTCTTTTGACCAATCACCTGAGGCTGCATTTCAAGTGCGGCAAATCACTGAAAAAGTCACTTAAAATTGACAAATTAGGAACAATGTATATTAAAAACAAAATGAACAATAAAAATATTCCTTTATATCTGCCAGGACTCTGTGCTGTAATAATTGAAAATGGTAATTTAAAATAACTTTTAAAATAAAATAACTTAATTGGCTCACATAATTTGAAAGTCTGTGGGTAAATACGGCCTTGTCACTGGCTCTAAGACATCACTGGGGACCCTCTGAGTTGTCAGGCACGTCTTAAGGTTTGTTTCTATCATAATAGAAAAAACGAATGTTCCATTCCTAGTTGTCAAACAAATCATATCACACTACCAAAAAAGAGAGACAGAAATGGCTTCTGATAGCTTTTTTTTTTTTTTTTTGATTAACTATCAAAGAAAGAAAGCTCCTTATATCCCCAGAAAACACCTACTCTTTCTGCTTTGGCCCCAAGTCAGTCACACGCCTTAGTTTTTTGTTTTGCTTTTTTTTTTTTTTTTTTTTGAGACGGAGTCTCGCTCTGTCGCCCAGGCTGGAGTGCAGTGGCGCGATCTCGGCTCACTGCAAGCTCCGCCTCCCAGGTTCACGCCTTTCTCCTGCCTCAGCCTCCCGAGTAGCTGGGACTACAGGTGCCCGCCACCACGGCCGGCTAATTTTTTGTATTTTTTAGTAGAGACGGGGTTTCATACCGTGTTAGCCAGGATGATATCGATCTCCTGACCTCGTGATCCACCCGCCTCGGCCTCCCAAAGTGCTGGGATTGCAGGCGTGAGCCACCACGCCTGGCCTGCCTGCCTTATTTCTTACCCCGTCTCAATTACAGGAAATTGTCATATGCTGACTAGCTTAGGCCTAGGTTAGTTGAATTAATAGAACCCACAACTGGGAGATAGAGTCCATCTCTACCAAACACATGGCTTCACAAAATAATTGTTGGGGTAACTATTTTAATGCCCACTATGATCTCCATCTGAAAAATCTCAGACTCCTTCCTTGATTCCTTAGAAAAGATTAACTCCAATAATAATTTGCACATCTCTCATGATAAGAATTTTTGCACTTCGTAGATATTCTACATCTACTGCTGAATTTTTATCTCAAATTTTATAGTGAAAATTGTCAAACATACAGATAAGTTGAAAGCATTATAGATTCAACATTTTATATTTACTCCCCACCTAGATTCCACAATTATCATTTTGCTATATTTGCATTATCACATATCTGTCCATATGTGTATCTATCCATTAATCAAATATACTATATTCTGTTGGATTCTAGTCTGTTTGAAGGAAAGAGAACTTCTGTATCGTTCAATGTTGTATCCCCTGCATACTAGCATAATATCTGACATATAGAAAGATCTCAATAAACATTAGGGAAGGAAGAGAAGGAGATAAGGAAGGACAGAGTCAGAGAGGTAAAGATTGCTTTTTTGTGTGTGAAATGAGGGCTTATTTTCAGCTTAACCAGAGCAACATGTACCACGATAGGTCACGGCTCAATTTAAGAGGTCACTAAGCAATATCATATGTTAAAGTCAACATGAATTTTAGACCATGTCTTTGAAAATGAGTACAAAATTAGGGATATTAATGTTTTTTCATTAGTTGGATACATGATCAGAAATCCACATACACATTCATATCTATTTTCCTTTAGCCAGACATCATTCAAAACATAGTTTATGAAATAATTTTGGTGGAATTAAACTTGAAATGTTCATAATTGTGTAATTAATTATAATCAACTTTGATTACATTTGCTAATTAATGCAAGTTCATAAGCATGGCACTTTGTGCAGTGACTCACAGCAGTAGGTGTGACAAGGATGGTGGTTTGAGTATGATAATACATTCAAGAATTCTTCTTTGTGGTTTCTTCTAAAAACCTCCAACAGGCAGCTTCTAAAGGTCAGTGGGGTCACATTTGTCCTTTCATATCCAGACTACTGGCAAAGGTTAAGGGTTCATTTGGCAATCAACTGCAATGTCAGTTCAAGTGCTGCTAAAGCCATCTGTGAAGTGATCGTGTCAGCAGGGTAACAGAAAGACGCTACACCTACCTGCTAGAACAGAGAGATGACCTGCCAATAGCATTTAAGGAGAACAACATTTAACCTTTGCGACTGCTGCAGGAATCATTTCAGATTCCCTTTAAAACAGAAAAAATATCAGTAACTTTGCAGTTGGAATTGGGACATCTGCTTCTACAGGCTCAGAGATACCATGGTTCTCAACATGCAGAAGGTAGATGCATCTAATTTTATCCCTTTTTTATTCCTCAAGTGGAAGGTAAACTCAGGAAGCAAGCCTTATACAAGTTAAATACTTTTTTTTATTTTCAAAAAAGACATTTCTGTTGGGAATGTAAATATTGGTCTACGTTTATGATTTAAAATTGTCTTTCTGTTGTGAAATATATTTTAGTGATTAATGCAAACAACAAATCTTTGCAGTTTTCTGTGTGTATCATGTGTTCCTATTGATTACACATAAACATTCTTTTGTATTCTTTATCAATAAACCTTAGTAGCACAGAAAATTTTATTATCCCCATTTAATTGATGAGAACATTGACAATCAGAGGAAAAGAAACTGATACACCTTTAGGACTAGGTCTACTGCCTCATAACTTCGTTGTATTTCCTTATCCCTTGACAACTATCTTCTTGCCTTATGAAGAAGCTATGTCTTTTCAGTCAATAATGCTATATTTTCACAATAAAAAGAATCTATAGAATTTGTGGAGCGAATGAGAGAATAAGTGGATATGTTTACCTATATTATGTTGGGTTTGTTTAGTGATTTGCGGGGCTAAGGCTAAAAATCTATTTTATGCAACTGCCACCCTTTTTTTCCTTAATTGCCTTCCAACATAGAGAGCAGAATTTCCATATGAAGGTGATTTTTAATCTGAAATAAGCAATCTCAATTTTGTATGTGTGTTGCACCTTGGTGAATATTTCTTTCATTTGGGCCAAATTACACTAACAGGACTCTTTCTGGTCCAAGTGCCAGAAACCCACTTACAAGGCTTACACAAAACAGGTCTTTTATAGCCTTGGGAAATAAAAATCTACCTGGGAAGTTCTAAGCTTCTGACAGAGCTGAGTCCAGGTGCTCAAATGATATTTTCAGGACTTTCTCTTTCCTTTGTTTGAGTATGCTTCCTTTTAGGGTGACGTTAGTCTCTGGCAAGCCTTCCTTTAAGGTAGAAGAAGGATTAATAGCAGATCCAGGCTCACATCCTATTCACTTAGCAGTACTGGTTCATTTTTTTGCGTGAACATACATTGTTTATAAATAAAAATAATACGTACTTATGGTGTACAGCATGATGTTTCGAAATATGTATATGTTATAAAATGATAACCACAGTCAATCTAATTAACATATCCATTACCTTACATAGTTACCATTGTGCATGTGTGATAAGAACACCTAATATCTATATTATTAGCAAATTTCTAGTGTATAATATATTATTATTAACTGTAGTTTGGGAGGCTGAGATAGGCAGATCACGACGTCAGGAGACTGAGACCATCCTGGCTAACATGGTGAAACCCTGTCTCTACTAAAAAAATACAAAAAATTAGCCAGGCGTGGTGGTGGGCACCCAGCTACTTGGGAGGCTGAGACAGGAGAGTGGCGGGAACCCGGGAAGCAGAGCTTGCAGTGAGCCGAGATCGTGCCACTGCACTCCAGCCTGGGTGACAGAGTGAGACTCTGTCTCAAAAACAACAAAAACAACAAAAAAACAAAACAAAACTGTAGTCAGTCACCATATTTTACATTATATTTCCAGAACTTGTTCATCTTATAATTAAAAATATGTGTTCTGTAACCAACATCCCATTTCCCTCATGCCTTGACGCTTGATAACTATACTTCTACTCTCTGTTTCTATGAGTTCAACTTTTTAAGACTCTACAAGGAATATTTGTCTTTCTATATCTGGCTTATTCCACTTAACATAATGTCCTCCAGGTTTATCCATATTGCGAATAGCAGAATTTCCTTCCCTTTTAAAGCTGAATAATATTCCACTGTGTGTGTATATACAGATATGTTGTATGGGTACAATTTCTACATATACAATATACAATCTAAGTATCTCTTGAAGATGAATGGATAAATAAGTTGTAATATATGTTGTTATATATATGTACTTATAATAGATATTATACTTTTCTAATCCATTGGTCTGTTGAGAAATATTTAGATTGGTTGCATATTTTGACTATTGTGAATAATGCTGCAATGAACATAGGAGTGCAGATGTACTTCTGAATAGTGATTTTATTTTCTTTGGATAGACACCTAGAAGTGAGATTGCTGCTGGATTGTCTGGTAGCTTTTTTTTTTTTTTTTTTGAGGAGCCTCCATGCTGTTTTCCATAAGTTTTACCAATTTATATTTCTATCAACAGTATATAAGGGCTTCCTTTTCTCTAAATACCTACCAGCACTTGTTATCATTTGCCTTTTTTGATGATAGCCACCCGAACAGGTATGAGGTATTATCTCCTGTGGTTTTCATTTGCATTCCCATGATGATTAGTAATGGTGAACGTCTTTTTATATTTCTTTTGGTCATTTGTATGTTTTCTTTAGAAATATGTCTATTCAGTTCCTTTGCCTGTATTTTAACTGGGTTGTTAGCTTTTTTTTTTTTTTGCAATTGAATTGAATGAGTTTTTTCTATATTTTGCATATTAACTCTGTATCAGATATATGGCTTGCAAATATTTTCTCTCATTCTGTAAGCTGCCTTTTCATTTTGTTGGCTACTTTCTTTGCTGCACAGTAACTTTCTAGTTTGATGTAGTCCCATTTGTCCATTTTTGCTTTTGCTTCCTGTGATTTTTGGCTCATATCTAAAAAATAATTGCCAGGACTAATGCCATGGAGATTTTCCCCTATTTTCTTCTAGGTGTTTTACAGTTTAGGTCTTCTTAATATATTAGGTGTTTAATACATTGTAAGTTGATTTTTGTTTATGATAAAACATGAAGATCCAATTTTATTTTATTTTTGCATGTGGATATTCAGTTTTCTCAACAACATTTATTTAAGTGTCTATCTTTCCCCATTGAATATATTTGATGCTTTTATCAACAAGTAGTTGATTGTATATATGTGAGTTTATTTCTGGGCTTTCTATTCTTTTCTATTGACCTATGTGTCTTTTTTATGTCAATACCACACTGTTTTGATATCTATAGCTTTGTAATGTAATTTGAAGACAGGGCATGTGATGCCTTCAGCTTTGCTCTTGTTCAAGATTGCTTTAGCTATTTGGAGGCTTTTACAGTTTCATGTATTTTTGGATTTTTTTTCTATTTCTTTGAAAAAATACCAGTGGAATTTTAGTAGGTATCTGTAGATTCCTTTGAATAGAATGGACATTTTGACAATATGGATTATTTTGATTCATAAACATGAGACATATTTCCATTTACTTATGACTCCTTCAATTTATTTAATCAATATTTTATAGTTTTTCAGTGTACATATATTATGCCCACTTGAATACATTTATTCCTAAGTATTTTTTGATGCTATTGCAAATGAGATTGTTTTCTTAATTTCTTTATTGATAGTCTGTTGTTACTGTACAGAAATACTACTGATATTTGTGTGCTGATCTTGTATCCTGCAACTTGCCTGCATTTTCTTATCATTTATAAGAGGTTTTTGGTAGAGTCTTTAGTGTCTTCTATATATGAACTAATGTTATATGCACACAGAAACAATTTAGCTTCTTCCTTTTAAATTTGGATGCCTTTTCTTCCTTTTTCTTTTCTTTCTCTCTTTGCTTTTTGCCTACATGCTCTAGTGAGGACTTTCAGACCTATGTTGAATAGAAAGGATTAGAGTGGGAATCCTTGTCTTATTCCTGATCTTAGAGGAGAATTTTCAGCTCTTCACCACTGAGTATGATGTTAGGTGTGGGCTTGTCATATATAGCATTTATTATATTGAAGAACATTCCTTCTTTACCTAGCTGTTGAGAGTTCTAATCATGAAAAGATGTTGAATTTTGTCAAAAGTTTTTTCTAAATCTGTGGGGATGATCATATGATTTTTATCCTTAATTCTATTAATGTGGTATATTACATTTATTGATCAGCATTCCTTTTTGAAAGATACTGTCTTTCCTAACTCAGTCCCCTAAAGAAGTCCTAGGCTTGAGGACATTGGCCTGTATTGGATCATTTGGCCATTCTGAATTAATTAAGATATGTACCTCTGACTGATGATATGCTTAAGCCCCAATCTCTGGGCTAGTCTCAGACCCCTTTTTTCACATGATAAGTGCATAAGGTGGGATAGTACTTTAGAATAAAATCAAGGCATTATTTAGCAGACAGGAAAGGGGACATTGACAGATTCAGTGACATCACTACATCAAGTTTAAATAAAATGATGGGTTACATATGAGGAAAAGAGAGACAAAAATGTAATTTTACAAGGCATAGGTTTTTTCTGTTTTTTTTTTTTTGAAGCGGGGGAGGGGAGTCTTGCTCTGTTGCCCAGGCTGGAGTGCAGCGGTGTGATCATGGCTCACTGAAACCTCTGCCTCCTGGATTCAAGCAAGCAATTCTCCTTTCTCAGCCTCCCGAGTAGCTGATATTATAGGTGCCTGCCACCATACCTGGCTAATTTGTGTATTTTAGTAGAGATGGGGTTTCACCATGTTGGTCAGGCTGGTCTCAAATTCCTGACCTCAAATGATCTGACCACCTTGGCCTCCCAAAGTGGTCCCTCCCAAAGGGATTATAGGCATAAGCCACCTCACCCGGCCAGTTTTTTGAGAGCCATAAGTTGACTTTAATTCTGTGGTATAAATCAGTTATTTATAGTTAAAATATAAAATATTATGAAATACCAAATATTTGTGGAGTATCAATACAGATCATAGTATTCCAAAGCCCAGTAAACATTTAAAGATTGTAAGTAAAGGATAAGCATTAGCAAACCAATTAATTGGTTGGTGTCGTATCTTTACTTTTACTGACAAATAAAAACATAATTTGAAAGTGAAATTTATTTAATTTATTACTATTTTTTTCTTCTGGTCATTATATGTTGGCCAACTTAATTTTATGAATATATACATTCCTTGCCAAAATATTATCTTTGCAAAGTCCAGGAAGCTTTTAAAAATATTTTCTATTTTCCCTGGAAAACATACTTCAGAATATCACCCAGGATGACTTCCTGAACCTAGCAAGACAGGCCAACATTCAAAGTCAGAAAATGCCAGAAAATTCCAGTAAGATACTCCATGAGAAGACCATCTTCAAGACATATAATCATCAGATTCTCCAAGGTCAAAATCAAAGAAAAAGTGTTCAGGGCAGCCAGAGAGAAAGGCAAGGTCACCTATAAAGGGAAGGCCATCAGACTAACAGAAGACCTCCCTGTGGAAACCCTACAAGCTAGAAGAGATTGGGGGCCAATACTCTTTTCTTTAAAGAAAGGAATTTCCAACCCAGGATTTCATATCCAGCCAGATTAAGCTTCATAAGCAAAGGAGAAATAAGATCCTCTTCAGACAAAAAAATGCTGAGGGAATTTGTTACCACCAGACCTGCCTTTCAAGAGCTCCTGAAGGAAGCACTAAATATGGACATGAAAAACTGTTACCAGCCACTACAAAAACACACCAAAGCACACAGACAAGTGACACTATGAAACACGTAAACAAGACTGCATAATAACCAACTAACATCATGCTGACAGGATCAAATTCACACATAATGTTACTAATCTTAAATGTAAATAGGCTAAATGCCCCAATTAAAAGACACAGAATAGCAAGCTGGATAAAGAACCAAGACCTATTGGTACGCTGTTTTCAAGAGACCCATCACACATGCAAAGACATATATAGTCGCAAAATAAAGGATGGAGGAAAATTTACCAAGCAAATAGAAAACTGAAAAAAGCAAGAGTTACAGTCCTAGTTTCTGACAAAACAATCTTTAAAGCAACAAAGATCAAAAAAGACAAAGAAGGGCATTACATAATGGTAAAGGGTTCAATTCAATGAGAAGAGCTAACTATCCTAAATATATATGCACTCAATACAGGAACACCCAGATTCATAACACAATTTGTTAGAGACCTACAAAGATACTTAGATGGCCACAGAATAATAGTGGAGACTTTAACACCCTATTGACAGTATTAGCTCACCGAGACAGAAAATTCACAAAGATATTCAGGACCTGAACTCAGCTCTGGAACAAGTGTACCTGATAGATATCTATAGAACTCTCCACTCAAAAACAAAAGAATATACATTCTTCACATCACCACACAGCAGTTACTCTAAAATTGATCACATAATCAGAAGTAAAACACTTCTCAGCAAATGCAACAGTATTGAAATCATAACAAACAGTCTCTCAGGCCACAGCTCAATCAAATTAGAACTGAAGTTTGAGAAGTTCACTCAAAACCATACAACTACATGGAAATTGAACAACCTGCTCCTGAATTGCTTTTGGGTAAATAATGAAATTAAGGCAGAAATCAAGATGCTCTTTGAAACGAATGAGGAAAGAGATACAATTTACCATAATCTCTGGGACTCAGCTAAACCAGGGTTAAGAGGGAAATTTATAGCACTAAATGCCCACATCAAAAAGCTAGAAATATCTCAAGTTAACAACCTAACATCACAACTAAAACAATTAGAGAACCAAGAGCAAACAAACCCCAAAGCTAGCAGAAAACAAGAAATAACCAAGATCAGAGCTGAACTGGAGAAGACAGAGAAAAGAAAAACCCTTCAAAAGATCAAGAAATCCAGGAGTTTTTTTGTTTGTTAGTTTTGGAAAAAAAATAAAATAGATTACTAGCTAGACTAATACAGAAGAAAAGAGAGAAGATTCAAATAGGCAAAATTAGAAATCATAAGGGATATATCACCACTGACCCCACAGAAAAAGAAACAACCATCAGAAAATACTATAAACAACTCTACATATATAAACTAGAAAATTTAGAAGAAATTGATAAATTCCTGGACACATCCACCCACCAAGACTTAACCAGGAAGAAATTAAATCCCTGAATAGACCAATAACAAATTCTGAAATTGAGGCACCAATAAATAGCCTACTAATCAAAAATAGCCCAGGACTAGACGGATTCACAGCTGAATTCTACCAGAGTTACAGAGAAGAGCTGGTACCATTCCTGTTGAAACTATTCCAAACAATTGACAAAGAAGGACTCTTTCTTCCCTAACTCATTCTATGAGGCCAGCATTATCCTGATACCAAAACATGGCAGAGATACAACAACAAAAAAACAAAACTCCAGGCCAATATCCTTGATGAACATTGATGCAAATATCCTCAAAAAAAAAAAAATACTGGCAAGCTGAATCCAGCAGCACATCAAAAAGCTTATCCACCATGATCAAGCTGTCTTCATCCCCGGGATATTAGTTTGGTTCAACATATGCAAATCAATAAGTGTGATTCATCACATAAACTGATCTAAAGACAAAAAACACATGATTGTCTCAATAGATGCAGAAAAGGCCTTTGATAAAATCCAACATCTTTTCACGTTAAAAACACTCAATAAACTAGGTATTGAAGAAACATAACCCCCCAAGATAAGACCCATATATGACAAACCCACAGCCAAAATCATGCCGAATGGGCAAAAGATGAAGCATTCCCCTTGAAAACCAACACAAGGCAAAGATGTCCTCTCTTGCCACACTTATTCAACACAGTATTGGAAGTTCTGGCCAGGGCAATCAGGCAAGGAAAAGAAATAAGGGGTATTCAAATAAGGGGTATTTAGATAGGAAAAGAGGAAGTGAAACTATCTTTATTTGCAGATGATATGATCCTACATCTAGAAAACCCCATCATCTCAGCCCCGAAACTTCTTAAGCTGATAAGCAAGGTCAGCAAAGTCTCAGGATAAAAAAATCAATGTGCAAAAATTGCTAGCATTCTTATACACCAACAACAGGCAAGTTGAGAGCCAAATAGTAAATGATCTCCCATTCACAATTGTCACAAAAAGAATAACATGCTTAGGAATGTAGCTAAGAAGGGAAGTGAAGAACATCTTCAAGAACTACAAACCACTGCTCAAAGAAATCAAAGAGGACACAAACAAATAGAAAAACATTCCATACTTATGGATAGGAAGAATCATATCATGAGAATGGTCATACTGCTCAAAGCAACTTATAGATTCAGTGCTATCCCCTTTAAACTACCATTGACATTCTTTGCAGAATTAGAAAAAAACTATTTTAAAATTCATATGAAACCAAAAGAACCTGAATAGCCAAGGCAATTCTAAACAAAAAGAACAATGCCAGAGCCATCACATTACCCAACTTTATACTACAAGGCTACAGTAACCAAAACAGCATGATACAGGTATAAAAACAGGCACATAGTCCAATGGAACATAATAAATAGCCCAGAAATAAAGCTGCACACCCACATCCAACTGATCTTCGACAAAGGTGATGAAAGTAAGCAATGAGAAGAGACTGTGTATTTAATAAATGGTGCTGGGATAACTGGCTAGCCATAGACAGAAAATTGAAGCTGGACCCTTCCTTACAACATATATAAAAATCAACTGAAGATAGATTAAAGACTTAAATGTAAAACTTAAAATTATAAAAACCCTAGAATATAATCTAGGAACTACCATTCTGAACATAAGCCTTAGCAAAGATTTCATGATGAAGATGCCAAAAGCAATTGCAATAAAAACAAAAACTGACAAATTGGACCTAATTAAATGAAACAGCTTCTGTACAGGAAAAGAAACTACCAACAAAGTTAACAGACAATCTACAGGAGAAAATATTTACAAACTATGCATCTGACAAAGATCTAAAATCCAGAATGTATAAGGAAATTACATTAACAAGAAAAAAAAAAACAACCCCACTAAAAAGTGGGCAAAGGACATCAACAGACAGCTCTCAAAAGAAGACATACATGCAGCCAACAAACATATCAAAAAAGCTCAACATTACTGATTATTAGAGAAATGCAAATCAAAACCACAATGAGATACCATCTCACACCAGTCAGAATGCCTATTATTAAACAATAAAAAAAAACAGACGCTGGTGAAGTTAAGAAGAAAAAGGCACACTTTTACACTGTTGGCGGGAGTGTAAATTAGCTCAATTGTTGTGGAAGACAGTGTGGCAATTCCTCAAAGACCTAAAGGCAGAAATACCATTCAACCCAACAATCCCATTACTAGGTATATACCCAAAGGAATATAAATTGTTAAATTATAAAGATACACGCACACGTATGTTTATTGCAGCACTATTTACAATAGCAGAGACATGTAATCAATCCAAATGCACATCAATGATAGATTGGATAAAAAAATGTAGTACATAGGTACCATGGAATACTATGCAGCCATAAAAAGGAATGAGATCATGTCCTTTACAGGGACAGGATGGAGCTAGAGGCCATTATCAGTAGCAAACTAATGCAGGAACAGAAAACCAAATACCATGTGTTTTCATTTATAAGTGGGAGCTGAATGGTGAGAATATATAGACACATCGTGGGGGGAAACAACACACACTGGGGCCTGTCGAAGGGTGGGGGATGGGAAAAGGGAGAGCATCAGGCAACATAGCTAGTGGATGCTGGGCTTAATTTTTAGGTGATAGGATGGTTTGTGCAGCAAACCACCATGGCACACATTTACCTACGTAACAAACCTGGACGTCCTGCTCGTGTACCTCTGAACTTAGAATAAAAGTTGGAAACAAAAATATATTTATTTTCAATTTTTACTTTCACATGCTAAGAGAATTCAGAAAGAATATGTCAACAAGAGTTGGTACCTTGATGGTCATCAAATTTTTGTTTGCATAAAACTGAACTGTTTTGCAAACAAAAGCGTCCTGGGTGAAAATTAATTTCCTCCAATCCAGTCTGGTGCTGGATTATAGTGAACTGTAATTGGACAGGGACCATCAAACACAGTGGTCAAATATTTGGGCCTTAGAGTCAAACAGCGCTGGGTGGCATTCCAGCTTTGCCACTTCCCAGCTATGTGACTTTGAACAGGTTACCTTGTCAATTTTCAGTTTCCTCATCTTTGAAATTAAGAACAAATGATCTGCTTCAAAAGATTGTTGTAATTCTGTAAAATACAACAATTGAAACATTTATTGTAGTTCCTGGTGTGAAATAAGCATTCAGTTGGTCATTCTTTATCTCCTTATTAAAACACAGTAGCTAGTGACTGCCAAACCATAGTGAATCGGGGTATATACTTTCTTAGCTGGCTGTTTGAAACTCTGGTTTGCTATATAGGTGAACTGCCTTCTCATTAGTGAAGCCATTTGGAAAACCATAGTGAATTGGGGTATAACCTTTCTTAGCTGGCTGTTTGAAACTCTGATTTGCTATGTAGGTGAACTACCTTCTCATTAGTGAAGCCATTTGGAAATACACTACTTGTTCCTAATATGAATGCATCACAGTTTCATCAGCTTCAGTGTGCACAAGACTGTAATTAACAAGTAAAATGAACATAGACCATCTAAAAGTCATTAAAGTATGGAAGAAAATTCCATTTGAACAAAAGTAAAATTCCCTGCATGTTTACTCACTTAGCAGAAGCCATTTGAGGAGACATAATTTACTCACTAATGTATCAGCAGATCACGGATGAAACTGCTTGTAACCTCCTGCTGTCATTGTCATGAAATGCAGCTAATATTAATTGAAATATCTGAATACTTGGCTCTATAATCTGTGAAACAAACATAAAAATCTTTTGTATATTTTGTTAGTTTTTCAGTATGAATATTAGAACATCAGGTTTTCGTTAATTATTTCCTGTATTGATATATATTGTAGCAAATGGCTTTTCTAAGATGTCCTTAAGGAATACTCAAAAAAGAATTAATATCCCTATCTCTTTGCCATTGGACACAGGTAAATCAGTGTTTGTAACAAATGCCAGACCTAGATAACCTGAATTATATCCCAAGTCTTCAAAGACTGACATTCTGAGATTAAATGCAATCTGATAATGTTTTGAAAAAGGAAAGAAAAAAAGCTGTCCCTATTCACCAGACTTGGTGGAGAGAGGGATTTGCTAATCACTGCAAAGTGTTCAGGACATTAGGATGACAATTAGTTGTGTACCTTGCTGAAGTGATGCCTTAAATAGCTGACAGAGCTTTCTTTGGTGAGTACTTTTGTACCTGCCAATGGCTTCACCATGCCTGCTGCCTAGACAGACCTGATTTATCAAGACATGGGGATTGCAATAAAAAAAGAGTAATGCATGCAGAGCCAGCTCTGCAAGAGACTGGAATTTTATTATTACCCAAATCGGTCTCCTGGAGCATTCAGGGATCAGAGCTTTTAAAGACAACTTTTCCTTTTCTTTTCTTTTATTATTATACTTTAAGTTTTAGGGTACGTGTGCACAATGTGCAGGTTAGTTACATATATATACATGTGCCATGCTGGTGGGCTGCACCCGTTGACTCATCATTTAGCATTAGGTATATCTCCTAATGCTATTCCTTCCCCCTCCCCCCACCCCACAATAGTCCCCGGAGTGTGATGTTCCCCTTCTTGCGTCCATGTGCTCTCATTGCTCAATTCCCATCTATGAGTGAGAACATGCGGCATTTGGTTTTTTTGTCCTCACGATAGTTTACTGAGAATGATGATTTCCAGTTTCATCCATGTCCCTACAAAGGACATGAACTCATCCTTTTTCATGGCTGCATACTATTCCATGGTGTATATGTGCCACATTTTCTTAATCCAGTCTATCATTGTTGGACATTTGGGTTGGTTCCAAGTCTTTGCTATTGCGAATAGTGCCACAATAAACATACGTGTGCATGTGTCTTTATAGCAGCATGATTTATAGTCCTTTGGGTATATACCCAGTAATCAGATGGCTGGGTCAAATGGTATTTCTAGTTCTAGATCCCTGAGGAATCGCCACACTGACTTCCACAATGGTTGAACTAGTTTACAGTCCCACCAACAGTGTAAAAGTGTTCCTATTTCTCCACATCCTCTCCAGCACCTGTTGTTTCCTGACTTTTTAATGATCGCCATTCTAACTGGTGTGAGATGATATCTCATTGTGGTTTTAATTTGCATTTCTCTCATGGCCAGTGATGGTAAGCATTTTTTCATGTGTTTTTTGGCTGCATAAATGTCTTCTTTTGAGAAGTGCCTGTTCATGTCCTTCGCCCACTTTTTGATGGGGTTGTTTGTTTTTTTCTTGTAAATTTGTTTGAGTTCATTGTAGATTCTGGATATTAGCCCTTTGTCAGATGAGTAGGTTGCAAAAATTTTCTCCCATTTTTGTAGGTTGCCTGTTCACTCCGATGGTAGTTTCTTTTGCTGTGCAGAAGCTCTTTAGTTTAATTAGATCCCATTTGTCAATTTTGGCTTTGGTTGCCATTGCTTTTGGTGTTTTAGACATGAAATCCTTGCCCATGCCTATGTCCTGAATGGTAATGCCTAGGTTTTCTTCTAGGGTTTTTATGGTTTCAGGTCTAACGTTTAAGTTTTTATTCCATCTTGAATTAATTTTTGTATAAGGTGTAAGGAAGGGATCCAGTTTCAGCTTTCTACATATGGGTAGCCAGTTTTCCCAGCACCATTTATGAAATAGGGAATCCTTTCCCCATTGCTTGTTTTTGTCAGGTTTGTCAAAGATCAGATAGTTGTAGATATGCGGTGTTATTTCTGAGGGCTCTGTTCTGTTCCATTGATATATATCTCTGTTTTGGTACCAGTACCATGCTGTTTTGGTTACTGTAGCCTTGTAGTATAGTTTGAAGTCAGGTAGCATGATGCCTCCAAGCTTTGTTCTTATGGCTTAGGATTGACTTTGCGATGCGGGATCTTTTTTGGTGCCATATGAACTTTAAAGTAGTTTTTTCCAATTCTGTGAAGAAAGTCATTGGCAGCTTGATGGGGATGGCATTGAATCTATAAATTACCTTGGGCAGTATGGCCATTTTCACGATACTGATTCTTCCTACCCATGAGCATGGAATGTTCTTCCATTTGTTTGTATCCTCTTTTATTTCACTGAGCAGTGGTTTGTAGTTCTCCTTGAAGAGGTCCTTCACATCCCTTGTAAGTTGGATTCCTAGGTATTTTATTCTCTTTGAAGCAATTGTGAATGGGAGTTCACTCATGATTTGGCTCTCTGTTTGTCTGTTATTGGTGTATAAGAATGCTTGTGATTTTTGTACATTGATTTTGTATCCTGAGACTTTGCTGAAGTTGCTTATCAGCTTAAGGAGATTTTGGGCTGAGACAATGGGGTTTTCTAGATATACAATCATGCCATCTGCAAACAGGGACAATTTGACTTCCTCTTTTCCTAATTGAATACCCTTTATTTCCTTCTCCTGCCTAATTGCCCTGGCCAGAACTTCCAACACTATGTTGAATAGGAGTGGTGAGAGAGGGCATCCCTGTCTTGTGCCAGTTTTCAAAGGGAATGCTTCCAGTTTTTGCCCATTCAGTATGATATTGGCTGTGGGTTTGTCATAGATAGCTCGTATTATTTTGAGATACATCCCATCAATACTTAATTTATTGAGGGTTTTTAGCATGAAGGGTTGTTGAATTTTGTCAAAGGCCTTTTCTGCATCTATTGAGATAATCATGTGGTTTTTGTCTTTGGTTCTGTTTATATGCTGGATTACATTTATTGATTTGCATATATTGAACCAGCCTTGCATCTCAGGGATGAAGCCCACTTGATCATGGTGGATAAGCTTTTTGATGTGCTGCTAGATTCGGTTTGCCAGTATTTTATTGAGGATTTTTACATCAGTGTTCATCAAGGATATTGGTCTAAAATTCTCTTTTTTGGTTGTGTCTCTGCCCGGCTTTGGTATCAGGATGATGCTGGCCTCATAAAATGAGTTAGGGAGGATTCCCTCTTTTTCTATTGATTGGAATAGTTTCAGAAGGAATGGTACCAGTTCCTCCTTGTACCTCTGGTAGAATTCGGCTGTGAATCCATCTGGTCCTGGACTCTTTTTGGTTGGTAAGCTATTGATTATTGCCACAATTTCAGAGCCTGTTATTGGTCTATTCAGAGATTCAACTTCTTACTGGTTTAGTCTTGGGAGGGTGTATGTGTCAAGGAATTTATCCATTTCTTGTAGATTTTCTAGTTTATTTGCGTAGAGGTGTTTGTAGTATTCTCTGATGGTAGTTTGTATTTCTGTGGGATCGGTGGTAATATCCCCTTTATCGTTTTTTGTTGCGTCTATTTGATTCTTCTCTCTTTTCTTCTTTATTAGTCTTGCCTAGTGGTCTATCAATTTTGTTGATCCTTTCAAAACACCAGCTCCTGGATTCATTAATTTTTTGAAGGGTTTTTTGTGTCTCTATTTCCTTCAGTTCTGCTCTGATTTTAGTTATTTCTTGCCTTCTGCTAGCTTTTGAATGTGTTTGCTCTTGCTTTTCTAGTTCTTTTAATTGTGATGTTAGGGTGTCAATTTTGGATCTTTCCTGCTTTCTCTTGTGGGCATTTAGTGCTATAAATTTCCCTCTACACACTGCTTTGAATGTGTCCCAGATTTTCTGGTATGCTGTGTCTTTGTTCTCGTTGTTTTCAAAGAACATCTTTATTTCTGCCTTCATTTTGTTATGTACCCAGTAGTCATTCAGGAGCAGGTTGTTCAGTTTCCATGTAGTTGAGTGGTTTTGAGTGAGTTTCTGAATGCTGAGTTCTAGTTTGAGTGCACTGTGGTCTGAGAGATAGTTTGTTATCATTTCTCTTCTTTTACATTTGCTGAGGAGTGCTTTACTTCCAACTATGTGGTCAATTTTGGAATAGGTGTAGTGTGGTGTGATGCTGAAAAAAATGTATATTCTGTTTATTTGGGGTGGAGAGTTCTGTAGATGTCTATTAGGTCCACTTGGTGCAGAGCTGAGTTCAATTCCTGGGTATCCTTGTTGACTTTCTGTCTCGTTGATCTGTCTAATGTTGACAGTGAGGTGTTAAAGTCTCCCATTATTATTGTATGGGAGTCTAAGTCTCTTTGTAGGTCACTCAGGACTTGCTTTATGAATCTGGGTGCTCCTGTATTGGGTGCATATATATTTAGGATAGTTAGCTCTTCTTGTTGAATTGATCCCTTTACCATGATGTAATGGCCTTCTTTGTCTCTTTTGATCTTTGTTGGTTTAAAGTCTGTTTTATCCGAGACTAGGATTGCAACCCCTGCCTTTTTTTGTTTTCCATTTGCTTGGTAGATCTTCCTCCATCCTTTTATTTTGGGCCTATGTGTGTCTCTGCACGTGAGATGGGTTTCCTGAATACAGCACACTGATGGGAGTTGACTCTATCGAATTTGCCAATCTGTGTCTTTTAATTGGAGCATTTAGTCCATTTACATTTAAATTTAATATTGTTGTGTGTGAATTTGATCCTGTCATTATGATGGTAGCTGGTTATTTTGCTCGTTAGTTGATGCAGTTTCTTCCTAGCCTCGATGGTCTTTACAATTTGGCATGATTTTGCAGTGGCTGGTAGCGGTTGTTCCTTTCCATGTTTAGTGCTTCCTTCAGGAGCTCTTGTAGGGCAGGCCTGGTGGTGACAAAATCTCTCAGCATTTGCTTGTCCATAAAGCATTTTATTTCTCCTTCACTTATGAAGCTTAGTTTGGCTGGATATGAAATTCTGGGTTGAAAATTCTTTTCTTTAAGAATGTTGAATATTGGCCCCCACTCTCTTCTGGCTTGTAGGGTTTCTTCCAAGAGATCCGCTGTTAGTCTGATGGGCTTCCCTTTGTGGGTAACCCGACCTTTCTCTCTGGCTGCCCTTAACATTTTTTCTTTCATTTCAACTTTGGTGAATCTGACAATTATGTGTCTTGGAGTTGCTCTTCTCGAGGAGTATCTCTGTGGCGTTCTCTGTAACTTGGTGGGTGTGGGGAAGCCAGTGAGCCGGGAGTGCTGATTTGTCAGGTCAGAGATGGAAATTGTAGTGAATGGAAGCAATCTTCTTGCCACTGAGTCAGTTCCTGGGTTCCTCCCGAAGTTAGTTCACCCTATGCCCAGGAATGAACAAGGACGACAGCTTGAAGGCTAGAAGCAAGATCAAGGTGGTTAGGTCAGATCTCTTTCACTGTCTCAGTTACAGTTTTGCAATGGTGGTTTCACTTTGCCTAGCTCAGACTGCTCTTACTCTGTCTTGCATTATTATTATTATTTTTAACATCTTCAAAAGAAGAGAAATGAAAGAATATTGCACAAGTGCAAAATCTACCTTGTAAACTCAAATGTATGAAACGATTTTGAGGGCATAATAGTAACAGGTTGTTGATACTGACCAAAGTGAAATTGCATCATCAGAGAAAGATGCAAGAGGCAGATAAAGGAGAGGGCCCCTGGAGAATCTCCCACCTGCGTGCACACTGGGAGAACAAGGTAGAGCAATGTGCAAGGGCCTTGTGCAAGGGGGAGGAGCCTGGCCTCTTCAGCTCTGGTGTGGTGGTCTGGAATCAGTCTGTGACGTGGGGGCCTGTTAGAAGAACCCCCTCTCATTTTGCTGAGAGTTTATTCTTTCTTTTTTTTCTTTTCGCCCAATGTATTCCACTCTACTCACCCTTCAGGTGTCCATGTTCCTAATCTTTCCTGGTTGTGTGACAGGAATCTGGCTTTAGTTGAACTAAGGAGCAAAATTCTGAAAGACTATTATGCCATCTCTTTACTCTTTTATTGAAAGTCACACACACACACACGCACACACACACACACACGCCGTGTACGTGACTCTTTTGAGCTCGTTCTTGTGCTGATAACTGTTAACCTAGAAAAAAATAAGAGCATTTCTGCCTTAAAGCTGCATGTAATCCTCTCTATGATTATGTAGATTCAATAATTACTCAATAATTTACATATCAATACGTTAGTATTATATCAACAACTGTTTCTAAAATACAAATACTAGATTACAAACTTCATTGATTTATAGGACATAAGAGCTATTAAAAGCTTTCAGTACACTAAAGGATTCTATAACTTTTTTCGTAGAACCCATGTTTTAACAACATTTTAGTCTTAAAAATTTCAAATATAGAGAAAACTTGAAATAATTTTAGAGTGAATACCATATTCTAAGAACCTAGAATCTACCATTAAAATGTTAGCTATAAATCCTTTATCATATATCTATCAGTATATGCACAGAAATCTACTTTAAAATTAAATCTTACATGGAACCTCAGTATTTCCTAAACAGGTAATAAATGCAGTGCTTCTCTGGTCACAACAGAACTCAGTGCTCAAAAGTCTACTTGTTCTGGTTAGCTCTTCCCTAAGGGAACCAACATCTTTGTCAGTTCCACTGTGCAGAATTTGACGACCAATGATCTAGTCAAAGCTTCCTCATTATTTTTAAGATAAAAAAACAAATGAAGAAGCAGTAACTTGCTGCTATGAATGCAAGGCTGCCTTTTAAGCTGTTGCCAGACCTGAAACTATAATTTGTTTTTCTCTGTCTTTGTTGCTCATGTACTACTGTTTAAAAATCATTTTGAGTTGCTTAAATAGGTGTCAGGCTAGCCTCATCCATCTGCATATTTTATATTCTGAAAGCATTGCAACTAGTGTGGTGCTGGTTAGAATGAGTATGTAGTCTGGGTGTGGTGGCTCATACCTGTAATCCCTGCACTTTGGGAGGCTGAGGCAGGAAGATCACAAGGTCAGGAGTTCGAGACCAGCCTGGCCAATATAGTGAAACCCTGTCTCTACTAAAAATAGAAAAATTAGCTGGGCGTGGTGGTGCGCACCTGTAGTCCCACCTGTAGTCCCAGCTACTTGGGAAGCTGAGAAGAATCACTTGAACTTGGGGGAGGTGGAGGTTGCAGTGAGCCAAGATGGCGCCACTGCACTCCAGCCTGGGTGACAGAGCAAGACTCCGTCTCAAAAAAAAAAAAAAAAAAAAAAAAAGAATGAGTGTGTAATAGCTTAGCCCATGTGATACAAGCAAAGTAGTTATTTTTGGGTAAAGGTCAGGGTTATATTTTGGCTTTGAGGGCAAAGGTAATTCTCGGGATCATCAGAAAATTAAATCTTACCGTACGTAGGCTTAGATCATTGTACAAATACTCTTAAGTACATCTCTTTCCTTGCTGTTAGATCAATTTATTCTCGGGTTTACTCATGCATTTATTCATACGGCTTCTCTTTGGTAGTCTTACCGTCTTAAGTCAGCTGCATAGCATTTGATTTTTTTTTAATACAGGACTTGGATATTTATGATTTCCTCTATGGAAGTATTTTTCCTTTAGCTTTTTCAGAGTTTGACTTCTTAACCTTCAGGCTCTCGTTAAATATCACTTCCTCAGAAATGCGTTGCTCGGCCCACTTCAGGCTGTCTCACTCAGTCACTGCAAAACACATCACTTACTGCATTTCTTTCACAGCACTTATTATCACCATCTGTAATTATCTGGCTTTTGTTTTGGTTGTTTATTTTCTCTTTGATATTCAACACATGTTGCATGAGGGCAGGTCCAGAACAAAAGCCTGGCTTATAGTTAATGCTCCTTTATCCATATCTTTGTGTTTATTTGAATATCTGCTATGAATATCTACTATGTGGCAGTCATGGTTTAGACTCCAAAATATTGCAACAGATAAAATAGACAAAACCTTTGCTTCTATCAATTTTACGTTTTCATCAGGAACAGCAAAGACACATCATATAAGTAGGTAAATAAAATGACAAAAATCTACAATAAATTGAAACATAGGGAGAGGATGGAGAGTGATGGAAGGTGATCTTTTAAACATGGTAGTCAAGTCAGGTGTCGTGGCTCTTGCCTGTAATCCCATCACTTGGGGAGTCTGAGATGGGAGAATTGCTTAAGGCCAGGAGTTTGAAACCAGCCTCGGCAACTTGGCAAAATCCCATCTCAACAAAAAAAAAAAAAAAAAAAAAAAAATTAGCCAGGTGTCATGGTGCTCACCTGTAGTCGCAGCTACTTGGGAAACTGAGGTGGGAGGATTGCCTGAGTCCAGGAGTTCGAGGCTACAGTGAGCTGTGATCATGCCATCTCACTCCAGCCTGAGCAACAGAGTGAGACCCTATCTCAAAAAAATAATATTAAAAAAAATAAACATGGCAGTCAGAGAAAGTGTTCTTGGGAGGTGCTGTTTCAGTACTAGTTATGAATAAAGTGGGGGAGGAAGTCATTGAGACATCTGGGAGAAGAGCCTTCCAGACAGAAGGAATAGCATATGCAAAATCCCTGAGGTTTTTCTCATGTTCAAAGAGCAAGAAAAATTTCATTAAGCCTGGAGAGAAGGGGCTGCAATACAAAATCATAAGTGAAATATTCAGGGACCATGTTAAACATTTATATTGTATTTATTTAAAAAGGTGATAGCATCAGAAGTTTCTGTAGAGAGCAATGATTGATTTTATTTATATTGGGCAAGAGTCACTCTGGCTGATGCGTGGAGAACAGCATGACATGGGTGTAAAAGTAGAACAAGAACTAGTTAGAAGGATGCTGAATGGTCCAGGTCAGAGATGATGGTGCCATTGAGGCAGAATAGGCTCTGGGGGCCAGGACTTCCTAGAACTAAATCAAATGGAAAAAAACCCAACTTTCTAAGACCAAGTGAATAACTTTGTAACTTCAGCTATGACAGGAAACATCCTCTTCATTTGCATAGGGTGTACACCAAGTAAATAACTTTGTAACTTCACTTCATCCTCTTCGTTTATATAGGGTGTACACCAAGTAACCAATGGGAAACCTCTATAGGATATTTAAACCCCAGAAAATTCTGTAACCTGGCTCTTGAGCCACTTGCTCAGGCACACTCCCACCCTGTGGAATGTGCTTCTGTTTTCAGTAAGTCTCTGCTTTTGTTGTTTCGTTCTTTCCTTGCTTTGTTTGTGCGTTTTGTCCTATTCTTTATTCAAAATGCCAAGAATCTGGTCACCCTCCACCAGTAACACATGGTTTGGGCAGTGGAATAGGTAAAATGTGATCAGAATTGGGGTATGTTCTGAAGGAAGTAACAGCAAAATGTGCTTATGGATTGGGGTATAAAACTACACTTTCTTTATCCATTCTCCATTCATCTTTCAGTGAACATTTGTGTTGTTTGCATATGGGGCTCTTAAGAACTTAGCCTTAAATATGAAGGAAATCCTACCATTTATGACAACATGGAGAACCTGGAAGACATTATGCTAAGTGAGGTATGTGTGACATGGGACAAATACTGCAAGATTCCAGTTACACGAGGAATCATTTTAAATTAAGTAGAAAATAGAATGGTGGTTTCCATGGGCTAGTGGGATGAGGACATGGGGGTTTGTCGTTTAATGGGTACAAGTTTTCATTTGTACGAGATGAATGAAGTTCTGAAGATCTGCTGTATAACATAGTGCCTGTGGTTAATGATGTATTGGATGCTTAAACGTTTACGAGGATAGACCTCACGTTAAACGTTCTTACCACAAAAAGAAAAGCAAAAGAGATACATCAAAACTTTTGGAGGTGATGGAAATATCTATTGCATTGATTATGGTGATGATTTCACAGGTTTATGAATATGTCCAAACTGATCAAATTGTATTAAACGTGTGCAGGTTTTTGCATATCAGTTATACCTCAAAAAAGCTTTTAAAATAATTTTGATAGTATATAATAAATTGGCCATAATTTTAAAAAAAAAACGCAATTTTTAAATTCTGAGAACTGGAAAAATGCCATTCTTATTTACTGAGAAAAGGAAGAGTGAGGAACGAACAGGGAAGAAAAATAAAGCGTTTGGTTTTGGACATGTTAAATTTGAGGCATCTAAGAGAATAAATAAAGGAGGCAGATGGATCTAAGAGCCTTAAGTTCAGAGGAAAGACTGGAGAAACTAAATTGTGAGTCATAAGTACAAAGGTGGAATATAAACAAGGAGAAAGTCTAGGATCACCTAAGGAATGGGGGTAGATAATTGAAAGAAGATATCCCAGGACAGATCTTCTGTATTTAGAGTTTGGGAAGAAAATAAAAATTCAGCAAAGGAGACACTGAAGTAGGAGGCTAAGTGAGGAAGAAGGAAAAAAGTATATGGTATCACATAATGCAGTGACAGTATTTCTAGAAGTAAGGAGTGATCAGCTACTTCAAATGTTAGTTAATAGGCATAATAATATAATAATTAAAAGTGGCCATTGAACCTTTTCATGTAGAAGTCACTACTGACCTTGATTTGGTGATTTGGTGATTAGGGAGAATTAAAAAAAGGATGTAAGAATAACAAATGGAGGCAGCATTTAAAAATTTTGTCATAAAAAGAAGTAGATAAGGCAGTGATAACTGAAGAAGGATGTGAATAGAGATTATTGTTAAATGCCAGAATTATCACAAAAATATTTAATGACAGAAATTATCCAGTGAAGAAGACATTAATGATGAATGAGATTAATGATGAATGTGCAGACAACTGCAGAAATAATATTCTAGAGCGAGCAAGAGGTGATGGTACAAACAAATGGAGAAAGAGCAATTCTTCATTAAGTTAGGGAAAGATAGTGGGACAAGAATTAAGAATTTTTTTGTTAAGGGAGTTAGTTAAATGATGGACTTGGAATCTAAATTGGTTAGGGAGGAAAATGAGAATACAAAGGAGAAGGGTCAACAAATTAAAAGTGTCTATGTGGTTAAAGAGTTAGTGATATCAGGCTATTTGAGGGAAATGAGATTTAATAGGGACAGATAAGAAAAAAAATCAGAGTGGGGAAGCTATTCACAGTGGAAAAGTCAAGAGTGGAGCCATTTTTCAACTTTTTATAATCCCTCAGGAAATTCTATTTTAATTAATTAAATAATCTGTGTATTTATTCATCTATCAAAACAAAACATATATTTATGTATTCCTTCTTACTTGCCTTTCTTCCTTTGTTTTAAAGAACACTGTTGTCTTCCCCCATTTTAAAAATTGATGACATTAATTGATCTGGGCTGGAGAACCAGGACTTATACACACACACGCACACACACACACACACACACGCATATATATATGCATATATATATATATATATATATATATATATATATATATACAATTTTCAGACAGGACCTTGCTCTGTTGCCCCAGGCTGGAGTTCAGTGAGTGAGAGCGTGATCTTAGCTCACTGCAACCTCGATTTCCTGGGCTGAAGTGATCCTACCACCTCATCCTCCTGAGTAGCTGGGACTACAGGTGTGCACCACCGTGCCTGGCTAATTTTTGCATGTCCTTTTTTTAGAGTTGGGGTTTCACCATGTTGCCTAAGGCTGGTCTTGAACTCCTGAGCTCAAGAGATCTGCCCGCCTCAGCCACCCAGAGTGCTGGAATTACAGGCATGAGCCATGATGCGTGGCTGACACTGATACATAAAAAAACGTCCAAGATGCTGTCAAGGAGAACATCTGGCTTAAGATACAAGTTTGCATCTTCACCTACACATTGAAATCATTCGACAGATACACACACATACATGAAAACACAAACACATTTCTCAAGTTATTTGAAGCAAGAAAATGAAGGTAATGGGTGTGTTGTTTATTTGAATTGTGAAATCAGAAATAAAAAAAAAATGGAAGTTGCAAGAGAGTATTTGAACAAGGTGCTAATATCCTGAAGGAGTATAAAAGCCAGTCTGTAGTTGGCAGGTACAGGTTTGGAAGCAAATGGTGCAGTCTGACACAAAGAGCAGGGAAGTTTCATCAGGGAGAAGGCAAGAATGGTGATTTGAATGCAGCAATGAGAGGCAAGGTCATCAATTACTCATCTACAGGTCTAGGATGTAGCAGTTGAAAACCCCAATTATTAATCTTTTCAAAAAACCAGCTACTGGATTCATTGATTTTTTTGAAGGGTTTTTGTGTCTCTGTCTCCTTCAGTTCTGCTCTGATCTTAGTTATTTATTGTCTTCTGCTAGCTTTTGAATTTGTTTGCTCTTGTTTCTCTACTTCTTTTAATTGTGATGTTAGGGTGTCGATTTTAGATCTTCCCACTTTCTGATGTGGGCATTTAGTGCTATAAATTTCCCTCTAAACACTGCTTTAGCTGTGTCCCAGAAATTCTGGTATTAACATTCCATGCTCATGGATAGGAAGAATCAGTATCATGAAAATCGCCATACTGCCCAAAGTAATTTATAGATTCAGTACTATTCCCTTCAAGCTACCATTGACTTTCTTCACAGAATTAGTAAAAACTACTTTAAATTTCATATGAAAACAAAAAAGGCTCCTTGTAGCCCAGACAATCCTAAGCAAAAAGAACAAAGCTGGAGGCATCATGCTACCTGATTTCAAACTATGCTACAGTAACCAAAACAGCATGGTACTGGTACCAAAACAGATATATAGACCAGTGGAACAGAACAGAAGCCTCAGAAATAGCACTACACATCTACAACCATTCAATCTTCGACAAACTTGACAAAAACAGGCAATAGGGAAAGGATTCCCTGTTTAATAAATGGTGTTGGGAAAACTGGCTAGCCATATGCAGAAAACTGAAACTGGACCCCTTCTTTACACCTTATATAAAAATTAATTCAAGATGGATTAAAGACGTAAATGTAAGACTGAAAACAATAAAAGAAGAAAACCTAGCCAATACCGTTCAGGACATAGGCATGGGCAAAGACTTCATGACTAAAACACCAAAAGAAATTGCAACAAAAGCTGAAATTGACAAATGGGATCTAATTAAACTAAAGAACTTCTGAACAGCAAAATAAACTACCATGAGAGTGAACAGGCAACCTATAGCATGCGATAAAATTTTGACAATTGATCCATCTGTCAAAGGTCTAATATCCATACCCTACAAGGAACTTAAACAAATTTACAAGAAAAAAAGCAAACAACCCCATCAAAAAGTGGGTGAAGGATATGAACAGACACTTCTCAAAAGAAGACATGTATGCTGCCAACAAACATATGAAAAAAAGTTCATCATCACTGGTCATTAGAGAAGTGCAAATTAAAGCCACAATGAGATACCATCTCATGCCAGTTAGAATGGCAATCATTAAAAAGTCAGGAAACAACAGATGCTGGAGAGGATATGGAGAAATAGGAACACTTTTACACTATTGGTGGGAGCATAAATTAGTTCAACCATTGTGGAAGACAGTGTGGCGATTCCTCAAGGATCTAGAACCAGAAATACCATTTGACGCAGCAATCCCATTACTGGGTATATACCCAAAGGAATATAAATCATTCTACTATGAAGACATATGTACATGTATGTTTATGGCAGCACTATTAACAATAGCAAAGACTTGGAACCAACCCAAATCCAGGATAAAGAAAATGTGGCACATATACACCATAGAATACTATGCAGCCATAAAAAAGGATGAGTTCATGTCCTTTGCAGGGATGTGGATGTAGCTGGAAACCATCCTTCTCAGCAAACTAACACAGGAACAGAAAACCAAACACTGCATGTTCTCACTCATAAGTGGGAGTTGAACAATGAGAACACATTGACAAAGGGAGGGTAACATTACACACTGGGGCCTAGCAGGGAATGGGAAGTAAGGGGATGGAGAACATTAGGACAATTGCCTAATGCATGTGGGGCTTAAAACCTAGACAACGGGTTGATAGGTGCAGCAAACCACCATGGCACATGTATACCTGTGTAACAAACCTGCACATTCTGCATATATATTCCAGAGCTTAAGGTATAAAAAAAACCCAATTATGAGATCTTTAGGGAACCCCCACAAGGGAAAGCCAGATTCTAGTACAAGAAGGTAAAGTAAGTGTCAGAGCAGTATTTTAAATTGCATAGGATTTGACAAACACTATGGTGCTCAATAAATATTTGTAGAGTGAACAAGTACTTTTTATTCAGATCAGCATTATGTGTGTGCAGCATATTATGCTGGATTAAAAGTCACTATTTGAGCACCCATCTTATTCATTTAATCAGGATTTATATTGTGGAATACCAACAAAGATAATTTTATTAGCTCTGGGTGCACCCTTAGGAGTTCATCTATTGCTGATGGTAGGTTTACATGAAGATGTAGGATCTCTATTGTTTAAATATAATATGGATAACTTATTGAATATACAAATGGATAGTGACCAGACCATAGATGAAAGCAGAACTCTGATCTACAAACTCTTTTATCTGGGAAGCCAAACTATAACTTCTGTAGCAATTAGTCCAAAATATCCAGGACTGGGTCAATAACTGCCAACTTACCTATATTTGCCTCTGCTTTCAATTCAGGACCAACTAGGGAAAGTCAAATATGCTTCCCAAACCATTCACATAAATTACCAACTTTTAGTTAGTCCACCTACTACTTCTTCATGCTAGCCTACAATCAGAAAAAGAACCTAAAGGCTTCTTTTCCTTCACTATAAAGTTTGGTCTTCTTCCCCCAGTTGGCCTTTGAGTCTTTGTTAAACACAAGTGATGTTGACTATCTTCTTTGCTGTTGAAAGCTCTAAATAAGTAGCCTGTGTTCTCATTTGTGTTTTGCTCTGGTGTGAATGTTTAGGTTCCCCAAAAGTTCATATGTTGAAAACCTAATCACCAAGGTGATAATGTAAGGAGGCAGAGACTTTGGGAGATGATTAGATTGTGAGGGTGGAACAATCATGAATAGTTTAGTGCCCTAATAAAAGAGAACCCAGAAAGTTGCCTTGATTTTTCAACCATGTGAGGAAACAGTGAGAAGTCAGTATCTATGAGTCGGGAAGTGGGCCCTCACCAGACACTGAATCTTTCAGCATCTTGATCTTGGAATTTCCAGCCTCCAGAACTGTAACTAATAAATTTCCTTTATTTATAAGCTACTCTGTCTATGGGATTTTCTTATAGCAGCCCAAATGAACTAAGACAGATAGTTTTTGTTTATTTCCATATATGACATATATGACTGATTGTTAAGAACATATATGTAGGTAATAATAACAATGGAGGCATTAACTGTTAAAGCATATATTAATAAAGTATTTAAAATATTTTAATAGAGGTAGTTCTTTTAATTTTATTTTTTAAGAATACTGATAGCTGTATTTTGTGAAAGATCTAAGGCAGAGTTTAAATTGTTAAATATTAATAAGATAGTATAAAATTTGTTTTAGCAATAAGATTAGATGTTGCATTTAACCTATTTAAAATAATTGTTCTTACCGCATAGAAGATGTGTGATAATGCACATAAATATTTTAAGCTATATTTTAAATACACGAATCCTTCAAAATTATAATTTACCTAATAGACAAAACATTATAATATAGTAAGTACATGGGCCCATGGGCTTGAGTAAAATATGTAATTTTAACCATGGGCAGTGGGATATGTAGTCAGAGACTATGTATGTGTATGAAAAAATTTTAATATTTCTTTTCAATAAAACAACTTACTTTTGTAAATTTTAAATGATTAATGCATTTTACTATCCTTATTATGATTCTTCTTTAAAAGTCAATAAGTTGTTTATAAAATCCTGAGCTAGATATCTTTCCTCTTTGCAAGTTATTAAGATATTAGTATTCTTCTCCCATGTCTTAACTAAAGACACATCAAAAAGGGTATTTGCTATGCAAGTCCATGCTGTATGCTTACTGGAGGCTTGTTATACAACCAGAAATATTGGAAGAATTCCTTAAAGAGAGGCCTTATTTTTTAGGAAATTCTATCGATAGGCCTAAGGTGATGGATTTCATATAAAAATGTTATTTGCAGTTATAAATATTTCTTATGGCAGCAATATTATTAATAATCTGTTATTTAAAATGCATAACATTCCACTTTACAATTACATTGTGGCTGTGGTGGTTCTTAACATTTGAACTCTGGACTAGTAGTGTCACCCGGGTACTTTTAAAAATGAAAGTTCTCTAACCCCATCCCAGATCTACTGAATGACAAACTTTGGGAAAGGGGCCCAGAAATTTATGTTTAATAAGCCTCCCAGGTGAGTGTGATGTATGCTAAAATTTGAGATCCCCTGAACTATATAATCCCCCTTTGGTTAAACCATGGAAAATTTCAACAATAGCAACACAGAAATAATGTTTATTTTACACAGTAAACAAAATTCAGTATTTTTAGCTCCCACTCTTTCCACGAGATAGGCTAGAAATTAAAACGCTCGATTGAAGTTTTGTGAAAATTACTAAATCTACCAAATATTTTGCTCCCAGGGAGACAAGCCAGTCAGAAAGTTTTATGAGTTTGGAGTGTGAGGCAGTAATTCATAAGGGTTACTATGATTTCTCTCCTAAAGGTTTATGCTTATTTGGGTAAATCAGTTAATTTACTAAAACTGGTAATACTATGCATTAAGAATCTTCCAGAAATATTCCACAACCCTCTAAACTAGCATGAAAAATATTGTCTTAATTATTTGAGTATTAATTTTAGTTATTTATAATTGTGATTATGTACAGAGGAAATCCCAAACACAAATGCTTTCATGGGCCAGGGTGGTAACTTGATTGAAGGAGATCAGGTGGAATGGAATCATCATTTCTACCTAGAGAATTGCTTTCTTCCATTTATGCTAAAATAGCCAGGCCTTTTAGTTTGTCATGATCTTTTCTCACAGAGACATGGGAGGAGATAATAAATCCCATTTCTTCTGATACTAGGAAAACTGCTATGCAAACACAATGATGAATATGAACAAACACTCCATCTCAGTGTGAGACAGGGAATAATTAGAGGTGGAGATTGTGACAAACTTCAAGTGATGTAACATCTTAATGGCAGGATGGGAGCTGCTAGATGGGAAGGAGCTTTTTTTAACACCTGCCAATCATAGCTGGTTGGAATGTGAAGTCTTCAAAATATTTAGCCCCAACTCTTACCACAAGATAGGCCAGAATTCAAAATTTCCATCGAAACTTCCCAAATTGGCCCAATAGGTCCTACAATATATGGCAGTTAGCAAACTTTATGTAAAGGGTTTTATTGAGGTGAAAAGTGAACTCACCATCTTCTTTTTCGTCTTTGAGAAAAGAATGCGAGTGCAGGAAGTTCAAGAGTTTTCCCCATGATACATACATAAAAAATTTCTGAATTAGAACTATATAATATCTTTAATCAGACAAAAGTAAGGGGCCATATTTTCCTAGCATGTTAATCTTTCCCTGGTTTTTAATGAGCAGATTTTAGAGGTGGCATCACCTTTAGATCAGTAGAAAACTATTATTTTTGACAACAACTAATTATACCCTGAAAGTCTCAGGGTAGCATCGAACAATATCTAGTTTACTTACTTACAGTAGCTTAATCATAAGAAACTTTTGTCAAATTTCTTCTTTGTCACTTACCGCTACACACTCTATTCCCATTTCTCTTTTCATTATAGGCAGTCCTCCTATCATGCTTAATGAATTTATTTTTAATTATATGTATTCTTGCTAAATATATATTATTCCTTTATATGGAGTTTTTTTTAATTTATGTAAAAGCAATTGAGTTTATAAAGGAACTCTGTAAATTACTGTAAAATCTCCAGCTATGTTAATCTATAAGGTGACAAACAATTATTTAAACTGAGAATGATTTCTACCTTATTGAGATGCAGTGATAGATACTTTTTATAAGATACTCTGACAGTTTTTATGGAAGTTATGATTTTTAAAGATAATTTTCATTTTTTACTTAATTTTCTCTTTCTCCAGTAGAGCATAATATTTGAGTAAGCCCCAAATCTAAAAAACAAATCTGTTTTTCTGTTTCTTTCCATTAATTTTAGGGTGAATATAGCTAGTTAACTAAAATAATTAAATGCATATATCGAGAGTAAAAAACTCACATTAAAATTTATTTTCTTTAAAGTATCATAAAATAAAATACTCAAATATTTGGAGCTATGTACTAAAATGACAAGCAATTGTATAAATAAAGTAGCATTTAAATTTAATGTTCTCCTGCCCTTAGGTATTAAGTTTATTTTTCTCATTCATTTTCTCAAGTGACAATATGTAGACATGAAAATAGACATATTATCAAACCATACTACATAATGGATAATTATTACTTTGGAGATACAGTAAAAAGATTTCTCTTGTGTCTTTACATCAACTTTTTTTTTCTGAGTGACAGTACATTTTCTGTTGCTAACATTTCATTTCTTGACTGTCATATTTGCTGCAACATTTTCTCCTCTGGTTCTAAGGTATTCTGTCAGTCTCAGATTCCCAAGAAAGGACATGGTCTTCTAAATATGGACAGAAGAAGTATTGTAAAAGAGGGAAATGAAATACATTCAGAAACAATCCAGGCAACATTGAAACATTACATTGTATAATAATCTTACTTTTGAATATAGATATAAATATACTAGTCATTTTCAAAGTATATCTACAGCATAATAAATAATTTTATGTGATTCAGTTGACTTTATTTTAGGAAGGTAAGCTTGGTTCACATCTCTAATGAATCACATTAATAAACCAAGCAGAACAAAATTGTCTTGGGTGCTGCTAAAGATCATTATAGAGAATTAAACACAAGTTCCTAAAGAAAACACATAATAAACTAATACCGAAAAAATTTTAAAAAATGCTTAGATTATTAAATCAAATGAGAACCTCAAATATAACAGTGAAACACTTGAGATATTTCTATTAATAGGAACTAAAACAAGGATTCCTACTATTAATGTGTTTTGCCCACAGTTTTTGGAAATGCTAGCCTATGTAATGAGATAAGAAAATTAAATAATAAGTAAACATTAGTTTTAGTGGAAGAAGATACCCAGAGAGGGTTTTCATGAAGAAGGATTGCATGAGGGGTGCAAGCTTGACATAAAGAGGGTTGGGATTTAAGGTAGAAGAAAGCCTGAATAGGGAACCTCTTGCCATTTGCCATTCCTGGTTATAAAGTTGTCAAGATCCTTGAGAATTTGAAAGTCAAAGGTGCCATTTTTGGGCCATCAGCTGTCATTATCTAATTTGTATTGGGGCCAGACCATGCTGCAATTAAAAAACTAAAGGCTTTGGCTTTAGGCTCCCCTGTAAGCCAAGTTTGGCAAGGTTGTGAAGGAGACATCTCAGTGGGGAGGAATGTGGGATTGTTTGGCACCCATGTGGAGTGGTAAGAGGAGGCTGAGGGTGTCTGTTTTTGTTCTAGGCATCCCCAGACAAAAGACAGAGACCCAGAATCCTCTTTCTGAAGAGGATGGTTAAGCTGAGAACAAACTGGGCATCTCTAAGATTTCTGCTAGCTTAGTCCCACTGGTCCTCTGAGGACAGAGATGGCAGACCTGACTTTCCTGGGTACTGTGAGAAAGCCAGGGGAAGACAAATCTTATCAGTCAGCTGGATTAGTGTTTGATGCTGGATGTTCTGATTGGAATTGGCAAAGGGCCTCCAAGACTGGAACCGTGCAAGGAAGAGGCAGAGAGAGGGAGAGAGAGAGACAGAGACAGAGACAGACACAGAGACCTTGAGGAGGGAGGAAGAGGGGACAAGGGTGAGAGAGTGAAATACCCATTGTGGACAGTCAGAGGTGAATTCCTGAGACTTGAGGGTTTTGAGAGCCCACCAGTGAATAGCCCCAGCCCCACCCTAGCAGTTCCCTTTAGATTAGTTTTCCTCCTTATGCAAATTGCTCAAAAACTGAAGTGACAGGAAAGATGGAGTGTGTGGCCAAAGACTCTCAGGGTCCAGGAATTAGTGTAGGACAAGCTGCTGCTGCCAACTGCTTCCTGGGTTCCAAGAGAGCCTCTACCCCCAACACCCATACTGGGTTTTGGCACTAAATGTAAGAGTTAAAGAGTTAACGAAAGAAGAAAAAACACAAAAAGTGGCTCAGCAGTGAAAGACAGGTTTATTTTGGAGAATAAACCTGAGAGGGGCTTCTGGCTACTTTCGGTCAGGAGCATTGTCTCTTACAGACTAAAGAGTATTTAAGAGTTTAGGGAGGGAGGCTGGGCATGGTGGCTCATGCCTGTAATCCCAGCCTTTGGGAGGCTGTGGCGGGCGGATCATGAGGTCAGGAGATTGAGACCATTCTGGCTAACACAGTGAAACCCCGTCTCTACTAAAAATACAAAAAATTAGCTGGGTGTGGTGGCGGGCACCTGTAGTCCCAGCTACTCGGGAGGCTGAGGCAGGAGAATGGCATGAACCCAGGAGGCGGAGATTGCAGTGAGCCGAGATCGCACCACTGCCCTCCAGCCTGGGCGACAGAGCAAGACTGTCTCAAAAAAACAAAAAAAAAGTAGTTTAGGGAGGGAGAGCTTTTCACAGGCTCAGAATGTTTCTGTGTGGAGGAGAGTTTTATTGCAGGGTTGGAATCTCTCTGGTGGGAGGGGAGCTTATCTCGGGGCTGGCATGTTTCTGGTCAGAGGGGGGTTTATCTCAGGGTTGGAATGTTTCTGGTCAGAGATGTCACTTGTGGTTTATGGTCATGCTGACATTAGTCATTAGGCTGATGTTTTCAGGCTGGATTTAATCAAGGGGAACTTAAAATGATGCTGTTTGTCCAAGAAAGCAATGCTCCTTCTCTGTCACTTGGCAGAAAGGTACTCATCTTTAAAATTATTGGATAATCATTGTTCATAGGATGAGACAACTCCCTAAATATAATAATGTAAACCTATTATGAAGTCTCAGGCATGTTATCACTGATTATTCTTTGTCAGACTTGGAGGTCTGGAGTCACATGAAACGGAGTAATAGAAAGAAATTAAGAGAACCTACCCAATGAGGATAATTATTATAATATTACCAGTAATTAAAGGAGAGTTCCCAAGGGAAGAGCCTAAAGGAACATGGCTCTTTGGCTTATTGTTATGGCATTAGCAAAGAGTGTTCTTTTCACTCAATAGGAAGAAATATCACAGTTCCTTTGGTGTGTATCCTACAGTGGACTTCATTAAGCCAATGGTCAATAAAGGCCAGGAAAAATTGTGACAAACTGCAGAGATATTGCATATCGTACCTGTAAAATGATAGTGCATCTCACTAACTCTAGCACTATTTTATGTTCAAGTTAAGATCTTTTAAAAATAATGAATTTGGGCAATCTTTCAGGACTTGTTAAAACAAGTCTTCATCCAATAGTTCATCAACTGGGTCTTGCCTGAAAGTTTTGAGTAACAAACATATTTCAAATAGTTAAATTAGCTGCCAATATTTAACAGTCAACAACTTCACACAAAGTCTATACTTCTTTCTTCTTGTGTAGAAAAATGGCAGAATAATACAGCACCAGACTCTATTCCTACAAGGCAGACATCAACTGTAGGTTAGAAGCTGCTGTTACCTATCTTGCCCTGTAGACTTCGGAGACAGTGACCTCTAACATTGTGAGTGGCTCTATTTTTTTGTTTTTCCTGAGACAGAAGCAAATTGGATGTGAATGCCACTATACTATTCCAGGTAATCATCTTAAAAGTTTCCCTTGGGCGATTGAATTCTACTTTTGGACAGGAACACTGTGTTTTTTGTTTGTTTGTTTGTTTTGAGACAGAGTCTCACTCTGTTGCTCAGGCTGGAGTGCAGTGGTGTGATCTCGGCTTACTGCAAGCTGCGCCTCCCGGGTTCATGCCATTCTCCTGCCTCAGGCTCTCCAGTAGCTGGGACTATAGGCACCTGCTACCACGCCCAGCTAATTTTTTTTTTTTTTTTTGTATTTTTACTAGAGACAGGGTTTCACCGTGTTAGCCAGGATGGTCTCGATCTCCTGACCTCGTGATCCACCTGCCTCGGCCTCCCAAGGTGCTGGGCTCACAGATGTGAGCCACCGTGCCCAGCCAGGAACACTTTTTAGTATGAAAATAAGTTGCAACTTGAAGTGTTCACATAGCCTTCACAGATAGAAGCAGAAGTAGACTGCGAGTTGATTTCTGGATTTCAGCTTTTGTTCGTTTGTTTGTTTTTGCTTAAAACCTGCTATAGCCTCCCAGCAGAGAATAATCGCTTACAAGGCATCACTGTGATTACAGTTTGACTGTTTTTAATAAGTCTATCTCAAGACAGATGAACAAGATCATGAGTAAGAAAATAATTTGAAATCCAGTTATAAAAAGGTATTTTTTTTTGAGACAGGGTCTTGCTCTGTTGCCCAGGCTGGAGTGCAATGGCAGGATCTCTTCTCACTGCAACTTCCACATCCCTGGCTCAAACAATTCTCATGCCTCAGCCTCCTGACTAGCTGGGATTACAGGCGTGTGCCACCACGCCTGGCTAATTTTTGTATTTTTAGTAGAGACGAGGTTTCACCATGTTGGCCAGACTGGTCTCGAACTCCTGACCTCAAGTGATTCACCCTCCTTGGCCTCCCAAAGTGCTGGGATTACAGGCATGAGCCACCATGCCTGGCCGCAGTTAAAATAAGGTATTAATGTTCAGTGATGGTGGCTGGAAGCTTTGTGAACATTTGTTACCAAGAGATACATTAAAACTAAAACCCCAGTATAAACTGGAAACGAAGGGAAGAGTAGCAGTAAAAAGTGCTAGTTATACTAGGCCTTTGTTTGGAAGAATTTACAAAGATTAATTTTATTAATTTTAGTTTGTTTTTTATTACAGCATCATGGGCGTTTCCTGCACGAGTTAGTTCTCCTGAAAAATGATGTTAAGGTGGGAACAAAGCCATTAAGCCATTAATCCTAAACAGCCCAGTGGGACAGCTGTGAAAAAAATTAATTAATCTGGCCTAATTGAGCCCAAATATTAGGGTATAGGCAACTTAGATTAAATCTACAGCCATAAATTATTTTGACAGATTTAACCAGGTGAGTCAGCTTCATTGAAACCACAGTTAAATTGCCGGGCACGGTGGCTCATGCCTGTAATCCCAGCACTTTGCGAGGCTGAGGTGGGTGGATCACAAGGTCAAGAGGTTGAGACCATCCTGGCCAACATGGTGAAACCCTGTCTCTACTAAAAATACAAAAATTAGCTGGGCGTGGTGGCACACGCCTGTAGTCCTAGCTACTCAGGAGGCTGAGGCAGGAGAATTGATTGAACCTGGGAGGCAGAGATTGCAGTGAGCTGAGATCACACCACTGTACTGTAGCCTGGCAACAGAGAGAGATTCTGTCTCACAAAAAAACAAACAAACAAACAAACAAAAACAGAAAAGAAACCACAGTTAAATCACATTTCAAGTAATTTGTGAAAGGGCACCAAAGTATTTTAAATAGGAAAGGAGAAAGAAAATTATCAATACTAATAGCCAGCATTTATTTGGACAATGTGCTAAGTAAGCACTTTGCACGTGTATCTCATTTAACAGCCACAACCACCCAATGATATGTTATCCACATTTGAAAGATGTAAACCCAGAGTTTAGAGGAGCCAAATAAGTTGTCCTAGGTCATGTGGAAAGTCAGAGAAGGGTAAATCAGAATCAATTTTCCTTCATGTTGTACTCTTCCCTGTAGAGAACAGAGGAGTGGGGGGTACTTATAAGTTAAATCGATTTTTTTTTTCTACTCTGGTGATTCCTAAAGCATTTATGGTCCAGTTAAATTAGTCAGAGACCCATTGGTAGCCTCTCAAACATGACCAGTTTCTTCTCTGATTCAACATTTGTGTTTGCCTCCTGTTTTGCGAATGATTTCAAGTTGCTTATCAGATGTGACAATATGTCATCTGTGAAGCTATTTTCCTTTTTTTTTAAATTGTACTTTAAGTTTTAGGTTACATATGCACAACATGCAGGTTTGTAACATATGTATACTTGTGCCATGTTGGTGTGCTGCACCCATTAACTCATCATTTAACATTAGGTATATCTCCTAATGCTATCCCTCCCCCCTCCCCCCACCCAACAACAAGCCCCGGGGTGTGATGTTCCCCTTCCTGTGTCCAAGTGTTCTCATTGTTCAATACCCACCTATGAGTGAGAACATGCAGTGTTTGGTTTTTTGTCCTTGTGATAGTTTGCTGAGAATGATGGTTTCCAGCTTCATCCATGTCCCTACAAAGGACATGAACTCATCCTTTTTTATGGCTGCATAGTATTCCATAGTGTATATGTGCCACATTTTCTTACTCCTGTCTATCATTGTTGGACATTTGGATTGGTTCCAAGTCTCTGCTATTGTGAATAGTGCCGCAATAAACATACGTGTGCATGTGTCTTTATAGCAGCATGATTTATAGTCCTTTGGGTATATACCCAGTAATGGGATGGCTGGGTCAAATGGTATTTCTAGTTCTAGATCCCTGAGGAATCGCCACACTGAATTCCACAATGGTTGAACTAGTTTACAGTCCCACCAACAGTGTAAAAGTGTTCCTATTTCTCCACATCCTCTCCAGCACCTGTTGTTTCCTGACTTTTTAATGATTGCCATTCTAACTGGTGTGAGATGGTATCTCATTGTGGTTTTGATTTGCATTTCTCTGATGGCCAGTGATGATGAGCATTTTTTCATGTGTCTTTTGGCTGCATAAATGTCTTCTTTTGAGAAGTGTCTGTTCATATCCTTCACACGCTTTTTGATGGGGTTGTTTGTTTTTTTTCTTGTAAATTTGTCTGAGTTCTTTGTAGATTCTGGATATTAGCCCTTTGTCAGATGAGTAGGTTGCAAAAATTTTCTCCCATTCTGTAGGTTGCCTGTTCACTCTCATGGTGGTTTCTTTTGCTGTGCAGAAGCTCTTTAGTTTAATCAGATCCCATTTGTCAATTTTGGCTTTTGTTGCCATTGCTTTTGGTGTTTTAGACATGAAGTCCTTGCCCATGCCTATGTCCTGAATGGTATTGCCTACGTTTTCTTCTAGGGTTTTTATGGTTTTAGGTCTGACATGTAAGTCTTTGATCCATCTTGAATTAGTTTTTGTATAAGGTGTAAGGAAGGGGTCCAGTTTCAGCTTTCTACATATGGCTAGCCAGTTTTCCCAGCATTATTTATGAAATAGGGAATCCTTTCCCCATTTCTTGTTTTTGTCAGATTTGTCAAAGCTCAGATAGTTGTAGATGTGTGGCATTATTTCTGAGGGCTCTATTCTGTTCCATTGGTCTATATCTCTGTTTTTGTACCAGTAGCATGCTGTTTTGGTTACTGTAGCCTTGTAGTATAGTTTGAAGTCAGGTAGCGTGATGCCTCCAGCTTTGTTCTTTTGGCTTAGGATTGACTTGGCAATATGGGCTCTTTTTTGGTTCCATATGAACTTTAAAGTAGTTTTTTCCAATTCTGTGAAGAAAGTCATTGGTAGCTTGATGGGGATGGCATTGAATCTATAAATTACCTTGGGCAGTATGGCCATTTTCATGATATTGATTCTTCCTATTCATGAGCATGGAATATTCTTCCATTTGTTTGTATCCTCTTTTATTTCATTGAGCAGTGGTTTGTAGTTCTCCTATTTTTCTCGAGAAACCCTATGTATCTGTGTATACAAAAGATTCTAAATCTTAGAGAGTCTTGATGACTCCTGTAGTAATAACAGTAATGATGGCACTAAGAAAATCATCGTTAATAAACATCTATTAAACACTTACCATGTACCATGCACAATGCTGAAATTTTATTCAAAGCCTAGGGACTTTATAGCATCAAAATCCTATAATTGCAACATAGGAAAATGGCATCTCACAAACAATACTCATTTGACATTGAAAAATGTTTGACTCCTTTTTACATCCGGAATACTACATGGAAAATACTGTCTTCCTCTTAGATTTATTGTGAAATTCTCATGAGAAAATGTAAATGAATACAAAAACAATAAAGTCAGCAGAATACAATACATTTGAAGGCTTTGGAATAAGATGAACCTAGATTAAGGTTGCCCAATTTAGCAAATAAAAATACAGGATACCCAGTTAAATTTGAATGTCAGATAAACAACAATGTTGAAAAATGTCTCTTAATTATTGCATGTCCCTCACTAGGAGTGTGACCTTAGGCAATTTCTGTAAATCTCAATTTCCCTATCTCTAATAGAACCACTACTTGGATCTTACAGAGTTGTGAAGATAAGTCAGCAGCGTAAAGTACTTAGCACTCACTCTGCCACAGAATAGTTGATCAGTAGACTGTTAATTTTGAACACTTCAAGTATCAGATCCCTAAATCATGTGAAGTTATCTTTCCAAAATTACTTGTAGCCATTCAGTAGCTAACAAGAAGCCCATGATTGTGGCGGAGTTAAAGATCTAGCCGCTGAGTTCTAAAATCAAGGTATTTCAGAACTAAATAAATATTTGCTGTTATCTTATCCAGTGGATATCTTTCTTATGAATAAGAAAGAGGTAGAAAATCAGATAAGCCTAGAGCCACTGATAGTATATAAATCTCTTAAATATTCATCAATATTTTTTTCTAATGTAGCAACCTATCTTACAGGAGATGTTGCTGAAAGATAGTTAATCTCTCTAGTTTTACCTGTCTCTACTATCTATGTCATCAGCTAGGCACCTTTAGCAGTTTCAAGTTTCTTTTTGTAACATGAATAATATTTTGTTCTATCTTGTGGATACAGCATGTGGTAACTTATCTAACTACATTTGAGTTAATAAACAGTAGTGTTTTTAAATCATTGCTAATAGAATATTCTTTCCAAGTGTGAGTCTTAGTCACCAATCATCATCATCTATATGTGAAAATATGACGAACTTTGTACACTTGCTCAGCAAGCTTTTTAAGTACATCTGACTTCTCACCCTAGTAGCAGGAAATAACTTACCTCGGAGTACTGACTTCATCTCTAGTTTATTTTTATCCAAAACAAATATTAAGACCTTTTCCAGTCGATAATGAGCAGGTCAGTTTTGCTGACACTGAACTCTTCAATAGGCACTTTGCAAAGTGAGGCTCATTTGCATTCAACTACACATCATTCTGCAAGGTGTAATTCACATTTCTCATCATGAGTATAATTTTCCATTAACTTTGTTGCAACATAGAACATAAGTACTGATATTATTTTAACTCTAAACTATTAATTTTCATATATGACATCGTTTTAAAAGATCATTCCAAATTTCCATCTGGATGTTGTGAACTGCTCGTTTTATAGACATTAGATGTTATTATTTACTACCTGCAGAGTTCAAATAATTTACCTCACATAAGACAGACTTGGGTTTGTATTTTTAGTCCTGATACCTACAAAATGTATTCTATTAGGCCAGTTACTTAAATACTCTGAATTTCAGTTTTCTCATTTTGAAGATGAACACACAAATAGTACTTACAGCATAGGAATTTTGTGAGGATTGAATGAAATTGTATGGAAAGCACTTGGCCTAGGGACTCATAGCAAGTATAAAGAAAGTCTATGTTTTCTTTCAATTACCATCATTATACTTTTAATTTTTCTATTGTTTTCTTGATTATTCCATTGCTACTTCTAATAATTCAATTTATATATTAAAGAAGATTATTTCATGGAAATACATATGAATCTTAGAAACAGACAGGTAACTTTGGCAATGAAATCAGGTAACAGACTTCTGTTAGCAGAAGAGAGTTCATGGAGGAAAAGGGGCCATGAAATTCAATGTTATGATCATCCCTAATAACTATGTCATTTTTATTAATGCTTTCATGGAATAATTCCTGATAGTTGATTACATGGTGTGTCTCAGTTTATATATGATTGAGAAATAAAAAGTGGTGGCTGACCTAGGTGTGATGATACTTTTTAAAAACATTTTTTAATTTTTGTGAATACGTAGTAGCTGTATATATTTTTCGGGTACATCAGATGTTTTTTGATACAGGCATGCAACGTGAAATAATCACTTCATGGAGAATGGGGTATCCATCCCCTCAAACATGTACCCCTTGTGTTACAGTCTAATTACACTGTTTTAGTTATTTTAAATTGTACAATTAAGTAAAGGTGTGATGATACTTGGTTTAGTTCCAGAATCCACAGTTCTACTGGCTGTTGAGAATCGTGGTTAGCAAATCAAGATGGGTATAAAATAACAAGTGACCAGCAAGAAGACATTATATAGCAAACACAGAAACTGCTATATAAAGATTTCTGAATGTGTTTCAGTTTTGGAAGACAAACACAGAAACTGCTATATAAAGATTTCTGAATGTGTTTCAGTTTTGGAAGACATCTATATGAAGTTCAGAGAAGGTACTTGTCTTGGGAATAGAATTAGTTGGGTTGCTTTCCAGCACATGAATCCAGAAGAAATTTGCTTTAAAGGTCATGAAACCTGATACTAAATACTCTGAATAGAAAAAAAACATTGTCATGATGAAAGCAGGTTAGACTCAATCTTTTGTCAACTATTCAGTAGATAACATTTGAGAAAAAACTACAGAAAGAACTGTCTTCCATTTTCTTCTATTTTTTATTCATTATAATGTACAGTGTATGGTTTTGAAATCAATAAGATAAAAACAAGGTTGCTTTTAAAAATTGGTATAAATATACCTGCAGTTCATAAAAGAGACTTAATTGTTATTGGTACTATCATTATTTATAATTATAAAGTCATTGGAGTATGGTCACCACTGACACCAGTCTGTGAGTTTAAACCTTGTGCCACCACTTACTAGCTGTGGGACTTGGGCTGTATCTCAGTTTCATCATCTGTATTACGGGTTCTTGCTGAGTGGATTCAATGAGTTAATACTTATAGAACAGAAGAAACTAAGTATGCTGCAATTACTAAATGTTAACTATTAAAGCATTGAGTAAAATGCATGCTATTCCTTATATTGCAATTTTTAAACTCATGCCAGAATATGATATGTATTATATATTTTATAATTTCCCAAATATGTTATGTATTCATAAGACTAGAGAGATGAACATAGCAGACAGATGCCCAGAATGTGTTGGTTATAAGAATAAAGAGTCATCATAATGGTCATAATTTAAATCATACCTAGTAAGAAAAAATATTTTCTTATATAATGTGCTTCTTCCATATACTTCTATTAATATTGAAACAATCCACTTTTTGAAGATTTGAGTTTTTTAGAAAATAAACGTTTTTCTGTTTGCTGAGTAAGTCCCAGGGACTGGAAGTAATTTTTAAATACTGCATATGACTGTCAAATTTTGAGTTATGATCATCATGATATCAATGTTTCATTCTGATGACTGTGGCAGGAAAGGCACTGTGAAGGTGGGTAACAGAAACAAAAATTTTTGAAAAGCACAGTCTATGCTGTGATGTTCAAATAACTCCAGGTATCATTGGAATTTATTTGAGTTCAAATTTACTCCAAAAATTAGTATACATTTTTCAAAAGTCATACAAATAGCCTATTTACACACAGCGATCTATCTGATGGAAGTCGTACTAAAAATTTGCCAAGAAAGACATGCCATTACTTGCCATTTGCAGCTTAATTTGCAAATGAAGAATAGTATGCATTCCAAAAACTGGTGCTTCTTCTCTGTTATCCCACTGTTGCATATGATAATAATTATTATCACAGCAACATATATTGGGCATTTACCATGTGCTAGGTACCTTACTAAATCTTACGTGCTGTCTCATTTAAACACCCAATAATGCTATCAATTAGTCACTCTTGTTATTTTCACTTACTATTCTTAGGAAACTATGGCCTAAAGAAGTTACCTGACATGGTAACCAAATTAATTTGTGGCAGTCCAGGATTGAACCCAGGTCTCTGTTCTTCAGTCTCTATTTATCCCACAATCAGTATGATGGACCATGAGAGCTGGGGATCATCTAATCTCAATACATCTTCTTGATTTTACTCTATTACATTCTATATTCATAAGAAATATGTTTAAAGTTGTTTGATCCATTGACATTGTATTTATTAACTAGGAAATAAGCTTACTACTTAAAAATATAGTGGAAAAGGGCCTGTTTTCGCTTCAACATTTGAACATGAAGTGTAATCTAATAGTTCTCAGTGTTCGGGTTGCCCTACTCTGACCATATACAATTAAGTGATTTATGGAATAGACATTAAATGATATTGAAGTTGAACAAGTTACTCCCTTTTCAATTCTTGCTCAACCAAAATTAGCCACAGCATTAGTCTGGTCGTCAGTGCTCTAACTCTCTTGACCATAAGGTAATTTTTATTTTTTAGAGTGGTCCTCACAATTCACATTCCTCAGCATCAGGTTATCAACAGTGTATGGATAGAATTAAATACTATCATTTTGCTTAATTTATTGTTAGTGTATTTTCTATCAATTTAAAAGAATATACTTTCATTTACGGGAGGGATACATGTAAAATTTGTTTATGTAAATAAAGTAATAGCAGTATAAGTTTCATTTGGGTGTAACAGTATTGCAATAGAAGTAAAATAATGGCTGATGTTTGGAAAACACTGTAATTCAAGTAATTGTTGAGAATCACACAGCTTTGAGTTTAAATGCTGCCACTCAGTCCAGCCGCCTCCCCTGCTGCATACCCTACCCTGCCAGTGTGTCCTACTGTCTAAACCTCAGAAAAACCATTAATCTCTTAGCATTTTCTTTTTTTTATTTTATTATTATTATACTTTAAGTTTTAGGGTACATGTGCACAATGTGCAGGTTAGTTACATATGTATACATGTGCCATGCTGGTGTGCTGTACCCATTAACTCATCATTTAGCATTAGGTATATCTCCTAATGCTATCCCTCCCCCCTCCCCCCACCCCACAACAGTCCCCAGAGTGTGATGTTCCCTTTCCTGTGTCCATGTGTTCTCATTGTTCAATTCCCACCTATGAGTGAGAACATGCGGTGTTTCGTTTTTTGTCCTTGTGATAGTTTGCTGAGAATGATGGTTTCCAGCTTCATCCATGTCCCTACAAAGGACATGAACTCATCATGTTTTATGGCAGCATAGTATTCCATGGTGTATATGTGCCACATTTTCTTAATCCAGTCTATCATTGTTGGACATTTGGGTTGGTTCCAAGTCTTTGCTATTGTGAATAGTGCCACAATAAACATACGTGTGCATGTGTCTTTATAGCAGCATGATTTACAGTCCTTTGGGTATATACCCAGTAATGGGATTTGACTCTCTTAGCATTTTCAACTGAAAATATGAGATACAGGATGTGAGAATACAAATGTTACAGAATTATTTTCTTATTAAATGTCTCTCTCTCTATTACACCTAGTGCGTAGCTCAGGGATAGGTATCTTGTAGTAATCATCCATAGGGTGAGGTAATAATGTTATTCTTTTCCAGGTTTTTATTCCCTTTCTCATTTCCATGCCTCATATTGGTTATCACTGTGTCAAAAATTGAATATCACATTAAGTGAACTGACAAAAAGCTGAATTTTCTAGAATTTAACAATCTCTACCTCTGAGTAAATTTTGTCTCTTTATGTTATGTGAATAGTACTTATAACAATAATGGTTATTGCAGTATCAAAATTGCTCATGCAATGAAGTAGTTACATAAAATATTTAAATTATTTAATTAAGTCATCTTTTTTAAAAATCAGAAGTCATGCAAATCCTGAGTGGTAATATATAACCAGAATTGTGAGACGAATAAGAACGTGACCACACAGCTTTGTCATCAAGAAAAATAAGGGTCAGGAAATTAAATTTCCTTACAGATACCTCTAAACAGTTTTTCTGGGATTTACCGGAAAAAAAATTGGTGATGGACCATGATTTTATGTTCTTAATAACAGGAAGTGGCAGAGCAACTTTTCTTATGCGCTTCTAATGGGATTAAATCTGCTTGCATGGGAATAAATGTTTGAATTCCATGGAGACTCTAAAATTCATACTAAGATTTTTCCTGTTACAGGGCCTTTGCACATGATGATTTTACTGACTGCAGCATGCCAACCCACCATGTGTTGGCTTTTTCTTTTCCTTTACATTATTGCTTCTTATCGTGCTTACAAATCATCTGACATCTAGAGACCTTGTTCAAAAGCAGACACAGATTCAGAAAGTTTTGAGTAAGTCCTGAGATTCTTTATTTCAAATAAGCTCCTAAGTAATGATGATGCTTTCAACCCCAGGCCATTTGTTGAAAATAGATGTTTTATTATCTCCTTAAAAAAAAACCTTCCATGATCTTGTCATTTAAAGTAGTTTTCTCCCTGTTATTCCTATTCCAGTACTTTCTTTATTTATTTAATAACCTTTATATCACAACTTTATTTTATTTGCTTGCTTTTTGCTTGTCTATTGTTTCTAGATTGTAAACCGCTCAAGATCAGGGACTAGGTTATGTTGCTCACAATATGTCTAGGGCCTGACACCTAGTAGAAGCTCAATAAATAGATAAGCAAATAAATAAAAAAAAACTACCTCTAGATTACACCAGTGTGTCATAGTTTTACCTAGATCAATGGTTCTAAAATTTTAGAATACATCAGAATCCCCCAAAAGGGCTTGTTAAAATGAAGATTGCTGGAATACCCAATGCAAAGGTTCTGATTTAGTAGTTCTGGGGTCTAAGTTCCAAGGTCATGCTGATGCTGCTTATGCAGAAAACACGCTTTGAAAATAACTGACCTGTAACACAAGATACAGTTTACTAATCACCAGTCTCAAAAGATTATGCTGAAAAGCTGATGCCAGTCCTGAAGAAATACTTGATTTAATTTCTCTACTTATTTGGCACTTAGGATTCAGTTTTCAGTATTAACCTAACAATTGTGAGTATATAGATAATTACTGTTCATTTTATTTTGCATACATGTATATGCAATATATATATGCAATATATATATGCAATATATATATGCAATATATATGCAATATATATGCAATATATATATGCAATATATATATGCAATATATATATATGCAATATATATATATATATCCTTGAGGAAAGGAGAGGGAAGATTTGATGCCCATTCCTGCAGCAGATCTTATGAATTGCAGTCACACCAGGTTTCTTTTTAAGTCCCAAGTAATGTCGCTCAGTCACTGCGTTTTGACATTTTGCAAGCATCAAGGCTAGCCCTTGGGATCATTCACTTTGTTTGATTTCCTTCACAATAGCTCAGAGCCCAATAGAACTTCTCTTTCTTTCCTTTATCTTTTTCTTTTAGCATTCAAAACCTCACCTTCTTGCTCAGATTGTATTCTCTTTTCTTTTCTGTTTGCAATGATGAAGCATCACAGGAAAATGGAAGCAAATGAATAACTGCTGCATAAGCTTTCTAGAGCATGGAAAAACATTGAAGTCATTATTGTAAAGTATGCTGTGAATTTTAAGAGGGTCTATATGATATCTCATTCTTCCTCTAATTATCTCCAGCAAATAGTAACATGGGTAATGAGAATTAGAATTTTGGCCACAGGCAGATATTAATGTGAAATAGCATTTTCATTTAAATACTGATTAATAAAGAGGTATATTAAAGGGAAATTAAGCATGTATTCAGTGTAAAAAAGTTAATATCAGTAAGCCTTTTTAAAGATGTGTATTTTAATAGGTTTTGAATTAAGCTTGATTTAAAGGCTGTCAGAAATGTCTCTCTGCATGAAGATAATTTTAATAAATTCAAAAATATGTCATTTTTTCACAATAAACCTGAGAACCATATGAAATAACATTATTTTTATTTGAAATGACTAATCTTTATAATTACATCTTAATTTTCCACTGCATTTTTTTCTTGAAAGTCTTCCTCCACATCAAGATCTAATAAAATTGTGATGAAAATTATTGCTTAAATTATACACAAAAGGGTTGAAAATCATCAAAATTTGAAAGAAAATATTTTATGCTTCCAACTCAGTTCTCTAACCTGTATTTTATTTTCTCTCTAAGTTCTCACATTATTCTCATGTAATTTCCTAAGCCAATATCTGATTAGTTCTGTGATGCCTGAGAATTTAATATTTTATCTAGTTTTTAAAACCAGATTGGGATTAGGACTTCATAATATATGGTGTTAATTTGAGGTAATAAAACAGAAACATATCTTGGCATTTAATATTTTTTTATCTTTTTGGAAAATTTCCATTGCTCTACATCAACCAGTGATATGAGAGAAAATGTGATATGGAAGTCATAAGGTCTGCCATTTTATTACAGGTTTATTTGAGCTAATTACAGAGTAAATGCCATATTGGTTCTCAGCCATTCATTTGCTGGACAGTTCTTCAAGCAGCCAGGAGAAAGCTGCTAGAGACTGTTTGAGCAATGCAGAGACTCCTTAATTAAGCTCTGGCTGATGTTCCAGAACCTCTCTTCAGAGCCTGGGGAAATAACAGTACTGCATTTATTTAGAAGGTACCTCTTGCCCTAAGGCTTTCAGGTCGTCGTAATACAATCTGTATGCCAGTCTGTCCTAAATAGAAAAAACAAGCATTTTGTTTAAATTTATAGCAAGTGCCTGTACTTTTCTGCAAATGTGAATTTCATTGATTAAAACATTTCAGATTCCAATCTATCTTTGGTCCTCATCAAAACAGTCCTATCTATAAGGAAGTAGTAAGGAAAAAAATAGGAGTCTTTCTGTTCCTGATTAATCTTCAACCAAGCTTCCTTTATGTGACTACATAGTTACAAATCTGATTAGGTAAATTAGAAATTCCCTCGAGAGAATTTAATATTTTCTCTAGTTTTTAAAACCAGGAAAGATTATACTTATTTGCATATTTAACTATTTATATGTAATTATGTTTTCTCTCCCATCTTACCCACCAAACTTATTCCAGGAATATTGAAAGTGGCTTATAAAAGAATATACAGTAGAGAAGGAATGAAAAAAATTAAAACAAGACCAAAAGATGAGGCAAAGATAAATAAAGATATAGAAATAACATAAAGCCAGAGGGTAAAATATAGGCCTTACAACCTCACACACAACTTTACCAAAGAGTATACAGAGATGGCAAATGAGCAAATGAAAAGATATTCAACATCATTGGCCATTAGGGGAACGAAAATTATGACCACCTTTTTGCACTAATAAAGAATGGCTAAAATAGTAGGTACTTGAGAAAATGTAAAACAATTGGCATTTTCATACACTGCTGTTGGGAATGCAAAATGCCACTAAAAAACAGTTTCGTACTTTATTACATAGATAAAAATACAATTACCTTATGAACCAGCAACTCCTCTGGGTGTTTACCTTACAGAAGTGAAGTTATATTCACGCAAAACATATTTATAGCAACTCTGTTCATAATTGCCAACAACTGGAAAAAAAACCCCGAAATCCTTCAATGGGTAAATGGGTAAATTGTAGTATATCTATACAATGGGATACTTCTCAAAAATAAAAAGGAATAAACTATTGATACATGAAAAAATATGCATGTAAATCAAAGGCATTATGCTGAGTGAAAGTAGCTAGTCCTGTAGGGCTACATACTGTATGGTTTTATTTATAAAATATTCTGGAAAAAATGGTATTGATGAAGAACAGATTAACAGAACAGAGGATGGGGTGGAGGAAGAGCATGATTACAAAGTGGTGGGATAGAGAATGAGGGAGTTTTCTGGGTGACAGAACTGTTCTGTATCTTGGTTGTGGTGATACTTTCATAAATATGTATATTTAATGCAAATAATTATACACTGAAAAAGTCAACTTTATTGAATGATAATTTAATAAGTAAGATAATTTAAAAAAGCCCTCACACATTTGCAAGAATTAAAACCACAATTTTGCATCCGAGTTCTGTCCATAGGCCAAAGAATATAACAGTACTCAGATAAAATCAAGCTAGCTTCTCAGGGTCATATCTATTCCTAATAGAATAATATAATACATATGTCTAATATAATAAAAACATCTTTTTAATAACCTGAAGTATATATCAGTAATAAATCACAATTGTATTGTGCCTTCTGCATGTATGACCACTTCTTTTTGTCTTTTTCATGCCTCTGTTCCTTTATCTGCTTTTAAAGTATAGGTATTCTCTAGGTTATGTCTTTCATCCTAATTTATTCTAGCTCAGAAACATCTCCCTGAAAAATTGTTTTCAGTCCAATGGCTTAACCTAAAACCTCCTTGCTGAAGATGACTTCCAAATTTGTACCTGAAGTCCTAATATCTTATTATCTCTCTTTACAGTTCTGTGTGTGATATACCCTCTTAGATACCACAGTAATCCAAAAAATCCCCATACCCCAAACAATTTAATTAGTAGTCTTTCTTCTAAAATCTAAGATTCTTCTGAAATCACTGACCTCTTGATCATTAAAGCTAGAAGCATCATCATATTTCACCAACTCCTTATACTCACCCTCTGTCATAAAATTAGTTACTAAATACAGTTGATACTTTCAATTTTGCATTTTTCCCATCATAAAAACTTAAAGCCTTAGTCATATGTACTTTGGAATATTACAGCAACTTTCCTTATGGTCCTTTGGCTCCTATCTGTTATGTCTAAACTTCATTTCTATACTCTTGTTAGCATTACTTTATAAAATCAGATAGATTCTTCCTAGGTTGCCTGAAAATCTTTTATTCTCACAGAAATGAAAAATCCAAACTTCATATGGTATTTAACATCTTCAATAATCTTGTGACATTATCTAGCACTGAGTACATCCTCATCACTACCTACCAATGTCTCATCCACCTGGACTGTAGCCTCTTCATATGTTTTGCTGTTCCTTGTAGCTGTCGTATTCCTGGCCAAATACCTCAATTTATGTGGGTGATATCGTGTATATGTAATACCTCGCTCTCCTCTCCTTTCCCCTCCTCTCCTCTCATCTCCTCTCCTCTCCTCTCGTCTCCTCTCCTCTCTGTTCTCCCTGTTAAAATTCTATGTACTTCACATCTCTACTCTTACACCATATCTTTTATATAGACTCCCTTAGTTCGAGAATTTGGAATTCGTTTTACCTTCCTTAGAGCATTCACAGAATGATTTTATACATCCACTTATGGCATTAATTTCTTTATTTTTATTTGTTTTATTATGCATGCCTATCATCTTCCCCACTGGGATTATAACCTTCTTAAGCGATGCAATCATATATTAATACACTTCCTTGCCTTAAATCCTTTTTGGGAAAAGGTACAGCACAAGTACATATATAAATAAATAATCTTCATTTTCTTGTTAGATCTGGAACAATGCCCCTCACTGATAAGATATACAATGAATGTTTACCCCATGAATAAATGGATGAATGAACAGCAGACAGGTTAAGCAGGCTAGGGAGTGTTGGAAATGTTACCCTGTATATTATAATTACAGGAAGATTATCATTAACAATAATGTGTTATTACAAATACCATTCTGCATGATCAGTTAATGTCAACATTTATTTATTGTGCAGTTGCACGTATCTCCAAAGGCCAAATTATATTTTTACCCTATCATTCACCTGCTCAAAAATTCAATGTCTGCCTGCGTGTGCTTCAGATCAAATTTAAAGTTTCCTTTTTTTGCATGGATGACATTTTTATTAGCTGTGCTCTTTAGTATGCCAACACGTATCTGAATATATGAATACTGTATTTCTCAGTATTTTCTATGATCCTCCCTCCCTCTTTTCTTATTTATTTATTTGTTTAGAGTTGGAGTCTTGCTCTGTATCCCAGGCTGGAGTGAAGTGGCACAATATCGGCTCACTACCATCTCCATCTCCCGGGTTCAGGCAACTTTCTGCCTCAGCCTCCTGAGTAGCTGGGATTACAGGCGCCTGTCACCATGCCTGGCTATTTTTTCTCTTTTTTTTTTTTTTTTTTTTTGTATTTTTAGTAGACACAGGGTTTCCCCATCTTGGCCAGGCTGGTCTTGAGCTCCTGACCTTGTGATCCAGCCGCCTCAGCCTCCCAAAGTGCTGGGATTACAGGCGTAGAGCCACCGTGCCCGGCCTCTTTCTTCTTTCTTCTTCCTTTCTCCACTACTCTCAGTAAGACTCATGCTCGGCTTTACTCAGTCTTCACATGACACCTGCAAGAATGCCCTTTGCCTCCCCTTCATCCATGCTTTCTCCAAAATAGAAAAGCCTTTCATAATCATCACACAGCAGAAGTGAGCTACACTACATTTGCTACTCTGCTTCTTATTTCTTTAGCTGTGATTCATTTTTAGAACGTCATGCTGCCATTCATGTTCTTTAGTGGGTTGTTTCAACCATACTTGTCATATGTTACTTGAGGTTACTGAGTAGTTTTATTTTTTTTAGTAGCCCTCATTGTTCCTAGCAAGAGTCCTCATGGGCGATTTTCTTAATCAATTGACCACTGAAAATATTAACAAGAACTGATTGAGAAGAAAAATAGACTGGTTGTGTAAAAACAAAAGTTTACTTAGCAATATTTGGTAGTGATTTTTTTTTAACTAAAATGGTGTACAGTAAACTCAGAAAGAATAGAGTCAATTTTCATTAGTGTTTATCTCTGGATATAAGATTTAGAGAACTTTGATATTCTTTGTACATTTCTATATTTCAACAGTTATTTTTAAATGTACTATTTTTATCGAAATAAGTAAACTAAATGTAGTTAATTTTAATATTTTGTGCTAAAGTATGACTGTCAACATTTTACAAAAATCCTAATGAATCGTAAATTTCCAAAGACAAACCACATATGTTTTGCCTTCCAGGAGATATTCTAGGTTATTAATAAATACATAGAGACAGTTATATATGACAGCTCCGTCAAAGATATTTTACTTTATACTTGATCCTGCTCAAGGACATTATTATTCACTATGAAACAATAGAGGGCAGTAGAATAATGGTTCATAGGACTTATTTAGACAAAACTAACCAAATCCCTTATTCTAACCCTTAGAAAAATTATCAAAATAGGTCTACCACATTTATAAAAGTAAAAAAAAAAAGTTAGTGTCGTGATTTTTGCTTTTTATTTGCCAAAAATAAGGTTTACCCTGAGTGTGGAGAAGGCAACTTAGAAGTGTTCAGAATCTGATGCTATTTATTTGACCGTGTGTTAACTTTCCTGGACTTTGAGCTTTCCATGAGAATGCTAATAAGTAATATTTATATTTTTCATTGATCTATAATGTAGGGTTTATATATTCACAAACCAGTTTAGAGAGAAAGAAAACAATCAGTTTAATCTAGCTACTGAGTGTTATGTAAAAATCAACTTATGGCAACCGAATATCCTCAGATGCAAGGTTGACAGACTGCATCCCAGGGAAATTCTGATTAAAGAGGCTTCTACTGATGCCATGCAGAGCCGTACTGGAGCCTAAGGCAAAACTAAAAAATCAGCACTATGATTTTTCAAAATATTTATGTTTTGTTTGTCATAGATGTTTGACATTAATTTTGACTTTTAAAATATTTCATTAAAATATTGTTTATCTTAATTTCTGGTTTGCTTGTTATTTTGGTATCTCCTTATTCTGTCCCTGAGGTCAGGACCTTACTACCTATTTTCACCCTAATGCCAGTCCTAGTAGCTACTCAAACCAATACCCTGTTGAGTCACAGCAATATAAGAAAAAATTTCATTGGGGAGAATGACAGAAAAGGAAATAAAAATGTAGAGTTAATACTCAGAAAGATGTGATCATTAGTAGAGTGCCCTGCTATGCAGAATTCATAGTGTGATACATAATGAAATATATTTCAATAAATCACGCTTCAAGCCTCCTTGGAATGCAGCTCTCTTTCCTTCAAGAACAAGAACGAACCTTGATTATATATGTGTCGATGTCTGTATTATAAAATGTCTTTGTTTAAATTCTTATTTCAGAGAGAAAAGCAAACTAAAGCAAACCACATTGAATCTAAACATTATCTTCAATTCGTATTTTCTTTCAGTAACCCACTTTCCTCCTCAGAGCCTGGATTACCATGTCAGATCATGTCTGTCCTAAGAAAAATAATGTTAGTGCCAATAATACTGTAGCTTCTGGAAAAACTCTACCTGCCTTAATCTCAAGGAACCTGGTGCTGTGCCATCTGACTTCCCATAAGTCTTATAAATAGAGAAAAATAATAGAGAGATGGATGGATGGATGAATGGATGGATGGATAGACAGACAGACAGGCAGGCACATAGATAGACAGAGATAGATAGGCAGACAGACAGATGATAGATAGATAGATAGATAGATAGATAGATAGATAGATAGATAGATAGACAGACAGACAGACGTTGGCTTAAATGACCCAGCCAGGGACAACGAGGGAGTGAATTCTAGCCAATTTCATGTTTCTAGTCTTGAGCTTAATAGAATTTCCTTAGGCATCCATTTAGGAGTTCAAACTGTGTACCTTAGAAAAATTGTGTAGCAATGAACAAAGAGAAAAAGAATTCTGTCCTCAAATGAGTTGTGCCATTGCTATGTCCCCCACATTGGATAATTATATTAAAGACTCAGAAAAGTCTTGAAGACTTTCCCTGAATGATGAAGCTAGCATTTCTCAAACCTACTTGACAGTGGAAGAAATTTTTTTTTAAATATAACCCTAACAAATGTTTCACAGAGTTAGTACTCTGCAGAATGCAATTTAGGAAATGTTGACCTATATTTAGAATATAGAGGCTTCAATTATATCTTGGTGTGGGTCTGGGGGATGGTTCTTAATAATATTAAAAATAGGATTGATAACCATACTAACTAACATTTGAATTGAATTTTTTTGTTGTCTGGGTTGGGCCCTTTCAGAAACATGCAACTTTACTAGCTTCCTCTCTACTTCCCTCATGCTATATTCTTCCTTTCTCAAAGTATTAACATTATAGAAAATTAACACACCACAAGTTAGAAAATATTTGGCTTATACACCAAAATATGAATATGCATAGAATTAATGATGGATGCTTGAACATACATGGGCATTTCAAAGCTAATAGGAACAGCCTTTTTCATGACCTAAATTTGTATCACACCATACCACTCTCTTAGTTCTGAACATTTATATCTTCATGTCATGGTTGTTCTGCATCTCTTGTCTTTCCCAGTAAATTAATAGTTCCACGAAAGCAAGAAGTTCCTATTTCAAATGCTTTGGATCATTACTGCTATATTCCCTGTGACTGTCTTTAATACCAGATACAGGTAGGGCTGTAGAATGTACTTAGTGAGTAAACACATTTCTGGAACTTTGTTTTCTACAATTTCAGACATTTTGCCATCTTTTAGATGATACTGCACTTATTTGTGAGATATTCTATTATATTTTTCAAATAGAACCTGTGATTCAAAAGGATGATTCAACAGATCTAAAAGTTAGTTTTACATTTAGTAAGAGGATTTGTGTAGGAAGAGATCTACTTCCATTGCATTCCCATGCCCTAGAAAGAGACTGCCTTTAACATTAAAACCTGGGGTAGAGCCAAGACCGCCGAATAGGAGCAGCTCCAGTTTATAGCTCCCAGTGTGAGCAACGCAGAAGACGAGTGATTTCTGCATTTTCAACTGAGGTACCGGGTTTATCTCACTGGGGAGTGCTGGACAGTGGGTGCAAGACAGTGTATACAGCGCACCATGCGTGAGCCGAAGCAGGGCGAGGCATCGCCTCACCCGGGAAGCGCAAGGGGTCAGGGAATTCCCTTTCCTAGTCAAAGAAAGGGGTGACAGATGGCACCTGGAGAATCGGGTCACTCCCACCCTAATACTGCACTTTTCCAACGGGCTTATCAAATGGCACACCAGGAGATTATATCACGCACCTGGCTCAGAGGGTCCTACGCCCACAGAGCCTTGCTCATTGCTAGCACAGCAATCTGAGATCAAACTGCAAGGTGGCAGCCAGGCTGGGGGAGGGGCACCCACCATTGCTCAGGCTTGAGTAGGTAAACAAAGCGGCTGGGAAGCTCGAACTGGGTGGAGCCCACCACAGCTCAAGGAGGCCTGCCAGCCTCTGTAGGCTCCACCTTGGGGGCAGGGCACAGACAAACAAAAGACAGCAATAACCTCTGCAGACTTAAATGTCCCTGTCTGACAGCTTTGAAGAGAGTAGTGGTTCTCCCAGCATGTAGCTTGAGATCTGAGAACGGGCAGACTGCCTCCTCAAGTGGGTCCCTGACCCCCGAGTAACCTAACTGGGAGGCACCCCCCAGTAGGGGCGGACTGACACCTCACACGGCCGGGTACTCCTCTGAGACAAAACTTCCAGAGGAATGATCAGGCAGCAGCATTTGCAGTTCAGCAATTTCTGCTGTTCTGCAGCCACCGCTGCTGATACCCAGGCAAACAGGCTCTGGAGTGGACCTCGAGTAAACTCCAACAGACCTGCAGCTGAGGGTCCTGACTGTTAGAAGGAAAACTAACAAAACAGAAGGGACATCCACACCAAAAACCCATCTGTAAGTCACCATCATCCAAGACCAAAGGTAGATAAAACCACAAACATGGGGAAAAAACAAAGCAGAAAAACCGGAAACTCTAAAAATCAGAGTGCCTCTCCTCCTGCAAAGGAATGCAGCTCCTCACCAGCAACGGAACAAAGCTGGATGGAGAATGACTTCGACAAGTTGAGAGAGGAAGGCTTCAGAAGATCAAACTACTCCAAGCTGAAAGAGGAAGTTCGAACCAATGGCACAGAAGTTAAAAACTTTGAAAAAAATTAGATGAATGGATAACTAGACTAACCAATGCAGAGAAGTCCTTAAAGGACCTGATGGAGCTGAAAACCACGGCATGAGAACTACATGACAAATGCACAAGTCTCAGATGCTATCAACTGGAAGAAAGGGTATCAGCGATGGAAGATGAAATGAAAGAAATGAAGTGTGAAGAGAAGCTTAGAGAAAAAAGAATAAAAAGAAACGAACAAAGCCTCCAAGAAATATGGGACTATGTAAAAAGACCAAATCTACATCTAATTGGTGTACCTGAAAGTGACGGGGAGAGTGGAACCAACTTGGAAAACACTCTGCAGGATATTATCCAGGAGAACTTCCCCAATCTAGCAAGGCAGGCCAACATTCAAATTCAGGAAATACAGACAATGCCACAAAGATACTCCTCGCGAAGAGCAACTCCAAGACACATAATTGTCAGATTCACCAAAGTTGAAATGAAGGAAAAAATGTTAAGGGCAGCCAGAGAGAAAAGTTGGGTTACCCACAAAGGGAAGCCCATCAGACTAACAGCGGATCTCTTGGCAGAAACTCTACAAGCCAGAAGAGAGTGGGGGCCAATATTCAACATTCTTAAAGGAAAGAATTTTCAACCCTGAATTTCATATCCAGCCAAACTAAGCTTCATAAGTGAAGGAGAAATAAAATACTTTACGGACAAGCAAATGCTGAGAGATTTTGTCACCACCAGGCCTGCCCTAAAAGAGCTCCTGAAGGAAGCACTAAACATGGAAAGGAACAGCCGGTACCAGCCACTGCAAAAACATGCCAAATTGTAAAGACCTTCAAGGCCAGGAAGAAACTGCATCAACTAACAAGCAAAATAACCAGCTAACATCATAATGACAGGATCAAATTCACACATAACAATACTAACCTTTAATGTAAATGGACTAAATGCTCCAATTAAAAGACACAGACTGGCAAATTGGATAAAGAGTCAAGTCCCATCAGTGTGCTGTATTCAGGAAACCCATCTCACATTCAGAGACACACATAGGCTCAAAATAAAGGGATGGAGGAAGATCTACCAAGCAAATGGAAAACAAAAAAAGGCAGGGGTTGCAATCCTAGTCTCGGATAAAACAGACTTAAAACCAACAAAGATCAAAAGAGACAAAGAAGGCCATTACATAATGGTAAAGGGATCAATTCAACAAGAAGAGCTAACTATCCTAAATATATATGCACCCAATACAAGAGCACCCAGATTCATAAAGCAAGTCCTTGGTGACCTACAAAGTGACTTACACTCCCACACAATAATAATGGGAGACTTTAACACCCCACTGTCAACATTAGACAGATCAACGAGACAGAATGTTAAGAAGGATATCCAGGAATTGAACTCAGCTCTGCACCAAGTGGACCTAATAGACATCTACAGAACTCTCCACCCCAAATCAACAGAATATACATTCTTCTCAGCACCACACCACACCTATTCCAAAATTGACCACATAGTTGGAAGTAAAGCACTCCTCAGCAAATGTAAAAGAACAGAAATTATAACAAACTGTCTCTCAGACCACAGTGCAATCAAACTAGAACTCAGGATTCAGAAACTCACTCAAAACCGCTCAACTACATGGAAACTGGACAACCTGCTCCTGCATGACTACTGGGTACATAATGAAATGAAGGCAGAAATAAAGACGTTCTTTGAAACCAACAAGAACAAAGACACAACATACCAGAATCTCTGGGACACATTTAAAGCAGTGTGTAGAGGGAAAGTTATAGCACTAAATGCCCACAAGAGAAAGGAGGAAAGATCTAAAATTGACACCCTAACATCACAATTAAAAGAACTAGAGAAGCAAGAGCAAACACATTCAAAAGCTAGCAGAAGGCAAGAAATAACTAAGATCAGAGCAGAACTGAAGGAAATAGAGACACAAAAAACCCTTCAAAAAATTAATGAATCCAGGAGCTAGTTTTTTGAAAGGATCAACAAAATTGATAGACCGCTAGCAAGACTAATAAAGAAGAAAAGAGAGAAGAATCAAATAGACGCAATAAAAAATGACAAAGAAGATATCACCACTGATCCCACAGAAATACAAACTACCATCAGAGAATACTAGAAACACCTCTACGCAAATACTAGAAAATCTAGAAGAAATGGATAAATTCCTCGACACCTACACCCTCCCAAGACTAAACCAGTAAGAAGTTGAATCCCTGAATAAACCAATAACAGGCTCTGAAATTGTGGCAATAATTAATAGCTTACCAACCAAAAAAAGTCCAGGACCAGGTGGATTCACAGCCAAATTCTACCAGAGGTACAAGAAGGAGCTGGTACCATTCCTTCTGAAACTATTCCAATCAATAGAAAAAGAGGGAATCCTCCCTAACTCATTTTATGAGGCCAGCATCATCCTGATACCAAAGCCTGGCAGAGACACAACAATAAAGAATTTTAGACCAATATCCTTGATGAACATTGGTGCAAAAATCCTCAATAAAATACTGGCAAACCGAATCCAGCAACACATCCAAAAGCTTATCCACCATGATCAAGTGGGCTTCATCCCTGGGATGCAAGGCTGGTTCAACATACGAAAATCAATAAATGTAATCCAGCATATAAACATAAGCAATGACAAAAACCACACGATTATCTCAATAGATGCAGAAAATGCCTTTGACAAAATTCAATAACGCTTCATGCTAAAAACTCTCATTAAATTAGGCATTGATGGGATGTATCTCAAAATAATATGAGCTATCTATGACAAACCCACAGCCAGTATCATACTGAAAGGGCAAAAACTGGAAGCATTCCCTTTGAAAACTGGCACAAGACAGGGATGCCCTCTCTCACCACTCCTATTCAACATAGTGTTGGAAGTTCTGGCCAGGGCAATCAGGCAGGAGAAAGAAATAAAGGGCAGTCAATTAGGAAAAGAGGAAGTCAAATTGTCCCTGTTTGCAGATGACATGATTGTATATCTAGAAAACCCCATTGTCTCAGCCCAAAATCTCCTTAATCTGATAGGCAACTTCAGCAAAGTCTCAGGTTACAAAATCAGTGTGCAAAAATCACAAGCATTCTTATACACCAATAACAGACAAACAGAGAGCCAAATCATGAGTGAACTCCCATTCACAATTGCTTCAAAGAGAATAAAATACCTAGGAATCCAACTTACAAGGGACGTGAAGGACGTATTCAAGGAGAACTAGAAACCGCTGCTCAATGAAATAAAAGAGGATACAATGAAATGGAAGAACATTCCAATCTCATGGGTTGGAAGAATAAATATCATGAAAATGGCCATACTGCCCAAGGTGATTTACACATTCAATGGCATCCCCATGAAGCTACCAATGACTTTCTTCACAGAAGTGGAAAAAACTACTTTAAAGATCATCTGCAACCAAAAAAGAGCCCGCACTGCCGAGTCAATCCTAAGTGAAAAGAACAAAGCTCGATGCATCACGCTACCTGACTTCAAACTATACTACAAGGCTACAGTAACCAAAACAGCATGCTACTGGTACCAAAACAGAGATATAGACCAATGGAACAGAACAGAGCCCTCAGAAATTATGCAGCATATCTACAACTATCTGATCTTTGACAAACCTGACAAAAACAAGCAGTAGGGAAAGGATTCCCTGTTTAATAAATGGTGCTGGGAAAACTGGCTAGCCATATGTAGAAAGCTGAAACTGGATCCCTTCCTTACACCTTATACAAAAATTAATTCAAGATGGATCAAATACTTACATGTTAGACCTAAAACCATAAAAACCCTAGAAGAAAACCTAGGCAATACCATTCAGGACATAGGCATGGGCAAGGACTTCACGTCTAAAACACCAAAAGCAATGACGACAAAAGCCATAATTGACAAATGGGATCTGATTAAACTAAAGAGCTTCTGCACAGCAAAAGAAACTACCATCAGAGTGAACAGGCAACCTACAGAATGGGAGAAAATTTTTGCAACCTACTCATCTGACAAAGGGCTAATATCCAGAATATACAATGAACTCAAACAAATTTACAAGAAAAAAACAAACAACCCCATCAAAAAGTGGGCATAGGATATGAACAGACACTTCTCAAAAGAAGACATTTACGCAGCCAAAAAACACATGAAAAAATGCTCATCATCACTGGCCATGAGAGAAATGCGAATTAAAACCACAATGAGATACCATCTCACACCAGTTAGAATGGCAATCATTAAAAAGGAAACAACAGGTGCTGGAGAGGATGTGGAGAAATAGGAACACTTTTACACTGTTGGTGGGACTGTAAACTAGTTCAACCATTGTGGAAGTCAGTGTGGCGATTCCTCAAGGATCGAGAACTAGAAATACCATTTGACCCAGCCATCCCATTACTGGGTATATACCCAAAGGACTATAAATCATGCTGCTATAAAGACACATGCACACGTATGTTTATTGTGGCCCTATTCACAATAGCAAAGACTTGGAACTAACCCAAATGTCCAACAATGATAGACAGGAGTAAGAAAATGTGGCACATATACACCATGGAATACTATGCAGCCATAAAAAATGGTGAGTTAGTTTCCTTTGTAGGGACGTGGATGAAGCCAGAAACCATCATTCTCAGCAAACTATCGCAAGGACAAAAAACCGAACACGGCATGTTCTCACTCATAGGTGGGAATTGAACAATGAGAACACACGGACACAGGAAGGGGAACATCACACACTGGGGACTGTTGGGTGGGGGAAGGGGGGAGGGATAGCATTAGGAGATATACCTAATGCTAAGTGATGAGTTAATGGGTGTAGCACACCAACATGGCACACGTATACATATGTAACAAACCTGCACGTTCTGCACATGTACCCTAAAACTTAAAGTATAATAATAATAAAAAAAACATTAAAACCTAAAGCTATGGTATACATTTTTTTTTTCTACTTTAGGATGTTACAGCATATCCAAACTTACAAATAAACAAGAAGATGATACTTAGGCTGTGACCGTGGTGGAACTATTATTTATTTATTTATTTATTATTATTATTTTTTGAGACAGAGTCTCACTCTGTTGCCAGGCTGGAGTGCAGTGGTGCGATCTGAGATCACTGCAACCTCTGCCTCCCGGGTTCAAGCAATTCTCCTGCCTCAGCCTCTCGAGTAGCTGGGACTACAGGTGCACGCCACCATGCTCAGCTAATTTTTGAATTTTTAATAGAGGTGGGGTTTCATCATGTTGGTCAGGATGGTCTTCATCTCTTGACCTCGTGATCCGCCCGCCTTGGCCTCCCTAAGTGCTGGGATTACAGGTGTGAGCCACCACACCCATCCCAGAACCATTCTTTTATATGTCCCAGACATGAATGTTATTCTGTCTGATCAAGAAATACTAGGTCATACTGTTATCAGTTTGATATTTCTGTATGTTTATCAACTACTCAGTTGTATGATTGAAACGTGATGGTCAAGTTGATAGGACCTTCTAGTTGGGAGGGCCTTCTTGAAGTTTAATCTGTAGACATCATCTTTAAACTTGTGAAGGTGGATACAAAATTCTTGCTCATTCAGTGAAATAATGATTTTGAGACTCTATATCTACAACTTTGGTGGCTACTGAGGATTTCCTTCTTCAACTCATTATTGTTGTCACCTAGTTACTATCACCTTTTAATGATATTCTCCCTTGACTTGAAAAAGCAGAACCCTTAAAGGTTTTATATAATTTTTTTTCTGGCAGATGACTTCACCTCCTTTGAGGTTAGTGTGGTTGCAAGGGATAATTACACACACACATACACACATATATACGTGTGTGTGTATATATACTGTATAGATACATATATATGTATACATATATACATCTATACATATATGTGTGTGTATATACACATATACACAAACACACATATATACACACATATATATACACACATATATGTATACACACACACATATGTATATACACACATATACACAAACACACATATATATACACACACACACACATATGCACACATCAGCTCACAATTCCACTCATTGGTTGTTAATCTACTTTGAATGTTTATCTCTTGAAGAAAATTCTTAGAACAATTCAAGAGGCAATCCAATTCTGTTTTAATTTATAGATCATTAACTGTTGCTAGAAAGAAGCAAGAGAGTCATTATAAGTATAAACTGCCTCATAACTATATTGACCCAACATCTAACAACATTGACCTACTTGCAGTGTATATTTAATTAAAATAACATTAGACAGAACAAAATTAACTTTAGAGTGTAACTGAAGCAAATGGCTATAATAAATACAATTATCTATTACCTTGTTTCACATCATTGAAAGACTTTTATCAATATGTCTTCTGGAAGATAATTGCCTATTAATATTTGGGTGTAAAATATTTCCTCATGAGCATTTAATGTTTACTTACCATCAGGATAACAGGGGTTTTTCCAGTCTGAATGTTTGTAGTATTATTTACAAATGAGATAGCTTAATGACTAAATAATTCTTCATAATACATGAAAGAAAAAGGACCACTTGAGATTTAAATTAAAACCCTTAAATTTAAAAAAATGGCATAAAAAGTTGTTTCCAAACTTTCTAATGAAGGAGAATGAAAAATAAGCATAATCAGCATAGAAAATTTAGGTGGGGCTGGGTGCATTGGCTCACACCTGTAATCCCAGCACTTTGGGAGGCTAAGGTGGGAGGATCACTTGACCTCAGGAGTTCAAGACCAGCCTGGCCAACATGGTGAAAACCCGTCTCTACTGAAAATACAAAAGTTAGCCAGGCATGATGGTGGGTGTCTGTAAACCCAGCGACTGGGGAGGCTGAGGCAGTAGCATTGCTGAGGTGGAGGTTGCAGTGAGCCAAGTTGGTACCCCTGTACCCCAGCCTGGGCAACAGAGTGAGACTCTGTCTCCACACACAAAAAATGGAAGTCATTCTACTGTGAAGACACATACACACGTATGTTTATTGCAGCACTGTTCACAATAGCAAAAACTTGGAACCAACCCAAATGCCCATCAGTGATAGACTGGATAAAGAAAATGTGGCACATTTACACCATAGAATACTATGCAGCCATAGAAAAGGATGAGTTAATGTCCTTTGCAGGGACACAGATGAAGCAGGAAACCATCATTCTCAGCAAACTAACACAAGAACAGAAAACCAAATACTGCATGTTCTCACTCATAAGTGGGAGTTGAAGAATGAGAACACATGGACACAGGGAGGGAAACATCACACACCAGGGCCTGTAGGGGAGTGGGGGTCTAGGGGAAGGATAGCATTAGGAGAAATACCTAATGTAGATGATGGGCTGATGGGTGCAGCAACCCAACATGGCACGTGTATACCTATGTAACAAACCTGCACGTTCTGCACATGTATCCCAGAACTTAAAGTATAATAAAAAAAATTAAAGTGTATTGAAAGTGTATGCGGGTGTACTTAGGTGGTATGCAAAAAAGAAATTGGACAATTCGGCTCATTTCCATTTCCTAAAGGCAATAATAGAGCAATTTGGTTTAGCTGTAATACTATGTCAGCAAGTAAATGTTACCAGAATTTAGGAGAAAAAGGGATGCCAAAAAGCTTTTGATTGTGATAAAAGTTCTGTTATTTTGGTAGTAGAATATAGCAGTCTAAGGCTATTTAAATGTCATAGTTCCTTTAGTTCATAAGCATTTCTGGAATCTCTCCTTAAGAAGAATTTTACAGTAAGTAAATTGTAACATCTACAATATCACTCCTTCTTGGTTTGAGCATGGCAGGCTAGTGTCTTTGCTGCTGCGTAGGGTTTTGTTTGTTTTTAGATGCATATAGGTAGTTACAAATTAAAATGTAAAAAGGTGAGCAGTTTGGCCACTTGGTTGTAACTATTACATAAGAGGACTAAATTTTACCCTGTGAGGACAGAATGCAAAACTAGTAGAAGAAATGTAGCTCTTTAAATGTCTTAAAACTTCTCATTCAGAGTTACTTTGGACCAACTGAAAACAGAAGAGATGATACGTCATCATGAGCTCCTGAGGTCCTGGGAGGATTCCAGATTCTCTTCCTCAGTACATACTCAAAACATCCCAAGGTAGGGAAAGAATTCCATTTGGACACACGCTAGCACTAGCAAAATATTTCTTTAACTATATAGACTAACACAGAAGTTAGTACTAATAATCCTGCAGGATTCTAAAACTGATGTTTCCAAGATGGTGGGAAGTGGATGGAGAGTAGGAAAACTATCATCTCAAGGAAGTGATGGTAATGTACCTGTGTTAAAAGAAACAATATTGTATCCTACAGGAGACTACATCCATCTTACTTACCACTGGAAACCCATGCCTAGCATTGCTAGCACAGAGTAAGTGCTCAAGAAACGTCTGACAACACAAACGTGCCATCATAATAAGGAATCACGACCTTATTGTTATCACTGATTGTCCTTCCTGATATTTTGGTCATGCCCCACATGTGCCTTCTCTCTTCCAGGAGAAGCTTAAAACCATGGCTGGCCTGGCTGGGTGCGGTGGCTCATGCCTGTAATCCCAGCACTTTGGGAGCCCAAGGCGGGTGGATCATGAGGTCAGGAGTTCAACACCAGCCTGGCCAACATGGTGAAACCCCATTTCTACTAAAAATACAAAAGTTAGCCAGGCGTGGTGGCAGGCGCCTGTCATCCTAGCTACTCGGGGGGCTGAGGCAGAGAATTTCTTGAACCCAGGAGGTGGAGGTTGCAGTGAGCCAAGATCACGACACTGTATTCCCGCCTGGGCAACAGAGTGAGACTCTGTCTCAAAAAAAAAAAACAAAAAAAAGAGAACAACAAAACATGGTTGGACTGGGGTAAAGGGAAGAAGATGAATCTAAAGACCTGAGGAAATCTTAAAGGAGGAAGTAATAGTAAAAGTTCTCCAGTTTTCAGACACAAACCTTTCTCCAGAAGATTGGACCGTAGCTGTTTGCTGCAATTGAGAAATGGAGCAGTGAATATGCTTTACTAGCTCATTGACAATTAAAATGACAATAATTACTTAAGTACACAATGAGAATTCCTGATTCCAAACATAGTATCTAGAAGTTTCTAAATATGGTGATATAAAGCACAGACATCTTTTGAGTAATTGCTACTTGGGCTTTCCTTCCAATTCCAACTCCTGAGGAAGAGGACTAAAGAATGCAGAGGGCAAATATGAACAAAATTTTGCAAAAGTTCTGGGGTTGCCGCCCTGCGGGATTCTCAGTTGCTTTTAATTAAATTTTTATTGTTTTAAATATCTTGTTAAATTTAAAACTCAGCATATAACCATTTTCTCCTTTATGTGATTCAGATGTTTATTAGTAAAAATATTCTACATAATGTGTAATGCTCGATAATTATATTCCTAATGTTTATTTTATATATTTTTACATAACAAATTTTTTATATAGATATTAACTTTTTATACCCCAAATTGAAAATAGAATTAATATAAAATATAATGTGCATGTGTAAGTCACTAAGAATGGGTGTTCCTAGTCGTTGATGGAAAGCAAAACCAAATGGAAAACAATATTTATCAGCTAGAAATATATGATTTATCATTCCTTCAATGGGATGAGCATTTCTCTTCTATGAGTTTCCAGATCATGTTAGCTGTTTGACCTCATTGATTTGCTTGGAGTCTTACTAAATTGAAAATAGCAGGCAGCACAAAATTTGCTTTTCAGTAAGATCCTGGCAATTTTGATGATGGACCCTTTTTCATAGTTTAACAAAACTCATACTCTGTCAAGTGACTTTGCTGTTATGCTGGTGTAGATTTCTCATGGCCATTGAAAAATTCTAGAATATATGCAGCTTTTGAAATATTTTATTATGATCTTTTTGTTGTAAATTTGAATGAATCCAGCCGACAACCTTGAATTAACTTCTCAATTAAGCTCACATTTTTTTCTTCATGTGGCCTTTCCTGAGCCTTCCTCTACAGACCAATGCCTTACAGCTGTAAGAGTTTCCCAGGGCAGCTGTAACCGATGACCACAAATAGGTGGCTTAAAACAATAGAAATTGGCCGGGGGCGGTGGCTTACGCCTGTAATCCTAGCACATTGGGAGGCTGAGGCGGGCAGATTGCCTGAGGTCGAGAGTTTGAGACCAGCCTGGCCAAAATTAGCTGGGTATCGTGGCAGGCGCCTGTAATCCCAGCCACTTGGGAGACTGAGGCAGGAGAATCGCTTGAATCCGGAAAGCAGAGTCTGCAGTGAGCCCGAGATCGTGCCACTGCACTGCAGCTTGGGCAACAAGAGCAAAACTCAGTCTCAAAAAAAGGAAAAAAAAAAAAAGACAAAAAACAGAAATTAATTCACGAATGCTTTAGGAGGGAAGAAATCAGAAATCCAGATGTTGGCAGGATTAGCTCCTTCTGGAGGCTTTGAGGGAAAGTCTGTTCCATGCCTCTCTCCTGGTTTCTGCTGGATGCCAGAAATCTTGGGCATTGCTTCGCTTGTAGCTGCATGGCTCTGATTCCTGCCACTCTAATGCCTTCTTCTCTGTATGTCCTCTCTTCTTTCTCTAGGAACACCAGTCATTAAAAGTAGGGCTCACCCTAGTCCAGCCTGACCTCATTTTAACCAATTATATCAGCAAAGACCTTATTTGCGAATAAGGCCACATTCCACATTCTGAGGTTCCAGGTGAACATGAATTTTGGGATATACTATCTTACTACTACTCTGTTTTCTAGATTCTTCTTCAGAGTTAAACAAACCTCAGACTGTGTCAATTCTCTGGAGCGGATTTCTCATTACCACTGGAGCAGTCTAGAGTCCATAAAATATACTGTGACTCTCTGTTGGGACAGAGTCCTGTTTCTGTACTTCAATAACATCTGTGTACAAATTTATCTTACCAGTTACCGTTCCAAAACAAAATCATTTCCATACCTTTTTTTTTCTCCTTTAGAATGCAAGATTTTTGAGGAACGGTAATGCAGTGGCACTATTGAAATCTCATATTTCAGCACCTGTCCAGAATATACAGGCAAAATGTTGACATTGTTTGCTGAATTGTTCATTTCTTTATCCTTGCATTTATTTAATACCTTTGGATTATTCAAATACTTACTGAATGCTGCCTACTATGTGATGCCATAACCAATATAGCAATGGGAGAAGATAATAATCTATTTTTAATCACACATCTGTTTTGGATCACATGCCTATTTAAATATTTGTTCAACAATTTCCTGGTAAGTATGTGTATGTACACATAGTTTAGCATACAATTTGACAGAGTTCATAGAACCCAGAGATTTGTGAATTCTTGGTTAAAAAGTCCTGGCATTTGTCCTATGTAAACTATTTATCTTGCTTTAATTCTCTCATTCTCGGAATATTTGCAAGGCTCCTCATAATGTATTATACTTGTCTTATCAGTTGGAATCCCTTTGGCATAACAGAAATCTCAGCTAGTATTTCATGAGACCAGTACAGTTTAATTTTTCTCACTTAAATCTTTTGGAGATCAGAAAATGATACCCTGAAATGAAGGCCTCAGAAGCATCCTCAGAAGCAAAAGTTTTTCTCTGACCTTCACCTGCCCTCCTATATCTGGCCCCTTGTTTCCCTTGAGGCTAGCCATAGAAACTATAATCTCTCTTCCCCAAGGTGGGTCATAGAAACCAGAATCCCTTTTCCCCAAAGCCAGCCATAAAACCTGAGAACATTACTCAAATCTTCCCCTCTGCCTCTCTGTGTAAAAACTGGACCTAAAGAAATTATCTGACCTACATTTTTTTGACTGCAGGTTTTAAGACCCCCATTCCAGACAGGGTCCTGCCCCATACCTGAAAGGAAAAACGGCTGCACAGACAAGCCAGCAAGAATCTAAACAGTCAGGTCGTTGGGGGTCTTCCCTGTTCCATCTATTAGCATTAGATCTTACCCTTTTTGCCCAATCATATTTCTATATGGCTGTTTATACTTTGTTGAATCGAAGTATAAAAAGGGAGTGTCCATTGTATCTTTGAGATCTTCATTCTGAAGGTTCCTATGTCACATGAAAGTATGATTAAATACATTTGTATTTGCTTTATCCTGTTAATCTGTCTTTTATTGGTGATTTTCAGTGACTCAGAGGGCAAAAGGGGAACTTTCTTCTTGGCCCTGCGAAACTAATTGTAGAGGTTGGCATTTGCTGAAATTTGTTCAGTTCCTCAATGACTTTATCCAAACCCAACCCCTTTCAAATATCTACTCTCCCTTCCTTAGGCAAGGTATTGACTTTGACAGCATGGTTTCATTCAAATAGAGGAAGCAGTGGTTGGCTAAGAAAGTAATCTTACCTTCTTTTACCTCCTATTAGAGGGCAAAATTCTTTCCATTAACACACCAGAAGACTTCCTGTTCTGTGGAATTAGCCAGAAGAGAGTAACATAGAAACCTCTGGGTGCAAGCAATACTGGAAGATTAATATCTATCCATGACCACATTTGATCTATAGTTAGATCTATAATACAGAAATCTGCATTTCTTTTAAAAACAGAAATCAGAGTTTCTTATTTTCTCATCCTGAGAATGCAGCAAACAAAGTTTTCTATTGTCTCCACTTCTAAAAGCTGATTAGCAATAAAGATAGGAGTAGAAATGCAGCTAGCAACTTCTTGTCTAGGGCTGATCTTACCTTATAATATTGAGTTTCCAAAGCAGTTCAGTGATGAGAAGGAACTGGCAAGATTAGCACTTTTAGAATGGAATTCGGACAATAATTATTAATGTTTCTAAATTTCCTTCAAGAAAAACGTGCACATGTATAGTAGCAGGTGTTTTTCTTCTGATCAGCATTCATTACTCTCTCTCCAGGTAACCTCAATTTAATTTTGCATTGTGGAATCACCGTTCTCTCATATTCATGATTTCAAGTACTCTGAGACTACCCTATTATTCCAGGAATTGACAAGTGAGCCACATCTGGCCAATTATCATAATCCACCTCTCACCCATCAGTATTTGCTTTTGATATGCACAATATGAGGAAAATAAGACAGAAATCTGTAACTTTGGCTGAAACTATCTAGAAGTAGACACAATCTGATATGGTTTGGATATTTGTCCCCACCCAAATCTCATGTTGAAATGTAATTCCCAGTGTTGGGGGTGATGCCTGGTGGCAGCTATTTTGGTCATAGAAGTAGATCCTTCATAGCTTGGTGCTTTCCTCATGACAGAGAGTTCTGGAGAGCTGGTTGTTTTAAGGTGTGGCACCTCCCCTCCCTCTCTTCCTCCTGCTTCCACCATGTGAAGTGTCTGCTCTTGCTTCACCTTCTGTCTGCCATGAGCAAAAGCTCCCTGATGCCTCCCCAGAAGCCAAGCACCATGCTTCCTGCACAGCCTGCAGAACCATGAGCCAATTAATTCTCCTTTCTTTATAAATGACCCAGTCTCAGATATTTCCTTATAGAAATGCAAGCATGGCCTAATATGCAATCTTTATGCTAATATTGCAAAGTTGGTGGAGTAGATAAGGCTGAATGACAACTTGGCAATAACTCAAGGGAATGAGGAAGAGAAGAAAGAGAGACTCCTTTATTTACTGAACATTAGTTATACTACAGGCAGTATTTGAAGCGTTTCACATAAATTATCTTATGCAGTCTTCCTACAATTCAATAAAGTAACACTATTGCTTTGATTTTTAAGATGAGTTAAGAGATGAAGTGACTCATCCAAGATTACACAGTGCCAAGAAAGAATTTGAACTCATATCTCTGGAATATGGAGACAGTTTTTTAATTTTTTTTTTTACCATCTCACTCCATTCTGAGTATTGACAACTTAAGAATATATATATATTAATTTATGCACATGGTAAAGTTAGTATGATATTTTGATATGGAATTATGTATAGTGTAGTGTTTCTTTGTTACATTATATAAACTGCATTGATCCTGATTGGGGGTTTCATTTCTGATCAGAGAATGTTTCCAATGACCAAATTGGTGACTGTGAAATAACTGTCTTCTGTGGTTTGCTGGACCAAATGGACATTGCCAGTTGTCCTCCATGTAAGAATAATTGGGTAGCATAGCTACTGACAACCACATTTGGGTTAATAAAATCATCATCCACCCACTTGCTCAGGATAAAATCAAGGGTCCTTTAACCTCCTTCTTCCTTTTCTCTTATTGCTTACATCCATTAGCAAGTCAAGTCTATTTTACATCCAACATATATTTTGGATTTATTTACCCCAATCTCCTCTGCTGGCCCTAGTCATATCGCTATTCTAGTGGAAATACTGCAACAACATGTCTCTCGCAGTTGACGCTCCTGCTGCACTGTTGCATTCTTTAGTTCATCCTTCACAAAGTCACTTGACTGATCTACAAATAGAAATCAGATTGTTTCACTTCCCTGGTTAAAATGCTTCAAATGGCTTCAAACTGCAATTAGAATAAAGTCTTAATGTATTACCATGTCTACCAGACTCTAATACCTTCCTTCTACCTGTCCCTAAAGACACCCCTATCATTCTCTTTCTCCTTCCTACACTGTAGCAACCCTAGCCTTTCTTTTTTCCTTTCTTTCTTTTTTTTTTTAAATTTCTTTGGCACACTGAAGTTGTCTCTGTTTCGGGGATTTTGCATTTGCTGTTCTCTCTTTTCAAAATTCTGTATTCCTTTGTCTTTGTAAAGCTAATGTCTACTCATCATTTAGCTGTCAGCTCAAATGTCACCCTTACAGATGACTTTTCTGAGCACCCTACCCAAAATAACTCAGTGTGTGAGCCACCTCTCTCCCACTAGCCTATTTTATTTTCTTCACAGAATATGTCACTATTTGAAATTGTCTTATTTATGTATTTGTTTATGTTTTTCCTTGTCTTCCTTCCCTTCAACTTACTCAAGTCCCAGTAGACTTGAAGTCTCGTGAGGGTAGGGACCTGCTTTACCTTGTGCATAGAATAGTGTCTAGCATTCACTATATGCTAAATAATAATTATTGAATGAATGAATTGGATTTGGAATGAAAATCAGTGAGAATCAACATGAAAAGTTGACCTGAGTCCATTTCTCAGTATTTGTTTACCTCTTTTTATGCATGTATGCATTTATTCTGCTTTGGATACAACTGGGAAAACAGACGACTGTCAAAATATTGAACATCAAAATATATTTTGATATATTTTGAAGTGGCTGTTCAGAGGGACTGCAGACAGTAGTAACCCTACAAAGCTGATTTTTGTGGGAGAGAATTGCATCTGCAGTGAAAATCTGCATGGGTGTTGCCAGTCTTTCTCTGAGGCCCTCCCTTCTCTAACTCTAGAAAAGGTTGAGTAAGAGTCTGACACTTTTAAAGGTCTGAAAGAAATATTTACCATCTAGGTAAATAACAGAAGAAGTTTTGCTGGCCAGGCCTCCTCTTCTCCCTCTCCCATAACCTGTTTTGCCACCACAAACTGTTCTGCCATACTCCCAGCCTCCATTCTTTTTGTAATTTCAAGATGGTATAAAAGCATCAACCATCTGGCCATTTCTTAGAGTTGTCATATTTAGTATAACTCCTGTGCACACATGTGCACATAAAAATGTGAATGCCTTTTCCCTATTAATCTGTGTATTATCAGTTTGTTTTATGGACTCAAATTATTGAAACATTAAAGGAAAAGTGTAAACCTCTTTACACAACTGAGGGAGCCACAGAGCCCTGTGGAAATGAGATTGTATGAGAAAAAGGCTATCTATACTGCATTACTTGTGTAGCCCTATACCTTTGAACCCAAACGTTCAATATGAAAATCAAAGAAGAAAGCTTTTATTTGAAAATGAAATCTCTACGGAGGGAATTAGCATGTTGTCGACATTTGTACACAAAATTTCTTTCCCAGAAATGAATAATCACCAGGGGTGAAGGACAAAGGGCCACACAATTTCCATCAATAGCAGCCATCGTACTTATTTTTTTTCTTAGCTCAAATATATTCAATTTTATAATCATCATGAAATCAAAAATATCCCCTGCCTCTAAAAGATTGTGTATACACACCCCCCCCACAGACACACACTAGAAATGAATGTTTTGTAAAGCCTAATAGGCTAGATTGTATCTTGCTATTTTCGTAATGTCACAGCACAGCATTTCTTTAATTTTTGATGGAAAATAAAATGTTTTATTAATCATCAAAATAAGATTATTCATTGCAGATGGTTATCATGTTCATGGAGACACATGACTCAAAGTTAATTATAGGTAGCTTTCAACTTACTAATCTGTTGGTTATCCAAAATTTATTCCAACCACTTGTGGAGTTTTCCATAGAAATAATACCGTGAAACGAATTCATGGGTGTATCAGTGCTATTCAATAGAGCTCTCAATAATAATGGAAATATTCTATATTTGCACGTCCATATATGACAGCCACTAGGCACATGTGGCTGCTGAGCACTGGAAAGATGGCTAGCATAATTGAGTAACTGATTTTTTTTTTTTTTTTGAGATGGAGTCTCGCTCTGTCACCCAGGCTGGAGTGCAGTGGCACCATCTCAGCTCACTGCAACCTCCACCTCCCAGATTTAAGTGATTCTCCTGCCTCAGCCTCCCACGTAGCTGGGATTACAGGCATGCAACACCATGCCCAACTAATTTTTGTATTTTTAGTAGAGACAGGGATTCACCATGCTGGCCAGGCTGGTCTCGAACTCCTGACCTCATTATCCACCTGCTGATTTCTAAATTTTATTTAACTTTAATTAATTTAATTTAAATAGCCATATGTGTGGCTAGTGGCTTCTGTATTAGACAGCACAGATAGATAACAATATCCTTAATGAAACTCTACATTCAGAACTGGACAGTATGAATTAAACTATCTACAAAAATATTACCTTATCAAAGATCATGCAATTACCTTTTTCATAAAACATTTGCATTTTGGCTATGAGAACAAATTTGGACAAATAGGCCGCAGTCATTCTGCTGAAATTCATAGACCCCTCTTGCTTATATAAAGAATTCTAGGAACTAGGGGTTGATCACAAACTAGTTTACTGGTAATAACTATTCCAAGAGGTACTGTATGCTTTAGCCAATCATCCAATCATCCTGTCACTAATTTTTGTTAACCCATAGTATTACTATATGAATAGACTGACACTGCCTTGCTATATCTCTTCAGTTTATCCTTAAAAATCTGCTTGTAACTGCCCCAACTTGGAGCACCTCTCAAATTTAGTGTATAAGTATGTTTTCTGGGTTGCAATCCTCACATTTGGCTCAAATAGGCTCTCTACTTATTTTAATTTTGCCTCACTTTTTCCTTTTAGTCGACAGTGGTTATTGTCAAACCATCACCTACATTGGTAAGTTATGTGTGATAATCAGGTACCCTGAAAGGGCAGTAGGGGAGAGTTTGGAAGCAAGGGGTCCTTCTATGATACAGTGGAGTCATATACTAGCAGATTTACATTATGTCTTTACTTTAGAACTTAAATTCTTACAATAGTTAATAAATCTATTAAATATATTAAGATATGAAGACAGTATTAAAACTGGTCAACCAATGTGCAAGGACAAACACTTTAGAATCCTTCACTCACCCTCCACCCCTTACCTCTAGGAACTTCATAATTGTATTTAAAGCAAAATGATTAGATTTTTATACATCTGCATATAGACTTTCTATTTTTCTTTCCTTTGTCTACTTCAGTGTTTCTCAACTTTTAGTAAGCAAATTATTTTATGGACTAGGTTGAGTACACAGAATTATGTGAACTATATTTTACAGGTAATTTAAGGGCAATTTTTACATAATTGATTCTTGCCTTCCATGCTGAGTTGACTAACTTCTGTGTGACTCTTCTACCTCTTTCAATGCTTAATCCTTGCTCTTTTGTTAAAAATTATTTCCTCCCCAAGGTTATGAAGTAGATCAATTGAGTGTTGCTTTAACCACATTTAAAGCATTTTAAAAAAATTCAAACCTGCAATTATCTGATTTTTCAAAGGGTTTGTATGCCCAGAGGCCTAATTGCTAAAAGCAGAGTTTCAGATAACGTAATACTCTTCAAGCTTCTGAATGCTGAATGATACTATCTATTTCCATCTCTCTCTTTTTTAATGTGTGTCAGGCCAGCAGAAGCTATACATGTTTTAGAATCTTTTCAGGGACAACTTATGAAAAATTTTCTTTGATTTTAATTGCAGAAAAGTTAATATTCCTTTTTCTACTTATTGGACTTTTAAAATAAGTTTCTTAATATCTGCTTACCTAGAAATCATATTAGATAATTTAAGATTGTTCAATAATTCATCTCTTTATATAAATTAGTAAATTCCTCAGCATCATGCTGGTGGCTATTTGGGAAGCAAAACAAAATCTGATAATAGCGCCAATATTTAGGTATTTTACAATATGGTTGTCACAAAGTAATCATAGATGAAACAAATGTGAATGATTACCATTTTAGGGCTTGGTTTTAAGTTACAAACTATTTTACAAGTCTACTTGTGTCAAAGTGTTGAAACCAGTGATTTTTTACAAGAATATTCTTGTTTTGTAAATCCTCTTGCAGGTTATCAAATTCTGATCAACATATAAAATATAATTTATACTTCCGAACATAAACACACACACACACACACACACAAACACACACAGAATTGATATTTCTCTGACAGAAAACTTTGCTGATATTCTTAAAAGATGGATGTTTACGAGGAGCCTACATTTAGAAAAAATACTTGGATAATTTATTAAGTGAGAATAGCCCAAGTCTTACCATCTTGAAGAAACTCTAAGAATTACAGTCCTCTGTACTCAAGTGTGTCTGCATCATTCGACACTGTCTTAAATTCTTCTACAGTAGCGTACGCAAATGTGCTCACTTTTTGACAAAAGCAAATACTTCTTTGTATCTTGATTTTAACACCAAACGGTAAGATGGGTGAGAGAAGAGATATAGTGGCTCATGTTCTTGAACAATTCCAAAAAGTGTAGGTTCACGTTACATACTGGGTCACCTACGTTCATTTGCAAGGGCTTCTACTCCGTAATGATATCATGCATATACTTCCTAATACAACTAATACAATTAATTTTGCTGTCTTCATTTCTTGGCTTAGATCTTATTTTCTGATCATGTCACAATTTATCAACTTATTTCTACAAATATTATTAAGTACTTTTGATGTGCCAGCAACTTTACTAGGTATTTTTAAATGGCTGTTGCCTGGAAGTAATTCTTAGTGTAGTGACATTATCTTTTCATTTATTATTCCACAGTCTTATTTACCTTCTTTATCACTTTGATTTATAAGACTGTCATAGATATTTACTGAGCACTTACTAGAAGCTCAATATTTACTGAATAAAAGAAAATATAAATGTGCAGGACACTGTGCTAGGCCCTGAAGTTTAAAAAATCAGTTATGTTGCCTGTGTGTTGAAGTGGAATTCGGAAACTGCAAACACACTAAGAAGCCGGGAATTATTTTTATTTTTTCTGTAATATGAGAAAACATATTATTCCTCCCTTTCCCCCAGACAAAGACACAAAAGACAAATCTAATGAATGAAACTTAAATATGGCTTCAAAACTCATTACATTTACTCAGAAGAGAGGCTGTGTTCTTTAGGTTTTCAGTCTTAGGACTCAGAAATCAAATTGAAAAAAAAATAATCCCATTACCACCACCCATGTTCTTCTGACCCAAATAGCTGTTACACCGCATGACATCCCTCCATGTGGCCCTACCTATGCAGAATTGCTGCTCCTTGAGATAGATTTAACCTTTATTACTGGGATAAGTGCACTTTTCAAGCTGTAGCACAGAAATGCTCTTCCAAGGGGAGTCAAGAGCAATAAGGACTCTATGTTGAGTGAGGAATTAGGGGATAAGGATGGCTTTATTAATTTTTAAAATATCTTTGGCCTTTTTTTAAGCTAAGAGAAAAATCTGGTTCTCAATTTAAAAAGAATTCTATAACATAAAGAAGAGTCTGTATTAGATATTCCTAACCTTTTTCTACCTTTTAGTAATCCTACAACATTTTATTTGTATAATTGTCCAATAACCTTTATTGAACTGTAGTAAGGAGCCAAGCATTGAAGACCTAATCGTTGGCCTTAAAGAGCTCCCATCATGCATGAGAGAATATCACATGTGGCAGGGTTTCTGGCACCAGAAATCAGACTCACATAACTAAAATTTAGAGCTAAGCAACCCATAACAACTCTGTAATAATGATTTGCATCTAATGCCGTACATGAGGAAAACTGCTTAAACTGTGTTAGTGACAAGTTTAAACAGAAATGGGTTTGACAATTGTACTGTGGGCTGGGGAGAGGGGAGATAAAGGTATTCCTGTTGCAATGAGGCTATAAAGGAATATGTGGGCTGACTCAATAAACTAGATTTCACAATGGATCATGAGCTTCAGACAAGTGGATTCTTGAATACTGCATGGTGACTGGTCCTGATGTGATCAAGAAAAATGGTTAATTTTTTTTTATTTTGGGAAAATAGGGTTTGTTAGTTAAAAGTTTTAATCACTTAGAAGGACTTGTTGAGCTGCAGAGTACTTCACTGTGTGGGTAAACCAGTGTTAAAGGGCATCTCATTTAGTTAGCGATTGTGGAAATGTTGTGCAGTATGAGAATTGAAGCATAAGTGAGGGGGCATCAGCAGCATCAAAATCAGAATATTATTTGTAAGTCAATATAAGTTCAGGGAAGTTCCAAAAATATAACCTGGGAGAGATTTTAAGGAATTTTATTTCCCATGTGTGCAGAAGAGGATGAGGAATCAGTACAAATTGGGTAGTGCATTCAAGAGTTAGCGGGGTGTGGAGACATTAGGATAATATGTGAAAAATTATGTATAACTATTCACTGGTAGTTTTCTAATCTGCACATTCCTACCCGTGAGTTGTTTTACTGTGAATTGGGCTAATATGGGCCACCTAGGTCCCATTATCTTTACTGGCATTCCTGCTCACATTCTTAAAAGATTCACCACACGTAATTGAAATCACTTTCGCTTTCTTGACCCACACTAACAAGCCTGAAAGATCCAATACAAAGACCAATATGATAGAACTTCAGATCCAAGAAGAGAATTTAGGCAGTGATGAACAGGAAGACACAAATACCAGTGTTACACAGTGGAAAATAATTAGAGAGAGAGAGAGAGATAGAGAGAGAGTGATTATGCACATGCTAAAAAATGGGCTTCTAAACTGATGAAGAATCAACTGAGGTAATAAATGATATTACATCCAGAAAATTCCTCAGTTTGATAACAAATTCATGATGGAGAAAAAACGACCCACAAGAATAACAAGCAAAAAATCATGTTGTGATTTCTTTCAATGACAGAAAAAATTAATATTTAACATAGATGACCTCCAAGAGAATAATGATTTGTTTTTAAGTAGCATTTTGTAAGAATTATTTGGAAAATATCTGAAAGAATTGTCAAAATAAAAAAAATACAATAAATTTAGTTTAAAGATCTTAACTGGCTTTTATTTATAATTCTACAATCAGGCAACATCTTATTTTGTAAAATAGAGTAAGTGTTCTGATGAGCTAAGCAGAAGAGTTTGGCTTTATAGGCAGAAAAGAACTGAAGAAAGCAGAAACAGAAAACAAAAGGTGGTTGCTCATTTCCAAGTTATTTCCTTACGGGGTTAAAACACATGTGGACTTCCTTGTTACAATGACTCATGTTTCCTGGAATCTGTGGATTTGGGGAAAACTAGCCCCTTTCATAGTTCTGGTTCATTACATGGCACTTTATACAAGTGATTCCATTCAGGTGTAGTCTGGTCTGATGGGGCCTAGTGTAGGAGCCTAAAACAATGGCCTCCCATAAATTTGTTTAGCAGTTCTAAGAAAAACATAAAAGCAACCACAGTATTAAAGAATTTATTTCTGATAAACACAGTTCTTGGTTCTTGAAGTCTTGTGAATTTCCCCCAATAGTTCTGAACTGAGGAATGCTGTGCTTAACTCTATCCTCTTTGAAGTCTTTTTCAATCTTTATCAGCCAACTAATGTATTTTGGAAAACGTGTGCATTTCTTATTCAGCAAAATATCCATGAGAAATTTTGCCACTATGGTTTAGGGAACATCTCTATCTATGAATCTTAAAAACTCAGGGAATAAATTTTAATCCAATTCACTGGAATCTTGAAATGACTACTTTCGGAGTTTTGTGGTGTGTGTGTGTGTGTATGTGTGTACATTGTCCTTTCTAGTCAACCCTAGCTACTCATTGGCGGCACCTGGGGAGCTCTGAAATAATACCAATGTGTGGGTCTCATCACCAGAAAATCTTGACTTTTGTTTGTTCGGTTCGTTCATTGAGATCTGGACGTGAGTACTTTGTTAAAAGCTCCTCATGGGTTTTTTGTATTCTGTATGGTTGAGAAACCCTGTTTTAGAGGAAAACAATTTTCATTTGATCTTATAATCCTGAACAGTTTCCCAATGCTGATTAATTGTATTTCTGTATGGTTTAAATTGTCAGGGTCATGGTAGAAATGAGTTCTTGTAGGAGCCATGTCTGTTTTAATCCCATTCCTAGGTGATATTTTTATAGAAGAATCTTTAAAACCAGTAAGCATGATCCAAAGTTAGTTCCCAAAGGTCAATGTGAGAATGGTCTTTTAGTCTATTTGTCTCAATAATTATTATCATGCATTACTATAGAAAGTTATTGGAACAGAAGTTTCACCTGCAACATCCCTTGATTTGACCACATTAAACAGTTGTGAATAAAAAAGTGATCTTTCTATTTTAAAAATTGAGAAACTGAACAAAAACATATTGACTTACGTCTAAACAAGCCATCTCTTTAGAGTTCACTATGGTTGGTTAGAACTGCTTCAAGACCTACTTTGCTGAAAGGAATTAGCTTCATATTGACATAAACCAATAGAAGAGGTTGATATTGGCAGTTAATGCAAAATGTTAATTAGAAAGGCAGATGAGTAATATAGATGAGAACAGAAATTAAATGTCATGAAGAAAAATCTTCTAAGTTTAGAGACAGAAGCATTTACACTTAATATGACTTCTGCTTCTGATTCTTAAATACCTTTTTCCCTAATAGCTTCTTTATTAATACGTGATTGCACTTGACTTTTTGGTGCACCTTGGCTGATTAGCAAACTGGCTTCATCCGGATGAAAATGTGTGTGTTTTTCAGGAGGAGAGGTATTGCAAGAGGCTTCAAGAAAAATAAAATATTTCTACAGTGTTAATGTTTATGATAGAGTGAATAAAAAAGTGTGGACACAAAGTAGCCAAATGTAGAAGTCAATTGCTTCACTCCTACCATATTCTTGTGTAATCCCAAAGACATCTCAATGACCTTTTCAATGTATTATCTTGGGACACTGGCTGTTCGTGACAACACACTTAGAATGTAGCTCTACTGCAGCAGAAAGAATTCTAATCCCAGTCGGGGGATATAAAGTTCATGAGACTCTGCAGAGAAGGAGGGCACTATTTTAGGCAAAAGAAAATCTCTCTGAAGAATCCGCAAGCAATTTACCAAAGTTCAATAAGCCTATTATTGTGTTTTAAATAAGCTGTGCTACTTTATTACCCTTAATAATAAATATACATTAAAATTTATTTAAAAAGTCACAGGGGATGCTCTAGATTAGAAGCAATTTTTGAAGTTCAGTAGACCATGAGTTCCTTTATTGCACTAAAATATTAAATTATTGCTTTTAAGGAATCAAAATATTTGTGCATAGCATGTTGTCCAGAAATACACTTTCAAATAGCTTATGTGTTTATAACTATTTTGTTTTGCAAACATTTTTGAAACATTGTGTAGACAGATTATCTAGAGAATTATCAGTGAGTATATCACATGGGAAAATTTCCCCTCCAACACAAACATACAACCACACTAGGATGCTATGAGGAGTTTTTAATGTCCTCTAAATTCAAGAGAGGTTTTCTTTTCTCCCTCATGTCTTAGCAATAAAGTAATCCTCTCCTCTGCAGTGGATAAGGGAATAATCAGACAAATAGAAGCAAGTGTGCCAGGGATATTATGATGAAAGAAGGCAGCCAAACTTAAATTTCATTTTATGGTCAACTTACAAACAGTTGTTGTTGTTTTCCAACAGTGAACAGTAGGGCTGACATGGATGGGTGGTAAGCTCCAGGATATTTTTCCACCTAAAGATCTATCTTTCCTGTAGAATATCACAAATTGCTTCATGAAAAAATGTTGTTAGCCACATGCATCTAGCATAGCTCTTCTTGGACTGCAAATTCAGTTGTCGTTCCTATTTGTGTTAGTATGGGTTGAGTTCAAAAACTTAAGGTTATTTAATTATCAATTTTCATTTTATACTATGTGGTACCTGATACATTGTAGGCAGGTGCCGCATAGGCTTAATGGTGTAAGAGCAGATTAGTCTGCCTTTGAAATAGCAAGGAAAATAAACTATTGATAATTTTAGCAGAAAATAAATGTACATAAGGGTATTGGTAAGGTACAGGCCAGATATCCAATTATAACTTCTCTCCCTTACCTTTTGTATACTTTTGAATGAAGTATACAGAAGTATACAAAAGGTATACTTTTGGCTGCTTGACCATCCAACAGATGGATGTGAAACTCCACCCCAGGTTTTTCTGCTGGGAAATTGAGTCTTGCCCGATTCATGGCCGAAAGTGATTTTCCAATTGTTTCTACTTCTTAAATTACCCAGGTTTCTCTTGTGCTTGACCTAAGAAGTTTGGTGCTTCATATATATTTCTTTTACATTTTTATAATCCTGTACATAGGAGTTTCTTTCTACTGAAAATTTAATTTCTCTCCAAATGTAAATACGGTATGTAAATATAAACTATGCTGAAGAAAAATATCACTGATTTCTTAGTCCCTTTGCTTCAAAACAAACAAGAAAATCAACAAACAAATGAACACATAGCCTACTTCTTCTGCAAGATCACATGGCATTTTGGTTCCGGAGGGTTACATATTTTTTTGAAAAAATCTTTTTCTTTTGCTAACTTGTGCATCTGGCTGACCTGATGTTTGTGATTTGTCACTTTAGTTGACATTAAGCTTTTACTTCCAGGACAATTACTACATGTGCTATTGAATTGTACCCTTGCTAATTAAGGCCAAGACTCTTTAAACAAGTGTATGATATATGATAAGCTTGGTGAGTCATTTAAAAAGAGGCAGGCAGCTGCTGAGAGGGAAATCAACCTAAAATTTGCTGTGCTAAGGTCAAGTCTCCACATTCGAAGTTAAGTGGAAGATGATTATAAGAATTTGTATGGTTTGCATAGAACTTAATTTCTTAATTATGGGGAGATTTGTGGTTTGCTTTCTCTGCCTTAATGTGCCATGAAGGATGAAATAAGGCTCAAGTCACTACCTACCTCTGTTGTAAACGTAAAGGGTTAAATTAACTCATAATCAAGAAACATTGATTTTCAAAATAGCAGAGTCAGCTACTATGGTATGATGTAGTTTTCTTGCTAGGAACACATTTCATGCAATATTGGGGTCATTTCTTCATTTCTGTGGGTAGGGTCTGGAGAGTTTCATGTATGTGGCAGCTCCTAGAATTCAGTGTCATGAATTTTCCTGTGGGGAGGGGTGGCTGGCTTTGCAATGCCTTTTACTCTTACCTGTGGAGCCAGTGAAGTTTAATTTGCACACCTCTCACAGCAGGAGGAATTGTAGGCGTTATTCCACCTGTCCTAAGCTCTTGTGACTGTCTCTTTGGCCTTCCTGATGGAAGATGCTAGAATATGCCAGATTCTTTTTTTCCTCAGAAGTTTCAGCAGTCTTCTCAGTCCCTTTCTCTCTCACTCTTCTTGGAAGCTCTTGTTTCTAGAGTAGTTGGTATGTTTATTTTCTTTGCCCTAAAGCCAAAACGTGATACATTGCATTACCTAACAAACCAAATATACAGTGTTTAAAACCTTTGAAAGAAATGTCTTTAAAATATAGATGAAGTCTGTAAATAGACTACTTAAAAATCAATTTTTCTAAATGTGAGCCATTATTTAGTCAATTTGTTAAAGCATGAATTCCATTATGTTGTTGATACATTGTTAGTTATTGTTTGGCTTTTTTCCATCTGTCCAAGGAAAGATACATGAAGAAATTAAAAATGAGTATGTTGCTTTCTAAAAATTCTTCATTTTAAGTGAAAATGTTGTATAAATTTACCAAACTATAAAGTCATTTTCAGATTGCTATGAGTCCATGTCATTTTTATTCCCATCTGTTATAAAATGCGTTTGGGATTGAATGTGGATATGTACGGCCTTAAGCCACATAGCAGCAATATCTTCAAAATCCTCTTTGAACATTGATTAAAACAACAATGAAATTAATGAGCTCTTTATAAATTAAATGGTCATTGTGCACTGTATAATTTTTTGGTGAATTGGATTACGAGATAGTTGTATAAAAAGCTAATCAATTTTCTTCTATATTTAATCCTTCTGTACTTGAGAGCTTTAATTCAGAATCCAGATGATGTTTTTGCCTCGAGGGGAAACTATATTTCTAAAATCAACTAAATAATTGGACATCTGCCTATTTATATTTTTTAATAGAGTAACTTCCTCAAGTATATTTTTAAGGTTCTGTTGAAGGTTTCATTCCTATAGTCTTTATTTAACTAAATATATATTTCCACATAATTTGAAAAAATATACAGAATACAGATTTTCTAAATAAACACAAGTACGCCTATAAAATACACAGAAATTACAGAATTAAACCTTTCATGTGAAACACAAAAAAATACATGGGAATAGATAGATAGATAGATAGATAGATAGATAGAAAAATGGAAAGAGATAAGGTTTTGTATGGTATTTCCATAGAAACTTATAAGAATGTTAAAGTTACACAATTTGGGACTATTGCTTCACTTATTTTCCTGTACAAACCGTACGTAACTGTGCACAAGTTGTAAAGGTGAAACAGAACAGGGACACCCTCTAAGGGGGCTGCTGGGCACCCTGCAACACTCCCCAACCAGCATGGAAATAAAGGAAAATCTTGAGTTCCTTCAAGGGAACCTAACTAAGCAACTAACTAAGTAGCACTAAGAAGTAAATAAGTAACTTGAGAAGCAAGAAGGTAACAGTAGCTTAAAACAATAGCCATGGAGGTTAGAATTATGAGATGTTCCCTACAGAAACTAAAGATAACTTATGTTTCTGAGTTGTTTTTCAGAAACCTGGATCCCCCACCATAGAGATTCACTGGCAGGTAGACCTCAGACATAGGAGAACTGAGGACTTACCTCTGACAGCTGTTCTTTATTCTGAAATTCTTCCTGAGGGGTTTGGAGGAAGTCACACCTACAGTCAGAGCTAACATTCTTTTCTGCTGACCCCAAAGTTCAGACAAAGCTTCACCTTCTTAACCAATTGAAAATCAGAAAAATCTTTGAATCTACCTACGACCTGTAAGCCCCTGCTTTGAGATGTTTTGTCTTTTCAGGTCAAATCAATGTATGGCCTCTACGTATTGATTTGTGAGGTTGCTTTAACTGCCTCCCTGCTATTAAAAATCCTTACCTGCAAGCCATTGGGAAAATTGGGTCTTACCTTTGAGCTACCCAATTTACCTTGCCTGGTGCCCTGCAAACACACTTCTTTCTCTCACTGCAAACCTCTGTGTGGATATATGGCCTTACTGTACATAAGAGTGGATTCCCCTTCAGTTTGATAACAGAAGTATGGTAAAGGAGTGGCATATCTACTTACCTAGCTTCTTTATATTTTTAATTCTTTCAAAAAGCCAGGTAAAATCATTCAATGCATGACTGTCCTAACATCTGATTCCAGAATCTTTGAGAAAGTTTAAAGACAAAGAATCAAGGATGGGATATAATCTAAGCTGAGTTAAAACATTTAGATATATGAATACTCAGTATTGCTTTTTGTAATACCATGGTTTGTATTTTTCAATGCAAAGAAAAAGATAAACTAGTTTCTATATATCTGCATCTGGTACCTTCTGTGCCCAATTATCTGTTAACAATTCCTTTTTCCCTTTTTTATCTTGTATATCTTCTTCTACTGACTTCTTTCTAAAAGAAGAATTTAAATATCATCAAATACCTATATTATATATAAAATTTGTATGTATATGAGATATTTTTGATATGATACATATAATATATACATATAATACACACATATATACATATACATACACATATAGTATACATACACACATATACAGATACATACACATATACGTATACATACACACATATACATACATATACATACATATGTATGTATATGTGTGTGTGAATATATATATATATATATATATGTATACACATATGGTTGGTGCAAAACTAGTTGCAGTCTTGGCATTGAAAGTAATGGGAAAACCCGCAATTATTTTGCACCAACCCATACGGTATATATTCATATATGTACCATATTTTAACACTTTAATAAGTGTTAAAAATATTATTTCTAAATGCATCAGGCTTTAATTTTGTTATACGCTGATATCACACTGTAAGGGACGTGAGCAAAAATAATGGGGGCTTTTCATTTTTTGCAATAGATTATTTTCTGCTATTCATTTGGCAGAGGCCTGTAATAAAATAAACTTGTTTCTGTTGGCTTCATTTCAGTTCAAAACTGGAAATAGTGGATGCTTCAGAGTCACTTAATGCTATTTTACTTAGAACCATTATGCTCCTATCATTTTGCAAAATTATGGGTGAGTTTATATATATATATATATATATATATGTCATATATTCTAATCTAATATCCCTATCAAACTAGCAGCATCTCTTGTTCTTTTCTTCTAGGGTCAACTTGCTTGAGAGAATGTCTCTACTCATTTATCTCTTGTACATCAAACATTAAACACATGATCATTTGTCTTCTTCCCTTACCACTCTATTGAATCTGATCTCAACAAAGATAGGAAAAAGTCTCTAGATGTTAAATACAATGGCCATTTTTCAGGCATTATTGGACTTGATCTCTCTACATTGTTTGTCACTATTTATAACAACTACTTCTCCCCTAAAATATATTATTCTCTTGGGTCCTGTGACATTAAACTCTCTCTTCTTCCATTTCTTACTGTGGATAATTCTTTCTGGGTTTTTTGAGTTTTTTTTGTTTTGTTTGTTTGTTTTCGGGGCCCTCTGACCATGTTAGTTCTAGTGTGTCTCTGAGGTTTGCACTAAGCCTGCTTTTCTCTAGTCTCTGCACTCTCTAAGATACCTCACTTGATCTCACAGGCTTTAAGAGGTGAATAGGTCATGAGGACTCTTCCCTTATGGATGGTTAAATGCATTATCCAGGGAGTGGGTTAGTTATTGTGGGAGTAAGATCCTGATTAAAAAAATGAAAATTTCCTAATTTTCTCCCTCTGTCTCTTGTGCTCACTTGTTCCCTCACCTTTCTGCTCTTTAGCCCTTGTACCCTTTTGCCACATGATGAGGCCTTTGCCAGAGGCCTGTGCCATGCTCTTGGACTTCCGAACCTTCAGAACCATGAGCCAAATACGTTTCTATTGTTTATAAACTACACAGGCTTTGGCATTCTGTTACAGCAGCAGAAAATGTACTAAGACAACCAGCATGCTCATCATTTTAATGAGGACTTGGCATCTATAATTTTTACCTAGATGTTTTAAGAAACCAATTATTATTAATTAAACACTAAAACAATAATTAGATTAACATTTTAGCTTGCAATGGCCATTAAACTTGACTTCTCCTCCCTTTTGCCATTATTTTCCAATTGAGCAGTCACGCATCTATAATAATATCACAGCTGCAAATCCATGTGCTGTACCGTACCCAAGGCCCAGTGGGACCTCCAGGTCCACTAGGCAATCATTTATGAAAATTACAAAGCACATTAAAATGAATTTTCCTCCTGGATGTGGATGTCTACATATGTAGCTTAGGAAATGCAAAGTCAGCTACAAGACATTATTTTCTCGTCATGGCAAAAGCAATTAGTATGCTAAAAAGCACGTGTCCTTCTAGGTCATTTTAGTTGCAAAATTTTTGCATGCAAAGTTGTCTTATTAAGGATAAACAGGGCTTTCTTGTGAAAAAAGACAGCAGCAATCTGAGTTTCTGATAACACACACACACACACAGAGCACATAAACTTAAAAATTAGAAAAGCAACATAATTCATAACAATTTGGAATCTGCTGATTGTAATTTTTGCAGATAACTACAAATAGATACCCATTTTAGAAAATGTAATTGTGGAACACCTTGTTAAAAGTATAGCATACTTAGGTTACAATTTTGTAGGACACTTAGGGTAATACACATGCCAGTATCATTCCAGCCTTTGAAAACATGCTATTTAAAAAAAGAAATAAATATCTTTATTAAGTTCTTTGTGATTTCCAAGAAAAGACAAGGTCAGATTATCTTCGTTGCTGTGGATTTATTGTAAGGACACATAGAAAGGAAAATAGCTGGGGAAACATCCTTGGCAGCTTGACATTTATTTTGGATCTCAGACTTCCAAGCTCATATAAATGATCTCATGGAGAATTGGAGCCTGAGCTCAGTATTATTTAAAAAATTGGGGCTAAACTCCAGTACCTTGCTTCTTCCTGTGTACCTAGAATTTGTATTTCCCAGAGAGAGGATTTGATTAGGATAAAGTACCACCTCAGGAAGCAATTGCTTCTCTCATCTCCGATCTCCACAGAATGAACTTTCTTAGATACCATTCACTAGTCCCAGCAAAGAAAGCCAGTGATGTTTTGTTGATGCTACACGTATGACGTAGGCAATTATATTCTGGAGAAACCACTTGGACTTGCTTTTCTATAAGAAACATACTGTGAAAGACTGTAAGTGCTGGCATAAAATAAACTTCTTTCAACGTTACTAAACTTTTTTTCAAAATCGAAAATAAAATTTGAAGCCCTAGAACACTTGCTAGAGTAGGTTATGTCATACTGTGGTAACAACGTAGGTCCCAAATGCCAGTGGCTTAACACAGCAAAGATATATTTCTTGCTCAGTCAATCTGCAGATCAGAGACCATGCCACATTTGAAATCTGAACACCACATTTGACTACCAAGCAGGCCAGAATGCTTTAATTTTATTTATTTATTTTTATTTTTTTGAGACGGAGTCTCGCTCTGTCGCCCAGGCTAGAGTGTAGTGGCGCCATCTCGGCTCACTGCAAGCTTCGCCTCCCGGGTTCACGCTGTTCTCCTCCCTCAGCCTCCTGGGTAGCTAGGACTACAGGTGCCCACCACCACGCCCGGCTAATTTTTTGTATTTTTAGTAGAGACAGGGTTTCACTGTGTTAGCCAGGATGGTCTTGATCGCCTGATCTCGTGATCCGCCCGCCTTGGCCTCCCAAAGTGCTGGGATTACAGGCATGAGCCACCGCGCCAGGCCTACTTAAATATTTTGACATCATCATCATCATTTCAAAGTCTCATTCCCGGGGAATAAAGAATTTAGCAACCTCAAACTCATGCTATATACTGTACATCGAGTAATACCTATTAATTCCACACATAGTCAATTGTCCAGGGCTAGTCACATAACCTCAGCTTCAGTCAGGTGCAATGGGAAGTGTGGAGAGGCATATACAGTGAGTACACAATTCTGTTGTCACACTCAGTTTCCTCATCTTTAAAATGGTCATGTTCACAATAAGGTACAGGATTATTACGAATCAGTGATACATAGTAATTTGGGACCACTGTATAACAAACGAAATAATAAATCTAATGTGCTTGGCACATATTTGTCAGATAGCAAATACCAAAGAAATATTAACCATCATTACTATTGTGCCAGAAAAGGAACTATTTGTATGATAGTTGCCTAGTGTTTCATAGATTATTTTTATAGTACATTATAATTTTAAAGATCACTCCAAAACAATTTCATAAACTTTAGATATATTTTATTTCCTCCATCTATTTTTTCCTTGTTGATTCTACTTTCATCTGATTGAATGACATTTTGACAATAGCTTGAAACACTCCAACATTTGATTTTATCATAATAACTGAAAACATTGTTTTCAAGAGGGAGCTTGGTTTATGACTGCAGGTACCCATGTATTTGGATTAGACCTAGATGTTGGACATCAGGAGCTTTTTAACCAAAAGTTGATGCTCTTTCCATAGATTTAATGGGCCATAATTATTCAAATCCATTCAAGTCAGCATGTTAATTTTGTGCATATAACCGTGTTCTAGAAGCTACAAAGATGAATCAGATATATCTGTGGCCTCAAAAAGTTACAATATTGATGACTAGGTAGAACAAAAAATATACATAGTGATAATACATGCAGATTAAGTTCTAAGGGTCAGTAACATGTATAATATTCAGACAGGTAGCCGTGGAAGGTAACTGAAAAGAGAAGGGTTTTAGACATAATGTCAATAGATGTCCAGGATTTTGGAAGGTGGAGAGAGCAGTCCTTGGTCTAGAAACAAAAAATGTTATGGAGGACACTTAGAAAAAATAGACCAAGCTCACGTAAAGGGCTTTTGAAGGCTATAGTGACAAATACTTCTTAACCTGCTAAGTAAAGTGGATCTGAAGAAAGTTTTTTTATATTTTTTTCACGTATCATAGCCAGGTTTTACATAGACAAATCTTTCCCTACTGTTTTTTAAAAACTAGAAAATTTTTGTTCAATTGAGCATTTTTTCCAATAAAAAGTATGAAACATTATGTCTCCAAAAACTGTTTGACCTTGTACTGCCACTTTTTGTTCTGAAATACTTTTCCAATTAACTTTCAGTCCATTCTACACCTGCTAAAACAGATGAAACAATGCCCCTAATATAGATGGTAAGAGCTAATGTGTATATAAGTTAATGCTGTAGCTTTTCATTTTTCATTCTGAGACTTTTGGGAGCCTTGAAGGAGTAGGGGGGGGTGGGAATCAAATAAGGTAGCATTTGAAAAGTGTTTAAAATAAATTAATGGAAGGCCTGATACTTTAGCATGTATAAGAAAGTTTCCAGTAAGATTTCTTTACTTGTTGGATCTATCACATAGGATGATGTGATTAGTATATTCAACCTTAATATTTGGAAAACTGATTAGATTAAATAGAACATGACAATAGATTGAAATTATATTTGAATGATGTGTTCGATGTTGATTTGTGAAGAAAAATTTCACCAGAAAAAGTTTATTAAATCTGGAGAAATTAGACCTTAGAAAGGATAGTTTTCAAAATAATGCATTGTCAAATTGTAAATACATTGTTTTGTTACAAGCCACTGAAAAAAAAAGTTGTATTGTCATTTAGTAATAACCTTTTTTAAAAAAGTTCTGGTTGAATATTTTAAAAATAACTGCTAATTATGTACAGCAGTGTCCTGCAACAACCCACAGAGCATGCATTTTAAATATCAAGTAATAATATGAATTATATAAAAAGCCTTGTTATAATTACATGTGCCAAAAAACAGAGCAAATTATGATAAATATTAACTTTTAGTCTGTTTACATATGTAAAAAGATGTGTATAGGTGCCTGGGTAAGTGTTAAAATAAAAATATTATTTCTAAGTGCATCAGGCTTTAGTTTTGTTATACATTGATGGCACACTGTAAGGGACATGAGCAAAAATAATGGGGGCTTTTCGTTTTTTGCAGTGGATTATTTTTTGCTATTCATTTGGCAGAGGCCTGTAATAAACTTGTTTGTTTCTGTTGGCTTCGTTTCAGTTCAAAACTGGAAACAGTGGATGCTTCAGAGTCATTTAATGCTATTTTACTTAGAATCATTATAGTCTTGTCATTTTGCAAAATTATCTGTGAGAACTGATTCTCAGCAAGCATTCTTGGATATGAGAAATAATTTCTACTATTTAGCCAAACAACATCAATTTCAGTTTGTACTCAGTTTAAATACAATACCTAAAGACAGTGTTGTTAAAGAATAAGTGACAACCTACAGAATGAGAGAAAATATTTGTAAACTATACGTTTGACAAGCAGTTAATATCCAAAATAGATAAGGAACTCAAACAACTCAACAGCAAAAAATAAAATAACATAATTTAAAAATAAGCAAAAGATCTAAGTAGAAATTTATCAAAAAAAGATAGAAATTGTCAACAGGTATATAAAAAATTACTCAACATCACTAAACATCAAGGAAATGTAAATCAAAACCACAATGAGATATCATCTCTCCCTAGTTAGAAAGTCTATTATCAAATACAAAGATAACAGATATTGGCATGGATGTGGAGAAAGGGGAACCCTTACACACTATCAGAGAAAATGTAAATTAGTACAACTACTATGAAAAATAGTATGGAAGTTTTCAAAAGTTAAAAATAGAACTAACATATTATTCAGCAATTTCTCTAATGAGTATATATTTAAAAAAGGAATTCAGCATTTTCAAGATATACCTGTACTATCATGTTCATTAAAGCACTATTCACAATAGCCAAGACATAGAATCAACCTAATTTCCATTGATAGGTGAATGAATAAGGAAACTGTGTTGTATATATACAGAATGAAATACTATTGAGTCATAAAAGGAAAAGAATCCTGTAATTTGCAACCACATGAATGAACCTGGAAGACATTATGTCAAATAAAATAAGCCAGGCACAGAAAGACAAGTACCTCATGATCTCACTCGTAACTGGAATCTTAAAAATTTTATATTATAGAAGGTAGAGAGTATAATGGTAGTTACCAGTGGCAGAGGTGGTTGGCGGAGATAGAGAGATGGGAAGATGTTGTTGGTCAAAGGATACCTAATAAGACAGAGAAAATTTCAAGAGATCTATTGTGCAGCAAGGTGACTATAGTTAAGGGTGATATATTCTATTCATAAAAAAGAAAGTGGATATTTGTTATGTGTTCTTACCACAGAAATAATAACTATTTTTTATAAAAGGATAACTAGAGGTAATGCATTTCTTAATTAGTGATTTAACCATTTCACAATTTGTGTATATGTGTTTGTGTGTGTGTGTATATATATATATAAAATGCTGTATATATAATGAATGTATATATTATATATTTTAAATCATGTGCATGACAAAAACATACAATGACATCTGTCATCTTAGCAAAGTAAAAACAAAGATGGTATTGTTGATGAGAATATACTGACATGCTATATTGTTAGGTAATGTCTATGGAATGTTTTTTTCATAATTAATGGCATTAAATTAAAAACTCTCTCTTTACCAACATTATGATGTATTTATAATCTGAGATGTATTATATTAATAACTATCAACCTGAGATAAATGCAGACACTTTCCTTCTAAAAACGACTGTGTTATTTTATCTTTTTCTCTTCTTTAGTTCTGTATCAAGGAAACTCACAAGTTTCTGAGAATAGAGACTTGACTTTCCAGAGTGGAACTTTGTAGAAAGAAGCTTGATATGGTAATTGAAGGGCAATGCTCTTAAAGATATGAACTATTTGGTGAGTTCAGGATATGCCATCTCAAAGCCGAGATGACAGAATGGGATAAGGACATACAGCTTCCAAGTTATTCTTTAAGCTCATCTCCAAAAGGCTAAAATCTCATTTTATTATATTTGATAATATATTTAAAAATAGCAACAGCTTATTGATTATTACTGTTTTTATTACTTGATTTATGATTATTCCACCAATCTATATTGTTTAATTTAAATGCTTTTTAAATTTGCATATATAATCAGTTCTTTTTCTAGAAATTCTATTTTCTTCTGTTGAGCTGTAGGTCAATTATCTTACTCAGTGCCAGATAGTTTAAATTATGGTAGATTTGTAAGGTATTTACTTTTCAGAAATCATAGGCCATACAATAATTTATCTGTTTATTCCCTTCTCTTTCAACAAATATTTTCCACGCACCTGCCCTCTTTTGAGCCTGATTTCTGAGGTGTGACAAAGCTCTTGTGTTGTTCATAATATGCCATTATGATATGCATTCCCACATAGACTTCATTGCTCCACATTGAGGTGCTCTGAGGAAACCATGCCTTCCTGCCCATCTGCACATTTTCCCTTTATTTTTTTTACTTGAACCAACAGCCATGCATTCCATTCCAACCACTTCCTCTCCCATAGTTTTCAGCTCAAGATGAGAAATTTTTGTTTCAACTAGTGTAAGTCATTCATTGAGAGGGGATAATAACTCGATAGGGATCAAGGGGTGACTAGAAAAGGGTTAAGACAGAGTTATATTTTCCAAGTAAAAGGAAAACAGACATGAGGAAATAACTCAAAGCACACTAAGTTTCATGTCGGATAAATGTTGACTTCATCATTATGGTCTTCATGTCCAACAACTCTCTTAAGGAATAACGTCAGAGCAATTCTGAAATCTCCTCATGCATGCATAAATTATAGCTTTTGTTCTCATTTACATGCAATAACCAGTAGATGCTCCTGGAAACTAGCTAGCAAAATATACATTTCTCTCAGCCATTGTAAACATCTATTCACGTTTCTTCCAAAAAAGCATTTTTTTATGAAGCTACATTAGGAGTTGGCATACTCTGTAGCATTTTTTATAAAAAGAAGCTGTTTGAAAATTTGTTGGTAGTCTGCCCCACGTTTGTGGAAAGAATTACCATATTTGTACCTACAGGCAATTTTTCTGTCTGACATATTTTTTTCAAAACAATGATTTCCAAAAATGTAGTTGTGCGTTAGAATACTCGAGGGAGTTTTACAAAAGCTAGACAAACAGCTCTCTAGATCTGGTGAATCAGGATCCCTAGGCTGGGAGCAGTAATCTGCATTTTTATCAAGATGTGTGTATTAGTCTGTTCTCACACTGATATTAAGAATACTACTGGAGGCTGGGTATTTATAAAGGAAAGAGGTTTCTTTGACTCACAGTTCTGGAGGCTTAACAGGGAGCGTGGCTAGGAGCCCTCAGGAAACTTACAATGTTGGCAGAAGGCAAACGGGAAGCAGGCACCTTCCTCACAAGGTGGCAGGGGGGAGGTGTGAGAGAATGAGGAAGTGCCACACTTTGAAACCTTCATCTCTCATGAGAACTTACTTACTATCACAAGAAAAGATGAGCACTTACTTACTGTCACAAGAAAAGCATGGGGGAAACCGCCCCCATGATCCAGTCACCTCCCACCTGGTCCCTCCACTGACACATGGGGATTATAATTCAGGATGAGATTTGGGTGGGGACACAGAGCCAGACCATATCACTCGGTGACAGTTTACTTACCTGGATCTCGAAAACACTGCTCTGAATCTTTGCATGCCCATTCTGAACATCTTAGATGAATAGATCTTAAACCTGGTCAGTTATCTAAATCATCTTGGGAGATTTAAAAATATTTAATATTTGCAGGTCCCATCCACAAAGTCATGACTATGTAGATCTGAATATGGTCAACCAGAATCTGGAATTTTCGAAGGCATCTCAGATGATGCTTCTCAGAGCTATATTTAGGAATGCCACCTTAAAACATATCAGTAGTAATCTTATCTTTAGCATTCTGCAGGTTTGGAAAAATCTGAATTTGGAAATCATCTGATTTTTTTAATACACAGAGTAAATGAAAGTATTTGACTGCTTAAATGTGAAAATGTAAAAGAGCTCTTATTTACATTTCTTAAAGTTATTACACTGTTGTGTTTTTTAAAAAATGTGCTAGATTTCCATTGAGATGTTTTGTACATTTTACCTATTACAGATATGTCTATATATACAAATGGAATATCAGAAGTGATTCTCCTTCCTAGTTATCATATTATCCTGTTCAGTCCCTGAAAATTTATTAGAATGTTTTATTTATTTGTTTATTATGTCTTTCCTTCTTAGAATGTTAACTCCATGGGGATAAGAACTCTATGCTATGTTCAATAGTCCGCTCCTAGGGCCTAGAGCATTGGCTGGTACATGGTTGGTGCTCAGTACACAATTATTGAAAGAACAGATATATATTATACATGTATATAATATTCATGTGTGGATAGTATACCTAAAACATATATCTATATATGAAATTGACATATTAACCAATTATTCATACACATGCACACATACACAATGCCGGTATAATTTCTTAGCTGCCAACAAAAGCACATTTTATTAATCATGAAATTTCTCTTATACACAAAGGCATTTGAGCCTCTTTCAAATCCCAAATAAAAAGGGAGTTTAGTAGTCAAAAACGTAACTTCATTTATTTCATTTGAGAGGGACCTGGAGGAAGTGATTTGGATTTTCTATTAGCATTTTTTAAGAGGAGTCACACTGCTCCTCAGGTGGTGTGAATCACTCACACATAATGTACTATGTGAAGAGCAGCTGAATCATCCTGGAATCACAGTGCCTCACGAGGAATGTGTCAACTATTTAGTCTTCATTCACATGATGGAAAGTGTAGTTAACGACATTGTTATATTGTCACACTGCCGAACTTTAGAATCAAGTCACTAAAAATATTTTCTCACTTTGTAAGATAGTGAGGATTCTAAAAGCTTACCTTTAAAAAAAATCTTTAAAAGATGAGGTCTTTATGACTGCATCTTTTGTCTCTGGGTAGTAACTTTTCCAATTGAAGAATGTATCTCAGAGGTATTTCCTTAGGGACTTCTTGGTTCCTCAGCCAGGTTATAACACTGCGTGTGCCTCTGCATAAGGAGGCTGGTGAAGGTAGGGCATATTAATTATTTTCTTCACTTATACATTCATTCATTACAGAATCTCTACTCCAGTACCTTTTGTATTTCAGGTACTGTGTCAGGTACCCTCTAGGAAGTGAGGGAGGGTGATAATGATGGATGCAGTACAATGTGGTGGGTGCTAGGACAGTGGTATATACAGAGGCCTCTGAGACAAAGAAGAAGGGAGGACATCTACAGGCAGTGGTATCAGGGATGGCTACCTGGAGCTGCAGGTACTTGTGCTGAGTCTTGAGGATGGATAACATTTACTCATTCCACACATATTTATTGAGTGCCTTCTTCGGAACTAGGCTTAATTTTGGACATACTGTGGAGAAACAAAACAGACATGGACACTGCCCTCATGGAACTTGCAGCCTGGGAGGGAGCACAGACAAAAATCAAATAGTCTCCAAGTAAAAATATGTGATAAGTGAGGAAAAAATGCAAAAAGCTGTAAGAGCATTGCAGCTGGATTTTTATTAATTACTCAGGGTAAACATTTCTTTGAAGAAATGGCATTTGAGCTGACATCTTGTTAAGGAGAAGTTAGCTAAGCAAGGACAGAGAGAAGAGAGCATCCCAGATCATAAGAAGAGAGTTCCCTTTATTTTATTCAAAGAACTTTGGTCTAAAAAATGCAAAAATAAAGAAAATGGGGTTTTACATCATTAATTTTACTGAACATTATGTTAACTTAAAATTTTAGAACTTAGCCAAAAGTACGGATTTGAAAAGTAATACAAAAATAACCTGGAAAATGCCTTTATTCTTTTTAAAATTTTTCCTCTGTTTTGTTTTTAATTTTTAACTTTTATGGGTAGATAGTAGATGTATATATTTATAGGGTACATGAGATATTTTGATAGAGACATGCAATGTGTAATAATCACATCAAGGTAAATGGAGTATCTATCATCTCAAGCATTTATAATTTCTTTGTGTTACAAACATTCCAATGATAGTTTTTTAGTTATTTTAAAATGGATAATAGACTACTGTTGGCTGTAATCATTCAGTTGTGCTATCAAATACTAGATCTTATTCATTCTAAGTATATTTTTGTATGCTCTGTGGTTTTATTTGTTTATTTTTCAATTCTCAAAGCTGAACAACGGGTATTTTAGAAATAGTCATCAGAATGTTGTTTGAATTTTTTCAATTATGTACTCACTTTTGATTTTATGACTTTATTGCTATTGGGTTTTTATTTTTTTAATTTTCACACATCAGCTTATATTTGGCCCAATGCAGCCACACAACACTGTAAAATACATACAGACTATACCCACTGTAGAATTACGACCTTTCTAACTTTTCACTCTTCAATAAACTTTTCTATTTATTGCCCTCTAGCCATAATAATTCACTCTTTTCAGATTGTATTCTCCTCTGTCTGTCTACATTTTCAGTATATGTCTGTTCTTAGATTACAGTCATGCAATACAGCAGATTCATTAACTCTCTACTTCTGGTTTTCAGTGACACAAATGCTTTCTCATGTGTAAAGGGACAGAGGCTTTCATTTGGTTTTTAATCTAAGAGCGCAATAGATAAATCACAGTTTCTGAATCTATACTCCAAGTCTTCTTTGAGGAACTGACATTTAAACTGAACATCAATGGAATTGGCCATGTAGTAACAAGAGACAGAAGAGCACTCCAAGTGAATAAGGGAGAGACAGACATTTCAGGCAGTGGGAACTGGCATGTACAAAGACTCTGAGGATGGAAACATTATGACTCATTTAAGGAACCATTGTTAGTTGTGAAGGCTATATTGAAGTGTAAATACAGAGAAAAAAGAAACAGAGGTGTTTCAGTATTTGTTTTATTCAGAGGAAGGAAACGAGAGAAAGGAGAATGAGAAATGATTGATGCTTATAGTGAACATTTGTGGCTTTGTCTCTTCAGCATCAGTTCTTGCTTCATCTAGCAACAGCATCCCAGTTTCCATGGGTTCCTCTCTTCCCCTAAGTCCAGCTGGTTTGATAAGAGTTGAATGAACCCCTGGTTCTAAGCCTGCCTACCAATCTGATAATTTTATCTCCTTGGCCAAAACTGTTGGTTCAGAGTTTGACTTATTACCCAATTAGGGACAATGACCTCAATTCCAGAAACTTTTCCAACACTGTTGGGAGAATGGAATCTCTCTTTTAAATAAAATTGGAGCTGGAAGCTTGTAAGGGTAGCACAGCAAAGGCCTAATAGAGAGTAAATCCAATAGGGAGGAATACAGAGATTAAAGATGGTGAGAAAACTGCCAGCATGTAAGATATTGTTTGGCCCTCTAGGCACAATCACATCCTAAGCTATAGGCATTTCAGTGACATGAGCCAAAACATTTGCTTTTAACATAAAGTATGCTTGGGTTGAGTTTCTGTTCTTGCAGTTAAAGTGTCCTACATAATACAAAGTTTAATAGGACAAAGTTTTGTTACCCTAAAACGTCAACATTTCTGGAGCTTCTCAGATTAATTTCAATAGCACACCACAGGTTTCCGTCATCTTAATTTACCAAATTGACAGCTTGTCATTATGTTGAACTTACCTTTTTAAAACAATTATAACAGGAAAATATTCCATTTATCAGCTTTTTAGTTTTTTTTTTTCCTAAAACTAGGAACACATTAAGAGTAAATGTGTATTCGATGTTAAAGTTTTACTTCTATCCCAAAATCATGCATAGTAAACTGTTTCTTGCTTTTTCTAGAAATGTCTTGCTGGAAAAAAAAAATTGATCTTAAGCCCTTGGCTGTCCAATGATAGATGTTTTATTTTTAGGATTATCTTTTTTGTTTATTTTACAACAAATGTTATGTCCTTCAACTGATATTCGAGAATGTTAAACAATTTTTGCATCTTTCTAAAGCCAGTAAAGATTTAGCTTCCTCAAATGATTGCCTAGAGCCTACATAATCTCCCTTAAGTCTTACAGAACATTTGATCTGCCAATTCAAATAGTTTTTTCAGTAATTTTTTTTATTTTATTGATCTGATAAACTGACTGAAACAGAAACTGAGGTACTAATGTCATAAAAAATGAGAAGGTTTAGTGAAGCAAAGCCTACACTTAGAGTTAATGACATATTTATAGAGATAAAAAGAGCTGCTGTATTGCACTGAAGATTTAAATTTTAAAAATTCCAATGTTAAAAAACAAACATTTTAATATATTCACAATCTCTAATTCAAATACACAAATAATATTTCCCCCAATTCCACATACAGTTGGAGATATGTTAAGGAGCATCCTCAACCCCAATTATATGTGGATATTTTAAAAGCACAATAGATCTACTAAGTTTGAGGTAATGCGAGCTGATTTGAGTAGAAGGCATGCAAAAATGGCATGGTGAAAAGGAACACTCATCCACAAAAACCACCCTGTTGAGAAGATACAGGCTCTTGTTTCTTAAAGAGACATTTGGGCAAATGGTCAAGTAAACAGACTAGAACCAGGCTTTGAAAATGATGAGAAAATTGTGCCTGTTGATGGGGAAAAATGTGAGAGAGGTAGAGAATAAGCATAGAGTATTTATTAAGAGACTTGGCTTAGCTGACAGTCAAATGCAAATTAAAATTTGAACCCACAACTTACTAACAGAGTGGTCTTTGTCAAGTGAATTCACTTTTTTAATTGCATTTTAATTTTTAATTTTTTTTTTTTTTGAGGCGGAGTCTTGCTCTGTTGTCCAGGCCGGAGTGCAGTGGCAGGATTTCGGCTCACTGCAAGCTCCGCCTCCCAGATTCAAGCCATTCTCCTGCCTCAGTCTCCCGAGTAGCTGGGGTTACAGGCACCTGCCACCATGCCCAGCAAATTTTTTGTATTTTTAGTAGAGATGGGGTTTTCACTGTGTTAGCCAGGATGGTCTCCATCTCCTGACCTTGTGATCCGTCTGCCTCAGCCTCTCAAAGTGCTGGGATTACAGGCGTGAGCCACCGCACCCGGCCGGCGCCCAGCAATTTTTAATTTTTATGGATTCATAATTGTACATATTTAGGGGATGTATGCAATATTTTAATACAAGCACATAATGTTTAATGATCAAATCAGAATAATAAGGAAGTCCATCACCTTAAGCATTTATTATTTACTCATTAGGAACATTCCAATTACATTTAGTTGTATTAAAATATATAATATTATTGTTAACTATAGTTGCCTTATTGTGCTACTGAACATTAGATCTTATTTCTTTTATCTAACTGTATTTTTGTACCCATTAACCAACCCATATTTAATGCCCCTGACCCACCATCCTTCCCAGCCTCTGGGAACCATTATTCTACTCTCTACCTCCATGAGATTAACATTTTAGCTCCCACATATGAATGAGACATGCAGTATTTGTCATTCTGTGCCTAGCTTATTTCATGAAATACTACTTCCAGTTCCATCCATGTTGTTATATATGGTGGGATTTTATTTTTTAATTGCTGAATAATATGCCATTGTCTATATATACACCACGTTTTCTTTCTTCATTCATCTGTTGATGGACACTTCCATATCCTGGCTATTGTGAATAGTGCTGCAATAAACGTGGAAGTGCAGATATTTCTTCAATATAGTGAATTCCTTTTTTCTGAGGGGGGTGGGTACACAGACAATAGTGGAATTGCTGGATCATATGTTAGTTCTATTGTTAGTTTTTTGAGGAACCTCCAAACTGTTCTCCATAGTGGATGTAGTAATTTATATTCCCACCAAAGTGTACAAAGTTTCTTCTTTCTCTGTCTCCTCACCAGCATCTGTTATTGCCTTTTTTGTGAAAGCCATTTTAACTGATGTCTCACTGAAATTTTGATTTGAATTTCTCTGATGATTAGCCATGTTGAGCATGTTTTCATATACATGTTGGCCATTTGTATGTCTTCTTTTGAAAAATGTCTATTCGGATCTTTTGCCCATTTTTAAATCAGATATATTTTGCTATTGAGTTGATTGAACTTCTTATATGTCCTGGTTATTAATCACTTGTCAGAGGGTCAGTCTGCAAATATTTTCTCTCATTCTGTGGGTTATCTTTTCATTTTGTTATAGTTTTCTTTGCTGTGCAGAAGCTTTTTAGCTTGATGTGATCTCATTTGTCCATTTTTATTTTGTTGCCTGTGCTTTTGGGGTCTTAAGAAATCTTTGCTTAAATCAATGTCTTAGAGCATTTCATTAATATTTTCTTCCAGTAGTTTGATAGTTTCAAATATTAAATTGAAATATTTGATCCATTTTTATTTGACTTTTTCTATATGTTGAGGCATGGGGTTTAATTTCATTCTTCTGCCTGTGGATAACCAGTTTCCTCAGCACCATTTATTGGAGAGACTGTCCTTTCCCCAAAGTATGCTCTTGACAGCTTTGTCAAAAATGAGTTGACTATAAATGTGCAGTTTTATTTCTGGGTTCTCTATTCGGTTCCATTGGTCTATGTGTCTGCTTTTATACCAATACCATACTGTTTTGGTTACTATAGCTTTGCAATATAATTTGAAGTTAGACAAAGTGATGCTTTCAGCTCTGTTCTTTTTGCTTAGGATTGCTTTGGCTATTTGGGGTCTTTTGTGGTTCCATATAAATTTTGAGGTTTTTCTTTCTATTTCTGTGAAAAATGAATAGACTTCACTTTTAACTTGAATAAGTAACTCTTGGGGAATCTCAGTTATCTCATCATGGCAAGTGGCTTGATATGGATGTCAGTTTCTTCACATATATAAAAAATAGATGATATCAACATTATTGAACTGTTGAGAAATTTAATGAGACCATTTATATAAAGCTCTTGGTAGAGTGTCTGATATTTAATAAGAACTCAGCAAATGTTAAATATTATAATAATTATGATTATGATGGCGGCAGCAAATTATTATTTGGGATTCTGGAAGTTAAGAGGATCTGAGAAGACCATATTATTCAGCAAAACAAAACAAAAACAGCAACAACAAAAAACTAGCACTAGCTTGAGGACAGACAGTCTTAGAAGGACATTATGTTTCTCAAATAATATTCTGCTGTCTGCAAAGTAGGAATCACACAAAGATAGTAGGTCAATAAGGGTGGATTGTGAGAGGGATAGAGAGAGATATTGAAAGTGTCTAGCCTATTCTGCCCCATGCCCTCAGCACTCCACAGATTTCAGGGCTTGTATAAAGCTCAATTTTATTCCGATACACAAGGGCTAATGGAGTTGGGATTACTTTGACAATTTTCATCTGGTTCAACATTATCAAATGAGGACATCCAAGAGCTTTAAATCAGCCCATTAGTAGATCCAGCTGTGTGAATTAGAAAGGCCAAAGGCAGGGATATGAAACTACACAATCCATGCCAAGCTCTTGGCACAATGCCCCACAAATACTACTTGTAATTGTGGTGATTTCCTCCTTGACACTTTCTACTCTTGACTTACCTGATAACTAGGGTTGCCAGATTTAGCAAATAAATAATACAAGGTGCTCAGTTACATTTGCTTACCAGAGAAGCTATGACTAATTTTCAATATAGGTATTTCCCAAATGTTGCATATATTTAATAATCTCAGTGATAACCCACTTTCCTGGATTTCCTTTTTTCCCTTGCTACACATTCTGAGTCTTCTCCGGTGGTTCCTCCTCCTCGTGAACTACACTGACCTCATATCCCATGTGTCAAACTTCTTCCTACCCTGTAAACTTAGCATATGTTATTGTCTTTGTCTGGAAAAAAAAACATTCTACCACTGTTAGCCTGGCCGCATTAGGCTCATCCTTTAAGTCTGGACATACTCATATTATCCTCACATTAAGTTAAATTCTTTATCATATAGTTTCACAGCACAATTTGCAGCACATAGTACATTTACATTTGTTGAGTGCTGATTGCTAATTTTCAGCTAAACTCTATGGGGCAAGAACTGTGTTTGACTTAATATCTTCTGAGTCTCCTGCACTTGGGACAGTAAACCTAATTAATAAACATGTAGAATGCAGCAGGAATAACTTTTGTTACTATGATTACTAACAAGCACTAGCATTTTGCCCTGCATTTTTCCAACATATTTCAAAGACACTGAAAAGTACACTTCTATTACATACTAATGAGATGTTAGTCAACAACAAGTTTTCATTGAGTATTGGTCATTCCTGTTTTCTAATATAATAATACAAATTTACTGAGCACCTGTAATGTCCCAGGTGCTGTGGGAAGTGCTTACAATACTCAGTTGTATCCACAGTCAATCATAATAAGATCAATTGTAATTCACAGAATAATAATTCACAGAACATTAATTAATAATCTAGAATAATTAATAATCAGCTATTAACTTAATATTTGTCAGGATACTGATATTTGAAAAAAATTACTTATAAACCAAGGACAATACTCAATATGGGCAGGACAACTCAAAAAATCAAGCACAAAACAGAAAGTTTTTGGTGAGTAAAGGGAGTTAGTGGCAGCATAAAGAAATAATGTCACAAGCTGCAAGAATTTGATTCTTTCTTTTCCAATATTTAGAGGTCATTTCTGTCTAGATGATGAATATTACAATTATTAGACTCAAATAACATACTCTCTTATTGACTGTAAATTTCTACATAATATCTTATCATCTTTGTTTTACTAAGCCATTAAAAAATGACTGTCATAACTCATCCCACCAGAAATATTATAATTTTCTAAATATTGTCATTTCTTCAATTATAAATATTTTTAAATGATGTTCTATGTTGAAAACCCACAGAAGTCTTATCAATAACATAGTTACAAATTATTTCTTTGTTGTGAATAGCTTCCATATGATGAGTAATTTCACTCTTGTTAGGTGTATTTTTATTCAGTTTCTGCAAATGATATTATCTACATTTGTTTTAAATGCTTGGTATCTACCCTTTCTGAGGACTGCAACTTCCTGTTCCCATATTACAAGGTGTTTTAAATTATTCAGAGACAAGAGAAAATGTTAAACAAAAATATTGTCAAGATTTGGCTATAGTTACTTGACTATATTAATACAAGTTTCTACAATAAAATCAAAGTTGGATACAACCACATTTTTATATTATTTATCAAATTTTAATACGTTTAATAGAAGTTTAATGTGCTTGCAGACATACTTTGCTTTATTGCGCTTTTTTCTTGTGCTTCAAATATATTGTGCTTTATAGAAATTGATGTTTTATGGCAACCCTGTGCCAAACAAGTCTTTTGGAGTCATTTGTCCAATAGCGTCTGCTCACTTGGTGCCTCTGTGTCACATTTTGATAATTCTCACAATTTATTTATTTATTTATTTATTTATTTATTTATTTATTTATTTATTTATTTTGAGACAGAGTCTTGCTCTGTCACCAGGCTGGAGTGCAGTGGCGCAATCTCGGCTCACTGCAACCTCCGCCTCCCAGGTTCAAGTGATTCTCCTGCCTCAGCCTCCCGAGTATCTGGGATTACAAGCTCACGCCACCATGTCCAGTTAATTTTTGTATTTTTAGTAGAGACGGAGTTTCATCATGTTGGCCAGGATGGTCTCAATCTCTTGACCTTGTGATCTGTCTGCCTCTGCCTCCAAAGCACTGGGATTACAGGCGTGAGCTAATTCTCGCAATATTTTAAACTTTTTCAGTTTTATAATACATATTATGGTGTTCTGTGATCAGGGATTTTGATATGACTATTGAAATTATTTTGAGGGTACCACAAACGACATGAATATAAGAAGATGGACTTAATAAATGCATGTGTTCTGACTGATTCACCAACTGGTTGTTCTCTCATCGCTTTCTCTCTCTTCAAGCCTTACTATTCTCTGAGACACAACAATATTGAAATTAGTCCTGTTAATAACCCTACAGTGGGCTCTAAATGTTCAAGTGAAAGAAGGAGTTGCAAGTCTCTCACTTTAAATAAAAATCTAGAAATTATTTAGTTTAGCGAGGAAGGTACATCAGAAGCTGAAATAGACCAAAAAGCTAGGCCTCTTGGGCCAAATAGTTAACCAAGTTGTGCATGCAAGGAAAAGTTCTTGACAGAAATTAAAAGTGCTACTCCAATGAACACACAAATGATAAGAAAGTGAAATAGCCTTAATCCTGATATTCAGAAGGTTTTAGTGGTCTGAATGGAAGATTAAACTGGCCACAGCAGTTCCTTAAGTCAAAACCTAATCCAGAGCAAGGCCCTATCTCTCTTCAGTTCTATGAAGGCTAAGAGAGATAAGGAAGCTGCACAATAAAAGCTGGAAGCTAACAGAGGTTGGTTCATGAAGTTTAAGGAAAGAAGACATCTCCACGCCGTAAAAATACCATGGTCAGAAACAAGTGCTAATGTAGAAACCTCAGCAAGTTATCCAGAAGATCTAGCTGAGATACCTGAAGGTGACTATATGTCTGGAGTTGGTTCCTTCCAGTGGATTTGTGGTCTTGCTGACTTCAAGAATGAAGCCGCAGACCTTCACAGTGTAACAGCTCTTAAAGATGGCAGAGACTCAAAGAGTGGGCAGTAGCAAGATTTACTGCGAAGAGTGAAAGAACAAAGCTTCCACAGTGTTGAAGGGAACCCGAGTGCGTTGCCACTGCTGGCTGGGGTGGCCAGCTTTTATTCCCTTATTTGTCCCCACCCATGTCCTGCTGATTGGTCCATTTTACAGAGTGCTGATTGGTCCATTTTACAAACCTCTAGCCACAGAGTGGTGATTGGTGCATTTTGCAATCCTAGCTAGAGTGCTGATTGGTGCATTTTACAATCCTCTTGTAAGACAGAAAAGTTCTCCAAGTCCCCACCTGACCCAGAAGTTCAGCTGGCTTCACCTCTCAACTATACAAAACAACAGATTTTCAATGTGGATGAAAGAGTCTTATATTGAAAAAAGATGTCATTTAGGACTTTAATAGCTAGAGAGGAGAAGTCAATGTCTGGCTTCAAAGCTTCAAAACACAGGCTGACTTTCTTGTTAGCAGCTAATGCAGCTTGTTACTTTAAGTGGAAACCAGTGCCTATTTACCATTCCAAAAGTTCTAGGGCCCTTAAGCTTTATGCTAAATCTACTCTGCTTCTGCTCTATACATGGAATGACAAAGCCTGGATGACAGCCCTTTTATGTTTACTGCATGGTTTAGTGAACATTATAAGCCCACTGTTAAGAACTGCTGTTCAGAAAAAAAGATTTATTTCAAAACATCACTACTCTTTGGCAATGCATCTGGTCACTCGGTAGCTCTGAGGGAAATGTGCATGAAGATTAATATTGTTTTCATGCCTCCCAGCACAACATCCATTCTGCAGCCTATAGACCAAGGAGTAATTTAGACTTCAAAGTCTTATTATTTAAGAAATCTTTTTCATAAGGCTACAGCTACCATAGACAGTGATTCCTCTTATGAATTTAGGTAAAGTAAATTGAAATGCTTCTGGAAAGAATCCACTATTCTGCATGCCATTAAGAAAATTCATGATTCATGTGAGGGTGTGAAAATACCAACATTAACAAGAGTTTGGCAGAAGTAAATTCTAACCTTCCTGGATGACTATGAGGGGTTCAAAATTTCAGTGGAGGAAGTCACTGCAGATGTGGCAAAAATAGCAAGAAGACTAGAATTAGAAGTGGAGCTTGAAGATGTGACTGAATTGCTGCAATCTCATGATAAAACTTTAATAGATGAGCAGTTGCTTCTTATGAATGAACGAAAAAAGAAAGTGTTTTTTTTTTTTTTATAGAATATACTCCTGGTGAAGATGCTGTGAACATTGTTAAAATGATAACAAAAGATTTGGAATACTACATAGGCTTAGTTGATAAAACAGCAGCAGGGTTTGAGAGAAGTAAATTCAGTTTTGAAAGATGTTCAAGTGTGGGTAAAATGCTACCAAACAGCATGATACAGAGAAAACTTTCATGGAAAGGAGGGTAAATTAATGTGGCAAACTTCACTGTTGTCTTATTTCAACCCATTTCCACAGCCACCCCAACATTCAGCAACCACCACTTGATTAGTCAGCAGCCATCAACATCAAGGCAAGATGTTCCACCACAAAAATGTGACTCGCTGAAGGCTCAGATAATCATTAGCATGTGTAGTAATAAAGTATGTTTAGTTAAGGTACATTTTTACACATAATGATATTGTACACTTAATAGATTATAGTACAGTGTAATCATAATTTATATGCACTGGGAAACCAAAAAATTTGTGTGACTTGCTTTATTGCAAATTGCTTTTATCATGGTAGTCTGGAGCCAAACCCACAATATATCTGTGGTATGCCTGTATGTAAAAATGTACAGATCTAAAGTGTTCAAGTTTTTGAATTATCACAGCCTGAACATACCTTTGTAACCCACCGCATAGATCAAAAGTAGACTATTTCCAGCATACCAAAAGCTAGTCTCTGGCTTCTATATCACTATCTTCATTCTACTCACCAAAGATAAAAGGTGTTCTTAGTTTCAACATCTTAATTTAAATAAGTTGGCTTATATAAAATAGTTACCATTATATGTAGAAATGAAGTTATGCAGAATATGTTTTTGTGCCCAGTTTTATGAGCTTGTGTTGTTTTTTCAATCTCTTGTAGAAAGATGAACAGTGTATTTATCATCTCAGCTTCTTAGCTACAACTTTTTGATCACATTCTCAGATGATGCTTTGGAATTTATGTATCCACAGTGGAAAAGTGGCACTGGATGTAGGGCTCATTTTTCTTTGTGCTTTCTTTCTCTACATGATCTTGGCCCTCAAATCTTCACTGCCTTGAGATATCTCCAGTGTCTTCAAACATAAATCTTTTTTATATTTTGGGCAGCTTTCCTAGTTGTTCTCAGTGTACATGTTGATCAGCAACAAGCTAATTCTTTATCAATATGAGTATAAATCAAGTGAAGCAATTTTCTTGTTGTAGAATTGTTCTTTCAGTTTTACTGGCTAATTTTATGGTACAAAAGTTTAATTGTCTTGCTTCTTATCCTGTAGAAGCTCCTTTTCATAGAGACTTATCTCTTCTTCTCAAGCATCCACCTACCATACCCTCATCGTTTCCCACAGGACAAGTACTACTTTCTTCAACACAAAGATTTCCTCTTGGTGTCTATCTTGCATCCATAATGCACTCTGTAATCTTGAGTGACATGTCATACTTCTACCAGGTACTTGCTCATCAGCATCTCTACACTGTTCAGAATGGGTAAGGGAAAGAAAGGAAAGATTGTTTTTATCTTCAAGAGTAAGGATGAATAGCCATTATCTGTTCTATTTCAAGTTCCCAAAAGGTAAAGTCTACGGATTTGCTGCATCCTTCAATACTTGAATTACTAAGTAGCATGTATCTCCAAAAAGTTTTTATCTGAAGCAAAACAATGTTTCCTGCATAAATCTCATTTTCCCTATTACTAGGGTTCTGGTTCTGACTTTCAAGCCTCATGGCTCTCTGTGGCAAACTGAGAAGCTGCGCATTCTCTGTTTGTTTGCCTAGGGTGTGTCAGTGACATAAAACGTCAAACATTCTTTAAATCCTAGTCTATTTTCTACTTTGGGAATGGTGGCTCCAATGACTTTGCTCTATTTAGTGCCTCTCTGATGTAAATGGAGTGTGTGTGTTGTTTGTGTGTTTGTGTGTGTGTATACCAATTCGTCTTACCATGCACTGTGGCTTTATTCTTACATTGCTCTCTATTATTCCCCCTTAAATTGGTCAATTATAAAACTGTATTCATTTTCTCCTGGAGATATGGTAACAGCTGTACTCCTGCTCCTTTACAGTCTTTCTGTTGACCCTCTCATTATCTCTCCCTGAGATTATTACAGTCCCTGATGAAGAATCTCATTCTATTTCTTCCTATTTTCTGATTGCTTCCACTGTTTGTTCCATGTAACGCAGCCTTCCTACAACATAGCTCCGATACCATTAAGCTGTTAAAATTTGTCACTATCCCCTCACTGTCAAACAAATAAAATTAAAATTACTTAGTCTGTGATCTTATACGGGGCTCATTACAGTACAAAAAATCAAATCTCACTTACCTTAAGTTATTAAAATATATTGATAGGAAATGGTGGCAGATGCCTATTGCTCCTTGGTCACCGGCATATACTTCTCTTCTACAGCCCTATTTCTTGTTTTGTTTTGGAAAATTATATTTCTCTTATTATATGTTGCCTTATTGTAGACTGCATACCAAAACACCCTGCCCTACTCTGGCCAAAGGGCAAGTAACAACCCTCTTGACTAGTACATGATCTAGTTAGTCAAATTAGGCTCCCTTTCAACCCTTTCAGGACTTTGAGTCTTGATTAGAGAGATAGGAGATAGATCAAATAGATCCCTGTAACTCTAGCAGCAGCACCCAATCAGAATGGTCAATATCTTCGGCAGTTTAGTTACTCCAAACTGCCTTGGCTTTTGTTCTCATTTCATCTCTTGTTTCTTTCCTGAAATGAGACATTCAGTCATTAACTAAGCTACCTAGTTTATCTCCAATCTTTTCAAGTTTTGCTTAGCTTATCCAAAATATTTCTTTGTGTTTTTGCAATCAATATAAACTGATAGAAGAGGAATAGGGAGAACTGAGGCATAGCAAGAGCAGAGCATACAGAGAAGATTTGGTGGACCACAACTAGAATTACTATATGGGTAAGAAACAGGGCAAGTTTTCCTTCTGTCTGTCTCTCTTTCTGGGATCACATGGTCTTTTCTCTGCTTCTACCTAATTTTCTCCTCTCTATCCACATTGGCTTTTTCTGATTCAAATAAATCTGCCCTCAGATTATCTGCTTCAACCCTTACTCAAAGTGCTGTCCAAATCGAAAAGCTCATACAGACCATCTTGAAACTTTGTTTGTAACAAATACGAATTTCTAAAAGAAAATATGTGATTGTCCTGGATTTGATCTTGTGCCCAATCTGGTTAAACCAGGTGTGGCCAATGTTGTGTATAATATAAACCATGCTCCTCTGGATTAAGTATGTTCTCCAAGAAGGGAATGTTGGGGTTGGGGGAAAAATTGATATCTCTAGTGTATTTTAATTATATGGTCTTCTGTTCAGTCCTTTGTGCGTTGGTTCCGATTCGTGTGTGAACTATCTATGTGCCTTTCTATTTCTGTGTCATATTGACTCAATGTCTGTTGAATTAAAAATTGTGACTATTCTTGAAGGACTTCTTCAAATGTGTCCTGATCCACAGAGTCATTCCTTTTTGTTCTTAACATTACAGTCTTACCTGAAAATAACCACTCTTTATTCTAAAATTCCATGGAAGATAGTATTTCTTTTATGACAGAAATTATTAATACATCTTAACTGTATTAAAATTATTATACATGCTTAATGAACATTATTATCTTGAAAGCCACATGAAGGCAGAAAATTTATCTCATTTATTCTGTCTACTATAGTGTATTTTAATTAATATACTGGCATACATATTTGCTCAGTAAAAAAATAAAATTTTTAGGAATATAATTATTTTTAAAGAAATAGGGTCTCACTCTGTGGTCCAGGTTGGTGCCTGATATCATAGCTCACTGCAGCCTTGAATTTCCGGGCTCAAGCAATCCTCCTGTCTCAGCCTCCGAAAGAGCTGGGACTACAGACTTGTGCCATCATGTCTGGAAGTGAATACAATCTTGAGTGAAATCTTTTTATGTTCTATGAATAACGATTTCTGGTCAACACATCAGTATTGACAATTTCTTTAGGAATTGAGCTGTCTTAAGGGTACTTAGATAGTTCAAATGGCTTTATTACATTTTTATAATACTCTAAAGCGTCAGAAAACAGATGCTTAACATTTGTCATTATGAAAGTTAAGAATAGAAAAATGGTTGGTGTAACATCAAATAACTTGCTGGATGGGCCTTCAGTCATAAAAGTCCACTTTTCTCACTAACCTATCTAGGAATTCCCACATAGGCTTGCTGTTGATGCCACTTGGACTTGTATCTTAGGTTAAAAAAAAGAATTTGAAAGTTACTACGTTTTAGTTGAGTTAGCTACATATATGCAATTTTCCACGTGTTTTTTTCATATGCTAAATTACTACAAAATTGAGGTTATAGAGTTTCAGTTATATGATATGGTTAAAATACCAACATTTCATGAGATTTAGGAGAAACATCTTTAAATAAATTTATGATATTTTACATAAAACTAAATGCAAAACTGAAAAAATCTAGCAGTTTATGCATCATTACAAAGATTAATTAATTACTCATGTAGGAGAGAAACAACAACACATGATATATGAGGGTATATGCATTCCCTGCTACAGCCAGAGGGTGCAGTGATTGTTGATCTGTGACTGCTTAGATAATGCTGTCTGTTTAAAGGTCTCCAAATTTTACAAACAAAATCACCACTCTCCTTCAAACAGGAAATGCGTGACCTTCCACAGTAATTTAACCTCTATGTTTACTCATCTTGAAAATGATAATGTCATAATTAACATGACTACTGTGTGAGACAATGGATATTTTCTTCCTTGCTTTTGAAGATGTTTTCTATAAAGCAGCATGAGCTCTTCCGAGAAAGCTGTGGTGTAATGAGCATTTTTTTTTTAATTAGAAGTCATAGTGAGAGGCTAGTTAGCTGGAGAGCAGGCCATATAGGACTCAGATCGTAGGCTACAGTCCTATGTGATCAGATACATCTAGTTCTGTAAGTCTTGACCTATTCTCCAACCTCTGTAAGTCTTGACCTATTCTCCAACCTCAGAAACGCTTTTTAAAAGTGATCGTCCACACCTATAGTAAACTCATTTTCCACAAAGATGACAAGAACATCCACTGGGGAAAAATCAGTCTCTTCAATAAATGGTGTTGGGAAAACTGGATATACATATGCAGAAGAATGAAACTAGACCCCATGTTTCACCATATATAAAAATTAAATAAAAATGGTTTACAGACTTAAATCTAAGACCTCAAACTATGAAACTACTACAAGAACACATTAGGGAAAATCTCTAAGACATTGGTCTGGGCAAACATTTCTTGAGCAATACATTGTGAGCACAGACAACCAAAACAAAAATGGACAAATGACATTACATCAAGTCAAAAGGCTTCTGCACAGCAAAGGATACAATCAACAAAGTGAAGAGACAACCCACAGAATGAGACAAAATATTTGCAAGCTACCAATCTGACAAAAGATTAAGAACCAGAATATGTAAGGAGCTAAAACAACTCTACAGACAAAAAATCTAATGATCCAATCAAAAATAGGCAAAATATTTGAATATGACATTTCTCAAAAGAAGGCAGACAAAAGACAAACAGGTATATGAAAAGGTGCTTAACATTACTAATTGTCAAGTAATGCAAATCAAAACTATAATGAGATATCTCAGTCCTGTTAAAATGACTTAGATCCAATAGACAGGCAATGACAAATGCTGGCGAGGATGTGGAGAAAAGAAAGCCATTGTATGCTGTTGGTGGGAATGTATTAATAAATTCGTACAACCACTATGGAGAAGAGTTTGGAGGTTCCTAAAAAAAACTAAAAATTGAGCTACCATATGATCCAGCAATCCCACTGCTGGGTATATACCTAAAATAAAGGAAATCAGTATATCAAAGAGATATCGCATTCCTGTGTTTGTGCAGCACTGTTGGCAATAGCTATGATTCAGAAGCAACCTAAGTGTCCATCAAGAGATAAATGAATAAAGAAAATGTGCTGCATATAAACAATGAGGTACTGTTTGGCCATAAAAAAAAAAGAGATCCAGTCGTTTGCAACAAGATGGATGAAACTGGAGATCATTATGTTAAGTGAAATAAGCCAGATACAGAAAGACAACCATCTCATGTTCTCACTTATTTGTGGGATCTAAAAATGAAAACAATTGAACTTATGAACATAGATGTAGACAGATTGGAGAAGGTAGTGGGGGCTGGAAGGGTGATAAGAATGGGTAGTGGGTACAAAACATAGTCAGGATGAATAAGGCCTACTTTTTGATCACACAGGAGGGTGACTATAATCAATAATGACTTAACTGTGCATTTTAAAGTAACTTAAAGAGTGTAATTGGATTATTTGTAACTCAAAGGATAAATGCTTGAGGGGATGGATACCCCATTTTCCACAATGTGTTTATTTCATATTGCAAGCCTGTATCAAAACATCTCATGTATGCCATAAATATATACATCTACTATGTAACCACAAAAATAAAAAATAAGAATAAATAAATTATTAACATTGATCAGAAAGAGTGAGAAATGGCAGTTTTTAAAAAGAGATACTATAAGAAAATTCTTTTAATTACCTTCTATTTTGTCTGCCTTAGCTCTTTGTTTTGTCATATTGCAGAGCTATGCTTATAGAAAATCAGTTTTAAATACATTGCTTACACTTAAAATAATATAAAAACTGAAAACTACAACTAAATATTGACGATGCATTTGACTGAGATTTCTTTCCATCTGGGAATTTGAGGCTCTTTATACTATGTCCTTATGGTAGGGCAGGATCCCAGTGGAATATACCTCTTTGTTATGCATACATAAACCTGAATTTTGCTTTTTTAAAAGCAAAATATAAAAGCAAAATTCACAGATTAAATTTGTGAAGAAAACAGATCTACTTCCGCTTGTTAAATTACTGTTCTAGAGAATGGATCAGCGTAAACAATCTTAGGTTTTATTGTAGACTAGAGCTAATCTAACTGATACTGATAGGGAGTGTGGTACATTTGTCAAGAGTGACTTTGGGGTCAGCCAGCCTGGGTGTGACTTTCTGTTTTACTTACTTGACACATTATCAAAGCTTCCAATGTAATTCTTTGCAAGATGAAGGTTTAGTGGGTACCTATTGTTTTGGTCAGCACAGCATGCATTCAGCTCCCTTCTAATAACAGCTTCCTGGGCTTCTTTTGGGAGCTAGCCTTCCCTTAGATTCAACGTTTACATTTCAGATGGTGCTGAACCTGCTCTGTGAATTCAGAGGTAAGCACATGACTTAGGCATAGTCAAAGAGTATGAATGAACAACAGTGCTAAGATTTTAGGTGAAATTACTAGAAAATCTAATGGGATGGCAAGTCTGGAAGGGTGTTTAAACATTTTTAAACAAATGTGCTTCCAACTAAAGTCAGCACAGTGGAAAACAATTACTGGAGAGAATGAGAGAACCAATAAAATGTTATGTGGGCACCTGAATCTTGCTCTGCTTAAAGTCAGATGACTCCTTTATGACTTCAATTTTAGAAACAAATGAGTATTGTTTATTTTGAAAAAAGAGTGTTGAATAATAAAAAGTAAAATTAGAATGTTTATAATCTTGTAGGAATTTTATGATTATAGAGTATTCGCCATAGTACCCACTAACTGTTTGATGACATTTGTTTGTGTGAACACCTATCTTGGTCAATCTAGATCAATGACTGAGTCTTACCAACAGTACTTATCTGAAGATTGACGGAGGCAACCATGATAAACTTTTACAGAATTTCTTCTTAGCAATAACAAGCAACTTTTAGAAACAGAACACATAATTTTCAAAAAATTAGGACATATCCTTCCATGAAACTTTACTGGAATGCATTTATAGAGCATGGTCCATGTGTCAGATATATTTTCTTGTTCTCAGATATTTTTCCTCTTCCTAGCTAAAGTCAGACTCTCACTTTACAATATTAGTGCCAAGACTCTGTAGGACAAACAGCCTAAGAGTAAAAACAATAGTAACACATGTAAATAATACATAAAAAACATGGATTACACTAGAACTAGAGACACTCTGAGTCATGTCTGGCTAAAGATTTTCACTAGTATCTTTGGAAGAAATAACAAAAATATATCTAATTCCATTATTTGAGTACAGTCATTCTTAATTTTTTATAACCTCCATCATTTCTAGAAACTTCTGCATTTAGAGTACCTTTTATGATATGCAGATCTTGGCCAAAAGGCACAGATTCTATTATACCATTTCATCCAATATTCTGGTGCCCAGAATGGGCACATCGTGGAAAATGTTACCTTAAAAAGCTCAGCCATCTGGAGCTCTTAAACATCTGCAGACATATCTGCATGTAGAAAGTGTATGGACTTCTCAGCATCTATCCCGACATTCCCATGCAATACTCTTTTACCATGGAGAATTCAACTTCACAAATGGCATTAAAAATTGCATCTTTGAGAGTCTTATAATAGCGCTGTTAACATATTAGCAATCTGTTAGCAGTCTGGACTGTCATGAGCAAGAACCCACGCACAGTATGAGCCATCATTTATTTTTGGTCACACCAAGAAAGTACAACATTTATTTTAATAAACTAAGACACAAAAATCCCCAGCAGGTTGAGATACACCAAATGGGATATTGATAGACGACAAAATGTTGTTGACTCTTTATAAGGACAGAGGACAGACTGGGAGCTTGCAGCTTGTTTTTAACTCTTATAAAAATAGGCAAGCCATTCTCTTGGTCACTCTAGGAAGAAATCTCAATTACTGTGTTAGTTTTCTTCTCAAGTGGTGATTGGTTGATGCCATTATTTACAATCCACGAGGATTGTTTTTCAAAGAGATATTCTGTTGGAAACATGAAACAGTGTGCTCTTAGCCAGCTGTACTGAGTTATTTTTATTCCCCTTTGGGAATAGTGAAGTATGATTCTGCACATACAGTACATGATTATGGCAAGACATTTTTAAATGGGAAACTATTGGGCATGAATGTGTAGGTGCCAGAGTGAAAATTGGGCAGTGCCTGCAGAATGTAATTCATAATACCTATCTCTGGTGGTTGACATTCTGAAAAGGAGAAGCTTATAATAATCTTATTATACATAATGCATGTATACTAAGGAAATAACTTTTATGTTTATTTTTTGAATTTGGTCTTTCCCTTGAAGTCAGAAGAGGAAAATTACTGACTTGAAACTCAGAGGCTGAAGAAAAGAAAATAGAAATAGGGCTTTGGTGAGGAACCATAGGCCTGGTGTGCAGTGCACAGACTGTACTTGCATAAGAATTACATATTTTGAGCGGGTTTTTCCAAGCCCCCAAAATGAAGGAATTTCCACAGGAGAATGGCCATCCCAGGTGGGAAGGAATTTTAAACATAGTGGCTTCCTCACTAGAAAGCTGGGAGCAGAGTAAGAGACATCGTTAGTACAATAACGTACTGTGCAAGATGAAAACTGCATCAGCAGAGAGATCCTATGATGTTTATGTGGGACGAATCATTTCTCTGTTTTCTTTTCACTTAGAGTAGAAGTAGTCACATACTTTTCTTTTTTTCCTTCTGAAAAGCTTCTTTTTTTCAGAAACTCATAAACCATTGCCCACAACCATACCTGGCTGTTTTCTCAAGAGTGAGCTCTCAATCTCATTCTCTTTGGCTGTTGAAAAATTGGGTGAACTGACCTGGTTAAGATGAGTTCTGAAGAGATAGGACAGGCAGTGGAAGTATTTTTTACCTACAATGGCACATTGATGGAGCCCAAGGAAAAGTCCAGTTGCATAGATTATGAGGGCCAGCGTTCAAAATATTATACGCATAAGTTTGCAAAACAAGTTGCAGGCATTTGGAACTGGAGTACTGAGCTTGGCAATTTCAAGAGTGAGTTGAAAAGGTGAGTTGATGTGGAACTTCTGGCATCCAGACTTTGTCAGGAAGCTGTTGTATGGAAGAGATACATTCACTTAAAAGGTCTGAGGACATTTACTCCATATAACAGTATTAGAAATGCAGCTGTGAGTAAAACACTATGCTGGCTCTCATGAGGCTTACAGCCTCATACCAGTTTTTATCAGCAAGATATTGCTTTTCTCAGGAAATGATTTGGCTTTTAAATTGTTTTCAGTGGATTGTATGTCAGGCTATGTGTTTGTTTTAAATAAGCCAATGTACAATAATCTGCAGTAAAAAAAACTTTATTTTTATCTTTTCCCAATTCATCTTGAAAATGAAATGTGCTGATCAAACATTTCATCAGGCAACATATAGATTTTTGGATTGTGCAAAGTGATTAATTTTCTGGAACTATGTTTAATCTTCTGGAGATAAACTAAAAAGATGAATGTTTCAATTGGCAGGAATAACTGCTCATTAATCTCTGTTGTCAACATTAAAAAAAGAAAGAAAGGAGAAAAGCAAGCAAGCAGGCAAGTAAGAAAAGACAAGCCTCCTTGAAGTACTTTGTGAAAACTTATCTCCTTGCCTTAATGTGGTCAGTAGCCACAGTTTTATTAACCCATGGCAATTGACACAATTAAATCACACTTTTATGTCTTTTCAATTTTTATTTCACTAGGAATTTTTCTCCACTTTGATATTCCGTATCTCTATAGCACTTTTGCTACTTAGATTATCTCTAATGTCTTACTGATTTAATTATTTTTACCTTTTGAAACTACATAGATAATTTCCAGACATAAATGATTTTGTCATAAGAATATACTTCAGACAAATATCAATTTTTAAAACACACAAGGTAATATAATGTTTTAAATAATAAACGTTGACATGTTTTGGATTTGTGTCCCCACCCAAATCTCATGTTAAATTGTAAACCCAAGTGTTGGAGGAGGGGCCTTGTGGGAGGTGATTTGATCGTGGGATCAAATTTCCCCCTTGCTATTACCATGATAGTGAGTGAGTTCTCATGGGATCTGGTTGTTTAAAAGTGTGTAGCATCTAGAAGAAAACCTAGGCATTACCATTCAGGACATAGGCGTGGGTAAGGACTTCGTGTCCGAAACACCAAAAGCAATGGCAACAAAAGACAAAATTGACAAATGGGATCTAATTAAACTAAAGAGCTTCTGCACAGCAAAAGAAACTACCATCAGAGTGAACAGGCAACCTACAACATGGGAGAAAATTTCGCAACCTACTCATCGGACAAAGGGCTAATATCCAGAATCTACAATGAACTCAAACAAATTTACAAGAAAAAAACAAACAACCCCATCAAAAAGTGGGCGAAGGACATGAACAGACACTTCTCAAAAGAAGACACTTATGCAGCCAAAAAACACATGAAAAAATGCTTATCATCACTGGCCATCAGAGAAATGCAAATCAAAACCACTATGAGATATCATCTCACACCAGTTAGAATGGCAATCATTAAAAAGTCAGGAAACAACAGGTGCTGGAGAGGCTGTGGAGAAATAGGAACACTTTGACACTGTTGGTGGGACTGTAAACTAGTTCAACCATTGTGGAAGTCAGTGTGGCAATTCCTCAGGGATCTAGAACTAGAAATACCATTTGACCCAGCCATCCCATTACTGGGTATATACCCAAAGGACTATAAATCATGCTGCTATAAAGACACATGCACACGTATGTTTATTGCGGCATTATTCACAATAGCAAAGACTTGGAACCAACCCAAATGTCCAACAATGATAGACTGTATTAAGAAAATATGGCACATATACACCATGGAATACTATGCAGCCATAAAAAATGATGAGTTCATGTCCTTTGTAGGGACATGGATGAAATTGGAAACCATCATTCTCAGTAAACTATCGCAAGAACAAAAAACCAAACACCGCATATTCTCACTCATAGGTGGGAATTGAACAATGAGATCACATGGACACAGGAAGGAGAATATCACACTCTGGGGACTGTTGTGGTGTGGGGGGGAGGGGGGAGGGATAGCATTGGGAGATATACCTAATGCTGGATGACGAGTTAGTGGGTGCAGCGCACCAGCATGGCACATGTATACATATGTAACTAACCTGCACAATGTGCACATGTACCCTAAAACTTAAAGTATAATAAAAAAAAAAGAAAAAAAAGAAAATTATCACGTCTGCAAGTAAAAAAAAAAAAAAAAAAAAGTGTGTAGCATCTCCCCCTTTGCTCTCTTCCTCCCTGGTCCTGTAAAGAAGTGCCCCCTTCGTTTTCACCTTCTGCCATGAGTGTAAGTTTCCTGAGGCCTCCCAAGCCATGCTTCCTGTACAGCCTGTGGAATCATGTGCCAACTAAACCTCTTTTCTTTATAAATTACACAGTATCAGGTATTTTTTATAGCAGTGCGAGAACAGACTAATGTAGAAAATTGGTACCAAGAAGTGGGGCACAGCTATAAAGACACCTGAAAGTGTGGAAGCAGCTTTGGAATTGGGTAATGGGAAGAGGTTGGAAGAGTGTGGAGGGCTCCGAAGGACACAGGAAGATGATGGAAAGTTTGGAACTTCCTAGAGACTTCTTAAATTATTGTGACCAAACTGATGATTGTGATATGGCCAATGAAGTCCAGGCTGAAGAGGTCTCAGATGGAGATGTGGAAGTTACTGAGAACTTAAGCAAGGATCACTTTTGTTATGTCTTGGCAAAGAGGTTGGAAGTATTGTGCCCCTGCTCTAGAAATCTATGAACTTTGACCTTGAGAGTGATGATTTAGGCCATGTGATGGAAGAAATTTCTAAGCAGCAAAACATTCAAGACATGACCTGGCTGCTTCTAGAAGCTTATGCTCATATTCATGAGCAAAAAATATGTAGAACTATAGCTTATATTTAAAAGGGAAGCAGAACATAAAAGTTTGAAAAGTTTGCAGCCTGGCCATATGGTGGGAAAGAAAAACCCATTTTGGGGGAGGAATTCAAGCTGGCTTCAGAAATTTGCATAAGTAAAGGGGAGCCAAATGTTGATAGCCAGGATAATGGGGATAATGCCTTGAAGGCATTTCAGAGACCTACAAGGCAGCTTCTCCCATTGCAGGCCTGGAGGTGTAGGAGGGAAGAATGGTTTTGTGGGCCAGGGCCTGGGCTCTCCTGCTCTGTGCAGTCTCAGGACATGGCCCCCTGCATTGTAGCTGCTCCAGCTCCATCAATGGCTAAAAGGAGCCAATGGGCAGCTCAGGCTGTTGCTTCAGAAGGTGCAAACCATAAGACTTTTTGGCTTTCACATGGTATTAAATCTGTAGGGGTGCAGAATGTGAGAGTTGAGGCTTGGGAGCCTGCACCTGTATTTCAGAGGATGTATGGAAATGCCTGGATGTCCAGGCAGAAGTCTGCTGCAAGGGTGGAGGCTTCATGGAGAATGTCTACTAGGGCAGTGCCAAGATGAAATGTGGGTTTGGAGCCCCCACACAGAGTCTCCACTGGGGCACTGCCTATTGGAGCTGTGAGAAGTGGGCCACCATCCTTCAGACCCCAGAATAGAATGGTAGATCCACTGACAGCTTGTACCATGCTTTTGGAAAAGCCTCAGGCATTCAACACCCCATGAAAGCCCATGAAAGCAGCTGCAGGGGCTGTACCCTGCAGAGCCATAGGAGCAGAGCTGCCCAAGGCCTTGGGAGTCCACCGCTTGGATCAGTGTTGCCTGGATCTGACACATGGAGCCAAAGAGATTATTTTGGAGCTTGAAGATTTAATGACTGCCCTGCTGGGTTTTGGACTTGCACAAGGTCTGTCACCCCTGCTTTTGGCAGACTTCTCCCCTTTGGAAAGGGAGTATTTACCCAATGCATTTCCCCCCATTTCATCTTGGAAGTAACTAACTTGTATTTTATTTTATAGGCTCATAAGTGGGAGCAACGAACCTTGTCTCAGATGAGACTTTAGACTGTGGACTTTTGAGTTAATACTGAAGTGAGTTAAGACTTGAGGGACTATTGAGAAGGAATGATTGTCTTTTGTAATGTGAGAAGGACATGAGATTTGGGAGGGGCCACGGGCAGAATGATATGGTTTGGATTTGTGTCCCCACCCAAATCTCATTTCAAATTGTAATCTCCAGTGTTGAAGGAGGGGCCTGGTGGGAAGTGATTGGATCCTGAGGGCAGACCTTCTCCTTGCTCTCCCTGTGACAGTGAGTGAGTTTTCATGAGATCTGGTTGTTTAAAAGTGTGTAGCACCTCCCCTTTCTCACTCTTCCTCTGCTCTGACCATGTGAAGAGGTGCCTTCTTCCTCTTCACCTTCTGCCATGATTGTAAGTCTCCTGAGGCCTCCTCAGCCATGCTTCGTGTACAGCCTGTGGAACCAAGAGCCAATTAAATTTCTTTTCTTTATAAATTATCCAGACTTAGATATTTCTTTTTGGCAGTGCAAAATGGACTAATACATATGTGTTATTAAGTTCTACTGGATATTTGTAATTTCTAGTTTCAGAATTTCGAAACCAATAACTTCCTGTCATACTTTAAGTCATGCAGCTCATACAAATAGTGAGTTTTAGAACATAAGAGCCTGGATTTTGCATCTTGTTGCATACCTAATGTTGAAATCATTCCTAAAACTTTTTTTGATCGGAGAAGCTGATACTAAATCTCTCAAGGTGAAGTCTGTTGCCATCATTGCCCTTGTATATACAACAGCTTAACTGGCTTTTCTGTTCTTAGGAACCTAGGAAGGCCAGTGTTTCAGAAAGAGCTATGAGGAATAATTTAGCCATTCTGTGAGAAATTTAAATTAGCCCAATGATTTTTGTGAAAAAGAACTTATTTAATCAACTCCTAGAGGACAGAAAATAAAAATGTCCCATCGCTGACAGTCATATCCCAGCCTTTCTTGGTTAAAGTACAGGTGTTAACAAAAGAGTATCCTCTGAGTGTGGGAACCATTCACTTCATTGAACTGGTAATGAGATTCATTGTAACTATAAAGAACCATGTATGTGAATATCTTGCCATTCATCAGCTGAATAATCTTGGGTAAATTACTTAATTCTTTGCACACAAGATGCTTCAATTGGAAAATGGGCATAATAATAAAACCTACCTCATAGAGTTGTTATGCACACCTAATGAGTTAATATTATAAAGCACTTCAATACGACCATTTGAGAAGCACTTTATTGTTTTGGTGCTCTATAAAGAAAATTACAAGGACACTAGAATAAAACAATATAGTGTCTCCATGATTACTTGCACACTGAGTCTTCATCAAATATTAGATTTCCATCCTCAATTCCTTTTTTCTATATGAGAAAAGAAGTGGATTAAACAACTATCTTCAAAGTATATGAGAGTCTTCAGAGTGTGGTCATTAGTTGTCAGGCTGCCTAGGTTCAAACCCTGACGACTATGCACTTCTGCGATCTTAGGCAAAAATCTTAAACCACACTGTGTTGTATTTCTCTTGCTTGTGAAACAATAGTACTGGAAACATAAAATTATTTTATGAGGGTTAATTAACATGATGGGTGATAAAGATTTAGCCATTACAATGCTATTGTAAATTTTCTTTTTTCTTTTTTTCTTTTACTTTAAGTTATGGGATACCTGTGCTGAAAGTGCAGGTTTGTTACATAGCTAAACATGTGCCATGGTGGTTTGCTGCACCTATCAACCCGTCATCTAGGTTTTAAGCCCCACATGCATTAGGTATTTGTCCTAATGTTCTCCCTCCCTTTTCTTCCAACCTCTGACAAGCCCTGGCATGTGATGTTCCCCTCCCTGTGTCCATGTGTTCTCACTGTTCAACTTCCACTTATGAGTGACAACATGCCGTGCTTGGTTTTCTGTTCTTGTGATAGTTTGCTGAGAATGATGGTTTCCAGCTTCATCCATGTCCCTGCAAAGGACATGAGCTCATTCTTTTGTATGGCTGCATAGTATTCCATGGAGTATATGTGCTACATTTTCTTTATCCAGTCTATCGTTGATGGACATTTGGGTTGGTTCCAAGTCTTTGCTATTGTAAATAGTGCTGCAATAAACATATGCGTGCATGTGTGTGTCTTTATAGTAGAATAATTTATAATCTTTGGGTATATACCCAGTAATGGGATTGCAGGGTCAAATGGTATTTCTGGTTCTAGATCTTTGAAGAATCCCACACTATCTTCCACAATGGTTGAACTAATTTACACTCCCACCAACAGTGTATAAGTGTTTCTATTTCTCCACATTCTCACCAGCATCTGTTCTTTCCAGACTTTTTAATAATCGCCATTCTAACTGGCATGAGATGGTATCTCATTGTGGTTTTGGTTTGCATTTCTCTAACGACCCATGATGATGAGCTTTTCTTCATGTTTGTTGTCCGCATAAATGTCTTCTTTTGAGAAGTGTCTGTTCATATTCTTCACCCACTGTTTGATGGGCTTGTTTTTTTTCTTGTAATTTTTTTAAAGTTCCTTGTATATTCTGGATATTAGACCTTTGTCAGATGGTTAGATTGTAAAAAATTTCTCCCATTTGTAGGTTGCCTGTTCACTCTGATGATACACTTTCTTTTGCTGAGCAGAAGCTCTTTAATTTAATTAGACCCCATTTATCAATTTTGGCTTTTGTTACAATTGCTTTTGGTGTTTTCGTCATGAAGTTTTTGCCAATGCCTATGTCCTGATTGGTATTGCCTAGGTTTTCTTCAAGGGTTTTTATGGTTTTGGTTTTATGTTTAAGTCTTTAATCCATGTTGAGTTAATTTTTGTATAAGGTATAAGGAAGGAGTCCAATTTCTGTTTTCTGCATATGGCTAGCCAGTTTTCCCAGCACCATTTATTAAACAGGGAATCATTTCCCCATTGCTTGTTTTTGTCAGGTTTGTCAAAGATCAGATGGTTTTAGATGTGTAATGTTATTTCTGAGATCTCTGTTCTGTTCCATTGGTCTATATATCTGTTTTGGTATCAGTACCATGCTGTTTTGGTTACTGTAGCCTTAGTTTGAAGTCAGGTAGTGTGATGCCTCCAGCTTTGTTCTTTTTGCTTAGGATTGTCTTGGACATATGGGTTCTTTTTTGGTTCCATATGACATTTAAAGTAGTTTTTTTCTAATTCTGTGAAGAAAGTCAATGGTAACTTGATGGGAATAACATTGAATCTATAAATTACTTTGGGCAGTTTGGCCATTTTCATGATATTGATTCTTCCTATCCATGAGCATGGAAGTTTTTCCATTTGTTTGTGTCCTCTCTTATTTCCTTGAGCAGTGGTTTCTGGTTCTCCTTGAAGAGGTCCTTCATGTCCCTTGTAAGTTCTATTCCTAGGTATTTTATTATCTTTGTAGTAATTGTGAATGGGAGTTCACTGATGATTTGGCCCTCTGGGTGTCTATTATTGGTGTATAAGAATTCTTGTGAGTTTTGCACACGGATTTTGTAACCTGAGACTTTGCTAAAGTTCCTTGTCATACTAAGGAGTTTTTGGGCTGAGATGATGGGGTTTTCTAAATATACAATCATGTCATCTGTAGAGATAAGTTGACTTCCTCTCTTCCTATTTGAGTACCCCTTATTTCTTTCTCTTGCCTGGTTGCTATGGCCAGAACTTCCAACACTATGTTGAATAGAAGTAGTGAGAAAGGGCATGCTTGTCTTGTGCCGGTTTTCAAAGGGCATGCTTCCCATTCGCTTTGACAATCCCTTATGACAAACCCATAGCCAATATCATACTGAATGGGCATTCAATATGATGGGCATTCAGTATGATATCGGTTATGGGTTTGTCATAAATAGCTCTTATTATTTTGAGATATGTTCCATCAATACCTAGTTTATTGAGAGTTTTTAGCATAAAGCGGTGTTGAATTTTATCAAAGGCCTTTTCTGCATCTATTGAGATAATCATGAGATTTTTGTCATTGGTCCTGTTTATGTAATGGATTATGTTTACTGATTTGCATATGTTGAACCAGCCTTGCATCCCAGAGATGAAGTCGACTTGAACATAGTAGATAAGCTTTTTCATGTGCTGCTGGATTCTGTTTGCCAGTATTTTATTGAGGATTCTCACATTGAGGTTCATCAGGGATATTGGCCTGAAATTTTCTTTGTGTGTGTGTGTGTGTCTCTAACAGGTTTTGGTATCAGGATGATGCTGGCCTCATAAAATGAGTTAGGGGGGAGTCCCTCTTTTTCTATTGTTAGGAATAGTTTCAGAGGGAATGATACCAGCTCCTTTCTGTACCTCTAGTAGAATTCAACTGTGAATCCTTCTGGTACTGGGCTTTTTTTGGTTGGTAGGCTATTAATTACTGCCTCAATTTCAGAACTTGTTATTGGTCTATTCAGGGATTCGACTTCTTCCTGATTTAGCCTTGGGAGGGTGTATGAGTCCAGGAATTTATCCATTTATTCTAGATTTTCTAGTATATTTGCATAGAGGTGTTTATTGTATTCTCTGATTGTCGTTTGTATTTCTGTGGGATCAGGAGTGATATCCCCTTTATCATTTTTATTGTGTCTATTTGATTGTTCTCTCTTTTCTTCTTTATTAGTCTGGCTAGCAGTCTATTTTGTTAATCTTTCAAAGAACCAGCTCCTGGATTCATTGATTTTTTAAAAGATTTCTCATGTCTCTATCTCCTTCAGTTCTGCTCTGATCTTAGTTATTTTTTGTCTTCTGCTAGCTTTTGAATTTGTTTGTTCTTTCTTCTCTAGTTCTTTTACTTGTGATGTTAGGGTGTTTATTTTAGACCTTTCCTACTTTCTGATGTGACCATTTAATGCTATAAATTTCCCTCTTAACACTGCTTTAGCTGTGTCTGATAGATTCTGGTATGTTGTCTCTTTGTTCTCATTGGTTTCAAAGAACTTATTTATTTCTGCCTTAATTTTGTTATTTACCCAGTAGTCATTCAGGAGCAGGCTGTTCAGTTTCTATGTAGTTGTGCAGTTTTGAGTGAGTTTCTTAATTCTGAGTTCTAATTTGATTGCACTGTGGTCTGAATGTTTGTTATGATTTCCATTCTTTTGCATTTGCTGTGGAGTGTTTTACTTCCAATTATGTGGTTGATTTTAGAATAAGTGCTATGTGGTGCTGAGAAGAATGTATATTCTGTTGATTTGTGGTGGAGAGTTCTGTAGATGTCTATTAGTTCTGCTTGGTCCAGAGCTGAGTTCAAGTCCTGAATATCCTTGTTGATTTTCTGTCTTGTTGAATTGTCTAATATTGACAGTGGAGTGTTAAAGTCTCCCACTGTTATTGTGTGGGAGTCTTTGTAGGTCTCTAAGAGCTTGCTTTATGAGTCTGGGTGCACCTGTATTGGGTGCATATATATTTAGAATAGTTAGCTCTTTTTGTTGCATTGATCCCTTCACCATTATGTGGTGCCCTTCTTTGTCCATTTTGACCTCTGTTGGTTTAAAGTTGGTTTTATCAGAGACTAGGATTGCAACCCCTGTTTTTTTTCCTTTCCATTTGCTTGGTAAATTTTCCTTCATCCCTTTATTTTGAGCCTATGTGTGTCTTTGCACGTGAGATGGGTCTCCTGAATGTAGCACACTGATTGGTCTTGACTTTTTATCCAATTTGCCTGTGTGTGTCTTTTAATTGGGGCACTTAGCCCATTGACATTTAAGGTTAGTATTGTTATGTGTGAATTTGATCCTGTTTTTATGATTCTAGCTGGTTATTTTGCACAAAAGTTGATGTAATTTCTTCACAGTGTTGTTGGTCTTCATATTTTGGTGTGTTTTTGCAGTGGCTGGTACTGGGTTTTCCTTTCCATATTTAGTGCTTCCTTCAGGAGGCAGGCCTTGTGGTGAAAAAATCCCTCAGCATTTTCTAGTCTGTATAGGATTTTATTTTTCCTCCACTTATGAAGCTTAGTTTGGCTGCCTATAAAATTCTGGGTTGAAAATTTTATTCTTTAAGAATATTGAATATTGGCCCCTACACTCCTCTAACTTCTAGCATTTCTGCAGAGAGATCTGCTGTTAGTCTTATGAGATTCCCTTTGTAGGTAACCTGACATTTCTCTCTGGCTGCCGTTAACATTTTTTCCTTCATTTCAACCTTGGGTAATCTGATGATTATGTGTCTTGGGGTTGCTCTTCTTGAGGAATATCTTAATGGTGTTTCTGTATTTCCTGAATTGGAATGTCAGCCTGTCTCGCTGGGTTGGGTAAGTTCTCCTGAATAATATCCCGAAGTGTGTTTTCCAAGTTGGTTCCATTCTCCCCATCACTTTCAGGGACCCCAATCAATCGTAGGTTTGGTCTTTTCACAGTACCATATTTCTTGGAGGCTTTGTTCATTCCTTTTCATTCCTTTTTGTTTAATCTTGTCTTCATGCCTTATTTTAGTAAGTTGATCTTCAATCTCTGATATCCTTTCTTCCACTTGATCAATTTGGCTATTGATACTTGTGTATGCTTCACGGAGTTCTTGTCCTGGGTTTTTCAGCTCCATCAGGTCATTTATGTTCTTCTCTAAACTGATTATCCTAGTTAGCAGTTCATGTAACCTTTGTCAAGATTCTTAGCTTCCTTGTTTTGGGTTAGAACCTGCTCTTCTAGCTGTGAGGAGTTTGTTATTACCCACCTTCTGAAGCCTACTTCTGTCAATTCGTCAAACTCATTCTCCATCTAGTTTTGTGCCCTTGCTGGAGAGGAGTTGTGATCATTTGGAGGAGAAGAGGCATTCTGGTGTTGCGAATTTTTAGCATTTTGGGGCTGTTTTTTCCTCATCTTTGTGGATTTATCTACCTTTGATCTTTGATGCTGATTACCTTTGGATGAGATTTCTATGTGGGGGTCCTTTTTATTATGCTGATGTTATTGCTTTCTGTTTGTTAATTTTTCTTCTAACAGTCAGGCCTCTCATTTGCAGGTCTGCTGTGATTTGGTAGAGGTCCACTCCACACCCTATTTGCCTGGGTATCACCAGCAGAGGTTGCAGAACAGCAAAGATTGCTGCCTGCTCCTTCTTCTGGAAACTTTATCCTAGAGAGGCACCAGCCTGATGCCAGCCAGAGCTATCCTGTATTAGGTGTCTGTCAACCCCAGTTGGGAGGTCTCTCCCAGTTAGGAAGCATGGGGGTCAGAAACCCACTTGAGGAGGCAGCCTGTCCCTTATCAGAGCTCGAGTGCTCTGCTGGGAGAACCCTCCTTGTCAGGATCTGCTGCTCTCTTCAGAGCAGCCAGGCAAGAATGTTTAGGTCTGCTGAAGCTGCACCCACAGCCTTTCCTTCCCCCAGCTGCTCTGTTCCAGGCAGATGGGAGATTTATCTATAAGCCTCTTACTGGGGCTGCTGCCTTTCTCTCAGAGATGCCCTGCCCAGTGAAGAGGAATAACAGATGGGACAGAGAGGCAGTCTGGCCATAGCCACTTTGCTGTGCTGTGTTGAGTTCTACCCAGTCCAAATTTCCAGGCCTCTTTGGCACTGTCAGGGGAAAACCACCTATTCAAGCCTCAGTAATGGTGGACTGATCCCCCCCTCAACCAAGCTTGATCATCCCAGGTCAACTTCAGACTGCTGTGCAGGCAGTGAGAATTTCAAGCCAGTGGTTCTTAGCTTGCTGGGCCCAGTGGGAGTGGGATCTGCTGAGCGAGACCACTTGACTCCCTGACTTCAGCCCCCTTTCCTGGGGAGTGAATGGTTCTGTCTCGCTGGAGTTCCAGGTGCCATTGGGGGTGGGGAGTGTGAGGGGAACAAAAAAAAGCTCCTGCAGCTAGCTCGGTGTCTGCCCAAACAGATGCCCAGTTTTTAAACCCAGGTCCCTGATGGTGTAGGCACACAAGGGAATCTCCTGATCTGAAGATTGCAAAAACCGTGGGAAAAATGTAGTATCTGGGCTCGATAGCATAGTCCCTCATGGCTTCCCTTGGCTGGGAAAGGGAGGCCCCCTGCTCCTCATACTTCCTGGGTGAGGCAATGCCCCACCCTGCTTCTGCTAGCCCTCCATGGACTGCACTCTCTGCCTAACCAGTCCCAATGACATGAACAGTGTACCTCAGTTGGAAATGTAGAAGTCACTCACCTTCTGCATGGGTCTCGCTGGGAGCTGCAGACCAGAGCTGTTCCTATTCGGCCATCTTGCCAGAATCCCCTGTAAATTTTTAATGATGCTGTTTTTATTATTATTGTTACATATATAATATATATGTAATATGCATTAAGACAGTTGAATAAAATATTAAATCAACAGATGACACATTGTAACATTTTTCACCCAAGTTGGACTGGTTAGTTATTTTATGTCTTTTTATTTAAAGAGTGGTTTCTCAACTATTATTATTATTATTATTGGCACACTTATGAATTTAGCTAATAGTGTCATAAAACTAAGTAAAATATGGTGTCAAAACAAGCTAAAAAATAAGAAACTATTTCTTCCCTGGTCAGGTAAATACTAGCATCATTGTACTTAAATATATGAAGTTGAGTATTTTATTACCCAGGTAGCTTTCCTACTATGTGAAATGATTGCTTTCCTTATAAAAAGTATAAAATGAGCTTCTGAAATTTTGCCCTAGATTGCAGAGCCGGAAGAGAAAGAGTTGTCAGGAACACGTTGGAACCAGATTCAGGGCATGATATGTACCCAGGGGGTCATAACGAAGCCTGGGCTGGAAAAAGAGTTTGATAGTTCAACTTTCATGAAAAATGTGGAGTGGAAAGGAGTGAAAAATCTGGTTTCCTTCTCCACTGTTTTCCATTTCAATATTGAAGTATTTCAATTCTCTGGACAATAAAATAAGGGAGTACATGATAGATGGCTGTCAAAGGCAATATTGCTCTTCAGCACCATTAATATTTTAAGTTTACACTAAAATAGCAGGTGGGACCTCTATGGTGATTTTGGCTTAAGGCAATGCTAAATCCTGAGAATTGCTGAAGCACTTTGAAGAACAGCACCCCAAGCTCTATTCCACAAGCTGGCTTTGATGATTGATATATTATAATGGCAATTAATGTAGTTAATTTCAAAAATTAAAGAGATACCTATTTTCTTTCAAGTTTTGCTATAATATGCAGCATTTTTTTCAAAGATACTGACTCAATTGCTGTTTGCCTCAGGTTTTGTATTCATCGCCTGCCTTCCTACAGCTCTTCAGCAGGTCTCTCTGACATGAACCCACCTGAGGTATGTCAGCGTGCTTCCACTGCCCAGTTGTTCTATACTCCAAATCAAAAGAATGACATCCTTCTCTAGTGTTCTGGAGTTCTGAAAATTGGATGCTTTATTTGAAAACACAAAGAAAATGTGACTCTTTCTCATGTTGTTCTTCTCTCCACAGGGAGGCCATTACATTAATGCCTTCAGCTTTTCGCACAGCCCATATTGCTTTGGTGGACGCTTTGAAATGTCTGGTTGTTATAACTCAGTCACTCAAGACACCTCACTTAAAAATTCTAGTTATGGAATAATTGTGATGCCATAGGAAGAAAATTAAGCAAGCTGTCTACTCTTGGGAAATGTTAACAAATGCCTGTGCATACTGTGAAGAGTCCACGGGGAAGAAAATGAGCCACACAAGGTCAGAATAACTTACTATGCTGTTAATAATATCTTCCTGGTTATTGAGGGGCTATTCATTTTTATTAAATAACAAAACACTGAGGCATTGAAAATATTGAACTCTAGTTGTTTTGATGAAAAATATAGATTTTTTTTTTTATTTTAGCTAACAGTTTTTGAAAGCTGATTATTGGTCAGACTCTATGCCTAACAGTTTATATATATATATATTCCTTCAGCTAATCTTCACAATGATCTGTGATCTAAGGCTTTTATGAAGATTAAATCAGAAAACATATAGAAAATATTTGCAATAAATGGCTTCTGACACATAGTAATTGTGGTATTATGATTTTTCTTATTTATTGCAATTAGGTGAGACTTAAGCACACATAGGCATAATATATATGATCATAAATGCTTGCACTAATTGCAATGACCAAAAAAATTTAAACACATTTGAATTATTAATTGACTTAAGAGAAGTGTCTCTGACTTGGTTCCTTCAGATGTTTCCACCTATGTTTATTATACACTGATCACTATGAAGACATAAAGATTTGTTAAAAGTGGCCTTTGAAGAGCATGTAATTGTGTCCAGAATTCGTGGGTTCTTGGTCTCACTGACTTCAAGAATGAAGCCGCAGACCCTCACGGTAAGTGTTACAGTTCTTAAAGGCAGTGTGTCCGGAGTTTGTTCCTTCTGATGTTCGGATGTGTTTGGAGTTTCTTCCTTCTGGTGGGTTCGTGGTCTTGCTGGCTCAGGAGTGAAGCTGCATTCCTTTGCGGTCAGTGTTACAGCTTTTAAGGTGGCGCATCTGGAGTTGTTCGTTCCTCCCAGTGGGTTCGTGGTTTCACCGGCTTCAGGAGTGAAGCTGCAGACCTTCGCGGTGAGTGTTACAGCTCATAAAGTTGGTGTGGACCCAAAGATTGAGCAGTAGCAAGATTTATTGCAAAGAGTGAAAGAGTAAAGCTTCCACGGTGTGGAAGGGGATCCAGGCAGGTTGCCCCTGCTGGCTGGGGCAGCCCGCTTTTATTCTCTTATATGGCCCCACCCACATCCTGCTGATTGGTCCATTTTACAGACAGCCGATTGGTCTGTTTTACAGAGAGCTGATTGGTCCATTTTGACAGGGTGCTGATTGGTGCATTTACAATCCCTGAGCTAGACACAAAAGTTCTCCATGTCCCCACTAGATTAGCTAGATACAGAGTATCGATTGGTATGTTTACAAACCCTGAGCTAGACACAGAGTGCTGATTGGTGCATTTACAAACCTTGAGCTAGATACAGAGTGCCGATTGGTGTATTCACAATCCCTTAGCTAGACATAAAGATTGTCCAAGTACCCACCAGATTAGCTAGATACAGAGTACCGATTGGTGCATCCGTAAACCCTGAGCTAGATACAGGGTGCTGATTGGTGTGTTTACAAACCTTGAGCTAGATACAGGGTGCCAATTGGTGTATTTACAATCCCCTAGCTAGACATAAAGGTTCTCCAAGTCCCTACCAGACTCAGGATCCCAGCTGGCTTCACCCAGTGGATCCCGCACTGGGGCCAGAGGTGGAGCTGCATTCCAGTCCCATGCTGTGCACCTGCACTCCTCAGCCCTTGGGTGGTTGATGAGACTGGCCACTGTGGAGCAGGGGGCAGTGCTCATCAGGGAGGCTCGGGCCGTGCAGGAGACCACGGCAGGGGGAGGGGAGGCTCAGACATGGCAGGCTGCAGGTGCCAAACCCTGCCCCACGGGGAGGCAGCTAAGGCCTGGCAAGAAATCGAGCACAGCGCCGGTGGGCTGGCACTGCTGGGGGACCTGGCGCACCCTCTGCAGCTGCTGGCCCAGGTACTAAGCCCCTCACTGCCCAGAGCCGGTGGGGCCAGCTGGCTGCTCCGAGTGTGGGGCCCGCCAAGCCCACGCCCACCCAGAAGTCTAGTTGGCCCACAAGCACCGCATGCAGCCCCGGTTCCCGCCCGTGCCTCTCCCTCCACACTTCCCCACAGGCTGAGGGAGCCGGCTCTAGCCTCAGCCATCCGAGGAAGGGGCTCCCACAGTGAAGTGGTGGGCTGAAGGGCTCCTCAAGCACGGCCAGAATGGGTGCCAAGGCCTAGGAGGCACCGAGAGCGAGTGAGGGCTGCGAGGGCTGCCAGCACGCTGTCACCTCTCATAATGAAATTGGAAAATCATTCTAAGCTTGCAGAAAACTTATGGAATAATAGATATTGGTATACAGTCAAATTCTAAATGGTAAGATGTAGGTGATTGACTAAAAATAGAGTTTGGAGAATTTTCCTGGAGGAAATAAAGCTTGCTAAAGTCTTCAAATTTGAAAATTTAGGTGATTTTATTTTAAAGAGGAAAGGAAAGGAAAAAAAAAAACTACTGTAAGTAATACTCAAAGTTTCTTTCCATGGTGAGCAGTGGGAAATGAGTTCTTAAAGATTCTTGGTGCTCACTGATGGGAAAAATCAATATTGTTAAAATGGCCATACTACCCAAAGCAATTTACAGATTCAATGCTATTCTTATAAAACTACCAATGTCATTCTTCACAGAACTAAAAAAAGCTATTTTAAAATTCATAAGGATCCAAAAAAGAGGCTGAAAAGCCAAAGCAATTCTAAACAGAAAGAAAAAGCTGGAGTCATCACGTTACCTGACTCCAAACTATACTACAAGGCTACAGTAACCAAAAAGGCATGGTACTGGTATAAAAACAGACACATAGACCAATGGAACAGAATAAAGAGCCCAGAAATACAGCTGCACAGTTAAAACCATCTGATCCTCAATAAAGGTGACAAGATCAAGCAATGGGGAAAAGACTTCCTATTCAATAAATAGTTTGGGGATAACTGGCTAGCCATATACAGAAGATTGAAGCTGGATGCCTTCCTTACACTATATACAAAAATCAACCCAAGATTGATTAAAAACTTAAATGTAAAACTTAAACATTTAAAAATCCTGGAAGATAACCTAGGAAATACTGTTCTGAACATAGGCCTTGGCAAAGATTTTGTGATGAAGATGCCAAAAGCAATTGCAACAAAAACAAAAATTCACAGATGGGACCTAATTAAACTAAACAGCTTCTGGACAGGAGAAGAAACTACTGACAGAGTAAACAGACAACCTACAGAATGGGAGAAAACATTTGCAATCTATGCAGCTGACAAAGGTCTAACATCCAGAATCTATAAGGAACTTTAACTAACAAGCAAAGGGCCAGGCATAGTGGCTCACACCTGTGATCCTAACACTTTGGGAAGCCAAGGTGGGTGGATCTTCTGAGGTCAGGAGCTCGAGACCAGCCTGACCAACATGGTGAAATCCTGTCTGTACTAAAACTACAAAAATTAGCCAGGTGTGGTGCCTGTAATTCCAGCTACTGGGAGGCTGAGGCAGGATAATTGCTTCAACCTGGGAGGTGGAGATTGCAGTGAGCCAAGGTCACACCACTGCACTCCAGCCTGGGAGACAGAGTGAGTTACCATCTCAAAGAAAAAAAAAAAAAAAAAAAAGGAACAAGCAAAAAACAATGCCATTAAAAAGTGTGCAAAGGACATGAACAAACACTTCTCAAAACAAGTCATAATGTGGCCAACAAGGATATGAAAAAATGCTCAACATCACTAACCTCTAAAGCAGGGGTCCCCAACCACTGGGCAGTGGACCTCTAGAAGTCTGTGGCATTAAATTCTTATGGGAGCATGAATGCTATTATGAACTGCACAAGGGATCTAGGTTCTGCACTCCACTCCTTATGAGAATCTAATGCCTGATGATCTGAGGTGGAACAATTTTATCCCGAAACCATCCCACCTCATCCATGGAAAAGTTGTCATCCACAAAACTGGTCTCTGGTGCCCAAAATGTTGGAAACTGCTGCTTTAGAGAAATGCAAATCAAAACCCCAATGAAATACTATCTCACACCAGTCAGAATGATTATTATTAAAAAGTAAAAAAATAACAGATGCTGTTGAGGTTGTGGAGAAAAGGGAATGCTTATACACTGGTCATGGGAATGTAAATTAATTCAGCCATTGTGGAAAGCAGTTTGCAATTTCTCAAAGAACTTAAAATAGAACTACCATTCAACCCAGCAATCCTATTGTTGAGTACATACCCAAAGGAATATAAATCATTCGACCATAAAGGCACAGGCACTCATATATTCATTGCAGCTCTATCACAGTAGCAGAGCCATGGAATCAATCTAAATGCCCATCAATGGTAGACTGGAGGAAGAAAATGTGGTACACATACATCATGGAATACTACATGGCCATAAAAAAGAATGAAGTCATGGTCCTTTGCAGCAACATGCATGGAACTGCAGGCTGGGATCCTAAGTGAATTAATGCAGGAACAAAAAGTAAAATACCACATGTTCTCTTATAAATGGAAGCTAAATATTGAGTAAACATAGACATAATGAAAGGAACAACAGACACTGGGGGCTACTTGGAGGTAGAGGGTGGTAGGAGTCAGAGGATTGAAAAAAACTACCTATTTGGTACTATGCTCATTACCTGGGTGGCAAAATAATCTGTACAACAAACCCCCATGACATGCAATTTACCTACATAACAAACCTGCACATGTACCCTTGAACCTAAAATAAAATTTTTAAAAAATTTAAATTTAAATAAAATTTAAAAAAATATTACATAATAAAAAGTTATTAAATAATCTTTGACCAAAAGTACTCGGAAAAATCTATGGTTCATCACAAATATAATTTCACAGTTTGTCTTAGAGCCTAATATTCTATTTCTTGACTCCAGCCAAAGACCTTTAATTGGACATAAAACAAATGTTCTTTGCCTGGACATCGGGAGGGCTAAAGCTTGCATCTCTCTAACTAGCCCCTCCTACACCCCAACCCTACTCCTCAGTGAAAGTTGAAGAGAATCTACCTTCTCAGAGTTGAATGGATGTGCTGAAGCTACAAGAAAAATGTCAGGACTGATATTTTAGGCTGAAGTGAATCTGCTAATTTCAATTTGGGTTATTAGCATTTGAGGTCTTTCATTTCTCTCTCTTCCCCTTCTCATCTTCCCCTTACTTATATGCTCCCCTTTGTCTGTCATAGTTATTTATTTATTAATATTTTATAACTTACTTTGAAAAATGAAACCACTGGAAACGAATGCTCATATGCTCTTGCAATCTTGTTAGTTATCTACATTTGCAAGATGTCTTCATGAAACATGAGGTAGGACTTCTATTTACAACTATTCCCCGTACATTATCTGTGCTTTCCATACTCTGTGCTTTGCTTCTCATAGATCTTTCTTTCTCTGATGTCCTTTTCACCTTCTGTGATAAACGGAATAATGCTACCCCTCCAAACATGAAATGTATTTTTTTTTAATCTCTGGAATCCATGTATATGTTAGGTTACATGGAAAAATTGAATTAAGGTTGCAGATAAAATTAAGATTGCTACCAACTGACCTTGAAATAGGGAGATTATCATGAATTATCCAACTGACCTGGTATAAACACAAAGGTATTTTATTTATTTATTTATTTGTTTATTTACTTACTTATTTTTGAGAGAGGGTCTTGCTCTGTCACCCAGGCTGGAGTGCAGTGGCCTGATCTTGGCTCACTGCAACCTCCGCCTCCTGGGTTAAAGCGATTCTCCTGCCTCAGCCTCCCCAGTAGCTGGGATTAGAGGCACACGCTGCTACCCCGGCTAATTTTTATATTTTTAGTAGAGATGGGGTTTCACCATGTTGGCCAGGCTGGTCTTGAACGCCTGACCTCAAGTGATCCACCTGCCTCAGCCTCCCGAAGTGAACACAAAGGATTTAAAATGTAGAAAAGGAATACAGAAGAGGAGAGTTATAGGGAGATGTTACTACGTAAGAAAGACACAGACAGATGCAAAGCTGACAGCTTTGAAGGTAGAGGAAGAAGATCACACACCAAGAAATGTGGGCAGCTTCTGGAAGCTGAAAAGGTAAAGAAACAGAAACTCCCACAGAACCTTCAGAGAGTAATGCTTACACCTTGATTTTTAGCCAAGGAGATTCTTGCCAAACTCCCAGACTACAGAACTGTAATGTAATAAACTAATGATGTTTCAGCTACTAAATTTGTGTCAATTTGTTACAACAGCAACAGGAAACCTTCACAATTCAAAATACATAGTGTAGATTCCATGATCGTTGCAGCTCCGTGGTAACATTCTATGTCTTTCACAATTGCTGAAACTATGATACATAGAAGAAACCTAGTAGAATGTCTGTTGGATTGATGAACAGATAGAGGCCTCCTCATGGAAAAGTAGCAATCTAGGTGTTATACCAGTTTGAGGAATTATGACCACCAGAATATATGGGGACAGTTGGTTTCTACTCAGTAGGGCTATACCATAGATATATCGGTAAGGAAGGGTATTGAGATATGTATCTGAAATCCAGCAAAAGGGGACATAGATGAGACCAAGTACTGCTGCAGAAAATCAAGTACTAGAGAAGAGGGACAAAATAGGATCCGCCAAGGCAGAGAAAGTATTAGAAATAAAGAGCAGGTCAAGGGAAAGGAGGCCTTCCCTGAGACTGAGAGGTTTCTGGCTATGGGGGTTATGTGTATGGGGTACGCTTTCCTAAGGTGGGGTTTAAGCTAATTGATTTGGACCTAATGGGTGACTCTGGATTATATCCATTCACTGTGATTACTTTGTTGTTACTGTTGTTTTAACTGAAAAATATCTTAACGCTTCAGTGCGTAAACTTTGAAATGGACCAGACTGAGTTCTATTTCTATGTCTTTTACAGACTATGTGGGCCTCACTTCCTGATTTGTAGATTTTGGGTAACAACCATACTTACGTCACAGAGTTGGCATAACACATTTAAATATCTTAGGTGCCCAGCATCCCAGTAAGCCTACCAGTGAATGATAACTTTCATTACTACAATGATAATTACATAATATTTATAAATTTAGCAAAACAAAGGCCTATGATGTTTGGCACACTGATGTCCCCATCAATTGCAGCTAAAAAAGTGATCTATTTTCCTAAAGGTTCTAAAATTGGAAAATTCTACATTCCACTCCAGTGCAGCCTTATGGAGCATTCTACTTAATGTTACAGAAAGATATGTTAATTTTAGCTGTCACAGCTGGATATTTATTAAATGCAAGCCTTTCATCAGCAAGAGCAGAAATTTCAAAACACATGCAGGCATTCTCTTACATAATTGGAACATGTAAGTTGTTGACATTTCTGTTCCAAATGGTTTACAAAATCATGAAATGTATAAGTATATACATATGTATTCTAGGCCCTGTAGGTATTAAAAGGAATATAATACCACCTGTAGCCCCCAAAAAGAACATTTTAAATATATAAAATGATTATTGAGGACGAGATTGTGTATAATAAACAGCTAATTTTGTGCAACAGAAAACTGGTAAATGGCCATTTTAAAAACCAAATGTTAGTTGTGTGTTTGATAAAATGACATTTAACAGAGCACTACAAGAGACTGATGGTGGCTACAATAATCTAAGAAGCCTTCATTGAAAATTGGGATTTTATCTGGGGTTTGAAGCACGAATCGGTGGAGAGCAATGGTGGCAATTTCTGAAAGGAGAAATGGTATCAGAAAGGAATTAGAGGAAGTGAGACCATATTAACAAATGAGAGACAGTGATAGCTATCCACCTCCAAGTAAAGTTGTGTAGAGGAGACATCTGGAAATGATTTCAATTTCTGGAAGTTTTGTTCAAGTGCCCTAGTCACCCCAGGGCTGGCATTTAGTAAATGACCTCCCAAACCTAGTCCTATTATTTTTGTCATAGCTTGACCTTGGCTCTTTGTTTTAATATGTAACTCATAGTTACTGTACTTAGAATGGCAGTGGAAAAAGAGAAATGGAAAGAGATAATGTAAGAAAATCAGGTTTAATGTTAAGCTAACCATGTCTTCTCACAAGAAGTTCAGGCTTCTCTACTAATTGGCTCTATTATATATAATATGACTGTTGAGAAAGTTTTTGCACGAGAAGGAAAATAAATGAGGAGCAATATGCAGATGTTCAAGTATCAGACTCATTAATTAGGTATGTATTAACTAATTCTAATAGCCTACTTGCTGTGCCTCAAGGAATTTATAGGGAGGTTAAAGAGATTTTATTTCAAGCCAATCTTTTTTAAAGTTTTATGATAAGGCTAAGACAATATTATTGTGTAAATGTTCTAATCCTGGATGGATAAAACCTTGCCATTTTCTCAAATTTAGTCATTTGCTTACTCAATTAAAATTTTAAAATGTACACTTATTCACGTATCACTTTCATTATTTTGCCATATTTGCACATGAAAACCTTGTTAATTTTAAATATTTCTTTTTACATCAATTTACCAATTTATTAATTAAATGTATTTTAACAGAAGACACATTTTGCTCTGAAAAGAAAATATACATCGTATTAGTATAGTAAAACCAAAATATTGTTAAACCTTATCTATAAATATGGCTGCCTCTTGAAGATTATGAGTCAGAAGGATTCACTCTCTTAGTTAAAAAAGCAAGATTTGTAAAAGGAGGAATCACAGATAATAAAAACAGCATAAATTACTCACAATGTGGTTTAATATTATTTTACCCTATGTCCAGGAACTGTATAAAAGCATCTACCTTACTGCTGCTTCTGTGAGAGACAGCTGTGATGGGAAAAGAAGGCAAAATAGGTGATATGACCCTTTCACTACCTAACTAGGCAGGGACACAGTTCTGTTTTTCATACTTCACACACTCTCTATCAGTTTTAGTATTTGCATCCTCTACTCTTATATAGGTAATTTATACCTAAGTAATTTTGAAAATTTTCATGATTTCCACTATAATTTTAATGTTATACAGTATTTTAACCTCAGTAAAACCAATCCATTCATTTATTCATTAACTCATTTAAAACGTTCATTGAATATTTACCTGATGTAGGACATTTTTCTGGGTACCAGAGACTCAATAGCTAATCAAACAGACAAAAAGAATTCCCTGTCTTTAGGAAAAGAAATAATTAACAAATAAATGTTATATAGGTAGATAGCTATAAATATAGATACTGATGTGTAGTTAATGATCAGTGGTATAGAGGAATATAGTGTAGGAAAAAAGGAAATATAGGGAATTTTCAAAATGAAGGGCAGGAAAGAACTCAATGGAAACATGGTATTTGGCCTAAGCCCTGACTGAGATGAAGAATGAAATTGATATCACGAATATCAAATATATTGAAGAAGAATGTTCCAGGCAGAGGAATGAGCTTGAATATACCCTTATGCAATGAGAGATGAGATCATGTAGGATATTTTAAGTCATTGAATGGGTTTTGGCTTTGACTCTGGGTAAAATAGGCAGTCATTGGTGGTTTAGAAATGATATGTTTTGAGGTACATTTCAAAAAATCACTAGACTTCTGTGTAAATAATTAACTGTTTCATTATTAAGAAACTGTGGGGTAGCTGAGGATAGCAAAACAGTTAGATGGCTATGGACATTACCCAGGCAAGAGATACTCTTGACTTGGACCAGAGCGGTAGTAGAGGTAATGAGTTTTCTGAAGATATTGGAAAATAGAGCCAATAGATAATGCTGGTTGATTGAAAGTCGGGAATGAATCCAAACGTTTGGCCTTAGCAACAAGAAGGATTACATTTCCATTAACTGAAATGGATAAGATTGGGTGAGGAGTAAATGTGGGGGAATGAGGAGAGGAAAAACTTAGATCAATATACTATAATTTTGAGATGTCTATTATTATACATACAAGTAGAGATAGATGTCTGATAACCCGTTGAACATTTAAGAATGAAAGTTCATAGGAGCAGTTTGGATTAGAAAAATAAATTTGGGAGATATTATTTTTAGATAGTATTTTGAAATAATAAAACTACACAAATCAATATAACAATAAGCATAGACAGCTTAAAACTGAGCTTTGTTTAGTGGTTGGGGATGTGAGGTGAAATAAGCAAAGAAGATGAGAGAATGACAAGTGAGGTAGTAGAAAACCTAGGTGTATGTGGAGTCCTGAAAGTCAAGTGAGGAAAATTATTCAGTCAAGATGGATGAAATGTTAAATGTGCAGAGAGTTCAAGAATGATGAAGTCTGAGGCTTAAGTATCGTATTTGACCATATGAAGGTTACTGGTTACTTTGACGACAGCACATGTAATGAAGGATTGGAGACCACAGACTGTTAGGAAGGAATCAATAAAAAATGAATGGGAAGACATTGGAAAAAGAGAGTAGATAAAATGTTCAGAGAGTTTTGATGTCAATAAGAATGAAATATTGGTGTGAGATGGAGAGGAAAATGAGGTCAAGAGAGGATTTGCTTTATATGACGGTAGAAATTACAATGTATGTGTAAGCTGAGGGAAAATATCTAGAAGAGAGAGAAGAAATTATGGTGTCAGGATGATGTGAGTAAACCACTGGATCCACATCCTTGAATAGGCAAAAGAACATGGCGTCTAGTGCATGAATGGAAGAGTTGGATTTCAGTGACAATGTGAACGGCATATTTGTAGAATTGGGAAAAAACAAAAGGAGCATGTGGGCCAAAGTAGTCTCTGTTACATAACTGAATCTTTCTTTCATTTTATACAAGTTATATAATCTTCAATGGCTTTTTTGTGTTCTTTATATCCTAGAATTTCTTCCAAGCCACAGATTAAATTTTCTTCTCTTCAAAGCCTTCTTTAGTAACAATAGTTCATATGGTTGACTGTCCATCTTGAATGCCAATAACACACAGTAATTGATACAACATATTTTGGTATTTACATATAATCAATTGTTTTGTCCTCTACTTCTGTATCAAAAGCCAAAGATCTCTCTGCTATATTGACACAACCACCTTATGAACTCATATGCATTTTTAAGGCCCTAATAAGTTGCTCTTTATTTTTGAGCAACCATCTGTGACTTCCCCCATAGTTTAATCCTTTCTGCTTTTAGCCTCTAGAACACTTAGGACATATTTCTACTATACCAATTCTCCATCTTCATTATAAATATTCTTGCTGATCTTCCTTATGGAGTCTTTTGAGTAGGGATTTTATGTTATTTGTATTTACATTGTCATCCTAGGCAGATCGTCTTGTGCATCATAGGTGCTGAAATTGTGAATGAAGAAATAAAACAAAATGCTAGCATTATGTTTGGATATGAGTATGTGCTGATTGACTTACACTAAATTATTGTACCACACAATTTAAAAACATTATTACTTATGGGTACTAAAAGTAGTGATTCCATTTCCTTAAAAAATTATTAAATGGAATTGAGACATAGGAAGGAAGACCACTTACTCCTGACATGAGGCAGAGTATGTGTATTATTGTTTATTATGGTAAATACAAGTCTTATTGATAATGGCCTTAGTCTAGAAATGTTTCAACCTGAGGCATTCATGAAGAGTGTTTCGTTTTCATTGATGCTTATGTTCTATTCTCTTCTTTAGAGTCCTTTACTTAACTCCTTTAATTTTAACAGTTGGTCTGTGTCCCAGTTTTACTGTTTATTTCATTTAATCACATATTTACCAAATAATTATTACTGTCTACACTAATGTCATTATATTAGTTCTGGAATAATTTAATGTTGTCTATTTCCTCATGACAAATGTTCAGAAAAGGAATTAGAAAATTAGGAAAGAAATAAATAGAAAAGATAAAAGCAAGGTATGTCCAGGTAATTTTACTGATAGTGGATTGTTGATTCAGATATGTGAGGCAGCTTCAGACACACTAGGAAAGTTTATTGAGATAATTTATAACTGCCACATAATACATACCTGTCAGCCTTCCTTCTGTTTCTCTAATGAACTAATCTCTGGAGCTTCCATCATCTCCCCTGGAATCTTTATATATCAAGAACACTCTTACCTTAACTCTTCCTTTTGCTGGAAAATTCTACATTTTCATATTTTGGTTTAGATGTCATCTCCTCTAATCAAAATTGCACCCCTCATCCACTCCTTTCTCATTCCTTATTTTATCTCAGTCACCATGTTTTCTCAAAATTTCTACAGCAAATAGAGACTAGCATGTATTTCTGTGCTTAAGTAAGCTTTATCTAGCACAGTACTTGGCATACAGTTTGCAATTAATACATATTTGTTAATGAATGAACATTACATGGGTGCATGGATGGATGCATGCATGGAAGGATGGATGGTGAATGTGTGTGTGTAAAACTTGGGCCTATTATTTTTTATTGTGGACTTAGAATATCTAATATTATGGTGTTAGGCCATTCTTGCATTGTTATAAATACCTGAGATTGTTTAATTTATAGGGAAAGGGTTTAACTGGCTCACAGTTCTGCAGGCTGTGCAGGAAGCATGGTGCCAACATGTGCTCAGCTTTTGGTGATAGCCTCCGGAAGCTTACAATCATGGAAGAAGGTAAAGAAAGAGCAGGCATCTCACTTGGCAGGAACAAGAAAGATGGGAGGGGAGGTGCCCTAGTTTTAAACAACCATATATCACGAGTACTCACTCACTATCATTAGGGCAGCACCAAGCCATGAGACATCCTCTCCCATGATCTAATCATGTCCCATACCCCACCTCCAACACTGAGATTAGAATTCAACATGAGGCTTGGAGGGGGCATCCAAACTATATAATTCCAACCCTGGCCCCTCAAATCTCTGTCCTTCTCACATTGCAAAATATAAGAATCTCTTTCCAATAATCCCCCCAAATTATTAGCTTATTTCAGCATTAACTTAAAATTCTAAAGTCTCATTTGAGACAATGCAAGTTCCTTTTACCTATGAGCCTGAAAAATCAAAAACAAATCATTTACTTACAAGATCAGGTGGGGATATAGGCATTAGGTACACATTCCCATTCCAAAAGAGATAAATCAGTCAGAAGAAAGGGCTACAGGCCCCATGCAAGTCTGAAACCCAGCAGGGCAGCTGTTAAATCCTAAAGCTCCAAAATAGTCTCCTTTGAGTCCATGTCCCACATCCTGGACACACTGTTTCAAGGGGTGGGTTCCCAAGGCTTTGGGCAGGTCTGACCCTGTGGTTCTGCAGGGTTTAGCTCCCAAATCTGCTCTTGCAGGTTGGAATTTAGTGCTTGCAGATTTTCCAGGTGCAGGGTGCAAGCTTCCAGTGGCTTTAACATTCTGGGGTCTGGAGGATGGTGGAGTCCTTCCCACAGCTCCACTAGGCAGTGCCCCGCTGAGAACTCTGTCTTGGGTCTCCAACCCCACATTTCCCCTTGGCACTGCCCTAGTAGGGTTTCCCTGTGTGGGCTCCACCCCGTAGCAGGCTTCTGCCTGGGCACCTACGCTTTTCCACACATCCTCTGAAATTTGGGTGGAGGCTGCCAAGCCTCTTTTACTCTTGCATTCTGTGTGCCCACAGACTTAATACCACATGGGAGCTGCCAAGGCTTACAGTGGCTTACACCCCACCTGCAGCCTGAGCTGTACCTGGGGTCCTCTGAACCAAGGCTAATGCAGGAGTTGCCTGGATGTGGGGAGCAGTCTCTTGAGCCCATGCTGTGTCTTATCCTGGGTCCTGAGCAGTATACTGAGGCTGTGGAGCCCTGACTTCTGAAACCATTTTACCTTTCTAGACAAAGCCATTCTTTCCTCCTAGGGCCTGTGATGGGAGGGGTTGCCTAGAAGATTTCTCAAAAGCCTTCAAATCATGTTTCCCATTGCCTTGGATATCAGCACTTCCCTTTTTTTTTTTTTTAGTTATGCAAATTTCTCGCAAGTGGTGGCTCCACGGCCTGCTTGACTTCTTCCCCTGAAAATGGGCTTTTCTTTTCTACCGCATGGCCAGCCTGCAAGTTTTTCAGATTAATAGACTCGTTTCCCTTTAAAATATAAGTTCCAGATTTATGTCATTTCTTTGCCTGCATCAGAGCATAGGCTCTTAGAAGCAGTGGGGTCACACCTTGAATGCTTGGGTGCTTAGAAATTTCTTCCAACAAATACCCAAGGTCATCACTACCACGTTCAAACTTTCACAGATCCCAAGAGTGAGGACACAATACAACTAGGTCCTTTGCTAAGGCATAACAAAGGTGATCCTTGATCCAGCTCCTAATACATTCCTCATTTTCATCTGAGACCTCATTCATTGTTTATATCACAACCAGCATTTTGATCACAACATTTAACCAGTCTCTAAGAAGTTCCAAATTTTTCCTGTCTTCTTCTGAACCCTCTAAACTCTTCCAATCCCTGCCTGTTAACCAAGTTTCAAAGCTGCTTCAACGTTTTTTGGGTATCTTTACAGCAAGTACCAATTTTCTGTGTTAGGCTCTTTTTGCATTGCTATAAAGAAACACCTTAAGAGTGGGTAATTTATAAGAAAAAGGTTTAATTTGCTCATGGTTCTGCAGGCTCTGTAGGAAGCATGGTGCCACCATCTGCTTGGCTTCTGATGGAGGCTTCAGGAAGCTTAAAATCATGGTGGAAGAGGAAGTGGGAGCAGATATCTCACCTGATGGGAGTAGGAACAAAAAAGATGGGGGCATGTGCCATACTTTTAAGTAAGCAGATCTCACGAGAACTTCCCATCATGAGAACACCACCAAGCCATTAGGGATCCACCTCCATGACCCAATACCCTCCCATCAGGCCTCACTTTCAAAACTGGGGGTTGCAATTCAACATGATATTTGGGATATCCAAAATATATCAATGATTAAGGATTTTTTTGTGTGTATTAAGTAAAATAGGATAGTTGCTAGATTTCATTAAAAAATGATTTTAATGATTGTGGAATGTGTCATTGAATAGATGTACCATACAGTCTCCATTTTAAGTCAAACATTATGAGAAGGCTTTATTACTGCATCATTTCTATTCTTCACAATGATCCTGAAATGTAAATAGTATTATTATTTTACAGATTGAGAATCTGAGGCTTGGTAAAGTCAATCAAACTTCTTAAGTTTCTGTAGCCAATATGTAGAAGAACTGAGTATTAAAACTGGAACTGATGTCTAAAATGATTACTCTTTCCATTAAACCAAGCTACATTTATGTAGACTGTTAACATTGTAATAATACTATTAATAAATCCATCATAAATATGTAGTACTTTATGAATTATTTTCCAAATAAACCTTGATTATAATAAATTATTGGTACATTGGTAAAAAATATAATATTAATACTCATTGCAATAATAATGATGATATATACAGGTTGCAAAATGGTGGCCTCTGAAACAAATATAGATTTTTTTGAGGGGGAAGGAAGAAAGGGAAGTAGTAAAGTGTTTTTAAAATTTAAGCCAATGCTTTGTGAATTGCGAGAATTCTCACACAAACACACACACACGTACATACATGTACACACATACCCAGGTATTTGGATTCCTCTAAGCAATCTATAGTTATTTTAATACTGGACTCCATTTTTGCTAGAGATGTGAGTTTGAACCTGACCTACTGCCTCTTCAGTGAGATAGCATCTTCTAGTTCACCATTTCCAGCAGGCCAGTTTATTTAGACAACCTGTCAAGTAACTGTAGACATTTGCGTTTTTAGCCAATTAAATAGTAAGTTGAAGAACTCTTTTTTACATGCAATCTTAAGAAAATTTAATTTTCCTTATTCTTTATTTCTCTATGTAGTTGAGTTATACCAATGGCTGTAAAATGTTAGAAGGGAGAAGTTCTGACTTCCGAAGATGGCAGCAGCCTCTTTCTGTCTCTAGGGGCACTATATTAAATGTTATTAACAGAGCTTGAAAAACTCCACTGCAAAAATTACACTTAATGTGAAAATGAAGTAATAAAATTACTTTTAATCATTGAAGAAAAATTTATATCTAATTCCATGATACCGATAAATGCTTGATTAAGCTATTAATAGCATACATTTGAGAAGAGAGAAAAATCTAAGATTAATCATCATCCAAAACCCCAGACTGAGTTTCAGTTTATACTAAATGTTCACTTTTAGGAGACATTTCATAGAATCACTTTAATCTGAACTGTTTTAAAAAGAGCATAAACAAACAAAAACGTAGTTAATTATCCCCAAGTCACCATGATTATTCTTTTGTGTTTTCAGTGACATGAGGTTAATTGGATGAGAGATAAGATAAACATTTTATAATTTAAAATTATATATATATTGTTTTGCCTATGACCGTACGAGTCTCAGAATAAAATGGCTCTTGTGTTATATACAAGAGCTAATGAATGGCCTAATGAATGGTTCAGCTATCTGTTGTATGAGGATAACTGATGATCAAAACAAGTCTGTAAGTTTGCCTTCAATCTTTTAAAGATTGAGGAAAAAACAATAAATACACAAATAATGAATTTGTAATATTCATGTAACCATGCAAAAAAATAATATCTGTTACTCTGGCCTCCTTGATTTAAAAAAGGCAAAAAAGAAGCCAATAGGACGAAAATTGTCCTTTAGAAAGTTGACAGACTTCAATACCATAGTTAAACCAGACTTCCTTCAAATGTAGGGTTTTTATATGTCTAACCTTGAAATGTAATCATAAGATCTAAATCTACCACATGCAACTAACTATTTGAGCATGCGTATCAATGTCATCTGAGCCCTCCTGATTATAAAAAAACAGTACCTGCTAGCCAACACTTTAAATAGAACTTTACCAGCATTATTTTATTATTCAATTAATTTACAACTACACAGGTCTGGACATAAAAAATACAAAGATTTTCCACAGATATCCAGATAATCATTGTATATTTACATGAAATGCTACCATTGTATACAAACACCTTCAGGATTCAAATAATATCATAGCTTAAAATGTTTAAAAAATACTACTGTCAGGTGTGATAATCTTAAGAATTTTGTAGTCTTTCACATGAAAGGCCCATTGTGAATTTAGGGAACCATAGTTTTGGGAACACTGGCTATAGATGTACACTTAAGAGCCTGGTACCAAGTAGGAAAATGACTTGGATCTATTTAAATATGCCCAATTACTTTCACATCCAAGGGTTGTAAGTACCATTAAGTTGACTCAATATTCTCTGATATTTCTTTCTGCATACATTTATTTTACTTACTTATTTAAAGACAGAGTCTCACTCTATTGCCCAGGCTGGAGTGCAGTAACGTGATCTCTGCTCACTGCAACCTCCACCTCCCATGTTCAAGTGATTCTCCTGCCTCAGCCTCCCAAGTAGCTGGAATTACAGGCACACACCACCATGCCTGGCTAATTTTTTTTATTTTTAGTAGAGTCGAGGTTTCATCATGTTGGCCAGGCTGGTCTCGAGCTCCTGGGCTCAAGTGATCTGCCTGCCTCAGCCTCCCAAAGTGCTGGGATTACAGGCATGGACCACTGCACCCAGTCCTTTCTGCATAAATTTAAATAAATATTTCTAAAATATATGTATAAGAAGTCAAGTAATAAAGATTATTTTCCTTTATTCATAGATAATAAAGGGAAATGAAAAATAAACCATTTTCATATTCAACAATGAAGATATATTTTATGCTAGTTCAGTAATTTTAAATATATTGACATCATATTCATTACCTTAACTATTTTTACTATATCATATAGCTAAAAACTAATATGTATTGAACACTTTTGTGTCATGAATTGCACTAAGTGTTTGATATGCACTGTTCACAAGTAAGTCTATTTGGTATAAGGCATCTGCAGATACATATATATATTTTTTGAGACCAAGTCTCGCTCTGTCACCCAGAATGAAGGGCAGTGGCAGGATCTCAGCTCACTGCAACTTCTGCCTCCTAGGTTCTAACAGGTGATTCTTGTGCTTCAGTCTCCTGAGTAGCTGGGACTATAGGCACGCACCACCACACCTGGCTAACTTTATATTTTTTAGTAGAGATGGAGTTTTGCCATGTTGGCTAGGCTAGTCTTGAACCCCTGGCCTCAAGTGATCCACCCACTTTGACTTATCAAAGTGCTGGAATTACAGGCATGAGCCACTGCACCCAGCCAAATAAATTCAAATAACTTATTCACATTTGCTTGCCAAGGGATCCAGAATTTTATTTCAGCTGCATCCAAATCCGGATCCCATAGAGGAATACCACATTATTGTTCCAGGATAATAATATAGATTTACACAAATACACACATACACACAACACATTTATACAGAGGCACAATGTACATCCATATTCAAGCACACATAGAAACACATGTGTGCACACATACATGCATGGATAAAACATAAATTATTTTGAAAATGAATTATATATGAATTATTGAGAGAAACATATGAAATGAGCATAACTGTATATGTGTGTATGTATGCGGTAATTTCCTAAATCTTCATAATCAAGCAGAATTGTAGTACCAAACCCACCACCTTTGTTTTAACCTTTATTGCCTCCTGAAAACTCAATTTCTATCACTGTCATTGCAATTTTACTGGTCATCCAATCTGACATTCATAATCTTTATTAGTTATTTCATCCATTCTTACTTCCCATATCCAATCTTTCACCCTGTGCATCATGCTTTTGTTGAAGCAAAAACCTCCTTTCTCTTTTGTGGGCAGTTGATCTTAGTTGCTTTTTTTTTTATATACTTTCACTAAGTGTCTTCCTGTTAGATAATCCTTGCTTATGTATTAACTGATGAGTTTGATTTACTGTTTCTTTTTGAGAAATATATATGTTAATTAGACTAATACAATGTCACAAACTAAATGTATCTCTATTTTTACCCATAAGAGAGGGAGATAGAGCGTGAGAGAGAGAGAAAGAGAGAGAGATGAACAGTGGCTTTACCAGGAGTCAAAATTGCTGGGGTGTAGGCCTAACTCCAATAACAACTAGCTCTATTAACCTTTGGCAGGTAGCACTTATTTTGTCTCAATATCATCTCTTGTCAAAAATGATTTATATATGCATATTGCAACATCAAGTGCCTGTGAGAACTAAGTCTGAGGTTCAAAACTCTTTAAGCTTCTTCTGGTCTAAAATGTGAAGGCCCCAGCCTCCAGCTCTACATACATGTAAATAATATACTCAATTTAAAAAGAAAAAAAACCCAAAAATATATAGCTGAGTTCAAAAATGGCAATGTGGTGAGTTCCACGTACCCATTCCCCAGCAAAACAAGCAATGCAGATGAAAATTCAAAACAACAATGGCAGCAACAGAACAATATAAAAAATCTCTGGAAATTGTACTAAGAACGTACGGAATTAAAGAAATACTTATTTAAGAAAATCTAAAACTCAATAAGAACAGCAAGAATTTGTGGCATTCGAGCCCTGACCTACTTACCACTTCCCCAACCCAGCTAAGTCTGACAGAAGTGTTAGTCCACATGAGTGTAGGGAAACATGTGTCAAGAAGATGGGGTTTTGTCTCCTGTCAATTCCCAATCAAGACTTTCCATATCTCATATTGAGAGTTTGGCTGCCAGCCCTTCTCTCTTCTGCACCTTTGAGTTGAAGAAGGTAAATATATGTGGAGTGTAACTAAGAAGTTAAGGGCTCTCTTTCTCCCCACAGCCCTACTTTTAGGACAGTGGTTCCACCTTGGCCATGGAAGGATGAGAATATTGGGGCCCCAACCACACTTCCTCCAGCTTAATCTTAGGTAGAGTTTTCATGCAAGGAAAGGCAAGCCAAGAACACCAGAGATTCCTGTCCTCCCAGCACCCAGAGTAGTGTCTCTGAAAGTTTGCTCATGAGTACAGTCAGTTCATAAAACAAAAGACTGTGAAGCTCTTACCAAATGAACTGACAATACTTGAAACAGAGTGAAGAAATGAAAACCCTATGAGCACTCTCAGAGACAACAGCTCCTCTTAATTAACAGCAATAAGGTTTACAATAGGCTACCTACCTCAGCAGAGAGAATCATTGAAAGAGATAGAAAAAAAAAAGCCATTCTGCTATTCTGTGGTCAGAACAAACCTCAAATACTGTCTTCATAAATTATCCCTGTCCAGATTTTATTAGATTCGACTGCTGGGCAATTTATGCCTCAAGGCATTATCAAAACCAATAAAGCAGCCAACTCATAATTAACATGGCCTAATGGGTCGGTATATAACAAAATGAAGCATCCATCTTAAGACAGAGATCTGAGAGGCAGTTGAAAAGGGTCCTGCTAAAACCACTGTCATCCCAGCATCCCAGAGTGACTGTGCACATGCCAATGGCTGCCTGCTGTAAGGAGCAACAGTAAGTCTTCACACTGGAAGGAAAATAAATGTCATTAAAATAGCCTAGTCAAGTCACAAAACACGTGAAGAGAGAGCAAAAACAAACCCTGAAAGGGGGATATTATTATGCAGTATATTACAAACAATTCCTAGTTGTCAAAAAAAATCAATGAGACATAAAAAGAAACGGAAATGTGTAACCCATACACAGGAGGAAAAAAAGACAGACAACATGAACTGTCTATAAAAGAAACAAAGTATCATATTCAATAGACAAAGACTTCCAAGTAGCTGATAATAATATGTTCCAAAAAAGTTAAAAAGAAAACATGCTTAAATAAATAAAAGAAGGTATGAAGACAATGTTTTATCAGATAGAGAATATTAAATAAGAAATAGAAGTTATATTTATGAAAGAACCAAATGGAAACTCTGGTGTTGAAACTTAAAGCAGTCAAAATGAATATGAACATATATAAAAATGGTATATATACACATATACATTTATATACATATATATACAAGTATATACATATATATATGAAAACTCAAGGAGGCTTTAATTGACAATAAAATGTAAACTTTGAAATAGATTGATGGAGATTATACAAGAATCTTCATAAGATCTTCATTCTGTTTTCTCTATGAAGAAAACATAAATTATGTTTTTATGAAATTATGTTTTCATAAATTTCTATGAAGAAAATAGAATGAAGAAAAATAAAAGAACCTCAGAGAAATATACAGTATCTTTAAGCTCACCAACATTTGTGTAATGGTAGTACCAAGAGTGAGACAAAGAGAAAGGAGCAGAAAAATATATTAAAGAAATAAAGCTGAAAACGTCTGAAATTTGTTGAGAAGCAGTAATCTAAACATTTAAGAAACTCTATAAGCTCCAAGTAGAATAAATACAAAGAGACCCACACCCAGACACAGCACACTAAAAATCCTGAAAGCCAATAATAAAAAGAAAGTATTGAACACAGCAAGAGAAGATGCCTTGTCACATGTGAGAGGGGCCCAAAAAGATCAGCAGCTGATTTAACATTGGAAACCATAAAGGCCAGAAGACAGTGGGATGACATATTCAAAGTGCTGAAACAACAACAACAACAACAACAACAACAAAAACAAAAACAGATATGTGACCCAAAATTCTTATATCCAGTAAAGCAAGTTTTCAAAAATGAAGGCAAAATAAAGACCTTTCCAGATAAGCAAGAAATGAGAGAATTTGCTGCTAGAAGACCTGTCTTACCAGAAATACTGAAGGAGACTCATCAGACAGAAGCAAGTAAACCCAAATGGAAATTTGAATGTATTCAAGAAAACAAACAGGATTAGGAAAGGTAAATTATACAATTATACAAGGGCAGTATAAATGTATGTTTTCCTTCATTTACTACCTGATTCAAAAAGCAAATGTACACAACAAAACTAAATACATGGAGGAAATGTTACTAAAATCTTTAACCATTATTGTTTTCTGTTATTTATTCATTTACTTTTTTATTTTCCATCTTTTCTTTTAGATTCAGTGGGTGCAAGTGCGGGTTTGTTACCTGGGTATATTGCATGATGCTGAGGTTTTAGGAAGGAATGATTACATCACCCATCTACAGAGTATAATAACCAACAGTTTTTCAACCCTTTCTCCCCTCTTTCCCCTCCTCTTCCAGTAGTTCTCAGTATCTACTGATGCTCTCTTTCTGTCCTTGAGTACCCAACATTTAGTTCCCACTTATAAGTGAAAACATGCAGTATTTGATTTTCTGTGTCTGCATTGATTCACAGGATGATGGCCTCCAGCTGCATCCATATTGGTGCAAAGGACATGAGTTAATTCCATTTTATGACTGTGTAGTATTCCCTGATGTATATATAGCATGTTTTCTTTAGTCTACTGTTGATGGGCATTCAGGTTGATTCCATGTCTTTGCTAATCGTGAATAGTGCTGCAATGAACATGCTAGAGTATGTGTCTTTTGGGTAGAACAATTTGTTTTCTTTTGAATATGTATTCAGTAATGGGATTGCTAGGTTGAATGATAGTTCTGTTTTAAGTTTTTGAGAAATCTCCAAACTGCTTTTCACAGTGGCTGAACTAATTTACATTCCCATTAACAGAGTATAAACCTTCCCTTTTCTTCACAGCTGTGTCAACATCTGTTGTTTTTTGACTTTTTAATAGCCTTTCTGACTGGCGTGAAATGGTATTTCATTATGGTTTTGATTTGCATTTCTCTGATGATTGGTGATGATGAGCATTTTTTCATATACTTGTTGGCTGCTTGTATGTCTTCTTTTGAGAACAGTCTCTTTATGTCTTTTGTCCATGTTTAAATAAAATTATTTGTTTTTTTGCTTGTTCAGTTATTCATGTTTTTTTTTAATACATTCTGGACATTAGGCCTTTGTTGAATGCATAGTTCGTGAATATTTTCTCCATTTTATAGGTTGTCTGTGTACTCTATTGATAGCTTCTTTTGCTGTGCAGAAGTTCTTCAGTTTAATTAGGTCCCACTTGTCAATTTTTGTTTCTGTTTCAATTGCTTTTGCTGACCTAGTCATAAATTCTTTACGAAGGTCCATGTCCAGAATGGTGTTTCCTAGGTTTTACTCTAAGATTCTTATATTTTGAGGTCTTACATTTAAATCCATAATCCATCTTGAGTTAATTTTTGTATATGGAGAAATATAGGAATCCAGTTGCATTCTTCTGAATATGGCTGGCTAATCAGTTATCACAGACCATTTATTGAATGGGGAGTCCTTTCTCCATTGCTTATTTTTATCAATGTTGTCAAAGATTAGATGGCTGTAAGTATGCAGCTTTATTTCTGGATTCTCTAGTCTGTTCCATTGGTCTAGTTTTGTACTATTACCATGCTGTTCTGGTTACTGTAGCCTTGTAGTATAGTTTGAAGTTAGGCAATATGATGCCTCTAACTTTTATCTTTTTGCTTAGGATTGCTTTGGTTATTCAGGCTCTTTTTTGATTCCATAAGAATTTTAGAATAATTTTTTATAGTTCTGTGAAAAATGATATTGACAGTCATAGTTTGATAGAAATAGCATTGGATTTATTGATTGCTTTGGGCAGTATGTCCATTTTAACAATATTGATTCTTCCAATCCATGAGTATGAAAAATTTTTCTATTTGCATGTGTCATATCTGATTTATTTTAGCAGTATATTATAGTTCTCCTTGAAGAGGTCTTTCACCTCCTTGGTTAGACATATTCTGAGGTATCATATTCTATCATATTGTATTTTTCTCCCTATTATAAGTGGGATCATGTTCTCGATTTGACTCTCAACTTGAATGTTGTTGGTATATAGAAATGCTAATTTTGGTACATTGATTTTGTATCCTGAAGCTTTGATGAGGTCATTTTCAGTTCTAAGAGCCCTTTAGTGGGGTCTTTAGGGTTTTCAACGTACGGAATCATATTATCCATGAAGAGAGATAGTTTGCCCTCTTTTCCTATTTGGATGTCTTTTATTTCTTTTTCTTGCCCTAGTGCTCTGGCTAGCACTTCCAGTAGTATGCCAAATTGTCTAGTTTTCTCCTCAGTTCTGTTGGCTTTTTCTTCATGTATTTTGAGACTCTGTTGTCTATTTTATATATGGTTACGTATGATTATAATCGTTATAACTTGCTGATGGATTGACCCTTTTTATTCTAAAATATCATTTATCTTTAGTAACCTTTTTAAAATTTTTATAAATATTTAACAGTAACATAAAGGACATGAGTGGAAGCAAGATATTAACTTATATATACAGGATAAAATAAGAAAATTAGAAATAGTAAATAAGAAGGCATAGATAGCATCAAAAATATATACTGCATTCCTTTCTTTTTTCAGCTTTTTTAATAGACATCAAATTATATAAAGTAATAATTATAATAATTTATGTTGTTTCTGTAATACAATTAGAAATAATATGTTTAATAATAATATCACAAAAAGAGAAGAGGAAATAGAGATAGGAGTAAAGTAATGTTTTCGAATCTCACTTGGATTAAATTAGTATACATCTAAAATAGATTCTGATAAGTTGTATATTACAAACCCTACATAGATCCCTCAAAATTAACTCAAGAAGGTCAGGCATGGTGGCTCATACCTGTAATCTCAGAACTTTAGGAGGCCAAAGCAGGAGGATTGCTTGAGCTCAGGAGTTTGAGCCTGGGTTACATGGAAAAATCCTGTATCTACAAAAAATCTAAAAATCAACTGGGCATGGTGGAACATGCCTGTAGTCCTAGCTACCGGGGAGACTGAGGTAGAAGGATGTGGCTTGAGCCCAGGAGGTGGAGGTTGCCATGAGCCATGATGGAGTCACTGCATTCCAGCCTGGGTGACACAGCAAGACCCTGTCTCAAATAGTAATAATAATAATAATAATAATAATAATAATAATAATAATAAATAACTCAAGAATATTGTGAAAAACTCATTAAATAAATTAAAATATTTTACTATATTTACTTAATGCAAAACAAACAGTAAAAGAGAAATAAAGGAACAAAAAAGCCATGAAACATATAGAAAACAAGTAACACGGTAAATAAAAATTCAACTATATTATAATAACATTAAATGTAAAGGGATAAAATAATGAAAAGGCAAAAATTATCAGACTGGATTTAAAAAGAAAAATATATCCTATTGTCTGCTGTCTACAGAAGGCAGACTTTAGATTCAAATACATAAATAGGTTAAATATAAAAGATGAAAAAAGATGTATAATACAAAGAGCAAACATAAAAATACTGAGGTGGCGTATCCAGGAATGGTGGTGCATGCCTGTAGTCACATCTACTTGGGAGGTTGAGGAGCAGGGATCACTTGATCCAAGGAGTTCAAAGCCAGCTTGGAAAACAGAGAGACCCTGTCTCAGAGGAAGAAAATAATACTGGAGTGGCTATGCTAACATCAGGCAAAACTGATTTAAATTTTTAAATAAATTTTAAATTAAAAAATTATAAAATGTTAAAGATAAAACATATTGTAGAATGAAAAGAGGGTCATCAGAAAGTTATAACAACTACAACCATATATGTAATAAAAGATTGTAAAATAGTAGTCACTTTGGAAAAAAGTCTGGCAGTGACATAAAATAATAACCATGAAGTTATCATTTGACCCAACAATTCCACTCCCCAGGCAAATAACAACAATAAATACTTAAAAATGTATACATTCATTTTCATAGCAGCATTATTCATAATAGAAAAAAATGGATACAGCACAGTTCTCTATCAACTAATGAATGGATAAAGAAAATGGTGGAAACACACAATTGAATATTATTTATTGACAAAAAGAAATAAGTACTGATGAATACTCCAACATGATGAACCTTGAAAAAATTATGCTAAGTGAATGAAACCACTTACAAAGGACCACATATGGAATATATCCATCTGTATGAAATGTCCAGAATAGGCAAATGTATACAGAGGAAAGTAGATTAGCGGTTTTCCACAGCTGTAGAAGAGGGAAGGATTGAGGGAAATGGATGATAGGTATGTGGTTTCTTTTTGGGGTAATAAAAAATATTCTAAAATTGATTGTGATGATGGATGCACAACTTCATGAATACAATAAAACTTATGAATTGTATACTTTAAATAGGCGAATGGTATGGATATGTGAAATATATCCCAATACGCCATTGAAAAGCAAATAAAAAGAAGAATTTATATACCAGAAAAGAAGAATTGAAACCATAATTGTGAGCATCCAGTGACATGCAGCCCACTGGAGCATCAGCAGATAATATAGCCTACAAGAGCTGAGGTTTCAACAAGCAAATGAAAATCAGAAAGTGACCTTATGCTTCTGCATCATGAGGAATAGATTCTAAGATTTTTGCCTTCACTGAAAACCCAAGAAGTACTGTCCCTTCTGTAAGACAGTCTAGAAAGCCTCCTCTCACTGGTCTGGAGATAAAATACAAAAGAAAGCCATAGCTAGAAATAGGGCTCCCACACTTACCTATGAAGAGGTAATGGGTCAGACTTCAATACTATTTACATAATGGAAACATTATTACTTAAGATTATTAACAAAAAAACTTACTCAGAACCAATTATCCCATGCACCCTATAGAGACAATGCAGAATCACTCCTCAGTGCATGTTGCCTTCACATTTCAGGCCATGAACAATTCTCTGGGGGCAAAAATGATATAAAAATTAACTAATCACCTCTTATGAACACAAATTTACTGTTAAAAATTATAAAACACACAAGATAATAAGTCACCAAGACATTCTCAAGTGCTACTAATTGGAGATTTTAAATACCAACAAACATAGGTGACATATTACATAAGATACCATAGTTGTTTACCTAAAGTGATTTTATGACTTTTCTTTACCTCATAGGTTGTGGAATAATTACTTGATTTGGGTTCTCCTGAATGTGCCACAAACTGACCTATTTCTAACTATTCCTTGCACTCTATTCTTCAGAAATTTACATCTAGTTTTGGTTTTCTATTGCTGCCTATAATCTTTCACTTCCCAAGAAATTTTCTTAAGTCCTACTTGGTGATTTTTCTCTATTTTAATATCCTTTTGGTAATTTCTGACCCAGCCTTTCATAGCCCCACTCCTGCTCTGACTGTTCCCAGGTCCCCCCAAAGCACTCTGATTTTCTCCTCTCTCAGACATGTTGTTACTCTTCTGTTACTCCTCAATTACTTAGAACTTATTGTAGCACAGTTCTACTAGAATTGTATTTATGTTTGTCTTTCGCTATAGATTACAAATTCCTGGAAAGCAAAGACATTTCATAATCATTCTCCTTTCCACAACTTCTATCCTCCATGTATACTACAAAGATCTGCCACATAACAAGGCAAAATAATGAACATTGAAAGTCCAGTCATAAAAAGATAAATGCAAAGAAAAACCAGTTGAAAAAATTTTTACAGTCATTTACCTAAGATTTCCAACAATCCGGAAGACTTTAAGATACCAACAATGAATAGCTTGTTACCATTTGGAAGCTGAGTGAAACTGAGGAAAATCTCCTGATCTTGACTAACAGCAGTAATAATAGCTACTGGACACCGTACTCTACATGCACTGTCTCATATGATTCTCACTATAACTCAATTTTCCACTTTATGAATGAGACTTAGGTTAAGGTTAAGCAGCTCACTCATGTTATTCCAGCTGAATAGGGATGAATATCAGATTTGAAGCCAGGTCTGTTTGATTTCTTAACTACTTCAGAGTCATAATTTTTTTCCAGTATGTTTACCAATGCAGAAAAAAAAACAGGATTATGCTACGAGGAAATGTGGACATTTTCTTGAGTTTCTGATTTCTTGTCTAGGCAATTTACTTCCACAAGTTAAAAGAGCCATGATTACCAGATCCGTTTACTCACTATTAAGAATATATTGTCACATGGCATTTCTGGATTTCTCCCCTTTATCCACCCAAGTCCACATCAATTTACTTTGATGTTGCATTAAGCAATCAGATTTTGACAGTTTCAATTTGTATTATACAAATTCTTTTGTGTAATAAGGTGAGAAAATTGTGATTAAAAGATGTGTACAGTAATAGACACTTGAAAACAGAATGTCTATCAAGTGTTGCCATATCTCTGATTTAAAATGTTTATGGATTCATAGCAAGGTGCCTGTTGGTAACTAAGATATTCATCCATCTTCCCTGGCATATGTTAATCATACTCTTGGCACATGTTCAAAGAATAACGAAAAAGTTACTGTTTTAAAAAAAAGATGGAGAAAAAAATATTTGATTTGTTGTTAAGAAAAAATTTATTAATAATACATTTATAAACCATAGAGCATAGTTTAAATCCTTAGTGTGGCATGGTGAGAAGATCTGAACATTAGAGCCAGAAAATCAAGTTTAAATGAATCCCAATTTTTCTACTTAGTAGCGTGTGATTGAGAAAGTCACTCACTTGCTTAGACTTCTTTTCTTACTGATCTATTTAATTAATAGATAACATTTGCTTCAAAATGTTATCCATAGAAATACAATCAATTAAATTGGGGAAAAACCCATAGTTCAATACCTGAAATAATTAATATTATCTCACTTTGTTATAAATCTTTGATGATATCTTCCTAGAAGAATTCAACAGATCATTTGCTGATTATCTATAAAGACATTATATATAAACTATATATGTAAAAATATGTATAAATATAACCTCTTAATTACAAATAACATCTAACTATAAATAACCATAAAATTATATATATAAATGTAATCATATTAAAATGTTAAGGAGATATTTTAATTTATGAAGTATACAGCTTTAGAATCATATGACTGGATGCAGATACTGGGTCAACCATATACCGTCTTTGTGATCTGGAGTAAGTCACCCAAATGCAGAAAGCCTCAGTAACATTATCTGTAAAGTGGGCATACTAATAGAACTTGCTTCATTTTGTTTTTCTGAAAAGTAAATGATGTATGTTTAATATAGCACTCTGTATATGGTGCTATATAAAACTATATATATTCACTCTGTATATAGTGAATACTCAATAGATGCTAAGCAATTCTGTTATCTCCACTTAATCAATGAGGAAAAAGAGGTTCAGTTAAGTGCTTTGCCTAAAAATTAACAGAATCAGGACTTGAATTTGGTTCCATTCAATTTTAAATCTCATTCGGTTTCTCCTACAACATTTAGCCATTTACATTCTGCTGATTCACCTACCCTATTCATGGAATGTTGTCTTTGTGCTCTGATATATCTGATGCCTGTAATGATTATCTTGCAGTACAAAATGATTTAATTGTGGCTCACCAATAAAATAATCCCATCCTCCATATGAAATAATTTCAACTTGCTTTTAGTTGGCTCTTTCTTAAAATTAAATTTGAGACCATCAGGAGGGTCTCGGTATGAAAATAAAATCATAGAAGAATAATGTTAATGTAATCCATATTAACAGCAAGCATAATTATTACAATCCATTGTAAAAATATGTGTGAAACTTGCATATGAATGGTTTTCGTTAACAAAATATCATTAACTGATAATTATATAGTAATTTTGCATTTATTATTAGAATTTATAAATGTTATGTTATTTCACCCTTACAAAAGCTTTAAAGATAGGTTAGAAAAGTGTTTTTATAGACAGTAATGAAACCAATGCTCAGGGAATTAATAGGATGAGGCCAATACTGCAGTGTTAGTAGGTGATAGAGCTGAATTTGAATCCAAGATGCCTGATTGTAGGGGTACACTCCTGGGCATCACTATTATCCAGCCCAAGTACTTTCAGTATGAAATCAGAAGAGCTTTATAATTCAGTTACCTCCAACTTAAAGACCAGTGCATTGTTTTCCCCAACTGACATTTACTTCAAAAACAAATACAGAATGAATGGCATTCAAAATAAAAAGCAGTCACTGTTTTTTATGCTGGACATTATGTTGACAAATGAGACAGGCTAGTTTAGGGTGAATGCTTGTTATTGCAAGGGATCTAGAGTATATTTGTGTATGTAAAATGAGGCTTCAACAGCATGTCCTCCATGTGGCCACCAATGGAAATACACCATGACATAAACTGATAAAGTGGGGAGATTGTTTTCTGTGTTCTATCCATCTCTACGAGAAATGTGTCATTACCCAGCCTGCAATTGCATCCTTCCCACTGATAGCCTTTCTGTATATCTAGTCAGACCTTGGTAAAAAATTAAATTATGATAAGACAATAAAACACTACGTGTATGTCCTCAAGTCTGAAGATACAGTGGTATGGAGAAATATATATATGATTTGCTTGTCAGCACACCTTTGCTTATCAGAAAGAACTTTCAGACAACTGTATGAAAATGACTCATAAATCTGACCATCCCCAAAGGGAAAAAAATCACTTTATCAAAATGACAACCAACCAGGTCATGTGCTCTTTTGCTCTATGATTTCCATGTCATGGCCCTCAGTTTCCTAATCAAAATCTCTTTGGCTTTTTGCCCTCTGTTCTGCAAACTCTGATTCTATTTATAACTACAGATCATCCACTCTGAGACATGGAGCTGATACAGATACAAAAGAATCATTAGATGAATCAGTGATTGACAAGTTCTGTAAATATATGGAGCATGGGATAGAATATGAAAGACAACAAAAGCAAAATCTTATTCTTATAATTTTTAATTTAGGTAGCAGAATTTGGGAGTTAACAGTTGAGCTTCCTGGTCTGAATCCATTCTCTTCTCACTAGCTGTGACCTTGGACAACTTAACTTCTCAATTCCTTCAGTTTTCTAATCTCTAGAATTGGATAACTAGGGTGTGTAAGCATTCAAAGTTTTTGAGAATTCAATACAGTAAAATATTTTAATTGCTTAGAATAGTTTATAGTATTAAAAAGCCATCAGTAAATACTACCTATTATAATCATTTGATCCCTTCATACATTCTGTGAAATTGGCACATTCAGCAGTAGGCTTAATTCATATGTGAAAAAAATATGCCCCAAATGGTCAAATGAAAGAAGGCTACCTCTAGCATGTCAGGGTGAGGAGGCTGGCAAATCCTCTCCCCAAAAGCAATTACACACTTGGATAGAACTGCCAAAAATGACTCTATATGCTCTGGGAGGCAGCCCAAAGCGTACAGCAAGCTGAGATGAGGATTTTTGGTTTCTCTTTTCATTAGAAAGTACTAAATTTCAGACAAGAATAGTCAGAGTTTATAGCATTCTTGCCTGGAGCAATCCCTTTCACCCAGTCTCTCAGCTAAGTTGGCATGGTGATTCTATCACAGAGGACAATCTAAGAAAATCAGCAGTTCTGAGGCTGGAAAAGGGATTAATTAATTTCTAGTGGAAGACAGTAAACCCATATCCAACAGAGGAAGGGAAAGGCCTAAATATAGCCTAGACGAAGATTGTAGTCCCATTTGAAGTGAGCAACAGACTAACCAGGGATTTAGCAGGAGGATCTGGGAGGCAAGATGGTCAGAGACAGGCTTGACATACTCTAAGTATGTTTGGCTGAACAGAGCCTGCACACATTTGCTTCAAAGGTTGGAGATGGTTCAATATATCCACATATTACTGGCTTGCAGGAGACTGGACACACATCCAAAAGATATACGAGAGGTTCCAGCAAAAAGTAAATCGGGGCAGATTGAAAACCGCCTAGCTTTGAGTTTACCATCCAGACTACACACAGACACATGAACCAATCCTGTACTGCACAATACTGTGAGCAAGTGCCTCTTTAAGTTTTCCTCCCAAGCCTCCTTGTTTGCCTCACCTTAGTCCTGGCCCTGCAATGCAGACATACAGCTACTTCTAGGCTGCCATGCTTAAAATAATAATAACAATCATGATAAATTGAACATCAGCTAACATGCACTGTAAGAAAAACAGATATAATTAATTTAGTCTGGACATGATACTTAAAAAAATTTCAGGGGGGAAAATAAAAATCAGAAACCAGAGTTGTTGCTATATTATCTAGAATGTCTCCTTCAGAGACTTCCAATAGTATTTCTTGAAAGGCAAGTTTGCTAGCAATAAATTCTATTAGTCTTGGTTTATCTACAAATACCTTTTCTCCCCATCATTTATGGAGGATAGTTTTGCTGTATAAAGAATTCTTGTCCAATTTTTTCTTTTATTTCAGTCATTCATCCCATTGCTTTGTGGCTTCCATTGTATCAGATTAGAAGTCTGCCATTCATCATGTTCTTGTTCCATTGTACTGAGGAATTATTTTTCCCTTTATGCCTAACTCAAAGTCATGACAATTTTATGCTATGTTAGCTAAAAAAAATTTATAGTTTTATTAAGGTTTTGGATTTACATGTATGTTTGTCTAAGTTTTTTATGTATTGCTATAATAGAATATCACAGACTGGGTAACTTATAAATAAATTACATTTTTTTCTTACCATTCTGGAGGCCAAGACATCCAAGGTCAAAGGGCCTACATCTGTTGAAGGTCTTGCTGCTTTATCCCATGGTGGAAGGCAGATGGGTAAGAGAGCACAATAGAACAAGCCAGCAAGAGGGGGTCAAACCTGCTTTTATAAAAAGGCCACTCTCTTAACAACTAACACAGTCCCATGATTCTGACACTAATTCATTCACAAGGGCAGAGTCCTCATAACCTAATAACCTCTTATTAGGCCCTACTTCACAGCACTTCTGTATTGGGTATTAAGTTTCTAATACATGAACTTTGGGGACACATTTAAATCCTGGCAATGTCCATTTTGAGTTGCCTTTTGTATATGGTGTTGATTTACAGACAGAATATTGTTTTTACTTTCTTTTTATTTCTTTTTCCTCTAAGTATATCCAATTGTGTCTACTCTATTTGTCAAAATAGCTATCTTTTCTCCATCAAATTATCTTTGTATTTGTGCAAAAAATCAGTTGTCCATATAGTTCTGGGACTATTTCTGGACTCTATAGTGTATTTGAGCAAAATGTACATTCTGACATCATTGAGTGTTGTGTTCTAGAAATATGAAAAAATGTCAATTACTAAAATTTGTTTGATAATGTTGTTCTGGTCTTCTATATATTTCTATATCTTCCTTTCTTTACAGTCCTAGAAGATATCATCCTATATGTTCCTTCTTGCTTTGTTTCCTCAGTGTTGTTTTTGGACTTTGTTTACCTCTGGATGCTTTTAATATTTCTAGTTTACATGTTTCATTAATTTTTAAGAGAACTACTTGATACTTACAACATACCTGTAGATTTGTCTAAGCGTTTCAGAGACTATAAGCATAGAGGTTAGAAATAGCAAATAAATAAAAAACTGGCAGTGTAACTGACAGGTACTTATGGAAGCTTTTCTTTTCCCAAATGACACTAGTATGAAAACAAAAATTTATGCTTTGTCTTTCTTTGCTGGCATTGTTTTTTCTTGTCTAATCTGTCAATGAAGACATAGTTATTCAAGGATCATTTTATCTTGTAGGAGTCCCCCCACCTATCACTGCCCAAAACCTTATCTGTTGACTTTTATGCAGCTGCAGGTATCAAACAACCCAGTTTCTTAAGCGGTAAATGTCCTCAGAGCAGCTGAGGCTTCAGTCATTATGGAAGTCTAGTGGGGAGAGAGCTAGGTATACGGATATAGGTTTTAATATACATAGGCATAAATATACATATAAATGTGCACATACACACATATACATATATAATTACTATATTGGACCAAAGAGAATATCCTACCATGTGTTACATGTTTCATTATGTATAATTGGCTTAACTCAAACTGAAAAAATACTCATGAATAAAATTATCTATTTCAGTAGTTACTTATCTGATTTAAAGTTAGCTTAGGGCAAATATAACTTCCCTACTGAATTTTTTGAAATGAAATTCTGGAAAATATGAAGTAAATAGATCATAGGCACTATAATAGTCAACTAAATCATTTACAATTTTTTTCAAAAAAAGTTTTTTTCAGAAATTGATGTTGACCAAATCCTCTTCTTTTCTCCTAGGAATACTCCTTAGTTCAATTTTTTCTCCATAACTCCAAAACTTAACTTCCAGAGATTTTCTAAATACGAAATTTCCTTCATATTATGTTTGTTTTTCTTTTACTTTTATAATTCATAATAGCTTTTTTGTTCCTAGCACGTGAAATTTTTAGTCTTTTTATGATGGCCAATTTATGAGAAACACATTCACTTCCTCATTAATTTGATCTATCACTATATCCAATGATTGTTCTCTCTCTGGAAAGAAACTGGTCATGCAAATTTCCATGTAGAGTGGTATTAAAGAAATCAGGAGCTACAAAACAAAAAAAAGAACCCTCATGGAATTAGAATTATAATAATCTACTAAAACTATATGAAATAGCTGGTTATTGAAATATAAGATAAAACCCTTCACATATTAGAAGAAAAACAAGTATGTTTTATACTAAACCTTCTCCTTGCTGTGGGCTGCTTTTACTATAGGATGGGACATTTTGTTATCATGCTGTTTTGGAGCTTATAGAGTGGAAGATTAGTACAGGATTCCAAAGATACTTGTCAAATTTCTATTTTGTTCAAAGACACCAATATAACATATCATAAAGTCTGAAAAAATCATAATATTGTTAAATAGATCCTGTTAATGAGTACGTGGGTCGAATGAGTTATCAACTACAAATTATTGGAAAGTAACTTATCACCAAAGAGTGAATTTGGTGGTCCACTTTTCAGGTTTTGCAGTTTTAATACTCCCAACATACTTAACATGTGAGTACTATTGTGAAGTCTATTAAATGTAATAATCAGTGCTTTCAGAAATAAAGTTAGTAATTGCAGGTTCCACAATTTATCAGTGCTAGAAGTAGGATTCATTTGACACTAAAACTACCACATGGGGCCCAAAGTTTTGGCTAAATTTTTCCACCCAGGTGACATTGGCAAATGTATTTTAAAATTTAAGACCTACTGATCTACCATGACAAATAATGATTTAGTTAGCATCTATATAAGTCTGTATCACCTTTAAACATATCATGCTGGATTTTAGCAACAATCAACTAATCCACATCCTAACTGTATGCAAAGATTGAAACTATATATAGAATCAAGCAACTTTTATGTTGTAAATGATCTAAGAAATCTTATGTTTTCAAATCTTGAGAACTTTACATTTCATTTCCCTGCAGCAAGTAATATGACCAAAATCCCTTTAATCAAAGTGGATTCATCATTACAAAATAAAACATGATTTTAATAAAAACATAAATCACATCTTTAAACACAAAATCTTTTTTTCAGCTGAATGAAATAGATGGTTTTAGAAAGGACAAAGGATACTTCTTATGACAACAATTTAAAAAATGGTCAAGAAATGCAGGCTCCAAAAGAAACTTTCATCAGAGCAAACGGACAACCTACAGAATGGGAAAAATTTTTGCAATCTATCGATCTGACAAAGGTCTAATATCCAGCATCTTTGAGGAACTTAAACAAATTTACAGAAAAAGAATCCCATTAAAAAGTGGGCAAAGGACATGAATAGACACTTCTCAAAAGAAGACATACATGTGGCCAAGAAACTTACGGAAGAAAGCTCAAAATCACTGATTATTAGAGAAATGCAAATAAAAACCATAATGAGATACAATCTCATATCAGTCAGACTAGCTATTATTAAAAAGTCAAAAATAGCAGATGCTGGTGAGGTTGTGGAGGAAAAGGAATGCTTTTACACTGTTGGAGGGAATATAAATTAGTTCAACCATTGTGGAAGACAGTGTGGTGATTCCTCCAAGACCTAGAGGCAGAAATACCATTTGACCTAGCAATCCCATTACTGGGTGTATACCCAAAGTAATATAAATCATTCTGTTATAAAGATACATGCATGTGTGTGTCCATTGCAGCACTATTCATAAGAGCAAAGACATGGAATCAACCTAAATGCCCATCAATGATAGACTGGATAAAGAAAATGTGGGACACATACACTATAGGATACTACGCAGCCATAAAATGGAATGAGATCATATCCTTTGTAGGGACATGGATGTAGCTGGATGCCATTACCCTCAGCAAACTAATACAGGAACAGAAAGCCAAATACCACATGTTCTAACTTATAAGTGGGAGCTGAATGATGAGAACATATGGACACATGGGAACAACAAACACTGGTGCCTGTTGGAGGGTGGGGGTGGGAGGAGGGAGGATATCAGGAAAAATAGCTAATGGATGCTAGGTGATTGGGTGATCTGTGCAGCAAACCACCGTGGCACATGTACCCCTTGACTTAAAGTTGGAAATCAAAAAAATAAAAGAATAAAAACGAAATGCATCTTTCAAGGCCTTCAGGTACATGTCTCCAAGGTATATAGGGCATACCAGTTTCAATAAACCAAATAGCTTTCTATGGATTATTTTGTTCATTCCTCCAATTTTAAACTTCCATTTTAGTGCTTGCAGCAGTTTATTATCAGTATTATCAGTGCTGATGCCTACTTTTACAATCTTGCTGTTTATTAGGGGTGCATTTTATAGAGCTGTGCTAACTCTCTGCCTTTGCAATATATTGCCTACACCAAAATTCTTAAACAATCTCTTTCATATCTTTAGCTCCCTTGTTTGCACTTATCATTGAGTTACTGATAAATTTTATCAAGGTAAATGGAATTTTTATATTTAATTTTCTTCTGAGGTACTGTTTTCTGGTTAACATTTTCTTGCTCTCTGATAAAGTGTCTCTTTAATCTTCTGAATGCTACAATTATAGAACTGTCTTCTAAAAACATTATGAAATTAGCAAACAAAAACTTTTCCTGTATTCAATTTAAATGCCTTCCCCATAAACTATTTTTCAGCACTTATTAACCCACAGCTACATATAAAAAAAAAGTGCTGAGATTCTACTTTAAAACTGAGTATACGGAATACTAAAAAGATTTACAGAACAATCATATATACTTGAATAATATATAATAAACTCATTTCTGACGTGTAACCCTATCATATGTTTTCTCATTTATTTCAATAACATCTTTCATCTGTATATGGTCTTTGGCTAATGACAGAATGGGTTTATTTAAGTCTGTTTATATGTGTGTGTGTATATATATATATGTAAATACACAAAAAATTATTAAACAATTATAGGAAGTTGATCTGACTTTCTTTTTTTTTTTTTTTTTTTTTTTTGAGAAGGAATTTCGCTCTTGTTGCCCAGGCTGGAGTGCAATGGTGTGATCTCGGCTCATGGCAACTTCCGCCTCCCGGGCTCAAGCGATTCTCCTGCTTCAGCCTCCTGAGTAGCTGGGATTACAAGCATGCACCACCACGCCTGGTTAGTTTTGTATTTTTAGTAGAGACGGGGTTTCTCCATGTTGGTCGGGCTCGTCTCAAATTCCTGACTTCAGGTGATCCGCTTGTCTTGGCCTCCCAAAGTGCTGGGATTAAAGGCGTGAGCCATCGCGCCTGGCCGAGCTGACCCTTTTGTCTGGCTTCAAATACCATTCTGACCAGCACTGCAAATTTGTGCAGAGAAAACTAACTTAAAGTCATAATTGAAGTCTTGTAATGTGTTATATCATTTAAAAATATGCACACATATTGACTTTACATTTTGCCTTAATTAAATCTAGTAATTGACAATTTACAAAGAGTATAAAAATGAGAAAATTCTGGAATTACCATCAAACTTTAAAATGGATAAAAATTCTTTCTCTGTTTTCTGGATTGTCTTGAATTATCTTCATGGATCTACTATTTTAAAAAACTTCTTTTTATCTCTATTCCTTGCTTTCAAACTTTCCTTGTAACTGCTCAAAGACTGGAGTCCAACTAAAAACAGTCATAATTCTATATTGTTAACTTTGTAGTGAAAAATAAAAGAAGCAGAGAAAACTAAAACCAATAGATCATATGAAAATCTCTATTTTTGTGGAAAATTCAAATGTATTTTAATGGTCTTGTTTTGATCACTTTATATATTACTGGAGGAGATATCAGTGATTCAAACAAAATCTATATCCCAAGTGTCATAGACTGTAGCAGAAAATAGTTAGTCTTGTGAAAAAATGAATAATAAGAATGCATGATTCTTAAACATCTAATTAATATGTTTATGCATTCAACAAATATTTAATATACACACGCACAAAGGCACTATGCAAAATAACTCACATTTTGGTCTTTAAGAGATTACCACAGTTACATACACAAGTCACATAAGAAAGATGTGAAAATTGACTTGTCACTTTAATTTTGAAATACCTGAAATAGACCTCTGCCTTCCAGGAATGGAGGAGTAAATTTTCTGGCTTCTAGAAATGGAGAAGTAACTAGGCCAAACTTATTGCAAGAAAAAAATTATACAATCTCAACAAAATATAAGAAGTAGCTATTTGAAGGTAGTGAAAAGTGACCAAAAGTTGGGAGAAATTAGAGGAACATACATCTGAAAAGATAAACTCATATTTCGATTCTGCTAGAGAAGCAGAGAGATGCTGTTTATTAGTTTGAGGTTGGAAAGGATTGAATTTGAAAGAATAGCCAGCAAGTAAGAATGAGAGAGTGGAGGTATTCAGGAGGAAGAGCCATAAAAGACGAAAAGTCTACATTTAAAATCCACCCAAAGCATTGAATGAATACTAACCTATGTATGCAAAGGTGACACCCTAAAGAGTATAGTGAAAAAGTAGCAGCCAGAAGCTGAACAAACTTTGCAGAGATTTCACTGACTTCCCACTTCAGAGCAGATAAAAATGGAATTTGAGTTCAACCAAGTCAATTGTCTGTAAAAACAAATCTACAGAGGAATGTATCAAAATGCAGATTTTATAAAACTTAGTATTTGTAAAATCCAACATACAATTAGAAACTACTGAACATATGATGAAACAGAAATATATGACCCATACTCAAGAAAATAAACATTCAAAGAAAACAACCCTGAGATAATTACACATTATAATGAATACAAAAGGACTTTAAAAAACCCTACTATAAATATATTTAAGTATTTAAAAGAAAATACATGCATAATAAGTAGAGACAGACTATCAACACAAATATAGAAACAAAACAAAATGAAATAAAAATTCTAGAGCTCAAAAGCACAATAACTGATATAAAACTAATTGGAAAGGGTTAAGAAAATAATATCAATGGCAGAAATAAAATAACCAATGATCTTGTGGATAAATAGAGAGAAATCATATAATCTTATGAACTAAAGAAAAAAATAGAAAAAAAAAGAAGTGTCTTAGAAGCCTGTATGACAATATTGAGTGAAATCTATTATATGTGTGATTGGAATTCTGGAAGGACCAGAGACAGATCATGGACATTAAGGAAGAAAAACATGAAGAAATAATGGTTGAAAATGTTCCAGATTTGGTAACAGACATTCATTTATAGATTCAAGAAGCTCAATACAATAGTCTAGAAGTATAAATGCAATAACAAGTATATACCTGGACATGTGATATTAAAATATTGATATCCAAAGATAAAGAGAAAATCCTGAAAGTCACCAAAGAATATTGAAATATTACAAATAGGAGAAGAGTTATTCAAATTAGGAATGACTTATCAGAAACATTAACAGACAAATGAGAGTGGAACATCTTTAAAATGCTGAAAGAAAATAACTGTAAAAGGAAAATTATTTATCGAGAGAAAATACCTTTTAAAAGGAAAAGTAAAATAAAGATATTTCAGATAAAAATTGGAATACTTCATTGTCAGAAGATGTGGCCTAAAGGAAATTCTTCAAACTGGAAGAAAGTTACATCAAATGATAATTTAAATCAATGGGATGAAAGTGGTAATTATCTCAATTTTATAGTTGAGAAAATTGAGGCATAGATAAAGTTTTGTCCCTGAGTACAGAAACCAGGAAACTCAAAACACAGAAACAGGAAATTTATTTTTCTTGTTATTAACCTTTGTAGTTGATTTTTTTTAAATTTTTTTTATCATTATTATACTTTAAGTTTAGGGTACATGTGCACAATGTGCCGGTTAGTTACATATGTATACATGTGCCATGCTGGTGTGCTGCACCCATTACCTCATCATATAGCATTAGGTATATCTCCTAATGCTATCCCTCCCCGCTACCCCTACCCCACAACAGTCCCCAGGGTGTGATGTTCCCCTTCCTGTGTCCATGTGTTCTCATTGTTCAATTTCCACCCATGAGTGAGAACATGTGGTGTTTGGTTTTTTGTTCTTGCAATAGTTTACTGAGAATGATGATTTCCAATTTCATCCATGTCCCTACAAAGGACATGAACTCATCATTTTTTATGGCTGCATAGTATTCCATGGTGTATATGTGCCACATTTTCTTAATCCAGTCTATCATTGTTGGACATCTGGGTTGGTTCCAAGTCTTTGCTATTGTGAATAGTGCCGCAATAAACATACGTGTGCATGTGTCTTTATAGCAGCATGATTTATAATCCTTTGGGTATATACCCAGTAATGGGATGGCTGGGTCAAATGGTATTTCTAGTTCTAGATGCCTGAGGAATCGCCACACTGACTTCCACAATGGTTGAACTAGTTTACAGTCCCACCAACAGTGTAAAAGTGTTCCTATTTCTCCACATCCTCTCCAGCACCTGTTGTTTCCTGACGTTTTAATGATTGCCATTCTAACTGGTGTGAGATGGTATCTCATTGTGGTTTTGAATTGCATTTCTCTGACGGCCAGTGATGATGAACATTTTTTCATGTATCTTTTGGCTGCATAAATGTCTTCTTTTGAGAAGTGTCTGTTCATATCCTTCGCCCACTTTTTGATGGGGTTGTTTGTTTTCTTCTTGTAAATTTGTTTGAGTTCATTGTAGATTCTGGATACTAGCCCTTTGTCAGATGAGTAGGTTGCGAAAATTTTCTCCCATTTTGTAGGTTGCCTGTTCACTCTGATGGTAGTTTCTTTTGCTGTGCAGAAGCTCTTTAGTTTAATTAGATCCCATTTGTCAATTTTGTCTTTTGTTGCCATTGCTTTTGGTGTTTTAGACATGAAGTCCTTGCCAATGCCTATGACCTGAATGGTAATGCCTAGATTTTCTTCTAGGGTTTTTATGGTTTTAGGTCTAATGTTTAAGTCTTTAATCCATCTTGAATTAATTTTTGTATAAGGTGTAAGGAAGGGATCCAATTTCTGCTTTCTACATATGGCTAGCCAGTTTTCCCAGCACCATTTATTAAATAGGGAATCCTTTCCCCATTGCTTGTTTTTTTCAGGTTTGTCAAAGATCAGATAGTTGTAGATATGTGGCATTATTTCTGAGGGCTCTGTTCTGTTCCATTGATCTATATCTCTGTTTTGGTACCAGTACAATGCTGTTTTGGTTACTGTAGCCTTGTAGTATAGTTTGAAGTCAGGTAGCATGATGCCTCCAGCTTTGTTCTTTTGCTTAGGATTGACTTGGTGATGCAGGCTCCTTTTTGGTGCCATATGAACTTTAAAGTAGTTTTTTCCACTTCTGTGAAGAAAGTCATTGGTAGCTTGATGGGGATGGCATTGAATCTATAAATTACCTTGGGCAGTATGGCCATTTTCATGATATTGATTCTTCCTACCCATGAGCATGGAATGTTCTTCCATTTGTTTGTATCCTCTTTTATTTCACTGAGCAGTGGTTTGTAGTTCTCCTTGAAGAGGTCCTTCACATCCTTTGTAAGTTGGATTCCTAGGTATTTTATTCTCTTTGAAGCAATTGTGAATGGGAGTTCACTCATGATTTTGCTCTCTGTTTGTCTGTTATTGGTGTATAAGAATGCTTGTGATTTTTGTACATTGATTTTGTATCCTGAGACTTTGCTGAAGTTGCTTATTAGCTTCAGGAGATTTTGGGCTGAGACAATGGGGTTTTCTAGATATACAATCATGTCATCTGCAAACAGGGACAATTTGACTTCCTCTTTTCCTAATTGAATACCCTTTATTTCCTTCTCCTGCCTAATTGCCCTGGCCAGAACTTCCAACACTATGTTGAATAGGAGTGGTGAGAAAGGGCATCCCTGTCTTGTGCCAGTTTTCAAAGGGAATGCTTCCAGTTTTTGCCCATTCAGTATGATATTGGCTGTGGGTTTGTCATAGATAGCTCTTATTATTTTGAGATACGTCCCATCAATACCTAATTTATTGAGAGTTTTTAGCATGAAGCATTGTTGAATTTTGTCAAAGGCCTTTTCTGCATCTATTGAGATAATCATGTGGTTTTTGTCTTTGGTTCTGTTTATATGCTGGATTACATTTATTGATTTGCTTTTATTGAACCAGCCTGGCATCCCAGGGATGAAGCCCACTTGATCATGGTGGATAAGCTTTTTGATGTGCTGCTGGATTTGGTTTGCCAGTATTTTATTGAGAATTTTTGCATCAATGTTCATCAAGGATATTGGTCTAAAATTCTCTTTTTTGGTTGTGTCTCTGCCCAGCTTTGGTATCAGGATGATGCTGGCCTCATAAAATGAGTTAGAGAGGATTCCCTCTTTTTCTATTGATTGGCATAGTTTCAGAAGGAATGGTACCAGCTCTTCTTTGTACCTCTGGTAGAATCTGGCTGTGAATCCGTCTGGTCCTGGACTCTTTTTGGTTGGTAAGCTATTGATTATTGCCACAATTTCAGAGCCTGTTATTGGTCTATTCAGAGATTCAACTTCTTTCTGGTTTAGTGTTGGGAGGGTGTATGTGTCGAGGAATTTATCCATTTCTTCTAGATTTTCTAGTTTATTTGCATAGAGGTGTTTGTAGTATTCTGTGATGGTAGTTTGTATTTCTGTGGGATCGGTGGTGATATCCCCTGTATCATTTTTTATTGCGTCTATTTGATTCTTCTCTCTTGTTTTCTTCATTAGTCTTGCTAGTGGTCTATCAATTTTGTTGATCCTTTCAAAAAACCAGCTCCTGGATTCATTAATTTTTTGAAGGGTTTTTTTGTCTCTATTTCCTTCAGTTCTTCTCTGATTTTAGTTATTTCTTGCCTTCTGCTAGCTTTTGAATGTGTTTGCTCTTGCTTTTCTAGTTCTTTTAATTGTGATGTTAGGATGTCAGTTTTGGATCTTTCCTGCTTTCTCTTGTGGACATTTAGTGCGATAAATTTCCCTCTACACACTGCTTCAAATGTGTCCCAGAGATTCTGGTATGTTGTGTCTTTGTTCTCATTGGTTTCAAAGAACATCTTTATTCCTGCCCTCATTTCGTTATGTACCCAGTAGTCATTCAGGAGCAGGTTGTTCAGTTTCCATGTAGTTGAGTGGTTTTGAGTGAGTTTCTTAATCCTGAGTTCTAGTTTGATTACACTGTGGTCTGAGAGACAGTTTGTTATAATTTCTGTTCTTTTACATTTGCTGAGGAGTGCTTTACCTCCAACTATGTCGTCAATTTTGGAATAGGTGTGGTGTGGTGCTGAAATAAATGAATATTCTGTTGACTTGGGGTGGAGCGTTCTGTAGATGTCTATTACATCTGCTTGGTGCAGAGCTGAGTTAATTCCTGGGAATCCTTGTTAACTTTCTGTCTCATTGATCTGTCTAATATTGACAGTGGGGTGTTAAAGTCTCCCACTATTATTGTGTGGGAGTCTAAGTCTCTTTGTAGGTCACTCAGGACTTGCTTTATGAATCTGGATGCTCCTGTATTGGGTGCATATATATTTAGGATAGTTAGCTCTTCTTGTTGAATTGATCCCTTTGCCATTATGTAATGGCCTTCTTTGTCTCTTTTGATCTTTGTTGGTTTAAAATCTGTTTTATCAGAGACTAGGATTGCAACCCCTGTCTTTTTTTGTTTTCCATTTGCTTGGTAGATCTTCCTCCATCCTTTTATTTTGAGCCTATGTGTGTCTCTGCATGTAAGATGGGTTTCCTGAATACAGCACACTGATGGGTCTTGACTCTTTATCCAATTTGCCAGTCTGTGTCTTTTAATTGGAGCATTTAGTCCATTTACATTTAAAGTTAATATTGTTATGTGTGAATTTCATCCTGTCATTATGATGTTAGCTGGTTATTTTGCTTGTTAGTTGATGCAGTTTCTTCCTAATCTCCATGGTCTTTACATTTTGTCATGATTTTGCAGCGGCTGGTACTGGTTGTGCCTTTTCATGTTTAGTGCTTCCTTCAGGAGCTCTTTACGGGCAGGCCTGGTGGTGACAAAATCTCTCAGCATTTGCTTGTCTGTAAAGTATTTTATTTCTCCTTCAATTATGAAGCTTAGTTTGGCTGGATATGAAATTCTGGGTTGAAAATTCTTTTCTTTAAGAATGTTGAATATTGGCCTCCACTCTCTTCTGGCTTGTAGAGTTTCTGCTGAGAGATTCACTGTTAGTCTGATGGGCCTCCCTTTGTGGGTAACCCAACCTTTCTCTCTGGCTGCCCTTAACATTTTTTCCTTCATTTCAACTTTGGTGAATCTGACAATTATGTGTCTTGGAGTTGCTCTTCTCGAGGAGTATCTTTGTGGCGTTCTCTGTATTTCCTGAATCTGAACGTTGGCCTGCCTTGCTGATTGGGGAAGTTCTCCTGGATAATATCCCGCAGTGTTTTCCAACTTGGTTCCATTCTCCCCATCACTTTCAGGTACACCCATCAGACGTAGATTTGGTCTTTTCACATAGTCCCATATTTCTTGGAGGCTTTGTTCATTCTTTTTATTCTTTTTTCTCTAAACTTCCCTTCTCACTTCATTTCATTTATTTCATCTTCCATCATTGATACCCTTTCTTCCAGTTGGTCGCATCGGCTCCTGAGCCTTCTGCATTCTTCACGTAGTTCTCGAGCCTTGGCTTTCAGCTCCATCAGCTCCTTTAAGCACTTCTCTGTATTGGTTATTCTAGTTATACATTCGTCTAAATGTTTTTCAAAGTTTTCAGCTTCTTTGCTTTTGGTTTGAATTTCCTCCTGTAGCTCGGAGTAGTTTGATCGTCTGAAGCCTTCTTCTCTCAACTCGTCAAAGTCATTCTCCATCTAGCTTTGTTCCATTGCTGGTGAGGAAGTGTGTTCCGTTGGAGGAGGAGAGGCACTCTGCTTTTTAGAGTTTCCAGTTTTTCTGCTCTGCTTTTTCCCCATCTTTGTGGTTTTATCTACTTTTGGTCTTTGATGATGGTGATGTACAGATGGGTTTTTGGTGTGGATGTCCTTTCTGTTTGTTAGTTTTCCTTCTAACAGACAGGACCCTCAGCTGCAGTTCTGTTGGAGTTTGCTAGATGTCCACTCCAGACCCTGTTTGCCTGGGTATCAGCAGCGGTGTCTGCAGAACTGCGCCAATTTTCGTGATCCGCGAATGCTGCTGTCTGACTGTTCCTCTGGAAGTTTTGTCTCAGAGGAGTACCCGGCCATGTGAGGTGTCAGTCTGCCCCTACTGGGGGATGCCTCCCAGTTAGGCTGCTCCAGGGTCAGGGGTCAGGGACCCACTTGAGGAGGCAGTCTGCCCGTTCTCAGATCTCCAGCTGCATGCTGGGAGAACCACTGCTCTCCTCAAAGCTGTCAGACAGGGACATTTAAGTCTGCAGAGGTTACTGCTGTCTTTTTGTTTGTCTGTGCCCTGCCCCCAGAAGTGGAGCCTACAGAGGCAGGCAGGCCTACTTGAGCTGTGGTAGCCTCCACCCAGTTGGAGCTTCAGGGCTGCTTTGTTTACCTAAGCAAGCCTGGGCAATGGCGGGCGCCCCTCCCCCAGACTCACTGCCGCCTTGCAGTTTGATCTCAGACTGCTGTACTAGCAATCAGCGAGACTCTGTGGGCGTAGGACCCTCCAAGCCACGTGTGGGATATAATCTCCTGGTGCGCCCTTTCCTAAGCCCATTGGAAAAGTGCAGTATTTGGGTGGGAGTGGCCCGATTTTCCAGGTGCCCTCTGTCACCCCTTTCCTTGACCAGGAAAGGGAACTCCCTCACCCCTTGCGCTTTCCGAGTGAGGCAATGCCTCGCCCTGCTTCAGCTCGCACACGGTGCACTGCACCCACTGTCCTGCGCCCACTGTCTGGCACTCCCTAGTGAGATGAACCTGGTACCTCAGATGGAAATGCAGAAATCACCCGTCTTCTGCCTCGCTCACGCTGGGAGCTGTAGACCAGAGCTGTTCCTATTTGGCCATCTTGGCTCCTCTCTGTAGTTGATGTTTTAACTTACAGATAGATAGGTAGATAGATAGATAGACCGACAGAGATAGAGATATCTTTTACCTATATATCTATAAAAGATGTTTATATATATATCTTTTATATATATAAAAATATCTCTCTGTATATTGCTCTATCCTTTAAAAGTCACAAAGACAAACATAAATTATAAATGGACTTACACAAATACCATTTCTTAGCTATACACCTTTCTCAAAGCACAAGCTCCAAATTTTTATTGTTTTACATTTAATTTGACAATGATGTCTCAATTTGTTTGACTATGGAGTTAAATATAGTATCAACTCCTTTATGAAGGGAAAATAACAAAAAAATTGGTGAACTCTGTCAGTACTCAAATATAACCAAAGAAATAGTAATTCTTAAGAGATTTTGGTCAATGTATTCAGAGATTAGCTATGCAAAAACATGTACACACATGCATACATAAACGTAGAAATATTCAAACTTATACACTTTTTACTAACAAAACCCACAAATTCTAAATCCTGCATTTCTTGGTGAATGGTTCAGAAAATTAATCCTAGAATACTCTTCAGTGCCTGATTACAAAAAAACGTTTTAAAAACTGACTCACTGAAAATATTGGCTGGGCATGGTGGCTCAGGTGTGTAATCCCAGCACTTTGGGAGGCCGAGGTGGGTGTATCACCTGAGGCCAGGAGTTCGAGACCAGTCTGGCCAGTATGGTGAAATCTCGCCTCTACTAAAAATACAAAAATTAGCTGGGCATGATGGCATATGCCTGTAGCCTCAGCTACTCTGGATGAGGCAAGAGAATTGCTCAAACTGAGGAGGCGGAGGTTGCAGATAGCCCAGATTGCACTACTGCACTCCAGCCTGGGTGACACAGCGAGACTCCATTTCCAAAAAAAAAAAAAAAAAAAAAAAACAAGGGAAAATATATGGGAGTGTAGCAGTGGTAATGTAAAGAAAGTGTAGAAGGCACAGAACAGGACTTTGGAGAAAGGGATTAAAGTCTCAGTAATATTGCTGAGTTAGTTGTATATTCTGAAAGGTTTCATTTGGTTGTTTTATAAACTAAACAAGATAAAACAGGTTGAAAATGTTGAGACATGATATAAAATGAGAAGTATGAGGTTTTATAAGCATCTTATCTTAACTTTTAAGAGTCATTTTTTTCTTTTTTTGAGTCAGAGTCTTGTCCTGTCACCCAGGCTGGAGTGCAATGGGGCAATCTCAGCTCACTGTAACCTCTGCCTCCCAGGTTCAAGCAATTCTCCTGCCTCAGCCTCCCAAGTAGCTGGAATTACAGGCATGAGCCATGACACCTGGCTAATTTTTGTATTTTTAGTAGTGATGAGGTTTTGCCATATTGGCCAGGCTGGTGGTCTCCTGTCCTCAAGTGATCTACCTGCCTCAGCCTCCCAAAGTGCTGGGATTACAAGTGTGAGCCACCATGCCTGGCAAAAGTCTTTCATTTTAACTACTCAAATCATTATTGTTTTCTTTAGCTACTATTTAAATTGGAGAACGTGACACATAATCTCTCTGTAACTGGATTAAAATTGGGGAAAAATAAAATAACAGTGTGTTCTCTGTTTTCTCCAAAGCAGACAGATATCCCAATAAACAAAGTTTGCTATTCATGCTCTCAAATGCTGAAAATTTACAATAAATATTGGATGGTGGAATAGCAACTTTCACCATATCCAATATTTATCAAATGTCTTCAAAATTTTATATGCTTCATGATTTTCTGTATTCTTCTTCTATCATTTACTGAAATACAGTCGGGGGATACAGTGGGGTATTGAAATCTCTTTCTATAATTACAAACTTGTCTTTTTCTCCTTGAAATGTTATCAGTTTTTTAAAAGCTCTGTTATTAGGTACAAAATGTTCAGGATGGTGATGTCCTCTTGAAAAATTGATAACTTTCTTATAAAATGATTGTATCTGGTACCATTTTTTGCTCCAAAATATACTTTATCTGATATTATATAATCATTTCCACTTTCTTTTAATTAATTTTAGTAAGATACAGCTTTTTTATTTTTTTATTTTTTATTTATTTTGAGACAGAGTCTTGCCCTGTCGCCCAGGCTGGAGTGCAATGGCGTGATCTTGGCTCACTGCAACTTATGCCTCCTGGGTTCAAACAATTCTCCCGTCTCAGCCTCCTGAGTAGCTGGGATTATAGGCGTCCACCACCACGCCCAGCTAATTTTTGTATTTTTAGTAGAGATGGGGTTTCACCATGTTGGCCAGGCTGGTCTCGAATTCCTGACCTCCAGTGATCTGCCCACCTCAGACTCCCAAAGTGCTGGGATTACAGGCATGAGCCATCATGCCCGGACGATACAGCTTTTTATATCCTTTAACTTTTAACTAATTTGTGTCTTTACAAGAAAATGCTTCTCATAGGCAGCATATAGATGGGTCTATCTAATCTGAAAACCTCTCACCTTTAATTGGAGTACTTAGACCATTTATATTTAATGATTATTGCTATGGTTAGGCTTAAATCTCTCTTCTCATTATTTTTTTCTATATGTCTTGTATGTTCCTTGTCTCCATGTTGCTTTTTTTTTTGCTTTCTTCTAGAGAAAAATTTAAATTTATCCATTTTATCTCCATTATTGATTCAGCTGCAACTCTTTCTTTTGCAAAGTTAGCAGTTGCTGAGTTTATAATATATATTGGATCCTTCACAGATAGTCTTCAAATGATACTATATTTCTTCTTGCAAAGTATAAGAATTTCACATTAAATAGTTTCATTTCTCAATTCCCACCTTTATGTTATTGTTGTCATTCATTTTACTTTTATGTAGTACAAAAACTGCAAAGCATTGTTATTTAGTGTAAAATTTTGTTATTTACTTTGTAAAGGAATTTACATAAGAAGAAAACCAATAATATATTTTTTCTTGTTTCTATTTCCAGTGTACCTTACTCCTTTTGCATTTCTATATTTCCATTAGGTATCTTATTTTTCTGCCCAAAGGACTTCCTTTAATGTCTCTTGTAAGGCTGGTTTGTTAAAAAATAATTTTTTTCAGTGTTTCTAAGTCTGAAAAATTCTTGATTTCATGGTTTTTTTGGAAACATATGTTAACTCTTTTAAAAATTCTAGTTCCTAGATATATTGCTTGAGTACTTTAAACATAATGCTTTACTATCTTCTTGCTTAGATTGATTATGATAGTAAATCCTGTTATTTTTATCTTTTCTTTCCTCTATACTTAACTCACCATTTTTTTAATTAAAAAAATTCTTAAACATTAACATTTTTATCACTAATTTGAATAATTTGTTTCTGAAGTGCTTTGATACAGTTTTCTTTCTGTTTCTTCTGCTTAGGGTTCATACAGCTTTTTGGAAAATTTGGAGACATTATTTCTTCAAATATTTTACTGCTCCTTTCTTCCCTTTGAAGACTACAATTTTATATGTAATGGGTCTTAATGTTGCCTCAAAGCTCACTCATACACTTTTTCTTCTTTAAATTGTTTTTCTCTTTGTGTTACATTTTGTACATTATCTGTTGCTATGTATTCAAGTTCACTAATCTCTATTGTCTGGGCTGGAGTGCAGGGGTGTGATCATAGCTCACTGCAGCCTCAAACTTCTGGGCTCAAGCAATCCTCCTACCTCATCTTCCCAAGCAGCTGGAACCACAGGTGCACATCACCACTTATGGGTATTTTTAAATTTTTTATTTATTGTAGAGAAGGTGTCTCACTATGTTGCCCAGGCTAATCTCAAACTCTGGGCCTCAAGCAATTCTCCTACCTCGGTCTCCTAAAGTTTTGAGATTACAGGCATGAGGCACTGTACCCAACTTGTTTTTAAGATGTGTTTAGTTTAGTGCTAATAATTCCCCAATACGGAGACAAGACCCTTGTGACTACTCTACCCTCTAACTCATAAAGATTTTACTAAGTGGTGGCAATAGGCACCCTATTCTTGTGTGAGGTGTTGACTACTCTTTATTTTCTAACGTACTTTTTTTTTGTAAGTTTGTTTTTACTTTTTTTCTTTGTGTCCTTCTTGCCTTTGCTTCTCTTGCCTTGTTTTTTCTCACTTCCTCTTTTCTTTTCCTTTTCTTAATACTGCTTAAACCCCTTCATTTCTTCCATTTCTTTATTTTTTTCCTTGTATTCTTGAGATAAGTGAAAGTGCCTTAATTTTAGACACAGCACTGTGCTCAGCTCTATGAGAGATACTTAGAAGTATATAATATGGCCTTTGCGACATTCTGTTTAGAGAAATAGAACATGACAATTATGCCTGCATTGTCAAATGTATTTTAAACATTAAAAGTACTGAAGGTATTGTTTGCAGATGGATACATATTAAGATTAGATAAGTAAAAAGAAATGAAGTTGGCATTTGAGGTCAGTTTACCTCTCCAAGTGAAGTCCCAGACACCAGGACAGTACACAAGAAGGAAGAGTGGGGGCAGAGTGTATGTAAAGTGAGATTTGTGAATCATGTTTAAACAGTCTAAATAAACTATGCTAAAGAGATTTTTTTCTAGTTTTTCAAATAATTAGGACCCACTAAATGATTTTGTATATGAATGTTATAACCAAGATTTTTTTCCCCAAAACAAAGTCTTTGGGGGAAAGACTACTCTTGATGCTTCGCTATTCAAATTCCATAAAAGGTACACACCAATTTACATTGATAGCTGAGAAACGGTGGTGGTACATCTAGAAATTACTTAATTATTAAAAGTAGTCTCTTAAGTAGAATTCAAGCATCCTAGTTACCCACCTATAATCCTGGACTCAAGGAATATTTCTTGTAAATATTCTCTTCTTTCTCCTAGAGACTGACTGACATGCCAAAGTCTAGTTTAGTAGCAAGTTTTCACCTTTTGTTCTGGTCATCATCTGCATACTTACTGTTAAGCAAGTACCTATTTCTTTTTAAGTGCCCTGTGTGAGAAAAGATCCCATTTTCTAACTATACCCACATGAGCAAAATCTAGATATTATGAAGCAGGGATAACAAAAGCTGCGGCTACACTTAACTCTAGCTTGGCCAAAGTAGTTAATTTCCTCAAAGCTTCAAAAAAAAATTACTTTTGCAGATAAATTTTATTCGAAATGAAAATACAGTTTTACAATGAATACTGTTCAGTAATTTCTTATTTTTAATTAATAATCAGATGTTACTTCTTTGTGCTGTGAGCCCAGAATGAGAAAGTTGTACCAAATGTGTCAATATTGAATAACTGTTTCCCTGATCAATTGCCAGTAATATTAATAAATTGTATTACTTAAAATATGTGGGAGGTATTTTGAACATCACAAGCCTGAACTAAAATCTTCCTTCTCTGAGCATACATCTTTAGTTTCTCAATTCTTTTTTCTTTTGAAATATACCTAGAATTGACTTAAAACATTAGAAATAGATACATAATTATATAAATATATTAGAAATACATGGATGCCTTAAAAATCAAATCTATTTATCATTTGCTTTATTAAAGTTTCTAAGACTTTTTTCCTGTTTTCATTTTTTGTTTTTAAATATCAAATTTTAACTTAGATGCAGGGGTACATGTCAAGGTTTCTTACCTGGGAATGTTGTGTGATGCTGAAGTTTGGGGTATGGATCCTATCACCCAGGTAGTGAGCACAGTACTCAATAGGTAGTTTTTCAACTCACCGTCCCCCTAACCCTCTAGTAGTCCTGAATGTCTATTGTTCCCATATTTATGTCCATGTGTGCTCAGTGTTTAGTTCCCACTTATAAGTGAGAACATGTAGGGTTTGATTTTCTGTTCCTGAGTTAATTCGCTTAGGTTTATGGCCTCCAGCTCCATCCATTTTGCTGCATTTTATCTTAGGCTGTCAGTACTTTATGCCATCTTATATTTCTCTGCCATTACTTTTTAAATTAAAGTTATGTTAAAAATATTTGCAAATCTTGAGAAAGGTAATTTTGCTAAAATATCTTTTTAGTCTAACTTTGTAAAATGATAAGTGATGAGTGATCCATCAAAAAATATTTACAGAATTGCAACCAGGGCTTTATCAATGTGCTATTTTATGTGGATATAAAATTAGCTCATCTCACCTGGTTAATCTTGGTGGAAAAACTTTAAATAAAATTAGACATAGGTACCATGTTTTGAAGACATACCATATGGCATCACCTGTACTACTTGCTTTATGTATGTAATCTCACATATTCATCCGTAATGGCACTTATACATTTGACCTTTTCTTTATCAGTGTTTATGTATGGCAGAACAACACACATCCTTGGAGGTAAGGCTAGGTATTATATCTGAGGTGTCACATAAAATAATCTTTTAAAATCTTTCTCTAAGGAATGTATTTACGCTACTTCTCCCCTTCCCTAGTGTAAGTTTATTTTTGTTTAACCCTTCATAACGGTATAGTTAAATTTTCACAAAACCCTATAAATTTGAGATTATAAATCTAAATTTAAAAACTAGGAGGTGGTATAACTGGTATTTAAATCTATGACACTATAATTAATCTGTACACTTCCAATGTACAAATTAACTTTTTATGAATTACTTTGAATCATTAGTTATTTTTGCATGAGTCCCACTGCTACCCCCATTCTCACATTTATGAATAGTGTTCAGGTCTCTGTCTCATAATCTTTGTGTGTATAGTTGTATAGTACATGGCTTTATACACAATAGAATCTCATTACCTGTTTGTGGTTTCTTACCACAATGGTTCTAAGGCAGGACAAGGAGAATACATCAGAATTATATGGGAAGTTTTTTCAAACTTCACACACAGCTGTAAAAGATCCTAGTTGTCCCTTCTGTAGTAAGCCAATAGCACTCATGGGAATATGTAATATCCTTCAAGAATTTTGGGCTGTAATATAGATTGAGGAAAATGTCCTTATAAAAATGACTTGGGGCTCCAGCTGCATCATCTTTTTCAGAGCAGTACTTCTCATGCTACTCAAAGTGTCTTCTCTGGACCAATGCCAATCCACAAACTCCTAAGAGTTTGTAATAAAGGCAAACATTGAGAGAAAATGTTGAAAAGCTATAACATATCAACAGGCTTGTATGTTCCCTTTTTTTTGTGTTTTATTTTACTATATTTTAGAATTACATTTTTAAATTCAATCCACATACAATGAACTGTAAATTAAAAATAAACAACAAACACTTACCTTTCACCATAGACAGTTTGAGGAAAAGTGAGCAGTAGCATTTTTTTGGCATTCAGAATTATTCGTCTTTTCTTGATGTTCTTGATGCAGGGCAGGCGAGCCCCAAAAGCGGGGGTTAGCATGGGTGGGTTCCTGGCTTTGCTCAGGAAAGAATTCAAGAGTGAGCCAGCAGTGGAGGAAAGCAAGTTAGTAGAAGCAGCAGTGCACAGCTCGGTGACTGGTCCTTGTGGATCAGGGCTAAACCATAGGCAGTGCACCCAGAGTAGCAGCATAGGGTCTCCTGGCTGGCAGTATTTATACCTACTTTTAATTACATGCAAATTAAGGGGAGGGTTATTCAGAAACATCTAGAAAACAGGCAGGGAGTCCCAGGTGTTGCCACAGCATTTGTACACCGTCATGGCGCTGGTGGGAGTGTCTTATGATGATGAGCAGTTAGGGCAACTAGAGGTTGCCTTTGGCATCATTCCCTAGTTCCACCTGGCTTCTTCGTTTTATCCTGTCGGGACCAGGAAATAAGTCTTGCCGGTCTCCTACCTCATTCCTATGATTGGTTAACACATAGCATATACCTAGTGTATTCTTAGAATGTTTCCCAGAACATGGAGATGCCTTACAGAATAGATTTGACTGTTAATATGTACTTAGTCATGGTGTACTTTGTTTTGTTAGTGAAATATCTGGAAAGGCATCAGGCAGAGAAAAGTGTGGAGTGAAAACTGCTGATGTGGTTTGGATCTGTGCCTCCATCCATATCTCATGTTGAATTGTAATCCCCAGTGCTGAAAGTGGAGTCTAGTGGGAGGTGATTAGATAATGGGGGCAGAATTCTTATTAATGGTTTAGTATTATCTCCCCTGGGACTGTAGATTGAGTGAGTTCTCATGTGCTCTGGTTGTTTAAAGGTGTGTAGCACCATCCCACTCGTTCTCTCCCTCCTGCTGCTGCCATGTAAGACGTGCCTGCTTCGCCTTTGCCTTTCTTCGTGATTGAAAGTTTCCTGAAGCCTCCCCAGAAGTCATCACGCTTCCTGTATAGCCTGAAGAACCATGAGTCAATTAAACTTCCATTTTTTATAAATTACCCAGTCTTAGGTATTTCCTCATAGTAATGCAAGGACGGACTAATACAACTTCCAGCAACTGTGCCCTGAAGTCTATCCTATCCAGAAGGCTTCTCTCTCTCTAATCCTGATTATCAGTAGGACTACTACTTGGAAAGGAGGGACGAACCTGTGCCACAGTGGAATGCTAAGGTTTTGACATCCAGGCCCACATCTTCCAACTTTCAATATTGACCACTGTTTGCAATGGAAATAAAGGCAACTAGGTTTCCTAAGAGAGTTAGGAGCGAAAAGAAGAGGCAGGAGGAGGTACATCCTAATGGCGTAACATGTTTTCTTTTCCATAGTAAAGTATAATAGTGATGTCATAGCTGTGTAATTACACACTTACATTCAAGCACTCCATTCCGTGTTTCTAAGATGTAGAGCAGCTGCCCCTTCTGCTTTCTGAAAACTGAATTAAACAAGTACTTCCTTGTCTATAATATTAAAAGCCTTTTAATATAACATAAGCTAATACACAATATCAAGGAAAGATATTAGGCAAACAAGGTTAAATGATTTACAAGTTTTTCTTCCATCTATTCTGAATATAAATGGTGAACAGCCAGATGTGGAGAAAAGATACAAAGTAGAAGATAGAATGTTGCTGTTAAAAGACTGTAGTACAAAAACAAAAAGCACAAACAAGAACAAAAGTCAATAGCTAGCCATCTATTTTCCTTTCTAAAAAGGTAGTAAAATACATTAAAAGAAATACTTTCTTGTTGTATGTGCCTTATAGAGATTGTTTCCATTTCTCTGTCCAAGGAAACATAAGCAGTACATCTTTATAGAGGGCAGTGTATGTCCATAAAACAAATGCTGCCAAGTAGAACATTAAAAAGAGCCTGTTGAAATACCTGCCAAAAAGATAATTTAGGTTAGGCTCTCTGTTTTGATAAAAGTACATGAAGCATAACAGTAACAATCTCTACTCTCTCTTAAAGCAAAGAGGAAAAAAAAGCCCCACTCTAAAACCCTTTAAAGATATCAGAATTATTTGTAAACTATGAAATATGCCCTAGTTCTTGTTCTGACTGGAATTCAGAAAAAGAAAGAGAGAATTAAAACAGGAGGAAGTGCTGTAAACTAAGTCACAATGCAGTGGCATACCGATTTGGAACCAAAGATCCATTTCCAACAGACCTCATTTAAATCACTGGGCTATTCAACAAGGGCTGCCTTAATGGGTCACCTTACATGAACCGCAAATTATTACTTGTCAAGAAAAGCAGACAAACACCTATGTAGAAGGATTTCTGATTTTTTTTTGAGCTTAGCACAGCAATTGAGAGGTAATGGACAAAAATGTAAGAAAATAAAAGATAAAGCCAACGGTCTGTGTTGCATGGCAACAGCGAGTTTAGAGACTGAGCCCTTCACTTCTTTCAGTTACCAATATCACCAAAGGCAAAGCAGAAGCACAGAACTGTTTAGCATATAGATTTCAATACCACACAGACTTCTGCTGGAACCATATGTCTTACCCAAAGAATCATGCCACCAAATTAGGGAAAGCTTGCCTTTTGCTCAGGAAACAATCACACTTACAGATGTAATGACAGTTTGGGGGGCAGATTCACATATCTATTTTGAAAACACTCATAAGAACAGCCCCATAGAAATAAGTATATGGACAAAAGTCTCACACTCTTCTTTTTACATCATTCTGGTTATAGAAATTGAGAATATCTGGTGTATTATTTATTTATTGTTGTACAACAAATTACCCAGAAATGAGCAGATGAAAACAAACAAAATAATACTATTTCACAGAGGTTCTTAGACTCAGGAATCTGAGACCAGCTTAACTGAGTACTTGTGACTCAGCATCGATTCTGTGCTTGGAGTTAAGCTGCTGATTGAGGCTACTGTCTTATCTGGAAGTGCCACTTCCCAGCTCACTCATGTGGCCATTGGCAGGAGACTTTATTTCCTCACCATGAAGGGCTCTCCATATGCTGCTTATGATGTAGTTTTACCAGAGAATAAGAACCAACAACAGAGAGAGGAAGAAAGAGTGAGAGAGAGAGAAGAGAGAGAGAGACCACAGTGGTGGAGAGGGGCTGCCTGGAAAGCAGGTCTGAAAGGCTGGTTACCAGAGTCTACCCTCTGGCTCCAGAAGATCTAAGTTTCTCCCACATGCAAAATACACTTACATCCTGCCATGTCCCCCTGTCCCTCACCAAATCTTATCCCATTACCATGTCAGAAAAACCTGCAGTATCATCCTATCTAAATCAAGTCCAGATGAGGGTGCATCTGCCACATGAAGCTTCTTATGTGCTGCTCCCTAAATAGAGTTCCTCCTGCAAGTCTGTGAAATACACACGGTATCTGCTCCTATACACCCAACAAAAAATGATGCTAACCACTACAGACTGCAGTTTCAAAAGGGAGAATATGTGAAACACAGAGTCACAGGTCCATAGCAATTTTGAAATTCATCCAGGCAAATGTAGGAAGTTCCTTGATTAGGACTCAGTCCTGTTACTTCCTGGAAATGATTCTTTAGAACATTCAACTCCACCCTCAAAGCTTTTGGTCCTTCCTGGTAGCCAATTGCTTTGCCATCTAAGTCACCCTTCCTTTGCCACGAAATGCAGCCCAGGCTTTTTGGATGAGTAGTTGCTTTAGCCTGTTGCTGGCTTGTCAATATTTAGGGTTCCAAAAGTTTATTTTCATTTTGTACTGTTTCTGTCTCTTTTTCTACAAGCTGTCTATGTTTCTGCATCTATGATTTTTCTTAAAGATTTGATGTGTCACCTTTGAATATTAATAGGATTCACTTCATTAGACAAAAGCCATACCCACAAATGTCTTCAGGATAATAACTTCTCTACCTTATCCCTTTGCTACAGAACAACATCCTTAAGTTTCTTAGTTCTATTGTTTGATTGAGAGACTGTTTGAATTATACCCTTAGAAAAAATTTCATAAGGATACAGAAAGTCTAAACAAAACTATAATAAAATTGGCCCCACAGACAGTATAGAATACTCCAGCCAACAACCAAAGAATGTGCATCCCACTCAAAGACAAATGGAAAAATCATTAAGGCAAACTGGACAATAAAGACAACCCCAATAAACTTAGAAGTAAAATCATACTAATAGGGTCTTCCACATCAGGGTGTAAATGCACTTTTCACTTGTCCTCTTGCTAATTATAGCTAAAACTCATGGACATTATATACAAAGCAACAGAACAAATCTATGTTAGGTGAAAAGAAGAAGATAGAGCAGCCAAGAACATTAGATACAAGGAACAGGTAGTAGATTTTCTTGGTTTTCTTTTGCTTCATTTATCACAGAGTCAGTACAGGAAAAGTCACTAACCCCCAAATGTCAATGAATGAGAGTAAAAAAGCCCCAGGAAAATCCCACTCTCTCCATTCAAAGATCAGAAAAGAGCAGCGTAGCAATAGAGAAAATATGTAGACAATAATTGCCATACTTCAACCTTAGCACAGGAAAACAAAGTGTGGTCTCACTCCTCAAACTCTCAGTGAAGGTGAATGAGAGCCTAGACTTTCATTCTTACCAGGATATGAAGAAACATCCCTCCCCTTCCTGCCTGGGTGGTGTCAGAGATGACCAAGTGGGGACTGGAGACTTTCATCCCCCTGGTGGAGAGCACATGGGAAGCCTAGACTTCCACTCCCACTCAGCAGTAAAAATCTGTTCATCCTCTTCCCCATTGGACTGGGGTCAGAAAAGGCCATGTGGGAAACCTGGACTTTCATGACCTTCCAGGATACCTGACTTCCTACCTCCTTGATGTATTCAGAGGCATGAGGGGAGCAATGTGAGGCAGCCCACCCAGCCAGGGTGGCAAGAGTGGAGGACTAGTGGGAGCCTGAACTCCCATCCATCCTTGCCCAGCTGTAATGAGGCGCCATTCTTCCTCACCAGGATGTCAACAGAAACCAAGTGGGGAACAGAGATTAACTTGAGCTGAGGTTCGGTCCAGTAGCTCACATGGGTGTCCAGACTCTGTTTTTCTCTGTGTATTTATTAGCTCCACTCTGGTTGGCCCCCTTCTTTGTAGGCTTTCACTTCGTGAGAGTGAAATGACTATTATCAGTTCCCAGGGCAATGCTACTATTAGTACCCATATGCAATACCATATCTACTCTAGATATAGATATTCTATATCGAGTCAAAAAGAGAATGTTTACTTATTTAATACTTCCATCAATATATAATACTGCAATTGAGTCTTCTTAGGGACATATTGTCTGAATTTGATCATATGTCCATTTGTTAACAAATCACCATAGGAAAGGAGTACTCATTCCCTGTCTTCTTCAAATAATTTTTAGGATATTATTGCAAAAGGGAAGATGAATGTGCATTGGGGAAGCAAGTAACAAAATTTGCTAAAACATAAACTCAGTGTTGGGTACATATGTATAATACCTATTATTTTGCAACTTTTTTCACTTATCAACTTATTAATTTCAAATCAAATTTTATAAAATTATTTTACTCTTCTCAGAGACTATGTGGTATTTTATTGTATAGACATATTACATTCTTTTCATGAACACGTAAGTAATTTTATGTTTTGTTTTGGTTTGGAGATGGGTTTTTTTTCTATTATAAGCAGTGATACAATAAATATCTTTGTATGTAAATTTATTTTAAAACAATTCATGGAGTTACAATTTCAGTAAGTGTCAAAGAAACAATAAACACTTTTCTTTCTTGCTTTCAAGAACTCAGTGGAGGATAAAACAATTTCAAGTATGAAAAAATTGATAGTCACTTGACGTTATATGAACATAGCAGATGGTAAGAGTAATGTGTAATTTTAACACATTTCAGGTTTCTGTAGCATGTTAGATATTAAAACATCATATCCTTCTTCTTCCTCAACACATTCATTTTAAGCTTCTTAAATTCTCAACCACATAGTACAGTTTATAACATAAAATAGAAAAGTGAGACGCTCGGCTTCATCTCCAATTTTAGTCAGATGCACACACACATAGCCACTTCTTCACCATAAATACTTCCATGAGCCTGATACAGCTTAATGTTTTCTGATGCTTTTGTTCAGTGCTCCAGTTTCCTATTTTGAAATATCCCTGCTAATTTATGAGCTATCCTTAAAATGCTATGTGAGTAACAACAGCAGATGCCTCAGTATACCTATTTTGTAAAGAATATCAGGCTATCCAAGATGCTATTTACAACTATATAAATTTTATTTTCATTTCCATGAGAGAATAGTGATGAGATTTTAGTGTAAAATGTGTTTTATAATCAGAAGGGGAGTAAATGAAAGATTTAACATCTTATTTTTTATAATTTTCATTTTCTGATGAAAGATGTTCATTTCTGTTGATTCTTTCTGCTGATGATTTTACTCCCCTTTCCTTTATCCTTCGGCCTATGTGATAAGTCACTCTTTTATACCAGTTAAGGTTAAATTGTTGAGGATTTTAATTTTATTTTTCCATTTTGAACCCTAGTACCAAGAATAAGTGTGTCTTCCCTGAATACAGAATTTGTTTAAAAATGACTCATGGAGGTTGCAATTGTTTAAAGGCTCAATGTATTTTTTTCACCTAGAAGCTGACCAACATAGCATAAATAATTTGAATATTTATTGTATCCTCTGGGTTTTAAGTGGAACCACATGCATGGTTTCCTTCATCACCAGGAAAACCACTGGGATAGAAAGTCATAAATACCTTTGTCTCACTAATGAAGAAATTGAGCCATTTCTGCCTTTCTCTGCTCTTGTCTCTTCTACCAGTAGCTCTAGACCTATACTTTAGTCACGTTGTAGTTTTACTATATCTGTCTACTGCCAATATATATACCCTCCATGTTTGTTTGTATTGATCTCATATTTTTTATTTTGTTTGCCTACTATTTTTTCTTGCATTTCAGAACATTTTTCCCTTTTCTTATCATATCCCTCCTTCTGGATACTGATATTTCATATAGTATCCAGTTTCTCATATAGATCTTGTAAATATTTGTTAGATTTATACCTGTTTCATTTTAGGGCTGCTAATACAAATGATATTGCATTTTTAATTTTAAATTTCATTTGTTTATTGCTAGTACTTTATATAGGAAAGTAAATGACTTTTGTATAAGAACGCTGTATCCTGCAACCTTCCTATTATTGTTTATTAGTTCTAAAAGGTATTTTTTGTTTGATATTTTTAGATTTTCTATATAGACAATCATGGCATTTGTAAACAAAAACAGTTTTGTTTCTTCCTTCTCAATTTGTGTATCTTTTATATCCATTGCTTGTCTTATTGTACTAGCTGTCAGCTATCATTTTTAAAAAATGTTACCTCACTTAATTAATCATTAATCCTATTCTATCCTAGAACTTAGATAATATGTTAATACTTAGTAAAATGAGTTACCATATTTTCATCTTTTTATAATAATTGTCAGACATTTCTTCAGACCTATCTTACAGTTCACTAATATGTCCTTTAGTTGTGATAAATGTGTTAGCTAATTTACCTAATCCATTTTATGATGTTAAATTTCAACAAATTGTGTTCATTTTTTTGCATATATCCTTTTTCAGTTTTAATACTCTGTCCTTCTCATACATTCATCTTGATACTATTTTAATAACCTTAAACGTACTAAAAAATGCGTGCTGTTTTGTTTCTCATTAAACCAGTATTTGGTTCTAATTTTGCCCTTCTTTTGTCTTTTGACCTTTGATCGTAATGCCTTGTTTACTTGGATATCCTACATTTTTTTTTTCAATTGTCAGTACATGTTCTGTGGAAACTGTAGCCATGGACTGTCTTCTTTTTTTTTTTCTGAGACGGAGTCTTGCTCTGTCACCCAGGCTGGAGTGCAAGGGCATGATCTCAGCTCACTGCAACCTCCACCTCCCAAGTTCAAACGACAAACAATTCTCCTGCCTCAGCCTCCCAAGTAGCTGGGATTACAGGCACCTACCACCAAGCCCAGCTATGTTTTGTATTTTTAGTAGAGATGGGTTTCACCATGTTGGCGAGGCTGGTCTCCAACTCTTGACCTCGTAATCCACTTGCCTCGGCCTCTCAAAGTGCCGGGATTACAGGAATGAGCCACCACGCCCAGCCGCCATGGACCTTCTTTGGAACACTGAAGACATGCTTCTCCATAGAGTACATGCATGTACTCTTGACATGCAATTGTGTGTATTCTCGACCTAATATAGATTTTTAACAATGAGTTGTTATAAATATTGGTTCTGTCCCTTAGTAGCTGTGTGACTTTTGGTAAGATACTGAACTTCTTCGTATAATAAGTTTTGCATTCAAAAATTGATAATTATATTACTTAGCTAATAAGTTGCTGTAAAGTCATATAGTATATATTAACTCTGAATTTTCCAACTTGACAGAAATAATTAGTAATTCTAAAAATTGCCTCAAGCAATGTGTCATTATTTTCAAAATCAGGAATATAAAATGTATTTCTAATATATAAATGGAACTGAAATTTCAATCAAAATAAAACAGTAACACTGATAAGGTAATTCCAAAGACATTTAAAATGTGTTTGTTTCTACCTATAATACTTGTTTATCTTTCCCTTGTCTTTGCAGTACATACTGGGGGAGAAAACAAGAGAATTCATTTCCCAACTGCTCCTGGCATGTACACACTATATACACTAATGGTTATGAAGAGGTGGTAGAATATTTGCTGTTTTCTGCTTTAGGTTGTTTCTGTCCAGAGTAATCTTTTGGAGACTATTTGTTTTCTCTTTGGTGATTTCATCTTGTCTTCTCTTGTTCTTCCCAGGTTAACAGAAAATAGAAATTCTTTACATAGTCTTCTGATCAATAGAATCAAAGCCCTTTCTCTAAATACTGGCTAGAGTTGCTAACTTCCATAATGGAGAAATGGAAAAAGCAGTTTCTTTCTCCAGTAAAACCACAAAAGCCATGGTTTGAAAAGGTAATTTTATTTAGAAAATAAGGTAAGTAAAATAAAGAAAATATGATGCTTCCATATTGGGTGGATAGAACGAAAAAAAATAAAGAAAGTATTTTGCTGATATTACTTCTGCCACCAACAGCAACTCATCCCCAGATACCTAACAGTGATTTTCAGATGACTGGTACGTGCCATGATACATGCGGTATACTCCCTAGATAGCAACAACAGGGTCTGACTCTCGTCTTCCTTTTATCATTTTATTTCACCTGGTCTGTTCATCAATACACAGATTTATAATATTCACTCTTTTCCTACTTGTGCCATGATCCAAATATCAGTTTTGCATTTAGCTGTAAAGGCTCTGTCTTTGTTTTGTGGAAAGTGCTTTAGAAAAATGTCCTGAGGCTGGACACAGTGGTTCATGCCTGTAATCCCAGCACTTTAGGAGGCTCAGGCGGGTGTATCGCCTGAAGTCAGGAGTTCAAGACCAGACTGACCAACATGGTGAAACCCTGTCTCTACTAAAAATACAAAAAAAATTAGCTGGGCGTGGTGGCAATTGCCTGTAATACCAGCTACTGGGGAGGCTGAGGCAGGAGAATTGCTTGAACCCGGGAGGTGGAGGTTGTGATGAGCCAAGATCTCACCACTGCACTCCAGCCTGGGAGACAGAAAGAGACTTCATCTAAAAGAAGAAGGAGAAGGAGAAGAAAGGAGACAGTTGTTTCAACCTAATTTTAGAAGCATCAGCATCAAGTAATATACTTAGATTGATCTAATAAAAACCTTTTTGAAGGAGGCTCAAATTAAAATGGAAACAAAAGATTTTTTTAGGAGGTATAGATGTAGTTGTGAGCCTAAAATATTTGCTTTGAAAGTAGCAATTTACTTTCCATGGAGTGCATACATCTGTTAAGAGCTCAGTAACATTTGCTTTGAATGTGCGGTCTATAAAATCAAATTAGTCTAATCAGAATATATGACAATAAAAACAGTCTCTAATGCCTTTAAATAAAGTAAATAAATGCTAGCATGCAAATATTGTTACACATTCTTCAAAAGTAAATTTTGAAACTTAAAAAATCTCCAAGATTTAGAAATAAGCATGTAATATTTTGTCTTTAAGAAAAATAAGTATTTAAAATAATTATACACGAGTTTATATTTACCACTGATTGTGTAATAAAATACAAAAAGATTATATATTTACATGCTTAAAATACTTTCTCTGGATTGTTAATGATTTTCATATCATCTATACCTTTCTGTTTCTGCAAAATATTTGTAATTGTTATATATTATGGTTATAATAAACACAACTTTTATCTTAGATCAAATAGAAAAGGCAAGGGAGATGTCTATTAGAGAAAAAAATGAATAAGAGAGCAGACACATATTTTATTTATTTTTTGCTTCAGCTTTGCAGGAGATAAAGGAAATTGAGTTAAATAACTGATTTTCTTATTCTGTTAGGTAGTTGAATGTTGCTAAGTGGTTAAGCAAAATTATGAAGCTGGGTGGAGGTATTCTGCACTGCTCTGGCAGAAAAATGCCTCTTGTATGCCATTTAGTTAGCCTGTATGTTGAGATAAAAGAATTAGAGATACTTCCAAAAGGTGCTACCTTATCCAAATAAATGAAATCTGCTTATTAATTTAAGTAAGCAACTGTTTCTCTGGGATCTGAAAGGAGGAATCAATATATGATATAGTCTTTTAAAATTTTATTATCTAAATAGAGAGGACAGGCTTAACATATTTGAAATGATTTTAGAACAGACTAAGTCAAGTTCTTTTGATTAAGCATAGAACAGTTTACCATAGTCTGCTGGGGAATTAGGAATTCAAATAATAAAACTATTGCTGTTTTGAGGGGATTATCAAGAAAGCTTTTATAAGAGGTCTTAAAATGAGATTGGAAGCAAAGTTTTGGATTAATGGAAGGGTAGATGGGCAATTCCTGAAAACAGTTCAGAATAGTTCAGAAAGCAGCAGGAAAGAATCGGGAATTTTCTTCAGTCCTAAATTGTAATGAAGAGAGAGGCGTGCTCATTAGAGTACAGTCACAGCATCTATGCATTTGTTTTGACCTTATAAATTAACTGTTCACTCTTCCTAGCAAAACATAAGTAATCTTTTTTTTTTTTCTTTCTTTCTTTCTTTTTTTTTGAGATGGAGTGTTGCTCTGTTGCCAGGCTGGAGTGCAGTGGCCCGATCTTGGCTCACTGCAACCTCGACCTCCCAGGTTCAAATGATTCTCCTGCCTCAGCCTCCCGAGTGGCTGGGACTACAGGCAAACGCCACCACACCCGGCAAATTTTTGTATTTATGGTAGAGATGTGGTTTCACTATGTTGGCCAGGCTGGTCTCAAACTCCTGACCTCATGATCTGCCTGCATTGGCATCCCAAAGTGCTGGGATTATAGGGGTGAGCCACCGCGCCCGGCAACATAACTAATCTTTAAGGGCATAGGACGGGAGGTAAGTATATATTCTGGATTGAGTTACTCATCTGCTCCAACTTTCTTCTAGTTTACCTTTCAGTACTCAGAGAGGTAAGGAACATTGATTGCAGCCAGGCTGCAATCCCATTTAGGTTTCACCTTCAGAAGCGATGTGTGAACTTTGAAAAGTTGAAGTGGAAGATAAGATGGTGGCCACATTTTTGCTGCTATTAGCTTTTCTCCTATACAGCACAGTCTTAAAAACATTTCTCTCTCTCTTTCTCTTTTGCTTTTCCTGCAGAAACTATAGAGGATTTCTTGTGTGGAGTCCTTAGCTTTGTGACTGCTGAGATTTAAGACATAGGAAATCATGACTTCTGGTGGCAGCCTCATGATTCTGAGATCACAGCACATGGATGTGGTACAGCCAGCAGAGGTGGTGGTGTCTTCTCGAATTCCTGACCTTCTTTCCATGGCAGAAGAAGCAACCCTTTTGCTAATTGAGGTCTATGGTGGTGTTCCTGGAATCTCCATCTCTAACCTATTTACCTAATCCTTCCAAAAATCCTATATTGAATCTTTTCATGTTTAAATTATTTAGAATAGTTTGTGGTATCTGTAAACACTGACCAATGCTTCCCACAATAAAATCAGCAGTATGGAAAGAAAGAAAGCAGATGGTTAAATAGTTTCTAACATAATTGCTAAAAATACAGTTCGTACGTGGGCTTGGTTAAGGATCTGTTAAGCTGCAGCTAGATGCTTTGGCACTTATGTCTTGTCCATATAGTAACAATATACTCATTGATTACTACATCTTAGATTTATAGATACTTAATAATATAACTTATTGGAGCAACTCATCTGGGCAAGAGAAATTTCTTCTTAGTCCTCTTTTGTTTTACATTCCAAGCTATACATACGGTCATACTTCATTTTATTATGTATTGCAGATATTGCATTGCTTACAAATTGAAGATGTGTGGTGATCCCGCAACAAGCCAAGTCTACGAAAGCCACTTTTCAGCAGCATCTGCTCACTTCCTGTCTCTGTTTCAATTATGGTAATTCTCACAATATGCCACCACACCTGGCTAATTTTCGTATTTTTTTGTGGAGACAGAGTTTCGCCATGTTGCCCAGGCCAGTCCGGAACTCCTGAGTTCAAGTGATCCACCTGCCTCGGCTTCCCAAAGTGCTGGGATGACAGGTATGAGCCACCATGCCTGGCCTGTAATCTTTGATGTTACTTTTGTAATTGTCTTTAGGTGCCACAAAGTGTGACAATATAAAACAATGTGCTTAATTAATATATGTGTTATGACTGTTCTACCAACCAGTTATTCCCCCATCTCCCTCCATCTCCCGGGGCCCTTCTATTTCCTGAGAAAGAATAATACTGAAATTAGTCCAGTTAATATAACTCTACAATAACCTCTAGTGTTCAGCTGAAAGGAAGAGTCACACATATTTCACTTTAGATTAAAAGCTAGAAATGATCAAGCTTAGTCAGGAAGGCATGCCAAAAGCTGCGATAGGCTGAAAGCTAGGCCTCTTGACACCAAACAGTTAGCCAAGTTGTGGATGCAAAGGAAAAATTCTTGAAGGAAAGTAAAACTGCTACTCTAGTGAACACATGAATGATAAGAAAGTGAAACCACCTGATTGTTGACATGGATAAAGTTTTAGTGGTCTAGATGTATCAAAACATCCACAACATTCCCTTAAGCCAGAGACTAATCTACAGCAAGGCTCTAACAATTCTGTTCCTCAGTTCTTCAATTCTAATTCTATGAAGGCTGAGAAAGATAAGGAAGCTACAGAAGAATAGTTTGAATATTATATTCAAATAATTCACAGCAGAGGTTAATATTAATATCTCTGAATATTAATAGCAGAGGTTGGTTAATGAAGTTCAAGGAAAGAAGATGTTTCCATAACCATAAAAGTACAAGCTGAAGCAGTAAGTACTGATGTAGAAGCTACAGCAAATTATCCTGAAGATCTAGCTAAGATAATTGATGAAGGTGGCAACACTAAACAGATTTTCAGTATAGACAAAATAGCCTTCTATTGGAGAAGATGCCATCTAGGACTTTCATAGGTAAAGAGGAGAAGTCAATGTCTGGTGTCAAAGCTTCAAAGGAGAGGCTGACCCTCTTGTTAGGGGTTAAGACAGCTGGTAACTTAAAGTAAATACTCATTTAACATTCCAAAAATCCTAGGACCCTTAAGAATTGTGCTAAATTTATTCTGCCTGTGCTCTATAAATGAAACAATGAAGACTGGATGACAGCACATCTGTTTATAGCAATTTTGGTAGTAAAATGCTATCAAACAGCATTGCATGTTACAGAGAAATCTTTCGTGAAATAATCAACTGATGTGGCAAACTTCATTGTTTTATTTTAAGAAATTGCCTCAGCCACCCCTACTTCAGCAACCTTTATTCTGATCCATCAGCATTCATCAACATTGTGACAAGATCTTCCACCAGCAAAAAGATTATGACTGGCTAAAGGCTCTGATAATTATTAACATTTTTTAGCAACAAAGCATTTTTTAATTAAGGTATATATACTTTTTAGACATAATGCTACTGCACACAATAGTCAACACTATAGTGTAAACATAACTTTTATATGCACTGGAAAACTACAAAATATTTGTGACTTGTTTTATTGTGGTATTTGCTTTCTCTCAGTGGTCTGAAACCAAACACAAAATGTCTCTAAGGTGTGCCTCTATTTGATTGTTATCTTAAAAGGCAGAAATATTTAAATATTCAAATATAAAAAAAATTGTTATTTCTTATTTACTTTCCATTTTTGTTAGATTAGCTTCACCTTTGGCAAAATAACTCTTAGTGTCCTCATCTCTGAGACAAAGGTAAAAACTCAAACCAACTTCATAGGGTTATCATGAGGAATAAATAAATTAATGAATCGGGTCAGGAGGGTCCACAGAACCCTCCTAAGACTTGATGATTGAATGAAACAACTCACATGATTCAGAAAAGCTGCTATACTAATAGTTATTGTTTATTACAGAGAACAGATGTAGAGATTAGAATCGGCAATGGGAAAAGGCCCATGGGGTGAAGGCCAGAAGAAACCAAGCTACAAGTTTTTCTCTCCAGTGGAGTCCCATGGGGATGCACACAACTCTCCCAGAAGCAATGTGGGCCAACACATGCAAAGTATTGGCCATCAGGGAAACTCCCCCCAGCTTTGGTCACCAGGGTTTTTATTGGTTGTCAGTCATGCACACATTCAGTGCTTCTATGACTGACCTCACCCACCAGACTGTAACCTCAAGAACAAAATCAGGTATTCACCATAAATCAGACTGTTAGGATAAACTTATACCGTCAAATTGCCGTAGCATGGCCCAAGGCCTCAGGCTTATGGAAATATTATCAGGCAGGTTATTCCAGGAGCTCAGAAATTGTCTCCAGGAGATGAATGGGACAGGGGAGGTAGGAGGTTGTAGCAACTTGCTAAAGTGGGAGATATTTCACAAGAAAAAATCAGTTGTAGAAAATCCTCATTCATCAAAGGGTCACTGTATTCTTGGGCATAAAATCTTGACTGCACGTATTTCCAGCTGTGCTTACATTAAAAATTCCCAAAGGGATTTGTTGGAAGTAACAAGAGAAAAATGATCAGTCTAAATCTACAGAGTGACTGCAGAGGCATGGATTAGTACATGTGAATACTGAATATGCAAATCAATAAAGAAAACACATTTATTCTTGAGGCAAAAAAAGCAATGCAATGAAAAAAAAATTAAGGTTAACTTCATCGGGAAGCATTAACCATAACATGTATTCTCACTCACATACTTTAGGAAAATGTGAAGAATAGCTCCAATTTATTGATTTATTTCACTCAAATATTCATTGCTACTGAATATCTATCATTCACTCATTTATTCATCCATTCATTTAATCAACATATATGGAATACCCAATATGTGATAGGTACTTTTCTAGGCATTGAACCCAATTAGCAGAGCAGATTAAAGGCCTGCTCTCATGCAACTTACTTTGTACTAAAGGAAACAGCAACAAACAAACACATAAAATCATTTCAAAATTTTCTCCCATTTTGTAAGTTGCCTGTTCACTCTGATGGTAGTTTCTTTTGCTGTGCAGAAGCTCTTTAGTGTAATTACATCCCATTTGTCAATTTTGGCTTTTGTTGCCATTGCTTTTGGTGTTTTAGGCATGTGGGCTTCATCCCTGGGATGCAAGGCTGGTTCAGTATATGCAAATCAATAAATGTAATCCAGCATATAAACAGAACCAAAGACAAAAACCACATGATTATTTCAATAGATGCAGAAAAGGCCTTTGACAAAATTCAACAACTCTTAATGCTAAAAACTCTCAATAAATTAGGTATTGATGGGACGTATCTCAAAATAATAAGAGCTATCTATGACAAACCCACAGCCAATATCATACCGAATGGGCAAAAACTGGAAGCAGTCCCATTGAAAACTGGCACAACACAGGGATGCCCTCTCTCACCACTCCTATTCAACATAGTGTTGGAATTTCTGGCCAGGGCAATTAGGCAGGAGAAGGAAATAAAGGGTATTCAATTAGGAAAAGAGGAAGTCAAATTGTCCCTATTTGCAGATGACATGATTGTATATCTAGAAAACCCGACTGTCTCAGCCCAAAAATCTCCTGAAGCTGATAAGCAACTTCAGCAAAGTCTCAGGATACAAAATCAATGTACAAAAATCACAAGCATTCCTATACACCAATAACAGACAAACAGAGAGCCAAATCATGAGTGAACTCCCATTCACAATTGCTTCAAAGAGAATAAAATACCTAGGAATCCAACTTACAAGGGATGTGAAGGAACTCTTCAAGGAGAACTACAAACCACTGCTCAATGAAATAAAAGACGATACAAAGAAATGGAAGAACATTCCATGCTCATAGGTAGGAATAATCAATATCATGAAAATGGCCATACTGCCCAGGGTAATTTATAGATTCAATGCCATCCCCATCAAGCCACCAATGACTTTCCTTACAGAATTGGAAAAAACTACTTTAAAATTCATATGGCACCAAAAAAGAGCTGGCATCACCAAGTCAGTCCTAAGCCAAAAGAACAAAGCTGGAGGCATCACGCTACCTGACTTCAAACTATACTACAAGGCTACAGTAACCAAAACAGCATGGTACTGGTACCAAAACAGAGATATAGATCAATGGAACAGAAGAGAGCCCTCAGAAATAACGCCGCATATCTACAACTATCTGATCTTTGACAAACCTGACAAAAACAAGTAATGGGGAAAGGATTCCCTATTTAATAAATGGTGCTGGGAAAACTGGCTAGCCATATGTAGAAAGCTGAAACTGGATCCCTTCCTTACACCTTATACAAAAATTAATTCAAGATGGATTAAAGACTAAAACGTTAGACCTAAAACCATAAAAACCCTAGAAGAAAACCTAGGCATTACCATTCAGGACATAGGCATGGGCAAGGACTTCACTATCAAAAAGTGGGCAAAGGACATGAACAGACACTTCTGAAAAGAAGACATTTATGCAGCCAAAAAACACATGAAAAAATGCTCACCGTCACTGGCTATCAGTGAAATGCAAATCAAAACTACAATGAGATACCATCTCACACCAGTTAGAATGACAATCTTTAAAAAGTCAGGAAACAACAGGTGCTGGAGAGGATGTGGAGAAATAGGAACACTTTTACACTGTTGGTGGGACTGTAAACTAGTTCAACCATTGTGGAAGTCAGTGTGGCGATTCCTCAGGGATCTAGAACTAGAAATACCATTTGACCCAGCCATCCCATTACTGGGTATATACCCAAAGGACTATAAATCATGCTGCTATAAAGACACACACACACGTATGTTTATTGCGGCACTATTCACAATAGCAAAGACTTGGAACCAACCCAAATGTCCAACAATGATAGACTGGATTAAGAAAATGTGGCACATATACACCATAGAATACTATGCAGCCATAAAAATGATGAGTTCATGTCCTTTGTAGGGACATGGATGAAATTGGAAATCATCATTCTCAGTAAACTATCGCAAGAACAAAAAACCAAACACCACATCTTCTCACTCATAGGTGGGAATTGAACAATGAGAACACATGGACACAGGAAGGGGAACATCACACTCCAGGGACTATTGTGGGGTGGGGGGAGGGCGGAGGGATAGCATTAGGAGATATACCTAATGCTAAATGACGAGTTAATGGGTGCAGCCCACCAGCATGGCACATGTATACATATGTAACTAACCTGCACATTGTGCACATGTACCCTAAAACTTAAAGTATAATAATAATAATAAAAATAAAAAAATAAAATCATTTGAAGTGATGTTAAGTGGTACTAAGAAAATAAACAATAATTGAAGCAATAAAGCCTTAGGTTTTATAGAAGCAGTTGAACTTTGTCATTTTAACTACATATCCGGAAGCCTTAAGGTGAAGTTGAAAGACTATCAATTCCTATAAAAACATATCTATGAGGATAGTGTATGAATTTCCAAATGTGCTGTAACAAGCTACTGTAAACTTGGTGGCTAAAAACAGCACATATTTATTATCTTACAGTTTTGGGGGTAAAAAATCTGAAATGGGTCTCATTGGAGTAAATCCAGGTATAGCAGGGCTGTGTTCCTTCTGCATTTTTCCTTCTAGAGGAAAATTAGTTTTTCATACTTTTTCCAACTCTAAAGGCTGCCTACTTTACTTGGCTTGTGGCTTCTTTCCATCGTCAAACCCAGCAATAGCTAGTAAAGTCTTTCTCATGCTGTATCACTTTTAACAGTGACTCTTCTCTCTCCTTCTTCCACCTTTTTCTAGCCCTTGGATTACTTTGGGCACACATAGATAATCTAGTATAATCTTCCTATTTTAAAGTTAACTGATTAGCCACCTTAAATCCATCTGCAGTCTTAAATCCGCTTTGCCATATATCACAACATATTTATAGCTTCCAAAAATGTGGATATGGACATCTTTGTGGGAGCCATTTTTCTTCTGCCTACCACAATCAGCTGCACTTACCTGAATGCAAAAGAAGCGATCTCTCTATAAAACTCAAAGACTACATTTGTTTGAGTGTTCCCTCTCTATTTTATTATGTTAACTTCGATATTTGAAAATCTAAAATTAACATCTCTTGGTCTTACAGATATTTTTTAGTGTGCAAAATGTCTTTCTCAATATTGAAAATCCATACGAGTACATGGACAATTACACATACCCATGTGGACTTGCGAAATATTACCTAATTTAGAGGGTAAGTAAAAAAATCAAAATAGAGTTTGCAAATGATTGTTTACTTCATGCGAAGAATTAATTATGCAAAATGTTGTTATATATGATTCTGATTATAGGTAAAGACAGCTAATATCTTCTAAAATTGTGATACAGTGAAAGAAGCTGAGGGAAAAGGCAGGCAGTAAAAGTTGCTCCAACTGGAATCAGACATTCTACACAATACCACTGAAGTGGCACGGTAGTGCAGGCTAGCCAAATTTGATTAACAATTCTCCTTTTGTATCTAGGGTCAGGCATGAATAGATATGGTATTCTGCCATCCTTTATTATTTCTCTGTTAACCACAGTAACAATTTTCACTCAGTTTTCTTAGAATATTTGGTTTTCTTCTTCTTGCTAGTTGAAATACAAAATTTGTATAGTATGATACTCACCTCCTCTCTTTATGGGAAGGACCCAAATATTACCTATCACACCAAATCATTGAATAAAACCAAGATCCATCTGGGAAATTTCCAGTGTTTAAGGGCAACTAGAAAAGGTGCATGGAGAACATGAAATAATGTAATTTGGGAATAACAAGGGCAAATCACTTCAAAATGGAGACCAAGTCCTCAGTGATCTCACTTCCCTATTACTATTTGTAAATGCTCATGATGTTTATTATGGGATGCAATTTATTTACAGTGATGGAGTTGGGGAGGATTATTGGATTTATTCAGGATGCTAGAGGTACACATATTTCAGTGGCTAACCCTGGAGACACAGGCAAAAAATTATTAAGCAAATTTAACACCTTCAGATATCTTCCTGTCACTTAAGAGATAATGTCCAGAAAATCTGTTTTATTCCAATTGGAGCCACCCTCAATATGTATCTTGTTTTTTAATAAAAGAAGATTGTGAAAGGTTGTAAGTATCAAAATGTATCCTTTTGAACTAAGGTGAGATTAAGCATAGCCTACTCCTCCATTGTGACAAATGTCATGACAGCAATCCAGTCTCAGAAGAAATTGAAACCAGGACCATCTTCTCATATTGCCAGAGGACTCCAGATTTCCCTGGATAGTCAATGATTGTAGTATCAGAAGGTATTGCTATGGACATTGTTACAACTAACTTGTGAAATGGGAAAAGTTCCCTTGTTCCCTCACAGGACGTGCGATGGGGGTGTGGCTCACTTCCTCAGTGCCCCGCTGCTGGGACCTCTAGGGGAACATCTAGATGGGCAGGCTGTGGGGCTCCGACCCCAAGGCAGTGTCTAGGGGTGAATGTGTTTGTTTATGGCTCCTGAAGCCCCAGTGGTTGTGCGTTACAGGATGCTCTTTTAGTTTGCCTATAGGCGGCTTGTGTTAGCTCAATTAGACCCTCTTATATTGTTGCAAGGAGAGAAGGCTTTCTGTACCCTGTGTTCTTGCCTTGGAGTACTGGAAGAATCGGATCACACCTGGGCTTGGAGAATGAGTGCAAGGTTTTATTGAGTGGAAGTAGCTCTCAGCAGATGGGGGACCTAGAAGGGAGATAGCTTTCCCCTGGAGTCGGCCGTCAGTAGCCCGGGCTCTTCTCTGACTGCCCTGGCCAAACTCCATGTCGTTCTGTCAGTTGGTGGCCTGCTGGTGTGCCCATGCCTATCGGTGCTTTCCTCTAGAAGTCCAGCCGCCTGTGTGTTCCTCCGCCAATGTGCTTCTCCCCACGTCCAGCTGCCTCTGTGCCTTCTTTCGCGGATCTGCTCCTCTCAACGTCCAGCCTCTTGTGTATCTGCCCACTAAGGTCTCAAGTTTTTGTTTTTGTTTTGAGACGGAGTTTCACTCTTGTTGCCTGGAGTACAATGGTGCATTCTTGGCTCACTGCAACCTCCACCTCTTGGGTTCAAGAGATTCCCCTGCCGAGGCCTCCCAAGTAGCTGGGATTACAGGCATGCACCACCACGCCCGGCTAACGTTTTTGTATTTTTAGTAGAGACGGGGCTTCACCATGTTGGCCAGGCTGGTCTTGAACTCCTGACCTTAGGTGATCCACCCGCCTCAGCCTCCCAAAGTGCCGGTATCACAGGCACCAGCCACTGCATCCAGCAGGTCTCAAGTTTTTATAGGTCCAGGCTAGGGTGGTCTTGGAAAATGCAACATTTGGGCTCCAAAGCAGGAGTGCCTGTCCTCACCTGGGTCCATGGTGTGGAGCCCTAGCCAGAGACCACACTCACCTCCACCCAGTACTTCCCTTTCTCTCTTCCATATCATTTAAAGGGACCACACTCTTCCCTTCCCAGAACTCTGGTATCACTAGGATCTATTTCCCTGTGGCTGTGATTATTTAGTCTAAAAGAACATAACTTACTTAAGACAAATGTCATTTGTCTGAAAGAATCTTTGGAGGTTTTCATGGCTCATGTGATGCATCCTATGTCTTTGAAACCAGAAAACATTCTGGTCTTTGTTTAACTCAAAATAAATGAATTTGTAATATTTTATGAACTCTAAAATTATAGTTGTGCTTTAAGTTCGTTTCCATCTATTGTATCTCTTGTGTAAACACAACTCCATGACAGCCTGTATCCTTGGGGTGGGAGTGGGAAAATAATGTTGTAATAGAAGAAAACTTACTAAGGAGATCTGTGTTTAGTTACAATATGTGTGGTTTATTCTGAAAGAACTTGGAGTTTTCTTTATTATTCCGAATTGTCCAAGACCAGACTGCTTGAATGCCCTAGTCCAAATGGCAAATGTCTCTCTTTCTATAGTTTATACACAGAACAGGAAAAAACAGTCATTCTTCATCTCCCTTCTTATTCTTGTTTACAAAAGACTTTAACTAGGTCTTATGTCTGGGGATTCCTTTAAAAGTATTATTCTGGTTCAGCTAGCTGAAAATGAATAGATCAAAGAGAAGTCATTATCCCAGGGAGGCTTTAAAGTTTCCTGAAGTCACTTGTAATGCCATTTTAATAGCATATATAGAGAACCATTCTGGCTAAAATATCCTGGGGGTCTTGACCACTGACATCATGGAGGAATGGAGGTTAAACAAGCACAAACACTGGACCAGAGTGAGAAAAACAGGATACCAGCAAAGTTCCTGCTACTCATTATGCTTGGCCATAGGCAGTACCTTCTCTCTGGAGCTGAGATTTTTCTGTGCATAAATACAGGTTTGAAAGCTCAGAAGTTGTGTCCGGAGTTGTTTCCTTCCGGTGGGTTCGTAGTCTCACTGACTTCAAGAATGGAGCCACGGACCTTCACGGTGAGTGTTACAGCTCAGAAAGATGGCACAGACCCAAAGAGTGAGCAGGAGCAAGATTTATTGTGAAGAGCGAAAGAACAAAGCTTCCACAGCCTGGAAGGGGACCCCAGTGGGTTGCCCCTGCTGGCTGGGGTGGTCAGCTTTTATTCGCTTATTTGTCCCCACCCATGTTCCATTTTTGTCCTATCAGAGTGCCCTTTTTTCAATCCTCCCTCCAATTGGCTACTTTTAGGATCCTGCTGATGGGTGCGTTTTACAGAGCGCTGATTGGTGCATTTTACAATCCTCTTGCTAGCTACAGAGCACTGATTGGTGCATTTTACAATCCTGGCTACAGAGCACTGATTGGTGCGTTTTACAATGCTCTTGTAAGGCAGAAAAGTTCTCCAAGTCCCCACTCCACCCAGGAAGTCTAGCTGGCTTCACCTCTCAAAGTGACCTTCATCTTCACTGAAGGCTTAGGAGAAGAGGTAGAGCATTATATTGACCTATTTTACAGATTAAGCTTCCACTTGAGAGTTCTCTTAGAAAAAAGATTGAATCCTAGATTTTATCTGATGTGCCTGAGAATTCTTTTGTTTTATGAAATGAAATTTTACTTATGAGTTTAATTCATTTATTGATTGATTCTCATTAATCAAATATTTATTGAAAATATAGTCTGGCAATTAATGTTTGGCAATCAATGGATACTTAAAGGTTCTCTTCCACCTGGATACTGTGTGGATTTAATTAAGTTCTTATAATCTCAGGCATTCCTTAAATTGGAATGTTACAAACTATTGATAAGAGAGAAATTTTGAATGTGAAAGGGGAGCTAAATTTATTTGCGGGTAGATTAAATGATATTCTATGTGGTATGATTCAAGCAGCATAAAAAATCCTCCTGAAATATTCTACCACTACCCTTTTTCTAATTCCTAAAAATTCATAATTAATAAGTCATGAACTTATTAATTATGGGACTTCTAAAAAAAGGAAAAGCATCTGTAGAATTGGAAATTCTAAAAACAGGAAAAACATAAAGTCATTAATATTCACCAATAAACATTCAACGCATATTAAATGTAGACCTATTTTGGGTTAGGCTTAGTTTATTTTTTAATACAACAACAGAGAATTCTAAAGGAAAGGAATTGTTCAATGAAGTGGAAGCACCTATGAGTCTATTAATTTAATGCCTTAATACATTTTGTAGAACATTCTATACCGGCATTGTGGTCTTCGAGCAGTATCCCTTTTCCCTCGCCAGATTTTAAACAAAATAAGAAATAAGACAAAATGTAAGATAAGTGGGAGGTGTAAATATCACCATTTTATTAATAAAAACCAAGTTAAACAATTTAGTTTTGTGTAAAAACAAATAGGCCTGTTAGTTAAATCCCCAAATTAGGCAGACTTACCTATCATGCTATGGTAATATTGGGCTAAGGCAGCCTCTCATGTGTTCAAAGACAGACCAGGTAGGAGTGAAGGTGTGGTAGAAAGGGAAAGAGCAGCTAATCTCTGTGGGCAGCCGCTCATGTCCATATAAGAAAAAAGTCGGGGAGAGAAATTTAAGCATGTTCCATTTATTCTTTCCAAATTTATCAACCAGATAAGTCATTCCACTTCTTCTGAGAGAGTGAAGAAAGAGGCCAAGTTCAGAATTGTACCAATTGACTACCTTGACCTGGACATAAGCACCAGAATGGTTGTACTCAACAACAAAGACTGTACTGGGAATAGAAAGATGAACAAGACAGTGCATTTTCCTTCAAAGAGCTTACAGAATCACGACCAGCAGGTAAAATAGAACACATCTCAGCTTAGAATCTTAGACGCTCACCTGTAAAATAGAACGACGATACCAACCTCACATATTTGTTGTTTGAAGTCAGTGAGATTTTGTGTATAAAGTATGTACCATCATATCTAGCTGGAGAAATAATTTAATAGATGTTTGTTTCTCATCTCTGCTTTCCACATTCAGATTGCCTCTACACTGTGTGGAATGAAATAGGTTCTATGTTTTTAAGAGATTCTAGACCTCTAAGAATTCTTTAACAAATGGAAGATCAAAGTTATAAGCATTTTATTTAGGGACTGTGAGTCAGAAGATAGACATTTGATAGCATTAAACATTAAAGGAACAGAAATCAAATAAGTTAGCCTTTACCTGCCTCTGATGATAAAGACTGTTGTAGCAAACATTGGTTGAAAAAAAAACCATAAAGTAATATAACTTTGTTTCTTGCAGTGCAGCAGTCTTAACCTTCAGCAACTAAATAGTCAAAAAATGTAATCGCATTCTTGAAAGACAGAATCTGTCAATCTAAAATTTTGTGAAAAGATAAGCTGTTTTTCAGGAATGAGGACAAACTAAAGGCATTATTAGAGGGAAAAAACTGAGACTGTTTAACAACCATAAATCCTCAGGTAAGAACTTTCAAGCAGAAGAGAAATGACATTAGAATGAAAGTTTGAGTTGCAAAGAGTAAAAATGTATATAGAAATTGGTAAATATGGGATACATATGAACAAACAGTATTTGTTCATATGTATCCCATCTTTGTTCATATGTATCCCATATTTACAATACAATAAATAAAAAATACAATATTTATTGTGTTTTACAAGTAGTGTTTGTAAAATAGTATTACATAATGCTTAATTAAAGGTGTAAAAGTAAAGTTTTGGCAAAAAAACATAAGTTGTTAGACTGGCAGAGTTAAACATGTAAACATATCTTATTTGAATGGAAGGTAGATACGGATTGACTTTAGAACTTGTGAAGTGTACATGTATATTTGTTGAAGTTAAACACTTAAAATGGGATCTGTATTTAGAAACGTCTAAGTTAGTAGAGGATAAAAATTGAGACAAAATTTAAAAACTTAATTTATTGAAAAGAAGGCAAGAATGAAGGGTGTATTATAGAGAAAGTAGGACCACAACACCACAACCAAAAACCCACCAAAGATGTGAGAAACATCTCAGCTTATCTATAATCCCAGTAATCACAAAGACAATAAATTCACTAGGTAGATGACAAAAATTATCATCACAGTGGAATAAAGATCAAAGTTTATGTTACTTCTAAGAGATTCACCTAAAAACACAAGGACAAGTATTAGAGTACAAGTATAAGGAAAAAATATAACAGGAAAGTAATACACAAAATAAAGTTTGAACAGTTAAAATAACATAAAAAAAGAAAACTTTACCAGAAAAATTTTTGAAAGGAACATCATTAGGAATAGAGGTAGTCATAGCATGAGAAAGGTCCAATTATTGAGAGAAATACAATAATTTTATCTTGTTTGGACCTAATAGCTCCAAACACACAAATAATACAGTCAATACATCTACAAGAAAAGCTGCACAGTTTAGTACTATAATGGCCATAATATACTCCATCACTTTGGGTTACTTACATGCCGAGCAAATAAAAATGTAAAGATATAGAAGATCTGGTTATTTAAAAGTTTTGAGTGAACAGGTACCATCTATAAAATGCTTAAGCCAGCATATATCAGCAGTCCAATTTTAAAATAATTGTTATAAAGCATTTCATTGTGTGAATATAACATATTTTTTGCAACCAATTCTCATTTCTGAGGCTTGACCCTTTTGACATGTCACGTCCTTATTATATTTTTCTCCATGTCAATGTAGAGAGATTTTAAAGGCCTCTTGCTGCATGAGATGGAACGGTAAGACCAGAGGGATCCTGTTTCTTCATTTATTTCAATACCAGCAACCCCATTGAGTTCATCACATCCTCACGGTATTTCTCAAGGGCAGAGAATAATTTATCGGTATAGAATTGTTGGCATGTTTTTCTTCCTCAACCATTAAAATACTCATCCTTTATAGCTTTCTAAAAAGGAAGTACATGTAAGAAATACTAGTTGTCAATTCTTCCTAGGCTTGAGTCATTCCCTCTGCAATCTCTTTCAGTTTGTATCTCCTAATGTTGATAGGATTCTGTGAGGGAGGCAGGAAGAAAATCCATCCATAAACATTTGCTACTAGACACATGAACCATTTCAGATGTGTTTCCCCAAAGACACACAACAGTTTTCAACATTATATTTATGTGCCACACAAACAGGAATTGGGCACATTGTTTTTCTTCAGAGGCTATTTAGGTGCACACTGAGTTGTTGGTAATGAGTTTCATAAAACAGGGAAGTCACCTTATCCCATCTTAACAGAGCAGCGATATTGCACGCTTAATTGTGAGAAGCGTTTGGGAAACGACCTTCATAAAACCAAATGTCCAACCCTAGCAGGAGGAAATGTATGGTGTTCAAATTATTTTTGTTCTTTTGTTCAGAATTCTGAGGACTTAAACACTTAGAGTATTTATGTTTTATTTTGTTTTCTACTTGAGTCGGAATCAGAATAATCAGAAAAGTTTACAATTTTTTTCTCTATCCGAAAACAGATAATATCATAGTTTGAAGAAATATTATGTATTTAGTAGCATTTTAGAGATGCATCTTTCAATTGCTCTAATTCATTGAAATCAATCATTTTTACTTGTTGAATTAGTCTCTTATAGAGGAATGCAAATTGATTATATCAGTGAAAAATGCATTTAAATATCAAGATTTATTTCTGTCTAAATAATATTTATATTAATTAATTACATTAATTATTTTAGCTCAACATCCTTTAGTTCAAATCTTATTAATGGTATGTATCTCAAGATACAAAATTTGCCAAAACCTTTCCTAAATTTAAATTTTAATTTATTTTTTATTTTAATTTTATTTTAATTTATTTTTATTTTAATTTAATTTCAAGAAAGGAAAAAATAAAAGAGAAAAGTTGAAACTAAACCACAAGACAATATTGTCAGAGACTTTTAATGCCCATTTAGAGCTGACAGACTTGTGGTATTTGAGACTTGCTTTAACAATATCTGAAATGATAATGGCATAAAACTTTATCTGCAAATTTGGGAAGACTAATTGACCCTGACAGTAATTGTCTCACTAGAGGAGAAGGAAGTCAAAACTAAAACTTCAGCCACTTAACCACCCCTTACAGCCAAATCCCTTGATGATCAGTGTGGAAAAATAATGAGACCTGCTGTTTCCAAAGGACCATCTTGCTATTGTCAACACTCCAAGGTTTCTCATTTGAGACTCAAATTTATTTCAGTTCCTTACATGCTCCGTGATATCTGCCTGTATTACCATAAATTATTTCCACTAGAAATGTTGAACTGAAAAACAAAGAGCACCGGGTGTTTTCGTGCAAGAGAAATGAATCTTACCCAAAGGAAATAATGGCCTCATTCCACTCTGATGCACAGCCTTGTATGTTCAGAATCTTTGCCTACACCCCAGGTGGGGGCCATTATATAATTGTAATACAATTGCTACAAATGATTAAACACATTGCTAATCTAAACCAAAGCAAAAGGCTTCCAGTTTTCCCATCTCAAAGCATTTAACCAACATCTTCCAGTATGAAACTTGTTTCTTTTTTGTTCAGTTGGACTTGAATTCTATGCTTAGCTCTCATAAGGTTTTGTGTTCACTGTTTTGTAAACACTGCATGCCTTATTCCCATCTCCAGATGCATATGCAAATGCATTTGCCCCAAAACTAATTACAGATGCATGTGCTCCAAAAACCAGTTATGGTGTTAAAAGTATTCCTGTACAATAATCTCCTGAGGTCAGTGTTGTTATTCTTATTTAATTAATAATAATAGTTACAATAAAAGGAACAAGAACAATTCCCATCATTTTCTGAGAACTTGCTACATGACAGGCTCTGTGTGAAGTACTTCATATGCATCATCTTCTTGATATCTCACAGTGATCACACATGACAGATTCTAGTGTAATTCCAACATACAATGAAATAACCTAGCACTTATTAATTTTCTAAGGGTGATGCATCTTGTAATGGAGCAGAGAGTGAAACACAGATTTGTTTGACTCCAAGTCTAGCATCCCTTTCTCTTCTACATATCCAGAGCTTACCTATTCTTCCAGATATGACTTGAATCTCACATTCAACTATAAAGACTTCCCTATTATTCCTTTCTTTTTCTTTTCTTTTTCTTTCTTTTTTTCAAATTATGCTTTAAGTTCTGGGATACATGTGCAGAACATGCAGGTTTGTTACATAGGTATACACGTGCCATGGTGGTTTGCTGCACCCATCAACCCGTCATCTACATCAGGTATTTCTCCTAATGCTCTCCCTCCCCACCCCACCCCCCGACAGGCCCCGGTGTGTGATGTTCCCCTCCCTGTGTTCATGTGTTCTCGTTCTTCAACTCCCACTTATGAGTGAGAACATGAAGTGTTTGGTTTTCTGTTCCTGTGTTAGTTTGCTGAGAATGATGGTTTCCAGCTTCATCCATGTCCCTGCAAAGGACATGAACTCATCCTTTTTATGGCTGCATAGTATTCCATGGTGTATATGTGCCACAGTTTCTTTATCCAGTCCACCATTGATGGGCATTTGGGTTGGTTCCAAGTCTTTGCTATTGTGAACAGTGCTGCTGTGATGATCCCTCAAGGATCTAAAACCAGAACTACTTTTTGACCCAGCAATCCCATTACTGGGTATATATACCCAAAGGATTATAAATCATTCTTTTTTTTATTTTTGAGACTCACTATGTCACCAAGGCTGGAGTGAAGTAGCACAATCTCAGCTCACTGCAACCTCCATTTCTTGAGCTCAAGCCATCCTCCCACCTCAGCCTCCCAAGTAGCTGGGACTACAGATGTGTGCCACCACGCCCAGCTAATGTTTGTTTTTTTTGTAGAGACAGGATTTCCCCATGTAGCCCAGGCTGGTCTCAAACTCCTGGGCTCATCTCCCACCTCAGACTCCCAAATTACTGGGACTACAGGGGTGAGCCACCACACCAGGCCCCTTCCCTAGTATTCTGAGGCTGTCTTAGTTCTGTGCCTTACACAGAACATACAGCTGTTACTATGAACATTATTACACAATTCTTATCTTTCAGGCTTGTTGCTGTTATTCATATTTGCCGTTCTTACATCATCAGTATTACAAAGGTGTCATCTTGGTGCTTCCTTTACAGTACCTGGTTCAATGTCGAGCATATCATAGGTGCTCTCTGTACCTATTAGTGAATTGTTTTCAGTCAAGTAAGCCACGTGGGGACAGAGAGAAGGGCTTAGTTAAGTGCAGAGGAGGCTTGTTCAGAATTCCATTCTGAGTACGTCTATTTTGGCATGTACCAAAAGAAGAGCTCTTCTCACTGTTTTGCCCTTTTCATCAGATAATTAAATAAAATATGTAGCCACTTAGCCTGATTTCCAATGCATTCTCCACTTCATTGCCTTTTAAAATCATCTTAATAAACACAAGCTGAGGTGGAACATATTAGCAACCTCATCAGGTTATTGTTGAAACTGGAAAAAAAAATCCCCTTCTAACAAGATACCAACTGTTCAGTTTCCTCTTTAGGCATTTTCTTTCTTGTTCCAGAAAATATACACGATGTACACTGTGGGTTGTCTTAGTTACCTTTTCCTTTTTTTTGGAAAGTGGGCACAGAGGACAGTGAGATCTAATTTTATACAATATTATTTCAATTGATGTACAAAATAGTCAATAATAGCTGTTAATAAGGAGGATGAAATTATAATTATGGTCACAAATTGTTATGAATTTTAGATGATATTAAAAATATATTTCAAAAATAAGGAATATAAAATTTGGTGAGATTACTTAACTTTTTAAAGGTGACACACGGGGCTAAAGAAAGGGTAGAGTCTTTATTTGACTCCCTGTCTCACAAACACCTAAGTCCACGATGAATTCACAGTAAAGCAAGGTATCACTGAATCTTTATTGTGGCCAAGTATCCTTCCTTTGCTTTGCTTTAGCAAAGCCCTACTTTCTTGCTTTTCTTCAGTGTTGCTTACTGAACAGGAAGAATAATAAATTGTGTGACTCTCTCTGGCATTTTTGATAGAAGGAGAAAAGATCAATACTTCTGCTTTCTACATTTTAAATCATGAGGTCACCATGCTCAAACACTCTCCTCTACATTTCCACTTTGAATTAGGTCCAGCAAACAGAGCTATCATTTCTGAAGCTCATTAACCCTGCTTTGCTTTCTCACTTTATCCTACACCTTTAGTCCTTAACCACGACTACTATGGAAATAAAAGAAAATATCATCCATTTATTTTAGAATTCATAACTAGAAGTACATGAAAATTTCATTAACTATTTTTGGTTTTGAAGTTATAGTGATTGATTATTATATTCAAATAAAAGTATTCACTTGGGCAGTCAGGAGGCCAATATATAATCTAGAATTGTAATAATTTATATACTTGATGATTTGATATATGTCCTGCATTTATCTACCACTGGCTCTAAACCAAGCCACCATCATTGCCTGTCCACGTAACAGAGTAGCCTGCTCATCATTGTACTTTTTCTATCCTTTCCTAACTTTGGTTTCTCCTCCACTCAGCAGCCAGAGGGAATCTTTTACAATAAAAGCCAGATTAAATTCATTGTTCAACTCAAAATTTTCCCCAATTTTTTTTCATGAAATAGCCCACGTTCACATAATGGCCCATAAAGTCCTTCATGATCTGTCCTTCCAATCTCTCTCTGATATCAACTCCTACTACCCTCTCCTTTCCTTTTTTTTCACTCTACTCAGAAAAACCTGGGTTCTTCACTATTCTCCAATTATGCCAGGCATGCTTTTGCTTCAGGGCCTGGTTACTGTCTGTTTCCTCTGCATACAGTGCTCTTCCTCCAGATATCCACATGGCTAACTCCATGACTCCTTTAAGTTTCTACTCAGATAACACCTTCTCAGAAGGCCCACCATAATCACCCTATTTAAAACTGCCAAATCAAAGCGCTCCTGATCCTTCTTATCATACTCTAAGGTTTCTGTCATAACACTTATCACTTTTATATATTATGTATTTATAATAAATTATTTTCTAGACTATAAGTTCCAGGAGGTAAAAGAACTTCATCTTCTCTGTTCATTGATGTATATTGAGCATTTAGGTAAGTGCCTAATACTCGGTATTTGCTGATTGAATGAATGAATGAGTTAAAACAAATCTTGAAGGATCTTTATCAACTTATTTAAGGTGGCCTGGGTTATAACACGGTGCATGTCACATAAAGAGAGCCTCATGCTTTGATATGAAACCAAGCTACTTTAACATAGACTACTCTGGGATCCAGGTACATAATTTCAGATACCCAATTATGCAGAATTAAACAAGTAATCATTATTATATATGTAGACAAATAAAAAGTAAAAATTTTTAAAAGTAAATTTCAATCAATTGTTCTATGGTAGAGAAGTCAAATAGTTTTTAACAAATGACGTTTCTCATTCTTTCTTTAAAATATCTGTAATAGTACTTATTTTACAGGACAATACATCTGTTACTAATAATGGTAAGTAATTAAATTTTATAATGATAACTAATGTTCATCAGTGTACCAATATATCCTTATCATAATTACCATCTCTGGCTTGGATTTTTATGTAACATCTTGCTGCTGCACAGATGGTATGGAGGAAACAACTGTCTTTGGTTGAGATTCTTGATAAAGTTTATAGTCTTTAAGCCTGGAAAAACTCCAAATCATGCAAGCATCTGCCTTTATACAAAGTATGAATATGAAATTCATCATACCACACCCTTAGCTTTATTTTCCTGCAAGCAAAATACTGTCTTTCTGTGGCATTTGGTTAAGGTTAATGATAATGGAATATTCTCAGGTACTTATAAAATCTATACAATATGTAGCTACCATGTCTCTTTTCATTATGACTTCAAACTGGTTTCTTCAAACTGTTGTTTTTTTTTTTAATGGTGTAAGGAAGATAAAAAGCAGATGGAATAGCAATAACAACAACTAAAGGACAGAAAAACCTAGCAACCACAAGGCAAGAGCAAGATAAAAATAAGAATAATAAAAGATAAACGCACGAATTCCTAAACACCTTCCTCCTCTTCTCTCAGGTAACACAAATGAAAGCCTTCTTACTAACAGTTTTCGGTTATCTCAGTGTAGAAGGTAGTCTGCTGTAGAGAGTAATTCCATCTATCTACAGTGCTATACTTGAAACTGATAGTCCCATATGGAGTTTTTTGGATACAGATTGAAATTAACCCTTATGGACTTAAAGCTTGAAAATTATATTTGTTTTATATGAGTTCCTTCCCCAGAAAAGGACCTTCAGGCCTCCCCCGCAAAAAAATATTGGCCAGGCATGGTGGCTCATGCCTGTAATGCTAGCACTTTGGGAGACCAAGGCAGGTGGATCACCTGTGGTCAGGAGTTAGAGACCAGCCTGGCCAACATGGTGTAACCCCATCTCTCCTAAAAAATACAAAAATTAGCTGGGCATGGTGGCAGTTGCCTGTAGTCCCAGCTACTCGGGAGGCTGAGGCAGGAGAATCATTTGAACTTGGGAGGCATAGTTTGCAGTGAGCCAAGATTGCGCCATTGCACTCCCACCTGGGAGACAGAGCAAGACCCTGTCTCAAAAAAAAAAAAAAAAAAAAAAGTATCAAACAACTGAATCTCACCAGATCACGTCAGACAATGACCAATGACCAAACCCCTTATTCATCATGATTGCTTACTTGCCCGTCCCTACTATCTGTTTTCTTACACATTGTTTTAGTTCTTCCCTGCTATATACCCCTAGTTTTAGTCAGTCAGGGAGTTAGATTTGAGACTGAGCTCCCATCTCCTCAGCTGCAGCACCTGATTAAAGCCTTCTTCCTTGGCAATACGCATTGTCTCAGTCATTGCCCTTCTGTGAGGGAGGTAGCAGAACCCAGACCGAACCCCTGGTGTTTTGGTAACATACTGATGCTCTACAATTTAAACAACCACCAAGCAACGTGAGGACATTAAAAAAAAGTCTTATTTTTATCCTCACATCTTTGGTTGTTTATAAATAGAAGAAACACTTACAGGATGAAAAAGAAAAGATATGAAAACATAAGCAGGGCAATTTATTTGTTGGTCCAAAAATACAGACACAACATGCAAATACTTTACAGTAGACTGGTATTGGCGGAACACATAAGCCCTGATATAAGCGAATGCTTTCCAGAGAAACTCACCTTCAACCTCGTTATGAAGAAGTCTCACAAATAATTTCTGGAAAAAAAACATACGGCTCACAACGAAAAATAACAAAGCACATAGGGAAAAGTTACCATAATTAAGAAATTACTAAAATAACCGTATGTATCCTATTGTTATTGTAACTAATTACCCCAAATGTAGTATCTTAAAACAACCCACATTTATCATCTTATAATTACAGAGGTTAAGAATTCCGAAAATAAAGGGGTCACCAGGGCTGCACTTCTTCAGGAGGTTCTGGTGGAAATCTGTTTTCTTGCCTTTTCCATATTGGAGGCAGGATGAATTTATTGGGTCATGACCTCTTTCTCATTTCCTGTAATCTCTACCCCCACAATGATACTTTCTTCTCTGACTGTGATGCTACTGCCCTCCTGTGATAAGGAGCCTTGACATTACTTTGGGCATACCTGTATAATTCAAGATAATGTCTTCATCTTAATTAATTAATTAATTAATTTAGAGAAGGAGTCTCGCTTTGTCGCGCAGGCTGGAGTGCAGTGGCAGGATCTCGGCTCACTGCAAGCTCCGCCTCCTGAGTTCACGCCATTCTCCTGCCTCAGCCTCCCCAGTAGCTGGGACTACAGGCACCCGCCACCACGCCCGGCTAATTTTTTGTATTTTTAGTAGAGACGGGGTTTCACCGTGTTAGCCAGGATGGTCTCAATCTCCTGACCTCGTGATCTGCCCGCCTCGGCCTCCCAAAGTGCTGGGATTACAGGCTTGAGTCACCGTGCCCAGCCAGATATCAGAATTATTAAAATACCTATTATAAAATAATTATAGTTATTTGTGTTTAAAGCAATAGAAGATTGGAAAAAATGCATGTATGGAACAAGAAACTAAAAATTTTCTAGCATATTTGCAAAAGTATGAAATGAGAACTCAGAAAGTTACATTAAAAAAACACCAAATAGATGAGTATAATAGCACATATCCGAATATACAGTTAGTAAAATTATTTCAGAATTTTCAAAAATACATGGAAAAATGTTCCATTTTCCCTTCTAGATGAAATGATCACAGTTCATTTAAAAATGCTCTTTAAATTCTGCGTGTACATTTATGTACTTCTCTGTATGTATGAAATCTTTAAAAATATCAGTGAAACTTTTGTGCGGTTGGACACAACAAAAGATAAACTTGAATAATTAAGTAGGAATCTCAAAGACATCAAAAAGTAAAAGTACAAGTTATGAAAGGAAGTTAATGTGGTATAGAATATATATCGAGGAGGTTCAATATCTGGTCATAGTAGTTTGTGAAGGAATGAACAGATTGAATATAGGGGATTAATTTTTCTAGAAATTAGCAAATACTCAACTAGAAAATATGGGGCAGTTTCACCCAAATACATCTATAAATTTATTACAATTTTAGGTGTAAAACTATTTTAAGTAAAGTTATTGCAGAGTGAAAAAGAATAAAATTCGGAAAGCAATACAAATGAGATTTAGCATATTCTAAAGGTCATGCTAATTATTAATGGGTACAGAATCGACTGTTCTCTAACTACTGTTAAGACAACTAGGTTTTATAATGAAAGAGCTTTCAAAGTTTCTACCTCACCCAAATTATACTCTAGTTCAAGTCAAAATGTAAGTGTAAATCAACAATGATAATTATTATAAAAGCATAAAAAAAAAAAGGAGAATATGTTCCTAATCTTAGTGTAGTATATCTCGACACAGCAAGATAAAGATATATTTATTCTTAGAGGTATCTCTTCTAGACTTGATAAGATAAAACATTAAAAACTTATTTGGAAGAAGTGATCATAAATTATACAATTCAGCAGATATTTATAAGCCCCTAACATGTACTAACTGTTCAAAAATCTTGGTATATATGAGGAACAAAACATACAAAAATACTTGCTCTTATTAATTTTAAATTTACTGGAAAAACAGGGAATAAAAACATAAAAATAAATGATAGATTGTTTTAGAAGGTTCTAAGTGCTATAAAAAAAGGCAGAGTAAAGATGATCTGGCCTGGCTTTTGTGGCAACGGGAGTGTGCTGAAATTAAACACAGTGGTTAGTGTAGGCCTCATTAAGAAGGTGATATGTGACAAAGACTTGGAGAGGTTAAGGGGTGAGAATCCAGAGAAAAGCATTCTAGGCAAAGAGAACAGTCACTGAAAATTCCAAATTCTTAATTTTTTTTTTTTTGAGACGGAGTCTCGCTCTGTCCCCCGAGGCTGGAGTGCAGTGGCGCAATCTCGGTTCACGCCATTCTCCTGCCTCAGCCTCCTGAGTAGCTGGGACTACAGGCGCCCGCCACAACGCCTGGCTAATTTTTTGTATTTTTAGTAGAGACGGGGTTTCACCGTGTTAGCCAGGATGGTCTCGATCTCCTGACCTCGTGATCTGCCCCTCTCAGCCTCCCAAAGTGCTGGGATTACAGGCGTGAGCGACCGCGCCTGGCCGCAAATTCTCAATGTTTAGAGAACATCTAAGGGACTGAGTGCCTGAAGCAGAGCAAATATGGGAGAAAAAGTAGAAAATTGAATACAATTAAACGAAATGAAGGGACAAATGATTTGTCAGGAGAAAATATTTGCAACATTTATAAGAAAAGGGTTTGTATCTTTAAAAGGAGTTCCAATGCCTGAATAAGAAAATAACAGACATCCCAGAAGAATATTGAACAATGCATACAAATAAGTACATCGCTGAAGAAGCAAACTGCCCGATAAAGTCTTCAATCTCTCTGGTGGTAAGAATGATCAGGGAAATAATAAGGTAAATACAAATAATTAATTACTTCCTATGTTTTTTAGTTTTCAGTATACAAGTTTTTTCCTTACTTTTTTGAACATATAACTAAGTATTCTGGGTTATTAATGCTATTATAAATGGAATTGTTTTCTTAATTTCAGTTTTTATAATGCTCATAACAAGTGTATATTTATATGTGTATACACACGGATAAATTATGTAATCTGAAAATATAGAGAGTTTTATTTTTTCTTTTCCTATCTGGGTACTTTCTCTTTGTTATTCTTGCCTACATACCCTGACCAGCACCCCCAGTACAACGTTAGAAGTGGCAAGAATGAATATCCTTATATTTTTCATGATGTTAGGAGAAAAGAATTGTCTTTCACCATTAGGTATGATGGTAGTTGTGAATTTTTTTGCAAATCCCCTTTACTAGGGTGAGGCTTCTACTCCTAGTTTTTTTGTTTGTTTGTTTTTGGTATTGTATTTCTGTCAATTTTTTTTCTGGATTTATTGAGATGAGCATATAGTTTTTCTTTATTCTACTGACATGGCATATCGCATAAATTAACTTTTGGATGTTAAACTGACCTTACATTTTGATAGAGATTGCATTAAATCTGTAGATCACTTTGTGTACTGTTGAAATTTTAACAATACTAACCCCTAATCAAGAATGTGAGATATTTTTTCATTTATTGATATCTTCCTTAATTTTATTGGTTAATGTTTTATAATTTTCATTGTACAAGTATTTTACTTCCTTGGTTTGGTTAATTCTTAAGTATTTTATTATTTATAATGGTATTGTAAATGAAAATATTTTCTTAATTTTATTTTTAGATGTTTATTATTAGTATATAAAAATGCAACTGATTTGTGTGTCTGAACTTTGTATCTTCTTTGCTAAATTCATTTAAATTCTGAGTATTTTGTGTATATATTTATATAGAATCTTTAGAGTTTTCTACATATGAAATCATAAAACAGATAATTTCATTTCTTCTTTTCTGATTGAATTTTTAAATTTATTTTTCTTGCTTAAGTTCTCTGACTAGGACTTCCAGTACTATGTTAAATAGAAGTGAGAAATATTCCCATTCATAGGCATAAGCTGGAAAATGTTGATCTCATAGAAATAAAAAATATAACAAAGAATACTATAAGCTGGAAAAAATAGGGGAAATGGGGAGGTAGGGAGAGATTTGTTAGAGAATACAAAATTACAGCTAGATAGGAAAAATAAGTTCTAGTGTTCTATATCACTGTATGATAACTATAGTTAACAATAATATATCATATAGTCTCAAATAGCCAGAAGGAGGTTTTTTGGTGTTCCCCGAACAAAGAAATGATATATGTTTGAGATAATGAATATGGTAGTTACTTTGATCCAATTACTATACATTGTATGTTTCAAAATATCCCTCTGTACACCATAAATATGTACAATTATTGTGTATAAATTTATTTAAAAAAACCTCTAAAGAATCAATCAATAAGTACTTTTTTGGTTTTCTTTTCTTTTTTTTTCTTTCTTTTTTTTTTTTTTTTTTTTTTTTGAGACAGAGTCTTGCTCTGTACCCCAGGCTGGAGTGCAGTGGTGCAATCTCAGCTTACTGCAACCTCCACCTCCCGGGTCCTGGTTCAAGCAATTCTCCTGCCTCAGCCTCCCAAGTAGCTGGGATTACAGGCATGCACCACCATGCCCAGCTAATTTTTGTATTTTTAGTAGAGATGGGGTTTCACCATGTTGGCCAGGCTGGTCTTGAACTCCTGACCTCGTGATCTGCCCACCTTGGCCTCCCAAAGTGCTGAGATTACAGGCATGAGACACTGTGTATGGCCCACTTTTTTGGTTTTCTAAGGAGAAAAAAATGTTCTTGATCTTAAAGGAAAACTTCCAATTTTTTATTAATACTATTAATATAATGTTTGCCGTGGGGTTTTTATATATGGGTTTTATTATGTTGAGGTAATTGCCTTCTATTTCTACTTTGTCTTTTTTCAGTCATGAAGTAAGGTTGAATTATGTCAAATGCTTTTTCTGCATCAATTGAGATAATCGTGTAATATTTTCTTTCATTTCCTTAATGTGGTATATTTCATTGATTGACTTGTATACATTGAACCTTGCTTTCCAAGTGAGTAAATTTTTAATGTGCTGTTGAATTCAGTTTTCTAGTATACTGTCGAAAATGTCTGCATCTATGTTTATCAGTGATTTTGGTCTGTAATTTTCTCTTCTTCAATTGTGTTTTCCTGGTTTTGACATCAGGGTAATGCTTGTCTCATGAAGTGAGTCAAGAAGTGCTCTCACCTCTTCAATATATTTGGAAAACTTTGAAAAAAATTGCCATTAATTATCCTTTAAAGATTAAGTGGAATTCACTAGTGAGGGCTTCAGGTCCAGGGATTTACTTTGTTGGGAGATTTTTATTATTTATTTTATTTTCTTACTCATTATATAGTTCTATTTAAATTTTCTATTTCTTCATGGTTTAGTCTTGGTAGCTTTCGAGTTTATAAGGATTTCATGTAGTTATCCAATAGTTGGCATGCAACTGCTCGTAGTACTGTCTTATAATCCTTTTATTTCTGTAAAATCCGTAGTAATGTCTTTCATTTTTTATTTTTGTAATTTGAGTCTTTTCTGCCCTGCTTTTTCTTTTTTTTATTTAGCTAAAGGTTTGTCAAACTTGATCTTCTCAAAGAGCCAACTTTTAGTTTTGTTGCATTTCTCTCTTATTATTTTATTCTCTATCCCATTTATCTTTGCTCTTCTATTATTTCCTTCCTTCTGTTACCTTTGTGTTTGTTTTTCTTTTTCTAGTACCTTAAGTTGTAAAGTTAATCTGCTGATTTAAAACATTTTTGATTAATTTTTAATGTGTTACAGCTATAAATTTTCTTCTTAGTGTGGCCTTCACTGTGCCCCATAAATATTGGTATGCTATGTTTATATTTTCATTTATCTTAAATATTTTTCAGTTTTCCTTGTGATTTCTTTTTTAATTCATTTGTTATTTGAGTGTGTTTTGTAATTTCCACAAATTTATGAATTTTCTTGTTTTCCTTCTGTTACTGATTTCTAACTTCATCTGTTGTGGTAAGAGATGAATCTTTGTTTGATAGCTATCCTTACACACCTACTGAGACAATGTATAGGCCCACACATAGTCTATCCTGGAAAATGTCCCATGTGCCCTTGAGAAGAATTAGTATTCTGTTGCTGGACAGAGTGTTCCATATGTCTGTTAAAACTACTTGGTTTAGGAGGAGCCAAGATGGCCGAATAGGAACAGCTCCGGTCTACAGCTCCCAGGGTGAGCGACGCAGAAGACGGTGATATCTGCATTTCCATCTGAGGTACCGGGTTCATCTCACTAGAGAGTGCCAGACAGTGGGCACAGGTCAGTGGGTGCGTGCACCGTGAACGAGCCAAAGCAGGGCGAGGCATTGCCTTCCTCGGGAAGCGCAAGGGGTCAGGGAGTTCCCTTTCTGAGTCAAAGAAAGGGGTGATGGACAGCACCTGGAAAATCGGGTCACTCCCACCCGAATACTGCGCTTTTCCAACGGGCTTAAAAAACGGCGCACCACGAGATTATATCCCGCACCTGGCTTGGAGGGTCCTACGCCCATGGAGTCTGGCTGATTGCTAGCACAGCAGTCTGAGATCAAACTGCAAGGTGGCAGCCAGGCTGGGAGAGGGGCGCCCGCCATAGCCCAGGCTTGATTAGGTAAACAAAGCAGCCAGGAAGCTCCAACTGGGCGGAGCCCACCACAGCTCAAGGAGGCCTGCCTGCCTCTGTAGGCTCCACCTCTGGGGGAAGGGCACAGACAAACAAAAACACAGCAGTAACCTCTGCAGACTTAAATGTCCCTGTCTGACAGCTTTGAAGAGAGCAGTGGTTCTCCCAGCATGCAGCTGGAGATCTGAGAACTCCACAGACTGCCTCCTCAAGTGGGTCCCTGACCCCTGACCCCTGAGCAGCCTAACTGGGAGGCACCCCCCAGCAGTGGCGCACTGACACCTCACAAGGCAGGGAATTCCAACAGACCTGCAGCTGAGGGTCCTGTCTGTTAGAAGGAAAACTAACAAACAGAAAGGACATCCACACCAAAAACCCATCTGTACATCACCATCATCAAAGACCAAAAGTAGATAAAACCACAAAGATTGGGAAAAAACAGAACAGAAAAACTGGAAACTCTAAAAAGCAGAGCGCCTCTCCTCCTCCAAAGGAACGCAGTTCCTCACCAGCAATGGAACAAAGCTGGATGGAGAATGACTTTGACGAGCTGAGAGAAAAAGGCTTCAGACGATCAAATTACTCTGAGCTACGGGAGGACATTCAAACCGAAGGCAAAGAAGTTGAAAACTTTGAAAAAAATTTAGAAGAATGTATAACTAGAATAACCAATACAGAGAAGTGCTTAAAGGAGCTGATGGAGCTGAAAACCAAGGCTCAAGAACTACGTGAAGAATGCAGAAGCCTCAAGAGCTGATGCGATCAACTGGAAGAAAGAGTATCAGTGATGGAAGATGAAATGAATGAAATAAAGTGAGAAGGGAAGTTTAGAGAAAAAAGAATAGAAAGAAATGAGCAAAGCCTCCAAGAAATATGGGACTATGTGAAAAGACCAAATCTACGTCTGATGGGTGTACCTGAAAGTGATGGGGAGAATGGAACCAAGTTGGAAAACACTGCAGGATATTATCCAGGAGAACTTCCCCAATCAGCAAGGCAGGCCAACGTTCAGATTCAGGAAATACAGAGAACGCCACAAAGATACTCCTCGAGAAGAGCAACTCCAAGACACATAATTGTCAGATTCACCAAAGTTGAAATGAAGGAAAAAATGTTAAGGGCAGCCAGAGAGAAAGGTCGGGTTACCCTCAAAGGGAAGCCCATCAGGCTAACAGCAGATCTCTTGGCAGAAACCCTACAAGCCAGAAGAAAGTGGGGGCTAATATTCAACATTCTTAAAGACAAGAATTTTCAACCCAGAATTTCATATCCAGCCAAACTAAGCTTCATAAGCGAAGGAGAAATAAAATACTTTACAGACAAGCAAATGCTGAGAGATTTTGTCACCACCAGGCCTGCCCTAAAAGAGCTCCTGAAGGAAGCGCTAAACATGGAAAGGAACAACTGGTACCAGCCGCTGCAAAATCATGCCAAAATGTAAAGACCATCAAGACTAGGAAAAAACTGCATCAACTAACGAACAAAATAACCAGCTAACATCATAATGACATGATCAAATTCACACATAACAATATTAAATTTAAATGTAAATGGACTAAATGCTCCAATTAAAAGACACAGCCTGGCAAATTGGATAAAGAGTCAAGACCCATCAGTGTGCTGTATTCAGGAAACCCATCTCACGTGCAGAGACACACATAGGCTCAAAATAAAAGGATGGAGGAAGATCTACCAAGCAAATGGAAAACAAAAAAAGGCAGGGGTTGCAATACTAGTCTCTGATAAAACAGACTTTAAACCAACAAAGATCAAAAGAGACAAAGAAGGCCATTACATAATGGTAAAGGGATAAATTCAATAAGAAGAGCTAACTATCCTAAATATATATGCACCCAATACAGGAGCGCCAAGATTCATAAAGCAAGTCCTGAGTGACCTACAAAGAGACTTAGACTCCCACACATTAATAATGGGAGACTTTAACACCCCACTGTCAACATTAGACAGATCAACGAGACAGAAAGTCAACAAGGATACCAAGGAATTGAACTCAGCTCTGCACCAAGTGGACCTAATAGACATCTACAGAACTCTCCACCCCAAATCAACAGAACGTACAGTTTTTTCAGCACCACACCACACCTATTCCAAAATTGACCACATACTTGGAAGTAAAGCTCTCCTCAGCAAATGTAAAAGAACAGAAATTATAACAAACTATCTCTCAGACCACAGTGCAATCAAACTAGAACTCAGGATTAAGAAACTCACTCAAAACTACATGGAAACTGAACAACCTGCTCCTGAGTAACTACTGCGTACATAACGAAATGAAGGCAGAAATAAAGATGTTCTTTGAAACCAACGAGAACAAAGACACAACATACCAGAATCTCTGGGACGCATTCAAAGCAGTGTGTAGAGGGAAATTTATAGCACTAAATGCCCACAAGAGAAAGCAGGAAAGATCCAAAATTGACACCCTAACATCACAATTAAAAGAGCTAGAAAAGCAAGAGCAAACACATTCGAAAGCTAGCAGAAGGCAAGAAATAACTAAAATCAGAGCAGAGCTGAAGGAAATAGAGACACAAAAAACCCTTCAAAAAATTAATGAATCCAGGAGCTGGTTTTTTGAAAGGATCGACAAAATTGATAGACCGCTAGCAAGACTAATATAGAAAAAAAGAGAGAAGAATCTAATAGACGCAATAAAAAATGATAAAGGGGATATCACCACCGATCCCACAGAAATACAAACTACCATCAGAGAATACTACAAACACCTCTACGCAATTAAACTAGAAAATCTAGAAGAAATGGATAAATTCCTCGACACATACACTCTCCCAAGACTAAACCAGGAAGAAGTTGAATCTCTGAATAGACCAATAACAGGATCTGAAATTGTGGCAATAATCAATAGCTTACCAACCAAAAAGAGTCCAGGACCAGATGGATTCACAGCTGAATTCTACCAGAGGTACAAGGAGGAACTGGTACCATTGCTTCTGAAACTATTCCAATCAATAGAAAAAGAGGGAATCCTCCCTAACTCATTTTATGAGGCCAGCATCATTCTGATACCAAAGCCAGGCAGAGACACAACAAAAAAAGAGAATTTTAGACCAATATCCTTGAGGAACACTGATGCAAAAATCCTCAGTAAAATACTGGCAAAACGAATCCAGCAGCACATCAAAAAGCTTATCCACCATGTTCAAGTGGGCTTTATCCCTGGGATGTAAGGCTGGTTCAATATACGCAAATCAATAAATGTAATCCAGCACATAAACAGAGCCAAAGACAAAAACCACATGCTTATCTCAATAGATGCAAAAAAAGCCTTTGACAAAATTCAACAACCCTTCATGCTAAAAACTCTCAATAAATTAGGTATTGATGGGATGTATTTCAAAATAATAAGAGCTATCTATGACAAACCCACAGCCAATATCATACTGAATAGGCAAATACTGGAAGCATTCCCTTTGAAAACTGGCACAAGACAGGGATGCCCTCTCTCACCACTCCTATTCAACATAATGTTGGAAGTTCTGGCCAGGGCAATTAGGCAGGAGAAGAAAATAAAAGGTATTCAATTAGGAAAAAAGGAAGTCAAATTGTCCCTATTTGCATATGACATGATTGTATATCTAGAAAACCCCATTGTCTCAGCCCAAAATCTCCTTAAGCTGGTAAGCAACTTCAGCAAAGTCTCAGGATACAAAATCAATATACAAAAATCACAAGCGTTCTTATACACCAGCAACAGACAAACAGAGAGCCAAATCATGAGTGAACTCCCATTCACAATTGCTTCAAAGAAAATAAAATACCTAGGAATCCAACTTACAAGGGATGTGAAGGACCTCTTCAAGGAGAAATACAAACCACTGCTCAAGGAAATAAAAGAGGATACAAACAAATGGAATAACATTCCATGCTCATGGGTAGGAAGAATCAATATCGTGAAAATGGCCATACTGCCCAAGGTAATTTACAGATTCAATGCCATCCCCATCAAGCTACCAATGCCTTTCTTCACAGAATTGGAAAAAACTACTTTAAAGTTCATATGGCACCAAAAAAGAGCCCGCATTGCCAAGTCAATCCTAAGCGAAAAGAACAAAGCTGGAGGCTTCACACTACCTGACTTCAAACTATACTGCAAGGCTACAGTAACCAAAACAGCATGGTACTGGTACCAAAACAGAGATATAGATCAATGGAACAGAACAGAGCCCTCAGAAATAACGCCACGTATCTACAACTGTCTGATCTTTGACAAACCTGACAAAAACAAGAAATGGGGAAAGGATTCCCTATTTAATAAATGGTGCTGGGAAAACTGGCTAGCCATATGTAGAAAGATGAAACTGGATCCCTTCCTTACACCTTATACAAAAATCAATTCAAGATGTATTAAAGGCTTAAACGTTAAACCTAAAACCATAAAAACCCTAGAAGAAAACCTAGGCATTACCATTCAGGACATAGGCATGGGCAAGGACTTCATGTCTAAAACACCAAAAGCAATGGCAACAAAAGCCAAAATTGACAAATGGGACCTAATTAAACTAAATAGCTTCTGCACAGCAAAAGAAACTACCATCAGAGTGAACAGGCAACCTACAAAATGGGAGAAAATTTTCACAACATACTCATCTGACAAAGGGCTAATATCCAGAATCTACAATAAACTCAAACAAATTTACAAGAAAAAAACAAACAACCCCATCAAAAAGTGGACAAAGGACATGAATAGACACTTCTCAAAAGAAGACATTTATGCAACCAAAAAACACATGAAAAAATGCTCGTCATCACTGGCCATCAGAGAAATGCAAATCAAAACCACAATGAGATACCATCTCACACCAGTTAGAATGGCAATCATTAAAAAGTCAGGAAACAACAGCTGCTGGAGAGGTTGTGGAGAAATAGGAACACTTTTACACTGTTGGTGGGACTGTAAACTAGTTCAACCATTGTGGAAGTCAGTGTGGCGATTCCTCAGGTATCTAGAACTGGAAATACCATTTGACCTAGCCATCCTATTACTGGGTATATACCCAAAGGACTATAAATCATGCTGCTATAAAGACACATGCACACGTATGTTTATTGTGGCACTATTCACAATAACAAAGACTTGGAACCAACCCAAATGTCCAACAATGATAGACTGGATTAAGAAAACGTGGCACAGATACACCATGGAATACTATGCAGCCATAAAAAATGATGAGTTCATGTCCTTTGTAGGGACATGGATGAAATTGGAAAACATCATTCTCAGTAAACTATCGCAAGAACAAAAAACCAAACACCGCATATTCTCACTCATAGGTGGGAATTGAAGAATGAGATCACATGGACACAGGAAGAGGAATATCACACTCTGCGGACTGTTGTGGGGTGGGGGGAGGGGGGAGGGATAGCATTAGGAGATATACCTAATGTTAGATGACGAGTTAGTGGGTGCAGTGCACCAGCATGGCACATGTATACATATGTAACTAACCTGCACAATGTGCACATGTACCCTAAAACTTAAAGTATAATTAAAAAAAAAAAAACTACTTGGTTTATTGTGTTCTTCAAGTCCTCTATTTTCTTATTTATTTTGAGACTAGTATGTTCTGTACATGATTGAGTGTAGGATATTGAAATCTCCAACTATTATTGTAGAACTGTTTATTTCTCCCTTTAAATCTGTCAATTTTTTTCTTTATATGTTTTGATGGTCTGTTATTATTTTGTAATCTCTATTGACTTGTCCTCAAGACAATGATTATTTTCTGCCAGCTCAAATCTGTTGAGATTTATTTTGGTTATTCTACCTTTTAATTGGAGAATTTTCATTTGTTTTTATTTAAATAGCGTATATTACTTTATCATATTCTTGACGCATTATTTCCCTTAGTTTTTTTAACGTGTTTATATTATGTACCTTTTCAAAGTCGGCTTCTATTGACGGTTTTCCCTGTGTATGCATTACATTCACATTCTTTGTGTGTCTCCTAACTTTTTATTGAAAACAGCTTATTTTAGATAGTATAACAAATCTGAATATAGATCTGCTACAGGAAGGAGTAATTGTTATTTGATTGTTTTTTTGTTTATTTGTTTAGTAACATGGTTGAAATCCATTACTTTTCAGCATGCAGTCTCTTATGTCCCTGGTCAGATTTTTTTTTGGTTTGTTTGTTTTAATCTTGTGGCTTGGTTACTTATAGGTCAGTCCTAGTCAGCATAAGCCACTTATTAGTCAAATGTTATGATTAAACTCTTTCAGCCAGTAAGATCTTTCCTCCATATGTTGATATGTTGAATATGTATGTAGCTTACAGACTACTATCTAAATTCAGCTTGGGACCAAGACCTTGGAGGTTATTCTTCTCATTGCTGTTTTGAGGGCACAGCATTGGGCATGCACAATCTTTCAGACTACCAGTGGTGGCTATGATTTATTTCTAAACATAGCTCCTAGGAGTTCACACTTGTGTCAGAGAAGCTTGCCAGTAAGTGTTTGGTAAGAAGTTGAATTTAAGCATTTGTGCCATTGAGGGGTGTGCCCTTGTAATTGGTCTGTGGGTGGTTTTGAAAACACCTTCAAGTCTGTCCACTTCCTGTGCTGATTGCTTCTCCTTCAAGTCTGTCCACTTCCTGTGCTGATTGCTTCTCCTTCAAGTCTGTCCACTTCCTGTGCTGATTGCTTCTCCTTCAAGTCTGTCCACTTCCTGTGCTGATTGCTTCTCCTTCAAGTCTGTCCACTTCCTGTGCTGATTGCTTCTCCTTCAAGTCTGTCCACTTCCTGTACTGATTGCTTCTCCTTCAAGTCTGTCCACTTCCTGTGCTGATTGCTTCTGAGTGAGCAAAGCACAGCCTTCTTGACTCCCGGGGTTGAGTATGATTCCAGGAGTACTCTTCTTAGATATCTCTTTTCCTTGTTCTCTCTATTAAAGCTCTGAATGTTTCCCTCTATTGCATCATGCTTTGTATCATGGAGCTTCTAGTCTCTCTTAATTTCTCACCACTAAGATATCCATTATTTCGAATACTTCTCTTAGTCACAGAGTTTCCCATGCTTTTTAACAACAACAATAACAATAATAATAATAAAAACCCTCAGGCAGCGTTGCAGAGCTCCATAGATGAAAGCTGGGGTGGTGGAGGGGATCAGAAAAGGGAGGCCTGTGTTTTTGGCTATACCAATCTGTAATAGTTTTTTGCATGCTGGGCTGAAGGGGGTAGAAAGGAAGTGGGTCATGACCCAAATACTATAGAATCTCACTGTTCTGTGACTTAGCAGATTTTTCCAGTGAATGTTTCTTCAATTACTGTATGCTCTTAGACAATTTCCCTAGACTATAAATATTTTTTATGGTTTTCAACAATAAAATTTTTGTTTTGCCAAGAAAAGGTTACTCCTAGCTCTTGACTCTGTCACTCTGGAAGTTCTACCTCCTATATACGTATTTGCATATGCAACTCATGCAGAGAAATGTACTTATAGTGTGTGTGCAACCACATGCATTTACAATTGCATAGAAAAAAAATCTGGCACACTAAGCACACTAATGTTAGCAAAATAGAACCTTGGGTATGGTTGGCTAAGTGCAGACTAGTTTTTATTTTATCAGTTATTTCTATTGATACAGTGCTGTCACTCTCCTGCTTTATATACCTCATTAAATTCTTGCCATTCCAAATATTAAATACTTAAATGTTGCCATCCTAGGTCCTTTCTAGTCTGTTTCCAAGACTTTTGTCCAACATGTCCTTACTCTCCTTTCTTCCTGTTAAAATTTGACTTACTACCCAAGGCCCTTATGAAGCATTACCTTTCTCAAGATTTATTTCTTGATCATGCCTTTGTGTCCCACCTTCCCTTTCATATAACTTTATGGGATACATGGTTTAGTTAACTTAATCCTTTCCTGCTAGATTGTGAATGCCTCACAGGCGTAAAGTATGTTTTATTGTTTTTATTCTTCCCCTAGTGCTTTACAAAGCAACTGCCACTTAGCAGGAACTCAATGAAAATTAGTCATTCTCGAATAATTGTATTCCACCATAATATCTGGCAGCAGAAATCGCTTGCTTAAGGCTGTGGCTACAGGCATTCAACATTAAGTGTAAACAGAAATATGTACTCTGTTAGGAAATTAGTGGAAATATATTGCATTGAATACTTGAACTTACAGGGCACAAAACATATGCAATTGAGGGTGTGAAAAAAATATGAAATTCTGACTCCCAGAAAAAAGAAAGCTATGAAAGTTGAATTTTTTCTGAGTATTTGCTTTGCTCCAGGCAGTATGTTAATCACCTTTCATACTTTGACTTATCTGTTTATTTTTTATAATAATCCTGAGACTTAGGTATTATTCACACTTTATAGAATGAGAATTTGAGACCCAGAGCTGTTAAATGACTTACCGAATGTTACAAAACCAATAGCTGGTGGAGCCAAGACTCAAACCCAGGCGTGATCCAAAGCTTGACTTTCCTGAATTTTAATTTGTCATTGTAATAAAACTATTATTTTAAGTTAATTATCCTGTAACTGGCAGTGATCTTTAACTTCTGTTTTCCCTGTTTGGGGTCATCTTAAAAATCAGTGGTATATTGGACTGACTGGATCTTTTTGTCTCATTAGATATTGTCACATAAGCATAGACAAGAACATGGGTGAGACTTATAACACCTATTGGTTGTAGGGAAGACCAGAAAGCCTTCCTGGCATTTCCTGCAGAAAGAGCCTTTCAGATGTCTTCTTGGTAGGAGACAAAGGGCATTGCCAACTAGCTAACAGGCAGACCTATCTTTTAAAAAGAATACTGGATAATGCTCTGAAAGCAGAAAATATTTATCCTTAGATGCGTGTTAAGGTCAGCATGTTATCTCTGAATTTTCCTCTTCCCTTCCTCTCTCCACAGTAACAGATGGATACAGCTATTTGGATAATGCCTCACTTTAGTGAAGTTCCTTAATTAAACTAGATACTCTGAAAAAACACAGTGTTTTGCAGGTGGTGACACATGCATCAACATGTTAAAAAATTCCCTGTGTAAGTGAAAATTACTTATTTGCATTCAGCAAACAATTTGAATTCAGCCTAATAGGTCATTGGTTTGAATCAATATGGTTTGTTTCTTAGTGTGGGATAATACATGGGCAATGTATCACTATGCTCTCTAATGACATATTTCTAGAGCAAGGATGTGTTCTATAAATGAACTTCTTCATCGAACTTATATAGCACCATTTTATACACATTTGGCTGCTTCAGAAACAGCCAAGGACTTCACCTGATCATTGGGGCTCTTCCTAAGACACCTCAAGGGAGAGTCCTTTAATATGTGGCTTTCTGTCATTCCCATGGCCAACAAATCAGGCCAACAAATCAGGCCATACCACCACAGGCAACACAGTTTTAACAGCATGGGCCTTGGAACCAGACAAACCTAGACTGGAATCTTGTAATCACCTACTGCTAACAGCATAAACTTGGATGAGTTACAATCCTATCTAGATTTTAGTGTCCTCATTTGTAAAATGGGATTAGTAACACCTAGCTCCTTGGTTTGTTGTAGGAATTAAGTAAAATGATTAAGGAAAAAATAATAATAAGCCATTAATTGAGATGCTGTATAAAGTGCTGTATTGAGATGCATTTATAAACAACTCGAGCTCAGCACAGGAAAGAATTCTGATGGACTGGTGATGTTTCTGACAGCATAGGACAGGGAATGGCAGTGCAATTTGCAATCTCATATTTCTCACTTTCAAATCTTACAAGGTCATTGTCATTGGTTTCTTTGAGCTCTGGCTTGAGAAAAAAGGAGAACATAGTTCTACGGATGGAGGATGATTCTATTTACAGAGGTTAGATTTTTTTTTTATTGTAAACTTATGATAAAAGGAATTTAAGTTTAATGTAGGCAAGAGATTACCAGAAGTATGGGAAAAATAATCCCAAGAGAGATTTGGAATTATTTAGGAATTTTAAGAGTAAACTAACTGGCTGGTCGTGTTGGCTCACACCTGTAATCCTAGCACTTTGGGAAGCTGAGGCTGGTAGATTGCCTGAGCTCAGGAGTTCAGGACAACTCTGGGCAACATGGTGAAACCCTGTCTCTACTAGAAATACAAAAAAAGAAAAAATTTTCTGGGTGTGGTGGTGTGCACCTGTAGTCCCAGCTACTCGGGAAGCTAAGGCACAAGAATCACTTGAGCCCAGGAGGCAGAGGTTGCAGTGAGCTGAGATTGCGCCACTTCACTCCAGCCTGGGTGACAGAGTGAGACTCCATCTCAAAAAAAAAAAAAAGAGTAAGCCAACAAATATTAATACACATGTGCAAAGTCTAAGGGAAATCAGTCCAGAATAAAAATAAATAGAGGTAAATCTCAGAAAGCACCTTCAAGAAGGTGGATTAATGGGTCGGGCATGGTGGCTCATGCCTGTAATCCCAGCACTTTGGGAGGTCGAGGCAGAGGGACCACAAGGTCAGGAGATTGAGACCATCCTGGCTAGCACGGTGAAACCCCATCTCTACTAAAAATAAAAAATAATAAATAAAAAAAGAAGGAAAAGAAGGTGGATTAAAAGCACCAAGTAGTCTTATCCTCCACAAAGGGGAACCAAAATAGTGAGTAGATAACTGCAATGCAAAGACATAATGTAAGAAAGAACACTGGAATTCAACAGAGAAGCTACAGGAAACACCTAAAATAAGCAGGGAGAGGGAAGCATGGCAGTCTGCTTCTCTGGGGTCATTCGGTAGCCTGGAGAGATTCTCCATTGCAGTCAAGGATAAGTGAGTCACCCATAGAGCTTCACATTTCCACCATGGACTCTTGCATCCTGGGCATGGGAAAGCCCCTAGACCCTTGCAGTCACTAAGACTAGCATAAGGAGTTGCATGGAGGCACTATGAAAACATTGCTCCAGACAGGGAGCTCACACTGAGTCCAACACATTCTGAGCTAAGCAGCTACTGAAAGGCAGCATACTTAGAGCCCAGCCTCCACCAGACTGCATCCTGCCTGAAGGTCCAACAGTGCTTGCATCCCCACATCTCTAGAGCCTTCGGAGATTCCCCACCTTCAGCCACCACCATGGCTGGATGCTGCATCCAGGGCTGAAGTATGAGCTTTTGGCAAATACCCTGTTGCCCCAGGAGTGATGTCACTTCACATTTTCATGCACTCTGAGGGCAAACTCTGCAACTAGCAGTAGCCATCACTACAAGCTGTCACATCCAGGGTTGAAACACAAGTGAAGCGCATACTCCTCAGCTGTCTGCCTATGACTGTTGTCCCTGAAAGCACACCTCTTCTCCCCAGTAGTAGGTCTACAGTGCAGCCACTGCTGCTGCCACCCTCACCCAGAGCATTCTGCTGTGGGCCCTGGGTTCAATCTGCTGCTGCCTACCACAGACAGTGCATATCCACACCACTGGGGTGCCGGAGGATGGGCCCACCAAGCCCTGCTTTACATTCTCATGCTGTTCAAGGGCCTGGGGACTTCCCTGCCCAGTCCACTACTGTTGACACCCGAGCATTCCTCTTAAGGGACTGAGATCAGGCCCACCCAACCTGTTGCTACCATCACAGTTGGCACTAAACTGCACATGCTTCTGTGAGCCGGGAAACTGGCCCACCTTGCTCATTGCAGCCACCACTAACACTGGCAAATACCGCTTGGTTCCCAAAGGTTAGACCCCCCCACTGCTATTGCCATCGTCCACAACATGCAGGCTGCTACAGGCCTGATAATCCACCACCAACAAAGCCCATCAATGCCTAGAGGCTCAAAAATTCATCCCTCTGAAGCATCTAAAACTGGTGCCAGTGTATTCAGCCCTAGGGACCAAGGACAGGCATGCTCTGCCTGCTGCTGCCACCACTGGGCCCTGAGCACTGGCCCAACTGGCATCCTGAGCCCAGCAAAACTTCACCACAGCCACCAATAACAACTTTACCCTAAACCACTGAGGAAATAACAGACACCACTGATGCTTTTTACAGCCAAAGACATCACACAGAGTCCACACTACTGCACGCATCCAGAATCAAAGCCAATGTGCTCTACTGAACTAACACCATAAATACATACTCAAAAAGAATTCCTCCCCTATGAAAGCAAATTGAAAAATTTGAAAGCAGTCACTATTACACCAGATGTGCAGATATCAACATAAGGACACAGAAATATAAAAAAAGCATGGAAAATATGACACTTCCAAAGGAACGCAATAATTCTTCAGCAACAGATTCCAATCAAAAAGAAATTTATGAAATCCCAAGATGAAGATAAAAGGAATATAAATGTGTTCATTACCACTGTACACTTAAAAATGATAAAGATGGTAATATATATGTATATATACATATATACATAAACACACATAAACACACTTATATATGTAAAACCTCAGTTAAAAACTTTAAAAAATTTACCATTAAAAAAGAGAATATTATGAAATTCCCAATAAAGTATTCAATATCATGATATTAAATAATCTAAATGAGATACAAAGAAATTTTTAAAATTACAAAGAAATTAGAAAAACAATTCAGGATCTGAATGAAGAGTTTACCAAAGAGATAGATATAAGAAAGAACTAAACAGAAATTCCACAACTAAAGAATTCCTTGAATAAAGTACAAAATGCATTAAAAAACTTCAAAAGTAGATTAGTGAAAATCAAAGAAATAATTTCAAAACTTGAAGGCAGGTCTTTTGAAATTACCCAGTGGGACAAAACTCAGAAAAAAAGAACCAAAAAGAGTGAACAAAATCTATGTGACACGTGAAACATGATAAAGCAACCACATATTTAAATTTTCATTGTCCCTGAAGGTAAAGAAATCAACAAAATAATTAGAAAACATATTTAACAAAATAATAGCAGAAAACTTTCTAAGTCTACCAAGAGTTTTAGACATTGAGATACAAGACATTCAGAAATCCCCAAACTGATACAATCAAACACGTCTTCTTCATGGCACACTAAAATCAAGGTGTCGAAAGTCAAGACAAAGAAAGAAGATAAAAACAGCAAGAGAAAAACATCTATTCCCTTAGAAGTAAATCTATTAGAATAATAGCAGATTTCTCAGTGAAAACCTTACAGACCAGGAGAGAATGGGATGACATATTCAATGTGCTGAAAGATAAAAACAGCTAATCAAGGATATAGTTGGCAAAATTATCATTTATAAGATAAGATAATAAAAGACAGATAAAGTCTTTCTCAGACAAGCAAAAGCTCAGGGAATTCATCAACACTAGATTGGCCCTTAAAATTTGCTTAAGGGCCAGGCACGGTGGCTCATGCCTGTAATCCCAGCACTTTGGGAGGCCGAGGCAAGTGGATCACGAAGTCAGGAGATCAAGACCATCCTGGCTAACACAGCGAAACCCTGTCTCTACTAAAAATACAAAAAATTAGCTGGGCGTGGTGGTGGGCACCTGTAGTCCCAGCTACTTGGGAGACTGAGGCAGGAGAATGACATGAACCCAGGAGGCAGAGCTTTCAGTGAGCCGAGATCGCACCACTGCACTCCAATCAGGGTGACACAGCAAGACTCTGTCTCAATAAATAAATAAATACATAAATAAATAAATTGCTTAAGAGAGCACTATACCTGGAAGCAAAAGGATGCTATTTGTCATCATGAAAACACATGAAATTTCAAAACCCACTGATAGAACAAACACAAAATTAAAGACGAGAAATAATTCAAATGTTACCACTGCAGAAAAAAAAACCAAAATGGCAAACAAGAAGAGGGAAATAAAAGAACAAAGGATATACAAAACAATGATAAATCAATCAGGAACAACCCTCACATATCAATAATAACATTAAATGTAAATGGATTAAACTTTCCACTTAAAAGATGTAGACTGACTGAATGGATTAAAAACAAACAAACAAACAAAAACCAGGCCCAGCAATATGCTGTCTATGCTCTCTAAAAGAAACTAATCTCACTTGTAAAAACAATTTTAGACTGAAAGTAAAAGTTGGAAAATTATATTTGTGCAAATGGAAACCATAATTGAGTAGGAGTGGCTATACTTATATCAGATAAAACAGAATTTAAGTCAGAAGAAGTAAAAAGAGACAAAGAGGGTCATATGTAATGCTAAGGGGATAAATTCAGCAAGAGAATATAACAGTTCTAAACATATATGCAGCCAACACAGAGCACACAAATATGTAAATCAAATATTATTAGAGCTAAAAGGAGAAATAGACTCCAATACAATAAGATTCGGGGACTTGAACACCCTACTTTCAGCATCAGACAGATCATCTGGACAGACAATTAACAGAGACACATTGGATTTAAACTGCAATTAAACTAAATGGACCTAACAGACATTTACAGAACATTTCATCCCATAGCTGCAGAATGCACATCTTTATCAGCTCATGAAACATTCTCCATGATAGAACATATATTAGGACATAAAACAAATTTAAAGAAATTTTTAAAAATGAAAATTATATGAAGTATCTTCTCAGAAAACTGTAAAATTAAAAAGGAATTAATACCAAGAGGTACATGGGAAAGAGTACAATTACATGGAAATTAAATATCATGCTAAATTAACACCTGGATGACCACTGGGTCAAGGAAGTAATTAAGGAAGAAATTAAAATAAAAAAGTCTTGAAACAAATGGAAACAGATATACAACATAACAAAACCTCTGGAATATAGAAAAAGCAGTGCTATGAAGAAACTTTATAGCAATAAATGCCTACATCAAAGTAGTAGAAAGATTCAAAATAAAAAAAAATTAATGATGCCCCTCAAGGAACTAGAATAAACTGAACTCCAACTTAGTAGAAGAAAATAAATAATAAGTACTGAAGCAGAACTAAACAAAATAAAAACAAAAAAAAAACAAAGGTTCAACAAAATGAAAACTTGGTTTATTGAAAAGATAAACAAAATCAATAATATACAGCTGGCTAGATAAACCAAAAGAAAACAGCTCAAACTCAGTCTGAAGTGAAAAAGGAGACATGACAACTCACGCCACAGAATGGGCTGGCAAAGTTGTGTAGGTGGATGGTTAGGGATAAGGAACGTTTGGTTAATGGGTACAAGCATACAGTTATATAGAAGAAATAAGTTCTAATGCTTGACAGCAGAATAGACTAACTATACTTAACAACAATGTATTGCACATTTCAAAATAGAAGAGAGAAATTGAAATGTTCCCAACACATAGAAGTGATAAATACTGGAGGTGCTGGATACCCCAAGTACTCTGACTTGATCCTTATACAGTCTATGCATGTAATAAAATATCACATATTCCAATCAATAGGTAAAAAACATTTGTCAATAAAAAAATAGAGCTATGGAAGAAGAGGCAGATCAAGACAGCTGAATAGAAGCCTCCAGTAATTATCCCCCCTCAAGAAGAACACCAAATCGAACAACTATCCACACACACAAAAAAAGTGAATGATTAGAAGGGAGTGATCACAGTACTTGGTTTTAACATCACAGTACTTGGTTTTAACATCATGTTTAGGAAAGAGGCACTAAGCAGGGTGAGAAACACAGTCTTGAATTGCTTAAATCACCCCTCATCCATCCCTTGGCAGCAGTCACATGGTGTAAAGAGAGAATCTGTGTGCTTGTGCTTGGGAGAGGGAGAATGCAGTGATTGTGGCACTTTGCATTGGAACTCAGTTCTGCTGTGTCACAGCACAAAGCAAACAAGGCAGAACTCAAGTGACACCCATGGAAGGAGCATTTAGACCAGCCTAGCCAGAGGCAAATTGTCCATCCCAGTAGGTGGAGTCTGATTTCCAATAAGCCCCATGACTGTGTGCTAAATGCTATGAGTTTTTAAATAAACTTGAAAAGCAGTCTACACCACAAGGACTGCAATTCCTGGGCAAGCCCAGGTGCTGTGCTGAGCTCAAAGCTGGTACATGAAACCTAGTGAGACACCAGGTGATGCAGCCAAAGGAGGGCTTGCATCAATCCTACACCAGCCTCAGGCAGCACAGTTTGCAGCTGTGGAAGGCACTCCTTCCTTCCACTGTGGAGAAAAGAAGGGAAAATAAAGAGGGATTTGTCTTGAAACTTTGATACCAGCTCAGCCACAGTAGAATAGAGTACTGGCAGAGTCCTGTAGCCTCCATTACAGGCCATAGCTCATGGATGGCATTTCTAGACACATCTGGGCCAGAAGGAAGCCTGCTGCCTTGAAGGGAAGGACAATATTCTGGTAGGATTTATCACCTTCTGACTAAAGAGCCTTTGGCCCCTAAATAATCATCAGCAGTAGCCAGGTAGTAATGACCATGAGTTTTGGGTGAAACTCAGAGCTGTGCTGGCTTCAGGTGTGACCCATCACACTACCAGCTATAGTGGCTATGGGGAGAGTCTCCTGCTTGAGAATCAGAGAGAGAAGAGTAAAGAGACTTTGCTTTGTAGCTTAGGCACTAGCTTGGCCACAGTGTAGTAAAGTGCCAATGGGGCTCCTATGGTCCCCAATTGCAGAGCTTGGCTTTTGGATGACATTTCTGGACCTGCCCTTAGCCAGAGGGGTCCCACTGTCTTGAATGAAGAGAATCAGGCCTGACAACTCACCACAAGCTGATGGTAGAGTTCCTGGACCTTGAGTGAACAATGCAGGTAGCCAGGCAGTATTCACTATGGACTAGGGTGGTGGTTGCCATGGAGAGAGACATCTCTACTTTAGGAAAGGGAAGGGAAGAGTGGGAAAGACATTGCCTTGTGCTTCAGTTTCAGCTCAGCTGCAGTAGAAGAGAGCACCAGGTACATTCCTAAGGCTCCTGACTCCAGGTCCTGACTCCTGGACAACACCTCTGAACCTGCACAGGGCCAAAGAGAATTCATCATCTTGAATGGAAGGACACAAATCTGGCTGTATTTATCTCCTGCTGATAATAGAGCCTTGGGTCTTGAGTGAACATAGGTGATAGCCAGGGAGTGTACACTGTGGACCTTGGGCAAGACATGTGCTGTGCTAGTTTCAGGTCTGACCTATCACAGCACCAGTGACGGTGGCCACAGAGATGCTTGTTTCACCTCTCACCCAGCTCCGGGTAGCTCAGTACATATAGGGAAAGACTCCATTTGTTTGGGAGAAAGTAGGGAAAAAGAACAAGAGTCTCTGCCTTGTAACATGGAATTTTCCTGGATCTTCCTTAGAACACAAAGGCATTATGTCTATGAGTCTGCCAGAGCTACATTACTGGGCTTGGGGTCCCTTCTAATGCACATATAGATGCAGTTACCAAAGACTTAGATCACAGCACCTAAGTCCTTGCAAATACTTGGAAAGCATTCCCAAGAAGTACAAATACAAATTAGCCCAGACTGCAAAGACTACAATAAATACCTAACTCTTCAATGCCACAACATTGATGAACATCCACAAGCATCAATACCATTCAGTAAAACATGACCTCACCAAACAAACTACACCAAGCACCAGTGACAGAGATAGGACCTTTCAGACAGAGACTTTAAAATAGCTGTTTTGAAGAAGCTCAATGAAATTCAAGATTATACATACAAGGAATCCAGAATTCTATCAGAAAAATTTAATGAAGAGATTGAAATAATTTTGAGAAATGAAACAAAACTTCTGGAGCTGGAAAATTAAATTGACATACCCAAGAATGCATCAGAGTCTCTTAACAGCAGAAATGATTAAGCAGAAAAAAGAATTAGTGAGCTTGAAGACAAGCTATTTGAAAATGCACAGTAGATGAAAACAGAATAAAAATATAAAAAAGACAGAAGGATGCCTACAAGGTCTAGAAAATAAAATCGAAAAGAGCAAATCTGAGAGTTATTGGTCAAAGGAGAGACAGAGAGAGATCAGGGTAGAAAGTTTATTCAAAAGGATAATAACATAACTTTCTAAATCTAGAGAAAGAAATATCAATATACAATTAAAAGAAGGTTATAGAACACCAAGCAGATTTAATCCAAATAAGAGCACCTCCAGATATTTAATAATAGAACTCCAATAGGTCAAGGATAAAGAAAAGATTCTAAAAGCAGCAAGAGAAAGAAAACAAATAACATACAAAGGAGTTCCAATATGTCTAGCAGCAGACTTTTCAGTGGAAACTTTACAGGTCAGGATAGAGTAGCATGACGTATTTAAACTGCTGAAATTAAAAAAAAAAAAAAAACCTTTATACTAGGAAATTACATCCAGTGAAACTATCCTCAAACATAAAGGAAAAATAAAGACTTTCCCAGACAAATAAAAATTGAAGGCATTCATCAACACCAGACTTGTCCAAAAAGAAATGCTAAAGAAAGCTCTTCAGTCTTTAAGAAAATGAAAATAATCAGTAATAAGAAATAATCTGAAGGTATAAAACTCAACTGTTAATACTAAATACACAAACAGGATATTACCGTACTGTATTTGTAGTGTGTAAACTATGCACATCTTGAGTAGAAAGGCTAAAACATGAAACTAGCAAAAATAATAAAAACAAAACTTTTCAAGAAGTAGTATAATAAAAATAGAAACAACAAAAAGTTAAAAAGTGAAAGATGAAGTTAAAGTGTAAAGCTTTCATTGCATTTCTTTTGGCTTGTTTGTTATGTTGTTTGATTGTTTATGCAATCACTGTAAACTTGTCAGTTTAAAATAATGGCCTTTAAGCTATTATTTGCAAGCCTCACGGCAATTCCAAATCAAAGCACATACAACAAATACATAAAAAATAAAAAGAAAGAAATTAAAGAAATTAAAATATACCACCTGAGATAATTCTCTTTCCTAAAGGGAAGACAGGAAGAAAGAAAAGAAGAGAGAGAACACCATAAAACAACTAGAAAATGAATAACAAAATGACAGAAGTAAGTCCTTACTTATCAATAATAACATGTAAATGGATTAAACTCTCCAATCAAGACATAGAGTGGCTTAATGAAAAAAAGAAAATCCAATGATCTGTTGCCTACAAGATACACTTTATCTATAAAGACACATGTAGACTGAAAATAAAGGGATGGAAAAAGATATTCTACTGAAATGGAAACCAAAAAAGAGAAGGAGTAGATACATCAGACAACATATATTTCAAGACAAAACTCTAAATAGAGACAAAGAAGGTCATTACATAATGATAAATGAGTGAATTAAGTAACAGGACATAACAATTGTAAATATATATGCACCCAACACTGGATCACCCAGATATATAAAGCAAATATCATTAGACCTAAGGAGAGAAATAGATCTCAATACAATAATAGCTGGAAATGTCAACACTCAACTCTCAGCATTGAATAGATCATCCAGACAGAAAATCAACATAGAAACATCTGATGGAACTATTAGATATTAACAGAACATTTCATCCAGCAGCTTTGGAATACACATTCTTCTCTTCATCACAAAGATCATTCTCAAGGATAGACCATATGTTAGGCCCCAAAACAAGTCTTAGAAAATTCAAAAAAAATGAAATAATATCAAGTATCTTCTTAGAAAATAATGAAATAAAAGTAGAAATCATAACAAGATATCGACTTAGGAAACTATACAAAACATGGAAATTAAACAATATGCTCTTGAATGACCAGTGGGTCAATGCAGAAATTAAGAAGAAAAGTTATAAATTTATTGAAACAACTGATAATGGAATCACAATGTACTTAAACCTATGAGATACAATGAAAGCAGTATTAAGAGGGAAGTTTGTGTCAATAAGCACCCACATCAAAAAAGTAGAAACACTTCAAATAAATAATCTAATAATGTGTCTTAAAGATCTAAAAAAGCAAGAGCAAATCAAATTCAAAATAAGTAGAAGAAACAAAATAATAACGACAGGAGCAGAAATAAATGAAATGGAAAGGAATAAAAATACAAAAGATCAATGAAAAATTGTTTCTTTGAAAGATAAGCAAAATTAATGAAACTTTACCCAGATGATATGATTTGGCTCTGTGTCCCCACCCAAATCTCATGTTGAATTGTAATTCCCAATGTTGGAGAAGGAACCTGATGGGAGGTGACTGGAACATGAGGGCAGATTTTCCCCTTGCTGTTCTTGTGACGGTGAGTGAGTTCTCATGAGATGTGATATTTTAACAGTGTGTGGCATGTCCTCCTTTGCTCTCTCTCTTGCCTCCATGTGAAAATATGCTTGCTTCCCCTTTACCCTTCTGCAATAATTGTATGTTTCCTGAGGCCTCCCAGCCATGCTTCCTGTACAGCCTGAAGAACTGTGAATCAATTAAACCTCTTTTCTTCATAAATTAACTAGTCTCAGGTAGTTCTTTATAGCAGTGTGAAAATGAACTAACACATCAAACTAAGAAAAAAAAGAGAAGACCCAAATAATATCAGAGATAAAATGCAGATATTAAAACTGCAGATACTGCAGAAATTCAAGGCTACTATGAACAACTATATGCCAATAAATTGGAATACCTAAAAGAAATGGATAAATTACTAGACACATACAACCTACCAAGATTGAACCATGAAGAAATTCAAAACGTGAATGGACCAATAACAAGTAATGAGATTGAAGTTGTAATAAAAAGCCTCTTAGCAAAGGAAAGCCTAGGACCTAATACCTTTACTCCTGAATTTTAGCAAACATTTAAAGAACTAACACCAATTCTAGTCAAACTACTCCACAAAATAAAGGAGGAAATAATACTTTGAACACATTCTACAAGGCCAGTATTACCCTGGTACCGAAGTCAAAGATGCAGCAAAAAGAAAAAAAAAAAAGAAATGAAATTACAGCCCAATATGCCTGTTTAACATTGATGCAAAAATCCTCAATGAAATACTAGCAAACTGAATTTAACAACACATTAAAAAGATCATTCATTATGACCATATAGGGTTTATCCCAGTGATGCAATGATGGTTCAACATACACAAATCAATGAATGTAATACACCATATCAAAAACATAAAGGACAAAAGCCATATGATCATTTCAATTGATGCTTAGAAAGCATTTGATGAAATTCAGTATCCCTTCATGACAAAAACCTTCAAAAACTAGGAATAGAAGGAACATACCTCAATACAATAAAAGCCATATATGAGAGACACTCATCTGGTATCATACTGAATGGGGAGAAACTGAACCCCTTTCCTCTAAGATATGGAACAAGACAAAATGTCTACTTTCACCACTCTTATTCAACATAGGACTGGAAGTTCTAGCTAGACAATTAGACAAGAGGATGAAATAAAGGGTATACAAACTGGAAAGGAAGAAGTCAAGTTATCCTTGTTTGCAGATAATATGATCTTATATTTAGAAAAACCTAAATAATCCACAAAAAAACTATTGTTAATGATAAACAAACTCAGTGAGTGTCAGGATAGAAAATCTACATACAAAAGTCAGTAGCATTTCTATATGCCAGTGGTGAACAAGAAATCAAGAAAGTAATTCCATTTACAATAGCTACAAATAAAACAAACTACCTAGGAATAAACCTAAGCAAAGAAGTAAAAATCTCAAGAATATAAACTATAATACACTGATGGATGAAATTGAAGAGGACAGGCAAAAATGGAAAGATATTCTGTGTTCACTGATTGGAAGAATCAATATTTTTAAGATGTTCATACTACCCAAAGCAGTCTACAGATTCAATGCAATCCCTGTCAAAAACCAGTAATATTCTTCATAGAAATAGAAAAAAAACATAAAATTTATATGGAATAACAAAAGATCCAGCATAGCAAAATCTATTCAGATCAAAAAGAACAAAATTTTAAAAATTACATTATTTGATTTCAGATTATACTATAGAGCTATAATAAGCAAAATGGTATGACATTATTATAAAAACAGAGACACAGACCAATGGAACAAAATACTACCATGAATTCATTTTCAATGAAGGTGCCAAGGGGATGCATTGGGGAAAGGATATATTCTTTAATAAATGGTGCTGAGAAAACCAGATATCCATACACAGAAGAATGAAACTTGACTCCTATCTCTCACCATATGTAAAAATAAAACCAAAATCAATTAGAGATTTAAATCTAAGATCTCAAGCTATGAAACTAACAAAAGAAGACATTCAGAAAACTCTCTAGGCCATTGGTCTGGGCAAAGGTTTCTTGAGTAGTACCTAACAAGCACGGGCAACCAGAGAAAAAATGGACAACTAACATCACATCAGATTAAAAAGCTTCTGCACAGCAAAAGATACAATCAACAAAGTGAAGAGACAATCCATTGGATGGGAAAAATGTTCACAAACTACTCATCTGACAAGGGATTAATAATCAGATTGTATAAAGAGGTAAAACAAGTCAATAGCAAAAGAAATCTAATAATATAATTTTTAAAATGGGCCAAAGATCTGAATAGACATTTCTCAGAAGAAGACATATAAATGGCAAATGGGTATATGAAAAGATGCTCAACATCCTTGATCATCAGAGAATTGCAAATGAAAACTGCAATGAGATATCATCTTACTCCAGTTAAAATGGCTTATATCCAAAAGACAAGCAATAAAAATGTTGGCCAGGAGGTGGAGAAAAGGAACCCGTGTACAATGTTGGTGTGAATGTAAATTAGTAAAACCACTATGAAGGACAATCTGGAGATGCCTCAGAAAGCTAAAATTAGAACTAGCATATGATCTAGCAATCCTATGGCTAGGTATATACTTAAATGACAGAAAATCAGTATATTGAAGAGATGATAGCTTCATTTTCATGTTTATGGCAGCATTATTCACAATAGCCAATATTTTAAAGCAACCTAAGTGTTCATCAACAAATGAATGGATAGAGAAAAATGTGGCACATATGTGTAATGTAACACTATTCAGCCATAAAAAAGAATAAGATTTCATCATTTGCAGGATCATGAATGAAACTGGAGAACATTGTGTTAAGTGAAATAAGACAGGCACAGAAAGATAAACTTTATATGTTGTCACTTATTTGTGGGAGCTAAAATTACAACTGATCTCATGTAAGTAGAGAGTAGAATGATAGTTATCAGAGGCTGGGAAGGGTAGTGGGGCAGTGGGGAGTGTGGATGGTTAATGGATACAAAATATAATTCAATAGAATGAATAAGATCTAGTACCTGTTAGCACAATAGGGTGACTACAGACAACAATAATTTACTGTACATTTAGAACTAACTAAAGGAGAACCACTGAATTGTACTTTTCTTTGCAACACAAAAAAAGAATAAATGCTTGAGGTGATGAATATCCCATTTACCCTTATATGATCACTACACATTGCATGCCTGTATCAAAATATCTCAGGAACCCTATAAAAATATATATACCTACTATGTACTCACAAAAATTAAAAAAATAGAGCACTGAGTATAAATTAAAATGTACATTTTTCTGACATTTCAAGTTATATTTCTATTTGGTAGTAGCATGCATTTGGTTGAGTTATTTTTGTCTTTGTTGCAGTTACATATATTATTAACTTAGGTAGTGAGTCAGCAAGTCAGGAATGTGTCTCTTGCCCTGGAGATAAGTAAAGGAAGAAAGAGAGAGAGTGAGATAGGGAGTGGAGGGAAGAAAAAGAGAGAAAGAGACAGGAAAAGAAGGAGGAGGAGGAGGAAAAAAGAGGAGGAGGAGGAAAAGAAGGGAAGAAAAAGGAAATAAAAAGTGAAAGCACAGAATAACACATAAATCGAAAGAGAAAAAGAAAGTGAGAGGAAGAGAGGAAGAGAGAAAGAGAGGAAGGGAGGAAGGAAAGAAGGAAGGAAGGAAGGGGAAAGAATAGAAAGAAAGAAACAGAAAGAAATAAAGGAAGACAAAGAAAGAAAAAAGAACAAAAGAAAGGAAGGAAAAAAGGAAGAGAGAGAGGGAGGGAAGGAAAGAAGTGAGGGAGGGGAAGAATAGAAAGAGACAAAGAAAGGAAGAGAAAGAGAGAAAGAAAGAGAAAGAAAGAAAGAGAGAAAAAAAGGAAAGAAAGAAATAGAAAGAGGGAAGGAAGGAAGGAAGGTGGGAAGGAGTTTCTTTCATTCGGGAACCCACAGCCTAGAGGACATGCTTAAAAAATTTTATCTTTATAATAATTTAAAATTCATTACAAGTCTTAGAGACATCTTGGATTAGGAGGGCAACCGTCAGTGCTCACTATTTGTGTCTTAAAATTTAATGTGCATACAAATCATTCAGATTCTTATTTGTTGGGTCAAGTTGGGGCCCAGATAATGCATTTTTAAAGTTAATACACCTTAGAAAATGCATTATCTGAGACGATATTGATACTCTGAAACCACATGTGGAGTGGCAGGACGTATGGCCCCAGCCTTACGACCAATGAAGGGTTTTGAGGCAGTTTAATTCCTTCCAAAGACCTGTACATATGCTTAGAGTTAACAGTTCTTAAACATGGCTGCCCATTGGAATTTCCCAGGGAACCTGAAAAAATTATTGATACCTGTATCTTCTCCTGACCCCAGAATTTCTATAACTGTTCTGGAGTGTGACCTGGGCATTAGAGCTATTAAAAGAACCCCAAGTTTATTGAATTTCTACTGCCGTTGTGAGAAATTTACCACAAGTTTAGTGGTTTATAAGAACACAAATTTATTACTGTACAGTTCTGTGGATCATAAGTCTAATGGGGATCTCCATGAGCTAAGATAAAGGTGTCAGAAGGGTGCATCTAGAAGTAAGTTCATCTTCCCGTCATTTCTAGTTTTTAGAGGATGCTTGCCTTCCTTGGTTCAAGGCCCACTTACCCAAACTTCAAAGCCAGCAAAATTAGGTCAAGTTTACCACAAGCTGCTGTCCCTCTGGTTCTCTTTTCATAATTACTCTTCCACTTTTAAGGGCTCTTATGATTATACTGTGCCCACGCACATAGTCCAGAGTAATCTCCCTGTTTAATCACCTGATGATTAACCTTAATTTCATCTGCAAACTTAATTTCTCTTTAACAGAAAATAACATTTTCACGGATTTTGGAGAGTAGAATGTAGACATCTTTGAGGACCATTCTTCTGCCTACCATGCCATGTAACTCTGATTTGTAGCCACGGATGGAAGACAATATAAAGCATTACTTATTGCCACTTAAATTGGACTCAGACAAATAAAATAAAAATGATCTGGTGACATCAGGAGAAAGACATAACTTTTATACGCTTTATAAATTGCTCATTAGTAATATATGTGTACTTCCTCTTGCATGAGGAAATAAAATCTTCTCTTTAACTTCATCTCCTCTTTAATATGTTGTCAATAGTTTCCTGTTAGATATATAGGATATAATATTAACTGAGGAAAAATAGTCCGTTGAGAAGAAAATTGGTGGTGATGGGAGAAACTTTAAATACCAATTTTGGTATTCCAGAATTGTGCACACAATGTGAATTGAACCTTTCCATTTTATTGCTTGAGTCAGTGATCATCACCCTTTTCTATGCCTCTGGCCACTGTCTCATTTGAGGCATCTGATAAATTTCTTAAATGCCAGCACCTGGGCACAGGAAACCTCACTGAGATGCCTAAGCTTTAAAGTGACAATCCAAAGGTAAAGGTGATACCAAAAAGGTGATGAATCCACTTATTAGGAATGCAGACCCATTATAATTATATTATGATGCAAATATAGTTGCTCTGGGTAGTCTTATCCTTCAGAATTCAAAACAGCACAGTATGACAGTTAAACATGATAGGAGAGGGGAATAACTACACTATAATGAAAGCAATCAATGATTAGAATCTGCATATTTGCATGCAAAATGAGTGAATACAAATGTACAGTAGGAAAAGAGGGAGAAAATATTTCAAAATTCCAAATACAGGGAACAAAAATTATTTATATAAAAACAGTAAAAACTGTGATATCTCATAATTAGCTTATAAATTTTTTCTTTCTGATTCTCATTTTATATTCAAATACAACTTTCTGGAAGCCCAAACAATGAATCCATAGATAATTGCTATGCCAGATGTGAACATACAAGACTAATACAGAAAACACCCAAGGAAAACAGATTTTTAAAATAACGTCTACTTTAGAAATTACTTTGTTCATGAATCCTTTCCTAACCCTCCAAGTCTGTGTTAATTGATCCTCATATATAAATCTGTCAGTCTGTTTTTTTTTTTTTTTTCGAGATGGAGGAGTCTTGCTCTTTCGCCCAGGCTGGAGTGCAGTGGCGCTATCTCGGCTCACTGCAAGCTCCGCCTCCCGGGTTCACGCCATTCTCCTGCCTCAGCCTCTCGAGTAGCTGGGACCACAGGCGCCCTCCACCGCGCCCGGCTAATTTTTTGTATTTTTAGTAGAGATGGTGTTTCACTGTGTTAGCCAGGATGGTCTTGATCTCCTGACCTCGTGATCCGCCCGCCTCGGCCTCCCAAAGTGCTGGGATTACAAGCGTGAGCCACCACGCCTGGCCTCTGTCAGTCTTTATTACCCCGTCAAAGCCTTTATCATGCTAATCTGTAATCATCTTTTTATTAATCTGCATCTTCACCAAATGTTGGAACCTGTGAGCATAGAAATCTCATGGGCTTCTTCACTAATATATCCATTGTGTTTGGCATATAGACAGGAGTCCGTTAAATATGAATGAGCAAATAAATAGATTTCTATTCCAAAGCTACTTGACTAAAGTTATAAATGAAATAAAACACAATCTCCAGGTTTATTTTGACAATGCTAACAACAAATTATATACATATATATACATGTTAATTGAAAATATTGTTAATTTTCAATTTGTTAATTGAAAATATCTTCAAGGGCTTATTCTGGTGGCTGGAAATAGAAACACCAGCAAGGTCAGATTCCCACTCTTCAGGAGCTAACAGTTTCAGCCAAGATACATAAACAGGAAGATACATAAACAATATGCTCTTGTAAGTATGATAGAGATGAGCACAACATGTTCTGATTGGAAAAAAGGAAAGCTCTCAACGTATTTTAAGCAGTAAAAAAGTGTTTCAAGACAGACCTCCCGGAAAAGGTGACTTTAAAGATGAATCATAGGCCGGGCTCACGCCTGTAATCCCAGCACTTTGGGAGGCCGAGGTGGGAGGATCACAAGGTCAAAAGATCTAGACCATCCTGGCCAACATGGTGAAACCCCACCTCTACTAAAAATACAAAAATTAGCTGAGCATGGTGGCACGCGTCTGTAGTCCCAGCTACTCGGGAGGCTGAGGCAGGAGAATCACTTGAACCCAGAAGGCAGAGGTTGCAGTGAGCCAAGATCATGTGAGCCAAGACTCTGTCTCAAAAAAAAAAAAAAAAGATGGATATAGGAACCTTGTGTCTGGCAACCCATGGAATAAAAATAAAAGTAGGAGTTAGCCATGTGGTGGATTGAAGAAGTATATTGCAGACAAAGGAAGCAGAAGGAAGCAGTACACAACTATCTGAAAGAGGGAGAAGAACAGAGACAGTGAGAAGTACAAATAGGAGGTGGGATAAAGAGCAGCTGCCCTGAATGTTATTGAGTTTAACTGAGCTGTCTGTCCTAGCAAAATGTCAAACCAAGCACCAATTTTAGTGTCAGAAATTAATTATACTGTACCCATGTCTATTCTGGTTATATAGTATCCATTATAATGTAGTTATTCCTCTCTCTTATCATGTGTAACAATCATACCATACCATTTTCAATACTCAAAATTAAGACTATTCAGAACAACTCTATCTGAACCAGAATAGGGCTTATATTTTAAATTTCACTGAGGTGAAATATTAAAACAGTTTCAATGTTTCTCTCAAAGTGTGTGTTCCCAGAGCAACACAACAGCATTCCCTCGGAACTTGTTAGAAATGAAATTCCTTGTGACCTATCGGAGACCTACTAAATAAAAAACTCTGGAGTGAAGCCCATCAATCTTGTTTTTTTTGTGACACGTCCTCTAGGTGATTTTAGGGTACACTCAAGTTTTAGAGCTACTGTAGCAAATGAACACAAGAATAGCTTTGTAGGAAAACTTGTTCATTTGTTGTTATTGATGCTGCTGTTATTGGTGGTAGTCGTGGTGGAATAGATTGTAGGTACAATGTTATGAAAAGGCTCTGTTTTAGTGAATATATATATTAGAAATAGGGTTGCTCTTTCATCCAGGCTGAAATGCATTCATGCTATCATAGCACATCACAGCCTCAAATTCCTAGGCTCAAGCCCTACTCCCACATCAGCCTCCCAAGTAGCTGGGATTACAGGCATAAGCCACCATGCCTGGCACCTATAGAATACTGAAGATACAAAATTGAAAGTGTATGTATTCTGAAATTATTGCATGGAGCAGAGCTGCTTGATAAAAAGACTTTAGATTTCACATAGCTCCTTATCACTTTGTAAAATAACTCTTTTATTCTTGTTTATTTAGAATTGTTTTAATCTATAATGTGTGTTAATTTTATCAAATGCCTTATTAGCATCTATCAAGATAGTGACATGTTTCCTCACATTGGTATGACATTAATAATCTCATAATGTTGCATTATCCTTACATGTTTGGAGTGATTCACATATACCCTTGAAATGAATTAAAAATGAATAATTCAATTTTTCTTTTTGATATTCTACTGAGTTTTTAAAAGTACGTTCTCTGTGAATTTAGTATCCATATTCAAACTAAGAATGGTCTGTTGTCTTATATGTGTTTGCAAGTGTATATGGCTGTATTTATGTGTGTACATGTGTACTTAGGAAAACTTTATTAAATTAATTTTAAAACTTTCAATTTTATATTTTTTTGCTTATTATTATTTATTTATGCATTTATTTTTGTTGCAAAACCAATTGACCCAAATCTCAGTGTCTTAAAATATCAACAATCATTTATTATATCTCATGGTTTCTGTGGGTGAGTAGTTCTGAAACAGCTGTCTGGTTGGTTCTAACTAGGTTCCCCTCATGTGTTCCTCATTACACAGTGGCTAGAACTGGAACAGTGAGGGGTTGTAGCAGATAGAGGCAAGCCAGTCATCTCCCACTCCTCATGGAGTTTCAGGCTCTCTCCACTGTTTTCTTTTTGTGGTTACTCAAAGTACCTGGATTTCCTACATGATGGTTCACAGTTCCAAAGGATCCGGAGAAAGACCAGTTAGAAGGTGCATTGTCTTTTCTAACCTACCTTGGACGTCACGTCTTATCTGTCAAGTTATATTTTTTATATTAGGCTAAGTTCATAAAATACATGTAAATGTTTTCCATCATCTTATATTCTTTCTAGGACAATTAAAATGGTTTATTTAAAATAATTCTCCATAAAAATATTTTGAGCCAATTATTACTAGGGTTTTTAATGTTATCTGAATTTGATCAATAATAGATTAATATTTAGCACTTGGTTATCCTGCTTTGTGCAGTTGTCTCACAGCTTAATGGATACTATTTACATCTCAGTAACATTGTAATCTTCTGATACTATATCTTTTATATTTCCCTCCTAGCGTAATTCCCAATGTACAGTTGTTGCCTTATAAATGTCTCAATGTAGACAAATAGCTTAATGTAATACAAAACCATATTTTATCAAATGAAAGGTAATACAGCATCATTAAATGAGAAAAAAAATTGTGCTCTGGATTTTTAAAATTGGTTCAGCTGTTACCTAGCTGGACTTAGGTATATTTTAGGATGCATGAGATTGAAGGTGAGGCTAAACCAACTCAAATGCACTTTAAATGAATGGAGAGGGGATCCATTGTCTTTACTAAGAGAAGAGCATAACGGTTTAAATATAGCTTCATGTCCCAAAAGGCATAAAAATTCAAATGATGATATATGTAATCCATTCCATCTCGTTTGTCTTCTTCTCATAAGCAGATGGTTTCTCCTCATGTCATTGAAAGATGGTTGGTCACTAGTAGTTCCAGGGAATTTCCCATTTCTGGTTAACATTCAGAATAAAGAGGGAATTTATTTTCCCCAATCTAAATAAAAATTCTAAGATTCACTGTGATCAGACTGGCTTAAACCACACGCTACCTTTGAACTATACCTGGTATCCTGGGGAAAAGTCTAGGTGTAGGTCTAGATGTAAAACTCTATGCAGACAACTGTACTGAGAATGGGGGATGGACATATCTCTAAAGGAAAAGCTCAGGAAAGCTAGCACTTTAAGAAAAGGATTGGTTGTAAAATAGTAATATGCACTCAAGTAGCAAGTTACATAGCTTCTCTATGTCTTAAGCTGTCTCATCTTTAAAATTGGAATAACATAATTCAAAGTGATTTTAAAGTATCTACCACAGTGACTAAACTAGAGTAACGCTCAGTTAGGATTACTTTCATCTCCTAGTCAAATGTTTGTGAAACAATTATAACAATCCTATTAATTGATTTAGCAAACAAAATTCAATCTAGTAGGATAATAATGAAGTAACACATATAATAATAATAATCATGCCTGACTATGTATGCTTTTTTATATATAAAATGTATACATTGGATAGGTTAAGCTATATAGAAGTAATAAATTCTAAAATTTTAGTGATATAATACAATAAAAATGTACTTTTTGCTAATATCAATCTGATTTAGGTCAAACAGTTCTCCACCAGATTGTAATTCAGAAACCCAAGCTATGTGTATCCTGTGGCTTTCAGTTCACCCTGACTTTATCCAGCCAGCAGTAGCAGACATGACAGGGAAGGAGAGCATAGCGAGAACGCGGGGATCAACCAGTATTGTCAGGACCATCTTTGGAATGTCATGAATCATTTCTGCCAGCATTCTGTTTGCCAGAAACCAATCATATATGTCAACTTAATTGCAAATGGGGTTAGGAAATATAGTCTTCCTTATGTCCAAGAAGAGGAAATGGTGAGGTGAGTATCTACCCTGTCTTTGCCGTAGACCCCTACACATTCTGGTCACCACATATCTCCTTTTGCTTGGAGGAAACACTCACCTCTTTAGAAGGATGGCAGCCCCAAAAGTCCCATTCAGGCCCTGGAAAGTGTTGCTCATTGTTTTCTAGAAGGCCTGGATATAGAAGACTTGGGTCTGGCAACCCATGGAATAAAAATAAAAGTTAACTGCTCTCCACTCCCACACATTTTAATATGTAAAGGAGAGGCAGGGCTAAAATAACCAAAACAGACCTCCAGTCTTAAACAGAAAGAATGGAAGAAACAGTGTGGCGATGGGCCCAGGGGAAATTTGCATGGCCTTTCTCCACCTCTAAAAGAATGGGAGGCAGAGGAATAAATGCCAAAGGCTGCTTAAGTCTCAAACGGGCACTGTTTTTTAAGTTGCAGGCATCATAGTTTTCTGGAAATACAGTTCCCACAACCACATGGTAGGCTTCTGATGTATTTAAATCTCTTTTGCTTTATGTGGTGATCCTAGAAATAATTTTTTATGTCCAATTGATGTCTGTGCTTTCTCATCCTCATGATTCTTTCTCTCTCAAATATCTCAAAGTCATTGGGGTTCAATAGAAAACGCAATCCTTCATCTGGTCTGTTCTCTGAGAAGTTTTTACTCAGTCTCCATCAGGTAAAGTCTTTTCAAATCCCATTCCTTATATTTGCAGTCTACAATTTCCAATCCTGAGAGACCCCGCATTTACGGATTCTCTGTTCGTTTTCATCTATGTTTGCAAAGTGACTCATTCTTTCCTGACCTTTCCCACTTCTGAAAAGGCTTCCCAAACATAAACAATCACAACTAAACCAAAACAATCTAGTTCATGCATGGAAATTAAGATGCTGTTCTGCTAGCTTCATGGAAAGGGGCTAAAGTAGAACTTTCTATACTCAATCTTCTTTTTTTTTTTTTTTTTTTTTTTGACAAAGTCTCGCTCTGTTGCCCAGGCTGGAGTGCAGTGGCGTGATCTCGGCTCACTGCAACCTCCACCTCCCGGGTTCAAGTGATGATCCTGCCTCAGCCTCCTGAATAGCTGGGATTACAGGTGCCCATCATCACACCCGGCTAATTTCTGTATTTTTAGTAGAGATGGGGTTTCACCATGTTGGCCTGGGTGGTCTCAAACTCCCAGCCCCAGGTAATCCGCCTGCCTCGGTCTCCCAAAGTGGTGGGATTACAGGCGTGAGCCACCATGCCTGGGCCCTAGTCTCAATCCTCTTTCCTTAGAGCTGTAGCTGGTGTAGTAAGTGCTGATTTGGGGCAAAACTTTTACCAAAGATTTGCCTCTGAATGCCATTGACATATTTCCAGCATCTGATATTGATTTTCATAGTGTCTGCTGCCCAACTGATGAGCAAAAGTTATTTCACGCTTTTCTTAAAGCAATACCACATTTTTTGCGCCAATTTTCCTGTTAGTCAGAGTAGACAATCTAAGTCATAGATAAATTCTAAAGGCTCAATGGCCTTAGCAGAGGAGTTTATTTCTCACTCACATGGAAGTCTGAGACAGGTCAAGTGGCTGTCTTCCAAGAGTGATGTTAGAACCCAGGCTTCTTATATCTTATGTCTCTATCACGCTGAGTCTTCAAGGTTGGCCAAGGGTTATCTACCTGGCAGATTGGGCAGACAGGCTTAGGGAAGGAGAGGAGGTAAAAAATTAGACAAGTCATTCTATTGTTAGAGCTGGAAGCAGCGTATATCACTTCTGTGCCCATCTCTTGGCCTGAACCCAGCCATATCATCCAATTGCTAAAGGAATTTAGTCTTTCGAAAGTGTTTCCACGAAGACAAAAGTTCAGTGAGCATGTAGCCTGTGTTTTCAATATCGAGGATGATTATTCTCAAGAAATCAGTTCAATTAATTCCATGTAATGATAATGGCCTAAGTATGATTTCTGAAACAAGCAAATTGTGTGTTCTGAGTGTGGGTGTATGTACATGAATATGGACATTCACACATTGGGTATATACGGAGGACATTGACATCTTCAGAATTTGCTGATCTTGCCACTGGCTTCCTCTGCAATGTTGTCATTCCAAGAAAAGAAAGCTCAATTCTAAAACGGACAAAGGTGCTTTTCAAAGTTGTTCAACAGCCGCAGGCAAATGCCTTAAGCTGCTGCATTTCAGTCATCAAGGACCTTCCTTATGCTTTCTCTGCCTAAGATCCTCAAACAGAACTTCTCCCAGTGAGGTAACACTATCCTCACATGAAAAGATAAGGAGACGCAAGGAAAGAAAGCAGGTTAGGGATGGATCCCTGTAATGTCTTTCATGTTCCTGGAGAGCTTTCTGTCCTTTTTTCTATATACTCAAAAAGAATATTCTAGTCTAGGCTATAGGATTCCTTTATTTTATTATATATATTTTTAATGACAGTGCTCTCCTTTTAATTTTTATTTCATTTATTTATTTTTGGAGTTTTCACTCATTTTCACACATCACTTCCCATGACATGTATATATGGGAGTCATCATTGATTTGTCTTTTATTTTTAAATGTATGTTTCTTTTAAAAATAAAGTGTATTCAGTCCAATCAACTGGATCCTGAAAAAAGTAAAAATAAAAATAAAGTATAAAAGAAAAGCATCTGTGGTTTAAATGTCATCAATTAAGGAATGGTGAGAACACTCCTATTTTATAGAATGAGGTGTTGCCTGATTCTAGAATCAAAAATAAAGCCAATAACATCTTAAAAAAAATAAAAAAGAAATGGAGATTAAGTGCCTCTGTCACTTGGCTATTAGTCATAGATTTTCCCATGTTTAGCAAAAATTGGAATTTTTCTATTAATTATTAGTTACATTTAACCAAAATAATTATCTCCCTTGTATGTGTAGCAGTTGAAATTTCTATTTTAGCCCCTTTCTTTTTTTTTTAAATTTTAGCCTCTTTCTATAAAACCAGCAGAACACCATCTTAATTTTCATGAATCCAGTTGCCACAACTTTGCCAAATAGATCAAACACGTTTACATTTTCATTAATAAAATAACCACATGTGTTGTTAAGAGTACTAGTGTGGGTGGCTCTGTCACCTTTATTTTCTTCTCTGCAACCCAAAGCTTCCATTACTCTGAATCACCACCTTGATGCCCTTTCATCTCATGACAGTTGGATAGGTCACCTTATATCAGTTCTTACTTGATCTAATGGTTGATCTAATCTCGCTGTCTCTGGCAGCTTATTTTTTTTTTCTTTTCATTCATAAACTGGGGTAAATAACAGTATAACACCTGTCATGTAAGAATTGTTCAGTAGTATTAGCTGTCTTTATTCAAAACACGTTTTCTTTCTTGTCTAATGCAACATAATAACAAGTTTAATATAATAGTTATTTGAAAGAATTGGCTAGAGATTTATTTGTAAAGTGCTTACAACTTGCCAGCCACTATACCTGGAACCATGGAGAGACATGACATAGTCCCAGTCTTTGTAAATCTCATAAGTCTAGTGGAGAAGATAGATGAGCAATCAGATCATTGTAATATGTTAATTAATGATGGAGAGGCAGAACAAAATATAACAATTCACTTTTTTTCAAATGAGTAGGAATGAAAAAACTTCAAAGATGAAGAAACAGTTGCGTGAAGAGTTGATGGATGAGTAGGGGCTTACTAGGTAGGGGAGGAAGGGTTATCTTAGGCAGAGAGAACAACTTGTGCAAGTGATTATAGGATAAGTCATGCAATACAGCACTGCACATAGGCTATGTATGTGTACCTGAGAGTAGCAGGAAAAGAAGCCACTCATGCCACTTAAGATGCCAAAGGATCAAATTTGAAAGACGTTAAGTATAAGAGTGATAACAGATTCGCTGATATTTACTGATAGGCTTTCGGGGAGAACTCTCCCTTATCTTTTTATTTAGGTGAGTAGAGAAAAATGGGGAACAATAAAATCAGAAAGCTAAACTCCAGTCCTCAGAAACAAGTTTTCAGAATGAAACTTGTATTGACAGATTTATTTCTGTAATAAATATTGTTGATAACACATTGTGTTTACTTAATACAGTGAAAAACAAGTATTATTCCTATGCTTGAATACTTATTGTCTGTCACAATCATTTCAATTTTACTATACACTGTCTTGTGATATGTTACTCTTTCTGCAAAATTTTTAAATTAAAATGTAATATAGTGTGTATACTTACATAAATTATATATGCATATAATTTGCATGTAAATAATATGTTTTATGTATTTGCATATATAAATATATTTCTATTTATCTAACAATATATTAAGCCCCTGAAAGCAATGATTATGAATAACATTCTTTTAATGCCACACTGTAAATACTCCACAACCCCATCGTCTCAGCCCAAAATCTCCTGAAGCTGATAAGCAACTTCGGCAAAGTCTCAGGATACAAAATCAATGTACAAAAATCACAAGCATTCCTATACACCAATAACAGACAAACAGAGAGCCAAATCATGAGTGAACTCCCATTCACAATTGCTTCAAAGAAAATAAAATACCTAGGAATCCAACTTACAAGGGATGTGAAGGACCTCTTCAAGGAGAACTACAAACCACTGCTCAATGAAATAAAACAGGATACAAAGAAATGGAAGAACATTCCATGCTCATAGGTAGGAAGAATCAATATCGTGAAAATGGCCACACTGCCCAAGGTAATTTATAGATTCAATGCCATCCCTATCAAGCTACCAATGACTTTCTTCACAGAATTGGAAAAAACTACTTTAAAGTTCATATGGCACCAAAAAAGAGTCCGCATCGCCAAGTCAATCCTAAGCCAAAAGAACAAAGCTGGAGGTATCATGCTACCTGACTTCAAACTATACTACAAGGCTACAGTAACCAAAACAGCATGGTACTGGTACCAAAACAGAGATATAGATCAATGGAACAAAACAGAGCCCTCAGAAATAACGCCGCATATCTACAGCTATCTGATGTTTGACAAACCTGACAAAAACAAGCAATGGGGAAAGGATTCCCTATTTAATAAATGGTGCTGGGAAAACTGGCTAGCCATATGTAGAAAGCTAAAACTGGATCCCTTCCTTACACCTTACACAAAAATTAATTCAAGATGGATTAAAGACTTAAATGTTAGACCTAAAACCATAAAAACCCTAGAAGAAAACCTAGGCATTACCATTCAGGACATAGGCATGGGCAAGAACTTCATGTCTAAAACACCAAAAGCAATGGCAACAAAAGCCAAAATTGACAAATGGGATCTAATTAAACTAAAGAGCTTCTGGACAGCAAAAGAAACTACCATCGGAGTGAACAGGCAACCCACAAAATGGGAGAAAATTTTTGCAACCTACTCATCTGACAAAGGGCTAATATCCAGAATCTACAATAAACTCAAACAAATTTACAAGAAAAAAACAACCCCATCAAAAAGTGGGCGAAGGACATGAACAGACACTTCTCAAAAGAAGACATTTATGCAACCAAAAAACACATGAAAAAATGGTTACCATCACTGGTCATCAGAGAAATGCAAATCAAAACCACAATGAGATACCATCTCACACCAGTTAGAATGGCAATCATTAAAAAGTCAGGAAACAACAGGTGCTGGAGAGGATGTGGAGAAATAGGAACACTTTTACACTGTTGGTGGGACTGTAAACTAGTTCAACCATTGTGGAAGTCAGTGTGGCGATTCCTCAGGGATCTAGAACTAGAAATACCATTTGACCCAGCCATCCCATTACTGGGTATATACCCAAAGGACTATAAATCATGCTGCTATAAAGACACATGCACACGTATGTTTATTGCGGCACTATTCACAATAGCAAAGACTTGGAACTAACCCAAATGTCCAATAATGATAGACTGGATTAAGAAAATGTGGCACATATACACCATGGAATACTATGCTGCCATAAAAAATGATGAGTTCATGTCCTTTGTAGGGACATGGATGAAATTGGAAATCATCATTCTCAGTAAACTATCACAAGAACAAAAAACCAAACACCGCATATTCTCACTCATAGGTGGGAATTGAACAACAAGAACACATGGACACAGGAAGGGGAACATCACACTCTGGGGACTGTTGTGGGGTGGGGGGAGCGGGGAGGGATAGCATTAGGAGATATACCTAATGCTAAATGACAAGCTAATGGGTGCAGCACACCAGCATGGCACATGTATACATATGTAACTAACCTGCACATTGTGCACATGTACCCTGAAACTTCAAGTATAATAATAAAATAAAATTAAATATATATATATAAATGTATGAGTTGAAAGTAATTATGTATTTAGCAGAAAAAGCTCCTCTCTCTCTCAGCCCTACCATGCTTTATTGCTTTATTCCTGTGTTCTTGCCAAAGATTTCTTTTATTATGTATTATACTTTCCATTATGATCACCTCACTGTTACTAATTCTCATAATGTTGATCTTGGGGAAAGTTAGTAAACATAACAATAATAATGCCACCTTTTATCAAGTGCCAACAGGGTGTTGAATTTGGTTCTTTCCTGATATTTCACATAACAGTCTTATCAGGAATCATTGTTATCCTTTTATGGGTGACATCTTAAATCCAGAGAAGTGTGTAATTTACTCAAGACCACACAGCTAATGAGTTAAAGGAACTAGGATTTGAATCAATGGTCCTCGGTCTTAAAAGCTTAATTAGTATTACTTTAGACTTTACAAAGCAGTTATGATTTCATTTTGACCCCACAACTTCCCAATGTGGTAAATATTCACCTGATTTTCACCTGGTAAAAGAAATTCAGAGAGGTGAATATTCACCTGAACTGAGACTCAGTGTGATAAATATTCACATGATTTTCACCTGATACAAGAACTGAGACTCAGAGAGATAACATGACTTCCCCATGAGTTAAGGTTGAAATATGGTATAGTTTGCATTCCATTCCAGGTTTTCTTTTTAACTAAAGTATGGTTGTACCACGAAGTTGAATTGGATGGGCTTTTTCACTACTGGGATGTTGTAGGCGGCTCTCAGTTTGATTTTGAGTAAATCAACTGGAGCACGGAGTTTTAAGAAAAATAAAACAAAACAAAACAAAACATTAATAAGTTCTTCCCATCACAAAATTAAATATTTTTAATAAAAACTTTTTCGTTTTTAATAAACTCTTATTTCTCATTTAAACATCTATCCATTATGGCCAACCACACAGCCCCTTAATGAGAAGCAAATTAAGTTGTTTGAAAACACATTCAGTAAGCTGTGTTTTTCCATGGACCAGTGGCAGAGGGAAGAGAAAGTGATTGTGCCAGGCTGTTGGCTGACTAGAGCTAATGGCATTTGGTCTTGTGAAATGGATATTAATTATTCTACACTATTGAACTTGGTTTGCACTTGATAGATTTTTCCCCTTCTGAATTAATGTCTGTCCTCTCTTGATTAATTTAGAGTGATTGTACTGCAAGTCACTTAATTACATATTCTTTCTAAAGTCAAAAATTATTCATCGTGATGAAGGCAGTCATTTTGATTTCTCATAAAAAGAGTTCCCAAGTGTCTCAAGTATAGATCTTGCAGAGTTAGTGGGAAAAGTTCTACTTTATCCAGGAAGGGCACCAAAGCTAGAGAAGCCTCCTCATAAATCTCATTTAGGATGTTTCCCTATAACTCGCCAGGCAGAGCTATTTGAGTTGCACATCATGATATCTGAAAAACAACAGAGACTTCACCTAGCTAAAGTATAAAACATAAAAAGAATATTCTGTAGGTTATTTGCTCCAAGACATGACAGTATAGGTGAATGAGTTTCAAAATATGTGAAAGTTTTTCCTGGGAGAGAAAATATTGTATTTTTTTTCCTCTCCCAGATATTGTAAAGAGAACACTTATTTAAAGTGAGAAAGCCTAGATTTTCTAAAACTAACTGAATTTGTAATCTAATCTCTTCTATGTGTAAAATAGGCATTATAATGTCTACCCTCCAGATTGAAAGTTGTTGCAAGAATCATGTAATCTTTGAAAGAGCATGCTATTTAGACATGCAGTATGATTGTCACTATTTTTCTGGGCAGAAATTTTTAAGAGATAATCTGTGAGTAGCCTTTGGTTTCTTCCAAAAACCAGTTTAGTTAGAGCAATTTAGGAGTTCATGGTCCTCCCTTGCTCTGTCATTCAACTGGTTGTGCATATTATCAGACAGTAAACAAGTGGTGCATCCTTTCAGATCTTAAGCTCATTGTCTATTAAGTAGACAGTATATTTTGCTTTTCAACTTATGTTTTCTTGAAAGCACATTTTATAGGATTTAAAAAAATAAATGCAGATATTCCAGGTACCTGGGAAAGAAGTGCTGCCCAGTGATTTAGGGCTTCAAATTCGTAGTCGACCCAACTTGGAATCATATCTCAGTTCCTCTATTATTACATGTCCAAAGACATGTAATAATAGACAAATCACCTCAATTTGCTTGGACAAATCACCGCAACTTGCTAAGTTTCAGTTCCCTAATCTATAAAATATGTCTAGCAATGGCATCTAACTTATAGTGTTGTTAGGAGGATTTAATAAAACAATAAATGTAAAGAACCTAGCATAACACCTGCTTAATACTTTGCTCAATAAATGATAGTTCCGTCTTCGTATACTCCCAGCCAATTTATTTTTGTAGAGAATGACTTTTCAGATAATTTTAGTAAATGTAACCATCAGACATGTTTAAAAGCCAATTTAGCCTCTGTGCCCCTCAGCACTGATAAAAGGGTAGCTGAGGGCATTGGTCTTGCAATTTTAACTGCATGCAAAATGATCTCCCACTTTTTCATTTGTCATCTAATCCTCATATCGGATCATCACTATCTATATCCTCCTGGGAAAATAAAATTGTATTTGTTTTCCTTGGATGCCTGAGTATTTCTGGCATTGTACCTGGTACTTTGCATACTTTCTCTCATTTTATTTCTATAACCACCCTCTCAAAGAAAATACTCTCAAAATTTTTAAATGGAGAAAGTGAAGGTTAGAGAAATTAAGTAATTGTCCAAGGTCACACAGCTGGTAGGTGGCAGAGTTAGCATTTAAACCTGGGACTTTTGACTCAAGCATTGCACAATTCAACCTTGGGTTGTACAGCTGGAAACAGCCAATTTCTTAAAAATATGGGTTATTGAGAGATAACTGTCTTCGGAAGGATGTTTGCCCAAATGGTAACTGTGATTACATTTGGGAGGTAGGGTTTCAAACAAAATTTGATTTCTTCCTCGCACTGTTTAAGAATTTCGTTTTTATTTTTATTTTCCATTGAGTATGCATCACTTTTATAAATTAGCAGTTTTTAACTGACTATCTCACAATGAAATTTCACCTAATTTCAGGTGATCTACAGAAACAGAAAAAGCTATTCACTCAATAGAGGTCGGTTTTCTACCTTACTGACTATCAAGCTGGACACATAACTATTGTTCATGCAAATAAAGTTCTAGTTTTAGAAAGTGTGACTCATAAATTAATGTGACTTGTCTGTCCCAACAGTCTGAAAATAAGAACAACGGGACAATAGAAAGCCACAAAGCAAACACTTTTTTTGTCTTCAAACTTTGAAAGCTCTTTTGGCTGATATTAACAATAGTTTCATTTTTTTCTTTAAGTAGACAATGGTTGATTTGTAATTAACTTATACACCCAAGGATCTCCAGGCCCAAAGAATTGTTGGCTCTGTAACAACAGATGGCTAAAATCTGTGTTTCTTTTTAAATTTCTGACAGGAAAGTCTTTCTATGATGCATCTCCAATTCCTTCCTTCCAAGAAAATGCCCATTTCCAAATTTAGCCTACTGGGAAGCAATAAAAAGGTAATGGGATTTAGAGTCAGTAGATCAGGGTATAAGTCTGGGCTTTGTCACCAGTTGGTTATAACCTTGGTCATATGTTGTAATCTCTCTGAATACCACATGCTTCATCATTCATTTATTCATTTAACAAAAATTTATTGCATTTATATTATGGGCCAATTATTTTTCTATGTATTGGGAATACAATGGTGATAAAAAAATACATTTCATGTTCTCTTGCAGCTCCGTTCTAGTGGGATAGGCAAGGCTTAGTCAAATAGCCAAATGAGGAACATATATCTATGAAGTAATAAGTCCTCTTATGAAAGAATTCCTGTAATAGTATTTGCAGGTGGGGAGTGGTTTGGGAAGGAGTTCCCTGAGAAAGTGATGCTTAGCTGAGAATGGGAGAAAAAGAAAATCAAGTAGATAGAGGTAGTTGGTGGAATGATAGCGAAGAATATTAAGATATTACCCACAGAAATAAAAGGTTGTGCAAATTCCCTGTAGGAGCAGAGAGCATGACTGATTTAAAAAACTTAGTACAGCTGAGAGCTGAGAACAGGTAGGAGAGTGGTACAGGTAAGGAGGTGAAGAAAAGATAGTGGTACTCCTTAAATATTCATTTACTCACATACAAACTCCTCACCCCTTTCAGGCAGAGGAGCTCTGAGAATATCATCTTTGCCTGAGGCAATTAAAGGGCATGCACAATTAATTATCTAGTACCTCTTTTTCTCTTCTGGGGTCAACGAGGATACCTTGTATTGACATGGCAAAGTTTCGAAAATTAACTGATCCAGATGTAAGTCGCTATTTGGAGAAAAATTATTCAGAAGAGTTGAATGGACATGTGGCATTGTGTAACAAATAGATTAATAGATAAAATGCTATGTTAGTCCACTGGAATTTGGGGTTTGCTTATGATTGTAGCGTAGCATAGCCTAACCCGACTATTAGAGATGGTGTCAGACTACACAGGGCCTTTTGGGCCAAATTAATAATTGGGATCATTTTTTAAGCATTGAACTATCTTTCAAAAAGTAGAGATTTTCAGATATTTTTCTTTGGGGGAAGAATCCTATGCTAAATATGTGAATGATTGAAGAGGTTAAGAGAGTTTTGATAACTATAAATTATTCATTATAGCTGCATTTACCATGCTCCCAAGAATATTGAAGAGACCAAGTATGAAAAATTAAGTCTGGCGTTTTCCAAAATGCAAACCATCACACAAATATTCTAGCTTTCTGATATGACTATATTGCCCTAGTTGCTATTTTTCCTTTGTCCTAGAAGCCAGTATCTTTATATATGTGCTGTTCTCTGTGCAGTTGTAATCCATATACCAAAAAGTAATTCTGTGAAATTGGTTAGGCTGTTCTGCCCTGCAGTCAATAGCAATTTTGTATCCACGGATCTGAGAGTGGAGCACTGCTTAATAGGAAAGTCTTCCAATGTTTCAGAATGAAGTTTTCAATCTGTACGTTTGTTGAGATGCCAATATATTCACCTTAACTCTATCAAAAATAAGACGTTCTTATTTCTTTGCCTTTTGCTAGTCATTGGAAGTTTAAATTGAAAAACAAAATTGAGACCAGGCTGAGAAATGTAGTAAAATATGAGAAAAAGAGCTTATTATATGCAATCTATTGTTTTGAATAAATTTCTACAGAGCAAAAAATGGAGCATTTTGATTCTGTGCTCTGGGAAGTTAACACAAACAGTGGGACATTTATACAGTGATATACAAAAATATACTTTGTTTTAGGTGCTCTGGGGGAATATGCTGAACAAAACCAGACTCAGCTTCTATCCTCCCTCCCTCCATTTACAGTGTAGTGAAGAGAATACACAATTCTCCTTATTGCATTTGATCAAATTTGCTTCTACCAAAGAGAGAAAGGTAACCTATCTTTTTATTGAGCAGCTAGTAGATGGCAGAGATTTTGTTACTAGATTATTTTCATGCATTATATAATTTAATTTTTAATACTTTCAATTTATTTTTTATAATAATAATAGGGACAGGAGGCAGAGAAATTCTAGGCAGGAAAATGCGGGTCCCTGGCAAAGTCCCACCCTCAAGCCAAAAAGCCTGAGACTGTGGCCCAAAGTGAGAACTTCCATCCCTGTTTTCCTGCTTAAATGTTGCCTTTTCCAAATGCACCCATGACCCTGCCCTGTCCCCCATCCTGTGCCGATAAAAACCCCAGACTCAGCCAGCAGCAAGGAGAAGCACCTGGATATCAGAGACTACAGCTGGATGTCAGAGAGAAGCAGCTTGAAGTCAGAAGGACAGCCTGACGGCATAACTTTGGAGAAGAATCTGGCCGGAGATGGCTGAACTTCAGGGGAAGATTACCTTCCCACCCATCCCTTTTTCAGCTTCCCTTCCTGCTGAGAGCCATTTTCATCAGCAATAAAATCCCCTGCATGTACCATTCTTCAGTTCATTTGCACAACTCATTTCTCTTGGATGCTTGACAAGAGCTCAGGAGCCATGACTGAGGATAGGAAAGGCTGACATACTGACACTTTGCCTTTGCTGGTGGAAGGCAGAGGGCCCATTGATCTGTTAACACTTAAGGCATTCGTGGACAGCAGAGCTAAAGGAGCACTGTAATACTCCCCACTGGGGCTTCAGGGATTTGGGGCATCCTCCCTAGACACTGCCACAGGGCCCGCACAGAGTTTGCTCCTTCCAGGGCCAAGAAGCACTCCCCCAGCTCCTGTACCCACTCACCTGTGTGCTCCCTTCTGTGACGGGTGGAACACAGTGGGTTTGAGTGAGTGGAGTTCACCTCTGCTGGCACTGGAGTGGCTGGCTGGTTCTAGCACTCCTGCACTCCAGTTCCCACCTTGTTTTTTCTCATGCTCCCTCCCATGAGGTGTTGAGAACTACAGGGTGAGTAAATGAGGCACCCTTATTGCAAATCCCATGAAGGGGTCAGGTACATATCTTTCTTCAATAATACATCTAGTTCCCTATGTGCTAGACATTGCACTAAGAGTTTTATGTACAGTATTTTAGTAATGTACCTAAAAGGGGTTATTTACCACATTCTACAGAAGAGGAAATTAAGGATCAGAGAGGTACATTGATGTCCCCAAGATAATATTTCACATGGTATGTGATATGAATCCCATTCCCATGCTATTTCTCCTGTTACTATGTGTAGCATACTTCTAGGATTATCTCTTCCAAAATAAGATGACCAAATAATATGACATAGATGTATGCCTAAAAACACATTCAGCAGGACCCTAATGGCACAACATTATTGGTGCTTTGGAAAATACATTTTTCTTGGCCAAATAAGTTTAGGTGCAAGGTAGAAAGTCACAAATATCTCTTCACCATTACACTTCCCAGAGCCTATCATATGTTGATCTGTTATGCAGAGTTCCAAGAGAGCATGGTATACAACATCTTCTAAAGTTATTTGATTACAGAGACATTCATTCATGGGGCAGAAGGAGGGGAAAGGAAGAGGAGTTGGTCAACAGGAAGCAGGTGGTTGGCTAGGCAGTTATGATGAGTGAGGGATCTGGGATCTCATTGTCCAAATGCAGTGATCTGGTGAGTTTCAGCTCCTTGAGACTATTTGGGGAGGCCTGATGGTTGGTTTCCTGAGAGAGAAACTCAGTTAAGACAAATTCAACTTTCTCAAGTTTTAAGACTGAGAGGATTAACTTCTATGTTTATTCAAAGACACCCTAAACATCAGCTCTACTGGGCTATTACGTCAGTTTCAATTGAAGTTGGGGAGGGGAGCTCTTTTGTTATGTCTTCCTCAGCCTATAATAGTAATAGTGTAGCATCTTCCACAGGTAGATGGGTGTTTTGAAAACATCTACAATTTAACTCTCTTTATATCTGTTAGGAGTCAGAATTGCAGCAATAGAAATTACCTTTAGCTAATCTGAATAGACACTAGTTGCACTGAAAGGATATTGGAGAGCTTAGACACTACTAAAAAGATGGGAGAATGAGGTTTGGGGCTCTGTATATTAGGCCAATGCAGAACTGGTCAGGGAACCCTGTGCCATTGTGACCATGAGGTCCTGTTTGCTGATGTTTATCACACTGGTCTTGTGGCTCTTGGCATTGCCAGTAGCACTGCTGTCACCAAGATTTAGAAATTTAGTCCTCCTACGTTTACCACTAGAAAGACAAAATCCCTCCTGGTTCCTAGGACTCTAGGGTCAGTTCATCCAATACAGAAACTTGAGCTTCTGTGCCTAGTTTATGGCTACAAAGGAAGCTTCAGAAAATAAGTGTCTGCTATTTCTGTCTTTCATAAGTTAGGAGGCAGTTTTTGCTTCATAAGGGACATTGTTCAGAAATGGATAGATGAAAGGATGCTGAAGAATTTCTCACTCTTTTTATAATTTTTCAATTTAAAACATGCACTTTTGTTTTCTCATTGAACCATACTTGACCTTGTAAATTTGTAAGACCATTTTTTTGAGGAGATAAGATTAGGATCTGAAACATATGTGATCAATAAACATTTGGTACGTAAGTATCCATAAAGTTCCAATACATAGCCAGGGCCATATTATAAGTATCAGAGTTGGGATACAAATACAAATCTCTTTATTTCTACTCTGGATTTTTGATCTCCTCATAGAAACATAATTATACTGGTTGTTTATGTCAGTACATTTTTATACTACTTAGAGAAAAATTAAAGATGCAAATGCATTCTAGACATGTGGAAAAATACTAGCATTCTCAGTTAGATGTGAACTTATTAAGCAGCATGATTTTCTTGCAATATTTGTTACTAGCCCAAAATTCACAGAAAAGAATAAATTATTTGCTAAATCACCACGTTGGCATGGTTTAGTTTATTGGATACAGAGGGTAGGAAGCAAAGAAAACCCTTGGATTCCATGATGATTAACACAGAACATAATATGTTTAACACTGTGTGCAAAGCATTGTCTTTTAGAATTAAAAGGTAGTCCCACAAGGAAAGGTAAGGCTCAGAAGGGTCAGATTGACATGAGCTACCTGAAAAATAAACATAAATTTGTTGCCCAGAATGTTTTCTCCATCTTAGAGTTTTAAAATATTCTAAAGTTATTTCCAGCATCCATGATGGAAGGTAATATGTAAATAAGAAATTTAAAATAAAAACAGTTGTATTCTAAAATCATTGAGTCAAGGGACAGTCAAGGCTTTAATTTTAAATGATGCAAAAAAAAAAAAAGAATAACCATGAAAGAGATATAATGCAGGAGATAAGGAAATATATCAGTGATCTGATGACAGACAGCATCAGAAACTCAAATCCTAGCTTCTGAGCCCAAATTTAGTAAATAAAAACCACAGCAATGAAACAGCTAGCTCTGTTTGGGAGCTCAAAGCTCACTTAAGCTTGGGAACATTCCCACTCATGTTCTTTCTAGTAATTCATCAGTTCCCCTATTGAAGCCCTTTCCATGGCCCCCATGCTGGCATTTCTGAATCACATCTGAGCAACCAACAACTTTCTAGGGAGAAAAAATAACTATTATTAAATTTGGTCTGGATTAATGGTGTGGATGAGTTTGTATCACTTCACTTGCTCTCCATTTTCTATCTTCTTTTGTCTAACTCTGCATACTGTGTTTTATTTTCCCTGATAATAAAAATTGAATTTTATGTGCCCTTTATGTAGTAGGAGCTGGGTTTTATGTGCATCATTTTATTTAATCTATAGGACAACAATGTGGGTAATTATTATCTTCACTAAACAGGTAAGAAAACAAAACTAGTGAATTTAAGTGGCATAATCCAGGTCACACAGCTAATAAACTCATGAAACAGGATTTGAATCAGCCAGCTCTGGCTAACTCAAAACATCAACCAATTGTTCCACTATAGTAATAATAGCTATTTATTGAGTGAGCTCTAGCTAGCTAGCTATTGTAGCTATTGTAGGTTGAGAAATAAAGAAGGCAAGAGAATGACAAGGAAGACTGATCACTTACATGTACAATATGCTGTTTTCCTGCCTGCGGAGTCTCCCCACTTTCATTGCTGAATAATTCCTATTTATACTTAATGACTTAATGCAGATATCACTACCTCTATTTTCACTAGATGGTTCTCTTTTCTGTACTTACATTTACTGTAGTATTTGTCATAATTAATTGTTATTCTCTAGGTATTAACTTATAAACTCAAACTATCAGCTTTTTGGGAACTATGACTGTATCTTATCTCCTTAGCAAGAGGCAAATTGGACGGCCTCTTGAGCAAAGAATAATAACTGGTCACAGAGTTGGTTGTCTCTTACATGGGATTCTAATATTGGGCTCCTTCATTTGGGGATGCAGTTACATACTCTAGTCATTTCACCATATCAAAAGTGGCAACTTATGACCTGAAAGTAACACTACCCTTCTATAGTTATTTTTATTGAATTTTGAAGGTTTTTGGGGGACCTAATATTCTTCATCATTCTATATTCAACATTTATAATACCTTCCTGGCCTCTGTAAGTATATGAGCATGCTACTTCTGCTCTAGATATTCTTCCATTAGCCTAACAATGAATTTGTATATTGGCCAAGCAATGGGTTAACTAATTTGGTTTAAATAAAATTTGGATTCAATCCCACAATCATTCACTTATTTTTGACTGATTCATGCTCTTATATTTATGTTCCTAAACTATCATTATTACAAATGCAGGGACTTCATCAATATAATTTCCTTCTCAATAGTGAACAATAGTAATTTAAAAACAACAAGTAAACAAAACTGAACTGAATGTGCTGTATTGAAAATGATCTCCCTCTTTAGGACTGCCATCATATTATTACAGATTTACTCTGTCTTAAGTAAATATATCTGAGATTAAGTTACAAAGTCATATTATTTCAAATGATTGACATGCCTTAAAAATGAACACATTGTTTATAATTCAATGATCCCCCATTCTCTTGGAAGATAGAGTCTTTCAAACCCTTCTGTATTGGAGATAATGTTTCATATACCCCTGGTAAGACTCTGCTTTTTCAAAGGTAAACTGTTTATGTGTTAACATAAGGATGATAAGATTGTTCACTGCTGATTCGGTAAAGTTGAAACACAATGATGCTGTGGTGGTGGTTGACATGAATGATTATTATGATTGTCAGTATGGTTTGTGAGCATCCTTGTTTCCTGAAACTCAAGCTCTCATCAATAGTTAGGCCCATTTCAAGTTTAACTTAAATTTTTTCTTTAGTCATAATTCCAATAACATTTTTTAAGAGCTAAGTTTTAATACTAGTTCGTATCCCGAGCTGGTGGAAAATTATGCTTGTCTTACAGAATACTGTAAATCTGAGAAAAATATTAGGGTTTAACCAAAAGTGGTGTCCTTTCCTTTGAAACTGAAATTTTTCTTACATTTTATCCAGAACAAAGGCATATTCGATGTGGTAATACAATGTGTTAATTTTGAACTCGTGTATATATATAGAGAGAGAGAGAGAGAGAGAGAAAGAGAGAGAGTTGTTGTTAGAGTTATATGTTTGAACGTGACATTTAAAATCTTTAAAGAAAATTGACAAAAGAAGCAAGTTTCTTCTGGCTTGATTGTGAATTATCATTTCTATCTACTGATAATATTCAGGTTTCAAATTAAACCATTTTCAAATTAAACCAATGTGTTCTTTAGCCCAATGCTTAGGATTCTTGTGTTTTTGTTCAATTTCTCCAAGGTATGCCTTCTTTATGTAATGCTTTGGAGTTTGAAGCATGACCAAAATAATCATTATGATTCATGTCATATAACTACTTAAAAATAATAACTTTTTTCCTGTCTCCTAGAGAGAGGGCAGGCAGCTAAAAATGTACTACTTCTATGAAAGGCTCATGTGTAATGTAATAACATGGAGTCTGATTCTTCACTTATAGCTAAGCTTGGAAAGATATTAAATCCTTCAAAAATTTACATGAGAAAAAATTCTTTTGGGGCTACATTTGTTGGGGAAGAGAGAGATTGAAGACATGAGGAACCTCCCAGTGTTTCTTACTGGTACTTAGTTAGTCATTCTGATTCACTGGTTTACAAGAGGACTGGAAGCAGGCCAAAATAAAACATTAATTAAGAAAGTATTAATGTAATAAGGTTTAAATACCAGTTAGGAAAATAAAAGCTGTTTGAGTAAAGCATTAGCTTTTAAGCATTTAACTATGCATAATCAAACAGGATCATGAAGATACAAAGACATTTTAAAATTAACTAGAAAATTATGGAATCATTTCAGGAAAATAAAATTGACTTCGTCACATATATATTATGTGTCTACTCAATATAAACCACCATGCTGACTAGTACAGGCACTACCTGGGATATAATTGGCACTATCACCAAAAGTGCCCTTTCTGATGTAATTTACAGTAGTTTACCTAGACATACATTACATCTATTTTACATATTTCATGAAAATATTGGTTTTATTTTATAGTTACAGGGTAATATATGAGCCTTTCAGCACAATTTGTTGGTAGTGATAGCATAGGACCCGTTTTTTATAAGCATGCATCATATTTTATTTATGAGATCCCCTGTTGTGTAACATTTGTCTCACAGGTAGCCTTTCATCATGGTTAGAGTAAACAATGATGTGATGGGCATTCACTAAAAGTGTTGTGTTGAAAGGCAAACACATTACTGAAGGTTCTTTTTTTTTTTTTTTAATACAGTCGCTACGTATATTCCAACACAGAGTCTACCAAATTTAAGTTTAATCTATCTGGAATTAATTTTGGTATTTGTTTTAAAACAAGGATCTTACTGCTTTTTTCTATAGTAAGAAAATTAACCTAGGAACAGTAGGAAGTTCTTGTTTCCTTTGGTGATCTGCAATGTCACCTTTAGACTAATTTAAATCCTGTACTTACTTGAATTTAAATTTGAAACAACGTGTCTATTCTTGTTCTCATACCACATTGTTTTAATTATTGTGGTTTCAAGCTTAGTTGATATTGAATGAATTAATTCACACACTAAAATAACATTTTAATTTTTTTTTGTTCCCGATCCTTTTCCAGATGATGCAGAAGGTCAGAGAGGGATATGCTGGAGCCCATGCTTAATTCACAGCTGCTGTAACACCTACCAAATATAGCTATGTCACTTCTTGAAATAATTTCACCTGCTATATTCTAAAAGCATGCCGTTTGCTTTTCATAATGCACAGAAATTTTAAGCCTTGGTAGAAAGCTTTCTTTAGTCTATACCATGTAGAGAACAAAAGTGGGAAGAGTAGTAAAACCTTATGCAAGTTTTCATCTTGTATTTCTTAATGTTGTTTGAAACATAAAGGTGATGTGACATGGTGGATAAGTGAAGCAGCATTTGAGTTTCAATTTAACTGCATCCTAGTGTGTGTGGCTTTGGTTAATCTTAACTTCTATGGGCCTCATTTCCCAGTAAAGTGGAAGTATCAACAGGTTCTTATAGCATAGAGTATTTCCAAGTAAGCACTCAAAGAAGGTAGTTATTCTTGTTGTTATTATGTGCCTTTAAATTCCCAAGTCATCATAGACAAGGAAAATATAGGTTATAGGACAACAATTATTCTTCTAAACATGAAAGATGGGTTTGATGGTGATGGACTCCTATTAGCAACAACAGAAAGAAGATAGGGAAAATTGTTGTTTCTCAAGTTGGACATTTATTTTCTGCTTTAAGAAAATCCATTATATAATCACTTCACAAGAGTGCAATTTTAAAGTATTTAAATGTATGTCTTTGTCTGTGTGTTATAACAAAAAAGAAAATATGTAGTGGCTTGGTGGGGAGAAAAAAAGGACAAAAGGGTTAAGTGTGTTGAGTCTGTATCTGAAGTTTAAAAAACAAAGGGCAGATATTTCTGATATATTTAAGATGTGTCATATTTTGACCTAAACTTTTACATTCAGAATCCTTGATGCAATTTTTCTAAGAGTGCAGGTGTTATGATTAAAATAAAAAAAAGAAAAGATGAAAAAAGTAGGGAAAACAAGAAAAAGGAAAGAACAAAAAGAGGAATGCTTGCATATGTATTTGCCTGGGTAAATCAGGCTGGCCAGGCTTTCAATCAGGTCTCAGCTCCTGGTCTAGGCTGCCATATTTATAGGAGCTGGGACTTGGCATCTCTGCCCTACTTTGTCAACGAGTCTTCAAATCTCAGTCCCCTGAGCCTTGGGACAGCAGAGAAAGCAGCTGAGCTGCTTGTGATGTGAAAAAAATAAACCCTTGACCAAAGGCACTGGCTGCAAATTCACTAGTCCCGCCCCGAGCTTTGCGGAGCTCCTGTCAGCTTTGATTAGCTTTTCTGACTGCGAGATTCTCCCGCTCTGTAAACTGTTCCGTCCCCTCAGCCCTCCTTGCTACTACTACAGTTGGCTCCCTTTATTGTTTGATGAGCTGTCACAGCTGGCTGATCAGACTGCCACCCAATCATCTTCCCTTTTACTCAGGCCCCTGACTGACCTTGTTCTGTCTTTGCCTTTCCTGTCCCTCTGATCCTCTGGCAGTTGAATCGCCTACCCCTGCTGGTTGATCCCACTGCTTGTCTAATCAGCCCATTAGACAGTTTGATTAGCTGCTCCTACCTCTCACCCTGCCAGCTCTTCCTGTGGCTACCAGCTGTGCTCAGGGCCTGCTAGTAACTAACCATCAATTCCTTCTGACCCTCCATTAGTGCTGCTGGCTGATGGCCTTAATACTTGTTCTCAGTAACTCTCTGATCTACTGTTGCCTCTCTCCACCTTAGTCTTCTGATTAGCCTCTGATGTCTTTCTTTCTCTGTTCTATGAAAATTTCTTGCTATTAATTGAACCACTCTGGTATCCTGTGCCGGGCACTTTTTAGCCTTTGAGGTTAGATGGCTGTCTTTGGCAAGTGACATCATTTCAGTGCAGTCAAAGTTCAAGTGCCCACTTCACGGCTCCCCCGAGATGTCAACAGCTGCTGTTGCATCTGACTTAATATCGTGAGCTGTATCCATGACTCCATCACTCTTCCTGGGGTAGCCTGAATCCTAGCATTTTTTCACCAGGTATTGAAGTATTTCCTGAGCATAATCTTCCTCCTGACCTTTGCTCTGAGTAATAATTATTTATGGTAGTCCCAGGGCCAGAGTGAAAACCTATTTGGATTCAAAGTCCATAGGTTCACCGTTTACCTGTGCGACCTTAGGCAAGTGACTTAACCTCTCTTTGGGCCTTAATTTCTGAATTTCTAAATTTATTTCATGTATTCATTCAACTAATGGCTATTGAGTAACTAGTACAGTTAGTCACTGAGCTTAGAGTCTCCTGTAAACAAGACATTCAAGTTCCATGAATACCTAGGGTTTACATACAAGAATGAAAGCACTAAACATATGAGAACACAGACAACAGAACTCCAAATGTGGAAAATGTTGTAAGAAAATACAGTAGGGTAATGGAATTGAAAAGGATGAGATGGAAGGGTTAATTTAGATGGACTAATTGAAAAAGGGATCTTTGAGAAGACAATATTTGAACTAGTATCTGAAAGATTAGAGGAAGGCAGCCACGTGGGATTACCTAGGGAAAGGATGTAATGGGCAGATATAAACAAATGCAAAGGTCTCAACAAAGTTTTGTGTATCAGAGGGACATAGGAAAGCCACTGTGTCTAAAACATAGTGAATAACAGAGATTGCTATGAAGTAAAGTCAAAGAAGTAGGCAAGGGCCAGAACATATCAACCCAGGAATGCTACAGTAAGGAGGATGGGTTTTATTCTAATTGTAATGGAAGTGTTAGTGGGGATCTAGTCTAAATAAGCACTGTCCAATAAAACTTTGTTATGATGAAAATGTTCTATATCTGTGCTATCTGATATAGATTCCATTCGACATTCAAAATAGAGGCAGTGGGACTGAGAAACTACATATTTTATTATTTGTAATTTTAATAAAAATTAAATTAGTTTTAAATTAAAATTTCTAATCTAATAAAATTTTCTTTCGATAATTGAATTTAACCAATTTAATTTAATTAAATGGCCAGGTGCGGTGGCTCACGCCAGTAACCCCAGAGCTTTGGGAGGCTGAGGTGGACGGATCACTTCAGGTCAGGAGTTTGAGACCAGCCTGGCCAACACTGTGAAACCCTGTCTCCACTGAAAATACAAAAAGTACCTGTGTGTGATGGCGGGCACCTGTAATCCCAGCTACTTGGGAGGCTGAGGCAGGAGAATCGCTTGAACCAGGGAGGCAGAGGTTGCTGTGAGCTGAGTTTGTACCACGTTACTCCAGCCTGGGAGACCGAGTGAGACTCTGTCTCAGAAAAAAATTATAATAAATAAACGGTTAAATATAAATCATACTATGTGCTAGAGATGAGGACTACTCTAGAGAGTTAAGGGTTGCCTTAGATAAATAATTTTCAATATGTACCTCAGAATACTCTTGGTTCACGGAGGGTCCACCTCAAGGAAGCAATGCGTCAAAGAGAGTTGGATTTATGGCCCCCTCATTTTTTCTTAAGCTATGGAAGTTCTACTTTTCTCCGCTTTATTTATTGGGTTTTTCAAGAGATCTCATTTAGAAAAGTATAGGCTACTTAAAAACATTGGAAAGCACTCAACACTGGATTGACAACAGCGGTGATGTCAGAGTGATGTAGATTTAATTAAGAGCTTGATCACTTGCTAACTTACAGAACATAAACAAAATATTTTACTTTATTTTTATTATCTGTAAAAAGAGATACAAATAGTAATACCAATGTTATAGGTCACCTGTGTTGATTAGATGATGTAATCCAGGCAGAGTGCTTAGCAGAATGCGAGACCTATATCATGTGCTCAGCAGATATTAACCTCTACAGTTACTGTTATTCTGAGGTTAATCAGTCCAGAGGGTTTGTGCCCCTAGTCATATATAACTGGAAAGTCAGCTAGCTTGATAATCTAGCTATAATATATAATATAATATAATATAATATAATATAATATAATATAATATAATATTAGCTAAACCTTACTATTACCTTATTCAAGGTCATACAACTATGAAGAGTGTGAGGTGAGATTTGAATTTAGTTTACTGTGATTCTAGCATTAGTGATACTAACCACTGAGCATTCATCTGTAAAATATAACTTCAGAGTTATATTGTAAACATATTCTTTAAATCAATAAATTTTTTTTTGTATCTGAGACGGAATTGTTGCCCAGGCTGGAGTGCAATGGCATGATCTCAGCTCACCACAGCCTCTGCCTTCCGGGTTCAAGTGATTCTCCTGCCTCAGCCTCCCGAGTAGCTGGGATTACTGGCATGCACCGTCATGCACAGCTAATTTTGTATTTTTAGTTGAGATGGGATTTCACCATGTTGGCCAGGCTTGTCTTGAGCTCCTGACCTCAGATGATCCACCTGCCTCGGCCTCCCAAACTGCTGGGATTACAGGCGTGAGCCACCATGCCTGGCCAAATCAATAAATATTATATCCAGTAAAGGCAAATTGCAAAGGAAGCATGGTGAATAGTTATGAGAGGATTCTAATAATAATGAGAGGCTACTGCTATTTTAGTAATTTAAGCTCCTTTCGAATGATTGCAAAGAAACAACTGCTCTATATTATATTCTAGAATTTAGTGCAAAAATGCTCAGCTGGGGCTATGACAGTTGTCTTCAGACAATTCTGATGTTTACCTCCCACTAAGAATCCCTGCTACTCTTGTCGATTGGATAGGTAGCTTACAGGAGCATTCATTTGTTCAATCATACCATAACTCTATCACACGAATACTATTATTATTTCTATTTTATGTTAAATAAAGATAATACCTTAAAAGGTTAAGCAAACCATTTAAGGTCACATAGCTAGGAAGTATTTGACCTAGCATTTGAATGCAGTGACTGTGTGGGAGAACAAACTCTGGAGCTAGAGAGAGGAGTCAGTGTCTTAACTTATACAATGCAAACATGTATTGTCATATGGATTGTAATTAAATTAGTCAAATTCAATTATCGAAAAAAAAACTTAACCTGTTAAGTGATTGCAATAATTAAATAGGATCATGTGGTAAAACCCTTTCTGGTATTTTTGAACTGAAATTTCAGATTGCATAGAAGTTACCCTTTCTCTAGAAATAACCGGTTAATTGGAAAGTGTGCAAAGCAGAGAGTGACAGAATTGATGTATCTCTAAAGCTGATGGAATAGGCAAGCTATTCAATGGGGTCCCTTGTCCTGGACTCTGCTTCTTGGTTTGTAAAGGGTTGATACACTCAGGAGAGAAACCATCTTACTTATGACCACCCTCAATTGCCAACATAAGCTAAGTTGAGCTTTTATGACTTAAGCAGTTGCATCAATACTATTAATCCCAACAAAAATCTTAACAAATCCAGATTATATAATATACAAAACTCCCCAGCCTTTAACTGGGTTTCTGTTAAGCCCTGACAATTTAGAACACAGAGCACTTAACAAAAAAGGTAATTCATAATAGCTCAAGCTTAAAAACAAAAACTGACACCCTTAAACAAAGCTTTCTTTTTTGATATTTATTTCATGAATACTTGTTGAAGGCCCCAGGTATCAAATAGTTCCATTAGGTGCTCGAGATACAGAACAGAGCAGATGAAGTTCCTATATTCATGAAATGTACATTCCAATAGGTCAGATGAACAGTAAACAAAAAAGTAAAAGTATTACTAATATATAGTAATGATTAATTATAGGAAGAAAACTACAGCATTGTAAGTGGTTATATGGTAAGGGTATTTTGGACAGGGAAGTCAGAGAAAGTTGCTCTTAGGAAATGGCCTTTGCCTGAGGATTTGATGAAGTGAGGAAATTGCCGTATGAACTTCTGGGAGAGGATCTTTCAAGGTATAGGATAGACAGAGGGTGAAGGAGTTTTAAGGAGGAATGAACTTGGGCATTTGATTGAAAATAAAGAAGCCAGTGTACCTGGAGCCCAGTGAGCTGGGTGAAGAATAGCAGGAGACAGCAATGGGGAAATAGATGTCCTTGTAAACCATGATGAGGGCTTTAGATTACTGTCTTCTTGGAGGGCTTTGAGTAAGAGGAATGACATGATTAGATTTACATGATGAAAACATTATTTTGTTGCTAGATGAAAAATAACTGCAAGGAGGCAAATGTGGGAGCAAGGAAATTAGTTAGAAGGTTATTATATTAGGCTTGTCTAAAAAAAAAAGATGGTTTGGACTAGAAGGGAACTGTGACAGTGATGAAAACTGGTCAAATTTCAGATATATCTTGAAAGTAGTGAACACAGAACTTACTGATGGATTACAAGTGGTTGTGAGAAAAAGGGGAATCTAGAAATAGTTCACTAAATGAATATAGCAAATGAAAACTTACTGAAGAGGCCTTTCCAGGGATTACTTTAAGCACTTTGCACAGAACATGGAGTTGAACAAATAAAAATTTCTAAAAAGTGTTAGGAGTGATTTTTATTTTTATTAGCATTACTTCACAAGTATGTATTAAACCCCAAATAGGTGAATGTGTCAGGTGCTATTCTCTTTCCTACAATAAACACAAATATCAAAAACCAGCTTACCTCATGATGTTTATACAGTGGTTAGCAGCTCTTCTCATGCTTCTGTGAGTCTCTTTCTTAACAGTTTACTTTTCATAGCAAACATCTTACATATTTTACCTGTTCCTCTTTAACCTTATTTTTATCCTAGGCTTGTGTCTAAATCCACCATATTCATTATTTCTACTATATTCAAACACTTTTGTTGTTTATGGAAGCTTTGATTTATATAAAGTTATCCTCTGCTACATTTAATATTCTTTCAACCAAGTTGACATATCAATCATGTTACATTAATTCAATAAAATATTATACATCCATTAAAAAGAATAAAGTAGATTAATATAAACTAACATCCATAGATATTTTAAGTTAAAGAAGAGAAAGAGGAAACATAAAATAATAAAATATAAATATGAATACTGTAAAATAAAGAATAAGGCCGGATGCGGTGGCTCATGCCTGAAATCACAGCACTTTGGGAGGCTAAGGTGGGAGGATGGCTTGAGGCCAGGAGATTAAGACCAACCTGGGCAACATAGTGAGATCCAATATCCACAAAAAATTATTTTAAATTAGCTGGGTGTGGTGGGCACACTGGTAGTCCCAGATACTCAAGAGGTTGAGGTAGGAGGATCACTTGAGCCCAGGAGTTGGAGACTACAGTGAGCTATGATTGGGCCAGTGCTCTGTAGCCTGGATGACAGAGTGAGACCCTTCCTCAAAAAAATTTTTTTAAATAATAAAATAAATAAAGAATAATTAATCTAACTTCTATATCTATCAAAATAGGCCGGATTATGCTTTGGAAATCAACAACCTCAAAATCTCAGTACATTGAAACAATAGTCTAGTTCTTTCTCATGCCTCATATCCATCACAGAGTGCTAGGGAATGCTACACTTTGTTGTCCTCACTACAAGGACTAGGGCCTATGGGGCAGGGGATTAAAGAAAACATTCCATTTATTTTCAACTATATATTTCTCTTTAATTTGACATATACCAAGGAAAACAACATTCAGGAAATATTTTGCTATTGAAAAATATTTTAGTGGTGTTTTAGACATGAAGTCCTTGCCCATGCCTATGTCCTGAATGGTATTGCCTAGGTTTTCTTCTAGGGTTTTTATGGTTTTAGGTCTAACATTTAAGTCTTTAATCCATCTTGAATTAATTTTTGTATAAGGTGTAAGGAAGGGATCCAGTTTCAGCTTTCTACATATGGCTAGCCAGTTTTCCCAGCACCATTTATTAAACAGGGAATCCTTTCCCCATTTCTTGTTTTTGTCAGGTTTGTCAAAGATCAGATAGTTGTGGATATGCGGCATTATTTCTGAGGGCTCTGTTCTGTTCCATTGGTCTATATCTCTGCCTTGCTACCAGTACCATGCTGTTTTGGTTACTGTAGACTTGTAGTATAGTTTGAAGTCAGGTAGGGTGATGCTTCCAGCTTTGTTCTTTTGTTTAGGATTGACTTGGTGATGCAGGCTCTATCTTGGTTCAATATGAACTTTAAAGTAGTTTTTTCCAATTCTGTGAAGAAAGTCATTGGTAGCTTGATGGGGATGGCATTGAATCTATAAATTACCTTGGGCAGTGTGGCCATTTTCACGATATTGATTCTTCCTACCCATGAGTATGGATTGTTCTTCCATTTGTTTGTATCCTCTTTTATTTCATTGAGCAGTGGTTTGTAGTTCTCCTTGAAGAGGTCCTTCACATCCCTTGTAAGTTGGATTCCTAGGTGTTTTATTCTCTTTGAAGCAATTGTGAATGGGAGTTCACTCATGATTTGGCTCTCTGTTTGTCTGTTATTGGTGTATAAGAATGCTTGTGATTTTTGCACATTGATTTTGTATCCTGAGACTTTGCTGAATTTGCTTATCAGCTTGAGGAGATTTTGGGCTGAGATGATGGGGTTTTCTAGATATACAGTCATGTCATCTGCAAACAGGGACAATTTGACTTCCTCTTTTCCTAATTGAATACCCTTTATTTCCTATTTATTTCCTATTCAACAATATTCAATATTGTTGAATATTGTCAAAGGCCTTTTCTGCATCTATTGAGATAATCATCTGGTTTTTGTCATTGGTTCTGTTTATATGCTGGATTACATTTATTGATTTGCTTATGTTGATCCAGCCTTGCATCCCAGGGATGAAGCCCACTTGATCATGGTGGATAAGCTTTTTGATGTGTTGCTGGATTCAGTTTGCCAGTATTTTATTGAGGATTTTTGCATCGATATTCATCAGGGATATGGTTCTAAAATTCTCTTTTTTTGTTGTGTCCCTGCCAGGCTTTGGTATCAGGATGATGCTGGCCTCATAAAATGAGTTAGGGAGGATTCCCTCTTTTTCTATTGATTGGAATAGTTTCAGAAGGAATGGTACCAGCTGCTCCTTGGACCTCTGGTAGAATTTGGCTGTGAATCCATCTGGTCCTGACTTTTTTTGGTTGGTAAGCTATTAATTATTGCCTCAATTTCAGAGCCTGTTAAAAATATGGAACTCTTCACAAATTTGCATGTCATCCTTGCGCAGGGGCCATGCTAATCTTCTCTGTATCGTTCCAAAGCAATGGCAACAAAAGCCAAAATTGACAAATGGGATCTGATTAAACTAAAGAGCTTCTGCACAGCAGAAGAAACTACCATCAGAGTGAACAGGCAACCTACAAAATGGGAGAAAATTTTTGCAATCTACTCATCTGACAAAGGGCTAATGTCCAGAATCTACAATGAACTCAAACAAATTTACAAGAAAAAAACAAACAACCCCATCAAAAAGTGGGCAAAGGAGATGAACAGACACTTCTCAAAAGAAGACATTTATACAGCCAAAAGACACATGAAAAAATGCTCATCATCACTGGCCATCAGAGAAATGCAAATCAAAACCACAATGAGATACCATCTCACACCAGTTAGAATGGCAATCATTAAAAAAGTCAGGAAACAACGGGTGCTGGAGAGGATGTGGAGAAATAGGAACACTTTTACACTGTTGGTGGAACCATGAACTAGTTCAACCATTGTGGAAGTCAGTGTGGCAATTCCTCAGGGATCTAGAACTAGAAATACCCTTTGACCCAGCCATCCCATTCCTGGGTATATACCCAAACTAATATAAATCATGCTGCTATAAAGACACATGCACACGTATGTTTATAGCGGCACTATTCACAATAGCAAAGACTTGGAACTAACCCAAGTGTCCAACAATGATAGACTGGATTAAGAAAATGTGGCACATATACACCATGGAATACTATGCCGCCATAAAAAACGATGCGTTCATGTCCTTTGTAGGGACATGGATGAAGCTGGAAACCATCATTCTCAGCAAACTATCACAAGGACAAAAAACCAAACACCACATGTTCTCACTCATAGGTGGGAATTGAATAATGAGAACACATGGACACAAGAAGGGGAACATCACACACCGGGGCCTGTTGTGGGGTGGGGGGGAGGGGGGAGGGATAGTATTAGGAGATATACCTAATGTTAAATGACGAGTTAATGGGCGCAGCACACCAACATGGCACACGTATACATATGTAACAAACCTGCACATTGTGCACATGTACCCTAAAACTTAAAGTATAATTAAAAAAATATTTTTCTAAGCATTTAGCAAAGATTATATCTAAAAGTTATATAAAATAAGCTTTTTAAATTATGTTTTTGTCTTCTTTACATTTATTTTCTCTATTAAAAATAATAAGGCTGGGCATGGTGGCTCATGTCTGTAATCCTAGCACTTTGGGAGCCTGGAGCCCAGGAGTTCAAGACCAGCCTGGGCAATATGGCGAAAATAAAAAATACAAAAATTAGCCAGGTGTGGTGGCACACACCTGTAGTCCCAGCTACTCAGGAGGCTGAAGTGGGAGGATCACTTGAGCTTGGTAGGCAGAGGTTACAGTGGGCCAAGATAGTGACACTGCACTCCAGTCTGGACAACTGAGTGAGATCATGTTTCATCATCATCATCATTATCATCATCATCATCATCATCAATGTTATATATTATTTAAAGAGTAGTTCAATGGTTTAACATTATGATGAATGTTTGTGGCACACTGAATGTTTATAAGGACCAAGCCAATTTTTTTTTCCCTATACAAGCTTTACTTTCCCATTGAGTTTTTGAGAAAAAAAGATCGATTGCCTTAATTTTCAAGCAAGTGTCCCTCAAAAACAAGTGAGAACTTAAAAATAATGTTTCTTTTATGGCATCTAGCAAAATACTCTTCTCTTCTTCCTCAGCTGCAAAAGGGTCCTAATGTGGCTAATGCTAATATTCATGAAGATGAAAGATAGGTTTTTCTAGTCCTTTCTGTTGGTAAAGGCTGTATATATTTCATTTTCTGAATATGAGAAGAAAGTTTAGAGATAATAACGTAGTTATTAGCCCTCCTCTCTTAAAGAGTTAATAGAAAAGGAGAGCCAACATATGTAGTGAAATAAATGAATAATAAATCCAATTATTTTTATATATATATACATGGCATATATGTATATATGAAATTAAATATATATTTTTATATATACATATATGACATATATGTATATATATAAATATAATTGGATTTTTATATTATATATGTATATATTATATATACATATATGGCATATACGTATAAATAATAACAATTTGACTTATTAATTCATTCAGTTCTTACTGTTAGAAAAGGTTCATTTTTAACCCCAGAACACTGCACCCTGCCTATCAGAGAAAGTAGGTCAAATATTCACTTTTGAGGCTATGTAGAGATAAAACTGCTAAATACATAAAACACAGATAGAAAGCTCTCCATGATGCTTTTTCCTTATGATGTTTGGGAGTTGCTGATGACCAAACTCTTTAAAGAAATTACTGTATGCCCAAAGGCCTCTGAAAAACGCAGGAACCTTGAGAGGAACAGAGTTTGTTGTCTGGGGAATTCTGAAAGCTCTGTTAAAATAGGCCTAAAACTGCCATTGGCATAAACAAGGTGTCACTGGGATTTTCAGTCTTTATTCCTTTTTTTTTTTTTTTTTTCCCTGAGTCATCTGTCAGACTGGCAAAGCGGTAAAATTTTATCTTTTCAGTACTTTTGATTCTCTCCCTACCTTCCATTTTTTCTTGTTGCCTGACTACATATATTGGCTCTCCTTTTCTATTAACTCTTTAAGAGAGGAGGGGTAATAACTACATTATTACCTCTAAACTTTCTTCTCATATTCAGAAAATATTGTATATTGCTTATGTTAAAAAATGTTGAGAATATATATTACTTCCCAAATAAAACATGGTTTTATTCTGAACTTACAAATTGAAATTTTTTGTTATTTTAACATGCCATTCTTCTTAATATAACCCATAAATTGGATTTATTATTCATTTTCAGCAAAATTAAATGACTGGATTCACCCTAGACTACTTAATGTTTCAGGGAAACTGCACTGAGCTCTATGTGCTGCATATTGTTGAACTCAATGCTTGGGGTACAAGGACCAGTAAGATGTAGTTTTACACTTTGAAGAATAATGTTTGAGTAGGGAAATATAGATAAAGAAGCCAAATGTAAAAAAAAGTGCTACATTGTAAAATAGAGTATAATCTTGAAAGTTCAGGGAAACCTTCCTACATATATGAACCTGGAACTGACTGGGTTTTAGAGAACAAAAAGATTTCAGACAAAAAGTATCATCCAGAATTATTGACCATAAATCTTGACATCTAATTATCTCTCCCACACCCACTTGTGGGCATAAATGAATAAACTACACTGAATACCTTTTCAGACATTTTGTCATGATACTTATCATCAATCTTTTCAAAACTTTATTGTTTTCTTTAACTCCTTCTTCTGAATTACATTAGAAACTTTTCAGTACAAAAGCTCTTCAATAAGTACAGTTTACATTTTTCATTCATATTCCACTGGTGTTTACAAAATGTCTTTTAGAAGCTTGAAACACTTTCAAAGGGACCAGTGGGAAATAGCTGTTTCACACCTGATTTATCATCACCACAAGTTCATTATTAACTCCAGAACACTGCACTCTGCCTATTAAAGTAGGTCAAAGATTCACTTTCTACAAGGATATGTAGGGATAAAACTGCTGAATATGTAAAACATAGACTGAAAGCTCTCCGTCTTCCCTTTAGTCAAGGCTTCTATGTGATGATGATTATTTGAGGTTGCAAACAGGACACAAGGTTGTGGCAGAAGTAATTCATAGGGATTGGATGGGGCAAATAAATTGGAGGAGTATTTTTTACATATTAGTGTTCTTTTGTCATTCGATCTATTCAACAAAGGTTTTTTGATTATCTGTGTGCATATTACCAATATCCGGTCTAGGTGATAGAAATAAAACATTGAACAAGACAGACAAATTTGTCTTCTTGTGGGCTTTGTATTTTAGCCATTTAAAAATTACAGCAAATTAAATTTAAAAAGTAACATGACTTCAGAAGATTAGTATAAAATGATATACATGTAGAGTGGAGAAATTTTTTTTACTGTAATGGCTAGGTAGAATAAATATTTGCTTAAAATTTTGTACAGTATTCACTCCCTCCTATAGAGGAGCAATTCTGCATTTCATATAGTTTTAGTGAGAGATTGTACTCCACATTCTAGTCTGGAAGCTAAAAGGATCAGATCCTCTCTTACTTCAATTTGACAGAGCCAGGGCTCAAAAATGTGAATTAGTTTAGTTAATTAGATAGTCCTGTTTGCAATTTTTAATCTTGATCAAAGGATGCAAAGATGTGGTAGGATACTTTTAGGAGTCATTCACTACATCAACTATAGCAATGATGCCCAAACTTTTCCTCTTAGGAAGAAACAGACAGTGTTTTCTGTTCCAAAGCTGTTTGACCTAACTTACATCTTTGTTTTCTAAGCCTGCATCTCCAAACTCCCACTAGCTCTGTGAATTCATAGTATTGCTCAAATAGATATCCATCTGTGAAGCAGGTCCACTGTGTACTGGTTACTAACTTGTCTGATTTGGTGAGACAGAACACCCACACACAAAACAAGTTACATGAGGCAGATTTATTATCTAACTGAGAGGCAACAAGTGACAATAAAAGCCTAGGATTCAGGGTATGCCAGTCCCCCAAGGCTCAGGAAAGCTGCCCAGGTTGGATGGAGTCTTGTTTGAATGTACTGCACTTGCACTGCAGCTACAGGACCCTGGAAAGCATCCCACCCTAGGTTTTATACGAGGGGAAGGAAAACATGACCCACTGGACCAAAACATTGAAGAGCAACTTGTTTCTAGGAGGAACTGGAACAGAGCCCTGGCTGTTCTAATAAGTTTCTCCCTATCTTAGTGTGTCCAGAATTTAATCCTTCTGGTGGACTCTTGGTCTCCCTGACTTCAAGAATGAAGCTGTGGACCTCGCGGTGAGTGTTACAGCTCTTAAAGGTGGGGCGTCCAGAGTTATTTGTTCCTCCCAGTGGGTTCGTGATCTTGCTGACTTCAGGAATGAAACTGCAGACCCTCGTGGTGACTGTTAACAGCTCTTAAAGTTGGTGCAGATCCAAAGAGTGAGCCGCAGCAAGATTTATTGTGAAGAGGGAAAGAACAAACCTTTCAAAGTAGGAAAGGGGACTTAAGCGGGTTGCTGCTGCTGGCTGGGGTGGCCAGCTGTTATTTCCTTATTTGTCCCTGCCCATGTCGTGCTGATTGGTCCATTTTACAGAGCGTTGATTGGTCCATTTTACAGAGTGCTGATTGGTGTGTTTACAGTCGTTTAGCTAGACATAGAGCACTGATTGGTGCATTTTTACAGAGTGCTGATTGGTGCATTTACAATCCTATTGCGAGACACAGAGCGCCGATTGGTGCGTTTTTATAGAGTGCTGATTGGTGCATTTACAATCCTCTAGCTAGATACAGAGCACTGATGGGTGCATTTACAATCCTCTAGCTAGACAGAAAAGTTCTTCAAGTCCCCACTTGACCCAGGAAGTCCAGCTGGCCTCACCTCTCATTAAGATGTTACATCCTCAGAACATTCTACAGTTGTACTTAAGAACTACAAACAGGAAAGGGGGAGAAACTGGGTGAGTCCAAGGTCACCCAGAGAACTGTTCTGCAGTTTACCACTGATCCAGATGGCCCCCCTTAGCAAAGCTCTTCCATTTCCTATGCCCAATGACTTCCCCAGATTTGGAGTTGGAGATTGGTCTTGTCAGATTGATGTAACACCTGCACTGATATAATCTCTTTGCAACATCATTGAGCCATCGGCAGTATACATTTCACTAGGCCCAGGAGTACATTTGACTATCCATAAGCAAGGTGCTCAGGCCTGCCCAGAGCAGTGACCTAACAGAGGATCCCAGTGATCCAGGTAAGAGGTTACTAAAGTTGTCAAAAAAAGATCCTTCCAGTGGTCCCACTGTCTGCAGCCAGTGCACCTGCTTCTGTACCTCCTCTACTTGTGCTTCTACAATAACTGAAGTTTATCTAGGTACAGCAGAAGGTGTTGGCAATTGCATATACTCCTCCAAGTTGGGCTAAACAGATCTAGATCCATTCTGTTGCCTAAAACAATCTTCCCAAGGAAGCTGGGGATGTCTGTTGGGCTAGCAAGGCAGTGACTGTGGAAGAAGCAATATTTACTATGGTCAGAAATAGGTTTTGTATAATTTTTTCATGAGCACGGACTCCTGTATCTGGTATCAAAGAGCTCACAAAGGGCATGAACCCAGAGCCAGTTAGTAAGCCTGCCAGGCCAGTGGTGCATCTCATTTCCAGGGGTGATATCCAGGAGCACTTCCATCATGCAGGATCCCACCATCCATCAGGCATGACATTGCTCATCCTATATTTGAGTCACCAATGAACCACTGAACCACCTGCAGAGAAAGATGTAACTTTCAGGTGTACAGAGCAACCCTTCTCTCACTTTATTGTTCAGTGACACATTCATGGGTACGAAGGCATTGGAATTCACCAGCCGTCTTGAGTTAGTTACGTGAACTTGGTTTTCTTAAAATATTGTCCATTAAGCCCCTACACAGAGGGCTAACAGCAGTTCATTCCTTGTTTTCATTTTCGCCACTGGGACACTTCTTGTTCAGGTGATCAAAGGAGCATAAAGTGTCAAAGTGCAAGCCTACCAAAGTTTTCTCAGTTATAGCGGTGACATTTTGGCATTGAGTCAGTTAAGTTAAAACAGAGCACCTCTGATTCTCTTCCATGTGGTGGGTGCCAAATCCACACTGAAGCATGCACTGTGGCAGTAGGAATGTGTGTGTAGTTTACCACTGACAGGATGAGAAGTTGCTGTTGTCTGTAACAGAGTAAGGTCTGAGATGGCAAATCTAACCCTTAGTCAGGCTACCCAAGGTGGCTGCTGCCTGGGAGAGCCTAATGAAAGTGTTGTGCTTCCAGGCCTCTGCTGCCACATCCTTGTAAAATAAAACAGATTTACAGATGAGTGCCCTACACTTCACCCCTCTTGGGGTTTTAGGTGTTTCTATTTATTGGATAGGGTTTGGGCTGGGTAGACATATTACCCAATTTTGTCTGTCCCAGTCCCCAGGTTACCACATCTGCAGGTACTCATTGTCCTTGTTGCTTGAGCCAGACCATTAAAACAGCCCTCCAGTTCAGAAAAGGAAGTCACATCCTGTACAAACACACACACACATGTTTGGTAATGCTGCCCACTTGACTGAAGGGTTTAGATTTCCCCAGCATCCCTAGAGAGTCCTGGCACTCTGGTATTCCTTGGTTCCATCCAATAACGCTATGGGATCCCACAGAGAGCAGTGACGGAAGGGAGGCATTGTTTTCAGATTAGACTTAGGGGCCCTGTCTGGGGTATTATGGTGACCTGAACTGCAAACTGCCCCCCAGGACGTACTCTAAAGGAAAAAAAGAAATAAATGGTTGGGAACACTGAGATGGGGATTTGCAGATGTAGCCTAATCAAGCATCTGGCTGGTTACCTCTACCCCAACTAAGGCCATTGTTTCTCAATGGGTGCTGCAGCGCCATGTTTCCCTCACATCACAGTGCAGAGTTTAGTGTCCATACTGCTCTAGTCAGATGGGGAACCACCCCACTAGCAGAATATCTTGATGTTCTTTCTTCAGTTGCTTTGCAAGTCGGATCACAAGCTCTCTTCCAGGGAGGACATGGTAGGCCTAGCATCCATATGAGTGATACACATTTGTCCTTTCCAGGCAGCAAGTTATTGTCATAGTCCTTGTCCCCATATAGGGGATCCTTTGATAGTCCAATCACTCAGTTGCTGTTCTCTTGACCACATGGCTAGGTTGTAGATAAAGGCCCATACATTGGTGAAAATGTAGCAAGATAGGCTGGTAGGTGGTGGCCTGCGTGGCCATCAGTGGTGCATGTAGTTTGACCCTTGGGGCAGAATGTTCATGTTCAGCTTCAGTAAAAATATGGCCATTCACTCACCAGATGGGGGCTGCAGTCCAGTGGACCCTGTCTGCTTTTAGTTTTGTAGGGGCATCAGTGAATCATGCCATACCATCAGTAGGCACAGGAGGAGCCAAAGCATCTCCTGAGGGTCACTTGGTCCATTCTAGAAAGCTAGCCATTTATTCATGGAGCCCACTGCTTCCCTGGAATTCTAGCTCAAGCCAACCTTAAATGTATGCTTTCCATTTGATAAGTGGGCTCTGCCAAGCCTGTCCAATTTTATTGGTGAGGTTTGTAGGCAAACACGTAAAAATAGGCAGTTCCTATTGCAGCAATCACATGTGGCATTCTAGCCATAAAACATTCTCTTTTTATCAGTGCCCAGTAGTGAGCAAGGAGCTGCCATTCATAAGGGGAGTATATCTGTTGGCTATATCAGGCAACTTATAAAGTGCTACGGCAGCCCAATGGCAGTTTTCTGTTGCCCCAGATGACAATCAGTATGCACACAAGTTGCAGACTTCTGTAATTCCAATGGGCTAGCAGGCTCTGAAAGTTGCAAAGGCAGTGCCTGGGCCACAGCTTTTGGAATGGTTTCTCAGTCCTGCTGTTTCAAAGCCTTTCAAAGTTGATGGCTTTGTTGGCCACTTTGATTATGATGGCCAAAAGAACACTAAGGTGGGGTACGCCGTCTTCAGTACCCAGAGGCCTCTTGGCTGCTGGGCCTCCATTTCACTTAGCTGTGCCACCAAGGCCAATAGTATTTTCTTAACTGTATCTGAATATTCATTTGGCTTCCCATCTAACTGGCCCTGGCATTCATCCTGTAATAGTCTTAATGTTCTGGAGGTCTTTTTGAGCAGCCCAGCTGTAGTGTTACTTTGTGACACGGTGGTTTATAATATTTTCATTTATAGCAATTCCTCAGTTAACCAGGTAATGTGCTACTCTCTACTTAGTATGGAATACCACTTTAGCTGAATAACTCATTTGGACTTGGGTAGTTTAGGTGGCAGGCAGGAGTAGATATGCCCCATTGTTATGGCATGAATTTTTAGCTATGAGGGGTCATACCTCTGCAGGTGGCAGTGATGTTCTGCACCACAAATGGTCAAAATGTCAATGTCTATAATGCACTGAGTGGGGGAACCATGCTCATCGGTACCTGAAATGCCCCAAAAGGCCTGACCCATAAGCACATAAGCAACATGGGTGACCTCATTTGTCTCAAAACCTCCTCATGTCATCAGCTTAATGTTTTTCTCTTTTTAATCCTGACAGGAGTAAAGGCCACTGGCCTCCAGTGGGGACCTTATTTCTAACTGCACTATTTGGCCCTATCACTAATTACACCATTAAATTTGAGACATTTGGGCCTGCAATGTCCCTTTGTCAAACAAACACACCAACCAAGCTGCCTAAGACTTGCCTGGCTTTTCCTCATATTTGTCCTTTAGATCACAAGTCTCCGTTTCTGTGAAGGCTCAAATTGCACATGTTGGTTCCCTCTCAAATGCCTCAGGGTCCTTATGGGCATTTACTTTTTGAGCCCTCTGGTCCCAGGAATGAGTGATCACATACATGTCTGACAACCAGAGAACTGTATTCTGTGCTTCCCCGTTTCCATATTCCTTTTTCTTTGCCTCAATCCCTGCAGCCAATTCGTTCACATCCATTGGGAGTGACCTATGTCCCATTTATTGAGCTTCCTTTCCCATAACTCATCCAGCTGCATGTCCAGTCCCTACATCCCTAGGCTGACATTTTTTCTTGGGTAAGGTCCTGGGGGTTATTGTCTTTTCAGCTTCACCAGGAAGCCATGATTCTGTGAAGGAGGACACTGCTCACTGCACCATCTTTGTGAAGCAAGGTCACTGTGCACTAGGTACTAACTTGTCGAAGTCTAGTGAGACAGAACACACCCACACATAACAAGTTAATGAAGCTGATTGGACTTATTACAAACAGATTGGCAGCAACGAACAACAGAGGCCTAGGATTCAGAGCCAGCCAGTCTTCCAAGGCCAAGGGAGGCTGCCATGGTGGATGGCATTTCCTCAGTGTATGTCTCACTTGCACCAGAGCTGAGGAACCCCAGAAACCATCCCAGCCCAGGTTTTATAACAGAGGGTAACATGCCATCCTGGGCTAACATGCGAAAGCAGGCCCTTTTTCTAGTAGGGACTGGAACAGAGCCTAAACTGTTCTGGCCAGTTCTTCTCTATTTTAGGATATTGCATTCCCAGCACATTCCACAGTTACTCTTGACATCTACAAATGTGAAAAAGGAGAAAACTGGGTCCGTTCAAGATCACTTAGAGAAATGTCCAGCACCACCCTTTTGCATGGAGCTGCCAGAGCTGGTTTCTGTTGCTTGCTGTGCTCATATCTTAACTATACAGTAGATTTGAGTACTTCAGTGATTTAAAATACATTTCAGCATGTCGATTCCTGGTGACTGGAAGTACCTCTTATTAGTTCTGCTATATTTTCACATACCTGTATCTCCCTCAGAAACCCTGATATTTAATCCAAATAACTTACTTTTTTTTTTTATCTCCAAGAAGTTATATACCGAGAAAGGTAATTTAGATAACAAGAGGTTTTGACATGAAAATTGAAGATATGTTTTCATTTCCATAGAAGGTCATGATGTAATAATGCCTTTGCTCTTCTTTCTATAATCTGTAGTTTCAAAAATAGACATTGTGTAGATTTGTCTGAGAATTAACTAGGTTGTTCTACACCTTCAGCAGTTTTTTAAACTGTTTATGAAGAAAGTGTACGTATACATAAACAAATTTATTTAGGCAACTTGTTGGTATTTTATCAGTGGTAAAAACTTTGGAATTTATATTATACTATATCTTATGTAGTATATTTTACATATTTATAATATAGTACATAATGTATTATTGTATTCTAGATATAATTTATTTACTATAATTATATTATGCTATGTACATTAATATTAAAGTACAAGTTTGTTAAGAACTGTAACTACTAAGTAGCTTATATTCTATAGATAATGGATTATTTAATTTTCCTTTCATCATATGTATGTAGCTAGCAATTTTGGTACAACTTTCTGGTAGTCCTTGCTGACAATATGTGCTCTAGAAAGTATGCAAAAAATGAAAGACTTGTGCAATGTCTTTGAGGAATTTAAGTGTTTTCCAGTTTTCTCAAAGTCATGGCAAAGGATGTTTCAGAATGAAAGATTACCTTGTATGTGTGTATATTTATATTTAAACAGTATAATTAAAAATATATGTATGTTGCCTTCTGGACTAGCAATCTCTATATTGGAAAATGTTTTTTGACCTTTTATAAAGCAATTGACATATTATGATGTATGATTTAGTTTGAAATAATGCAAAGGTCATTTTCTTGTTCATATTTGACGGAAGAGAGGGGGAGTTTTAGAAACAAAGGCATTTTGTGGCATTAAGCAGAAAATCAATATAGGAATTATTCTTTTAGCCAGAATGTTTACCTTATATTTCCTAATTCTTGCTCAGTTCCTTTGTGCACTAAGGGAATACAATCACAAACTGAAGATGTGTGGTTCATCTGTAAGGAAATGTGGTCTTGTGGTTGTTGATAAATAAGAAAGAAAAAATAACTCAGAGGTACTTATCTACTAGGTTGGAACAATTATTATCGGGAGTACAATGGAAGGGAAGATTGTGGAATTGGGATATTAATGATGTACCCCATTGGGTTTATTTTGATTAAATCCCAAAGTACTTGATAATTGTTGATCCTTGACTTGTTTGTAATTTAGAAACAATAATGACAGATGAAGAATGCTTATGAGTAACTGATTAAGCAGTGATGGCAGTTGCCAAATCCAGTGAATGTCAAATACGATTCTGTTCTGCTCCATCAAGGGCCTATCATGGATGAAACAAAGTGTTTATTCTGGGAATACACAGTTTGAGTCACCAGTTGACTGATGTAAGATTGTCTGCTGACTTTGGCAAATAGGAAAGTTGAATGTTACAATTTATTATTGATGTTCTTGTTGCAGGAGAACTGTGATCCTCACTGTGTTTTTCTTTAATCAATCTTGGCCCAGTGGCTTGTGCTTTCAGGCACTAAACAAATATTTGTTAAATAAAATCATGAATGTTTAAGGAAATCAATTTCTATTTCCTGAGGACATATCAAGAGGATCTAAGGTAAAAAGAAGACAGATATTTTGGGAAGATGTGAATACAGGAAAATAACCTGGGTATAATGAGATGACAAAAAATACTATGCAGTTTTATGAGTGTATCCTTGAGTTCTTGAATTCATTAACAGATGAAAACACAGGTTTTTTTGTTGTTGTTGTTTTACTGGTATAGTCTGTCCTACAGCAGATATATGCTTACATGTTTTAGAGAACTAGTGGGAAGAAAAGATGGGTTTGCATAATGGTAAAGGGATCAATTCAACAAGAAGAGCTAACTATCCTAAATATATATGCACCCAATACAGGAGCACCCACATTCATAAAGCAAGTCCTTAGTGACCGCAAAGAGACTTAGACTCCCACACAATAATAATGGGAGACTTTAGCACCCCACTGTTAATGTTAGACAGATCAATGAGACAGAAAGTTAACAAGGATATCCAGGAATTGAACTCAGCTCTGCACCAAGCGGACCTAATAGACATCTACAGAACTCTCCACCCCAAATCAACAGAATATACATTCTTTTCAGCACCACAACACACCTACTCCAAAATTGACCACGTAGTTGGAAGTAAAGCACTCCTCAGCAAATGTAAAAGAACAGCAATTATAACAAACTGTCTCTCAGGCCACAGTGCAATCAAACTAGAACTCGGGATTAAGAAACTCACTCAAAACCACTCAACTACATGGAAACTGGACAACCTGCTCCTGAATGACTACTGGGTAAATAATGAAATGAAGGCAGAAATAAAGATGTTCTATGAAACAAATGAGAACAAAGACACAACATACCAGAATCTCTGGGTCACATTCAAAGCAGTGTGTAGAGGGAAATTTATAGCACTAAATGCCCACAAGAGAAAGCAGGAAAGATCCAAAACTGACACCCTAACATCACAATTAAAAGAACTAGAGAAGCAAGAGCAAACATATTCAAAAGGTAGCAGAAGGCAAGAAATAACTAAGATCAGAGCAGAACAGAAGGAAATAGAGACACAAAAAACCCTTCAAAAAAATTAATGAATCCAGGAGCTGGTTTTTTGAAAAGATCAACAAAATTGATAGACCACTACCAAGACTAATAAAGAAGAAAAGAGAGAAGAATCAAATAGACGCAATAAAAAATGATAAAGGGGATATCACCACCGATCCCACAGAAATACAAACTACCATCAGAGAATACTATAAACACCTCTACGCAAATAAACTAGAAAGGCTAGAAGAAATGGATAAATTCCTCGACACATACATCCTCCCAAGGCTAACCCAGGAAGAAACTGAATCTCTGAATAGACCAATAACTGGCTCTGAAATTGAGGCAATAATCAATAGCTTACCAACCAAAAAAAGGCCAGGACCAGATGGATTCACAGCCGAATTCTTCCAGAGGTACAAAGAGGAGCTGGTACCATTCCTTCTGAAACTATTCCAATCAACAGAAAAAGAGGGAATCCTCCCTAACTCATTTTATGAGGCCAGCATCATCCTGATACCAAAGCCTGGCAGAGACACAACCAAAAAAGAGAATTTTAGACCAATATCCTTGATGAACATTGATGCGAAAATCCTCAATAAAATACTGGCAAACCAAATCCAGCAGCGCATCAAAAAGCTTATCCACCATGATCAAGTGGGCTTCATCCCTGGGATGCAAGGCTGGTTCAACATACGCAAATCGATAATGTAATCCAGCATATAAACAGAACCAAAGACAAAAACCACATGATTATCTCAATAGATGAAGAAAAGGCCTTTGACGATATTCAACAACCCTTCATGATAAAAACTCTCAATAAAGTAAGTATCGATGGGCTGCATCTCAAAATAGTAAGATCTATCTATGACAAACCCACAGCCAATATCATACTGAATGGGCAAAAACTGGAAGCATTGCCTTTGAAAACTGGCACAAGACAGGGGTGCCCTCTCTCACCACTCCTATTCAACATAGTGTTGGAAGTTCTGGCCAGGGCAATCAGGCAGGAGAAGGAAATAAAGGGTATTCAATTAGGAAAAGAGGAAGTCAAATTGTCCCTGTTTGCAGGTGACATGATTGTATATCTAGAAAACCCCATCATCTCAGCCCAAAATCTCCTCAAGCTGATAAGCAACTTCAGCAAAGTCTCAGGATACAAAATCAATGTACAAAAATCACAAGCATTCTTATACACCAATAACAGACAAACAGAGAGCCAAATCATGAGTGAACTCCCATTCACAATTGCTTCAAAGAGAATAAAATACCTAGGAATCCAACTTACAAGGGATGTGAAGGACCTCTTCAAGGAGAACTACAAACCGCGGCTCAATGAAATAAAAGAGGATACAAACAAAAGGAAGAACATTCCATGCTCATGGGTAGGAAGAATCAATATCGTGAAAATGGCCATACTGCCCAAGGTAATTTATAGATTCAATGCCATCCCCATCAAGCTACCAATGACTTTCTTCACAGAAGTGGAAAAAACTACTTTAAAGTTCATATGGAACCAAAAAAGAACCCGCATCGCCAAGTCAATCCTAAGCAAAAGAACAAAGCTGGAGGCATCACCCTACCTGACTTCAAAGTATACTACAAGGCTACAGTAACCAAAACAGCATGGTACTGGTACCAAAACAGAGATATAGACCAATGGAACACAACAGAGCCCTCAGAAATAATGCCGCATGTCTACAACTATCTGATCTTTGACAAACCTGACAAAAACAAGAAATGGGGAAAGGATTCCCTATTTAATAAATGGTGCTGGGAAAACTGGCTACCCATATGTAGAAAGCTGAAACTGGTTCCCTTCCTTACACTTTATACAAAAATTAATTCAAGATGGATTAAAGACTTAAATGTTAGACCTAAAACCATAAAAACCCTAGAAGAAAACCTAGGCAATACCATTCAGGACATAGGCATGGGCAAGGACTTCATGCCTATAACACCAAAAGCAATGGCAACAAAAGCCAAAATTGACAAATGGGATCTAATTAAACTAAAGAGCTTCTGCACAGCAAAAGAAACTACCATCAGAGTGAAAAGGCAACCTACAGAATGGGAGAAAATTTTCACAACCTACTCATCTGACAAAGGGCTAATATCCAGAATCTACAATAAACTCAAACAAATTTACAAGAAAAAACAAACAACCCCATCGACAAGTGGGCAAAGGATATGAACAGACACTTCTCAAAAGAAGACATTTATGCAGCCAAAAAACACATGAAAAAATGCTCATCATCAGTGGCCATCAGAGAAATGCAAATCAAAACCACAATGAGATACCATCTCACACCAGTTAGAATGGCGATCATTAAAAAGTCAGGAAACAACAGGTGCTGGAGAGGATGTGGAGAAATAGGAACACTTTTACACTGTTGGTGGGACTGTAAACTAGTTCAACCATTGTGGAAGTCAGTGTGGCGATTCCTCAGGGATCTAGAACTAGAAATACCATTTGACCCAGCCATCCCATTACTGGGTATATACCCAAAGGACTATAAATCATGCTGCTATAAAGACACATGCACACGTATGTTTATTGCGGCACTATTCACAATAGCAAAGACTTGGAACCAACCCAAATGTCCAACAATGATAGACTGGATTAAGAAAATGTGGCACATATACACCATGGAATACTATGCAGCCATAAAAAATGATGAGTTCATGTCCTTTGTAGGGACATGGATGAAATTGGAAATCATCATTCTCAGTAAACTATCGCAAGAACAAAAAACCAAACACCGCATATTCTCACTCATAGGTGGGAATTGAACAATGAGAACACATGGACACAGGAAGGGGAACATCACACACCAGGGCCTGTTGTGGGGTGGGGGGGAGTGGGGAGGGATAGCATTAGGAGATATACCTAATGCTAAATGACGAGTTAATGGGTGCAGCACACCAACATGGCACATGTATACATATGTAACAAACCTGCACGTTGTGCACATGTACCCTAAAACTTAAAGTATAATAATAATAAAATTAAAAAAAAAAAAGAAAAGAAAAGATGGGTTTGTATTCTAGCTCTACTTTGCCCTTCCTGTGGGACATAGAGCCAGTCCTTAAACTCCATGTTTCTCAGTAATAGTCAATCTTTGGCTTGGTGGATGAAGGAATACATTAAATATTGTATTTATCAAAGGGGTCATGATTCATAAAGAATAGTAAAATCACACAGCTCATGTTGAGGGACTCTTCAAACAGATTACTTCTGTGAGGTGTCATGCATATACCTAGCATACAGTCTCAAAGCATCCTCTTAGCCGCAGAACTGTAGAGCCCAGGCAAGGGACTTCTTGTAATACAGACCATTCAGGGGGATGTCAAGTCATGATTCTTTTCTCAGAAGTAAAAGTCTCTATAAAGAGTCATGTAATCAAGGAAATGTATTCTGGTCACTTTTATTTATTTATTTTTTTTAAATTTATTTTTTGAGATGGAGTCTTGCTCTGCCACCCAGGCTGTAGTGCAGTAGTGAGACTTCGGCTCACTGCAACTTCCACCTCCTGGGTTCAAGCGATTCTCCTGCCTCAGCCTCCCGAGTAGCTGGGATTACAGGCACGTGCCACCATGCCCTGCTAATTTATTGCATTTTTAGTAGAGATGAGGTTTCACCATGTTGTCCAGGCTGGTCTCAAACTCCTGATCTCAAGTGATCCTCCCACCTCAGCCTCCCAAAATGCTGGGATTACAGGCACAAGTCACCATGCCTGACCAAATTTATGTTTCATAAAACAATAACCAGTGGGCAGCATCACCCCATGTATGCTCCTCTGAAAGTAAAATTAAAGATAGTTCAATAGAGAACTGTGTGAGTTCTACACTGTATATATTTTATATAACTGTATATATTGTATATAAGGAATAATTTACATATAATTGGCATTTTAATATTGCTTTCTCATTTATTCTAGTTCATATTCAGTAGATATGTACACAAGCAGTACTATACTGGTTGCTTCTGACGGTACAGTGTCTGTTGCTGGTGCAGGTACCATACCAGTTGTTAATTTAAAAAATTTTTACACACTTGGGAGTACAAGTACAGGTTTCTTACATGCATATATTGCATAGTGGTGAAGTCTGGGCTTTTAGTGTACTCATCACTCAAATAATGAACCTTGTACCCAATAGATAGTCCTTCTACATTCACCCACTTCTTACTCTCCCATGTTTTATGGTCTCCAATTATTACATTCTGTATGTCCACGTGTACCCATTGTTTGGCTCCCACTTATAAGTGAGAACATGTGGTATTTGATTTCTGTTTCTGAGTGGTTTCACTTAGGATAATGGCCACCAGTTCCATCTATGTTGCTGCAAAGGGCATGATCTCATTCTTTTTTATGTCTTAGTAGTATTTCATATATATATATATATATATATACTCTTAATGAATTGATCCCTTTATCATTATCCAATGACATTCTTTGTCTTTTTCTTTACTGTTCTTGTTTACTGTTCTGTTCCAATTCTGTTCTTGTTTACTTTACTGTCCTTTATCATTATCCAGTGACATTCTTTGTCTTTTTCTTTACTGTTCTTGTTTAAAGTCTATTTTATCTGGTACAAGTATATCTACTCCTGCTTGCTTTTGGTTTTCATTTGCATGGAATACATTTTTCCACTTCTTTACTTTCAATCTATATGTTTCTGTGGGTCAGGTGATTTTTCTTGTAGGCAGCACATAGTTGGATCATGGTTTTTTGAAATACATTCTGCCTAACTGTATCTCTTAAGTGGAGCATTTAGTCCATGTACATTCACAGTTAATATTGATATGTGAGACTTTGTTCCTGTTACATTGTTGATTGTTTTCATGTTTTATACATTATTTTTTTCTTTTTCTCTGTCTTTTTGTCTTTGTGCTTTTATGAAATTCTAACATGTTGCCATTTGATTTCTTTGTCTTCTTTCTTTGTGTGATTCTTTTATATGAACTGTGCATTTTGTATTTCAGTGTGTTTTGTGATAGTGAATATTGAACTGTATTTCCATGGTAAAGACCCCTTTGAACATTTCCTATAGGCCTGGCCTAGTGGTGACAAATTCTCTCTGCATTTGTTTGTCCAGGAGATACTTTATGTCTCTTTCATTTATCAACCTTGTTCTGAAAGGATACGTAATTATTGGCTGGCAGTTTTTGTTTGTTTGCTTCTTCCTTTCAACACTATGAATATGCCATCCCATTCTCCTCTGGCCTGTAAAGTTTCTGCTGAAAAGTCTGCTGTTAATCTCATGGATGACTACATGTTTATAGGTGACTACGTGTTTCTCTCTTGGTATTTTTAAAATTATTTCACTTTGACTTTAGACATTCTAAATATAATATGCTGTGGTGAAGTCCTTTTTGCAGTGTATTTTCCTGGGGCTCACTGGGGCTTTTTCTATTGGTGTCTAACTTTCTTGATAGACTTGGGAAGTTTTCATCAATTATTTTCTTACATATGTTTTCTAAAATTTTTGATCTCTTTTTCCCCTCAGGAATACCAATAATTTGTAAGTTTGGTCACTTTATTAGTCCCAGATGGCTCAAATACTTTGTTTATTCTTTTTAATTATTTTCTTATTTTTGTGTGACTACATTATTTCAGAAGATCTGTCTTTAAGTTCTGAGATTTTTTCTTCTGCTTGGTCTAGTCTACTATGGAAGCTTTCAAATGTATTTTGTGTTTCCCTCAATAAACTTTTTATTTCAAGAACTTTTGCTTCATTTGTTCAAGATATTCATCTCTTTGGTAAATATCTCATTCCCATATACTTAATTGATTTTCTCATTTCTTTGTGTTGATTTTCAGATTTCTCTTGCATCTCATTGAGCTTCTTTAAAAATCAGTATTTTGAATTATTTATCTGGTATTTCAAGGAATACTTTTGGGTTGGAATCTGTTGCTGGACAGTTGTTGTGGTCCTTTGGTGGCATCATATTTTTCATGTTTCCTGTGTCCTTCCATTGATATCTGTGCATCTGGCATAGCAGTTGCATGTTCCAGTTGTTTGAAATTGCTTCTGTAGGGGAGATTTTTTTTCCTAAGGATATATGTATGTTGTTGATTAAGATATTTGGCTTTGATTTTGAGTGCCTGCATAGTGTGATTTTCATATGACTTCCTCAGTAATACACAGAGTGAGTAATTACTGTGATATCATCAGTGACTTAGGGTACAGTTATTATTTGTGGCTTTGATGAAGCATAACTGAGAACCTGGGATGCAAACTGAACCAGTCTTTGCGATCCAGTGGTAGCAGCAATGGGGTAAATGTGACTGTTTTTAGGCCCCAGAGCACCTTACACTGACTTCAGTGTTAACAGGTCCTGGAGGGCTGATTTTTGGGTCTCCTGATGGCTTGCTTAGAGTAGATGGAATAGTGAACAAAGCATGTAGGTGGGTTCTTAGGCCCTTGGACAGCTGGAGTGGTGTGGGTGATGGCAGTAGTGGTATTGGAGCAACTACTGGGACCCAAGTGGTTTGTGTTTGTGTTGCTGGAGGCTGTGATGGGTTAGGTTAGCTCTCAGTCTTATACTGCCTGTCACAGGGTGGTGAGTATTGTCCTAAGAGTGCATAAGAGAATTTGGTCTTCCCTGTTCCTCCCCAAGCTAGATGGTGGGTACAGCTGCATCACCTCAAACTTGGCCTGAGGGTGGCACAGAGTCCAGCATTAAATTCAAAATGGTTCCAACCATGGGTTTGTTACCTGGGACAATGGGGCCCCTGCCAGGCAAGCAGGATTATCAAAAAGCTGTGGGAGTGCAGTTCACTCACATCTCAATCTTACAGTATCCCATTACAGGGCAGTGGGTATTGTCCTAGATATGCATAAAATAGCCTGATTTCCCTATCTCTCCTTGGCTGGAGCAGCTACGGCCGAATCAGCCTGAACTCAGACCAAAGGTGAAGCACAGTCTAGTGTTAAACTCTTAAAATGGCACCTTGGGCCTGGGACCAGATAGTAAATGACACATTCCAAGCAAACAACATGGGCAAGAAGCTGTAAGAGGTGTAGGCTCTCACATCTCAGTCTCAATAGAAGCTTGCAGCAGGGCGGCAGGAACCCTCCCAGAGGTGTGTGGCAGTGCCTGATTTCTTTTTGGAGCATCACAGTGGCCACAGCTGTGTCTGAAGATCCCGATATCCAGGCTTTCAAAATGGCTCCCACCTGAGGCTACATACCAGGCTTGAATGCTTGAGGGATTCTATGTGGGTTCCCTTTTTGGAGCAATGTCTCTCTGCAATCTTTAGGCAACTCTATACGTAAGGTTCAGGGGCCTAGTAAGTCAAGGGTTTCTCCCATAGCCAAGATGGTAAAAGCCCATGTCTCAGGCCTCGGGGTTTCTCTCTGTTTCCCCATGTCCAGGAACCTCTCTCAGATCTCAGTCAGCTCCTGTGTGGGCAAGCTGCCTCAAACTCTCTCCTTACTTACTTCTTGTGCTTCCCATCTCTTCTCTGGGGAATCCTAATATTATCTCCTAGATATTCTGTTCAAAATATGAGTATCTACTTACTACTCTGGTTTCTCTCCATGTAGAAGGCATATGCTACCTGTGTCTAGTCAGCCATCTTGTTGTTAAATATTTGGAATATTATGCCTACTTTCTTCAATCTGTTCATTCAACCAGCGTTTATTTGTTAACAACTTACTATGAATAAAGTATAGTTGGCACTAGAATTTTAGTGGTTCCACAAATGAATACCAGACATAGCTGCAGGCCTTACTGAGATAATAATACCATGTGCCAAGATCTTTGCAAAATGTTTATTAGGTTCCTTAACCCTCACAGCCCTTCTGTATGGTTACAGGGTTTCATTTCAGTTTAATATTGAGAAAACTGAGGCAATAAAATTTAAGAAATTCACCAATGGTAAACCCAGTTTCTGGTTTTCAAAGATTTCCCTATTGCTGAAAATGCCTTCAATAGGTTATTACTATTACTTCCTATATGATAATAACCTGTCAGTAAATGTTGCATTTTGGAAACTTCTGAATTTAAAATCCAGAAGTTTTACTCCAACTAATTTCTTTCTGGATGTCCTGATAATAGAGGTGTAGGTCTGGGTCCTAGGCCAGGCTGGAGAAATGTTCCCACTCCCAAATGATGGTTCAGGACCTTACTTCTCTCTTGAACTGAGCTCTCTTCACTGTACTGACCTGACCCTTTCCCAGAGAGGACCTCTCCCTATTGTCACACAATGGCAGACAGAGGTACCAGGGGGAAAATCTTTCCAACTTTAGCTCCAGAACAAAAAAGACGGGTACCTTTTCTGGTATTCTTAACAAAGACCCTAGGACTTATCCTGTTGTTGTTTAAACTGTCCTGATTTAAATCCACATGTGTCCATCCTGATTCACATAAACTGAGACTGTTTGCATGGGGGAGGGGCATCCCCTAATAAAAACTGAGGGGTTTTCTAGAAGCCAGATACCTCCATGCAGGCAAACACAAATGAATGCTACACAGGGGAACTTGAGGTTCATCTGTCCCCCAGGCTGCCCTCAGAGGATTCCTCCTTTTCCAGAAGATTTCTGTCTGGAAGTCCTGAGTAGCCTCAACACTCAGGAGTGGCTGGATGAGGGAAGTAGAGAGAGAAAACACAATCGAAACCTCTGAAACACAAGCGAAAACCACAGGAAGTAATGATGGAACGCACAGCACTCTGAGTACATGTCAGAGTACTTGAAGCTGATTTGAAGCTTCCTGCCCAGACTCACTCAGGCATTATGACTGTCATGCACAACTGGCTTTTCACTCCCTGAGGATTCTCTCTGGCTGCCAGAACCTTCTCTCCCTAGGTCCCTTGAAGGGCCAGAGAGTTAACATCTTGTAGGAGCAGCCCCCAGGAAGTGATCTCTCCTGTTGGATGGCCCTGAGTCACATGTGCCACAGTGGCTCCCAGCTTTATCCCAGTGGGAACTACTGCCCCTCTACCAGTGCCTCTGTGGTCACCTCCCAAATAAACCACTTGTACTTGCACCCTTTCCTCAGGGTCCTCAAATACTCACATAGGCCATGATTGCATAGAATCCAGGCTTATTTTTGCAAAATACTAATCGTTCATTGTCAAATGCTTCTTACATAAGCATGAAAAGTAAGGGAGAAGAAAATGCATGATTTCCCTTCTAGAAGTACACAAACCACACGTGTGCACCCACATACATGCACACATATACACACTTAATAATCACAATTATAATCTCTTTTAAAATTTGCTTATTTTAAATCGAGATATAAAATTGTATGTATTTGTTGTCTGCAACATGAATTTTTTTTTTTTTTTTTTTTTTTGAGATGGAGTTTCACTCTTGTTGCCCAGGCTGGAGTGCAATGGCACAATCTTGGCTCTGCTCACTGCAACCTCCGCCTCCTGGGTTCAAATGATTCTCCTGCCTCAGCCTCCTGAGTAGCTGGGATTACAGGTGTGTGCGAACACATCCAACTAATTTTGTATTTTTTTTTTTTAATAGAGACAGGGTTTCTCCATGTTGGTCAGGCTGATCTCGAACTCCCGACCTCGGGTGATCTGCCCTCCTCGGCCTCCCAAAGTGGTGGGATTACAGGCGTGAGCCACCGAGCGCAGTCACAACATGATGTTTTAAGGTGTATATGCACTGTAGAATTGTTAAAACTAGCTAACTAATAAACGTTACTATGTTATGTAGAATCATTTTTTTTTGTGTTGAGAACACTTAACATGCATTCTCTTAGCACTTTTTAAGAAAATATATTGTCATTCACTGTAGTCACAATGCTGTACAACGTATCTCATTTCTCCTATTTAACTATAAATATACATCCTTTGACAAACATACCTTCAATCCCTCCTCCTTCCAAACCACTTCAGCCTCTGGCAAACCACCAATGTACTCTCTGCTACTATGTTACCAACTTTTTTAGATTTCACATTGACATGAGATTATACAGTAATTGTCTTTTTGTATCTGGCATATTTCACTTAACATATTGTCATTCAGGTTCATCCATCTTGTTGCAAATGACAGGATTCTGTTCTTTTCATGGCTAAACAGTATTCCATTGTGTATATACACCACATTTTCTTTATCCTTTCATCCACCAATAGATACTTAGGTTGATTTCATATCTTGACTATTGTGAATAGGGCTGTAATAAACATGAGAGTGCAGATTTCTTTTCAACATAATGATTTTGTTTCTTTGGATAGATACCCAGTAGTGGGGTTGCTGGATCATAAGGTAGTTTTATTTTTACTTTTTTGAGGAACTCCATATTGTTTTCCATAATGACTATACTTATTTTCATTTCCACCAGCAGTGTTTTAGAGTTCCCTTTTTTCACATTCTTGTCAACTTTTGCTAGTTTTTGTCTTTTTGATGACAGCCATTATAACAGGAGGTAAGGTAATTTTAATTGTGGTTTTGATTTCCATTTCACCAATGATTAGTGATGTTGAGTATTGTTTTACATACGTGTTGGCTATTCGTATATCTTCTTTTGAGAAATATCTATTTAGGTCTTTTGTCCATTTTTAAAATTTGGTTATCTATTTTTGTGCTATTGAAATGTTTGAGTTTCTTAGATATTTTGGATATTAACCTTTTATGAAATATAGAGTTTCAAACATTTGATCTCATTCTATAGGTTGTCTCTTCACTCTGCTGATTGTTTTCTTTGCTGTGCAAAGCTTTTTAACTTGATATAATCTCATCTGTCTATTTTTGCTTTTGTTGCCTGTGCTTTTGGGGTAATATCCAGAAAATCATTGCCTAGACCAACATTATAAAGCTTATCCCCTAAGTTTTCTTCTAGCAGTTTCACAGTTTTGGATCTTACATTTAAGTCTTTAATCTATTTTTAGTTAGTTTTTTTATATGGTGAGAGATAAGGGTTAAATTTTATTTTTCTGCATGTGGATATCCAGTTTTATTTAATGAAGAGTCTGTCCTTTCTCCATTGTGTGTTCTTAGCATGTTTGTTGCAAATCAGTTGGCTGTAAATGCAGTGGCTTATTTCTGGGTTTCCTATTCTGCTCCATTGGTCTATGTATCCACGGGGTGTGCTAGCACCTCCCTCCTGCACGGGGTGTGCTAGCACCTCCCTCCCACTTTGTCACTCTTACGGTATATTCAATACAGGATATTTTTCTCATTCATGTTTTTTGGGAAGGTGGATTATGTTGGATAAAATTCAAGTTGGGACTGAGTTCTACATCTGGGTTGATCCAAGGCAAGACCAGATTATATGGAGAAGCTGGAGTGGAGGACAGAAAAATTCCTAAGAATGTGAAGATTTAGAAATAAGTAAAAAATTCTTGAAAGACTCCAGTCTTTGAAGACCTTGAAAATTGTGAAGTGAAGTAAAAGCCAAAAACTCCCAGGAGTTAAGCTAGACCCAGTTAATGTATGACTGTAGGTAGAAGAAATAGACTTACCAAAGGTTTTAAATTTATATAATTGTATCAGATGAGAGACATTGAGTCATAGCCATTTTCCCAGGTCACCTTTCCCTTCTCAGACACCCTTGGTTCAGGAGTAGACTCCATAGCCAAGGTTTCCCAGTTCCTTGGAACAAACCATTAAGGTCACAGAGAACAGGTGATTGAAAAAGATGGTGCTACCCACCCTGGATAGTGCTCTTGCTAAACCACACATGGGGGTGGGGAAGGCCAGACAGCCTTGAGATGTTCTCACTGTGATCCTGGCCATGGGCATACAGAGGCACATCACACTGAAAAGAAAGCAAACAACATTTCCAATTTCACACCCAGTGTCAAAGACCAAATCTGGCATAGGGTGACTGAACTGGAGATCTGGAGGGCAGAGGGGGCACACTGAAGGGAAAGGAGAAGGGATCTCCTGAATTTCCACTTCTAGGAAAGAGCCAGCACCCAAATTTAGACCAAAAAAGCAGAAAAAGAAGACTTCAAATCAGGAGAGCCTCCAGAAGGAGGTGCAGGGTTGGGAACCTCCCTCACCAGAGTGAAGGCAAGCCATCTTCCCAGAACAGAGACCCTATTGAGAAAGACATCTCAGTTCCTGCTCCAGAAAGGACAGACTCTTTGAAAATGTAAATCCAGACAAAGGATCAGGCATCTGTTACCACAGAACTGTCGGAGGAGAACAGGGAAATGTCAGCAAGTTCCCCTGAAACAAAGCAGTGTCAGCCTCTGAGCAGAGCCCAGGCCCTATCCAACCAGACTGGACTTGGGATAGTAGGAACACCGAAGGTCACATACTCCCAGAAGAGAAAATTAGAAGTCAGGGTAGGCTAGGACCTGTGTTCTGAATTAGTGGGAGGAAAATCTTTGTTCCTGCTTCTCTAGGTGGGAATAGCTGACATGGCACTCGAGGCTTCTTTTCCTTCCTGAAGAATTATTCTGCACTACTATCAGTTATTTATAACTTACAAAACTCTATGATAGCTCTCATAAAAATGGAATTAGATAATCAGAAAGATTTGCCTCAGGCAGTATATAGTTTTCACTGCAGCTCAGATTTTTTCCAATAGTCTCTCCCCTTATAATAAAACCAAAAGAAAACAAACAAACAAACAAACAAAACCCTCATAGAACGATGTTTTATTTGGTCACAAAATAAGGCTACCAGTCTTAGTAGTTTTGACCTGATTACTTAGATAAGAGCAGAAAGACTGTAACTTTCTATACAGGCCTTCTTAAGTTGCCTCCCTGGATGTTTTCATAAGGAGTCTCAGATTGGACCTTTTTATTCCTCTATTGCTGTCCTGAAGCTAGGAAGAACAAGCCCAAGAAATTATCTCCACTAGATTTCACCTGCAAATGGTATAAATTTTGGCAAGTTCTTCTCTTTTCAAGGCCCCCAAAATATGCCATTTCCTGGACTCTCTGGGAAGTGACTTGTGTTACCACCTGTAAGTCTGGATCCTGTAAGCGAGATACCAGGCTACCGTTCCTGGGATGGCTTTGTAAGAAAGGACTCCATAAATTACCTTAGAAGTGGCCTGGTCAAACCTGAAAAAAGAGCATCATTTTTTAATATGACATTCTGGCAAGTCTTGGGTTGCATAACCAACTTTCCAATTGTATCCTGAAAAGAAGGAAGACAAATTTTTCATGAGTGTATGCAAATAACTGCACTGCTATGAATAGGAAGGAGACTCAGTTAGAGTTTCTGGATTTCTGGATGTCAGAGAAAATATATCATTTAAAAGTTTTCCCTTAGCTTACCAGTGCAGAGTCTATTAAATGATTAAATTGTTATGATTTACACACAGCACGGTAACAAAGTTTGTATGTTTGTGTGTCTAACAAATAACAAAGGATATTTGAATATATGTTCTATATATATTTACATATATTTTCTTTATATATAAATATATATATTTCCTTTATATATAAATATATATTTATGTATATTTTCTTTATATATAAATATGTATTTATATAGAGAATATAGATAGGTAATATATATTAAAATGTCAGCAATATGAAAAATAAAGCTATAGTCATCCATCATCAATTTATTCAGTCCCATATAATTAATTCTGGTTCCACTGGGTCTTGGGTTAGCAGTCTCATGAACCTCTCTGCTTTTCAACTGCAGAAAATTCTTACTCAGTACCCCCATATGGTATTAAAGTTGTCTAAGGGATGCCATCAGATATTGGAAGCCTATACTCAAAAATCTTGTTTTCAATGAAACAGTTGTTGGAAATAACTGTGATACCCCTTTTTCACAGGGATCTGAGACAGTCCTTCTTTGAGTACCAGAAAAACTCTGGCCTGTAGCTGATTATAGAACATTTGGGGAAAGATTAGAATAAAACAAAACCTACCTGTAGAAGACATAGATAGAAAATGGCTGTGGTAAATTTATTACTGATAATTTTCAAAAGTGAAAAGTCTGATGAGAGTTCATGACAAGAATAATGCAACTGACAAGGAAATTAGATTGATGCTGTGGCTTGTGAAATAAAGAAGAAAATAAGGTTAAACCAAAAAGGTGTTGACAAAATGCCTGTAAGCATAATGATTAAAGATATTTTCCAAGAATACAGTGAATATTTTATTTCGTAAACATGAATAAACAATTTTTATGAAGAAAAATATTTTGAGATGTAACTATAATAATCTTAAAACAATATATTACCATATCCCAAGAATATACCAAGCCCTTAGTAAGAATATATGTCAAGCATACATGATACTATCAAGAAGTTTAGTAAGTTTGACGTAAATTCTAATTATCTGCATTTTTAACAAAAAACAAAACAAAACCAACTCCATTGTTAATATTGATGTGTATCATCAAATGTAAAGTATTGGCCTAGATGACGCTAGATCCAAATTAAAGAAATGAGGTTATTCACACCTGTAATCCCAGCACTCTGGGAGGCCGAGGCAGGCGGATCACCTGAGGTCAGGAGTTCGAGACCAGCCTGGCCAATATGGCAAAATCCCAACTCTACCAAAAATACAAAAATTAGTCAGGGATGGAGACAGGTGCCTGTAATCCCAGCTACTCGGGAGGCTGAGGCATGAGAATCTCTTGAACCTGAGAGGCGGAGGTTGCAGTGAGCCGAGATTGTGCCACTGCATTCCAGCCTAGGGAATAGAATGACACTCTGTCTAAAAATAAATAAATAAATAAATAAATAAATAAATAAATAAATAAATAAATAAATAAATAAATGGGTTATGGTCATATAAACATTTTAAATAATAACTGAATTTATGACTGATAACACTTTACTGTTGTTGCCTAATATCATCAGGCCAATCACATGTATATACCTATATATAAATATAGGAAAACTTGGCAGAACTATTGCTTGCTATTTATTTCAGTGTTTCTGAGGTTATGACATATGGAAAGTAAAGGCATTGACTAATAACTGTAGACTTCCCATAAACCATGCCATCTCTGAAGTAGTCATGCTTTGTTTAATGAAAAGGATACACTCTGATATATATATTGTTAGGCAATTTCCTCATTGTGTGAACATCACAGAGTGTACTTACATAGACCTAAATGGTATGTCCTACCACACACCTACATTGTATAGTATATAGTCTATTGCTCCTAAGCTACAAACCTGGGTGGTATGTTACTGTACTGAGTACTGCAGGCAATTGTAATGCATGGTAAGTATTTGTGTTTCTAAACATATCTAGACATGGAAAAGGTATGGTAAAAGTACAGTATTTTATTTATTTATTTATATTTTATTTTATTTTATTTTATTTTGAGACAGAGTCTCACTCTGTCACCCAGGCTGGAGTGCACTGGTACAATCTCAGCTAACTGCAGCCTCCACCTCCCAGGTTCCAGTGATTCTCCTGCCTCAGCCTCCTGAGTAGCTGGGATTACAGGTGCCCACCACCACGCTTGGCTAAGTTTTGTATTTTTAGTAGAGACGGGGTTTCACCATGTTGGCAAGGCTGGTCTCGAACTCCTGACCTCAAGTGATCTAGTCGCCTCAGCCTCCCAATGCGCTGGGATTACAGGCATGAGCCACTGCGCCCAGCCAAAAGTACAGTATTTTAACCTTATGGAACCACTGTCAAATATGTGGTTCATAATTGACTGAAACGTCATTATGGAGTGCATGACTATAGTTATTTTAATGATAAAAATTTAACCATTGGAAGGCTGAGCAGTGTGTTTGACAATTCTTTCAATGAAACTCATAAATCATAATATATCAAATAGACTAATTATTCCTAGAACTTTTCTTTTTATAAGGTGAAAAAATTAAACTGTATGATGTTTCAAGGTACGGTTGGGAAATCTCAAAGACAGTTTTAGGTGTAAGAGATATTCTGAAAATTTTATTTTATTCCATTTTATATTAAAGATTTGAACTAGAAAGCCAAAATCAAATTTGTTAGGAAACTTGAAAATTTAGCTCAGAACCATAAATGCCAAATAAATGATAATTGACAACACATTTGAAAGGGAAAATAAAGTACTTTAAAATAGAAGGTAATGTAATCATAAATAATCTTAGCTCTTTCATAATTGAAGAGCCAATTATTCTATAATAGATCCAAAGATGCTTCTTTGTAGCATATAAAAATTAGAGAAGGCTGGGCACGGTGGCTCACGCCTGTAATCCCAACACTTTGGGAGGGCTGAGGCAGGTGGATCACGAGGTCAGGAGTTCAAGACCAGCCTGGCCAACACAGTGAAACCCTGTCTCTACTAAAAATACAAAAAAATTAGCCGGACGTGGTGGCAGGCACCTGTAATCCCAGCTACTCAGGAGGCTGAGGCAGGGGAATCCCTTGCACCCGAGAGGCGGAGGTTGCAGTGAGCAGAGATCGTGCCACTGCACTCCAGCCTGGGCAAGAGTGTGAGACTCCGGCTCAAAAATAAATAAATAGGCTGGGAGCGGTGGCTCACGCCTGTAATCCCAGCACTTTGGGAGGCCGATGCGGGCGGATCACGAGGTCAGGAGATCGAGACCACGCTGGCTAACACGGTGAAACCCCGTCTCTACTAAAAATACAAAAAATTAGCCGGGCGTGGTGGTGGGCGCCTGTAATCCCAGCTACTCGGGAGGCTGAGGCAGGAGAATGGCGTGAACCCAGGAGGCGGAGCTTGCAGTGAGCCGGGATAGCGCCACTGCAGTCCAGCCTGGGCGAAAGAGTGAGACTCCGTCTCAAAAAAATAAATAAATAAAATAAAATAAAATAAATAAATAAATAAATAAATAAAAAATAAATGGAGGAAAAAGCATATAAACCTAAAATGATGCTTAACAATTAATGTCTTAGTATTCTAGTCTTACTAAGAAGTAATAAGCATCTAATGATTTTCAATTAATTTAATATTTGTTCAAGGTTTTAAGTTACTTAAAGGCTTTAGAAATTATGTTCAAGCTAACGTACTATAAAATATAGTTACTATTGAAATAGTTTGTCAAAATTAATTTAGTTAAAAACAAACTTACATGTTTTATGATCTTAAAACATTAGGAATTATTTAACTTATTTTTATCAGAAAGCCTATATACATTTAGAAAAGAATACCCATGGACCTGTCTCAAAAAATTAAAAATGGAACTACCACATAATCCAGCACTCTCACTACTGGGTGTGAATTCAGTATGGCAAAGTGAGGTCACTCCCACATTTATTGCATCAGTATTTGCAATAGCCAAGATACTTAATCAACCCAAGTGCCCAAACATGAATGAATGGAGAAAGAAAATGTGGTATATATACACAATTGAATTCTATTTAGCCATAAAACTCATAAAATCTTGTCATTTGAGGCAAACATGGATGGACTTGCAAAATATTATCTTAAATAAGCCAGATGAAGAAAGACAAATGTCTCATGATCTCACTCATATGCGGAATCCAAAAAAAGAAAAAAAAAGTTAATATCCTAGAAGCATAGAATGGAACAGTGGTTTCCAGAGACTGAAGAGAGGAGGGAAGAGGAGGGCATGGGGAGAGTTTAGTCCACAGGCACAAAGTTACAATTAGATATGAGGAATAAGTTCTGGTGTTATTTTGCATAGCAGAGTGATGATGGGTTAACTGTAAGGTATTGTGTATTACCAAGTAGCTACAAGACAGGCTTTTGATGTCTTCAACACAAAGAAATGATAAATGTGTGAGGAGATGGTCATGCTAAATACTTTGAATTGATTATACAACATATATATGTATCAAAATATCAACTTGAACTCCATAAATACACAAAATTGTAATGTATCAATTATTTTAAAAAATGTGTTCAAGAAGTGGTTCCCAAACTAAAGAAAAAAAATAGAATGGTAAAAAAAGCTTGTATTATATTTGACACTGATAGAACTGAGAAGATAACGGTTGTTTTATTGAACCAAATTTGTTAACGAATTTGCCAAAGATTTACTTAAATTACGTGAATTTGGATTTTTAAAAAGTTTCTGAATTGGTTTCTTTAAAAATACTTGCTTAATTCAGCACATTTAAAGCATTAGAAATCAAACTTTTTTATTTTCTTGGGAATTCAAAAATATTCCATTTACACAAGTCCTTATGACTCCTATAAAATGAGGACACGCTGAAGTGTGTGCTATAATTAATGTATGTTTTCCGTTGATACACGGATTGCTTTCCTATATTATATTCAGGTAGCACTCAGGTCACTCTCTAGGCATGAGATCAGTTTGATTCAAAGGTAAGTACAAGAAAATTGAGCCCTGGCTAGGGCTAGATCTCTGAATCTCGCGCTCATCACAAGGCAGTTCTCGTTTTAAGTGATTCATGAAAAGAGGTACTTTTTTAAAAACCTGAAAACAGTTGCTTTTCTGAATTTTAGGAAAAGTAGCCAGAATCCACGGATTCAGAGCTAAGTGATCTTTGGGTAAGTTGAAGTCTTTGGAAGGGATTGCTTTGGTAGATACAGTAATGGCTGGGGTAAAGATTAAAAGAAGATTTTTAATAACTGCGGTGTTCATCTGCCTGAGAGGAAACTTTGAACTGAACCATGTCTCCTTTCCCACAGAGCCTCTGCCTAATACCTGGCTTTATGGCATAATTGCAAGCCAAGGAGAAAAATATCCAAAAATAGTGCAGTCAGAAAATCCCCTAAAGCCCCCTGTTATGCCACTGCCAGTCTTCACGTCTAGAGCGGTGGGTAAGGCCGTGTGTCTCATGCTGGCTTCATCCAATAGCTTCATATTGCCTTAGCTCCTGAATGCTGGACCTAGCAAAGAACATTGATTCTAGTAATTAAGTTTCTGCTTAATTCTGGTCTCCGAAGTCTTTCCTGTAGCTTACTTAAGTAATGTTGATGCTCGTCTTCTGTGTTTGAGGCCCTACCATGGTTCCCTGTCTTCTGCTCCAAATCTCTGTGAACTGTGTATCTGATTCATCCCATTTCTAATTCCTTTAAAAGCTCAACTTCTTGTTTTTTTTTTTTCATTTTTTAAATTATACTTGAAGTTCTAGGGTACATGTGCACAATGTGCAGGTTTGTTACATACGTATACATGTGCCATGTTGGTGTGCTGTACCCATTAACTCGTCATTTACATTAGGTTTATCTCCTAATGCTCGACTTTTTTTTATAAACAACAATCATAATGATTGGCTCATGTTTTATGAGCCAATGTTTTCAGGTTTTTCTAATGTGTTGTGCTAACAAGTGGTGGTGCTGGGATTCCAGAGTCTGGATTGTTATTATTTTAAGAGACAGGATCTCTGTCGCCAGGTTGGAGTGCAGTGGCGTGATCATGGCTCACTGCAGCCTCAACTTCCTGGGCTCAAGGGATCTTCCCACCTCAGCCTCCTGAGTAGCTGAGACTACAGGTGCGTACCACCACATCCAGCTAATTTTTTTGTAGAGAAGGGTTCTTTGTATATTGGTCAAACTGTTTTAGAATTCCTGGTTTCAAATGATCCTCCTGCCTCAGCCTCTCAAAATACAGGCATTTCAGGTGTGAGCCACCATGCACAGTCCCTGGATTCTTAAATACGAAAGTCTGACTATGATATTTTAATTTCCATATTGCCTATTCTATGGGTCAATGAGAGGAAACGCTAGCACATAATGAATTTCTGCTCTGTAGATACTAAATTTTGATAAATCTTTTTCTAGTATATAAATAGTCTTATGATTGTTGACATTTCTATATTAAAATCCAAAGTATTATGAATTAACTGTGAGAAATTATATAACTTTTAATAATTAAGGAATAAGCTAAAGCATGCATGAACATTAGTCTAGCCAAAAAGTACCATTCAGACAGTCAGAAATTATGTATGCTTTTGCCTTAACCAGTGAGATATGTTATTTTAGTCACTTCGTCACTTTATTATTAATAATAATTACCCCAACCAAAATAGATTGTCTAAAAGAATAATGCATTTAATAATTGTATGCAAACAACTTTCCGGATCTCACCTCTAAGTTGTCATAGTGCTGCTTTGCTTTCAAATTGCCATAACAAATTATACTTAATGTAATAACTCAAGTTATTAACAATTAACTTGGTTGCTACCTCTTAATGCAATTGCAAGTTAAATTTTCATTCTGTGGGCAAAGTGAATAAGAGACTAACCACTTATTATACTGATAGGTTAGCATTTTCATTGTTAAATAGTGGCCCACGGGGCTGTGTCATTGTCAAAATAAACGTAAAACACTGGAAATGAAGGATTGGATTTTTTCCATTAGGGATAAATATTGAAGTTTGTTACAATTTAAATGAATAATCAACTGCTTACATTTCTATACCTATCTTTCCCAAATTGATAATACAGTATATTATTACTGTTACTGAAGGGGGAAAAGTTCCCTTGTCCCCCTCGCAGGGCGTGCGATGAGAGTGTGGCTCACTTCTTCAGTGCCCCACTGCTCAAACTTCTAAGAGAGCATACAGACGGGCAGGCTGTGGGACTCTGACCCCGCAACAGTGTCTAGGGGTGAATGTTTACAGCTCCTGAAGCCCCAGCGGGCGTGTGTTACAGGGTGCTCTTTTAGTTTGCTGTCTGTAGGCAGCTTGTGTTAACCAGCTCATTTAGACCCTCTACCTTGTCACAAAGACAGAGGCTTTCTGTATCCTTGGTTCCTGCCTTGGTGTACCAGAAGAATCAGATCATGCTTGGGCTTAGAGAATGAGTGCAAGGTCTTATTGAGTGGAGGTAGCTCTGGGGAAGTCAGAAGGGGATGGAATGGGAAGGTGTCCCCCTGGAGTTGGGGTGCTCAGTGGCCTGGGCTCTCCTCCAACTGCCCTAGCCAAACTCTGCTCATTCTGCTTCTGTCAGCCGGTCGGTGGCCTGCCATGGTGCAGGTGCCTATTGGTGCATTGCTCTCAACATTGAGCCACCTGTGTGTCTGCCTGCTAGGATCTCCATGGGTTTTAGAGGCACAGAATGGGGTCGTGGCAGGCCAGGGTGTTCTTGGGAAACGCAACATTTGAGTGCTAAGGCAGGAGTGCCTGTTCTCACCTAGGTCCATAGGCACAGGCCCAGGGGGTGAAGCCCTCGCCAGGGACCTGCCCTTCCCTTCCCAGCACCTCCCTGCCCCACTTCCGTATCATTACTGTGGGCTTAAAAAATGGAAAGGTGAGAGTCACAAGAGTTTTGAGTCAGCGTTATTGCATTATAACTCAGAATAGTAAGTGTGGTTCAAAGTTTCTGTATATAAAGGCCAAGCCAATACTGTAAAAACAAGAAAGATTTAGAAATCTATCACTGACTGTTCAGCTTTATCACAGCCACGCATGAAGCCCAAGCTCATAAACAGAACAGGATTTAGGAGAATATTTAAAACCCATTCTTCTGAGGAAGACAAGCCACAGACAGAGACCCATGGGGGCAGAGTGGTCCAGAAGGACTTCGTGACAGGTCATGACAAAATCAGGGATGAGTTCTCTGATGATGAGAGACACGCTAAGCAAGGGGCACCTCACTGGAAAAAGCAATGAGGCAGGACTAAAGGTAACACTTTCTAGAACAAGCAGAAAGCAAGATATACCTAATTCAGATAATATTAGCTTCATAAAACTGAAAAGATTACAGCTTCTGGAGCCAGCAGGCATTGGTTCGGGCTTCTGTTCTGTGTCTTACTAGATCTGAAGAATTGTGCCAGTGGCCTAACCTAACTGAGCCTCAGTTTTTTCATCTGTAAAATGGCGATATTGATTTGTATGCTTTACACAGCATTGTTCTCATATTCAATTTAAACATAGCCCTCAATTATTATTATTATTATTTATTTGTAGAGATTTAGAGGGCACAAGGGCAGTTTTGTTACCTGGGTATATTGCATAGTGGTGAAGTCTGGGCTTTTGGTGTAGCTATCACTTTAATGGTGTACATTGTACATATTAAAGAATTTCTCACTCCTCACCCCCCTCCCAGCCTCCCACCCTTCCAAGTCTCCAATGTCTATTATTTTATACCTTACATCCATCTGTAGACATTATTCACCTACACGGAGAAGAACTAAGACAGTTATACTCAGAATAAATTTGAACACAGAGAGGCTGGAGGCAAGGAAAATAGGAAAGAATTTATGTTGGTGTGAGGGCAGTGAGAATAGATAGGAATAGGCAGCTATATGAGATGTGGCAAAGAACAGGTTGTATCTAATCTTCAAGTACTATATACCATAGACAACTTACCATTTGTCATGAGCAATTAGAACAGAAAATAAAAGTTCCATTAATAGTATAATGAATAATAAAATGGTCGTATAAACATACAAATGAATATTATATAATAGTGAGAATTTAAAAACCCCAGCTATCACTACTTGGAACAACAGGAACATGTATCACAAGCATCATGGTCAATGAAAGAAGCCAGACACAAAAGAGCATATAATCTACAAGCCATTCCTATAAATTACAACAACAGATATGGCAATACCAGCAAGGATAAAATATTAATGAATGTCTTCTGGGGAAATTCATCAAGCTTACATGTATATTTTTGTACATCTCTCCATTTTTGCTATACTTCAATGGTTAATTTTTCCTTTGGAAAAGCTACCATTTATGGAATTCTTTCTTTATGACAGATGTCCTCACTACTTCAAATACTTGATCTTTTGAATGCCTTCAACAAACTTCAGATTAGGTTCAGGTATTAACCCCATATTTTATTGAAACAACTGACAACTTAATGATCCTAAACAAAATAATACAGCTGTTTTGCAGCAGAGCTGTGATTCCAGTTTCAGTTTGTGTGACTGTGAATCCTATGTGCTTAGCCACTGTACTGCATTGCTACAGTTCAAAATGCCTCTGAAGAGTACTGCAAAAATTTAGATTAATTGTTAATGCCTTCCAAAGGTGTTCTGTGTTTGAAATAATGGAAGGGTATGAATCAATAAATATCCCCACAGTGAGACCCCTAAGAACTTCAGTAAAACAAAGACCAAGTGTGTTGTCCTTGGCTCTGTGATTGCAAATAGAACCTATAGTTAAGTCTTCAGGATGCCTGAATCCTGGGTTGGAAGATTAAAGGATAATCACCTTAACTAACCCAAGTAAAAACAGAAAAATAATTTTTACTGTGTGAGTTTTCTAAAATCTGATTTTAATAAATATTCCATGAATATCTATGATCTGTATGCATAGCTTTCAGGAAACATACTGTGGGATCTACTTTTAAGATAAATTTATAGCAAGTTCACGGGCACTGACAAAATATATTTTTCTTTAGAGATGCACTTTTATTTTCCAAGTTTTCAGCAATTTCATATTATAATGAAACCTTTACTTTCTTGGCTGACGGCATTCTCATTAATCACTGTTTATCCTCCTAACCTATTCTTCTTTTCATATGATTGAAATGAATGCTTGAATGATTAGTTCTTTCCTTCAATTTATATACACAAAGGGAAGAAAAACTTTGTATATAAACCTTTTGCTGATCTTTTCCTTTGCACTATGGTTAGCACCCCATGAATGTCTTATCAAATACAATTTAGGAAAACAAAAAAGGACAAAGAGAGACCCTCTTGCCCCAAGAGAGTTTTTACTATATTGTCTGTTACAACATGGTAAACGAATGTGGCATCTTTTTATTTCTAAGTCCGATTTATAGGGCTGTCGATGACTAAGAGTGATTTTGCTTTTGAGGACAGATATTCTAAAGACTAAACAGTTTAGCATTGTATTTGGTAAATATTTTGAGCCTTGTAATTCTCCCACAGTAGCATGTAAGCTTATCATTCTCTCATTTTTTTAAGGAAAACATTTTTCACTTCATCAGTATTCTTTTCTCTCTACCTTCTTTTGTATGCCAAAAATGTGTTTATATATGTAAATTTGATGTTATGCCTTAAATTTACTGTTATATTTCATAAAGAAGTAGCAATTGGTAATTAGCAAAAACAATACAGTGTTAATGAGTTATAATTTAATTTTGAAAGTCAGCTGTGGGAGATCTAAATTCTATTTTAGCATAAGTCTTTGAACCTCCCCACAAATGCCTAAAAAAAAATTATGCACAAAAAAGGGCAAAGAAAAATAAAGTTGCCTTATATTTTTAGCTGGATATTTGCTAGGTTTAAGGAAAAATAAACTGTATGGATGATTATATTTACCTGAATTTTTCCTCCATTATGCAGATCCATTGTGATACGCTTTTCAGGTTAAGCCTACTAGAATTAGAGTAAAGGGACTCAAAAAGATATAAAGCAAGGCCAAATATTTTCTCTTGTATGAAATTTGTTAATTTTTCCAAAAAAAATTATTGAACAAGTATTATGTGCCTGGCACCTTCCTAAGTATGGGGATTCACTAGGGAATAGAATAGATGTGCTCCTTCCCCACAAGGATTCATATTTTATTGGTGAAGGAGAGGACCTTAAATAGACCAAGAAATACACAAATATGATCATCTCAGATTGTGAGAGCAGTCGTGTAGAAGACAATAATAAGATAGAGAATGATGGAATGAGAGAGAGGATAACTAAGCTTTTAATTAGATTGTTTCTTTAGGTAATTTGTTCAGAGAAAAGTACTCTGAAGAGGTGACATTTAAAATAAGTGCTGAACATTAAGAGGGAGCAGAATATTACAGGAAGAGGTGATCAACTGAGGATCCAGATTTCAAAGGAAAGAAAGGCCAGTGTGGATATTCGATAGAACAGAATCTGCTCAGTGGTGCCTTTTAGGGAGTTTGGTTGCATTCTGAATATAATGTAAGCTTTCTGATATAAAAATGATTGGATCTGATTTATGTTTTTGAAAAGGTGCTGGGTGCTGTATGGAGAATATATCTGGTAAGTGGGTGGAATGGTGATAAAACAAAATTAGAAAAAGTTGCAGAAATCATCCTTATGAGATATAAATGAAATAGATGGAATTGCACTCTCTCATCTCTCTAACATAATTTGGAAAATATTACAATTAATTGATATTTTGATTAATTGGGAACTTACCTGTATTTTAAATAAAGTTATTTCTCTTTTAGTAAAATCCACAAGAGCAAAATTGTACTTAACATTATACAGCTATATCTCAAAGATATTATGGACCCAGTTCCAGACCACCAGAGTAAACTGAATATTGGAATAAGCAAGTCACATGAACTCTTTGGTTTTCCAGTGCATGTAGAAGAAATGCTTACACTATACTGCAGTCTATTAAGTGTGCAATAGCATTATATATATGTGTGCACATATATTTAAAGTATACACCTTAATTTAAAAGATCTTTATTGTTGAAGATTACTAATTAACATCTGAGCCTTCAGGGAGTTGTAATTGTTTTGCTGTGGATGGTCTTGCCTCCATGAGTGCTCACTGATCAGGGTGGTAGCTGCTGAAGGCTGGGGTGGCTGTGGCAATTTCTTTTTTTTTTTTTTTTTTTTTTGAGACGGAGTCTCGCTCTGTCGCCCAGGCTGGAGTGCAGTGGCGCGATCTCGGCTCACTGCAAGCTCCGCCTCCTGGGTTCACGCCATTCTCCTGCCTCAGCCTCCCGAGTAGCTGGGACTACAGGCGCCCGCCACCACGCCCGGCTAATTTTTAGTATTTTTAGTAGAGACGGGGTTTCACCGTGTTAGCCAGGATGGTCTCGATCTCCTGACCTCGTGATCCACCCGCCTCGGCCTCCCAAAGTGCTGGGATTACAGGCGTGAGCCACCGCGCCTGGCCGCAATTTCTTAAAATAGGACAACAATAAGGCTTGCCACATCTCTTGACTCCTCCTTTCATGAAATATTTCTCTGTAGTATGCAATGCTGTTTGGTAGCATTTTACCCACAGTATAACTTCTTTCAAAATTGGAGTCACTCCTCTCAAACCATGTCGCTGCTCTATTAACTAAGTTTATGGCATATTCTAATTCCTTTGTTATCTTTTCAACCATATTGACAGCATCTTCACTGGGAGTAGATTCCATCTCAAGAAACCACTTTCTTTGTTCATCCATGAGAAATACCTCCTTATCTATTAAAGTTTTATCACGAGATTTGCAATTCCATCACACCTTGAAGCCGCACTTCTAATTTTAGTTCTCCTTCTATTTCCACCACATCTGTAGTGACTTTCCCCCACTAAAGTCTTGAACTCCTCACAGTCATTCATGATGGTTGGTATCAACTTCTTCCAAACTTCTGTTAATGTTGATATTTTGACCTCCTCCCCTGAATCATGAATGTTCTTAATGACATCTAGAATGACGAATCTTTTCCGGAAGGTTTTCAATTTATTTTACCCAGATCCATTACAGAATGTGTTATTTAAATCATAAGACTCAAAAGCCAAAATTACTACTTGATCCATGGGCTGCAGATTGGATGATGTTCTAGGAGCACCGCCCCTCCCACCCCCCCAAAAAAACACCGTAAATCTTCTTGTACATCTCCATCAGATATCTTTGGTGACCCTTTGCATTATCAATCACCAGTAATATTTTGAAACAACTCATTTGTTCTGAGCAGTAGGCCTTGGCAGTAAGCATAAAATATATGGTAGTCCCTGCTGTAAACACATGTGTTATTATTCAGGCTTTGTTGTGCTATTTATAAAGCACAGTCAGAGTAAATTTAGCATAACTCTTGAGGGCCCTAATATTTTCAGAGTGTTATATGAGTAGTGTATTGGTTTCAATTTAAAGTCACCAGCCACATTAGCTTCTAACAAGAGAGTTAGCCTGTCCTTAGAAGCTTTGAAGCCAGGAATTGACTTCTCCTCTTTAGCTATGAAAGTCCTAGATGGCATCTTCTTCTAATAGAAGGCAATTTTGTCACCATTTTAAGTCTGTTGTTTAGTGTAGTCACCTTCATCAATTATTTCAACAAAATATTCTCGGTAATATGCTGTAGCTTCTTTCTACATCAGTATTTGTTGCTTCATCTTGCACTTTTATGTTATGGAGATGGTACCTTTCCTTAAACCTCTTTAACGAGCCTCTGCTAGCTTCAAATTATTCTTCTCCAGTTTTCTTGCCTCTCTCAGCCTTCATAGAAGTGAAGAGAGTTAGGGTCTTGCTGTAGATTAGCTGTAGTTTTTAAGGAAATGTGTCTGGTTTAATCTTCTATCCAGTCCGCTCAAACTTTTGCTATATCAGATATAAGGCCGTTTCACTTTCTTATCATTTGTATGTTCATTGGAGTAGCATCTTTAATTTTCTTCAATAACTTTTCATTGCACTCACAGCTTGGCTAACTGTTGGGCTGATGAGGTCTAGCCTTCAGCCTTTCTCAGTTTTCCACCTGCATTCCTCACTAAGCTTAATCATTTTCTAGCTTTTGATTTAGAGAACGGGACATGCAACTCTTTCTTTTACTTGAATACTTAAAGGCAATTGTGTGGTTACTAATTGGCCTATTTTCAATATTGTTGTGTCTCAGGGAACAGGGACACCCAAAGAAAGGGATAGAGATGGGAGAACAGCCTTAGTGGAGGAGTCAGTGGAGGAGTCAAAAACAATATGTATTTGTTAAGTTTGTCTTCTGGCCAAGCATGGTTGCTAATTCCAGTAATCTCAGCTATTCTGGGGGCTGAGGCGGGAGGATGGCTTGAGCCCAGGAGTTTGAGGCTGTAGTGCTCTGTGATCATGCCAGTGAATAGCCACTGTATTCCAGCCTGGGCAACATAGTTAAACACCATTTCTAAAAAACAAAAAAAAAAAAAAAGAAAAAAGAAAAAGAAAAAAGAGAGAGAGAATTGTTTGCCTTTTTATATGGGCATGGTCAGTTGCACCCTCAATTACAAGGGTAATATCAAAGATCACTGAGCACAGATTATCACAACAGATATAATGGTAATATAAAAGCATGAAATATTGCAAAATTGCAAGAATTACCAAAATGTGAAGCAGAGACACAAAGTCAGCACAAGCTGTTGGGAAAATTGTAATGATAGACTTTCTCAATGCAGGGTCACCACAAACCTTGAATTTGGAAAAAAAAAAACACAGTATCTGTGAAGTACTATAAAGTGAGGTATAATAAGCTGAGGTATTCCTGTAATCAGCTGTTGATGGGTCAAAAGTTACCTTAAAATCTTATGTAGTTAAATTGCTTGTATAAATCAGGAAGAAAAAAATCAGTGTTGAAAAAATGTGAGTAGTTTGGGTTAGACCTAAAACCATAAAAACCCTAGAAGAAAACCTAGGCATAACCATTCAGGACATAGGCATGGGCAAGGACTTCATGTCTAAAACACCAAAAGCAATGGTAACAAAAGCCAAAATTGACAAATGGGATCTAAATAAACTAAAGAGCTTCTGCACAGCAGAAGAAGCTACCATCAGAGTGAACAGGCAACCTAGAGAATGGGAGAAAATTTTTGCAACCTACTCATCTGACAAAGGGCTAATATCCAGAATCTACAATGAACTCAAACAAATTTACAAGAAAAAACAAACAACCCATCAAAAAGTGGGCGAAGGACATGAACAGACACTTCTCAGAAGAAGACATTTATGCAGCCAAAAAACACACGAAAAATGCTCACCATCACGGGCCGTCAGAGAAATGCAAATCAAAACCACAATAAGATACCATCTCACACCATTTAGAATGGCAATCATTAGAAAGTCAGGAAACAACAGCTGCTGGAGAGGATGTGGAGAAATAGGAACACTTTTACACTGTTGGTGGGACTGTAAACTAGTTCAACCCTTGTGGAAGTCAGTGTGGCGATTCCTCAGGGATCTAGAACTAGAAATACCATTGGAACCAGCCATCCCATTACTGGGTATATACCCAAAGGACTATAAATCATGCTGCTATAAAGACACATGCACACGTATGTTTATTGCGGCACTATTCACAATAGCAAAGACTTGGAACCAACCCAGATGTCCAACAATGATAGACTGGATTAAGAAAATGTGGCACATATACACCATGGAATAGTATGCAGCCATAAAAAATGATGAGTTCATGTCCTTTGTAGGGACATGGATGAAATTGGAAATCATCATTGTCAGTAAACTATTGCAAGAACAAAAAACCAAACACCGCATATTCTCACTCATAGGTGGGAATTGAAGAATGAGAACACATGGACACAGGAAGGGGAACATCACACTCTGGGGACTGTCGTGGGGTGGGGGGAGGGGGGAGGGATAGCATTAGGAGATATACCTAATGCTAAATGATGAGTTAATGGGTGCAGCACAGCAGCATGGCACATGTATACATATGTAACTAACCTGCACATTGTGCACATGTACCCTAAAACTTAAAGTATAATAATAATTAAAAAAAATGTGAGTAGTTTGAATGAGAGTCAATTATGTTAAAGAAGGCCCGTGAGGCCTTGCTATTTGAGCACAGGGATACTTTGAATAAAATGTTTTCTGTTTATCAGATATGCAAATTAAATAACTTTATAATATCCTTTCTGCATCTCATGGTAAATGAAAAAGTCAAAGAAAATGTTTATGTTATCTAGTTGATGAAAAATGCCTGTTAAACAAGAATGTTTATTTGTGTATAGTAAGCTCTTATAATGTGCCAGGCTCTGTACTAAGTATATAAGCATGACCTCATGAAATTTTCTGAACAATCTTATGAAAAAAATATTATTTCTGGCAGGACGCAGTGCACTCCAGCCTGGAACAGAGTGAGACTCTGTCTTAAAAAAAAAAAAGAAAAAAATATATTATTTCTTCATTTTAGGAATGAGGAAGCTAAACTTAGAAATTCAAAATAAGTTGTCTACATTCACATAATGTGCAGGTGGCAGACATAACTTTCATCCCAGACAAAACAATTGAAGACAACAAATTCTATTAAAAGAAAGCTTTAAATTAAAATGATATCAATAATCATCAGTAATTGAATGTCTTTTCTGGAATCCATACCTTGCTATCAAAATGTTGTAATTCTAGTAATTTCTTTTACCAGCTTGAAGGAAAATAAAACAAGAATTGATTGGGATTATAATCCAGTGACTATGAAAGTAATGGGGCTGGCCATGGTGGCTCACACACATGGGGTGGCTGAGGCAGGAGGATTGCTTGAGCCCAGGAGTTTGAGACCAGCCTGGGCAACATATCAAGACCTCATCTCTAGAAAAAAATAAAAAATAAAAATAAATGAAAAGCAAAAAGAGCCATTAGAAAAGTAAACAGTAAAGATAGATATAAAATATAAGATTTTATTCCAAGTGTTTCCACCTTGGGAAGTAAATTCAAATGTGCTAGAGCTGTACTGCTCAATTTGGTGGCCACCAGCCACATGTGGGCACTGGACACTCGAAATTTAATTAATCCAAATTGACATATACTGAAAGCTTAAAACAAACACTGTATTTCAAAGATTTCATATCAAAAATGCAAATATCTTATTAATAAATGATATTGATTACATATTGAAATGATAATATGTTGATTACTGGACCAGATAAAAGATATTACTAAATTAATTTTACCTACTTCGGTTTACTTTATGTGTCTACTAAAAATTGTTAAATGACATACGTTGCACACATTTGTGGTTGGCATTATGTTGCTGTAGGATGGTGCTTGTCTAGGGAATTTTCTCTGTTCCATCCGGAGCCTGAGTATCTGATAATATCAACAGAAAACTGTTTTCTGTTATCTTTTCACAGAAGAGATATTTAATAGATGAGCTTAAAAAGGAAAGAGTTTTATGAGTTCCAAGGGATCGATTCTTATTTCCTGCATTTCCCATGGCACTAAGTAAATTGTGTTTAAGTAATATCATGAGTTAAAAGTGAATTTTATAAAAATGAGTTTTGTGGTGTTTAAAGGTGAATGAATAGCTTCCATTTTCATTTCAGTGTCCAAGATCACACAATAAAAGGCATAATTCTAAGGTAAGAAGAGTTTTTAAGCTTAAAATTCATTTTGCTGAGAAGGATAGAATTGAGAGCTTGAAACACTAAGGGGGTGGGGGACCAAAAAAAAAATGATAGGTTGCCTTTCTCAGAACATTGCCAATTTAGAAATTTGATCTTATTTCTCTTAGCAATTGTACGCAAACTTGATGAAACAGGGTTCATTCTACTACGTGACATCTACATGACGTAACACATTATTTATTATTCATTGATCAAATTGACACATTGGTGCCATCACCTTTCTTAGTGAACCTACACATAAGAAAAAAAATGAGGTAAGATTTTAGTTCCTGTCTCTGCTTCAGGAACTTGATGTTTAATTTCCAACAGTGAGGATTACTGAGTTTCAGTCACATTAAAATCTAACAGTGCTTATTCAACATGCCTCATTTCTTCTCCAGATCAGTTTAGGGTAGGTTTGCCTTGGAGAACAACATGTGGAGTTTTTGGAAGTGACAAATACACTGTTGAGGGACATTAATCACATGGAATTTAAAAGACATTTGCTTCTGGCCTTAAAGTCTTTGGTCTGGAACAAATGGCAGTCAAAATCATTCAGTCTGAAGTGTTGGAAAATGATCAGAAGTTTGAGTGAGTGACCGAGCATCTGTTGTATGTGAATCTGTCTGTGCATGTCATTAAGAAAAAGAGCCTTTAAAAAATTTCTGTCAAACTTACACTTGAATACAGTCTACCGTTTCAAAGGGGGGTTCTTAATCAGTGAGAATGAAACACTTGGAAGGAATTAGACAATTCATAAACCTTAAGGAATAGAGTTTAACTTTCCTTTCCCAGTTCCCTTGACTACACAGACCCCAGTTTTAGATCTGTAGTCCATATTTGGTAATATAAATCTCAGAAATAAAAATGACAATTATAGAACTGGTTCATTCCAGCTCCTTTAAACTTTCAGATCATCAGAAAGTTAATCAAATGCTAACCATGAAATCAGAGGTATCCTACTCTTGGAACTTGGTAGAAATAGGTACTTTCAAGGTATTTTATTAGTAAAAAGAACACAGGTGGGGTTGGCACAGAGAAACACACACATTTGATATGTTTTTGTAATTATTCATGCCAAAACCCTGTTGCTATAACCTATTATGACTCAGTCTGATTATGACTCTTACAGAGTGTAAGATAGGATTTTTATTCATTATTAATATGTGGGATATTTCAAAGAAAAGAGAAATAAATCATAATTTGAAGATTAGCAAAGATTTTTTTCTTTAGACAAAAGTGCTATCTCAAAAATTTTTAAATGAAAATATTAGACCGGATTGTCTTTATAAATATTATTAAGAAACACCATTAACAATAGCCAAGATTTGAAAACAACGCAAGTGTCCATTAATAGAGAAATGGATAAAGAACATGTGGTATGTATACACAACTGAGTACTATTCAGCCATAAAAGAATGAGATTCTGGCATTTACAACATGGATGAAACTGGAGGTAATGATGTTAAATGAAATAAGCCAGGCACAGAAAGACAAATTTTTCATGTTCTCACTTATTTGTGGAAGCTGAAAATTAAAACAGTTGAACTCATCAAGATAGAGAGTGGAACAATGGTTACCAGAGGCTGGAAAGGTTAGTGGGGTTGGGGGTAGTAGAGATGGTTAATGGGTACAAAAATATACCTAGGTAGAATGAATAAGATCTAGTATTTGATAGCACAACAGGCTGTCTACAGTCAATGATAATTTATTGTCCATTTAAAAATAACTAAAAGAGTTTAATTGGATTATTTGTAATACAAAGAAAGGATAAATACCTGAGGAGACAGATACCCCCATTTACCCTGATGTTAGTTACTATTATGCAAGCCTGTATCAAAATATATCATGTACCCCATAAATATGAACACTTACTATGCACCCACGCAAAAAAACTGTAACATAAAATTTACAATAAGAAAAAAAAGAAATACCATTAGAGAGGAAAAAGGCCACGCTGTTGGCTGAGAGAATATGGTTACAAGCCATGCATTACACAAAGGACTTGCATACAGAATATATTTTTAAAATCTTAAAAATAAAAAAAACCCTAAAAATCAGTATGAAAAAGGGAAATAATCTCATAGAATTATCTCCCTTCAATTATTTTGGAGATAATAATTCAAAGTAATCTTCCATTTTTTAAATTATTTTGAATAGGGATTTCACAAAAGAGGATATTCAAATGACCAGTAAATATACAGGAAACTATTCAACTATACTAGCTTTCTGATCAGAGAAACGCAAATTACAATGACAAGAAATATCACAACATAGCACTAGAAGAACAAAAATGTAAAAGAAAGAACAAATACCAACTGATTTGATGAATTAGAAAACTCAGATATTCATATATTGCTATTTGGGTAGTAAAATTATAAACTATTTGAGAAATGCTTCTTCGGTATTACTAAATCTAAACATGTGCCTAACATCTAACCCATAAATTTGACTCCTAGGTATATGTTCAATGAGATACACACATATGTGCACCAACTGAAAAGAGTGATCACAACACTAATATTTATAACAACTGGATAACTAAAAGTGATCTAGATATATTACTAAGCAAAATGCATAAGTAAATGATAGGGTGTAGATATACTGTGGTATTATACAGCTATGAGAAAAACACACTATTACTAGATAAAGCAACATGATTTAATCTTATAAGAAATAGATGAAGTGGAAAATATCGATCACAAAAGAAAACATAAAATGTGGTTTCATTCATATAAGGGTATGGATTAAATTTGATACACATATGGGAAAAATAGGTATTGGTACAAAAAATCAATTGTAGATGGATTCTGAATCAAATTATAAAATGTTTCTCAGAGGAAACACATCAGAATATTTTTATTACCTGGAGGTAGACAAATATTTCTTAAATAGTATGCCAAAAGTCACTAATTATAAAGCAAAAAATGTAATTTAATCATATTAGATTAAAAAATTCTGCTAATTGAGAGACATAATTAAGAGAGTGAAAAATTATGACACACGGTGGGGGAAAATATGTGCAATACTTGTATGCAAGGAAGGACATACCTGGAATGAATGTCTATATATATATTTTTTTTTCTATAATCAATAACAAGGAGGTAAACAATCTAATAGAATATCTGGACAGACTTGACAGACATTTCATAAAAGAGGCTACCCAAATAGACAATAAACATATGAAAATGTGCTCAACAGCATTAGTCACCAGGAAATGCAAATAAAACCACAAGGAGATACTGCTATATATTCACCAGAATTGCTAAAATAAAAAAGGACTAGCAACACGAAGCATTGGTGAGAATGTAGAGCAACAGGAATTCTCACTCACTGATGGTGGAACTGTAGATTAGTAAAATTAATACAACTGCTCTGAAACATTTTCTGATATGCAGCGTATATGCAGTTTATGACACCACAGTTCTACTCCTAGATATGTTCCCAGCAGCAATAATTTTTCATAGTGTTGGAAACAACCCTAATATCCATCGAGAGTATTATGTATGTAAATTGTCATAAATACATACAGAAAATATTGTATAATAATGAGAATTAATGAAATGTATCTATACAGTATAGTATGATGAAAATCATAGCACAGTTTGTTGTGTATGATTCCATTAACTCAACATTTCAAATCGGGCAAACTTAGCCTATGATGTTAGAAGTCAGATAAGCTATTATTTTTGGGGTAGGCTTCGTGATTAGGAGTGGCGTGGAGGGGACAGCTAGGCTGTGGTAATATTTAATTTTTCAATCTAGATACTTGCTTCACAGATGTGTTCTCTTTGTGAAAATTCATCAACCTGTGCACTTTTATTATGGTCCATGTTTTATTATGCATGTCACGCTTCAATAAAAATGTACTTGAAATGTATAAAACATTCAATAATTGAAGGCAACTTTTAAATATAAGAAACAATGGATCAAATATGAATTTATGTTTCAAAATGCAAAATAAAGAAAATAATGTTCATGATGAGAGAGGGTATGGATGTGTGGGAACATGAGTTACATGGAAATCTGTACCTTCTGCTCAATTTTGCCTAACCTTCTCTAAAAAATAAGGCCTATTACAAATGATAAATGAAGTGATAAATGTGGGAATACAAGTACATTTAAAAATTGTGGGTAAGATTAGTGTCACTAGGGTTTTATGACCTCATTTACCCAGAGAAAGTCATTTCTGTAATTATGACTTGCTTGCATTTCCTTCTGTGATTCCATCAATATCAATATTGATTTAATAAGGACTTTATTTGTCCCAGACGCAGATTACAAAATGAGGTTAACTTATACTTTCCAGTTGTCCACCCTCCCCAAAACAGCAATTGCATGCTGGTCAGTTATATGTGGGAGTCCAGGAGCCTCAGTTCCTCTCAGCATGGGACTCTTAAGGTGGCTTCCTCTTCTTAGGATGGGTGAGGTACAAGGGTGAGCACCCTGAAAGAGAACCTACTAGAAAATATATCACTTTGTTGTAAAATGTACAGAATGTCACTTCTGCATTACTCTATTGCTCAAGGCAGTCATAAAGACCCATCTAGGCTCCAGCAAAGGGGATTTGGTGCCATTTATTGATGGGAGAAGTGGCAGGGTTTTGGAAGAGCCTGTGAGGCAGGTGGTTTACTGTAGTGGTCTTTGGAAAATACCATTTGCCACAGTTTTGCCTGTAAGGCTCTCTACTACCAGCTCCTGCCCATTTCCTCAACTCCTCATCAACTCTGTAGCCATAATGCCCTTCCTTCTGTTTGTATAACTTGTCAAAATCAGTTTGATCTCAGGGCCTTTGTAGATGCTGATGGTAACACTTTCTTTCAGAGAGGAAAGAGTAGAATGCTTTGTCCCAGATCTTGGACATTCTTTATGTCATCCGTTTTATTTTCTTAATAGATCTTTCAAACTGCAATACAAAATACCGATTCCCTTGTGTAATATCTGCTTTACTGTGAGAAAAACTACCCTGCTTTTTGTATCATTATTATAACACAAAGTATTATGTTATGCATTATTATTTCCTCAGTACTTAGAATGGTACCTATATATAGCTGGTATCTAATAAGCATTGTTTTAAAATGAAAACTAAATGACCAATAAATAAGAAATAGTGCTCACCCACATGAAACTCGAAGCATGATGAACACGGCAGTTCCATAAATAAACACTTGTAATAAAATTGACTGAGTCCTATAATGTATTTATGAACTAAAATCTAGGAAGTCATAGAGAATAGGTAAAATGATTCTTTAGAGGGTAAGTAGAAGAGCTGGTGAGAATTCCCACAAAAATAAATATTTGGGTCTTCAAGGGCAAATAGGCTGAGATAGGAAAACACATATTTATCATTTTTAGATCCACTGATAAAATCATGATAAATTTTAACATCCCTGTTGTTTCTTAAAATTATTCATTTATTTCAGTTGTATTCTTTAGAAAAGTCTTTAAATACTAATTTTGATCCAGATGTATGTAAGATGAGGTGTAATGTAATAATAGACTCAACTAAAACAAGTCTGGTTAATGGTAAGTACATTATTCACATGATAAATCAGATGTAGGCCAACCATAGCCTGAAGACAAAATCATGGTTCCTGCCTGTTTTTAAAAAAGTTTTATTAAGACGTAGTCGCACCCATTCATTTACATATTGTTTAAAACTGCTTTGTTGCTACAACTACAGAGCTTAGTAGTTGTGTTTGCAAAGACTGGATGGCCCATAAAGTCTGAGATATTTACTATCTGGCACTTTAAGGAAAAGTTGCCAACCCCACTGTCAAATGAATGATTGCATGGGCTTATAGTGAATAGGTTCTGGAGAACTGACTTTCAGTAGAGAAAATACTCCATTTAACCAACTATGCCACTACACCCAGTATCTCCTGAATATCCATCTGTCTTAGTCCTGTTCTGTACACACAATGCCACAGAATAAAAAAGCTTACAGAACAATCTCAGACCAAACTTATGATCTTAGCATCACATAAGATAAACTAATTTAATAATACCAGATACTGTATTTAGCAATCATGAATTAGAATTTTCAATCATGATTCCTCTCTATTGTCAGTTTCTCATCTCATTGCTACCACCCTAGAGCCTAGACCAAGGCACTATCAATTCTTACTCTTTTAGGACAATACAAAATTTTTGGATCTCCTAACTACCCTTCCAATCCCATCTCCATATAGCAACCCCCAGAATAATCTTTTTAGCATGCAAATTTCATCACATTAGGCCTTCAACTAAAGCCTGCCAAAGCTCCTAAAATTTTGAATAAATCTAATTTTTACTCTCAAGGCTTTGAACAATCCAACTAATCTTTAGCTCTCTGTTCCATCTTGACTCCTCTTCCCTACTACTATCTTGTAACCACATTAACGCTTTCTCCATTCCTTGAAAAACATATGTGTGGGAACTAAAAAAGCCAATCTCATGGAAGTAGAGAGTAGCATGGTGGCTAATGGAGCCTGGAAAAGTTGGGGGATATGGTGGATGAAGAAAAGTTGGTTAATGGGTACAAATATTATACTCATTATAGTATATAGGTATCAAAATATCACATGTATACCCAAAATATGTACAACTATATCAATAACGTACCAAAAAAAGAAAAGTTAAATTTTTTAATGATGCAACAATGTTTAGATGTAACCTATTTCTTCTGCCTGGAATATTCTTAGGACACAACTACCACAGCTGTTGGCTCTACCTCACCCTTTCTGTCTCACCTTAAATGTTACCTCCTCACAGAAAACTTTCCAGTCTCCTTTAATATCCCTGATTTCTGTCTTCTGTTACACTGAAATGTTCATTTCTTACAAAACCCTCCTCATAATATATATTTGTCTCTTTAATTTTATTGTCTGTCAACTAAATGATTAGCTTTATAAGGAAAGTGGCTGTCTGCTTTGCTTATCATTGTATTCTCAAAGTGTATTACAGATTCCAGAATATAATACTCATTCAGTAGATGATTGAGTAAATAAATAAATACATATATAGATGGGGTAAATATCTACATGACAGCTATTAAAGATAATGTATCTAGGAATTTGGAAATGCTCAAATACACATTCACCACCTATTTATAATAATAAAATAAATTACTGACTTTTTCATTTAGGGCATATTATTAAACAAATGGAAGTCAGAGTAAATTAAAGCAGTTTTTTTTAGTTAAGTAGTTTCTTTCTTGATTTTTATTTTATTTTTTACATTGGCACATAAAATTGTATGCATTTACCATGTACAACATGATATTTTGAAGTATATATACATTGTGGAATGACTAAATCTAGCTAATTAACATATGTATTACCTCACATAGTTAATATCTTTGTGAGAAGAACACTTTACATTCCATTTAACGAATAAAATAGTGATTTAACTGTATCAGTCACTTCATAAAAAGGGACTTTCATAATTTTAGGTTATTCCTATTACTATCTTTTATACATATCCATTAAGGAAACACTAATTTTACAACTATTGTCTTCTAGGATTTGTGCTAGACTTTGGAGATATGAAGATGATTGAATCAAGGTCTTTATCTTTAACTGAGATGTTCATAATAATATCACAGAAAAGAAAACATATAAAGATCGTATACAAATAAATACAATACAATGTGGTAAAAGGTATGTACAATTACAGTACTATTATAACTTATTGACAAATGCTGCCAATTATGCCATAAATAATCAGAAAAGTCATACCCATGCATGCTACATTTAAGAAGGAACTTAAAACATGAGTCAGAGTTTGGTGGATTAAGTAGGAGGTGGGTAGAGAAAACAACACATGCAAAACCAAGATGGCCATAAAGAAAATGTTATGGGTAGCTAAATGACAGTGTACCCTGAGTTCATCCAAGATATTGAGTAAGGCTAATTTAAGTTTACAGCTGCACTAGGAAGAGCTTTATACAAGATACAAAGAAGTTTGGGTAACTTTCTCAATCTCTCAGAAAGAAGTTTAGGAGATAGAGCTATGTTTTCACACATCAGGAAGACTAAGGATGAATTGATTAGGGAGAGGCTACTGGGGAACAGTTAAGAAAATACTGCCTTTAATTCAGATAGCTATTATATTATAAGGAACTGAATTAGGTTTGTAGCAGAGATAATAGGAAAGAGGAAATAAAATAAATTTGTTCACTTAGGAGGTAGTATTGACAAGATTTATTGATTAATAAGAACGTGGATTGCAGCATAATAAACAGTCAAGACCCAAGATGAGCATACTTTCTGTAAAGGGTCGAATGGTAAATATTTTAGGCTTTATGGACTTTCTGTTGCATCTACACACCTCTGCCATTGTAACACCAAAGAAGTCATAGACAGCAAGTACAGAAATGAATGTGGCTGTGTTCTAATACAAACTTCCAAAAAAAAAAAAAAAAAAAAAAAAAAGACAGCAAGCTGGATTTAACTTGTAGGAGTGCTTGCAGACTCCCGGTCTAAACCATGTTTCAGGTTTTGATCTTCAGTAATTTACTGGACAATAATTATTGACTTATGAATTTCATTGATTTACTAGTCTTGTGGATATTTGTGTAGAGTTCTTGAGGTTCAAAATTTCAAGATTCAAAGAGAATTTTGGATAACATCCTTTTCTGGATCCCTAATGTGGTTAATTTTGTACATTATGTGCATGTGCCCTGACAATTACTCTTATGAAAATAAATCTATTTCTATTTTTATTATCTATAAGTAGTACTTTAAAAGAAGCAGATAAGTAATATTTATGTGCCTTAATAAAATTAAGAAATTTGCAATTAAAGAGATATACTATGAAGCACAACACATTTACAGTTATTTATATCTTCCTGAAAGTGGGCTCCAAGGGCATTACTTTCACACAGATCATCTAGCAATATATTAAGAAAAATGTATACAACCATGAATGTCATATAGTTCCAGGGACCCAAACACATGGTATCTACATAGTCAATTAATTTTTAAATAGCCCACCTTGGTCCATAAATTACTAGAAAAATCTTGTGAAGGAGAAAGATTTTGCAAGATCACTATTTCAAATAAATTTAAAATCTCTGTCTTCCAAAGTATAAAGACCAAAGACTCAGAAAAGAGATGTCTGTTCTGGTTCTTCTGAAACAGTTAGAATTGAAATTTCTGTCAGAGTCTCATATAGTTTAATTTTTATCTTAAGTCTAAGAAAAATAAAGAGGCCATTATAAGCATTAGCCATCTTTACTTTTCTCTCAATAAAGCAACAGATGATATCCTATTCAAACTAAATTCATGTTAAAGGCAAAACCAATAAGCTATTGATCTTATTTTGTACCTCAAAAATTAACAGAGATTAATACCTGCATATTACACTGAGGTGCATTTTTTCACATGGTATATTTTTTCTGTTTAACTAAATGAAAAGTTGTAGGTTTTAGCAAGAGCCAGTGCTAGATTCTATACCCATTAGCTCAATTGAGTAGAACCTAGTGCGATGGTTCAGTACCTAGGGCTTTACTCAGCTGTAGAGTCATTCTCTATTTCACTGCTCTTAGCAATTTATTGCACCAACAAATGAAACTTGTTCTCAATCTGAGATGCCACAGCAAGCACCTGTATTACCTTTTAGTAAAAGCCAAATTTGTAATCGTATCTCTATGACAAGGTTGGTACCAAATTTTTTATATATACAAAGTCTCTCTTTTTTTTTTTAATTTCCATAGGGATTTTACAAAAGTCTCTGTGTTTATGAGCTTTAAGGTGTCTAACACAGGTTCTGGCACCTAATATGTGCTCAATAAATAGTTTTGGAATAAATGAATGAATGAATAAAATTGTCATCTTTCATTTTTTTCCATTTTATGATCAGTTATCATATATTTTAGTTTGTAGATGTAGATACCCCAATCATGGATCTTCTTTACTTTGGGTGCTTAATTAGAGTCCTCAACTATGGTTTAAACTCTCATAGATTTCAATCTAAACTATTTATTATTGATAGTTTTGTGCACCACTGTTCTTTTTTTTCCCTTTCTTGTAGATCTCAGCATCCATAACTTTAAAAATGGTATAAATTATATCGTTTAAAAATTGCAAGAAGAAAACTGTTGCAAACATTTGCAGTCACATGACCTGAAAGGACCTTTGAAGATACAACTTTTGGAATCTTAGTCTCCATTTTGAATATATACTTTTGCTGTTACAACCAGTAGAAGAGAATTTCCACCAACTTATACAGTATTATTTTTCCAGGTGACTGAGCATTGAAAGAACTTTACTCATAAATGGGTTGTCAACACTAGCATGGAGTGTCTTAGGCAGCAGTAAGTTCACCATTCTTGGGTATTTAAACAGAAGATGGATGAACATCTGAAAGGAATCCCGTAATGAGGTTTTGGCATTGCTCAACAGATTAACTTTTAACACTCTTCCATCTTTGATCTTTTTTACATTCCAACTTCAGCATAAAACTTTCTTGAAGCCAAGAAGTATTAATTTTAAAATGGAAAAAGCACCATATTTATTTGTGTTACTTATTTATATCACATGAATATACTTTCAGATATGTGGATATTCAATACTGTCTACAGTTTGTAACATAGTAAAGAAGTGTCATTTTTAATGTCAAATGTTTTGCTTAAAAGTATATGTAATTTTTTCTATGAAATGTTGGTAAAATGTTGATCTCACAATAGTTTTAATATTTTAATGTCAGGTTTCAAATGAATTTGATTTTTAAGAATATATTTTCACCTTTACTTTAATATAGTTATTTTCTTCTTTTATTTAATTAGAAGTAGAACTATCCAAGAACATTTAAAATTAAATTAGGGAGTTTTTCAACTTGACTGTTAAATATTACTGCTACCTCTCCACTGTACTTAGACCTGCACCTTGTGTTAAGAAAAACATTTTAACAAATTTAAAAAATAAAGAAGTGATCTTGTCGACTTCACCATACATCTTTATGTTTCATGATATATGGGTACGGGAACCACTCATTTTTTTTTCAATGAGGCATTAATTTTCAGTGAAATCTCTAAGAGCAAATGGCCATTACGGTCATTAAGAAAAGAAATATACAGAAGGGGAACATCACACACCGGGGCCTGTTGTGGGGTTGGGGGAGGGGGGAGGGATAGCAGTAGGAGATATACCTAATGTTAAATGACGAGTTAATGGGTGCAGCACACCAACATGGCACATGTATACATATGTAACTAACCTGCATGTTGTGCACATGTACCCTAAAACTTAAAAGTATAATAAAAAAAAGAATTTAAAAAAATAAAAAATAAAAAAAGAAGAGAAATATAGGAAAACCAATATAAATTTAACTTTTTCTGGAGTAAAGCTCTTAGATTGTTATTTTAAGATTTAGGCTTTTTTTTTTTTTATTCTGACCTATTGGATTTAGTATGTCAATACTCTATTGCTTCTTTATTATAATTTCCACATTGGAAACAGGCTGTGTAAAGAAAACATGAGCCATATTTTAATTAGTAAATATTACTAAATCTTTCTCTTCCTACTATCTCAAAAAAGGTATTTCAGCCAAGTGACAATACCTCAATATATAATCCTGTATCTCACATTTCACATATAGCTTGATATTGTTTTTACAGTCTCCACCTTTGGCCGCAAAGGAGGAGCATTGCCTACCTACTGAAGAGTCGGAGTCTAGAGATGTTTCTGTCATCTTGACTTCAGAATATCAGTGTCCTTAATATTCAGTGGAGTGCTTAACAATTACCAGGTGCTATTCTAGGCACTGAGGACACAGCAATAAACAACCCTGACCAGATTCTCTGCTCCTTGTAGTTTATATTATAGTGTGGGGTTGGGGGTGGGAGGTAGCATTGATGGCAGCAAACAGATAATAAACACACACACAATCAATCATATTGACACAGATACAGATTAAGTAGCTATAATTACTTAAAGTTTGATAAGAAAACGGTGGAGTGGGGGGATCTTTGATCTAAGGCAGGGTAATCAAAAAAGATTTCTCTGCAAAGAAAATGTATATGGAGATCTTGTGGTAGATTGAGTTATTGGCTGGCACAGTTCTTTACCCCTCTATGTATCCACATCCTTTTTCATATAACGGTGCTGTTTCTACCACAAGGGAGGGGTATACCACCCTGCTTTTTGACTTTGGGCTCAGTGATATGACTTGCTTTGGACAATGGAATGTTTGCAGAGGTGGAGAAAACAAAGTCTTGAAACTTACTTGTGCAGAGTGGCATATCGATTTGTGCCTCTATCATCTGCAGAAGAAGCACTCCTTATGAGAAGCTGTAGCCCCTTGCCAGGAGCCAGAAAATACAAATACAGGAACTCAACTCACAGTAAGAATCCCAGTCCTTCACGATCGCAGCTTGGAACACAGATCCCCAGTTAAGCCCAGTCTAGCTCATCAGTCCATCAGCTAATACATACAATTAAGAATAAGAATAAAATAATGTTGTTTAAGCCTCTGAGTAGTTTGTTATCCACCACATATTTTTGTATCGATCTGAAGGAAATGAGAGAGAAGCTTGCAGATATTTAGTGAGTAATGCTCCAGGCAGAATTAGCAGCAACAGCAAACATCCTAAGGAGCATGTGTTGTGTTCTTCTAGCAAGAGGATTGTGGCTATAGTAAAGTGAGCAGCGGGTTATTATTATTGTTGTTTTGGCCATTATTATGGTTGTCAATGTCCTTCAGTCAAATATAGTCAAGAACACACCTGAATAGGTTGGGTCTGTTATTCATTGCATGAAGAGCAAATACACACCATGGGGAACCATGGAGAACCATGGAGTATTTCAGTAAGAGGGTGTTTAAATGAAACTATTGAAGGATTTGGGCTTTGGTTGGGTTACTGGGGGAAAGTCTAAAGAAGTGGGGTTCTCTCTAGATTGCATGCATCTAGAAAGTGAGGGCAATTCTGTGGTTAGCTATCTCAATAAATATTATCTATAACAATAGGAGATTAGAATAAAAGCACAATTCCAATGATTAAAGAAGTAGCAGTCATTTATTTATCTGTGGGTTCCACATGGACATAGTTTTTGACTGTGCTTAGACAAAATTATAAAATGGACTTATTTTATCTAAACTTGTCACAACCTCAGAGTGATCTCATCTGAGGTTGTTATTCTGTGAGATGGCTTATGTCTATCAAGAGAATAACATGGTCTAACATGAGTCTCAGATCGATTTCTGAATGTCTGTAGATGGTCATTTTTCTCTCCTTCAAGTCATTGTCGTGATCAGGGATAGCCTCGGGATCTCAACTCCAGTCACATAGGACACTTTTCCATAACATTTTTTAATACAGCAATAGTTGTCTACTACCCCCATGGTTAAATACAAAGGGATCTAGCAGTTACACACATACACACACACACACACACACACATACACGCAAGCTATAAGATGGCCTTATCAGTTTTATAGTTATTTAAAATATCCATGTATCAAAGAAAGAACATAGCTGACAACAAAAGTTATATTTCATTGTGTTCTGTAAACTTTCACTAAAATCAAGGCGTAGGAAATCTACACTGTTCCAGGTACTGAGTATTTAGTGAGTAAAATCAGTTCCCCTCCCTCATGGGATCCAGAATTTGTGTATACATTTAAGCAAATTATTTACTGCCCTGTAAATGCAAAACAAGTACCAATGTTGTTTCAAAGTAAATCAATTTACAAAGAACATGATACATAAAAATCATGCATCACTACCATTTTTAAAAATTTATGTTATTAAAAGAGCATCAAATATGGACTGACTAAGCAATGTAAACCAAAAATTAGTCAGACAAATAACAGTAAAAATCAATTTTCCAGTATCACAGTAGTCAGTAGCTATGGAAAAAACATACAATCCAAAATACAGTCTGATTTTTAAATTAAACTGAATGATCAGAATCAAGCCTATAGGTGGAAATACATGGGCTGTTTTGTCAAAGTGCTAATTGAAATCTGACTGTTTTCTTTCTGAGTAGCCATCCAATTGTTCCCTTTAACTCTTATAAATTTAGAGAACACAATGTTCTTCCAGTCACAAAAGTATTCTCATGCAAAATTCATCAATTTGGATTTTATTGTGCCCCAATTTTAGTTAGCTGCAACAAAACTAATAAAAGCTAGGACTTATTAAATGATTTATAACAACAACAATATCAGTGTGTTGGGTAAATGCAATTTCCAGGAGCTAAAACACTAGATTGCTTCAGATTTCAAAGACAATTATCTGTTTAAAAACCACTAGCTTCCCTCTTCAGCTTCATCCAGTAAATAATACGTTTCAATAACATACCCTCTTCTCTATAGAAAGGCAATATAAATATTGCTCCAATTTATATTTATTTCCACTAAGAAGTGAAAGACTTAATCAGATGGGCTGTGATAGGAATAATAATTAGGACTCAGCTTTTAAATAACTTGCTTTGGAAAACTATATGTCATCAGAAAATGGAAAGTAAATTTCTATGTATTTTCTACTTGCCAGCTTGACTATATGATAGAGATAGTATTATCAAAGTTTAGAAAAAGGCATAAAGTAAGATATTCCCCTGCTGTGTTGTAAGTCTATGAAGACATGCTAAAATCCAATGGCTGGAAGCTTCTTTAAATGATTCGTTAAGCCTAGAGGTCAAAAAAAGGAGTCTGTGGACTGGGCCCATGCTATTTGACCTTCCCCCATCTCCCTCTCTCCTGTTCTTCCTTCCTTCCTTCAATAACTGTCAAACATTTCAAATTAACCTTTTGACACAAAACTCTAGATTCTTGGCTACTCTTGAAGAATGGAAATGTCTCTTGCACCTGGACTGTGTTTCTGCAAGACTGCTGTAAGCAAAGGTAGACTGGGAGCAGGTCTTTCTAGGCTTGATATCTTTGCTCATTTATGTTCCTGCCTGGTTTCTTATGGCTTGCAGTTTGTGATGTCTGATTAAGTCTAACACCTTGCCTCCGACAACTAAATTATTTAAGAGAGATACATGGTTCCTTTACCTTCCCCACCATCCTTTCCTCGGAGTCTTGAAGTTCCACATACTATGTAGAATATATCTTTCTTTTGTTAATTTCAGTACATTTTCTCCAAATATGATTAACATGACTATGGATAATACCATGTAAGTCATAATATCCTTTCTGAGTTAAAGACAGATGCTCAGTCACATAATTCCTTTTTAACGTTCCTGTGCTTCTTGTTCTCTTTCCTTTAAATGCAGGTAATGACTTCATTCTCTAATGGCTATGGAGTTTGGTAAAATAAAAGTGAGTAAGAAATTTATTCCCATTCATCTAAGAGAATCATTTATTTTAATTCCAATCCCTGAAAATTCAGCAAGGGAGTGCAGGGGAGTCATTATTCACATGGCAAAGTAAAAACCAGTGCCATAACATTTATATTCTGGCTGCTATGACTACCACTACTAACGGCCCTGCAAATCAAAACAGGGTCAGAAAGTAGCAAGAGGGTTTCAGGTCCACAGAAAAATTCAAGTGTTTAAAAAGTTCAAGAAAATTATCAAAATGATAATCATATCGGAATATGTGGTTAAACAATGCTGGGGTTGCTTTCTTAATATTTGAATAACACGGATTCAATTGTTTCCCCTAATCCGAAGAAAACATTCCAAGACCCTCACTAGATGCCTGAAACCAAGGATGGTACCAAACCCTATATATATGTTTCTCAGACAAACCCACTTATAACAAAGTTTGAAGTGTGACAGCAAAACCAGCAAATTTTTTTTCTTCTTCACAATTTCACGGATAAAGGATTTGTTCTATGAATCTTAGCAACCTCAGTATACATTTTTTCTTTCCCTATTAAGTCAAGAACTTTCACCTTTTCACTTAAAGGAAGCACTTTATGGCTTCTCTTTGGCATATCCAAATTGCCAGCATCATTACTCTTGTCATTATTATACTCTTTGGAGCCATTACTAAGTAAAATAAAAGTTACTTGAAAGCAAGCTGTGATACAGTGACATTTGATCTGATAACCAAGAAGCTTCTTAAGTGACTAATAGGCAGGTAGTGTATACAGCATGAAGACTCTAGAGAAAGGGATGGTTCACATCCCAGGCGGAATGGAGTGGTGCAGTGTTGGATTTGATGCCCTAGTCAGAACGGCGTGCGATTTAAAACAAGAAAGTTAGGGATCCAGTCTCATTATTTTGCTTATGGCTACCCAGTCATCCCCAAATAAATTATTGAATAGGGAGTCTTTTCTTCATTGCTTATTTTTGTCATACTTGTCAAAGATCAGATGACTGTAGGTGTGTGGCTTTATTTCTGGCTTTTCTATTCTCTTGCACTGGTACTTACATTATGCCGTATCCAAAAATCAACTCAAGATGGACTAAATATTTAAATGTAAGACCTCTAACTATAAGAGTCCTAGAAGAAAACCTAGGAAACACCATTCTGGACATCAGCCTTGGGAAAGAATTTATGACTAAGTCCTCAAAAGGAAATGCAACTAAAACAAAAATTGACAAGCGGGACCTAATTAAACTAAAGTGCTTCAGCATAACAAAAGAAACTATCACCAGAGTAAACAACCTATATAATGGGAGAAAATATTTACAGACTATGCATCTAATAAAGGCCCACTATCCACAATCCACAACAAACTTAACTAAACAACCAAAAACAAATAACCCTATTAAAAAGCAGGCAAAGGACATGAACAAACACTTCTTCTCAAAACAATAAATGTGGCCAAGAAACATATGAAAAAATGTTCAAAATCACTACTCATCAGAGAAATGCAAATCAAAGCCACAATAAGATACCATCTCACACCAGTCAGAATGGCTATGATAAAAGGTCAAACATTAGCATATGCTGTGAGCTGTGGATGCAAGGGAATGCTTATACACCATTGGTGGGAGTGTAAGTTTGTTCAACAACTTTGTACAGCAGTTTGGAGATTTCTCAAAAATGTTAGAACTGCCATTCAACCCAGCAATCCCATTACCGGAAATATATATCCAAAATAATATAAATCATTATACCAAAAAGACACATGAACTCACATATGTATCACAGGACCATTCACAATAGCAAAGACATAGAATCAACCCAGATGCCCATCCACATTAGACTGGATAAAGAAAATGTGGTACATATACAGCATGAAATACTATGCAGCCAGTAAAAAGAGTGAGTGCTTGTCCTTTGGAGCAACATGGATGCAGCTGGAGGCCATTATCCTAAGCAAATTAACACAGGAGCAGGGAACCTTACTGCGTGTTCTCACTTATGGGTGGGAGCTAAACATTGAGTACGTATGTTGATAAAGATGGTAACAATAGAAACTTGGGACTACTAGAGCAGGAGGGCAGGAAGGGGACCAAGGGTTGAAAAACTAACTATTGGGTATTATGCTTACTACCTGGGTGGTGGGATCAATCATACCCCAAACCTCAGTGTCATGAAATATACCCATGTAACAAACCTGCACATATACCCCCTTAATCTAAAATAAACTTTGAAAGTATATTTTTAAAAATTAAAAAAATAAGATGTATTATACATTTCTGGAATTTTTCATTTAATATTTTTGAACCATAGTTGCTCAGAAGTAATTGAAACCATAGAACACAAAACCATAGGTAAGGGGGAACTAGTGTATAATATATTTATAATTCCTAAGTAAAATTTTAAAAGTAACGTGTTTCTGTGTGTAAAGAGTTACATTATTCTAAAATTCTTATTTTAGAATTAATATTGTTCCAGCAATCACTGTCCCATGTTTTTGATCCCTAAAGAAAATTATTCAAACATTAGATTTAGTTTTGGGCGAGACAGTCCACAGTGTTTCTAAATAATATTTGCTTATTGCTTTTCCATGGTTTATCCAGTTTAGCAATGCCTCTCCCGCTGTAGATTAGTATTTAAATCCTTTACTTGCCATCTCCATCTCCACCACACATAAATTAACTTCTATTTCTCCACTTTAATATTTCAGTTACATCATGAGTTTGTTTAGATCAACCATGCTAAATTTGTTAAAAATATTTATATTGTGCTTTTTATATGTTAAGTATTCTGTAAGAACTTTACAAATACTTATTCATTTAATCCTCAAAGCATTATTTACTGATCTTGGAAGCAGGTATTATTTATTTATTTATTTATTTATTTATTTATTTATTTATTTATTTATTGAGACAGAATCTCACACTGTTGCCCAGGCTGGAGTGCAGTGGCGTGATCTCCCTCACTGCAAGCTCCACCTCCCAGGTTCAAGCCCTTCTCCTGCCTCAGCCTCCTGAGTAGCTGGGACTACAGGTGCCTGCCACCACACCCAGCTAATTTTTTTGTATTTTTTAGTAGAGACAGGGTTTCACCGTGTTAGCCAGGATGGTCTCCATCTCGTGATCCACCCAGAAGGAGGGTATTATTTTTATGCATGTTTTGTAGAAATAAAACTGAAGCAGACAGGAGGTAAGTAATTTGGTGAAGTTCTGTTAGTAACCTGTAGATTTGACGTTCAGTCTCAAGAAATTTGGCTCCAAAACCTATGTTTTTAACTGCTATGTTATATTGTCTCTCAATTGTCAGTGTTTATATTATGATTTGATAACCAATAAACAGCTTGTCTCCATCAGACCATTTAATATATTAGAATTTTTTGAATTTAATAATATATATTAGTTATAGTGCACCTGTTTATGCTCTATTTTTCTATTTCTTTTTGTCTGCCTTTCATGTTAGATGCTTTCTTGGTATGTCTGGTAATCCTGATTCATATTTAAGAGCAGGGACACCATAACATGCATTGAAATTTCTGCACGAATGTAAGATGTTTGTTAACTGTCATCTTTACTGTACAGTAGTTTGAATGGGTTCCTTAGAGAACCTCCAATGTCAATAGCTTTCTGGGTTACTTTTATGTATGTGTGTGGAGTAGGATGATAATCCTTGGCAAAGAGGCTTCCAATCTCCTGCGTAAGTGGCAGCATATCCCCCTCTAGGGACTCCCAGGCTTCTGCTGGAGAGTGGAAGAACTGACTCATTGTTGCATCAATATGGGCATGGGATTTGGCACTCAGATTACTTCATAAACAGATTTTTTTTTTTTTTTTTGAGAGGGAGTCTCGCGTGTCGCCAGTCTGGAGTGCACTAGTGCGATCTCAGCTCACCGTCACCTCCGCCTCCCAGGTTCAAGCAATTCTCCTGCCTCAGCCTCCCGAATAGCTGGGACTACAGGCATGTGCCACTATGCTGAGCTAATTTTTGTATTTTTACCATGTTGGTGAGGATGGTCTCCATCTCTTGACCTCATGATCCACCTGCCTTGGCCTCCCAAAGTGCTGGGATTACAGGCTTGAACCACTGCACCCGGCCCATAAACAGAATTTTAAATAATCCTCTTGTTTATAAACCCCATTACCTGATGCACCCAATTAATACGCCATTTGAATCTTTTATGAAAGTAATCTCTGAATGACTTCCCAATTCCAGCTTAAGATTCATTTTCTTAAACTACCACACAGTCACCAGTCGATTACCTTACTGTTTTCTCATATTCTACACAGTTATTGAGGATATGTACCTTTGTGCACAGCCATGTTGTATCATTTTAGTAAAGTTTTAAGAAACAGAAAAGATAAATGGCATGTTCACTATGCCAAATTTAATCAGGAATCATTTTTTTTTTTCTTCTCAGAAAGATTTGTGGGCAATGTCATGAAAATTTAATTTCAAGTATGGAGCTATATGCCATATAAAAACAATCACTGTTTGACTACAAAAATCATTCTATAAGTTCCACTTCTGAATTCCACTGGAAGAACACAGCTCAGCCTTTGCCATTTATGCATAAGAAACAGGTCACATTAACAAAGAAAGTACACTGTCTGTCAATCTGGCAAGTGGCCATTTCAAAAATAAATTGTACCGAATTTCTAAATAGCCACACGGTAAAGTATTTTGGGAGGATGTGTTAGCAGTGAGAGTCATCAATAAAACAAAAATATATTATGTATTTAATTGGTCAGCTTTTTCTAATTGAGTGTAATGTCACTGTAAAAATATGTAGAGAGAAGGCCCGGCACAGTGGCTCACGCCTGTAATTCCAGCACTTTGGGAGGCCGAGGCGGGCGGATCACGAGGTCAGGAGATCGAGACCACCCTGGCTAACATGGTGAAACCCCGTCTGTACTAAAAATACAAAAAGTTAGCCAGGCGTGGTGGCGGGCGCCTGTAGTCTCAGCTACTGGGGAGTCTGAGGCAGAAGAATGGCGTGAACCTGAGGGGCGGAGCTTGCAGTGAGCCAAGATGGTGCCACTGCACTTCAGCCTGGTCAACAGAGGGAGACTCCGCCTCAAAAAAAAAAAAGAAAAGAAAAAAATATATATATATGTATATATATAGAGAGAAAGATAGAAAGGTCAGTAATTTGCTACTTGCTCAAGAATCATGTATGTCCAAAAGTATGACCTTTATTGTGTTTTGTATTTGATAAAAAATAGAGGGGGAGTTTCATGATTTCCAAAGAGATAAATCAAGATAAATCAAGCAGTGTTTTATTATCTTTATTTATTCTCTAACCTTTAGATTAGTTAACTTTGAATATACTTTGGCATGCTTGAACATGAGGGTTTCTAATTTTTCCTTGTTCTGGTAAAAAAATTATCTTTGTGCCTTTTCCCTTACCTATTAATATGAAACCCAGTTATTTAAGAGCATGGGTTGTGGTGGAATGAACATAGGATTTAGGGCCCCTCTACCACACATTGTATTGTTCGTGTATTGATCTCTTAAAGGCTTAGTGTTTTCATGTGGCAGTGGGTCACATAATTCTGTGATTTACATATGGACCGCGTATTTCTTTTCTCCTAGTCTTACGATGAGAGTTTAATTATACAGCCCATGTGCTTAACACAGTACTCAGAATATACTAAATATGTAATAACTGTTTAACATTTATTATTGTCATTATCTAATTCAACTGGCTAATAAGCTGCCCTTAATTTAAATAATAAAAGACAAGGTCTTGATTTGTCTTCTTTTGAAAAAATATATATTTTTTGGCATTACAATAGTAAATAATTTTACTCTTCACAAAAAAATTACGTAGATAGGCTTGTATCTATCTCCCCGGTCCAGTTAATGTTTCAGAAGTGGTTAAATCAGGATCAAGCCTCTAGCAAACTATTCCTGAGCCCTGGGAAGAAAGATGAACTTTTCTGTAGCCAAATGTATTTAAATATTTGGTTTTGGTTATTATAATATAAACTTAAGTGTCATCACTGAGAGTAAACATACAGTGCAAAGTTAATAGAAAAAGTATAATACACCTCACACATTATTTTGACATTTAAAAACTACAACCCAGACTGTTAGCTCAGTTGGTTACAGCATAGTGATAATAAAAACTACACCCTTATTTATTTGTTAAGGCACAATGACCAACACCAAGATCACAACTTAACAATGAATACAGAGTTGCTTGAATATTTGGGACACAAATTACAACCAGCTGGCAGCGATGATCTATGGTATAGCCTGTTTTGTGATTTCTCACAGGCTTTTTACAGATAGGCTCAATTTTTTCACAGCCACATATATCTTAATATGACTTAATACTGGGAAGTTGCCTTAGTCCAAATTCCCAGAAGGAACCAAGCTCTGCCCTGTATTTTGAACTATGTCTCTCACATTGAATTAACAACTGGACACGGACTCAAGAAAGAAAATCACTATTTGGTAGGGCCTAGTGAGAGACATTAACATGAAATACAAAAAATGCTGGAGATGGATTATATTTTTCCACCTATGTGATACCTTAAGAAAGTTATTTCATATTCCTAAGCCTCAGATGTCTTCATCTGTAAATCAAAAAAAAAAAGTTGGCCTGCCACATCGAGCTATTATGGGGATAAAAAGATATGATGAACTAGGGCTAAAGTAATATCAGTCCCTACACATCACTCAGCTAATCTTTACATTTTCTTCACCAGATATGCATTATCTAGACAAGGCCTACTGGGACGAGTGAACATACGTATGCTCATCTCTATCTTCTCCACAGGGATGCCAAATCTTTAAAAAATGGCATGGGAAGTCTTTCTTCTAAATCGCATCTAATCATCAGTCACTCCAACCATTCATCTATCCACCCATCCATCCATCTACCCATCAATTATTTGTCTATAGATATCTATTTAGCATGAAATTTATACTATAAATATCCTAGGTTCTTCCATAGAAAAATAAATAACAATATTAACAATAGCATTTTTATTATATTTTCAGTATTCTCGGAACCTGTGCTGAGTATTTTATATGAATTTTTCATTTAACTTTCACTATGTTCCAATGAGGTACATATTATTATCTTTCTTCATTTTATAACTGCAAGACTTAATCCTTCCCAGAGAGAAAATTGTAATCTGAAACACGACAAATGTTTACACTAATACCGATAATAAAATACTAATATATAGGTAAAAGAGAACTCATTGAAATTTTATGGTAAGTTAGAGTAGAAAGAAGTTGCATTTATTTTTTCCAATACAAATTTCTGATCTTAAGAAAGTTAGAGTACTTTTAAAAATCAATAGTGAAAATATGGTCACTATAATTTAATGTTTCTGCAATTATTTAGAAGTTATATCTATTTATGATGTTGTCAAGATCACAATTATAAATGATACAGACCTAAGAACAACTTTCAGTCATTCAAATTGCACAGTGTTTGAAGTCTATACTCATAGAAATTCATCAAGGACCAGAAAAACTGCACTTTTTAGTTGGTTAAACTTATATTTCAGGGAAAACAAGTTTATTCAATTTCTGAAACAGAACAAACCATGACTAATAATATCTAAAGTATTCTTTTGGAGAGACTAGCTATAACTACAGTAGATCTTACAGAAGTGTTTGAAAATAATCTCACTTACCCAGATTCAATAAGATATTATTTTCAAAGTTTAGGACAAAAAGAAATTGAAGATGCAGAAAAAGCAACAAAATGTAATTGCCTTCAAATACCTAAGACTTTCAAGGAAATAATATTGTGCTTCATAATTGTCAAATACAGTTTTCATTCAAAACTTTTCCTATTAGAGTTCATAGGAAGGAAAGCTCACTGTGAACAGTACAAATAAGAAGATAAAGGATGTGAACTAAATTGGAAGGAAAGGTCAGGCTAAGACGTAGCAAAAAAGAGGGAGTGGCATAAACAAAAACTGGAAAACCTAAGCAAATGCCTGACAGGAGAGGATGTTTGACATTTATTTATTCATTTATGTAATCATTCCACAAAATTACATCAGGGACAAACTGCATACTGAGCATGCTGATGTATTCTAAAGATAGAAATGCAGAAATGAATACGACACTGTCTCTGGTCCCAAGATTCTTGGTTTTAAAGGGAAAGTCAATGTGTATATACACAAATGACAAAATGCATATTGTATATGATGGAGGTGTCACAAGGAAAGATACAAGAGAGAAAGGGGCTAGAGAGTGACGCGTGGCAGTGGGGGCTCAGTGGAGCATGGCAGTTTGGATAGGTTGGTTAACAATATCTGCTTTGTCAAAGAGACATTTGAATTGAGACCAAAAGGAATTGAAGAAGTGAAGAAAGACACAATTAGATGTTTAAAGAAACAGCATTCCAGGTAAAAATAAAAATAAGTGCAAAATTATAAGGTGGAAGTATATTGGGCATATTGAGGGAGGGGGAAACGGCTGGTGTGGTTAGAGCAGAATGAGACAGAACAGAATGTGAGACAAGGCCTGTGAACCATGTCAAAGGCATTTACTTATTTATTTTTCCCCTGAGTGGCAAAATAATCTTCTAGAGGCTTGTCTGCAGAAGAATGACATGACCTGGCTTACAATATTAAAAGAATCACTTTGGTTGCCCTATAGATTTAAATAGGAAGACAGGGTAAGCATGATGGGGAAACAGAGTCAAGGCAGAGTGAAGAATGAAGGACCACCTTGCCGTGAACTGAGTGGATTTGAGACAGCAGACACAAATTGAAACATTAGTGGAGGTCAAATTTTAAAAGACTTTAAACATCAGGGCAAGTATTTTTCTACTTTATTTTGTAGGCAACTTATTAAACGTTAATGCTGAAGTACATAATCATATACAAAGGAAGCTGAAGCGACAACTTTGAGGAGTTTACTGAAATAGAGATCATCTGGGCTGCTGTGTCAGGGAAAGCTTCATGGATAGCTTATCACACAGGGATTATCCAGACCTTGGATTGTATCTGGCTTCTTGAGCAGCCTTGTTACTATCACCCATAGTACCCCCGGTCATCCAAAAGAAAGAAAAATGAGTCTTGGCCAAATCGTGGAACGCAGCTGGCCTCGCTGCTGGGAAGAGCTGCTCTACCATTAATCTTTTGGACTAGGCATGTGCAGAGACTGGATGGGCTCAGAGTCTGAGGACAGCTGTTCTGAAGATAGCTGAAGCAGAACACCACAGACAAGAAAAGCCAGAGATGTATTTTGGTCATTCACTGACATTCAGTGAAACTGGCTGAGCCCTAGCTATAAAATTCTGAGAAATGGTGGCATCTCCAGGTGAAGTGTTAGGTAGCGGATAGAAAGGAGGCTGTTCCTAACCTAAGGATAGGACAAAACCAGAGCTAAAGAGGCAGAATTATTACTAAGACTAGAAGTTAAATTGTCCCCGATACCAGACCCTTCTTGCCTCCAGTAGCTATGCCCCTCTAGGTCCCCTGCACAGAGACACACACATGATGAAAGCAAGAAAATAAAGTTTAATTTGGAAATCTTATAATAGTTTATCAACGAAATGGTGTTCTCCATGTCATGGGAGTCAGGTAGTATCTCGGCTCGGCCCAGGGAGGGAAATTTTACACAGATTACGTGAGACCAAATGTTGTAATTTCCTCTTTCCCTCTGATTTTCCTCTTTCCCTCTGATTTTTAACACTGCAACACATGAAAGTGGTTGCTTCTTTATAATTAATATCAGACCTCACGTGAAATCTGGCCTCAGCTACATTCACTTCCTAATATTTCTTACCTGACTATATATATATATTTTTGTTTGTTTGTTTGTTTGTTTGAGACAGAGTCTCGCTCTGTCACCCAGGCTGGAGTGCATTGACACGATCTTGGCTCACTGCAACCTCCGTCTCCCGGGCTCAAGCAATTCTCCTGCCTCAGCCTCCCAAGTAGCTGGGATTAGAGGTGTCTGCCACCACACCTGCCTGATTTTTGTATTTTTAGTAGAGACTGGGTTTCACCATGTTGGCCAGGCTGGTCTCAAACTCCTGACCTCAGGTAATCTGCCCTCCTCAGCCTCCCAAAGTGCTGGGATTACAGGTGTGGGCCACCTGGCCTGGCCAATTGACAATATTTTATTTTTCTGTGGTATCAGAATAGCCGTTATTCTTCACGTAGACTTACAGAACGTTAGAGATAGAAGACAACTTGGACATTACAATACATGCATTGACAGTGAGGAGAGAAGAAAAAAAGAATCAAAATCTATTTGACATCTGTTCTGTAACAGTTACATTACAATCTTTTAATGGTAGGAGTTATTCCCGTTTTACATAAGGAAGAGAGAAAAATCAAAGAAACTAAATAACTTATCCAAAACCACATGGAATTTAAGTAATGTCTTCATTATCTATAAAGCTCATACTCCTTCCCTTCCTTCCTCCCTTCTTTCTTTCCTTTCTTCCTTCCTGCCTTCCTTTCATTTAACCGTTTATTCAACCAATATTTATCAATACTCTGCTTTGTAGCAGCCATGATAAGCATTAGTGATACAATAATGAGTGGTTCATGTCTTCAAGCAGCACAAAATGTATATTTTAGTTGTCCTTTTACTCTCTGTATCCCCTTGTACATTTGGTGCTGCAGAAAGAAAAGAACAAAATTCTAAGAAGAGTCTATCAAGAGAAATTTACAAGAGGAAGACATTTATTCTAAGACTCAAATGTTGTGTAAAGGATATTAAGAGAAACATAGTATAAAGCTGTTTCAGGCTGGGCGTGGTGCCTCACGCCTGTAATCCCAGCATTTTGGGAGGCCGAGGTGGGTGAATCACCTGAGGTTGGGAGTTCGAGACCAGCCTGACCAACATGGAGAAACCCTGTCTGTACTAAAAATACAAAAAATTAGCCAGGCATGGTGGCGTATGCCTGTAATCCAGGCTACTCAGGCTGAGTCAGGAGAATCGCTTGAACCCGGGAGGCCAAGGCTGCAGTGAGCCGAGATCGCGCCATTGCACTCCAGCCTAGGGAGCAAGAGCAAAACTCCGTCTCAAAAAAAAACTGTTTCAGACAGTGGAGACAGGATATATGAAGCTCTGTACACAAGAGAGATAACAACTGTAGTGGATGCCACAATGAATCACCCACTTTGTTCTTTGAAGATGAAGGAAAATATTTATTTCCCCTAGTTGCTGGAAGTGCTGCCAGCAGACAGACCTTAGCTGACAGCTGTCTTTGAGAAGTGCCTTGACTCAAGAGAGCAACTGTGTTCAAGGTCATATTGATTGCCTAGAGAAGTCTGCATCCAAAGACTGGTCAACTTGGAAGTACAGAGAGCTAACAGCTTCTCTCCAACTCAAGGCAATGCTGAAGGACTACCTCAGCTTCAGAGCTCCCATGTGATTGACTAAAGTCTTTGCTGACTTTGTATCACAGTTCAATATTTCTGTCTAATCCTGCTTCCTTCCCTTACCTGCCATAAGTAATAATCCCCAAAGTTCTCCTAAGCATCCCCTCTGAACACTAGCCTCCATCTCAAAGTCTGCTTTATAAAGAACACAATTGGCAGCAAGTGGCAAAATGGTTTTGTAAAAATTAAATATGACCACTATGCTGGAAGTAGGTAAGATGGGATATGGTTAAAATAGAAAAGGAATGTAAGAAATACAGCCCAAGAAGTGTGCAGGGTTCTGGTCTTAAAGAATCATGTTGACTGCAACCTCTCAAAGAACAAAGCCCACAACAACTGACCTCAAACAGGAGCTCTTCACAACCTGACAGAAAGCATCTCTTCGTACTTAATCACACATCGTTGTCATGCATAGCACTTATCAAAGCCACTATTTTATAACTGGTAATTGGTAGTTTACCCGGCTGTGAACTCAGGGAGCAGAATATTAAACTGTCTTGTACACCACTGTAGCCCTCAGGGCTTAGCACTGGCCATGCAGAATGAGTTCTGTATAAATTTGTTGAATCACTAAATGAATGTTAGCCATCACCCAACCAAGGGCAGCAAATAATTTTGAAAAGAACTCCCTCTTGCCAAGGATGTGGGACTCCTCTCATGGACATATAAAACATGTGACCTATCAAGACCTATTGCTATCTTATGTCTGCATTAACGTAATCAAATTCCACTTTGCTAGTGAGCATGCCCTTGTAAAATCCATTGCGTAGCTACATTTTTCATTGGTATCGTGAGAGGCGCTGAATAGTTACGTTATTAGGAATTTATAAAAGCTGGAAATTTGTCTGTTGAAGGTCCTGGGTGGATGAAGTGCGTCAATGATTTGAGAACCTATGTCAGGCTATAATATTTTATTGAAACAGCTTTAAATTCATGGTGCTCTAGTTTTTTTCACTTAGTAGAAATAATAGAAATAGTGGGCTATAAATTCTCTGCTCCTGTTAGAAGGTGAAATTTTTCTCCTGAAAGCTTCACCCCAGCTCTCAATTGCAGACAAGATGAACCTGAGAATTCTAAAAATTGTTTGTTCTTAGGCTCTGTAGAGCTCATTATTGAAAATGTGGGTCTCCTAGACACGTGACTGTTTAATAAAAGTAATTCCTGTAAAGCAGGCACTTGGGGCATCTGGAATGGACAGATGATCATCCCCACATTGTGAGTTTATAAGAAAGAAAAAGCTGCCAGAAATGCAGACAAGTTGTAGGAATCCTAGCTCAAAAGGAGTTTCTCTCTTTATGAAATTATTTAGGTATTTTTCTGTTGTATTAAAGCAGATTCCTCAAATATCCTATCAGCTGGATTGTTGGGTTTTTATTAAATGGATTTTTGAGAAATTAAAATAACAAAGAATTTGCAAAGCCACTGAAGATATTTTTCCATGATATTATATGAGAAACTTTGTGAATTTACTGTGAGAGGATTGAGAATAAGATGAAGAACCAAAAATGGTATACAAAAGTGTGAATAATTGTGAAGGATATAAGATTACACTACTTGCAGACTTACAAGTTAGCCTCCCACACTTTTATGGAGGCTGGCAGAAGACACAATACTCCTGGGTGAGAGACAAAAGACTATTATTACTCATGGCACAGCAGGCAGTGTGGGCTTCATATTTGCATCAGTTCCCTTTGCCTCTGCCTCCCTGGTCCCATGAGTGTGATGCAGGGAAGGACTGCTGAGGAATCTCAATTTTAGAGAGCCTCAATCTTATAAGAGAGCTACTGGAAAACCTTTCCAACTTTTACCCTAAAGAAAGACATCTTTTTTTTTTTTCTTTTTGAGGGGGAGTCTTGCTCTGTTGCCCAGGCTGGAGTGCAGTGGCGCCATCTTGGCTCACTGCAACCTCCTTCTCCGGGTTTCAAACGATTCTCCTGCCTCAGCCTCTTGAGTACCTGGAAATACAAGCGCCCGCCACCATGCCTGGCTAATTTTTGTATTTTAGTAGAGATGGGGTTTCACCATGTGGGCCAGGCTGGCCTCAAACTCCAGATCTCAAGTGATCCACCTGCCTCAGCCTCCCAAAGTGCTGGGATTACAGGCGTGAGCCATCACACCCCGCAGACATCATTTTTTTAATCCAGGCCTAAAAATAAATATTCTCTCTGTCATACAAGAATATGCCTTCTGTATTTACCAAGGCTGTTTGCTATCCAAATAGCTTTCAAAGTGTAGTCTGGAACAGAAGCTGTCAATGTTTCTTCACAAAATCTGCAAAAATCCAAGAGACACAAGACATTTCTCCCAACAAAAGGGCTATAAGATTGAATGCCTTTTTTTTTAAAGATAAATATATTATCTTTTTCTATAGCTTATATGTTATATACAAGATTTTCTACTATGTATTGCAAGAAAGACATGAAATACAAAATATAGAAAACCAGGGAGACAATGATCTGATAAGAGGAATATAAGTAAAATTCAAGTGATCTAAGTTCCATTATTTCCACCACTACCCTTAGTAGTGAAAGAATTATGCTAACAATGAAAATCACTTCAATTTAGTGAACACTTACTATGTACTTGGTAAGCATTTACAGACATTACTTAATGCAACAATCATAAGAAATGCAATATGGTATTTTATCTGTATTTAAAATAATCAATGAATTAAATTAAGCTCAAAGATTAAATATACCATTGATATTCTATGAATCCTTTTCAAGGCCTCAACCTATTTAACTCACCACAAGAAACAAGATAGATGACAAACTCCTATGATATAGGGATAACAGGTTGCTGTGAAGGTAATAAAAATGTAATGACAATTTGCATTGCTCAAGCTATAAACCTTCCCACCCTCTCCCACTCAAGAAAGGATATCAGAAAGTGACTTTCTTATGAAAACCATTTTGAATCCACTCTAATTACATTATTCCCAAACTTGTTACTTTATAAGAAGCAGAAAATTATCTCTGGCACACATTAAAACTGAATATGATATGTCAGTGAGTTGTAACTCTATAATTAAGACCCTTCCCTGGTGTATATGGAGATATGAATTATAATAACATAGAACCATTATTATGTAGATACATATATTGTTGTAATTATTTGCTATGCACACTTAATTTCATAGCCCTCTCATGAGGGAGTGTGGAGTGTGTAAGGCTAGTCTTCGATTTAATTTTGGGGAAGGGATGTGGAAAGGAGGATGAGTAACAAATTTCCAGAAGGGAAAGAAAGCTTCCTACTGATGGCAATGCAAATATGCAAACATGCCAGATAGCCCTTCTTCATGCCTTTCTTCTTTCCTTCCCTTCCTCTCTTCAATCCTCTTTCCTCTCTTTCATTCCTAGGATTATTATTAAGACAGAGTTAGTCTTAAAGCCATTCGTTGGAGCAGAGGAGGGTGTTGGAACTGACCAGGGGAAAGAGTCTATCTGTATAGAAGTTTTGCACAGCTTGGGGTTTAGAGTCTGACTGGAGTAAGGAGGCCATCCAGCCAGTCAGAGGCAGTGGTCATGGTTGGCGATTAGTCATACACAGGGTGGTTGACTAAATCAATATACACATTAGGGATAATGGGAGCTGGGCTTCTCATTGATGGAGGACAGAATTACAGATGGTAAAGGGAAAAGTAGAAGAGATTTGGTGGTATTTATTTGAAATTGGAGGTATAAGTATTAATTAGTAGTTTAGATAGACGAATGTATAGACATAATAAGAATGGAATATTTAAATAATTTGAAAGTTCTTTTGCACAAAATCAATAGAAACACTAAGGGATAATTCATGATTTTTATAGTGGAAAAACCCAGTACACAGTACCTTTGAGATGCAATCAAATTGTACATTATCAAGGACAAGACAAACTGAATTTTCATGTTACCCAATATGTTGCAATGCAAAGAACACAGTATTACTCTGTCCTATGGAGGCAGACCTAATTCTATTGAAGAGGGAACATCACGTAGACTGAATTGCAGAGAAAGTCTACAAAATAACTGCCCTGTAATCTCTAAATGTGTCAAATTCATAAAAGTCAGTGAAAGACTGAAGAACTAAAGAGACCTAACAAAAGTTTGTGCATGGTTCTAAACTGAATATTGTGCCAGTAAAGTTATTATTGCGGCAGCATGAAAATTTGAATGAGATTCAAAGATTAGGTGGTAGTAATGTAATGTGTTAGTGTTAATTTCCTGAGGTTGGTAGTTATATTGAAGTTAAATAGGAAGATATCCTTGTTGGTAGTTAATACACACTAAAAAATGATGGGGGTGGTAGGGTATTATGTTAACAGCTTGCTCTTCAGTTGTTCAGGGAAAAAAGTGTATCCCATATTTGCTTACAACTTTTCTGTATACTTAACGTGTTTTCTAAATACAAATAAATTAATAACTAAATAAGTAGATGTCAGAAATATTATTTTTCACCTAAGTTCTAACAATAAGAAATATCTAAAGGGGACCTAGATAAAGGGAAACTTCAATTGTCAGGCACAATAGAGAATATGTTTGGGCCTAAGTACTTTTCAAGGGCCTAGGAAAATATCTAAGACCTAGAGAACAAACAAAATCATCAACTTGAAATTTAAACCACAAGATGAAAATTAATAAATATTTCAATCAACATATTATATTAGCCTCATTAACTGCCACAGTTAATATTTATAAAATTTTCATTATGTTTGAAAGCATGTTGCAGGTTTAACTTCTAACAGTGAAAGATTTCTCAGGATTGTGAAATAATTGCTTAAAATATCAGTCAACCATAAATAAAACACATTTCTCAGCTCTTAATTATTTTTAATAGTAAAATAACAAAATATTTTCAAATCTTTAGAACAAAACATGTATTTAATGTAGGATGGAGATATATTTTAACAGATTTCATATGGTAATGGGAGGGTTCTACAAAAGGACTTAAAAATGGTTTCCCAGTTAGAAGATAGTTCAATACGCATTAATCAGTCAGTGCAAATCTAAATCGAGAACGAAAATTCTAACACCTATCTTTGAAGAATCTGACAAAGCATAACAAAATTGGGATTTTTAGAATGAACAACCTTTTTTAAAGGACATCTCTTCCAAATGATTCAGGTGATCACCCGATAAATAGAACACACTTCCTTAGCTTCCTACTTCCCTATCAGCCCTCACAATTTTCAATTCCCTTTAGCCAAAGATCACCAGAAACAGACTTGTGCTTGAACAGGTGGCTTTATTTTTTATTGCTTCGAGGAGGAACACACCATAGGGGAACCATAAGGTATCTGAGCAAGACAGGTTAGAAAAATCTGTTTAAGAATTTGGGTTTTGATTAGGTAATTTGGAGAGGTGTCTAAGGAAGCAGGGGTTTGCTCTACATTTGTTCTGTCAAAATGGGGGCAATTCTACAATTGAATATTTTAATATACCCCATCTATAGGAAGGGGAGATCAGTAAGATAATAAAGTTTAATTGGTAAAGAAGCAGCAATCCTTCATTTTGGCTGAGAGTGGAAGATACTTGCTGTTATGTGAAGTGTTATGTGATGTGCTGAGATACTGTTTTTGAATCAGTTTATAATGATCTCAGAATGACTACTTGATGTTTTATGAGTTTTTTTACGGTGAGCGGCAGAAAGACATCATCTAGCTGTGATTGTCAGGCCCACTTGTCGTAATTTTGGAGGCTAGCTGTGAGCATTACATAGTTCCCAGATGTCAGTGGCTACTGTTTTTTACAATTCTTGGCAGGATCTTTCTGTTTCAAGAGTAAGTACTTTGCAGCACAAGCTTCCGGCCTCTTCCCTTCTCACTGCCTATCTTAATTATTACTTCTGCTTTTGTTTGCATTTTGGAAGTAATTGTAATGCATACGACAAGAGCATAGGTTCTGTAGGGGTTTGGTTGCCTTGATTGAAGATGAAGATGTCCCTTCTTGATTTGTAAACTTGGGCAACTTATTTTACAAGCCTACACAGGTTCTTCATCTATAAAATGGAATTAATAACTTCACAATCAACATTATGTACATAAAATGTTTACCATATTGTCTGATAGAGTGATCATTCAATAAAACTTTTGTTAGAATCACTGTTGTTGGAGACTAGTAATTATAGCCACACTAACTTCTTCATTATGTGGCAAATTTATCAATGTCCTGTTAAAACCCCTGATCTAACCTTACCTTTGTCATTCAAGAAATACTTATTAAGTTCTTATTGTTTGGTTTACTGGGTTTATGGCTTTGAACTCTTAGGGACCTTACGTTCCAATGGAATAGGTGGATAACAGGCAAAACAACACAACAAAATTAGACATGACAAAAAGATGTTTGTTCAATAATGAAAATAAAATAGAATGCCTGTTGTGACTGTTATAGAATGATTGTTTGGGAAATTCTTTTACACGGAGGTGAACATTCAAACAGAAGTGGGATAATTTGAAGAAACCAGCTCCATGTCTATGTGGGGAAAGAGCCTATCAGACAGAGGGAACAACTGATGTACAGGATTTAAGGCAACAAAGAGTTGGCCTGTTCAACAATCTCCCACGATGTTGCCATTTGGTCTTGCATAACAATGGAATTAAAACTAGTCACAAAGAGACTTGAACAATGGAATTGAAATCATAGCAAAGGCAATAATGGGATATTTACCCCATTTTAAGGTTTCATCACTTGTTGTACATGACACCATTGATTTAGTAACAACTATTCTGAAAAAAAGTAAAATCATTACTACACACTCATTTATAAGACATTCCACTCAAAGAATCATCAAATATGAGGGAGACAATATCTTTGAACCAATAAATTCCTACCGTTTATTGAGTTCTTTTACTGTGTGCAAGTCCGTGGGTAATATGCTTCACTACTATTACTTAATCCTCAGAACACAATAGGAAATAAATGTACACTCTTACTATCTTTATTTATAGATGAAGAAATTGAGTCCAGAAAGTTAAATGACCCAGAGTCATACTAAGTGACAAACACTGAATACCAGGTATTGTATGATCTCAGTCTTTGCCCTGAAACACTGTGTGATCAAAGCAAGGTCACCCTCCCTGAGCCTCAGTGTGCCATCTGTAGAATGAGTCATTTTAAACAGACATGAAGTCCCTCCAACTTTAATGTCTATTAACATCTAAAGAATAATAATTGTTAGAATTTAACCAACAACGCTGTCTAGAAAAATTCATTAGTATTTGCTTCTGACTGTCATTTGTATAAATCAGTTATTCTCAACACTTAGCAGTTCTCAAACTTGAATCTGCATCAGAATAAGATAAGTTGGAAGGCTTGATTCAGTAGGTATGGTGTTAGACCAGAGAATTTCTGTTTCTTCCAAGGTCCCACTTCATGTTTATATTGCTGTTCTGATGACAATAATTTGAGAAGTGCTGTTATAAATACAGGTCAAACAAACTAGGTGAAATATTTGTGTTTCATTTTTAAAAAATCATAAATAGCATACAGATTTGCTATGTGAATGACCGGTTTGGAATTGGGATTGGGAATTTGTTTCATTTTTGGTTTTTTGAAACCACTTTATTGAGATAAAACTGACATACAAAAAGCTGTACACATTTAATATACACACATCTTGATGAGTTTGGGGATACGTATATACCCATCCCTATCACCACTAATAACAACTTAAAAATTTCCTTTACCTCCTCCTACTCCTTTTATAATTATTTTTGTTTTGTTTATTTTGTTTGTTTGGGTAAGAGTTAACATATCCACATACCCACTTAGCAATTTTAAATATATGATATAGTATTATTAGCTGTAGGTAGTATGATGTATCTCCAGAGCTTATTTATCTTGTATAACTGAAAATTAGTACCCTTAAAACATCACCTCTTAGCCGGGCAGTGGCTCACGTCTGTAATCCCAGCACTTTGGGAAGCCGAGGCAGGCGGATCACCTGAGGTCAGGAGTTTGAGACCAGCCTGGCCAACATGGAAAAACCCTGTCTCTGCTAAAAACGCAAAAATTAGCCGGGCTTGGTGGCAGATGCCTGTAATCCCAGCTACTTGGGAGGCTGAGGCACGGGAAGCGCTTGAACTGGGGAGGCGGGGATTGCAGTGAGCCAAGATTGTGCCATTGCACATTGCACTCCAGCCTGGGTGACAGAACAAGACTCCTTAAAAAAAAAAAAAAAAAAAAAAGATCACCTCTCCATTTTTCCTTCTTGGCAGCCCCTGGCAACCACTATTCTACTGCCTGTTTCCATGAATTTAACTACTTTTGATTCCACATATAATTTAGAACATGCAGTATTTTTCTGGCTTATTTCACATAATGTCCTCCAGGTCTATTTGTGTTGCAAATAGCAGGATTTCCTTCTTTTTTGAGGCTGAATAATATTTTAATATACATACATACCACAATTTCTATATTCATCCATCTCTTGATGGATTCATCTGTTGTTTCCATATTCTAGCTTTTATAAATAATGCTACAGTGAGGCACAGACAAGGTGGCTCATGCCTGTAATCCTAGCACTTCGGAAGGCCGAGGTGGACAGATCACTTGAGGCCAGGAATTCGAGACCAGCCTGGCCAACAAAATGAAACCCCATCTCTACTAAAACTACAAAAATTAGCTGGGTGTGGTGGCATCCATCTGTAATCCCAGGTACTTGGGAGTCTGAGGCAGGAGAATCACTTGAACCCCGGAGGTGGAGATTGCAGTGAGTCAAGATCATACCACTGCATTCCAGCCTGGGCAACACTGTGAGACTCCAGCTCAATAATAACAATAAGAATAAGGAATAAAAATATACTGCTACAATGAACATAGGAATGCAGATATGTCTTCGGGATCCTAATGTCAATTCCTTTGGTTATGTATCCAGAAATGGGATTACTGGATTATATGGTAGATCTACTAATTTTGTGAGGAAGCTTCAAAGTGTTTTTTTAATTACTGCACCAGGTTACATTCTCACCAACAGTAAACAAGGGTTTCCTTTTCTCCCACATCCTTGCCAACATTTTATATATGTATAGTTTCATAACAATAGCCATTATTTTATATATAAAAGATGTTTTATTTATATATATATGTTTTATATTAAAAGGATGTTTTATTTATATATTATATGTTTCATATACCACACCTGGAGAATTTTTTGTATTTTCACTGGAGATGGGGTTTCACTGTGTTAGCCAGGATGGTCTCGATCTCCTGACCTCATGATCCACCCGCCTCGGCCTCCCAAAGTGCTGGGATTACAGGTGTGAGCCACCACGTCTGGCCCCGTTTCCTTTTTTGAGTCACATCCAAAAAAACATTGCCAATGTCAAGGAAGATTTTTCCTATGGTTACTTCTATGAGTTTTGTGGTTTCAGCTCTAATGTTTAAGTATTTAAATCATTTTGATTTGATTTTTGTATATGGTATTAGATAAGGGTTCAATTTTTCTTCTTTTTTTTCTTTTTCTTTTTTTTTTTTGCCTGTGGCCATCCAGTTTTCTTATTACCATTTATTTAACAGATTTTTCTTTCCCCATTGTATGTTCTTAGTACCCTTGTAAAAACCTTATACACATAGGTCATATTTATTTATTTCTGGGCTCTCTATTCTAATGTACTGGTCTATCTGTTTTTTTTTTTCTTTAATGTTAGTACCATACACTTTTGATTACTATAGCTTTGTAACATAATTTGAAATCAGGAAAGGTGATAATATCATTGGAATACTGATAGCAATTGCACTGAATCTGGAGACTGTTTTGTGTCATATAGAAATTTTAACATTACAAATTCTTCTAATCTATGAACATGAAATATCTTTTTGTTAATTTGTGCCTACTTCAATTTCTTCATTGATGTTTTGTAGTTTTCAGTGTACACGACTTTCACCTCCCTGGTTAAATTTATGCCTAAGTATTTTAAATTTTTTGATGCTATTGTAAATGACATTGTTTTCTTGATTTTTTTTCAGTTTGTTGTTTGTGTATAAAAATGCAACTAATTTTTGTGTGTTGATTTTATATCTTGCAACTTTCCTCAATTTGTTTACTAGTTCTAATATTTTTTGGAGGAAGCTTTATGTTTTCTACATATAATATTATGTCATAAAGAGATAATTTTCTTTCTTTCTTTCTAATCTGAATGCTTTTTATTTCTTTTTCTTGCCTAAGTGCTAGACTTTTTGTTATAGGTCCTAATGGCTAGATAAGATTTCCAGTACTATGCTTAATAGGAATGACAGGAGTGGGAACCTAAATTTATTCCTAATCTTAGAGAAAATGCTTTCAGCTTTTGACCATTGAGTATGATGTTAGCTGTGGGCTTGCCATATATATATATATATATATATACACACACACACACACACACACACACACACACATATATGTATATATACATATACACACACATATATATGTATATATACATATACATACACACACACACACACACACACAGACAAGTTCTTGCTATGTTGCCCAGGCTTGTTTTGAATTCCTGGCCTCAAGAAATCCTCCTGTCTCAGCCTCCCAAAGGTCTGCAACTACAGGCATAAGCCACCACACTCAGCCACATTTTTATCTCTACATAAGAGTTTTAATCATGAATGAACATTTAATTTTTTCTAGTGTTTTTTCTGCTTCTTTTAGATGACCATGATTTCTATACTTAATTCTGTTAATGTGGTGTGTATTTATTGATTTGCATATGTTGAACCATCCTTATCCCACAAGTAACTCATACTTGATTATGATATGATTCTTTTCATGCACTATTGAATTTGTTATGGTAGTATTTTGTTGATGATTTTTACATCATTGGCTACTAGCAATTTTGGCATGTATTTCTTTTCTTGTGGTGTCCTTATTTGGCTTTCCTGTAACAATAATATTGGTCTAATAAGGTGAGTTTGAAATGTCCTCTCTTCTTTAATGTTTTGGAAGAGTTTGAGAAGGTTGGCATTAGCCTTCTATAAATGTTTCGTAAAATTCCCTAGTTAAGTCATCTTATTCTGGGCTTTTCTTTGCTGCGGTGTTTTGATTACTAACTTAACCTTCTTGTTTATGATAGGTTGGTTCAGATTTTCTATTTCTTCATTGTTCAGTCTTGCTAGGTGTGTGTTTCTAGGCATTTATCCATTTCTTCTAGGTAATCCAACTTATTGGCATATAATTATTCATAGTATCCTCTTATGATTCTTTTTATTTCTATAGTATCAGTTGTAATGCCTCCTCTTTCATTTATAATTATATTTAACTAATTCTTCTGTCTTTTGTCTTAGCCTAGTTAGAGGTTTGTCAATTTTGTTTAACTTTTAAAGAATCTAATTCTTAATTTTGTTGTTTTTTTTATTGCTTCTCTATCTCTATTTTATTTGTATCTGTTCTAGTATTTATCACTTTCTTCCACATGCACACTTTGGTCTGAGTTTGTTCTTTTTCTAGTTCCTTGAAGTATAATGGTAGATTATTTATTAGAGATACTTACTTTTTTTAAATGTAGGCATTTATTGCAATAAAATTCCATCAAATAACTGCATTTGCCACATTCCATAGCTTTGGTATACTTTGTTTTCATTTTTGTTTGTCTCAAGAGAGTTTTTGATTCCTCCTTTGATTTCTTCTTTGACACATTGATTGGTCAGAACTGTCTTGTTTAATTTCCACATAATTGTGAGTTTTTTAAAGATTACCCATGATATTGATTTCTAGTTTCATACTATTGTAGTCAGAAAAAAAAACTTGATAAAATTTCAATCTTATTAAATTTGTTAAAAGTTCTTTTGTGTCCTAATATATGATCTATACTGGAAAATATTCCATGTGGCCCTAAGAAAAGGATGATTTTTTTTTAAGTTTAATGGAATGTTCTTTATGTCTGTTAGGTTCATTTGGCCTAAAGTATAGTTCAAATTTGATGTTTTCTTATTGATTTTCTGTCTGGGTGATCTATCCATTTTTAAAAGTGGGGACTGAAGTTCCCAACTATTATCGTATCACTTTAAATTTTTCCTTTCAAATATGTTAACTTTTGCTTTATATATTTAAATACACCAATGTTTGGTGTGCATATATTTACTATTGTTACAACCTTTTGAAGAGTTGACTCCGTAGTCATTATGTAATGGCCTTGTCTCTTTTAGTATTTTTGATGCGTAGTTTATTTTGCTTGATATAAATATAGCTACTTTGTTTTCTTTGGTTTTCATTTGCATGGAATATCTTTTTCCATTCTTTTAGCTTTTGTGTCTCATAGGGTGAAGTGAGTTTCTTGTAGGCAGCATATAGTTGGGTTTCAATATTTAATCCATTCAGTTACCTTTTCTTTTTTCTTTTTTCTTTTTTTTTCTAGGTGGAGTCTCATTCTGTCACCAGGCTGGAGTGCAATGACGTGATCTCAGCTTGGCTCACTGCAACCTTCACTTCCTGGGTTCAAATGATTCTCCTGCCTCAGCCTCCAGAGTAGCTGGGACTACAGGGATGTGCCACCACACCCAGCTAATTTTTGTATTTTTTAGTAGAGACAGGGTTTCACCATGTTGGCCAAGATGGTCTCTAACTCTTGACCTTATGATCCGCCTGCCTTGGGCTCCCAAAGTGTTGAGATTACAGGCATGAACCACGGTGCCCAGCCTACTTTCACTTTTGATTGGATAATTTAATATATTTACATTTAAAATAATTATTGATAGGTAAGTAAAAGAGCCTACATATTGCCATTTTGTTCATTGCCATTTTTTTCATTGTTTTCTGTTTTGTGTTTCTTTTGTTCTTTTCTTTCTCTCTTACTGACTTATTTTATGATTTGATGATTTTTTTGTTGTGGTATGCTTTGATTTATTTCTTTATATTTTGTGTATCTACTTCAAGTTTTCTCTATGATTATCACGAAGCTTATATAAATGTCACTTTTTTATTTATACAAGTGTATTTTAGTGTGATGACAACAAAATTTTGATCACATACAACAGCTCCCTGATAGTCTGATTGTCTGTAACTTTACTTCCTCCCTCATGTATTATGTTATTGATGTCACAATTTACATATTTTCATATTCATATCCATTAACACATTATTGTTACCATAGTTGTTTTAAACACTTTTGTCTTTCAATCTTATATTAGAGTTAAGCTTAAAATATAAACCATCATTAAAACACTACAACATTATTACCTTTACCAGTGAACTTTTAACCTTAATATGTTTTCATGGTGCTGATGTAAGTCTTTTCATTTTAGCTTGAAGAACTCAGCACTTTTTACATACACTAGATCTAGTGCTGATGAACTCCCTCTTTTTCTTTTGTCTGAAAAAGTCCATATCTTTCTCCTTTATTTCTAAGGGACAACTTCACAATGTATAACATTCTTGGTTGGCTTTTTTTTTTTCCTTTAGCACTTTGGATATATTATCCTACTCTGCTATCCTGCTGGGTTTCTGTTGAAATCTGCTGATAATTTTATGTAGGTTCCTTTATATTTGATAAGTAACTTTTCTCTTGCTATTTTCAACATTCTCTTTGTTGTTGATCTTTGATAATTTTATTGCAATGTGTCACAATGAAGTCCTCTTTATCTTTAACCTATTTGGAGTTCCTTAAGCATCATGAGTGTTCATGAAGGGATGCTCACTTCCCTCTTCAGATTTGGAAGACTTTCTGTCTATTTCTTTAAATAAGCTTTCTGTCCCATCTTTCTCTGCTTCTTCTGGGACTCCTTCTGTGTATATTGGTTTAAGTCGTTGTTTCCCATAAGTCATATAGGCTTTCTTCATTCTTTTTCATTCTTTTTCTTTTTTTCCCCCTCTGACTATATAATTTCAAATGATCTGTCTTTGAATTTATTGACTCTCTTTTTCATTTGATTGATTCTGCTCTTGTGTCTCTCTTTTGAACTTTTTACTTCAAACATTGAATTCTTCAACACATAATTTCTGGGTTTTAAAATAATGATTTATATCTCTTTATTGACTTTGCCATTTTGTTCATGCATTGTCCTCTTGATATTGTTAATTGCTATCTCTGTTCTTTTGGAGCTCACTGAACTTATTTATAAAGATTGTTCTGAATTGTCAGACAATTCATAGAAGTCTATTTGTCTGGGGTAAGTCACTAGAGCTTGATTTTGTTTCTTTCATGTTATTATAACTCCTTGACTCTTCATGTTCCTCTAAGTCTTGCATTGCTGTTTTTGCACTTGAGGAAGCAGTTCCTTTCTCTAGTCTTTACTGACTACCTTTGAAGAGAAAGACCTTCACCAGTCAACCTGCTCAGAGATGTTAGTGGCCTCCAAGGCCTTTACTATGAATAGGTTCCTGCTCCACTTGTCTTGTTATATTTGAGTGGGAAAATCTGAGGATTATGTGTCTTCTCTTGATCCTGCAAAGCCAGGATGGTTCTTAGACCCTCTCATTTATTTTTCTAGGACAGTGCCTTAAAACATTCACCATAGTTTGCCCCCTCCCAAAACCAACAGGGTAAAGCTAGCTGCTAAGATCTGTACCTGCTGTTGAGATCCATGTACTGCCTACAAAAGCTCATGTGGGCCATTAATAGAAACATATGGGGTGCCAACAATGCAGGAGTGGGTGAGCAAGTACATAGAGTGCTGGAGGCATGTGTTGGCTGGTTGAGAGGGTTCCTCAGGCGAGTCATATTGCAGGGATTGTGGGTGGGCCACTTGGGGGAATCCGGTAGCAGGTTAGCAGGATTTGCAGCTGGCTCTGGAGAACTGCCTAATGGTTGCTATATGCTCCTTTGCCATTTCCCTGCTTTTAGCTGTCCCCAGATGATTTAGTTGTGCTGACCCCTCAGTGCTCTGGTGGGATGAAACAGAAGCAGGCCTCCTGGGCAGTGTCCCACAAGACTGGGGAAGCCTAATGCTTACTTTTCTCCCACTTCTCCCCATGTAAGAAATTGCAGGCTGAGGGTGCCTCTCTTGGCATTGAGCTGTGCTACTTTGGAGGAGGGGTAATGCACATAATATGAAACTGCTCTATTATCGTCTTTAGTGTGTCTACTCATAGAATTTTTTTTTTTTTTTTTTTTTTTTTTTGTCTCACTGGGATACTACACTCTGTGGCTAGACTCTGCGGCTCCCACGAATGTACTCCTGTCTATGGTGTTTGCCAAATGTGTGTGTCTGTTGGTGGATGGGAGATGAAACTTCCTATTCTACCATCTTGTTAACATTATTTTCTGGAAACTTGTTTTTGTAACACCCAGAATACCCCTTCTCTTGGTGTTATTTTAAAATTTAAAATGATTTTATTGCACCTTAAATGTTTAAGCAATGTTTTTTTTTAGCACAGAATATGTATCCATATTTATCCTTCACCCAGCATTCGGAGTGATCTTTTAAAAAATATATGTAGGTTTTATGTAGCTGTTGTATTTTACAATGTTTATTGGCTTCTTATTGTCTTTTGAATGAGGATACAAATTTCTTAACATGCCTTATATAGCTCAGTATATTTTGAGATGATCACCCTTGCTCACCAAGTTTCAGATGCAAAGGAATTCCTTCAATTTGCAGAGTCCTTTGTCTCCTTGCAGAGACATCTTCACAAAGTCAGTCCTTTGGTTGGCCCACAAATCTCCCTTCCTTTACCCCAATTCATTCTTGCCTAGCAAGTTCTTATTGATTCCCCACTTAAGTGTTTTAATATTTCTCCCTTAGAGAATGATTTCTTTTTTCTGACAACTGCTCCTTGCTATCAGTAGGTCAATTTCAAAAAAAAAACAAAAAAAAAAAGATAAAAAAAGAAAAAAATGCATGCTTCCCCAAAGGATATAAAACATCTGTAATTAACTATCTCATTGAATTGTTTGTTTGACAGCTGGTCCCTCCTCTAGTAAGCTCCTCAGGTTCCTCAAGGATAATCAACATGTCTCCATCACGCAGTGTTGAAACCCCAGTGACTACCACAATTTCTGGCACACGGTTGGCACAAAAATTTATATTTGTTGCAAGAATGAATGGATGAATGAGCGCATGAATGAAGGTACAAACTACACATTATATGAACAAATAAAAATTATAGGAAAATTATTTTGGGCTTAATAGAAGCGATAGGCTTAATATTGTAAATATTTTTGCTATGATAATATTTGTGGATTTATATTTTAATGCTTTAGCTCAATTGAATTTTGGAATAACTTCTAGAGTTTTTGAACAATTGCAATAAGACCAGTGTCTACATATACTTGTTCTATAAATTAGAATGTTCTTTATTCTTCTCCCTGGGGTAGGGTGACATAACAAAGGCATGTTCTCTAGTTCTGGCAAGGCTGCTACATCTACAGAGACTCCCTGATTAAAATTCTGTCTCTTTACAAAACAGAAAAAGATGACTCAGAACACTTGGGGATCTGAAAGCCTCCACCATGAATTTCAAATTTCTACTGTTAGAATGCAGAAAAGCAAGTGAGATTCTAAACAGTTTCTTCTTCTATGGACCGTCCCTATGTCTTTTTGTGAACCAGTCGATGAGGACAATGAATAATGAAAATGTTTACTTGCATAAACATGTACATATGTGTTTCTTGTTGTTAGAGACAAAATACATCTTAGAGAATATAGAGAGGTCTGTGCCTTAGGCAATGTTGCCTGGACATAACTAACCTAATTTTCTATTAAATCTTGGCATCTGTAACATTTGTGATAGAATCTACAATATTCTTTTCAGATTAGTTGGATGCCACTAAACATTGCTGATTTACATTTGGTAAATAAAATGAACACAATGTGAATGTGAAAGGTCTCTGGTTACTACTGATGATTAAAAGAGTCTAAGACATTCTTGTTAAAAGGCGAAAATCAAATATCAGGAGGTGGTGTTGGCATATCTTATTACTCAAAATGGCAAAATCTGCTTCTTTTCTCAAACTTGGCTGAGGCAGTTACCCTGATCTCATTAGAGTTAACAAAATGCCAAATACTTGAATCTGTTTGCTATTTGAGTGCTTCTATTCTTCTAGATTTCAGTATAAAATATAACCTGAGTCCAAAGCCCTATTTTCCACCTTAACGCACTCTACTCTCTTCTAGCTCTTAGCTTGATCTCAGAGCAAAAATAACTTGCTGAAAGCGGTCATTCTTGATCACTCTATATCCAAGAAGTTCCCGTATTTTCTATTTTTCTATCTCAATAACTTATATGTAGGGTATGTATCACAATTTATGTATCATTTGTCTTTTTATTTCTTTTAAAAATATTTACTGATAGTTCTTAAGTGTCAGAAGGATAGAGACCATGTTCACCATTTTTTCTTCATTTTTATTTCTGCAATTCCTAGAAGACTACTATGCATAGAGTAAATGCTCAAGAAATATCCAATGAATGATCTGATTGAATTGTTTATTTCTTCAATAATTTGAGTATATGTTATCTAACTGAATGAATATATATTAATTATTACTCATGTTAAGCAGACAGACAACTCAGGCTTAAAGAAAATGCATGACTTGCCCATATTTGTTCAGCTAGTGAAGAACAGAGGTAGAATTTGAACTTAGGACTTCTTTTTTCCACATCACTATTCTAAAAGCATTTTTCTTACTGTTCCCAGTATCCTGGGAAAAAGACAGGATAGGAAACTAATATTTCTTAACCCTCTGCTAGTATTCGCCCATATTATCTCACTTGCTATATTTTGTTGTTGTTGTTGTTGTTTGAGACAGAATCTCGCTGTTACCCAGGCTGGAGTGCTGTGGCATGACCTCGGCTCACTGCAACCTCTACCTCCCGGGTTTAAGTGACTCTCCTGACTCAGCCTCCTGAGTAGCTGGGACTACAGGCGTGCACCACCACGTCGGGCTAATTTTTGTATTTTTAGTACAGATGGGGTTTCACCATGTTGGTCAGGCTGGTCTGAAACTCCTGACCTTGTGATCCGACTGCCTCACCCTCCCAATCACTTGCTATTTTTAACAGTCCTGTGAGGAAGGTATTGCTTATTGCTACTGCCTTTTTCTACATACATGTCCTTTCATCTTTGCTGAGCAACACATTAGATTTTGGAGTTTTAAAGCACTCATACACATTCTGTTTCTCATTTGATAAGCTCTGGGTTTGACACTCATTTTCTCTATTTTTCAAAAGTTAAACCAGTGGTTATAATATATGGTTAGACTTAAAATATTTTTATGTGAGTAAAAGGGGGCTATTAGATGGTAAATCTCCAAGGTTAAATGGTGAATTTGTCACTTGAACATCAGCTTCCAAAGCCCATCTATTTTTTTTTTTAGCCATACTGTAGAACAATGTACTTTCTCCTTCTCATTAAAATTGATCTCAAAATAACCCACCAATTTCACCACATAGTTCACTCTTATAATTTTCTTGTAGAATCTTATGTAGCCAAACATTTTTTCTTGCAATTATTCTTAACCATACAGAACCTCTGTATACCATCTAGGAAGAGATAAACCCACATGAACACATTTTGCCTTAGATATTTAAATACTTATAAAATCTATTTTCTCTGAGAGGACATAAATCACTCTTTGGCTGATTAAAATGTACAAATGGGTATTAATATTCGACCATTTTTTAATATTTATTTATTGAATATTTATAAATTTCAAGATAGTTTGCTAAGTGTTGGAGATAGAATGATAAATGATATCAACACAGACCCACCCTTTAAATACAGTTAATATTTTAGAGGAAAGACAGATGTAATTAAATTCTTAGGAGCATTGCAAGGAGAAATAGAGGTTACCAAAGTTTATATGGCAAGGAAAAGTGACCCTTCTGGGGAATCAGGACAACTTTATAAGCTATTCGTTGCATACATCTGGGGGTGGGGGAGAAAATGGAAATTGGAAGAAGAGAAGGGAGTTGTCAAGGTGACATGATGATTCTGGCTTGCAAAACTGAATACAGATGGCTGTGCCATTTACTTAACTGGGTAACACTGGAAGAATGCCAGGTTAGTACAATAAAACGGAGATGATCACAAGAGGAGACATGTACATGTTGAGTTTGGGATGTAGATATCTCCAGAAGTCCTGGAGATGTATAATCTAGAGCTTAAAGAAGTGGCCTGGGATATGTAAATATAGAGGTATTCAATATTAGGTGATGAATGATGAAGAACTCACCTAAGGATAGAACACTAAGTAACTATATTAGAAGTCTTAAGACTAATCTTTGAGGAACTCTAGTATCTAAAATCCAGATGGAGGCAAAGGATCCAGGAAAAGAGATTGAAATAAATAGACAGAGAGGTGGGAGGATGAACATGAAAGGATGGCATTATGAAGCCAGAGGAATAAGTACTGAGAGGTCAAGAAAATGAAAAATAAAATATGATGAAGTGTTCCTTAGTGATCTTATCTAGGGACATTGTGGCTTATTGACAGGAGATAAAAGACAAGTGGCAATAGGTTGTTGAGTGAGTGGCAAGCAAAAGAAACAAGAAGATGCGGAGACTCCAGAGTTCCAGAATTCAAATGGAGCAGCTGGCTTTAGATAGGAGGAAATACATTTTCTTTTTTACTGAAGGAAAAGTTGAGGAGAGATTTGATACATTTTCAGTAATTTGTAAACGTGGCAGCAAAAAGTAAGGGATATTTCTGTTTGATGGCTTCTATTTTCTCTGTACAAGAATACGTGGTATTCTAAGAGTGATGGGGCATTATCAGTTAGCTATTGCTGAGTAACAAACAACCAACCTCAAATCTTAGGGGCTCAAATTGGCAGCCACTTATGACTTCTCCTGCATTTGTGGATGGCAAGGCAGTTCAGTGCATCTGGACTAGGTTCCATTGATTTTGGGCTGGGCTTGCTGCCTGTCGTCAACTGCCAGGTGAATTATGAGCTGGTTGACCTAGAATGACTTCAGCTAAGACCATGCACTTCCCCTGCAAGTTTCCTATAGTCCTACAGCAAGTTCGATAAGGCTTGTTCTAATACTAGTGGCAGTATTCCAGGAAAGAAAACAGTTATGGACTGAATGTTTGTGTCACCCCTAAATTCATATATTAAAGCTCCCCAACCATCAATGTGACCATATTTAGAGATAAAACTTTTAAGGAAGTAACTAAGATTAAATGAGATCATAAGAGTGAGGCTTTGATCAGACAGAACTAACATCTTTAGAAAAAGAGATACCAGAAAGCTATCTGTGTCTTTCATTCTCTCTGTTATGTGAAGACACCATGAGACGGGGGCTGTCAGCAAACTGGAAGAGGTCCTCCATCAGAACGTGACCATGATATGCTCTGATCTTAAACTTCCAGCCTCCAGAACTGTGAGAAAATAAACTTCTGGCATCTAAGCCACCCCGTCTACATTATTTTGTTATGGAGCCAGAATAGGTGAACATAGAAACAAACAAAAAATATATGTCCTTTTTTAAGCTTCTGCTTGCATCAAGTATGCTATTATCTCATTGGTAGCACATCCACACTCGGGTAGCACATCCACACTCAGATTCTAAGTGGGAAAGAACCCCAAAGTTATAAGGAGGGCATTCACTAAAGCTAGTTATGCAACAAATACAACAGGGAGGGGAAAGTGGTTATGACTATTTGGGAAGAATGAACAATGTTTGTTTGCTGTGCATTATATAAAATTGATTGACAAGATAAACATATTAGTCATTTTAGTCTGTGATGAAGGCCTGGTTTCAGCTAGTAATCATGAAGTTGTAGTCATACTAATCAACTTTGTATTATGACTTTTTCCCCCAAGAATGCTAGGGTACCAGATGTGTTAGTCAGCTTGGGCTACCATAACAAAGTAGCATAGACTAGGTGGCTTAAAAAACCAGAAACTTATTTTTTCTCAGACTTCTGGAGGCTGAAGTCTGAGAGCAGGGCTTTCTTCCTGGCTTGCAGAGAGCTGACTCTCACTATGTACTTACATAGCCTTTCCTTGGTATATATAAACCATGGTCTTCTATATAATAAAGAGACTCTTTTCTCTCTTCCTCTTATAAAGCCACCAATCATGTAGAATTAGGACCCCATCCTTATGAAATCATTTAACCTTAATTACTTCCTACAGGTTCTATCTTTATGTACAGTCACATAAGATGCTAGCTTTCAAAATACAAATTTTGTAGAGATATTCGGTTTATAGCACCAGGGTACAGAAATCATTTAACCTTAATTACTTCCTACAGGTTCTATCCTTATGAAATCATTTAATCTTAATTACTTCCTACAGGTTCTATCTTTATGTACAGTCACATAAGATGCTAGCTTTCAAAATACAAATTTTGTAGAGATCATTCGGTTTATAGCACTACAGTACACAAGTGAGAAGATGGCATTGTTTTTTCTTTATAAAGGTTTTGCCAGATGATAATGAAAATAAGAGGATCAGTGGAATCAGTGTTATTGGTTAGAGATGATTTAAAGTCCAATCTGAAAATGGAGGGTGAATGAAGAGGAAGAAGGTGATGGAGAGGGAGATGGAGAGTAAGAAAACAGTTGCCGCTAGATTGGAAATGCAATTGCATATAATAGCAGTGGTGAAGCAATCAAGCTGAAAATACGTCAGTTAAGCAACTAGAATTAATTATTTGGGATATAGAGTAGTTTTAGGGATGGCAAGATTCAGAGTGTATTCATGGACACGGATCATGGAGGAGGTTAAGAAAATCTCATTGCAGAGGAGGATTAAACAGAACTGAGAGGGCAAGTGTGTTGTAAAGGTTGCCCATGTGTGTTGATGTCTTCGAATCCAATGGCAGGGACTTGGGGGCAGAAAGCCCATGCAAAACAATGGTATTTTCCATAAATGAAAAGATTGACTCAGAAAGATGTGAGTGACACCAACTAGGACATTTCCCTCCCTTTAATGTTTCTGGATAATCACCCGTTAAATGCACACACTGGGCTTTAAAATTTTATTTATAGGAATAATCACCTTACGATTTGCAACATGAAGCTCTTCCAGTAAGAGGAGTAAGTGTTTTGTTTTCTGAAGCACTCAAAGAAATGAGATAGGTCAGTTTTTCTACATTTAGTTAATCAGCCAAAGGAAAGGCCAAGACTGAGGTTATGTGACTTGCTATTGTATTTGTTTTTCTAGCTTTTTAGCTGACAGATGGCTCTTTGATTTCTTCTCCCCTCCAAGCTTCTGCTTTGCTAAGTCAATCTTCCATTCTCACGTCTCTGAGATCTGGAGGGGCTCAGATGCCTGAGTTATTTTTCCGTGTATTTATATAGCACCTCTCATTGTAGTCTTTTTGAAGAAGGTTAACAATCTTCAAGAAAGATGCCATCAGTCTTCTTCCCAGATGAAAAATGCTAAATACAGGAACAGCCAAGAATGATGGTAAAATTCCTTGAACAGACGTTATTCTACACCCACTCTACCTTTCTTTACATGTTTTTCACTTGGAAATAACAGAACTTACTTTTAAGATGCATGGTTTCTGATAGGCCTTTCAAAATATTTTACTTCCTTTTATTTTATTCTCTGTAGTTGCACATAGAAGACATATGATCTGGGGTTTTAAGTACAACATACAAGTTTCCTTCTTCATTTGGTAAGCCTTTCTGATATCCCCTAGGAGAAATTGGCTTACTTCCTCCCAATCAATACAATAATAATTAATAGTACCTCTATAAAAACAACACATTCATATACCTGTCTTCTCAATTTTTTATTTTTTTTTGAAACAGTCTTGCTCTGTCACTCAGGCTGGAGTGCAGTGGTGCTATCTCGGCTCACTGCAACCTTGGCCTCCCAGATTCAAGTGATTCTTCTGCCTCAGCCTCCTGAGTGCCTGAGATTTCAGGCACCCGCCACCATGCCCAGCTAATTTTTGTATTTTTAGTAGAGATGCTGTTTCACCATATTGGCCAGGCTGGTCTCGATCTCCTGACTTCACGATCCACCCACCTCAGCCTCCCAAAGTGCTGGGATTACAGGCGTGAGCCACCGTGCCCAATTTTTTTTATTTTTATTTTTATTTATTTTTTTTTTTTGAGATGGAGTCTCACTCTATCACCCAGACTAGAATGCAATGGTGCGGTCTCGGCTCACTGCAACCTCTGCCTCTGGGGTTCAAGCAGTTCTCCTGCCTCAGCCTCCCAAGTACCTGGTCCTACAGTCATGTGCCACCACGTCTGGCTAATTTTTGTATTTTTAGTAGAGACGGTCTCACTATGTTGGCCAGGCTGGTCTTGAACTCCCGACCACAGGTGATCTGCCTGCTTCAGCCTCCCAAAGTGCTGGAATTACAGGCATGAGCCACCATACCTAGCCATCTTCTTAATTTTGAAATGACCCACACTTAGCACAAGGCTTGACAATTAATAATAGCTAGCATGAATGTTATTTGCCAAGAACTAGCTAAATACTTTACTATTGTTCATTTATTTAGCCCTTCTAAAGAAATATATGATAGTAGAAACTGTTCCGCTGAATAAAGTTAGGGGAAATAATTCGTGGCAGAGGGATTGTTTGTAAAGAAAGCCTCAAGTCAAAAGAGTTTGGCACCCTTAAAGATATTAGAAGTCCGTTATGCCTTGGACTGCAGACAGTTAAAGACTGAATGATGGAGAACAACCTCAACTGGCAGTCAGGAGTCAGATTGTAGAAGATCATATATCACTTTAGGATATGGAATTTTATATTAAGCAGAATGGAAAGTCATTCAGAGTTTCAGTAAATAATTACCAAGTAAGTGTTGAGTGAATTTAACTGAAGAGAATATTAGTAATATTTATAATATTATCTGAAGTATATCATAAGAGATTTCAGTATCTGCAGGCTAACACTGGTTTTTAAACACGTGTCTCTACCCAGCTGTCTTAACATAAAACATATATTATTCTGTGGCCCTTATGTACTAAATATGATATGATAAAGACTGGGGAAATTTGTAAAGGAAAGCAACCAAGGCTACCTTGAAGACAGGTCTCTCTCCTGCTTTTTCTGATTTCCTGCTGAGATCCAACAGAAAAACCCATCCCATAGGGAAGTGAGAGGGGAAGGAAGCTCTGATGTGATCCTTACAGATCAATCTTCTGGGGCAGAGTAGGATGGAAAAGAATAGGTCAGGACAGAACAACAGTGAGAGCTTGAGGTGAATGTTAAATTTGTGCTCTAGGCGCCTAACTTTACCCTTGCCCTAGCTCTGGATTGAGAGTGAATCTGATTTGTATTTACTTGTAGCCAGAAATATCCTCACTAGTGGAAGGTATTTAGAATGCCTGGATTTGAATAGTTTACAGTTGTTTGTCTTCAGCTAACTTGCTTTATCTTCTCTAAACCATACTGCCCTCATCTATAAAATGTGTTTGCCTTGAAGGTTCATACGTAACAGTTAGATAAAATGCTTAACACACAAGCATTGTAATGCCAAGAAAATATAGTTGCCCCTCTGTGTTCTTGGAGGATTTGTTTGTTCCAGGGCCCCTGCAGATACCAAAATGTATAGATGTCCAAGTCCCTTATATAAAGTGGCATGCTATTTGCATATAACCTATAAACACCCTCCCATACACTTTAAGTCATCTCTAATTGCTTATAATACCCAATACAATTTAAATGATATGTAAAAAGTTGTTACATTATATTGTTTTTATTTGTACTATTTTTCATTATTGTATTGTTACTCTTTATTGTTTTTTTTCTTAAATATTTTGGATTGGCAGTTGGGTGGATGCAGAACCTGCAATGTGGAAACTGCAGGTGCAGAGGACCAGTTATAGTAGAGCATAATTATTATGCTGATGACAGATTGGAATTAGATTAAGTTTCTACTCAGAGTTGCTTGTCTTTGTCTTCCTTGAAGCTTTATGTCTTTCCAAGAAGTGCAGGTCATTGGATTTTAAGCCACACAACAGGTAAACAGAGATACTTTGAGACTGGAGAGCATGGGTGTTCATGAATATCATCTTGGAATATAACATGCCTAGTTTAGTTAAAGATGTATTGAGGTGGTATTGTAGTTACTCTGGGTGAGTCAAAGAATATGAACCTATTCTCTGCCCACAAGGAGCTGGCTGACGAATTTTAAACGTTAAGGAAAATATGTATTAATGGGAAGTAAAGCTATGTTTCAGAATTTATTTAAATTTTTCTTTGAAGTTTTTTTCACAGTGCCTAAGGGAGCAGGGTTAAAGCATAAAATGACTCATCTCAACCTGTACCAAAATTGGAGTCAAGATTTGTAACATTTTTTCAAATGAATACAATTTTGGGGCTATATTAATGCATAATGTAAAATGCAATCTATAAAAACCTTTTTGAAGAGCGATTAAATTCTATACTATAAGACATAAAAATCCCATAATCTGTCATAGTTCTTTGGCATCACAGAGAAATACATGACACTCAAGTTAGCTGAGAGTGAACAGTTGCTGGAGAATAGATTCTATTACCATGGCAACCTGATTTGAGATTCACAAGGTATGTTTTAACCTAGGCTCCTGACTTGGGAATGAATACAAGCAAATCATTAGATAACTAAATTGCTGAAACAGCACGTGAGAAGTACAAGTATATTTAAGGGAAAATCTCTCTCGAACCTAAATTATCATCTGTCTATGATGAATCAGAATAATACCAGCCTGCATTCAGCAGTGATTTCTATTTCAAGCTCTTCTATGTAAAGGTTTGGTTATTTCTTTTCATCTAGATCTATAATATATATATTTTTGAAATTGTTACTTAATTGCATACAATGTGACCAAATAGAGAGTTTCCTTAGCTATAAAATGAAGGGGTTGGAATAGATGGTGTTTCAACTTCCTAATTAATGAGGCTAATGAGATGGATGCTGTTGGTTTATGATCCCAGCAGTGGTTTTGTGGGGCCTCTTAAATTCTTCCTCAATAGTCTTAAAATGCTTTTTTCTCTCAGTTATTTGCAATGTGCTTAGGCATGGAACAATTTAGAGACAAGTGTGAGATACCTGTTCAAATTACCTGAAGCTAAGAAAAGGACAATTATTGGAAACATGCAAACATTAGCACATGAACTTCAAGGCAAGAAAATGCTCCCATATCTTAATAATGGCTGGAATTATAATTGAAAAGTTATTGGCAACTTTGCAGCTTCTCTCTCTCGTCATCGTCATCATCATCATCATCATCATCATCATTATCCTCCTCATCATCATCATCATCACTTCTCTACTTTTCTTTCTGCATTTGCTTTATTATTTTTTCTCTAGTGCCAACTTTCTTTGCTGCATATGCATATGGGCCCAACATGGCTGCCCCACACTCACATCTACATTATACTCTAGTTTAGGTACTTAGTAGATATGGTCTAGGACCATGATTTCCAAAATATTTCCTCATGAGATCCAGACCTATGTATTCTTGTGGTATACCAGATAGACACAGGTAAAAAGAAAAGAGTTCAGTACAGATGCAACCATCCTTAAAGCATCCTTAAACCATCCAAAAACAAAGATATATACATATATATATATATATATATGTGAATGTGTGTGTGTATGTGTAGGCATGTACACACATACATATCCTCCTGTATTCACTAAAATAATATTTAAATTATTTAACTCCTTACACATTTTAAGTTGTCACCTGAGATTTTTCATCACAAGTTTAATAGTTTCAAAAGATGTTTTCTGGATAATTCTTTATGCTGTATTGGCTTTTAATACATATCCTCCCCAATATGTTTGGCCATCATTCAATCCACTGAGCGACCAAATAGAACAAAAGACAGAGGAAAGAGTAATTTACTCATTTTTCTTCCTGCCTCACTGCTTGGGCTGGGACCGTTCATCACATCTTCTCCTGCCTTCAGGCTGAATTCTACCACTGGCTTTCTTGACTCTCCAGCTTGCAGATGACAGTTTGTGGGACTTCTCAGCCTCCATAATTGCATAAGCCAATTCATACTAATGATGTATAAACAGACCAATCTCTATCTATCTGTCTATCTGCCTATCTATCTATCTATCTATCTATCTATCTATCTATCTATAAATACAATACAATATACATATATTCCATTGGCTCTGTTTCTCTGGAGAACTCTGACTAATACTAATGATAGATGAATGGATGGGTAGGTAGGTAGATAATGAAGAGACACATAGATGGCCAAAGTCAGGAGCCTTTGGAGTAAAATTTCTATACTTTTCACTAACATGCTGACTTTTTTGTTTGTTCTCTTGGCTCTCTTTCTTAGCATCGATGAACTTTGACATTTCCCTTTGTTTGGTGCTTGAATTAATCAGACCAAAGGGCAATGAAATCTGAAAGATTCACTGCAGGCAGGAAAATGCTATTCTTCATTTAGAGCACGGGGAAAAAAGCCATTTTAAAAGGGGGGGATAGTTATGGAAAATTAGAAGACAATACACTTTTTTCAGCAATATCACCTTTAGGAAAGACTACATGCAGAAGCTGAGTATCCGGAGGTAAATTTCCCTAAAACCATGCATGACTGTATAAACCCTGGAAAGCCTGCAAGTGGATAACCTCATCATGCAACTTGCTCACTTTGAAGACTGAATTCTGGACTCTGCCAGTGCTTCAAATAATATGGTCTATGGATGAAATGTTCTGGAAACGTGTGGGATACTTATTTTGAAAAACAAAAAAGATATTGTAGACCCAGCTCCAAATCTGATGGTGAACTCTGGAGGTGTGGCCACAGAATTAGGCTTAAAGCTCTCCAGGTGATTATCATACATATGACCTTCTAGATCATTCTTTTGGAAACACTGCTCTAGTCCAAACAACAACAAAGGAGCAATAAAAGGGAACTTTAATATAAAGATATATATATATATATAAAGAACTTTAATATAAACAACAAAAGAGCAATAAAAGAGAACTTTAATAATTTCCCTACCTCTCAACATACATAAAAGGAGATCAAGTTCATAACTCCTAGCAATATTTCTCAAATCTCCCATTCTTTCTCCCCAACTCTATCATGCCCAACATTCCCACTGCCATTACCCTCCAAAAAGCAAGCCAACCAGCCAAACATGCCCCACTCCACCCTCCACTCCTGATTATGTGGATTGACCTCACAAAGTCCTTCTCCTCCTTCTTTCACTTCTTCCTACCATTTTTATCTCCAATTCTATGCTACGTCATCACAAAAATGCACTAGAATAATGAGATCAAATACAAATTTGCTGCTATGGGCAGAAGACAGGCAGATGCTTTGCTGCAGAGAATGTGGAATTTGATGCCTTTCTCCTGGCTCCTGTAATCTCATTGACTTCTCATTTCATGAGAAGCCTCATGAAAGAGGTGTTCCAGGAAGTCTGCGTGATATTTACAAAAAATCATAATATGTGCTAAGTCATAGGCTTACTATACCTTATTTACTGCCTTCCACACTCACACATAGCTCCATGAACTTGTGAGAGAGGTTTTTGGTGCTACACAAGCCCCATGGCTTGGGTTTCTCTCACTTTGATCAGAGCAATGTGCACAGAGAAATAATTTTTTAAAACTCACTTTTAAAAAAAATGAGTTCATCTATATGTGAACTGGCAGATATACCTTCTGAAGAATAAAATAGAAGGAAAAGTTACAGCAGGCTGAGTTCTCTGGAAATGTGTGCAGAAATGTGTGGGCTGCAAGAGCTTTATCAGGGTCAAAACTGGTGAAAGAAATGGGAGATAGAAGGATTGGATAAAGGGAGAAATTTAATTGCCATGCAGGATTGACAAAGCCTCGGCCTACCCTGCTGGGACCTCTGGGTGTATACAGATGGACAGTTTCCCCATTTTGGCAGAAATTGCCAGGTCCTGATATCCTCATTTCTCTGTCACAGAAGTGGGCCTCCCTGGGAAAGAAATGACCTGGGAAAAGATTGGTCTCCACAGCTGAAGAAGACCCTCTGAATGGGCTCACTGCTAAAGATTGCCTGCAGACCACACTCCCCTCAACTTGGCAGCCTCTATGAAGGGGAATGTAGGTCACGCCTTTCTAAGTCTGTCTTGGAAATGAGAAGTGAAATAAAGAAAGAGGGAGAAAGAAAAGCAACAGTGGTTTTGAAAATGAAAAGATAGAAGGAGCTTTCTTTGGAAAGGGGCATGAGAAGTGGAAAAAAATAGCTATTATGCTAGAATGGCTTCAGGGAGATAGATGGTGAAACAAAATTCTAGGGTATTCTGTGCTTTATTCAATTAAGTTTCCTATCAGCATTTTTTAAAGAGAATCATTATATATAGAATAATTGTGTGTCCCAATATTCATATGTAAAAACACTAAAACAAACTCCACCAAATGTGACAGTATTAGAAGTAGGACCTTTTGGAGATAATTAGGATAAGATTGGGTTATGAGGGCAGAGCCATTGTGAATAAAATTAGCGCCCTTGCAAGAGTCATGAGAGAGCTTGCTTCCCCCTTCTACTCTCTGCCAGGTAAGGATAGGATGAGAAATTGGAAGTCTACAACCCATAAGAGGGCTTTCACCTGACTATACTGGCACACTGATCTTGGACTTCCAGCCTCCAGGACAGATATTTAAGAAATAAATAGCTGTTGTTCATAAGCCACCCGCTCTCTGATAGTTTTGTTGTAGCAGCCTGAGTTAAGACAAGACTTAAGTAAACATTTCAATTCCTTTTTAGTTCTTGTTCTATCTGCAATAGTGGGAATAGGCTGAATTCAAGTTTTCTGTGAGTAACAAAAGGATTGTCATTCCCTTGTTTAAAACCCTTCTGTGACTTTCCATGATCCTCGAGATACAAACTTCCCAAAATGACAAACAAGGCCTTGCCTTTAGTGGACTCCACTCTCCTCTCTTCACCCTTCCTCTTATAGAAGGGTACATTCAAGCTACATCATAAATACCTAGCTGGTGTGTATCCATCCTTCCAACTTTTCACACATACCTTTTCCTCTGTTTGAATCACTTCTCTTCCCTTAGCTTCCTTTTCCCTCAAGTTTCAACTGAAACGCCACTTTCTCAGAAAGACTTCCATAATGCCAACACCACAATTGTACTCTATCACAACTACATTTTTCTTTCAAAACATAGTACTCCAAATTATTAATTTATCTTAATTTCTATATTCCCTAAGAGGCTGAAAATTTGATGAGGATAAGGAAGCATCTGTTTTGTTCATCACTGCATCTCAGTGCTTCATGTGGGAAAGGAAGGTTTTAATGGTGGAGTTAGTTATCAGTGATAAGCAACTGATCATGGTAGAGAATTCTAAAATGGGCAGCTGTGATACTGAAAACAGAATTAAATTATTGGTGGTATCTACAGATTTGGAATAAGAGTAATTACCATTATAACAATGATAATAATAGTAAACACATCAATTATACAGCATTCCATGCACAGATCTAGGTGTTCTAGATACATTATTTTGTTTCTTGCAATAATGTGATGCAATAATATGAGATGGGAATCATTATATCTACATTTTTCAATTGCAGGAACTGAAGAACAGAGAGGCTCAATAACTTCTCCAGTGTCACACACTTTGCAAGGATATGAACTCAGGCAGTATGGTTCCCAAAGCAACACTCTCAATATTCAATTCTGTCACTTTAATATTTGAGTTTGACATTGATAATAATAGAAGTGGGTCTTTATTAGGATTTTTTAAAGTAAAAAAGTAGAGATTATGTAGTTCTATAATTTTCCTGGTGAAAAGTTAACTCCCTCCTCCATCCCCTCTTATATCAGATGAATGGGCACCTACCAGGTACTATGATCAGTTGTTATCTGTTTCTGCCTACTTTCTGTTAGCTATTTAGCTGAGGGAATCTACAGAAAGTATGGATGATTTAACACTGTCTTTTGAGGTTACATAATAAAATAGTAAAACAATTAAAGGCATGGACTATAGAAGAGTTGGACTTGGGTGAAACTATCACCTACTTTGGAGCAAAAAGCTTTTGAACCTATTTCCACATTTGTAAAAGGAGACATTCCTCATATCTTACTTAAAAGGATATAGGAAGGACAAATAAGCATAGTATTTGCTACAGAATAAATAAATGACAGAGAGAAAAAGTCCATTTTATTTGTTCACCCTCATCCCAAATTTTTACATGCTACCTGTTGTATCAACTTATAACTTCTTTATAAACCAATAGTAGCAGTTTAGTTTATGTACACTCAGTCAGATAATGAAAGTTGAACAAAATTTATCCAATGGATTATCACTATGATTTTACTGGCTTATGTTCAAGGTTATAATAACTATGCATTGCATTTGCTAATACTTTTATGCCCAAGGCAAATGTAATTAAGGTTATCATAATCCTGTTTGTACATTCATACTCGATTGCATGTTAATGTGTGTAACTTTGAATTATACCAGTTCCTAATGGGTTTTAAAAATATTTTAATGTTTTTCTGCCATGAGTCCTTTATTGTTTTCTCAGATCTAATCTAGTCTAAGGGCAACCATTTTCTCCCATCAGCACCCATAGCATACACCGCTAATCATCGAAGTTTTCTTTCCAACTGAGCCTTGACAGATCCTCCAAATCCTTCTCAAACAGCCAAACAACTGATCAGAGTTGGTCTGGGAAACATTTGTCATCCAGGAATGAGAAATCAGAAAAGTGATGTCAGTAAGAGCTAAAGAAAAAGGGAGGGTTAGTAAAGTGTTATGAAAGAAGACTTGAATTATAAAGGCTTGAAAATGCTTGGACCTAATTCATTTCATTGCACACTCCCTAAAAGATGTCTATTACTTCCTGTACCTCCAGCCAGTGCTTTTCTGGCCCTAGCTAAACCTGGGATCATTAGATATCCCTTCCATTCCAATAGCTCTAAGATACACCATCAATAAAGTATTTATCTGCTTCTGTTGGCTATATTCCATTTCTAGTAGCTCAAATAAGAATTTTAAAAGATGCTATTCTTGTTTCTAAATTTTCCTCCAGAAGGATCAAACTAATTTACATTTCCATCAATTGTATATGAATGTGTTAAGGTAGTATTCTAAAGGAAATAGCGAAGAATATCCAAAAGGCAAATGGGAAATGGCAATGTTTTCATTTGAATTTGCTTGATCAGAAACATTTTCTCTTTTTTCATTGAAGCAAACTGATCTTGGCTTGCAGTTAATATCACAGCAAATAAATGACACCTCTACCTCAAAGTTAGAGAATTCATTTTTCATGGGGTTGTAATTCCCTTAGCAAACACAAATATCTTGATTATGTTCTGTGAAATTTTTCTTTATAACAGTATGCTCAGATCTCCTTTGGAGTTGCTTTGAAACTTGTCCAATCTTGCCAGCAAGTGATCATCAACTAGATGTTTCTGTGAATAAACATCCAACTTACTGCAATGATTTGCAGATATAATTGTGCCTGTCTCTGTATCTGTCTTTATTCAATTGCATATAGCAGCAACTAATATATGAGTGTAAAAATAGCTATGTATATATTATTTTGAATGGTAATTAGAAAGCAAATCACCTGTAAAGCTGATGGAAAGATTGTTAGGCTCTATTGAGCTCGAAAATTCTCATTTATGTTTAGTGTTAAATTTAAATGTAAAAAAACACAAAACGATTAGCCAAAAAAAATATACAGGCAGCGAGCTATGAAGATGATATGGTCACTGACACTGAAACTGGTGACGAATGTTAAGAGTAGATTAAAGTATTTCCTTCCTTGGGAATGAAGACAGAGAAGGAAACCTGTAATTAAAGCATTTGTGTTGCAGGTAGAGGAGTCTCTAGCAGCAACGGACCTTACAAAATATACAAGTTGACTGATTCAGATCAAAATAGAACAGATGCTGTTCAATAAAGGGAATGTTTTCAGAATTATGAGAACTAGATAAGTTCTCATGATTGTTGGTAGAAATCAGTACATCAGTTTGAAATGTTGGCAATATTCAGAGGAGTGTACTTCCATTTCAACTGACAAATTTGAGTTTCAGAATCAACTATCCTCTGTGATCATTCCATTAGAAATATCACATTCTAGATAGCCAGAGTGGAACAGAAAATTAATGGTGAATGATCATATGCAAATTTCTAAAGGGAAAAGACACTCAAAAACCATTTCTTCCCCTTTCATATCACTCTGCATACATAAATCAACTCCAATAAAAACCAGAAAATATTTATCAAACATTTATTAAGTCCAAGGCACTGTACAAGAGACTGGAGATATAGTTGTAAACAAGAGGCTCAAACTGGCTTTCCTCTCTAGAAGAGAGACATGTAATGTATTTGTGTGTGTGTACATGTATGTGTGTGTAATATTATTTCAGCAAGTTATATGAGCCACAAAGACTGTTAGAGCATGATAGAAGGTAGATGAGACCAGTTGAAAAATCATGGTCAGGAATAAGCTTTCTAAAGGTAACATTTGAGTACACTCTTGAATGAATTCAGGAAATTAGCGAAGATTTCCTTGCCAAGGAAACAAATAAAAACGCTCAGGTGTGGGAATAAATTTGACATGTTTGAAGATGAACGTGGAGGTCTACATTTCTAAAATTAAGTGGGAGAAGGGAGAATAGTAGGTGATGATGAAAGGGAATTATGTAGGAGCAGAACATGTAGGGTCTTGTAGATCATGATACTGAGTTTAAATGGTATTTATTTAATGAATGGAGTTTGACAGCCATTTGAGTCCTTTGATCCTAGAGTCATGATCAGCCATATCCTTGTTTTCTACATTTTCCCCATTATATAGAAGAGTCTGCAAGATTTTGGTGGTATTTGCCTTATTCACTGTTTATATTCCTGGTATCTAGTACTGTGTGCATGTAAAGCATCAAGCATACATTAAGCAGCTGTAGAATGTAACTGGATATAAATCTGGTTCCAAAATATTAGCAAAACTTCATGTTTTAGCTATGCTTGGCAAAAATGAAGAGAACATACTGAGGTAATTAGAACTTAGAATCAAATACATATATATTTTAACTAAATAGATGATTGGGACAGTACTCTCATTCCCCACTTGGCATGAGTCTTTTTTTTTCTATTTTCATAAGGGAAATAAAGCAAGATGTAAATGCTATTACTTCAGGCAGTGCCTTTGTAGACTAAACTTTGTCCTTCAAACACAGTGCTCACATTAATTAGAATAGACCAGCAGGGAATATTAGGGGCTTAAGAAACTCTTTAGGTTGACATCACCAAAATGCATCAAATTGAATATTTGGCATATTTCTCTTTGTGATAACTGAATCATCTCAGCTTTTATTTAAGATAGCACATTAAATACAGAGTAAAAGGGCTTTGGCTCTCTTTGTAGTTTTTAGGCAAATATTAATCTAGATTTTCCCAGCAAATATAGAGGATTTTTTATTAATCAAAATGAAACTATGTTAAATAGTAAATTCTATTTACATGGTTGTGTGCTAAAGGTTGGGGAAACTTTTATTATGATTCTGAAATATTACTTCTGCCTGGACATTTCCTAACTGTTTCCCTAATTTTTATCCTAATAAAGTCATATATATTCTTCAAAATCTAGACCCAGATTAAATATATATATTGATATGACCACTCTGGGCAAAATTAATTATGCAATTTTTATGTCCTTACTACCTTTCATTCATAAAGTTGTCATGTTTTTCTGAATTCATCAGATCACGAGTCCATCACCTCCACTTTGTTGAGAGCATCCCTAGAGAATGGATTCAAATTCATCTTCTCCGTCTCCTCAAATTTTAGCAAAGTCTGGCATTTGATGAGCTCTTGTAAAAGACTAAATAAAACAATACACATTGATATACTATTATGTATTTTCTAGATTGGGGCTTAGGGTTGCCAATTACCCTGGAAGCAGCACACTATCAGTTTGATGTTCAAAGATAATTTACAGTTTATCTCTGGAGATAAAATGAACATAGTTTAGAGAGGAGCAAACAAGTCAGTGTTTATTACAGAACTAGCTTTTTATGTTGAATATATTGGCTGATCAAGTTCTGGAAGCCAAAGATAAATATTTTTTATGAGAGATTATATGAGGTGCAGTGGCTTGTGCCCGTAATCTCAGCCACTCAAGAGCCTGATGCAGGAGGATTGCTTGAGGCAAGGAGCTTAAGATGAGCTTGGGCAACATAGCAAGACAAAATAAATACTATAAAAAAAAAAAGAACAGATGATATAGACGAGTCTATTAAAGAATGAGAGGGTGGGATGCCTGGTGAATGTGAGTGCCAAAGAAAACTAGCTTTAACTAGAACCATGGCCATAATTTATAATCTACAGGACTGCAACAATAATGTCAAATAACATTTTTAATTTTATTTAGTGACAGGAAGAAAAGAACCAAACTCCTTAATCTGGGGATGTTACCTTTATACTCACGAAGTGAACTTCATTTGGAGTAGAGGCTCCATATGATTAGATGGGGAAATTTTTAAAGAAAGTTTGAATTAATCATTCATGGAAGACAGAAAGAGGAAAAGTGATTTTCACAGATTTTTTCACAGATTTTTCTTTTTCTTTTTTCTCTCCATTACCATTTTTTTCTACCTCTTCTTCTCTGTCCCTTCTAACTCTTCATCTAGCTTGCTTTTTTTTTTCCTAAAAAGTGCTGATTGGAGGAAAAAATATATAAAAATATATAAAAGCTGAATATTGATCTCAATTGTCTACATGACAGATTCATATCAAATAACTCCAGTAAAAAATCTAATATTCCCTTGAAATGGAGGTAAATTTGATTCGGAACACGCTATAGAACAAATTGGTAAATGAAAAAAAAATTTGAGGAAAATTTTTTTGAAAAAATTTAATTTTAATTTTTTAGATATCCTAGAGCTTTGACTTACTTTCACTTTACTAATGTGTCATAAATTGCCTTGCCTTTTTGCCTCTGACTCTGCTCCAGTACAAGGCTTAGCTGGCAATTGTTAAGAAGCAAGGAGAAGATTCTGATTTCTGCAGAAATGGCAAGTGGTCAAGGAGAAAGTCTAAGTCAGTACTGTAGCCATGACATGTCAGTGTGGATTCGTGGGGTGCACTGTTCATGGGCAGATGAATATGCGCACACTGAAGACTGGCCCTGAGGAGGGGCTGACGTCAATGCAGCATCTGCCCTTCTGAAGCATGCTGGGCCCTTTTATTACTGAAATAGCTTCACAGAGTGGCCTGGGCTGGCCTGAGATACAGCAGCAGCTGTGTTTTTTTCCTCCTTCCCTAAGACCACAAATGACTGCATTTATGAGAAGGGTCTGCATGGAAAAACAGATTTCTCCTTTTTTTTCCCACTGAGCTACAAACATCTCCACAAGGAGGTGGGGAAACTTACTCCATGATCTAGAGCATCCTCAAAGACTTGCTGAATTTAAAAGTATTGATTTAGAACTTTAGTACATGAAACTCTACAAGGGTGTTGTGGGAGGCTCTTGGAATTTGATCTTCCTTTTCACAATTCTTGATATATTAGTGAGAGTCGCCACCATCCAAGACAACGTTATATAAAAAGTACAGCACCTAGGACCAAAAAGCTTTTGAAGGGCTTCTGAAAATATTTGAAATTGTACATAAAATTTACATATCCACATATAAACCCAGAAAAATTAAAATTATAATGATTTAGTTAATTGCCCTTGAATTATTTTATAACTAACCAATTGCTCAATGCAAATCTTACATAGATGTAAAAATCAAAGCGTAGATTTAACCTAATAAGGTTAAAATTGTAAGAAAAAATTAATAATGGAATTTATAAGAACTCAATTATAAAAATTAGAGAGTTCCACTTTGTTATAATTACTTATGATATTCAATAGGTTTGTAAGTATTTTGTAATATGCCTAATACAATATAGGGTAAGGATACCCAAAGTGGAAATGCACGGACCAAGAGGGCACCAGAATGGTCCTAAGGTCCTCTATTCACATAGAAACCTTATGAGTTCTTTCTCCTTACTACACCATTCATCTATTTACTTCTTTCTATTCCCATGCCACTAGAGTCCCCTTCACTACTGTTTATCATCTGAATTCACTTCAATTTTCTAATAATGGTTACTCCTACCTCCAACTGTGCCAACTCTTTTAGATCATCCCCACTGCAGCTTAGTGTAATCCACCATATTCTGACCCTGTTCTTCCTTCCAAGGAGATCCCAGTGTGGTACGGTTTGGCAGTGTCCCGAAACTTATCTTGAATTGCCCACAATCCCCACTTGTCATGGGAGGGTTAATTTAATCATGGGGGCAGTCACTCTCATGCTGTTCTCATGGTAGTGAATTAGTTCTCACAAGATCTGATGATTTTATAAGGGGCTTTTCCCCCTTTTGCTCGGCACTTCTCTTTGCTGCCACCATGTGAAGAAGGGCATGTTTGCTTCCCTTTCCACTGTGATTGTAAGTTTCCTGAGTGAAGGGGTGGCCTGCCCCTCCACACCTGTGGATATTTCTAGTCGGGTGGGACAAGAGACTGAGAAAAGAAATAAGACAAAGAGACAAAGTATAGAGAAACAACAGTGGGCCCAGGCACTCAGCACACCAAGGACCTGCACTGGCACCGGCCTCTGAGTTCCCTCAGTTTTTATTATTATTTTCATTACTTCAGCAAAAAGGAATGTAGTAGGAGAGCAGGGTGATAATAAGAAGGTCAGCAAAAAACATGTGAGCAAAATAATCTATATCATAATTAAGTTCAAGGGAAGGTACTATGCCTGGATGTGCACATAGGCCAGATTTATGTTTCTCTCCACCCAAACATCTCAGCGGAGTAAATAACAAGGCAGCATTACTGCAAACATGTCTTGCCTCCCACCACAGGGCAGCTTTTCTCCTATCTCAGAATTCAACAAATGCACAATCGGGTTTCATACCAAGACATTCAGTTCCCAGGGGCAGACAGGAGACAGTGGCCTTCCTCTATCTCAACTGCAAGAGGCTTTCCTCTTTTACTAATCCACCTCAGCACAGACCCTTTACGGGTGTCGGGCTAGGGGACTGTCAGGTCTTTCTCATCCCACGAGGCCATATTTCAGACTATCACATGGGGAGAAACCTTGGACAATAGCCCACTTTCAAGGGCAGAGGTCCCTGCGGCTTTCTACAGTGCATTGTGCCCCTGGTTTATTGAGACTAGAGTATGGCGAGACTTTTACCAAGTATACTGCTTGTAAACATTTTGTTAACAAGGCACGTCCTGCATACCCCTAGCTCCCTTAAACCTTGATTTTATACAAAACACGTTTTTGTGAGCTCCAGGTTGGGTCAAAGTGGCTGGGGCAAAGTGGCTGGGGCAATGCTACAAATTAACATCTCAGCAAAGCAACTGTTTAAAGTACAGGTCTTTTTCAAAATGGAGTCTCTTATGTCTTCCCTTTCTACATAGACACAGTGACAGTCTGATCTCTCTTTCTTTTCCCTACACCTGAGGCCTCCCCAGCCATGCTGAACTGTGAGTCAATTAAACCTCTTTTCTTTATGAATTACCCATTCTCAGGTATGTCTTTATTAGCAGCATGAAAATGACTAATACAGTAAATTGGTACCACAAGTGGGGTGCTGGAGTAAAGATACCTGAAAATGTGGAAGTAACATTGGAACTGTGTAACAGGCAGAGGTTGGATCAGTTTGGAGGGCTCTGAAGAATACAGAAAAATGTGGGAAAGTTTGGAACCTTCTAGAGACTTGGAGAGTTCAGAAGACAGGAAGATGTGGGAAAGTTTGGAACTTCCTAGAGACTTGTTGAATTGCTTTGCCCAAAATGCTGATAATGATATGGACAACGAAGTCCAGGCTTAGATGGTCTTGGAGATAAGGAACTTGTTGGGAACTGGAATAATGGTGATTCTTGCTATGATTTAGCAAATTGACTGGCAGAATATTGCCCCTGCCCTAGAGATCTGTGGAACTTTGAACTGGAGAGAGATAATTTAGGGTATCTGGCAGGAGAAATTTCTAAGCAGCAAAGCATTTAAGAGGAAGCAGATCATAAAAGTTTGGAAAATTTCCAGCCTGATGATGTAAAAGAAAATAAAAAACCCATTTTGGGGGGAGAAATTCAAGCCCGATGCAGAAACTTGCATAAGTAATGAGGAGTCAAATGTGAATCACAAAGACAATGGGGAAAATGTCTCCAGGGCATGTAAAAAACCTTCAAGGTATCCCCTTCTATCAAATGCCCAGAGGCCTTGGAGGGAAAAATGGTTTCATGGGCTGGGCCCTGGGGACTACCCGCTACATGCATCTTTGGGTCATGGTGCCCTGTGTCCCAGCTGCTTCAGCTCCAGCCATGGCTAAAATGGGTCAATATACAGCTCAGGCCATTGCTTCAGAGAGTGCAAGCCCCAAGCCTTGGCAGCTTACATGTGGTTTTGGGCCTGCAGGTGCACAGAACTCAAGAATTGAGGTTTGGGAACGTCTGCCTAGATTTCAGAGGATGTATGGAAATGCCTGGATGTCCAGATAGAAGATTGCTGCAGGGGTGGAGCCCTCATGGAGAACCTCTGCTAGGGCAGTGCAGAAGGGAAATGTGGAGTCAGACCCCCCAAACAGAGCCACTCCACTGTGGCACTGCCTAGTGGAGCTGTAAGAAGTGTCCCAACTGTCCTCCAGACCCCAGAATGGGAGATTCACTGACAGCTTGTATTCTACATCTGGAAAAGCCACAGACACTCAACGCCAGTCCATGAAAGCAGCCAGGATAGGAGCTTTATCCTGCAAAACCACAGGGATGAAGCTGCTCAAGGCCATTGCAGCCCATCTTTCGCATCAGCATGACCTGAATGTGAGGCAGGGAGTCAAAGGAGATCATTTTGGAACTTTAAGGTATAATGACAGACCTATTAGATTTCAGACTTGCATGGGGCCTGTAGCCCCTTTGCTTTGGCCAATTTCTCTCATATGGAATGGCTGTATTTACCCAATGCCTGTAGTCCCATTGTATCTATGAAGTAACTAACTTACTTTTTATTTTCCAGGCTCACAGGTGGAAGGGATTTGCCTTGTCTCAGATGAGACTTTGAACTTGGACTTTAGAGTTAATGCTGGAATGAGTTAAGACTTTGTGGGACTGTTGGAAGAGCAAGATCATGTTTTGAAATGGGAGGACATGAGATTTGGGAGGGGTCAGGGTGGAATGATATGGTTTGGCTGTGTCCCCACCCAAATATCATTTTGAATTGTAGTTCCCATAATCCCCACATGTTGTGGGAGGGAGCCAGTTGGGGGTAGTTTAATCATGGGGGTGGTTACCCTCATGCTGTTCTCATGATAGTGAGTGTGTTCTCACGAGATCTGATGATTTTATAAGGGCCTTTTCCCTCTTTTGCTTGGCACTTCTCCTTGCTATTTCCATGAGAAATAGGATGTGTTTGCTTCTCCTTCTGCCCCAGTTGTTAGTTTCCTGGGGCCCAGCCATGCTGAACTGTGAGTCAATTAAGCCTCTCTCCTTTATAAGTAACTCAGTCTTAGGTATGTCTTTATTAGCAGTGTGAGAATGGACTAATACACAGTGCTTTCAGAGTAAAATCCAACCTTTAAATGTGATGAAAAATAGCCTCCAGGTTTTGGCCCAAGCTAAGCAACCTCCTACAACTCATCTTTCTCAATCCCAACTATTGTCTTCTCTTCCCTTTGCCATGCATAAACCCTTTATCTTTTAATCGTTATGAACTTTTTTGTAGTTCCTTAAGTAATCAATACTTTAGTCTCCTTTGGATTTTTGTGGATGTCATTCTTTTTACGGGAAACTTTTTCAGATTCCTTACTTCCACACTGCAGAGTCGGTATCACTGCCTCATCATTAAGGTCTTAATTTATACATAATTTATTCTGTTCCCCCAAATAAACTGGTTGGTGAGTTTATCAGCTCTCAAAGTTCTTTGCCTTCCTCTCCTTGAGCCCTCCTCTCTTCAGCCATAACACTTTTCTGATTCTTCTCTCTAAATGTTATGCTCAGACCTCTTCTCTATCATTCTTTCACACTGTTTTCCTCTTTGGAAATTCCTAGCTTATTCTTATACTATTCAACTCCTAAAATCTCTAATTCATACCACCTCCAAGAAGATTTTTCAGGTTACTCTTCTCCTCTTTGATAAATTTTATACTCAGAGTACATCATATATATTATCTGTTTAACTTAGTCAACATTTACCATACACTTCTCCAAAATGTCACTGATGTCATTGTCAGATATCATTATTCAGTTCTGGTAATAACAGTTCTGGTATAAAAAGAAGTAGTTTGAGGGCAAAATATATATATATATATATACACACACATATGTATATATACATACGTATGTATACATATACACATATGTATATATATGTATATATATGAGATATTTATTGTTGAATGAATATGAGTGACAAATGGGAAGGAAATATTTTAATTTCCAGCAGAGAGAACAAATCATGATAAATTATTTTTTAAAACATTATAAGAAATTTCAAAAGAATTATGAATCTTTAATAAATGTGGTTTAGTGACACCAGTTTGGGGACTTGCCATGAATTATTTTTTAATATAATTTTAACTTTTATTTTAGATTTATGGGATACTTGTGCAGGTTTGTTACGTGAGTATATTGCGTGATGCTGAGGTTTGGGTATGATTGAACTCATCACACAGGAAGTGAGCATAATACCTAACTGTTTTTCAAACATAGATGCCCTCCCTTTTTCCCTTCTTTAGTAGTCCCCAGTGTCTATTGCTCCCATCTTTATGTTCATAAGTACCCATTGTTTAGCTCTCACTTATAAGCGAGGACATGTGGTATTTGGTTTTCTGTCCCTCTGTTAATTTGCTTAGGATAATGACCTCCAACTGCATCCGTGTTTCAGCAAATGATATGATTTGTTTTCTTTTCTGGCTGCATAGTATTTCATAGTGTACACGTACCATATTTTATTTATCTAATTCACTATCGTTAGGCACCTAGGTTGATTCCACGTCTTTGTTATTGTAAATAGTCCTGCGGTGAACACATAAGTGCATGTATCTTTTTGGAAGAACAATTTATTTTCTTCTGGATATATACATAGTAGTGTGATTAATGGGTCAAATGTTAGTTCTACATTAAGTTCTTTTAGAAATCACCAAAATGCTTTTTATGATGGCTGAATTAATTTACACTTTCAACAACAGTGTGTAAGTGTTCCCTATTCTCTGCAGGCTCATCAGCAACTATTTTTTTGACTTATTTCATATATATATATATATATATTTATATTTTTTTCACACCAACCATTCTGACTGGTGTGAAATAATATCTCTCTGTAATTTTAATTTGCATGTCCCTGATGATAATGATGTGGAGCATTTGTCATACATTTGTTGGCTGCTTGTATGTCTTCTTTTGAAAAGTGTCTGTTTATGTCCTTTGCCCATTTTTTTAATGGGGTTGTTTTTCATTTGTTGGATTAAATTACTTATAGATTCTGGATGTTAGACTTTTATCAGATGCATAGTTTCCAAATATTTTCTTCCATTATATAGGCTATTTCCTCTATTGATAGTTCTTGTTGCTGTGTGGAAGCTCTTTGGTTTAAATAAGTCTCACTTGTCAATTTTCTTTCTTGTTGCAGTTGCTTCTGAGGACTTAGTCATAAATTCTTTCCAAGACTAGTGTCTAGAATGTTGGTCTCCTGGATTTTCTTCTAGGATTCTTATATTTAGAATTCTCACATTTAAATAGTTAATCCATCTTGAGTTACTTTTTGTATATAGTGAAAGGTAGGGGTCCAGTTGCATTCTTCTGCATATGGCTAGCCAGTTATCCCAGCATCATTTAGTCCTTTCCCCATTTCTTGGTTTTATCAACTTTGTTGGCTATAGGCATGTGGCTTTATTTCTCAGTTCTCTATTCTGTTCCATTTTTCTATGTGTCTGTTTTCGTACCAGTACCATGATGTTTTGTTTACTGTAGCCTTGTAGTATAGTTTGAAATCAAGTAATGTGACACTTCCAGCTTTTTTCTTTTTGCTTAAAATTGCTTTGACTACACTTTGGGAGGCTGAGATGGGTGGATCACGAGATCAGGAGATTGAGACCCTCCTGGTCAACATGATGAAACCCTGTTTCTACTAAAAATACAAACATTAGCTGGGTATGGTAGTGCATGCCAGTAATCCCAGCTACTCAGGAGGCTGAGGCAGGAGAATTGCTTGAACCAGGGAGTTGGAGGTTGCAGTGAGCTGAGATCACACTACTGCACTCCAGCCTGATGACAGAGTGAGACTCCATCTCAAAAAAGAAAAAAACAAATGCTTTGATCAGTCAGCCTCTTTTTGATTATATATGAATTTTAAAATAATTATTTCTAATTCTGTGAAAAATGACATTGGTAGTTTGATAGGAATAGCACTGAATGTGTAGATTGCATTTCCATTTGTTTGTGTCATCTATGATTTCTTTCAGCAGTGTTTTGTAGTTCTACAAATTCTATGATTTTAGTAATAGTAGTACATAGTATTATGTAGTAATTCTATGATTTTTGTACATCGATTTTGTATCCTGAAACTGACATTTATCAGTTCCAGGAGCCTTTGGACATAGTCTTTAAGATTTTCTAGGTATGGAATCATATCACCAGCAAAGAGGGATAGTTTGATTTTGTCTTTCCCTATTTAGATGCCTTTTACTTCTTTCACTTGTCTACTTGCTCTGGCTAGGATTTCCTGCTATGATTTATTGACGAAAATGAAATTGACTTTTGTGGGAATCTTATTAGGGAAAATTATCATACAAAACAAGTCAGTGCCCTGTGCTTGTCTCTATATTCCCTCAGTTTGCACATAGCTTTGGTTAGTTTAGACTCCTTATATCCAAACTTAAATGAATTAACATAATAAAACATCTGCTGATAAATTATCCGATTTGCCAGTGTTTTACCATTGAACACGGTATTGTGGTAATTGCCACCTGTTTTTGTATTTTTCATTCAGTAAAATACTGTTGAAACTTTCAGTCTTCATATTTGTGAAGACGGTAAATAGTACAGTGCTGTATTAAACAAACCAAATAGAATAATTTAAAAAGTAGTTAATTAGCATCATCTTGACAGGATAGAACATAGTAAATTCAGACATTGGAATTATATGTGTTAAAATCAATTCTTTTGGGTTAACACTTAAAAATATTTTAAGAAGTAATGAAAGAGGCCGGGCGCGGTGGCTCACGTCTGTAATCCCAGCACTTTGGGAGGCCGAGGCGGGCGGATCACGAGGTTGGATGATCGAGACCATCGTGGCTAACACGGTGAAACCCCGTCTCTACTAAAAATACAAAAAAAATATTAGCCAGGCATGGTGGCAGGCGCCTATAGTGCCAGCTACTCTGGAGGCTGAGGTAGGAGAACGAAGTGAACCTGAGAAGTGGAGCTTGCAGTGAGCCGAGATGGCGCCACTGCACTCCAGCCTGGGTGACAGTGCGAGACTCCGTCTCAAAAAACAAAAAACAAAAACCAAAAACAAAACAAAACAAAAAAACAACAAAAAAGAAATAATGAAAGAACAAGTTAAGATTTGAGAGAGAAATCACAAAAGTCTGTTGTCACTTATAATATGCCAGCCTGAGGTTGTATTTCCAATGTTTCTTAAAACAAAAAGAAAACACAAGCAGCAAGAAACAGAAAACGGAAACAAAACCATAAAATGGGAAATAGCTCAACACGTTTTGGTTTCTTTGATTTTTGATGTTTTGTTTTGTCTTTACTGCATAAAAAGTAGTTGCATGCCTGAATTGTTCATACTGCTGCCAATTTTGTTGATACTATGCATCGTAGTTTTTCAAATCCTCACAATCAGCTTACTGGAGCCTTATCTAAGTGTAGTGGCAGACATAAATAGTTGTCCACCAAATATTCATACTTAATTCCACACATAATATGCAGCTGGGATTGGGCTGTGCCTGGCTAGCTAGGAGTTATATTTCCCATCCTTCCCTGCATCTAGATGGGACTAGTTCTTGCCTAAGGAATGTGAGCTACTGCTATGTGTTTCACTTGAACAAAATGTTGGTTAATAAAATGAAACAGGCCCTCTCTATACCCTTGTTCATACCCCATCTGATTGCCAGATACAAAAGATCCTAAGTTCCTAGACAGAGTGAACCTGTAAGATGGAAGAACTCTAGGCTCCTGAATTACCACATGGAGACTGGCCAGGAGCATCTGCACAGAAGTTATGTGAGCAGGAAATATACTTGTATGTATAAATTACTCAAATGTGGCAGCATATTTCTTAAAGCAACTAGAAATACCTTGTGGTTATTAACACTAGTTTGAAGATTTTGAGTGTCCCCTGATAGCCAGAGTTAAATTATTTTTCTTTGTCAATAGGAAAGTATGATTACATACTAGAAAGATGTTGTACTAACCACCACAGTTCTAGAGTCAGCATTATTTTAAATCATTTTTTCAATCATCAATCTAAGCTAAAATGTTTTGGCCTTGCATATATTACCAACAGTTTATTGCCAACATGCGGAGAATAGAACAGACTCAGGGGATGAGGAGTACCAGCCAATCACACTGCTTGAATTCCAAGATCCAGTTGTACCTAATGATAACTACAGATTCTTACGTTCTCTTCCTCCTCCTCTCTGTTTCCCTGTTATTCTTCCTTTTCTTCTTCCTCTTATTTCCTAAGCTGGTTTGAGTAGAGCAAACTAACTTAAAGTATGCCAGGATGTATGAAGACCTATAAATCAGGTAAAGGAGTTTAGCTTAGTTACAATTAGGCATGGAAAGCAAAACTCATTGCCACTTTAAAAAGAGGAATATTTAAATATACAATTAGGCCACTCAAGGAAATACCTATTATATATGAAGTCATCTTAGTAAAATGTCCCAGCAAAAGTTTTATAATTAGCAGAATGAACTTTTTATAAAAGTTGTTGAAGCATAGCAGTGCTTCACAGCAATACTCAGACTTATTAATAGTTATGTAACACTGTATGCATGCTTTAATTAAAAGCTGAGTAAAATATATGTGCTGAGGCATTTGTTTCATAAAATATAAATGAGTTACAGTCAAAAGCTTCTTTCATTCTTTTCCATTTTTTTAATGACCTGCATATTATAAACCAAAAATATATTCCTTTTAGAACCTAAGCCTAATGGACAAAGTTTGACCAATTTATGTGGCATTTTACAGCTAACTTTTAATTATGACTCAAGCAGCAGTCATGAAAGATTGAAGACTAATGTATACAGCCTTAAGCCATACCATAATAGGTTCTTACAGAAAAAGCCAAACTTTGCTCAAAGAATCATGATGAATAACATTTCACCCAAATTCAAACAGAAGAAATCAAAAGCAAAACACTAATACCTTGAATGTGGCTGATGCCAAACCTTCTGTCATGGTAAATCACGGCAGAAATCTGAGTAGTATGGGCACAGATTTTCCTAGCTAACTGAGTCTCGTCCTCCTGCTTCATAGGAAGCACTGATTTACTGAATTTTCAAGATGGTTTATTCAAAACCTGTTTCAGATATAATTATCATCAAAGTCAGTACTTTAGGTATAAAATCTATTGTGTACAAACAATATTCGCATGAGGGATTACAGACTGCTACATTTGGAATATTTACCTTACTGATAAATTTCACTGGAACCACCTCAGCATCCAAATGTGATTTGAAGAACACCTTATTAAAGGCTCAGTCTTTAAGGAATCTTCCTCACCTCCATCCTTCAGCCTTGACAATGACTTTTCTCTATACTTATTTCCTAATTTTGACTTTGGTTCTAGTTTGTCTGTGTTCATATTCTTGAACTTTAGCTAGTAGAATAATCTTTGTAAGTCCAGGTACCCTCATGAGGTAGCCATTGGTTGTGCCATAGTCCACACTGAACACCTTTCCTCATCCCTGGCTTATGGAACGTTAATCCAGGCTCACAGTTTTCAAGGAGGAACATTTGAGCAATTCCAGATGACTCTTAGATACAGAAACCAAACCAAAACTGGATTAGGTAACAAAGAAGAATCAGTGGCTTGCATATCTTAACAACGCAAAGGACGGTAGCATGGTTTTCCAGCAATACCAGATACATGATCTCAGATAGCACTACCAGAACTCATTTACTTTATGTTTTATGACTTTCCTCCATTTTGGATGTACTTGGTCAATCTATTCCCACATGGAACACTCCAATACAGTAAGGCTTATATGCAATCCTCTGAGCAGTCAGTCAGCATAAGAGTTTTAGAAGTAACAAATAATAGTTAATAGTTCCAGAAAAATGCAAGGATTGAGTTTCACTGTACTGGCTGACTTGAGCCATGTTCTCATCACACTGTGGCTAGAAGAGAGAACCTGCTGATTGGCCAGCACTGGCTCACATACTCATAATCAGAGCCAGAGTATTGATAATGAGAAATAAGTGGTTCCAAAAATTAAGGTCAGTGTGCTTTTATCAAAAGAAGGAAAATGGATGAGGAGCAGGCAAGCAAATCAAAACAAAACTAATCAAATGTCCTTTATGTATCCACTGTAATAGTATAAGGGCACACCTAACTCTTTCTGTAATCAAAGAATTATTTCTTCTCAAAATGCTATATACAATCCCATCTAGAAATTGCAGCAACTGCAATGATTACAAATGGTAATAATTTGTGGAGCTCTATGTCACATGCAACCTTTTCCTACCTGCAGTCTCTATGAACCTGGGATGATTAATCAAGATCTAAGTGTGTCTCTTAAGGGAAAATGATGATTGTATAGCTAATCCCATGAGAAGCATTTCTAGTTTAAATAGCCCAAGTAATCACAGTGTCACTTTCCCAAAATCAAAGAGCCTATCCATCAATAGTAAGCTGAAGCCAAACTCTTCCTGGGAGACTAAATGCAGGAAAGGAATTGATTTTGTTGGGTTTCCCATTAACATTAATTACTACTCTTTGATGTGACTCAGATGCTTCTTGACAAGGATATGATCTACTTGTGGGAAAAAACCATTCATATTCAACTGTAATTAAGCTTGTTTTTCTCTGAGCTGTATATACAGTGGTTACAAAAGTCCAGTCACATTACTTGAAAATGTGTCACTTACTCATAGGGACAGATATTGATATGGAATAATACTTTATATTATTTATTTTTTATTGAGAAGACATTTGATAAACTTAATGCATAATTTGAGAATACTGATTGGCTTTTATGGAATAAAGTTAGGACACTATCAAATGAGTGTCTTGGACCACTGTGAAAGGATATGAAACAAACTAATGGGTACATAATATATAGTTTCAAAAGATCAGGGACCTTTGCTTTTTATCTATACTTATTATGATAACAATGCCTGGTAAATAATAGGCACTCAAAAATATTGGTGAACAAACAGATTACAGGGTAAAATAAAAGTAAAATTTTGAAGCAGTTCCAATTCTAAAACATACTGAATCTTGAGAAAAATTAACTGAAACTCAATTCCATCTACAATGAGGAAAAAAAAGTAAATTAAATAGGTCATATAGCTAGAAGATCAATGAATTGAATCCGGCTATGTTTGATTCCAGAGTCCACCCTATAGTTTTAATTCATTTTTTGTTTGTTTTTATGTTTGAGGAGCATGAATTCTGCAGATAAACTGCAAGTTTAAAATGTAGGATCCTCAATTCACTACCAGTGTGACTTTCAGAAGGGAGTTGCTTAAATTCCTTGTTTAAATTTCAACATCTGGTAACTGGAAATAGTATGATGATTAAACACACTATTTTAAAAATGATTATAAGAGTGCTTTACCGGCAGAAAATTCTACATATTTTTGGTTAATAAGTTTCAAAAACAACTGTATTTTTCAGAATAGAAAACACAAAACAGCCAGTATTCTAAAAATAGTTAATTTTATCAAACATCACCCATATGTATTTTAGTAGATTTTACTCTAAATTAATGAGAAAGATAGAAATACATAAAATATTTCATGATCCTCAAAGATCACACTGATCTATAACATAGCAGAAGTGTTAGAGGGCCTTAAAAGACATGGGCACATCTGGTCATGAATTGCTGCTCCCAATGATAATTTATTTCAGTTACTTAAGAACTTCTTGGTATAGTTATTTACCTTCTTTGCATAATCTTGATTCAAATATAGTTCTCCACCATATTTCTTTGACATTGATGGTTACCTAATCAATTTTATCTGATTATTTGAGCCTTCTGTTCTGAGGCTTATCCTCATCCTACCTTCTGTACTTCACTCACAGGCCAGCCTTACCCTGATATTAAAACCAGACAGGGACACAAGAAAAAGAGAAAGACAAGAAAAAGAGGAAGCCAATATCCCTAATGAAAACAGATGCAAAAATATTTAACAAAATATTAAAAAACTGAGACAGGTGTGGTGGCTCATGCCTGTAATCCCAGCACTTTGGGAGGCCAAGGCGGGTGGATCATCTAAGGTCAGGAGTTTGAGACCAGCCAGGCCAACATGGCAAAACCTCATCTCTACTAAAAATACAAAAAATAACCAGGAATGGTGGCGCATGCCTGCAGTTACAGCTACTTGGGAGCCTGGGACAGAAGAATTGCTTGAACTGGGAGGCGGATGTTGCAGTGAGCTGAGATCGCGCCAACTGCACTTCAGCGTGGATTACAGAGCGAGATTCTGTCTCAAAAAAAAAAAGTAATAACAAAATGAATTCAACAACCCATTAAAAAGATTCACCATGAGGAACTGAAATTCATTGCAAGGAGGCGTCAACATATGCAAATCAATAAATGTGACAAATCAGATCAACAGAATCAAGAATAAAAACCATAATATCCTTTCAATAGATGCTTAAAAAGCATTCAATAGGGCCGGGCATGGTGGCTCATGCTTGTAATCCCAGCACTTTGGGAGGCCAAGGTGGGTTGATGACCTGAGGTCAGGAGTTCAAGACCAGCCTGACCAACATGGAGAACCCTATCTCTACTAAAAATAAATAAATAAATAAATAAATAAATAAATAAATAAATAAATACAAAATTAGCCAGGCATGGCAGAACATGTCTGTAATCCCAGCTACTCGGGAGGCTGAGGCAGGAGAATCGATTGAACCTGGGAGGGGGCGTTTGCAGTGAGCCAAGATGGCGCCATTGCACTCCAGCCTGGGCAACAAGAGCGAAACTCCATGTCAAAAAAATTGAAAGCTTTTCGACTAAGATTTCAAACTTTCACCACTTCTATTCAAAATAGTACTGGAAATCCTAGCCAGAGCAATCTGGCAAGATAAATAAATAAAAGCCATACGAATTCAAATTAAAGAAGTCAAATTATCATTGCTTGCAAACAACATGCTCTTATAGTTAGACAAACCTAAATACTCCACCAAAATACTCAGAATTAATAAATTAATTTAATAAAGTTGCAGGATACAAAATCAACATACAAACTCAGTATCATTCACATGTTAACAGTGATCAACCTGCAAAAGAAATTAAGAAAGCAATCCCATTTACAACACCTACAAAAAACAAAAAACAAACAAACAAAAAACTTTGGAATAAATTTAACCAAAATGTGAAAGATCTCTGCAAGGAAAGCTATAAAACGCTGAGGAAAGAAATTGAAGAGCATACACAAAAAATGAAAAGATATCCCATGCTCATGGATTAAAAGAATTAACTTGTTAAAATTTCTATGCTACTCAAACAGATCTACAGATTCAGTGTAATCCCCATCAAAATTTCAATGATTTTCTTCACAGAAAAAAACCCCTAATATTTGTACAGACACAAAAGTCCTTTAATAGTTAAACAAAAAGAATATAGCTGGAGGGATCATACTACTTGATTTCAAATTTTACTACAAAGCTATAGTATTCAAATCAGCATGGTATTTGCATAAAAATAGACATATTGACCAATGGAACAGAATAGAGAATCAAGAAATAAATCCATCCACTTATAGTCAACTTATCCTTGACAAGCCACCAAGGAACAGCATGTTTAATAAATGGTGCTGGGAAGACTGGATATCCACATGAAGAAGAATGAAACTATATCCCCATCTTTCACCACATGCAAAAAACCAACCCAAAATGGATTAAAGACTTAAATATAAGACATGAAAGATGAATATAAGACATAAAAGAAAACACTGGGGAAACGTTTTAGGACATTGATCTGAGCAAAGATGATTTGGGTAAGACCTCAAAAGCAGAGGCAACAAAAACAAAAATAGACAAATGTGATTACATTAAGTTAAAAAGGTTCTGCTTTTTAAGGAAACAATGAAGTGAAGAGCAACCCAAAGAATGTGCAAACTATTTGCAAACTGTTCATCCAACAACAATATATTAGGAAAATATAAGAAGTTCAAATAACTCAACAGAAAACAAACAAATAATCCAATTAAAAATGGGCACAAGGGCTGGGCACGGTGGCTCACTCCTGTAATCCCAGCACTTTGGGAGGCTGAGGCAGCTGGATCACAAGGTCAGGAGTTCAAGACCAGCCTGGCCAAAATGGTGAAATCCCATCTCTACTAAAAATACAAAAAATACCTGGGCGTGGTGGCAGGTGCCTGTAAGGCAGCTACTCGGGAGGCTGAGGCAGAGAATTGCTTGAACCTGGGAGGTAGAGGTTGCAGTGAGCAGAGATCATGCCACTGCACTCCAGCCTGGACAACAGAGCGAGACTCCTTAAAAAAAAAAAGGCACAAGAATTGAATAGACATTCATCAAATGAAGACATACAAATGGCTGACCAGTATGTGAAAAAATGCTCAACATCACTAATCATCAGGGAAATAGAAATCAAAGCCACAGTGAAATATTATCTCACTTCAGTAGAATGGCTGTTATCAAAAAGATGAAAAAACAACAAATGCTATTGAGGATGCAGAGAAAGGAGAATGCTCATATGTAAATTAGTATAGCCAGTATGAAAAACAGCATGGAGGTTCTTCAAAAACTACAATTAGAACTACCGTATAATTTGGATATTTGTCCCCTCAAAATCTCATGTTGAAATTGATCCCTGAATTTTGGAGGTAGGGCCTAATGTAAGGTGTTTGGGTCACAGGTGTGGATTACTCATGAAGGGCTTATATCATCGTAGAGGTAATAAGTGAGTTCCATTAGTTCACACAAGAGCCGGTTGTTTAAAGGAGTGTGGTACCCTTCTCTCTCGCTCTCTTGCTCCCTCTCTTGCCATGTGACATGACTGCTCCTCTTCTACCTTCTTCCATGAGTAAAAGCTTTCTGAAGCCTCACCAGAAGTTGGGCAGATGTGGATGTCATGCCTGTACAGCCTGCAAAACCGTGAGGCAAATAAACCTCTTTTCTTTATAAATTACCCAGTCTCAGGTATTCCTTATAGCAATGCAAAACAGACTAAGATACATACGATACAACAGTCCTATTGCTGGGTATTTACACAAAATAAAGGAAATCAGTGCTGTGAAAAGATATCTACACTTCCATGTTTATTGCAGCACTATTCATAATAACCAAGATATGGAGCCAAAACACATGTCCATCAGCAGATGAATGGATAAAGAAAATGTGGTACATAAATGCAATGGAATATTATTTGCCCATATAAAATAATTAAATCCTGTTATTTGCATAAACATGGATGAAACTGAAGGTCATTATGTTAAGAGAAATAAGCCAGGCACAGTAAGATAAATATGGCATGTTCTCACTCATGTGGAAGGTAAAAAAGTGGATCTCATGGAGGTAGAGAGTAAAATGGTGTTTACCAGAGGCCTGGAAGGGAAGGGGGTTTGAGGGCAGGGAATGAAAAGAAGTTGGTTAAAAGGTACAAACATGTAGTTAGAAGGAATAAGTTCAAGTATCATAGTACATTAGGGAAATTATAGTTAACAATAATGTATTGTATATTTCAAATTACAATAGAAGAGAAGAACTGCAATGTTCCCAACACAAAGAAAGATAAACATTTGAGGTGAAGGATATCCTAAATACTATTATTTGGTCATTATTATCCATCATATACAGGTATCAAAATATCACAAGTGCCCCCAAAATATATACAACCATTATATATCAATAAAATTAAAAAATACTCTACTCACATTTTTCAACTCCTCTGCTTAGTCACTTGCTCCATCTCATCTTTATTATGCCAAACAATTTAGATTTATAGCCTTTATTTGGCATTGGAGTCTCCCTTGTGTTTCTGAAGATTGATTAAGGTGCTCACCTGGGAAAAAGACAACGTGAATCTTGAATCTCACACTTTATCCCTGCAGGAAATTTGGCATTTCAGTCTTTCTTTAAATATCCCCTCACTAACATCTATAAATAAAAGACATTTAATTTGCCACTGATATAAACTATACCACCTACTCCCCACCTACCCCCTACCCCCCACAAACATATCTTACATGGAAGATTCCACTTTAAGTAAACAAGTTCCACTATTTTGGAAATGTATGTTTTTGGAGGGGAAGAAGAAGGAGATATTTCTTCGATAATTCTGTGCTGAGAGACTGAAATAAAGGTTACCTGCTGCCTAGCATCCTACCTGCCAGTAGTTCCAGAACTACAAAAAATCCTAGAACTGTGCTTTCTAATATGGCAGACACGAATCACACATGGCCATTTTAATTAATGAAATTAGAAGAAAATTTAAAGTTCAAGTCTTCAGCCTCACTGCCCAATTCCATTTATTCTTTACCCACGTGTGGCCAGTGACTAACATATTTGTTGCTGCAGCTTATAAAGCACTTCCATTACTGCAGAAAGTTCTATTAAACAATCTTCAAAAGGAGACGATTGTTGGAATTTTCAAATAGATATTTTGAAGAGTGCAATCTTGCCCTGTAATTTTTATAAGAACTTGCATATGGAGATCTCTCAAAAATTTTCAAAAGACAGACAAGCAGCTAACAAACATGAAAAGTGCTCAACATCACTAACCATAAGAGAAATGCAAATTAAAACCACAATGAAATTCCATCTTACACCAGTCAGAATGGCTATCATTAACAATAATTTTTAATAATACTAATTCTGACTGTATATAAAAGTCAGAAAACAACAGGCTGTTTATAAAACTTATTTTATAAAGAGATCATATATAAAAAGTCAAAAAACAACAGATGTTGTTGAGGCTGCAGAGAAAAGGGAATGCTTATATGCTGTTAGTGGAAATATAAATTAGTACAATCTTTAGGGAAAACAGTATGGAGATTTCTCAAAGCACTAAAAATAGAACTATCATTTAATTCAGCAATCCCACTACTGGGCAATATCCCAAAGAAAGAATTTATTATATCAATAAGATACCTGTACTGGTATGTTTATTGCAGCACTATTCAAGATAGGAAAGATATAGAGTCAACCTGTGTCCATCAACAGAGGATTAGATAAAATGCAATATAGATATACCATGGAATACTACTCAGCCATAAAAAAAGAAAGAAATCATGTCCTTTGCAGCAACACGGATGGAACTAGAGGCCATTATCTTAAGTGAAATATTTCAGAAACAGAGAGTCAAACGCCACATGTGCTCCCTTATAAGTGGGAGCTAAACAGTGAGTACACATGGACGCATAGATTAGAATAATGGACATTGGAGTTTGCAAAACATGGGAAGGTGGGAGAGGGGTGAGGGTTAAAAAGTTACTTATTGTATACAATGTTCATGATTCAGGTGATGGGTACAGTAAAAGCCCACACTTCACCACTACACAACATATACATGTAAGAAACCTGCACTTGATGATCTCTTGGGAGCTCTATGGCCCTGCTCACCACCTAAGAAACCCGAATACTTATCCAGGTCACCCTAGGGGAAGCTACACTACCACAGCTGATGCTGTCTTGAAAACACCACCTCCTGGCTGGAGGCCAAACAAAACTAGCACACTAAAAAAAACTACAATGAAGGACCCTCACAGAGTCCACTTCACTCTCCTGTTATCTCCACTAGAGCAGGTGTTGGTATCCACAGCTGAGAGACCTGAAGATGGATCACATCACAGGACTCTCTGCAGATACTCCCTACTACCAGGCTCCAGTCTAGGGAGCCTGGTAGCTCCACTGGGTGGCTAGACCCAGAAAAGAAATGACAATCACTGTAGTTTGGCTCTCAGGAAACCACATCCCGAGAGGAAAGGGAGAGCACCACATCAAGGGAGCATCCTGCCAGACAAAGAATATGAACAACAGCCGTTAAGTCCAGATATTCCTTCTGATATAGTCTACCCAAATGAGAAGGAACCAGAAAAACAATTTGGTAATATGACAAAACAAGGTTCTTTAACACCCCCCAAAAACCACACTAGATCACCAGCAATGGACCCAAACCAAGAAGAAATCTCTGAATTGCCAGAAAAAGAATTCAGAATGTTGATTCTTAAGCTATTCAAACAGGCACCACAGAAAGGTAAATACCAATATAAAGAAATTTAAAAAAACTGGTACAGGAAGTGGATGGAAAAATCTCCAGAGAAATAGATAACATAAATAAAAAGTAATCACAACTTCTGAAAATGAAGAACACACTTAGAGAAATGCAAAATACCCTGAAAAGTCTCAGCAATAGAATTGAAAAAGGAGAAGAAAGAACTTCTCTTGAAGTTCTTTGAGCTTGAAGACAAAGCTTTTGAATTAACCCTATCCAACAAAGACAGAGAAAAAAATAATTTAAAAAATGAAAAAAGCCTCCAAGAAGCTTGGGATTATGTTAAATGACCAAACCTAAGAATAATTGGTGTTCCTGAGGAAGAAGAGAAATCTAAAATTTTGGAAAGCATATTCGAGGGAATAATTGATGAAAACCTCCCCGGCCTTGCTAAAGACCTAGACATCCAAATACAAGAAGCTCAAAGAACACCTGGAAAATTCATCACAAAAAGATAATCACCCAGGTACACTGTCATCAGGTTATCTAAATTTAAGAGGAAGCAAAGAATCTTAAAAGCTATGAGGCAGGCCAGGCATAGTGGCTCATGCCTGTAATCCCAGTACTTTGGGAGGCTGAGGTGGGTGGATCATGAGGTCAGGAGATCGAGACCATCCTGGTTAACACTGTGAAACCCTGTCTCTACTGAAAATACAAAAAATTAGCTGGGTGTGGTGGTGGGTGCCTGTAGTCCCAGCTACTCGGGAGGATGAGACAGGAGAATGGCGTGAACCCAGGAGGTGGAGCTTGCAGTGAGCCGAGAATGCGCCACTGCACTCCAGCCTGAGAGGCAGAACGAGACTACCTCTCAAAAAAAAAAAAAAAAAAAAGCTATGAGGCAAATGCATCAGGTAAACTATAAAGGGAAACCTAACAGATAAACAGCAGATTTCTCATCAGAAACCCTACAAGCTAGAAGAGATTGCAGTCCTATCTTTAGCCCTCTTCAACAAAACAATTACCAGCCAAGAATTTCATATCTGGTGAAACTAAGCATCATGAATGAAGAAAATATATAGTCTTTTTCAGGCAAATGCTGAGAGAATTTGCCACCACCAAGCCAGCAATACAAGAACTGCTAAATGGAACTCTATATCTTGAAACAAACCCTTGGAATATACCGAAATAGAATCATCTTAAAACATAAATCTCACAGGGCCTATAAAATAATAACACAATGGGAAAAAAGGGTATTCAGGCAAAACTAGAATGTTGAATAGAATAGTACCTAACTTCTCAATATTAACAATGAATCTAAATGGCCTAAATGCTTTACTTAAAATATACAGAATGGCAAAATGGATAAGAATTCACCAACCAAAAATCTGCTGCCTTCCAGAGATTCACCTAACACATAAGGACTCACATAAACTTAAGGTAAAGGACTGGAAAAAGATATTCCATGCAAATGGACACCAAAAGTGAGCAGGAGTAGCTATTCTTATATCAGACTAAACAGACTTTAAAGCAACAACACTTAAAAAAAGCAAAGAGGGACATTGTATAATAATAAAAGGGCCAGTCCAACAGGAAACTATCACAATCCTAAATATGTATGCATCTAACACTGGAGTTCCCAAATTTATGAAACAATTATCACCAGACCTGAAAAATGAGATAGACAGCAACACAATAATAATGGGGGACTTCAATACTCCACTGACAGCATTAGACAGGTCATCAAGACAAAAAGTCAACAAAGAAACAGTAGACATCAACTATACCCTAGAACAAATGGACTTAATACATTCTATTAATCAGCATATGAAACATTCTCCAATATAGAACATATTATAGGCCACAAAACAAGCCTCAATACATTTGAGAACATCGAAATTATATCAAGTACTCTCTCACACCATAGTGGAATAAAATTGAAAATAGACTCCAAAAGGATGCTCAAAACTGTGTAAATACATGGAAATTAAATAACCTGCTCCTGCATGATGGTTGGGTCAACAATTAAGTCAAGATGAAAATTTTAAAAATTATTTGAACTGAATTATAGTGACATAAACTATCAAAACGTATGGGACACAGCAAAAGGAGTGCTAAGAGGAAAGTTGATAGCATTGAATGCCTACATAATAAATTCTGAAAGAGCACAAATAGACAATCTAAGATCATGCCTCAAGGAACTAGAGAAACAAGAAAATACCAAATCCAAACCCAACAACAAAAAAAGAAATAGCGAAGATTGAAACAACAACAAAAGATAAATGAAACAGAAAGCTGGTTTTTTGAAAAGATATACAAAATTGATAGACCATTAGTGAGATTAACCAAGAAAAGAAGAGAGAAGATCCAAATAAAAAATGAAACTGTAGATATTGCAATTAATCCTACAGGAATATGAAAGATAATTCAAGGCCACTATGAACACCTTATGCACACGAACTAGAAAACCTAGAAGAGATAGATAAATTCCTGGAAATATAATCATAAATTAAACCAGAAAAAAATAGAAACTCTGAGCAGACCAATAACAACCAGCCAGATTGAAATAGAAATTAAAAAATATTGCCCACAAAAAAAAATTCCAGGACTAGATGGATTCACAGCTGAATTCCATCAGACTTTCAAAGAAGAATTGGTACCAACCTATTGGAACACTATTCTAAATGTTAGAGAAGAGGGAATCTTCCCTAAATCATTCTATGAAGCCAGTATCACACTAATACCCAAACATAACAAAAGAAAGGAAAGGAAAGAAAAGGAAAGGACATAACAAAAAAAGAAAATTACAGACCAATATCCCTGATGAACATAGATGTGAAAATCCTCAACAATATCTAGCTAATTGATACCAAAAGCATATGAAAAAGATAATTCACCATGATCAAGAGGGTTTCATATCAGGGATGTAGGGATGATTTAGCAAGTCAATAAATGTGATACACCACATAAACAGAATTGAAACAAAAATCACATGATCCTTTTAATAGATGCAGAAAAAGCATTTGACAGAATCCAGTATTCCTTTATGACTAAAACCCTCAGCAAAATCACCATAGAAGGAACATATCATAAGGTAATAAAACAAACCCATAACCAACATAATACTGAATGGAGAAAAGTTAAATCATTCCCCTTGAGAAGTGGAACAATGCAAGGATGCCCACTTTCACCACTTCTATTCAACATAGTACTGGAAGTCCTAGCAAGAGCAATCAGACACGAGAAAGAAATAAAGGCATCCAAATTGGTAAACAGGAAGTCAGACTGTCTATGTTCACCAATATATGATCATACCTAGAAAGCCCTAAAGACTCCTCCAAAAAGCTCCTAGAACTAACAAATGAATTTGGTAAAGTTTCAGGATGCAAAATTAATGTACACAAATCAGTAATACTGCTATATACCAACAATAACCAAGCTGAGAATCAAATCACAAACTCAGCCCCTTTTACAATAGCGGAAAAAAAAAATAAAAACGTAAAACTTAGGAATATACCTAACCAAGGACTCGAAAGACCTCTACAAGGAAAACTATAAAACACTGCTGAAAGAAATCACAGATGACACACACACACACACACACACACACAAAAAAAAACGGAAACACATCCCATGCTCATGGATGGTAGAATCAATGTTGTGAAAATGACCAGACAGCCAAAAGCAATCTACAACTTCAATGCAATCCCCATCAAAATATCACCATCATTCTTCACAGAACCAGAAAAAAAAAATACTAAAATTTATATGGAACCAAAAAATAACCCACATAGCTAAAGCAAGAGTAAGCAAAAATAACAAATCTGGAAACACCACATTACCCAACTTCAAACTATACTACTACCAAAAAAGGGCCCACATAGTTAAAGCTAGACTAAGCAAAAAGAAAAAAAAAATCTGGAAGCATCACATTACCTGATTTCAAATTACCCTATAAGGCCATAGTCACCAAAACAGCATGGTACTAATATGAAAATAGGCACATAGACCAATAGAACAGAACAAAGAAACCAGAAATAAAGGCAAATGTAGCCAATTGATATTTGACAAAGCAAACAAAAACATAAAGTGGGGAAAGAACACCCTATTCAACAAATGGTGCTGGGATAATTGGCAAGCCATATGTAGAAGAATGAAACTGGACCCTCATCTCTCACCTCATACAAAAATAAACTGAAAATGGATCAAAGACTTAAATCTAAGACCCGAAATCATAAAAATCATAGAGAATAACATCAGAAAAATCCTTCTAGACATTGGCTTATGCAAAGACTTTACGACCAAGAACCCAAAAGCAAATGCAAAATAAATAAATAAATAAAGATGAATAGATGGGACTTAATTAAACTAAAAATCTTCTGCACAGCAGTAATCAAAACAGACAACCCATGTAGTGGGAAAGAGTTTTCAAAAATTAAGCAACTGACAAAGCACTAATATCCAAGGACCTACAAGAAACTCAAACAAATCAGCAAGTATAAAACAAACAATCCCTTCAAGTGGGCTAGGGACATGAATAGAAAATTATCAAACGAAGGTATACAAATGGACAACAAACATATGAAGAAAAGCTCACCATCCCTATTTATCAGGGAAATGCAAATCAAAACCACAATGTGATACCACATTACTCCTACAAGAATGGCCATAATCAAAAAAATTAAAAAATAATAGATGTTGGCATAAATGTGGGGAAAAGGGAACACTTTTACACTGCTGATGAGAAAGTAAACTAGTACAACCACTATGAAAAACAGTGTGGAGATTCCCTAAAGAACTAAAAGGAGATCTACCAGTTGATCCAGCAAACCCACTACTGGGCATCTACCCAGAAGCAAATAAGTTATTATATGAAAAAGTTACTTGCACATGCATGTTTACAGCAGCATAATTCTCAACTGAAAATATATGGAATCAGCCCAAATGCCCATAAATCGTTGAGTGGATAAAGAAAATATGGCATATACATACCATGGAATACTATTAGGCCATGAAAAAGAACAAAATAATGGCATTCACAGCAACCTGGATAGAATTGGGGGCCATTATACTAAGTGAAGTAACTCAGGAATGGAAATCCAAATATCATATATTCTCACTCATACATGGGAGCACTCGTACATGGTGCAGGGTGCAACTAAATCTCAGAAATCACCGTTAAAGAACTTATCCGTGTAACAAAACACCACCTGTTCCCCAAAAACCTATTGAAATAAAAAATAAAAATTAAAAGAAAAACCTGCACATGTACCTCCTAAACATATAAACTTAAACCCCATTTTTTAAAAAAGTGAATATTTAGAAAACCCCACAGTCTCAGCCCAAAATCTCCTTAAGCTGGTAGCAACTTTAACAAAGTCTCAGGATACAAGGTGAATGTGCAAAAATCACAAGCATTCCCATACACCAATAATAGACAAACAGACAAATCATGAGTGAACTCCCATTCACAATTGCTACGGAGAGAATAAAATACCTAGGAATACAACTTACAAGGAATGTAAAGGACTTCCTCAAGGAGAACTACAAATTACTGGTCAAGGAAATAAAAGAGGACACAAACAAAATAAAAAACATGATCATTCATAGGAAGAACCACTATTGTGAAAATGGCCATACTTCCCAAGGTAATACAATGCTATCCCCATCAAGCTACCATTGACTTTCTTCACACAATTAGAAAAAACTACTTTAAATTTCGTATGGGACCAAAAAAGAGCCTGCATAGCCAAGACAATCCTAAGCAAAAAGATCAAAGCTGGAGACATTACACCTGACTTCAAACTATACTACAAGGCTACCGCAACAAAAACAGCATGGTACTGGCACCAAAACAGATACACAGACCAATGGAACAGAACAGAGGTCTCAGAAATAACATCACACATCTACAACCACCTGATCTGTGACAAACCCGACAAAAACAAGCAATAAGGAAAGGATTCCCTATTTCATAAATGGTGTTGGGAAACTGGCTAGCCATATGCAGAACACAAATCGGACCCCTTCCTTACACCTTATACAAAAATTAACTGAAGATGGATTAAAGACTTAAACGTAAGACCTAAAACTATAAAACTCCTAGAAGAAAACCTAGGCAACACAATTCAGGACATAGGCATGGGCAAAGACTTCATGACTAAAACACCAAAAGCAATGGCAACAAAAGCCAAAATTGATAAATGGGATCTAATTAAACTAAAGAGCTTCTGCACAGTAAAAGAAACTAAAGAGTGAACAGGCAACCTACAGAATGGGAGAAAATGTTTGCAATCTATCCATCTGACAAAGGGCTAATATCCAGAATCTACGAAGAACTGAAACAAGTTTACAAGAAAAAAAAACAACCCCATCAAAAAGTGGACAAAGGATACGAACAGACACTTCTCAAAAGAAGACATCTATGCAGCCAACAAACATATGAAAAAAAGCTCCTCATCACTGGTCAATAGAGAAATGCAAATCAAAACCACAATAAGATACCATCTCATGCCAGTCAGAATGGCAATCATTAAAAAGTCAGGATACAACAGATGCTGAAGAGGAAGTGGAGAAATACGAACGCTTTTACTTGGTCAGTGGGAGTGTAAATTAGTTCAACCATTGTGGAAGACAGTGTGGTGATTCCTCAAGGATCTAGAACCAGAGATACCATTTGACCCAGCGATCCCATTACTGGGTATATATCCAAAGGATTAGAAATAATTCTACTATAAAGACACATGCATATGTATGTTTATTGCTGCACTATTCACAATAGCAAAGACTTGGAACCAACCCAAATGCCAATTAATGATAGGCTGGATAAAGAAAATGTGGCACATATATACCATGGAATACTATGTAGCCATAAAAAAGGATGAGTCCATGTCATTTGCAGCAACATGGATGAATCTGAAAACCATCATTCTCAGCAAAGTAACACAAGAACAGAAAACCAAACACTGCATATTCTCACTAATAAGTGGGAGTTGAACGATGAGAATGCATGGACACAGGGAAGGGAACATCACACACCGGGGCCTTTTGGGGCATGGGGCGCTAGGGGAGGGATAGCATTAGGAGAAATACCTAATGTAGATGATGAGTTGATGGGTGCAGCAAACCACCATGGCACGTGTATACCCATGAAACAAACCTGCATGCTCTGCACATGTACCCCAGAACTTAAAGTATAATAATAATTTTAAAAAGAGAGAATAAAATGGATTTTATCCTAGTTTTTACTCTATCACTATTGCTCAAGGTTTGGCAGAAAAACAGAACAGCTATGCAAATATTGAAGAATAATGGGATATTTGCACTGGAGTATTCTGATAAGTACATACATATAGATGATAGAAAAATAGATATGTTTTTTTCACATTCTACAATAATATGTGTAATTTTACCATTTCTGCAATTTCCATTTTCTAGTATTTTTCAAACTGCATATTGTGACCTATTAGTGGGTCACGAAATCAATTTTAGTTAGTAATTATTATTTTTACAAAGTTGGCCAGGAGTAGTGGCACATGCCTGTAGTCCTAGCACTTTGGGAGGCTGAGGGTGGGAGGACTGTTTGAGTCCAGGAGTTCAGAGTTACAGTGAGCTGTGATAACACCACTGCACTACAGCCTGGCCTGGGCCTGGGCAACAGAGCGGGACTCAGTCTTTTAAAAAATAAAATAAAATCACATCAAAGAAAGATAAGAAGAGTGCATCACACACGGATAGATAGAACATTGGTTCACTAAACTTCTGTCCTAGTTTTACAACATTGAGTCATAATATAAAATGACTGCTTACTGTGGGTCATATTTAAAGTTATTTAAAAGAAATTATAGAAATATCTAACATAATTGGTGTCTCTACAAGTGTTAATTTAACATTTTATTTCTCAGCTTTCAGAGAGAATGCAGTGTGTCTGTTTCCAAGGAATTAGAGTTTTAGAGCTATTTTTTGTAACTATTTTAGGCCTATACAAGTTATTTATGCAAATGAATGGGGAAAACTACACATCTTGCAGCTTTGTAGTCTTTGCAATGAATAAATTATTAAATTCATCAGCAATTTGAATATTACTGGATTTCTGTGACATTTAAACACCCTAAACCTTTCTCTATTATTTGTCTTTCTGCATCTTTAAAATTTCTCTTTCTCTCTTTTTCTGTCTCTATTTCTTTGTCTCTCTCTCTCAGCTCTGTGGTCATCCAGGCAAGTAATGGGGCCTTGCCTCTCAACCCAACAATAGTCTCTGATATTGTGGAATCTCACCTCCCACCCCAAATTCCAAATTCATGTTGAAGCCCTAACCTCTGTATCTTAGAATATGACTGTATTCAGAGATAGTCTTTAACAAGGTAATTAAGTTAAAATGGCATCACTAAGTTGGTTCTAATCTAATACGACTAGTATTCTTATAATAAGGGAAAATCATGACACAGACACATAAACAGAAAAGACCATGTGAGGACACAGGGAGAGAACAGCCATCTAGAAGTGAAAAAGAGGTCGCAGAAGAAACCAACCCAGCTGACACCTTTATCGCAGGTTCCCAGCCTCTAGAATTGTGAGAAAATCAATTTCTGTTGTTAAAGTCATCCATTCTGAGGTACTTTATTATGGAAGCACAAAGAAAACTAATACAGTCTCCTTATTACTCACATCTTACTTTTTTTTTTCTCCTGTCTTAAGGGAATGTATAAGCACGTGTTTTCACTAAAGTTCTTTAGTTTCAAGCAACCAAACTTGTTCTGCTCAACTAAATAAACAATTTTCTAGGCCAGGTGCAGTGGTTCATGCCTGTAATCCCAGCACTTTGGGAGGCCGAGGCAGGTGAATCACTTGAGGTCAGAAGTTCGAGACCAGCCTAGCCAACATGTTGAAACTATCTCTACTAAAAGTACAATAATTAGCCAGGCACGGTGGCAGGCACCTGTAATTCCAGCTACTCGGGAGACTGAAGCAAGAGAATCGCTTGAACCCTGTTGGTGGAGGTTGCAATGAGCCACAGCACTCCAGTCTGGGCAACAGAGTGAGATTCTGTCTCAAAAAAAAATAAAAATAAATAAATAAATAAATAAACAATTTTCTGGAGGATATGAAATAACTCCACACATCAAAGAAAACGTTACAGAACCAGGCATCAAACAGGACAGGAACCAATGAAGCTATTTGGATGTGGGAAGCCAAGATTAAAGGAGACTCATAACTATTTTCAGCTTTTGTGTGCATTCTAGGGAAAGGATATTATTTGTCCTGGTTTACATGAAGTATCTATCCTCTGAGAGAAGTACAAGGAATTTGATTGACAGTTCCACCTAGATTCTATCTAATAAGAAATGTATGGTCCCCCAAATAAAATCAGAGTTGTACTAGAAGAAAAGAAAATGGAAGATAGGGCAAAATAGCAGATTTGTGCTACACTTTGGGTTTAAATACTTTACACTGACCATTAACAACCTTAGGTCACATCATGTTGCTTATATCAAAATATATTACTTATAATAAAAACTATATATATATATATGTGTGTGTGTGTGTCAAATGGATTCAAAATCACTTTTGATTATCATGGCTTCAAGTCTTCTATGAGCCAAACTAAACTTTTTTGGAATAAGTACAATAAAAAGTAAATATTTCATAAAAATATTTCAACACAGCCAATTTATCCTAGATATCTTAAGGTATTTAAAAAACTTTAAACAGCCATTTCCATTACATTATTCTTAAGAATAAAATAATATAAGACCAAAATATTTGAAGATTATCATCTGTGAAAATAAAATATAACAAGACTTATAGTTTTATTTTTCAAATTTTCTATTGGAAATTATTATGGTGACTGTATCATCTATTTTAATGAATTCAACTACTTCCCATGGCCCAGAAAAAAGCATAATATACATATTTTCCCAAAGGCAGTCTAAGTTGAAGTAGTCTTCCTATCAATATCTGCTATTTGGTTTATTTTCTGCCTTGACCTAACAAGCAGTCATGAGACTGTTAACTGATTTGCAATGCAGTTACTGTCTGCCATTTTGAAATGACTGGAGTACCAATGCTTAGCTGCCATCCAGTGGAGCCTGATTTTTCTAATTCAATTAACTGGAAAGTGGTACATTAAAACATATGAAGGTAAAATAATCTAAGTGATACCAAGATAAAATATCTATTTTTTCCAAGGAGCTTATAATTCAACAAGAAGACAGGCATATTAATGAAATATGACAATATTACATGAGAAACAATCCAATGGGTTCTAGATGTTCATTTTTTTATGGGAACATAAAAGAAAGGGAACAAAGTCCTTTGAGGCAAAGTTGAGAACTTTAAAAAAAAATTGGACTAAGTCTTAGTCAGCACAGTATGAATTCAAAATAATTTTGTATATATAATTAAAGTTCAAAGTGATTATTTACATTGAGTTTTTAAAATGTCTTATTGCTCAAAAAATGTTTGATTAATTAGATTTTCATTTTATTTAGGACATTAAAAACATATTAAACAACTGAAATGGTAAGTGCTGTGTGTAACATTAGACTTAGGGTTTTAGCAAATTAAAACACAGGACATCCAGTTAAATTTGTCTTTTAGATAAGTTACGAATAATAGATTTAATGTTACTATGTCCCACATAATACTTGGAAGATACTAATACTAAAAGGCATTATTAATTTTTTATTTGAAATGCAATTTTCACTGAATTCTCTAGCATATCTGGAATTCTATGCAGAATGAAAAAAAATAGAGAGTAGCCTTGGGATGTGAAGAGAAAATAAAAGCTGTAAGGAAATAATAACCAGTGTGTGTGTGCCAGGGGTGGTGTGTGGGAATTACCAGAGAGAAGTTTTTCTTGAGAGTAATATTATTTAGTATCTAAAGATGTTTTAAAGAAGGTTTGTTAATATCTACAAGTAAAATGGGGTATTTTATGCCACACACTATATAAATGCTCTTTTTATGACAAACTTCAGGGAGAGTGACGTTCTGTGTACAGATTTACAAAACCAACCCAACTGTGGCTTGTCATTTACAAAAATCCTAACTGATTTTATTCCAAATTCTTCTGTGATTCTGTTGATTGCTTAGTCTTAGAAATATTGGAGTGTTTTATGTAGACTAGAATTTCTGGTTAGACTAATTCAAGAGTAATTATGACCTTGAGAATCGTATCTCTAACTCGCACTAGGACTTGAGATTGATGATCAAGTCTTGAAAGTTTTCCTGGTAGAATTAGGAAAGCTTATGGGCTTGTCATTCTGTCAGAACAAACATGGTGTTGTGCATTATATCTGAATTTAAACCAGTTTTACACTGATGTCTTTAGTAATAAGGTAAATGAAAAAACTAATAATAACTTTTCTATGATACTTTATTTAACTTAGTGTCATTGCTTTGGATATACACCATAAATTATAACTTAACAATAAAACGACTTCAGATTAACTCAAAACTAAATTGTGTGTGAACTATGTGAGTAAACAGAGCTGCAGGCAAATTTTTGCCTTTGTTTCGCCCAGTCCTCAACTGGGAACTCTTTAAAATAGGAAAGACTGAAAACCCTGTTTCCATGCACCAAGATATCTGCTCAATATCTGCTCAGGGAGGCCTGAATTGTATGCTCTTTTTATGTGAAGTATTTTACGTCTACTCTCTTAGGCTTAAACCTCATTAATAGCATGAATAATTTAAAGGTAACTTTTAATTTACTTTGAGAAATGCTGCATAAATTGACACCATGCAAATGGTGGAAGAAAACGTTCTCCTAAACCTAAAGTTTCTTATATACTATTTTTAATCAATGCAACAGTCACTATAAATGACACACCTCCAAATTCGTTTCTGAAAAGCTTGTTGGGAAACAGTTTTATCACAATCATAATTTAAAGCAGTACCTATTTTATTTTCTACCACGACTTTTTGGAAGAGAAAGTGGAAGTAGGCAAAAGAAAATTATATCACCAAACAACTTACATAGTATCATGGTGTTTCTTTTTACTAGAAAGGAACTCAAAAATCATTTTTCTATTCATTCATTCAAAAATATATACTGAGTACGCTCTTAGTCAGTTCAGGGTGCTAAGAAAATACCACAGACTGGCTGGCCTAAACAACAGACATTTATTTCCCACAGTTCTAGAGGCTGTGAAGTTTTGGATCAAGGTGTTGACAAATTTCATTTTTGGTGAGGGGCCTCTTCCTGCCTTATAGATGGTCTACCATTTTGCTGATTGCTTAAAGGAGTTATTGCTGATTGCTTGTAGAACAAGCTCTCCGGTCTCTCTAAGTCCCATGCTAAGAATCTCACCTTCACGACCTCATCTAAACCCAACTACCTTCCAAAGGTCCCACCCCTCGTCACTTGGGAGGGACTAGAAGCAAGAGTGCCCCAGTACGAAAGGGCATGCCTAACATCCATATCTTGGTTTAAAATGCTGGTATTCAATGGAAGGAACCAGAGCTCCATACAGAAATGGTTGATTCTAAGACTAAGACAGAAAATATAAAAGATGAGGCTGAAACATCTCGTAGTGCCAGAAAGTAAGGAAATACCTAAAAAAAAATTATGGGAGTATATCAAAAGACACAGGAGCCAATAATATAAATATGGTAATGGATTATAACCCAAAGTATAATAAATATCTGTGAGTCTATACAAATATAAATAAATAATTGAATAAATAATGAAAGTATAGATAAATTTTCTGTGTAGAAAAATCCCAAATGATTTTTGTAGATACTATGTTCTGAAGGAGGTGGAACATCTCTCCACTCCCTAAATTTGGGCTATGCATAGCAACTTCCTTCCAAAGACGACAAAACAGAAGTGAGAAAAAAAAGAGTAATTTTGCAGTGGAGAAACTTGACAGACACTGCTTCACCCAGCTGATCAAGACCAGCATCAGCAGTAATAAGCCATGTTAACAGTATACACCATTCATGTGATGTGATAAGAATAGCACATTACCTGTGCTCTCCCCCCTCCAAATCCACAACTCTCCTCCAATCCTGTGAAAAATATTAGACAAATATCATTCAGGAAACATTCTACAAAATATCTTACCAGTATTACTCAAAATTGTCAAAATTATCAAAAACAAGGAAAGTTTGAGAAACTTCATGGCCAAGAGGAGCTTAAGGAAGCACAAGGACTAAATGTAATTTGATATCTTGGCTGGGTCCAAGAACAGAAAAAGGACATTAGGTAAAGAGTAGGTGAAATACATTTTAGTTAATAATATATGAATATTATTTTAATTGTAAGAAATATTACAATGAATACATATTGATTATTATGTTAATAATAGGGAAAACTGGGTGTGGCATATTTGGAAACTCTTCTATCTTTAAAATTTTTCTATAAATCTAAAAGTATTCTAAAAATAATAGTTGTTTTAAAAAAGAAGCTCTGTCTTTGTAAAGACTATCTGTGGGAAGATAAGCATTGATAAAAATAAAATATATGGTATAAGAGATGGTGATAAATACTATAAGGAAAAATAAAAGAGTCAAAAGGAATAGAAAATGTTGGCCAGAGTAGAGGTAAAGGGTTTGCCTCATAACTTACTCAATACATGGATAGAACCAAGGTTTAAAGGATGATCTTAATATGCCAGGCTTCTAGTGATGATTGACATATACAATAAAAGAAAAAGAATAAGATTAGTCTTTGGAGATTTCAGGGTGTCTTAGCCCATTTGTACTGCTATAACAAAATAACCTACACAGACTTGATGGGTTATAAACAACAGAAATCCATTATTCACTGTTCTGGAGGTGGGGAATTTCAAGATTAAGGTGCCAATAGATATGATGTCTGGTAATGACCCACTTTCTGGGTCATACATGGTTGTCTTTCACTCTGTCCTTCATGGTGGAAGGGAAAAAGGATTCCTCTAGCCTCTTTTATAAGGTCATTATTCCCTTTGATAAAGACATCACTCTCATGAACTAATCACTTCCCAAAGATTCCACCTCCTAATACCATCACCTTGGTAGGACTTCAACATATGAATTTTGAGGGAACACAAGCATTCAGACCGTAATACAGATAACATTAGTTATACCCTAGAAGGAGAAGTAGAAGCCTTTCCAAGGACATGCAGAACCATCTGGGATCTCCTTCATTCCTGAGGATGCTATGTGGAGCTTTGGGACTTGCTCTTGGTATGTGGAGAAGACGGAGAAGATCAGTGCAACTTCTTCCTTTTATAAATAAGAAATCTGAGAGCCAGAAACTCAAAATAATTGTCTCATGTTCCCATACCAAGCTATTTACAAATTTTTGATCAGCACCAAGTTTCTAGATCCCTAAACTGAAACAGTTTCTTCTAGACCAAATTGCTTCCTTTTATTGATGATGTTGAAATGCACCAGAGGTAACTCTCAGTTGAGAATAGACAGATAAATACAATTTCTAAAATAAATATGTTTGCTTTCTACATAGATGGCTAATAAAATCATACTGTGGTTTATTTTTCTTTTGTTTCTGCTTTATTTATTACTGAGAACATTTTCTTGCAAGGTGGTATATACACATGTAGCCTCAAATTTGTGGGTTTCAACTGTGGACTAACAGAGTTTAGTTTTTACTTTTTTTTTTTTTTTTTTTTTTTTTTTTTTTTTTTTTTTTTTTTTTGAGACGGAGTCTGGCTCTGTCGCCCAGGCTGGAGTGCAGTGGCGCAATCTCAGCTCACTGCAAGCTCCGCCTCCCAGGTTCACGCCATTCTCCTGCCTCAGCCTCCCGAGTAGCTGGGACTACAGGCGCCCGCCACCACGCCCGGCTAATTTTTTGTATTTTTAGTAGAGACGGGGTTTCACCATGTTAGCCAGGATGGTCTCGATCTCCTGACCTCGTGATCCGCCCGCCTCGGCCTCCCAAAGTGCTGGGATTACAGGCGTGAGCCACCGCGCCCGGCCTAGTTTTTACTTTTTAGATGGCTCAGATTACATTTAGATTGGTTCATTGGGACTTAAGACAAACTTCTCCGTGTACATTAGATTCTGCCATTCTCCTATGTCACTTAAATATGAATAAACTAAAAAGTGAATAAAAGTTGGTTGATTAAAATGTCAAATGAGAATCATTTATTTGTAACACAGTTGAGACTTTTAAACAAATATTAAGAATCTAGTCTGTAGTTGAAATTGGGTTGCATTTACACCTGGCACTTCTTTGATCTCCAACACAATAATAAAATCCATGGTAAGCATTGAATTCATGTCTATTGTATGAATAAATTGATTTTATACAACATGTCCATATTCTGAAGATTATTATGTTCAAAATGAACCAATACATTTTGTAAGTTCCAGAATCTTTAGCAAGATTAGTTCCCAAGTGAAAAGAAGAGACAAATATGTATATATACCATGTCTATAAGTATTGAGTTTGAAATTAGTAAAAGAGAATAAAATAAAAAAAGAAAAACTTCAATGTGTAAGAAGTCAAAATGAATAGAGGAAAATGAAATGGGGACACTTGAAATATTAAATGTTTTGTTTAGATAAGGATAAAACATAATAAACATTTACATCTGCTTTTCTGGTTTTGAAAGTGCTGCACAGTGAAATTCTCTTAATACTTTATTGTGAACAATTCTGTAGTCTTATGCTTATGATATTCTGAACATCATTTTCCACTGAATATAATACTAGGTATAATAGGTAGAGAGAAAGATTCATATAGTTTAGAACACAGAAAAGGATGTTAGGAAAGTTGCACTGTGTTAGTTATGCATATATAGTTTTGTTAGCCATACTATACTCACTTTTAATCTTGTGTTTGACTTTTCTCTAAAAGTAGACTGCCAAAAGATCAATTTTTCTTGTCAAATTTGCAATCTCTTTCATTTTCTGTGACTCAGGTTTTACTGAATATTAATAGCAAATAAGATATTTTTAGAAATCTATTTTTCACTTTATTCAAGTGTACCTCATACATTTATTCTTATAATTCAGGAAGGAGAAAAATAAATCTTTTATTCATTATGCAAAGTCACAAGGCATAATTAATACCATAGTTGGCAATATCAGCATTCAAAAGATTTCAAATATCGCGAAGAAAAATACTGAACATCTTTCTCCACCACTCCCCCCGCACCCGACCACATGCACACAAAGGAATGTTAAACCTACAAACATATATTAGATAGAAGAAATTTGGCTTGACAGAAATCCGTATCAACAAAGGACAAGCTTTCAGATGATGACAAGCTCAGTAAATATCAACAGTGTGAAATGATTCCAAAGACTCCTAATAAAAGATTAGGAAGAATAAACAGAGCAAGGGAGAGGATTATCCCACTGTGCTTTCTACTGAGAAATCTGCCTCCGGGATGCAGTACCTAATTCTCTTAAGGGCTCTTTGAAAAGCATAGTATTCAACCAAATTTCTGAGAAAACTGGAGATATCCTAATGAAGAATAAAATCTTTTTGAGAAAGGGGATATTTAATGGCTGAACACTCTCCTCAAATCAATGATGTGTGTATGAGAAATACAATTATGTATTATAAAACAAAATGATGGGAGATAATAAATTTGGAAAAACTAAGAACTTTATCTTATTTTGTTAGTCTTAGGATGGTATAGTGCACCATACAAATTAAGGAGATCCTTCACTTAAAGCAGACTCACTGTTACAAATGTTTTAGAGGTTATTTTTACACCAAACAACCCCATATCAACCAGAGACCTCAAGGCCGATTCTTGGCCTCCTCCTAAGATTGCTTCTATTATCCATGCTCTGATGAATGTATTCCTGAATGACCTAATTCCTTTGCAATAGTAAACCATTCAATTTATGAGCTCCTGATGTTTTATCTTGTTTTGGTAGATCAATTGGCTGGCTAAAACTGGCACCTAATTAATTGAAAAGACAATATATGGATGCCAGGACTAGATTCTAAAACCAATGGTAGTGCTAATATACTCAACAAAGTAAGTAGATTTTAGATACTAATTACAAGCAGAAGTCATGATATATCCATTCACTTCCTGCCAATTGTCTAAGCCAGCAATTGAAAGAAAAAATTATTTTGCCCAGTCTTCTTAATAAAAGTATGCTGGTGGTCAAATGATCTTTTATTTCATTTAAAACACTACCTCCAATTGCTGTATCCAGCCATTATGAATATTAAATGTTGCTCTACATGTAATTTTTCCCAAAGCTTCTAATTTTCACCATTTCATTATTGTCCATATTAAGTGCCTTATTGTACCTAACAGCAAAGTACAAGGATGGCACTAATCAGAGCATTACTTTACAGGTAGAAACAAGGAAGGAAATGACTATAATATTAGACACAGAATACATTTGGGAACAGAAGGTCATTTCATATTTCTAAGAAATGCTCTTACTTCTGAATTTCTTAATGTAAGTGAACATTCTTTTGAAAGTTGTTGTTACACTGGAAAAAAAAAAAAAGAAGTACTAAAATCAACCTGAATGTTACTCAGGAAACTTATACTTGCCTATGGAAACAGATGGCTCTTCATCTGCACTGTTTTACACGTCAATACAACCACAGCATCCCTGTATATATATTTATAAGCCATCTATATGTCAAAAAAGTATCCCACAAAAATAATACTAAAATAAGTAATTAATTATATTAAAACCAAGACTATAGAGATGTGAAAGTGAGGACTGAAAAGAAAAATATGTTCAGGGAAAATATGGGGACAAGCAGTTCTAAAAACGGAAATCTGGAAATTACTTCCTTTGGGAAAACGACTTAGCACCTTTTGCAAAGTACAAATAATTCTCCAACTTTTTAATCATAAGAATTCTCTCTTTTAGCTGACAAATAAGTGAGGAACACTATTTCCAGTTTCTAACCAAGACAGGGTGAATTTAATGAGTCTCATTCCTATGTTAGTGTGATTCTTTTTTCCTCTGAGATAAATTGAAACTCTAGGTGTTAACAGATCATCAGATCTGCCTAGTAGGGAAGTAGGTACAAGCTTCAGCTATGCAATAAATGGTTACCATATTCAATTAATTCTTAGGAAATAAAAAAGACCTTTCAGATAGAGATGGCCACCTCACATGATGGCAATATCATGCGTATAGGACTATTCGCATGAAAAATGATATTCACAACGTAAGGGAAAGGAAAGGTTTTTCTTCTTACTGCATTGGAGAAAAGTCTGAAATTTCTATCTTTTGTCTGTTATCGGGAAATAAACACTCAGCAGTTTGCTCTTTAACTCCTGTTAACATAAGAATTAAATGGTACGGTAGAAAAAATACAGCCCAAATAGTTTGTGGCTTCTGCAATGAAGAGGTGGAGTCTATTTCCCCACCACTTCAATCCAGGCTGGCCTTGTTATTTGCTTTGACCATTAGTAGGTGGAAAAAATGGCATTGTGTAGGTTCTAGAGCCTCGGCCTGAAGATGCCTTGTGGCTTTCACTCTCACCCTCATGAATTATTGCTCTGAGGCTACCATACAAAGTTGGTCTAGAATATTGGAGGTTGAGAATCATGTAGAGGAGAAAAGTTGCCCTTATTGTCAGCTAGCATTAATGCCAGACAAGTCATCAATACCATCTTGGGTTTTCCAGCCCAGCCAATGCTCCAGTTTATGTAGACTCATGTATGAGCTCAGGCAAAATCAGCAGAGAGGTCGCTAAGATAACAACTATAAAATAATGTAAAGTAATACAGTGTTGTTTTAAGCAACAACGTTGTTATGTAGCAATAGGTAACTGAAACACAAAATTTATTGGATTACATTAGAGGTCATCTATCAGTATTCTTAGAAATGGTATATTAGACAATTTTAACAATATCAATAATAATTTCTTCTTTTTTAGTAAATGTGTATTATATTACAAGCACAAGGCTAGATAGTGTGTTGTTTCCTGAACACACTCAGAATGTACGGGCTTGGTGATGCTAACAAACTAATGACAATAAGAACCACTCTTTTTCATTTATTTGCTTTTATTTTATAAATTATCAATAATTTTATAAGTAAAATTATTATATAAATTATTACAGCAGAGCTGAGTATTTTTTGTTGTGCAATTCCACTCATTTTAATACATTGACAGAGTAATGCAACAACCACCACAATCAGGATACAGCTTCATTACCCCCAAACTGTTCTTTATGCTATCCGTTTATACTAACAACCCCATTCCTATTTCCTGGAAATTACTGATCTGTTTTCAATCACTGTAAATTTGGGTTTTCAAGAATATCATATAAATGTAATTATGCAGTAAGCAATCTTGAAACTTATTTCTTTTACATTCTGCATACTGCCTTTAAATGGCTCTGAGTTTCTATGTGTATCAATAGTCTGTTAGTTGTTGAGGAACATTACATTGTACGTATGGACCACAATTTCTTTATCCTTTCACTTGTTCATGACATTAGGGTTATTCCAATTTTTGATGAGTATGAAACAACAGCTATAAACATTTGTGCATAAGATGTTAAGTGACCATGAGTTTTTATTTCTCTATGATAAATACTCCAAGAGTGAGATCGCTAAGTCACATGGTGTTTACTTAACTTTATAAGTAACTTTCAAATTATTTTCCAAATTAACTGTGCCATTTTACATTCATGCCAGCAATGTATGAGAATTCGCATTGATCCACATCCTTGCCAGGATATGGTACAGTCAATATTATTTTTATATAATGTCCCTCCTTTTAAATGATTTTCAATATTTTCAGAGCAGTTTTAGGTTCACAGAAATATTGACAGAAAGTAAAAAGGATTCCCAAATACTCCCCACCCCACGCATGCATAGCTTCTCCCCTTATCAACATTCCTCACCAGAATGGTGCATTTGCTACAATTAATAAACCTACATTGACAGGTCATTATCACCCAAAGCCCACAGTTTACATTAGTGTTCAATCTAGGTGCTGTACATTCTATGGGTTTGAACAAATGTATAATAGTATGTATCTACCATATTAGCGTCATATACAGTCATCCCTCGGTATCCATGGAGGATTGGTTCCAGCACTCTGGCATATACCAAAATCTGCACACACTTAAGTCCCATAGCCAACAATGTGGAATCCACATATCTGAAAAATCAGCCCTCTGTATAAGCAGGTTGCCCATTCTATGAATATCGTACTTTTTATTCACCTTTGGTCTCTGAAATTTATGTGTACGTGTGGACCTGAACAGTTCAAGTGTCAACTGTAGTTTCACTACTCTAAAAATCCTCTGTACTGTGCCTATTCTCTTTTCCCTCCCCCTAAACCCCTGGCTACCCCTGATCTATTTACTGTCTCCATAGAATTATCTTTTCCAGAATATCATATAGTCAGAATAATACAGTATGTTTCTTTTTCATATTAGCTTTTTTTCACTTAGTAATATGGATTTACGTTTTCTCCATGTCACTCTATGTCTCTTCATGTCTTAACAGCTTATTTCTCTTTACCACTGAATAATATTTCATTGTCTGGATGTGCCACACTTTATCCACATAGATAATGATATCACGGTTGATTCTAAGTTTTGGCAATTAGGAGTAAAGCTAACATAACCATCTGAGTGCAGGTTTTCATGTAAACATAAAATTTCAACTCATCTTTGGTTTTGTAAGAAACTGCCAAACTGTCTTCCAAAGTGTCTGTACCATTTTACATTCTCACTGGCAATGAATGGGAATTCTTCTTGATCCACATGCTCACCAGCATTTGGTGTTGTCAGTTTTCTGCATTTTGGTCCTTTTAATAGATGTATAGTGGTAACTCATCACTTTAATTTACATTTCCCTGATAACTTATAATATAGGGCAACTTTTCCTTTTTTTTTTTTTTTTTTTTACTTTAAGCTCAGAGATACATGTATACATGTGCAGAATGTGGTTTGTTACATAGGTATACGTGTGACATGGTGGCTTGCTGCACCTAACAATCCATCACCTAGGTTTTTTTTGAGACAGAGTCTCGCTCTGTCACCTAGGCTGGAGTGCAGTGGCGCGATCTCTACTCACTGCAACCTCCACCTCCCAGGTTCAAGCATTTCTCCTGCCTCAGCCGACTGGGTAGCTAGGATTACAGGCTAAGTTTTGTATTTTTAGTAGAGATGGGGTTTTGCTATGTTGGCCAGGCTGGTCTCAAACTCCTGACCTGCCTCGGCCTCCCAAAGTGCTGGGATTACAGGTGTGAGCCACTGTGCCTGGTCTTTCACTGAGGTTTTAAGCCCTGCATGCATTAGCTATTTTTTCTGATGCTCTACCTCCCCTCGTACCACCCTCAACAGGCCCCAGTGTGTGCCCTTCTTGAGTCCATGTGTTCTCATTGTTCAACTCCCACTTGTGAGTGAGAACATGTGGGGTCTGGTTTTCTGTTCCTGTGTTATTTTGCTGAAGATGATGGCTTCCAGCTTCATCCATGTCCCTGCAAAGGACATGATCTCATTCCTTTTTGTTGCTGCATAGTATTCCATGATGTATATGTACCACATTTTCTTTATACAGTCTATCTTTGATGGCATTTGGGTTGGTTCCATGTCTTTGGTATTGTGAATAGGGCTGCAATAAGCTATGCGTGCAGGTATCATTATAAAAGAATGATCTATATACCTTTGGGTGTATACCCAGTAATGGGATTGCTGGGTCAAATGATATTTCTGGTTCTAGATCCTTGAGGAATCTCCACACTGTCTTCCACAATGGTTGAACTAATTTACATTCCCACCAACAGTATAAAAGTGTCCCTATTTCTCCACAGCCTTGCCAGCATCTGTTGTTTCTTGACTTTTTAATAATTGCCATTCTGACTGGCATGAGAAGGTATCTCAATGTGGTTTGGATTTGCATTTCTCTAATAATCAGTGATGTTGAGCTTTTCTTCATGTTTGTTGGCCAAATAAATGTCTTCTTTGGAGAAGTGTCTGTAAATACCCTTTGTCCACTTTTTGAGGGGACTGTTTGTTGTTTATTGTAAATTTGTTTAAGTTCCTTACAAATACTGGATATTAGACCCTTGTCAGATGGGTAGATTTCAACCTCCCATTCTGCAGGTTGCCTGTTTGCTCTGATGATAGTTTATTTTGCTGTGCAAAAGCTCTTTAATTTAATTAAATCCCACTTTTCATTTTAACTTTTGTTACAATTGCTTTTGGCGATTTCATCAGAAAATCTTTGCCAGTGCTTATGTCTTGAATGGTATTACCTAGGTTTTCTTCTAGGGTTTTTGTGGTTTTGGGTTTTACATTTAAGTATTTAATCCATCTTGAGTTAATTTTGTATAAGGTGTAAAGGAGGAGTCCAGTTTAAGTTTTCTGCATATGGCTAGCCAGTTAAATCCTTTCCCCATTTCTTGTTTTTGTCAGGTTTGTCAAAGATCAGATGGCTGTATATGTGTGATGTTATTTCTGAGGCCTCCATTCTGTTCCATTGGTCTATGTGTCTGTTTTGGTACCAATACCGTGCTGTTCTGGTTACTGTTCCCTTGTAGTATAGTTTGAAGTCAGGTAGCGTGATGCCTCCAGCTTTGTTCTTTATGTTTAGGATTGTCTTGCCTATGTGGGCCCTTTTTTAGTTCCATATGAATTTTAAAGTAGATTTTTCTAATTCTGTGAAGAATGTCAATGGTAATTTGATGGGAATAGCATTGAATCTATAAATTACTTTGGGCAGTATAGCCATTTTCACAATATAGATTCTTTCTATCCAAGAGGATGGAATGTTTTTCCATTTTTGTGTGTGTCCTCTCTTATTTCTGAAGGAATGGTACCAGCTCCTCTTTTACCTCTGTTAGAATTCAGCTGTTAATCCATCTGATCCTGGGCTTTTTTTGGTTGGTAAGCTATTTATTACTGCCTCAATTTCAGAACTAGTTATTGGTCTATTCAGGGATTTGACTTCTTCCTGGTTTAGTCTTGGGAGAGAGTATGTGTCCAGGAATTTTTCCATTTCTTCTAGATTTTCTAGTTTATTTGCATAGAGGTGTTCATAGTATTCTCTGATGGTAGTTTGTATTTCTGTGGGGTCAGTGGTGATATCCTCTCATCATTTTTTATTGTGTCTATTTGATTCTTCTCTCATTTCTTCTTCATTATTCTAGCTAGCAGTCTATTTTATTAATTTTTCCAGTAAACCAGCTCCTGGATTTTGATTTTTTGAAGGGTTTATTGTGTATGTATCTCCAGTTTTGCTCTGATCTTACTTATTTCTTGTCTTCTGCTAGCTTTTGGATTTGTTTGCTCTTGCTTCTCTAGTTCTTTTAATTGTGATGTTAGGGTGTCAAATTGAGATCTTTCTAGCTGTTTGATGTGGGCATTCAGTGCTATAAATTTCCCTCTTATCATTGCTTTAGCTGCGTCCCAGAGATTCTGGTACATTGTGTCTTTTTTCTCATTGGTTTCAAAGAAGTTCTTGATTTCTGCCTTAATTTCATTATTTACCCAGGAGTCATTCAGGAGCAGGTTGTTCAATTTCCATGTAGTTGTGTGGTTTTGAGTGAGTTTCTTAATCTTCAGTTCTAATTTGATTGTACTATGTTCTAAGAAAGTCTTTGTTATGATTTCAGTTCTTCTGCATTTGCTAAGGAGTATTTTACTTCCAATTATGTGGTCAGTTTTAGAGTGAGTGCCATGTGGCACTGAGAAGAATGTATATTCTGTTGTTTTGAGGTGGAGAGTTCTGTAAATATATATTAGGTTCACCTGATCCGAGAGTTGAGTTCAAGTCCTGAATATCCTTGTTAATTTTCTGTCTCACTGATCTGTCTAATGTTGACAGTGGGGTGTTAAAATCCCCTACTATTGTTGTGTGGGATTCTAAGCCTCTTTATAGGTCTCCAAAGATTTGTTTTATAAACCTCAGTGCTCCTGCATTGAGTGCATATATATTTAGGATAGTTAGCTCTTCTTGTTGAATTGATTCCTTTATCCTTATGTAATGCCCTTCTTTGTCTTTTTTGATCTTTGTTGCCTTAAAGTCTGTTTTGTCAGAGTCTAGGCAACTTCTTTTTTTCTTTCCATTTGCTTGGTAAATTTTTCTCCATCTCTTTATTTTGAGCCTAGTTGTGTCTTTGCACATGAAATGGGTCTCTTGAATAGAGCACACAGACGGTTCTTGACTCTTTATCCAATTTGCCAGTCTGTGTCTTTTAATTTGGGCACTTAGTCCATTTAAATTTAAGGTTAATATTGTTATGTGTGAATTTGATCCTGTTATCAGGATGCTAGCTGGCTATTTTGCACACTAGTTCGTCATAGTTTCATTGGTCTTTATATTTTGCAGTGGCTGGTACCAGTTTTTCCTTTCCATATTTAGTGCTTCCTTGAGGAGCTTTTGCAAGGCAGGCCTGGTGGTGACAAATTCCCTCAGCATCTGCTTGTCTGAAAAGAATTTAATTTCTCCTTCACTTATGAAGCTTACTTTGGCTAGATATGAAACTCTAGGTTGAAAATTCTTTTTTTAAAGAATGTTGAATATTGGTCCACATTCTCTTCTGGCTTGCAGGGTTTCTGCTGAGAGATCCACTGTTAGTCTGTTGGACTTCCCTTTATAGGTGACCTGCCCCTCTCTCTGGCTTCCCTTAACATTGTTTTCCTTCATTTTGACCTTGGAGAATCTAATGATTATGTGTCTTGGGGTTGATCTTCTCTTGGAGTATCTTAACGGTGTTTTATATTTCCTGAATTTGAATGTTGGCTTATCTTGCTAGGTTGGGGAAATTTTCTGGATAATATCCTGGAGTGTGTTTTCCAACTTGATTCCATTCTTCCCGTCTTTTTCAGTTACTCCGATCCATCATAGGTTCAGTCTTTTTACATAGTCCCATGTTTCTAGGAGGTTTTGTTCATTCCTTTTCATTCTTTTTTCTCTAATCTTGTCTGCCTGCCTTATTTCAGCAAGATAGACTTCCATCTCTGATATTCTTTCTTTTGCTTGATCAATTTGGCTACTCATACTTGTATATGCTTCACAAAGTTCTTGCGCTGTGCTTTTCAGCTCCATCAGGTAATTTATGTTCTGCTCTAAACTGGTTATTCTAATTAGAAGCTCCTCTAACGTTTTACGGTTCTTAGCTTCTTTGTATTGGGTTAGAACATGCTCCTTTACCTCAGTGAAGTTTGTTATTACCCACCTTCTGAAGCCTACTTCTGTCAATTTGTTCATCTCATCCTCCGTCCAGTTCTGTGCCCTTGCTGGAGAGGTGCTGCAATCATTTGGAGAAGAAGAGGCACTCTGGCCTTTTGGGTTTTCAGTGTTTTTCCATTGATTCTTTCTCATCTTCATAAGTTTGTCTAGTTTTGATCTTTGAGGTTGCTGACCCTTGGATGAGATTTTTGTGGGAACTTTTTTGTTGATACTGTTTTTGTTGCTTTCCATTTGTTTGTTTTTCTTTAAATAGTCAGGTCCCTCTTCTGTAGGGCTGCTACAGTTTGCTTGGGGTTCACTTCATCCCTATTCATCTGGTTTGCTCCTGCACCTGGAGATGTCACTTGAGGAGCCTGAAGAACAGCAAAGATGGGTGCCTGCTCCTTCCTCTAGGATCTCTGACCTTGAGGGATACCAATCTGATGCCAGTAGGAATGCTCCTGTATAGGATGTCTGACAATCCCTGTTGGGGGGGTCTCATCCAGTTGTGTGGCATGGGAAGCAGGAACCATTTAATGAGGCACTTTGGCTGTCCCTTGGTGGAGGGGGTGTGCCCTTCTGGGGGGAAACCCACTTGTCTGGGCTATCCGGGTTCCTTGGCTGGGGGTGGGGGCTCCCCTGTCCCGTGTGGTTCTCGGGTGGGCCGCCACACTACACTGCTCTTCCTTCCTCTCTGTGATCACACCAGCTGCCTAGTCAGTCCTAATGACAGAACCTGAATACCTCAGTTGCTGGTGCAGGATTCGCACACTGTTTTGGATCTTTTCCATGGGAGCCTCCTCCACTCGCTACTGCTTCTAGTCAGCCATCTTGGCCCCCCAAGGCAACTTTTCATAAGCTTATCTGCCATCTGTACATTTTATTTGGTTAGTTGTCTGTTAATGTCTTTGGTCCATTGATAAATTTGCTTGTTTGTTTTCTTATTGTTGAGTTTTAAGAATATTACATATATTTTGGAAAACTACTTTTTCAGATATGTCTTCTGCAAATATTTCTTCTTAGTCTGTGGCTTGTCTTTTCATTCTCTTGACAGTGTCTTTTGCAAAGGAGAAACTTTTAGTCTTAATGAAGTTGTGCCTATCAATTCTTTCTTTCATGGAGTGTGCTTTTGGTGTCATACCAAAAAAATCATTGCTGTGTCCAAGGTCATCTAGATTTTCACCTATGTTATCTTCTATGAGTCTTATCATTTTGCATTTTACATTTAGGGCTGTTATCCATTTTGAATTAATTTCTGTAAAGGATGTAAGGTTGTGTTTAGATTTATTTATTTATTGCAAGTGGATGTCCAGTTATTGCACCATCATTTGCTAAAAAGCTTATCAGGAAAGATCTATACCAGCAATTTTATTATTAAGGATACAAATCAGGATCAGCCAAATAAAGAGAAACATAGGGTGACATCTGGAAGACTCCCCAGCATACAGCTTCTGCATTCTAGTCCCATGGAATCAAAGGCACATCAATGTGCTTCCCCACCAGGAATCTCCACTGAGCTTCAATGTCTGGAGTTTTTACTGAGGTTTTGTTACAGAGGCTTGATTAAATCATCGGCAATGTGGTTGAACTCAATATTTAAACCTTTCCCCTCCCAGAGTTCAGATTGGCTCATGGACTCAACCCTTTAACCACATGGTTGTCTTTGTGGCATTACGGGTCCAATCTTAGAACTATTCAGGAACCTACCATGATTCTCCTCATTAGTCTAAACTGTCAGGTATTATCCAAAGGAGCTCATGAATGACACAGACACTCCTGCTACTCAGAAAATTATAATGCCAGGAACTCAGCCAAAAAAAAAAAAAAAAAGCAGATAAATACAACAACAATCTTAAATTTTGTTAGTTGACATAACCACCAAATATATTGTACAAATCACAAGAGAAGAAAAATAAGGTAATACAGTTACCCAAATATTTACCATTTTTGTTTCTTTTTCTTTATGTCTGATTTTCCTGGTCCCATTTCACTTGTGTTTAAGACTGTCCTTTAATGATGTGTTACAGCAGTTTCATTGGAAACAAATTATATTGGATTTTATTCTCCTGTGGTATATTTATTTTTACTTTTAATTGTAGAAGATTCTTTTTCTAGATGTAGAATTCTGTATTTATACTTTCTGTCAGCACTTTAAAAAGGCTGTGCCACTTCCTTCTGAACTCTGTGGTTGCTGAAGAGAAATCTGTCCTTCAAATTACTGTTCTCCTATATATAATATGTCTGTTCTCTCTGTCTCTCCTCAAGTATTGCTTTTCATCTTTAGTTATATGTTAACCTGTTTTGAATTCTCTGTGCTTCTTTGAATCTGTAGGCTTATGTCTCTCACTGCTGGAAGGAAGGTTGTTTAATGTTATTTTCAGTACCACACATTTGTCTCTATTTATCCGGAACTTTGATAACACACATTTTACATTTCTTTATTGTCCAGTCAGTCCTCCTTAATTTTTGTTTTTAATTTTAATTTTTTGTCTATTGCCCAGAAAATAATTTAATAACATTGAATAATTGCTATTGCTCTAGCTTCAAGTCCAGTGAATCTTTCCACTGTGGTCTTTGTCTTACTCAGAGCTGGGGTCTGACTCACTGGCAACAAATATTTATAGAATAGAGTTCATGTGATAGACTCTATGCTAAGTAATTTATATAGATTATCTCTTTTTCTCTGATTATAGGCTACTGAGCTTAGTTCAGTTGTACAGATGAAGAAATTGATTATTTGAAAGGCTAAAACTTGCTTATGGTCACACTGCTACCAAGAGGTCTCTGTGCTCAAAGACTTCAGGCCTATTGAGTTGTAGAGCATGAAGCAGTTTCCTGGAATAGCTTGAGCTAGGGGCAATCACCCAAATTGAGAACGAGATTGTGGATATAGAGAAATTTCTGTGAAAGCTCTGAGTAGCAAAACCTGAAGCAAATTACGTAAGTAATGCTGAAGACCAATTTGCATCTTTCATTATTTTATTTGCCTCTGGTCCTGCTGCCAAAGTCTTTCCAAGGTCAGAACTAAGTTTTCCTTGCTGTGAGAAAATGTTCTTGAAAGCTTCTTAAAGCTCTAGGAGTCTAAGAGCAAAAAAACCTTCAACAGGTTTTGAAAATAGAGAAAACAATGTGACGAAAGACAGTAAACAGACTTCCCTGATAACCCTCTGGCTTTGTCCAGTGGCAACTTAGCCTTTTGGAGTAGCTACAAATTTGAGCTTGAAGAAATGCTATTGGCATTTTAGTAGCCAAGAATTTTATTTTAGCACACATACAATGTTTAAAAGTTGATACAAGTTTCTTATTGAATTAATAAAAGCTTATCATCTGAAATTATATTAAATTATCTAAGATTCCCCCCAAGTTTTATCATGTGAATGCCTAAGGGAGACCCCTAAAATTAATGGTTAGCATAAATTAAAAGATAGTTACAAAGTGAATAAACTTTAAGATAATCTGATCTTGATTCAGAACCTGAAACCTGTCATTATTTGACCTCATGAAATAATAAAACTTTGTATAGAATTCTGTGATGTTATTTATTCAGTGCAGTGTTTTTTTTTTCTTTTTAAGGAAAAATTGAAAGTTTTGCCTGCAAAAATATGTAAAACAACATAAAAAGTAAAGCAAAGGGAAGAAATGCCCCAGATTCAGTGACTGTGTGGTAGGAATTTGTTAAAAAGAAACAAGTTTACAACCTAATTCTAACCCATTCTACTAGACTGTACAATTATATATAGTATTTTTGGAGTCCACTTGTTTGCTCTGTTTAATTGGCTGGCTAAACTATGTTGCTGGAAGTAGGATGTAGTCTGTGATAGAGACCATGGGCACACATCAAAAATGAATTATCTCAGGCTGTTTGGAAACAGCTAATCTCCTAAATTAAAGCTTCCCAAAGCAAGCTCTTTTGGCATGGGGGCTGGTGAGGGAGTGGTGTAATGGAAAGATCATCGTAACTCATAAATCATAAATCAACATCCATGCTTTCTAAGTCAGGGATGACTGAATCACTTAATTGCACTCAGCTTTTTTATAACTATTGATACATATTTATAAAAAATTGTGATTGTATTAGTTTGCTAGGATTATCATAACAAAGTTCTATAGACTAAGTAGCTCAAAAAACAGAAATTTATTTTCTCAAAAATCTGAAAGCTAGAAGTCCAAGATCAAAGTATAGACAAGGTTTTCAATTTAACCTTGGCTTGTAGATGGACATCTTCTCGCTCTGTCCTCAAATGGTTTTCCCTCTGTGTCTGTGCCCTCATCTTTTCTTTAAAACACTGGTCATACTGGATTAAGGTTCACTCCAGTGACCTCATTTTAACTGAATTACCTCTGTAAAGACCCTATCTCCAAATTCAGTCATATTCTGAAATACCAGGGTTAGGAGTTCAACCTATGAATTTTTGGGGGACACAATTCAGCCCATAACCATGAAACTTAGATTTTATAATCTATGACGTATACATAGGATAAGCATATGTATGTGTTTATATATTTATGTTTTTAACTAGGAAGAAAAACCATCATACACAATTGTTTCCTTTTAAAATCAGATCTAATTACACTTGACCTGCATTTACAAAAGGGAAAAATTGGTTAGGCATTTTTACTTAGTCGTTAAACTTCTACCCCTAGCTCTAACAAGTTGGTCTCAACCAGCAATGGCATTTAGAAAAGCAGTCAGAGAAGCCAGTGGCTCTGTCGTGCCTAAGGCCATGTGCTTTTGTGTCAGCACAATCCTCACCCAAATCACTTTAGTTGTTTATGTTTCCTGCCTGGCCTAAGGCATTTAAGTTTATAACAAATGTTCCCACCACATACAGACCACGTGAATCATGCCAACTGGCCTGGTTTCAGATATTCTCTTCCTGGAGGGAATGGATGGTGGTTTTGATTTATTATCTAACAGAAGTTTCTGAGAGGCATGGCTTAGTTAAGATTTAAAGCTCAACATCAAGGAAAAGCAATTTAATATTTTTGATGTTTGTTTGTTTTTGCTGTAAGTATACATTCAAATGAGACTGGAGCTGTACGTTTGATGAGCTGTATCAATTACATTGTCAGTTAAATTGTCTGTAAAGAAATTGGAAAAGTTAAGTTTTCAGTCAAACTCTTACAGTTTTGTAATGTATATTATGCTGTATAATTAGTTATTTCATCTTTTAATATATTGACTAAGATTGTGTGTATAAGCTATCTTTTTACAAATAAATGAAAAATAGTAAAAGCAGTTTGTGCGTGTATATGTGCTGTATAAATTTGAAACAGCCATTTAGATGGTTGATTATTTTTTCACTCCTCACTGGCTTCATATCCTGGGATAAACATGACCACAAATACTAATGCAGTGTATGTTCTACACTATATACACAAATACTAATGCAGTGACAACTAGAAATTCGAGAGTTCTATGACCAATTATGAACAGAAACAGATTATCATAAAAAGAAGATGCTTTCCAAATCTAACTCATATCCACTGTCAAGAAAATGACATTAAATAAACCTCATATTATAATCTCACCAAGTATTTATGGTGTGTCTAATTTCATGGAATTCTAGATTTGATCTGCCTTGAATAAGTTTATGAAGAGATTTTATTCTTCAAGTGATTCACATAACAGATACATTATCCTCAGGTTCTTCATGTAGCAAACTACTTATGCCTTTAAACAGTCAAATTGCACATTGTCAAGGTGCCCTCAAAGTTGGTGAAAAGTAAATATGCTAATCCAGATGTTTTTCCTTATCTGCCATATTTCCTTTTCCATTTAAAGCTATTACTATTACTTTATGATCATCTATTTTTGGCAATACTAGATGATGAATCACATGCCTGTTTTCCCTTTCACTTATCAGCTATACACCTGCAAAGTTGCTAATTGAACAAGAGCTGCATTCTGACAGAAAAACCTAGGAGAAAATCAAGTAGGGAGTCTATTTATCCTAAGCTATGACCTGCATTTTACCAGCATCCACCACTACATTTGTTTTAAATTTTTTTCACTCTAGTCTTGCAGATTTGCCTTAGCAAATTATGAGGTATAGCCAAGCCAGGCAGCAAAGCAAAGCCTTTGATCAAGGCTTCCTGCTCACATTGTACCTTGGTCCAGCAGCATCTAAAGGAGATGCTCTAACGATGCTAGCTGAATTCTGCAATGACCCACGCGTTTGTCTTATCTGAGGATTCACATGATTTAAAACTTCATATGATGTTGGGATAACAGGAATGATTACCAGGCCTAGTATACCCCCATCTTATGCCCGCACATCATGGGAACAGTAAAGAGTCAATGCAGCGTTTTCTGTATTGTGTCACTGAACAGGAAGCTGCCAGCTTGATCATGCAACAATGACTGATAGAAGCTGAGGGCAAGCCAATTTTGTGGAAGATGACAGTGGGAGACGGAGCAAAGAGTAAGAAACAACTCTTGGATGACAGAGAGATCTTCTTCTTGTTCCTGACATGGGCTCAGAGGCTCTGGTAGAAAACACATGTGTGACCTTCAGGATTTGCTAAGCAGGCTGGCACCTGTATTGACCTACTCTGGAGAAATGCCCTGGAGAGGTGCGAAATCTGAACTCCCTTCACAGGACTAGCTGGAAATGGAAGCCTTTGTAAATGACTTTCTGCTAGGTGGTCACCCCATTTTATTTTTGCTGATTAATTAACATTCAACTTAATTGCCAACTCGCTGAACCTAAATATGCTTACTGCCTAATATTGTTTGATTTCTCTTCCAATCCTCCAGAGTTTTAACCTCCCACCAGTTTCTACTCAGCTGACAGTTGTTTTTCTCCCTAATTCTTGCATTTTTTGTGAAGCTGTTGGTTTGAAATGCAAGGTGATCTTGCAGGAAAAAAAAAAAGACAAACTTCTTTATAGTCTCAGCAGCACCTCCAGTCAGCTCTTCAGTTCTGATTCAAGGTGACTGCTTTTTGTGTTACATTTCTTATCTTAACATTCTGTTTCAGGAGCTGCCAGAACATTCATTTCATTTTTTTAAATGAATGCAAAAATCCACAAAGCCTCCACAGGACCATTGAGGTTTACTAATTAGATTCGTTAAACAGCAATCAAAAGCAAAGAGAATTTGTCTCTTATTCTGTTTATTTCTTTTTTTCTTCAAGACTCCCTCTGCACACTGCTTTATTAAATAATATTCTGTGTGCCATAATTATGGTCACTCTTGCTAAAACATTGGGTCACAAAGTGTTAGTTCATTAGACTTTTTGTCAGTGCAACATAGTGTCAGTTTTCCCCTCCTATGACTGACTGTATCTGGTGTTCTGGTATTCAGGGTGTTATGAAGTAGTAAAAAAACTATGATTGGCATGATGTCTAATTTTGGAGCTATAAATATGCTAGAGAAAATGCATAGAAAACCTTCTGAGTATACATTTTTTACTTTAAATAAAAAAGGTTTTATTACAACATAAACTTTAAACATTTACAAAAAGTATTTCTTTAATTGCACATTTCTGAGTTTTAAAACATCTACAGATTTATGTAACAACCAGCACAATTGGAATGCATAATAATTATAACACCCCAAAGAACTCTCTTGTGCTGCCACTTGGTGGCCAAACCCCCCTCCCACCCCATCCCTGGCAACCAATAACCTGCTCTCCATTCAAATTGTTTTGTTGTTTTCCAATATATTTATTTTTAAAATAATTTAGAAGGTACCTTTGAGACTGGCTATTTTCACTTGTCATACTGTCTTTAGAATTCATTCATGTTTTTGTATATACTAGTTGCTCATTTATTTTATTGTTGAGAAGTATTACATTGTACATTTGTACCAGAATTTATCCATTTCCTTACTAAAAGTAATTTGGGTTGTTTCCAGTTTTTGGTGATTGCACATTGATTGCTGTAAATCTTCATATGTAGGCTTTGTGGGATGGATGGGTCATATGGTAAGGGCAAATTTAACATTAAACAAAACAACTGGACTTCCAGTTTCCAGTCCAGCATATAAGAAACTTAGAAGTAGCCACTCTGTTCTAACAATAAGTAAAAAGATGAACAAACTGAAAAATCAACAACTTCTCTGATATCTATCGGAGAAATGAGGCCACAGAGAAAACCACTGCCCCCACAAATTGGAGAGACAGGTAGATAAGTGCAGAGAATCACAGTTTACCAGGGCAGAAAACCCTGAGAAGGAACCAGTACTAGGGTAAGAAAATCCTAAACTATAACTGATGAATTGCTAGAGGCTCAACGTGGACAAGTGTGAGAGTTACAAACTTCAGGGGTACCCAGTCATAGGCGGACCCTCACATTTTTGTTAGTTTTACTTCTAGGAACTCTGACCGGTTCTCACAGAAAATATCACAGAGATGGCTGGGCACAGTGGCTCACGCCTATAATCCTAGCCTTTTGGAAGGCCAAGGAGGGAGAATAACTTGAACTAGGAGTTCAAGACCAGCCTGGCCAACATGGCTGCATTAATCCATTTTCATGCTGCTGATAAAGACATAACCAGGACTAGGAAATTTACAAAAGAAAGAGGTTTAATGGACTTACAGTTCCATGTGGCTGGGGAGGCCTCAGAATCATTGCAGAAGTGAAAAGCATGTCTCACGTGGCAGCAGATAAAAGAAGAGAGAACTTGTGGAGGGGAACTCCTCTTATAAAACCATGAGATCTCATGAGACCTATTTATTATCAAGGGAACAGCATGGGATAGACTTGCCCCCATGATTCAATTACCTCTCACCTGGTCCCTCACACAACAGGTGGGAATTCAAGATGAGATTCGGGTGGAGACACAGCCAAACTATGTCATGCTATGGCCCCTCCCAAATCTCATGTCCTCATATTTCAAAACCAATCATGCCTTCCCAACAGTCCCCCAAAGTCTTAACTCATTTAAGCATTAACTCAGAAGTCCACAGTCAAAAGTCTCATTTGAGACAAGGCAAGTCTCTTCTGCCTATTAGCCTATAAAATCAAAAGCAAGTTAGCTACTTCTAGATACAATGGGGGTACAGGCATTGGGTAAATACAACCATTCCAAATGGCAGAAATTGGCCAAAACAAAGTGGCTATAGGCCCCATGCAATTCTGAAATCCAGCAGGGCAGTCAAATCTTAAAGCTCCAAAATGATCCTTTGACTCCATGTCTCATATCCATGTCATGCTGGTGCAAGGGGTGGGTTCCCTTGGTCTTGGACAGCTCTGCCCCTATGGCTTTGCAGGGTACAGCCTCCATCCTGGCTGCTTTTGTGGGGTGGCATTGAGTGAGTGGCTTTTCCAGGTGCATGGTGCAAACTGTCAGTGTATCTACCAGTCCAGGGTCTGGAGAATGGTGGACTTCTCACAGCTCCACTAGACAGTGCCCCAGTAGAGACTCTGTGTGTGGGCTTTAACTTTGCATATCCCTTCCACACTGCCCTAGCAGAAGTTCTCCTTGAGGGCTTTGCCCTGCAGCAAACTCCTGCCTGGATATCCATACATTTTCATATAACCTCTGAAATCTAGGCAGAGGTTCCCAAACCTCAATTCTTGACTTCTGTCCACCTGCAGACTCAACACCATGTGGAAGCTGCCAATGCTTGGGCTTCCATTCTCTGAAGCCACAGCCTGAGTTGTACCTTGGCCCTTTTCAGCTATGGCTGGAGTGCCTAGGATGCAGGACACTAAGTCCCTAGGCTTCACGCAGCAAGGGAGTCCTAGACCCAGCCCAGGAAATCATTATTTCCTCCCAGGCTTCTGAGCCTGGGCCTGTGATGGAAGGGTTGCTATGAAGTCCTCTGACATGCCCTGGAGACATTGGCCCCATTGTCTTGGTGATTAACATTCAGCTCCTCGTTACTCATACAAATTTCTGCAACCACCTTGAATTTTTCCTCAGAAAATGAAATTTTCTTTTCTATTGCATTGTCAGGCTGCAAACTTTCCAAACCTTTATGCTTATGCTCTGCTTCCCTTATAAAACTGGATGCCTTTAACAGCACCCAAGTCACCTCTTGAATGCTTTGCTGCTTAGAAATTTCTTCCACCAGATACCCTAAATCATCTCTCTCAAGTTCAAAGTTCCACAAATCTCTAGGACAGGGGCAAAATGCCACCAGTCTTGTTGCTGAAATATACCAAGAATCACCTTTACTCCAGTTCCCAACAAGCTCCTTACCTCCATCTGAGACCACTTCAGCCTAGATTTCATTGTCCATAACACTATCAGCATTTTGTTCAAAACCATTCAACAAGTCTTTGGGAATTCCAAAGTTTCCCACATTTTCCTGTCTTCTTCTGAGCCCTCCAAACTATTTCAACCTCTGCCTGTTACCCAGTTCCAAAGTCGATTCAACATTTTTAGGTATCTTTTCAGCAGCACCCCACTCCCAATACCAATTTATTGTATTAGTCCATCTTCACACTCCTGATAAAGACATACCTGAGGCTGAGCAATTTACAAAAGAAAGAGGTTTAATGAACTTACAGTTCCATGTGGCTGGGGAGGCCTCACAATCATGGTGAAGGTGAAAGGCATGTCTTACATGGTGGCAGACAAAAGAACAGAAAACTTGTGCAGGGGAACTCCTTTTATAAAACCATCAGATCTCATGAGACTCATTCACTATCACGAGAACAGCACCATGGGAAAGATCTGCCTCCACAATTCAATTACCTTGCACCGGGTCCCTCCCACAACACATGGAAATTCAAGATGAGATTTGGATGGGGACACAGTCAAACAATATCAGTGGCAAAACCTGTCTCTACCAAAAATACGAAAAATTATCTGGGTGTGGTGGTGCATGCCTGTAGTCCCAGCTACTCAGGAGGCTGAGGTGGGAGGATCGTTTGAGCCCAGGAGGCAGACGTTGCAGTGAGCTGAGATTGCACCACTGCACGCCAGCCTGGGTAACCAATTGAGATTCCATCTCAAAAAAGAATATAAATATATATAAATATATATATATATCTCACAGAGAAAATCTCTTTATCTGCCAAGCAGAGAGAGGGGAAAAGGAATCATTTTGACACATGCTAGAGCCATCTGTTCCTGACAAGTTCTGTCCTCTGGAGAAACCAGTTAACCAGAATCTAACTTGCTGGAGTATGAGCTTAACTGACCTGTTAGAAAGGTAATGCCTAACTCCATTCTCCTCTAGCTGTCCTGTTTGATTTAAGGGAGATGGGAGACCTAGAAACAATGGTGAAATTCACAGTCCAGGGCTACTAAAAGATTAAAACCTAATCGCAGGATGATAGAATGCTTTCCCTCCTTCCACACCTTACAACTACATTTACTTCAGTTAACTTTTAACCTGTACAACATGCCCACTTTTCAGCACAACATTACAAGGCATACTAAATTAAAAAAGCAAAAAAATGCAGTTCCAAGAGACTGTATTTTTGCTTTTTTTTTTGTCTCTTAACTAGCATCAGAACTACATACAGCAGGAATGTTGGAATTATAAGAATTTTTTTCAACTATGATTAATATACTAAAAGCTTTAATGGAAAAAGCAAACAACATGCAAAAACAGATGAATAATGTAGAGAGATTAAAATTCTAAGAAATAATTTTAAAAATTGGTAGTCACCAAAAACCCCGAACAGAAATAAAGAATGAATTTGATAAACTCATTAGTAGATGGGACACAGCTGAATAAAGAATCTGCAATTGAGGATACAACAACAGAAAACATTGAAATTGAATAGCAAAGAGAGAAATGACTAAAGATAAAAAAAGAACAAAATATTCAACAATGTTAGGCAACTACAAAAGGTATAAACACACAATGGGAAAACAAGGAGAAGAGAGAGAGAGAGACAGAGAGACAGAGAGAGAGAGAGAGAGAGAGAGAGACAGAAGTAATATTTGAAACAGTAATGACTGAGAATTTTTTGAAATCAATGTCAAACATCAAACCAGTGACCCAGAAAGATCAAAGAACACAACGCATGATAAATACAGACACAATCACATCCAGGTATACCATTTTCAAACTTCAAAAAATCAAAGATGAAGAAAAAAATCTTGTAAGAAGACAGAAAAATCACCAGACCTATAGAGAAGCAAAGACAGCAATTAAAATTGTCCCCATATTCATTCAAAGGAGGATTGTTTACAGGAACCCTCGCAGATACTAAAATCTGAGAATGCTCAATTTCCTTCTATAAAATCGCATATCATTTACATATAAACTGCATACATCTTCTGCATACTTGAAATCAACTCTAGATTACTTTTAATAGCTAATAAAATGCAAATGTTATGTAAATAGTTGTTATGCTGTATTGCTGTTCATTTGCATTTTTATATTGTTATTTATTTTTTTTCCTAAAGAGGTTTGACCTACGACACTTGAATCCCCATATGCAGATCCCGCAAATATGGAGAGCTGAATATATCCAAGTTCTCAGAAACCATGCAAGCAAGAAGAGAGTGGAGTGAAATATTTAGCATTGAGAGAAATGAGCAAACTATTTTCTTGAGTGGCTGTACCATTTTGCAGTCCCACCTGTAATCAATATCCAGTTGTTCCATGTAGTAGTCAGAATTTGGTATTATCAGTGTTTTTCATTATAGTCATTCTAATAAGTGTATATTAGTATAGCCTAGCATTTTGGTTTCAATTTGCATTTCAATAATGACTAATAAGGTTGAGCAGCTTTTCATATGCTTAGTTGCCATCCATATGACTTCTGTGTTACAGTAAATATTCAATTTTTTTGCCCATATTTTGATTAAATTGTTTGTTTTCTTACTCTTGATTTAAGACTTAGTTATATATTCTGTATATCAAGTTCTTTGCTGGATATGTGACTTGAAATATGTTTTAGAAGTCTTTGGATAACTCAAGGAGACATAGATCTTTCCCTAAGTTTTCCTCTAAAAATTTTAGAGTTTGGCATTTTACAATTTACTGTATAATCCATTTTGAGTACATTTTCTATAAGGCAAATCTTCTGGTACCTTTTTTCATTGGTAAGTGAATGTCCAAATGTTTAATCACCCATTGTTAGAAAGATCATCCTTACTCCATCAACTAGACTTTCTCATTTTCTTAAAAATCCATGCATTATAATTATGTTTTTATTGTTCTCTGTTTCATTGAGCTATGTATCTCTCTTTGTCAATGACATACTGTCTTATCTGTAATAGTTTCATAACAATTATGTTGATTATGTCTTTTAATATAAAGATTATAATTAATTTGTATATTTCTATTAAAAATCCTACAGAAGTTTTATTGGGATTGGTATCTTAATTATATTGGCTCTTCCTTTCAATGAACACCAGATATTTCTTCATGTACTGTGTCTTACTTGATATCTTTCATTAGTATTTTGTAGATTCAACATTTACTAAGCATTTGTTGGTAACTTTATGCCTAACTAATTCATTATTTGAAACTCCTGTAAATGGTGCTTTGTCTATGTTCACATGTTGATTAATAGTATATAAAAGCAATATTGACATTAGTATCTTCATATCATATTCTGCAACCTCAATAAACTCAATTATAAGTCCTAGGAGCTCTTCTGTACATTATTTGAAACTTTCTATATGGAAAATCTTATCTCCTAGATTAGGGACACTTTCATTTCTTCCTTTTCAATTTCAATATGTGTTGTTTCCTTTCCTTGCATCATTGAAATTGTAAAGATTTTTGCACAATATTAAATAGGGCTGGTGAGACTGAACATCTTTGCCTTGGTCATGATCTTAATGAGAAGTATTCTGTTTTTCAATATTAAACATGACGTTAGATGTGGGTTTTATGTAGCCGCCATTTATCACATAAAAGACTTTTTTTTATTTATAAGTTTGCGGAAGTATTTTTTTTAAATCATGAATGGTGGTTGTCTTTGCTAACTGCTTTTGTTATCTACTCATATGATCATGGGTTTTTTATTTGTATGCCTGTTGATATGATGGAGTATGTTGATTGATTTTCTGATATTGGTTTTTAATATTTCATTTCCTGAGACTAACTTTATTTGATGATGGTTTATTCTTTGTATTTATTGGTAGATTCAATGTGCTAATACTTTGTTGAGGATTTTGGCATCTATATTTGTGATTGCTCTTTCTTTGGTTTTCTTTTCCTGTACTGTCTTTATCTGGGTTTGGTATTAGGACAATCCTGGCATAACAAAATAAATTGATAAATATTCCCTTTTCTTCCACTTTTAGGAAGAGATTTTTATAATATTTGTGTTATTTCTTCTTTAAACATACAGTAGAATTTACCAGTGAAACCATTCAGGTTTGACAATTCTTTAAAAAGGGTTTAACTATGAATTCAATTTTATTATTAGATTCATGACTACTTAGATTATCTGTCTTCTTAAGAAAGTTTTCTTAGTTCATCTTTTTCAAGAAAATGTTTTACTTCCTTCAAGTACAAGTTATGTTGATAGTGTTTGATTATTTTTCATTGATATATAATAGTGATACATATTTTGGGGGTACATGTGATATTTTGATACCTGTATACAATGTATAATGACCAAATCAGGATAACTGGTCTATCCTTCACCTCTGACGTGTACTTTTATTTCTATTGGGAATATTCTAATTCTTTTTTTCTAGCTATTTCAAAATATATACTAAATTATTTTTAACTGTAGTCTTCCTACTGCATTATCAATTACTATCACTTATTTATTCTATCTAACTGTAATTTTGTACCCATTAAAGAAGTTCTCTTCATTTTTCCCCTCCCCATAGTGTTTTTTTTGCAGGATTCCTTTATTACATTTTTAGCGCCTATGGAGTTTATAAAGCCATTTCCTCTTTCATTCTTGACACAAGAACCCTGTCTTTACTCATTTCCTAGTCAAATTGGCTACCATTTAATCGATTTTATTGATGTTTACAAATAACCACCTTTTTATTTTTTTCAATTGTTTCTGTTTTAATCTGTTTTTGCTATCAGCTTGTATTTTTAGTTCCTTTTTCTGTATTATTTAGGTTTAAATTTCTCTTCTTTTTCTAGATCCTTCAGGTGGAAGTGTGAAGTAGTAATTTTAGAACTTTACTTTTAATAAATGTATTTAATGCTATAAATGTTTTTAATTTGTATTTTTGATGTATTCCACAAATATTGATATAATTTTGTTTTCATTCAGTTCAAAATATTTCTGAATTTATCTTGAGACTTCCTCTTTGACCTAGTGATTATCTAAAAATGTGTAGCTTAATTTTTATGTATATAGGGATTTTCCAGGTAGCTTTCTGTTATTTATTTCTATTCAGATCTCATTGTAGTGACAAGATAACATCTACAAAATTTAATTTTTTGGTTAAACTGTCAATATATTTTTCTGTGATGCAGAATATGCTCAGTTGTGGCAATTGTTTCATATGCATATAAAAATGTATTCACAGGCTTTTGGGTGAAGGGTTCTATATATGTCAACTATGTCAAGGTATTTGTGGGTATTATTCAAGTTTTTTATTTTCTTATTGATTTTCTGTCTACTTCTATCAATCACATTGAGGGAGTGTTTATGTCTCTAACTCTCTTAGTTCATTTGGGTTGCTACAAAAAATATCATAAACTGGGTAGCTTATAAGCAATAAAAATTTATTTCTCACAGGTATGGAGGCTGAGAAGTCTAAGATCTGAAAGTCTTAGAATTTCTCTAAAAAGAAGAGAAAGTCTGAAAATCTCTGAAAGTCTCAACCTTCTAATAATATTAGTGATTATGTTTTAACATACAAATTTAGGGGGAACACAAACATTCATGATGATGCATGTGTACACACACACACATGAACACATATTTCAAAGTTATTTTGTTAAGTGCATGTAACTTATGATTATTATATGTTCTGATGAAATGTTTTTTATCAGTATATAATGTTCTTTTTATCCCTGAAAGTTTTCTTTGTTTTTTATTAGTATAACTTTTGTCCACTTTATAAATGCTTAATTTATAGATATTCAAACTGAGTTCTCATAAACAGCATGTATTTGGGTGTCTTTGTAACTCAATCTCTTTACCTTTGTCTTTAAATCGGTTGTCTTAGATTATTTACATTCAATGTTTTATTAATATGTTTGGATTTAGGCTACTCTTTTATTACATGTTTTCATTTTGTTTCTTCTGTTCTGTCTTCCTCTTTTCTCTGCTCCCTGTTTGATAATATGAATAATTTTTAAAATTGCATTTTAATTTATCTATTAATTTTACTACATCTTTTAAAATGTTTATTTTAGTGGTTTGTATTGAACTTATGATATGTACATATGACTTTTCAACTTCACATCAAGTTGATATTTTATCTTTTCAAGTGATATATGGGGCCCTTACAACCTTTAAAGTTCCTTTATCTCCCCTCCTTATTCAGTAATTGCAACATTATGTATTATATATGGAAAAATTGAAAACCCACCAGTCAATTTTAAATATGTGCTTTTAACTGTCACACACATTTTAAATACCGTACGAGGAGCAAAATAATCTATTATATTTACCCATGTATTTACCATTTCTGTTGCTATTTTGTTATTCCTGATTTTTCAACTTTTCTTCTGACATTTTTTTTTGCCTAAAATATAATCTTATTTCTTTTGAAGCAGTGCTTCTATAGTCAAATTATCTTAGTTTTACTTTGTTAGAAAATACTTTTATTTCACCATGATTCCTGGAGAACATGTTTGCTTGAAGTAGAATTCCTGGTTGACAATTGTGTGCTTTCAGTATTTAAAAAAATGTATCCAACTTTGCTCACCCTCATGGTTTATGATGAGAAAGCCACAATGATTAGAACTGCTGTTTCCATATTGTTGCATGTCATTTGTCTGACTGTTTTCAAGTTTTGTTTCATTTTTCCTTTTTCTTTGTAAGCAGTTTAATTAGGATATGTACAGATGTGTTTTTCTATGAGCTTATACTCTTTGTTGTTTATAGAGTTTCCTAAATCTGCACACTTTTTTTCTTTCACCAAATTTGGGGAGTTTTCAGATATTATTTCTTCATTTTAAAGGAATGAGGGAACACAAACTTTTTGCTATCTTCACGAGACTACAATGACACAAATATTAGAACTTTTGGTATTATTTTTCATAGGTTTCTGAGGTTTTTTTTATTTTTAATATTTTCTCTTCTTATTCTGATTGTTTCTGTTAATTTACATTAAAGGCTTATACCTGTAATCCCAGCATGTTGGGAGATGGGAAGATAGCTTGGGCACAGGAGTTTGAGGTTGCAGTGAGTTATGATCATGCCACTGTACTTCAGCCTAGGTGACTGAGAACCTGCCTCTAAATACACATACACACACACACACACACACACACACACGGAAACACACACATATATATATATATTCAATTTCACTAAATCTTTCCCTCTATAATTTTCAATCAGCTTTTGAGCCATTCAGGCAGTTTTTAGGGTTTTTGATGTATTTCAGTTTTAAAATATCTACCTTTCAAATAATTTATTTTTTTCTTCTGAAATTTTTAATCTTTCAATTTGTTTCAAGAGTTCTCACACTTAGTTTATAGAGCTAGGTTATAACTGATTGAAAATTTGTGTCTGGTCATTGTGTGTCTGGCAACTGTTTTCTTCTTCTTGAAAGTTGTTGAAAATTTTCTGTTTCTTTATATGTTGCATAATTTTCTATTGTGTCCCGGGTATTCAAACTACTATGTTATCAGTCTCAGGTTCCTGTTAAAATCTTCTGGATAATATTGACTCTTTCCTTTCTTTGTTTGTTTAAACAAATAATCAACCTTCTTTGGTTTCGGCTTCAAGTCCTCTTCTGTTTAATGCGACCTGTGGTTCTGGTGTTAGTTCAGCTTTTAAAGCTTCTGCTTTGTTATTTGGATCTAACTGCTTATATGCCACCCAGGGAACTATCTGAGACATAGAGGTTGATATGCCTATTGGTCAGTTCTCCAAGTGGTTGGCTTTTGCATCATTTTCACACATGCACAGCTAGGACCTCACACACAGTTCTTCTTCTTGATCCTCTTAACAATTCTCTCCTCTTCATAATCTCCCAACTTTACTTTGTCTCAGAGCATATTCTTCCTTTTCCCTGGCCAGAAAGCCAGGATTTTAAAGTTCTGACACTGTTGCATATCTCCTGTAAGTGTATTTTCCTCTAGGGCAAATTAGTAAACCTGACAACTGCTACCTATTCAACACCATAGGATTTGAAGCTTGAGGACCTCCAGGGCAGGTAGAGTTGGGAGTGAAAAAGAAACAGAAATGTCTACCACCCTTTCTGTTTCCAAGGTTCCCTTTATTACTCCTCCGACCAGAGAAAGAGGGTTTTCCATGGCAACACATTTTGTGCAGTTGCAAATTTAGACTTCTCTGAGGCTAAGAAGGACGTGCAGTTGGGAGTGAGTGACAGAGAGGAAGATAACTACTGTGTTAGTCTTTCATCAAGTTTTTCGTCCCAAATCTATCTGCTATATTTACATTTTAGTCCTTGAATAATGTTTTATGTACATTACATAGAATTTTTAGTTGTAATGAATGGAAGAGGCTAGAAGTGTATTTCATCTTAACCATACCAGAATCGTGATGCACTGGCTATATATATATATATATATATATATATATATATATAGATATAGATATATATATAGATATATAGATATATATATATGAATTTCAAATTTGAATTTGAAAATGAATTCTAAACTACAGAAATAAGCAGAAACAGAGAATTCTTACCTCTTTTACCACATTTATGAAGATAAGCTGAATTTATTGATATCTGACCTTTTAGCTCTCACATTGCATTTCAGATTATTGCTAAATGAGATAAAGAATCACGGAATAATTTCCAGACAAAACTAACTAAAGTGCCACTACCTGGATTTCAAAGATGGTCTTTTACCACCATCACAGCCTGGCCTCCTCAAACAGAGTACCTTTCCAATAAAGTGGGAAAAAATTCAAACTGGATACTTCCGTGTCAAATTCTGAAAAAGAACATCCAGTTTCATTATTTTGCAAGCATAAATGCTTATCTTCATAGCAGCAAAACCAATAGATTCTGGTTTTTACCATTTCCTGCATCTTTCAGATGAGACTGCGTGGTACATTGCCAGTTCCCAACCTAGATTACATCCTTTGATGGTTTAACATTTGAGGGAGCTACAGGAGGCCACCATCAATCTAGTGTTTTATTAAGAAGACAACATATGTGAATTGCTATGTAGCAGATGCTGGTATATATGAGGTTCAAATTGTAGAACATTTCTACACTTTTGTTAAACGGGTAAAAAATGAATAAGATAAAGCACAAAAAGTCTAACAATTGTTAAACTGAGCTCTAAAAGTAGCAACCCAGTTTATTCTTCAAAAGCTTCCAGATGCCTTTAATTGGAAAATATCACCGAAAAATCTTATCCAGACAGCTTTTCCCCTTGTAGTGTAATATCTATCCTAATCATGTGAATAAAAAAAATTCTTGTTATTAATCTATATAAATGATACATTTTCAGTTACAGACCTCAAATGACTTCCCACAAAATTGCGGGAAGTATGATCCAAAAGACTTTGTTTTAGAGCTGAAAGCAACCTTAACACTGTCTCATATGTCATGTTATATATTTCCTCTTTCTGATACTCACAGAATGGCATGACTTGACATTCAGATTATTAGCATATTGATGTTATCATTCCAGTTAATAGTAGCATTCATGGAGCATTTACTACATGTGGGAAGTGACCTAAACCCTTTGCATACATTATTTCATTTAATTGTCACATTAACGAGATGCAGTAGGTACTATCATTCTTCCAACTTTTGAGATAAATTAAGCTTGTGTAAGTTCAGTACATTGCCCTAAAACTCTCAGATAAAAAGTAGCAAAACTAGGATGTCCCTATGCTATCTGTAGGTCTCCAATGCGCATACTCTTAACCACTAAAGCATACTGCCTTTGAATTATTGCAAAGACATTATGGGCTAATAATAAATGTAACTATTGTCCCACTAATAAAATGTATGAACTTAAACCAAACTATCAGTGGTGAGCCCTAGAAGGCCTGGTCAATCAGTAGAATTTCAAGCAGGTTGGTACATGATATAAATTGAGTTAGGATATCTTTTGATACCCTTTGCACCATAAATATCTGGCAGTTACAAATTACACATAAAGACAGATGCCATCTTGGCACAAGTATTATGTCAAAACTCAAAAACTGTGTGACATTGTAAAAGGAATCTGCCTCAAATCAGCATTGTTTTCTTTTCTATGAAGAAAAATCAGACATACTTGTGTGATTGGCATGATACACATTTAGTTCGGTATTTATCAAAGAAGTGTGAATTATGACTTACCAATGTGTTCAATAAATACAGTTTAGCTGATGATGTCAACATTAAGTAGGAAAAGAAAGAGAAATAAAATAATAATAGAATAAAAATTATCAATGTTCATCATCAGAGAGTTATTTCATAAAATATTTTGTGTTGAATATACTGGTGTTCGGTCAGTACACACTAAAATGGGCTGAACCAGTTGCTACAATAATGAAGTATTTGTTTAACAGTAAAAAGTCAGGGATTCCCTGGCGCCCAATGGCTTCTCTCCCCTGAACACAGCAACTCCCTTGAGTCCTATAACAAGACCTATCCAGAGCCTACCAGCTAAGGAAGATTTCCTGGTGCAGCAGAGGCCTCTAGCTCTACCACCAGTGACTATTTCGATTGATCAAATGATCAGGCCAAAATAATTGTTAAATATTTTTATATATCCTCATTTACATATATATATTTGGATCCTAAATTGGATATCTTACTAAGGAACATGGAACAACAGCAATAAAAACAGCATTTAAATCTCTCAAATTTGTCAATATAGTCTACTTCAGAGATTCTCAACCAGGAATAGTTTGCCCCTTTGGGGAATATTTGACATATCTGGAGACATTTTTAGTTATCACAGTTGGGATGGGAGAGTGGAAGAAGGGGTGTTACTGGCATCCAGTGGTTAAAGGGTAATGGATGCTGCTCAATATCCTACAATGCAACAGGCAGCATCCTCATTACAAAGAATTCTCTGACCCAAAATGTCAATAGTGCCAAGATTGGGAGACCCTGGTTTATACATAGCAGCAAGCATCCATTTTTTTTCAATTACATATGTTTAAGGTGTAGAATGTAATGTTTAGATATGTATGCTGATTTACACATCCATCACCTCACAGTTACTTTTTTTTGCATGTATAGTGAGAACACTTATAATGTAGTCTCTCTTTGTGTGTGTGTGTGTGTGTGTGTGTGTGTTTATTATCTTTAAGTTCTGGGATACATGTGCAGAACGTGCAGGTTTGTTCCATAGGTATACATGTGCCATGGTGGTTTGCTGTACCCAACAACCCATCATCTACATTAGGTATTTCTAATAATGCTATCCTTCCCCTAGACCCCCCACCCCCCAGTAGGCCTTAGTGTGTGATGTTCCCCTCCCTGTGTCCATGTGTTCTCATTGTTCAACTCCCACTTATGGGTGAGAACATGCGGTGTTTGCTTTTCTGTTCCTGTGTTAGTTTGCTGAGAATGATGGTTTCCAGATTCATCCATGTCCCTCAAAAGGACAAGAACTCATCTTTTTTATGGCTGCATAGTATTCCATTGTGTATATGTGCCACATTTTCTTTATCTAGTCTATCATTGATGGGCATTTGGGTTGGTTCCAAGTCTTTGCTATTGTGAATAGTGCTGCAATAAACATACATGTGTGTTTACTGCTATTGTGAATAGTGCTGCAATAAACATAGATTTGTGTTTATATAGTATGTGCAATAAACATACTATAAAGCCACATGTGTGCATGTGCACTTACAGTAGAATGATTTATAATCCTTTGGGTAGATATCTAGTAATGGGATTGCTGGGTCAAATGGTATTTCTTGTTCTAGATCCTTGAGGAATCACCACACTATCTTCCACAATGGTTGAACTAATTCATACTCCCACCAACAAGATAAAAGCATTCCTATTTCTCTACATTTTCTCTAGCATCTGTTGTTTCTTGACTTTTCAGTGATCACCATTCTAATGAGTATGAGATGGTATCTCATTGTGGTTTTGATTTGCATTTCTCTAATGATCAGTGATAATAAGCTTTTTTTCATACGTTTGTTGGCTGCATAAATGTCTTCTTTTGAGAAGTTTCTGTTCATATCCTTTGCCCAATTTTGATGGGTTATTTTTTTCTTGTAAATTTATTTAAGTTCCTTGTAGATTCTGGATATTAGCCTTTTGTCAGATGGATAGATTGCAAAAATTTTCTCCCATTTTGTAGGTTGTCTGTTCACTCTCATGATAGTTTCTTTTGCATTGCAGAAACTCTTCAGTTTAATTAGATCCCATTTGTCAATTCTGGCTTTTATTGCAATTGCTTTTGGTGTGTTAGTCATGAAGTTTTTGCCCATGCCTGTGTCCTAAATGGTGTTGCCTAGGTTTTCTAGGGTTTTTATGGTTTTAGGTCTCACATTTAAGTCTTTAATCCATCTTGATTTGATTTTTGTATAAGGTGTATGGAAGGGGTCCAGTTTTATATTTCTGCATATGGCTAGCTGGTTTTCCCAACACTACTTATTTAATAGGGAATCCTTTCCCCATTGCTGTTTTTGCCAGGTTTGTCAAAGATCAGAGAGTGTAGGTTTGTGATGTTATCTCTGAGGCCTCTGTTCTCTTCCATTGGTCTATATATCTGTTTTGGCACCAGTACCATGCTGTTTTGGTTACTGTAGCCTTGTAGTATAGCTTGAAGTCAGGTAGCATGATGCCTCTAGCTTTGTTCTTTTTCATTAGGATTGTTTTGGCTATACAGGCTCTTTTTTGGTTCCATAAGAAATTTTAAGTATTTTTTCTAATTCAGTGAAGAAAGTCAATGGTAACTTGATGGGAATAGCATTGAATCTGTAAATTACTTTGGGCAGTGTGCCATTTTCATGATATTGATTATTCTTATCCATGAGCATGGAATGATTTTTCATTTCTTTGTGTCCTCTCTTATTTCCTTGAGCAGTGGTTTGTAGTTCTCCTTGAAGACGTCCTTCCCATCCCTTGTAAGTTGTATTCCTAGGTATTTTATTCTATTTGTATGAATGGGAGTTCACTCATGATTTGGCTGTTTGTCTATTATTGGTGTACAGGAATGCTTGTGATTTTTGCACATTGATTTTGTATCCTGAGACTTTACTGAAGTTGCTTACCAGCTTAAAAAGATTTTGGGCTGAGACGATGGGGATTTCTAAATATACAATTATGCATCTGCAAACAGAGACAATTTGACTTCCTCTCTTCCTATTTGAATATGCTTTATTTCTTTCTCTTGCCTGATTGCCCTGGCCAGAACTTTCCATACTATGTTGAATAGGAGTGGTGAGAGAATGCATCCTTGTCTTGTGTCAGTTTTCAAAGGGAATGCTTCCAGTTTTGCCCATTTGGTGTGATATTGGCTTTGGGTTTGTCATAAATAGATCTTACTATTTTGAGATACATTCCATCAATACCTGGTTTATTGAGAGGTTTTACCATGAAGAGGTATTGAATTTTATCGAAGGCCTTTTCTGCTTTGATTGAGATAATCATGTGGTTTTTGTCATTGGTTCTGTTTATTGATTTGCATATGTTGAACCAGCCTTGCATCCCACGGATGAAGCCAACTTGATCATGCTGGATAAGCTTTTTGATGTGCTGCTGGATTCAGTTTGCCAGTATTTTATTGAGAATTTTCACATCGATGTTCGTCAGGGGTATTGGCCTGAAATTTTCTTTTTTGGTTGTGTCTCTGCCAGGTTTTGGTATCAGGATGATGCTGGCTTCATAAAATGAATTAGGGAGGAGTCCCTCTTTTTCTATTGTTGGGAATTGTTTCAGCAGGAATGGTACCAGCTCCTCTTTGTCCCTCTAGTAGAAATCAGCCGTGAATCCATCTGGTCCTGGGCTTTTTTTTGGTTGGTAGGTTACTGCCTCAATTTCAGAATTTGTTATTGGTCTAGTCAAGGATTCGACTTCTTCCTGGTTTAGTCTTGAGAGGGTGTATGTGTCCAGGAATTTATCCATTTTTTTCTAGATTTTCTAATTTATCTGCATAGAGGTGTTTATAGTATTCTCTGATGGTAGTTTGTATTTCTGTAGGATCAGTGGTGACATCCCCTTTATCATTTTTTAGTGTGTCAGTTTGACTCTTCTCTCTTTTCTTCTTTATTAATATAGCTAGTGGTCTATTCTGTTAATCTTTTCAAAAAACCAGCTCCTCGATTCACTGATTTTTTTTTTTGGAAGGGCTTTTTTGTGTCTCTATCTCCTTCACTTCTGCTCTGATCTTAGTTATTTCTTGTCTTCTGCTAGCTTTTGAATTTGTTTGTTCTTGCTTCTCTAGTTCTTTTAATTGTGATGTTATGGTTTCGATTTTAGATCTTTCCCACTTTCTCCTGTGGGCATTTAGTGCTATAAATTTCCCTCTAAACACCATTTTTTTATATATAACATCCTAGGATTATGATTCTAAACCCATCATCACAAATGGATTTTTAAATTTTCTACATGTTCTAAATTATTTCACTTGATCAAGCTGTTTACTCAATGTAGACAATTCTGTTTTGCAGCTCTGGTTTTTAATTTTATTTTTCTGATCGTGAAAGGCCTTTCTTCTTGTTTCACTTTTGATAAGCAGGATAGTTCCCACAATATTATAGTTATCATAATATCATTGATTTCAAAGGAATGTTCATCATCACCTGGATGAGGATTGAATTTGTTTTCTTGATAAGAACAGTGAATAACCATGTCAAGATCAACCTTCTACATGCTGCTGTGTTTACAGGCTATGAATTATTGGGCGAACATTAGAAAATTGCCAGTAGATAACTCCTTTATGTCATATACATAGTGATATTAATTTTAACATAAACACTGCAAGGCTGTTTTATTGAATTGTACAATATCCATTTAAATGTGTTTTGTAATATATTTCTTCTGCAAAGAATTGAGATGAGCAGCAAATTTCAAAAGGTATATTAGTTTCTCGTATTTGACAGCTCTGTTGTTTTTGACTTTGTTCTTGTTATCAATGTTTCTTTTGACTTAAAAAAAATATATACCACAAATGTGTGTGGTGAAAATATAAAATACTTTTTAAAAGTTGAAGAATTTCATTTTCTTTACAAAAATAGGCTTATACTATTAAAATGCATTTTGAATCTTACTTTTTGACTTAATAAATTCTGGAGATTTTTTGAAATCAGCATGTATACTTCTATCTTACTTTCAAAAGTGACTATGTTATAATTTAGCCATGAGCTAACCACCGTATCACTGTACTATAATTTTTCATAATTTAATAATCCATATATTTTACTGATGGATATTTGGCTCTCTTAATATCTGTCTCCCCTATTGTAAACAATGCTTCATTGAACATAATTTTAGATTTATGTTTCTATATTTTTTCTGGATACCTATAAATTTCTAATAATAAAATCAATATGCCAAATTGCATGTGCACTTTAAATTTTGATAGAAATTGGCAAATATGATTTTTGACATCAACTTTCATCAAAATTAATAATACTAGAGAAAGAACATGTTTTTGGGGTCAAGTTAAAGAAAAGATTAAGAATAGGTTGCTTTCCCCAGGGGCTTTCATTATGGTTTGAATGTATCTCTCAAAATGCATGTGTTGCAAATAATCTCCAATGCAAGCCTGAGGCTCAGTTCATACTCTTTCTTGCCCCTCTTACCCTTCTGCCTTCTGCCATTAAAGACTAATACCAGATGCTAGCACCATGCTCTCAGATTTCCCAGCCTCCAGAACCAGGAAACAAATAAATTTTGATTTACTGTAAATTAACCAATCTCAGCTTTTTTGCTATAGTAGCACCAAACAGACTAAGACAGCCTAGAAAAAAAGCTTAAGAATAGGTGGGGTAAATTATAATAGTCAAAGAAGATAAAAATTATCCTTGGGAACTTCTTAATGGATATAAATTTTATAATTTTATGATCTGGTGTATCTGTTTTCTACTTTGTTTGCACTTCTTTACATACTGAGATGAACTATACCTTCTTTTTAAATAGGACATATTTTTGTTCATTATTTTGTTATTAATAAATAGCATTAAACAGAAGGACCATTTACTATAATCACATGCTACAAGGTAAGATTCACTTATTTGAGTATGATTTCCATTTATAATATAAACCATTAAACCATAACCTGGACACCAATATTCTCTATTTGGCAGCTTAACCAAACTACACCAATAATATGCAGGAAGAAATGAACAGGCTCAAATATGCCAGCCTATTAAGTGATAACAAACAGTAATCAGTAATTAAATATTTTCTTTTCAAACTTCAGTGATAACCTAACAATTCACTTTTAATTTTATTAAATATCGATTATTATAAGGTTTGTTTTTATAAAAATAGTTTTTTTCAGTTTGGCATGTAAGAGACATGTGTATTGGAAACTACAAGAAGAAGAAAATAAGAGTGCTGTTTTTTTCCCCTCTTCTTTGACTCAGTTGACAATGTTTTGGTGACTATGTTTAATCCTAATTTGTTACAATACTATAAATCTCTTGACAAAGTTAGCAGTCCAAATCAAATATAGCAAGACAATTACGGACCAAGGTCTGAGAGTTACATCTTTTCTAAACATTAATGAAAGCTACAAATATATTGAGACTTAAGGAGAGAACATTTTTCTATCAAAAGCAACGGGACTACAGAATGACTCCCTGAGTGATGTTGATGAAGATATATTTTATTTTTTTTATTTGATGTCGCAGAACCAATTTGTTTTTGCAACATTTATGAATAAGGCTTGTATTGTCCTTGAATTGTTCTATTTCTTTCTTAAACCTGTTTTCTTCTTCTCTTGCATTCTAATTTAAGCACTGTGTTTTCAGGGTTTGATTGTTGTTCCTTAGCAGCTCTTTAAAACTGTATATATTTGTTGCAGCAGTCCAGAGTTAGTCCTCACTGTCTTCTAATACTTTTTTAATGACGTATTTTCTACTGAAATCTTTCAGATGGCAGCAGCTTTGTTACTCTAAATTTTATGCTCTGTGTCTAGTCTTGTATCTTTTGCCAGGTGGCAACTTACCAACTATAGCTCCACTGAGCATTACAAACTGTTCACATTTCTAGACTATAAGAACAAATTATGAGGTATGACTTATAAAATTTTTGTTGTAAGTTGGCATCTTGATGATTCTGAAAATAGAGATCAAGTTAAAATCATATTAAATGTCATTTTTTTTTAGGATAGTGTAATTTTGTTAAGGTTAAAATTACAAGTTGAATTATAATAATGTTATATGCCATTAAAATAATAACTGTTACAAATATCTTAGACTGTGCAATTTTGGTTAAAGAAGAAAGCTTTTCTATAAAGTGGAAAAGGAATGGAATAAGATATATTAGAAATATAAATTAAAATTAAGATGTTTGCTAGAAGATGCAATTACTTTTGTTCTTTTTTTGCTAGTATTATTGAAATATTCTTAATAAAAATATATGTTCTGTAATAAAACAGTACTGTTTAATATGAACTGGGAAATTTGTAACATTTTAGCAAACATGGAGTCAATTTATAATAAAAAACAGATTGATAACTGAGGGTAAAAGGTGCTTTTATGTGAGAATTTACAAATAGAATGTTCCTGAAATTTGTCAAAGGTGAGTGAATAAATATGAGAAAAAGAAATATGTATAATATAACATACTTAATGTTTGGGGCACACTGTTTTTATTTTGACAAAAAGTGTCTTTTAAGAATTATACAAAGTATTTGGAGCCAAGATGGCCAAAAATATGCATCCAGGAAGAACGTCTCCCACTGAGAGAGAAGCACATCAGGAAGTTTGGTATATTCCAAGAAGATCCTTGCAGGAAGCCATTGAGAGTAGATAGGGGGAGGATTTAGATACTGGGCTGAAGTGGGAGGAAGCTGCGGGCCCTGCACATGGCTACCATGCACAGGGACTTGTTCCTAGCCCCCCAGTGGCTCCTGGGGTAGGGGTAAGTTCAACAGGCAAGAAGTGGCCTGCTTTCAACACAGACCTCCAGAATCCTAGCTGCAGGAAACCCCACAATCCATACAGACACTTGGGGTGGCAGAGAGAGCAGCTTGGAGAGTAGCAGGGGCAGGACTCTAACTTGTGAGAGACCAGAGGGTTTGGTGTGGGAAAGGCTACAGTTGAGACTGACCTTGAACGTTCATCCCTCAAAGTTTACCACAGTCCTCTAGACATGTTTGTCTTTTGTTGACTATCAGTCCTGGACAAAGCAGGGTGGCCTTCCCCATGACACAGGAGCAGTTCAATCTTAGTGCCCCCCTGCCTGCTGAGCACTCCTCGGGCCCCATTCTGGCTGCACTTGCTTGCAGCACAGCCTTGGAAGCCCAACCATGGTGCTTCCTGAGGACCATTATCATAGCTCCTTTGCCAGGAGGACATGCCTAACTATTGGAGAGCTCCAGCAGATCAACATCTGTTGATGTGTGCCCACCCATCCACAGCCTCCCCCACCGCAGAGTCCCCACACTGCTTTGGCAGCACTCACTTACCCATGGCCTCCCTGCTACAGCTTTGCTGGCATGCACACATGAGTGGGCTTTGCCTCCTCTCTCCTTCTGGTATGCACAAGTGTGCACCCCACCACCCCACCACCATTGGTGTGAGGGCATGAACAGACACTGCTGCCCTGACTCTGTTGGCACCCCAACCCCACTAACATGCAGGGACCCCAACAAATAGCTGTTGCTGCTGGCACATGCAATTGAGCACATATCCTGCTGCCACAAACCCACTGAAGTGCTTTGGCTGGCACCCCCCATCAGAGTGTTGTTACCAGCAGACTAGAAACACTTTGGCCCCTCAAGGTTCCTAACCTTGAGGATCCAGAGAACAATACCAGAGGCCCGATACCAGACCCCAGGGCTGGAACACATAACCCAGGAGTGCTGAGTTGAGGCTTGGCTCCTCAAAAAATTCCAGAAAGCAAGCCCATTTACTGAACACATCTTATGCCACAATCAAACTCAAGGGCATCAAAGAACATAAAAGCAAAAAACTACATCCAAAGGACAGAAACTTCAAAGATTAGAGGAACATCAGCCCACACAGGTGAGAAAAAACCAGTGCAATAACTCTGGCAACTTGAAAAGCCACAGTGTCTTCTTACCTCCAAATGATCACACTAGTTCTCCAGCAATGATCCTTAACCAGGATGAAATGGCTGAAATGATAGGTGTAGAATTCAGAATCTAGATAAGATCAAAGATAATTGAAAGGAGAAAGTTGAAAATCAATCCACGGAATCTAAGGAATCCAGTAAAATGATACAGGAGCTGAAAGATGAAATAACCATTTTAAGAAAGAACCAAAATGATCTCATAGAGCTGAAAAGCTCACTACAAGAATTTCAGAATAAAGTCATAAGTATTAACAACAGAATAGACCAAGCTGACGAAAGAATCTCAGAACCTGAAGACCAGTTCTTCAAATCAACTCAGTCAGACAAAAACAGAGAAAATGTAATAAGAAAAAATAAACAAAACCTTTGAGAAATATGGGATTACATAAAGAGACCATATGTATGACTTGCTGGTGTCCTTGAAAAAGAGAGAGAGAAAGCAAGTGACTTGGAAAACATATTTGAGGATGCAGTCCATGAAAATTTCTCCAACCTCACTAGAGAGTCAACACTTAAATTCAGGAAATGAAGAGAACCTCTGAGAACCCATAGCATGACCATTCCCAAGAAACATAGTCATCAGATTCTCCAAGGTCAATTTTAAGTCAGCTAGAGAGAAGGAGCAGGTCACCTAAAAAGGAAACCCCAGATCTTTCAGCTGGAAACTCTATAAGCCAGAAGAAACTTGAATCCTATACTAAGCATTCTTAAAGAAAAGAAATTTCAACCAAGAATTTCATATCCAGCTAAACTAAGTTTCATAAGTGAAGGAGAAATAAGATCCTTTTCAGACAAGTAAATGCTAAGGGAATTTATTACCACCAAACTTGCTTTATAAAAGGTACTTAAGGAGTGCTAAATATGGAAACAAAAGAGTTATTGGCCACCACAAAAACACACTTAAGTGCATAAACCAATGACGCTATAAAACAACTATACAATCAAGCTAACAACATAAGGATAGGATCAAATCCACACATATCAATGTTAATGTTGAATGCAAACGGGCTATATGCCCCAATTAAAAGGCGCAGAGCGGCAAGCTGGATAAAAAACCAAGACTGAACTGTACACTGTCTTCAAGAGACCCATCTCACATGCAATGACACCTGTAGGTGAAAAGTAAAGGGATGGAGAAAAATCTAAGCAAATGAAAAACAAAAAAGCAAAGGTTACTATTCTAATTCCAGACAAAACTGATTGAAAACCAACAATGACTTTTTAAAAGACAAAACAGGGCATTATCTGATGGACAAGGGTTCCATTCAGCAAGAGGACTTAACTATTCTAAGTATACATGCACCCAACACAGGAGCACCCAGATTCATAAAACAAGCTCTTAGAGACCTATGAAGAGACTTAGATAACCACACAATAATAGTGGGAGAACCTTTACTTACACCATAAATAAAAATCAACACAAGATGGATTAAGACTTAAATGTAACATCTAAAACTATAAAAACCATGGAACATAATCTAGAAAACAGAATTCTGATCATAGGACCTGGCAAAGATTTCAGGATAAAAATGCCAAAAGCAATTGCAACAGAAAGAACAATTGACAAACAGGACCTAATTTACCTAAACAGCTTCTGCACAGCAAAATGAACTGTCAATAAACAGACAACCTACAGAACGGGAGAAAATATTTTGAAATTATACATCCAAGAAAGGTCTAATACCCAGAATCTGTAAGAAACTTAAAAAATTTGCAAGCAAAAGTCAAACAACCTCATTAAAAAGTGGGCAAAGTACATGAACAGACACTTTTCAAAGGAGGACATACACACAGCCAACTTGTATAGAAAGAAAATGCTCAACATCACTAATAATTAGAGAAATGCAAATCAAAACTATAATGAGATACTATCTCACACCGTCAGAATGACTATCATTAAAAAGTCAGAAAATAAAAGATGCTGGTGAGATCGTCAGGAAAAAGAAACACTTAGTCACAGCTGGTAGAAATGTAAATTTGTTCATCCATTGTGGAAAACGGTATGGCAATTTCTCAAATAAGTTAAAACAGAATTACCACGTGACCCAGCAATCCCATTTTTGGGTATATACCCAAAGGAATATAAATAATTTTACCCTAAAGACACATGCAAGCATATGTTCATCACAGCACTATCCGCAAAAGCAAATACATGGAATCAACCTAAATATCTATCAACAGTAGACTGGGTTAAAAAAGTGGTACATACACACTACAGAATACTATGCAGCCATAAAAAAGAATAAGATCATGTCCTTTGCAGCAACATGGATGGAGCTAGAGCCCATTATGCTAAGCAAAGTCACACAGGAACAGAGAACCAAATACTACATGTTCTCACTTATAAGTGGGAGGTAAAGTTTGAGTACATATGAACACCAAGAAGGGAACAACAAACTGGAGCCTACTTGAGGGTGAGGATCAAAAACAAATTGGGTACTATGCTTATTACCTGCATGAGAAAATAATCTATACACCAAACCCCATGACATGCAACTTATCTATATAACAAATGTGTACAGGTGCCCCTGAACCTAAAATGATAGCTAAATAAATAAAAATTTAAAAATAATGTGAAGCAAATGATAAAAATAATAAAATGTGAATAAAATGATAAAACAAATGTAGATAATGATCCTCCTGGCCCCTGGGGTGAAGCAATCAGTGAAGGTGCCCAGGGTGTTCATTCTGTAGTATTTGAACTTACAACCTTTGTTTTGTATATATTTGCCTATTATAGATTTACTGTACCTTTCTAAATGTTTGAAACCTAACATATTTGACATGAAGAAATCTCTTATCTCTAACGGGCTTTAAAAATATAAAAAGAAAAAAATGTGTTCCATATACACCAAGAAATACTCTGCAGGTATAAAAAAAAGAATAAGATCATGTCCTTTGCAGCAACACGGATGGAACTGGAGACCTTACCCTAAGTGAACTAATGCAGGAACAGAAAATGAAATACTGGATGTTCTCAGAAGTGGGAGATAAACATTGAGCACACATGGACACGAAGAAGAGAACAATAGATACTAGGGCTTATTGAGTGTGGAGGGTGGGAGGAGAGTAAGGATCAAAAAACTACCTATTGGGTGCTATGCTTACTACCTGGGTGATGAAATAATTTGACATCAAGCTCCCGTGACATGAAATTTACCTATATATCAAACCTGCCCATGTACCCATGAACCTAAACTAAAACAAAAGTGTCTTGCAAATTATAAAATAAATCTATATAATAAATAAAAAGAAGCCAAATTAAATAGAGCAACCAAGAGTAGTGAATATCAGTTTTATGGCCAGCTACCTGGAACCTAGAATTGCTAAAAGTTAGATAGGAGATTGAAGGAATGAATAAGCAGAGCAGGAAGAACAACAATAAACACTCATACCTAGATTTTAGGTTCCCCTGCTATTCCAAGAGCATTTTGCCTATAAGCAGATACTGAGCTGATTCAGGCAATAACCCTAGAAATAAGGCATTTCTTTTAAGTTTTATAATTAATCAACCTACCAGTCTGTCATTCTGTATCAGAACAAACAAATACCAAGACCTGTGTGTGTCATGGGTCTGCTACTTACCTGTAACCTAAACTCTTTAACTTCCAATTTACTCATCTACAAAATGGGAGTCCTGATAATAGGTTAACTACTTGAAGTTTTATGAAAATTAAATGACATGATATCTGCAAAGACTTTATTTAGCTTTTTATTTAACAGTTAAGAAGCACTTAGTAAATATGAGCTAATACTTGCAGTCTACTATATGCTGAACCATGACCCAGGTTCTTAGTGCTATGAGCAGGAGGAAGGCAGTAAATGCAAAATGAATTTATTAATTTATGAATCAATTAACTTTACTTTCTGACTAACTTCATACTCTATTCTGGTCTGAGTATACAAGGCTAGTAAGAATGAAACACTACTCCAGCCCCTAAATATCTTAATGAAGGTAGGTTTCCACTTTTATTCATTCCCCTTTGAACTATATCTTTCTGTAATCATAACAGTTAAGACTTTTAAAATAGCTACCTTCTCTGCTGCTAACATCTAATACCAGGTTATGAACTGTCTTAGTGTCTTTGCCACCAGGAACAGGAGCTTAATATTAGACTTTATTAGAATGAACTCCTGTAAGCTCTAGGACGTTTATAACCATGTGCCGTGGAATCAATTATTCAGCCTCCAAAGAACTGTGCTTGATATCATTGACCTGATACTTTATTGTTAGCAAGATTCGTGATAAGGGATCTTCCTGTCTTCAAACTGAGACCTTTCTTCTCAAGTAGATAGCTTCAAAGACTGCCCCTTCTCAAGGAACATCTTGGTTTAGATGCTTAATACAGTTATCCCTTATTTACTTTCTCTGAGTGTCATAATCATTGGCACCCTCTAACTTTAATTCCTTCAGTTTCTTACTGGTAAGTATATAACATAATTACAAAACAAATCTTGAGTTCAAAATATGCCTTCAGTAAGTACGGTTACAAACTCACTCAATGTATCATTCTACAAATGTACTCAATTCATGGTTCTTACTCACAAAATCCTAGGCTAATTTTGTGTTTCTTGTAGTGTCTTTCTGTGCTTAGCTTTTTTAGCCCCTGCATTTAGTTAAAAACTCATCATGCTTCTAGAACAGTCATGTTACTGATTCCAACCAGGAAAAGACAAAGTTGGTCCTGCATAATATTTACCTAGGAATAATGTAATATCCTTGTCTCTGAAACCTAAAACTGTTGGTGAATGGTGGCATATCAGATGAGTTAATTTGCAGTGGCTTGTGAACTATAATAGTAATAGTGCCAATGATGCTCCCAAAAGATAAGGGACAGACAAGGGTTTCGAGGATGCAGAGTGTTCAAAGGAGGGAAAAACTTCTCATTTAATGAAATAAGAAATTTCAGCTGTAATTTGTATTTTTAATCAAAATATAAATATCATGTGAGAAAAAGGTGCTTTGGGGAAGTAAACAAGAGCATGCCAAGATGATGAAGATCCAAATTAAATATTAAGTGTGATGGTTTGATTTGAGTCCCTCCTTCCCTCCATCCCTTCCTTCCTTCCTCCATTCCTCCTTCCTTCTGTGCTCTGGAGATGTGTGACATTTCAAGTGCTGTATAGAAAGACGGGGGAAAATAAAATCTTAAAAAAATTTTCTACCAGATGTGGCTCATGCCTGAAATCCCAGCACTTTGGGAGGCCAAGGTGGGCATATCACCTGAGGTCAACGGTTCAAGTTCAGCCTGGCCAACATGGTGAAACCCCATCTCTACTAAAAATGCAAAAAAATTAGCCAAGTGTGGTGGCATGTGCCTGTAATCCCAGCTACTCAGGAGGCTGAGGCACGAGAATATCACTTGAAACCAGCAGGCTGAGGTTGCAGTGAGCCAAGATCGTGCCACTGCACTCTAGTCTGGACGACAGAGTGAGACTCTGTCCCCCCTCCCAAAAAAAAAAAAAATATTTACACTTGGGGGAAAATAACCCTGAGGATCTTAAGAAGTTATTTATGGTAAAATTATTATGTGCAATTTCTCATTATTGCCAATGTACCTGATGGTTATGTTTCTTTAGAAATACCAACTACATTTGGTACAGGGCAGGAAACCCCAAAGTAGGGCTTAGCCTTTGAGGGTTGTTGGCCTTACCTAGGAATTTCAAATTCAAGGGTGAGCTGGTGGTAGGACAGAAGAAAACAGCTTTGTTGAAGCAGCAGTGTTACAGTACCTGTAGTTTTACAGCTTCGTGACTGCTTCTGCAGAGCAGGGCTACTCCATGAGCAGTGCGCTGGGAGTAGCAGCTCAGGGCAGTTTTAGCCATATTTCTACCTACTTTTAATTACATGTAGATTAATGGGCGGTTTATGTGGAAATTTTTAGGAGAAGGGTAGTAACATGTGGATCCTAGGGTCATCACCATGGGAAGGGGTGGTAACACCTAGGTGTTGCCATGGCAATGGTAAACTGACATGGCCCACTGGTGGGTGGGTTTTATGGGAAGTAACTTCTGCTCCATGCTCCACTCTTATTTTAGCTAGTCCTCAATTCGGTCCTATCCTAGCCCTGCCTCTGCAGTTGGGTCCCACCTCCTACCTGACATTTATCATTTCAGGAACTAAACTTTTCCCTCTTTCAACTCATACATTGTAAACAATTTAATTTGTTTTCCTAACCAAATATGCCTGAACTTCTAATTTGTATTTTTAGTATCTGGAGGCAAATCTACAAATATCTGAGATATATGTTTGCTGAGAATAATTATTAGTTTACTTTTTATTAGTAGGGAATGGATAAGAAATCAACAAGTATAGGAAAATTATCCAAAATTGAAAATAAATAACATGTTGATTTTTGTGACTTCAATATTTTGCTAGATTATTTTTTAATAAGCACACCTGAGAGATATTTGAGGGTCGCACAAAATGTAACTTCTTTCACACTACATTTCTAAAATCCTTTCCAAAACATCATTTGCATGTTGCTTATTCTCTCATTAATGACTCTAATAAGGCTGGTTCAATATACGCAAATCAATAAATGTAATCCAGCATATAAACAGAACCAAAGACAAAAACCACATGATTATCTCAATAGATGCAGAAAAGGCTTTTGACAAAATTCAACAACCCTTCATGATAAAAACTCTCAATAAATTTGGTATTGATGGGACGTATCTCAAAATAATAAGAGCTATCTATGACAAACCCACAGCCAATATCATACTGAATGGGCAAAAACTGGAAGCATTCCCTTTGAAAACTGGCACAAGACAGGGATGCCCTCTCTCACCACTCCTATTCAACATAGTGTTGGAAGTTCTGGCCAGGGCAATTAGGCAGGAGAAGGAAATAAAGGGTATTCAATTAGGAAAAGAGGAAGTCAAATTGTCCCTGTTTGCAGACGACATGATTGTATATCTGGAAAACCCCATGGTCTCAGACCAAAATCTCCTTAAGCTGATAAGCAACTTCGGCAAAGTCTCAGGATACAAAATCAATGTACAAAAATCACAAGCGTCCGGGCGCGGTGGCTCACGCCTGTAATCCCAGCACTTTGGGAGGCCAAGGTGGGCGGATCACGAGGTCAGGAGATCGAGACCACGGTGAAACCCCATCTCTACTAAAAATACAAAAAAATTAGCCGGGCGCAGTGGCAGGCACCTGTAGTCCCAGCTACTCGGGAGGCTGAGGCAGGAGAATGGCGTGAACCCGGGAGGCGGAGCTTGCAGTGAGCCGAGATTGCACCACTGCACTCCAGCCTGGGCGACAGAGCGAGACTCCGTCTCAAAAAAAAAAAAAAAAAAAAAAAAAAAAATCACAAGCATTCTTATACACCAATAACACACAAACAGAGAGCCAAATCATGAGTGAACTCCCATTCACAATTGCTTCAAAGAGAATAAAATACCTAGGAATCCAACTTACAAGGGACGTGAAGGACCTCTTCAAGGAGAACTACAAATCACTGCTCAATGAAATAAAAGAGGATACAAACAAATGGAAGAACATTCTATGCTCATGGGTAGGAAGAATCAATATCGTGAAAATGGCCACACTGCCCAAGGTAATTTATAGATTCAATGCCATCCCCATCAAGCTACCAATGACTTTCTTCACAGAATTGGAAAATACTACTTTAAAGTTCATATGGAATCAAAAAAGAGCCCGCATCGCCAAGTCAACCCTAAGCCAAAAGAACAAAGCTGGAGGCATCACACTACCTGACTTCAAACTATACTACAAGGCTAGAGTAACCAAAACAGCATGGTACTGGTACCAAAACAGAGATATAGATCAATGGAACAGAACAGAGCCCTCAGAAATAACGCCACATATCTACAAATATCTGATCTTTGACAAACCTGACAAAAACAAGAAATGGGGAAAGGATTCCCTATTTAATAAATGGTGCTGGGAAAACTGGCTAGCCATATATAGAAAGCTGAAACTGGATCCCTTCCTTACACCTTATACAAAAATCAATTCAAGATGGATTAAAGACTTAAACGTTAGACCTAAAACCATAAAAACCCTAGAAGAAAACCTAGGCATTACCATCCAGGACATAGGCATGGGCAAGGACTTCATGTCTAAAACACCAAAAGCAATGGCAACAAAAGCCAAAATTGACAAATGGGATCTAATTAAACTAAAGAGCTTCTGCACAGCAAAAGAAACTACCATCGGAGTGAACAGGCAACCCACAAAATGGGAGAAAATTTTTGCAACCTACTCATCTGACAAAGGGCTAATATCCAGATTCTACAATGAACTCAAACAAATTTACAAGAAAAAAACAAACAACCCCATCAAAAAGCAGGCAAAGGACATGAACAGACACTTCTCAAAAGAAGACATTTATGCAGCCAAAAAACACATGAAAAAATGCTCACCATCACTGGCTATCAGAGAAATGCAAATCAAAACCACAATGAGATACCATCTCACACCAGTTAGAATGGCAATCATTAAAAAGTCAGGAAACAACAGGTGCTGGAGAGGATGTGGAGAAATAGGAACACTTTTACACTGTTGGTGGGACTGTAAACTAGTTCAACCATTGTGGAAGTCAGTGTGGCGATTCCTCAGGGATCTAGAACTAGAAATACCATTTGACCCAGCCATCCCATTACTGGGTATATACCCAAAGGACTATAAATCATGCTGCTATAAAGACACACGCACACGTATGTTTATTGCGGCACTATTCACAATAGCAAAGACTTGGAACCAACCCAAATGTCCAACAATGATAGACTGGATTAAGAAAATGTGGCACATATACACCATGGAATACTATGCAGCCATAAAAAATGATGAGTTCATGTCCTTTGTAGGGACATGGATGAAATTGGAAATCATCATTCTCAGTAAACTATTGCGAGAACAGAAAACCAAACACCGCATATTCTCACTCATAGGTGGGAACTGAACAATGAGAACACATGGACACAGGAAGGGGAACATCACACTCTGCGGACTGTTGTGGGGTGGAGGGAGGCGGGAGGGATAGCATTAGGAGATACACCTAATGCTAGTGACGAGTTAGTGGGTGCAGCGCACCAGCATGTCACATGTATACATATGTAACTAACCTGCACATTGTGCACATGTACCCTAAAACTTAAAGTAGAATAAAAAAAAAAAAAAAGAACCAATAAAAAACAAACAAACAAACTTTGGCACATATTTATTTTCTATTTGCGTAACACTTATGTGTTTAACAATTTGAAAATTGTCCTTTCCTGTCTTAAATATTTAAATGTTCTGGGTGAGTACACAAAGTTTTTAGAGAAAATAGCTGGTTCACATAAACAACAAAATCTGCATTTTCATAATTTCACATTCATTTGGAGAAACAGAGGAGTTAAGCTATGATTTTTTTAAAGTGTTTTTGAATATGAATTTAGTATATTGGGATCTATTTTTTCAAATCTTTGGTCTTATTTAGGTAATCGAGATTAAAATTCTCCTGCTTCTAGATCACTTTGGATCGCACAGCAGCATATAATGACACACACACATCTAACACCCGTTGGCATCTATCTGGTACATAGCAGATATATTGCAAATATTAGGTTTAAAAATTATTAGATAGAGGTAAAAATAACTAAAGATTAAAACATTATTAAATAGTGGTAAAAATAATTAGGAATTTTTATTCCACCACCTTTTATAGGGAACTTGGTTGAGGAATGTTGGTTGAGAGAAGCAGTTCCTCCAGTTTCCTCCCACGGTAAAATCTGCCATGTATTGTTAATTACTCAATGCCTCCCTAATTTGAAGAACATGTAAGTCTCAGTCCTGAGAGACTGGCTGAGTCAAAGGTGTTGGGCAACCACAAATCACCACAGTGTTGGACTCCCTACAACCACAGGGGCCACCCTAAGTCAATTCTGAATTATGGGAAAATGAGTTCATTAATCATGATTACACTTTCTGTGGAAAGAATCTGTGGATAAGGAACATTCCTGCCTGAGCTAACTCAATCGTCATTATAAATATAGGGTCCCTGACTGCAGCAACTATATCTTGGGACAGGGGAATCAACTAAAGAAACACAAAAGGCGAAGCCGTGATAGCATAGCCAGGAAGAGGAAAATTATGAAATCAAGTGGCCAGTGAAGAGAGGAATATTGTCACTTACCTCCAGTCAATTTCACAGTTATTTGAGAAGTTGAGGGCTTTAACCTCTATCCCTTTGCTTACATGCATTTTAATGTTTTCTTTACTGCATTTAATTAGCAGTGTTTCAATGTCAAGTTACAGTAATTTACTTCAAAACACTTTGAAACAAAAAGGGAGTTTGTGTGCCCGTTTCACAGACTATCAAAGGAAAGCTCATCAAACACACTTGAATTCATGAGTTTGAACGGTGTTAACTTGTCTTTCTTTCCATAGACAAGAGACTGTTTACAGACACAAGAGACTCAGTCTCTCGTGACTGAGAGACAGGAGGGCAGGAGAAGCTCAGACAGAAACATTTGCTTCTAAGGCTGCTTCAATTTAGGGTATGTTTTGCTGAGCCCCAACACTGTCACACATCACTACTAGAAAAGTAGTACTGTCCATGGCTCCCTGAGGAGAGAACAACTGGAAGATCTCTCTGCATTTGGGACTTTCTTGGATTCTGCCCTATGTTACTTTTCTCTTAGCTGATTTTAATCTGTGCCGTTTAGCTGTGATAACCCTTTAGTGTGAATGAACAGCTTTCAGTGAGTTCAGTAAGGCTTTCTTGCTAATTATTGAACTTATGAGTGGTTTGAGGGAACTCCAAACTTGCAAATAATGTCAGAAATGACAACAGTCTTGTAAACTGTGCTCCAACTTCTCAGGTTTTTACTTAGAAAATGGCACCACAGTGAATTACATTTTGTTTGCTCCAATTCTTCTCCTTCTCATCTCCTATCACTCCCCTTGCTCTAAACTTTACACATATACAAACCTATATATCATTCCCCTATATATCATACCCCTATATATCATTCCCCTTGCTCTAAACTTTACATATATACAAACCTATATATGTTTCTTATGAGTTAGCTTAATGCTAGTTTTTGTTATAAATAAACCCCAAAACTGAATAATGGTTCAAACACGGTAGGAGTTTGCTTCTTGTTTTTACAAATGTTCCAGATGAGATAATTGACATGAGTTGTTTCCGTCTTCAACTTGTGGTTTTCAAGAGCCATGTGCCCATTTATCCAGTCAGGAGAAAGCACAAAGGACAGCACATGGGAAACGTTGAGTGGTGTGGGCCTGAAAGGGGCTTCATCTCTTCTGATTGCATTGCATTGCATTGCATTGAGTAGAGCTTAGGTCTGTGCCTACACCTAACAGGAAGTGAGTCTGGGGCATTTGTGCCCAGGAAGAAAAGGAAGTGGATATGGGAAACAGCTAGCCACTGTCTGCCATACACATTCATATTTTGTCTTTTCTAATTCCCTCAGGTCCCTTAAGCTATCAGTAGCTAATATGATAAATGGATTAATGATTGTGTGTTAATGGGTGATTATGTCTTAATCCTATATTATACATTTGTAATTTCATAATGTCTTAACTCATTCAAATGAATAGCTTTAGAAAAGCAGTTACTATCACGGAGAACTTTGGAGGCTTCAACATCCAATTCTCCCGCACTATTGACTGATGTCTCCAAGATCAGTGTTTGACCTCCCAAATTCTGTAATCACTCTGTCTTCAAGTTAGGAACAACCCCTTCACTCTGCTCATAAGAATGAAGGCTTAAATGTAAATAGACTAGTAATAACAAATTTATTGATTGCCTGCTATGGGAAAAACACTGTTTGAAATGCTTTGCACATATTATTTTATTAATATTACAATACTTTTCAATAGGAAGGAAGTGCTGGTGCTGGAATGCCAATCTATGTAGTTTGGCTCAAGAACCTAACCACTATGCTGTCCTATTTCTAATTCTGTTAAGCGACCTATGGGAACTTGGCAACTCTAACTTATACCCAATTACAGAAGTTCTGTATTTTTGTTAAAAAAATGTGTTAGGTATTGTATCCAGCTGCCTCCTTAGCTTCCATTTTTCTGTTGTTGTTTTTCTTTCTCGCATATCCTACATCCTTTCAATTCCCCTGCTTCAAGTGCCACCTGCTCTCCTGCAAAAGAGATGTTGCATTTACCATTTATATTGCTGTGCTCAGCAGTGTTCTGGAAAATACATAAACATATAAATGACAGCTCCACTCTATACTTTATCTCTGGGTTTCACACATTTGTTTTCCTTTGCAAATATGAGGAAAATTCAGAATTTTAGTGAGAAAAATTATTGATGGAAAATATTGCTTCCATTTTTGGGCCTTTAGAAGAATCCTAAAGTACCTATTTTTCAAACAATAATGAGAGAATTCCAAATGCAAACTAAAGCAACCATGCAGGCCTCTAGAGAGAAAGGGGAATATTATTATGTATAGTCTATCATCATTATCATCACCAAATAGTCTTTGTTAAAGTCTTCAGGATCACAAGGCAGTGGAGTGGTTAAATTGGCATTTCTTTCTCTTCCCAAGAGCTTGTAGTTTAAATAGAAACAGAGCAGCAAAGACAAACACATACAAGGTCAGGCTGACACCAACACTAAACACTAACATACTAATTAAAATAGAATACATCTCATTACAGTTCAATAAGAATGGGAGGCAGGAAGATGTAACATAAAAAAGTGCTAAATTAGAGAGTCAAAAGACTTTGCAGCATGCTGGGTGTACTGCTTTGAGCAAGTCACTCCTAAGGTTAAAACACTTGGTAAGACTTGGAGGAGGTAGTATGGAATAGTGAACCAAAGACAGAATCTGGAATCAGGAAACCACTCAACTTCTGTAACCATGGTGAGGTGATATAAGATCTCTGGATCAATTATTCCTCCTTTGTAAAATAAAAGGCTTGAAAGTTCCTTCAAGAATCGAAATTCTAGTAATTCTGTAAAAATGTCTTTAAATGTGTACAGCATGTAGTTTAAAATGTCCTCACATATACATTTTATCCATTTTAATTTTAATCCTTCTAGATAGTATCTTCTGGTAATAATAGATAGTCCTCTCTGTTTCTAAAAATAAAGAAACTGAGGTTTAGGAAAGGCAAGTGCTAGCTCATCCATTATTTGATTGGAAGACGGGGAACACCAGACAAAATTAAGAGCAGAGAGAAATATTAATGAATGGAATTACAAGAAGTTGACCTCAGGGAAATCGGAAGGTAAGCAGACTCCTCTTCCTATGTCTTTATTCCTCAGGCTATATGATCTTTTGGCTCATGCATTTTTAACAGATTTAACAAACATTTACTGAGAGCCTACTATATGTTGAGCACAGTTATGTGTCCTGGAGATCCCATACTGTACATGAGCAATAATGTTTCTCTTTTCATGGAGATGCTATTCTAGGAGACAAGGAGAAACAGTAAAACAAGTGAACAAACAAGAAAATTTCTTAGCTAAAAGAGTGTCAATGAGATTATTAAATCAGGATTAGGTTATAATGGGTTACTAGACAATTCCCTCTATTTGAGAGTCAAGAACCTCCTCTTTCAGAATTTGATATTTATGTTAAGAGTTAAATAGAGGAGAGAGAAGCCGAAGATACAGAAGAAATACAAGTGAGTCAGAAATACAATCCCTGAGATGAGGAGATAGAACTTCTTCTAATCAATAATCTCCTGAATGTCTCTTAGTCTCTATCCCAGTGCACTAGGGCACCTGATTAGGTCATCTTTAAGGTCACTTAAAAAAAAAAAGGGAAGGAAGGAAGGAAGAAAGGAAGGAAGAAAGGAAGGAAGGAAGGAAGGAAAGAAGAAAGAAAAAAGAAAGAAAGAGAAAGAGAGGATCTGGTTAGTCCATGTTAGCTCAAATATACCAGGGTTTTCACACTAACGTAAATGTGCAAAGGACAAAGAACATGTGGCTTCTTACTGTCCCTCTGTAACTCACTGGTACTGCATCTCAAGCACCCACCTCTTTGTGAGGGGCAGAGAACAACCAGAAGACAGCAATGTTCACATGACCAGTATCCTCTGCCTGGTAAAATATTTGGTACACAGTATTTTAAAGAAAACAGGGCTGGGCGCAGTGGCTCAAGCCTGTAATCCCAGCACTTTGGGAGGCTAAGGCGGGTGGATCACAAGGTCAGGAGATCGAGACCATCCTGGCTAACATGGTGAAACCCTGTCTCTACAAAAAAAAAAAAATACAAAAATTAGCCAGGTGTGGTGGCAGGTGCCTGTAATCCCAGCTACTCAGGAGGCTAAGGCAGGAGAATGGCACGAACTGGGAGGCAGAGCTTGCAGTGAGCCGAGATGGTGCCACTGCACTCCAGCCTGTGCAACAGAGCGAGACTCCTTCTTAAAAAAAAAAAAGAAAACAAGGATCAGTCTTGGAACAAGGCCCAATTCAGGTAAGACACTGGCCAGAATAATTACAAAATACATTCGTCATTAATTTGTAAATTTCCCTTTTCCTGACTCCCTGAACAAATAATATAACTAATATAAATATGCGCAAATAAAATGGATTTTTTGTGATTTTGTTCAGCTCTTAAACATGTTGAAATGTTCTGAAGTTATGAATTTTCAGTTATTTCACTTGCTCCTCAATCCCATGAGGTCCTACCTGTGCTATTCAAAAGCCATCCCTCCATGGCAATCACTACCAATGCTTTTACATTCTCAGCTCACTGTGAAGATCAACATGGTCTTTTTAAGATAACTATGGCCTATAATCAGAAACACTGTCTCTAAGAAACAGTAGACCCAAGACTTCATTTGTCTTCTCTCATTCCAAAAACATCTGGTCCTCCAGGATGATGTAGTAATACCAGGACAGGTATTAATAATGACCAGTCCTCTCATAGCAAGATTTTGTGAGAAGAAGACTCAGATTCTCTTCCCTTCCTCCAGTTTTAACACCCAGAGCCTCCATGACCCAATCACCTCTTAAAGGTCCAATCTGTCTATGCTGCCACACTGGGGAGTAAATGTCAATGTGAGTTTTGGCAGGGGACAAAGAGTAAACCACAGCATTGGGTAATTTATAAAAAAACAAGAATGTATTTCTTATAGTTCTAAATCTGGGAAGTCCAAGATCAAGGTATTGGCATTCGGTGTCTGGGGAAAACAGAAAGGGACCTTGCTAGTTTCCTCCAGCCCTTTTATAAGGTTACTAATCCTATTCATGACAGCAGAACTCTCGTGGCCTGATCACTTTCTTAAAGTCCCACCTCTTAATATTTTTGCATCGGGGATCAAGTTTCAATATGAATTTTGGAGCAGACAAAAACGTTCAAACCATAGCAATAAGGAAACCCATGATACCTAAAACCCAGTGTCTCCAGATGAGACCTCTTGGGTTTCTCCTTTATGGTAGCCACTATTGGAGGCCTGCCTAATGTCCTAACTCCTCCTCTCTTTTCTCAAAACAACCTTAATATTTTGGAGAGCAGAGAGCACCTGGGGAAGGAGCAAACAAACAAGCCCCTAAATTTTCCAGCTGTCTTGCAGTCTCTTTTGGGTTTAAATCAGCTCCTCTGACCCTGCTCATGCTGCATTTGAAATAATGGTTGCCTGGAATTGCTAAATTCTGCAGTGTGCCATATAGAGTCCCAAACTGGATGAAAGTAAACGCTTCCTAGACTTATTTCTCTGTGCTTATCCAATATACATTCTCTTCACACACTAAAGCCTGTTGCCTAGAGATTAGAACCCATGAGTCTTTTTTCTCTCACTCTTGCCTAGCAATGTTTACTCTCCCTGTCATCCTACTGCCCAGAAGGGATAGGCTTCAAGAATTTCTCTCCTTCGTATTCTTCTCCTACCTTTCAATAGCAACACAATCCAGTAATCATAGACAAAAGAGTATCTTCATTCTACTAAGAAATAAACTCTTATTGGATATCTACTCATTCTTTGATATGCTCAAACGAACTAGAAAATTATCTTCTTACTCAGAATCCAAGCTTTTGGTTTTGCTGCGAAATCATATTTTAGTGTCAGAAGAAAAACATTAACTATTTCTCTTTTTACTATTGTGAATATTAATATGACAATTTAATTCCCAAACCTCAACTCAACCCTACTCTGGGCTCACCAGGGAGGGTATCATGTCCATGGAAAGAAATGTGAAAGCAAAATTCACAACGATGTATTTTAAAATATCACCCTGACTACATAGAAGATTCTTCCTGCTTCCATCAAGAATGTCCTGAGAGACCAGGTGCGGTGGCTCATGCCTATAATCTCAACACACTTTGGGAGACCAAGGCGGGTAGATTACTTGAGGTCAGGGGTTCGAGACCAGTCTGGCCAACATGGTGGAACCACATCTCTATTAAAAATTAAAAAAAAAAAAAATTAGCCAGGCGTGGTGGCAAGCCCCTGTAATCCCAGCTACTCTAGAGGCTGAGGCAGGAGAATTACTTGAACCCAGGAGGCAGAGATTGCAGTGAGCCGAGATCAGGCTGCTGCAGTCCAACCTGGGCGACAGAGTGAGACTCTGTCTCAAAAAAAGAATGTCCTGAGAATAGGAGAATTTATTATGTAAAGTTACTCTTTCCAGGCAGTATATAGGCAGATCTTTAAAAAGGAGATACAGGTGGGGAGAATATGATGGGCATATGAAGTTTACTATGTATGTTTTTAATGTGACCTAAAGTAGACAAGGGAGTAGAGAATCCATAAACCCAGAAGTGTTCACATTGTGTGCAAGATTTTTGTGGTTATGATTTGAATTCTCACCAGAGCATGTCAAACTATGAGAAGCCTGGAATTTATTCATATATATACATGTATATACATCTATTTGAGAGTTGGTAATTAATCAAGGGGTCTCTAGGGCAAGGTCAGTGTAGAGGTGAGAGATTGTATTGGAAGGGGTCAGGATATCCCTGAGGAGGACTGAAGCAGAACAGCTGACATTCAGGCAGTTAAAAGACTTTGCTTACTTCGCAATAGGAAACTGAGCCAACTCCGCACCAAACTCTGGGATTCTGTGCAGTAACCTTCCTTGTGGGGTGAGAATGTTATCAGCATCAAGATTCTTTCCCCAAAGAAATTGGAGCCAAGGGACAATCTGATAAGAAATGAAGAATGCAAGCCCCTTGGGATGGCAGGAGCAGAAAATTAGCATCTAATTTTCTACCAGAGCTAATTAAGCCCTCTCACTTGCTGCATTTCTCTTCAGCGCCCTTCTTTCTCAGAACTATGGTGCCTGTTGAGCCTGAAGCTTGAAGGTTGTGCATCTTTATAGAGGAGTCCCTTTCCCCCTTGAAGTTAATGGAGTAAGTTAGGTTCCAATAGTACTAGGAATTTGTATGTGAGAGATTCCATTTCCAAGGGTGAAGCTTCTCTCCAAGATACAGCTATTTTAAGGAGTATGTGGCAAGAATACATATTAAAGGCAAATTTTATGCATAACTAAGGTTTATTGAATGCTTATTAAATATATGCTATTTCATGCATAAAATGGGAATAAAACTTAAAATGTATACGTAATAAACACTGTACTAAGAGTTTCACAATCATTATTTTATTTAACCCTCATGACCATCCCATGATATAGGAATTTTCACTGCTTAACATTGTAGGAACAAGTTCGGTTAGGAATTTGCATCTTGAATTCAAACCCAAATCAGGGTGAGCTCAGAGGCAGTGCTGTATCCACTACACTATTTATTCTTGGAATAATTTTATGTTAAACTCCCTTTCTCTGTGTTCTCTTTAATCTTAGATGGAGTGTCTGCTTCTCCCTTTCATTTTCCAGCTTATGATAAATAGGGGTACAGGAATTAGTAAATCTACTCTATCAAGCCCCATTGAAATATATGCATATGTATATTACATATATAATATATAACACAATAGTTATATATAATAGTTATATATATGTATATACATATAACGATTACAATTTTAGGAGCAAGAAGTGAGAAAAATCACAGCTACAACAACAAACACTATTTTATTTCTTCAGTATGATCCAACTCATTCATTATCGTGATGCTAAGGCCTTCCCAGATATTTAATCATCAATGATTATATTAGATTCCTCAGAACTTAAGTATGATAAGACAATTATGATTGTCAATCATAATTATTGGAAGATTTTTATAATTATCTCTTTAATATCCATATAATCTAATTATCATACTCCATTTCTAAACCATACCAGAAAATTAAAGTCTTACTGTATATGATTTGAACAATATGCTTAAAAGTCTTTCCTGTTTCTTCAACTAAAATAGCTATGTAGTACACGGAAACAAGTACATGTGTGGAGATATAGATATGTATGTGTGTGTGTGTGTGTGTGTGTGTGTAATAATGATCAATTCCAGCTATAGAGTCCTTCATATCTGTCAGGCCTCTGAGCCCAAGCTAAGCCATCATATCCCCTGTGACCTGCAGGTACACATCCAGATGGCCGGTTCCTGCCTTAACTGATGACATTCCACCACAAAAGAAGTGAAAATGGCCTGTTCCTGCCTTAACTGATGACATTGTCTTGTGAAATTCCTTCTCCTGGCTCATCCTGGCTCAAAAGCTCCCCTGCTGAGCACCTTGTGACCCCCACTCCAGCCCGCCAGAGAACAACCCCCTTTGACAGTAATTTTCCTTTATCCACCCAAATCCTATAAAATGGCGCCACCCCTATCTCCTTTCACTGACTCTCTTTTCGGACTCAGCCCGCCTGCACCCAGGTGAAATAAACAGCCATGTTGCTCACACAAAGCCTGTTTGGTGGTCTCTTCACACAGACGTGCATGAAATTTGGTGCAGTGACTCGGATCAGGGGACCTCCCTTGGGAGATCAATCCCCTGTCCTCCTGCTCTTTGCTCGGTGAGAAAGATCCACCTACGACCTCAGGCCCCCAGACTGACCAGCCCAAGAAACATCTCACCAATTTCAAATCCGGTAAGCGGCCTCTTTTTACTCTCTTCTCCAACCTCCCTCACTATCCCTCAATCTCTTTCTCCTTTCAATCTTGGCACCACACTTCAATCTCTTCCTTCTTTTAATTTCAATTCCTTTCATTTTCTGGTAGAGATAAAGGAGACACGTTTTATCTGTGGACCCAAAACTCCGGTGCCGGTCACGGACTAGGGAAGGCAGCCTTCCCTTGGTGTTTAATCATTACAGGGACGCCTCTCTGATTCTTCACCCAGGTTTCAGAGGTGTCAGAGCACGCAGGGATGCCTGCCTTGGTCCTTCACCCTTAGTGGCAAGTCCTGCTTTTCTGGGGAAGGGGCAAGTACCCCAACCGCTTCTCTCCATGTCTCTACCCCTTTTCCACCTTTCTGGGGGGCAAGAAACCCCCAATCACTTCTCCTTCACCCTTAGTGGCAAGTCCCGCTTTTCTGGGGGAGGGGTAAGTACCCCAACCTCGTATCTCTGTGCCCCAATCCCTTATTTCCGTGCCCCAACCTCTTATATCTCTGCGCCCCAATCCCTTATTTCCGTGCCCCAACCTCTATCTCTGCACCCCGATCCCTTATTTCTGTGCCCCAACCTCGTATCTCTGCACCCCAACCCCTTCTCTGTTTTTCTGGAGGGCAAGAACCCCTCACCCCTTCTCCGTGTCTCTACTCTTTTCTCTGGGTTTGCCTCCTTCACTATGGACAAGCTTCCACCTTCCATTCCTCCTCCTTCTCCCTTAGCCTGTGTTCTTAAGAACTTAAAACCTCTTCAACTCTCACCTGACCTAAAATCTAAGCATCTTATTTTCTTCTGCAATGCCACTTGACCCCGATACAAACTTGACAGTAGTTCCAAATAGCCGGAAAATGGCACTTTCAATTTTTCCATGCTACAAGATCTAAATAATTCTTGTCGTAAAATGGGCAAATGGTCTGAGACGCCTGACGTCCAGGCATTCTTTTACACATCAGTCCCTCTCTAGTCTCTGTTCCCAATGCAACTCATCCCAAATCTTTCTTTCCCTCCCTCCTGTCCCCTCAGTCCCAAACCCAAGCGTTGCTGAGTCTTTCTAATCTTCCTTTTCTACAGACGCATCTGACCTCTCCCCTCCTCCCCGGGCTGCTCCTCGCCAGGCTGAGCTAGGTCCCAATTCTTCCTCAGCCTCTGCTACTCCACCCTATAATCTTTTTATCGCCTCCCCTCCTCACACCTGGTCCGGCTTACAGTTTCGTTCCATGACTAGCCCTCCCACACCTGCCCAGCAATTTACTCTTAAAAAGGTGGCTGGAGCTAAAGGCATAGTCAAGGTTAACACTCCTTTTTCTTTATCCCAAATCAGATAGCGTTTAGGCTCTTTTTCATCAAATATAAAAATCCAGCCCAGTTCATGACTCATTTGGCAGCAACACTGAGACACTTTACAGCCCTAGACCCTAAAAGGTCAAAAGGCCGTCTTATTCTCAAAATACATTTTATTACCAATCTGCTCCCTACATTAAATAAAACTACAAAAATTAAATTCCGGCCCTCAAACCCCACAACAGGATTTAATTAACCTCGCCTTCAAGGTGTACAATAATAGAAAAAAGTTGCAATTCCTTGCCTCCACTGTGAGACAAACCCCAGCCACATCTCCAGCACATAAGAACTTCCAAATGCCTGAACCGCAGGGGCCAGGCGTTCCTCCAGAACCTCCTCCCCCAGAAGCTTGCTACAAGTGCCAGAAATCTGACCACCAGGCCAAGGAATGCCTGCAGCCCAGGATTCCCCCATCTGTGCGGGACCCCACTGGAAATCGGACTGTTCAACTCACCTGGCAGCCACTCTCAGAGCCCCTGGAACTCTGGCCCAAGCCTCTCTCACTGACTCCTTCTCAGCTTAGCGGCTGAAGACTGACGCTGCCCGATCGCCTCGGAAGCCCCGTAGACCATCACGAACGCCGAGCTTCAGGTAACTCTCACAGTGGAGGGTAAGTCCGTCCCCTTCTTAATACGGAGGCTACCCACTCCACATTACCTTCTTTTCAAGGGCCTGTTTCCCTTGCCTCCATAACTGTTGTGGGTATTGACGGCCAGGCTTCTAAACCTCTTAAAACTCCCCAACTCTGGTGCCAACTTAGACAATACTCTTTTAAGCACTCCTTTTTAGTTATCCCCACCTGCCCAGTTCCCTTATTAGGCCGAGACACTTTAACTAAATTATCTGCTTCCCTGACTATTCCTGGGCTACAGCTGCATCTCATTGCTGCCCTTCTTCCCAATCCAAAGCCTCCTTTGTGTCCTCCTCTTGTATCCCCCCACCTTAACCCACAAATATAAGATACCTCTACTCCCTCCTTGGCAACCAATCACGCACCCCTTACCATCTCATTAAAACCTAATCACCCTTACCCCACTCAATGCCAATATCCCATCCTACAGCATGCTTTGAAAGGATTAAAGCCTGTTATCACTCGCCTGCTACAGCATGGCCTTTTAAAGCCTATAAACTCTCCTTACAATTCCCCCATTTTACCTGTCCTAAAACCAGACAAGCCTTACAAGTTAGTTCAGGATCTATGCCTTATCAACCAAATTGTTTTGCCTATCCACCCCATGGTGTCAAACCCATATACTCTCCTATCCTCAATACCTCCCTCCACAATCCATTATTCTGTTCTGGATCTCAAACATGCTTTACTATTCCTTTGCACCCCTCATCCCAGCCTCTCTTCGCTTTCACTTGGACTGACCCTGACACCCATCAGGCTCAGCAAATTACCTGGGCTGTACTGCCCCAAAGCTTCACAGACAGCCCCCATTACTTCAGTCAAGCCCAAATTTCTTCCTTAACTGTTACCTATCTCAGCATAATTCTCATAAAAACACACGTGCTCTCCCTGCTGATCGTGTCCGATTAATCTCCCAAACCTCAATCCCTTACAAACCAACAACTCCTTTCCTTCCTAGGCATCGTTAGTGTGGTCAGAATTCTTACACAAGAGCCAGGACCGCACCCTGTAGGCTTTCTGTTCAAACAACTTGACCTTACTGTTTTAGCCTAGCCATCATGTCTCTGTGCAGTGGCTGCTGCCGCCCTAATACTTTTAGAGGCCCTCAAAATCACAAACTATGCTCAACTCACTCTCTACATTTCTCATAACTTCCAAAATCTATTTTCTTCCTCCCACCTGACGCATATACTTTCTGCTCCCCGGCTCCTTCAGCTGTACTCACTCTTTGTTAAGTCCCACAATTACCATTGTTCCCGGCCCGGACTTCAATCTGGCCTCCCACATTATTCCTGATACCACACCTGACCCCCATGACTGTATCTCTCTGATCCACCTGACATTCACCCCATTTCCCCATATTTCCTTCTTTCCTGTTCCTCACCCTGATCACGCTTGATTTATTGATGGCAGCTCCACCAGGCCTAATCGCCACACACCAGCAAAGGCAGGCTATGCCATAGTACAAGCCACTAGCCCGCCTCTTAGAACCTCTCATTTTCTTTCCATCGTGGAAATCTATCCTCAAGGAAATAACTTCTCAGTGTTCCATCTGCTATTCTACTACTCCTCAGGGATTATTCAGGCCCCCTCCCTTCCCTACACATTAAGCTCGAGGATTTGCCCCCACCCAGGACTGGCAAATTAGCTTTACTCAACATGCCCCGAGTCAGATAACTAAAATACCTCTTAGTCTAGGTAGACACTTTCACTGGATAGGTACAGGCCTTTCCTACAGGGTCTGAGAAGGCCACTGAAGTCATTTCTTCCCTTCTGTCAGACATAATTCCTCAGTTTAGCCTTCCCACCTCTATACAGTCTGATAACAGAGCAGCCTTTATTAGTCAAATCAGCCAAGCACTTTTTCAGGCTCTTAGTATTCAGTGAAACCTTTATATCCCTTATGGTCCTCCATCTTCGGGAAAAGTAGAACAGACTAAAGGTCCTTTAAAAACACACCTCACCAAGCTCAGCCACCAACTTAACAAGGACTGGACAATACTTTTACCACTTTCCCTTCTCAGAAGTCAGACCTGTCCTCAGAATGCTACAGGGTACAGCCCATTTGAGCTCCTGTATAGATGCTCCTTTTTATTAGGCCCCAGTCTCATTCCAGACACCAGACCAACTTAGACTGTACCCCCAAAAAACTTGTCATCCCTACTATCTTCTGTCTAGTCATACTCCTATTCACCGTTCTCAACTACTCATACATGCCCTGCTTTTGTTTACACTGCCGGTTTACACTGTTTCTCCAAGCCATCACAGCTGATATCTCCTGGTGCTATCCCCAAACTGCCACTCTTAACTCTCAAAGTAAATAAATAATCTTTGCTGGCAGGACTATGCTGAATCTCCTTAGGCACTCTCTAATCAGATGTCCTGGGTCCTCCCAGTTCTTAGACCTTTAATACCTGTTTTTCTCCTTCTCGTATTCCGTTTAGTTTTTCAATTCATACAAAACCATATCCAGGCCATCACCAATAATTCTAAATGACAAATGTTTCTTCTAACAGTCCCACAATATCACCCCTTACCACAAAATCTTCCTTCAGCTTAATCTCTCCCACTCTAGGTTCCCACGCTGCCCCTAATCCCCCTCGAAGCAGCCCTGGGAAACATCGCCCATTATCTCTCCATGCCACCCCCCAAAATTTTCACCATCTCAACACTTTACCACTATTTCATTTTATTTTTCTTATTAATATAAGAAGACAGGAATGTCAGGCCTCTGAGCCCAAGCTAAGCCATCATATCCCCTGTGACCTGCAGGTACACATCCAGATGGCTGGTTCCTGCCTTAACTGATGACATTCCACCACAAAAGAAGTGAAAATGGCCTGTTCCTGCCTTAACTGATGACATTGTCTTGTGAAATTCCTTCTGGCTCATCCTGGCTCGAAAGCTCCCCTGCTGAGCACCTTGTGACCCCCACTCCAGCCCACCAGAGAACAACCCCCTTTGACAGTAATTTTCCTTTATTCACCCAAATCCTATAAAATGGCCCCACCCTTATCTCCCTTGGCTGACTCTCTTTTCGGACTCAGCCCGCCTGCACCCAGGTGAAATAAACAGCCATGTTGCTCACACAAAGCCTGTTTGGTGGTCTCTTCACATGGATGTGAGTGAAAATATCTCAGCATAAATTTCACATCTACTACTCACTTGCTGTGTAAACTTTAAAAAATTACTTACTCTCTAAGCCTCACTTTCCTAACGCTGTCAGAGTTGCCAGAAAAATCAAATAAAATAACTGCATGAAAAGCACTAATCATAATGCCCAAGTCATGATAAGCAAACCCTGAATAGTTGCTGTTATTAATTATGATTATGTCCCTGGATTCACAGTTTGCTCAACTTATCCATCTTATTCCCATTATAAGAAGCTAGAAAGAAGTACGAACAATTCTGAACTTTTTGTTTGTTCACGGTTGGTCGTATATCCCCTCATTTCCTTTATTCATGATTACTTTTGGTACTGAGGGTTTAAAAAATTAAGTATGAGTGTATTCACCTTGTTATTTATTTTCTGTATTTTGACCTTTTGACATTTGGGGCCTTTCTATTCCAGCCCCTCCTGTAGTTTCTCTAGTTCCTAATTCCTAAAGAGAGTAAACAACACCACCAAGAGTGAGCTTTTCAAATGCAAACCAACCAATCCAGAGTTCACACTTCAACAAATTCCCTTACTGGGCTCTCACACTCTGGGCCACTATCCCACTCTCTGCTTGGCTAATCACTCCAGGGCCAGGTGCCAGACAATTAGGGATAGCTCCTCTGGGCCCCAGAGCCCATGGCAATTAAATCTACTTACCAGCCTTCCCAGGGTCCTTCTTCTGGGAATCACTGTTAAGGCTCTTGCCCACACTTTCTACCCTCATCCCCACCCCCTGATAGACCCCAGTGCTGCCATGTGTGACCACTCTCAGTGTGAGTCTATTTCTTGGGATCTGTGAATAAAACCTGTGAGCCTATTTCTTGGAATCTGTGAATAAAACTAACTACCATTTCAACGGCAATTGCCTCTTAATCTGTTGGCCTTGCCGTACCTGACTAATAATAAAATCTATATTTTGAAACACAAGTAATTCCAGAATAAATATAACTATAGCTCTATAACTATCTCCTCCATTTGTAGAGTTCTTGAGAACAGATTTGTCTGCACTAACCAATTGATTCTAAGTAAATATTTTTGAATGAATGAATTTATTGCATATCTAAAATGCACAGACATAACTTTATTTGGGAGAAATATCTGCAGTTTTAAAAGTTAATGAATATATACTCATGAATGTCTAATCAGACTGTTCATATATATTTAAACAACCAAGCAAATTCCTATTAGGGAACATACAATATGACTCTTCATTTTCTTGTGAGAACTCCCATGTAGATGGGAAATTTCTCCTCTGCCTTCTTAGGGTCTCCAGCTGGGCCTAAGACTTAAACTGAAATAATTCAGACGAATATGAGAAAAGTATGCAAGTTTTATTAGGATAGTGCATGTATATGGGAGTCACAAGAAAATGAAGACCCAGAGAAGTGACAAGAGCAGAAAGTTTATATACCTTTTAGAAAAATAATTGATAAATTTGTGAAGAAATGGCTTGAAGAAGGGGTTTGGGCTAGGGGCAAAAAAAAAATGTAGGTGAGTCACTAAGAGATAGGTGCAGAAAACTAATGGAAAATATGGCTTTCTCACGAAATTTGTACAGATTCATTTCGGCATTCATTTTAATCTCTGATGATAAGGATGTTTCTCTCTCCCTGGTACTAGGAAGGCACTTTTCTCACGGGATGTGTTATGGCCTGTTTTTAAGTAGAAAGGGGAGGTCAAAAGGCCCTTCCTGCATTTGCTGTTTCTCATGTGCCTTCAGCTCAACATAATCAATATAGCAAAGTGGCATATTTTGGGATGGCATGTCCTAAACTTCCACACCAGCGGAGAAACCGTTTCCCAGAGGGCACAGTACTGGAACTCTGCAACACTGACAATGTAGGATAAAGAAAGGGCTCCAGGTTAGGTGTCCTGAAAGTTTTGATGGAGGACAGAAGACACATTATATTCTGTCAGCCCCCTAAGGCTGCTGGGAAGCTTTGTGAGTCTTGTTTCATACTAATGTGTGATTTTTAAAAAGTTTTTGGCTCAAACAATTTCCTTGTTATTAGAGAGCCTCTTTAACAAGAGAGAAGTATTTCAAATGAGTGCTTGGCTCATGAGTACCAAGGAATTAGGCAGAGGATGGATGTTACCTACCTTGTTGGAGTGTTAAGCAGTATGAAATAGCCTTCAGACCTACTTTTAGAGATTACTGAAACAGGGAACCCTTTAAAATACTAGAGAATAAATCCAATAGATCTTTCTGCTGTAACTAGCATCTGCTCTGGCAGGCTAAGAAATAATATAAAATAAACTTATTTTGCCCAGGTTAATTCTGTTTCTGCTCAGAAGTGCATTATTTACAACCTATACTCAATAAATGTATGTTTAGCACATTAATCAATGTTTAGATGCAATTCTTCCAGCAAAGTCACCTAGACAATACTTGATTCATTAAGCTTTTCTTCCTATGAAATCAAAATGCTTTTGAAGAAGCCAAACCTACATTAGATACATTATTTTTTTAAAAGCTCCCATATACATTAGAATGTTTTCATAATACTATAAAGTTCAATTAAAACAAGACTCTAGTATAGGAAAAAAATGTGAAGGGCTTTAAAATGGACCAAAAAGATTACTGAGTGTTCTGTCTAGTACTGTCTCCAGGTTATGCTTGCTTTTCAGTGTTTTTGAACTATTTTATAACCCTATAAATTATAGAAAACTAATAATTATATAAAAAGTCAATTTTATAACAATGAAAATAGTGTGCAATTGATTACTGCTCTGTGGAGACTGACCAGTTTTGCCAGTTTCGCATCTATTTAGCAAATTACTTCAGCATTCCTGAGGTAGCATTCCTACAGTCACCTTCCCTTTAGTCTTCCTTTGAGAATCTAAGGAAACATCTTACTGGTTTTCTTCTTGACTGAGTTGAATACAACTTTTGACATGTGGTCATTTTGTATCTATATGATTATACCCTCTTTTTTAAAAAAAATAAAAGTTTTTTTTTTTAACACTATTACTATAATAAACAAAGCAACCCAAAATCTCTTGAGAAACTTAGATAAATTAGAGAGCCAAATCCTACAGTACTCTTGCTTATCTAAATGGCTAATTTGTTGGAGGCATGATCTCTCCAAGAACTAACTCAGGAGTGTTTTCTACTAGTAAATAATGAAGGTTTTCTTTTTTTTTTCTTTTTCTTTTAATTCTTCCAAGAGAAGTTAATTGTTTCCTCAATAGTTTGTTTCTAAATGACTCTGAAAGTGAGTTCCTACAGCATCCCTCCCAGGCTGCTAGTAGCTTCTTTAGTGCTGCTTGAATCACTTCCTTCCAACCATTTGAACAATTTCTGCATTTACCTTGCAGTTATTTTAGAGAATCCAACTTAAAAAAAATACACTGCATGACATTGTTGTGTGCAGTATGGCCTTTTCTACTTAAAAACAGGCCATAACATATCCCAAGAAAAAGGTTCCCTCCTAGTACCAAGGAGAGAGAAACCCATCTTTATCATCAGAGATGGGAATGGATGCTAAAATGAATCTGTACACATTTCCTGAGATAGCCATATTTTCCGTTAGTTTTCTGCATCCATCTCTTAGTGACGCACCCACAATTTTTTTGCCCCTAGCCCAAACCCCTTCTTCATGCCATTTCTTCACATATTTATCAATTATTTTTCTAAAAGGCATATAAGCTTTCTGCTGTGGTCACTTCTCTGAGTCTTCATTTTCTTGTGAGGACTCCCATGTATATGCACTATCCTAATAAAACTTGTATACTTTTCTCATGTTCATCCGAATTATTTTCAGTTTAAGTCTTAGGCCCAGCTGGAGACCCTAAGAGGGTAGAGGAGAAACTTCCCATCTACATGGGAGTTCTCACAAGAAAATGAAGAGTCATATTGTATGTCCCCTAGATTGTTCCCTAATAGGAATTTGCTTGGTTGTTTAAATATATCTAAAGCTTTACAGGTAAGACAAGAATTGCTAAATCAATTCCTTCAGTATGTTAGCTTTAGAGATGAAACATAGTTGTTTTTGTTTCTGCTTTTTATGGAGTTTTAAAATTGCTATTGTATTCCACTCAATTGTGCTTGTTCAGAGTGACTATGATGATCATTAATGCTTTATTAAGTGGTACATTATTTGTTCAATGAAATTCCAAATCTCTTCCAAACAACTTCAAATCAGAGGTGCCTGACTATCTGGAACACTAACAAATATCCCTGCCCTTGGCTAGTTAAATGTGTAATGAATGAGACTGCCACCTCTTGGCAGAATACACTACATTTTCCTAAAATAAGATGAGTTTTTGCCTTAAATAGGCTCAAGTAATTGAAGATTTAAAACTGACAAGATTAAATGGGAGAAATAACAATGACTGCTGAAATGATACCCTAAAATAATGTAACTTATTTATTAGGTTGGTGTGAAAGTAACTGAGGCTTTTGCCACCACTTTAACGGCAAAACCGCAATTACTCTTGCACCAACCTAATATTATATTTTGGTTGAGAGGTAGTAGACTTTGGCATCAGATAACCTTATACACCCTCCACGTATCACCTCTATTGGTACAGACAAGTTTCCTAACAACTTTAAACATCAGATTCTTCATGTGTAAAATTAAGATTACAATATTAAATTAATGATGTTTTATGAGGTTTAATTTATAAGCCCTGAAACTACTTTTTTGATATAGTAATTAAAAATTCAGAGTTTGAAGTCTCTTATTAGCTGTCTTATTTATTCCATTGATTTCCAGTACCCAGTTTAATGTCTTGTTCATAGTAGACAATGAATAGTATTTCTTGGCTGAATGATCTATTTTATTCCTGAAATTTTGTAAGAGGGCTAAGCACAATGTCATAATGACTGTGACATTGAAAGAGAGAAGAGTGCAAATAAGACAAAGTACATGTGAGAGAAGCAAACCAATAGGTGGAAATGGGGGGTTAATTTTCCTCAGTTACCATCACGGTAATTTTATGCATCAGGAGGAGTATTTTCAGAGAGCAGATATCAACAAGGGTAAGAAGTAGGTGAAAGAGAAAGGAGGGAATGAAACACAAAGCATTTCTATTTTCTGGGTGAAATATTGAAATAGGCAGAAAACAAGTAATTAATAAATGCTTATAGACTGCAAGTGGAACAACCTTTGTGATGTCTAAATACATTCATTGGGTAAATCAGCCATACTCATTAGAGCTGACAGAGTTAACAACTACCTGAAAAGCCTTCTCCTGGGTTGGTCTCATAGTCATAAACTGACCAGAACACAGGTAGGATTTTAAATAAAGTGTTAACAAATTAAAAGACAAAAAATGAAAAGGACTTAGAACATGGGAATAAAAACTATGTGTTTTAAGAGAAAGTTGATTAAATGACAGATATTTAGCTTGAAAAAGAAAAGACCTGGGAAGATACAAGATAGATATCTCTAAATGCTTGAAGTTCTTGATGAATAAAAATTGAATATACTTATTCAATGAAACTCTTGAGGGTTAATTGTGAATCATGGATTCAAATTACAAACAGGTGAATTTTTAAGAAAAAACATTATCCGACACTGTAATAAACCACCTCAGGGCTCAGTGAGTTTCTTCTCATCAGAATGACTTAAAGCAGAGACTGGACAATCATATTTTAGGGATATCAGAGAGCTGGAATGAATACATTTCAAATTCATTTCCAATTCCAAGTTTTCATGTTCTATTATTCCTTAGTTCCAGCCAGTGTTGTAATTTGGCAAATTTTCAGAGCTCCAGGATGGTTCTGCATGCATCAGAAACCTCTGAGACACACTTATTAGGTCAGAATTTCCTCTACTTATTTCATGAAACAACAGAATTAAGTGGCCCCAAACTATATGGCTCCCACTTGCTTCGCTCTTTGTGGCAAAAATCAAATTGTGTGTTAACAATGCTGCCTGGATCCTCACTAAGATCCTACTGTCATCGTTTCAAAATAGATAAAGTCTTACCTTAACATGAAAAAGTAAGTTTTCCTTTCTCAGTCCACCCAGACCACAACCATTTTGTTTCTGTAGTTATTATTGGTTCTCCCAGAATCACTCAGCACATGGCTTAACTGCTTCTTGCCTGTTCCATATATATGATATTGTGTCCAGAGTTTCTTCCTTCCGGTGGGTTCGCGGTCGTGCTGACTTCAGGAATGAAACCGGTGATCTTCACTGTGAGTGTTACAGCTCTTAAGGATGGTGTGTCCGGAGTTTCTTCTTTCCGGTGGTTTTGTGGTCTCTCTCACTTCAAGAAGGAAGTTGCAGACCTTCGCAGTGAGCGTTACAGCTCTTAAAGGTGTTGTGGACCCAAAGAGTGAGCAGCAGCAAGATTTATTGTTAAGAGCAAAAGAACAAAAGCGTGGAAGGAGACCCACAGGTTGCCCCTGCTGGCTGGGGTGTCCAGCTTTTATTCGCTTATTTGACCCTGCCCACATCCTGCTGATTGGTCCATTTTACAGAGTGCTGATTGGTCCATTTTACACAGCACTGATTTGTCCATTTTACAAACCTCTAACTAGCCACAGAGCGCTGATTGGTGCGTTTTACAATCCTAGCTACAGAGTGCTGACTGGTGCATTTTACAACCCTCTTGTAAGACGGAAAACTTCTCCAAGTCCCCACTGGACCCAGGAAGTCCAGCTGGCTTCACCTCCCAATATTTTTCAATTTTTACATTTAAACACAGACCAGGCTACATCATAAAAGTTTCTGAGGTCCAGTAACAATGAAACATTACCAGATATTAACTGCTGGTGAATAATATGAAACAAATTTGTGGCAGTTGATAATATTTGTAATGACAGGTGCAAGAGAGAACTCTGACCCTAGATATTTGAAGAAACTTAGGGTCAGACATTTCAATTTTCTAAACCTTAGCTTGTTTCTCTGTACTTCGGTATTGTCCCGGCTTTGCTTTTCATCGTGGGTAATTTTGATGTTTAAATGAGCCAGTGTATTTGAAATCTTCCTTTAAAGTATCAATTATTGCCAAAACATGAAGGATGTGGAAGATGATGATCTGGAATAGCAAGAAAGTTTACAAATGCATTTTGTAAAGTGTATATACAATTTAACTCAACAATATGTATACGTTTAATATTATTGTTGCTTCTTTTGAGTTGGGCTTGTTGACGGGTTTACATTAGGAGAATTACACGCCAATCCTAGGCCAACATCACAAATTCACTTTTCTTAGATTTCTCGCCTGTATCAAGGAGAAATTTGACGTTACCTTACACAATTTTTATAAAAGTTAAGAAAGTCAATGTGAAAGCATATAAGAAGCACCCAGAAAATGATTGTAAAACTTGAATCTGAAGATTTAGCAGCAATAGATATTATTTGCAGCGGTAGTTGCGTTAAGTTCTTTAAAAACCCAAAGGTTTTTCACTTGATTGGAGGCAAGATAAATTCATGTTACCTTAACTATTCTTCTCTGACATCACTAGGATCCTAAGGTTTCTGCTACTGATGTTTCATTTAGCTGGATAAATGACGAGATGACTTCTTAGAAGCACAATTAGCTTACTAGGTAGTTTATTGTGTCAGCAGCTTTCAGAAGACAAAGAAACTGTGTCTTACACATAGCCTCTTGTAGACACAATACTATAACTCGTAACGTAAATCACTCTGCTCCTTCTCTCCCACTTCTACCTTTCAATGCACATTGATTTCAGAGAAGTCTCTGTCAAGCATCAGGCTTCAGAAAGAAAAGGTAAAAGGCCATGTTAACAATGAAAATATTGGCAGGATGTAAGACTACACCCTATTGTACAGGTAGAGAGGGTGGCTGACCTCTTGCTCCCTCTGCTTTACTTCTGTAAAGACTACCACAGGTTGGCATGGGGAGAACTTTCAGTGCTAATAATAACTTAAGTATTATTCCCTGAAATGTGTAGGTCCCTTGGATTTCTTCTTTTCTATGGGACAGGTCGCCTAGTTGGGTCTCCATTATATTTCCATTGCGTGTGTCTGGGCCCTAGTAGGAATGTAATTTTTATCGAATAAGTGAATGAATGAATGAAATGACAGTGTTTTGTTTCAAAACAGATACTGCAAGAAGAAGAAAACCTGTTCCAAATGGGCTCCAATAGCCACTGTCTACCATCAAATCAATGTTATTGAGTGGAGCTCTCTGTCAAATTAAAGTACAAAGGAAAAGCATAGGACCTAAGCAAAATATGTATTACAGCCCACAAAAAGAGAAATATCCCAAATAATCAGATAAAACTTTGTACCTGAAAAATAGTTTGTGTAAGAACAAAAGGGGATGATACATGTCTGATTTATGAAATTGAAGTAAGCAGATGTGAAGTGCATGAAATCTATAATTGAAAAATACATTTGATGAATAACATAATTACTAAATTAAAAATCAAGAAGAGAAATCCAAGTAAATATAGAAGACAAAATTGATATATTCACTGAGATCTCAGAAGATAAAAGTAAAGTGTTATAATACAGTAGTTGGAAGACATTAATAGATACCGGAATTCTAGTTTCTCTGTATGAAGAATTGCCTGGTTTGATGGGGGGCTGGGGGGAAGAATAGTTACTGAAATCACAGAGCACACTTAAAATTTTCCTGATAGGAAGATTTAAATATGCAGATCAAAAAGGCTCACACAGGTAAAAAAATAATCAAAGCTAGGTATGTTGTTTTAATTTTATTTTAAATTCAAGAATAAGGAAAATTTAACAGGATTTTGAGAAATAAAAACAGTTATCTATGTAGAAGAAAAAGCTCTCTTAGCCTTTTCCTATACAGCATGAAACACCAGAAGGCAAGGCAATGATATTGACAGTCTTGAGAAAAAAGAACTATAAATAACCCAAGAAGTCTATATTGATATAAATTGTCAACTATACGCAAATGTGCATGTGTGTGTGTTTTCAGAAATCCTGGGGGAAAACAAACCAGAAAAAAACAGTATCTTTAACAAATACTTTGTGATGGAAATGCACACACACATGGAAACACGCACACGCAGAAATGTCTAAAAATGAATTTAAAAATTCAAGATTAGGAAAGCAATGGTATAAAACAATTGATAATCCTCAATTAAGCCAATTAATCAAAATGCAGTGATACACAACTAAATCTTGAGAAGTAACTGTTTAAAATTCAGGAGGTGAATGGAGAAGGAAGTCTCATTTCAACTTCAAGCTTAAACCATCTTCATCACCATTATCAGAAGCCCTGCAATGAGTGAGACAGACAGTACTCGTCCAGATTAATAAAGTAACTCTATTTTACATTTGGATTTTCGTCCTTAATTATATGTTCACCTAACTTTACAATCCCACAGAGCAGGAGGATTGAGTGGTGGCTCCCTTAGCCAATTAAAATGGGACTGTTTTCTTGGAAACATAAATACACTGTCATTATTGAGACAAACTCTTCTCTATTTCATTCCAGTGTTAATAGAAAAGCATCAATATTTTTTTCTAAAACAGAGTTTTAAACAATGTGTTTTCAAAATGTAGCCCTCTCAGCCTCCCTGAACCTAGGAGTCTTGCTGAGAGAAGGGTAATTTTGAAGGGTTGGAGACATTGAAAATACTACATTGGTCCTGCCCTCAGAAGAGCTGGTTCACTAGAGGTTATAAAACTTAGCCCATCAACTTTTCCAAATGTTTTGCATTCACGGCAACACCTTTCTAGGCTATAGATTGTGAGATTTGAATCTTCTTTGGTTGTGTTAAGAAATCTCTTATTGTTTTCAAACAGCTAAATAAATAGGGAGAGATACACTAATTTCAGAATCCCAAGAAAGCAATTACTGCAAGGCTTCTGGCTTTTAACAGAATTGTTTTTTGTGTGGAAAAGAGAGATGGAGGCAGGGGAGAGAGAGAGAGGTGCTGGGTAAAGAATGACAAGTCTTATTGGTAAAAGTGTGTATATATACATATATATGTATATATTTTTAATTTACTATTAGACTATGCTCAGCAACAGTCCAAAATAAATATTTTATTAAAATCTTTTTCCAAAGGTAACCTTATGTTTTATTTTTAAATTCGTTTTATTTTTAATATTTAATTTTTATGGGTATGTAAGTATATATATTTATGGGGTACAGTGGATATTTTGATACAGGCATTAATGTGTAACGATTATATTAGGGTAAACAGGGTATCCATCACCTCAAGCATTTACTCTTTCTGTTACATTCCAATTATATTGTTTGTTATTATATTTTTAAATGCACTGTATATATTAAATTTAAATGTATTTAAATTATTGTTGGCTACAATCACCCTATTATGCTATCAAATACTAGATCTTATTCATTCTGTTTTTGTACCTATTAACCGTCCTCACTCTCCCACCCCATTACCCTTCCCAGCCTCTGGTAACCATCATTCTACTATCTCCATGAGTACAATCATTTTAACTTTTATCTCCCACAAATGAATGAGAACATATGAAGTTTATCTTTCTGTGTCTGGCTTATTTCACTTAACATAATGTCCTCCAGTTCAATCCATGTTGTTGCAAAGACAGGATCTCATTTTTTTTTATGGCTGAATACTACGACATTGTGTGTATACAAATGTGTTTTTTTCCATTAATCTATTGATGAAAATTTAAATTGCTTCCAAATCTTGGTAGTCGGGAGTAGTGCTGCAATAAACATGGGAGTGCAGATATCTCTTTAATATTCTGATTTATTTGGGGCACATACATAGCAGTGGGATTGCTGGATCTATTGCTGTAATTCTACTTTTAGTTTCTTGAGGAACCTCCACATTGTTCTCCATAGTGGCTAGAATAATGTACATTTCCAACAAAAGTGTATGAGTATTTCCTTTTCTCCACATCCTTACCAGCACCTGTTATTGCCTGTCTTTTGGATAAAAGCCATTTAACTGGGATGAAATGATATCTCTTTGTAGTTTTGATTTGCATTTCTCTGATGATCTATCATGTTGAGCATCTTTTCATATATCTGTTCAATATTTGTATGTCTTCTTTTGAGAAATATCTCCTCAGATCTTTTGCCCATTTCTAATCAGACTACTAGATTTTTTGGAGTTGTTTAAGCTCCTTATATATTCAAATTAGTAGTCCCTTGTTAGATATATAGTTTGCAAAATATTCTCCCATTCCATGAGCTATCTTTTTACTTTGTTGATTGTTACCCTGCAGTGCAGAAGCTTTTTAACTTGATGTGATCCCATTTGTCCATTTTTGCTTTGGTTGCTTGTGCTTATGAGGATTATTCAAGAACTCTTTTCCCAGATCAATGTCCTTGAGGGTTTCTCTAAAATTTTCTTTTATTAATTTCATAGTTTCAGGTCTTAAACCTAAGTCTTTAATCCATTTTGTGTCAACTTTTATGTATGGTGAGAGATATGGTCTAGTTTGGTTCTTCTGCATATGAATATCTAGTTTTCCCAGCATCATTTATTAAAGAGACTGTCCTTTCCCAATGTATGTTCTTGACATCTTTGTGGAAAACAAGTTCACTGTAAATGTATGGATTTGCTTCTGGGTTCTCTATTCTGTTTCATTGGTCTATGTGTCTATTTTTATGCCAATGTCATGCTGATTTGATTACTATAGCTCTGTAATGTAATTTGAAGTTAGGTAATGTGATTCCTCCAGTTTTATTCTTTTTGCTCAGGATGTGTTGGCTCTTCCAGGTCTTTCGTGCTCTGTATACATTTTAAGATTTTTTGTTTTCATTTCTGTGAAGAATGTCATTGGGATTTTAAGTGGTATTGCATTGAATCTGTAGATTGCTTTGGGTAGTATGGACATTTTAACAACATTTATTCTTTGAATCCATGTACATGGAATACGTTTCCATTTTTTGTGTGTCCTCTTCAATTTCTTGCACCAATATTTTATAGTTTTCATTGTAGAGATTTTTCACTTTGATTAAGTTTATTCCTAGGTATTTTATTTTATTTGTAACTATCATAAATATGATTGCTTTGTTGATTTCTTCTTTAGATTGTTCATTGTTGTCATATAGAAATGCTACTGATTTTTGCATGTTTATTTTAATATCCTGCCATTTTACTGAATTTATCAGTTCTATTAGTTTTTTGGCAGGGTTTTTAGGATTTTTCAAATATAAGATTATATCATCTGCAAACAAAGATAATTTGACTTTTTCTTTTCCAATTTGTATGCCCTTTATTTATTTTTCTTGTCAGTTTGCTCTGTCTAGGACTTCCAGTACTATGTTGAGTAACAGTGGTAAAAGTAGGTATTCTTGACTTGTTCCAAATCTTAGAGAAAAAGCTTTACGTTTTTCTCCATTCACTATGACATTAGCTGTAGTTTTGTCCTATATCACTATTGTGTTGAGATATGTACCATCTACATCCAGGTTTTTTGAGGGTTTTTATCATGAAGAGATGTAGATTTTTATCAAATGATTTTTGTGCATCAATTTAAATGATCATATGGGTTTTTTTCTTCATTCTGTTGATATGATGCATTACATTAATTAATTTGCATATTTTGAACTATCCTTGCATCCCTGGGATAAATCCACTTGATCATAATGAATGATCTTTGTAATGTGTTGTCGAACTCAGTTTGCTAGTATTTTGTTGAGAATTTTTGCTTCAATGTTCATCAGGGATATTGGCCTATAGTTTTCTATTTTTGGTGTGGCTTTTTCTGGTTTTGGTCTATCTCCCTGCTGAGCTACCTGGAGCTGGGGGAGAAGTGACACAAGAACCCATATGGCCACTGTGCTGGGTCAGACTTGAAGTCAGCACAGCTCTGGGTCTTGCTGAAGGCCCGTGGTGGCCACTGCCTGACTACTGCTGATGTTCACTCAAGGCCCAAAGGCTCTACATCCAGCAAGTGGCAAATCCAGCCAGGCTTTGTCCTTCCCATCAGGGTAACAAGCTCCTCACTCCGTCCCCCTAGACCAGAGCATGTCCATAAATGTCTGACAGTTGAATTCTTTCCACCATGCGTTTCTTTCTGCTGGGACAGGCAGCACTGAGTTCCAATTCAAAGCCCCAGTCACCACGTTCACCCTCCCTGAAGCACGCAGATTCTCTCTTTGCATCAGAGTGCCACTGCCATGGGATGAGGGAGGGGTGGTGTTGACAATATAAGAATGTCTTTCCTTACCCTCTTCAATTCCTCTTTTCCTGCGAGAGTGTTAAAACCTTGTGCTATGATTACTTACTTGATTTTTAGTTAGTTCTTAAGAGTGTGCTTTCTTTGGTGGATAGTTATTAAATTTGGTGGATAGTTATTAAATTTGGTATTGGGTGAGGGTAGGGGGGACAATTGTTACAGGGTTCTATTTGGACATCTTGCTCTGCCTCCTCTTCCACAAACTTGTCTATGGTTTGTTTTTGTTGCTGTTCTTCAGTAGAAGCTTGAATTCATTTTTGATACTCACATTTAAGTCAAAGATCCACTTTTAAATTTATTTTTAAATTGACAACTAAAATCTATATGTATTTGTTTTGTGTAATGTTCTCTTTAAAAATATGTACACATTGTGGAAAGGCTAAATTAAGCTAGCTAACATATGTGTCACCTCACATACATATCAATTTTTTTGTACTGAGAAAACTTAAAATCTACTCTATTAGCTGTTTTCAAGTATACAATATATTGTCATTAACTATACTCACCATGTTGTACAATAGATCCTTTGAACTTATTCCTGCTGTCTAACTGAAATGTTGTACCTTTTGACCAACATCTCTTCAATCCCCAATTTAGTCCCTAGTAGGAACCAGTGTACTCTCTGGTTCTGAGTTTGACTTTATTTAGGTTCCACATATAAATGAGTTCATATGGTGTTTGTCTTTCTGTGTCTGGCTTATTTTACTCAACATAATGTCCTCCAGGTTCATCTATGTTATTCCAAATGGTAAGATTTCCCAAAATTTTAAAGGCCGAATAATATTTTATTGTTTATATATACTTCATTTTCTTTATACATTGATCTATTATGGACACTTAGATTGATTTCATAGTTTGGCTATTGTAAATAATGCTGCAATGAACACGATAATATAGATATCTCTTTGACTTACTGATTTTATTTCCTTTGGATATGTACCCAGTAGTGGGATTGCTGTATTATATAGTAGTTCTATTTTAATTTTTGGAGAAACCTCCATACTGTTTTCCATAAAGCTGGGTTTCATTTAACACTATGGCAACCAAAATTTACTTAAGAGAATACACTTGTACGTGTGCATCCACGCGTGTGCGCGCGCACACACACACACAAACCTGAATGAAGAATAATTACACTGCATTTCATGTACTTAATCCTGTTAGTTTTAAATGTGGACTTTGAAAATTTTTTATAAGTCTTCTCGTAAACTAGAAGGCTACAGCCATTCAATTCTGTCTGTTAGCATCTGCTAGATTTAGTATAGCCAAGAAATGCTGAGCTCCATGGCAAATGATATTGAAATTCCTCAACCTTTGAGACAACTGGCAGAAGAGCTCAACTTCTTTAATGTGATGAGGGCTTATCACCATACTCTGAGAGAGGAGACCATTCTTCCTTCCATAAGCTCAAACTAGATCTGTCTTTTAAGGTCCATATCATGTGCATCTTCCTTATGAAGCTCTCTCCTGCTCCTCCATCACACATGGATTTCTGCATTCTTTTATCACTTAGTTGCAGGTATTATTAGACTGATATACTTTAACAAGCAACTGAACTCCCATTAACTCACAAGGGTTAGCCTGGTACCCTAGATTTGAATTTAATTTCTCCCATTTTTTATTTGTGATCTTGGGCAAACAACTAAGGATTTCTTTCTTTTCTTTTCCTTTTTTTTTCTTATTTCAGTGTTCTTCTTAGAAATATATATGTATTTATATGTATAAATTGCATTGAGCCCAGTGTCTGCTCAAGAGAGTGCAGGCTCCCATCTCCTTTTTCTATTCTTCTTTATCTTTCCTTTATCCTCAATAAAATGATAATAATTTATATATTTTAGTGCTGGGTGAATTGGGTTATTGATAGATATTTAAAATATATTTGCAGATTAAAATCTGAATGAATAAAAGATAAATGGCATTTTTAGAACAGTGAATCTTTCAAAAAAGGAACTAAGAAAGAATAATTGCAGTATTTTCACAATAGTTTTTGTAAAATAGAAAAAAGAATAGAAAAATGAATGGTTTTTTCTGAAGTAGTATTGTAACAATTGTGCCAAGAAGGAAATATAGAAAACTGTAGCTTCTTTTCTCACTCTGCCAAGCTAATGCCATGTATTAAATGCATGACTACAATCTAATTTAAACTTGTGGTCAAGGGAAATCAATAGAGCTAAGAGTACACTTTGCAATTTTAAAGAATTAAGGTACCTCTAGAGCTTTTTAGTACGATTTCTCCCTTTTATAAATTGCCATGTTTATATAAAACCTGAAATGGAGACTTCTCTTAGAACTAGAATCCTATCTCCCCCTATAGAGCACCTTGTTTTTGGTTTCTTTTGTTTGTTTGTTTGTTTGTTTTTGAGACAGAGTCTCTTTCTGTCATCCAGTCTGGAGTGCAGTGTCCCTATCACAGCTCACTGTAATCTCTGCCTTCTGGGTTCTAGTAATTTCCCCACCTCAGGCTCCCAAGTAGCTGGGATGACAGATGCACACCACCACGCCCAGCTAATTTTGTGTGTGTGTGTGTGTTTGGAGACAGGGTTTTGCCACGTTGACCAGGCTGGTTTCGAACTCCTGACCTCAGGTAATTCACCTGCCTCAGCCTCCCAAAGTTCTGGGGTTCCAGGCATAAGCTACCATGTCTGGCCAGAGTACCCTGCTTTTAGGGAACAAATAATTTGCTAAATGTTTCTAGTGAGAGGAGAGACCCCGAAGGAGTTTGCTCAAATAATGATGGATGGTTACTGAACTGCCTGTTTAAGGAGGTGACTGGTTAACTATAGGGCTTTAGCCTTGCTGAGCTGGGTATGCCATCAGCGACCAGAGCAGACTTGCTTGAAGCAATAAAGGAAGTTTATTGGCTATATGGGAGAAGAGCCAGCATGGAAAGTAAACAATTGTGGCTGTGGACAAAAATATTATAGAGTGAACACACATATCAGATCTGTATTTTTAGTAGGTGGTCAGAAACATAACATATGAGTCTCTTAGGTACCTCTATATTAACAAAGCTTGGTTTGGCCTCTGTTGGGCAGTCAGTCATGAAGGGTTTTGATACTTATATCCAAAGTTGTCCCCTGATATAGGAGAATTATGACCGTTGCAGTCTCCTTTATGTCTCTGTTTTTCAGGGATATGACAAAATGCTACTACCTCAAGGTCAGTGCAGGCAAAAGCAGAAGCTGGCAACGAGAGGATACCCAATGCTAACAACAATGTGTCCAGGTCCACAGAAAAAATATAACACAGAAAACTCTATATAGAGTATCTTCTAATGATAATCCTCCTGATACTCTTAGCTGCTTTTCTGTCTTTTTTTCCTTGTAGGAGATATATCTTCCTTATATTATTACACTACAACTAAGGAAGCTATTGATGATTATTACAATTGCTGTTATAAAACTATTACTTACCGTTTTCTGGATACTGTTCTAAATATTCTCCATGTGTTCGGATGGTTAATCCCTACCATTCTTTATGCCATTCAGAGCATCCTCACATGGGGTTTGGTGTTACACTAGGACGTTTTCTTTACTCCTTCCCTTACCAGAAAATCTATGGAACAAAAACAAGAGTAACCCAGGAATACATTTCCTAAAGATAGAGTTATTCACTCAGGAGTAATAACCCACAGAAGGGTTCAGCAGAAACATCTGAGTGAGGCTTCGCATCTCAGGTCCTGCAGACTTAGCTGTTGAGATGGTAAGCAGACTTCCTTAACACTACTGAGGAAATTTATAACCAGAAACTTAGTGTTTCCAATGGAAATGTTAGACAACAGAAAATAAACTATAAAACCAAGCCTTTGTTTTATATTTATAGCTGTGGCATAACTATAATTCTACAAAGAGACAGCAAGTAAAATTATAAAAAACAAATGTAACACACGAATGAGAACATTCTCGACTTCAAAATTTGGTCCATAATTTTTCCATGTTCGAGGCTTCTTAATTATTCCTTCTTTGAGTATTTTCTAAAACTTTTCAATACACTCAAAACAAAATAGTTGAAAGTGTTCTAGGGGAAAGGGGTAGCCAAATAGAATCTGACTCTGTTTGAATTTCCTGAAAGATGTAGTGGTTTTAAACAAAATGAAAAGAACATCTCTGCCCTAGGATAAGCTTTACTTAATTTGTCCTGGTAGAAAGAAGCAAGACATTGTAAAGATGTAAGAACACAGGATGAAAAGGATATATATAGAGAAGGAATAATTTAAAACTAGCTATGTAATAACAATAAATATTATTTGTTTTGTATTTATTACATGACAGGGACAATACACTGAATCAGCTTATGGTCTGAATGGAAACAAATTCCTCAGTGTAGGCCATAGGAAACATTGTTCATCTCCTATAAGTCAGAAGAGCCCTTCAAAGTTAATTCATGTGGTTAGTATTTTCCAGACTCAAAGGGAGAGCATCTGACCTATTTTTGGAAATATATCATTGGTCATCTAATATAAAACTGGCAATATCCACCTTAAAATTCTACTAAAAACCAATGGATAAGAATCACATTTAGGAACTCATGATTATTCAATAGAAAATTGTCTCTGCCTCCAGTTCTAGTATTTTTGTTGGCATCGATTATCCTTCAATCATTGAGTGTCATCATTTAAAAGAGCCTGGTTTCCTTGCTCAAACATATTGTGAATATATAATATCTAGAGGTAATACTAACTTTACTAGGTCAGTTTTATAGAGCTATACGATATCTCCTGATGGTTAATTTTATTGCTTGGTGAGGTCTATGGTTTACTCTAACATGATAATCCTACAGAAAATGTTATTAAAATTGACCCAGCTCATCCAATGATATTCTTGGTGACGATAAATAGGTCAGCTAAGATGCCTGCAATACAGTTCAGGAGATTTAAGAAGGCATAATAGAATCACCCCACCACTACCATACACACATACACACACACACATAAGAAGCAGTCTTCAATAATTGCATTTTTTTCCATAAGACTATTTTGTAAATAATTTTAAAATTTTTAAAGTGCAGTTTTAAAGGATGGGAAACAATTAAGTACATTCATATGAATTGGTCCCCTTTTTGATTCATGAATTAAACTGTTAGATAGCTTTTTTATGCCCTCCAGATCATCTTTTCTTATTAAATAGACTTCTCTCGGTCTCCAAAAGCCTGACCTTTATGGATCCCTTGCTTCTTTCACTGGGTTGACAACTGGAAAGAGAGAAAGAGAGAGAGGATGTTCAAGGTATTTATTCTCCCAGCTCTGGTTTCTCCTTGGCCTGGCTGCATTCCTCAACAAAAGGTCAAATCTCCTCTCCGGGTGGCAGTCTCCATATGACTGTCTTAAGGAATTTTTATAATTGCTGTGTCTCCTCTCCAGGTGGCAGTCTCCATATGACTGTCTTAAGGAATTTTTATAATTGCTGTGTCCACTCACCCCTTCAGGAGTGCAAACAGTCCTGGAGATCACCCTTCCACATCTTTGCCGAGTCCCTTTATTTAACTCCCTTGAGTTATCCTAATTGGAAAGTGCCATCTGTTTCCTGCTGACATCCTGACTAACATGCACATGATCAGATCTCAAAAATGAGTAGCACCATGTCACTCCTGATGATCGAATAGCTTGGTTTGAACAGTTCAGAAATTAATTGCAAGAGGCTCCTGCTATTGACAAGTCACAGCCAGTGCAGCAAAGCTCTTCTAGGGTGGATTGATCTTCCAGTTTGATACTATCACCATGTTTCCTTTATTCTGGTTTTCTAAAAGAAGCCAGTCAGCTTCCATTTGAGATAATCATTGCAGCTAAAAAGTAGAACAAACTGTGCTTCTTTTAGATATTCAATAATTAGAGATTGTGTGAGGCAAAGATGACCAGATAGGACAAGGGAAAAATTGAAGAAAAAGCTTCAGCAGCAGCTTCGGTCCATAGAAAAGTACTAAACAGCTGGTCAACCAATCTAACTAAAAATATCAGGATGTGTCCTACTTTAATTGATATCCTTCCTTTAAAACAAAAAGAATTGGGAAGCTCTACTTCATGCCTTCTTAGAACATCCGCCGGCCTAAAACATGAACACTCACAATTTAACTTAGCTTCTTTCTTCAGGATTCAGTTTTTATGTCTCTATTTTTGAAAAACTAAGGCAGACTGTCACAATATTGGGACATGTGCTATTTTCTGTGTTGCTTTAATATCTTGCTTTTATTCCAATGTATCATGCATTTAAAATTCTCTAAATATTTCCAATGTAAACAAAAGTTAGAAAATTTTTGTAATTTTTTAGTGTTCTCTAAGACAGAAGATTTTATAATAATGCTACATTAGAATTTACATTTAGTTAGTATGAAGGCCTTTTATAGGTACCCCACAGAGAAAAAAATACAGTTTTATCATTAAAGTAGAATAATTGTATCTGAAATGACAACATCTTAATAAATACTAGCTCATTGAATGATTAAAATATAAATAAATATCATTATTAAACTAAACTTTACCAATCACATCTATAGGCCTAACTTTATACATATGTTTGTTTCATTTGACTTATAGAACTTTTCAAAATAAGCATTATTATTTCAGTTTTGCTGATTAGGAATTTAATATTAACAAGGTTAATAATTCTATTCAAGGCACAATATTGGCAGTCATAGTACCAAGGTTTGAAACTATTGTCTACCTAAGTTCAGAACCTGTGCTCTTCCTGCTATTCACACTGCCCTTAGAGCACTAGAAATGGGTCATAAACTGGAGAGGTCCTGGTATCTAACATAAACAATAGATGCAAGTAAATGTTTTCCAAAGGACAGATTTCTTACTACTTAATAATCTGGTGAATTAAGAGGTCAGGACTCAGAGGTATAGAAACAAGAATAATAATAAAAAACAGCTAACTGCCTCTCATCACCTTACCATTTCAATAGGCTCTTTTTTGGAATTCAGCTTGGTCACAGGTAGAAAAAAATTAATAGAACTAATGGCAATGATCAATTCTACCTATATTCTTTTAGTTGAGTATAGTGTAGAAGACTGAGGTCTAAAGAAAAAAAGTTGGATTAATCTTAATGTGTCTTCACTCACCTGAGCAGAAACATCTTTTTTCCATAATCCAGAGTATGGAAGAAGCCATCCATTTGGGTGATGTTCTAGTGCAATTGGAGTTATTTCATAAGATGGGAAATGAGTGACAGCAAGAAAGGGTTTCTGCAAGGCCCTAAGCTGACACTATTCAGCTGGAAAATCTGCAGAAGAGGTTGTGTTAAATTTGTTTCTGAAAGCAGTTAAACAGGTTATAAGACAGAATACTGCAATCACCTTTGAAGTAAATGAGCCCAAACTTTCTAAATATCCATGATGTCTGAGTTGGTCCTAGATACAGCTGGTTAGAAAATGTCTTAGTAATCTTCAGTTGGTTGCCCAGAAGGAGTTAAGGAACTAGAAATTATTGCTGAAGTAGAACAGCATTTGTGTATCTGCTGAAAAAATATAGCACTAAGAAGAACCAGCAATAGAAGCTAAATTTATTTTAGAGGTATACCTTCCGGCTGAGACTAACTCTTGCAATAGACAGAGATCAAAAGACGATGCAATAAAAGATGTGGCAAAGAAACTGTAGACAGAAAAATTGATTAAACAGTGTGGCTTATATAACTTGAAGATGATAGCAAATATAAATGCTGATTTTATTTTATTAGAAATTGTCTTTTCAAGTGACAGATGCATGTCAATTTTATGCTAGGTAAACCTTTTTTGCCATTACATTTGTCTTTTGAAAAGGCTTTAAGGTCAGCAATTACTGGATTTGAAGATGCCCTCGTGTTTCTTGAAAATATAACACAGTGCATGATTTGCAGGGATTTTGTATTACTTATTTATTCAAGATAGTTAATTTAATAAATTTCCTGGAAACCATCACACTCTGTGAGCTCTGCAAGGTAAAGAATCATGTATCACTAGCCTCTCCTCAAAGCTTGACACAATGTTGAACATGTAGAAAGTTTGCTTAACTATAGAACACAGGATTAAAATGCCTAATATATCGCAGAAACAGGGTGTGTTGATTATTTCTTTTTTGACTTTTAGCTAGTCCCAGGGCTAAAGTTCTTAAGGACCCATTCATCAGCAATGTCAAAAGACATGGAGGAAAATACATTACTTCTCTTAAACTTCATTTGTTTCTGTACAACCTTCATTTTTTTTTGTACAGGTCATCAATACTGCAACTAGTCAACACTAGTTGACTTAAAATGCAGTGCTTACAATATTCTAGTCACTGTTTTGAGTGTTTATTTATATTATGAAATTTAATCCTCCTATAATCCTGTGGGTAAATATCATGTTTATCTGGTCTATATAGTGGAGTTAAGAAGTTAAGAAACTTGTTTAAGTGGTAGAGTCAGAATTTATACTGGATTCTTACTAGAGTTTAAGATCTTAAATATTACATAATACTACTTCTCAATGTTGTCAAATTTTATATTTTTCTTAAACTCACTATGCACATATTTTTTTCCAGAAAAACTTCATTCACTATGCTTATATATATACTAGTTACACATTTTCTTATTATTTCTTAAAGTAAAATAGTTATTAAAGCACATTTTAATATATATACTAGTTACACATTTTCTTATTATTTCTTAAAGTAAAATAGTTATTAAAGCACATTTTAATATATATACTAGTTACACATTTTCTTATTCTTAAAGTAAAATATTTATTAAAGCACATTTTAAAAATTCTGTCTAAAAATAAACTCACATAGAACTAATGAAACATGTACCATATTTTAGAGTCATTTGCTTGGTAGAAAACATGGATTTCTGAATCACAAGAGCTTTTTATTCTAGACCAGGGATCACAAGCCCAGGGACATGCATCAGAGAGCGGGTTGCTCATTCCTTAAAATGCCATTGGCAGACACCAAGCAATCCTCTATAGTTCTCCTTCCCACTGAACACAGGTGAGGCTGCAGATTATTTCTTAATTCATAATTCTGGGAAATTATCACACACACAAGAAAATTCATATGAAAGGTGAAACAAAATTATCCGTATTTTAGATCCAGTTCTGTTATAAGTCATTATGTTACTTGAAGCTAGATTTTCAATTCTAATATGCGTCAGTTTCTCCTGCTGTATAACTAGAGGTTTGGTTAGGTTTATGATCAATTCGAGTTGTAGAAATTTGTTCTGTGACATTTTAGTTAATGCTCAGTCAAGTGCGGCCATAAGAGTAAACAAAGAAGAGACTCAGAAAAATAAAGTTTATTATGTAACCACAGGTCCTAGAGAGACAGAGTCACTACACACCAAGAAAAAGCCATAAGAGGAACACCTATGGAGTTGGTTCAACTAAGCAAGTAGAGAGCCTAAAGAGATAGAGGACCTGTGAGCAGTTGCCATTATTAGGGGTCAGTGTGGAGGACATATGAAAAGGCATGAGACTTCATTGGGCTTTTGAACATTACTAGATCATAACCACTGAAGGGCAGGAAGGGAAACTTGTGGCAGGAACCACCATTATCACAGTGGGGAAGGGTGTTCCCAGCCTGTTTGTGTAGATGTTGAGGCTATAGAAAAGAAAAATGAATATGAACTTCAAAAAAATTTATAATATAAATCCATAATGTTATCACTTTATTTCTCTGCCCCTTCTGTGTACTTATTTCCAATTTTCACCACAAATTCTTTATTTTTATTTTTATTTTTATTTTACTTTAAGTTCTGGGATACATGTGCAGAACATGCAGGTTTGTTACATAGGTATACCTGTGCCACGGTGGTTTGTTGCACCTATCAACACATCATCTAGGTTTTAAGCCCCGCATGCATTAGGTATTTGTCCTAATGCTCTCCCTCTCCTTTTCCCCCATCCCCAACAGGCCCCGGTGTGTGATGTTCCCCTCCCTGTGTCCATGTATGCTTATTGTTCAGCTCCCACTTATGAGTAAGAACGTGGTTTCACCGCAAATTCTTAAAAGAAGTTGGATGTCATAAACAAACGGACCTAACAGACATAAATTGAACACCCCAACCAGTGACAGCAGAATACACATTTTTCTCGAGTGTACATGGAACATTCTTCAGGAGACATCACATATTATGTCATAAAATAAGTCCTGATAGATTTTAAAAGATGGAAAATTATACAAAGTATCTTTTCTGTTTGCAAAAGAATGAAACTAGAGATCAATAACAGAGAAAAAATTTTAAAATACAGAAATATGTGAAAATGAAAAAACACACTTTTAAAGAACCATTGCGTCAAAGAAGAGATCACAAGGGAAATTAGAAGATATCTTCAGACAAATGAAAATGAAAACATCATTTTCTAAAATTTATGAGATGCAGCAAATTTATAGCTATAAAATCTTACATTAAAAAAGGAAATATTTCATATCTACTTTAAGAAACTACAAAATGTTTACAGCTTAAGGAACTAGAAAAGAACAAACTGCACCCAGAGACAGTAGAAAGACAGAAATAAGGATGAGAGCAGAGATAAACAAAATAGAGAAAAAACCAAACAGAGAAAATCGATGAAACCAAGAGTCAGTTCTTTGGGTGGCTAAACAAAATTGACAAAACTTTTATCTAGGTTAACTTAAAAATTTAAAAAGAGAGAGAGAGAGAAAAGATTAACATAACTAAAGTCTGAAAGAAAAAGGGGAGATAACTATAGATTTTACAGGCAAACTTGGGTTTTACGACCCAACTTTGTCTATTTGCAATTGGTGGTGCTTCCTTTCTCAGCATTCTAGAAAGGAATGTCATCCATTTAAAAAATTTCTGAGAAAGCAGTAACTTTCCCAAAATAGTTACCTATGAATGTCCTGAAGAATCACTTTATCTTGTTTATGTAAATATTATAAAAATTATCTGGGGTTTTAGGCTGAACACCTGTTCCATTCAAGAGAAAAAATAATCTGATATCTCCAGACATGTGTCAGTCATAGCCCTTGACACTGTTTCTCCTGTTTAGAAACTTTAAATTAAACAAACAAAACAAAACAAAGTCATAAGTATAATTCGATAGATCATACTGTATGATGCATTCATGATGCATACAGTATGCATCATGACGACACATACTGAGCTACCTATAGCTGAGTTAATGTGGTTGATGGAGTTTTGACTAACACGTTAGAAAGTTTCATTTATCATCCTGCTATAAACTGTGAAATAGTTTTCAGAATTTGGTGAATCCAGCTTTATGGTTTATAATTTATTACCATAATATTGGGGGGGGGACACTACATTAAGCCATTTGAGTCCCTAGAAAATGTCCCTTAAGCAAAACAAAACAAAAACAAAAACAAAAAGAACAAAACAAAACAAAAAAAAGAACCCGATGATTTCAGTGACTGTAATTTGCATAGGCCAAAAATATGTCTGTTTAAAACTCAGAAACGAAGGAATTATTGAACACTTTCATGTCTACATTTTGTTACCTTTACATTTTGACCATTTGTGCATTAAAATGTTCCTTAATCAGTGGTGTTCATATCTATAGAAGGAGACGAAAGGGGAAAATGTATTTGCACTTGCAGTTTGCAGCCCCACAGTTAAAATAAGCTATCTATTAGAATTACTTCTTTGACAGCTGAGAATAATTACAATTGCATGAGTTTTTATCTATGAAATATTTGCTAGTGAAACATTGTATAATATTTACAATGCATAAATTTTCTTACAGTTAATACTTGTTTTGGTTAACATTGCCTAATGCCAGCACCAGGGAAGAGCAATTAGCAAACTTCCTTTAGGGTTCAGTTTTCCTTTCTGGTGAAAAATAAGTTTTTAAATATATTACATCTATTTATTGATCAGTTATGATGGTTTGTACCTGTAGTATTATTTTAGTAGTAAAGATCCAGATTCAGGCTGTGTTTCTCATGCTGATGCCTACAATGCAGGGTAGGGCTTGGCTTATTATATTCACTCTTCATACAGGGAGAAAATCAGATAGTGCTAGATTTGAATTCTCACTCAGGTACTTAATAACTGTACAATCTTGGTCCAGTCACTTAAACTGTCTGTCTTCATCCATAAGATGAGAATAATAAAGCCCACTTTATAAGATTGTTATAAAGACTAAATAACAACATATGTATAATGTTTATAGCATAGTGTCTGACACATTACTAGTGTTCACTAAAATATGACTGCTACTATCATTGTCATTTTTTTAACCACAGAGGCATAAATAACTTAATAGATAAAGTCACTAATAGTCACAATTTTGGATATCACCTACAGAATGAATATTATATCCCTCTGTTGATGAATTCTATAAAGAACGTCACTGGAAAGAAAACATAATAGAAGATTTCTGAGCCTCAGATTCTTCAATATGCTGCTCTGATTTGAATAGCAGTAGGCATTGGTTCCTCACAGCATGTCACATTGTATCATTATATGCTCATGAAAAAAACGATATACTTCATAAAGTCCACTTTGAAGAAGGAAAAAATTAAGAAATCAAATGGCTCTTTGCTGTCCCTACAATTTTAATGTGACAAAAGAAAGATGCTACTGAGGAACATGACTAACTTCAAAAATACAAATTAGCGTACAACTAATCTTATTGCTTTAATTATTAATTCCTTTTGAAATAAATGCTTTTGTTACATATTTTTAAGTTTTATTACATCTTTTATGTTGGGTTACTTTATGTTGTATTTTTAGTTGGCATAATGAAACATCCTGTCATAATACAGCATAAGGAAAAGTGACATTTTTGTGGGTGTTTCAGAAGTAAATCATAAATGATTGAAGTGAACATCTTGGTAGTTCACTATATCAATCAATGGAGGTATCCAAAATTATCTTATATTTTCTTTATTTGAAAACATATGAATGTAAACAGTTTTGTCAAGAACTATTTATGAATGTCAATAAATACAAAAACTCTGTCCAAAGATCTTCATTCACCTTAAGACTTAAGAAATTATTTCAGATATTTTTGACTGAAAAAGAAATGAAAAATGAAAGTATGGATTTTGAGAAATTTTTTTGATATTTCTTTTTTTCTTTGGAAAAAAATGTTATCATTAACAGCATGTTCTATCAACTCTTTCTAAAAGCTCCTTGGAAATATTGTAGCTTGGGAATTATAAATATGAGGCCTCACTACTCACATAAAGTAAAATTGTTTTTTATTAATACTAACAGTTTTATTTACTTGGAAAGACTTGTAGAAATTTTACAGAAGAGAAAATTAGAGAAAAATATGGGTAGCTAAGAAGTATATTTAAAAATGTATAATGAACTACTTAAAAATGAGACTTTATGTCAGAAAATACATGATTTTCTTTAGAATAAATTAGCTTTTCTTAGAGGTATGACTCGGAGGTGTAAGAAAAATAATAAAAATACGAGCTTAATAGTAAATATCTACTTTTCACTGGGATGTACAAAGCTGTAAGAGACTATCGGCTCCACTTTAATATAAAGAGCAAGCTAAAGAAGCTACAAAGTCAACATTAAAACAAACAAAGAAAGCAAATAAAACAAAACATCAGAGAGCTGAAGATGAAAACAAAACAACATCAAAAGTGTATGAACTCCACTTCAGAAAGTGATGGACCCTTTCAAAGGCAGAAGAGCCTCCCAGCTGCTTTGATTTCTGGTGAAGAGAGAGGAGGATAAGACATCTTCCTGAGAAAGGCAGAAGGAGGAATCAGCTGAACATTTAATACAGTTTTAATGGACATTTGTGGGCTGGTTTGATAGATTAGAATACTGAGGAAACCCAGTCACAAATTCAGTTGCATTCTTCTACTAATATTTTTTCTACTAGTCTTTCCTTAATCAAAAGCTGAGATAGGACAGGAGAATTAAGGGGAATCCCATCCCTGAGGTGCTGTCCCCATTGCAAGGCAGTGGCTTACTTTAGCTGAGCAGGGCAGGAGAGCCAGAGAACAACTACCTGAGACACAACGGGTCGTTGTCAAATGCAGGTAACCGCTGTCAGCGATGGTGAGAAGGACAGGAAAGCTGAGATAAATCCTCCTAAGCCACTCTTCACCGTCTCTGTGTGTATTGCGGAAACCCTCCAAAGGCCGCACCGGTGAGGTAGGAACTCTGAGAAAGAGAAATCCTTCTCGGGCACCCCTGGTGTTCACTGAAAGCATTGCAGCTCTGTTTCAAAGGGTCGAATGGAGACCAGCTGAGGGAGGGAGATTCCCAGAAACCTTCCCAAGGGTTAACCTAGACATGAGAGAGGATTTCTCAGTGGCCCAAAGGCCTGGTGCCGAGCTTAAATTAGAAAGTGACTTCCCACAGCTTGAAAGCTGGCATCCGGAAAGGCACACGAAAATTATTGACATTTTGCTGATGTTCAAGTCCCAAGCTTGGATGAAGAAAATGTCGTTCTTTTCACCAAATAGTGGAAGCCAATGGTGAACCAAAGGAATAAAGCTGCAACGAAGTCCAGACCCAGGTAAAATATGGCTATACTCAGCCTCAATAGTAGAGACCTTACAGAAATAAGGGTGTACCATTTTCTAGGCTAAATATTGTTTTGCAAATGTACTAGATACTTTTATATTCAATATCTGATGTACGGTAAAAATTACTAAACATGTAGAAACAAGAAACTGTGGTCCATAGTCAAGGCAGGAAACAGGCTGGGCGTTGTGTCTCACGCCTGTAATCCCAACACGTTGGGAGGCCTCCCAACACGTTGGGATGCCTCCCAACACGTTGTTAGGCCGGGGCGGGTGGATCACCTGAAGTCAGGAGTTTGAGACCAGTCTGGCCAACATGGTGAAACTGTGTCTCTACTAAAAGCACGAAAAATTAGCTGGGCGTGGTGGCGTGTGCCTGTAGTCCCAGCTATTTGAGAGGCTGAGGCAGGAGAATTGCTTGAACTTGGGAGGCAGAGGTTGCAGTGAGTTGACATTGCAACATTGCACTCCAGCCTGTGCGACACAGTGAGACTCCATCACACACAAAAAAGAGAGGAAACAGAAAATTCAAACAGATACAGAGATAGCCTAGATTTGAAAAATGTATGCATGGATTTAGTTGAAAAAAATTGTGTAACATTTAATAATAAACGGGATATTTCATCACAGGGATAAAAACTATAAAAATAAACCAAATGAATTCAATTGACAGATTTAGCAGCATGCTAGCAACTAAAAAGGAAAGTGTCAGTGAACTTGAAGTCAATTCTATAGGAATTATCAAATTGAAACACAAAGTATAAAAAACTTTTAATAAAAAAATAGTTAGAAAAACTGGTTATTTGAATGGAAAAAATAATCTCAACCCCTTTCTCTGTAAGTATACGAAGAAGATATAAAAGCTAAAAAAAAGTGATCCTCAAGTAAAATATGGAGAAGTTAAAGGATGCATAGAAAGATTCAGAAGCAGAAATTTCACTAACTATGTGTGCTGGCTCTATTCAATTTTTGTTCTGTCAGTAAAATTGATAATTGCACACTTTGAAAAAGTCCTTTATTCACTTGCATTGTGTTATTATATTAGTATAGTACTTTGTACTGAATGAGCCCTAAGAATGAGGATACTAGTTGTCCAATATTGTTGACAAAATTTTATATTGTAATATTTCTATTAGCTATTCCAGCATTTATGGAATTATATCTTTTTGTAGCTTTAATTTGTATTTCCCTAATGACTAATAATTTGAGTACTTTTACATGCTTATTGATCATTAATTTATCTTTCTTTAGATGTATCCAAGTCTTTTATCCATTTTTAATTGGGTTGCTTGCCTATAGAAGTTTGTTATATAAGTTTTCTGTGTATTATAAATTTGAGCTTTTGCCAAACGTATGTATTACAAATAGTTCTTTTCTCAGAGTGTGGCTTGTCAACTTATTTTCTTACTAATGTCTTTGATGGGCAGATGTTTTTAATCTTGATGAATATGACATCATTTTTTCTTGTATAGTTAGTATATTTTGGTCAAATCTAAGAAATACATGTGTACTCCAAGATTATGAAGATATTTGCTCAAATTTTCATTTAAAGTCTTTACTCTGACATTTATATTTATGTCTACGATAAATATAAAGATAAATGAATGATCAAAAAAGGTACTAAAAATCATTAGTTATTAGGAGAATAAAAATTAAAGCTACAAAATGATATAATTCCACAAAAAATGCTGGAATAGCTAATAGAAATACTACAATATAAAATTTTGGCAAGAATGTTGGACAAGTAGTATCTTCATTCTTACTCAGGGTTCATTCAGTACAAAGCACTATATTAACAAAGTAATACAATACAAATGAATAAGGGGTTTTTCCGAAGTGTACAATAAGCAATTTAAATGATAGAATAAAAATGAAATTCAGCCAGCACACATAGTGACTGAAATTTCTGCCTCTGAATCTTTCTATGCACCCTTTAAATTCTCCATATTTTACTTGAGGATGAGATTTTCTTTTGTTTTCTTTTTCTTTTTTCTTTTTTTTTTTTTTTGGTTTCATGTCTTCTTTGTACCTCTAAAAGTGCTATTTATTCTTGGCATTATTCTGAACAAGGAACAGATTCTGGCCTGTATCGTTCACTATGTTTTTGTTTAAGCTCATATCATCATTTAATTTTCCTGGTCTTCTCATGTCCAATTTGAAACACTCAGAATCTCTTCTCTGCTCAATTGTGGCCACAGGGATAAAATATATATTAAACACAGCACCTAGCCTCATATCCTCATCTGGCAAATGGCAATTTCAAAGATGGGAGCATGAGCTACGCAAGAAACCCTGAATGTATTTATTACAAAATTTAACCTCATAAGGTTTCCATGTAGAATCAATGAGAAAATGCATATAAAACACAAAGTAGAGTACCTTGCACACAGTAAGAAAATAATAGATCTTTTACTATTATCAAAACAAATCTTATAACAAAAAATTATAATTACATGCATCTTATGAATATATTATTATAGATCTTTTATTATTATTATTTGAAAATGTACCAGGACACATAGCATGCTGTGAACACTTTAGTAAGTACTTAAGACTTTTTTTTTTTCAGTAAAGGGATATGCAACGCAAAGGAAATTAAATTTACTAATCACTATATCTTTATGTCAACTTGACCTTTATATTTTTGTAACACCATTTAAATGGTGAAAAATTTCAAAGTAGAGTTATGTCATTTATTCTAAATATTCTTAGTCATGTCAAATATATTGTTTATATAATAGAGCAATTAATCTAGAATAAACTGAAAGTGCTTGAATCTCCAAAAATATATAGTTCTGGTCTGTGTTATCATCATGAGATTGATTTACATAAAATTTATTCCAGGATTTATAAAATAGCATTAATGAATAGCAAATTCATATCTGTGCAGAAGATGGTTTCTAGCTGAGCTACAGAAAATATTTTGATTATTAGATAACAATTTTCTTGAGGGCTGGAAATACACTTGATCATAACTTTATCTCACTATTTATCAAAGTGCCTAGTATAGAGTAGGTATCACTAACTATATCATCGTCACATAATCTTCAGATAGTGCATTTTCTTTTGGTGTACTTCACCTGTTCTATGTGTTCGGTATTTTAGTGATACCTCATAATACAGAAAATATGATTTTGAGAAACATGAGATGACTTAACCCCTATTTTCTTGTACATATACAAATAATTTAATGTATTTTATTCAATGTTAATCTACTAGTAAATGGAAAACCTGAGATTAGAAACAGATCTGACTGCATACTAAATTTGCATTCCAAAGTGATATATATATATATATATATATAGAAGCATGAACATCAATTAAAATAGTTCAGTTTTTTCTAAAAAGAAATGTCTCCATTTAAATTTAACTAACTTCCCAAGATACCCCATAAAGTTACATTAATTTTAAGGAAACATGCTGAAATAGAAATTCTTAATTTGAAAACTCCCTTATTAATATTAAGTGTGCTCACCAAAGGACTCAGTCACAGCATGTAGCACTTTAGAATAGCCAGATTAAATTTACTGAGCTGTAGGTTTATTGCTTTGATAAGTACAGTGTATATTTACTATTTCTGTCATATATTTTCTGTAATTAGTGCAACTGTTATCTCATTTGACAAATAGCAGACAAAATGTTCTTCAAAAAAGGGTTTTCACTGAATCCCTTTTTTTTTCTCAGAAGCGTTCAGTAATACACTGTGCTTAAAAGCCTAGCTGCTTAGCAAATCAAATCATCTCATGTTTTATGCCCAGCATTCGATGTCTTTCTTCAGTTACCCTCTAATTCTCAACCTGTCTATTCTCGCTTTGTAAAACCTCCTTTATCAAGTCAAACCTTCTCTACTTTTGACTATATTTTGTACATGTTTTATTCTTCCTCTACTCCATTTCATGCACACTATTTTGACGCTCAGATGAAAAGTTACCCAATTTGAGATTAATTTCCTTATTATTTCCATAGCTTTGAATTTTCTTACCTTCTTCGAAAAATCCATATTCTGATTGCCAATATGGCAAGAACTGAGCTCCTTCCTACTCTTGATCCACATATTTCTAGGGAATCTGGTGACATTGGATGAGGCAATCTAGAAGAAATCCTGGAAGAGGAAATATTTGGTCTGAGACCTGAATGATGAGAAGGACTAGTTCTATGGAAATCTGAGGAGAGCATTCCATGCAGAGAAAAGAGAAGGGCAAGAGTTGGGGGTAGAAACCGACTTTGCTTTTTTATCAACTGAAAGAAGACATAGTAGCTAAAGTATAATGAACAATGGGGACAGGAGTAAGAGAAGAGATTGAAGGAGTTTCCAGGATGAGATCCTAATAGGGCCTTATATGCATAGAAAGAGTTTGGATTTTATGTTAAATATGCAGAAAGCTATTGGAATATTTTAACAAGAAAGCTCATATGTTCTGACACATATTTAAAAAAAATCATTTTGTCTATTAAGGGGAAAATGAACTAAGGGTGTTACAGAGTAAGTCTCCTCTGTGGCCATGGGAAAATCCGATATGGACTTCTTCAGCTGTCAAATGGGGATAATAGCTTCACAGAATGATGACAAAGTATGCTTCTTCATGAGAAAAATTTAGACAGAGGTATGATGAAAATAAAGATATTAGAAAATATCTTCAAAAAGGAACATAGTCTATTCGAGAAATCAGAAAAGTGGAGAATAACAGCAATAAGTTACGCAAGTAACTAAAGGAGAAAAAGAAAATGTAGTCTCCACCGAGCCACCTTCCTGACTCATTGGTTTTATTGTCCTTGTTTTTTTCATTTGCTGACTTCACTGGTTAGCTTAGGCCCTCTTCTACTCTCAATGTAACTTTCATTATTTATTAAATATGTTGGGAGACAAGTATAGTGAAAGTGAGGAGTCGAATACAAAAGAAGAGGGCTCAAAACAAGTGCAATGATGAAGAAAATACTTGTAGCAGCTGTTTCCAAGCTGCTTGAGACATTCATCTAGCTATTTCATGAAATCTGTCTAATTTTCCGTTTTCTACTCACGTCCAGGAATAGTCAATGGAATGTGCAGGGCAAAGAACAAAGAATGATGCTGCTGAATTGTTCCACGTATCCACAACTGTGTCTGTGAATTAACATTGAGATCTTAATCCAGGCTTTCTTTAACACTAGAAACAAGTGATGCACAAATTATTTTAATAATTGATACTAACTTTGCTTATTTTCTCTACTGTTGGAGTCACTATGTGTGACAGTATTAGAGCATTCACATCAGAAGGAACAATAAACACATCACTTATCTTAACACATCCCTTATCCAAACACATCCCTTATATCCTATCTCTGTGTCTGAGGAAGCAAAGGCTTTGTTTATCTACTTAAGGGAGCATTCTTGTTTCTTCATGATCATTAATATGGGAAACTTGTGAACTTTTCTGTTTGTTATTTTGGCAAGTTATTTTCAATCCACCTTAACATGCAAAATGTGCAGTGTTGCATAATGCTAGTTTGGATGCAAAAATAAAGTCATTTCTTTGACTTCAGGTAATTCATTGCTCATCCAAAAAAGTTCCATTTTGTATTAATATTTTATTGTGCAAACAATAGATAGATACAGTCTCTTTATAGGAATTTTAACTTGCTTATAAGGCTGCAGTCCACTTTCCTCATTGCCCAGAAATATTAGGCACCTCTCTTTTCATTGTGAGGTAACTACCCTTCAATTTGTGAAAACTTCCATCCATCTTTACTTATATTTACATTCATGCAGTATATTCATGGATACAAAAATAAAATCACAAAATATCTAATATTTTTCAAATAAATGTTATCAATCCTACATGTTTTCCTGAACTTTTTAAAAAATTTAACACGGTGTCTTGAAAATAATCCCGTATTTCTATAGATTATTTTTAGCCATTGTGTAGTATATTGTTAATTTTTTTTTGTAAATGAGAAGAACCTAAATGCTATGACTAGGAAAAAAATTAATATTTTCTATCCATTTTTAAATCAATACTGAGGCATCTCTCTTCTTTTTATGTGGAATCTCTGGCAATAGCTCAAGTTTCTAGAAATAACAAAAAAATCAAATGTAATGATTTACTTTCCAGTGATGTATGCCCAGTGATAATGGAATAATACTGGGCTCTAATTTAGTGTTTTAAAAATGTATCACCAATAATCTAGTCATGAGAGTTACAAAAGAAATTCAGTGAATTTTGCAGAAACTTTGTCTCCTCATCTGTAGAATGAACGGTTGTGCTATAGGATCTGCTGCCTTTGGTACAGGAGAGGGGGCAGGGAAGTGATGGGTAGAGAAAGGCAGGGTCCCTGGCGAGGGCTCCACCTTTGCACCTGTGCCCACGGACCTAGGTGAGGACAGGAACTCCTGTTTTCATGCCTAAATATTGCATTTTTCAAGGCCACCCTGGCCCTCCACACCCTCCATCCGATGCCTATAAAAACCCTGAGACCCTAGGGGGCACACACACATGCCTCTGTACATTGAGAGAAACACACCAGCAGAAGAACACACAGGTAGCTGGACGTTGAGAGGAGCAGAGAAGCAGAAGAGCACACTGACAGGCACCAGCAGATGCCAGTAGGCTATCAAAATGAGACCACGTGGAATTCGGTGTGAGGCAGGGGTTGGAGGAGATTCTGGCCACTGGATGGCCTGATTCTGGGGAAGCCCACCTTCCCACTCCATCCGGCTTCTGGCTCCCCATTCATCTATTGAGAGCTACTTCAACCATTCAATAAAACCTTACACTCATTCTCCAAGCCCACGTGTGATCCAATTTTGCTGGTGCACCAAGGCAAGAACACTGGAGTACAGAAAGCCATCTGTCCTTGCAGTAAAGCAGAGGATCTAATTGAGCCGATTAACACAAGCCACCTACAGATGGCAAAACTAAAAGAGTGCACTGTAACCCCTGCCCACTGGGGCTTCAGGAGCTGTAAGTATTCACCTCTAGACACTGCTGTGGGGTCAGAGCCCTACAACCTGCCCATCTGCATGCTCCCCTAGAGGTATGAGCAGCAGGGCACCAAAGAAGCAAGCCACACTCTCATCACAAGCCCTGTGAGGGAGATAAGGAAACTTTCCCATTTCACTTTCATGGCAGTATTGTGAAGATGACTTGGAGTAAGTAATAGATGTGAAATCATTTGGGTGCTTTCTAGGGATTTATTAAAATGGCTAGCAGACGTACATCGTTTGCTTCTTATTCTCTATCAATTGATATTATGTTATTGCTACATAACAAACAACCTCCAAACTCAGTGGCTTAAAATACATTTATTATTTCTATGCATTTGCAATTTGCTTGGGTTTAGGCAGAGCTATGATGGACTCTGCTGAGGTGACTCTCTCCTATGTGTCTCTCAATCTCCTTAGACTATCAAGCTAGTTAATATGTGTTCTTCTCATGTTGATGCAAAGGTGCAAAGGAAACAAGTGGAAACATTCAAGGCCTCTTAAGTTCTAGATTCAGCACCAGCACACTGTCACTTCTCATCTTCTATTAGACAAATAAATTACATTACCAAAATGACTTCAAGGGTCAGAGAAATGTTCATCACCCATTTAGGGAAAGAATTTGCAAAATCACATGGAAAGAGTGTACATACAGGGAAAGCTGAATAATAGGGGCTATAGGTGCAACCCACAACATCAAATTGGTTTTTCTTTCCAACTTAGTGATTCCAAATTCCAATCACATCTTAATACCCTTATGAGTGTCTCCATATCTCTATAGGTAGCTATGCCATTACATAATTAATAGTTTAATCTATTTTGAACAAAACTTCAAATAACTATTGCAAAAATAACCATAAAATAAATATATACTTATAAACATTTAAAATGTTATTACAAACAACACCTGTTATCATTTTGCATAGCAGCAGCAGTGTACTACACCGTGAGAAACCCCTAGTATATCCAAACATCATAAAGAGTGGTCAATCTTCATGTTAAGTGCTGTATTTGCTGCATTACTTTCATAACTAATTCTTGGCCACAATTCAACATCATCATGCTGGGCTACAGCTTAGATGATCTTGCTGTAGAAGAAATAATTAATTCAGTTATTATACTATCTGTCTCAAATGCTAGATTGTCATTAATTCATTGTTGAATTATTTGAGGACTCCAGAACTTCTCTTCAAATAAATTGTATCTCTAGATGGAAAAAAAATATTCCTGTCAGCAAAGTTTCCTTGTGAAAAGACCAACAAATGAAGAACATGGTAAAAAAAAACCTTGGTTTAAAATGTGTCTCCTTGAGTGACAGCAGGATAGGGGACTGTTTTCAGATAGCAAAATGATTACAATAGTCTCTCTCCCTCTCCCTCTTTCTCTGTCTCCCTCTCTCTTTTTCTCTCAAAACACGTTATAATTAAAAGGGCTGAAAATATTTTCCTTTTTATAAGAATAAGAAGATAAAACAAGGAACTTTTATAGTATCCTTTTCAACAGATTTCTCTACTACCTTTCTGTGTTTAGGTAAAATACACTGATATCTAACATGCTACGTGTTCATGATCATGATTCTTAGAAATAACCCACGGAATATGACTGTTCTGTTCAGAAGCTTGAGACTGAAACATTCTGTTTCCAGATTACGCTTAGCATTTGGTCCCACTGGACACATTCTGGGCATGGGGCTGTGAGCCTTTCAAAGAAAACCTGTGTGAGTCAGGAAAGGTTTCAGGAGTGGTTTCCCTAGGACCTGAACCAATTTTCTTAGTGGCGGGAATACTGGTGCCCTGGTGACCTTATAGCTTATAGGCCACACAGTCAAGGCTCATGTGATGTAAGCCTTACCAGAATGCCTTGTGGTCCTCCAGGAACAGGAAGGTGGGCAGTCTTTGAGGAACTGCTGCAAGGCAATGTCTCACCTACTGCCTTACCTTGAGAGAGACTTTCACAGGCAGCTCCTCATCTGCCTCTCTAATTCCCAGAGGGGTGTTTTCTGCCTTGTTTCCTCTTAGGGTACAGCTGCAGACTATAAAACTGCTTAGCTGCTGTGTGGAATTGGCTCCACAGAACATAGTGCCTCGTAACTTATTTGCATGTCATTTTGCCCCTTTTGTTTGAGTGTCAACCTGTGGGACAAGGAACATGGGACGTGGAGCACTGCCATCATTGTTGACCTTGTTTGGCTGACAATGTAAGTGAAAAACTATGACTTTATCTGGGTTCATATTTTATTTACCAACTGAATCATTCAGCCTTCTTGACAAATTTGGCTCCCAACTTTGGGCTATTGAGATCACAATGCTTTTTTGGAAGAATGACAACAGGAGTCTGGTGGGCTGGGTGGTCAGATAAAGTACAGCTTGTTGGTGAGTGGAAGCAAACTTGGTTGCTAAAGTGTTCGGTAACAATAGAGGTAACTGTTTCTGGGCCATGATGTCTAAGATGATTGATGAGTTACCTTGGTGGTTAGAATTAGAGGTAGAACCTACGAAACCAAGAAAGTATACTGTGGTTGTTACTCACCATTTGGCGCCACTGGGAAGGTGAGCCCACTTTCCTCGGACCTGGTTCCTGACAATCAACAGTAAATAGTTACCCATAAAAATACTGAGGTTTTCCCTTACAATAACCCCAAACAAGAAAAATTGGATATCAATTTGGGCAAAAGCCTTATGGTATTATAAACATGTGACTCATCTGATTCGCAGATTAGGGCACTACGCAAGTGTTGCTAGATAAAAAGAAATGGAATTATTTTAGTCACTTAATAATTGGCCCTGTGCTCCAAGACAGTCTGGCCACAGCCACCTTATGCAATGCCATGGGCAAGGAAGAAGAACACCTAAAGACAGACTGAGACTTACTGCAATTGTCCAGTGATATAGTTATGCTTGGTGTCCCCACCCAAACCTCATCTTGAATTGTAATCCTCACAATCCCCATAGTCCCCACATGTGAACAGAGAGACCAGATGGAGGTAAATCAATTGTGAGGGTGATTTCTGCCATGCTGTTCTTGTAATAATGAGTGACTTCTTATGAGATCTGATAATTTTATAAGGGCCTCTTTCCCCTTTGCTCAGCACTTCTCCTTCCTGCTGCCTCATGAAGAAGGTGCCTTGCCTCCCCTTTGCCTTCCATCATGATTGTAAGTTTCCTGAGGCCTCCCCAGCCATGTTGAACTGTGAGTCAATTAAACCTCTTTTCTTTATAAATGACCCCGTCTTGGATATTTTCTTATAGAAGTATGAAAATAGACTAATATAATAAATTTGTACCACAGAGGGTGGGGTGTGGCTATAAAGTTACCTGACGATATGGAAGTGTCTTTGGAACTGGGTAGCAAGCAGAAGTCAAAGGACTCAGAAGAAAACAGAAAGATGTGGGAATGTTTGTAACTTCCTAGAGACTTGTTAAATGGTTTTGACCAAAATGCCAATAGTGATGTGGAGAATGAAGTCCACGCTGAGGTGGTCTCAGGTGCAGATGAGGAACTCGTTCAGAATTGGAGTAAATGTTACTTGGTATGCAAAGAGACTGGCAACATTTTGCCCCTGCCCTAGAGATATGTGGAACTTTGAACTTGAAAGAGTTGATTTAGGGTATCTAGCAGAAGAAATTTCTAAGCAGCAAAGCATTCAAGAAGTGACTTGGGTTTTGTTAAAAGCACTCAGTTTTATGCATTTACAAAGAGATGTTTTGGAATTGGAGCTTATGCTTAAAAGGGAATAGAGCATAAAAGTTTAGAAAATTTGCAGCCTGACAATGTGATAGAAAGAAATACCCATTTTCTGAGGAGAAATTCAATCCAGCTGCAGAAATCTGCATAAATAACAAGAAGTCCAATGTTAATCACCAAGACAATGAGGAAAATGTCTCTGGGGCATACCAGAGGTCTTCATAGCAGCCCCTCCCATCACAGAACTGGAGGCCTAGGAGGAAAATATGGTTTTGTGGGCCAGGCCCAGGGCCTTGCTGCTTTGTGCAGTCTCAGAACTTGGTTCTATGTGTCTCAGCTGTGGGTAAAAGGGGCCAAGGCACAGCTCAGGCTGTTATGGGTACACAGAAGTCAAGAATCTAGGTTGGGGAACCCCTTCCTAGATTTCAGAGGATGTATAGAAATGCCTGGATGTCCAGGCAGAAGTTTGCTGCAGGGGTGGAGTCCTCATGGAGAACCTCTGCTAGGGCAGTGTGGAAGGAAAATGTGGGGTCAGAGCCCCCACAGAGTTTCCACTGGGCACTGCCTAGTGGAGCTGTGGGAAGAGGGCCACCATCCTCCAGACGCTAGAATGGTAGATCTACTGACAGCTGGCACCATGTGCCTAGAAAAGCAGTAGACAATGACAGCCCATAAAAGCAGCCAGAAGGGTGACTGTGCCCTGCAAAGCCACAGGGGCAGAGCAGCCCAAGACCATGGGGGCCCACATCTTGCATTAGCATGACCTAGATGCGAGGTATGGTGTCAAATGAGATCATTTTGGAGTTTTAAGATTTAACAGCCCCACTGGACTTTGGATTTGCATAAGGCCTGTAACCTGTTTGTTTTGGCCAATTTATTCCATTTCAAATGGGTGTATTTATCCAATGCCTGTACCCCCATTGTGTCTAGGAAGTAACTAACTTGCTTTTGATGTTACAGGCTCATAGGCAAAACGGATTTTCCTTGTCTCAGATGAGACTTTGGATTTGGACTTTTGGGTTAATGCTGAAATGAATTAAGACTTTGTGAGGCTGTTGGGAAGGCATGATTGGTTTTAAAATGTAAAAGGGACATGATTTGGGAGGGGCCAGGGGTGGAATGATATGGTTAGGCTCTTTGTCCCTACCCAACTCTCATCTTGAATTGTAATCCCCATAATCCCCACATGTCAAGGGAGAGACCAGGTGGAAGTAATTGAATTATGGGAGTGGTTTCCACCATGCTGTTCTCATGATAGTGAGTGAGTTCTCACAATATGATGGTTTTATAAGGGGCTCTTCCCCCTTTGCTTGGAAATTCTCCTTCCTGCCACCTTGTGAAGAAGGTGCCTTACTTCCCCTTTGCCTTACCCTATGATTGTAAGTTTTCTGGGGCCTCCTCAGCTATGCTTAACTCTGAGTCAATTAAACCTCTTTCCCTTATAAATTACCCAGTCTTGGGTATCTCCTTATAGCAGTGTGAAAATAAACTAATACACTCAGAATGAGTTTCCATCCTCTGATAAGCACCCAAGGAAGTCTGTTGGAGAAGTTCTAACTTCCCTTAGAACTTCTTTAACCCCCACCCTGGATTGAAAAGGATATCATGAGCACCCAGATAATGAAATAGTCACCTGGGTCTGATTTACTGATTTGTTCAATCAGCACCACTACCCTATTGGGATACCGTGGGATAAGCTCTACTGGAAACAAACTACTTGGGAAAGTTTTGGCAAATGTCAGGGAAAGTGACCTTAGACCTACAGTGTAAGGAAGGATAAATAAAACCAATTAAAATGCAAACACTAGAACCATGTGGATCTGGCTATTATATCAGGAAGTCCCCAAGGAGATTAGTGGTTTCCCCTCAGAAGATATTATCCCTCATTATCAAACCTTTAAAGGGACACAAACTTTGAAGATCTGGACAGTAGCAGAGGAAATCCCCCACTACCTTTACCTTTAGTATGACCAACAGGAGGCAAGGAAGGAGGATCTCAGCACCCTTGCTGAGGTTTGTGCTGTTTGGACTTGTGTTGATTCAACACCTTGGATACCACTTCTCTGTCCTTATTTTGCCCTCTTCAAGAACAAACAGACAAGAGTAGAGACTAAAGTTGCCTAAAGGGGACTGGAGACCTTATTTACTCATAAAGGTGTACAGAGGATTTTACAGAAACCAGGTTGGCCAAACCTTTTCAGCCCTGTGGTGCTGGAAAGCACCTAAGAGTGGGGCCAAAAAAAATTTTAACTGGATTTGCAAAAATTCTCAAATTAGACAATAAACTGATCGACTTGTGAGTAGGTCCTTTTGGAGCAGTGCACAACAGTATTGATAATGCTGAATACATTGTGGGGTTAGAAGTGTTGAGTGTGTAATCCACTCTTGATTCTAAGGAATGTTCTCAAAGGGGAGATACCCTGATTAGAACAGTGGTAGTAGGAAGATTACATAACTGGAGCGCATTAGCCTTACTTTGCCTAATCACGTAACTACTATGAAGCAGTATAAGATACTGGAGGGGCAACGGTAGGAAGAAATCATGACATTGTTCAAGGTGATAGTGGAGGCAGAGTTACTTCATGTTATCCCCTTGTGATAGCATTATGTGGCCAGTGAAGAAGTCCCACAGTACTTGACACGTCTCTGTGGACTATTTCCGGGTCAACGTTGCAGTAGCTCCCTTTGCCCTTGCAGTTCCAGATAACAGAATCTATTGCATAGACTGAAGGTGCTTGGTACATAGGGGTGGGCATTACTAATGCTTCTCAAGCACTCCATTGCATCCAGATGATCAAAATCAATTTGTATTTTCATGTCTGTATCACAATATATTTTTACTTTTCTGTCTAAAGGCTGTCTAAACTTCCCCATGATTTGTCTCTAGCAATTAAGCAGAGACCTGGAAAAGACTAAGATCCTACCATAGGTGACATGGTACCATTATATTGATGAATTATTCTTATTGGAGGGGCAAAAAAACAGAGTACAGGCTGACTTAGGAGAAAATGTCTCAATATCTGAGTAGCCAGGACCAGAATTAACCCTGAGAAGTTAGAGGGGCTAGTCACCTGTATTAGTCCATTTTTGTGCTCCTGATAAGGACATACCGAAGACTAGACAATTTACAAAAGAAAGATCTTTAATGGACTTACAGTTACACGTGGCTGGGGAGGCCTCACAAACATGGTGGAAAACAAGGAGGAGCAAATTACATCTTACATGGATGGTGGCAGGAAAAAAAAGAGCATGTGCAGGGAAACTCCCATTTTTAAAATCATCAGATCTCATGACTGATTCACTATCATGAGCATAATTCAGTGACCTCTCACCTGGTTCCGCCCGTGACACATGGCAATTGTGAGAGTTACAATTCAAGATGAGATTTGAGTAGGAACACAGCCAAACCATATCATCACCCAAGCAAAAATCTGAACACTATGTAAAATCATGTCCCAAGGATAAACTATGAATCTACTAAAGAAGAATGGGTAGCCTTAAAAATTCCAGGCTGGGCATGGTGGTTCATGCCTGTAATCCCAGAACTTTGGGAGGCCAAAGCAGGTGGATCATGAGGTTAGGAGTTCAAGACCAGCCTGGCCAAGATGGTGAAACCCTGTTTCTACTAAAAATACAAAAAAAAAAATTAGCTGGGTGTGGTTGCAGGTGCCTGTAATCTTAGCTAATCAGGAGGTTGAGGCAGACAATTGCTTGAACCCGGGAGGCAGAGGTTGCAGTGAGCCGAGATTGTGCCACTGCATTCCAGCATGGGCGACAGAAGCAAGACTTTGTCTAAAAAAAAAAAAAAAAAAAAAATCTGGCAAACAAAAAGAAGGCAAGCATCTGATTGGCCTGATTAGGTATTGTAGTTAGTTCATATGTTGTATAAGGATTCTACGTAGAGGTTTATATAAGAACACTGAAAAGACAGCAACTTTTCAGTGAATCTGTGGGAAAAAAAAAAAAAAAAAGCCATAGAATCCACTCACTAAGGTGTATAGACTAATAATTTTTTGAGCTGCAAACACCAGTGACTGATAATAATGTAAACTGGAGCCAATGGTAAAAAGATATCACAACTAAAGCAATAATATACCCCGGGGTTTTTGGACACGCTGCTTTGGACATAGGCCTTACTTCCCTCCCTGGTAATACCTCATTTGGTGGCTATTACTATTTTGTTATTGGTTGTTGATGGATACTGTGAGACTAACTACAACGGCAACAGCATATTCATCCGCTATATCCCAAGCTGGGATGAGTAAAAATGAAAGCATTAACAAAATGAGTACTGACCAAGAGGCATCTGTTATCAAAGAAAATGATATATCCTCGGAAAGAAGTAAACTGATGATTAAGGGAGTTTTGCAGCTACACAAGAAAGTAGTTAGTTACTCCCTAGATGTGAATATCTCAAATTTGGGTTCTGTAGAGTACCTAGGACTCTTGAGGGGATCTAGAATACCAACATTCCTGGACATTTGCCCTGAGGCTGCATCAGTGCCAAAGTCTCTTTAGTCATGTGGACCAGGCCTATCTGTTGTTCAGTGAGCCAATCTTGAAAGTGGAACTGCAGTTGTTTTTAAATCTCCTCCCTGACAGCAAATTCTCTGGGAACTTCAGAAACTATTACGTAGGACTAGGGGGCCAGGCTGACCTGGGGAAGATTGAGAGCTGAAGGACTAAGGGCTTCCTGAGATTTGTGGACCACGGAAGTAAGTAACACATTTTTCAGTTGTTTCTGCCATAATTTCTGGGTCAGGCAGGGAAGTTCAGATTCCAGTTATTTTTAATTTTTTTTTATTTTTTTGAGATGGAGTCTTGCTCTGTCACCCAGGCTGGAGTGCAGTGGCACTATCTCGGCTCACTGCAACCTCTGCCTCCCGGGTTCAAGCAATTCCTTGCCTCAGCCTCCTGAGTAGCTGGGATTACAGGTGCTCGCCACCACGCTCGGCTAATTTTTGTATTTTTAGTAGGACGGGGTTTCACCATCTTGGCCAGGCTGGTCTTAAACTCCTGACCTTGTAATCCACCCACCTTGGCCTCCCAAAGTGCTGGGATTACAGGCGTGAGCCACCGCTTCTGGCCAAGATTTCAATTATTTTGGAGAGATTGTCACTTTCTGGGCCCAGATAACTAGGCAGCGAGCATGCATGCCCTGGCTTATATCTCCAGGCTTGCATCATGAAACCTTGGGCTTGTTTCCTTTATATACTGTTTATTGCCTTTGTCTACTACCTGAAAGATGCCCTCTGCCTCTCTCATGCAATCTACTGAGATAGCAAAGATTCTGTCTTTTACTAGAATAATTTCCTATGCTTTATGTTGATTTTATCATGTTCTTGATTATTTAAGAAAACAAAGTTTTCTCGCTTAGGAAAGAACCAAGATTATTTACAATCATGTTATCTTATATATTTACTTTTAAATATTTATTCTCATTTTATATAGAAAAACTAAGAATTGTTTTTCAGGCAACCATGACCATAATCCTATCTTATCTGTTCAAATACCATGGCAATTTTTGAATTTTGCTTTAACATCAGATTTTAAATATAAAAATAAATTTAAAATGTTAGGACATCTTTAACATATAAAAATATGTTTGATATTTGACAAAGGGCTCCTGGAAAATCACAGAGTTTTGTTTCTTCACCTTATAAAAAAGTATTAGAAGGAAGAGGACAGAGTCTGACATGTTTTCATCAAACACAGCTGGAGGAAGCACCAAGTTTACCTTGCCCAAGAGGGCAACATCATGTTGAACAATATCCATGCAGATATTATCAAAGATACATCCCATGTGCTCTTCCACAGAGAGGCCACCAATGTGGTCTGTAGCCACAAGCCCTGAGCAGTCACAAGAAGGTGAGACTTGGGTTTGCTGTGTATGTATTAGAGAAAAATATGTGAGCATCATGTTTAGGAGTACTGGGGTCTTCCCATTCCTTCATATCAAATGGTTAATCTTTCCTTTTTCATCCTTTTTTTTTCCTGTGTCCCTATGCAGTCTACCACCAAGTCAACCTGTTCCCCACTCCCTGTCCCATTTTAAACTAGGAATTGTGTGGTTGCACAGGTTATCTGCTCCCTGTGCCTTGCAATGAAGTCATCAAGTTAGCAACCTCACAGAGACTCTCCATGCGGAGGGCCTTTCCTTCCATGAGGCTCCAAGCCAATGGGGAGCTGGCATTTCCAAGTTCATGTTTGTTCCAGATAGATTAATACCAGAGACTTTGACAATTCTTAAGCTGCATCTCTGCTGTTTCTATGCTACCCCACCATCCCGTTGCTTACTACAGCAATATTTCCCAAACATATACCACCCACTGCAACCCAACATCTACCCAGTTCTGTGTCTTCTGGACACTGGTTAATTTTTCAAAAATGCAGCAGTCTCTGCAAGCTGAGTTATCTCGTGGAAAGTATGGAAAGCTGGCATTGGTCAGAGCTTAATTTTCATGTCTCTGTATGTGAAATCATTTCATATGCTTTGCCTGGAGCATGGCCTGAAATCTATTTGAACATATTTTAGGAAAAAAATAGCTGTGCTTCTGCTGAAAACTGTATTTTTTCTATAGCACACCTTTCAGAGTTTTCAGAATTTGATTCTATGGCATCTAGAATCACTGTAAAACACTGTAAAACACTGTAAAAGTTGTAGATAATTGACAGCAATGCAAAGTAATTACTGTCAATAAATACTGACAGAAAAAATTATCCTTGAACTCAAAAGACCTTTTTTCTATTGTACATATAGGTAGGACCACAGAAGAAAAGGTTGAAGAACCAAAGATTAACCAGTTGGTATGAAGAAATGGGAAGTTCCCAGCCTCCCTAATCATGATGCTAGCACCTTTTCCCCTGATACATACACAGCAAACCCAGGTCTCATCTTCTAATAATTTCTCAGGGCTTATGGCTTTAGAGCACATTGGTGGCCTTTCTGTGGAAGAACACATGAGATTTATCTTTGACAGTATCTGATAATATCTGCATGGATATTACTCAACCTGGCGTTGCCCTCTTGGGCAAGGTGAAGTTGGTGTTTCCTCCAGCTGTGCTTGATGACAACATGTAATTCTCCTTTTAAATTCTGCTCGTATCTCACTATGAGTATGTTGAAAGCTTTAACATAGATATTATACCTATATTAGAATCATACTTTTACCCTCCCTTTTTTGATAATTGCTTGTAACAATGTGAAGATATTTCTTGCACAGGCTGCTAAATAATGTATCCTTCTCAACCTCCAAGCTTTTCTGACATTTTCCTCAGCCCTCCCTTTTCCTAGGCTTCCTATTTGATATGGTTAGGCTTTGTGTCCCCACCCAAATCTCATATTGAATTGTAAACCCCAGGTGTTGAGGGAGGAACCTGGTGGTAGGTGATTGAATCATAGGGGCGGTTTTCCCCATGCTGTTCTGGTGGTAGTGAGTGAGTTCTCATGAGATCTGATGGTTTTATAAGTATCTGGCATTTCACTTGCTTGCTCTTCTCTCTCTTATCCCCATGTGAAATAGGTCCTTTTCCCCTTTACCTTCTGCTATGATTTTATGTTCCTGAGGCCACCCTAGCCATGTGGGACTGTGAGTCAATTAAATCCCTTTCCTTTATAAGTTACCCAGTATCTGGTATTTCTTTATAGTAGTGTGAGAACGAACTAATGCGCTATTGTTTGGTGGGGAGAGCAGATACACAAACAATAATTTGACTTACTATATTCAGCACCCAGGATCCCAAATGTCCTGCTGTCAACAGCTAAAAATCTCCAAACACAAGCTGTTAGCGCCCTCTCTGGGGATAAGCTAGGGAAGGCAAGTAAGAGAGTGACATATCTCCTTTCAGGTAGAGCAGTACAAAATTCCTGCTCATGTGCACACACAGCAATTCCCTGCCCAGGAATACTCTATAGCTTAGGTATAAGAAGAGAAAGAGATGGACTTCTTTGCATCTTCATTAAGACTAAGCTAAGAGTTTGGGGTGGCAGTGCTCACTTCCCAACTCTTTTTTGTTTTGTTTTGTTTCGTTTTTTGTTTTTGTTTTGAAACATATTCTCCCTCTGTTACCAGGCTGGAGTGCAGTGGCGTGACCTTGGCTCACTGCAACCTCTGCCTCCTGGATTCAAGCGATTCTCCTGCCTCAGCTTCCTAAGTAGCTGGGACTACAGGTGTGCACCACCGCGCCCAGCTAATTTTTGGGTGAAAACCCAACAGAGTTTCACCATGTTGGCCAGGATGGTCTCCATCTCTTGACCCCGTGATCCACCCACCTTGGCCTCCCAAAATGCTGGGATTACAGGCGTAAGCCACTGAGCCCATCCCCCAACTCTTTACTGGGGAAAAAACAAAGGGTCATAGTGCAAATTGCAGCTATTTCCAGCAAAAGAATCAGAGATAGAGATTTCCCCCAACTTCAGAGCTCAGGGCTTAGCCAACCGTCAGACTTCCAATTTTCCCATGTGTGATAGAGGAAGTTACTAGTCTCTTATCTCCCTGTAAAGACTGTCAGAGAATGGCATCTCTTCTTAGGGCAGTTTATTCACATCTACCCCATAGTAGCAGAGTTCACAGACTTCAGGACAGTGGGGGCAGGCATAAATGCTTGAGCCAGAACCTGAAATTGGGCCTGCAGTACACTTTTTAAAAGTAGATTTCAAAAGACCCTGAAGGGTTTTATAGTATTTTTTTCTAGTGTACATATTTTTTCCTTATGACAATATTATGAAAATACTATGTGTTTTAAAAACGGGATATCTGGCCAGGTGTAGTAGCTCACATTTCAGTAATCCCAGCACTTTGGGAGGTTGAGGCAGGAGGATTGCTTGAGCCCAGGAGTTCAAGAGTAGCCTGGGTAACACAGAGAGACCCTGATCCCACAAGAAAAAAAATAATAAAAGCCAGGCGAGGTAGCTTGTGCCTGTAGTCCCAACTGCTTGTGTGGCTGAGGCAGGAGCATCACCTGAACCCAGGAGGTAAAGGCTACAGTAAGCCAAGATTGCACCACTGCATTTCAGCCTGGGAAACAAAGTGAGACTGTCTCATAAATAAATAAATAAATAAATAAATAAATAAATAAATAAAATAAATGGCAATAGGATATCTGAGGAGGTGCAAATAAAATAAGCCAAGGATGGTAGTAGTGTCAACACCACTGCCATCCTCCATCCATGAACAAGGTCTTCTTTAGAAGCTGAAGCAGTCACTCAATAAGAGCTGAGTTTAACTCCTTGGTTCCTTTCAGCCCAAATACTCTAATTTAGCTACTGAAATACACTAAAGTTTGGCAGAAGGCATGGCAGAGAAGGATGACATCACACTCGTATTAGAAGAAACAAATATAATTGGAAAAGAAAAACGAACTTTTTAAAAGTCATTTAAGAATGATTCTAATAGAGGTATAATATCCATGTTAAAACTTTCAACATACTCATAGTGAGGTATGAGTGGAATTTAAAAGGAGAATTACATGTTGTCATCAAGCACATGTGAAAACACAGTAAAAACAGACACCACTATTTACAGAATTTCCCAATGTAACATCTTTTATTTTTATGACTGAATTTTTTTTTTGAAATATATTTTCACTTTTAAAAGAGATGGAGGAGGACTTTCAGGCAGGTTAGAAGTGACAAAGAGCAAAAGTCACAGCCAGGGCAATGGCACACGCCATCCGATCAACCTGGCATCCTGGACACTGCGTGGTCCTGCCTGGGACACAGGCTAACTGGGAGGCATGGAATGAGGATGCCTAGGACACAATTGTTTTTGTTTGCTTATTTGTTTTTAACAGACTTTATTTTCTATAGTATTTTTACATTTATAGAAAAATTGTAAAGACAGTAGAAGATATTACATAGTTCCTATATACCCTGAACACAGTTTCCCCTCTTATTAGAAGCTTACAAGGCTGGGAGCGGTGGCTCACTCCTGTAATCCCAGCACTTTGGAAGGCCATGGCGGGCGGATCATGAGGTCAGGAGACCGTGACCATCCTGCCTAACACGGTGAAATCCCGTCTCTACTAAAAATAAAAAAAAAATTAGCCGGGCATGGTGGCGGGCACCTCTAGTCCCAGCTACTGAGGAGTCTGAGGCAGGAAAATGGTGTGAACCCAGGAGGCAGAGGTTGCAGTGAGCCGAGATTGCAACACTGCACTCCAGCCTCGGTGACAGAGCGAGACTCCGTCTCCAAAAAAAAAAAAAAAAAAGAAGAAGCAAAGAAGCTTACATTAGAATAGTATATTTGACAATTAAAGAACCAACATTTTAAAATTATTCGATATAATTAATTTAAATCCGCAATTAGCTTTTACCTATTGTCCTCGTTTTATTCCGGGATCTCACCCAGTATACCCCATTACAGTTGTCAAAATGTCTTCATAGGCTCCTTTGGATGTGACAGTTTGACTCTCCTAGTTTTTGATGATCTTGACAGTTTTGGGGAGTATTGGTCAAGTATTTTGTAGAATGTCCCTCAGCTGGTGTTTGTCTGATGTTTTCTTATGATTAGACTTGAGTTATGAGCCGTTGTCACAAAATCCATAGTGGTAAAGTGCCATTTCCATCACATTATATCAACCTTTCATACCGTCAACATGACTTATCGCTGTTGATATTGACCTCAGTCAGCAGGCTCAAGTAAGGCTTGTCAGGTTTCTCCACTGTAAAGTTACTTTTTTCTTCCCTGCTTTTCATACTTCCCATTCCTTCTTTGAAAGGATGACACTGTTCAGCCCACGCCTTATGAATGGGCAGTAAGGCACCACCTCTTGAGAGAGGAATATCTGCAAAAATTATCTGAAATTCTTCTACATTGGAGAGTTGTTTCTTCTTTCATTTATTGATTTATGTATCCAATCACTTATTTATATCAGCATAGACTCATACACAATAACTCTATGGTTCTAATCTAATTCTACTTTTGTTATTCAAATTGGTATAGTCTTGGCCATAGGAGCTCTTTTGATTGCCTTCTGCTTCCCTTGACATACCCTCATTCCTGTGGGTAGTGGTTTTTGATTTTTATTAGTTTTGAGTACTTTTTACTTTCTGGAACTACAAGATGACTCATTTTTTATATTTTCTGCCCCAGCCATTTCTCTAAATGGCTCCTTTTATAAGACAATGGTATTAGAAATCAAGGTCTAGGAGCTAGATGTGTTCATTCCTGCAGGACTGTTTTTATTTATATGCCCTCTCAGCTGACAGAGCAAGGACATATGTGTGCAGAAGAACATATATATATGCACATATTTTTAAATGTTTCCATATCTAAACATCTGTATTTATATTAAGCTAAATATGAGTTCACACACAGTCTTCAACTCCAGTCTATTATCACATGAATTATTCTGGTATCCTGCCATTATTTGTAAAATCCCATTCCAATGATGAGAAAACTGACTCCATCATCTACCATTTGTTTTCTTAATTGTTCAAGTCCAGTGTAGAGTCACACATTGCATAACAATGTTTCAGCCAACAATATGCTGTATATACAATGTAGATCCCGTAAGATTAGGATACCATATTTTAATTGCACCTTTTCTATGTTTAGATGTGTTTAAATACACAAGTACTTACCATTATGTTACAGCACAGAATTCAATACAGTAACATGCTATCCAGGTTTGTAGCCTAGGGGCAATAGGCTATAACATATAGCCTAGGTGCGTGTAGGCTATACTATCTAGGCTGGCGTAAGCACTCTATGATGTTTACATAATGATGAAATTGACTAATGAAGCAGTTCTCAACATGTATCTCTGTTGTTAAGCAACAAATGACTATATATATGAAACATCAGAATTTTTAACTTGTATCTCCATGGGAAATAACTTTATCAACCAAAGTATAGTGCTATGTACAGTTTCTTTCGCTTCAGTTTTAAAGGGTCCATAGGTTTCCAGTTACTTAGGTCAGCACCTTTTTATCATTCTTTCAATGAGGTTGTTTTAGATATTTGTAATAGAGTTAGCCTTTTTTGTCACATACTATGTCTCATGCTGGAATACCCCAATCTCCTAAATGGTAGATATTTTAATTTACATACTTTAAGACTCTCTCTTTGCACTGTACATTTCTGATTTTGGGCAATTATATAGTGTCATGTATTAATAATTACAATATCATATAAAATAGTTTCAATACCTTAAAAACTCCCCCATGTTTACCTATTCATCCCTTTCTTCTTCCATCCCCCAATTTTCCAGAAACCATTTCAATAATTTTGCCTTTTCCAAAATGTTATTGAAGAGAAATCACAGTGTAGAGCCATTTCACACTAACTCCTTTTACTTAGCAATATGCATATAAAAATTTTTTGTATGGCAAAAGTATTTTTAAAATTTTCAAATTTTAAATTCCAACTGCTAATTGCTGGTATGTAGGAAATCAGTTAACTTTTTTATATTAAACTGGTATCTGAATCTTTCTATATTTGCTTAGTTTCAGGAGATTTTTGGTTGACTTTTTCTGATTTTCTAAATACATTAACAATCATGTTATCTGTGAAAAAAGACAATTATACTCCTTTCTTTTTAACATATATATGTTTATTTCCTTTTCTTTGTTATATTGCATTAGCTAGTCCTTCTAATAAGATGTTGTGTCTGAGTGATTAAACTGGGCGTATCTTTTTACTGATATAATTTCTCACCATTAAATACGATAGATATTTGCTGTAGGGTTTCTGTGCATGTTCTTTAAGTTTAGAAAGTCTTCTGTATTTCTAGTCTGCTGAAAGTTTTTATTATGACTAGGTGTTGGATTTTGTAAAATGCTCTTTCTGTATCTAATAATATGATCATATGGTTTATCTTCTTTAGCTTGTTGATGTGATGGTTACATTAGATTTTCAAATACTGAATTAGCTTTGCATATCTGAAATAAATCCCATTTGCTCATGGTGTATAATTTTCTTTGCCAACTCTTTTCCTGTAGAGCAAATACACATTTTGATTGCTTCAAACAAGTCTGCTCTGCCCCCTCATGGCACACCCTGCTCAGCAAAGCTGAAGCCCTGTAGTTAAACAGTCACCCCCTTAAACAGACAGTTCAGTGACAATCCATTATTAGTTGAGCAAAACCCTTCAGGGCCTTTCCTCTCACTACAAGCATTTTAGCAAATTCTTTGTCCCCTAAAAGCAGATTGCTCTATGAAAGAGATACGAGAAGGGGATTCTAGTGCCAAGAGGAAAAGAGTCTATATTTCAGATTTTACATAAATGTGACAATGTATTCAAGGAAACAGTAATATTTGAATAGTCTAGAAGTACTTTAATTCTTTAAAACTCCAAAGTGTATTTTTAGCTAAATTGATTTCCCTTGACCACAGGTTTAAATTAGGCTGTTGCGGTGTGCTTAGTATATGGACTTAGCTTGGCAGAATGAGAAAAAAAAATAAGCCAAAGTTTTAAAAATATACCTTTTTGACACAACAGTTATAATACTAATTCAAGATAACCATTAATTTTTCTGTATTTTTCCACATTAATAGAAACTATGGTGAAAACAGAATAATTCATTTTTTCAATTTCCTGTTTTTTAAGTCAATGGTTCTAGAGAAAACACCATTTCTTATTTTCATTCAGCTTTTAATCTGAAAATATATCGTGTTTGTCAATAACTCAATGCACCTGTTATTGAAATAAATGAACTAGCATCTTCTTCAATTGAGGGCAAAGAAAAAAACAAATGGGAACTAGCATTTTTTTAACAGGAACTAGGCTTAATGCGATATATAAATATAAATGCATATGTGTTTTAAAACAGAACAGTGAGATAAGAAATAATAGAAAAGGCAATGAAGGATCATTTAGATTAAGTAGTTTTCCCAAAGCCATGAAACTGGAGAGTGGTAGAGATTCAAGTTCAAGTCAAGGTACAGATAACCCTCATAAATTAGTATAGCTGAAACCACATGCCTCCAGCGCTGCTTTTTGGAAGTAATTTCATAATATCCAGAATTTTTTTCTGATCTACATGATTCCCCTCATTAAATTCAGGTCTTCAGAACATGCTTGAATCCTGCAGGTTTAGCCTTTATTTCTCTGCTTTGCACAAGGAAGAAGGCAGCCCAGTAATTACAGACATGTTTAGTTAGCTATGTGATCTGTAAAGTACCTCTCTGAGTTGACTGTCTTCCCTGCATGAAGTCCATGCCTTAGACCCAGTGCACGCTGTGGGATCAGGTCCATGACTGACATTGATCTTGACTTTCAATATCTTCAGTATCCCCAGATCGGTTTGGTTGGAATAGGCCTGAACTCTGCTCAGATAGTGACATTGATGTATTTTGTTTCAGGGGAGCTTACTGACTTTTTCATTTTTTTCCTGGGGCTAATTCACCCTAGTTAATGATGTGTTCTTTATCTGACTTTACTTTTTTGAGGAGCCCAATCCTTTTAGGAAAGGAACTGAGGACATTTTGCTCAACAGAATGAATATCTGTTTGACTTCCTGTCCCTGGCCAAGTTGCTTGTCTTTCCTCTGGTGTGTAAAGTTCCCCAACCTTGGATCCCTTTCTATAATATATCCTTCCTGAATAGATTGTCTCTCAAGGCCTTTTTCTTTTTGGAGGGTCTAAATTAATGCACTGTCTTTTTTTTTTGGACATGAAAGCAAAAGGATGCTTGTTCCCGCTGACCCAGTGTGCACCCCCTGTCCTCCAGCTCTCTAGTTCAGTCTCGTTGTGCCTGGTTTTGTCTTTGATGTGGGGCATGAGGGGTTGGTCCCTGGAAATTAATGTTTGATATCAAAGTGGGACCATCTCAAGTCTTTCTTGTCTTCCTCATCTATAGGGGAAAGTTCAAATAAAACATTGTCAAGAGTAGATAAGAACATTTTTTGTGGCCAGGCGCAGTGGCTCATGCTTGTAATCCCAGCACGTTGGGAGGCCGAGGTAGGCAGATCACAAGGTCAGGAGTTCGAGACCAGCCTGACCAACATGGTGAAACCCCATCTCTACTAAAAATACAAACATTATCTGGGCATGGTGGCGTGCCTATAATCCCAGCTACTCAGGAGGCTGAGGCAGGAGAATCACTTGAACCCGGGAGGTGGAGGTTGCAGTGAGCCGAGACTGTGCCACTACACTCCAGCCTGGGTGACAGAGCGAGACTCCATCTCAAAAAAAAAAAAAAAAAAAAAAAAAGCAATTTTTTTTGTAATCACCTGTTCTCCGTGAAATGCTTGACATTTTCCTATTAGAAGCTGAGAAACCATGGCTATGGAGTCTGCCCCTAAACCAAGCATGTCCAGTATGCCCTTCCCCAAGAAATAGACCAGGTTTGGGCTTTTCTCACCTGATACAGTTTTCTGGATTCAAGGACCTTGAGAGTTAGGCCTCACCTCTGCCAACCACAAAATTATATCAAGTAGGTTTCTAGCACCTGTTGAGTCCTGAGATCAAGGAATGAAAGCTCCAAGAGGTATTGAGATGATGTTATTGACCCAATAAAATAGCACATTTTTGATTCCACATGTATATGAGACTTCTTATGAAGGGAGAAGATAGAGAGGGATGCTATCCATGAAGAATGTATACCCTCATTGACATGCTCTGTCTTTCTGACCAAGGTTATGTTCTGGATGTTTTCTGGATGATTTCCTCTGGTTCTCCCTTAAATCATGAAAATAAGTCATTCATTGAGTGAGTCACTAAGTCACTTTTTACCTCCTTCTCAGCATTAGCTCCCTGACTCTTTATTAGGTATATTTCCAAGAGCCTTGAGAGGTTATACTTTGGACTTCTTAGGATATATGCCAGGTCCTTAAGTCATTCTTTAGGCAGGTGTTTCTGGGCCTTCTCCCCTAGAAGCTTCTTGGATGCATCAACCCAGTCCTTCGAATCTTACTGCTTTGGCCTTAAACACAGAGGGCCATGAGAGGCCACGTTTCCTTTTTGATTTAGAGATCTCTGGTCATTTGCTATAAGGCTGCATGAATGCCAGATTTTCTGCAATTGTGCAGGCCAGGCCTATTTTGAATGTGATGCTAGGATTGTTACCATATATTCTTGCTGACAGCAAGATTTTAAGGAATGCTAGACCCCATCACATAGAACAGAGAGGCCAGGCCATCCTGGGGAAGGCTGTGAGCTGGAAGACTAAGGCTTCCTGAGATCTCTGGACCTCCTAGGATAAACTCCTGAACTTTTCCAGTTGCTTCCACCATAAGCACCATTTTTCTTTTCCAATAGTAATCATCATAAGAGACTGTGCTTCTTTCTGGATTCTAGCGAGCAATACTCCACAGACTCTAACATGTTGGAGAGGATGTTAGTAGAATTGGGAGATAGGTTTGAAGTGGGCCTGTGGCTATAACAGAGACAAATGTCTGGGCTGTAACTGAGATGAAGAGGAGGCCACAGCTGGAGAAGCAGTGGGGATTCTTGATACATGTGAGGCCCAGGGTTGGGCCTGGATATTACTCTGAATAAGACAAAGGTAGCCGTGAGAGGAAAACAGCTACCAGAGATCAACACAGTGGCCACCAGCGACTTGCTTTGTCTGAAGAGGAATTTTTAGAAGAACAGAATCCATTTCTGTTGCAAATTTTCTCTAGAGCTTTTCAGATTTGGTAGACAGTAGGAACTATGCAGCTACTCTAATTACCCCGCAGTAGTTCAGGAGTGTTGGGGTAGGTGTATTTCTGCACCTCAAGTTATGCTAAGATATTAAGAGTATTCAGTTTATAGCTTGGTCTCAATTGTTTTAGAAATTAGACCTTTTGTTTTCCTCCAACCCTATCTGGAAGTTCACCTTCTTCAGGACTCAAATCTTTAGGTTATCATGGATATTGTGTCTACACAGCGAGAGGCTTCCATCTTCTATATTGCTGGTTGCAGAATTTTCACAGAGTCAAGTCTTGATATATGGAGAGAAAGATGGCCTTGTAAAGAACACAGTGCGGAAATGTTGAAAAGGACAAGTCTTTTGCACATATCTGCCACAAGAATGCTGAAATGGGCAGTTGTGAGTAGTCTGTGGTTGATAATATCAGAATAGCGGAGGCCAACAAATCTAGACATTCTGGAGATAAGCTCTTTAAGACATTGTTCAATAGAACAAGAATCATATAACTTTGGGTCAGACTTCATATGGTATATGGTAGTTGTGGTAGGCATAGTAATGAACCCCAAAGATGTCCGTTTCTTAATTCCTGGAACCAGTGAATATGTTATCTTCCACGGAAAAAGAACTAAAGGTATAAGATGGAATTAGGTTTGCTAATCAACTGACCTTAAAATATAGAGATCAACCTCAATTATTTAGTTGGGACCAATGTAGTCACAGGGCTCTTAAATGGGGAAGATGGAGGCAGAAGAGTCAGGATTAGAAATATGTGATTTTAGAAAGACTCAAATGTCCATTGCTGGCTTTGAAGATGGAAAGGGACAACAAACCAAGAATGCAGGAAGCTTCTAGAAGCTGGGAAGGGCAAGAAAGCAAACTGTCCCTTAGGACCTCCAAAAATGAGGCTGCCCTGCTGATACATAAATTGTAGCCTATTGAGAACCATTTCATCTTTCTGTAAGATACCAAATCTGTGTCATTTTGTGCCATTATGTTTGTGGTAATTTGTTACAGCAGCCATAGAAACACAGTATTAGTGAAAGAGAGAGGGTTGGTGGTGGAGGAAGACAGGCAAGTGAATCAGCTGGATTCTTGGGGTGGTTGAGACTATGATAAATTAATATCCTTAGAGAATGTGGGATCAGCTGAGGACTTTCTATCTTGCTTCTGTGTGAAACAAGAAGGCAACAAAAGTGGAACCAAACTGTCACTCTTCTCTCCCTAGGCAAGCTACAGAGCTTTATTACCTATGAATTATATGACTTTCTACATTGGGTTCATGGACTCTGTGTTTCTTTTCTGTTATTTATTTGTAAAGGTAGTAAACACACTTTATATTGCACTTTCTTTGTAAAACTCAAATAAAGAAGTGCTTTATGCACATGGTTCTCTATTGAGATTCCAGTCAGAAGCCCTCTGCTGAGGACAGCTGCAGAATCAATGACCTGCATAGGTGTGTGTGTGCTCTGTCAGGTAGGATTCTGCTCCCTGAGGTCAGAGTTCAGTATTTAGCATCTGATCGGAGGCTTTCAGACACTCAGTCTTTATCTCCACGTCATCACAAAGACAGAGGCCAGGTCCAGAGGTGCCTCACGTAGAAAACAGAGTGCTGAACAATTGTATGATTCTGCTTCCCCACAAGTATGCTGCACTCTCTTAACAATCCACTCCACAGACACTGTATCACAGTGTTTCAACCTCATCTTGGAATTTTTTACAACACCAAGATAGAATTGCCCGTGAGCTTTTAGATAGAAGATTTGGTAATCACTTTAATCACTGTCTTGTCCAGCCTGTTCTCCTAGTAGAAAATATTTCCTATTTATACTGAGATGTTCCATCTCACATGTCTGTTGATTTAGTAGAACTGGAAGAAAAACATGAAAATAAAAGCAAGAACAATAAAATACAGCCAACCTTCATTGGTGGGCAAATCCAGAATTTTTAAAAAATCTTATTTCTGTCCCCTTTTTCTAAAAATTGATTCATCTGGAGGGAGTACATAAAACAGAAAAGAGTCTCACACTCCACAAAAAGAAAAAAGAAACAGGAAATGTCCTAGGAGGTTGAGTTTGAACTCATCCATGGGTACTACAGCTGTTCGAGACATGAAAGTTTTCTCTATTTTATACAGCACACTGCTATCTCAGGCCACTGGGCCCTGAGCATGTGCTCTATGGCCTACAGAGCTATGAGGGCCTTGAGTGTAAAGAGGGTGAAGAGGGGAGAAAAAGAAGGTGCATCCCCAATCCCATCCACACCATTCAACCAAGCAGATCCAGCCACTTATCCTGGGCTACCATATTTCTCCATCCTTCTCTTGGCCTTGCTAATTTCCAACCCTAACCATTTAGAAATGTCATGTATACTTCAGTACATTTTTTATATTTTTGTCAAATAAAACCAGATATTAACTTGGTCTAACTTTACTCCTTTGAGTTCTCAGCTTTGAAATGACCAATTTCACAACCTTGAAAGCCTGGAGTTTTCCCAGAAATGTTTGCTTATTCTCTGATCATTATACTTTTAGGATCTTCCCTATTATTAACTCCAGCTTCACAATATAAATGGGTCCTGCCTTTGATCAACCCTGACACAGAACTAAGAAACTTTTCAAGTTTACCTAGAACAATCTGCTTAAACCAAAAAGCATGAGTGAGCAATATAGCCTCTATTAAATATCTTGCAAGAGTGCAAAATTATTGATAAAAATGTTAGCATACTCTATGGCAAATAATTTGATCACCTCTCTTAATCATTAGTCATCTTTGTCTCTTGTAGGCTACTATGCCTCTGAGGTCTATCGTGTCTCTTCTTGAAGGTAAACTTCCCAACCTGCTGGTCCTTCACTTTCAGGTCTCCTAACATTTTAATTTTTCCCCTGTTCTCACACTGAGCAATTCAATTCTCACATATAGAATTGGCATCACATCCCTATGCCAAGCTGCATACCTAAACCCATCTTGATGTAGAGAGTGGGTGAGAACCTCTCCTTAGCAAAATTCAGTCTCTAATGGGTGCACGTGAAGTTACATAGAGCAGGATGTATGGTAGTGTTGAATCACATCAAAGTTTATTCCTCTGTGAATGGTTTCACTATTTTTCTCTTCTATTCTCTAAACTTTTAGTTTAACTCAAACCACTATTGGTGGTTTTAAAAATATCTAATATTTTAAAACATAATTAATGAGGAGATTTACTTGATGGTATATATTGATATAGATGTAGGCAGGTAGGTGAGTAAGCATATTCCCATGAGTATTTCTCCCTGTGTGATGTATGCCTATGACAGTTATAATAGGGACAGCTTCATCACTGAGATTAGAAATTGCTGAAGTCAAGCACTACATGATTTACTTGCTTTGATTTCTTCAATTCTCTTCTGATTCTAAAGGAACAGTCTTCGCCCAGAAAATCAAACCTTTCTCATTCATATTACAGAGATTTAGCAGACTTGGCAGCTTTTTTCTTTTCCTAGCTTCTTCTGTAACAACAACTTCTCCTTTGTCAGGTAACCCCTAAAAACCTGGAATTTAAGTCATGCCCCCTTCCGTTATTCACTCTGCCTTCAATGCAGAGAGTCCTTCTGTGTGGAAAATTTTCTCTGAACATCCTGGCATGTCTTGTATTGCCATATCTTTAATGTCATTTATGATTCTGGCCCTGGCTGGCTCTAAAGGCCTCAGCACTTCTATATGTAAAAATACTCTTTACAGTTTGAACAAAGGTATGCTTCAAACACACACTATCAAGGTGATATAAGGGGCTATAAAAGTAGTCCACCAACTTTATTCTTCAAAAATGTCAATATCGTAAAAGGCAAAGAAAGCCTGGGGAACCTTTACAAATTAAAGGAGTCTAGAGGCATATGATAGCTAAATATATTATGTGACCATAGACCAGAATCTATGACTATAGACTATAATTCATAGCCAATAAAATATGTAGTAGAAGAAATTCAATGCTGTAAAGGATACTCCAGGATGAATTGAAATGTGACTGGCAGATTTGATAAAATTCTGTACAAATATTCAATATAAAAAACTTGATAATTGTACTATGGGTACAAGTCTGTATTTTAGAAAACATCCTCTAAAATATTTAATGGTGAAGGGCGATGATGTACTCAACTTACTCTCAAATGTTCAGGAAAATCTATAACGTATATTATATAAAGAGAGCAGAGAACAAAAATATTATAATTAGGTAAATCTGGGTAAAGGTATAGAGGACAATCCTAACTATTCTTGTAACTTTCTGTAAGTTCGAAATAACTTATAATTTTAAAAATTTGTATATTTGATTTTGCCTCTATTTTGAGATTCTTTTAGTTTATCACGAAGTCTCCAGTGCCGACAATTCCCAGAATTGTGCTATTCCAACTTTAAATCAGTTGTATCAGATCCTGTCCCAGGAAAAAATTGTATATATTTATGAAAACTGAGGTTTTAACATTTCAACTAGGTTATTCAAAAATACTAAAAAAGAGCAAAAATCAATACATACAACTTACAAGAATACAAAATAAATAGAAACGTAAAAAGAATCATGTTTCTAGCCTATAGGGTTCAAATCCAAAGATTCTAAGTGTAGATTTGGTGTCCAACACAACTAAGTCCAAATCTTTGTTTTGATATTTACAAGCCTTGCGACTTGAACATTTTAGTTCTTTAATATTTGGTTTCCTTATCTGTAATGCAATGATAAAAGTCCCTAGTATATGAAAAAAATATATATGCAGGCAGATGATGAAGAGTTATGATAAAAAGAAAATAAGGAGGAAAAACCAGCATTATCAGAAAAGAAAACGTAATATCCAGCCACCATGGTTAAAGCAACGTGGTACCAATACAGCACTAAACCAAAAAATAAATAGAAACAGAATAGAGTTCCCAAATTCATCCCGATAACCAGATAATTTTATCTTTGATACAGGAAGCCATTTACATAATTAGGAAAGAGATTGATTCAACACATTCTATTGAGATAAATGAATAGCTGAGGAGAAATGAATTTTCAGAATGATGGAAAACTAGTTGCTGAGATGCTGACCAGAAGCACCAGGGTACTGACCTGAACTTTCCCCCATAGGGAACTGGATGCTTCTGTCATTTCCGTACATTTGTCTGAATGAATGACAAAAACAGCAAGTATAAAATATGAAACAACTCAGTTTCCATATCCAGGAGATGAGGTCATCATTCAAGACTGAACATCAAGTGAATAACCTGTGAGAAGCTTTTTGTCTCCTTATGAACCGAGTGGCCACCTCTTTTGAAAATATTGTTTTTGTGTTTCTGTTTATGTGCTGTTTCTTCTCCTTAATCTGTAGGCCACTCAAGAACCTGTAGAAGACATGAAAATATCAGTCAACTCAAAGATTTAAATGTGGACAAGGAATGCCATAAAAAAGCCACCAGGGAATATTTTACTATATTTCCTTTCCCTCCCTCCCTCCCTCCCTCCCTTCCTTCCTTCCTTCCTCTCCCTCCCTTTTTCTTTTCTTTTCTTCTTTTAAAGATACAGGGTTTCTCTCTGTCACCCAGGTTGCAGTCAGTTGGCGTGATCACAGCTCACTTTAGCCTCAATCTCCTGGGTTTAAGCAATCCTCCCACATCATCCTGAGTAGCTGGGACCACAGGTGCCCACCACCACACTTGGCTAAGAGTTTTGTTTTTTTAAGTAGTAGACACAGGGTCTTGCTTTGTTGCCCAGGCTGATCTGAAACTCCTGGCTTCAAGTGATCCTACTGCTTTGCCCTCCCAAAATGTTGGAATTACGGATGTTGAGCCATTGACCCTAGGCTTCTTTTTCCTTAATAACCTCAGAATGGGAAAGTCTGTCCAAGTATTTTCCCAAAGCTATTATTGAAGTGACTGATAAATGCAGGAAAAAACACACCCATTTCTCCCATCTCTGACCCCTGGCCACCCAGTCCCTCTACTCAAAGACCACCAACTGTCCTGATGTTTGAATACAATTCGAAGTTGTCTATGCATGTAGAATAACAGAGGGACATGGAGCACTTAACATTTAACATAAATGTTAACAGATTACAAATTGTTCTTCTTCTTACTTTTTTTAAAAAAAAGATATTCAAAGTTCTATATCAATAAAATAAAATTACCTAGTTCTTTATATATCATAGTTTTCCGTTGTATTACTCTGCATAACTTACTTAACCAGGAATGATTGATGTGTATTTTTCTTCTTTTCAGTGTTTTGCTATCACTAAGATGCTTTGATGACATTCTTCAATTCATATCAGTGAGTATATATTTTGAGTAAATCTTTAGAAACTTTGTAAACATTCTAGTTTTTAAAATTACTGAAAAATTTATCTTAAGGACATTGAAATCATGTATCCTCCACACCAATCAAAGGTGAGTGTTCCTGCTTCCCCAATACCCCGAGGAAGCTGTAGATTTACTGAACGACTTTTTTATCTTTACCAATCAGGCAGTTGAAATGGCAGTTTGTGGCTTTAAATGGTATTTTAAAAAATATTTTAAGTCAGATTGAATATTTTTTCAAAAATTTTAAAATTACTTTCCTTTTAACTATGTTTGGTTGTTACTCATATTTATTCTACCTGAATTTTAATATTTTTTGTCTTAGAACAGCCATTTGTATATTAAAAATATAAGCCATTTGTCTATAGTGTTAGATAGAAAATACTTTTTCCTAACCTAATTTCTTTACCATCTTCAGTCATATTTATTGGGTTTATGGGTGTGTGCACATATGTGCACATGCTTGTAAGCATAAGTGTATTTATCGCTCTCCTTAAAAGTTTTTTTTTTTTTTTTGAGGTGCTGCTTCTTTTTTTTTTTTTTTAATTTGAGACGAAGTCTCACTCTGTTGCCCAGGTTGGAGTGCAGTGATGCAGTCTTGGCTGGCTGCAACCTCCGCCTCCTGGGTTGAAGCAATTCTTCTGTCTCAGCCTCCCAAGTAGCTGAGATTACAGTCATGTGCCTCCATGTTCTGCTAATTTTGTATTTTTACTAGAGATGGGGTTTCACCGTATTGGCCAGGCTGGTTTCAAACTCCTGACCTCAAGCGATCCATCCACCTCGGTCTCCCAAAGTGCTGGGATTACAGGTGTGAGATACCATGCCTGGCTAAGGTGCTACTTCTTAAATTGTTTAATTAATGACAAATCAGAAAATCCGACCGTTCAAAACAATTCTCTTTGCTTTGCTTTGCTTTGCTTTTACTTTTTAGCTGCAGGGTTTTGCTCTGTTGCTTAGGCTGGAGTGCACTGGTGCCATAATAGCTAACCATAGCCTGGAACTCAAGGGCTCAAAAGCCCTTCTCAGCCTTTCAAATAGCTAAGACTACAGGTGAGTGTCACCTCACCCAGCTAATTTAATTAATTAATTAATTAATTTTTTGTATTGGCAGGATCTCCCCATGTTAATTAGGATGGTCTCAAACTCCTGGCCTCAAACGATTCTACCGACTTGGCTTCCCAAAGGGCTGGGGTTAAAGGCACGAGCCACCATCTTTAGTCCAGAACAGTTTTCAAGTTCACATGGAACAAAACTTCAGTTTTCTTTGTTTTTTTTTTTTTGGTAAATAAAAGGATAACCAAAGCAAAACTATATTTTATTTTATTTATTTATTTATTTTGGAGACAGGGTCTCCCTCGCTGCCCAGGCTGGAATGCAGCAGAGCGATCATAGCTCACTGTAGACTTTAAGTCCTGGGCTCGAGCAATCCTTCTGCCTCAGCCTCCCAAGTAGCTAGGACAACAGGCGTGCACCACCACCCCAGGGTAATTTTAAATTTTTTTGTAGAGACAGGGTCTCACCATGTTGCTTACTCTAGTTTTGAACTTTTGACCTTAAGCAATCCTCTCTACTCAGCCTCCCAAAGTGCTGGGAATACAGACATGAGTCACAGTGCCCAGCCTATATTCTCTTTCATACTGAACATACTGTACTGATGTTTTGTTAAGATTTGTTTTTCATTAGGAAAATGCTTAGATTCTATCAATGCTGTTAACTTCTGAATCGTGTTTCCACCCAAGGAAGGAAAGATTAATTGGAGTTTTATATTCTATAATTTCCACCATTTGTATTAGAAAAAGGTACAAAGAACAAATGTAACTTAATCAGAAATATTCAAAACTGTCTACTTATTTTAATATTTTATTTAATATTTTAATTCGCTCACTTTGTAAAAATATTGGCTACTTCAGACACAAAATATTCTTGTAGGGATGTAATTAAATTTTAGTGCTGCTCATTTTTATTCATTAGCAAAGAGGACTTCATTTGAATTTTTATTGGTGAGTTAACTGAGTTAGTCTATGGCATATCCAGCAGCCAGACCAACATCATCATTTAAACATGCCTGTATATATGTTTATTTACAGTGCAGGTTCTGTTACTTGAAGTATATTCAAAGACAGAATTATTGTTTGAAGAAAGTGTTAAGGACACTGATTTATTTAGTAACCAGCTCTATACCAAAAGCTTTGCAAATGCTCTCTCCTTCTGTACATCTCTCTGACACTCTCTCCTCTTTTATCTTTTGCTTTCTCTGTATATTCTCTTTTCTGTGGGAGGAATTACAAGAGAATTAAACAGAATTTACTATTGGAAGAAGGTGAGAAAATATAAATTTAGTTTTTATTTTTTATACTATCATGCTATTTACATTTTTCTTCATAAATATATATTCTTTTCATTTATTTCTAGAAAATATGTTAACAGTGGGTTTCCCAGCAAGGAGATTATCCATCCCCTCCTTGATTTTTATTCTATAGTAGGGAGAACACAACAACAGAAAATATGTATTCTTGCAAAAATATTTAAAATCCTGGATCCTATGCCATCATGGTCCGTATGGACATTTGCAGACACGGAGACAAGGTTCAAGGAAAGTGGTTTATTTGGGAGGTGATCCCAGAGGCACTGGCAGAGGAGCAGGGGAGTGAGACAGAGAAGGAAAGTGCATTGTTTCTCCAATTCACTGGATTTTCATCCCCACTAGGATGAAGCTGTAAGTCAGTGTGGCACATGTGCCTCAGAGTCATCCCATAGGAGGGTACACTGGAGAGGGGTGTGGGGCAGGGAGCTGCTCCCAAGGAGTGTTAACTCTCTGGCCCTTCAAACCTGCCAGAGGTTTGGGGAGAGCAGGCTCTGGCAGCCAGAGAGAATCCTCAGGGAGCAGAAAGCCAGTTGTGCGTGACAGTCATAATGCCCTAGTGGGTACAGGCAGGAAGCTTCAAATCAGCCTCGCATTTTCTGACATGTACCCAGAGCAATGAACGCTCCATCATAGCTTCCTGTGGTCTGAGGTTTTCAGTGAGTCTTCTCTCTCTACTGCCCTCATCTGGCCACTACTGACGGTTAGGGGCTGCTCAGGACTTACAGACAGATCCTCCGGAAAAGAGTAACTCCTCTGATGCCAGCTTGCAGGGCAGATGAACCTCACTTCACCTATGTAGCATTCATTTGTGTTTGCCTACACAGAGGAGTCCGGCTTCTAAAAAACCCCTCAGTTTTCACTGGGAGATGTTCCTCCCTCATGCAAACAGTCTCAGTTTTTATGTGAATCAGGATGGACACATGCAGATTTAAATCAGTACAGTTTAAATAACGGCAGGTAAGTTCTAAGGTCTTTGTTAAGAATACCAGAAAAGGGGTCCACGTCTTTGTTCTTGAGCTGAAGTTGGAAAGATTTTGCCTTTGGTGTCTCTGTTTGCCATTGGGTGACCACAGGGAGAGACTCTCTGAGTGTGGGTTAGCACAGTAAAAGAGAGCTGAGTTCGAGAGAGAGGTAAGGTCCTGAGCCATCATTTGGGGGGTGTCATCTTTATTCCAGGATTGCTTAAATGCCACACCTACCCCTGGGTTTCTTTAACCTCAGTAGATAAATCAGTTTAAGTAATGCATTTTGTTCATTTGTGTAGATGAGTTTCTAAAATGCAGCATTAGGTGATCAGATCATTTCTGAATAAGGGTAATGAGATATGGGAAAGACTGAAAACAGTATCAACACAATAATGACTGTGTTGAGAAACAGCACTCCTGGATTTGCCAAGGAATTAGAGACGGGACAAGTCAAGTCCTCATTTCTGAAAGATCTGGAAAACACAAGAGGGGACCAAGGAATGCAGGGTTTCTGCTTCAGGAAATAAGCCTGTCGGTTACTTACAACACAGGGCCCTCAAGAGAAGAAATCCTACAAAAACTGAGCTACTAAAACCAAGGATGTTGGCAACATAGATCTTCCTTTCTATTGAGCCTCTCTTTCCGGTTTTCTTGTCATCCTTCTCCCCTTTTCTGTTCTCCAGAACATTATTTGTACCAGGCTATGGGGATGGGCAGAATGCACGTAGTTCATCAATATTATTCTTGAATTCTGTATTTATGAATTCATCTACTCTCCAAAATTGATATGTAATCCCCAAATTGATACAGCACTTTTACAGTCACTGGAGATGTGAAAAGTGCAGTGAAAAATTTGTTACCAGAAGTTCATATTCCCAAATGAGATTGAAATCTTCTATTCTGTTTCAGCTCTCATTCTGTAAACAAGTTTTCTTTTAGTGGTCAATTTAGGGCCACATTTTTCCCATTTTTGACTTTCTGTTGATGATTTTGTCATTTAAAATGGCCCCCAATCAGAGTGCTAAAGTGCTGTGTAGTGTTCCTAAGAGTAAGAAGGCTGTGATGTGTCTTAGGGGGAAAATGTGTGTATGATAAGGGAGAAAATGTGTGTATAGATGCAAGCTATAGTGCTATTGGCCATAAGCTCAGTGTTAATGCATCAATGGTGTATTACATGAGTTTTCTGTAAATAGAAGCATGTAAAACAAGGTTATATATTTATCAGTTGAAAATGTCGGCCAGGCATGGTGGCTCACACCTGTAATCCCAGCACTTTGGGAGGCCAAGGCAGGTGAATCACCTGAGGTCAGGAGTTCGAGACCATCCTGGCCAACATGGCGGAACCCCATCTCTACTAAAAATACAAAAATTAGCCAGGCCTGGTGGCATGTGCCTGTAATCCCAGCTACTGGGGAGGCTGAGGCAGGAGAATCACTTGAACCAAGGAGGTAAATGTTGCAGTGAGCTGAGATTGTGCCATTGCACTCCATCCTGGGCAACAAGAGTGAAACACTGCCCCCCACCCCCCACCCCCCCCAAAAAAAAGAAAAAGAAAATGTTGTGACCAGAGGTTTGTAGAAATTTCACCCTCCATTTCCCCCAGAAGCAATGGTTCAGTCCTTGCTAATTACATTTTTTAGAATGACTTTATATAGCATAACTACCACAAATAAGGAGAATCAATGGTGTCTTTGCTCCTTTATTGATTTAACCTAAGTGTCATTGTTCAAAGTGCACTTGTCTGGATTTAGGCCAACCTGCATCCTCGTATGCATCTGCTCATATGTTACTCTATGCACCTCAGTTTCCTACAAATATGAATAATGATACCAACCTGATAGATTTGTTTCGGAGATTAATGTTAGTTAACATAAAGTGCTTATTTCAGTGCCTTGCAATATAAAAAATGCTCAATAACATTATTTTCAGGTGATGCCTTTTTAATTCTAGCACACAAGTGTAAGTGCTCATTATATTTTTGCTTAAACAGATTTCAGGTAGATCAACCTAGAAGTGGTGCCCCAAGGCGGCTGCTGTTCCTCATATCTCTTTCGGTTTCTTAAAGGGAAGCTATTTTTTTAATGGAGAAGTTGGGTTCCCTTCTCCTGCATCATGACTATTTTATACCTTTATCAGGTTTCTCAACTTCTTCTGACAGATTTAACTTGACACCGCTCCCCTTACCTCCCTGCTCAGAGCTGTGGGCTATCACGACTGTCATCACTTGGCAGCTTAGCTTGCTGTCCTGGACTGTTCTTTAAGGAATAGTTCAATGAGACTGCAGTGAACTTTTCAGTTTTAGAAAAATCATTAAGTTTTCTTACATGGCAAAAGTAATTTTTTTAAATAAAATGTTTAGTAGTCACCTAACAAATCCTAAACAAAATCAGGGTGGCATAAACATCTGCCTATTTATTTTGTTTGGAAACTGCTTCAGGAAGTTTTCAGTCTCTCAGACTTTAATTTTAAAGAGGCCTCTGGCCATATCTCAGGCTGTCTGTGGGTAGAACATTCTCTTTAACCAACAATACCGAGTGTCAAATTATTATGCTTCTCTCATCCCCCCTTAGAGGCAGGGCCTCTAAGATGGGCAAAAACTTGAGGTTTTGTGACCCCTTTGCGTGTTAATGCCTATTTTGCTTTTTATTTGAAGGAGGACAAAGACAAACGGGCTTGGATTTTGCATCCCATGTGTTTTCTGAAAACAGCTTGATTGGAAGTGAGGTGAAGTTTGTCTTGGGGGAGAAATCATTTTTTCTTCTCTATGCGTTCCTCCTCCATTTCTGTGGCTCCTCTCCTGTATCCCTCCCTGCTGAGAAATTTGGAAGCATCCTTGTCTCAGGTTTACCTGTAGGTCAGTGTCTTTCCCTGACACTCCTATCACCCCTACTGAAGAGAAGCTGTCTCCTCTGTTCTATGACCTTAGGGTCCTGTTTCCCATCCCCCCATTTTTCATAATCTTTTTGTTCAGCTTTATTGAGATATAACTGAAGACAATAAAAATTGCATGTATTTAAAGTATACAAGGTGATGTCTTGATATATGTATACATTGTGAAATGATTGCCATAATCAAGCTAATTAACATAACCATCACTTTGTATAGATGCCATTTGTGTGTGCCTGTGTGTGGGTGTGTGTGTGTGTGTGTGTGTGTGTGTGTGGTAAGAACACTTAAGATCTACTCTCTTAGCAAATTTCAAGTATACAATACATTTTACCAGCTATGGTCACCATGCTGTACGTTAGATCTCTAAAACTTATTCATCCTGTATAACTAATAGTTTCTTTTCTTTGATCACCATGTTGGATCTCCGCAATCCCCCACCCTACCCTGGCAGCCACTATTTTACTCTTGCTTCTATGAATTTGACTTACCACATATAAATGATACAATGCAGTATTTAACTTTCTGTGCCTGGCTTATTTCATTTAATATAAGGAACTCAAGTTTGGTCCATTTTGGTGAAAGTAACAGGATTTCTTTCTTTCTTGAGGTTGAATAATATTTCATTGTGTGGGTAAGGGTGTGTGTGTGTCTGTGTGTGTGTACATATGCATGTATATACATGTACATGTATATACATATGTACATGTATATACATGTACACATCGACATTTACATGAATATATATATTTACATATACACACACAAAATATATACATGTGTCTAATAAATATTATCTATATATCAGTCCATGAACATTTATGTTGTTTTCATACCTTGGCTACTGTGAAAAATGCTATAATGAACATGGAAGTGCAGGTATCTCTTCCACACACTGATTTCATTTCTTTTGGATATATACTCAGGAGTGGGATTGCTAGTAGTTCATTTTTAATTTTGTGAGGAATTTTTCATAATGACTATACTAATTTACATTCCAACCTACAATGCACAAGGGATCCCTTTCCTCCACATCCCTAATAACATTGGTTTTCTTTTGACTTTTTGGTAATAGCCACCCTAACTTGTATGTGATGATATCTCACTGTGGTTTCAGTTTGCATTTTTAGGGTCCTGCTCTTGCTGCCTAATGAGTCCACTTAATTCATGCCAGTTTTCATGGTAATGGGCATGAACAGGTTTAATATGTTATCCCATCTGTCAACTTTGCATCTCATTAGGGCCTTTAAGGCTAAACTAATGTGATTAACTAAGTGGTAAATTTTAGAACTATTTACAAAATAGTAAAGGAAATGTTTTTGCCCTGTCTGGAGAAGGGTGGTTCCCTCCCCATCCCATACCAGGTTTCTGGTACACAACAAAATGTATAGTAACAATGATATGGTTTTGCTGTGTCCCCACCCAAATCTCATCTTGAATTGTAGCTCCCATAATTCTCATGTGTCATGGGAGAGATGTGGTGGGAAGTAATTGAATCATGGGGGGTGGGTCTTTCCTGTGCTGTTCTCATGATAGTGAATAAGTCGCATGAGAGCTGATGATCTTATAAAGGGCAGTTCCCCTACCCACGCTCTCTTGCCTGCCACCATGTAAGATGCTCCTCATTCTCCTTCAGCCGTGATCGTTATGCCTCCCTAACCATGTGGAACTGTGAGTCAATTAAACCTCTTTCTTTTATAAATTACCCAGTCTCAGGTATGAATTTATTAGCAGAGTGAGAACAGAGTAATATAAGCAGAATGAGAAGGCCATCGAGTTCATGATCCCCAGCCTGGAAACTCTGGAGCAGAATGCAATTCCTTCTCTCCAAATTTTATTCAGAAGGGAAAGAAGAATATGATTTGAAAAGGCAGATTCAATAAAATAATTGCTTTGATTTGCTTTTAGAAATAGTATTTATGTATTCAATAATATATATTTTTTATTATTCTAAAAAAGCCGGGGGAGGGGGTGATGGCATGTGTTGCAAAATAAAAACAACAAACAAAGCAAAATAAACAAACAAAAACCCGAAGATAGTCTTGACTAGCCAGGGCAACTGTGAGAAGAATTGCCACTGCACCATAGTCATGGGGCTAAATTTTTTGATTAGGGAGCCCTGCAGCCTCCCAGACCCATCTCTTCTCTCTCACACTAGCAAGCATAAGACCCTCAGAAATAACTAAGAAAGAAAGAACTGAAGAATAAAGGGTACAAATGCCTTGTGAACAGTGCAATTTAAAACAAGTAGTAGACTCAGCCAGGAAAGCAGAGCTAGATCTCTGGTCAGCCCTTATTAGATCTTCAGATACTGTTTACAACATTTGCACCTCAAGGAGTCCTTCTATGACTACAACTCTAGGACAGACCCTGTCTGTTACCATCTCATACCAGCTTTCATTTTCCTTCATAAGGCTTCCATTATTTGTATTCAGATATATAATTGTCTGTCTTCCTCAGTTGAGTGTAGGCTCTTTGAAGATAGGAACCAAGTTTTGTAGACCTAGCAAAATGCCGGAAAATACAGTCAGTATTTATTCAATAAATAGATGTTAAATGATGTAATGGAAGCCAGGTCACCAGATTTCTGCCCTCATTGGTGCTACTTGGAATAAAGAGAAGATCATTTAGATTATTGGTGGGGTCTTTTCATCATTTGCTACTTAACACGTAAATCAGTGGTAGCCAACTTGGAGCAATTTTGCCCCTTTCCATGGGGAACTTTCTGGAATATCTGAAAAATCTTTGGCTGTCACGATTCAGAGGGTTGGAGAGTCTTATTAAAGATGTGTGAAATGCACAGGAGGGCCCCTCACAGCAAAGAATTATCCAGCCCCAAATATCAGGGCCAGTGTTAACAAACCTTGACCTAAAAGTGCTGTCTGCTTTTTCTCTTGAGTTCTTGTTCTCCAATTCCATTCATTACTCTCCCTGTAAACTCTCCCAGGTGAGTTTTAATTATGTTATTGAGAAGTACTCAGGGCCATACCTACAGCTCTTAGAATGCATTCATACAAAAAGGGCCAGATTTGAGAATTGGTTTTCTTAAACCCAGATAGAGATAATAAATTGTTCACGTCTTTAAAAAATCTGTCAGGAAGCATGTAAAAGGATGAGACAGTTATGGGGCCAGACCTTTATTTAGAGTCCCAAGCCATTTGAAACTGTCAATGAGGTTAAAAAAAAGTGGAAGCCTAGAAATTACATAAAAAAGGAAGCTTAGCTTCTGCCAATGATTAAGAAATTTATAGCCTCTTTGTAAGCTTGATCTTAACACTGCCAAGCAGTATAAATGTCTCCACCTCACAGATTGGGGTTTCTATTAACCAACAGTAAATCTAACATGTCTTCCTCTTAGAAAGAATATCACATATTTTTACAGGCAGTTCTCAAGGAAATTTGAATAACTTCCAGCCCATCTCATTAGCTCACATGCAAAGAAATGAAGCTAAATATGAAAGCTTGTGTGTATGGCTTCACTACACTGAGAGTTGCTCAACATCTGACATCATCATGTATACATGTATGCATGCACACATACACACACTGCAATTCACAGTGAATATGTATAATAGTCCAAAATGTAGAATGGGGAAAAATCATACCACAGTTGACCCTTGAACAACATGAGTGTAAGCCATGCTGGTCCACTTATATATGGATTTTTTTCAATAAACCTAGAAAAATTTTTGGAGATTGTGACAATTTAAATAAACTTGCAGACAAACTGTGTAGCCTAGAAATATTGAAAAAAATCAGAAAAACTTAGAGATGTCATGAATATATAAGATATATGCATAAGACACTAGTCTATTTTGTCATTTACTGTCATTAAATATACACAAATCTATTATATAAAGTTAAAATTTATCAAACTTATACACACACAAACCATTCATGGCACCATTCTCCATCAAGAAAAAATGTAAACAAACTTAAAAGTGCAATATTAAATCATCACTGTATAAAATTAACTGTAGTACATACTGTACTATTAGAACAATTTCTCTTTTTGTTGCTATTGCAGTGAGCTCAGAGTTGTGAGTATACACTTAAAACGCCATATGATGCTAATCATCTCTGTGTGAGCAACCCTTCTCTCTAGTAAATTGAGCATTTCAGTAAAAGGTGATCTCTCATGGTTCTCGCATTTTTTTTATTGTGTTTAGTACACTATCATAAACGTTGAATAACACCGTGGGACTCATACAAAATGCCACTAGTGATGATGGAAGTGCTCCCAAGAAGCAGAGAAAAGTCATGACATTACACGAACAAGCTGAATTGCTTGCTATTCACCACAGATTGAGGTCTGCAGCTGTGGTTGCCCACCATGTCAGACAGATGATTTATCTTGTAAACAGATGACTTAAACTTATGGTATCAATAAACACAGTACAGTACTATAAATGTATTTTCTCTTCCTTATGGGTTTCTTAATAACAAATTATTTTCTCTAGTTTACTATATTGTAAAATAAACTACATAATACTATAACATACAAAGTATGTTAATCAGTTTATGTTATTGGTAAGGCTTCTAGTCAATTGTAGGCTGTTAGTAGTTAAGTTTTGGGGGGATCTAAAGTTACATGTGGATTTTTTACTGTGTGGAAGGAGGGGGGTTGTCACCCTTAACCCTGGAGTTGTCCAAGGATCAAGTGCACTCATCTGTAAGACTCATAGTGAGTATTACATAAACGCAGTCTAAAGAACTGCACAGTTGCATACCCACCATATCATTCCAGCGATTGGCATCACGTGGACAAAGCCTCCTAATGAGAGCAGGCCTTAATTATGCTTCAAGATGAAGCATTTATCACTATTTACCAAGTAGAAGGTTACTATGTACATTCTATGAAAGCTGTTTAGTTACCGGATTTACCATAGTAATTTTAGTAGCTATAGATCAAACAGTAGTATGATTATCACAATGTCTAAGGGAGCCACTGGATGAAACTTTACCTGAAGAAAAGGTAGTCACTAACAGCAACTCATCTTATTGAATATTTATTGTGTGTGTCACAAGTTGAGTTCCCAGGAAGCAACAACTCTGAGAAAAAGATTAGTATGCAAGACATCAACTAGGATCAATACTTATGAAAAGAAAGGAGTTTTGATCAGAGGAAGAAGTTGAGCTGTGATGCAGTCTCAGTAGATGCCTCAGCCGACCCCAAGAAGCTGCTCTAGAGCTGGGATGGCCCTTTGGAGTCTTCACAAGTTAGAGCAAGGGAATGAGCCTATATATCCTGTGATCAGTCACTGATGCAGGTTGTCCTTGGAAGAAGGCATGATTTTGGGAGAGGAAGTTGGCCTCCTCTTAGGAGGCCATCTCCTAAGAGAGACAAAATAATTGTTAGCGCTCTTCAGCCAGCAGCCGAGGGAATATATCCATGGTTTCTTCTTGAAGATGCTCCTCAGAGAATCTACCATTATGTTCCAGGAACTGGGATGAAAAAAAAGCGTGTGTGTGTGTGTGTGTGTGTGTGTGTGTGTGTATGCATATATGTGTGTATATATAAGCGTATGTGTGTGTATATATATATATATTTATATTTCTATAAAACCTAACTCAATTATTAATTATGTAAATAATCATTTGGAATAAAATGTATGTAGAGGATTGAGTCGAATCAAATTAGTGCTTTCAGGGCTTGGATATATATTCTTGTTTATTAAGACAATCCCCGTGTAGTAGTTATTACTAGTATTGCCTTCACTTTCAAAAGTGTCCCAGTTTAGATAATAAAATGAAAAACTACCCTCGATAGGGCCAGCGTTGAGGCTGGCCACTGTCAGTGCACACAAGCTGAATATCAAGTTGGGAAAGCCAAGGCCAGAGGAGGACTCAAGAAGCATAGAAACAAACAGAACAATCTAGGGGTTCTCAAAGTCAGATCTCCAGAGAAGCAATGCCAGCACCATCTGGAAATTTGTTAAAAAATGCAAATTATTGGGCCCCACTGAAGAGCTGTTGAATCCAACAGTTTTTGGGGAAGGGGGTCAGGATTCTGTGTTTTAAAGAATCTTCAGATAATTTCAATACTTTCTCAAGTTTGAGAATCACTGGGATAATTCATAGACTGACTTGGAGAACATGTTTCTAACTAATTTGTTTGTCCTTGGCTATGCTTTTGACTGTAGTCAAGAAGGACTGGTTTCCCAGCAAATGGAGGAGAAATTCCAGGGTGAAATGCAGGTTTTAAGGCTCAAAATTTTCCACAGTACTGTGACTCATCATACCTAAAAAGTCTTCACAGTTTTCTCCTTCTTGTTTGTATTAACTTGGAGAGTCAGCTGTGCCACCTCAAAATCCTATTTTCTGATATGGGTTCTGTCAGAGGCCTGCTGTGTGATGATACTTGTTATTAACCTCAGTCTTCTATATTCTTCTCTCTCTTTCTCTCTCTCTCTTTCCCTTCCCCTCCCCCATCTCTCCACTAATTTATTCTAAACCATATTTAAGGTGGAAGTTATATGACTTTATCCAAGATACCAAACATCTGTATGTCTCTATTTATATGTACAATGGAGGGATTAAACCTATCCCAAAGATTTTTCATGAAGATTAAATAAAATAGCATATGAAGAGTTATTTATAAACTGTGCAGTCCTGTGCAATCATAAGATGAGAATGTAATAGTATAATTATTACTAGTTTTTTTAGCTTCCAGGAAACACAGTTTTTGCTTGATTAATTTATGTGTCATTTTTATAAAGCGACCTTATTAAAATAATAGCTTCTGTGAATGTTTGGGGTCAGGGAAGAGAAAGAAGAGTGAGAACAGCATAGTGCTTCAAAAAGGCATTGCTTTTCATGTTTGATAAATATAGTTTTCCCTCTGTCTGTGAGAAGGGGAGGTAAAACTTTAACAAATATTTAACCTGAAAAGATGTCTTCTGGTTTTTGTTTCCCTGTGGAATTTAAGAAGAAAACCAGTCTGGACAGGCAAGGATAGACCAATAAAGGACTGAAAAACAATTTCATCATGTTTTTGGAATTGCATGAGTGTTAGTGAAACCATCCAAGAAAATGAAACTGATCTCTGTGGACTCCTAAATCGATCTCAGTACTCACCAGCGCATCCACTGAGGCTTACATAGCAGCTTCACAGCATTAACTGAGTACAAATACAACAGATTCTGTCCCAGTGATGGAATAGGTAAGGGACAGTTCCTTACTGCTGGAAGCCAGAACTATAATCCCAACTTTCCCCCCATATTGAGCCATCTGTGAAGATTTTACAAATATGTCTACTAGGGCACCATGGCTGATGCCTACAATCCCAGCATTTTATAGGCTGATGCCGGGGAATCACTTAAGCCTAGGAATTTGAGAGCAGACTGGGCAACATAGTGAGACCCAGTCTCTATCAAAAATAAAAAGAAATAAAACAAATTTTTTTTAATGTCAGCAAATTCTTTGAAACTCCTTTCTTGAACAGGGCTAGACCTATTGTTTTATTTCTAACAAAATGGGATTAATGATGTGTGACTGAGACAGGGCATAGAAATGTTGAGACGTCAGTGTGCTCTCTCTCTCTCAATACTGTCTCTGGGTGAAGTAGCTGCCATGTGGGAAGCAGGCCTGTGGAAAGGCACATGTGGCAGGGAACTGAAGCTTCTGGCCAACAACTGGTCTAACCTTGAGATGACTGCAGCCCCTGCCCAGTTTTGACGGCAACCATGAACCAGAACCATCCACGTAAGCTGCTGGATTTCTGACTCTCCAAAACTGTGTGAGATTTTTAAGTTTGTTGCTTTAAGCTATTAAGTTTTGTGGAAATGTGTTATATGGAAACAGAAAGCTAGCACAAGGTATCTTGTCACAACGAATGATTATTTATGTTAAAGTCCGTTGTCTTCAACTGAGCCGTAGAAGACCAGAGGGGTATTACACGAAGACAATAGAGATGGGCACTTGTTTGTACCCAGTTTAAAGTTTTGTGTCTATCCAAAGTGTGGCTATTTGGCTATTTGAATCTTTAAAGCTAGCTTTTTTACTAACTGAGACCTGAAAAAAAAAAAAAGATTCTTCTAAGTCACGTGTCACAGCCAAAACTTGGGCCTGAAGTTCATGGTTGCATTGCTTCAGCCAAGGTTTTAATTTTCTCTTTATATCCTATTATATGGGGGGCATGGTGCTGGGCACTCAGGATCAGGCTGTGAACAAAACAGCTTCTCTCAGCCATTCTATGTAGGCCATGATGTCTGATTTTCTACTTACTCACTGAATTCTTAGAAATTCTAAAATTATTTGACATAGAATCTGTATCACATGTCACCCCCATTTTCTCTAACCCTACCTTCTAAGAAAATAGTCTGCAAGAGAAGAGAGAGGCCATATTTGTGTTAGCTAGAGAAAATGAAAGTCAGATGATAATGGAAAATGCAAGATTGGATTCAAGTAAAATGTCTTTTTACTGAATAGAGATGAAATAACTTTTACTTGCTTATTTTGTTACAAAAGCAATGTATATTCATCTTAAAAACATAAATTCAAAATAAAATGTCACATGTAATCACACCGAAAATGGTAATAATTACAAGCTTTATTCTTATTAGTCTCTCTCTCTTTCTGTATCTTCCTCCCTCTCTCACTGTGTATTTCTGTATAGTATATGACACACACATTGAGAAGAAGAGGAAGATACAGACAGACGGATAAATAGGTGAGAATTATTTATTATACACACACACCTATTTACTTTAGATAAAATATTCTGGTGAATCTTTGTATTCATATAATGCTTTATATTTTCAATTGCTCAATAAACAGATGAACTATTAAACCTTTAGAGACAGTGACCACATCTTATAAGTTTAAATGTTTACCACAGTAACCAACATGTAGCATGGATCTAATAAATGCGGAGAGCATTCTTTCTATTTTATATGGAGTAAAATAATTCAAAGAGAAAGAAAAAGGCTTATTCAAGTCATGCAGTTGGTTCTCAATAGGTTTGGAATTGAAATCTGCTGTAATCCTAGTATGGCTTCCTCTTCTCTAAGAAGGCACATCACTCTTATCTAAGAAGACACCTCACCGTCCTCTGAGAAGGCAAACTGCCATCTAGGAAAATGGATTGGTGAAGAGAACGACCACTCTGAAGATCAGGGTGTAGTTACCTTTGAGCTCAGCTTTCTCTTGCAGTATTGAAAACCACCCGACTGTTTTACCCACAGACGGTCAAAGACCAAGTCCAGTCATAAGTTAAAGGTGGTAGGAGAGAGACCACACCAGTGGAGTCTGCAAAATGTGTGGCTTCTGGAAACTGTGGTGGTTTTCTTTACCAAGGTGTTGTCTGCAGATGGTATACAGCAGAAAAACTTTGACTCTTTAATGTTTCCTTGACAAAAAAGCAATTTCAGAAATCATCTCAGACATTCATCCACACCAGGCAGAAATTCTGTCAGAACTTGTCACTTTTATTTGAGCAAGGCCCTGACATTGAGCAGCTTTATTCTAATCATGCTCACATTTGATTTGACAGTTTCAGAATATTTTGTGTGTCCATTGTACATGCTCAGATAGATAATTTATCACCAAGCATTTCTCTTTTGGCAACTGTGATAGATTCTCACCTTCTTTTAGCCCAATTTCTGGGAAGCAAAAAAGCCTATATTAGAAATATCACAGTTTTTTAGTTCTCTGAAGATAGTGTGAGAAAACATATTACAGAAACAAACACAATTTATTATTAGGAGGGAGAAAAGTCAATGAAAAATATCATAAAAAGATGAAGAGCCCACAGAGAATTGAATCCTGGACTTTTAAATTTTCTCTTTAAATCTTATTTTCCCAAATAGATTATATTAACTCAGCTGGTTTTCTTGTAGTTTACACAAACATCCTAACATGTAAATTTAAAATTATATTAATAATGATCTGCAAACTGAACCTTTTAAACACATCAAGTGTATCTTAAAAAGACTAAAATTTATAGAACATTACTGAATAATCTGTTTTAATTGGTGATGCACAAAAACATTGCAATAATATTACCGCAACTATTTTTCTATTTCTTTAACATGTATTATGGCTCAAACATTCTACTTGCTTTATGTACGTTATTTCATATAATACTTTCATCTACTATGTGAGGCATTGTTATCTCTATTTTGCAGCAAAGGAGAATGAACCTCAGAGCAGTCAAGCTTCTCATTTAAAGTTATTGTAAAGAAAGTTCATCTCAGAAAGATGGCCAACTATGAATTTTCAATGTAGATAATTAGGTAACTCTACAGCTATTTTTGGAGGTGGAGAGGCACAAATGTGTGTCTCCTTATGGCCTGGAAGACTGACCAGGACAAATGATACAACTGGACTTTAACCAGAAGCCTTCTCACAAGTTCCAACCAGCAACACACTTCAATAGATAAGGAAAGCTACAAATGGGCAGTGCCTCAGCTATGGCAACACCCACTTTGCACAGGTTGTTGAAATTAGAGTCCTCTGGCTTTTACATATATCTCTGGAATCTCTGGAGAGATTAAGTGTATTCAGTCATATACCTGTCTAAAAAAATATGAGGAAGAGGTCATTTATTCTCACAAAATATCCATGTCCTCCTCTCTGTTCATATTCTCCTTTGCAGTTGATTAGCATTGTGTAATGTGTTCTGGTCAATGACTCTGCGAAGTGCTTTGTTTCACTTCCAGGCTAAGGCAGTCAGAGAAAAAAGACATTAGTGAACAAATAGACAAAATTCTAATAAGACCTGTAGTTTAGTTAGTCATTTTTTACCAGTGTAATTTATTGGTTTTAATAATTGTACTATAGGAGATGTTACCATTAAGGGAAGCTGTACAGAACCCTCTGTACTATTTTTATAGGGAACCCTCTGTACTATTTTTATAACTTCGTTGTAAGTCTGAAATTGGTTCAAAACGAAAAGGTTAAAAACAAGTAGTGTGTTTTCTCTGTCTTTTTCTTCTCCTGTTTTTAAGCTCCTGAAATTACAAGATGGAGAAAAATCCCACTGCCCATGTGAGAATTTAAGTGAAGAATAAATAGCACTTTTATGATGCTAAGTCTCTGAGATTTGGGAGTTTGCTGTGGCAACAAATGATAATTAGATACTAGAGATGATACTATTGGTTCCTTACCCCAGTGCCCTTCCTAAAAGGACCACAACTGTGTTCAGGTTTCCATTCCCAATGTCTATGTGACTGATGGGTTCCGTCATGTATATGTGATCCAATCCTTAAGCATGAGGAAAGACTCATGCAGAACTTCTGGGAATAAAGTTGCTGTCTTCTCTTCCTTTTCCTCTTTCTCTGGGAATAAAGGTGGTTCTCAACTGATGGCAATTTTGACCCGTCTTCCCACCAAAGGCCATTTATCACTGTCTAGAGACATTTTGGGCTTCATAACCAGGGGATAATTTGGAAAGGGGCTAATGAATTCTACTGATAGACATCAGGGATGCTGCTACATATACTACCATGTACAGGACAGGCCCCATGACAAAGAATTATGCAGAATATTGATAGTTCTCAGGTTGAGAAACCTTGCTCTTAATGTTGATGCACCAGGATAGGAAATACAGATCTTCTGCTTCCTATGACAAACAGTTCAAGAATAAAACCAAGATTAAGAATGGCAGAGAGATAAGATAGAGGTCTTGGCTCTTGAAGGCAAAACCAAGTAGTTGAATGAACCAGGCTAGAAATCTGTTCTACCTTTAGCTATCCTGATGTTTGCAGTAATCAATTTCCTTATTGTTTAAACCTGTGTTTAAACAATAGAGTTTTTCATATTTGCAGCAGAATGTGTCTTAATAAAATAATATAATCAGGTAAATCAGTATTTATTTAACTAAATATGTATGTCTCATGACTTTTATCACAGACCTCAATTTTTAGCTCTTATAGTTGGTGATATAATCACAAAACTAGTAGATAGAAAGGTTGAAACCCAATGTTTACTTACTCTATAGCCTTCACAAATAACCATCACACTTAATTTTATTTCAAATTTAAAATGCAGCATGCCTGATAGTATTAGAATAATAGCAGTAATTAGTATTGATGGTATTGGCAGCAGCAACATCAGAATTTACTGTTTCAGACACTGCCAAGCATGACCCAAAAATTCTATTTTTAAATTCTAGCTTTAATCTTTTGAGGAAATGTAACTTTTAACAAGCAAGAAATTGCTTCTTAATTGTTCATGGTATAGAAACATTCTCAGTGGACCTACTTGGTTCTCTAAAAAAGATCACCACCAGATTTGGCTGGCACTGATATTCTTGGAGTTCATATAAACAATGCAATTATAGCATTGTACCTCTTTTTTGATTTCTGGAACTTGCTGGTTTGGATAAGACTCATCTTTCTCATTTGTGAAATGAGGGAGTTAGATAATATGTACAGTTCCCTTCAGAACTGGGTTATGTAAGAGTAATATTATACTGACCCGTAAGTAATGATTGCTTTTCCTCTGTGTGTTCATGAGTATAAATGAGAGCTAGACTGATGGGCACAATCCCTTCCATATTAGGGGTTTACAACTACAAACCTAGACAGTGGCAGTCGGTCAAGATTTCATATGCGAGTTCGCAAAAATAATGACACAGAATAATAATACATACTCTGCCATGTTAGAATGGACCCAAGGAAGCTGAAGTTCTATGAAGACTTTGATGATTTCCTGATCATACTGAAGTGAAAATCAAAAACGTTGATAAAATCAGTTTCTTGGCCGGGCATGGTGACTCACGCCTGTAATCTCAACACTTTGGGAGGCCGAGGCAGGTGGATCATTGAGGTCAGGAGTTCGAGACTAATCTGGCTAACATGGTGAAACTTCGTCTCTAATAAAAATACAAAAATTAGCTTGGTGTGGTGGCGTGAGGCTGTAATCCCAGATACTTCAGAGGCTGATGCACAAGAATCATTTGAACCTGGGGTCGGAGTCTGCAGTGGGCTGAGATTGCACCACTGCACTCCAGCCTGGGCAACAGACCAAGCCTCTGTCTCAAAAAAAAAAAAAAAAAAAAAAAGAAAAAAAAGAAAGGTTTCTTGACTAAGAATTATATCTTATATCTTGCTTCATAGTCCTACATTCAGCAACATGTGACTCCTCTGAATTTATGGGGCCTGGGAGTAAGGACTCAGGAAGAGATAGGAAGGGAATTCTGAACATCCACAGCCTGAGATAACATATATGTGAACGCCATTTTCTGTGGTCTATTTATTCTTATTTTTAGGCCTTTTGACCTTAGGATTAACCCTTACCTATTGAGCAGAGTGTCATGGAACAAACCTTGTAGATTGTGCTCTGCCAAATGTATAGAATTCCTTGTGGAATGAAGAGTCTTAGGCCATTTTTTATGTTGATTGTTGACAGCCTTTAAGTCTCACCATTCCGCTTCCTTTCTGTGCAATGCCTGAGAAAGCTCATAAGAAAGGCTGGGTATTTTCTTCTTTGACACCATCAGAATGTTCAAGCCGTGGAATCTCTAGACTGTGCATTGGAAAACATGACCCAACCTAAGCAACTAACCACCTTTAAAACCAAGCATTTCGCTACTCTTTCAAGCCATTTCTGGACCAGCTGGAGAGCTAACCCCCCTCCTAGAATGTCTTATTATGCAGGTAATAGCCATTTTCATGCCCTCTTGGTGTATGTGTAGGTAGAATTATCAGTCTCAACATCCAAATCAAATTTCAGGTGAGGGATTCATCCCATCTCTATGGGGTAACCAAAACATCATCTATGTTTTCTCTTATAAAATAGGGGTAATAACTTCATCTTTGAAAGTTTGTTAAGAAGGTAAACAGTAATTTAGAAGAAGCTAATGCATTTGCTGTAAGTTACATTTCTTACTGCAAAGGGACATAGGCATATTCAAGATCCCTGGGCTTCTAGATAATACTCTCCTAAAAATAAATTATAAGTAAATTTAAAAAGGACATTGAATATTTAGAAAAAGATTGGCAGGAGGAGATGAACAGCACATAGTAGGAGTCAACAATTAGAGACTTTTTATTTCATTTAAAACCATAGAATAGAAGAATAGTAAGAATAATAGGCAAGCTTCCAAATTATGTCTGCATATTGGCCTTTGATGAAGTCTTTAACATAAAATTAATTTTCCAAATCCAGTGGTTGATTTTTACTTTCCATTACACGTTAAATACATATGTAACATCGTGTTTTTCCATTAATTTTGTTATAAGTCTACACAAAACTCTCTTCCTAAGAAAAGCACTAGAATGAACCAAAGGAAAAACAGCAAAACCTGATTCCACACAGCTGGAAAGCTCAAACCTCTTTCTTAACACCCTTGGGAAAATTATTATAAGGAACTAATTACACAATGACTTTTCACAATTATCTTTTTGGAAATATTGTATTAGTGGTGCAAAATATGTTATCGTTAAATAAGTGAGGAAATTTACAACAATCTACTTGAAAAGTGGGCAGTGTGTATTGCAATTCTACAAGGAACCGTTTGGAATTCTTCAAAATTTCACCCAATGGATCACGCTGTTATTGCATAATTTATGATGCTAAGTAATGTCATGCTTTGTAGCTCTAAAAAGCTAGGAAAATAGCCAAATAAGCAGGGAAACTATTATAAGAAATGCAATATTCTTAAGCTTATTTATCTAATTCAATTAATATACTCTGGTTTATGTGTAACAAAGATAAACAAAATGATTGAATATATGGTTAAACTAAAAAACAAGAACATTGACTGTGATCCAATCAATCAAAATGTAGGTACTATGTTTTCTCTAACTCCTATCTGAAATTACTTTTCTCAATAGAATTACATTTAATCAACCAATTTGAGGAATTTTACTCTCTAGTGTGGCATTACTTGTGAAGAAATGAATGCAATTGTCTTCTAAAAACATAACCTTTGGTACTATACTTCTAAAAATAAAGCATAGTCCTCTAAAGTAGATGTTTTCATGCAGGTGGTATGCAAAATTTTAAAGTAACCATGGCGGGACTAGATTGCAACTCTTACTCAGACAGACAGAGCAGTGTGTGGAGGCTCTCTCCATGAATTATTATTCCAGAACAACTACAGGAATAAATGAAGAAACCTGAGAGGACCCACAGGCCCCTTTAAGAAAGCGGATTGATCCTGCAGGACCCAGGAGACACCCCAAATACTGTGAGTGTCCAAACCGTGGAAGTGGGAAACATCCACCCCTGAACATCCGCCACCCTCACTGAGGAAACTGAAGGCCTAGATTATGACAGAAGATTTTGAACTTACCTAGAGCTGAGTCAATTTAAAGAGCAAAGCAAAATACAGGGGTAGAGGAAGCAGTGGGAAAAGCCCTAGGATCTTGTAGGGTCCACTATCAAGCTGTTTTTGCCCGGCCATACAGGAGTTCTTTAGGAGGGTGGCCAGTGGTGCTGGGAAAAGGCCACAGGGAGAGGGAAATCTCCAGCTGAACTTTATATCAATTTGAACTGTTTGAGAAGTCTCCTGGTCAGAACTCGGGGAAAGACATGAATCCGGTGTCCAGACTTCACAGGCGGGGAAAGAAGGAAAGCCATATATGCTTTTGCTGCTGGTAGGCAGGTAGTCTGGGGTAAGTTCTCAGCCCTGCTTGCCCACTGCCTGGAAACAGACTCGGTGCTGTTTCAGGAGGTGTGGTGGGAGTAAGACTGGTGCCTTGGATTGAGTGGGAACTGGGTGAGGCCTGTGACTACCGACTTTCCCCCACTTCCCTGACAACCTAAATGACACAGTAGAAACAGTCATAATCCTCCTAGGTACCCAGTTCCATTGACCTGGGAATCTCATCCCTATCCCCCACAGCAGCTGCAGCGAAACCCACCCAATGAGTCAGCTCAGACACGCCTAGCCCTGCCACAACCCAATGGTCCTTCCCTACCAACCCTGGTAACTGAAGACAAAGGGCATATACTCTTGGGAGTTCTAGGGCTCTGCCCACCACTTGTTCCTCCACACACTACTGATGCTCTCTGGAAAGCACCACCTCCTGGTAGGAGGCCAACCAGCACAAAAATAGCACATTAAACCACCAAAGCTAAGAGCCCTCACAGAGTCCATTTCACCCACCTGCCACCTTCACCAGAAAAGGTGCTGATATCTATGGCTGAGAGAACCACAGAGAGTTCACATTACAGGACTCTGGGCAGACTACCCCCAGTACCACCCCGGAGCCTGGTAGAATTGCAGAGTGGCTAGATCCAGAAGAGAGATAACAATCGTTACAGCTCGGCTCTCAGGAAGCCACATCCATAGGAAAAGGGGTAGAGTACTACATTAAGGGAACACCCTGTGGGACAAAAGAATCTGAACAACAGCTTTCAGCCCTAGACCTTCCCTCCGACAGAACCTACCCAAATGAGAAGGAATGAGAAAACCAGCTCTGGTAATATGACAAAACAGGGTTCTTTAACGCCCCCAATAAATCACACTAGCTCACAAGCAATAGACCCAAACCAAGAAGAAATCCCTGATTTACCTGAAAAAGAATTCAAGAAGTTAGTTATTAAGCTAATCAGGGAGGCACCAGAGAAAGGCAAAGCCCAATGTAAGGAAATCCAAAATATGATACAAGAAGTGAGGGGATAAATATTCAAGGAAATAGATAGCATAAATAAAAAACAATCAAAACTTCAGGAAACATTGGACACACTAATAGAAATGCAAATTGCTCTGAAAAGTCTCAGCAATAGAATTAAACAAGTAGAAGAAAGAAATTCAGAGCTTGAAGACAAGGTCTTCGAATTAACCCAATCTAACAAAGACAAAGAAAAAAGAATAAAGAAATATGAACAAAGCCTCCAAGATGTCAGGATTATGTTAAATGACCAAACCTAAGAATAATTGGTGTTCCTGAGGAAGAAAAGCAATATAAAAGTCTGGAAAATATATTTGTGGGAATAATTGAGGAAAACTTCTCTGGCCTTGCTAGAGACCCAGACCTCCAAATAGAAGAAGCACAAAGAACACCTGGGAAATTCATCGCAAAAAGATATCGCCTAGGCACATTGTCATCAGGTTATCTACAGTTAAGACGAACAAAAGAATCTTAAGAGCTGTGACAAAAGCACCAGGTAACCTGTAAAGGAAAACCTATCAGATTAACAGAAGATTTCTCAGCAGAAACCCTACAGGCTAGAAGGGATTGGGGCCCTATCTTCAGCCACCTCAAGCAAAACAATTGTTAGCCAAGAATTTTGTATCCACCGAAACTAAGCTTCATATATGAATGAAAGATAGTTTTCTTCAGAAAAACAAATGCTGAAAGAATTCACCATTACCAAGCCACCACTACAAGAACTGCTAACAGGAGCTCTAAATATTGAAACAAATCCTGGAAACACATCAAAACAGAACCTCTTTAAAGCATGAATTTCACAGGACCTATAAAACAAAAATACAATAAAAAAAAAACTAAAACAAAGAACAAAAAGCCAAGGCATACAGGCAACAAAGAGCATGATTAATGGAATGGTACCTCACATCTCAACATTAACAATGAATGTAAATGGCCTAAATGCTCCACTTAAAAGATACAGAATTGCTGAATGAATATGAATTTACGAACGAACTATCTACTGCCTTCAAGAGACTCACCTAACACATAGGGACTCACATAAACTTAAGGTAAAGGGGTGGAAAAAGGCATTTCATGTAAATGGACACCAAAAACGAGCAGGAGTAGCTATTCTTATATTAGATAAAATGAACTTTAAAGCAACAGCAATTAACAAAAAAGACAAAGAGGGACATTATATAATAATAAAAGGCCTTGTCCAACAGGAAACTATCACAATCCTAAACATATGCTCCTAACACTGGAGTTCCCAAATTTATAAAATAATTACTAATATACCTAAAAAATGAGACAGACCATGGCATAATAATAGTGGGGGACTTCAATACTCCACTGACAGCACTAGACAGGTTATCAAGACAGAAATTCAGCAAAAAAAAAACAATGGATTTAAACTATACCCTAAAAACAAATGGACTTAACAGATACAAACAGAACTATACCCTGGAACAAATGGACTTAACAGATACAAACAGAACATTCCATCAAACAACTGCAGAATATACATTCTATTCAACAGCACATGGAACTTTCTCCAAGATAGATTATATGTTAGGCCACAAAATGACCCTCATAAATTTAAGAAAATTGAAATTATATTAGGTACTCTCTCAGACCACAGTGGAATAAAACTGGAAATCAACTCCAAAAGGAATCTTCAAGGCCATGCAAATACATGAAAATCAAATAACCCGCTCCTGAAGGAGCATTGGGTTAAAAATGAAATCAAGATGCAAATTACAAAAATTTTTGAACTGAATAACAACAGTGTCACAACCTATCAAAACCTCTGGGACACAGCAAAGGTGGTGATAAGAGGAGTGTTCATAGCCCTAAACACCTACATCAAAAAGTCTGACACAGCATAGATAATCTAAGGTCCCACCTGAAGGAACTAGAGAGACAGGAACAAACCAAAACCAAACCCAGCAGAAGAAAGGAAATAACCAAGATCAGAACAGAACTAAATGAAATTGAAACAAAAAAAAACTCACAAAAGAGAAATGAAACAAAAAGCTGATTCTTTGAAAATATAAATAAAATTGACGGACCATTAGCAAGAAGAGAAAAAATCCAAATAAGCTCAATAAGAAATGAACTGAAAGATATTACAACTAACACCATAGAAATACAAAAGATAATTCAAGGCTACTATGAACACCTTTATGTGCATGAACAAGAAAACCTAGAAGAGATGGATAAATTCCTGGAGAAATACAACCCTGCTAGCTTAAGTCAGGAAGAATTAGATACCTTGAACAGTCCAATAATAACCAATGAGATTAAAATGGTAATTAAAAAATTACCAACAAAAAAAAGTCCAGGACCAGACAGATTCACAGCAGATTTTTAGCAGACATTCAAAGAAGAATTGGTACCAATCCGGTTGACACTATTCCACAATATAGAGAAAGAAGGAACCCTCCCTAAATCATTCTATGAAGCTAGTATTATCCTAATATCAAAACCAGGAAAGGACATAAGCAAAAAAGAAAACTATAGTCCAATATCCCTGATGAATATAGATGCTAAAATCCTAAACAAAATACTAGCTAACTGAATCCAACAACATATCAAAAACGTAATCCACCATGATCAAGAGGGTTTCATACCAAGGATGCAGGGGTGGTTTAATATACATGTCAATGAATGTGATACACCACATACACAGAATTAAAAACAAAAATCACATGATCATCTCAATAGATGCAGAAAAAGCATTTGATAAAATCCAGCATTCCTTTATGATTAAAACTCTCAGAAAATTTTGCATAAAGGGATATACCTCAAGAAAATAAAAGCCTTCTATGAGAAAACCACTGCCAACATAATACTGAAAAGGGGAAAAGTTGAAAGCATTCTTTCTGAGAACTGGAACAAGAAAAGAAGTCCCACTCTCACCACTCCTATTCAACATAGTACTGGAAGTCCTAGCCAGAGCAGAGAAGAGAAAGAAAGGGCAACCAAATCGGTAAAGAGTAAGTCAAACTGTTGCTGTTTGCTGATAATATAATTGTTTACCTAGAAAACCCTAAAGACTCCTCCAGAAAGCTCATATAACTGATAAAAGAATTCAGCAAGGTCTCTGGATAAAAAATTAATGTACACAATGTAGCACTTCCTTACACCAACAGCGACAAAGCTGAGAATCAAATCAAGAACCCAACCCTTTTTACAATAGCTGAAAAAAAAAAAAAACTTAGGAATATACCTAACCAAGGATGTAAAAGACCTCTACAAGGAAAACTACAAAACACTGCTGAAAGGAATAATACATGACACAAACAGATGGAAACACATCCCATGCCCATAGATGGGTAGAATCAATGTTTTGAAAATGACCACATTACAATCTAAAAATTGAATGCAATTTTCATAAAAATACCACCATCATTCTTCACAGAATTAGAAAAAAAAATTGTAAAATTCATATGGAACCAAAAAAGAGCCCACATAGCCAAAGCAAGACTAAGTAAAAAACAAACAAACAAACAAACAAAAACAAAAACAAAAAACAAATCTGGAGGCATCACATTGCCTGATTTCAAAATACACTATAAGATATAGTCACCAAAACAGCATGGTATTGGTATAAAAATAGGCACACAGACCAATGGAACAGAATAGATAACTCAGAAATAAAGTCAAATACTTACAGACAGCTGATCTTTGACAAAGCAAACAAAAACATAAAGTGGGGAAAGGACACCCTGTTCAACAAATAGTGCTTGGATAATTGGCAAGCCACATGTAGGAGAATGAAACTGGATCCTCAGCTCTTGCCTTGCACAAAAATCAACTCAAGATGGATTAAGGACTTAAATCTAAGACCTGAAACTTTAACATTATAGAAGACAACATTGGAAAAACCCTTCAAGACATTGGCTTGGGGGAGAAGAACCCAAAACAGATGCAAGAAAAACAAAGATAAATTGCTGGGACTTAAACTAAAGAGGGTTTGTACGTTAAAAGTAACAATCAGTGTAGTAAACAGACAACCCACAGAGTGGGAGAAAAACCTCACAATCTACACATCTGATGAAGGACTAATATCCAGAATCTATAATGAACTCAAACAAATCAACAAGAATAAAGCAAACTATCCTATCAAAAAGTGGGCTAAGGACATGAATAGACAATTCTCAAAAGAAGATATACAAATGGCCAACAACCATATAAAAAAAAGTCTCATCGTTCCTAATGATCAGTGTAATTCAAATCAAAACCACAATGTGATAATACCTTACTCCTGCAAGAATGGCCATAATCAAAAAATCAAAAAATAGTAGATGTTCGTGTGGACACAGTGAACAGGGAACACTTCTACACTGCTAGTGGGAAGGTAAGCTAGTACAACCACTATGGAAAACAGTGTGGAGATTCCCTAAAAAACTAAAAGTAGAACTATCATTTGATCTAGCAATCCCACTACTGGGTATCTACCCAGAGGAAAAGAAGTCATTATACGAAAATGATACTTCCACAGGCATGTTTAGAGCAGCACAATTTGCAATGGCAAAAATATGGAACCAGCCGAAATGCCCATCAATCAACTAGTGGATAAAGAAACTGTGATTGACATACACACACACACACACACACACACACACACACGCACATATATATATGATGGAATACTACCCAGCCATAAAAGTGAATGAATTGATGACAATCAAAGTGATGTGGATGAGATTGGAGACCATTTTTCTAAGTGAAGTAACTCAGGAATGAAAAACCAAGCATAGTATGTTTTCACTCATAAATGGGAGCTAAGTTATGAGGCCGCAAAGGCATACGAATTACACAACGGACTTTGGGGACTCACTGGGAAAGGGCAGGAAGGGGGTGAGGGATAAAAGATTACAAATAGGGTACAGTATATACTGCTCAGGTGATGGGTACACCAAAATCTCACAAATCACCACTAAAGAACTTATTCATGTAACCAAACACCACCTGTTCCCCAAAAAACTATGGAAATTAAAAAAAAATTTAAAGCCAATAAATCTGAAGGAAAAAGTAGAGAAATTAAAATCAGCTGGATATTTTAACATTTTTTCTATTATCAGTTGATAGCACCCCCCCCAAAAAAAAAACCCTGAATTCAGTAGGCTACAGAAGTGAACAATACTATTAATCAATTTGCTCTAAGTGACATGTACAGAACACTATACTCAACAGTAGAATGTACATTTTTATAAGTGCACAAGGAATATTGACCAAGATAGATCACACCTTGGGTTATAAAATAAATTTCTGTACAACTCTAAAGAATAAATCTTACAGAATATGTAATCTGACCACAAAGGAGTTAAACTAAAAGTAAAACACAGCTAGAAAAAAAAAATCATGCCATATTTCCCTGTTTCAATTTCACTTAAGTCGTTTTAGAAAAATAGGTAAATAAGTAAATAAGCCAAACACCCACGAGAAGGACTAAAATCTTGAAAAATGACAACTAATATTTAATGGATGTAAAGCAACTGTAACTATCATATATTTTTGATGAGACTGTAAAATATTGCAATGTATTTAGAAAAAGTTCTGGTGGTTTCTTATAAAATTAAACCTATATCTACCCTATGAAGCAGCAATTCCGTTATTAGTTTTTTACCCAAGATACATGAAACCATATGCTTAAAGGGATTTGAAAGTGGTGTTGTGCACCTGAAGTCTCACCTACTCACGAGGATGAGGCAAGAAGATCCCTTGAAACCAGAAGTTAGAGTTCAGCCTGGTAAACATAGCGAGCCCTCATCTCTTAAAAAATTGGAAAAATAATATTCCCAGTGGCTTTATTTATAATAGTCTTAAAATAGATAAAAATTCATTTTCCATGAAAGAAGCATGGTTAAAATAAAACTCTGATATATTTATATGATAGTATATGACTCAGAGAAGAACAACTACTCATAATGTGCAATAATGTGGAAAAAGTCTCAAAAACATCATCCTGTGTGAAAGAATCCATACACCAAAGAATACATATGGTTTGTTTCCATTTGTATAACATATAGAACAGGTAAAACCCACCTATAGTGAAAAAAATAAACAACAACAATGATTGCCTTTTGGGAGTTGACAGTAGGAATCTCCTGGGAAGGGGTAGAAGAAAATTCTCTGGGGATAATGGTAATGTTATATCTTGAAATTTATTTGCATTACACAGGTGTATGCATTTGTCAACAGTCAGATAATGGTACATTTGGGATTTGTGCATTTCACTCTATAGACATTTTACTCTTAAAAATGAAAATGAATTAAAAGAATGATGGATAGGTTAATAAATATGTGATAAAACACATACAGCAAAATTAAAAATGTACCTAACTTATGACTGTATTGGTCCATTTTCATACCACTATAAGGAAATACCTGAGACTGGGTAATTTATAAAGAAAAGAGATCTAATGGACTCACAGATCCACATGGCTGGGGATGTCTCACAATCATGGCAGAAGGCAAAGAAGGAGCAAAGGCACGTCTGACATGGCAGCATGCAAGGGAGTGTGTGCAGGGGAATTGCCCTTTATGAAATCATCAGATCACGTGAGACTTGTTCACTTTCATGACAACAGCAAGGGAAAAACCTGCCCCATGATTTAATTACCTTCCACTGGGTCCCTCCTATGACATATGGGGATTATGGGAGCTAAAATTAAAGATATAATCTGGGTGTGGACACAGTCAAATTATATCAATTATATATTAATGAAGAAAATGACAAATGGTTTTTAACATGGAATTAAGTAGAGTTATTACTAAAAATTGTCTTTTGTGATTTTAGTATCATTTTTCAAATTAAAATTAAAGCCTAGTAATTTATAGTTATATTCTTTATTGAAAGCATAGGCCTGTGTTTGAAATGAGGATTTTGAACCACTAACTTCATTTTATTTAGATATATTTTTAAGAGATGGGAGTCTCACTATGTTGTTCAAAATGGACTCAAACTCCTGGGCTCAAGTGATCCTCCTGCCTCAGCCTCCTGAGTATCTTAGATTAAAGGCATGCTGCGCATCTCCTGGCTTGAAAGTTTAGCTTTAAACCAGCTCTAAGTAAATAAATGAATAAATAAATAAATAAATTAGAATAAAATTCTGATATTTCTAAAGATTTTGATGAGATTCACCCTCATAAAGAAAAGTTGAGAACAAAGGATACTGTAATAGCATTACATCAATCATGGCAAGATAATTTGTCTTTGTTTTAATAGCACCAGTTTGAAAAAAAAAGAAAGTAAAAGAAGACCTTGCATTTAAATGCTTATTTAAAACTGAAAATGAGCCTACATTTTCATGTATCTTGTACATGAGAACATACCATTCATCAATTGTACAAGCTCATTTAACTTCTGATTCTGACACAGTTCTAGCTACAAACATCTTGAAATTCTGAATAACACAAATTAAAATTATCCTGTGGACAAACTTAGGCTTACAAAAGAAAGGAAATCCACAGGTGCTAGAAATAAAGATTAAACAACATCCAAGCAGCAAGAGGGGAGTGTAAAAATATCCACCATTTTAATCTAGCAGTTAAGGTTTTAACAATGACCCAAGAATAAGAGACAAATGTTACTGTATATAGGAATTAAGCTTCCTGCTTAAAGCCATGTCACACAATGAATTATTTTATTGGCTGCTTGGAAATCTATATGTAAATTGTGTTAGTCCCTGCGTGATCTCAGGCATCTTATCTTTCTCATCTAATTCTTGCCTTGCTTATTTACAAAATGGAAATTATAGCTACCAACTCTTGGATAGTTTTTTACCAAAAGAAAAATCTATTATATTGGAGAATGGAAATACACCGGGTTTTTTTCTTTATTATACTTTAAGTTCTAGGGTACATGTGCACAATGTGCAGGTTTGTTACACATGTATACATGTGCCATGTTGGTGTGCTGCACCCGTTAACTCCTTATTTACATTAGGTATATCTCCTAATGCTATCCCTCCCCCCTCCCCCTACCCCACAACAGGCCCCGGTGTGTGATGTTCCCCATCCTGTGTCCAAGTGTTCTTGTTGTTCAATTCCCACCTATGAGTGAGAACGTGTGGGAAATACACCAGGTTTAATGGGAAGATATAGAATGACAAATCAGTAAATTTGAGATATATATGTATATATATATATATAAATATACACACATACATATATATGTTTATATTCACATAATTACTTTAATATATATTTAAATATATATTTTAAATGTGTATGTGTATATATATTTTAGCATATACATTGTATTTAAGCTTATGCTTTATATATAAATATTATAGCCATACTTTAAATATATGTATTTGAGCGTATGTATATTTCAGCCTATCTCCATGCTTAAATGAACACCATTACTTTAGCTGTTGGATATAGAGCACTGCATAGATTAGCCATACTTATAATAATCAATCCCTTCTTAATGTCTGTTCTGAACTTTACATTATTAACAAAATCGTAGCAATGCATTTTTTTTTTTACCTTTCCTTCAAGAACTTATGTGGACATTGTGTTATACTGAAGTAGACCAATAAATCAATGAATTTGAACGGAAATTTTGGAAAGATACTTTTAGATGTATGCAAAATCATTAAATGAGGGAGGTTGCATACACTTTAAAGGGGAAAATGATTAATGAATAATTTTTGCTGGATTAAACAATTGTACATATGGAATAAGTTAAATTAGGTCCTACTTATAAAAATATAAAAATACGTACATAAGTCAGTAGCTCTGCTACACACGAACAATGACCAAGCTGAGAATCAAATCAGGAACTCAACCCTCTTCACAATAGCTGCCAAAAAATAAAAATAAATAAAAAACATAAACAAAAATAAATAAAATAAAAACTTAGGAATATACCTAACCAAGGACATGAAAAACCTCTATAAGGAAAACTACAAAACACTGCTGAAAGAAATAATAAATGACATAAACAGATGGAAACACTTCCCGTGCTCATGGATGGGAAGAACCAATGTTATGAAAATGACCATACTGCCAAAAGCAATTTATAAATTCAATGCAATTTTCATCAAAATACCACCATCATTCTTCACAGAATTAGAAAAAAAGAATCCTAAAATTCACATGGAACCAAAAAGAACCCACATAGCCAAAGCAAGGCTAAGCAAAAAGAACAAATCTGGAGGCATCACGTTACCCAACTTTATACTACAAGGCCATAGTCACCAAAACAGCATGGTACTGGTATAAAAATAGGCACATAGACCAATGGAACAGAATAGAGAACCCAGAAATAAAGCCAAATACTTACAGTCAACTGATTTTCAACAAAGCAAATAAAAACATAAAGTGAGGAAAGGACACCCTATTCAACAAATGGTGCTGAAATAATTAGCAAGCCATATGTAGAAGAATGAAACTGGATCCTCAGTTCTTGCCTTATACTAAAATAAGCTCAAGGTGGATCAAAGATTTAAGTCTAAGACCTGATACTTTAAAATTCTAGAAGATAACATTGGAAAAACCTTCTAGACATTGGTTTAGGTGAAAGAACCCAAAAGTAAATGCAACTAAAACAAAGATAAATAGATGGGACTTAATTAGACTAAAAAGCTTCTGCACAGCAAAAGAAATAATCAGCAGAGTTAACAGACAACCCACAGAGTTTGAGAAAATCACAATCTACATCTGACAATGGGCTAATATTCAGAATCTACAAGAAACCCAAACAAATCAACAACAACAACAAAACAATCCCATCAAAAAGTGGGCTAACACTTTTGATGACTTAGACTATTCTCAAAAGAAGATATACAAATGGCCAACAAGCACATGGAAAAATGCTCAACATCACTAATGATCGTGGAAGTGTAAATCAAAACAACAATGCGATACCACCTCACTCCTACAAAGATGATCATAATCAAAAAATCAAAAAATAATTCATGCTTGTTTGGATGCCATGATATGGGTACACCTTTTACACTGTTCATGGGAATGTAAACTAGTACAGGCACTATGGAAAACAGTGTGTAGATTCCTTAAGGAACTAAAAGTAGATCTACCATTTGATCCAGCAATCCCACTACTAGGTATCTACCCAGAGGAAAAGAAGTCGTTACATAAAAAAGATACTTGTATGCACATATTTATAACAGCACAAATTGCAATTGCAAAAATATGGAACCAGCCCCAATGCCCATCAATCAACAAGTGGATAAAGAAAATGTTTTTTACATATATATACACACATATATATACACACATATATATACATATATACATATATACGTGTATATATATATACACACGTATGTATATATATAACATTTTCTATGGTATTATATGGTGTATATATATACCATAGAATACTTCTCAGCTGTAAAAAGGATGAAATAATGGCATTTGCAGTGACCTGGATGGAATTGGAGACTATTATTGTAAATGAAGTAACTCAGGAATGGAAACCCAAACATCATATGTTCTCACTCACATGTGGGAGCTAAACTATGAGGACACAACGGCATAAGAATGATACATTAGACTTTGGGAACTTAGGGGAAAGGATGGGGTGTGGTATGAGAATAAAGTCCACACATTGGGTACAGCGTACGCTGCTTGGGAGATGGATGCATCCAAATCTCAGAAATCACCATTAAAGAACTTACTCATGTAACCAAACACCACCTGTTCCACAAACCTATTGAAATAAAAAAATCAATAACTTGTAAGAATGCAAAAAATATATATACAAATTAATTATATCTGGAATAATTACCTTAATATTAAAATGATGAAAACTACAAAAGTGTTACAATAAAATACATAAATAGAGTTTTATGTGTGGGGAAGACTTTCTGAAGGAAAAGCATGTAAGTTCAACTACAATGAATTAAAAAATTCTGTATGCCATAGAAATCATAAAGTTTAAAAAACAACTGGGTAGACTAAGAGAAGATATTTAAAACATCTATATATCTCCAATACAAGTAAAATATGCAAAACATAAAACAAACACTATCAGTGAATAGGACAAAAAAAAAAGAAGAAAGAAATAAAAAACAACCAATGGTATGGACAATCAATTCAAAGAAATCTGAATGATCACAAACATAAGAAAGGATTTTGAATCTCATAAATTTGTAAAAATGCAACTTAAAACAAAGCAGCATAATTCAAATCCTATGAATCAGAAAGAACATTAAAAAGTTTTAAATAGTATTCATCAGCAGGAGTATGAGAAACATTATTCCCTTATATTTTTTTTGGTGGGATTCTAAACTGATGCGACTACTTTGTAGAGAAATGTCAGTGGATAGGAAAACTGATGAAGGCGACCACTCAGCATGTCTTTCAAACTATACAGACTGTGGGTTCTCCTTTGATCTGAGTTGAAAACATAATGCACATAAATTCAGAGGATTACAGAATCCCTGAAACCTATCCATGAGTATTCTAGAGTGTCCATTAACTTCTGCACCAGCGATCCTTTGTGTATAATTATGTTGTTTGTAAACTAAATCATATAATACATATCTAATGACTAGTAGAGATCTCATAGGAGCTGAGAACAACTTAGACATCTCAAAACTACCTGTAGAGCAAGGAATGGACCTTTCCCTGTTATAAATTTTTCCCTTGGTAGAATTCAGGCTGAGAGGCAAATCAATGACAATAATATTAATAGTTTTGGTATTGATTTGACTTAGTAAATTTATAGATTGAGAGCTGTCTAAAATGTCAATTAAGAAAATAAAACCTAATTCCAGGAAATTTTATATTTTGTGTGTGTGTGTGTATATATAAAATTATATATTATTATTAATAATTATAACATATTATAATAATATATAATATAGTATGATAATTATATATAATTATATTAACTATTATATATTATAAAATATAGTATGTTATATTATTATCATGAATAATTAATATATATGATAATAATGTGTAGTATATATTATACATTAATTATTATTAATAATTATTACATGTTATATAAATATATTATACAATATATTATATATTATATAATATGTAGTAATATGCCATATATTATATGTGATATATAATATATATACAACACACAATATACAATTTCCTTGAATTAGGTTTTATTTCCTTAATTGACATTTTATATATATATTACAAATATATATGTAAATTATATAGAATAAGTTATTTATTAAGCCAACCAGGATGGCATACAAAAGGCATGTGCTGCATTAGGCATATGTAATACCAAGCCCACATCCTTGACTCCCTGTCATTTCCCATGCAATGCCAATCTCTCGGGTCACTTTATTAATTCAACTATCTCTCTATCCCTACTGTTCAAAACGCATTAACCCGCCCCATAATCACTGCAGCAACTTCCTAACTGGTGTCTCTGTTCCAGTTCATGACCCTTCCAAACCATTTTTCACAGTGCATCCTGAGTGATTTTCTCAAGTTAAATCTGGTCATGTCCCTTTCTTGCTTACTTAAAGCCTGTCAATGTCATTCCACTGCCTTCAGGATAAGATTCAAACTCCTTAGTAAGGCATGCAAGGTCATTCATGACCCAGCATTTGCCTAAATCTGTGGCTTCTTCTATCCGAACTACTCATTTCATTCTAAGTTCCAACCATTGGACACTATTTGTAGATCTCCAAGCAGGCTGCACTTTATTTCACCTTTAAAATTTACAAAAAGGTTCTTTTCTACTGCCTAACAACGTGACCTTCTCTCTCATTCAGTAGGCTAACTGCACATCATCCTTCGTGATTCAGCTTAGATGTTAACTTCCTCTTGTAAGCCTTCTCTCCCTCCCCAAGGTCTCCATATGATCTCCCAGAGGATATAATCATTACCCTGATCATAGAATTTATCTATATTATAGATATGTATTATATATAGATTATAATATATATTATAATATATATAGATTATAATATATATATGTTTTTAATCATATGTACAGGTATATATATCCCCTTTCCACAGTGTCCTCTGTTATCTCATGCATGGGTGCTGTGGACAGCAAACACACTATTTAATCATTCTCCTAATCACTCCTAATCAATCCACATTAGGAGACAGGAATGTTGCAACTTTCTTTCATCAGCCTCACAGCAGAATAGCTGTGACTAATTGGAGGAGGGCCACCATGACCCAGTTTTGGAGCCCTGGCACTTCTGCAACGTTTAAAATATCACTGTGGGATGGTGGAACATATTGACCAATGCCACCTGACCTCCTCCAATAATGGAAATGTAGAGACAACTCCAGTCTCTAGAGCTATTTCTCTCTTGCTTCTCATGAGCACTTTCTGTATTTTTCAGGAAAAAAAAAAAAAAGGAACTAAAAGCGGAGGTGTGGGTGTGGGAGGGGCTGAGCCTTCAAATAGCTCCCTGAAATGCCATCTGAAACAGGAAGGGTTTGGAGGAAAGGACAAAGGGAATGTGTTTAAACAACAACGGAAAGTAAATGCACTCAACTTCTGGTTTTTAGAACATTTGACATTTTAAAAAAATTTTATTTTTTTTTTTGTTGAATTGTATACGTAGCACTGCGGCCTACTTTGCTGGTAGTGACTTTTTTGTATAATTTTTTTCTTTATTTTTTTTTATTATACTTTAAGTTCTAGGGTACATGTGCACAACGTGCAGGTTTGTTTTTTGTATAATTTTTGATTTGCTGAGAACAATCTTTCCCACACTGACCACATATATTTTTAAAAATCCAGATTTTTATCATAGTCATTTTATAATTTAAGAATATATCCATTTTCTGCTTATAAAATTAATTCGTGTGCACAATTAAAGATTTTAGAAAACTCGGAGGGATATTTTTAAAAATAAAAATCACCAATGGTCTCTAATGTTCCAAACAGCATAAATATTATTAGTATCTTTTTTTCTGTCAATCTGGCTATCTATCATCTCTCTATCTAATCTATCCACAAAATTTGATTTTCTGATTGAAAATATGCTATGTGGTGTACTCAAAATTTACTTCGGGGACCCACAGTTAGGTTCCCAGAGAAGTTGCAAATAATGATTTGTTTTGAACACGAGTGATTTTTTTGTAGTTCATTCTCGGATGGTAAAGGCTTGATGTTTTCCTTGCAGAACTCTCTTTGGGAGTTGACCTTCAAAATAGCTAAGATCTAGGCACAGTTTAGCAAGCTATATGACTCTGGTCAGGAAAGACAGGCTTACCATTCATAAAACAGCGATTTCAGGTCATCTGTCACAAATATAACCAGTTTTTATGTGCCTAATTCTTGATTGGCCAGTGAATATTACACAGATGAGTGTAAATAGCATGAAAGATTTTCTCATTTGGTAAGAGTTAATGATTCTCCATGGATATACATATAGGCATAATTTTCACAGCATTTGAATTATTCTGTTCATACAACTTTTCCAACTACTGAAATGATAATGCAATTTATTTGACTTCTAGTTATATTGTTAAAACATGTGGTCAACTTATAACATGCATTTTGTAAAGTGAACGAGCATAAATCTAAATAAACATAACAATGATCTACTGATACTCTAGAAACTGCGTTCATTATCTTTACCCTCTTTCAAAGGCAGTATCAATACCTGGGAGATTGATATGAAATTTCACATATAGCTTATGGAATATAAGGAACAAAAGTTAAAATTGGAGTTAATATAGTTCAAGCCCCTCATGAGAAAACTCTGGATATGCTATACTTTTTCCTGAGGTCACAATGCTTTTTTGTTGAAAAACCAATATTTAAAATAAAACTAATCTGATTTTCTTTAAGATCCCTTATATTATGCCTCATGGCTTCACAACTAAGGTATGTACTTTAATTTATTATAGATGTATATTGTTTGTTGATAGATATAAAGAAATATATAATATGTATATATGCAAACATACACCTTTATGCATTTTTTTTCAGGCAGAATCTCACTCTGTTGCCCAGGCTGCAGTGCAGTGGTGTGATCTCAGCTCACTGCAACCTCTGCCTCCCAGGTTCAAATGATTCTTCTGCTTCAGCCTCCCGAGTAGTTGGGATTACAAGTCCCTCCCACCACACCTGGCTAACTTTTGTATTTTTTTTTTTTTTTGTTACTGGAGATGGGATTTCACCATGTTGGCTAGGCTGGTCTCAAACTCCTGACGTCAGGTGATGCACCCTCCTCGCTCTCCCAAAATTCTGGGATTACAGGAGTGAGCCACCGTGCCCAGCCACCTTTATGTATTTTTGAAGTTTCTATTGAAATATGTATATGTATTGATTTTTTGTTCTTGCAATAGTTTACTGAGAATTATGATTTCCAGCTTCATCCATGTCCCTACAAAGGACATGAACTCATCATTTTTTATGGCTGCATAGTATTGCATGGTGTATATGTGCCACATTTTCTTAATCCAGTCTATCATTGTTGGACCTTTGGGTTGAAAAGGGTACTTATCATATATTTTTCACAAAATAGGTGCAACCTATCCACCTATGCAGAACCCAGATCAAGAAAGAGTTTAATGGTGTTATCAACATCCCAAAGTCCTTCTCATGCTCAGCCCTTCCCTCCCTGCTCTCCTCCACAACACACACACACAAGAATTCTCCTCACATCTACAGGTCTTTCTCTGTCACCTGATCTGGAGCAGTGACATGATCATAGCTCACTGGAGCCTCCTGGGCTCAAATGGTTCTCTTCCCTTTGCCTCCTGAGTAGCTGGGAATATAGGCACACACCTCCAAGACTTTGCTAATTTTTTTTTTTTTTTTTTTTTTAAGTAGAGACAGGGCCTCACAATTTTGCCCAGGTGGTCTTAAACTCCTTGCCTCAAGTGATCCTCCTACTTCAGCCTCCCAAAGTGCTGAGATTACAGGCGTGAGCCACCATGCCTGGCTCTTTCTCAGTTTTATATGAATGGAATCTTAGTGTCTTAGATCAGGTTGTTATAACAAAATATAGCCTGGGTGATAATGATAGGAATACATTTCTAATAGTTCTGAAGAATGGAATTCTGAGATCTCGGCACTAGGATAGTCAGGTTCTGATGAACACCCTCTCTGGATTGCAGATTGCCAATTTCTCATTGTATCCTATGTGAAAGAAGGAGAACAACCTGGCTTTCTAGCCTTATAAAAGCACTAATCCCATTCATGAAAGCTTCACCCTCATTACTTACTTCCCAAAGGCCCCAACTCCTAATATTATCACATTGAGATTAAGGTTTCGACTTATGAATTTTGGGGGCACACAAATATTTAGTGTAGTGCAAATACGATGTTCATTTTGCTCTACATTACAGATGTGAGATTCACGCATATTTTAGCTGCTTGCTGTACATTCTATAGTACAGAATGTTATTATAAGAATACGCCACAGCTTTTTTATCCACTCTGTATTTGATAGGCATTTTAGTGTTTTTGGTATTTGAGTAATTACAAAAAAAGTATTCCTTGTCTTGAATGTACAAGCTGATAAAAATTGTGCTCTGATGAATATTTTTGTGACCATATTTTCGGTGAATATGTTTATGCTTTCATTAGGGGAATTTCTAGGTCATTGGATATGAATAGTTTAGTCAATTTTTCCAACACTCTTCAAAAATATTGTGCAATTTACATTTCCACAAGTAGAGTTTGAGGATTTATATTACTTCACGTGTTTGCAACACTTGAAATTTTTTCTTTTTCAAACTGGTTTCAGTAGTTGTACATTGATTTGGCATTACAGTTTTAATATGCATTCATGATAGTTAAATAGATTAGTTGGTATCTCATGTGTAAAGAACTCACTTAATATTTGCCTATTTTTTATTGGGTTTTATTATTATTATTTATTTGTAGGAGTTCATCATACAATTTTAGTGAGACCTTTTCCTACATATGTATCAAAAATAACTCCTAGATCCTCTGTGTGTTGCTTTCTTTAATGTGTCTTTTGAAGAAAATAAATAATCCAATTTATCACTTGTTAACATTATGTTTAGCATTTTTTGTGGTATGTCTTGAGTAAGAACTCTTTTCTCCTTCAAGTACTTCTTACATTTTTTAAGTTTTTATAAGTTATATAACAACATAGCTTTGAAAGAAAAAAATGTGTTGGGAGAAAAATTGAATAATCTTGAAATATGGCAAATATCTAAAATATCAATGTCCACAAAATAAAATTTATTGGAAAAATGTGTATAAACATATAGAGAAACATCTTTTCTTTTTTATTTTCAACTTTTAAGTTTAGGAGTACATGTGTGGGATGTGCAGGTTTGTTACATAGGTAAACGTGTGCTATGGTTGTTTGCTGCACAGGTTATCCCAACATGCAGGTATTAAGCCCAGAATCCACTAGCTGTTCTTCTTCATCCTCTCCCTCCTCCCATCCCCACCCTTTGATAGGCCTCAGTATGTGTTGTTACCTTCCCTGAGTCCATGTATTCTCATTGTTCAGCTCCCACTTATGAGCAAGAACATATGGTGTTTGGTTTTCTGTTTCTGAGCTAGTTTGCTAAGTAAGGATAATGGCCTCCAGCTCCATTCATGCCCCTGCAAAGAACATGATCTCATTCCTTTTTATGGCTATGTAGTATTCCGTGGTGTGTATGTACCACATTTTCTTTATCCAGCCCATCACTGATGGGCATTTAGGTTGATTCCATGTTTTGGCTATTGTGAAAAGTGCTGCAATGAACATACATGTGAACATGTGCATTTTTGTCATAAAATGATTTCTATTCCTTTAGGTATATATCCAGTAATGAGATCGCTGGGTCACATGATAAGTTTGCCTCTAGGTCTTTGAGGAATCACCACACTGTCTTACACAATGGTTGAACTAATTTACACTTCAACCAACAGTGTAAAAGTGTTCCTTTTGCTGCACAACCTCACCAGCATCTGTTATTTTTTCACTTTCTGATAATAGCCATTCTGACTGGTGTGAGATGGTATCTAATTGTGGTTTTGCGTTTCTCTTATGATCAGTGATGTTGAGCTTTTTTACATGTTTGTTGACCTCATGTACGTCTTCTTTTGAGAAGTGACTGTTCATGTACTTTGCTCACTTTTTAATAAGGTTGTTTTTTTTCTTGTAAATTTGTTTAAGTTCCTTATAGATGCTGGATATTAGACCTTTGTCAGATGCATAGTTTGCAAAAATTTTCTTCCATTCTGTAGGTTGTCTATGTATTCTGTTGATCGTTTCTTTTGCTGTGCAAAAGCTCTTTAGTTTAATTAGATCTCATTTGTCAATTTTTGCTTTTGTTGCAATTGCTTTTGGCATCTTCATCATGAAATCTTTGCCCATGCCTGTGTCCTGAATGGTATTGCCTAAGTTTTCTTCTATGGTTTTTATAGTTTGGGGTTTTACCTTTATGTCTTTAATCCATCTTGAGTTGATTTTTGTATATTATGTAAGGAAGGGGTCCAGTTTTAATTTTTGGCATATGGCTAGCTGGTTCTCCCAGAACCATTTATTAAATAGGAAATCCTTTCCCTATTGCTTGTTTTTGTTACCTTTATTGAAAATCAGATGGTTGTAGTTGTGCAGCTTTATTTCTGGGCTCTTTATTCTGTTCCATTGGTCTATGTGTCTGTTTTAGTACCAGTACAGTGGTGTTTTGGTTACTATAGCCCTGTAGTACAGTTTGAAGTCAGGTAGCGTGATGCCTCTAGCTTTATTATTTTTGCTTAGGATTGCCTTGGCTAGTTGGCTCTTTGTTGATTCTTGTACCAGTACAGTGGTGATGGGGTTACTGTAGCCCTATAGTACAGTTTAAAGTCAGGTCGCACGATGTCTCCAGCTTTGTTCTTTGTGCTTAGGATTGTATTGGCTATTTGGGCTCTTTTTTGATTCCATATGAATTGTAACTTTTTTCTAATTCTGTGAAGAATGTCGATGATAGTTTAATGGGAATAGCATTGAATCTTTAAGTTGATTTGGGTAGTATGGCCATTTTTCATATTGATTCTTCCTATCTGTGAGCATGGAATGTTTTTCCGTTTGTTTGTATCATCTCTAAATTTCTTTCAGCCATGGTTTGTAGTTCTTGAAAAGGTCTTTAACTTCCCTTCTTAGCTGTCTTCCTAGGTGTTTTATACTTTTTGTGGCAACTGTAAATGGGAGTTCATTCCTGATTTGGTTCTTGGCTTGCCTTTTGGTGGATATGCTAGTGATTTTTTCATATTGATTTTGTATCCTGAGATTTTGTTGGAGTTGCTTATCAGCATAAGAAGCTTTTAGGTTTAGTTAATAGGGTTTTCTAGATACAGGGTTATGTCATCTTCAAACAAAGATAGTTTGACTTCCTCTCTTCCTATTTGAATGCGCTTCGTTTTTTTATCTTGCCTGGTTGCCTTTGCCAGAACTTCCAATACTATACTGAATAAGAGTGATGAGAGAGGGCATCCTTGTCTTGTGCTGCTTTTCAAGGGAAATGCTTCCAGCTTTTGCCCATTCAGTTTGATCCTGGCTGTGGGTTTGTCATAAATGGTTCTTATTTTGAGTTACTTTCCTTCAATATCTAGTTTATTGAGAGCTTTTAACATAAAGTGATGTTGAATTTATCAAAGGCCTTTTTTGAATCTATTGAGATAATAATGTGCTTTTTGTCGTTTGTTTTCTTTATGTAATGAATCACGTTTATTGATTTGCAGCTGTTGAACAAACCTTTCATTCTGGGGATGATGCCTACTTGATTGTGGTGGATGAGCTTTTTGATGTTTTGCTGGATTTGATTTGCCTATATTTTGCTGAGGGTTTTTGCATTGATGTTCATCAAGAATATTGACCTGAAGATTTCTTTTATTGTTGTATCTCTGCCAGGTTTTGGTGTCAGGATGATGCTTCCCTCATAGAATGAGTTAGGGAGGAGTCCTTCCTTTTCCATTGTTGGGAATAGTTTCAGTAGGAATAGTACCAACTCTTCTTTGTAACTCTGGTAGAATTCACCGGTGAATTTTCTGGTCCTGTGCTTTTTTTTTTTTTTTTTTCAGTTTGAAGGCTATTTATTCCTGCCTCAAATTCCAAACTTGTTGTTGGTCTATTCAGGGATTCAATATTTTTCTGGTTCAGTCTTAGTAGGGTGTTTGTGTCCAGGAATTTGTCCATTTATTCTAGATTTTTTTCTAGTTTATGTGCATAGAGGTGTTTATAATATTCTTTGATGATTGTTTCTATTTCTGTGAGGTCAGTAGTAATATTGCCCTTATCATTTCTGATTATGTTTATTTGAATCTTCTCTCTTCTTTATTAACCTAGTTAGCAGTCTATCTATTTTATTAATTTTTTTCGAAAAATCAGCTCCGTGAGTTATTGATCTTTTGAAGGGTTGTTTTGTGTCTCTATCTCCTTCAGTTCAACCATGACCTTGGTTATTTCTGGTCTTTTGCTAACTTTAGGGATTGTTTGCTCTTGTTTCTCTAGTTCTTTTAGTTGTGATATTAGGTTGTTGACTTGAGAAGTTTTTAGCTTTTCGATATGGGAATTTAGTGTTATAAATGTGTCCCTCTTTTTTTTTTTTTTTTTTTGAGACAGAGTCTCACTTTGTTGCCAGGCTGGAGTGCAGCGGCATGATCTCCGCTCACTGCAACCTCCACCTCCCTGGTTCAAGCGGTTCTCCTGTCTCAGCCTCCCGAGTAGCTGGGACTACAGGCATGTGCCAGCACACCCAGCTAATTTTTGTATTTTTAGTAGAGACGGGTTTCACCATGTTGGCAAGGATGGTCTCAATCTCTTGACCTCATAAGATGCCCACCTCAGCCTCCCAAAGTGCTGGGATTACAGGCATGAGCCACTGCTCCTGGCCTAAATTTCTCTCTTAACACTGCTTTAGCTGCATCCCAGAGATTGTGGTACATTATCTTTTTGTTCTCATTAGTTTCAAAGAACTTCTTGATATCTTCCTTAATTTTATCATTTACCTAAAAGTCATTCAGGAGCAGGTTGTTCAATTTCTATGTAGTTGTATGGTTTTGAGTGAATTTCTCAATCTTGAATTTAATTTGATTTTTCTGTGGTCTGAGAGACTGTTTGTTATGATTTCAGTTATTTTGCATTTGCTGCAGAGTGTTTTACTTTCAATTATGTGATAAATTTTAGAATAAGTGATGTGGTGATGAGAAGAATGTATATTCTGTTGTTTTAGGGGAGAGAGTTCTATAGATATCTATCTGCTGTGTTTGATTCAGAGCTGAGTTCAGATTCTGAATATCTTTGTTAATTTTCTGTCCTGATGATCTGTCTAATATTGTCAGTGGGGTGTTAAAGTCTCCCACTATTACTGTGTGGGAGTCTAAGTCTCTTTGAAGGTCTTTAAGAACTTGCTTTCTGAATCTGGATGGTCCTGTATTGGGTGCATATATATTTAGGATAATTATCCCCTCTTGTTGAATTGAACACTTTACCATTATGTAATACCATTCTTTGTCTTTATTGATCTTTGTTGGTTTAAAGTTTGTTTTGTCAGAAACTCGGACTGCAACCCCTGCTTTTTTCTGTTTTCCTTTTGCTTGGCAAATTTTCTCCATCCCTTTATTTTGAACCTATGTATGTCTTCACATGTGAGATGGGTCTCTTGAAGACAGCATACCAATGGGTCTTGGTTATTTATCCAGCTTGCCACTTTATGCCTGCTAATTGGGGCATTTAGCCCATTTACTCAGAAATTCTTCCCTCCAATTTGTCCATTCTGCTATTAATACTTATGAATGCATTGTGAAATTCTTGTAGTGTGTTTTTAGCTCTATCAAATCAGTTATGTTCCTCTCTACACTGGATATTTTGGCTGTCAGCTCCTGCATTGTTTTATCATGGTTCTTAGCTTCCTTGCATTTGGTTACAAAGTGCTCCTTGAGCTCAATGATGCTTGCTTTTAGACACATTCTAAAGCCCACTTCTGTCATTTCAGCCATCTCAGCCACAGCTCAGTTATGAACCTTTGCTGGAGATGTGTTGTGTTCATTTGAAAGAAAGGGGGCACTCTGGCTCTTTGAGTTTATAGAATTTTTGTAATAATTCTTTCTCATCTTTGTGGGCTTATCTGCCTTCTATCTTTGAGGTTGCTGACCTTCAGATGGGGTTTGTGTGTGTGTGTTTTTTTTGTTGTTGTTGTTGTCATTGTTGTTTTGTTTGTTTTTCTTTTAAGAGTCTGGCCACTGTTCTGTAAGGCTGCTATGGTTTGCTGGGGGTTTGCTCCAGACCTGAGTTGTCTTGGTTCTTCCAGTATCTGGAGGTATCACCAGTGAAGGCTGTGAAACAGCAAAGATGGTAGTCTGCCCCTTCATCTTGGAACTTCACCCCAGGAAGGGACTGATCCGTTGTTGGCTTGAACACACCTATAGGAGGTGGCTGGAGACCCCAGGTTGGAGGTCTCCCCAGTCAGGAGGAATGGGATCAGGGACCTGCTTAAAGAAGTAGTCTGGCTACATTTTGGTAGAGCAGCTGTGCTGTGTAGGAAATCTCTTCAGCCCCTGATCAGTCTGGGCTCTCCAAGGCCCAAAGGCTGGACAGGCTGATATGCCCAAACAGCAAAGGTGGTGGCCCACTTTAGGCCCTCTGTCCCAGAGAGAAATTAGAACTCTGCTTGCCATAGAACACAGGCAGGGATTGCCAGAGGCCCCAGGTAGGAGGACCTGCCCAGTGAGGAGGAATGGATCAGGGTCTCATTTAAAAAAGTAGTCTGGCCATGCCTTGACAAAACAGCCATGCCATGCTGGGGAACAGCCTCTGACAAAGTCAGCTTGGACTCTCCAAAGCCTGCAGAATGGAATGATGGAGTCGTCCAAACAGCAAAGTCACAGCCTGCCCCTTCCCCAGGGTACTCTATCCCAAGTAGAGATCAGAGCTCTGTCCATAGAATACAGGAGAGGGGGAGGGTGCGGCTGGAGGCCCCAGCGGGGAGGTCCCACCCAGAGGAGGGAAGAATTGGGATCCCACTTAAAGTAGCAGTCTAGCCATGTTTTGGTAAAGCAGCTGTGCTGTGCAGAGGTGGCCAGGGGGTCCCTTCCTTGTCTAAACTGTTTGGACTCACCAAAGCCCAGAGACTGGAACGACTGAGTCACCCAAACAACAAAGCTGGTGGCCTGCCTCTCCTCTGGCTCTCCATCCCAGGGAGAGTTCAGAGCTCTGTCTGTAGAATACAGGCAGGCAGGGTTGGCTGGAGGCCCTGTCTAGGAGGTGCATCACAGTGAGGAATGGATCAGGGTCCTGCTTAAAGGAGCAGTCTGTCGACATTTTGGTAAAGAGGCTGTGCTACACTGGGGAGTTCCTTCCTTGTCAGGATCGTTTGGACTCTCCAAAGCTTGCAGACTGGAATGGCTGAGTCGTGCAAACAGCAAAGACGGTGGCCCACCCCTCCCCTTGGGGGCTCTGTCCCATCTCAGGTCTCAGGCAGGTTCTACCCTGTTGCCAGTGGCTGACTGGAATTTCAAGATAATGGGTCTTATCTTGTGTGGTGCCATGGAAATGGGGCCTGCAGACCAATCCTGCCCAGGCCCTGGATTCAGCCCCCTTCCTAGGAGTACGTACAGATGACACAAGACCTAGAAATGATTTAGGCAGATAGCAAGGGTAAGAGAGTCCTCAGCAAGGTTTCTTTTTAATAAAAACAGCCCCCAAATCATTTCTTTTCTAACAAGAAGCCGCCTGAAAAATCAGGCTGCAAGCATGGATAAGCAAGCCAAAATCTTGCATAGGTAAATGCTAGCAGCTGTGGCAATAGAAAAGGGATACCTGGAAGCCAGGTATATTCAATATGGAGGTTTTCTCTTCTGTTTTCTTTGTTGCTGTGTGTGCAGTAAAAAAGCAGGCAACATGACACCAGCCAGGTAGAGACCCCCTCTGCATAATAAAACATTGGGGTAAAATGGACAGCTTCTTCACGTGTGATGCAAATGGTACACCTGGTCTGACCAATTTCTTGTACCCTATGTAAATCAGACACTGCCTCTTCAAGCTCAACTATAAAACCCTCTGCATTTCACCACGGAGCCAGAAGACCCACTCGAAATCTCCTCTCTGTCTGCAGGAGCGAGAGCTTTTCTCTTTTTCTTTCGCCTATGAAACTTCTGCTCTTATACTCACTCCCTGTGTTTTTCTACATCCTTCATTTCCTTGGCATGAGGGAAGTAACCTCGAGTATTACCCCAAACAAATGACTCCGCTTCACACACCTCCTGCCTTGCCTGAGTTGCAGTCACCTTTGTCGGAACCCTAGGGCCAGAGTATGTGCATGCCTGATTAGCTGCTCTGCTGAGACTCCTCCCAGCTTTGTGTGTCGGACCCAAGGCCCTGGTGGAATGGCACATGAGGTGATCTCCTGATCTGAGGGTTGCAAAGATCCATGAGAGAAGTGTGGTTTTCCAGGGTTGCACATTCACTCACCGCTTCTCTTGACAGGAGGTAGGGGTTCACTTGACTCCATGTTGCTCCCAGGTAGGCCATTATCCTGCCCTGCTTTTCATCATTCTCCATGGGTTGAGTTGTTTACCCTATCAGTCCCAATAAGAGTACCTGGATATTTCAGTTGAAGGTGCTGTATTTTCTTGGCCCTTTCTTTCCCCTCCATGAGAGCCATGCACTGTAGCTGCTTCTAATCAGTCATCTTGGTCCCCCCGCCACATCTTTCTTAGCATATAATTTTGCCATTATTGTAATTAAAGCAGATATTTATTGAGTACCAGTGATGAGCAGCATGTTGTGATTAAACTTTGTCATAAACAACAGAACATTTGGAAAATTATAAATAGTATTTTCTATTCAATATACAAATATAAATATAAGTGCTCAAAGTGTTACTAGTGATAATATGAAGACTAATGTAACTTTTGCAAATAAGAATGTCATATCCCAATATGAAGAAATTATTACATTTGGAATTGTAGTTAAATTATTTCTAATAGTAATGAATTAATGGTCAGAGAAGTGTAAATTCCTATATCCTTTCCCCACTGTGTTATTTATTCCTCATTATCTCATCTTGCTCTTGGCCTGGGTCTTGCTCTTACTCTCACCCACTCTAAACATGTAAAGATGACCTATTTCTTTCATTTTATATAATGTATATAAAACCATCAAAATAAGTTTTTGAAGGATGTAGACATTAAACAGAATAACCAGAAAATTATCATCCTTTTATTTTTCTACCTTGGATTAAGTATTAAGACATTATGCAAAAAATTACAATAAACTTTCCAAATTGGGTTCAGTGAGGGCTTAAAGAAGTTAAGACAATTACGAATAATTGCTAACTTGTTGTATTAGTCCATTTTGTGTTGCTATAAAGGAATACCTGAGGCTGGGTAATATATGAAGGAAAAGAGTTTAATTGGCTCATGGTTCTGCAGGCTATACAGGAAGCATGGTGCTGATATCTGCTTGGCTTCTGGTGAGGCCTCAGGGAGCTTTCACTCACAGAAGAAGGTGAAGCAGGAGCAGCACGCCACATGATGAGACAGGGAGCAAGATACAGAAGGAGGAAGTCCCAGAATCTTTACAACAACCAGATATTTTGTGAAGTAGCTGAGCGAGAACTCACTCACCATTAGGAGGATGGTGCTAAAGCATTCATGAGACATTTGCCTTATGATCCAATAGTCTCCCACCAGGCCCCATATCCAACACTGGGGTTCACATTTCCACATGAGATTTGTAGAGAACAAACATCCAAACCATATTATTTATCAAGAAAGAAAGTAATTTTAGTCTTGACCCTTGTTAGAATTTTACCTGGCAAAATCTCATTTAAGGAAATGTGTTTCTTGTTTCTCCCCAAAACTAATTGAGTTGATTGGTTACCATTGATAGTTAATTGCTAAATAACAAATCTCAGTAAGTTGTCTTAAATTTCATGGGGATTTTCAGTAGATACTGCCTTTGATGATACTCTCACATTAACATCTGAGGATTACTTTTGATTATGTTCATCAAGTTAATGGTACTCTTCTGGGGGAAGATTTGTGAAAGGATGCTTTAGAATGTTGTGATTATGCACACACACACACATATATATACACACACACATATATGTATATATATTTATATATATATATTCCTCCTTAAAAATAAAAAAAATAGAATGGGTATTTTAAATAAAAACTTTACAAATAATAGTCCAGCAGCATCCGTTTGACAAACTGTATTTTAAAAACTTCATCTCTCAAGTGGCTATTATGGGTCAGGCACTGTGTTAGGCAATAAAGATTTAGAAGTGTAAACTTTGGCCCTCACTTTGAGAAGCTATAGCTTTACAAGAAATGTTGCATCAAGTATATATATTGCAAATGTATGGATAATGGATATGCATTACACACACACACATATATATATACATATATGTGTATATATAATATATATATTCCTCCTTAAAAATAAAAAAAAGAACGGGTATTTTGAATAAAAACTTCACAAATAATAGTCCAGTAGCATCTGTTTGACAGACTGTATTTTAAAAACTTCATTTCTCAAGTGGCTGTTATGGGTCAGGCACTGTGTTAGGCAATAAAGATTTAGAAGTGTACACCTTGGCCCTCACTTTGAGAAGCTATAGCTTTACAAGAAATGTTGCATCAAGTATGTATATTGCAAATGCATGTCTATGCATGGTGCATGTATATTAGCTTAAAATGTACAATTATTGCTTATCATAGATCAATACAAGTTTGAAAGCCCCAACTTTCATGGTAGCAGCAAGAATTTATTACTTTAATAATTGGTACTAATTCCACAATGCCAAACTAGGGAAGTCAACTATTTAATATAAAACACCATTGAGAGCACTTTAAGATTCTCTATCGTTTAGTCCCTTGGTAAAAGATCACTATGCCTGAAAACCATTGTGTTTTCAAAAGAAATACATGTTGCCTGTGTAATTTCATATACATACCTGAAAAGACATTTATAATGAAAAAAAACCTGATTCAATCCTCTAGCAGATACTAGCAATTTTTAAAAATGAAAAAAGTATTATCCTAAAGAAACCCCACGATCCACTACTTTATAGGTTTATTTTCTATATCTAAGAAATAAATCTATTAATATTAATTGAAGAATACCAGCTTAAGCCTACCCCATACATTTATATATACAGAATTTGGGGAAGGGTGAGGCTTTTGTGATCAGATGTTTACCTCTGCATTAATAATACTAACCACCCACTGAATTTCACATTTCTCACCTCTTTTTGCATTATATTGTAAATTCTGTAAGGATAGGGCCTGAGCCAATAATTTTTACCAAGATATCTCCAATGCATAGGGCAGTTCTTGGCATATGGTAGGCACTCAACATAGTTATTGAATTGAATCACATCTTCATTGCCTCACAATGACATCAAGTCTTTTTGAAGAAAAAAAAAGAGATTGAAAGAATGAAAGGGGAGATACAGAATCAATGGAGGTTTAGAAGAGAATAGCTAAATTTAAGTGCCATGTAAAATTGTCCTTCTTTTTTGTTCAACGGGGTTCACAATCTAGCCCTAATAAGGACTCAGTTTCCCCCATGACTTTAAGAGGATGGGAAGGCTGTCATTGAGAAAGTCATAGTCTTGTACACTATAAGAGGCTATGTTCAGAGTGTCAGTACTAAGCTAGTCTGTTTTCCAAATGGTTTGCTTTAGTCACTTTAGTTTAAGTTGTCCAAATTAAGTTGTAATTGTCCTTACAGTCATTGTGTTTACAGAAATAGATCTGTGGTTTTGCAATTTTCAGCCTTGAACCCAGTATAGAATTGTACCCTTGGGCTCTCAGTGACTCAGAAGCCCTGTCCCTTTTTAACTTCTGCAATAACAGATGAGAAATATTGGCTCAGAAGGTCCACCCTTTGTGAAAATAGCTTGAGGGTGCTGTGGCCTGCAAATCACTGACTGAATTGGCACCCTTGCCACAGGACTCACCAGAAGGGCATGTCTATTAACCCACATTAACTCCCAGAAAGTGTTGTATAAAGGCATTTGCTTTATAGTTTTAAAGCCTATTGAAAAGTTGTTCAGGTTGAACAGATTACCCAATATAAAATATATGGATCTGCAATATTCCAGTGTAATAACTTTTAAAGACTACTTTTTCCATGGCATAGAAATCTATCTGAAAACCCTAAATTTCTTCTTTATTTCAGAAATTTATGTTAAGTAGGGTACAAGTAAAGAAGCTTTCTTTTGTACCACTTATGCTGATTTTTGGAGAGGTTTTCTGGATAATTTCCAGTCATTTCTCTGGATCCATTCTTCAGAGTTCTTCACCACATGGTGTGCCCCATAAGGCTGACCTCTGGCCCACCCTATCTGCATTTCCCTGTCCACTAGTTTCCATTTGCTTTGACCAATTAGATATACTTTAGGTAGGAGAAGAGAGAATTCTGATTATTTATTCCTACTCTCCCTCCTTGACTGGCCGCTGTTGGGCAGTGGTTGTATTAAAGTCACGGCTCCTGTTCTATAGCTCTTTCTAGGTCCTGTAACTGTCCCTTCCTTTTGTGCTTTAATGACTAGGGTAGTGTGGTAGGCAAAATAATAGGTCCCCAAAAATGTCCTTGTTCGAATCCCTGCAAACTGTACATATGATATCTTACGTGGTAAAAGGGAGTTTGCAGGCATGGTTAAGGATCTGAAGACAAGATCATCTTGGATTATTTGGGTGGGTCCAATGTAATCTCAAGGGTCTTTGTAAGTAGGAGGCTTGAGGTCAGAGCCAGAGGAAAGATGAAGGAAAGGGACTGAGTGATGCAGTTGCTTGCTTTAAAGGTGAAGATGAGCCACAAGCCAAGGAATTCAAGAGGCCTCTAGAACATGGAAAAGTCAAGAAATTAATTCTCCCCTAGATCCTTCAGAAGGAATGCAGCCTTGCTCACATCTTGACTTCAGCCACTGAAATTTCTCACCTTCTGAAATTAATTATGATAATGAATTTGTGTTGTTCTAAGTCACTGAGTTCATTGAAATTTGTACAACGGATACAGGTAACTAGTTCAGTTGATAACTGCTAGACCTGTTGTACTAAACCATCCTATAATTGGTAGACTTTAACCTTGCCTAATCTTTGTAAGTAACCCTTCATTAATTTTTCTTCAATTACTCCTTGGAGTATACCATTTGTTTTCTGCCAGGACTCTAATTGTTAAATGCTTATACATTTTAATTCAGCAAAGCTCATGTTTTAGGGATATATTCTATGAAAATAGAGGAATATATATATATATATGCCTGTGACAAAAATATTTTGGTAATATTATAGCAACAAAAACAGTTTGGTAATATTACTTACAGCAACAAAAATAAGAAATAATGCAAATTTTCAGAAATAAAGGATTGACTAAATAAATTATGACACAGTCCTGTGATATAATAATAGAAAGCCAGACAATGTTATGTTAAATATACTCACACACACATATATAATAGTGTGGAAAAATCAGACTTCAAAACAGATGTATGTCCATATCTATACTTCCATTCATCTGTCTAATCCGTGTGTTTAAATATATGTGGGGAAAAAACCCTCAGCTGTAAATACATATGGAGGAAAACACAAATAGAAAGATAAATACTATTTTAGCGATTAACTCTTGCTAATGGATTAAGAACAATATTGTTATGTACATGTACATAGTTTTCAAATAGTCTATAGGATTTTTATTAGTAATTATAGAAAGGGGGATTTTGAGCAGTGATGGGACCTCCTTACATGTAGAGGAATGCTTTTAATACAGGAAAACCATTTTCTGACTTCACTCACAGTTAGAATATGACTTATTCTATCTACAACTACTTGTGCGCAGCTCCATTAGAGTTATTTGTATTCTTTTCTGACTCCTCTATCATATTATGGACATTTCAGGGCAAAGCATACCGGAAATTTACCTCTTCCTGCACTCACAGGGCCCTATATTAGGCCCATGGCATGAATTTACTGAAAACTTTATATTAAGCTGAATGTATAGATGCTTAATTAAAACCTATTTGATGAGGAACTTAATTCCACACCCATAAAACACACAAGTCTCAGAAAAAAAAAACTGTGAGGCAAATTTATAGAGCATGGAGATAGAAGATAAACAACCTGATTTAAGATGCCAACTGATAGTGAATTATTTATAATATATTCTTGTCACAGCATTGTACCTTTAATGTTTGTTTACAAAGAGGATTGGATGAATGTAAGTGTTTAGCTAAGATAAACATTAGGATTCGGCCATTCAAAAGTCACATCAAGAACTGGAAGAGATAAAAGAAAATAGCATATTGAACTTTAGTGAAACTGGGAAGATCTTACAGACCAGGTAGAGTCTTTAATTAGAGACTGTTGAATCTGTTGAGCAGAGGACGACATTCTAGGAAAATTGTGCTTTTTAAGAGAAGTCTCAGGGTGGAAATAAGATAAATGAGCCAAGATACCTGTATGGAGATAAGACAGAGTTTAATAGAGTCAGAATGTTAGATGGTAATCAATCACATCAGGCCATAGCAAATAGCAGAGAAGTGATTGAATAAAAGTCTGCTGGAGAAAAAGGGGCCAAATTCCCTTGTTTACATAAGAAACTGAATATCATCAAGATAGGAATATTTGGAAATCCCCAGATGTTAAATGAAATTTCTATCCCTGGTCCAGTGACTTTTTTTTTTATGAGAAAAGAGAGTCCTCACAAATGATGATCAATATTTTTAAGCAAAGTAGATATGGTTCTTGTACCCTGTATTTTCTGAAACTTTATATCCTTACTGAGGAAAATTACTAGCACCCAGTAATTCTTTGGTATCAACTAAGTTTCTCCTTATAATAAAGTCTGAGATACACGCCAGTATTATCTCCATTTTTCAGGTGAGAAAACTAAGGCAGACAAAAGTTGACAGGGCTGATATTTGAACCTAGTTAATCTGGAGCAAGAGCCTCTGCTTTTCCAATTAGTTACACAAACCATAATTAGAGGGAACTATTTCTTTATTATCCAAAATGTGGCAAAAGAAAGTTACAACTGGATTTTGCAATTGGCTTATAATCTGTAACCTTAGAAAGAATCATAATAGTTAGGTCATTCCCCACCACTTTGCTTAAATAGTAGAAAGAATGAGCCTGCAGATCCTAGCCATGGAAACTTTTTGGTTGTCTACTGCCACATACCCCAGAGGACAAAGGCTAACTCTAGGTCTGGAGTTGTTTAGATGTTTCTTTGAAACAGCGTTCTGAAAGCAGTATGAGTAATATTAAATATCAATTGGTCATTTTACATGAGAAGGAATAAAATAAATACAAAACCCATTGACTTCCCTCTGTTACTAGGTATTCTCAAATTCCTGTCTCATTGCAATAAAATGAATTAAAGTGAAGCTTAGATCAAAGAAGGAAAGCATCCTGCAGTTTGGCAGATCCTAAAATATTAACAGAAAGATAAAGTATTCCAGAATTTTACTTCTAAATTCTGAAATACTGTGAGACACAGTGGAAAGAGCAATGCTTAGATGACCCCCTGATCTGTCATTAACTAGCTGTGTGACCTTTGGCAGTTCACTGAGCACTGGAAAACATAGCCGAGCTCTTGGTCTACGTCATTCCCCCATATTCTACACCTTTGACAAAGATTCATAGTGACAAAGCATAGAGATAGCAATTTTTGACATAATCCCTGAAGACCACATCATTTGGTTAACTTAATTTGACCTTCATTGCTGACAAAAATTTTTGCTACTAGTCAGAATAATATTGAGACTTAATGCAAGGAATGAAGGCCATATAAAGATATGAACTCAGCTAAAGTTCAGGGCATTGAGTTAGACAGCAGACAACATCTAAGTGAAAACTATATTTTTATAGGTTTGGAAGGTGAGAAATAGATGATTAAATTAGATGCAGGAAGATATGAGGGGCCAAGAGAATGGGGCCGAGGATGGTTAGGGCAGCTGTGTTGTGAAGATAATATTATATTCCTGGGAGAATTTCAAAAGAGTTCAAGAAAACATGACATTGTCTCTGGAGTAGGGCTAATCAACTTCGTATGTTTGTAAATTTTGAGGATACAAATAGCAGTTCTTTGGCCTTAAAAATAACTAATGTAATCTGTAAGTTTTTTTCCAATGAGACAGAAATTTCCCACATATAGTTTAAAAGACTTGCAATGCAAATATTTCCTAAAAATAAAAATAGAGCGATGTAGAGTCACTTAAAGGCTTATATGCCTAATGCTGGATTCTATTAGGGAAGCTAGTTTGATAGGATGAAGGGAGCATGACAGCAGTGCATGGAAGGCGTCGGAAGTGAGGGAGAGAGCTTTTGACCATTTGTTGAGTGTCACTACATAGGTTAGCATTGGTATATCTAATTTATAGCTGCTAAAATGGAGACTTCTAGCTGGGCATGGTGGCATGCATCTGTAGTTCCAGCTATTCAGGAGGCTGAGGCAGGAGGAATGCTTTAGCTCAGAAGTTTGAGGCTTCAGTGAGCTATGACTGTGCCACTATACTTCAGACTGAGTGACAGAGGGAGACCCCATCTCTAAACAAATAAACAAATACATAAATTATTTTTAATGGAGGATTCTAAAGTCTGAATTGACAATTGTCTAACAACTGGTAAATAGTAAAGCTGGGATCCCAACTTTGTCTGGCACTGGAATTAATGTTAACCACACCGAAATTCTTGAGGTAGAGAAGACTTGAATTTTTACTTACTTTATTACATGTCTGCCTTTCTTCTTCACTCTACAACCCACATGCCTCTCTTAATTTTTTTGAGGTGAAGAGTACCACCATGCAAAACACAGTCACACAGCTCACAGATAAAGCTCACTGAGAGGGGATTTGGGGAAATGAGACAGGAAAGAGAGGTCACAATCTCTAAGACAAACAGTTCCACCAGACTACTGAGATGCCACCATGGATTAGAATGCAGCATTTTTATTGTAAAAGTCCACATGTTAGGCAATTCCCTTTGTGAAAAGGTTTCCAAATACATAGACAGGGAGCAGCTTATAATAAGTATTAGATTATATATAATATATATTCATATTGCCAATACTATGCACACATTGGAAAGCTAGCTTTTTGTAGTGTCCCCATTACAGAACACATTTCAAGTTGACAATAATGTTTCTCACCATTGAAACTTGCCAACAACTCTCCCAAAGAGTCAACATTTAATATATTGACAATTCAAAACAAGAAAATAATTCATTCTATTTACATTTGCTTGAGGTTATATACTGGAGCACTGATATATTAAAGGTTTGTAAAACTGGCAGCTAAATGTGTTTCAAGATTCATCCAGATGACTTGATGATGACTTTACATGGTTTTATATCGACAAAGCCGCTCTCTCTTCTTTTCTATTCTTTTTAGGTTATCTGTAAAGTTATACTAGCTATGATTTAATTATGACAGAGTAATAATTTCCATAAAAATAATTAACAAAGGGTGCTATTTTAGAAAAATAAGGATTCAGGATGAGTACATGAAGATAGAGCTCAACTCATCATGTTTTAAGTCTGGAGAAATTGCTTTGTTTAACTACAATGTAATCTAATGAGGCCACAGTCATTGGCTCAACCTCTATGTGAGTCATTCATTTTTTTTTCAGTTTTTAACAGCTAATCTTCAATACTTTTTCGCAGAATGCTACATTCTGAACACTAGTCAGGTATGAATTTTGCTTATTCCTGTTATAAGTTCACAAACAAAATTGTGGATGGGCAAGGACTGACTCATCCCCAAACCTGGAAAAATAATACACAAACTCTAATTATGCCCTAGTAGAGTCATTTCTATACACAAACATAGGACATAAATATTATTTTAAAAGGAGTATGGACTTTGCCTAAAATAATTTTTTGAAGATGAACATAAATAGCTAAAGTTCTTTGGATCCTACTGGTTATTTTTACAAAATCAAATATCACTTGACAACACCTATGTGAGAAGATGAATCACTGGTTTCAGGCCAGCACAGAGATTTGCCAGAAGCATGTGAGGGCAATTCACTTCAAACCATATTTATTGAGCACCAACTATGTGCCAGGCACTATGCAAGGTGCTACGGACCCAAAGAGGAAATGACAAGGATTCTGCCCACAAGGCACTCACAATCACTAGAAGCAGATCTTGAGATGGAGAATAAGTTCTGTTATGATCTATCATCCTAAAAGGAAGAAAAAAATAGCGGCAAGCACATACAATTACTTTATACTCTAGTTATGAAATTGGGCATATTTAGAGGTGGCAAATGTTGATTATCCAGTCTATATTTTACTTAAAGTGTTGTAATATGTCATACAAGGAAAAAATAAGCTGTTCGAATCTTCATGCATGAGGGAGAAGGCAATGAAAATTCCTCCCTCCATTTCCAAACCCAAATCCTTATAATTACATTCAGGATTCTTTTGTAGCCCAAGGACACAAAATAAAAGACAATAGGATGATAACTTCAATCCATTTATTTTGGATCTAAAGAGATGCATGCACTAAACTTGAAGCATTCTAAGTTATTGAAATATTTACATCATTGTACATGAATGTGGAGGAAATTTTCTTCCTATCTTGAGATAAAGGTGTAATAGATTTCTGGACTAGGCTTTCATATTTAAAGTGAGTTATGATTTTTCTTAAATGAGGGAGGTATTCTATTGGGATCAAATTTATCACAACTTGACCCGGAGTGAACATAGGGTACAGTTTTGGACCTTTTCTATCTAATTGCATTATGAATCTAGTAAGGATACCACTACTGTAAATAGTCAGGGCTTTCACTGTTTCATTTGCTGTAGCTGAAAAATATCTTATTTGGTTTGAATGTTCTTGCTCTAATTTTACTTTGCCTTGCAGGTTTGAAACACAGCAAACATCGAAGTTCAAAGTACACTAACCAAAGGAGGGCTGGGCACAAACAATATGACATTATAAAATTTACCAGGTTTGGACATAGAAACAGATTCAGATCATTATCAACCACATAGAGGATTATTTAAGTGGACTTAGAACAGACATCTCTCCATGAGACTCAGTGAATAAGACCCATATCAGTAAAACCCATACCTCCTCACAGGTAGAGGTAGGAGACCCAATAGACCAGATTAAACAGGCAGAAGGCAGTGGGGAAGAAGATCCGAGCATAGGAGTCCATTTTGGCAATGCGGATATGTATCCTCCCATGTCTCCAAGCTCCTGTTCGACAATCTTCAAAACAGCAGAAAAAACTGGCACAGTCCTTGCCGTCCAGACACTCATAGCCGTACTCTTCATCTCTCTCTTGAAGGTGTGTAGCATTATTCATTTGAATGGTTGCTGATCTTGGGCGGATATCAATGGTAGGGGCCTGGGACGAGGGTAGGGAAGGAGAGGGATCAGTTAGTTGTTCTCGAGAGATCCTAGGCTGTTTTTCCACAATGTCACCAATGTGATGATGAATCTGAAAATGGGTACTCAGGAAATTGCTATGACATCATGATCTACAATGGTAAAATTGAACTTAGAAAGATAGCACATTTGCAGATTTCAAATTTTGAGCTTAAGCAGTGCAGCTGAAAATAACATCATCAAGCTAATAGCTATAGCAAGGAGATTGAACACCAAAAGAACTCAAAGTTAAATATTTAAATCAAATTACATGGAATCTTATTCTAGTAAGTATTAGATGTGACGTTGGTTACATGAAGGCATTTGATGGTGCTGCATGTGAGTGGAACAGAGAAATAAAAATGCATCAATTCTGAAATCAAATATTGTGTCATGCTTAGTTATAGGCAAATAGAAAACCCATTACACTGAGCAAATGTATTAAATGTTAATAGAAAATGTTAAAATATATATAAATACAGAATTTTCCTGATTGTATACCACAATGGTATGGCTTATGTTTTAAAGGACTATGATTCTTTTTCTAATATTCACCATCTATAAGCTTAAGAATGTCAACAATGTTTACCTACATGTGAATGGAAATTGAGAAAAGAAGGTTACTACTTGTCAAATTTCCTGCTAGACCAGTTGGTAAATTTCTATACAACTAAATGATATATTTAATGTTAATTTGGATGATTTCATTTTAGGATAATCTAAACAGAAATTCTAACGTCTCAGAATCAGCTATTATATTTGAATAGAAATCTCATTGCAACACATTATAGTAGAGCCAACAGGCTCAGGGATCACTCTGGAAATAAGGAATGGATATTTTAACTCAAAGCCTTTCAAAAAGAATATTGTTCTTACAGAACTTACAGGTAGTGTTCAGAAAAACAGAAATCATTAAGTTTACAAACAATAATGAACCAATACATTTTGAATTAAGATTTACAGAGTTAAATTTTAGTTTTAAAAGAGTACAGACTTGGTAGGCATAATCAGTAAGACTCAATCCAATTTTCATCTGAAAAGAGGAAGCTCATTTTGGCTTTGATGGATAAAGCAGCCTTCTTTACCTATGACATCTCACAGGTATTATAGCTTTTGAGCTTGGTGTAAGATTAAAACCTATGTGAATTAGTGTATAGTTGCTGAATCAACTCTAGAAGTCTGTAGAACTTTCTCCAACACATTATCTCTAGTAGAATGCTTAAATGTCTACTCATAAAACAAAATAAAACACCATGTAAGCATTAATAGTTAAATTCAGCAGTTGCATGCAGTGAATTTCCATTCCAAAAACATTATACCTTGAAGGAAAACATCCGAAGAAGCTTTGGGTTTGTAGACAGAAAAGAGAATTGCATTTGTTTTTAATAAAAAGGAGAAAAAAGAAAAGAAAAAAAAAGAGAGACAAGATAAATTAAAAATATATTTTGAAAACACAGTAAGTGAAATGAACTGAAATTATAAACACAGAAGGAGAGTTCTGAGCTTGGGATAAAGTATTTGCTTAAAGTTAAGTGTAATTTTGTAATTACTAGTGAAATTTTTAATAAATTAATCTACAATTATTTGACTGAAGAAGCCAGAGTTGTTCAATTGCGAGGAAGTTTTCTATTGCCTGGTTCCCCTATTTAAAAATACCATGATTCTATTTTCTAATTATCATCAAGAATAACTTAATAGGTGAGTCTTGACACAATTATCCAAAAGGCATATTAAACAGGAAAATAAACTTTCAGCTTCTCATTCCTAGTTTATTTTCTTGCTAGTTCTGATAAATCATCTAATTGCCTAAAAAGAAGTGCATGAAATTCTCAGGTAATTTCATTTTCTCAAATTTTTATCCTGTTCTCTGCCTCTTCTTCTTCTGCCATTTCCATGACCCTGAATAAGGGAATCTGCCTCTATGTTTGCAACAAAATCTACTCTGCAATGGCGTAGCTGACAGAGAGGGCCAAGGGGCTTTTTCCAAAGGACTCATCAGAACTTGTTTGAAAGCCAGTCCTCATGTCCTTGTTATAGCTGGCAGATAATATGCCAACTCTCAATAGAACCACCTTCTTGAGGGAGAGTGAAATGGAAAGTGAACAAGAGGGAGCAAAGAAAAACAACACAACAAGGAAAATAAAACAAGGATAGAGAAAACGGAAAGTCAGAGAGAGGCAAAACAGACAGGGAAGGGAAGGACTGCATAAAGCATTGTAAATATTTGAGCAATTAAAGAAAGCATTTTTTAAAATCAAGAATAATGATGTTTCTTTCTTTCCATGTTCCAAAGTCTTACATTCAAATAAACACATTACTCTTGTAGTATTTCACTTGGGTTTCTGCAGCTGCATCAGAATACAACCTACAATCAGCTAAATTCCTTCCTTACAATTCAACCTCCAAAGTCTCTGGGTTGGATAGGTAGAGCATATTATGGCTCTCAAAGCAGAAGGCCATGATCCAGGATTGTCAGGTGATTCTCTTTGCCCATATCTTGGAAGGGAATGGACCTTAACTTTCATGGGGATTTCTATGAGCCAGCCACTTTGTTCAGGTGTGTAAATAGGTAACTATGTGCTCTCCTCAACACTCACAATAAAAAACAGTTGCTTTAGGCATTTGTGTTTATACCTCATCCTCACTATTTAAAGTTTGTTTGCAAGTAGAAGTCATCCTCCCTGTTTTCAAATTGTGGCACTGAAGTCAATCCAGGCTGGAAACTGTATAAATCATCAAAATCAACTATCATCACCAACTACTAATGTTAAGTACATTCATGTGTAGAGTACTATGTAATATTTTGGGATTTTTTGTTTTGCCCTTCATTGCCACATTTATTTCTCATAGGAGCCCCATAAGACAAGTGTTTTTAAATAATACACTATATATATATATATATATATATATACACACACACATATATATATGTATATATATAACACAAGGAGGCTAACTAACTTGCCCATATAATAGTAAATCATTTGTTTTAAAAACAAAAAGATACATTTCGAGAATGAAATCAATAGAAATTATCTGGTGACAATACCCACACTCCACCTCCATACACACACTAAATCATTTGCAAAAATGTAGTCAGCCTTGAAACTTCAAGGACCTTATAGCTTCCTAGTGGAATGCCTTAGATGGAAGTTTTAATTTAAAACATCAGTGATTTAATAATATTATCATGACCAGGCGCAGTGGCTCACGCATCTAATCCCAGCACTTTGGGAGGCCGAGACAGGTGGATCACCTGAGGTCAGGAGTTCGAGACCAGCCTGACCAATATGGTGAAACCCCGTCTGTACTAAAAATACAAAAATTAACCAGGCATGGTGGTGTGTGCCTATAGTCCCAGCTACTCAGGGGACTGAGGCAGGAGAATTGCTTGAACCCAGGAGGCGGAGGTTGCAGTAAGCCGAGATCCCGCCACTGCACTCCAGCCTGAGCAACAGAGTGACACTCCATCTCAAAAAATCAGTGAAACCTGGAATAATAGCAACAAGAAGAAGGTCGCATTTCTCAAAAATGGCTTTAGTCTCCACAAAATAAAGAGAGCAAGTAATTATATTTGCATAAGAACTCTGACACAGAAAATAGAAACAGACTTGAGTCTCTCTCAAGTAACTAATGACCGTAAATGAATCGTTATGGCCTGGCTAAACTCATACATGCTGTTTTCATCTTGGAGCCCAAACTGCTGAGCCTTAGCCTGCAGATAGGCTAATGGAAACAAACTAAACCAAAATCATAAAAATTTCAATGGTGCCAATGGAAAATGATACATACAGGGTTTTTCTTCTTTTTATCTTTGTCCTTGCTTGGTTTCCGGTTGCTGACAAAATAATGCAAGGTGCCATACTCCACCAGAGCAGAGAAGACAAAGATGAAACAAACAGATACAAAGAGATCCATCGCTGTGACATAGGAGACCTTGGGGAGCGATTTCCGGGCAATGGTGCTGAGGGTGGTCATTGTCAGGACAGTGGTGATACCTGAAGAGAGGTGTAATAATACAGGTCATGTGATTGCATAAGCAAGTTGGGTAACTGAGTCACTCGTGAGACTACATTGTTTCATGACTTCTGATGGGCAGTTTCAGCAATGGGAAAGGAGGTATAAGTGGATTCAATTCACTCTATTTACAAATATTTATTGCCTGTCTACTACGTATCAGTTGAAATGACAAACACTGATGAATAGATTTGGTCTGGCCTTTGTGTACCTTATATTTTAGTGAGAGAGATATACTGTGAATCATGTCAGCAGAGAAAAGTATAATGTTACATTATGGTATGTGCCATGGAGAATACAGGGATGGTGAGAAGCTAGTTAGATGGAATGCTCAGAGAAGACCTTTTTGAGGAGTTGATGTTTAAAGTAAAGCTTAAAATGTAAGAAGAAACTAACCTTTTGATCATTATTAAATTAAGGGAGGGTTCTGAGAAAGAGAAATCTTGTCTGTTATTTAAATTTTTAGAAGACCTGGCACCTGGGAAGGGACAAGGGGATTAAAATTATTTTGATATAAAGGAAGTTATAAAATGTGGCACATGCAGTTTACATTTTATTCCAATTGCAGGGAGAAATTATTCAAAGATGCTAAATAGAGGAGGTGGGTTATGTGTAAGTGACATGCTCTGATTGATGGATTCTTTTTAGATTATTATAGGATTAAAATAAGTATCTCAGAAGTAACATAATAGGTAATATTTACTGAAAACTTCCTTCTGCCAAGGGCAATGATAAGCGCTTCATATACATTGTTTCTTTGAATCTTCACAGCAGGTATTTTCATTCTGAATTTATAGATCAGAAGAACAAGGCTAAAGGACCAGTACCACATCCAATAGTTGGTAAGTAGCAGACAGAATTGAACACAGAAATTACATGAGTGATTTCAAAGCTCATACTTTACTAATTATACAAAAGCACCTATCCAAACCTGCCTCTCCAGTGGTTGTTTAGTGACAGGGAACAATGTCAAGACAACCTATATATATCAACCAGAGAAGGATGAGGAGCTCTCTTATGTAAAAGTTGTGTAATTTATACTAAAGGCAAAATGGATTCAGTATTCAAATAGGTTCTAGCTCTTGCTATAGGAACTTAAGTTATTTTAACACTCTAGGCCTCAGTTTTCTCATCTGTGGGACTAACTCTTTGAAGGTCCACCTATCTTACCATTCTACGATTCTAGTTTGGCATTTCTAATCCTGAGTGGAGGCATCTTTCTGTACTCTAAAAGCAATAATCCCAACTTTTACCAGGTTTTGTTATTTATATTTCTTACGGGGGACAGAAAAGAAAAATAAAGTTTGCATCATTTAATGATGTGCAATTCTGACTATTACTGCTAACCAAGAGACTTCTAGGGGACAGCCAGATTCTCCTCTGTCAAAAGGAAGGGCTAGGGAAACTTCGAAACAGGTCGGGCCAGGCATGGTGGCTCACACCTGAAATCCCAGTACTTTGGGAGGCCGAGGTGGGTGGATCAGGAGGTCAGGAATTTGAGACCAGCCTGACCAACATGGTGAAACCTTGTCTCTACTAAAAATACAAAAAATTAGCTGGGCTTGGTGGTGGGTGCCTGTAATCCCAGCTACTCGAGGGGCTGAGGCAGGAGAATCACTTGAACCCGGGAGGCGGGGGTTGCAATGAGCTGAAATCGTGGCATTGCACTCCAGCCTGGGTGACAAGAGTAAAAATTCTATCAAAAAGAAAGACAGACAGACAGAAAGAGAGAGAGAGGAAGGAAGGAGGGAAGGAAAGGAAGGAAGGAAGGAAGGAAAAAGAAAGAAAGAAAGGAGAAAGAAAAAGAAAAAAGAAAGAATGAAAGAAATAAAGAGAAAGAAAGAAGAAAGAAAGAGAAAGAAAGAAGGAAGAAAGAAAGAGAAAGAGAGGTAGAGAGACTTGGAGGGCAAGAGAAGAGGAAGATACTGAGAAAAGCACCAGTGTCATACAGGAAAAGATGTAAAGCTCTTATTCTTTCATAAGTAGGTAACTGGTAGAACATGCTTAGAAGAAAATTGAGAAAAGCAAAAACACTCTTGAATAAAGGATAAGTAAGAGGAAATAAAATTACTGTTATCTTCCTAATCAGTTCAAGTCTTTGTCTGAGCCATTTTTGAAGAGTTCAGCTACATTTCCAAGAACCATGTGGTTCTCTTGGGTCATTTAGTTGTAGCTTAGTATGAAAGTTTCCTAAATACATACTTGTTATGAAATTTCAGACAGTGGAAAGACTGGTGTTGGTTTAAATAGCTATAGAGGAAGGGTAGCCTTTAATACAGGAAAGAGATGATCAAGGGAACTATGTTTATAAATACCATCGGCCCTTTCCTATACTATTCCTGATTATGTAATAACCAATCTCCCTTTCTAGTCTATATACTCTATGAAAACAGAATCTGTCTAAAAGACTACTATAACCCCACAGTGGAGCATCATGCTGGGACTCAATAAATGTTTGTTCAATGAATGTGTGAAACAATGAGTCAATGCATAGTATATACACGAAAGATCAAAGATGCTCAATCTACATTTGAGAATAGGAATCCATAATTATGACTTTTGGGAGATATTTTTAATTGCAAATAAAGTAGTTAAGATTTATTGATCTTTTTCTTTGACCCGATACTGTGCCAAGCACTTTCTATTATCTCACAAGATCCTCATAATGCTTCTATAATGTAAGTATTATTATTACTATTATTATTATTTTTACAGGTGACAAACACTGAGCATTGGAGGAATAAAAACTTGTTCAAGATAGTAAGTGGTAGAGATGAGATACAAACCTAGGCAGCCCGACTTCAAATGCTGTGCTCTGAACCACAGTATTTTAGCTCCATAAATACATGAAAAATACATGGCATGAAGTGCCAGACAGATGGGACCTATTGTAGATTCCTGACTGGGGAGGTGATATGGGTCTGGCATCTTCCATATTATCATGGTAGAACCTCAGGAAGGTTTGAGATCCTCATCTACAAACTGGGAGTGGTGGTGGTAATGATGGGGAACCTTATAAGTCTCCAGTGAAGATTAAATTGAAAAATGTGCATAGGGTACCAATACCTAGTAAAATCCTAATAAATATTAGGTATTGATAGTTTTTATTTTAGAAAAGAAAGTTCTATTTCTTAACTAAAAAACATTTTATTAGGTTGTCTATGCATTAATTCACGTAAGTTTCTCATTGTACCTAATCACAACTGATATTTTTGCAGAGGACTGCAAAACTAAATTGGCACTGTGGCCTTCATTTTACAATCAGGCCTGAGGCTGTACTTGACCCTCGACAAGTGAAAATGTCAGTATTTATGGTAGGTACTGTAGATGAGTTAATTTTTTAAAAATGTGGCATGCGATAATTTGGGAGAAACAAATTTTGACATGCAAGTTAAATACTGTTCCAGCAAATTGGGAAAATGTTATTTAGGCTACATAGGCATTCACCAAAGCCATGTAGAAGTAGATTCTTGAAGAATTGCCTCATGATATTTTCAGGGCTCTGCCTGGAGCCACAGGAAAGAGACTGCAATGACATCCATAGTGAGAGGCAGAGTAGGGATGGTTTATATTGTCTCCTCAACCAACAATAAGACAGCTTCCATTTTGATAAGTAAATAAGTTAGACTTATCTTACCTGGGTAGATGAAATATATCCATAGCTTTTACCAGTTCCTCCAGTCTTGGCATGAAGTAAGCTCTTCAGGGATGTTACCTCACCTCAAAGCAGTTAGGTGAAAAGTACCAAATGGTATTTTCATTTCATTCATTGTCACTACACCAGAAATAAGCCTCACCAACTACCAACTAGGCACCAAACTACATTCACTTTTATATGCTCCAAGATGGTGGCTGCCCATACTCTAGGACTCTGTGCTCAGAAAACAGCCAGTATCTCTGAGTCAACGTGGATAAATTTATCTTGCTCATCAAACAACATGGCCTAACTGTTCTGTGGAAAGAAGCTTAAGGTCTGCGTGTGCTTAAGGTCCTCTCATTTAACTCTGGATTGTAAACATTGGGAAAAGTAATGGGACTCAATGAAGTCTAGAGCAGGGTTCTAAAAGGTGACTGCACATTTGAATCACCTGTGGATTTTTTGTTTGTTTGTTTTTCAATCCTAACACCTAAGTCACGTTCTAGACACATTAGATAAGCCTTTCTTGGGGTTGAACTAAGGAATCTGCACTTCAAAACGTCCTCTAGTGACTTAAATGTTCAATTAAATTTAAGGAGCACTGATCTAGAAAAGTGAGACAGCAAAGTTAAAATAGAGAAACTGGCTCAGCTCCGCTTCTCACCTGTACCTACAATTGGTCTTCACCAAGGCCTCCTATCCAGAGCAAACCTATGTCTCATCAGCTGAGGTGCAGATCTACTACCTCCTTATGCTGTGACTTTGTATATGTCATCTAACCTTGCAGCACCTCTACTTCCTTAGCTCAGCTCTAAAAATTGTGATAATAATGATCATTACAGCAACTTCTACATGCAGGTGTTGTGAAGAATAGAAAAGACATAGAGACCATATTGAGCATTCCTGACTTACAAATTACAAACAAGTAGAAGCACCTATCTGCTATTTGCTCAAGGGCCTCTTGCTCATTCCAAAACTCACTCACTTTGATCCCTTCTTCCTTTGCCACTTTGATTCCTTTGCCAGTGAATACTTATTTACTGAGTGGGTTAAATGAGTTACCCAAGAAGTCATGAGAGAGATTTTGGCCAGCAAGAATTCAGGCTTCAAGAGGAGAGACTGATTGGAAATCTCTTCCTTAAAATGTTTTTGGGAAGAGGGTGGATTAGAATACATCAGTGTATTTGCTCCAGCCATACGTAAGTGTATACATCAGTTGAACAATTATTTGAGGTACCAGCCATGTTCCAGGCACTGTACTAGAGATGTACAAGACTGACATTCTGATGACAGACATAGAAGCTTGTAATGCAGTATGTATCTGTTCATAGTGACAAGTAATAGTCCTAAAGTAATAGGCTCAACATAGTTGGGGTTTGTTTCAGCGTGTAGCATTAGACAAGATATTTTAATTTTTGAGAAGGACTTGTAACACAAAGTACCACATATAACAGGAAAAATCAAAATAACTTTCTTTTGAAACAGATGGGAAACTAAATTAGGTTTGGAAGAGGACAGATATGCAAATGATGTCTTTTCCCCCAGTAATCACTTCTGCCCTCAGCTTAATAACTTAGTACAGACCATTTTGTCAGAAAATGACTATAGTAGCCAACGTCTCTGAGGCTTTACTATTTATGTGCAATTTGCATCGAATACTTTATTTAACCCTGGTAGAACCCAATAAGTTAGGTACAGGAAATTATACATGTTTTATATATGAGGAAACTGTGAATTAGAGATTAAACAACATTCTAATGTTATCCTAAATGTGTGATGTCAAACCCATATTTGTGGGACTCCAAAACCCAATTTCCTAGCTATTACACCCTACTGACTCTTTAGACAGTTAGCAAGGGATGTGGTTCTAGGTTTTACATAGCTGATGAAAGGGTGTTGAATTTTGTTCACGTCTCACTAGCTTTATTTTTAGTTAAGGTTTTAAACAGTTTCATGTGTTGGGCTTTGTTTTAGTCTGTGTGAGTCTTCTTCCCCATGTGAAGAAACAGATGTGAAAATTCAAGACAAAGATCACCATATATATTAGATTGAGCAAATTGCAAATAATCTTAAGAGTCGCTTTTCCCCAAAAAATTTCACAGGTAAATATGTTTTCTCAAAAATAATTTTTTCCATGGCTGTTCTGTAAAGAGCCGATTACTTCAAATGTTATCCCAATAATTACTCATGTGGGGAATAGCCAACAGCCAATGGCGTGCTGGTGAATGTGTAACAATTAACTCTAGAAAAAAGAAGGCCCTGACTTTTGTTTCCACGTTGTTAATATTTCCTCCTTGGGTGATTTCACATTAACAATGTGGCATCACTGAATACCAAGTTGGGAAGAGATAAACACAATCAACTTTCACAAGCTGGTGCAAGCAGCTTCAGCATATTACCCAGAGAACTAAACAAACACATCTGTTAATATTAAAACGGTTTTTAAAAAATAGTTAACTAAAATTTCTTAAGAAAAGTTACTCAAGAAAACCTATCAAGGTAACTAAGGAGAACCCAACTATAGAAGTAAAAAAATCTTTTTTTTTTTTTTTTTTTTTTTTACTATGCTTTAAGTTTTAGGGTATATGTGCACAACGTGCAGGTTTGTTACATATGTATACATGTACCATGTTGGTGTGCTGCACCCATTAACTCGTCATTTAACATTAGGTATATCTCCTAATGCTTTTCCTCCCCACTCCCTCCACCCCACAACAGGCCCCAGTGTGTGATGTTCCCCTTCCTATGTGCATGTGTTCTCATTGTTCAATTCCCACCTATGAGTGAGAACATGCAGTGTTTGGTTTTTTGTCCTTGCGATAGTTTGCTGAGAATGATGGTTTCCAGCTTCATCCATGTCCCTACAAAGGACATGAACTCATCATTTTTTATGGCTGCATAGTATTCCATGGTGTATATGTGCCACATTTTCTTAATCCAGTCTATCATTGATGGGCATTTGGGTTGGTTCCAAGTCTTTGCTATTGTGAATTAAAAATGCCAATTCTCTTGAATATGAAACAAATGGTATTTCTATGCAATTGCAGGCTAAATTTAAAGCAGATCAACATAGAAATGGACATAAAAATTACTTGTATTTGGTACTTATCTTGAGAAACTGCAACATAAACAAAGGTGTCTCACCTAAAGATGTTCTGGCTGGAACAGCATCCTTATTGATCCAGAAAGACACCCAGGATAGGACGACAATGAGTGTGCAGGGGATATAGGTCTGGATGGTAAAGTATCCCATTCTTCTGCTCAGATCAAAGTAGACAGACATGACCACATAATCTCCTGGAACAGAGCAAAGATAACACCATACAACCCTTTATCAATCACTGGAAAGCATTAAAACTAAGCATGTATTTAATGGTCATGCACACACATTTAAATTAAGAGTTTTCTACAAGTGGTATGTTGAAAACTATTTTTGCCCGCTTGGGTTAAAAAACAAAAATGAAACACAACCTGAACTGAATCCCAACTCTTTTAGAAGCAATTTGTCTGCTAGATGGAAGGAAACATTTTTAGCACACTGATCATATTTTCTTCTTTCTGTGCTTTCTGACGTCCTCTCTTCCTACTTCACAAACATTATAAAAATGTTTGGTGAGGAGGGTAGGGAACAGTATTTCTACATTGTGCGTATCTTGTCTGCAATTCATTCTAGGTTTTGTAACAATTTCCTCTCATTTCTTAGGAATAAATCTTTATCTATAAAAAACATACAAGGATATCCTGGTGCTTGACACTAATAAATGAATATTTTACTCAGAATTTATAACTAAATTCCTATGATGAGACACTTTTTCACATGTTCATTGAATCACATGGTTTTCCTTTATGGCAGTTACTTTAAATTTTAAGTGTATATTCATTTGTGTGGTGATTTTTGCAGTATCTTTCCCCCTACTGGACTTTATCTGCATGAGTCTACAAACAGTTCCCATTTAAGCTCACCATTGCAAACTAGTACTTAGCATTCTGCATGACTCCAAACAGGCATTCAGTAACATTTGTCAAGTAATTGTGCAAATGAATTAATGCCTTTATAAATCGTACACATAAAATTCTCTAAAAATCAAGAAGATATATATTATGGAACATTTGAATTAAAAAGCAAAATTTGGCTGGGCGCGGTGGCTTATGCCTGTAATCCCAGCACTTTGGGAGGCCGAGGCGGGCGGATCATGAGGTCAGGAAATCGAGACCATCCTGGCTAACACGGTGAAACCCCGTCTCTACTAAAAAATACAAAAAATTAGCCTGGTGGTGTGGCGGGCGCCTGTAGTCCCAGCTACTCGGGAGGCTGAGGCAGGAGAATGGCGTGAACCCGGGAGGCGGAGCTTGCAGTGAGCCGAGATGGCGCCACTGCACTACAGCCTGGGAAACACAGCGAGACTCCTTCTAAAAAAAGAAAAGAAACAAACAAAAAAAAGAAGCAAAATTTATGTAAATAATCCAGAGAATATATTAAGAAAAACTACTAAAAGAATAAAGGAATAACCATGTAGCGATGCATGAGAACAATTTATTGTGACACAATTTGAAGTCTCTTTTTAAAGTCATGATGCATAAGTTGCTCTTAAAATTTCACGTCATTCATTTTGAATCATCCCAAGTAAAATTTTAAAGCATTTTAGTTTTTAAAATCAGAAAATATATTACAGAAACACATTCCAGTTACTACATCTTTTTAAAATATTCTTAGAGAATATCAGTTTCAAATACTGTATCTGCACTCACAATGTGAGATGAATAAATGAGATAGCTTTTCAAATGTTGCTTCTTTTTTCTTTGCTAAATTATATTTTGCTCTAAAATACATAGATAATTAAATTCAAATCATATCTTTTAGCTTGATTAGTTGGCTTTGTGCCTACGTTTCCCTACTTACTTGGCTGATTTAATCTGATTTGAAAATAAGGTGCCCTAGAAGCCTCATGCAGAGAAGATTGAATTAGCAGGGTGAGTTATTACTACTCAGTCTAGTTTTTCTTTCCCACTCTCAAGCTTCACTCCATACCCCTCAAAGCTGCTGAAATAGAAAGGCCTTTATTGGCTGCTCTTTGAGGGAGTAGACTGTCCCCTAACCTTGCAATATTTCCTAAGTGGGGTTTTGAATGCCTCTTAACACTGCCTTTTGTTAGATTGGCATACAGTTACTTGTTTAAGTCAGACCTGGCTGAGGTAGTGATCATGACCTAGCACTGATCAGGGAATTAGGCTTCCAATGGGACATCAGTTTCCTCCCAGAGATCAATAAGTAGCAATTATCTAGCAACTGTGCCTAAAGACTTGAAGGTAGAAATTTTTTATCAATGATAATAGATTTTACCTAATTCCCACAGCATATGCTTCTCTGTGTTAATTTATTGAACATAAGCTATTTAAAGCCATAGCATTTCATAAATTAGTTTGGTCCCTGCTTTTGTCCTAATTTAGAATATAACAGGCACAGGCTATGACTGAAGAGTAAAAAGATTTAATTTGAGATGACCTCTATTAACATCCATCTTTTTCTTTCTTATTTCTTTGATCAGAATACTAAAGGCAAATGCATCCTCTCTTATTCCAGATAGGAAAAGCAAAGTAATAAAGGAAGGTTTTTCATTTAAATAATAATATTCAGGGGTACCTTTTCTCCTATTTTCCCAGTCCTTGAGCTTTCTGCACATTTTAAATGTGTTTAAATAAAAAACATTACGAATTATCATGTTTTAAATAAAGCTAGACAATTTTAGTAACTTCTTTTTACCTTATCATGTAAGTGAATGAAGATCTGCACTTTGGTATTAATGATCTGGCACTTTTAAAGGTGAACTTTAATTTTGTCCAAAGTTAACAAGATAATTACCTCAATTCAATTCTCCACTTCCCTTTAGGTCAGAGTCTAAATTTCCATGGTCCACTTATCTACCAATTTCTATTATAAGGTAATGGCTTCTGAGCATCTCTCATCTTTGCCAGCAAGTCTACAGCTTTTCTACCAGTGGATTATGGATTCAAATTTGAGAACAAGCCATTAAAAGCAAAGCAGCTTCACAGTGACAGCCTGATGCCTGTCATATCTCCAAGGCCACGTCGCTTTTTGTATTCCTGAAAACTCTTGGGCTAAAGAGCCTATAAAATCAAATCCCCTTAAAGTGCCACATCAGTGGATTTCCCAAGCCCAAAAGGTTTAAATGCCAAGCAAGTCAAAGGTGGTTACTTCTGCCACTTCAGATTTATTCCTCCTATTGATTTATCCTAACATATGACATTAAAGTTACAGTATTTTATGTATGAGTTTCATTCCTGCTTTGGTCTTAATTTAGAGTTTATAGATGAAGGCTATGATTGAAGAGCGGAGACATATAATTTGAAACAACATCCATTAATGTTTATCTTTTTTGTGTGTGAGATTCTTATGTCTAGTTTTAGGAAAAGACCATCAATGGCAGGTTTTTTTTTTTAAGTTGTAGTGGTAAATAACCATACGATAGTTTTAAAATTTAATATTTAGTGGTGCGTTTAGGTTCTCATTTTCCACATGAAACTATCTCATCTTAAAAACTTGAAGATTCCATGGTAAAGAAGTCTTTCCCTCTATTGAACCCCTGAAATAATAGAAAATAATTTTCAAGTTACCAGTCATGAAGGCCTACTATGTGTAGACACTGGGCTGAATGGTTTGCATATATTATCTGTAAATATCCTAAATGCTTTATCAGGATGGTGAAAAAATGAAGTATCAAATATATCTTCACTTTGTGCCTCTCTCGTCACTCTTATTCAACTAAAAGATAGTTGAATAAAGTGTATCTTATTCTACTAGGTTAACTTTGAAGGCATAAATAGTGTTGTACTCTTCTTTACATTCCTTTTTCTAGATCCTTTTTTAAGTCCACAGATATTTTGAATCACTGCTATGCATAGAGCAGTGTATTAGGTAATGCGGAGATTAAGACATAGGGGGCCTCATAACTGATTCTAAATTAAATGTGTTAAAAGGACATAAGATTATTCTTTTTCTACAACCCAGATAGACAGAGAGATGTTCTGGGACAACGCATTCTATCTAGCTTTTGCATCCCTCATTAAACACTTGAATTGGGGACATAATTCCATGAGGCTGATTTTGAACAAAGGCTTGCAGGACAGTTGATTGAGTTTTCATTTGGGAAAATTGTTTTCTGAAATTAGATCTGTACCTCACTCTAATACACAAAATAAATTTAAGATGGAACAAAGATCCAAATTTATGAGCGAATATAAATACTACAGAATGAAAACTATAGAATATCTATATAATCTTAGTGTGGAAAAAGCTTTGTCAAGTATAACATAAAATTTAAAAGGCATAAAGGAAAAAAGTTATGGGGTTGACTGTGTAAAATGTAAGACTTCTGTGTTATCAAGACTGCAGTGAGGGCACGGTGGCTAGCACTTGTAATCCCCTCACTTGGGGAGCACAAGGCACATGGATTGCTTGAGTCCAGGAGTTCAACACCAGCCTGGGCAACATAGTGAAAATCTATCACTACAAAAAAAAAAAAATACCAAAAATTAGCCGGGCGTGGTGGCATGTACCTGTAGTCCCAGCTACTCCAGGGACTGAGGTGGGAGGATCCCTTGAGCCTGGGACGTGGAGGTTGCAGGTTGCAGTGGGTGGGTGGAGATCTTTCTACTTCACCTCAGACTCCTGCACTCCAGTGTGGGTGACAGAGTGAGACTTTGTTTCAAAAAAAAGAAAGAAAGAAAAGAAAAGAAAAAGAAAGAGTGCTCTAACTAGTTTTAAAGGGCAAAACACCACATTTGAGTGTGGTGAGATATTTCCAAAATAAATAAGAATTCAAAGGCTAATATCACCAGTACATAAAGAATTCCCATTTGTCATTGAGAAAAAAAACCCTAAGTTTTTAACTAAGCTAAAAAAAGGAATGAAGAACTTATAAATACAAAATATTTGAAAAATCAACTTCAGAAGGGATCAGTGAAATCCAAAGTCAAATAATAGTATTTCATTTTTAGCCTGGCAGATTGAGGAAAAAATAAATTCCTTGGTAATGTTTGGTCCCGAAAAGATGTGGACAGGGATCAGAGGTACACACTGTTGGTGGGGATACACAATGATGTGAACCTTTAGGAAGATAATCTGAAAGTATATAAAAAGCATATTTTATTTTAAAATTTCTTGGATAAACACTACAGAAACAAAAAGTTTTCAAATATTTCCATGCAATTGGCACCAAAATTTTCTCATGGTTTGTTATGTGCCTAGAAGTCTAGGTAGAATACTCAGTCTTTCGGCAGAATCCCAATCCCTGAGCTTAAGGGATCCAGAACATTTTTGTGGATAAAAGATTTCCAAATTAATCATTTGCAAACTTCTATAAAGGCTACTCTCAAGCAGTTTCTGCATTCATCACCTGCCCACCATTCTCGGGGTTGTTTATTCTCTCATTAACTCTTCTGGAGTACATTCAATATCTCCTGCCAACCAGGTCCTGTGAGGTCAAGAGAGGGAAAAAATATATAGCTAAGCTCTAGCTTTTGCCATCAAGGAGTTGTCAGGCCAAGAAAGTCACTGCTGCGTAATGGCACAAGAGTTCTCATATAACAGATACATGCTAATTTATCTTACACACCACAATTAAACTTTCTGACAGGCACATTTTTGAAAATTCTGAGTAAAGAAACCTATGTTCACTAAACTTAAATAGGTCCACGCTCCTCTTCAGAGAAAGCCCAGGCTTCTAAACCTGGCATCAAGGCTATGGGTAATCTAAATTTAACCTAGGTCTTTCTCTCTTATTATTCTATTTGTGTCCTCTGAGCCCTAGACAAATAAATTAAATGTTTTTATTTCTTGCCTCTATGATTTTTCCATCTTTATTCTTCCTGCCATCATCTCTCTCCTAGATTGCTGAATAATCTCTTTACCCCTTTTCTTCATTCCAACTTTCTGACCACCTATGCCACCACCACCACCACCACCACCCCACACACATATATTCCACAATGCGACTACACCTGTCCTATCTAAAATGGTAGCCATATTAAACATACTTTAAAAAATTAAATTTACTTTCTTAGTTACACAAACCACATTTCAAGTGCGCGAGAGCTACATGTAGCTAGTGACTAGTGTATTGGACGGTACAGATTATAGAGCAGTTCCTTCATCATGGAACATTCAATTGGACAGTGCTAAACCAAGCTTTTCTTTCTAGAGTACATATTTGTTCAGGTCATTCCCCTTGAGCACCTCAGTATAAAATTTGCACTGCTTAACATGTGATTCTGGCCCAGTTTGCTTGATCCATCCTGAACCATCCCAGCTTTATAATCTCCCCACTTTTAGCTCAGCCATATGATTTATTTTCTGCTTTTCCAAGGGGGAAACTTCTCATTATTTTGGCCTTGTTTGCAATATGTTGCTCTCAACTTCTGAAATGTTCTCTACCCTCTGATCATGCCTATACATATAAATACCTCCAGACTCTTCAATAATTGCCCATTGATATCAGGACACACTAAAATTCTTTAACTTGTTCTCTAGGGCTTCATATGTTGTTTTGTTTTGTTTTGTTTTTCCCTCACTATATTCCCGGACTCATATTAAATAGTGATTCTTCACTGATTGGGGTTCTTGTAGTTCTTTACATGCCTTCTTCACCCTGCTTCCTCTTCCCACAGGGTTCTTTCACCTGCTGCCTCCTCTGGCCTCAACTCCAATATCCCATCTTTCTTTACTCACTTAACTCCATTTATTTTTCAAACGTCAATTAATGTATCTCATCATGAAAGAAGCTCTTATTACATCAAATGTCCTCAGTAAGACATCATAGTAAGAGCTCCGTAAGATCACAATAAAAATATATCACAGTGAATACTGGATTGTACTCTAGATTATAATTATTTTATGAGCTCTATAAGGGATGTAGCTCTAGCTATTTTGCTCACTATTTTATTCTGAGCATCTAGCACAGTGCCTGGGACATAGAGGGAATTCCACAATTATTTGTTACATAAATAAATGCTTTAGCTCTGTATGACATGAAGAAAATTCTAGATGAGCTATACACCAAAAGTCTTTAAGACCAAAGTGGAGATCAACATTGGCTTTTAAGATATTAAACTTTTACATTACAAATTATTGCTTCTGGAAAAATTTTTGCTGAGCTTAATGTCAATGGATCTAAGGTCACAGTGAGCTGTTAGCAATCCTAACTGCTTGCCAAGAAAAAAAAAAAGAGAGAAGGGAAATCAGCTTTATCAGAGTGGCTGCATTATGTTTAGTAAAGTATTATTTAGTGAGTTGAGATTCTCAGCCGGATCCAATTAGTGAAAGAAGAGAACGAATGGGTTTGGCTGCTGAAACACAAGCACCACAGTGTGCCAAGTCTACTAGGTGTGTTTTTGTTTAAAAACTTTGCCGTTCTGATTTCATCTATTAAGTTCGTGAAGAACAAAACAGCAATTGAGGGAAATATAATTTTAAAAAGTGCATTCACATAATTTTTCTGGTTTAAATTTATCCTTTAAAGACTCCATCTGAATATCCACCGAGGGCAGGAGTGGAGAACTATACTGAAGAATGGGAACTGGTTTGAATCATTTTCCCTAGAAGGAGAGCAGTAATTTGTCCCCTGCAGGCTGCTGAGGAGGGATGGTCTTAGTCTCTTAGCTGAGATGGCTTTATTTTGGCCAATGGTATTTCTCTAGAAAAAGTGGCAAGTAGTGACCTGTCAGCAGCCAACCCCTAAGCATCTGAGAGATGGGGGTGTGAGTTCAAGGAAGGTGATAGGGTGGCAGGGGCATCAACAGTGTCCACTGCAAGGGCAAATATCAGATTAACCGGGTTCAAAATTCGAATCCTGTCACTAACTGGTTGTGTGATTTCAGGCAACTTTTCTATGTCTCTGAGTCTCAACTTCTTTATCTGTAAAGTAAGAATAATAATAGAATCCACTTCACAGTGATATTGTGAACATAAAAAGAGTTAATATACATACCATTCTTGGTACAATTCCTGGCACATAGGATGGTACGTTAATGTCAGTTATGTCAAAGCAGAGTAATCTATGAAATATGATTAAACACTGTTCTGACCCATAATAAACATAGGAGAAACTTACTAAATATCCAAAAAAGAGAGTTAGAAAATGTCTTAGAATAAATCTATACCAACCAATTCTATCCTCTTAAAGATTTAAGCAGTTGACGTTCATCAAAAAAGAATGCTTTATCCAAAGAGACAGAGCTACCTACTGGCAGGCCCAAGAATCCTGCCTTATAAACCCATACTCCTTCTGTAGAAAATAGCCTCTGCGTTCTAAATCAGTGGTTAGGACTATGACGATAAATCCAAAAAAACAAACAAAAACAATGTGGAAAGCTGACTAATTGTTGAATGTCAAGAATGTGGTTAATATAGAAAGCTGGTTTGGATAACTGGGGCCCTCAATGACAAACAGAGCCTTCATTTACTCTTGAACATTATATAATGCACATATTAGCTTTAGGAAGCTGAAAACTCATTTGTCTGGAATACCAGCCTGCCTCTGACTCAACAAAAGCAGACATTTTCTCTTGGCGGATAGCTTTAGATGAAAGAAAGCTCAGTATTTGCAAAGCCTCCAAATGTAGTGGTTTTCTCTAGGTTCACGGAGCTAGGTCTTCGCTAATATCCCAGTTTTCTGCCTTCCGTTACTAGAAAATTCTCTTTATGCAAGAGGTTCCCTTTCTCACCCTCCAAAAAAGCTACCACAGATGCCTAGCCCAATGTGGAATTTTGTAATGCTATTCATTTGTCTGAGTCCATAATCAAGTTCAAAAAAATGCAGCAAATATGTTCACCTTGGGATATACATAAATAAAACAACTCCAGCTCAGAAATCTAAAACTACAGCTACAAATGAATACATTTGCTACTTTGATCCATCAAAAGAGACAGCAATTTCCCCGGTATAATTAACTGTAACTCCTGCAAACATCTAACTAGATATTAAAACATGTTTTACATAAACGCAGGGCAATTCACAGTAGCAGATCTAGTCCCAGGATTAAAGCACATGCAGTCATGATAATAAGGTACAGAAATGCGAGTAAGTTGTTTAAATTCTCCCACTAAAGTAGGAATAAACAAACTTATTGCTAAGGCTATTGTGAGAAACACATTTGCTAATAGTAGGGAAAGTGTTTTGTCATCTTTCGAACACAGAGTATAGAAAAAGTGGTACATAGAGCTTTTTGAGGACAGTCGATTTGCAGAATAACTTCTGTGACATTGGTAGGTAATATTCCTGTTGAGTGATTTTTTATTTCCTTTGTTAAAAGGCTACCTTCAGCCTTCAGGAGTAATAGTAAAGTAGCCAATCTTATGCTTGTTTCCACTAATATTAATGCATCCATGAAAGCCAGTAATACACTATTAGAGTCACACACTGTTAGAGCCAGTAATACATTATTAGAGCTCACATATTTGCATTAGTAAAATTATGCTGTTTTGTTCAACTCAGATTCTGAGGAACAGACTAATTACATACCAACAGGTTTTGTCAGAAGGTAACAAAATATTCTTTTATATGTAGTTAATGTTTGTATAGAGTATGGTTGTGACACTAACAGATCTAATTTACCTTTTGCCGAAGTCCCATTTCAGGAGAAATTTTAAAATGTGAATTCATATTCCATTCTTAGCTCTCATGGTTCAATGGAAATAGTTTCAGCACTTCAGAAGAGAGGTGCCAATAAGAAGCAGATATAATAGTCTAGTTGCATCTATTAACTTTGATGAGAAAATTAGCTTTAATAGAGAAAATGGGATCTACAGAGGTGTCAGTGAAGACCTGATAAATTCTGAGAAATGTTGCAGTCATTTACTTCTACTCAACCATATATAGTTAGGTAAGTGCTAGATATGCTCCTTTGAGTAAGAGATTATAATTGATTTGTCAGAGTTGTAATCCCAGAGCCACAGAGTTGGGGTTGATATGTTACATTTTGCCCTTCTGACAAAGAAATGATGAGACTGCATTTCACAGAGAAAATGAGTAGAAATTCTATTTGTGATGTGTTGAGAGAACAAAGAATTCTCAACAGAAAAATGCCTGGTCCACAGGTCTGTCCTGAAAAACAGATGCCTTATCCACGGGGAACAACTTTTTCCATCTACTCTGGAGATAGAATCTTGTTCTCCTTAAAAATTGCTTGGTATCCATCAATTTATAAAAACAGGACAGTATATTTAGTAAGAACCAAGTTCATGTCCCAAATTGGTCAAAAACTAATTTGTGATATTAAGAGGTTATTTTAAGTAACCAATCTGAGACTCAGTTTCCTATTTTGTAAAATAGAGATGACAAAATTCTCCATAGCAACCTGACAGAGTTCTTGCAATACCTGTTGCAATAACTGGTTGTAATTAATCAATACTTGTTGTAATTACCACCATTTTTTATTTTCTCCTAGGTGCTGAAGGCTCTACTAGTAACTCTGAATGCCACCCAAAACCTAAGTTTTACTATTAGAAATATTTCACTGACTAGTATACACAGATTCAAATTTGTGGTAACTTCCTTATAGCTACTAATATTGGAGTAGGTGTCTCACCACATTTTGACCCTAAATCCAAGGCTTACCAATTATTTTTCAATAATTCTAACAAGTTAACAGCTGCAAAGTTTGGAAGGGCATTACGAACACTGTGGGACATTTGAATCATGGCACGTGGATTCAGATTATATTTAGATGGATGCTATCTTGTGGATTGATAGTATGCATGTTAAAAGTCTTTATAAATATTTATTCTATATAAGTTTAGTCTTTATAAATAATTTGTATTCTTTAATAATTATAAATCTTGCAAATTTTTGTTCTTTCAGCTCATAGCTTATTTCATTCCTTGTTTAATATTCCTACCAAAGTTTGAGAACCACCAGAATTTAAAATATTACAAAAAAGAAAGAAGAGAATACAGTGGAGGAGAAAGAAGAAGAGTATAGTTGGGAATACTCTTAAAGTGATGTTTCTAAGAAATATTTTTTATTGAACATTGGTTTCATAATATGCTAAAAATAATGACTTCTTCAATCAGGAACATTTGATTTTTGTGGAACAGCGTGCGATACCACTGGAGGTTCACCATGCACATTAGCACATATGTGCTTCTGCACTAGAAGATGTTTGCCTTTAACTTAGCATTTTCCAAAGATATATTATCACGAAACTCGGCTTTTAGGAAACATTTACTATAGTCTATAGTACACATATTCAGCTGGACTTGCTGTGGGGGACACTCCTCTTTAGGAGTCATAATGTCCTTTGTCTTCCCTCATTTTTTCCTGACCTGTGAACAGAAATATACACACTTTTAGAAGTATTGGAAAGAAAAGATTCCACTGCTTCTTCTCTCACTTTACTCATTTTGGTTATCTAATTGGTGAAATTAAGACACTTCATCACTTAGGTGTTTTCTTATTGAATGGATCTCATAATTCCTTGCTCTTGTCCTTCATTTGATAAGCTCTCTTGAATCAAGGCATGGATTACTGTTTAGATGATGACCTCATGGTCTCTCTCCATGCCTTCTATGGGGACTCAGTGGGTGTCAGCCAGCTATTCCAAGCAAGCTGGAATGTGGTAGGATGCCCTACCACATCCACATCTCTCTTGAGCTGGTTAATACCAAATACTAGCCTTGGAGGAGAAAAAGTAAGAATCCCAGCTGTAAATAAAAACGAATCCTACAAACCAAGGTTACCTGCAATCAAGATGATATTTGAATACTATCTCTTCAATTTACAATTCTATCTCACAAATGGGTCAAAATCAAGAGATAAAGAGAGAAATGTCATTAATAAATATAACCCCAAACCCAGAAACCTATTTTGGAGAAATAAGCGTATTAGTAGAAGCGCTTTATTTTTCTTGTCATTTTCACCCTTCTGATGAGCCTGGGTAACTTTGCATTTGAAGCCGGACCTGATTAATCTAACCCAGGCACTGACATTTTCTTAAACAAAAGGCTCCACAGAGGCAGAGAAACCTAATGTTATCAGAATACCAAGCTTTCTAAAACGGCTTTGAAAGCAGCTAGAAAAAAAATAATTGTTCAAATTCAGGCAACTGCAGGCAGTGGTTGCAAAAGGTCAAATCACAAAATGTTCCCCAAGATGTCATATCACTCCTGGGAATATTCTGCAAAATTATAGGTTTAAAAACGTGACCTTACTTGCTCTTTATTCTCAAGCACTCGATTTTAAACTATCACACCCCTGCCCCCATGGAATTCTTTCACCCAGGAAGTTTTTCATTTTGTGAAATTCAAGGATATTTTTAAGATATCTGTTAAAAATCATTGCCAATATATATTTTAAAACCTCTGTACATTTTACCATACTATATAGAGTTGGTTCGAAAAAGCTCAACTTCTCTGAAAAAGGAAACTTTCTGTGTTGGTGGGCAAACTACTAGATTCAAAGTCAGCAGACCTAGCTTCCAATTCCTGCCTATATGTGACTTTGTGTGATCTTGGGTGAATCCGATCTCTTCTCTAATTCTCTTTCTCTTCCCTATAAATTATAACAAATTCAATTAAATAATAGATCTCTGAAAACCCTATGTAAACATTAAATATAATTTTAATATTTAAAAATTCATAGTGTTGTTATTTAAATTTACATATGTAATATATGTGTCAAATTTTAACAGTGGAAGCTCTAAAATTTATTTTTGAAATTTAAGGAATACAACATTTGATGAAAAATTTAAAAAAAACCTGTTATTTCTCAGTTTGACCTTTATTTGCTTTATAATGTTGAGCAAGAAATGTTACTTTACTTGTCCGGTCTGTTTTTTTCGCAGATGAAAATGGAAAAAATTATCATCTGTACCTCATAGATTTGTTGAATGGATTAAATAAATGATTCCTATGGTGTTTTAGCACAAGGACTCAGACCGGGTGCTTAACAAATGTTATTGAATGTTACTATCATTTTTTTTTCACTTTTTAAATGTTTTCACATAACTCATAGGGTCTTATAATCTTGAGAATCTAGTTGTGTATTACAGTTCTTTGTTTGGGTTTGCATTTTAATCTTTTTCACGTTAGGAAAGATACCCTTAGTGATGTTTTAAGAACAAGGAGAAAAACAAACTCTCCCTTTTCTTGTTTGCCATGTATCAACTTTTGCGGAAAATCTGTAACCTTACCCAATGTCAAATTCACCAAGATTTCATGTAGCTTATCTTCTGTAGAAAGGCAAAGAAAATTCTGGTGACATAAACATTGATCACAAACTTTCTTGCTTTCCTATGCCAGTTTGGCTATTGTTCTTGTTAAGAAAATACACCGATCAACAACTAATAAAATTTGAAAAGGCTTCCTGTGTTTTTAGTTCTAAAATTATTTCTCTAAAATATTATCACTTTAAAGTAAATAAAAGATATGCCAACTGGAAAAAAGAAAGTATATAATAGACTATTTGCAGTTAGAAAGAATATCAAGGATCACCTAATCCAGCTGTAACTGCGACTCAGAGAGTTGAAATTACATACCCAGGGTCACATAATTAGTACCAGATCTAGACATAGAATTTTAGTTGCTTGATTCTTAATTTAAAAATTTCTCACAATGGCATTCCATTAAAAGACTTGCACAGAGATTTCGGTCCATGATACTGAAATAATAACAGGATAACCATGACCACAGAATTATGCACATTTAGATACCAACTTCTTCAATTCTTCCATCTTAGAAATGATGAAACTGAAGCCCCTTGCTTTTCATCCTGCCTCCTCAAAAAGTCGAAGTACAGTATCAGAGCTTCACTGTCATAGATAACCATATGATAGAAGAGGGAGAGGAGAGGAGAGGAAGGAGCTCAGCATGGAGGAATATTTATTATCTGCCTGCTGAAAGCTGAGTTTGGAGCAACAGCATTTTGCAAATGCTCATGTTTCCCTCCTACATGTCAGGAGAAGGGAAGCCAGGGGCATTTCCAGCATTGTTCCTTGAAGAGCTGTGGCATGCTGTTATGTAAAACAAACCCAGACAAGGGAAGGGATGCCAGCAAACAGTCTTACCACACTTAGTCAACTGTCCTCCAGGGAGAGACTGACAGTGTCTCTCTGCCTCCAGCAGTGAAAGAATGCCACTTGCTGAATGCGGGTTGAATGACCCAGATGAGAATCTGAGCTGAAATCAATACACCTCCTCACTGTATCTCAGCCAGAAAAGAGGACTGGGGACAACTTAAGCAGAAGAGATGTCTGGCTTGGCGTGCAGCCACCTTCTGTGATCTCCAGGAAAGGGAGGGTATTCAGGAAATTGGGCCAGCAGGTAAAAGAAAAGAGGAGATTCCCTTCTTCTGAATAATTTGAAATAAAAGCATGATAAATACTGAATTTATATATCACACATGCTTTCCATTTCTCTGGGAAATGGTCTCTTGATACTCTCTGTCCCATGTGACCACAGGCTTGCTTTCCACCTCCTGCATAACTTCACACAGGGCACCTGCCAGACCATTTACCCTGAGCAGCACTCTGTGCTCTCACTACGTCCATGTGGTTTTCAGAACAAATCTGGATTCACACCCTGACTCTGGTTCTTACTAAGTGTATGACTTTAAGTTACTGAAATCCTTGGATCGTCAGTTTCCTCAAGTCTATGCTCAAATCTTTTTGTGTTGCATTCCCTCCCTTTGATTGATCTGATAGAAAGCATAATATACTAGCTGTCTAATGATTACCTTTCTTGGGCATTTGCGTTGTGGAGGGAATTCCTGAAGACAAAATACTGTGAATTCAGGAGACAACATATTTAATAATGGGGTTTTGGTATCATGGTGCATAGGAGGATAGGATCATATCCAGAGCCCTCAAATTCATTGTCATTCATTCATTCATTGACAAAACAGAATCTCTAATCTGCCCTAAATACCCTATCTCAATGTTGCTCACATATGGACATATGAGCTTCCAGTGATGGTTGAACTATGATACAAATATAGATACCCCAAATTTTATAATCTTACATAAATCTTAGATTTAGTCATATACTAGAGCATACCATATAGGCGATTAGATGAAGAAAACAAACTAGAACAACCCAATATAAACCTAGAATGATCTTAGTTTTTTTCTAGCATACTTTTAATTTTGGGGAAAGGCCATTAGCCACAAATATCTAAAGTACAGGCATTAGTGAAAAGATGATTTTCATGAAAAAAACTACATTTATATTCAAAACACATAGGTTTTCCACTGTGCAGAGATTTGATAACTTTGCTTTAAAAATTCTTAACAAGAGTTATGAGCTTCCGGCAATCCTGCTATCTTAATCTCCATTATTTACGTGTCTGTACTTAAGACTTTTATTATCTTTCTTTTCATCCTTAAGAGTGCCACGGTTGAATTCTAATGATGGTAGGTTTGCAGAGGTAATGGTGCCTGGAAATTACATCTGGGATTTTCTAATTGTAAATTTAAAAATGTTCAGGATGATTAATTACTATGGGAAATTAAATGAACTTATAACAACCAGAGTTTGTTGATCACCTGCTATAAGCCACTCCCAGTGGTAGGAAATGTAGATACAGGATAAATAAGAGAGTTCCAGATTGCAAAGTGCCTTGTGTGTACAATGAGAGACTTCAAGGACAAACAGGAGTTTTCAAGTGAAGAAAGTTTCAGGGAGAGGAAACAAGTGAAAAGCCCCTCGGGCATGTGGAAGCCTGAGTTATTTGAAAAACTACAAACAGTTCATGTGGCTATAATGTTGACTGCCTGAATTAGGTGAAGGGGAAGGTGGAGAAAGATGGGCTCAGAGAATTGAGTGTGAAGTGTCATGTATGTCATGCTAAGGTATTTGGAATTACTCCTGGGGACGATGTGAAGCATTTCTTAGGCCATCTACCACCTTTGGTGTGCAGAGGGAAACCTCATGCTGGGATAACATCTGCCTTTCCCAAAGTTTTAACTCTATCTAAAGATGTCAAGTGGAGTCTCACACTTAATATAATTCCATCCCCCCACAATAGAGGTCAAAAGTGAGTTCACACACTACTCTAGGACAGTGATTTCCATAGGCTTTTCCATTTATCAGGGACCCACTGGTGGGTGGAGCACTGGATTGCACACTGTGATAAACATCCGATCCTCTAGAATGCCTTTCCTCATCTGTAGGGGTGAAGACGAAATCACAAGTATGACTTCTTCAGTCATACTCGCAATAGCTGCACCAACACTAGCTGACTTGAATCTACCATGTCTAATCTTAATATGAAATGTCATTACCCCCTCATTTCTTGAAGATTTTAACTATTGGCTCACTATCACATACTCCACATCTTTCATATTAATTCTTGAGGTTTCAAAAATATGACCCACAAATCTCTGTCTTCTAAGTTTCTTAAATTTCTCTAGATGGATGGTGTATGAAGTTGACCTCGATACTATTTCATTCACCCTCTTCAATGGCATACTCAAGACATTACTATTTTTAAATTAATGACTGTAACCTTTCCATAATGTCTATTTCATGAATCTTACTATGGAACAACATCTCTTATTTGTTTCCAGTTAAGCCCCTCTTATACTCTTATACTCTAGCATTCCAAATCTTTTTACTTTATGGAGACCTTTGTCTATTGATTCTATGACCTTATAACCTTCCCTCATCCCCTCAGTGGTCTCTCCTTCCTTACTCTGTGTAAGTTTTTTGGTTGGTCATTACAACCACTCCCTCAATTCTCTTGCCTTTCATTACGTTCATCTGACAAACCACCACTTTGATTAAACCAAAATTTTCTTCTGCTTGATGCCTACTCTCAACCAACCTGAACTTCTTGCTGTTCTTTGGACAACTGACGTGTCTTCTTGCCTTAATAACTTTTCAGCAATTAACAAGTAGTGTTTAAAAACTGGGAATCCTAACTATCAAAAATGGCACAAGACCTCAAACCTTATGCATCATGCCTTAAAGTGAAGCTGCTATCTACATTTGCGTTGAGACCTCAATGATTATATCATCCAAAATCTTGGTGGGAAATGACTTAGCCACTAGAATCCAGACACTCTTTGATTATATTTCATGATAAAATTTTAAAACGTATATTAAAATCAGACACTACAGAAAGGATAGATGAGCAAGCAACAGGGTAAAAATGAATATCCAGAAGATTAAAAAGAACACTCGCACCAAATAGAGTTTGCTCAATGATTCAACTGGAAATAAATATATATTAATGTTGGAAATTAAGAGAAAAAAATAGGCAATAGATTTATCTAGTTGTTTCTCTACCAGAAAGTGAAAGTTTCTGTTTTCTCAGAATATAGCATATTTGTCCCAGGGTTTTATTTTTTCCGACATAATTATATGAACTATTGAAGACAGTTGAGGTATGGTCAAAGAGACAACATCTAAGCTGAGAAACCTTTCATTCTATTCTGTTTTTGATATGCTTAGTTGCAAATACACACACACACACACACACACACAATCTCTTTATACCAGAAAGAACAGCAAAAACTGCATCTTATTTATTTTGAGACTGCTCTTATGTGTAGGTAATGCCCTTTCTTGGTGACTTATGAGATTCCTTGCATCATTTTGCAGAAGCGTATTTCAATTCTTCTATTTATTAGCTATTAGGAATATTTAGAAAGAGCTAGGTATAAAGGACTGGATCTCTAGCACTGTGTGTCATGCGGCGCATTAAGAAATAGTGCTTTTTTGAGATTCTAAATGCAGATTTTCAAGTCTGGCCTAGGTGGAGGGATGCTTTTTCTTCACTCCTCATGTTTCCTTCCCTGTGAAGGAACTTCATTAGAATAACACTACCAGCCTCTCTCTGTCCTTTAACTCCACCCTGGAGGAAAACAAACAAACAAACAAACAAAATCAAAAAAACAAAACAAAACAAAACAAAACAAAAGTGAATGTGCATTGCCGCATTCCTTCCTATTCCTTTTTCTCGGGAGGACCTCTCTAAAGGGCATACCTATTCTATGCTGTTTTTCTAGGGGTGAGTAACTCTGATTCTGCTAGATAGGTAATTCTAGTTCTGGAGTTTAATATTATAAGGCAATTTCTCTCATAGGTATATGCAAAATGTTTCAATATCAGGAATATCAGTAAAAAAGATGATGCTTTGGTCACTTTCTACTCACTTTATTTGTTGTATTTTTCTATTGTTTTAGAACATGGGAGGCAAGAAGATGGTGTTGCCAATTGGACTCTTAAACAAAAACATTCACAATCACTTGAAAACACTTGGTCATTCCACCATATAGCCTTTATTTATACTACTATCCTGGCCTAAATGCCCCTTTTTTCTCTTTAGCTATTTGAAATCTCATGATAAGACCCAGCTCAAACACTTTCTCTCTGGGGAAGCTTCTTCATTTCCTCATGCCTCTCAGGCCCTCTACTGAGCATTGCTTTAACCCTAGTTATTCCTCACCTTGATTCATCATTCATTGCTGCATTTTGCTTATATGGATAAAAGAGAATCACTTTTCTTCCAGATTTCCTGATGACCAGTCATTTGAAGATGTTGCTTCTATAGTTATAATTATTTTAAATGCTTCACACACCAACAAAAACATTAACACAGTGGTTGTGGACACATTCTTTGGAGGTAGACAGGCCCATTTACAAGTCTTGGCTTTGCTACACACTATGTGACCCACTGGTACATTTCTTAACTTCTCTAAATCTGCTTCTCTCCTATAGAATAATAATAACACAAGTCCTCATAGCTACTACAATGATCAATAGAGTAATGCCATAAAACACTTAGCTCAGATCCTGACACATAGTAAATACCCAATGAAAAGAAGCTACTGTCAGTCTTTATAAATATACATGTGATTATATGTAAACAGACACACACTTACACAAGTATGTTACTTTTTTCTTTTTGCTGTAACTCCCAAGACAGGTTGAGCTCAACTAAATTTTTTTATTTGTTTTGAGAATGCATAATTATTTTTTATTGGTTAATGCTTATCAAGTTCCGTATGAAAATTTGTTTAAATATAGATGTGTGGTATGACAATACCATCATCATGCAAAAATAATTAGATAAATAATAATCATTAGATAAATAAAGGTTTCATATGCCTAGAACATTATTAGAGTCCAATAAAGATGATCATATCTTATCCATGACTAATTCCAAACAAATGCATCTTTGACTTTTAATGTTTGAAGTGTGAAGAAACAGAAATTAGAAAAAAATAATATCAGGAGGATGATTTTCAGATTTTATTGATAGAAAACAAATAATATATATCCCTTCTTTTTTCTCAGATATGATTAGTTAACTCTTTATAGAATATTAAAACATTCAGTCATCTTTTAATTATCATTAAACACTTTGTTTTCAAATATACAATGATTTTCATGTTGAATATATTCTAAGCTGTTTTCATATTGGTACTTTCTTGACTGTGCCAGAAGCTACTCCCAGATATATAGTGCAAGATATTATAGCATTTATTCTTAAATGTCTAAATTTTAGAGATATTAAAATGAAAAATAAGCATAAACTTAAGAATCAACAAAATAAGGTAATTTTAATGTTTTCTTTTCTTTCTTTTCCTTCCTTTTTTTTAATTTTCTTATTTGCTTTACAAAGTCTTTGACTATTATGTTAGGTTTTAATGGGCTCAAAATTCATGCTCTATCTTTTCCATTCTCAAGTAGTTTGTATAAGAATAATATTTTTCTTTAATGTTTAAATATATTTACTGATGAAGCCATTTATCTAGAGATATCTTTGTGAAAGTCTTTCTTTTTTGCTTTATTTGATCTTTCATCTTTTCTCTCTTTTTAAAATTATATTTCAAGACAATTGAAATATAATGGGTGGTCTGTCATGAAGATAAAAAACATTAAATAATCTGAAGTATAAGACAGACTATTCCTGAATGTCTCAATACTAGTGATGGAACCCTTCAATAATATGTGTAACAAATGGTTTATATAGATTATCTATTCTTTTAATATACTCAGTGGAAGTAAATTCTATAATCATTTAATTTTTTAAATGTATTCAGTTATTTTCGTCTGTTTTAAAATTTGTGTATGTGTGTTTTCATTTGTCCAGTTTGTTTATTTTTGGCTTGTTTTGATTTGCTTTTAATAGGTGCAACACCGCAGCAGAGGCCTAACTCATAGTTTTTAGGATATAGGTTCTATGAATTGCGTTTAAGTATTCAACTTCCTCCGTAAGTTTAGCCAATGCAACCTTTATTTTGGTTCTAAATAATTTAAAATTAGTTCAAGTTACATAAATATATATCTTGTCAAATTTTAAAGTAAGCATTTATTTTTATGTGTTTGTGTGTATTCTAGAGGAATTAAGAAATATATATCTGAAACTCTTCCAATTTCACAAATTTTCTTATGCTTCTTATGTAATTTAAAGTTAAGAATGTTTTTAAACCTGACTTTTGCCTTCAGTGACACTAAGACATTGGAAAGTTAATGACAGCACTGATTTATTTATGCATGCATAGTTTCTATATGACCCTTTGACTGCTAGCTATTCTACATTTTATAGATATAGAAATTCAAATGCCTTCAATTACATTAAATGATAATCCCTTGATCTTAAGAGGACACATTGATGCTCTTTCTGTTCTGTCCACAACACTATCAAACCCAATTTCTCCCTATTTGCAAGATTCATTTCAAATGCTTCCACTTCATGATCTTTCTTCTAGTTACCTCCTTCAACTCCAGCATGTCTTTAAAAAGCACCTACTATGTGCCAGGCACTAAGCTAGTTGCTAAGGAGATAAACATAAAATTGGATGTTCATGGCATTATATCTACAGTCAGTCTTATAAAGGAGAAACCTTCTTATCAAATACAAAAAGAGCTTGTATTAGGTCAGTTGGTGAAAAGGAGTCTTTTATAAGTTATTAATGAATATAATTTATACAATGTTTCAAAATGCATTTTAACTAAAAATCTACAAAATGCACACTTTGTCCACCATTTAAAAAAAATAGATCCAAAGCTCCTTTGCTTTGAACTAGAGTCTGACAACTGGTTATCCAAGTGTCATCATTCATATACAAATCACACTCAAATTCATAAATTTTAAAAAGATCAAGTGTAAACATTCTTTCTAATATGCACTGTTTTATAAGCATTTACAAGTAATTAGCTCACACCTAATTATATGGCCTTATGTAATATTTAAATTGTATCATTGAAATAATAGTTCAACATTCATTAACAGGTTTGGACAGAAACACAACTGACTCTAGATGAATATTAAACTCAGCAGAAGTATGTGGACATGCAATGGAATGACTCACGAGCATCTACTGTTCAAATTGCCACAGACATTGGTCCATACTTTTGACAGAGGGAGGTTTCAGTAAAAAGCGTAGAGCTTCTACAGTTTATAATGATTCCCATGAATAAGTAAGAATTTAAGCTTATTAACACTGGAATCCTTGCCTTGTTTAACTTTGAACCTGATATCCCTTGATACAGTCTTTTATATACAATATGTGCTCAGCAAATACTAAACAAATAATGAACAAACTATCTAATTGAATAATATCTTGGTTAAAGAAAGCAATGCTGGCTTTTACTACCAGGTTTTAATGGGAATTCTTAATCTAAACTGGCTAGTTCTCTTCTTGTATAATGCAGTTTAAATGGTCCTGTAAAGTTATATAGTGCTTTGCAATTGCAGAGCCATTTTCATATACTTTAATCTCATTTAATAATTGCAAGGATCCTATATGGTCAGAGAAATTGAATACTTATTTTCTATTTATAGGCATGTAAACTGTGGCTAAGGTAGATTAGAAACTGCCTGAGTTCATGCAGCTTGCAGAGGTGGCATGAGAGCTCACATGCCATCTCTATTATCTGATGCTGCATCCAGAATCCTCCCAAGTCTACATCTTATGTTGAAAGATGAATAGTCAAGAAAAAGCTATAGTTCTTGAGTCCTAACTGCAACTCTCTAATATCTCCATTGTACAGAGAATTCAAGTAGGCATAACCTCAGGTTTAGACATGAAACTTCAATGCTAGAGTAATAATCTCAAAAAGAGCTTAATATTCCCTTTGAGTGTGATCTATTACATTATATTCTCCTAGGCCTCAGAAAGAACCCCTGAGAGAATGAGGGAAGATGGAATTGTTGGACACAACATCAAATGACTATCATATCTAGAATTACAGACAGATGACAGATGTATGGGTGCAAAGGTTGTGCCTGGTACTTCCATGGGCCAAAAATTGAATGTAAAAGACAGGGAAAGGCAAGTATAAAACATATAACACCTGATTTAATGTTAAGTTGGCACAGCTATGGAAACACCACCTTTACCACTGTCTGAGGTTTCAGCAAAGGCTGCTCAAGTAAACCCCAGTTATTTCAGCATGGAGCTGGCAGATGGATGCTGCAGATACATTTCTCCCACCAGCCTCTGTCTGAGAGGCACTAGGCATGGCAAGCATGGGGGCGATCATTCCAAATGCCAGGAAGAGGAGTGGGTGGAAGTAGGCAACTTGCTAAAGTAAGCCCCTGAAACCGTCACAATTAAGAACTACAATAGCTCTTAAACAGCATTATGACTGTACCAATACCTTCAAATTATATTCCAAACATATCCTAAGGTATTTTGAGAAGTTAAGGTATATTTAGGACAATGATTTCTTCATTGAGAAAAAAATAAAAATGGGAATGACATGCTATTGAAGCACGTAGGCATTGATGTGCTCCGTTGTAGTAAAAAGCATAGACTTTGGTGTAAGGTAGGTGCTTCATCAGTCTCAGCACATAGAGATTCATATAAAATTATTTAAAGTTCAGTTACATCTCGATCATTGTCATTTCATTGGACTGTGGGCTGCTCAAGGAAAATTTACCTTCTTGAACCCTGTTTGGGAACATGGGAGGCCCAGAATAAATAATCAAGAAACTTATCTCTAAAAGGAGGGTAGTGATCATATATCTACTTCAAAGTTCTTAAGAGAATTATGATATACTGTAAATGAATTGCTATGGGTAGTTTGCTGCACACAGTAGTTTTCAACAAATAAAATATGTTAATAATTATTACAACATTGGGTAACTATGAACTCTTGAAGTAAACAGAAATTATCTGGAGAGAAATTTGGAAAGTTGAAAATAGGTTATCAGTTTTCAGGAGGAAATAAGCATTTGTTTCTCTCAGCCCCAGACAGAATAGAGACTAGAGGTAATGCAGAGTTTTGTAATTCTCCTTGCATCCCTACATACAGACAAGAGAATGCACTGAATGTTTTAATATGAAAGGATAATTCTCTTAAATATTTCTCTATATCTCTGTGTGGAGTCTAATTTCAAATTGTATTTCATCCTATATTTCTTATCTGAAAGTTTAATTTTCAATTCCCAAATGACTTAAAGGACTGCATTTAACTGGGTCCAGCATTCTCAAATGCCCCTGGGGACTTCAAAACGGTCCAACGCTACAAGTCCCTTTTTCACTTTACGTTACAATGCATTAATCCTAGGGGCCATCCCAATACCACCTTCCTCTGTCTTCCTCTGAGTATAGCATTCTTTATCCTTTCCTTTCCACATTTAGCCTTCATCTTTTAGTAGCAATTTTCCACCAAAGTTGCAGAAAAGTCAGAATTTTGCCTTTTGTGTCGCTTTAATAATACCCTAGATTGTTATCAGCTTGTCATCCTTCTTAAGTCCCGATGACAAAATCTGATCACAGGAACCCAGGAGTGAGAAGTAGGAACTTGAGTCACAATCTCAGCCTTGTTCCTTGTGGAGTTGGGAGAAATGATTCATTTATTTCATGTGTCAATTTGCTTACTGGCATAGATATAGATATAGATATAGATATAGATATAGATATAGATATAGATATATAGAAAAAGTTTTGCTCAAATATATTCACATGTTTATAAGTTTACCTGGGACTTAAAGCCAGATCTTTTTGCTTCTAGCCTAGTTTTGCTATTACAGCACCTATGTAATTATACCCAGAGTTTTCCTTTGAGACAGAGATAATATGTCCAGTTATGGGAAGGATTTTAAATGTCCTTGATCAAGATACACCTGTTACCGCCTCATTCTTGTTTCTATAAAAAGAAAACTAGACATATTAGGTTACAGTTAATTATCAAAACTCTTGCCATTAACTGCAATCAATAAAACCTATCAGGCTGTTACAGTATATAATTGGCATGAGTACCTTGAAAATATGTGTTTTTATTATGTTTATTACAGACACACACACACACACACACACACCCCATCAGAACCTCTATGAACATCAATAGTTTGGGTTTTTTTTCCTTGATAAAACTACTATGGATGACAGAAAAAGAGTTGAGGAGAAAAAATAAACAAAACTGCTATACCAAATCACCACTACCTACAAATAAGACTCAACAAAAATTCTGGGGCTGAGTCTAAAACCAAATACTGGCTCAGGATTTGAATCCATAATTCAAAAACCTGCAAAAATTTGTCACAAGTTTACAGTTCTAGTGAAGCGCGTAACACGGTGTCTTTCATATGTGAAATGCTCAGCAAAGTTGGCTTTAGCATCTGCATCATCATCATCATCATTATCATCACCATATCATTACCAACACTACTTATCTGTGCATATATTAACAGTGGCAGATTTTTAGGACCAAAATATCTATTAGTACTCAATTATTCAATGTCAACCAATGAAATGGCAATTCTGTTTTGTACTAATTCAGTCTTGGGTAGAGGAGAGAACAGTTGCTTGGGGTCCCCTACACTTGTTAATTAGCTTTAATTCTACTCATAACTAGCCATATGGCAATGTTTTAAATTATTGTTAGCACTATGCTTCATGTACTTTATCTATAAAACAGAGGAACAAAATTAAGAATGCTTCATTAAAGAAAAGGTTAAATCATAGCTCAATTGTTAAGATTAAATACAGGAAAAGATTTTAAAAGTTGCTTGAAACTACTCTTTTTGACAATATCTTCCTCTTACACAGGACTGTTGGAGACATTAAGGATTTTTTTTTCCATGCAAAGAATAATAACAATCAAGACAATCTGACCTTTACATTATTTTGTAGCCATTCTTTATTAAATCATTTTCAATTACTTCCTCCTACTGACAAGCAGATGATTCTGGTTTATTGCTTCTTAGAAGTTAACACCGACTAATAACTGTAAAATTGAATTTAGTACAGGACCAATATTTTGGACTTGTAGTTAATAAAGCTGTCCCAGCAGTACAACAAAGAAAATTTTGCTTATGTTTATAAAATGTGACAGTTCCCATCACCCTACAATCATTTTCATGTTAGTGTCATGTGTTCTCACCTGCTCTTCTGAAACCAATTTTACATAAATTAGAAATCATGCTATAGGTCACTGACAGAGTGAGACAGTCTTGACCCAAAACAATCTCTTTTTGAGAGGATAATTCTCAGACAGACATTTTCGTGCTTGGGCAATATTTTCTCTGAGAGTATGGTATTCCTTTCTCTTTTTAAAAGTAACTTATCCTGGCACATGATCTTGGGATCTGAAAACCAACAGAAACTAAAACTGGCAAGTCACAAGCCTGGGACTCTATTCCCCATTCACGTGATTAGGAATTCCTTTCAACCTCCCTAAGAAGATGGGATCTTTGTCAAAGTTATGGTCCCATACTGCAGAATTAAATGTCACAGAGTATTGCCTGCCCCACTACTTCTAGAGAAGAGTCCATGAGATCTGGTGACTGGGCCCCTCCGACATGGCCAGGTAGGTGAGTCATGTATAGTATAAAGGATTATACTATTGTTAATTGTTGGTGACAGTTTTGTAATCCAGATATTTGCTTCCCCTGCCTATAAAGTCCATCCCTATAGAGGCCTTCCCTGGTGCCCCTTTGTGTGAAAGCATTGTGCATCTTATTCCATGGACATCAGGCTTGTTCTTGGAATTTGCTTTGGTCAGTAGAATGTGAGTCAAAATTACTTAAGACCCGCAAAGCAGAGGTTTTAAGGACAATTTTACTCTTCTATTATTTCCCCTTTTGGCTATGAGAATGATATACCACAGAATAAAGAAACACTGGAGGTAGAACAATTGAGATTGTTCTTACTTTAATCCACTGAGATTTTGAGGGTTATTTGTTACCATAGCATTGTCTAGATTAAGCTGACCAATACAGACTGATTCTACCATACTTATATGCAATCAGCTTAAGATAAATAGATAAAGGATAGATTAGATAGATAGATAGATTGGTAGATGGATAGATGCCAAAACAATAACAGGAACATAAATTACACACTAGATAAAGAAATAGGGCCAAGAGTAAGCCTTTCTGGAAACACACACACACACACACACACACACACACACACACACGCACGCACGCACACCCCTTGGTGTTTAATTCATAATTGGAATCAGACTGTCAGTCAGGAAAGATGAGTGTCTATTCAGTAACTTACACCATGATATTGCACAAGGTTCTTACCCTCTCTGTCAACTTTTCTACAAGGTTGTTTGTACCTGGAAATTTCATCTGGAAAATGAGCATCATATTATGGAATGGCTGTGAAAAATGAATGAGCTGATGTATAGAAAGTGCTTCACAATGTTAGCACATATTGTTATTATTATCATTATTATTATTATTTTAGAGGTAGTGGTGTCATTATTATTTTGACTGCCGACTCACAGGACTATACAAGTTCAGCCAATTTATACAATTAAGATATTAAAAACAAAATAATAGGCTAATAAATTAAGGTCCTTTTATGCACTCTTGATTGCAAATCTTCTTCCTGTTTGAAGACCTGAGTATCTTTTCCTTCCTCTCTGAAAGCCATGTCACAGCCACTGTCCTACCTTCACCCCATCCCCAATTTCTCATTCACAGTAAATTCAGTTAGCATCCACCCTTGCTCCTCCCACTCGTGGCAGGTCTATGTTTTCATGCTGAATTCATTTTATCAGACCTTAGCTAACTTATCAACCATCTCTATGGCAACACCCTGGTCCCCTTCCCTCACCTAAGATCTCCACACGGGACAGACAAAGTAAATCTGTTAATTTCTGAATGTGACATAATAAGAAAACATGATAAAAGTTTTGTTAGGAATTCTAGGGGACATAGAGAACGCAAATACCCACCATATGTTTGCTTCATAACAGAGATGTTAAATACCAGGAAATATGACACAGTGTTTTAGGGTTGAAGTAAACCTTCAAAATCAGTCTAGTCTGATTTTTATTTGTTTTGAGATGAAGAAATTGCAGGTTCAAAGAGAAAATGACTTCCTTAAGGTCATTCAGCTACATGATACCACAACCAAAATGGGAACCTTTAAATAGGAATCATAGGGTATGCAGAGCTCTATACACAGCTGCCTCATTTTATCAAAGTAAGTAAAGAATAGGATTTTACTGCAGAACATTAACTATGTAGATCTTCAGAAAACTACAAAGGGACAAAGTATCAGTTTGATTGACAATGCAAGACTGCTAATGTGCAAGAAAATGGCAACAAAGCAAAATGACAACAAAGCAAAACGACAACAAAGCAAAATGGCAACAAACCAAAAAGGGCAACAAAGCTTTTAGCTGCTTACATGTGAGTTGGAAAAGAAACTAAAAGACAGTGAAGACTGCAGGCACAGATGTCCATATATAGAACTTTGCAATTTTATTTTTATTCAAAATCCATCTTCCATGAAAGTGGACAGTAGAGATAAACTGAATGAACTTAACATTGCTTATGTTAGATATTTATGATACATAAGCCCAGTTGCAGAATGTCAAAAGGTGAGATCTAGATTGACAAAATTCTGGCACTTCTTTGCAATTCACCTAATCTTTATTTTCAGGCAAACTTTGGTCGAGTCATGGTTTTAGCATTCATTTTTTAGAGTGTCATTTTGTGATAGGAAAATCCTCTTTGCCCTTTTTTTATCTTATTTATTTATTTATTTTTGAGACGGAATTTCGCTCTTGTTGCCTAGGCTGGGGTACAAATGGCGCTATCTCGGCTCACCACAACCTCTGCCTCCTGGGTTCAAGTCATTCTCCTGCCTCAGCCTCCCGTTATCTTTTATTTTAAAAGATAAAATAATATTTTTCATCTCTACGGCTACATATGCTATCTCATATTAATTATCTCTAATTTTCCCCATTTTTATGGCGATACACCTACACATTGCTTTCCAAAATATGAAAACAGTAACTCAAGAAAACATAACTCCAAAAATAGGAAATAGGACAGGGAGTAGTAGAGACTTTGGTAAACTGGAGATTGTATTACCCACATGTTGAGACAGGTGATAATTCAGCTCTACATAAATATTTTTACATGGGAATGAGGGCTTTCTCAGATGTTTAGGATATAAGAATCTTTTAAATTTCCCATGAAAATTATCAGTTGTTTAATATTAGTTGAGAAATAAAATGAAATTTAACTCTGTCCATCCTAAAGACCCTGCTATAGGCAGGAGTCGAATAATGGGCTGTCAATTCAGAAGCTCTGACTTTACCTCTTTGGAGTAATTTCCCTGTAAGTGAAATTACAACTGGGCTTGGTCTTTAAGATTTAGCCCTAAAATTTTATTTTTATACCAATCCTACTTCACTCTTAGTCACTAATACTGGTAACAGGAAACCACCCATAAGGAAATGTGATCAGTAGGCGATTACAATTGGTGTCCATGATTGCATTACCTCTTTAACAAGGAACCGTTACACAGTTTGTGAATTACACATTGTCTTTGATACTACATAGCTCTTCACCACTTAGCAATGAACAATAGATGTAATGATGAAAGTACATCATTGGTACACGGTGCTATTGGTCATGTGAGTATAGGCAGATTACAAATTATGTTTGGAAACTAATCCAGTAAACTCACTTGTCTAAACTGAAGCTTTCATCTTTGAGTCTTGTTGGCAATGTAATTTATTTATTGTACTCCAGTGTTTCTAAAGAAAGATATCATCTTATAAAGCTGCTAGTGAAGTGCTTATGGGCAAAACAATTAGGTTTGTAGTGGGCATGGAAGAAGAACTAATTTTAAGAGAATAGAACTTTTTAGTATATCTTCTTGTCATCATTGTGGAACATGGTGTACTGCAAAGAGTAGTTAATTTTGGAGTGGATAAATTGGAAAACAGAGAAATGTGAAAAATTAGACATCTATGATGTGTTTTTCTATGTTAACTGTAAAGCACTGTCAATTTCTTGAACAGCAGAGATACCCTTATACAAAAACAAACCAGGCTGGGCATGGTGGCTCATGTCTGTAACCCCAGAACTTTGGGAGGCCTAGGCAGATGGATCACCTGAGGTCGGGAGCTTGAGACCAAACTGGCCAACATGGTGAAACCCTGTCTCTATTAAAAATACAAAAATTAGCCGGGCATAGTGGCGTGCGCGTGCAATCCCAGCTACTTGGGAGGCTGAGGCACGAACTGGGAGGTGGAGGTTGCATGAGTCGAGATCTCACCACTGCACTCCGGCCTGGGTAACAGAGCGAGACTCTGTCTCAAAATAATAATAATAATAAAATAAAATAAAAAACAAAAGCAAACAAAAAAGTGACATTGTAAACCATGTTCAACATATTGGTCAATCCTTTTTCCTTAGGGTTTTACTATCTGTTTCTGTTTTGCTGGATGTACTACTAAAATTAGATGTTCTTGATCTCTTAAATGAAATATATTACATGAATGGCAGGTGAAAATGGTAAATAAACTCTAGTCAGCCCCTAATCTGTATGCCCAGCAAATTCTTTTCTAGAATGTTGTGCAACACAATGTTGTGGCCTTCATAAAAATCTCCTTTTAAAGAAAAGAAGGTAAAATATTTTAAAAAGAATACATTTTCCTCATTGCTATTTGCTGCCCATTTCCAGTCTGTGATATGCTTAAAAGTGCGTATCTGCAATGCTGAATAGCATTATTTTCTGAAACTGCAAGAATAAGATGAAGGAATCATTCGCTTACATCAAATAGGGTAAAAGTAATCTTCAATTAGTTTATGTGTAGAGTATCATCTCTGAAGGCTCAGTCTTCATTCTCTCACATTTTTGCATTTTCAAAAAAAAAATGTCTTTCAAATTTATTTTGGGGCAGTAGCTGTTTAGTAGAGATCTATTAGTTGTATCAGTCACACTGATGTAAATGTCTCTTAAATGTAGCAAAATAGGATTTCCAGCTAGGTTAGAAAATACCAACAACTTGGATTAAAAAAAATAATGCTTTTTTGATCTGGTTGGTTTTGATAGACTGCCAAAAATATTAATCTTAAAATTTATCGTAAATAGTAGTCATGCAAACCTTTCATTATATATTCTCTCAAATTGATTTTTTTCAAAGAACAAGTTTTCACAAATACACTGGATTCAGCAATTTTTGAATTACAGTCAGATTTGAATGGTCATGTGCAGATCCACTTAACTTGTGAGTAGTAATGACCACTTAACTAGTAAATAATACTATCTCATAAGCAGTAAATAACTTTTATGAAAAATGAAACGATATAATTGCTAAATTAAGTTTCTCACTTTATACTTTTGCTGTATCTAAATATAATTGGTATTCCTACAGGTTAACATATTGTTGATTCATATATATGGCTACCATATTAAGTGCTAATACTTCATTGTTGCATGTCTCTGTAAAAATAGCTATAATCAAGCTTAGGAATAGTTTTTATTTTAATTCATTTCTTTATGGAGTAAAAATTGTGGATCCGAATAAATAACTCTACCCATTGAATATCCTTGAACAAATAACTTAGCCCATCTAAACTTTAGTTTCCTCATCTATCAAATGGAAAAAGAATATCTTTCTCAGAAGCTTCTTGTGAGAAATAAAATACCATTGTGTATATTGCATAGATGCTAGAAAGTCATAAAATCCATTGTCCTTTCCTAACTCAAAATTGAGCTACATTTCCCAACCTCAGTTCATCTCTATGGGAATATGCAACTAGTTCTCGCCAATGGAACGTAAGCAGAAATGACATGCGTCACCTTGAAACCAGACAATTTTCCTTTGATTTCACAGAACTTCTCTATGCCATCTCCTTCCGCCCCTTAAAAACTATCTCCCTGCTAGATAGTGTGAACACAACCTTGGAATTTAAAATCCAAATGTGTGATTTTTAACACAGCATACGAATGTTCCAGAATCACAATGGAAAGAAAATAGGTTATCATTTTTGGTTAACATTTTTGTTTAATGTGTATAATAACATATCACTAAGAACAAAATAGATAGGGGGGAAAACTGCTTCCTCTAAATTAAAAACCTAAACCCCAAGCAGTATGTTTTTGTATTTGTTTTGAAATTTTATTGAAAACTTGATCAAGGAAAAACATTCTAGAAAAATATTCATTTATAAAGAAAGTGGCTCTTAGATTAGGACATTGACAGTGTAACCTTGGTTATATCAGGGATTATGAATAAATACTGAGGACGAGGACTTTAGAGAAGCATCTAATCAAATGTACTCCTTTTATAGATAAGGAACTTTCATCCCAAGGAGGGAAAGTGACTTCCCCATGGCTGCTCTAGGCCCAGCTCTATTTACATAATTCATACACTTTTCTCTCCTGAGACCAAAGCTAACATTCTAAATTGAAGCTTAAAAATAAAATTAAAATCTATTACTGTGCAATCAGCCACTGGTTTATTTTAAGATATTACGCTGCTTCAAGTAGTTGAAAAATTTAGTATTGACTAAAATAGGCTCACAACTCACTGAGACTCAGGAGTAACAAGAGACTGTAGGATTGGTGCTGTAGTTGTTTATTTCTCTTTTTTCATTTAGGTTTTATTTTCATTTAGTTTTTGTTGTTATTGTTTCCCTTCCAACCTCTTCAATTTAAAAAGTACCATTAACTTGTAGTTTTTTAACTTTCCTTTTTTTCTGCCAAAATAGATAATCTAAATGATGAGTCAAGTTTTACGCATGTCTCCTTAGTTTACCAAGGACATTTAAATTAAAACAGCCTAAAAGGTGGAAGCTATTGTTCTCTATTTCAGGAAGCATTTTATTCATATGTAAACATTGATGTAGACAGAGAAGGTTGGACTTGAACTTGGTATTAAATAATAAAATAAATAGGAGCAGAGACTTTGGGATAGGTGAAACATAGTAAGAAAATCTCAGGGAAGGGAACAGTATGATGGGAGAATGATGCCCAACACTTAAAGATATAGCATATGGATATTTTAGAAATCAGGCAACAAGCATAAACTTCATCCATGGAGCTGATGTTTCAAAATTGTGATCTGCATGTCACTGGTGGAAAGGAAGATAAATTTAGTGGTACACAGATTTTTGATTTTCCTAGTTATATATTCCTTGTGATAAAAATCAGGAAAATATAACTAGAACATGGAATCTAAGAAGAAATTGGGATTAAAAACAACAAAAACAGAAAATAATTTACATGGTTATGCCAAAAATAATTATGAAGATGTTTCATGAAACCTTGGTGTTTTGGATGCATTGCTAAAGACAATATGACAGATTTAATGGTATTCTGATTTGGGAGAAATGTGGTATATTTCCTTGTGATTCATTATGATGGCAGGAGGATCCCACCAATGTAAGTTTCCCATAAGAAACCCATTTGTCCACTTTTCTAGCCCACATCTCAGGATGACAACAGAGAAGAAAAAAGAGTCAAAAATTATGGATAGAATTTGATGAGCTGGCCGTGGCAACATGACAAAAAGAATAATCTCTTCTAGCTTAGAGTACACAATGAGCAATGGAAAATATATATAATAGCATTCCACATTACGTATTTCATTGATGAATGATATACTGTTGTATCAATGTAATTGTCACAAGTGATTAATACCACCATTATCTATAATCACCTTTAAGTCAGCCACCAGGTTAATAGTCCATGATGACTATTAGTCTGGTAACTGGCTTAGAGATGATTAAAAGAAGGTTTCTGTTGTGAAGCTTATGTAGTGGAGTAAGGGGTCAGTGACTGAGGAGTAAAGCAAGTGCCCAAGTAACACAAGGCAGAAATCATGTTTTCATTTTATATAAATATACATATATATATATAATTATACTTTAAGTTCTAGGGTACATGTGCACAACGTGCAGGTTTGTTACGTATGTATACATGTGTCACGTTGGTGTGCTGCACCCATTAACTTGTCATTTACATTAGGTATATTTCCTAATGCTATCCCTCTCCCCTCCCCCCACCCCACGACAGGCCCCAGTGTGTGACGTTCCCCTTCCTGTGTCCAAGTGTTCTCATTTTTCAATTCCCACCTATGAGGGAGAACATGCGGTGTTTGATTTTTTGTCCTTGTGATAGTTTGCTGAGAATGATGGTTTCCAGCTTCATCCATGTCCCTACAAAGGACATAAACCCATCATTTTTTATGGCTGCATAGTATTCCGTGGTGTATATGTGCCCAGCCATCCCATTACTGGGTATATACCCAAAGGAATATAAATCATGTTGCTATAAAGACACATGCACATGTATGTTTATTGTGGCACTACTCACAATAGCAAAGACTTGGAACCAACCCAAATGTCCAACAACGATAGACTGGATTAAGAAAATGTGGCAGATAGAAATCATGTTTTCTTAAAGTGGATGAAAATCCTCTTGGAGGAGTTAATGGAATAATAATGATAGTGATAATAATAGTAATATTGTTGCCTTCCATTTGCCAAGTCCTTCCCACTTGTCAGGCAGATTTTTAATGCGGTATGTTTCTTAATCCTTGGAGCAACCCTGTTGATACTGGTGATATTGGGCTCGGATATATTAAATGATTTATATAAAGTCACACCACTAGTAAATGCCAAAGCTGGTGTTAAAACCTGAGCTGTCTGACTCCCGTGGTGAACATTCTTAAAAATCACTTCAAGTTGTTTTGGTATTAAGATCAGCAAAGGCACTGTTGAAGAGATGTCACTGATTTAAGCCTTAAAGTCATAGAGATGAGATGGTAGTGATGCATTAAGAAGTCATTCAAAACAGAAAGAGATTGAGATTCAATGTGAGTGTAAGACTGGTTAGTTAAACACAGAAACATATTAATAGTTCAGTTCTTTCACAAGCTGGGAAATTGTAGAAAACAAGACTGGAAAGTTCCTGAGACCAGATTCTTATATACTAGAAACAATAGCTTGTGCTCAATTGAACCTACTGAATTATTGAGACATGATGAAGGGATATATCAGAAGCTCACTGGGCCATGATGGGAGTCAAATAGTGTTGTGATTAAGAGTATGAATGTCAGAGCAGACCACTTGAGTTTCTGTCCCAGTGCTTGCCCTTGATTTCTGCAGGAAAATGAACCCCTCAAAGTCTCAATTTTCTCATCTGCAGTGATACCATCTGTGTTAATAGTAAATGTTAACTATGGTTATGAGAAAGCAGATCATTTACACATAGTGCTTGCTATGGTGCATGTAGTTAGTGCTTAGTAAGTGCTAGCTTTTATAATTAAGGTGAAAAGCATAGACTGGAGATGAGAGAGAAATAGACAGCAGGCACATAACTTAATAAGCTACTGACACATTCCAGATGAGAACAGACAAAATCATGAACTAGGACAGTGGCAATGGCAACTGAAAAGAGGACAGTTACACAAGATATTTCAGAAGCATAAGTGCCTTCATGATTCATTAGATGTGGGAGGCAGAGACATGACTCTGAGTGTTCATGCCTGGCTCACTGGGGCAATGGTTGTTCTTCTACCAGATATAGAACAATCAGGAAGGAATTATAGTTTGAAGAAGAAATCATGGATCCAGAATCTGTTCTAACATATTGACAATGAATTAAAAATATTCTTCAAATCTTATCGACCCACCACAGGGGAAATATTTTTCTCAGCTGTAGTACAAATAAAGTAGTAATAAAGGAGATGATTCGGGTGGTGGATGCAAGGACTCTCACATAGCATTAAATTTCCTGGTGAGCAAATTCTCTCATATGAAATGCTTCTATTCTTCTGTTTATATCAAAGAGAATGTCTGGATTTGGTACTAATTGCTCTTTACTCAAGCTCTAATATCCTTTTCTCTCTCTCTCTTTTTCAACATATTCAAAGTCTAGGGAACACAAATATATGCACTTAAAGTGTAAGAGTATTCACTTGTTTTTTAATCATATTTTTATATCACTTTTCTGTTAAATGTCCTGGTTTTCCAATTATGGTCCTTATATTAACTTTCCTTTAAAAAATTAACTTCATTAAAAAACCAGGTATCAAGGAATACTATGCAGCCACACAAAATCAGAACATGTTCTTTGCAAGAACATGGATGGAGTTGGAAGCCACTATCCCTATCAAGCTGACACAGGACAAGAAAACCAAATACTGCATGTTCTCACTTGTAAGTGGGGGCTAAATGATGATAACACATGGACATATAGAAGGGAACGACAGACACCGAGGTCTTTGGGAAGGTAGAGGTTGGGAGGAAGGAGAGGATCAGGAAAAATAACTAATAGGTACTCGGCTCAATACCTGGGTGACAAAATAATACATACAACAACCCCCGCCATGACACAAGTTTGCCTGTATAACAAACCTGTACATGTACCCCCAAACTGAAAAGTTAAAACAAAATAATAAAATTCATTACGCATTCAAGAAAAAAAACCCACATGAATCAATTTAAAGAAAAAAATTAGGAATCAGAAGTACAGTCACTACTTGGATATAACAAAGCTTGAAGGAAAAAAGGTTGGAAAATCCTTCACTAAGCTATGTCGCAATTTGGCAATATTCTCCCCCAGTTACAAAAGAGGCATCTTAAAGGGAGATACATTTACCACAAGTCTAAAAGAAAGTCACATTATAATTGGCTAAGATTGAGCTCCTGATAATTTCCCAAGAAAGTTGTAAACATAACTTCCTTGTAGACATTCATTAGTTACACAGCTATGCTTTGAAGATAAGAATAGCATCAAAAATCAAGCAAATATCGAGCAAAAACTTCCAATCATTAAAAAATCAGCTGTCACAGAAATCAGGCTGCCTTTCGTTATCAACACTAATGTTCAATTCAGCCCTTTCTCGTCACCGAGCCCGTTGAAATAGTACTACACACAAAATACAAACCAGCAGGGTGAGGAGTGGGAGAGAAGGCCAACTGTGAAGGCTATTCACAATATTAGGACGCACAAAGGAGTTGATGAGATCAGTTACATGATGGTACTCAGTGTGAAATATAGTATCTTTTCAATACTGTTTTGCTGTGATTTCCATAGGAAGATTAATAGGCTTGTGAGACCTTGTTAATTATTTTTGCTATGCTTAAAGTAAGTAGATAATTTTCTCCCACTAGTGTCTCCTAATAGATAGTAAATTCCCTAGATCATCCTCCACACGAGACATTGGGGAGGTGGTAATGTTAGGCTCTGTGATGTAAAATCAACCCTTCTGTCTCCACCATTAGTTCTTCATACCACTCTTGGGCTCAAAACAACTAAACAAGACATCTTCTAGTCACGAGTTTGTGGGTTCTGTTTTAGAGTGCTGGAATAATTATAGAAATATGAATATACAACAGAACTTAATGCCCAATTTCTCATTCTGGAAGCATGGAGAACTGGAGATTAATTTTACATGGTGTGTGTGTGTGTGTATGTGTTTTCTTTCACCGATGGAAGACTTCAGTTCTAAGGCAATCCTGAACTTTTCCTTTTTGAACCAGATGAAAGATTGTTCTAGGCCGGGCGCGGTGGCTCTTGCCTGTAATCCCAGCAGTTTAAGAGGCCGAGGCAGGCGGATCACAAGGTCAGGAGATCGAGACCATCCTGGCTAACAAGGTGAAACCCCGTCTCTACTAAAAAATACAAAAAATTAGCCAGGCGTGGTGGCGCGGGCCTGTAGTCCCAGCTACTGGGGAGGCTGAGGCAGGAGAATGGCATGAACTCGGGAGGCAGAGATTGCAGTGAGCAGAGATCTCGCCACTGCACTCCAGCCTGGGAGACAGAGCGAGACTCCTTCTCAAAAAAAAAAAAAAAAAAAAAAAAAGAAGATTGTTCTACTAATACTTGATGGTCAGGTTTCTTGCGAATAATGGAACAGAAGGCCATTTTAAAATAATATACTCAAGCATTACTATGACCTTCTTTCAGATTCTTTTTCCAAATAAAAGAACCTTTAGGAGACAGTTGCAAATGCTCAAAACAATGTTACAGCCAGATAATTCTTTGATTTGAAGGATGGTACTTTTGAAAGTAGAATCGAATCATAAATTTCCATCTTTGTGTAGGTCCTTTATTTGCTTCTCTCTGTAAAGTAGATGAAGGCCTGATTCCAAATTATTCCACATGCAAAAAATATTTCCTATGAATTCTAGAAAATAATCAGGTGTTTGTGGCTAAATCAACAGCAAACAGCTCAACTCTTGGAAATATGTTTCAAATGACATCTTAATAGATGGTAAGCTGAGAACACAATGTTTGTATTTGAAATTCGAACATATGTAAATTAACATAATTTTAAAAGGAGTAGTTGGATTAATCTACATAGAGGATATAAGCAACATTGCTGAGAGTTCAAACTGGCCACCCATGAGACAGATCTGGTCTGGAAACATATCTAACTTGCCCGACAGAGGGTTTTAAATCAATAATTGATACTATTACAAATCATGAGATTTAATATAAAAATATTTACTTTTAGCTTGTCTTAAAATAAATCTCAATTCCTGACCATATTATCATGCACATCTGATAATCATAATTAATGTTAGTAAGAGCTACTATTGACCAAGTGCTCACTATGTGCCAGCTATCATTCTAAGCATTTCATTTCATTTATATTTTGCATACACACTGTCTTCCTGTGATGCAATTTTTTTTTTAATGCACATTAGGTATCTGGAAAAGCTGATCTCAGAGATTCAATACATTTGCCCAATGTCTATAGCTTATAACTGATGCAATTGGAATTTGAACCCAATCCTGTCTGATACTCAAGGCTTGTCCTATTATCCACTGATGGATAAGTTTAAAATATTAAACTACTGAATGGAGAATGGGTCCATATCCACTATGCTTACTTTTCTGCATTTGTAAAAAATTCACTCTTCCTGTGTGAAATGTGGCGATTTCACTACATTATGAAACATACTTTCTAAAACAGGTACATCTAATAAATATTTTATTTTTTCATAATTATATTCATTTTTCCTTAAATAAATTAGGGAATAATTTACTAATCCAATTTGAATCCAATTTCCCCAAATTGGTAGAATATATTTATATTTATCTATTCTACTTGAATTTCAATTATAATTTTCTCTAGAAAGTTAAAACACTTCATTTAATTTTCTGATTATCATTCATTGAGAGGTATTGAAAAACCTTCTAATTCATATATATCAAAATTTCAACTCTGGAAGGGTCACTTGAAATTCTTTGCAAGTGCATCTTACCGGAGGTTGTCTTCACTACTTCGGTGGTATTTCTTAGACCAACAAATGAGAATTGATAAAGCCTCCAGGATCTTGTGTCGCCCACTTCAACAGAACTTCGCTTCCATTGATAAACAATTTCTTCACGTGGATAGCCATCTGCCGTGAGATAGGAAAGCTCACATTAAAAATGATTATAAATTAGCATATGTAGCAACCATCTTCTATGAACATGACACTGAGGTAAAGACTGAGAAAGATAGTTACAAGCTAAATGAGGATCTTGGACCAAAGGGCATTGCAATGAGGCATAAATTACAATGACATTGCATCCTAATGGGAAGTTAGATTCAAAAATCCAAAGGTCAAATTTACTCTTGAAAATAATTTAAATGACATAGAAGGTATACTACATGTGATTTTATATATGCCATATGCATACTTTACATCATCTGGAATAGTGCATACCGAGTGACCAGTCTATAATAAATAGTAGAAATACAAAGTCTTGTATCACAGTGAAAGGCAGTTAACAGAGCAAGATTTTGAGTCACACAGAAACAGAAAATAATAAGACAGTACAGACTCAAAACTTCTCCAAAGAATGCATTTGAAGTGGAAGATAGTTGGAAAAAATAACCTAAATTATTTATTATCTTTCTTTCTCAATTTGTTGGGACTCCATTTTAATATACACAGAAATACACAATTCAAAGCAGTAGTAAGTAGAAATGCTAAGAGGAAGATATCAATGAGCTTGTACTAATAGAACAGAGAGTATTCATTGAAGACATCACACTGGGGAGGTGAGATAAAGTAGTGGTTATGAGTACCATTTCCCAGCCATTCTACCCTGGACAAGTGTATATTTTTCCTCCTAAATTGTTTGTCCTCTTATAGGGAGGATAATAGTACTTATCTCACGGAATTGATGGTCAGTGTATATTTGTTGAATGGATAAACATTATTATGAAGTCAACTGCAGAATTAACTTTTTCAAGAAAATAAATAAAAATCAGAAATCATCTTAACAGTTTGTCTGCTAATAATACTAATTATTATGTGATAATAAATAATAATGCCATGTAAAGATTAGTTTGATTATGAACACTGATTGAGTACTTGGAATAAAATCCCACATAGTTCCACCTTTCTGTTCCTTTTGATGCAGCTTTATCTATTATATGTTTACATTAATTAAAGAGGGAGGAAAAAAAAGAGAGAGTCCCTAGAAGGGATGGAGGGGATGGAGAGAGATATGATAGTATGTGATGAAAATTGAGGAAAACAGTGATAATATCCAGCTTGGGCAACATGGCGACGCCCCATCTCTACAAAAAATACAGAAATTAGCTGGGTATGGTGGTGCGTGCCTGAAATCCCAGCTACTCTGGAGGCCGAGGTGGGAGGATCAGTTGAGCCCCAGAAGCGAAGGCTGTAGTGAGCCGAGATCACACCACTGCACATTCCAGCCTGGGCAACAGAACGAGACCCTGTCCAAAACAAAACAAAACAAAACAAAACAACAACAACAACAAAAACAATGATGATATGAGGCAGAGAATGTGCTGGTGACTGAATTATTCTGATAGCAATGAGTAATATTAAATTGTGTTTGGGTTCAGAGGACCATTTTCAACTGGCCACCTGATGGCAGAGAAATCAACAGTTCTTGAATTTTAGCTGACGCAAGAAAGAAGTAGTCCCAAGTGGAATATTAAAAGAAAGGAAGGCTTATCTCTCTAAAGCACAGGAAAGCTTTAACTTTATAATTAAATATATTTCATTCTTGGATTCAGGAAAACATGAAATAAGTTTTATAATGAGAATTTTTCTAGGTAAATATTATGTCCAGTGATATTTTTCCTCTGGTTTCCTCTGGTATTGATGAAGTGATAAACAGGTGATTACTTCTCTGATCATCAATGTTTTTCAAACTGTGATTACTATGACTTGGTGGACTCCCTGGTTGAGAAATTACATTTCTACAAACATACTTTTAAAATCTATAATCAGATTTTTATTCTGTCCAATATGTACAACTGGCAGACAAAAAATGTAAAAGAAGCAATTGACCTTTCGTGGATGCTGAACAAATAGTAAGGAAAATGTTTTGGGAAATTTAGGTTTGCTTGGCTTTGATTCAGGCAGGAAATATTTGTAAAGGTTACTAAAGCACAATCTGTGTTAGATCATCATGGATCCTCTTGCTATATTCTATTATCTATCTGATAAAAATAATAAATGTAAAAATAATGGTTTTATATTTGATCTTATGTGTGTCAAGTAGTAGTTCACATATATTTTATCAATGAAATAATTGTCCTGTGGGGCAGGCCTTAACTAGCAATGTGCTGCTATAGTCCCTTCCTAGGTCCATAGAAGAGAAAGGAAAAGGATATATAATTAAAGATTGCACCTTTTCTATTGAGTCCAGGGTTGGCTTTACAATCCCTTACAAAAAAAAAAAAAAAAGGCTCTATGCAACCAATATATTAAAAGTTTGCAACTCAAGGAAACCTATTGTAATTCTTAATAAAATCAGCCCTTCTTTTGCAGGAATCACCCTAATTGGAGCAAGCTGGGATTAAGATGAAAGAGATGGTCAAAATCATCGAAGTCAGTAACATAACTTAATACAACTTTGAAATTTGTTATGCTTCTTTCAATTAATTAACATGGCAATCAGAAAGACTGTAGGTGAGGGAGGATACACATGGAGAAGGAATATTACTTACAACTGGAGAACTCCAAGGGGCAGGAGTGTTCATCCATTGGAAAGTTGTGCAATTGTAATTGGCACTCAGCATCAATTGTCAACCTAAGTAGAAAGATATTAAACATAAGATGGATTTTAGACATAATTTTAAATTGTAAATTTGCACAATTTTAAATGATTTTTTTTCTAGAGAATATCTCACATTCTGATTGAAAACACAGAGTGATCCCCAATGAAGAAATCCACCAAGTCCAGGAAAAAATTACATAAGACTTAATGTAGTCTGTTCATTTTCACAGACCAAATAATAGCACTTCACTTACCTCAACTATATTTATTGAAAATTTATGATCACTTAAGTTTTTGGTTTTGGTTTTTCTCTTTGCAAATTAATTGCTCAAGTGAAACCGCTCAGTGAATATATTTAACAGAGCCAACTGTTTTAAGAACTTAAGCTCGTTTACTGTTTGCATGTAAACGAATGTTGATAATTCTAAGATCTTAACTGCTAATTAAAGCAGGACCTTCTGTTTGTAAGAACTTGTTAGCTGTTAGCTTTAATTGCTAAAGGTGAGTGTAAAAATACCTGTGTTGCACAATGGTGTGGCATTAATTCTACAGGACACTGTCACTAAATAGGATCTTCCAGAGGATGTCATTAAATAGGATATTATAGAGTAGAAGAATATCTAATGGAAAACAAGAAATGTTAAAAGCACATACACAGACATATTTGAAAAATGTTTGCCAGTAAATCTTAATTAGTTTATGTCTTATTAGTTAGTTCTTATTAAAGCATACAGATTTTCTCAGTCTCAAGTCCTGGGCTGGAACTCCAGGAGGGAGAAGATTTGAAAGTCAAATGTCTTGACCACCTTTGGGTAAATATGAATATAATCTCAAAATTGTAATGGTAATGGGTTGATGATTTTTAAAATTTCATATTTTTAGCTATATTTCTTACATTGTACAGATATTGTTGATGTAATGAAAGTATTATTTTAGGAAAATTTATTTTTAAGAGATTTTCTAATTAGTATAATTTTTAATGGAACAGAATTAAGAATCTATCATTCTATGATATAACGGAGCAATTACTGATGTTAAAATATATCTAATAATTATTGAGCCCTTAATTAACTATGAAGCACTGGGTAGAGTGAATTGTTTCCTCATTTAATAAGTATTATTATGCATTTATTGTACCTGAACTTGTCCAAAGTCACATAACAAGAGGCACAGTTGAAATTTGGACCCAGGATTATCTACCTTCAAAGCCGGAGGTTTTAATCATTGTTACTATATATTTATATGCTCTTCAAAGGGAAGAATAGTTTTATTCATAAAGGAAGCTACAATTAAACTTGATATTTTATTAGTATTATTACTCCAAACTAAACTGGAATTATTAAAATTGAAAATAATATAATTGCAGATACAAACATAGATACAGATCTAAATGTCTTTGGGCATGCACAAAAACACACAAACACACTCATAGCTCATTTTAGATAGCCAGAACAAAATCATCTCTCTATGTAGACTGGTAACCATTCAAGCTTTGAATCTCCATTAGTGACACTTTTGAGGTGGCTTTCATAATTAACTAATGTAATGATTCCATAAATTAAGTCCCAAAATGACTACAATGTTATAAGAACAATAAAGACACTTGAGATAGTATGACTGGCTTCGTATTTCAAAAGCTGGACTGAGCTCTGATGTATCAGGCGAATTTTGTACCCACTAGATTCTACATTCAGGCATTGGCCAGATGCCATGGCTGGCGCCTATAATCCCCAGACTTTGGGAGGCTGAGTTGCGGACCGCTTGAACCTAGGAGTTCAAGACCACATGGGCAACATAGTAAGACTATCTCTACAAAAAAAATACAAAAAAATTCTTAGCAGGGTGTAGTGGTACATGTCTGTGGTCCCAGCTACTCGGGAGGCTGAGGTGGGAACATCACTTGAACCTCTGGGAGGTAGAGGTTGCAGTGAGCCCAGATCATGCCACTGCACTCCAGCGGGTGACAGAGTGAGACCCTGTCTCAAAATAAATAAATAAATAAATAAAAATAAATTCAGTTATTACTATATCTCTAAGTTTACAAAAGCCATGATAAATATAAAATGCCTGGAATGAATTTATTTTGGAATTGTGGCTTTTTCTAATAACTGATATAATTAATAAGGATTTTGGAGCCTATTCAAGTATTATATTTTGTATGTTGAGCAAGCACATTTAACATGAATCATTTGATATGAAGATTTAGAATTGCATTATTCTTATTTTGATTGAAAATGTATAAATAATTTTAATATTTTCTATATTTACTATGTATCAGGCTGTATGTTAATCACTTTACTTATCACCCTATTTTGTCCTTATAGCAACTCCGTAAGGTCAGAAGAACTATATCTGTTTTATAGAAATTAAAGAAACGAAAGGTAAAAGAGTTTGCTCAGTTGTGATGTCAAGGTGGGGGAAGAGGCAGTACAGGGTGGGGCAGCATGGTTGTGCTTTCTTTCCCAATAATTTCCATCAGTTCTCACTTAATTTTTCTAAATAAAAACATAACCATGAAAAAACATCATGCTTACTATACAAACAAAGCTTCTAACACTAAAAGTCCTGCTACCAGATAGCTGCCCCTAAGTCCCTTTATATAGAAATGCTGGAGTGTTGCCCTAGTTCCTACAGATAGTAAGAGAGAGAGCTAAGAACCAAAGTCAGATGTCTGATTCGTAAGACTATGTACTTATCTATTATTCTGTCTAATAATGTACTCCCACCAATGAGAAACTTCAATGTAAAAATGTTTTAAATGCAAAGTATGAAGTACTAAGATAATGGCATAAAATAATTATTTTATTAAGGTAGCATTTTACTCTAATTTCACAATTTAATTTCAGAATTTAATTTCAGAGGCTGAACCATAGCTCCTTCAACTTTCTCCCATGTCTATTCCCAAGATAGACAATAAATTAATTTAAATACCCTATTAACATAATGGGAAGTGGGGTGCCAGGAGATGAAAGATAATAGATTCTAGGTGCCTGCTATTGTGAAGCTAAAAAGAGAAGGATGTATGGAGACATACACCTCAAAAATTCTCTTTTAGCAACTATTTCCTTGGAAATGAAGATATTTCCAAGCATAAGAGTGCAAAGCGTAGGTGCAAAGGTCAGATGATCTTGCAAGACATAGGAAATTTCAGGTCAGTTGTGACAAAAAATAGTTTTCACAGCAGTTGTGGAAAATAAGCTTTGTCTATAATTGGTGCTTTGAAAAATCTCATTGATAACAAAAAGAAAAAACTAATGTTTTGATGTCATATACTAATTGATAGCATGCCAACCCTGATGTAGTCTTGAAATTTATTTCCTTTTTTTTTTTTTTTCTTTTAGAGACTTATGGTTGATTTTTGTGTGTGTTTGTTTTCTTCCTAACAATTACTCCTTTCCTTTTGCAAAAGAATACCTTAGGGTGTAGAGCACTCGACCATCATTCCAAATTCTCAGCATCCTGTTGGGGGTGGTGATCCAGTGTGCATCAGCTTTTTTGGAATTTCTGAAGAAAGTGTCTGGAATCCAGATTTTCCCCACCATGTTGCTGTTCAATCGGAGGACTTTAATGGTGCTGTTAAATTTCAAACGTCTGTCATACCATGTTTGCGCAAAAAATATATCAATAGTGTATTCCTGTTTTCATAAAATGATAAACAGAAAATTTGTACACAGTTAAGATTATCTTTTTAAATATTGGTATATTTCATTCCTGTTTTCTTTGCCAGTATGAAGCAAAGCTATCTTGGCTTTGAATAGTCCAAAAGAAAGCTAGAGTTTTGCTGAGGAGGTTACTGTCTCACCCATCTTTTGTAGCTATGTTTGACACTTTTATGAAAAAGTAGATCTGTCTAAGTGAGTTCTGGCAAAAGAGCATAGCCTTGATACAATCCTTTACTTTCCATGTCTATAGAGCAGAGCATTATGTTGTTTTGAGCCAGCTAGTTTCTTGCCATGAGGGCTGTCCTGGGCATTGTGGGATGTTTAGAACCATCCCTGGCCTCTACTCATTAGATGACAGTAGCAAACCCCAAACCCATACTCAATCCTGCCAAGTAATGACAACTAAAATTGCCTCCAGACACAGTCAAACATCCCCTGAGAGGAAAAAAGAAGTCCAGATTCAGAACCACCACTGTAGAGTGAAACAAAGTACAGAATATGCAAAAAAGTCATAAGCAGGAGATCTGGAAAGTCAGTTGGCCTATATTAAAATAGGGATCATGAAGAATCTAACTGGGTAGGCCGTGTTAGGATAGAAAAGGGCAATCAACAAAAGGTGCCTTGCATCATGCCTGGCAGAGAACAAACCCCCAAGAAGAGGGTTTTTTTCACTATTTACTTACACTATTTACTTGTTCTTTTCTCTAAACAAGATGAAATTAACAATTAAAAATAATTTATAATAATCTGCTAATCTCTATCATAAAATGCATTCTTAAATGCTATAGTGACAAATTACTGTAATTATTTCCATCAAGTATACATATCACTAAACTGGAGAGTGATTGACTTCAGTAAAAAAAAAGCAGATATGGTGTGAAATTCAGACCATTAGGCCTGAGTCTTTTGCCTCAATCACATTGTTCTGTTTTCTTTCCTTGCACCACCTCCCACTGGGTGTCACAGTGATTAGCTACATTTCTACCCTGTAAGTCATTCCACCCTTGTTCACCATTTAGTTTCATTTTTACAGTCTATAAGTAATGAGAAAAGAACCTGTTTTATGAAATCCTTTGTCAACCAATTAGTGATGTGCCAGTAGAAAGAAAAATTAATTAATTTATATTCTACATTTTGGCAAGAAAAGCCATGAATAAAAAACTTTGATTCTTAAAACTATTATTTCACAAACTTTGATCCTAGAACAGTTCTGGGGACTGTTATTCCTAAAACAAGAAAGTTCTGCATTTAAATAAACTATCTATATACCCTCTACTTCTTAGATATTTAGAATTTATTTCAGAACTCTAAATATTCTGAGAGTTATGGTTATAAAGAAGTTAGAATTTGTTTAATGACTAAACAAGCAAACTTATTAGCTTGGAGTATGCAGGTGATGATATATCATCTCAATTGGCACATCGATCTCTTTCTCACTTAGCAGAGCATCTTTATTGCTAGCTTGGTAAACATGATTTTAAACTTATAGTTTTACTATATTATATCATATATAATATTGTATAATATAGAATACTATATTACCTTATGTTATGTTGTACTCCATTCTGCTCTACTCTATTTTACATTCTCTATTATATCATATTTTGGACTCCAGTCTAGTTTTGTATTTCACATTTGGGTAGAAAGTGTTACATAAGAACAGAATTACATTTATTATTACATCTGACACACTATTTTATCTGAGAAACATTTCTGATTTGAACCAAACTATCAATGTTCTAATAAGTAGTTGAGTACTATATCCTATTTTGTAGTAAGTAGCACTTGGCAAGTAAACACCGATTGTTGAATTTCAACAGCATAGCATATTTACACAAATTAATTATATATATGGTCCTATTTAATTCTCATAAAAATACTTAACATTTAATTATCTTTATATTACAAGAAAAAAAGGATCTGGAAGACTATCTTTCACTTCTAAAGTTTTAAACTTAAATTTTTTGCTGGCACGTCTTTTGCTATTTCCATGACATCACATTTTCTCTCAAACATGCTAATAAAATAGACAAAGAATTTTATTTGGAAACTCACCATATTGATAGCATTCACTGGACCAATGCTATTCACATACATGTCTGTGTGAATTAATGTTGGCTTCACTGTAAAGAGAAACATAGAAATGTGTGCACATAGAGAGGTGCAAGATTTTAATGTTTTAATCTTTGTTTTCTAGAATAGATTTATTTAGCTACATTAGAAGTAATTTATTCACAACTAATTTGGTACCAGTTACTAATTCACCACATTTGAATAACTATTTTGTTTTCAAAGAAATATCTTTTTTAAGCATGCACATGCACCAAGCATGCATAGTAGAGTTTTGAAACCAATTATCCTTTTAAAACTAACATAAAAATGAATAAATTAGAAAATGCTGCTCTTAGCTTTTCTCCATCTTTCTCTCAGATATCTTGAATTTTACCATGTTTCCTTCAAGCTCTGAAATTGACTTGAGCATGTCCCTGACTGGACCCATATAGAAAAATAATTGCTTAATAACTCAGAAAAAAATATGCATTCAGAACATGAAGTGGACATAAACAGCAAACTGGTAATATAAATTGGTTTTGGATCACAGTTCCCTGTTGATTCCTTTAATGACCACATTATCCTCACACACCTCTCACCAACACAAAATTAATCTTCCCTGATGATTTATTGTACCCTGTGATACCACAGATAATATGAGAAAACCATATGGAAACCCATTATGTACCTATTTTTCAGAGAAGACTGATATTAAAAATCTGTAGTATAATATCCATGACCAAATGCATGGTCTCCATCTTTATTTAACTCTTAATGAACAACAAGAGCATTAGTCTTTTCTTTATTAGGAAATAATAAAGTTATTTTAGGAAATATACTTGAGTTAGGAAAGTGTCATGTCCTAACTCACTGTGGTGGACTGAATTCTCTATAACCGGCATTCACATCCTTGCCTTCTCCTGGATAAGGCTATTCCTCTGCCTCTTGACTTTGGGCTGGATCATCTGATTGGCTTCGGCTAATAATATATATACAAAAGCGAGTGTGCCAGTGCTAGGCCTAAGCATTCAGCCTCATGAGCTTCTACTTACTCTCTGGCTGTTTTCTACCACTGTGAGAAGGGTTGTCCTAGCTACCTGCTGGTCCCAAGAGTAGAACGAGGAACACGTAAAGTACAGTTGCCCTAAATAAGCAGTTCCAGCTTGCTTTAGCCTAGATTAGTATATCTCTGAGGGGAGTATTATATACATGTTTATTGTCATATGTCATTGAGATTTTCTGGTTGTTTGTTACACAAAAACAGGCAAACAATATATCCTCTCTTTACTATTATTGTCTTGTTTGATTTGTTTATGTTGCTTCAAAAAGGGGTCATTGTTTTTTTTTTTTCCTACAGCTTCTATCTGAGATATCTAGCAATATGTGAATTTCTAACTCTAGCTCTCAAGCTTCACTTGAAAATAATATTTCTTCATTTTGAATGTATTGACACCTCTCCCACTCATAGGCCTGAATGCTATTTAAACACTACTTTTACAACATATAAAAAAGTATAATTTAAATCTTCCTTGCTCTTGAACTACATTGATGTTTTATCTAATAAAGTAGACATGTTTATGTGCTCCTATCTATAGCACAACACAAAAGACTTTAACAAACCTCCTATATCAGGCCGAAGTTTATTGTCATATCCTTCCAGCAGGTTGTTTAAGATGACAGTGACATCACCCTCAGGAACTTTTGGAGTCAAGACCCATGTTTTGTTAGAAGCATAATCTTCATAGTCATCATCAGATTTCTGGCTAGTGAAGCTAAGAAAAAACATATTGGTCAAAAAACACATAGATTACACACAAGTTGACTTTTATCCACAGACCACCAGTGGAAAAGAAGAAATAAAACAGGATAAAAGCAATGTTTAAACTGAAAAGTCTCCCTTGAGGGTTGTTCTAATTAAACTGCATAGATGGAGACTAACTGTATTCAAGTGTATGCTTCAGGTTTTCAGAATTCTTTGCCCTCCCATGGACAAATAAACCATGTTTTGCCAGTTATTTTTACTTTTCCCATATTTGATGTTCTTTCTGCCTACTTCCCAGTCTCCTGAAGGAATTATAAGAAAACTATTTGTGTGAAAATGGCGGTTAAAGGATCATATGTAGTCTAAGAATTCAGGTATAATGTCTGCTCTTTCCTTCTTTGAGGAGTTCACTTGCCCCAACTTATTAATGAAAGTAAGAGACTGATAATTAGATTCCTTCCCATGAACTGCCAGACATGCGTCTCCCCGCTAACTTGAACACTAAGGAGAGAGCTCAATCTCCTTGCTTTTGCTTCCCCCAGGTTGTGTTTATGTGTATTTTTTCCCCTCACTTGCACTGAAGGCAAAGGTGGATCATTTATCTTTGGTTGTTAAGAACCTGGTACTATGAAGAAAAACGTTACAGACTTTAAACCACCCTTTATCATGGCAAATGCAGTGGTTAATGTGCTATAATCATAGAAATGAAATGACTTGTTATAACGGATCAAAAAGCCACATAACATTCTTTCATTATATTCGCTATGCCCAAACCTATCAGAAACCCTTTCAGCAATTGAGCTGGAAGCCACCTGAGAATGACTCTGGAAGGGGACTGGAATTCCTGTAGCTTACCTCTCCCCCTAACCCAAGTCCCAAGGCAACCCCGCCAAGATGATGATATTTTCCAGATCCAGGGGCAACACACACACCCGTGCAAAAGCTGCCATTTCCATTTTTATCAGCACTGAATGAATATTGGTTACTTTTGTAGTTTAGAGTAAAATTTTTTAAAAATACAAACTTAAAATATAACATTTCCCACCCCTGCCCCCATCTTTACCTTATTTTTCTAAACATATAGTATAGAATGAATTTTGTCAGCTATGACATAATTGCCACACTTACCTTGAATAAATAAATGTATATACTCATATATTCTCAAGTCAGATTTATCACCTTTCTTCAATCATACTCGGCCATCAAGTATACATACATGTACAATGTAGTTAACTATACATACCTGTGTGTGTATGTATGTGTGTACACATGAATGCACATATGTTTTATGTGCATCATATATATAGATCCTGATGACTAAATATTGCAGAAGATGATTATGTAATTAATCTGGTTTGAGAATAAGGATAGAGGATGAAGTCTTAAGAGTAATTATTGTCATGGGTCAACTTAATGATTACAGTAACCTCTTTTTTCATTCCTTTAAAGCTTTATGACTAGGAAACATCATAAAAATACATCTGCAAAAGGCCTAACATACCCAGTGTCTCACATCTTGCACTTTAGTGAGCATAGGAAGTTTAAAGGAGCATTAATTTCACAGAGTGCCCATAGTGGGTATAATGGGCTGGGCAATGCTTCTGTCAGCTCTCAGAGAGAAAAGCCTCCATGCAAGCAGAGGCCAGTGTGCTGCCAGAAAAAAAATCCCTCTTGGGCTTCAATTCATCATTTCTCCAGAGCACTGCTAAACTCTGCCTAATAGAGCTTTAATCCTCTGACCCAAATCTTACTGGTTTAGGGAAAGAAAATAAAAAAAGCTCTCTGGTAAAGTAATTTTCAAATCCCTCCAATAACTCTGAGAAAAGGTTATGGTAGGTTCGTCAGATGCCATAATAGAATATATTACGGTTTAGATTGTTCTTGCAAAAGTGCCTTTTCAAAAAATCTCTCTCTCTCTCTTTCTCTTTCTCTCTCAAGACACATGCACCCTATTAAATTTTCTTCAAGAAAAGGGAATATGTACTAAATTGCTTAGTTTGTTTGTTTATGGCACCTCCTTATGCCAACAAATAAATGAGTCAAGTATAATGGTGCTGTATTACTGTTATCACTATTATCTGGCAGACCAGGAGGGAAAATACATAAAGTGAAAAGATAAGGGATACTTTTTTAGAAGTAAGACTAATTTCCAGAATTGCTCCAACAATACCCTCAGAGTCATCACCTAGTTTTTTTTTCACACTTCAGGAGTCTACTTAGCCATCCAGAGGTAAAATAGAGTACTTAAGAGTACCTGTTTGGGAATCAGGAAATGCTAGTTCTGCTTTCTGGATTTGTGGCTTGCCTGGAACTTACTGTTGAAAACTTTGAGGAAGTTATTTAACCCTGATAAGCCTCAATGTTTTCATCTTATAATAGGCTTAATATTAGTTCTCATATTACATTCCCGTGTAAGGTTAAGACAATGCTTAAGTGCTTACCGCAGTGCCTAACACACAGTACTGAAAATAAGTCCATGACAATTATTATATTGTTAATTAATCAATAGCAAAATTCCTTAATAATGGAACAAATATTATTATAAATATTATGTTAATCATTTTATAAAGTGACCACTGATAGATTTATAACACCAGCTTCAAACATGTAACAAAAACCTACATCTATGTATGCTGCTTCAAGACTTTTAATGTAATATGGGCTGAGGAGAACTAAAAACAAATATTTTTCAGGAAGAAAAATAATGGCCATCTACATTATAAATAAATGAACTTTTTCTTTTCCTCAGCTTTTCTAGCTGAGGTCTAAATTAAAGGAGCTGATGCATAACCTGGGACTGTTTCCAGATTTGTCTTTAAAAAAGGGAACTTGTTTTATTAAAGCTATGCTGTTTCTTTCTCTAGAGTGCTTTGGACATAAAAACCTCTGCATTCACAGGTAGGCTATCTAGGAATAATGAAGTCTCACCATTAGATGAGACATTCTATGGAACTGTAGACTCCATAAGAATGTCTGGGCAGAAACAGATTGATAATGATTTGAGGAATTCACTCAACATTTGAGTGGATAGAGAGCAAACATATTTGAACTTCTGGCTAAAGGTACCTATCTACGTGGAATGGCCTTTAGAAGTTATTACTCCTCCTGGTACCATATAATTAAAAATACTTTCTTACAGAGGAAAATAACTGAAATTAAACTTATCCTTCAATTAACTAACCATAATAAAAACATTTTTGTCATCTGAGTGATAGTTTCTGAGTGATAGTGTCAGAAAAGAATGTGAAGTTTTCGTCTTTGTAAATATTCATGGTTAGAAATCACCTTAGTGAGAGCCTGGGGCCACAGCAGCAACATCACATGGGAGCTTGCCAGAAATGCAGAGCTCTGGGACCCACCCAGACCCCGGAATCAGAATTGCTACTTTAACAAGTTTCACAAATGATTCATATACATATTAATATTTGAGGATCTCAGTTATAGAGTGGTTAGACCAGTGGCACATATTCCTGGTCCTGTATGTATGTGTATGTGTATGTGTATGTGTATGTGTATGGTATGTGTACGTGTACGTGTACGTGTACGTGTACGTGTACGTGTACGTGTACGTGTACGTGTACGTGTATGTGTATGTGTTGGGATGGGTTTTTTGAAAATAAAAATTCTCACGTTCCTGCTTTAGATCTAAATCTGAATCTCCATGTTGTATATTAGATTATTCACTTTTATTCTCATCATTACAGTTTTATGCATAATTTGAATTTAGGCATGATTACAAACAGGAATTCATACTTGTAATTAGAAGTAAAAATCAATCTTATTTAGAAGAATAAAAGTGGCTTATAAAACACAACAAATACTGAATAGAGACTGTTCAATGAGAGGTTGCTCACAATTTTAACAAGATTCTAGACATTTTACTTTTGGTACATATTCTGGATATTTGCCACTGTGAAGATTAGTCATGCAGTTTCTGGAATTTTAAATTTCCACCTAGGTATTTCAGATTTCGATATATTTAATAAAGCTCTAAGTTTAGGGGTAGAGGAGGAAAATCTAGTCATTGCCCAGGATAGTAGAACAGCAAATATTTGGATGAGAAATAAAGGCATTTGTCTGTTTGTTCAGGTGTCATTAAATCTATTGATGTTTGACATAATAAAGACTGCATATATATTTATCCTTCTCTAACGCAGGTAAGTAGTTGGATTTTAAAAATTAATTATTTGTATTTTTAAACTATTTTTATATTTTTAATGTTTCCTTTCATAACATTGGTGTCACTAATATTTTCTTGGTACAATTTTTGGTTTACTTTTTTATAAGTGCAATGAGTTCATATGCAAAGTATTTTATAGGTCAAAATAAATCTATCAAGACATACATGCGGGAAAATGATATCTTTGACCTTTTCTAATAAAAATTCCCATGCATTGGATTTTCTGCTCCACTGTCACCTCTAAATTGTGAATATCCACTACTTATATCTCATAAATATTCCTTCCTTTACCACATGCACAGGGACTCACTGCTACTCTAGATTCTCACAAGGCTGTAGGGTCCACTGGGAATCCCATGCCCCAAAAGTATCATTAATACAGGAATTTCTTGTTCCGTACATCATCATGTTACCCGAGAATTAATTAAGTTCTGGAAATCAGGCCAAACTCCAGAACCTTTGCAGGTAACTGTCCTTTCTGCCTTCAACCTTTCCTCTGCTCCACTCCTCAATCTACTAATTAGCATGTTTCAATACAAACATCCCATCATAGAGACCATTTCTGACTATCTTATCTACATTTGTTGCCCACTCACCCATCACATGTTCTACCAAGAGATTGTTTCATAGAATTTATCACAGTATGCATTTGTTGACTTCTCTATTGTCTGTCTTCATTACTAAACTATAAATTTCATGAGTATGTGCTCAATGAAGATTTGTGGGAATAATTTTTTGCTCACCAGTTTTCCTCGGAGAAGTCATAATATTAAAAATATTCGCTATGTTCTAGGTATAACTTTAAAGATTTCACATACATTCTCTCACTTAATCCACAAAACACTGATTTTCCCATAATTATTCCTGTTTTACAGATAAAGAAGCACTGTTACAATCATAATAGTCACTTTAGTTGGCCAAAACTAAACATTTAACCATTATTCTTCATGGCTTTGAGAAAGAAATTAGGACCAAAGAATCTACAGCTATACATGCATTAAACAATAAGATCATCCAAAATAAATGATTGTTCCAGCTCATTTTCCCTTAGGACAATAAATTAATTTATGCCTGAGTCCAATAAAAGACATGATGCCTTTAGCACAAGGTTAATAACATTCAGGTTTCATAAACTTGCCACTGCAGATACAAATGATTTGATCTCCCCACACTGAGGAATAAAAGGAAAGCTTGCAATTTAACGTAATGGATGTGATCATCTGCCTCATTTAAACTCTTTCCTCTGTTTGGACAGCAATGTATATAACAGAGACAAGGCACACATATAAGCTAGTTCAATTTAAAGGATGTCCTTCAGCCACTGCAAAAGGTGGGCTTTGGTAAACAGTGTAGGAACAGGCAGAGTAGGTGAGTGTACATCCTCAGAAGGCAAAGGGAACTCAGTATATGATCAAGGGAAGGGGGACTCCACTCAGTACTATCCAGGAGGACTGGCTACTCTTTAGAGACATAGTAGTGTTCAATGGATGGGGTCATTGGGGCGCTAGTTGCTCCTTCATATAGGTCCTTCAATGGCCTGTGGGATTTTATTCCTCCCAGTAAGGACATGCAAATTCTCTATGCAGAACCTGTTCAGAGGGTGCTCTATGCATGAGTGTGTACATATGAGTGTATACATGCAAAGAGGATAGAATTAGAGCAGGAAAGTAAACCATTCTGCTAACAAATTGTCCTACTTAAAATTACTTTCTCACCTCACATCCTGTTTAATTTTTTTTGATATTAGGCTAACAGCTGTTGGCGTGTTTGGCTGAATCAATTAACAGACACTTAGTTTGCAATATATAAAATGCAAATTGTTTACTTTATTAACAGCCACAAATGATGCATATCAAATAAATGTCTGTGGGATTTTATTAGCTAAGATGAATTCAATTGTAAGTATCACAACATTCAAACTAAATTGGGAGACACTGACAGTTATAATTTAAGGTAAGATGAGCTTCTGGGAGTTTCGACTCAGTTCCTTAACTATGTATTCAAAACCTTAGAATTTTTTCTATCTCTCTCTTCTATCCTCCATGGCATTGACTTCAACCCAAAGAAGTATCTATGTGGTCACAAGATTCTGGCAACAACTTTTCACTTCTATGCTTCTTTGTATGTATCCACAAAAACACAAAGATAAACTCTTCCAAAAGCTCTCTCTAAAAGAGGAAAATAGCCACTTTTCTAAAAGCCCCCCAAAAGCCTCCTGTTTTCTAATATCACTAGCCTAAATGAGATCAGCCACATGAAACTGATATCAGTGGCTAGAGAATGAGAAAATGATAAATATTTAACCTTCATTATATAAACCTACCACTAGCATAAAATATGAAAACAGCTTCCCCAAAAGCACATGAGCTTCACAGATACCAAATAAAATTATGGTAGTTCAGAAGGTGAGGAGGGAAAACGTGGAGAGGCAGTGACTATGCTCATGGTGGGGAACAGAACAGAAAAAAATAATCAATGTCAGGTTATGTTCTGAAATTATCATTAGAGTCCATTTTCTCTGGATTACACCTCCCTATCATAGTTTATTGTTTTTATTCTTTGCTTCAACCCTTCTTAAATAAAAGGGAAAAGAAGTAGAGAAACTAGGACTCTATACTGCTGGAGGGAAAATATTTTGGCATTATCTGCTAATAATGAACATTTTCTGTACTCTATAACCCAGAAATTTAATCTATTGATTATTTCCAGAAGGAAATGCATTCATACGTCTACTTAAAGACATGTACAAGAAAGTACACAGTTGCATTATTTGTCACATACAGGAAAAAATAGAACTCAAGTCAACAGTAAAATTGATAAATAAAATATGGCTTATGCACATAATGAAATATTGTACAACAGTTCAAATTTGTGAAATATTGCTACATGCAGCAAAATAAATTTGAAAAATAAAAATCTGAGCAAAAGATGTCTAGACATTATATACATGGACAAATATGTAACACTTCTGTTACATAAAATTTAATGACAAGAAAAATTATCTGTAGTGCTCAAAGTTAGGACAGCAGTTATTTGAGGTAAGAGAAAGAGGACAGAAACTAGGAAGGAAAGAAGACGTTTTCTGGGACATTGGCAATATTTTATTTTCAGACACATTTTGCAATTACATGGGTTTTTATTTCAATTTTTGATAATGCATTGCGTTATATTTTAATCTTATAAGCTTTTTATAACATTAATACTTCATAAGAAAACAAACTAATCAAGTTTAGCTATGGAGGTTAAAAGCAGAGCATTAAGCACCTAAGGACAAGAACTGCTTCTGTCTTCAAAGGTGTTGTTTTCTAAAACTTTGTAAGTGTTGGGCATTTGGCAAGACACCCAGTGAATAGTTTTCAAAACATGAGTATGAATTTTTTAAAAGAAGATTCAATATTTGTGGAAATTAACTTGGTAAGTGGCTCACTCTCTTTATATATGTGCCCATGTAACAATTACAGTTAATACTAAAAGGAGCTGCCTATGTAACATGCTATTGTATGGTTGCCATTGCTCTCTTCAAGTGCTGATGATTCTCTGCATGGGAAAATTCAAATGACATGTACTTAAAATATTTTTTAGACCATAATGAAACAAAGCATGCACGAGTATGTTTATTGTAGCAATATTCACAATGGCAAAGACATGGAATCAACCTAAATGCCCATCAGTGTTAGACCGGATTAAAAAAAAAATGTGGTACGTATACACCATGGAATAGTATGCAGCCATAAAAAACAATGAGATCATGTCCTTTGCAGGGACATGAATGGAGCTGGAGACCACTATCCTTATTAAACTAACACAGGAACAGAAAACCAAATACCGCATATTCTTACTTATAAGTCGGAGCTAAACAATGAGGACACATGAACAAATAGAGAGAAGCAACACACACTGGGGCCTTTCAGAGAGTGAAGGGTAGGAGGAGGGAGAGGATCAGGAAAAATAACTGATGGGCACCAGGCTTAATACCTGTGTGATGAAATAATCTGTACAACAAACCCCCATAACACAAGTTTACCTATATGAGAAACCTGCATTTGTATCACTGAACTCAAAATAAATGTAAAAAAAAAAGTAAAAAAAAAAAAGAAGAAAAAAAAGTACTAAAAAAAAAGAAACAAAGCAAGCCAAGGTTAACACAAGAACAAATCCTAAAGTCATGTCAACTGTCCATGGCTGCTGGGTAGGACAGAAAGAAAAATGTGCATGTTAAGTTGTGGTTAGAAAGAAATGTTAACAAATGATTATTAAACTGGAATATTTCTCATTTATCTCTTTATAAAGCACTTCAGTAGAATTATTTACAACATGTTAAAAATAGTATTTTCACTTTCTCATTTGTGTATACCTTGCTACAGAATAAAAGCTATGATGACCTCGTTCCACTTAATATATGTACAAGGAAGCTCACAGTTGCATTATTTGTCACACACAGAAATAAATAAAACTCAAATCAACAGTAAAATGGGTAAATAAAATATGGCATGTACATATAATGAAATATCATACAACAATGCAAATTTGTGAAATATCACTACATACAATATTGACGGCCTCATAACCTGCATGACCTTGGGAAAACTGGGACAGCTTGTCTTGCACACTACACACTAACACAGAAGTTTTAAAGGCAGTAACCTGAAGTGGGTTCATAAATACGTTAGTCTCATGCAGCATTTTTTTTTTATCAAATGGTAGAACTTATACACTATATTTGTTATTGGACTGTAATGATAACATGGTGACAAAGTCAGTGTAATAAAGAAGGCTTCCTCTCCTTCACTCCAGAAACACACATGGACTGCATTTCTTGCCATGTTCTATGAAAATCCAAGACCAATTTTAACCAGAGAAGATATGCAAACCATAAAAGAGAAGGACGTAATTATTTACCATCAAGAAATGGATCAAGTAGGAAATACTTTGTATTTCTTCATTTATATGATGACTAACATATTACAAATATGCAAGGTGCAGCATATACTGAGTTTTCAAAATAAGACATAGGCTAGTCATTCTTATCCCTGGCTGTATGTTAATATTAAGTGGAGGGCTTTAAAGAAATGCCAGTCTGAAATCCTACCTCTTATACTGATTTAATTGGTCTCTATGAGACCAAGACTTTGGTATTCAGCTAATTCTAAGGTGCAGCCGTAATTAAGAGCTACTGCAAGAGAGTATGATAGAACCACCTGGACTTTCTTTTCTTAGAGTAAATACTTTGGTAACTGCTTTTAGGTAAGTCAGATGTCACTTGCTATAGTGTTTCATGGTAAACTGAAAATTCAAAATAGCATCATCTTCAATATTTTTGTGATATTAAGATAGCCCCGTATTAGCATTTCCTAAAGCTTGGGACATCTGCTCTAGTACACAGACAATTTTAATTAAGTGTCACATAGGTACGGCATTAAAAGACATTGAAACATATAATTAGAAAGTTTTTCCCTTTTTAATTTTCCTTCAGCATATCTAATTATATTGAGGGCAAAGTCTCAGTTTATTTCTAATTTGTCTTTAGCCACTCTTTTCAATTTGCTAATCTGCCTTCTGAAGACAGCAAGAGCAAGCTTGGCATATCTGGGAGACAAAATACGTAATTAAAATTTGATTACATTGTTCTGGTACCATTGAATTTATTTGCAGTTGTCTTCTAATATGAAAAGTGACACTGATTTCAAGTTTGTATTGTTTTTATTAAATGCATTAAATAAAATAATTTTACTGAAAAAATACTTTGTTTTATGAAAAAAGTTCAGTCATAAATGACCACGTATTACTTAGATGTGGCAAAAAACGTTGAATTTGGGAAACAGTGACTTACAGATTTAGATTTCTTGATCCTTCATTAAACAGCTTATATTTGAGACTCTTTTTTGAAAACAGTGCAGATGGAAAGAAGTACAAAGTATAATGCTGATATCAAAACACTCCTCATCTATTTAAGGAGACAAATACCTGAACAGCTAGGAAAAAAACAACGCTTAAATAACAATGCAAGACAATACCAAAAACGTTCTCACAATGTAGAACATGACTTAGCTCTGTCAGGATCTCCAACTTGATATTGAGGTTATTTCTATCAATGTTTTTCTTCATTCATTTTCAAATCTCAATTTATGTGGGTAAGAAGAAAGTTTTCTTCTAGAATACAAAATATTTTGAGGAACCGATAAAACTTTTGATTTTTTCTGTAGCAAAAACGTTCATATATACAAACATGCATAATTTTTTAAATATTTGCAAGGAGTCCACAGATGGATAGGAGATTTTCTGTGCACTTTGACATGACACATGAACAAAAGATTAAACTGTCTCAGATTTAGAATCATTTAAAGGTCACTGAGAACAAGTGTATGAAAATGAAGGCTGGTTCCATATTTAGGCAGATATTCAAATGTATTGAATGTATTTGAAGATTCATATTGCTCTATGGTGACAGGAAATGAAATATTCCAATTTTATTTTCATGTTTAGATATTTGAAATGGTGGAGCAAAATTTTTCAGATAGTTGATTAAATTTTCATTTTCATACACTAGTTTTAACAACATGTGTACATACATCTGAATGACCACAATTCCGGAAATTTTTCTAGTTTGTCTTTTTTTATACTTTTCTGTTTGTTTCTTTCTTTTCTAAAATTGTGCTAAAAATTCATCTTTAGATTCAAGGTAAACAAATGCCAAATCTGCCCTCGTGGTCATGGCCAATTCTAGAAGATACTACTAAGTTTTCATCGACTCTTTATAGATAAAATATTTTCTGAAAATCAAGGTTTTATTGTTTGCTTTAAAAGTTAATCAAGTCTTTTCTTATTTTTTCTTCTTGTTGTTAGTACTGTTCTTGTTCCTCCTTCCTCCTACTCTCGTTATATAAATAGCTTATTTTTATCTCTATATAATATGAATTTACATAACTAGGAATTATGAATACTCCAGATTATAGAAATTTGTGTTCATTCACTCATTTGTGTTTATTCACAGACATCTCTTATGAGCTAAGCACTATTCTTAGCACTTAGAATTATTACTTTTTTTAAAAAGTTCCATAATGAGAGTGAACAAATTAGTTCTTCATGAACCCATTTTGGAAAGTCCAAAATTACATTTGTTCCTGGAATTCTGGAACAATATAAAAAATCCCCAATGAAATTTGAAAACATTCTAACTTCACACCAATTTTAAGCATGTGTTACGTCAAAAAGGTTTATATAATAGAAGAGGGCTGTTTGTGTAATTTACAGATTTACAAGTTTAGATCTTTCAACACACAATAAGGCTAAAAGCCTTAAATTATTATGAATTCATATTACAAAATGAGAGTGCCTTAATGAAATAACAAGATAAAGTACTGTCTTTTCTGGCAGTATATTTTCATCTCTTACAAATGGCTGCAACACTAATGTGCATATTGTAAAATTAGGCTCTTATAGAATCCATGCTTCTTCCCCCATCTTCCCTATTATTACTTTCTCTAGTCTTTCTAATATCCATTGGGCACATAATCACCAGTAGTATCAAGGCAGAACACATAAGCACTGAAAAGCTCATAATTAATTCAATCAAGTAGGTACTCTCAAGGGGAAAAAAACTCCATTTTGTCTAGAAAACTGAATGTGATCATTTTTTACATAAGCGTTTCTGGAAAAAAACTTAGCTAGATAGTCACTGTGTTTTAAAATCTGTTATTCTGTAAGATAAGTTTTTAATTATCCCATGTAAATATTTAGGCATGGAATTACTGTGTAATATGTTAGGTGTATGTTTAACCTTATAAGAAAATCCTAAACTGTTTTCCTGAGTAGCTATACCATTTTCATTCACACTAGCTATGTAGTTCGAGTTGCTTCACATCCTCACCACACTTGGTCTTGCTAGACTGGTTTTTATTTTGCCCATTCTAATAGATGTGTAGTGATATCATATTATGATTTTAATTTGCATTTGCCTAATGGGTAATGGCTAATGATGTTGAACCTCTTTTCGTGGGCTTATTTGACACATCAACAACTTAGATGAATCTCAAAAGTATTATGCTAAATGAACTGTATGTGTCTCTAATTATATTCTTGAAAGAAAAATCTTCAATGATGAGTAACAGATCAGTTTTAAGGAGTAAAGGATTTTGTAGTTGTTGTTGTTGTTTGCTTTTGTTTTGTTCTTGTGAGTACCATAAGTACCACTCAAACCAAGAATACTGATTTGGGCTGTGCTTATGGTACTCAAGAGAACTAATATATGTGTTAAAATGTATGTAAGTATACACTAAGAGGTCAATTATGCTGTACGATAACTTAAAAATACAACTATTATTCTGTAACCTAATCATTAAACTTTAAAAAATATTCTCTGCCATTAGATATTTGTGGAAATTTCCTAATAATAAAGTATGAGATAATTGGGCTTAAAATTTTAAAAATTTTTTTGGGAGAAATAAAATTTCATTAATGAACTAGTACTCTGGTTTCCTATTAATTTTGTATACAATTTTTAATCTCTTTTTTACTATTTTCCTGGATTTATACACAGATTAAGTTCAATAACAAATTTTATCAGTAGGAAATAAGTATACTTTTGTCAATGGTCTCTATGAGAATCCCTTAAAATTTTAAACATTCGATTAATGCACAAATCGTAATAATTAAGCTGGAATTTAGCAATAGTCTTTGCCATTTATTAGATGCAAAGTATTTAGCTCTGTAAAAACAAATCTACTTACACACATTAGTTAAATTTAATGCAATTATTTCATTACAATGCCATAAAATAAGTATGTTTTAAATCATTGACATAATAGTAAAATCAATAACTGGTTCTTGGTCTCGCTAAGATTTTGCAGTAGGATGTAGAACAACACATTATATAACTCTGATGAAGCTAAAAGTCAGCACTTGAGTTAATTGCCAAGCAACTGAAAACTGGTAGGTAAAATGCAACCCTCACCATTCCCCAGATCATATAGGTACACTTTTCCATAAGAATGAAACTGATGGTATTAGTATATGAAGTCTTACCCCTCATCCAAACTCCTTACCTAGAATGCAATTCAAATTACTTACAGTGGTTTTGAGACCATACATTAGGAAATAGCTTTCTGCCTCCCAAGTTCTTCCTCCGGACTTTTTCATTCTCAATCAATCTTCCAGTCACCTGGACCTTCCTTTCATTCTTAAATTACACCAAGTGCTTATTTCTTTGGGGATCCTTGTACCTGCTGTTACCTATGATGATAATGGTCTTCCCTTCAACATTTTCATGCTGGGCTCCTTTCCTTCTCTCATAGTCTCAACTTCTTATCCATTATTCATAATTGCCTTCCCTGGCCAGTATATGAAAAGTAAAATTTATTTGATTATTTTCAACACACCACACTTGTAAGTTATTTCCTCAACACTATCACAATTTGAAGCTTATTTAGTTGGTTTGTTTACTGTCTGCTTTCCCCCAGACATCAAGGTCTATTTCCTAGTACAGTGGCATGCAAGTATTAGAAACTCAATAAACATTTCTTGAAGACAGGAAGACAGGAAGCAGGCGGGAAGGAATTTGTCCACCTTGCATTTATATTCATTCTACATTTAACACAGTACTTCAGAGCTCAACAAGGGCCAAATGGTATCTTATGTTAGCTTATTTCAGGGGAAAAATGAACAGAATCATGTGCGTTTATGGGTTTAAAAATGCAAAAATTAGCTGAGCATGGTGGTGCACCCCTGTAATCTCAGCTACTCAGGAGGCTGAGGTGGGAGAATTGCTTGAACCCAGGAGACAGAGGCTGCAGTGAGCTATCGCACCACTGCACTCCAGCCTGGGTGACAGAGTGAGACCCTGTCTCAATAAAAATAAGTAAATAAAATAAAAATAAATAATGTTTGAGTATAAGATATATATCTGGGTACACAATTACCTTGTATCAGAATCAATAAGGGAAGTAAATAAATATATAGGTATGACATTGTCTACAAGTAAATTTATAAAAGCAGTGTTATATATTATCACATTATATATAAAATATTATTTTTTTAAATTATGTCCTTCTCCTAGAATATAGGCTTTACAAGAGCAAGGATTACGTTTGCCTTGTTCAGCACTATATCTTCAGCAGCTGGCAGGGTGCTAGCAACATAGTGGGTAGGAATTAATAAAATGTGATTAACAAAATCAATAGGAATTCAGGAGAGTATAATATAGTGTAGGTCACCTGAATCAGAGTATAAACTACAATCTCTAATTTTGCGCTTTACGTGCATGTGCACTTTTCTGATATATTTTATTGAAACAACTGCTAAGAATCTGCTTGGTATATATCACTTACAACCTGAAGTAAAGGAGACTAAAATTGAATCAAGAAATCTCTCCATCCTCATATGAGTTTCTAGAATTTACTGTGATGCTTGGTCATCAGAGAAATTGAGCTGCACGTGCAAAGGGAAGTCAGTCTCCCAAGAGGACTTCCATCATGGACCATGGAAACTGTAAATGGCCTGTTGACCACAAGAGTACCTGGAAAATTACAATCAACTGTAATAGATGCTTTGAGGAGTATGTGAGTACTCACATATTTTTGTTTTTATGACACTGAGTTCATTTTATTTCATTTTAAATTATTAATTATATAATATTAATCTATTTAATTTAAACAAATTTAATTTAATTCTTAATATATAAAAGATTTTTTTTATGAAGTGACATGCAATGTGACTGAAAGGTTGTAGACTTTTGTTTATCTAGACAAAGTCGTTTTTATTATTTCAGGCTTTAAAATACAATAATTCACTTAGTTAAATATCATTCCATGTATGACCTCACTTTTTAAACTTTAAATGGAAAATGTCTATAACAAAATTATATCTCAAATCCTGAGCCATCACACTGATGAAAATTCTGTATTGAAGATGACATGCTTAAAAAATAATAGGTCAGGGGTGGCCGGGCGCGGTGGCTCATACCTGTAATCACAGCATTTTGGGAGGCCAAGGTGGGCGGATCATGAGGTCAGGAGATTGAGACCATCCTGGCTAACATGGTGAAACCTCGTCTCTACTAAAAATATAAAAAATTATCCGGGCATGGTGGCAGGCACCTGTAGTCCCAGATACTCAGGAGGCTGAAGTGGGAGAATGCGTGAATCTGGGAGGCGCAGCTTGCAGTGAGCGGAGATCAAGCCACTGCACTCCAGCCTGGGCAATAGAGCGAGACTCTGTCTCAAAAAAAAAAAAATATATATATATATATACACATATATATATGTATATATATATACATATATATACGTATATATATATACATATATATACGTATATATATGTATATATATGTATATGGTAAGATGCTCTGAAAGTAATGCCTGTAAAGGTGACAGGAAAATAAACCCAGTGTTTAAAGGGATCTGATTAAGTTTAATGTGGCATAACACTATTTGTGAGGATACAATGAGAAGAGCAATTTGCAAACCAGAAGAAGGCCCTCACCAGAACCCAGCCATGGTGGCATCCTGATCTCAGACTTCCAGCCTCTAGAACGGTGAGAAACACATTTCTGTTGTTTATAAGCCATGTATTCTATGGTGTTTTGTTTTAGTAGCAGAAGCTACTTCCTACTAAGTAGGAATCAGCTTCATGTAGATCCCTCCCATTATGCAACAGGATAGGTCTGTATCACCAACAGCATATGACAGAAGCGATGGTGTATAATTTTTGACACTTTCTTGTAAAGACTATGGCTTTCATCTTGAAAGCCCTCTCTCCCACTCCCTTCCTCCCTCCTTCTTTCCTCCCCCAATCCTCTCTGTCTCCTCTCTCCAACTCTCCAACCCCATGTAGAGCTCAAAAGACAAGAAACGGGAACTTCCTTTTAATAGCCACATTGGAGTGAGCATGAAAGTTGATTTTCTAGCACCTTAAGATGGCCAGGACCCTGCTAAACAACTTGACTGCAATCTTATGAGAGATCCTAAACTGCAATTACCAAGCTACCCATTATTGGATTCCTGCTCCTCAGACACTGCAAAATAAGTCGTGTTTCTTATTTTAAACTGCTAACTTTTGGATAACTGGTAATGTAGACATAGATAACTAATGCAAAGACAGATGATATCTAAGGTTGCAATGACTTAAAGTAACTTAAACTGTCATACACTGAAATAGTGTTTTGCTAAGTTTCTTATAATAAAATACATCTATGCTACATCCTAGACATTTCATCAAGAATAATAACAGATGCCTACAGCAACACTTGTACAATAACATTCATGACAGTTTGTTTTCAATTAGCCTCAAACTAGAAGCATCAAGGGGATACTGGGTAAATGCACTGTAATTCATACCATGGAATTCATAATAATATAAAAGAACTCATATGCATAAGTATTATATCTCAGAAATATTATGTTGAGCAAAAGAAGCTGGGTTAAAAAGGTAAAGCACCTTGTTAATTTCATTATTATGAAGTTGTGCAACAGAAAAATATAATCTATGGTGAAAGAAATTGGAAAAGAGGCTACCAGGGGCAAGCAGGGATTGGAGAGAAGAAGAATGATGATTATTAAAGAAGCACAATAAAACATACTGATATGATAGAAACATCACACACACACACACACACACACGGGGTAGTTGTTATAATACTGCATACAATTGGAAAACACTTCATCTAACTGTATATTAAATTCTGAATAATTTATTGAATCTATATTATGTCTTTATTTAAAAATAGTTGCAGGGGAAAAGTCTATTATGTGGTGAGTGAATTGGAAGGTAGCAAAAACATATTCAGAAAGGTATTTTGGGCAGTGTTGTAGTGACCCAGGTGACAGATGATGTTGAATTTTGTTATATGATCAGATGTATGAGCACAAAGAAAAATGAAAAGTTAGTCATGACCCTGAATAGCAAAATACCAGCTTAGATTGTTTCCTTCCTCATTACTCTCCAGATTCCATAACCACTGCTTCCACTTCATGCTGTCCAGTATAGACCTGACCATCAAGAGTGGCAACCTGAGTTTGCTCTGAATAATGAGTTGAATAAATTTGCCTAGCAACTCAGGGATAATGTTTTACAATGTCTTTGGGAAAATATCCTTCTTTATATACAGTGACAAAATTATCTTCAGGAAGGAGTCTTGTATGACAGGATGTATTTTCTCATTTAAATAGAAGCTATTTCACATTGTTAGAGATATCATTAAGCTCAATGTTTATACAGGCATCCTCAAAATTCAGGGACCTCTACCCAATTTGCTTATCTCATGCAAGTCAAAGCAAGAAACTGAAGAATTAGAAAAGTTGTATTTAAAAAAATCCCTCTTCTACACTCCCACAAAATTCAGAGTTTAGCAGGGATGGGGAGCCTACTTGTGCCTCTGGTGATATATCAGGGGATAAATAATGTCCTGTATTAATAACAAAAACAACAATAACAATAAGAGTAACAAAAATAACACCATGTAAAGGTCACTAACTATGTGCCCCTTAATATGTATTATATCAATTCCTACTCAAAATAAACTTAAGAAAAATTATTATCTTCCTTTTTATTTGAGACGGGGTCTCACTCTGTCACCCAGGCTTGAGTACAGTGGTGCAAACATGGCTCACTGCAGCCTTGAATTCCTGGGCTGAAGTGATCCTCCTGAATTAGCCTCCCAAGAAGCTAGGACCACAGGCGTGCACTACCATACCCAGTTATTTTTTTTTTTTTTCCTTGAAATATGGTCACACCATGTTGCCCAGGCCAGTTTGGAATGCCTGGGCACAAGCGATCCTCCTGCCTCAGCTTCCCAAATCTTCCTTTTTTAATATGAAAAGACAGAGTGAAACTGGTTGACTGAGGGTCATCAAACTGAACCCTGATCAAGTGTGTCTGAAGAGCTTATGCTATTAACAAGTATACTATGCTGTGGAAATGGTTTGTTTGTTCATTTTCTTTTATTTTTTTTTCCTGACAGCCATATATGCTGACTTACAGTGAGATACTGTAAAAAAAAGTTGAAAATATTTCCTTTTCAGGAAAAGAATAAAATTTGGGGGAAAATGAGTGCAATTTTTATTACTTAATTAAGCATATAATTATTGAACATCTGTTAGAGGCTAGGCATGCTATGAAAGGTGATTTGTATCAATGGCATCTCTTCTGTTGTGGGTCCTGGCTTCTAGCTGAGAGATATAGAAAATAAAAAAGTAAAAAGAATAAACCAATAAATAACATTTTTTTTCTGATTAATTACTAAAGGCTATAAGTAAGTACTAGGGCAAAGTAAAGCAGAGAGGATTAGAGGACTTAGGAGTACAGGGTGGAGTGGAGTTTGCAATATTACACTGAGTGGTAGGTGCAGGCTTTATTGAGAAGGTGAGATCTGAGCAAAAACTTCAAAAAGGTGAGTTAATCAGTGGATATGTGAAACACATTGCACAGGGAACACAATATTATACAAATTTTTCCCTATGTTATCATGACTAATTTCCCGATACTGACAAAAGATGACAAACATCATATTCTCATTTAATATAGATGTGGTACACTGCTAAGAAGGAATAGAACTTTCTATAAAAGACTAGTAAAACAGCCCTCAGTGCCTTTTCTTTCCTTCCCCCTCCTCGCAGCTAGGTGATAGAAGTTTAAGGATTAAATGACAGAGGAGTACTTGTGGAAGAGGGTTATTTGCTTAGCAATAGAAGGAACTGTTCAATTACTTATCTCCTACCATAGTGGGAGGTAGCTCCACTTCTGCCTACGGAAATCAGGTAATTCACTCTTAAATGTCCACCATAAAAAAAAGACTAAGAGGCCAATTCTTATCTCTACTACAAACACAAAAACTTTTACAACCTCTTAGCATTCTCTAAACAAGAGTGGTTAGAAAATACCTGGGGAAATTTGGCCTGTATTCTCTATAATGCAAAAATCCCAGAACTGGCTCAAATGATATTCGTTTCATAAATTAATTAAGAAATTATACATTAATTTCTACTTTTATGTTTAGAGTTGCTTTCCTCAATTATGTATCTCAAGTGTGTTTTCAAAAGCAATTTATAAAAAAGAACTGATAACCAACAAAAAAAGAACACATGAAAGCATCAATCATTTTATCCTATCAAGATTATAATGACATATTATATTCAGCTTGTTTTTGCCATTTTATTTATATAAATATACAGTAAGTTCTGCAATTTCTTTAGATGTATTTAAGCAAATACACACTGTATATTTGTCTTACTAGGTAGACTTTGGCTTTACAGCAACACTTGGGTTCATGGCAGGGTTTCAATTATAACAAAGGATCTTTGCTTTAAAACAACCCTTGTTTTCTCCAGGATTATGTTGTTTGGTACTTACATGGTTTTCTTTATGAATGGGTGGAGAGTGTTGTATCAGTGCTACTTATTTAGCATTTACATGGTATTTTATCTATGCAGAGTTATACAATGATTTTTATAATAATATAGAATTATTGCCATAGTTTGTGCTCTTATATCATAATACTGTAGGGATTAATATGATTTAGAGTTGTTTTATTTTTACCCTAAACCACTCATGTGTAACTTAAAAGGAGCTTTTTATTTCCTTTTTTAAAGGAAATTTATTCTCTAGTATGGGGGACAAATGAATGGGAAATAACCCTCCCCAGTAATGCAGGTTAGAGAGGACTTTTACATCTCTAAACAACCAAAGTATTTTCTTACATTTAGATAAAAAAAGCCGGGGGGTGACTATACTTGTGCAATGTGATGTATTGCGCTATGAATTCAAGGAGGGGGTCTTAACTCTGTTCTACAGCCAATAGTAAAGGATCCTTGAAGAAGTCCCTTAATCTCTCAATATCTCATTTTCTACAGTTGTCAGAAGAAAATATTATCTTTTTCATCTAATTCATGAGTCTACTGAGAGAATAAAACTGTGAATGCAAACGTTTCTGTAAAACTGTAAAATCCCTATTACTTTCTAGAAATTATAGCTTCTTATTACTCTAGAAATTAAAACATATGAGCTTTTCTGTTGTCACCACATAGTAACATTAATTAACCAGTTGCTAGTATGATTGGGGTGATTAAAAATAGTTATCTTTGAATATCTATATATTAAAACTATACATATCCAAATATGAAGTTGTAATATTATTTCTACTTTAATATTGAGTATCATTGCTTCACTTTTGTCTTCCACTTTTCTAAGAATTTTTGTAAGAAAACTGGAGGACAACATTGAGCAAGTTTCCTATAGATTTGCTCAATAAAAAGCAAGATCTCCTCTTTAAAAATGGAATGACATGCTATAGTTAAGTTTCTGGATGAATAATTAAGTGCAGATTAAACTATGCTTTACTTACATAGACACAAAACAATGACGAAATATATATTCTAAACATAATATTTGTTCAGCTCTAAATAATTCCATTTAATATGCTCTTAAATTAAAAAAAACTAATTTCAGACTGCTGCTAAGCATTTCTGTCTAGACCTTTCAATCAAAACAATAAAACATAATGTAATAGTGATGTTATTGGTGGAGACTGAGTATCTTAAACCATGTCCTTCTATAGATTCGACATTTTGATTTACTCAGTGGGCTGAATGGATGTAAAGTATCTGTTATAGATTCTATTAACTGAAGACAGAATGAGAGAATCATGAATATTAAAACTAGTAAATAACTTATAGATAATCCAGTCCACCTATTACACTTCTAGGAACACTATTGATGGATTGAGACCCCAAACTGATTAAAAAAACACATAAGATAATATTGACAGATCTAAAAACCCAAGTTATTATGATTCATATGTATACACATATATAAACATCATTATATATGTATCCATGTTTACTTATATCCACATTCATACTTATTATAGTATGTTGCTTCTAATTATCTATTGTGTTTAAGTAAGTCATTTAATCTATCTATAATCTTGGTTTCCTAGTCTCTCAAATGTGGTTGATGATAAATACTTTGCGGAGTCACAGTGAGGATTGTGTCTGTGTATGTGTGTTTGTGTGTGTGTGTATTATTTGATTCAGTGTGTATGTATAACATGACACAAGCAGGGCATAAAATTGATATTATCTTATGGCTATTTGGTTTCTGGCTTTGAAGAGGTCACATAGGTGTCTGATCCTCTGGCAGCAGAAAGACGCATTGTCTTCTGCATGTCTACCTGAATAAAGTATCGCATCTGGAATATTCATCTCAATTGAAATCATGAATCTTTAAGCATTTGAATTGTGCCGACACCCATAGTGGTCAAATAATCTCCAAACTACTTTGATTATAACTTTTAATTATAATTCAATCTTCTATAATCAGCCAATTTGGCAGAAGTGTTTGGAGAACGATAAGTATGTATAATTCCAGTAAAGCCTACTTGTACCTAAACTGAAAAGCCTGTCTTGGAATGGCTGGGAAATTGTAGTAGAGAGGTAGCCAGGACCCTAGTAACATAATATTTATAGCAAAGAGATACAGTATCTAAAATTAGTCTTAACTTCCTTCCAATTTGAACGGAAATCCTTGGAATGAAACAATTTTTTGAAGTATAGAACAGAGACCTCTATCATTAAAATATATATGTTTTCAATCAATTATTTTGAGGAAATTACCTGATCTAAATGAATCTAGGACATGAAAGAGACATTTATATAACTCATTATTTAAATTACAAGCCAATTTTCAACTTCTGCCTACAATTCAGGTGTTTTGTTTAGGTAGTAGTGGGCGACTGGGTTCTGGGAAATACTGAGTGATGAGTATTTACGTTCTGTTTTTCTTTATTTTTTTTTTTCAGGTTAATGGCCTCAGGGTAACCTTTTGAATTTGAAAGGTAGAGTCCCTACCATTCAAATAGTCTACCCAGTCTACCTCAGGATAGACTATTCGAAGTGTTTTGTCTACAACTAAAGCAATTTAGTACGCTGAGGAAATACATATTTTTCTGGTGGATACCAGATGGGGCATTTAGAAAGATAGGGAATAACAAGCTTGTCTGTAGAGATTAATTCTGTAAACAAATTAAGGGTATATTGAAGAATCAAAATATTTTTTTCTACATGCGTAGTCCTAGCCAGTTAAAGAAACATGTAAAATAAAATTATGGAATACAAACACTTTAGCAGCTCATAAGAAACATCATCAAAAGCATCTTTGTTTAGGCAACAGATAAAAATAGAAAATATGTATAAACCATTAACTGCATTTTCTTTTTAAAAATTCAGAATGAGCACTTAAAAGTAAAGTTTAGACAGAGCATCAAAAATTCAGTCCATTTTATTTCTGCTCAATTTATCCTTGAAAAATAATTATTTGTCACTCTAAGTATATCACAAAATCTTGTTTTATTCTAATAAAATAAAAACATTTTATGTTTCAGTTATTCTTATTTACTCTAAATTATTTTTTATGTTTTTCTATATATTTTTTTCCCTTTAGGGTATTTTTACTCTGAGATGGAATAAAATTACACTGAAAAAGTTTATAAAGTTATAAGATTTGTTTTAAAATCTCTATGCATATATATGTGGTATATATATAGTTTTTCAATATAATCACATACACATTTATATATGTATATATGTTTTATTTTTTTGGAGCCAATATCTTCTTATAACTAATGTTGGTGTATTCTTTATACTATTCCTTATGCTTTGTTATATATATAATATTCTCAATGATTTACATACAAATAAAAGATTATTGATGTTAAATTGATTCATTCTGCCCAACTGAATAATAAAGTATGAATAATCAAAACACCTTTAAATATTAAATGATGATAAACTTTTGGAAATCAGCAAAGTATAGACCACTTTTCTTCAAAGTGAGGTCTAGGGTACTTGTTGAAAATATTCCCGTTGAATATTCCTTTTCTCCCCAGACATAATGATTCAAAAGCATTCAGTGTATAGTGTAGGAATCTCCATTTTAGTAAGTTCCCCAGGTTATTTTTTATGACAGCACAAGCTATGTGAATGTTTCAAAAATTTTGGGTTTCAGAAATTAACTATTTCACTTATAAGAAGAGATATTAGTTATTAATATTCTCACTACAATGTTTTATTTTTCTCTTTGTTTCACTTTTGTAAAGACATAGACTAATAAATTTTGTCACTTAATGAGGGCAAAAACAATCTTTTGAGTTACATAAATAAAAAACCATTTTTTTTAATTTATCTTTAACTTTCTAGGTGGTTCTGCTACTACTGTCTACCACAAAAGTATTATTTCATAAGTACCATTTCCTATGGGCTCCTCATGTCTCAAATATTTCCCAGTTATTTATTGTCCTTCCTCAGGATCAACTTTATAAATCAAAGCTTCTATTTACCTCCAGTCCTACTCAACGATTCAAATGACTTTTTTAATGGGATTGCAGCAGACTGAAACTCTGATCACATTCTCTGCACCAAACAGCAATGACTCCATTCTCTGTCACTACGAGAGAATGTAAAAATTACCACTTTTGGGAGTTTCCATTACAGATAGCTCATATTTTTAGAGGTCTTTTAAAAAACTCATCTAAGATAGTCTGGTACAAATTGAAAATTAAAATGTATCATCAAATTTACTTTGTATAAGACATTGAAATGGAAAAGGTGGGGCTGTGGCAAAAAGACATCTTAAATACTATTTTCTTATAAACTATAGTAAAGTTAAACATGTTCAGGTTAAAATAGGGTTACTGGAGAGAAAAATACACAATATTTTATCTATTAAGTTAGACAACTGTTTACTAAGATGGAGATGAGTCAAAAAGAAAGACATTCCCTTGTGTCTTGTCTAGATTTTAATCCACAGGTTTCATTAATGGTAGAAATAGGGGAAAGATATTTTCTTTTAGTGAGTAACTGTTTTCTAATTTCTGAAACAAATTAATAGTGATCCACAACCTTAAGTATAAAAATGAGTTCAAATTTTGAATAAAAAAATTACTTTTTTCAGGATTTCACCAAATTGTATTACATATAAGACTGTTTCCAGTAAAAGACCCTCTCATATTCTGAGAAAGCTACTGAAATGTTATAATCCTAATGAAAATACATTCTATTTTTATAGTAAATTAGGAAGGTACAAAAAGTGCTGGAAGAGTTAAGCAGACCCTCTCTCTGTTTAGAAACTCCAAAGTGAGGCTTTCACTCTTTGTTTTGCCTGGGTCTCTTTATCATAAATCTATCTGTCTTATTACCCATCTTACAGAAGAAGGTGCCAGAGAAGTTGCCTAGTTTCAATAATTTTTTTAAAAAACTAGTTTCACCTCCATCCCTTTCAGCTGCTTTTGTTACAACTACCATGTAAGATTGTCGACCCACAAAAAAATGTTAGTGCACTGTCTTGATATTTTCTATAGCTAGTTTTTGTTTGTGTCTTTCTTTATATTGGTAGGATATGAGAAGTATATTTATAGAACTTTATTTCAAAATGAAAGTATAGAAGAATGCAAGTAATGTAAATAGTGGACCACTAACATGCCTTTGGTCCTAGTTAGAAAGCCTGGAGAGCGGGGGAGGTGCTTAGGTAGGTAGACGAATAGTCAGCTAGGCTGCATGGATGGTTGCTCCTCTAATACTCTTAGCTCAGGAAAGTTCAAGTAAATTTAAATGCCAGGCACTTCAGGGCATACACATTCTCAGGGTTTTCAGGAGTCCAGTCTCCAGTCTTACCTTTTTTTTCTATTCAGTGCAGCAAGGTTTTAAAACATTAATGTGTACTTCACGATTTTGGCATCACATTCACCTGGTTCAGCATATTTCCCAACACTGCAGCAAGGCCAACTCTTTTCCAGACGTATATTCCCCTATGCAATCATTTAACTACGTTCTCCACCCTATGCCCAATAGTCCCCTTCCCATATCAAGGAGGGAGTAGAGGTAATCAGATCAGGATCTCTATATTTCATTAGTGCCCCGTGGCTTCATTGGCCTTCTCTCTGACTCTGTGGATGCCCTGAGTATATTTAGAGACGTTCTATCAGGTTAGACAAGCCTCTATCTCTTTGGCCCTCACCAGGACTGCTGTCCCTGGTGCTGAACCATGTTTGCACACGGGGAGTTGGCTGTTGGGTCAATAGGACTGGATGCAAAACCTGGCTGACTGACCTTAAGAATGCCAGGTGCAGAAGCATGCGATGCCTTAGTACACAGGAACAGGGCCGCCCGCCGCCCCTCCCCCCAACTCCCTCACACATATCTCTCCGGTGTGCGCCAGGACCCATTTGTAAATTTCTCCATCAGACCCCCACCCAAAATGCTTGCAACACGGCCTCAAATGCCGGCGTGTATCAGCACAGCCCACTCCGACATCAGATTGCAATAATGTCAAAATGCTACTCCCTAAATATTTAGTCTTTATGAGGTTACCTTTTCCACTCTAAAACCAAACAAAAAATAAAATAAAATCCAATAAATGAATACATTAACGAAAGTGACCTTCCACTTTCCTCCCTCCAGTCCCCGCCCCATATATTCGCTCTCCCCTAAATTGTAAAGCCTCACATCCTAGGAGAGTGTTTTAAATCTGGGTGGTCTCCCGAGTTACCCCTCCCCACACCTTCCCCCCACCTCTTCAGAACAAAACGACGCCAAAAAGGGCACATCTTACCCAGGGTAGAGCGACAGCAGGAGCAGAATCCACACCGTCATTTTCTGTGAAAATACAGGAGTCGAGTAGACTGAGCTTCCTGTGCTCCATATATTTGGCGAACTCATCGCTTTTTTTTTTTTTTCCTTCTCTCGCCTCTTGCCTCTTGGTTGCAGAAGAATCCCTCCCCTTTGTATTATTCTTATGCTTATGATCTGATGGTGGCTCCCCCCACCTGCTTCTAGTAGGTCCTTCACTGGGGAGATGGATTGCTACCAGATTAGGGAATTAATATTCAGGGGGCAGAGATAAGATCAGCACAAACGCTTGCAGATACCATCAAAGCGTCACTCTGGCAGCGGCTTCCAAGTCTGGGGGAGTAATATCATCGAGGCAGGGGGAGGGTACAAGAAGAGACTCACACGGAGACAAAAAAGGGAGAGGGAAAGACACGCACACTCGTGTATACTCATGCCCCTCACACTTACGCGTTCTCCCCTGGGTCCATCTCTTTGGGGTTATTTATTTGTTTGTTTTGATTTTTTTTTCTTTTACAGGGGGCAGAGCCCTGTGGGTGTGTGTATTTAAAATAAATAGGAAAAAAATCACTGGAGACTCTGCGTGATTAACTATCACGCAGATTAACTATGAGGTCAAAGTGGAAGTGATGCACGCTGCTGCAGCACGAATTAACACATGCGTGGTGTCTTTCCAAAGCTTTTTAACCCTTTACTGCACACACCAGCATGCAAGGACTGGCATTCACGGGGACAAGAGATGCTTTAGCAAGCCCAGAAACTACATCATCAATGACAGAAGGTTTGTGGTCGTCAGATCTGCCAAGAATCCTTATTTTAAACTCGTACAGTCTTAGAAATCATGGTTGCATTGTTAGAGCTGGGGGAGCAGACAGTGGGGGAGGTGTGAGTGTCTCAGTAAGTCATCCTGTAGGCAGACAGATTTGGTGAATTCAATTTGAATGAGAGAAGAAAACATTGATAGAATTAAAGGACATGGAGAAATTCTGTGCTACTCAGGATTCATTCCTCCCTTGTCAGTTCTCCAACCCCAGTGAAAATGCACAGACACAAAACTGCTTGAAGTTTGACAAATGTAATTGCGTGGGGATAGCTGCTTGAATAAAGATTACACATCACAAAATAGGAGGGCTGTTTTTTGAAGGAAGGGTGGGCAGAGGGGTATAATCAGGAGGTCATTTAACAATGCAAAGGGATTTCTGTTTGTCATGTGGGGGGATGATTTTTTGTTCTTGTTATTATCCTGAAAGTTTTTAGGTTGGATGAGTGGTATTAGTATGCTTCTTTCTTGCCTAGAATGTTACTATAGATACTAATATGTAGAAGATACCCCCTTTATGCCAAACCAGTTCATCCACCACAGAGGAAATCCCTTTCATTAATCATGAAAAATAAAGTGGGGAAGTGTTTCATGGTTCTTTAAAGTCAAGATACCACATTGAAAGTATGCAGGAAGCAGTAGTAGTGATGAGGAACAATCTTAGCCCTTTGTGGAAAGTGACAAGGAGTTGTTTCAAAATAAGTGCCTTTTTTGCAAGAAAAAAGTCTTCCAGGAACGGAACTTGGGTAAGGAGTCCAGGAGACATAGGAACAGAACATGAGAAAATCAGGTCCACACTCCATCACTAACACTAAAGTATATCCAAGGAAAGCAGAAAGAATTACCAGTGGCTGCTGCCCATCACATGGGCTGAGGAGATGCATCCTGACAATGAAGCAAAAAAGGCCTGACAGACCCACCCGGAATCCTGCATGGCTTCATAATTCTGCCTTAGGCAGACTTATTCTTAAGGCATTTAGACAAAAATCCAATGAAAACCACATTCAAATGCAGTTTTGACTTCTTTCCATTGTGACTAAAATGGAGGCAGAGCAAACATAATCCCCTTTTTATATAATGCTCTTGTTCTTTGCTGCACTGTGAAGGTATTTTCCCCTTCTTTGATTTTTACTTATTTGTTTATTTATTTAATTTAGTGACAAGGTCTTGCTCTGTTACCCAGCCTGGAGTACAGTGGGACAATCATAGCTCACTGCAGCCTCGAACTCGTGGGCTGAAGCAATCCTCCTACTTCAACCTCCTAAGTAGCTGGGACTATAGGACTACATCACTATGCCTGTCTAATGTCATGCCCCTTCTTATGTTCACAATTTTTATTCCAAAGAGCCTAGTTTGTTTATAGCTGTATATATTTTCTTAGTGAAATTATTCAATCACACTTTTGTAGGCTAAGATGTGTGTGTGTGTGTGTGTCTGTGTGTGTGTGTATGTGTGTATTTACTTAAATGCCTACAAAATCCAAGCAAGTGAGATAAATGGAAGACATTGGCAGTTTATGAATCAGTAAAGTGGTGGAAACCATGCACACTGAAGTGCCAATACTCCATCCAAATGGAGCTGCCGCTGTTCAGTTCCAGTCAGAATTGCCAGAAGAAATGGAAATAAGAATTGCAGAATAAAATGTTCTAATTTTTAAAATGCAAAGGAGGCCAAACCAAGTAGGCATGCAGGCCACAAGGTTGCAATTTTTGCAGACTATATAAAATATCTACCATACATGACATTTCCAATTTTTTTGTGTTAAGTTTCTCAAGTGAGTTTATTTATTGTCAAGCATAACGAAGCTGTGAAAATGAGTGCTGTCACATTCACAAAGAACTGATTCATATACTAATCCCTTATCAGTCTTATAATGGCCCCTATAAATTAGAAGCTATTGAATGATGGAATTTTGCCCAGCATATTAAGAGAAACCATAGAGGTAATTTTACTATTTATAGTATCTGAGTACAAATTTAATTGTGCCATTCATAGCTAGTAGGTGTCAGTATGCCTCTGTGGATCTTTCTTATTTGCTGACTGCTGTCTGAAAAAAAAGTATTTTAATATATTTCCTAAGATTTTACAACATGTGTTATATTCAATGGTGTTTATAAGAGATCTAGTAATTACTTTTGTTATCAACTTTGAGGTATACTCTTGCCCCTTTTTAAGATTATACTTATAATCAATAAAGTAACCTTTATTTGATAAACATGATGCTACCTTCTCATTGCACATAGTATATATGTATATATTATAGAGGAAATATATATTTTCCTATCCGATACAAATTTTATGTCTGAGATCCCTATAACAAATGACAGATTAACAATAGAAAGGCATAAATATTTACTTCATACAAATTTTATGTGACATGGGAGCCTTTAGAAATGAAAGCTCAAAAGAAACAGGGAAAATTATATATTTTACGCTAAATCAAATAAAGAAGTGGATAGTTGTGCAGAAACATTATTGGACAAAAACAGATATGATCTAAAGGGCATAAATGGGGGAACTCAGAGAGGCCTGCTAGTTCAGATTCTTCTCCATGTCTCTGTGTCTTCAGAGATAAAGACATTGTTTTTCTCCAGGCACAGGGAGGACATCCCTTGGTTGAGGGCCTTATGACCTATTTTCAGTGGAAGGTCAACTAGGTTTTATGGCCCACTGCAGGGGAAAAGGAGCGAAGGAAATTCTCTATAGTTTCCATGGCCTGATTCAGGAGAGAAGGGGTGCAGAAGAAGGTCAGAAAGACCTTCTTGCTTCTGTGGTCTTCTCAATTTCCTTCAGTTTAAAATCCTCAGTATGCCAAGTTGCTGCATATATGTGTATATGTGTGTGTATTTATTTAATTATACTAACATTTGAAAAACATTGGAAAGTAAAAGAAGAAAACTACCACCCAAATCCACTCATCCAAACAGGCCTTGCCAATATGTTGGAAAATTGTTTTACAAGTTAATTCTCTATGAATAAAGTTTTTTTTTTTGCTTATAATTTGACATTGTATTATTACTACTATTTTTGTGATAGTTACTACACCCAGAAGTGAATTATGAGGTTATAAGTTGGACAAGTTTGGTTGTTGATATCAAATCTCTCATTACTTGGAAAAGTAAAATATATTATTTATATTCTACTTCTGGTAGTGACAAAGTTGACCATTTTCTAGGTAATAATTATTACTATAGGACAAAATATTAAATAAGCAAATATGGGAAGTAGTAGGATGCTACCGAAAGGAGGCAGAAAGTGTGACGATATGGCCAATAAGAGATGAAATTGAGGCTGGGTGAGGTGGCTCACGCCTGTAATCCCAGCACTTTGGGAGGCCGAGGTGGGCGAATACCCTGAGGTTCAAGACCAGCCTGGCCAACATGGTGAAACCCCATCTCTCGTAAAAATACAAAAAATTAGCTGGGCGTAGTGGTGCGTGCCTGTAGTCCCAGCTACTTGGGAGGCTGAGGCAAGAGCAACGCTTGAACCTGGGATGGCGAGATTGTAGTGAGCTGAGATCATGCCATTGCACTCCAGCCTGGGTGACAATAGCAAAACTCTGTCTAAATAAATAAATAAATAAATAAATTGAATTGGATGAGATCTAAGATTTTGTGGCTTTTCCCCTGTGGAAACTTCCTTGTTTTTAGCACAGAAAGTCCAACATCCAGGAAGTCCTTCCATCCCAAAAATGCAGGATGGTTAGAATCAGCAGAAGGCAGCAATCTTATTGGCTTGAGGTTTAAGAGGAAACTTTGGGGCTACCAGAGCTGCTCACTTGAGCAGGAAAATCACAGACAGAAGTATAAGACTTCACATCTGTATGTAAACTTCCCTTAAATTTTGTTTGCTTTTGTGTGGAAAAGGAGAAAAGACTTCAAGAAGCCCAGATGAAAGCAAAAATTGAGAGACTTAAAAAGTTGAGCAAATATTTCAGCTGCCACTCACTGCAGGAGACACAGAGTTCGAAGTTTGAATTCCAATAAGTGAGGGGGTCTTCATAAACCTCTCTGACATTCCTTCAAAACCCTAGAAGGACCATAACTTTTCTCTGTTCTATAACAATGGATTTACTCTAAGGATGAAAATGAGATTGACCAACCTGAAAAGAGTATAAAATAATTCCTCCCCAAGATTAATTTATCGATAATTTAACTCATAATATTGATAATAAAAATCAACAGGAATCAATCAGAGGAATATAACAAATCAGAATGTCATTGATATACAAAATGTCTTGTACATTGTTTAAAAAAGTCACAAAACAGTATAAGATAATAGGATAAATATATACACATATACATATATATTTGCATATGTGGGTATGTATTTTTTTAATACAGTCAGTAGAAACAGGCAAAACCTGAGAAGTTCCAGATACTGCAGTTGGCAGATAAGGATATTCAAGCAGCCACTATAAAGTAGTTAAAGAACTTAAAGAAAAATTTGGTAATGATGTTTTTATGGTCAAATAAGTTGGCAGTAGTGAATCTCAGCAGATAAATGGAAATTATTATTATTATTATTGTTATTATTATTACAGAGTCTTTCTGTGTCACCCAAACTGGAGTGCAGTGGCATGATCTTGGCTCACTGTAACCTTCTCCTTCCAAGTTCAAGTGATTCTCCTGTCTCTGCCTCCCAAGCATCTGGGACTATTAGTGCATGCCACCATGCCCAGCTAATTTTTGTATTTTTAGTAGACACGGGATTTCATCATCTTGGCCAGGCTGGTCTTGAACCCCTGACCTCAGGTGATCTGCTGGCCTTAGCCTCCCAAAGTGCTGGGATTATAGGATTGAGCCACTGAGACTAGCTGGAATGTTTTTTGTTTTTTTTTTTAAGCAAAATAGAAATTACAGAACTGAAATTTATAAGGCCTGAAAGGAACAAGTCACTGCATAAGTTTTCATAGCAGGATGGCAATTACAGAATAGCAGTTGAAGAAAGATCAGCAAAACTTGAAGACAGATTAATAAAAATTATCCAATTAAAGAATACGAAAAACAAAAATAAAAGAGATACTGGCTGTGAGATAGCATCAAACATCCTAATAAAGTTGTGTAGAGGGAGAAGAAAGGAAGAATTAAGCAGAAAAATATTCAATGTAATAATGGGCAAAATTTTCCCCAAATTGCTGGAAAATATTAACATATAGATCCAAGAAGCTTAGTAGACCCAAAGCAGAGTAAACACTGTAAAATCAACATGTAGGGACTTTATAGTCACACATCCAGAAACTAAAGATACATTGAAATTTTGGAAAGTACCCAGAGAAACATGAACCATTACAGTGGCTAGAGAGGCCAATAATATAGTGACTTACCAAAACAAGTGAGCCCTGGAAATAGTGGATGACAACTTCTTTTTTCTTTTTTTTCTTTTCTTTTCTTTTCTTTCTCATCTTTCTTTTCTTTTCTTTTCTTTCTTTTCTCTTCTCTTCTCTTCTCTTCTCTTCTCTTCTTTCTCTCTCTCTCTCTCTCTCTCTCTCTCTCTCTCTCTCTTTCTTTCTTTCTTTCTTTTTCTTTCTTTCTCTTTCTTTTTTTGTCTTGCTATGTTTTCCAGCCTGGAGCACAGTGGCTATTCTTAGGCACAATCATTGCCCACTACAGCTTGGAACTCCAGGGCTCAAGCGATTGTGCCTCAGCTTCCCGAGTAGTAGTGATGACAGGCATGCACCACCATTCCGGCTTTTTGGATGACAACATCTTTAAAGTGCTGAAATAAAATGTATACATAGAATTCTATATCTAGTAAATAAATCCTTCAAAAATAAAAGCAAAATAAAGACATTTTCAAATAAATGAAGGCTGAGAGAATTTGTCACCAGTGAAACTGAACTAAAAATAATGCTACAGAAATTCTTTATGCTGAAAGTGAGACCAGATGGAAACCCAGATCTAGAAAAAGGAGTGAGGAGCACTGAAAATGGTTAATATGTGAGAAAACAGAAAAAGAGGATATATTTTATCTTGATATCTTTAAAAGGCACCTGACTTTTTAATGCAAAAACCGTAACAGTGCATTTTTGAGTTTATAACACATATAAAATATATGTTAACAATAGCACAAAGTAGTGCCACAGGATGAAATTACAACGAATTTAAAGATGTCAATTGGTTTTATTGTGATTCTAGAATTAGGCAATGCTTCATTTCATGAAGTAGAATCTGTTCCAATGAGAAGAGATTGGTTTCATAGAGAGGGGCTGAAGGAAGCAGAAGTGAACAATGAGTCTGTAGTCCTTTCAAAATTTACTTTTCTTGTAAGGTGGGGACAGGGGGAAGAACAATAGAAAAATAACATTATTTAACATCAGATTACTTGAAGCTAACTCTTTTGTTTTGTTTTATTTTTTAGAGACAAGGTCTAACTTTATTGTCCAGGCTGCAGTGTAGTGGTATAATCATAACTCACTGCAGCCTAGAACTCCTGGGCTCAGTTGATCCTCCCACTTCAGCCTCCCAAGTAGCTGGGACTACAGGTATGCACCACCACACCTGGCTAATTTTTATTTTTCTTTAAAGAGATGCAGCCTCACTATGCTGCCTAGGCTGGTGTCATACTCCTGGCCTCAAGCAATTCTTTTGCCTAAGCCTCCCAAAGTGTGGAATTACAGACATGAGCCAGTACACCCTGCCTTGGTTACCTTTTTGTGTGTGTAAAGATTAAAGTAGAGAAAATGTCATTATCTTGTCACCTGAAGATTTCAATTGGCCTCTTTGAGAAGTTGGCTGTTATCTGCCTCTTCTCATTTCTCTAAAGGTCAGATAACAACTTAGTTTAGGTTTGGTAATCTGGAACTTTAGCATAAATTACTCCAATTTGATTTTTATTCTGGTCTGTTAGGGCCTAGTGTAAGAGCTTAGTCCAAAATAATAGCCTCCTATAATTTGTACTTAACATTTTCTGGAGTTGGAGATAAATAAAATTCTACTGTTATAAGTTTCTTGCTTATCTCATGAAGTGATATAATAGTAACTATAAATAGACTTTGATACATTAAATATGAAAATGGCAATCCTGAAAGTACCAATAAAAATAATACAAAAAAGATATATTTAAAAACACAGAAATTAAAATATAAAAACTAAAAAATAATTTAATATATGAAAAAGAAGGCAGAAAGTACAGAGCAGAGGAGGAAAATAATGGGACAAACAAAATCCAAATAGCAAAATTGTGGCTGAAAGTAGATATGAATCTAAGGGGTATTATGAAAGATAATGAGAGGTTTATTATAATGATAAGAAGATTAACTCACCAAGGAGACATACAAATTATAAGAAATTATATGTCTGATCATAGAGCTTCAAAGTAAATGTAGTAAAAGCAGTGAGAGCAGGAGAAATAGGCAAATCCCATGATCATACTTGGAATTATTAACAGAAGTTTTCTGACTTGACATGTATAGAATACTACATCCAACAATTGCAGAGTAAACTATAAAATGTGCATTATTTTCAACTTCTTACAAAATAAGCCTCATGATTTGGCTCTCTATTTGTCTGTTATTGGTGTATAGGAATGCTTGTGATTTTTGCACATTGATTTTGTATCCTGAGACCTTGCTGAAGTTGCTTATCAGCTTAAGAAGATTTTGGGCTGAGACGATGGGATTTTTTAAATATAAAATCACGTCATCTGCAAACAGAGACAATTTGACTTCCTCTCTTCCTATTTGAATACAATTTATTTCTTTCTCTTGCCTGATTGCCCTGGCCAGAACTTCCAATACTATGTTGAATAAGAGTGGTGAGAGAGGGCATCCTTGTCTTGTGCCGGTTTTCAAAGGGAATGCTTTCAGTTTTTGCTTTTTGTACTCTCTATAATAGTCACAATGAACAAAACTGGTAATACCAATTTTATTTTGAGGATATAGAGTAACAAAAACTGAAACACTTCTGGTGAAAATGTAAAATGGTACAACAAATTGCAAAATATGTTGGAGCTTCTAGCAATGTTAATCACTCATTTATCATAAAACTAAGTGATTCTACTTCAAGATATTTATTTTTTAAGTCAAAATACATATCTCTAATAAAGCCCTTCTAATAAAGATTTGTATAGATATATTCAAACTGGAAATGTCATCAACACGAAACCAAATAATCAGATTCCAGGATACGTATATAATGGAATACCATTCAGCAATAACCTTATGAAAAACTCATTAATATTACACATTCAATCACATTGTTCAATATCAAAAATATTATGTTAAACAAAGAACAAAAACAGTACATATTGCCTAATTCCATCTATATAATCTTCAAGAGTAGCAAAATAAGTCTATGTGATTAAAATCAGCACAAAAGTTGCCTATAATAGGTAGCAATTCACTGGTTGAGGCACAGGAGAAATTTGTTGAGTGAAGTAATATTCCACATTTTTGTAGCAAGTTATAAATAGGTTTAAATACTTATAAACTAATTGAATTATACACTTAAGATCTAAGCATTTTCACTATGTGTCAATTTAGTCTTGATTACAAAATTTGATTAATAAACATTATCTTAATCATTAAGCATTTTTTCTATGCCAGGCTGAGTGCTAGGTGACAGACCTTATTTGATCCTTATTTAAAAATTCCTACAAAGCAGATACTATTATTATTAAAGGTTACTATACAGAAGATTAAAGTTTATGAAGGTTAAATTGCTTGCCCATAGAATTCATATAGTTCATGGTAGAGCAAGTTTTAAACCTGGAAAATCTGATTTTAAAATTTGCACACTTAAGCATAAATGTATACAGTGTTTTAATAATATGATTGTAATAAATAGCATTTTTATCAATTCACTTCTCTAATCATTAGCTATAACAAAACTTTAGTGAAAAGATGCTATGATACAGAAAGTATGTAATTCAGAGTCAGGAATCTTGATTCTGTCATTAACTCTGTGACTTTGAAAAAATTACTGCATTTTTCAGATATGATTTTCTCATCAGTACAATGAGGGGATGGTATAGGAGACAGACACAAACCTTAAAGTTATAGCATTCACTGACCATGAGACAAAATATCTATAACTCCTCCAGATAAATTAGCTCATTTAATTAGACCATGACATTAATGGGGTCAATGTCCATGTTATTTCACTAAAAGAAAAACTGGAAAAAATGCTTTGCTTACTCATCTTAAGCTTAGGTTCTTAAATTTCATAGGAGAGTCAAAGTACTTCCCCACGGCTCAGGAGAATACTAGATGAGCCAGATTGAGAGGTCGACTCATTTTTTCCATGCTTTGAGCTTGGGCTGCCCTCACGATTTGCTTTGTTCAAGAGAATATACAGATATGTAAGTTCTGAAGTCTGGGCCTCCAAGGGCATTGCCTCTTCCATCTTTGTTCTCACGCTCCTGCCATCATGTGAGAATGTTAGTCTTCTGTGACAACAGGGGCTTTCCTTGTCTTCAATGCAGCACCTACAGCAGGGCCTGGCACAAACTGCATATGCTCACTGAATATCTGTCGAGGTCTAAAAGTTGACCCATAAAATATACTCCAGAAATATTGTCCATATACATTTGAAACAAATGTGTGAATGCCAGTTTGACCATTCTTTTGAAATCACCAGGTTTATCATTTTTTAAAATGCCAAAAATATAGTCTGAAAACTCCTAGCCACTCTCAATATTTTACTTGGTATGGCACACAATGTAAAAACTTGATCAATGCTGTGAATTACCTTGTAATGATTCTAAGATGTTCTGGGCAATCACTACACACTTAAGCAAATTTTTCCCAGGCTATCATCTTATTGCTAATGATATTCCTCCTAAGGACTTCCTTATAGACATTTGAGTCACAGAAGTGCCTGTGGGACAGACAGGCACTGGAATTGTAGTGTGAATTACCTTTCTAATGGCTTCCCAATCTCCTCAGGTATCCCTACAAGAGGATTTTAAACTACAGGGACAAATAAGGGGCAAGCAGAAATGACAGTACACAACCATAGTGATCATTTATGGCATTCTTGGAATATACTTTAATTAATTTCCTTTCTTTTTTCAGACAAAAGGTGAATTTTTTTAATTGATACATAATATTTTACACGTGTTTATGGGACATGTGTGATATTCTGGTACATTCATACAATATGTAATGATCAAGCAGGGTATTTAGAATATCCATCATCTTGGACACTTATACTTTTTGTTTTGAGAGCATTTCAAATCTTCTCTTCTAGTTATTTAAAAATATGCAATAAATTATTGTGATTTATAGTCACCATATTGTGCTATTGAGCACTAGAACGTATCCCTCTTATCTAGTTCTGGGTTTGCATTCCTTCACCAACCTCTCCCTGTCCTCCTTTCTTCTCTACCCTTCCCAGCCTCTAATAACCATAATTCTACCATTTACTGCTGAGTACAACATTTTTAGCTTTCACATGTGAGTAAGAACGTGCACTATGTATCTTTCTATGGTTGACTTACTTCACTTAACATAACTTTGTCCAGGCTCATCCCTGTTGCCATGAATGATAAGCTTTCATTTTTTAAATGGCTGAAGTAGTATTTCATTTGCATATATACAACACATTTTCTTTATCTATTCATCTGTTGATGAACATTTAGGTTGATTCCATGTCTTGGCTACCGTGAATAGTGCTGCAATAAACAACAGGAGTGCAAATATGGCTTTGATATACTAATTTCCTTTCCTTTGGATAAATACAGCAGTGAAATTGCTGGATCACATGGTAGTTCTATTTTTAGCGTTTTGAGAAACCTCCATACTGTTTTTCATAGTGGCTGTACTAATTTACATTCCCACCAACAGTGTGTGAGTTCCCTTTTCTCTGCATCTTCACAAGAATGGCTACAATCTAGCCATTGGCTAGCCTCACATAGAATGGCCACAATAACCTATATTCTAAAGGCACAAATTACCTTATTTTTGTCGTTTTGATCATAGCTGTTCTAACTGTGGTGAAATTATATCTCATTGTGGTTATGATTTACATTGGAAACGTGAATCATTTCTTAAATGATGGATTTAATTTAAAACATGTTTAATTTTTGTAAAAACATGATTATAAATAAAAGCCTTATTGCAACCATCACGATTTATTTGATACAGTTTGCATCAGCAGAAAACAAGCATGAAAAGTTAGAAAATACATTATGAATATATCAAATTGTAGGGAGACTTTCAGCTTAAGAACATCAGCCTGTTTTATTAAGGAAACTAATTTTAGCCCCTCAAATTAATATTTTAAAGCATGGCTCCTTTAAACTTAGAGAAAATATCTTAAAATATTAACTGCCAAATATTACTGCCAAATGTTAATACTAATGTCAAAAAGTGAAAGGTTTCAGCAAGGCGAATTAATATATATTTTAAGTCTTATCAGAAATGTTAGTATCTTTTCTAGGTTACAACTTATTAAGAATTTTTACATTTGTCTTTTCTGCATAGGAGTCCATAATAATACTAAGGTCATGGCACTTCATGGATTAAAAAATTAACATGTGTAAACAATTTATACAATTCTTGGCCTATATTATATATTCAATAAATATTATCTTTTAAAATAATTATGACTTTTTTATTATTCTGCAATATGTGTCAAAATTTATTAGTACCTACTAATTACCAGGCATTAATCTAGTCATTATTTAAGCAAAGTTGCATTGAACAAATTTCTTGCCCTTGAGGAGATTATAGTTTAGTGATTATTGTTTTCTACCATTCTCACTCCTACTGCAACACTAAGTAAGCACTTTGTTCTTCTGTGCTTTGTAAACAAATAACCTCTCCGTCATAGATCTATTCTCTTGGGAGTCTCCCACAGCAACAAACTCGGTACACCTAAAACTTAGATTCTTATAAAATCTTTCCCAAAAAACTTCATTTCCACTTTCTCTGTGGACAAATTCTTCCTGTGTCCACATGAAATCCTGGACATATCTCTCACAGTTTTTCTGGCCGTGTCAGCTATTAATGAATGGGTATTTAGGAGGCATTAAGAAGTGCAATTCAATTTACCACAAAACTCGAAATGCTTCCCAATTGAAAACATGTCTTGCTGCAATGGAAAGGTTTACCCCAGGAGAAGAAAGCTGAGCAGAGGAGAGAGAATTAATCAACACTTCTGCTTTGTCTTGGTATATCTTCCTCCATTCCATCCCTGAGAAGTACACACACCCCACATGTGCAAGCACACACGTGCACACTCTGAAGCTGCTTTTTAACAAGAAAGCAGAAAAGATTTCACTTAATAAATACATTATAATCTGGTGTCAGGACCTTGGATACACAATTACTGTCTCTTTTATAAAACGCTTTTGAGAGTTCATTGGCTATCTCCACCAAGAACCATTAAAAGATTTCTGTTGCAGAGCGTGTATCTGGGTGGTGACGATGATCTCTCTCAGTTTGAGATCTCAGTCTCTCCACTGATCAGAAGTCCTTTACAGTGACCCACAGCCAACTTCTTTCCTGGAAATCACATCTAACTCAGAAAACACGTAACTATGTTGTCATTCTCTGAAAGCGCAGGATATTTCACATGCACTCTGTGTCTTCCTCTCTTACCGGAAAGCTCTAGTCCTAGTCTCTTGCCTTCAGACTGTTCCAGTTCTCAATCATGCACATATCATATGTCCTGCAAACTTTCCAAGGAACCGATTACTCTTTTGAACTCCAAACACAGCTTAAAATGAGAAGAAGCAGTCCCCTTCCTGGCTTCCTTCCCATAGTTGTAGTTTTCTAAACAGATCTAACCGCACACTGAAAATTCCTCAGTGAAATTCTCTCTGCTTGCTGTTTAATATTTGTTAATGAATTTATCATTTTCATTTTCATGCCCTGGGGTTAGGTGGTCAATATGGATATGGTTCTCAACTGTATCAAACCTAATCACTTTTTTTGTTAACTAATTTTTTTTATTCATCCATGGACTATCTTATAATACAATTCAAAACCACCCCAACCTAGCCAATAATTTAAAAATACTTTCCTAAGAGTAATATAATGTAAAATAAAAGTAAAGTAATATATAACACAAATATATTTCCAACTTATAAACACCAAGGCATGACTATCATAAAAGATATAAAGAAATCAATATTTTTTTAAAATAATAGGTTTATGCTTTACAGCAGTCTTTTGTTCACCGTAAAATTGACCAGCAAGTAAATAGTTCCCACATACCCCTTTTTCTTTCTTTCTCTTTCACAGGTAGCCTCCTCAACCACCAAGAGTCTGCACCGGTGTGATACATTTGTTACAACTGAGGAACCAACATTGACATATTATTTATTTATTTAGAGACAGAGTCTCGCTCTGCCACCCAGGCTGGAGGGGAGTGGTGCAATCTCTGCTCACTACAACCTCTACCTCCTGGGTTTGAGCGATTCTCCTGCCTCAGCCTCCCAAGTAGCTAGGATTACAGGTGCCTGCCACCACACCCAACAATTGTTTGTATTTTTAGAGAAACAGCGTTTCACCATGTTGGCTAGGCTGGTCTCAAACTCCTGACCTCAAGTGATTTGCCCCCCTTAGCCTCGCAAAATGTTGGGATTACAGGAGTGAGTCACTATGCCCAGCCGACGTATTATTATTATTATTATTATTATTTGAGACTGAGTCTCGCTCCGTTTCCTAGGACGGAGTGTGGTGGCTGAAATCGGCTCACTGCAACCTCTGTCGCCAGGCTAATTTTTATATTTTCAGTAGAGATGGGGTTTCACCGTGTTGTCCAGGTTGGTCTTGAACTTTTGACCTCAGGTGATCCGCCCGCCTCAGCCTCCCAAAGTGCCGGGATTACAGGTGTGAGCCACTGTGCCAAGCCCATATCATTATTAACCAAAGTCGATAGTTTACATTAGGGTTCACTCTTTGTGTTGTATGTTCTATGGATTTTGACAAATGTATAATGGCATATAGTCACGATTACAGTATCATAAGAGGTGTTTCACTGTCATAAAAATCCCCTGTGCTCTACTTATTCATTCCTTTCTCCCCCCAAAACTCCCGCAGTCCCTGATCTTTCACTGTCTCTGTAGTTTTGCCTTTTCCAGAAAGTCATATAGTTGGAATCCTACAGATGGGCGTCTTTTTCTTAGCAAAATGTGTTTCCTCCATGCCTTTTTGCTGCATGATAGCTCATTTCTTTTTAGCACTGAATACTATTTCATCATATGGATGTACTGCAGGTTACTTATCCACTCACATACTGAAGAATATTTTGTTTTTTCCAAGTTTTGGCAATTATGAATAAAGTTAGTTTAAAAATGATGTGCAGGTTTGTGTGGACATAAACTTCAACTCATTTGGGTAAATGCTGAGGAACACAGTTTCTGGATGATATACTAATAGTACGTTTTGTTGTATAAGAATCTGTCAAACTCTCTTCCAAAGTCTCTGTGCCAGTTTTCATTCCCACCAGCAAAGAATGTGAATTCTTGCAGCTCCACATCCTTACCAGCCTTTCTTCGTGTTGTCAGGGTTTTGGATTTGGATTTTCACCATTCTAATAGGAATGACAGTATCTTATTGTGTTTTTAGTTTGCACATTCCTAATGGCGTTGAGCATCTTTTTAAATGTTTGCTTGGAATTTGTACACACTCACTGGCGAGGTGTCTGTTAAGATTTTTTGCCCATTTTTTTCCAGTCTGATTGAAAAGAAGGGAAAAGAGAAAGGAAAAGAACAGAAAAGACAAGACTGACAAGAAAAGAACTCAAGACGCTATATAAGAATTGTGTGGAAGACAGTGTGGCAATTCCTCAAGGATCTAGAACTAGAAATACCATTTGACCCAGCCATCCCATTACTGGGTATATACCCAAAGGACTATAAATCATGCTGCTATAAAGACACATGCACACGTATGTTTGTTGCAGCACTATTCACAATAACAAAGACTTGGAACCACCCCAAATGTCCATCAATGATAGACTGGATTAAGAAAATGTGGCACATATACAACATGGAATGCTATGCAGCCATGAAAAACGATGAGTTAATGTCCTTTGTAGGGACATGGATGAAGCTGGAAACCATCATTCTCAGCAAGCTATCGCAAGGACAAAAAAAACAAACACCGCACGTTCTCACTCATAGGTGGGAATTGAACAATGAGAACACTTGGACACAGGAAGGGGAACATCACACACCGGGGCCTGTTTTGGGGTGGGGGGAGGGGGGAGGGATAGCATTAGGAGATATACCTAATGTAAATGATGAGTTAATGGGTGCAGCACACCAACATGACACATGTATACATATGTAACAAACCTGCATGTTGTGCACATGTACCCTAGAACTTAAAGTATAATTAAAAAAGAAAGAAACATAAAACACACACACACACACAAAAAAAAAGAATTGTGTCAGTGGGGATAGGAGCAGGTAAGACTAAAAGTAAGCAAAAACCAACAATAAAATTATATTTAAATAGAATTTTAGCATGTAACTTTAGTGATGCATATCTTTTGTTTTTGGGGGGTCCACAAAAATTGACTGTGTGAGAAAGTATAAAACAATTTTAAGACAAAAAATATTGCTAAAATCTAATAAGATCGAAATGTTGTATTTGTCACTACTAATTTAATAATTGGATCTAATTTTCTTTTAGGTGATCTATGTCATATTTGCAACGATGCAATTAGTTTTCTTTTTCAGTTATTGCACTATTATGCTGCAATATTGCCAAGTAAATATGGAGTTAGAAATGTTATATTGTAAATTGTCTTCAGCATTAAGAATATGCCCCATGAACAAATTTTCTACATCACATCTTCTTTCCATTAAGTTTCCATCTCAATAATTTTTTTTGTTGTTTGTTTGTTTAATAGCTAGCTTTTCATGTGACCTAAAAGATTATAGTTTTTTGATTTTTTAGAGATGAGGTCTCTGTTGCCCAGGCTGTAGCTGGAGTGCAGTGGTGCGATCATGGTTCACTGCAGCCTTGACATCCCGGGCTCAAACAATCCTCCCTCCTGACCTCCCAAGTAGCTAGGACTACAGGCATGTGCCACCACACTGTGCTAATTTTTAAATTTTTTTCTGGAGAGGAGGTCTCCCTATGTTGCCCAGGCTGTTCTCAAACTTCTGGTCTCAAGTGATCCTCTCATCTTGCTCTCCCAACGTTCTAGGATCACAAACATGAGCCACCATGCCCAGATGAGATTCTAGTATTAACATTAAGAAATATGATTTATATTGTTAAAGCAAAGTAAACATGGCCTGAGAAGGACTCCATACTTCCATATTTGAGTCCTTGTGGATGAACTGTGTAACCTAGTTTAATAGTCAGATAAAATTGAAAACCTAACTTAATAGTGTGCACCTATAACAATAGTCGAGTGTTGGGCAATCCCAGCAGCCATACTTCAACCACTCATAGTCTTCTGAGCGTTCAGACTGCATTCAAATACGGCAAACACTGAGCTGTAACCAGTCTCGCTGTTTCTGTACCTCATGTTGATTCCTGTACGTCACTTTACCTTTTTTGTCTATAAATACGTTCTGACCACGAGGCACCCCTGGAGTCTCTGTGAATCTGCTGTGATTCTGGGGGCTGCCGGATTCACAAATCATTCATTCCTCCTTTAAACTCCTTTAAACTTAATTCGACTGAAGTTTTTCTTTTATCAATATATATAGTAGTTTAGTTTTGTGGGATGAAGAATGACTCTTCATAAGGTTGTATCATTTAGCACACAGCAGCATATGTAGAGGCATTCAAATGGTTGTAATAGCCAGAATCATCCCACACATTTCCAAAATTGCCCCTTTGAAAAATACTCGCTGAGGATTATAGTATCAGTTTTACTCCCCCCCTTTTTTTTTCAGTATACTCTGCAAAGGAGGTCTGAAACTCTTTGTATTTTATCAGCTTTGGGACCTCAGCCAGTTTCAAGGCAGATGATTGCTCATATAATATTAACTAGCAAATCAAGGCATAAACCTGGAGTCATCTTTCATAACTCTTTCCTTCATCCTTCACATTCAAACACAGTCTTCTCAATTATTGTTTTTAAATTTAACTTTAATCCATACTACTCTCCTTCCCTCTGCAAATCCCCTAATATGGATCCTCGTCATTTTTCACCTATTGTTGTTCAATATCCTTATATATTGACCACATATTCATTGCTGCTCTTAGAATACTTAGTGTGATCTTGTAAAAACACAAATTGTATGAAATCACATACTTAGCTAAGATAATTTAATACATCTCCTCTGCCATAGTAAGATAAAATTAAGGACTCTTAACATGCCCAAGTCCTGAATGAGCTAAACCTACCCATCTGTCTATTTTTAGACCTCTTTTGTAATGGCTTTCTCAGACCCATTTTGTAATGGCTTTCTAACCACACTGATACTTTACAGTGCAAAAGGCTTTTCTAGGCCCTGGACCTTGGCTCATGCTGTTGTCTCTGCATTATAATGTTTTCCTATTTGCCTGGTTGTTTCCTACACACTATGCAGATGTCATCTGAAACATATTTTCTTCAGTGCAGCCTTCCCTCACCCACAAATTAGGTTACATCTCCATTAAACATGCTTCATATCATCCTGGATTTATCATCATTTCAAATATAAATGATTATAATTCCATACTTAATTAAATGTTTATTTAATGCTTGTCTCTCCAGTTAAACCATACATCCTGCAAAAGATGGTCTAGTAGCGTTTCCTTGGTGGCCTAATAGTTAAATGACTGCGTGACTCATGTCCAAATCTCACTGCTTGTGTTTTCCCCAATTTCTTGATTTTCTGCTCTTATTTGCACATTAAGTAAGTTTCAAGTTGATCTCATTTAAAAGATAATGGCAAAATATTGTACAATTTATGTGTAGTTATATCAAATAATCTTAACACATGGAACATTTTAAACCAAGGAACATTATATATCATAGGGTTATTATAAGTTTTGTAACAAAATAGTAGAAACTATTTTAATATTCAATTTCTAATAGAAAAATTTTTCAAACCTAGTTCTCCAAAAACCTGGGCAAACCAGTGTGCTTTCAAGTCAGGTTATCATTCATTCATTCATTCATTTATTCATTTTTATTCATTCATTTAACAAATACTGTTAATTGTCATTAAGGTGTCAGACACTGCCAGGTGCTGGAGAATGCAGAGGTGAGTAAGTCATGACATTTGCCCTCAAGTCCCTTATAATTACATGAGAAAAGCAGTGTGGTGACAAATTTTTTAGGGTACTGCATTTTATAAAAATGATTTAAGAAGATGAAATATTTATTGGCATTCTAAGAGATTATTCATGGCAGATTGTGGGGATTAGATATTAAATAGAATTGCAACTAAAACTTTAAAAAAAAATTCTGGAGTCCATCAATACAATTCCTATAGAATTTGATAGTTTATCAACTTTCTTACTTTCCGCTCATTTTCCTTAATCAATATCAAATGGATTACTCAGTGTGAAAGTTATCAAATGTAATTCCAGACCTGAATGTGACCTTAGGAAAATGCCTGACCAAAGTTTCTCTGTGAATAAAAAATATATAAATTTGGCCCAGAGAGGATAAATGACTGGTTGAAAATTACCCAGATGACTAATAACAGAATTAAGATAGGAAATGCAAATTCACTACCAGGCCTCATTTTGTCTTCACATCCATGTAAACAACTTCAATTTATAGTTTAAGACAAAGGTGAATATTATGGCCATAAAGTATTTGTGATTCAATTCTTCTTATTAAATACTCTGAAATACATAAAATTGTTTCTTGTTTATTTAATTCAGTCTTTAAAGGATGATATGCTTTTAGTTAAGTCATGATACTTAATTATTCAATGTAACAATATTCCATTTATCATTTTACAGTATTGGGGATGAAGAACAAAGGATTGCTTATTAGTGCAATGCATAGGGTGGGGCTTTCAGTTTGGGAGTTTTGCTTGGCTAAGAATTAAGTTTAATGATGGAATTGGTTTGAACCATTGAGCTGGTGGCATTCTTTTACTCGTCTCTTCAGAAAGATAGCCTTCATTTTATTTTCCTTTCTTGGAATGTTGATTGCATTTCTTGGAATCTTACTCAAGTGACAACCATTTTATTTTAGCCAAATTTTAAACAGTACTTTATATACCTGAAGTGTACGAAAATATAAGTGGTGATTATATAAGTTTTATTTTCATTTGAGAAAAATATGCTTGTTTCAACTAGGCTGGCATAAAGCATTTAGTATGAGCAAAAAAAAAAAACTAAAAAAAAAAAGAAAGAAAAACAAAATGTTCCCTTTCAACAGAAAAAATCATTTTTCCAAACATTTTTCATTTTCATTTAGACCATATTAGCCTTGTCATCTCCAGTTGCCTTACAGAGAACCCACTTAGTCATTTAGCATTTTATTTTAGACTTTTGGCTTCAGACTTTAAATGAATAAAAAATTGCTGGAGAATTCAAACTCCAATGTGATACATAGCTAATTGAATAGACTTTTTGAATAATAATTAGCTCATGAGTACATAATTAAATTCAGGGACACATCTGACTTATTTTATGAAATATTCTCGAGTAAAATGCCATTTTTCTAGGGTATTTTTAGGAAGCTAAAAGCTTAAGTTGTGTTAAGATATAGATTAAGTAGCAAGGAAATAAAGATCTTTTTTTAAAGAAGGAGGTAGATAGTGTTAAAAACAGAGGGAAATATATGTGTCATTAAGACAATATTAAAATACTTAATGATGTAAAATATGTTGATAGTATATTGCTAAATAAGTAGCAGGATTTAGAAGATATACCTTACATGATTTTAATTAAGTTACAGATTATAGATAGATGGACTGATGCAGACATAAAGAACAGATGGATGGATGGGCGGATGGATAGATGGATGGATGGTAGACAGACTGACACTTAGAATAAATTGTAGCTGCTAGAATTACACAGATTGTTTGAATATTGGCTGAAAATTTACTAGTTCTAGGTTAATTAATTGTGTATTATAATTACATAAAGTCTCTCTGAGCCGTATTTTTCCTATTTGTAAAATGTAGGTAATACCAATAACTAGTTCGTAGGCTATTGTGAATAAAATAAGGTAATTCTAGTCAAGTGCTTAGCATACTGGCAGGTACATAACTAGCCATATCAAAGCAGTAAGTGTTCACTTGTGTATTATTATTACCATCTATATGTATATATGTATAGGCATTTTATTTAATATGATTTATACATACATTTTTATATTACATATTTAATTGAGCCTCATTGTAAACATAAAATTTTAAATTTTAAATTTGATTGTTGTTTCAATAAACATTTATTAATCCCCAACTATGTGTAGGTTTGTGAGAGAGATACAGACATCTGCAGGTATTGTGATACTTATAAAGTTACAGAGGAAGGCAAGTTTAATTACAGTGGGTGAAAAGTGCAAACCAGAGAGGGTGAGTACAAATTCAAGAGTTAGACAGTGAAAGATCAAAGAAGAGAAGGTAGAGTCCAGGAGATTTTTCCCTTAATCTCTGCCATTGATTCCAAGAGGAAGCAGAGAATGAACTAAGTGAATTGTTTACTGCCTTATTTATCTTCATTTCCCACATGCTGCTCACAATGTGAGCATTCTACCTGATTTAATGTCAGCATATATATTTAAATTTCATAGATAATTTTGGTATTTTTAAGGTTATTTTAACCATTCTTAAAATTTAACTTACATGCAAAATTGAAAACCTATTATCCCCACAATTAAATAAAATGAATTGTAAAATGTATACTTTTTTCTTGAATACACCCATACATGATTGTTTGTTGAAGGAATCCTAGTGACAGATAATTCAATTCAATCTTTTTTATTATACTAAGAAACAACTTGAATTCTAAAAATGCCAAATGATTTGCCAAAGACTACACAATAACAGCATGATAGAAGCAAGCAACAGCCTTCTGATTTTTCTCTAATACCATGCTTTGAGTACCTCTTCTTTGAAGCCATGCCTACTTTCTTCTCATAATTTTAAAGTTTCCCTCTTCTGGGACTATACTGCCTCATGGCAGATATCATTCAGATCCCTTTGTCTGCCTGTCTCTCTCATATTAACCTATATATGGAAGTGAAAAATAAGTATCTTTGAACCCTACAGAAAATTATATTTTTTGCATATTTAAATACCTCAGTCTGTAAATCTTCAAGCAGTAATATCAAAGATAACTTTAACATGTTAGTAATATCAAAAAACAATGTGCCGGGCACGGTGGTTCACACCTATAATCCCAGGACTTTGAGAGACCGAGGTGGGTGGATCACTTGAGGTTAGGACTTCGAGACCAGTCTGACCAACATGGTGAAACCCTGCCTCTACTAAAAATACAAAATTAGATGGGTTTGGTGGCACATGCCTGTAATTCCAGCTACTTGGGAGGCTGAGGCAGAAGAATAACTTGAACCCAGGGGTGGAGGTTGCAGTGAGCTGAGATCCTGCCATTATACTCCAGCCTGGGCAACAAGAACGAAACTTTGTCTCATAATAATAATAATAATAATAATAATAATAATAATAATAATGTGTTTCTGTGACTAGAGAGTTGTGTGTGTGTACATTTGTGTACATATGTGCATGTGTGTGTGAAACCTGAATACACTGTTAAAATTATTTTTTAAGAAATACTACTGCATCAATATAGTTTCTCATCTTACTAAGGAAACTTTAAGCTTCTTAAAAATAGGGATTGTATCTTATAGTTTTTAACAATTTTTCATTGTGATAAGAATAGAATTCTCCTTCTTGTATTCAATATATTTTATCTGAGGTAGCCATATGAGCTACCTCATATGAGCTATCTGAGGTAGTTATGAGCAAATTGTTCAATATGATACCTTGTTTGTGACCTCAACTATTCGCAAGCAATTGTTCCCTTTTACTTAAGAGTATTAAGCCAAAAAAAACCCACTAAAAATTGTAATTAAATAAAAGTAATAACTATAGATAATGATACTCCTAATCAACCACCACTTATAAAAAGCAAGAATCAGAATGACTCTATATTATATTTAGACATTTTTCAGAAAAAAAAGAATATTGTGAAAATGGTTGCTGGACAAAATGATGGCAGAAAAAGATGAGCTCAGGGATTCCGTTTCCCAGTTTGAGTGCCACATAACTAACCTGAAAGATTCTCTGAGTGCTCTAGAGGATATCCTCATCTTCTATAGCCACAAGTCTGAGATGACTGAAAATTACATGCAGCATCTCATACTGTGGCTGGCACAGTTACAACCCTTAAGAGTCTACTAACCCTCCAGCCCTATGTCCTAATTATTTCACAGAGATGTGGGTCACCTTTTCCTTCTGCAAGATATCACACTGGTCCCTTATATTGATAATATGTGCTGATTGGACCTAGAGTGCAAGAAGTAGCAACTATTCTGGACTTATTGGTAAGACATCTGCATGTAAAGAGTAGAAAATAAATCAGACAAAAATTCAGGGGCTTTCTACCTCAGCAAAATTTCTTGGGATCCAATGATATAGGGCATGCTGAGATAAAAAAAAAAAAAAGGAACAATGTCTAGGGACCTATTTGAATTTTTGAACATATTCTACATTTGGGTGTGTTACTCTGGTCAATTTACTAAGTAATCCAAAAAGGTGCTAGTTTTGAGTGGGACCCAGAACAAGAAAAGGCTCAGCAAGAGGTTCAGGCTGCTGTGAAAGATGTGTTACTGCTTCGACCTTATGATCTAGCAAATCCAGTAATGCTTGAAGTGTCAATGGCAATAGGGAGGCTGTTATTTAGCAGGTCATTTGAGGCAAATTGCTGTGCGTGCCCTTGGGGTTTTGGAAACAGGTAACTAATCTGGTTTCACAGGTTCATAGATGAAGAGGATCTTTGTCTCTGGAAGAATTATATGAATTATACTTGGAGTCTCACCTATATCTTATTTAGTAGTATTTAGAAGAGACTTTAGACTTTTAGAGTTGATGCCAAAATGAGTTAAGACTTTTGGGGTTGTTGAGATGAAATGAGGGTATTTTGCATGTGAGAAGGAGAGGGCTTGTAAGAGCCAGCGGTAAAATGTGATAGACCAAATGCATGTGACCTCTCAGAATTCATATGTTAAAGTTTGAATCCCCAATGTGATGGTATTAGGAAGTGGAAAGCTTTTTTAATTTTTTATATAAAGTTTTGATTATATTATACATATTGTTTTGTAGTTTTTAATTTTTTTGCCTTAAAAGCACTATTGCTTCATGACAAAATATAAATTTATCTTATTCTAGGTAAGTGCAGACTAATATCACAAGGAATGGATATATCATAATTTATTTAACTCCTCTTATCCTAGGTTGTTTTCCATTTTTCACTATAGTAAACCTTCACAACACGGATATTTGAGTGTTGTCACACAAATATGCAAAGAAAAAAAATTGCAAGTAGTTGTTACTTGCAATCTTTCCAAAAGGTATTTTTTGCTATAATCAGAGATAAGGAATTAAGAAATTAAAATATGTTTAAAAAGAGGTAACAAGAGGTTAATAATAGTGCAGTAATTCTCAAATAATTTTTCTAAGCTATAAAGTTAAAAAACATTTAAACTTTTATTTAAAAAGAATCCTCTTTTTTTCCTGTAGCTGCCAATTTGTTATAAATCCTCTAAGGTGAAAGGAATAAAAGTTTAAAAGTAGCCATTTTGTATGTTATTTATTATTTATCCTTTACAAAGGAAAGAAAAGTGAAGGAAAAACATGCAGTAGGGAATTAGCTGGGGGATGCATTTAGTCAATTCTCCAACTTCTTAGATGTTGCTCTTCCTGAATTTTATTTTCTTCCTCTTTCTTTCTCATGTCTCACTTCTCAATATCATGTTCTTTAAAACATTAATTTTGTTTGCCACTCTAGACAAAAATAGAAATTTGAATATGCACATGAGAACTGGAACATTTTCTTAGTCTTGTACTACTAGTTGAGGTTCTTTTAGTTACAAGCTACAGTAACTAGCATGTACAGCAGTTTTATACTATTAATAATTGAGCCTCTTTGAGTTACAAACTCTTGTTGTCTTACCTAAAACAAAACATTAGAAGATCTTTTCTTTTTTAAGAGTTGGGGTCTCTTTCTGTTGCTCAGGCTGGTGTACAATAGTGTGATAATAGCTCACTACAGCCTCAAGCTTCTGGGCTCAAGTGATCCTCCCACCTCAGCCTCCTGAATAGCTGGCACTACAGGTACACACCACCACACCTGGCCAATATATTTTTTTTATTCTTTTTTTGTATAGATGGGGGTCTTGTTATTTTCCCCAGGCTATTACTGAACTCTTGCCTTAAGCAATCCTCCCACCTCAGCCTGCCAAAGTGCTGGGGTTACAAGCGTGAGCCACCATGCTCGGCAGAAGACTCTTAACACATCTTATAAAGACTTGAATAACTAACAGCTAGAAAGAAAGGAAAACAGACCAGTTCTGGAAACCTCATAATGCTTGCTAGATCCCACTTTAATATGATACTTTCTATGGCTCCGTGTTGCTGTGTTTCTATTCTAAAAATCGAATTTCTGAAAAGTGAAATACATAAGACAATATGTCTAAGATATATGTCCTTGTGAAATCAAGGCATTTGACCAAATGACTGGGTCATAGATACAGAAATAGTCACAGGCATAGACTTTTAATATCACCCGCCTCAGAGAAGGAATTGGAGAATGCTTTGTGCCAATCACTCGGTTAACTGATTCATATGCACTGTTTCATTTAAGCATCACAACTTAATGAAGTAGGGAATAGTGTTATATTTAATATAATAGTGAATAGAAAACTGAGGTTTAGACAGATTATATTGCCAAGACAGTAGTAGAGGTCGGCCGAGAAACTAAATCTTCATGATGTCAGACTGTGTCCCTAACCACTACTCCGTACTGTTAGAAGAAATTATTTCAGATCCTTTGCCACACACGCTATTACTCCTTTCCCTCTCCCTCTTCTGCCCTTTAAGTTGTTTCTACGGCTAGATCCTGAAGAAAAAACACTAGCCTAAAAACTGCCTGCATTTCTAATTTAATCCATTCACACCATCTATGCATTAATAAACAAAAGTTGTAAGATTAAGTGAAATCATCAAGGTGTGGTTTTTTTTGTTTTGTTTTGTTTTTCTGAGACAGAGTCTTGCTCTGTCACCCAGGCTGGAGTGCAGTGGCACTTTCTCTGCTCATTGAAACCTCCACCTCCCGGATTCAAGCAATTCTCTGCCTCAGCCTCCCAAGTAGCTGGGACTACAGGTGCCCGCCACCACGCCCACCTAATTTTTTTGTATTTTTAGTAGAGATGGGGTTTCACCATCTTGACCAGGCTTGCCTTGAATTTCTGACCTCGTGATCCACCTGCCTCAGCCTCCCAAAGTGCTGGAGTTACAGGCATGAACCACTGTGCCTGGCCTTATCAAGGTATTTTTTTACTGCTAACTATATTTAGTACTTTAGATGTTTTGCTAGAAATTCTATAAATACTCTTTAGAAAGATACTTATGTGCTAAAGCGTTCAGCTTGATACTTAAGGGGTACCACACATTTTAATAGGGTATTATATTTTAGCTCTCCAATCCATATAACAGAAAGACTGGTACACTTAAGATCTTTTATGTTTTGAGTTTTTTTTTATAAAATTGTATATTTCATTACTCTTTGACTTTGTGTCCTTTTGAATAGGTCTATATTTGTATAACTACCTTCTCAGAATGTTTATCTTTATATAAAGATTAACAAGTGGCAAATATCATTGCTGCTTTATGTTGTTAGAGAATACAAATAAGTACTAGAAAGATACATTTCAGAAGTGAAAACAAAAGGAAATTGGTCCAGTTCTGATTAGAGGCTTACTCCTATGAGGGCCTTCCTTTGTGTTTGGTCTAATATTCACAAATCTTTTAAAATCTAACTAGTTGTTTCTTATCTTTATTTTATGCATCAAAGGTGAGAAAAAACGGAGACTTATATATAATACATATTTTAATTTCCCAGAACTATGTGGAATATCTTGAAGAAAATTAATTAAGTGAGTGAAATATTCGACTTGCTTCGTGTGCCTGCATTTAGACAGAGGTCTTCATCTGTCTCTCTCTCTCTCTCTCCTTTTCCTTTATTAAATACAGTTATTGAAAGTAGGGTGATAAAAAATCTATATTAAATATCAATCAGAATGTGAGAAACAATACCACTCACTGGTAGGAGATTAGGGAGATTCGAGTGAACTGGATGTAGTTGAGTGGGTGGGCAGGAGTGGAAAACAATTACGTATAATTCCCTGCTTTAGAAAAACCTGGCTATGCCAGTGTTATTTCTGAGAAATGTGTCTTCATACATTTTATAATATTTACTTTTTACTGATTACAAAAGGAACCCATGATCCAGGTGGAATATTTGGGAAATATAAGGAAAATAAAATTTAAAAATTTTATTATACACAAATCTTTGATTGTCACTCTACTCATTCCCATAGGATAATTTATTGTTACCAAATTATTGAGTCAAAGGACAAAAGCATTTTTATAATTCTCCATTTTTAAGCTGTACTGTCAAATTGCAACAATTTGGCAACTAGGTCTCAGAAAAGGCCTCTCCCAGGAGAATGGCGTGAACCTGGGAAGCAGAGCTTGCAGTCAGCCGAGATGGCACCACTGCACTTCAGCCTCGCGAGAGTGCGAGACTCCATCTCAAAAAAAAAAAAAACCAAAAGGCCTCTCCACAGTAGTATCTTCATTCTTGCATTTGCTTGCAATGCAGGGTTCACTGTCCTTTCTTACCTTTCCTTACTTAACTTTGTTTCAATTAATTCATTTCATCACACTATTGAACATTTACAGTGGATTAGGCAACAATCCCTACGTATCCTGAAGACTGAGCAATGAATAAAGCAAGGTAGTCATTTTCTTCTTTGGTCTAATTTTCTAGTTTGGGAGATAGATATTAAACAGAAAAACACATAGTAGTAAATAAATATGAGCCAAAGAATTATTATAAGAACTAAATAAACTAAGTTGTAATGAAAACTAGTAACATGGTAGAAGACATGTTTACATTGAGGTTGGGCTCAGGAAAGGCCTTATTAAATCCTGAACAAATCCTGCTTTCTAATCCTTCATATATCTTGATAAATAATTGCCTAATGCAACTTCCCTCAAATTTATCATAATACTTTTATGTCAAAAGAGATGAAGATCAAAAAATGAATAGCTTAGATTTTACTTGCCCAGTCACAGGAAAATATTTTTATAACTTATGGTTTCTTAAGCAAGACACATATCCAAAATTCATAAAGAAAAATGATGAGATAGAAATCTTCATGAAAAAAATGTAAAAGAAATCAACGTCTAACTACAGACTATGATTTTTTTGCAAAATATTTAACACAAAAAGTCTGAAAATATTATTCTTCAAAGAGCTCCTATTAATTGACAAGTGTTTCTTTTTAATATAATGATAAAGGGATACAAAAAGAATTTTAACCGAGCAGAATTGATAAAGGTCAATAAATACATGAAAGAAAGGCTCAAGTACACTAGTAACCAGGGATATGCATACTAAAACATCTACCATTATGCCCATCATATAGTTATAAATCCTTTCCTCAAGACCAAAAATATCTGTTGCAGACATTATTGCTTGTCTAACCACAACCAACTACATCGTTTCTAAAAACAACCAATTTTGTTCGGTTTTTTTCTCCTCTTAGTATACTCATACACTTTAGAATATGCTGGCCATAGATCCGAATCTGGGTTAAATCCTCATGAGTCATTCCCTTTCCCAGTAATTGGTTTAAGCATGGATTTTTGACATAATTCAGGGGAATAAGAGAGGAGAAATCTGCTAAAAAAAATTCTGCAGAAGATTTGCACACTCTTAAAAAACAGGTCAAGAGGCCCATTTCTGTCTCTGAATGGTGTCAGGCCTAGCATGGACACCAGGAAAAGCTGCAGCTGTCATCTTGAAATCACCTTGGAGAGCTCTATGAGAATAGAATAACAGGAGGAAAAATAGGCCACAGCAGAGCCCTCTTCATCCTCTGAACTTTCTGTTACATGACAAAGTGAATTTTCTCATTTAAATAAGCTTAAATTGACATTTTCTTTTATTTGCAACCCAAAGTAACCTGATACAATACCTCAAACAGTGGATGGTAATGTAAATTATTGCAACATTTTTGGATAATTATCAGCAAATAAATGTAAGTAAATTAAAGTATTCATCTCTTTTGACCCAGCTACTAATACTAGGAATCTTAGGAATCTATCCAAATTAAATAGTGCATATAAATAGATAGATGAATATATCTATGTCATATATTTGATACATATATATATATTGCATATATATGGTCTAATTTCACACAACACATGCACACATCAGCCTTACTTGTAAAAGCAAAAAGAAGAAAAAAACAAAAATAAAACACTGGAAATAATAATAAATACCCTTGTATGGAAGCATATCTAAATAAACTTGAGGCACTGTGACATGTTTAAAATAGATAAGACAGATCTATAATATATAACTTGGAAAGACTTATTTTAATGTCAATGCAAATTTATTTATTTATTTATTCATAGTACAATTCCATTTTACCAAAGAATTATGTATTAGAAGAGTTCTAAAATCATATTCTTAGGCATAAAGGAAAAATGATGACGGAATTTTGAACAGTGCTTAATATAAAAGGGACCTTAAAGATCATAGTTCCTGCCTTTTTATTTTATTAAGGCAGAAACTGAGTTCTGACACGGCTATGTGACTTGCCCAGTTCTCACAGGTAGAAAAGAATCCAACATTCTGAATTTTACATCTATATATCACTAAGTTGCTCTGCATTTTGAGATATGTGAGATGAAATGGGAGTGACACACAATTGTCTTTTCAGTTAGTACAAATTAGAATAATACAATTTCAGAGTTTCAGAAAAGTCCTCCTCTACATTATGTGAGGCTTCTCATTTATTTAGGGGCAAAAACCTTAGTGCTTAAGACACTGAGGTTGCAGCGATGTTCACAATACTCAAAATTTGAAAGCAACCTGGTCCATCAGCAGATGAATGAATAAAGAAAATGTAGTACTTATACACAATAAAGTACTATTCAGCCATAAAAAAGAATAAGATCCAGTCATCTGCAACAACATGAATGGAACTGGAGGGCTTATGCTAAGTGAAGTAAGCCAGGCACAGAAAGACAAACATCACATATTTTCACTTATTTGTGGGATCTAAAATTCAAAACAATTCAACTCATGAAGATAGAGAGTAACAGGACGGTTACTAGGGAGGGTAGTAGGAGGTGGGGGAGAGGCAGGTATAGTTAATGGGTACAAGAAGTAGCTAGAAAAAATGAATAAGACCTACTGTTTTATCATACAACATGGTAACTATAATCAATAATAACTTAATTGTGCATTTAAAAAATAACTTAAAGAGTGTAATTGAATTGTTTGTAACTCAAAGGATAAATGCTTGAGGGGATAGAAACCTCATTCTTCATGATGTGCTTATTTCACTGTGAATGCCCATATCAAAATATTTCATGTATCCCATAAATATATATACCTACTATGTACCCACACAAATTTAAAAAAAAGGTAGTGGGTGTTGTAGTAAGAAATATTTGAGTTAGAATTCTGGATTTGCCATTTTTGGTTTGTAAATCTTGGCTAGGTTACTTAACCTGTCTCAGATTTGGCTTCCTATACTACACAATGGGAATAATAGCTTAGAACTGTTTTAAAGGCCTAAAAAACATAAACACATGAAAATATTGGGATGCATTATTCTCCATTTTTATTTTGGCAAAATCTACCCAATCTTTTCAAGAAATGCACTTTGTAACCAAAGACTTGCTTCCAGTTTTCACTCTGCAGAGCAGTTTCTGAACAAGCTAAGAAATGGAGACATGTTAGTCCCCTATATTTTTTATACTTTTCCCATCTTGACACCTGATTATCTGGTGCTCATCTGTACAGACAATTCAAGCAGAAATTGCAATAGACATTATCAAATATCCATGCCAATTGAGGTTAACAGGTGCCTGACATTACCAACAAACTTCATTTACTAAAGACTTTAGAGCACATATTTGGTCTGATGGTGGATAAGTGGCAAGGAGTCATTTTGTGTGTTAGTTTTCCAGTTCTACAAAGCTATCAATCTTTCCCAATTGATATTCCAGGAATTATTGAACCAAACATTCCAATTATTGAACCAAACAAACCAAAAATATTTGCTTGTTTTACATATTGTATATTTATTTAATCTATTAAGCACCTGCATGCCATTGTATTTTCGTTCATGTACTGGTAACAGGCAGAATTCTACATACCACTATTGCAGACCAGCAGTGCTACACCATCTGCCTGCGTGCAGGCAAGTAGGGCAGAAGCAATGGACTCCAGCTCAGTCACTCCATACTACCATATTTGACCCAAAGATGAATGGTTGATTTGGAAATTAATCAAGGTGTTGAGTGTGGTTAGTATTGAGACTATTCATGAGAAATAACCTTGATGTGTTTGCTGTTGTCATCTTCCTTCATGTTTCTGAAAGCAAGTTGTGACTGGAAGAAATATCGGCACATTATAGAATCCAATAGTGTTAGATCTTGATCAGCTCCTGATACACATCTAATCCAGCTCTCTCACTGTATGAATGTCATAGTACTCCTTGTGGCTTTATACAGGTAATCTAAATGTTTTGTGTTTTGACATTTATCATCCTTATGTGGGAAAAAATTATAATCCCATAAGTATACGTACAGCTTACATAAAGTTTTGGAGGAAAGTGGTATGTGTAAATTAGCGTTGAAACTTCTAAAATCCTACAGGCAATCATAACAACATTATACGTTATTTTTCTCTCATTTTCACACTTAAGGAAAACTTAGTTCCATATGGAGTGTTAGATTCTTTTTATTACATTCCATTCAGAACATTCACCTGACTTTTCTCACCTTTTGGTCTTGTTCTTTTATGGAGACTAATAATCTAAAAACAACCAAGTAGGATATGGGTCACATGATATTTGTAGAGAAACTTGAGTGAGACCTTCTTCTATAATTAAGGTGAAAATCCTTTGGCCTGATTAAAGAGAAGTTGAATCTAACTAGATTACCACTTTTTTAACCATTAGATGCCAGATTAATTTTGGGGGATTTAGAACAGGGGAGAAAAGCTACAAGTAAATATTAAAGGCAAAGGCTGTCTTTAATAGTATCCTCAAAGATCATGGGGGAAATTACATTTTATAAAATACTTTTTAAATATTTTATATACTATATATATTCAAAGTTTTATATATTTTATAGACTATATATTTATATATTCAAAGTTTAAAAATATATATATATATATATATAGAAACTTTTGCTTCAGCTTACTTCTGCTCACTTCTGTCTAAGTCTGTTTTGCACTGCTATAACAGAATACTTGACACTGGGTAATTCATAATAAACACAAATTTGTTGGTTCATACTTCAGGAGTCTGGGAAGTTCAAGATCAAGACATCTGCATCTGGCTAAGACTTTCGTGATGTGCCATCACATGATGGAGGGCTGAAGGGCAAAAGCCCAAGAGGGGGTTGAACTTGTTTTTTTATAATGACATTAATCTATTCATGAGGGTTCTGCCCTCATGACCTAAACACCTCCTCTTAGTTCTCACTTTCCAACACTATTACATTAGGGATTCAGTTTCCAACACATGACTATCTGTGGGAGACATTAAAACAATAGCAGCTTCTGTGCCCATTCTGCTACTCCATGATATATGCTAATATTCTATTAACACATCCTGGATTTTCTAATTACCATACCTTTTTAGAGACAGGTACAGAATAGAATAGAATAACTTGTAGCAGCATTTCCCAAAGTCCATTCCACAAAATCACTAGTCCTATGAGGTAGATCTTCGAGGGAGGGGAATAACCATCAAAATCAAATGAATTTGGAAAAAAATGTGCATAATGTTCCCCATTTAATGAAGAATCAAAATACAGTTTATTGTTTTACATCCTCTAAATCAGTAGTAAAGGAACTTGTTACCTGTGGTTGACAAGGTATTTCCAAAATTTGTTTGCCCCTGAAAACATGTTTGCAGAATTTGTGTTAAGTGAAATCGATTAGTTAATGAACTGAGCTTGGTTAAATCTCTAGCCTAGGCTAGACACGGAGTGTTGAAGACATAGTGAGGTGGACCTTGGTCATATGACATGTAATACAGAAAGGAGAAACATAAGCGTTTTTGACTTTAATGCTTTCTACTTCCCACAACTCTATTTTGGGGGCCTGATGACCTAACTCTTCTTGTGATTGATAATTTACAATGCAATGGTAGTGATATATTATCAAATAATATGGTTATAATTTATGAAACACATTTCACAGCTTCTGAAGGAAAAAATGATAGCTCAGATAGATAAAAGTATTGAGCCAATTTCAATGTTATTCCAAGTCCTTGGATGGTACCAGTAGGCAGGTCACATGTGTGCATGCACACACACACACACACACACACAGATGTGCATCTACTCGCAATGAAACAAAGTCTTAGATTTGGCTGGGGATTTAGCTATGTGAGAATCAAAATGCAAGCAATTCTTCTTCTGAACAGGTTTTTAAATGCAGTATATGCCAGAAATAAAATCCAGAGTTAGCCAAATTTTTCTTCATGTCAACTACACTGTAGGAGATAAATAGGTCATCATAGTAGCTAATGCCAGGAGTCCAAAATTATTCTCTTTTTTTATTACTTCTAAAATTTTGTTTGGGGTTTAATTTTTTAATTTATTTTCTTTCTTTTTTATTTCTTCTTCAATGCTTAAGGAGCAATAATATGTTTTAATTTAATTATTATAAATACCTATTTAAAACACTAGCATTACACAATTACCTATCATTTTTCATTAAATATTGAGTAGAAACAAAAGGAAATTTATAAAATATGTGTAAAGGATTAAGAATAAAGATATGGTGATGCTCTGTGGGCACAACACTCAGTGTAATTAAAAAATTATTAGCTTAAAATTCTTTGTGTGCCCAATCCCTTTCCCATCTCCTTCTCTCCATGTTCAGGGTACTCATCATATTGAGTTATTTATTGTTCCTTTGCTTCTATTTACTTATATATATTTTTATCTCTAAAAGTTTCCTGTTTTATTTGAAATATGCATCAATAGAATTAAGCTGTATATTCTTCTTCAATTTTTCTTTTCACTTGATTTACATCTTGCAGCTCATCCATGTCATTTCATGTAGCTATTATTCAGTTGTTTTCTCTGCTGTAGAATAGTCTGTGGAATTAATATATCAAACATTACTTACCGGGGGGAGGAGCCAAGATGGCCGAATAGGAACAGCTCCGGTCTACAGCTCCCAGCCTGAGCGACGCAGAAGACGGGTGATTTCTGCATTTCCATCTGAGGTACCGGGTTCATCTCACTAGGGAGTGCCAGACAGTGGGCGCAGGTCAGTGGGTGCGTGTACCGTGCACGAGCCGAAGCAGGGCGAGGCATTGCCTCACTCGGGAAGCGCAAGGGGTCAGGGAGTTCCCTTTCCTAATCAAAGAAAGGGGTGACAGACGCACCTGGAGAATCGGGTCACTCCCACCCGAACACTGCGCTTTTCCGACAGGCTTAAAAAATGGCGCACCACAAGATTATATCTCACACCTGGCTCGGAGGGTCCTACGCCCACGGAGTCTCGCTGATTGCTAGCACAGCAGTCTGAGATCAAACTGCAAGGCGGCAGCGAGGCTGGGGGAGGGGCGCCCGCCATTGCCCAGGCTTGCTTAGGTAAACAAAGCAGCCGGGAAGCTCGAACTGGGTGGAGCCCACCACAGCTCAAGGAGGCTTGCCTGCCTCTGTAGGCTCCACCTCTGGGGGCAGGGCACAGACAAACAAAAAGACAGCAGTAACCTCTGCAGACTTAAATGTCCCTGTCTGACAGCTTTGAAGAGAGCAGTGGTTCTCCCAGCAGGCAGCTGGAGATCTGAGAATGGGCAGACTGCCTCCTCAAGTGGGTCCCTGACCCCTGACCCCCGAGCAGCCTGACTGGGAGGCACCCCCCAGCAGGGGCACACTGACACCTCACACGGCAGTGTACTCCAACAGACCTGCAGCTGAGGGTCCTGTCTGTTAGAAGGAAAACTAACAAACAGAAAGGACATCCACACCAAAAACCCATCTCTACATCACCATCATCAAAGACCAAAAGTAGATAAAACCACAAAGATGGGGAAAAAACAACAGAAAAACTGGAAACTCTAAAAATCAGAGTGCCTCTCCTCCTCCAAAGGAATGCAGCTCCTCACCAGCAACGGAACAAAGCTGGATGGAGAACGACTTTGACGAGCTGAGAGAAGAAGGCTTCAGACGATCAAATTACTCTGAGCTATGGGAGGACATTCAAACCAAAGGCAAAGAAGTTGGAAACTTTGAAAAAAATTTAGAAGTATGTATAACTAGAATAACCAATACAGAGAAGTGCTTAAAGGAGCTGATGGAGCTGAAAACCAAGCCTCGAGAACTACGTGAAGAATGCAGAAGCCTCAGGAGCCAATGCAATCAACTGGAAGAAAGGGTATCAGCAAAAGAAGATGAAATGAATGAAATGAAGCGAGAAGGAAAGTTTAGAGAAAAAAGAATAAAAAGAAACGAGCAAAGCCTCCAAGAAATATGGGACTATGTGAAAACACCAAATCTACGTCTGATTGGTGCACCTGAAAGTGATGGGAAGAATGGAACCAAGTTGGAAAACACTCTGTAGGATATTATCCAGGAGAATTTCCCCAATCTAGCAAGACAGGCCAACATTCAGATTCAGGAAATACAGAGAAAGCCACATAGATACTCCTCGAGAAGAGCAACTCCAAGACACATAATTGTCAGATTCACCAAAGTTGAAATGAAGGAAAAAATGTTAAGGGCAGCCAGAGAGAAAGGTCGGGTTACCCTCAAAGGGAAGCCCATCAGACTAACAGCGGATCTCTCGGCAGAAACCCTACAAGCCAGAAGAGAGTGGGGGCTAATATTCAACATTCTTAAAGAAAAGAATTTTCAACCCAGAATTTCATATCCAGCCAAACTAAGCTTCATAAATGAAGGAGAAATAAAATACTTTACAGAGAAGCAAATGCTGAGAGATTTTGTCACCACCAGGCCTGCCCTACAAGAGCTTCTGAAGGAAGTCCTAAACATGGAAAGGAACAACCGGTACCAGCTGCTGCAAAATCATGCCAAAATGTAACGACCATCGAGACTAGGAAGAAACTGCATCAACTAATGAGCAAAATAACCAGCTAACATCATAATGACAGGATCAAATTCACACATAACACTATTAACTTTAAATGTCAATGGACTAAATGCTCCAATTAAAAGACACAGACTGGCAAATTGGATAAAGAGTCAAGACCCATCAGTGTGCTGTATTCAGGAAACCCATCTCACATGCAGAGACACACATAGGCTCAAAATAAAAGGATGGAGGAAGATCTACCAAGCCAATGGAAAACAAAAAAAGGCAGGGGTTGCAATCCTAGTCTCTGATAAAACAGACTTTAAACCAACAAAGATCAGAAGAGACAAAGAAGGCCACTACATAATGGTAAAGGGATCAATTCAACAAGAAGAGCTAACTATCCTAAATATATATGCACCCAATACAGGAGCACCCAGATTCATAAAGCAAGTCCTGAGTGACCTACAAAGAGACTTAGACTCCCACACATTAATAATGGGAGACTTTAACACCCCACTGTCAACATTAGACAGATCAACAAGACAGAAAGTCAACAAGGATACCCAGGAATTGAATTCAGCTCTGCACAAAGCAGACCTAATACACATCTACAGAACTCTCCACCCAGATCAACAGAATATACATTTTTTTCAGCACCACACCACACCTATTCCAAAATTGACCACATAGTTGGAAGTAAAGCACTCCTCAGCAAATGTAAAAGAAAAGAAATTATAACAAACTATCTCTCAGACCACAGTGCAATCAAACTAGAACTCAGGATTAAGAATCTCACTCAAAACCACTCAACTACATGGAAACTGAACAACCTGCTCCTGAATGGCTACTGGGTACATAACGAAATGAAGGCAGAAATAAAGATGTTCTTTGAAACCAACGAGAACAAAGACAAAACATACCAGAATCTCTGGGACACATTCAAAGCAGTGTGTAGAGGGAAATTTATAGCACTAAATGCCCACAAGAGAAAGCAGGAAAGATCCAAAATTGACACCCTAACATCACAATTAATAGAACTAGAAAAGCAAGAGCAAACACATTCAAAAACTAGCAGAAGGCAAGAAATAACTAAAATCAGAGCAGAACTGAAGGAAATAGAGACACAAAAAACCCTTCAAAAAATTAATGAATCCAGGAGCTGGTTATTTGAAAGGATCAACAAAATTGATAGACCGCTAGCAAGACTAATAAAGAAAAAAAGAGAGAAGAATCAAATAGACACAATAAAAAATGATAAAGGGGATATCACCACTGATCCCACAGAAATACAAACTACCATCAGAGAATACTACAAACACCTCTATGCAAATAAACTAGAAAATCTAGAAGAAATGGATAAATTCCTTGACACATACACTCTCCCAAGACTAAACCAGGAAGAAGTTGAATCTCTGAATAGACCAATAACAGGCTCTGAAATTGTGGCAATAATCAATAGCTTACCAACCGAAAAGAGTCCAGGACCAGATGGATTCACAGCCGAATTCTACCAGAGGTACAAGGAGGAACTGGTACAATTCCTTCTGAAACTATTCCAATCAATAGAAAAAGAGGGAATCCTCCCTAACTCATTTTATGAGGCCAGCATCATTCTGATACCAAAGCCGGCAGAGACACAACCAAAAAAGAGAATTTTAGACCAATATCCTTGATGAACATTGATGCAAAAATCCTCAATAAAATACTGGCAAACCGAATCTAGCAGCACATCAAAAAGCTTATCCACCATGATCAAGTGGGCTTCATCCCTGGGATGCAAGGCTGGTTCAATATACACAAATCAATAAATGTAATCCAGCATATAAACAGAGCCAAAAACAAAAACCACATGATTATCTCAATAGATGCAGAAAAGGCCTTTGACAAAATTCAACAGCCCTTCATGCTAAAAACTCTCAATAAATTAGGTATTGATGGGACATAATTCAAAATAATAAGAGCTATCTATGACAAACCCACAGCCAATATCATACTGAATGGGCAAAAACTGGAAGCATTCCCTTTGAAAACTGGCACAAGACAGGGATGCCCTCTCTCACCACTCCTATTCAACATAGTGTTGGAAGTTCTGGCCAGGGCAATTAGGCAGAAGAAGGAAATAAAGGGTATTCAATTAGGAAAAGAGGAAGTCAAATTGTCCCTGTTTGCAGATGACATGATTGTATATCTAGAAAACCCCATTGTCTTAGCCCAAAATCTCCTTAAGCTGATAAGCAACTTCAGCAAAGTCTCACGATACAAAATCAATGTGCAAAAATTACAAGCATTCCTATACACCAACAACAGACAAACAGAGAGCCAAATCATGAGTGAACTCCCATTCACAATTGCTTCAAAGAGAATAAAATACCTAGGAATCCAACTTACAAGGGATGTGAAGGACCTCTTCAAGGAGAACTACAAATCACTGCTCAATGAAATAAAAGAGGATACAAACAAATGGAAGAACATTCCATGCTCATGGGTAGGAAGAATCAATATCGTGAAAATGGCCATACTGCCCAAGGTAATTTACAGATTCAATGCCATCCCCATCAAGCTACCAATGACTTTCTTCACAGAATTGGAAAAAACTACTTTAAAGTTCATATGGAACCAAAAAAGAGCCCGCATCGCCAAGTCAATCCTAAGCCAAAAGAACAAAGCTGGAGGCATCACACTACCTGACTTCAAACTATACTACAAGTCTACAGTAACCAAAACAGCACGGTACTGGTACCAAAACAGAGATACAGATCAATGGAACAAAACAGAGCCCTCAGAAATAACACCGCATATCTACAACTATCTGATCTTTGACAAACCTGAGAAAAACAAGCAATGGGGAAAGGATTCCCTATTTAATAAATGGTGCTGGGAAAACTGGCTACCCATATGTAGAAAGCTGAAACTGGATCCCTTCCTTACACCTTATGCAAAAATTAATTCAAGATGGATTAAAGACTTAAATGTTAGACCTAAAACCATAAAAACCCTAGAAGAAAACCTAGGCATTACCGTTCAGTACATAGGCATGGGCAAGGACTTCATGTCTAAAACACCAAAAGGAATGGCAACAAAAGCCAAAATTGACAAATGGGATCTAATTAAGCTAAAGAGCTTCTGCACAGCAAAAGAAACTACCATCAGAGTGAACAGGCAACCTACAAAATGGGAGAAAATTTTTGCAACCTACTCATCTGACAAAGGGCTAATATCCAGAATCTACAATGAACTCAAACAAATTTACAAGAAAAAAACAAACAACCCCATCAAAAAGTGGGCGAAGGACATGAACAGACACTTCTCAAAAGAAGACACTTATGCAGCCAAAAAACACATGAAAAAATGCTCATCATTACTGGCCATCAGAGAAATGCAAATCAAAACCACAATGAGATACCATCTCACAGCAGTTAGAATGGCAATCATTAAAAAGTCAGGAAACAACAGGTGCTGGAGAGGATGTGGAGAAATAGGAACACTTTGACACTGTTGGTGGGACTGTAAACTAGTTCAACCATTGTGGAAGTCAGTGTGGCGATTCCTCAGGGATCTAGAACTAGAAATACCATTTGACCCAGCCATCCCATTACTGGGTATATACCCAAAGGACTATAAATCATGCTGCTATAAAGACACATGCACACATATGTTTATTGTGGCATTATTCACAATAGCAAAGACTTGGAACCAACCCAAATGTCCAACAATGATAGACTGGATTAAGAAAATGTGGCACATATACACCATGGAATACTATGCAGCCATAAAAAATGATGAGTTCATGTCCTTTGTAGGGACATGGATGAAATTGGAAATCATCATTCTCAGTAAACTATCGCAAGAACAAAAAACCAAACACTGCATATTCTCACTCATAGGTGGGAATTGAACAATGAGAACACATGGACACAGGAAGGGGAACATCACACTCTGGGGACTGTTGTGGGGTGGGGGGAGGGGGGAGAGATAGCATTGGGAGATATACCTAATGCTAGATGACGAGTTAGTGGGTGCAGCACACCAGAATGGCACATGTATATGTATGTAACTAACCTGCACAATGTGCACATGTACCCTAAAACTTAAAGTATAATAATAAAATAAATAAATTAATTAATTAAGTTAAAAAATTACTTACCTCTTCTAATGTTGGTGGTCATGCACTACTTATTTAATTACAAGCTGTTATTTTATATATAATTTTAAATATCTTAGAGTTCCCTGGAGGGACAGAACAAACAGAATATATATATTTATTTATATAAATATATTTATATATAAAGGGGAGTTAATTTAGTATTAACTCACACTATCACAAGGTCCCACAGTAGGATGTCTGCAAGATGAGGAGCAAGGAAAGCCAGTTCAAGTTTCAAAGCTGAAGAACGTAGAGTCTGATATTTGAGGGCAGGAAGCATTTAGCATGGGAGAAAGATGCAGGCTAGGACAGTCTAGTCTTTTCATGTTTTTCTGCCTGCTTTATATTCTAGCCACGCTGGCAGCTGATTAGATGGTGTCCCCCCAGATTAAGGGTGGATCTGCGTTTCCCAGACCACTGACTCGAATGTTAATCTCTTTTAGCAAGACCCTCACAGGCACACCTAGGATCAATACTTTGCATCCTTCAATCAAATCGAGTTAACACTCAGTATTAACCATCACAAGTCCAACCCTTGTGAACTTAAACCCATACACATCTCCTGAGATCATACATAATCTTCAAATAAAGACAACAATAAGGTCATAATTATGCCTAACATCATACAACTATCCTTTGTACAACCGGAAATGAACCAATCCCCAACCCAAATACTATTACATAAAGATAACAATACTTAAATGCTGATATGAAGTCAATAAATCTTATGTCACATGATAAAGGAGAAAGGAAATAAAATAAAGATATTTTCTTAGTACAAGTGTATACATGCACAAACATGTATTTAACAAAACAATGAGGAAATACTCATCACAATTACAGTCCTCATTTCTGCAGATTGTCACGTGGTCATAGCTTGTATTGATGACTACCTTCTTCTACTACCCATTCTGTATTCCCTTTGCCTTCAGCAAGCACCTCATCAGATCGTGGTTTTTTTGTTTTGTTTTGTTTTTTTTCCTGGTGGAGTGACCCAAGCCTTCATTCCTGAAGGGTCTGGACCATTTGTAGTCCTGCCTGGATTGAGCTGTTGTAGTTTCCCATTGACCTTAATCTCAGGGCACGGTAATAATAAGAGACAACCTAATGGATCTCCTATATTCCATGTATACTCTTCCTTACCTCTGTTGTGTACTAGTAGACTGATTTCATCTTAATAGTCAAGGTCAATCACTCCAGCCAACACTGTAACTTCCTCTTAGCCTGTTGACAGAAAGGTAGGAGGAGCCCAAAGTGTCCAGGTGGCAATCTTAACTTCCTGTTTAATGGGATCATTGTTGTGTCTCCTGGTGGCAGCGTTCCTCCCTCTGAAGCTAAGACCTCTAGGCCATCAGCATGTAATGTTATGGGAACATATCTCTTCTAGAAGGTTTGAGGATGAATATTCATATGCTTAGGAATGAAATTGCTGGGCCATAAGCTGTGTGCAAATTCAACACTATCAGATCATACTAAATTATTTTTTGAAGTCATTTTACCAATGTACTCTTTCAACCAGAAATATATTTCAGTAACTCCACACCATTCCTGACATTTGATATTACCTACTTAAGAATTTTTAAAAGACATAGTAAGATTACCTCATTAGTGTCTCAAATAATTATTTAAGTACATAATATTTATAATTTCTGATTTATGATTAAGTACATAATCCTATCTACCATCATTTAGAAAATATTTACATTTGTCCATTTACATTCCTCACAAATGATTCAAACATAAATAGTTGTGAGTGCAAGGGAGCTAGTTTCCTATAATATATGTATAACCTTTGTTAAATTAATCGATGCATTTATCACATATAATTGATAGCCATTCAGTTATCAATCACTAAGTATTACTTGACAATCAAAAGATACAAAATGATGAATGAAAATGCAAGGTCAACCACTATGTATAGTTCACACAGAAAAATCACAATCCATGAATATTTCTTTCTATTTGCTGTTAAAATCTCTGCATTCAAATATATTGAAAATCATAATTAAAGAGAAAATACTTATCAAGTTTTAGCCAAAGATATGTTTTTAAATGAATTCATGATTCAACTGTAGCTTGTATACCTTGTGAATTATTGCATGTTAAGTGTCTCCCTCCCTCCCTCCTTTCTTTCCTTCCTTCCTTCCTTCCTTCCTTCCTTCCTTCCTTCCTTCCTTCCTTCCTCCCTTCCTCCCATTTTTCTTTCCTTACTTTGGTTAGGATTGCTTTTGCTTTTTTGGTTCCATAAATATTTTAGGTTTTTTTTTTTCTAATTCTGTGAAAATGACATTGGTATTTTGATAGAGATTGCATTGAATCTATAGATTAACTTGGACAGTATGTTCATTTTAACAATATTAATTCTTCCAATTCATGAACATGGAATGTCTTTTCATTTATTTACATCCTCTTCAATTTCTTATAACAGTGTTTTGTAGTTTTCCTTGTAGAGATCTTTTATCTCCTTGGTTAAATTTATTCCTAGGTATTTTTTTATAACTATTGTAAATAGGTTTGTCTTCTTTATTTCTTTTCAGCTATTTCATTATTGATGTATGAAATGCAGCTGATGTTTGTGTGTTGATTTTATGTTCTTCAACGTTACTGAATTTGTTCATCAGTCCTAAAAGTTTTTTTGTGAAGTCATTTGTTTTTTCCTAGACATTAGAAGAAAACCGCAGTTACGTTTGCACCAACTTAATATAAAATTATGCCATCTGAGAAGACGAACAATTTGACTTCTGCTTTTCCAATTTGACTGTGTTTTATTTCTTTTTATTGCCTAATTGTTCTTACTAGACTCCCTGTACTTGTTGAATAGGAGTGGTGACAGTGGGCATCCTGTGTTGTTCCAGTTTTTAGATGAAAGGTTTTCAACCTTCCCCTATTCAGTATGGAGTTTGTCATATATGGCCTTTATTATTTTGAGGTGTTATTCTTCTATGCTGAGTTTCTTGAGAGTTTTTGTCATAAAGGGATTTTTATTTTTGTCAAATGCTTTTTTTGCATCTATTGATGGTCATATGTTTTTTCCTTTATTCTGTTAATGTAATGCATCAAGTTTATTGATTTGCAAACATAGAGCCATCCTTGCAACCCTAAGATAAATCTCACTTTATCATGGTGTGTTATCTTTTCTTAATCTGTTGTTGGATTTGGTCTGCTAGTATTTGTTGAGGATTTTCACTTCTGAGTTCATCAGGGATATCAGCCTGTAGTTTTCTTTTTGTTGTGTCCTTCTCTCATCTTGGTATTAGAGTCATGCTAGCCTCAAAGAATGAGTTACAGAGAATTCCCTCCACTTCCATTTTTTGGAATAGTTTGAGGAAGTTTGATGTTGGTTCTTTTTTACATCTTTAGGAGAAGTCAGCAGTGAATTCATCTGGTCCTGAGTTTTTCTTTGTTGGCAGACCTTATTACTGCTTCTTGATACTTGTTATTGGTCTGCTCGGGTTTTCTATTTCTTGCTGATGCAATCTTGATAGGTTGTAGGTTTCCAGGAAAACTTAATTATTAGAACATTCTCAGGAGGAAAAGCATCACTATTCAACAACATTTCAAAGAGACAGCAAGTGAGAAAAACAGGAAACTTTTATTATTTAAACAACTTTCCCTAATGGAGCTTACAAAGAAAGTCCTAGAGAAAGAGGACTGAACATCTGTGGAACGAAAATTTAGAAAGACATATTGATTGTTCAGACAAGATAACAATAAAAAGTTAACAAAATAAGAGTTTTGGTAACAGAACCTTGCTTTCAGCAAGAGTCCATCGAGTAGGACATCAGTTGTATCATGCCGCTTTTACAGATTCTGAGCTTTCTTTTGGAAATTAGCCCATTGAAAAACCATGTACACAAGCCACAGGGCACTCAGATTTTGCCATGTTTAAACAACAGGACCTAGGCTCCAGTGCAGTGAAATTGTTTGCAATAAATCTCCAGTAACATCTTGTCAAAGCCAACACAAACTAATTAAAGGAAGAAGAAAGAGCAGATGGCTCTATTCTCGCGTTTAGAGATTATATAGCTTCAATTAATAGGAGGCAAAGTAAAAAAAAAAAATGTGCTGTACCTTTTTGATAACAAGAATATAAATATTCTTTTAATCATAGTTTAGCCATAGTGAAACAATATATAATTACAATTTACAATGCTATTTCAGAGTTTTAATAGTTGTTGGCTATCTTGTCCTCTAAAAGAAGAATATTATTAAAGTCTTTCTCCTCGGTGATACATTTTCCCCAGTGAAAGATAAGTTTCTAATTGCCTCTGTATACAGAGGTTTTATTTTGGACTTTCAGATGCTATCAGGAAATAGTACAAACAAAAATTTAATTCAGAGATTGCCTTAGTAAAGTGAACAAGCAATAAATATTGTGGTGTATTATGAAAGTGATAAGAATTTTGTGATTAAAAAAAATTTAGCCTGAATTCTTTTTTGTTATATTTTAAGGTAAACATGAGGGAAGCATTTGGTTCATATGAGTAGTGACAGTTATTCGATTTAGGAAACTAAAAAAAAGATAGTGCCCAAATGACTATTGGATATTATCACTACATTTCCCTCATTCGCCTAGTTGGTTAATACTTTTTCTAACATTAGAAAACAAAGAAACTCACTACCATCTCATGAATTGATATGCCTCGTTTACTAAAGCAGATTGTTCTTTGCTCACTTATTAGAGCCACCTTCAACAAGACTAACAATGGCAAAAGAGGCCCTTTGAATTGTTAAGTGACAAGCAATGGGAAAAATAATCACCTTTTCCTCAAAGTTATCCTATTATACAAGCTCATTCTTTTCAAAAAATGTTCTTACTATGAAGCAGTAACTGTGATTAAAAAGAAGAATGTTAGCAACAGAAGGAGACGTTTCCATCTAAGGAGCTCTGTGACTTTTCATCTGAAGTAATTTTAAAGAAATGGAGAGAAAAAATTGAATTTGAATTAATCAAAATTAAGACGACAGATGTGAAATCTTGTCTTCAAAATGCTGATGGAGGGTTGTGCATTTATAAACTCCAATGTTTCTTCTGCGAAAATGGTCTCACATTACCACTCTAGCTAAATGTAACCCATTTCTATCACATTTTATAATTTTCATAGAACTTAGCACTAACAGAAATTATCTTATTTATTTTTCTTACTATGCTACTGTCTTCCTTACTAGAATATAATTTTCATGATACAGGGATTATTTTCTGTCTTGTTTTAAATTTCTAATGCCCAGGGGATCTTCATTAAATAAACATTTGTTAAATGAATTAACAAATGAGTGAATAAAATAATCAACAGAAGTGCTCTCAGCCTTTCTGAGCTTATAGTTTAATTGACTAAAACCCAAAAGAACTAATTTTTCATAACTGTCATGTTAGCTCAGAGGCAAAATGTCAAAGGCATTGAGAGTCTCGGCTTTTAACTGAGAGACCTAGGGTGACACTGCTTTTACACTGACTATTTTGCGGAATTGTGAGTCACTTGACCATCTTGGGCACCTAGTCATTTGCACATAATGGACATAACAATTTATAATGTATTGGGAAAGCTAAAAATATAACTTATGTGTAGTGTTTGACACTGTTTTAAGGGTTCAGTAAGTGTTAGTTAGTTCTTAGGATTTTTAGAAATAACTCTTGGCGTTCTTGCTGCACAAAGTGAGTCTATCTGTCCATAGGTCATCAGATGCAATAAATGTCAAATAGAGCTCTCCTCAACGCCCTTTAATTTTTAATTCCACATGTTAAAATTTATATTTAGAAGCTGGGCAAGGCTGCTTGTGCCTGTAGTCTCAGCTACTCAGGAGGCTGAGGCAGGAGGATCATTAGAGGCTTGAGGCCAGGAGTTTGAGACAAGCCTGGGTAACATAGTGAGACCATCTCTCTAAAAAATATATTAAAATATTTTAAAAGTTCATATTTAAAGTGAGAACATTAGCTATATGATAAGTAAGGAGTTAACACCATAATTAGAGAGATTTTAGGTACTTTCTATGGGCAAATTAACCACACTATATTTTGGAATTATTTCAAATCTTTCTTCTACATGCATATATACCTTGAGCAGTTACAGCAAAGAATGTGTCTTTGTAACAATTTAGAATTATTTACTTCATGTTGGATTTAGCTAACTTGAGGTAAATATAAATCAAGGACATTTCTATGCAAAGGGGTTTGTGATTTTACAAATGCAGTGCTGGTCAATACAAACGACTTGGTGTTAGTTTTAGTATTTGCAAACATCACTTCAGGTGGAGTGAAGGATTTGAGCTGAATTATGCTCAGAGTTTGAATACCCACATTACTTGAGACATAAGTATTGCCTCTAAATAAGTTTTCTGGAGTTTTTTCCCCAACTTTTCCTAGCTACTTAGGAAAAAGTATCACTTATTTTCATTTCTTTGGGTTTGAAAAATGTCTTCCTTGAAGAATTTAATTAATATTCAAGAAATTTGAGCCTCAGGTTAAAAACTTTATTAGGTAACATTTCTTCTTAAGTAACATTATTATTTAAGCTCCAGAACACAACTTTCTCTGAAGGCATTTTGTAATGTATTCCCTTTCACTGTTTTTATTTTTAATTTTTGTGGGTACATGGTAGGTATATATATTTATGGGATACATGAAATGTTTTAATACAGACATGCAAAGTGAAATAAGCACATCATGGAGAATGGGGTATCCATCTTCTCAAGCATTTATCCTTTGAGTTACAAACAATCCAATTACACTGTTTAAGTTATTTTAAAAAGCACAATTAAATTATTATTAATTACAGTTATCCTGTTGTGTGATCAAATAGTAGGTCTTATTAATTCTTTCTAGTTATTTTTTGTTCCCATTAACTATACCTACTTCCCCGCCACTTTCCACTAACATTCTCAGCCTCTGGTAATTAGCCTTCTATTGTCTTTGTCCATGAGTTCAATTGTTTTGATTTTTAAATCCCACAAATAAGTGAGAACATGCGATGTTTGTCTTTCTGTGCCTGGCTAACTTCACTTAACATAATGGTCTCCAGTTCCATCCATGTTGCTGCAAATTACTAAATCTCAGCCCTTTTTATGGCTGAACTCCATTGTGTACTTCATTGTGTATATGTACCACATTTTCTTTATCAATTCATGTGTTGATGGACACATAGCTTGCTTCCAAATCTTAGCTATTGTAAACAGTGCTGCAACAAACACAGGAGTGCAGATATCTCTTCGATATACTGATTTCCTTTATTTTGGGTAGATACCCAGCAATGGGATTGCTGATTCATATGATAGTTCAGATTTTAGTTTATTGAGGAACCTCCTGTCTGTTCTTCATAGTGGTTGTACTAATTTACATTCCTACCAAATGCAGAAAAGTGTTCCCTTTTCTCCATATCCTCACAAATATTTGTTATGGCCTGTCTTTTATATATAAGTCATTTTACCTGCATGATATGATATATCTCATTGTAGTTTTCATTTGCATTTCTCTGATGATGTACCTTTTCATATGGCTGTTTGCGATTTGTATGTCTTCCTTCTGAGACACGTCTACTCAAATCTTTTGCCTCCTTTTTGATTGGAGTATTAGTTTTTTTTTTTTTCCTGTAGGTTTGTTAGAGCTCCTGTTATATTCTTGTTATTAATCCCTTGTCAGATGGGTAGTTTGCAAATATTTTCTCCTATTCTGTGGGCTTTCCCTTCACTTTGTTTATTGTATCCTTTGCTGTGTAGAAGCTTTTTAACTTGATGTGATCTCATTTGTCCCCATTTTTGCTTCTATTGTCTGTATTTGTGGGGTATTGCCATAGAATTCTTGCCCAGACAAGTGTCCTGTAGATTTTCCTCAATATTTTCTTTTCATAGTTTCATAGTTTAAGGTCTTAGGTTTAAGTCTTTAATCCATTTTGATTTGATTTTTGTATATGGTGATACATAAAAGTCTAGTTTAATTCTTCTGCCTATGAATATCAAGTTTTCCCAGCACAATTTATTAAAGAGACTGTCTCTTCCCCAGTGTATTTTTTGGTAGCTTTGTCAAAAATGAGTTCACTGTGGATGTGTGTATTGGCTTCTGAGTTCTCTATTCTGTTCCATGTGTCTATGTGTTTGTTTTTTATGTCAGTACCATGCTGTTTTGATTACTATAGCTCTGTAGTATAACTTGAGGTCAGGTAATGTTATTCTTCCAGTATGTTTTTTTCTTTTTGCTTAGAATAACTTTGGCTATTCTGGGTCTTTTGTGATTCCATATAAATTTTAGTATTTGTTTCTTTTTCTCTGAAGAGTATGATAGGTATTTTGATAGGGATTGCATCAAATCTGTAGATTGCTTTGGGTAGTATGAACATGTTAACAATATTGATTCTGAAAATTCATGAACATGAAATATATTTCCGTTTTTTGGTGTTTTCTTCAATTTCTTTCATCAGTGTTTTATATGGTTAAGTTAACTCCTACGTATTTAATTTTATGTGTGGCTATCATAAATGGGATTACTTTTTAAACTTCTTTTTTCACATTGTTCATTGTTGGAATATAGTGATGCTACTGACTGTTGCATGTTGATTTTGTATCCTGCAACTTTACTAAATAAATCAGTTCTAAGAGTTTCCTCGTGGAGTCTTTAGGTTTTTCCAAATATAAGATAATTTCTTCTGCAAACAAGGTAGTTTGACTTCTTCCTTTCCAATTTGGATGCCCTTTATTTATTTCTCTTGTCTGATTGCTCTAGTTAGGGTTTCCAGTAATATGTTGAATAACAATGATGACACTGGGCATCCTTGTCGTGTTCCAGATCTTAAAGGAAAGGCTTTCAGATTTTTCTCATTCAGTATGATACTAGCTGAATGGTCTGTCACATATGGTTTTTATTAAGTTGAGGCATGTTCTTCCATCCCAGTTTTTTGAGGGCTTTTATCATGAAGGGATGTTGAATTCATGAAGGGATGTTGAATATGATGAAGGATGTTTATCATGAAGGGATGTTGATGTCCTGGAATCAGGGACACCAAGAGCCTGCTTGGTGCTCTACCCACTGTAGGTCTCCTGATACCTAAGGTGCAAGACAAAGTCCCCTTTACTTTACCCTCTGCTTTTCTTAAGAAGAAGGAGTTTTGCACCATAACCACTACAGCTGAGAATGTGCTGAGTCTCACCTGAAGCCAGCAAATCTCAGAGGCTCTTTCAAGGATCTAGATGTAATACCTAGGTATTGCTGCTGATTATTCAGGGCCCAAGAGCTCTCCAGTTAGCAAGCGAAGAATCCTTCCAGGACTCGGTCCTTCCCTTCAAGGCAGAGAGTTCCCTTCTGGCCGAGAGTGTGTCTGAAAATGTCATCTGCTAGCTAGGGTCTGGAATGGAAGCCTCATGTCTCTGATCATTGCCTTATCCTACTATTGCTGAGCTGGTATCCAAGATGCAAGATTAAGTCCTCCCCACATTTCGCTCTCCTCTCCTCTCCTCTCCTGTCCTCTCTTCTCCTCTTCAAGTAGAAGGAAGGGGTCTGTTTTGGAGCCATATGAGCTGTGCAGCCTGGGTTTAGGGAGGGGCAATGCCAGCACTTTCTCAGTTGCCCCAACTGGTGTCTCAGTATGTTGCATGTCACCCAGGTCCACTGTCTCTGGGCATACTTCAGCCTTAGGACTTATCTAGGTTTTGCCGTCCTTGTGGTCTAGAATGCCTTTCAAATTTACTTGAAAGCACAGAACGCGGTAGCCCTGGGTGGCAAGGTTTGCCGGCACTCAAGTTTGAACCTCTAGAATCGGCGATTCCCCTATGGCTAGGGCTGGTTTAAATGCTCCCTCTGTGGGCAGGCATCACCTCAGGTTGGTCCAGTTTTTCTTTCAGCTCTAACAGGACAGCACTGAGTTCAATCCCTCAAAATTGCTGTATTTTCCACCTCTCAGCATCCAGAGAAGCTCTCTGATCACACAAGTGATGCTGGGGGTCGGGGAGGTATGGTGTTGAGATTCAAGACTGTTTTTTCTATCTTCTCAGTGCCTCTTTCAGTGATATGAAGTTAAAACCTAATACTATGAGTACTCACCTGATTTTTGTTCTTACGAAAGTGTTTTGTGTGTGTGTGTGTGTGTAAATACTTGTTAAATTTGTGTTTTTCTGGGGGTGGAGGTAGGTGATCAGTGGAGAGTTCTATTCCTCCAGTTTGCTCTGCCTCGCTCTCTAATGTATTCTTAATGCAGACATTCTTTTATAAAAAAAGATGAGGAGATTCTAACAGCCTCTATCAGTTATATATGTTAATGGAAATGGGAAATAGTTAAGAGAATTTCAAACTTCAAGCAAGCTTCCTATTATCCACATATTGCTCTGAGATATTTATGTTTAGCTCTGATCAGAGTATGTGTAAGATTGATGCTAATTAAATGAGAAATGATTCAAAACAAATAAAAGAGCTCTAAGAAAAAGGACATGGTACTTGCTTATATCTTCATCTTTTGAGGCAGAGGGACAGAACTGTACAACTTCTCTGGTTGATCAATACAATGTATGAGAAAGAGCTCACCCGCCCTCCCATTGTTTTATTTTGCCTTCATCCTCACCTTCTACCCTCTCTAAACTTTATGCCTTACATCTGTCTTCCTTTGAAGTAATCAGAGAACATGTAGAATTACAGCAAGAGTCGTATTTATCTTTTCTTATAATTTAACTACAAGCTTTGTATGAAAATAATAAGACCACACAACTGGTTCTATAAAAGATGGCATAAAATGACATCAGACCCAATCACTGTAAATCACACACACACACACACACACACATACACACACTTTAAAAAACTATAAAATCCCAGCGGAATATTTCCAAGCAATCAGGTGTCTATTTTGTATTTTCTGGATAATATGTAAAATTATTGAAATAAGGGAGGTACAAGAGTTGAACTTCACTTTTACTGTGGCTTTTGTCCTGAGAACCCATGAAAACAGGGATCAGCAAACTACATTCCCTACTAAAATATTCGTCAATCCCTGCTCTAAAATGTGGTGTAGGAAAATAGGTTGTTAAGCAGAGAACTGTGGTCTCTGCAGGCAGGGAACATAGATTTAGTGTTGAGAACTGGCCAGACAGTTGGGATTTGGGAAACCTGGTCCTAGAGAGAAGGAAGCAAGAAAGAGTCTCCAAAAATCTTTGTAAACAACCTTGTTAATGTCTTTACCAACTCCTACACATCTACAGGGGAAAACTTCAGGAGGTCTGGAAGGCAGAACCACTGGGAAGCTGGAGATCCAGGCAAACATTTCAGAGCTTATACAGTATCGGGGAGATAGAGCTTAAGTTGTTGTTTTTTCTATTTATATGCCTCCATTTTGGATGAGAGAGCTTAAGTTCTGTGCCCAACTAAAGAGACATTGATAGACACTGTGGGGTTCAGTTGAAACTCCAATGAAGGCATAATCTAGGATGAGGATCATGCCATATTTTTAAGAAAAAAAATAAAATACTCAACAAAGCCTAAAACCAAAGTTTGATACAAAGTGATTCACTTATAATTGTATTACCTGACTGATCACTGTCCGACAGATCTCTTTTGGAGCCATGTGAGCTGTGCAGCCTGGGTTTAGGGATGGGTGATGCCACCGCTTCCTTGACTGCCCCAGCTGGTGTCTCAGTACATCGCATGTCCCCCAGGTCCACTGTCTCTGGGCGTACTTTAGAATGCTCCTTAAATAAAGGTTATATAATATATACCCACCACATATCTTCCATGATATCCAATGCAATCAAAAAACTACGAAAGAAAGAAAAAGCAACAGGTAATAAAGAGGAAAAAAAGACAGTAAAATTATGACCGAAGATGTTCAAAACACTGGATATTGTAGACAAAGGCATCAGCATAACTATAATCCTATGTTAGAGACAACTGAGAATCCATTTAAAAAGTCATATGGACATTTTTGGGATGGCAAAATACAATATTTGAACTTAAGAACTTGGGTGGTTTTAAGAGGAGAGTGGAGATAGAAGAAAAAATGATTTGAAAATTAAAAGACAAATTAATGGAAGAGATCCAGAGTATACAGAAAAGAACAAAAAATAATTTCTAAGAAATGTGAGCTATGGTCATATATATAATATACATTTATTTTTGAGTTCCTAAAAAAGAGAATGTTAATACTGAACATAAATAACATTTGAAAAAATATTGTTCAGTAATTTTCTTAATATGATCAAAACATCAACCCACAGATTCAAAAAATTTAGCAAGCCCTGTACAGAATAAATAAATACAAACAAACCATACCTAAGCATATGATAGTCAAAAAGCTGACATCTTAAATGTAGCCCGATTAAAAAATTTTAAAAAAATTTAAAAGGAAGTAATAATAGACCAATGATAAACCTTTTAAAAAATCTAAAAAAATTCAGATAATCTTTAATGAGATAAAAGAAAAAAGTGCTGCCAACTCAGAATTATATGCGGATAAACTATTCTTCAGTAAGTAAAGTTTTTTGAAAGGAATTGTGTTTTTTTATTAAGAAGCTCATATTTTTCAATAGTTTCTTGCCAGCAGGATGAAATTATTTAAATTAAAGAGAAAATTATCACAAATGAAAGCACAAAACTCTAAGAAAAAAAAACACAAAAAGACTAGAAAGTTAAGTACAGCAATAAATATAATTGAATATTAGCTATTTATTAAAAGAAAAATAATATCCTATGAAGTTTATAATATATTAAAATTATATTTAGCACAAAAGATTAGGAAGTGGTAAGTGAAGTTATAATGTTGTAAGTTTCTTACATTCTCTGGGAAGCATTAAATAAATGAATTTAATCAATAGTGTGAATAAACCTAGGACACATAATTTAATCTATAGAGTAATCATTAAAAGAATAAAATGAGTAACAAAATAAAATGTGATTAAAGAGCTAATAAAGAAATAAAATGAAACAATTAAAATACTTAATCTCGAAGAATGTGACAAAAACGAAAGAAATGAAAACATATAAAAAAAAGAAAAATAGTAGACTTGATTGCAACTTGAACAGTTGTCATATTATATGTATCTGGCAGAGAATTTCCAATTTCAGTTCCAATATATAGAGTTGAAAGTTGTCACTGCTATCCTGAGAACAAGAAAAATAAAGAGAAACATTTAGCAATAATTTTCCTATGGCCATCACGGAACTAAGTTCACAGAGCAGACTGCCACCTCAAATCAGAGAAGAACAGCTGAGATATGCTCTCCTGGAGTCATAAATTTGTAATCACCTAAGTAGCAATTTTGATAAATGGCTGAAGGTTGAGTGTGAACAAGCTATACGGTGTGAAACTCCCATTGCAGTCTTAAGGGACGTCCTACATTATGGTGAGTTTTATCATCAGGATTCCCACCAAGTTCTCATAGTGAAAAGCTAGAGATCCCCTCATATCTCTAGCAGGGAAGGTGACAAGTAACCACTGTAAAATATATCTAGGTAGCCTAACTCATTACTCACATTCAACGTTGTACTGGAAGCACTAACTAATGCGAGCTTAAAGAAGAAACAAGTTGGAAAAGTTACACCACTAGATTTCTGGACTTTACATAACCCTACAGTAATTAAGGCAGTATAAGATTAGGGTAAGGTAGCACAATTAGACCAATGGAATTAAGTAGAAATCCCGAAAATATACCTACATATATGCATACTTAATATTTCATAAATGAGATATTATTATATGTAAAGGGAAAATAAGTGGATATTCAATAAATGTTGCTGGGGTAAATGAAAAAAATGGGAAAAATTAACTGATGCCTATCTTATACCATATACAAAAATAATCCAATATGAATTGAAAATGTATATGTGAAAGCTAAAATCATAAATCTTCTAGGCGAAAATGTTAGAGAATATCTTCACTACTTTGCAAATACAAATATTTTTATTTCACATAGCATTAAAAAATAATAACTGTACTAAAGAAGAGAGAAAAATGACAAAACACTGTAGCCAAAGAGATAAAAACATAAAAAAAACCCCAAAACCCACTACTTAGAAAAAACAAACAACTCATTTTAAAAAAAATTGCCAAAGCCACAAATGGGTTATCATATCAAGTTCATCAGCTGAACAACTAATAAAAAATGAGCAGGATTAATCACCAGAGATACAAATCATTAACAGAATGCCATACAACTATGCATCAACAGAATAACTAATATTAAAAAGATTGACAATACCAAGGGTTACCAATGCGGTGTCAATTACATCACTAGTACATTTGTACCGTCACTTCGGAAAACAATTGGAAAATTTCTAAGAAAGGTAAAATATATATACTCTATACTATATGATTTCATTAACATGGATTTTATAGAGGGCAAACTAAGCTGTTATGTTAGTGGCCAGAATAGTGATTACATTTAAAAAGGGGATAATGTTTCGAAGCGGAATAATAGATCCTTTTTGGTCTTGAAAGATGTTTGAAATTTTAATCAAAATAGTAGTTACAGGTACTAATCATATGTAAAAGTTCATAAAGCTATACATCTAAGGTATACACACATTATATGTTATTTCTTAATTTAAAAACAATAAGAAAAACAGATAGTAGCAATTGTAATATAGGTAAGCTGTGTAGGTGATGATAAAAATTGAAATGTGAATTAATGTATGTAAATATCAATGTATATAAGTCAGCTGCTAATGATTCTTTCTATACCTAGGTCTCTGCTTTTATCTCTCATAATTAACTTTTCAGTATAGATACACAGAAGAAAAATAAGGTGAAATGATAAGCATATAGTCACATAAGTAAATTTCTAATTTTGTTCCTTTTATTTTTAGGTGACACATAATAATTGTACATATTTATGGGATACAGTGATATGTTGATAGATGCATACAGGATATAATGATGAAATCAGGGTAAGTAACATATCCATCACCTCAAATATTTATCAATCCTTTGTGTTTTGAACATTCAATATCCTCTCTTTTAGCTTTTGAACATATACATTATTGTTCACTATATTCACCATGCAGTGCTATAGAGCACTAGAAATTATTCCTTCCATCTAGCTACAATTTTGTTCCTATTAACCAACCTCTGTCTCTACTTGTCATTTTTATGCTTCCCAGCCTATAGTAACCATAATTTTAATCTCCCTTCTATAAGCTCAACTTTTTTTTAGTTCTCACATATGAATTAGAATATGCAGTATTTTTCTTTTTGTGCTTGACTTCTTTCACTTAACACAATGTCCTCCAGGGTTATACATGTTGCCATGAATGACAACATTTTATTTTTATTGTGACTCAATAGTATTCAATTGTGTATGTACACCACGTTTTTTATCTATTCATCTGTTAATGAACTTTTAGGTTGATTTCATATATTAACTATTGTGAATAATGTTGCAATAACCAGGGGGTTGCAGATATTGCATTAATCTACTGATTTTCTTTCCTTTGAATAAGTACCCAGCAGTGGGATTGCTGCATTGTTTGGTAGTCTGAGTTTTTCAAGAAATCTCCATACTGTTTTCCATACTGGTTGTACTAATTTACATTCCCATCAGCAGTGTGTAAGAGTTCCCTTTTCTCTACATCCTTGCCAGCATTTGTTATTTTTGTCTTTTTTATAATAGCCATTCTAACTGGAGTGATATAAGATCTCCTGGTTTTGATTTGCATTTACCTGATGATTAATTATGGTGAAGATTATTTCATAAATGTGTTGGCCATTTCCATATCTTTTCTTTGAGAAATTCTATGCAAATTCTTTGCCCACTTTTAAACCAGATTATTCATTTTTTCCTGTTAAGTTGTTGGAATTTCTCACACATTTTGGATATTACTCTCTTGTTGAATGTATAGCCTGCAAACATTTTCTCTTATTCTGTGGGTTGTCTCTTTACTCTGTTGATTGCTTCCTTTGCTATGTAGAAGCTTCTTAGCTTAATATAGTCCCATTTGTTTTTGCTTTTGTTGCCTGTACTTCTGAAATCTTAGCCATAAAATATTTGCCTAGACCTATGTCTTGAAGAGTTTTCTTCGTTTCCTTCTTGTAGTTTTATAGTTTTAAGTTTGACATTTAAGTCTTTAATTCATGTTGAGTTGACTTTTGCATACGATGAGAGATAGGTTCAGTTTTATTCTTCAGCATATGGTTAGTCAGTTTTCTCAGCACCATTTATTAAAGAAGCTGCTCTTTCCTTAATGTAGGTTCTTGGCAGCTTTGTCAAAAATAATAGGCTGTAAATATGTGGATTTATTTCTGGGCTTTTTATTCTGTTCCACTTGTCTATGTGTCTACTTTTATAGTAATACCACTCTGTTCTGGTTACTATTGCCTTGTAATAAGTTTTGATGTCAGGAGTGTTATGCCTCCAGCTTTGTTCTTTTTGCTCAGTATTGCTTCAACTATTTGGAGTCTTATGTGGTTCCATACAAATTTTAGGGTTATTTTTTCTAATTCTGGGAAGACTGTCATTGATATTTTGATAAGTATTTCAATGAATTGGTAGATTACTTTGGGTAGAATAGTCATTTTCATGATATTAATTCTTCCAATCCATGAACATGAGATTTTTTTTGTTGTTTTTGTGAGTCTTCTTCAATTTCTTTTATCAGTATTTTATACTTTTCCTTTTAAAGATTTTTCAACTCCTTGTTTGAATATTTTATTCTATTTGTCTGTAACTACTGTAAATGGCATTGCTTTCTTGATATCTTTTTCAGTTGGTTTTTTATCTGCACATTGAAATGCTACTGATTTTTTTAATGTTGATTTAGTATCATGCAAATTTACTGTATTAGTCTATTCTCAAGCTGCTAATAAAGACATACCCAAGACTGGGTAATTTATAAAGGAAAGATGTTTAATTGACTCACTGCTCAGCATGACTGGGGAAGCCTCAGGAGACTTACAATCATGGCAGAATGGGAAGCAAACACATCTTTCTTCACATGGCAGCAGCAAGGGGAAATGTTGATGAAAAGGGAGAAAGCCTGTTATAAAATCATCAGCCCTTTTGAGAACTTACTCACTATCATGAGAACAGCATGAGGGTAATTGCTCCATAATTACATTACCTTCCACTGGGTCCATCCCACAACACGTGGGGATTATGAGAACTACAATTCAAATGAGATCTGAGTGGGGACACAGCCAAACCATGTCATTTACGAAATGGTTTTATCAGTTCTGAGAGTTTGTTGATGGAGTCTTTAGGTTTCTCTATGTGTAAGATCATGTCCCTGTGAAGAGAAACAATGTTACTACAGCTTTTCCAATTTGGATGCCCTTTTTTTCTTTATCTTCCCTTATTGCTCTGGATAGAACTTTCAGTACTGTATTGAATAAGAGTGTTGAAAGTGAGCATTCTTGTCTTGTTCCAATTTAGTATGATGTTAGCCATACATTTGTCTTATATGGCCTTTATTATAATGCAGTATGTTCTTTCATTACCTAATTGGCTGAAACTTTTCATCATGAAGGGATGTTGAATAATAATTTCTTTGATTTACTGATATGATCATGTGGGTTTTGTTCTTCATTTTGTTGATGTTATGTATCACATTTATTGATTTGCTTATGTTGAACCATCGTTACATCCCTGTGGTTAATCCCACTTGATCGTGGTGTATTATCTTTTTGACGCATTTTTGAATTTGGTAAACTTCTTTTTGGGCTCTAGTATCAGAATGTCAGAATTCAAATAAAAGTTCTGCTTGATTTTGGATGAGTGATTTTCTAAGCTGCAGTTTTTCCATTATCTGTTAAATAGCAACAACAGAGGATAGCCTTCCTAAAAATTACTGAAACATTTATTTAGCTTAGACCTGTAACATGTTTGACAAATAGAAAAGTTCCATGCAGATTAACTGTAATTATAATTTGCTAAAAAGAGAGCACAATTATCATACTTTTGATTTGGATAGTAATTTGTTAAATGAATCATTGCTTTTATTTTTTTCTCTGAACAAAGCAACAAATTGAGTAGAAAACTCGATGTCTGAAGTAATTTTCCATTTGATTTGGCTTATCACAAATGCAGAAAAGGGACAATTTTTCCTACCCTGACATCCATCTTTATTCAAAGCATTCTTATATTTCTATTTTATGAATGTTGGTGTATTTATTTATTTATTTGAGACGAAGTCTCACTCTTTGTCCCAGTCTAAAGTACAGTGAGTGGTGCAATCTAAGCTCACTACAACCTCTGTCTCCCCGGTTCAAGTAATTATCCTGTCTCAGCTCCCCCAGTAGCTGGGATTGAAGACATGTGCCACACCTGGCTAATTTTTGTATTTGTATTAGACACAGGGTTTCACCATGTTGGCCAGGCCAGTCTTGAACTCCTGACCTCAGGTGATCTGCCAGCCTTGGCCCCCCAAATTGCTGGGATTATAGGCATGAGCCACTGTTCCTGGACAGTGTATTCATTATTAATGTATGTTTTGCTAAGTTATGCTTTGTCTTATTCCCTTATTTTGGTAAAAATAAGTGGCATGCAGATTTGATCACAATATCAATATAACATGTCCTGTTTCATAGCAATTTTACTTGTAGTTAATTATTATGTGGAAATCAGTGAACAGAGATGTAAGCTAATATTTATATATGATAATCATTGCAGAAAATGTTATGATAACAAACTGAAAAATTATAAGTTAACTATGTAAAAGTAAGAGATTGTTTAAGTCATTTCCTTGTAACTAAATATTATACAACTGTTAAAAATCAGAATGTATGAGAATATTTACCACTCAATAAGCTGATTTACCATGTTTAATTAAGAGGGATAAAAAGCAGGCTGGAAAACAGAATTTGTGATATGAGTAGATAGATAGATAGATAGATAACTTGTATATACACACATACATCTGAAAGTGAAAACATCAAAATGTGAATGGTGGCTTATGAATGATTTCTGAAAATTAAATTTCAGTATTTTTCCTGTGTTTCTTAAGTTTTCTACAATGAGCAAGTACTACTGTTTAAAATTTGAAAGACACATACAATCCAAAAGATGCTGTTAAAAACAAACAAAAACAATTAAGTGATGTTTTCCTTAGCAAACACTTGACTTGATCAGTTTTCAGAAGAAGACTTTAGGAAACAAGAAATGACACCAAAAAAATCACACTTACCCTTACCTGTTAAGACATACCCTTACCTGTTTAGCTTTGGACAAAATAAAAGACCTGAAAAAAATTTAATACAGATCCTTTCTTTCCTGAAGATAGAAATCCTCAAACCCATTGAATGCTGAGGTATTGATGTCAAGCTATAGTCACCCTAAGTTAGTTTAGACCCATTATTAATCGGTAACTACCAAAATTAGAATCTTTCCTTTGGAGATGACACACTGACAGCCTGACATGATTTGGCTGTGTTCCCACCCAAATCTTATCTTGAACTCTAGGTCCCATAATTCCCATGTGTCATGAGAGGGACCCAGTGGGAGGTAATTGAATCATGGGGCAAGTCTTTCTGTGTTGTTCTCATGGTAGTGAATAAGTCTCACGAGATCTGGTGGTTTTATAAAGGGGAGTTCCCCTGCACACATTCTCTCTTGCCTTCTGCCGTGTAAGACATGCTTTTGCCTCCCCTTTGCCTTCCACCAAAATTCTGAGGCCTCCCCAGCCACGTGGAACTGTGAGTTCATTAAACCTCTTTTAGTTATAAATTACCCATTTTTGGGGTATGTCTTACTAGTAGTGTGAGAACAGACAAATACACAACTTAAGTAAATTTTCCTCCTCCTTGAGAATATTCTGGGCACAAGGTGCCATCTGTTAAGAGTGTATACACATGTCAATGTAGAAGATTTCATCATGTCCTTTTGAGAACAATTAAGTGGCTGCAAAATCAAAAGTTCAAGTTTTAAACAATGTCTTTCACATGTCTATTGACTTTACACCAAATGCTCTTAATGCTTTCTGGAATTAGCATTAGTCCAACAGGAAGATATTACAATCCTAAATTTCTATGCACCTAACACTGGAGCTCCCAAACTTATAAAACATATACAAATAATTATAAACATATAAAAATTATTATAAAATTACTACTAGACCTAAGTAATGAGATAGACAGCTACACTCTAATAGTCAGAAACTTTAATACCCCACTGACAACACTAGACAGATCATCAAGACAGGAAGTCAACAAAGAAACAATGGACTTAAACTATACCCTAGAACAAATGAATTTAACAGAAGTTTACAGAACATTCTTTCCAACAAGTGCAGAATGTACATTCTTCTCATCAGCACATAGAACATTCTCCAAGGTATACTACATAATAGGCCACAAAACAAGTCTCAATCAATTTAAGAAAACTGAAATCAGATCAAGTATCTTCTCAGACCACAGTGGAATAAAACTGGAAATGAACCCCAGAAGAAACCCTCAAAACTATACAAATACATGAAAATTAAATAATCTGCTCTTGAATGATTTTTGGGTTAACCATGAAATCAAGATGGGAATTTAAAGTTTTTGAAATGAATGATAATAGTGACACAACCTATTAAAATCTCTGGGATACAGCAAAAGGAGTGCTAAGAGGAAAGTTCATAGCATGAAATGCCTACATCAAGAAGTCTGAAAGAGCACAGATAGACACATAAACAGAATTAAAAACAAAAATCATACGATCATCTCAATAGATGCAGAAAAAGCATTTGATAAAATCCAGCATCCTTTTATGATAAAAACCCTCAACTAAACAGGCATAGAAAGGACATACCTCAATGTAATAAAAGTCATGGCCAGGTGCGGTGGGGCTCACGTACTTGTAATCCCAGCATTTTGGTAGTCCTAGGCGGATGGATCACAAGGTCAGGAGTTCAAGACCAGCCTGGCCAAAACGGTGAAACCCCGTCTCTACTAAAAATACAAAAATTAGCCAGGCATGGTAGTGGGTGCCTGTAATCCTAGCTACTCGGGAGGCTGAGGCAGAGAATTGCTTGAACCTGAGAGGCGGAGGCTGCAGTGAGTCGAGATCGCGCACTGCACTCCAGCCTGGGCAACAGAGGGAGAATCCGTCTCAAAATAAAAATAATAATAAAATAGAAACTAAAAGTCAAACCCACAGCCAACATCCTACCGAATGGGGAAAAGTTGAAAGCATTCCCCCTGAGAGCTGTTATGAGACAAGAAATGATCACTTTTACCACTTTGATTCAACATAGTACTGGAAGTTCTGGCCAGAGTAATTAGACAAGATAAAGAAATAAAGTGCATCCAAATTGGAAAAGAGGAAGTCAAATTGTCCCTGTTCACAGATCACATGATCATATAACTAGAAAACCCTAAAGACTCATCCAAAAACCTCCTAGACCTGATAAATGAATTCAGAAAAGTCCCAGAATACAAAATCAATGTACACAAATCAGTAGCAGTGCTATACACCAACAGTGACCAAGCTGATAATCAAATCAAGAACTCAATCCCTTTTATAAAAGCTATGAAAAGAAAAAAGTACTTAGAAATATAATTAACCAAGGAGGTAAAAAATCTCTACAAGGAAAATGACAAAACATTACTGTCAGATATTATAGACAACACAGACAAATGGAAACACATCCCATGCTCATGGATGGGTAGAATCAATATTGTGAAAATGACCATACTGCCCAAAGCAATTCTCAGATTCAGTGGAATTCCCATCACAATACCATCGTTATTCTTCACAAAACTATAAGAAACAATCCTAAAATTCATATGGAACCAAAAAAGAACTTGCATAGCCAAAGCAATACTAAGCAAAAAGAACAAATCTGGAGGCATCACATTACTCAACTTCAAATTATGCTACAAGGCTTTAAGTTACCCAAACAGCATAGTACTGGAATAAAAATAGGCATGTAGACCATTGGAGCAGAATAGAGAACCCAGAAATAAAGCCGAGTACTTATAGCCAACTGATCTTTGACAAAGCATACAAAAATATAAAGTGGGGAAAGGATATACTATTCAATAAATGGTGCTGGGATACTTGGGAAGCCCCATGTAGAAAAATGAAACTGGATCCTCATCTCTCACCTTATATAAAAATCAACTCAAGATGGATCAGATACTTAAATCTAAGTCCTGCAATCATAAAAATTCTAGAAGATAACATCGGCAAAACTCTTCTAGATGTTGGCTTAGGGAAATAATTCATGACTAAGACCTCAAAAGCAAATGCAACAAAAACAAAAGTAAATAAATGGGACCAAATTAAACTAAAGAGCTTCTACACAGAGAAATAAATCATCAGAAGAGTAAACAGACAATCAACAAAGTGGGAGAAAATCTTTGTAAACTATGCATCCAGCAGAGGAATAATATCCAGAATCTACAAGGAACTAACTCAAACAATTCAGCAAGAAAAAAACAAATAATGCCATCAAAACGTGGGCTAAGGACATGAATAAACAATTCTTAAAATAAGATATACAAACAGCCAACAAACATATAAAAAATGCTCAGCATCACTAATTATCAGGGAAATGCAAATTAAAACCCTAGGGAGATACCACCTTACTCCTGCAAGAATGGCCATAATTAGAAAGTAACGATAGATATTGGCACCAATGTGGTGAAAGGCAAACACTTTTGTACTGATGTTGGGAATGTAAACTAGTACAGCCACTATGGAAAACAGTATGGAGATTTGTAGAACTACCATTCGATCTGGCAATCTCACTACTGGGGTATCTACCCAAAGAAAAAGAAATCATTTATGAAAAAGACCCATACACACACATGTTTATAGCAGCACAATGTGCAATTGCAAAAATATGGAACTAACCTCAATGACCTTCAAACAACAAGTAGATAAACAAAATGTGGTATATATACACCATGGAATACTACTCAGCCATAAAAAGGAACTAAATAGTGTCTTCTGCAGCAACTTGGATGGAGCTGGAGGCCATTATTCTAAGTGAAGTAACTCAGAAATGGAAAATGCAAATATTGTATGTTCTCACTTACAAGTAAGAGCCAAGCCCTGAGGACACAAAGGCATAAGAATGATATAATGGAGGCCAACGAGGGTGGATCAATTGAGCCCAGGAGTTTGAGATCAGCCTGGCCAAAATAGCAAAACCCTGTCTTTACTAAAAATGCAAGATATTAGCAGGGTATGGTGGCTCACAGCTGTAATCACACCTACTCAGGAGGCTGAGGCACGAGAATCACTTGAACCTGGGAGGTGGAGGTTGCAGTGGGCCAAGATCATGTCACTGCACTCCAGCCTGAGTGACAGAGCAAGATTCTGTCTCTTAATAATAATAATAATAATGAAATTTGCCAACTCAGATGATAAGGGTTGGGAATGAGTGAGGGATGAAAGATTACATATTGGGTACAGTGTACACTGCTTAAGTGACAGATGCTCCAAAATCTCAGAAATTACTCCTAAAGAATTTATCCCTGCAACCAAAAACCTCTGTACCCCCAAAACTATTGAAATTAAAATAAAATTTTAAAAAGACAATAGGCTATAGAATATATTTTACAACATTCTGATTAACTATCTTGGTAAATTTGAGTGAAAGTTATCCCCATCTTAGTTAAATATTAAATGGAGTTTCTTTATATGGGTAGCTGCACAAGCTTCCCAAAAATGTTTAATTGACACTTTGGATAGCAAGGTGATAAAGAGTGATATATGAGTTTTAAAATGATTTATGTTCCATAGAAAAGTAAGAAAAATATTTACTTTTATATGGAGATAAATTAGATAGTATTTGGCTACATCTATTTTTTCAGCTTGGTCTCCAAGGTACTCATAAAAATCACTTGCTGTTATACTTTTGCCTTTTGAAGCAGGACAGCTTGGACCGCTGTTCAGGATGTCCTTATTAAGTATATAGAGGAGAAAAGATAAATGAAGAAATTTACAGCCTGCTTGATACCTGTCTTTCGAATATCTTTAGAGTTATGCCACCTGGAATGTCTTGCAAATTTTCATAGAGAACTCTTTAGATAGAGTATGAAATATTGGCCTGAGCTGAAATGAGCTCATTTGTTTTAAGAAAAGATATATAAACTACAAGGAATTTAAAAGAATATTATCTCATGCCAAATCAAATTTTAGTTTTCTTTCTTCTTACTATTATTGTTAATGTTTTATGTAAATATATGTGTTTACCTGGAAAATGTATAGTAGTATTAGAAAAGAAACAAGTAAAACATTGCATAACATGTTTTTTTAAATTTTAAAGTTATGAAAATATAGAAAAGGTTTATAATTCCTGATAGTTTGATGACATTTGCTTATCTTGAGATATGAGATTGTTTTGTTTTTTGTCAATGCAGTTTTGAAAAGAAAAGCAATTGGTAAGAAACCCGTAAGGTGCCCCTCAATGTTTGCTGCCTCTTGTTACATATTCCCCTTTTTCTCAGGATGGGCTGGATTTAGGAATGCTCTTATGCAATAGCATATGATAAATGTGATGGATTTTTACATCCAAGATTGGGCTACCAAGTACACTACACTTGCAGCTTACACAAGTTTCATATTTGCTGGCTCACCTCCTTGGCATGGGCTACAATCAGCCTGCAGCTGCCTCTTCTGTTCATTCCCCCTTCACCATTTTCCTTCAGCTATTCCAACAACTGGGAAAAATGCATGTTTAACTCCATGATGCAGGGTGTTGATTTGTCTTGCAGGACATCCATATCTGCTGAAGTTAAAGGACGTGAAAGGCAGAAAGATTGAAATGTCTTAGTGCATCCTCATTGGGTCCACCTTCTACTTATGGGTTTCAGCTTATCCTCATTGTTTCTGGTCATACATCAATCTTTCCTGCCTGATTTCCTACTGTGCAATTTAAAGCTCTAGTGCAAGACACAAATACAGCATCCTTACAGAAACTGTTTGTTTAATCAACTCCCATGATTGCATAACATCAAATCCATATAATTACACACACACACATATGCACATACACAAAGTCAACAACTTAAAATAATAGATAATAAGCAAGTTACAGAAATCCTGGGAAGGCCAGGGAGGTGGACTAACATTAAACAAACATATATGTTTAATATGTCTAATGTTCATGTTTTATGAGTGGACTCTGGCTAATATAAATGAAAAAAATAAATAATAAATAAATGAAAAATAATTAATCAAAAATAAATTTCATAAAGTGCAAAAGAGAAAAATGCTTGAAAAAAATAGAAGCCCAAATAGTTAATGACAAGAATTAAAACAAGACACACTACAGAAATTGCAAGTTTTAAAAATATAAAATAACAGGACATGATTTATGCACGTAAATTTGGAATTTAAGGAATACAGACAAAATATTTTAAAGCATATGTTAGCAAATCTTATTCAGAATAAATATAATAAAAAAATGAATAAGATCTACTATTTGATAGCACAGCAGGGTGACTATGGTCAATAATAACCTAATTGTACATTTTAAAATACTAGAAGAGCATAATTAGATTGCTTTAACACAAAGAATAAATGCTCAATGGGATGGATGCTCCATTTTCCATGATGTCGTTATTACACATTGCATGCCCATATCAAAACATCTCATGTACCTTATAAACATATGTACCTACAATGTACCCACAAAAATAAAATAAAAAAGTAAAAAAGAAGAAATAGGTAAACCTAAATTATCACATAACCATTAATAAAATTGAGTAAGTAGTGAAACATCTTCCCACAAAGAAAACTCCTGGCTCAAGTGGCTTTACTCATAGCTTCTACCGAATGTTTTTTTAAAAAAAAAATTCAGTTGCACAAAAATGCTTCTAGATAATATAAAAAGAAGAAAAAAACCTTAGCTTATTTTATAAAGCTAGCATATTTGTGATTCAAACCTCAAAATTGAACAGCATGAAAAAGAAAAAATATATATACACACACACATATATATGTACACATAAGAATAAAGATAACTATATATATATACACTATGTATGTATATATATGTATATATATTTCTTTCTTTTTCATGCTGCCCTATTTTGAATTTTTGTATCAAGCATATTCTAGCTTCATACATATATTCATTCCAAGTTCCTTTATGAATGTAGCTGTATCCTAACAAAATAGTAGCAAACTAAAACTACTTTAAAATGGATAACAAGGAAGTTACAGGCATCGCAGAAGGCAAGGGATGTTGTTTAACAGTACAAAAATTAATTCATGTAATCCACCGAATTAAGAGATTAAAATAGAAAAATCCCCTGATGTAACAGATTCAGAACAACAATTTGACAAAATTCAGCATATTTTGTGATTATTTTTTAATAAAGTTGTAAATGAGGAAAGTCCTGATACAATCAATTTACAACATTTTCATCAAATTGTTGCTTCAAGGGAGAATGTAATTGCTATAGGCCAGAGCTCTTGCTGTATCAGGAAGATATAGCCAAATATTATACAAATACAATGCTTTTAAAGGCACTAGAGGGCAGATGCAATGAACTAAAGATGGGGATGTAATGAGAACAAGTAAAACAGATAAATACTAATTTTTAAAAAGTAAAAATAAAACAAATAATGTAGGTTATAATAAAAATTAGAAATATAATCAATCTTAAGTCACTTACATAACAATTTCAGATTACTTATAGATAACAGGAAATAATGTTAAGATTTACGTGAATTCTTAGAATTTTACAGATAAAAACTCAAATTTGTGGTTTTGCAATACTCTGACTTACATTTTCTCTTCCAAAATTACTTTCAAAGAATAACACAAACTAAGAACCATACTGTAATATCACTTAATTATATACTAGAAAAAATAAATATAAAATTAACATTCAGAAGAGGTAGTTTCTAATTGTCATCAGCCTAACTGTGCCTTTTCTAAGTAGCCTAAGATTACTTGGTATTAGCAAGTGTATTAGTCTGATCAGGCTGCAATAACCAAATACCACATGCTAGGTGGCTTAGGCAACAGAATTTTCTTTTCACAGTTATGGAAGCTGGAAGTCCCAGATCAAGATCTGGACACTGATTTTTGTTGAGAGCTCTCTTCCTGGCTTGCAGATGGCCAATCTCTTCTCATATGGTAAGAGAGCTCTTTGGTGTCTCTTTTTTTTTTTTTTTTAAGACAAAGTCTCGCTCTGTCACCCAGGCTGGAGTGCAGTGCAGTGGTGTTATTTCGGCTCACTGCAACACTGCAACCTCCACCTCTCAGGTTCAAGAGATTCTCCTCCCTCAGCCTCCTGAGTAGCTGGGATTACAGGTGCATGCCACCAAGCCCGGCTAATTTTTTTCTGTTTTTAATAGAGAAGGAGTTTCACCGTGTTGGTCAGGCTGGTCTCGAACTCCTGACCTCGTGATCCATCGGCCTCAACCTTCCAAAGTGCTGGGATTACAGGCATGAGCCACCAAGTCCAGCCTGGTGTCTCTTTTTATAGGGACAGTAATTCTATCAGATCAAGGTTCTACCTTTATTACCTTATTCAACCTAAATTAATTCTTAGAGACCCCATCTACAAATACAGCCACACTGGGGGGTTAAGTCTTCAACCTATGAATTCTATAAGAGACACAACATTCAGTGTGTAACAGCAAGATATATATTTTTTCTTTGAGAAAATTAGTACACAAATAAAAGATGAAAACAGTCCTTAAACCAAAGTATTGGTCTATACTTTATGAACAACTGGATGCACGTCTGTCTTGAGGAAAGATGAGTGATATTCTTCCTTTGGTTAGAAGTATGCCTGTCTTGTGCTTTTAGTACATATATCTCCATAAATATATTAGGGAGATAGTCCATGGGGATTTAAAATACTATAAAAAAGAAACTGTAATTGGATTTCATTATGGAGTCATAGTTCAAACAATGGGATTGCAGTGCAGTAGAACCTGCCAGTCTCAGATGAGAGGCTTTGGCAATCTGTTCTTCCCATGCACAAATGCAGTGCACCTGTGAGGTTCTTAATCTTCCAGAAAATTGAAGCTGTCTCCCTTCAAGTAGAGATTTAAAACCTCTAACAGTAATCAGTGGAAATGAAGTGGGCATTGCAATTGATAAGGCGTAGGAGTCACGTAAACCTTTTGTCCACTCTGTCATATGGAGTCCTAAAATTTCTGTCTCTCTGTGATTAAAATGAATGATCACTGTATGATCTAATTTAGAGCAAGGAGGACTCCTCATTGTTAAATTATCTCAATAATAAAAGTGAATTCTGAATGTTTTCCTGGGATTTAATGTTAATCTTTTATTTTTTTAATTTCCATGCTTCTTTTTACTGTTCAAGATGAATGAAGAGGAAGATTATAAATTTCGTGTAATACTAAAATGGTTTTATTTCATATCTTGTGTTTTTTTTTTCCTGTGGGAGAAAGAGGGGGAGTAGATTGTGACTTTATGATGAAATGAACAGTTGACCCCCTTAAAAAATCATTTTTCCCTCCAAACTTTCAACTACTTTGGAATTTCCAATTCAATTTTTAAAATGTGAAAAATGCTTTAGGTAATTTCGTTTGAGTCAACAAAACTCTGGCATTTTCTTTCTTTCTTTCTTTTTTTTTTTTTTTGAGATGGAGTTTCACTCTTGTGGCCCAGGATGGAGTGCAATGGTGTCATCTCAGCTCACTGCAGCCCCCGCCTCCCAGGTTCAAGAGATTCTCTTGCCTCAGCCTCCCAAGTAGCTGGGATTACAGGCACCCGCCACCACGCCCAGCTAATTTTTGTATTTTTAGTAGAGACGATGTTTCACCAAGTTTGCCAGGCTGGTCTCGAACTCCTGGCCTCAAGAGATCCACCCACCTCAGCCTCCCAAAGTGCTGGGATTACAGGCGTGAGCCACTGTGCCAGGCCAACACTGGCATTTTCAAATGATGTTTAGAAGCCTCGATAGCTTGTGACTTTAAAAATAAACCATCAGTTTTAGTCTTTTTTTTTTCAGAGCTGCAGTTAAACATGCCATATGTTGACTAATCTGCAAATAATACATCTGCGATCTTTTGTGGAATTTCCCTCCTCCAGACTTCTATTCCAAGCTCCACATGAGTTAAGAAGTGTCTTGTGAGTTATAGTTACTGTGCTTTCCTTCTATGGGCTGAAGATTTTGAAGGCCTCTCTGTAGCCACATGTGATTCACATTTTGCATAAAGGAATTAGGTTCAGCAACAGGCAAAAAAATAGCCTTTGTTAAGTATCTACAATCTACTAAATTGCTTTCTTAGGAATAATAAGTAAACGTAATACATAATTTTACCTTCAAGAAATGTGTAATATAAGGGAAGAGACCGTGTACACTCAGACACCACACACAAACACAAGTTGTAATAAATAATAGTTGCATGGGAGATAAGTCAGGGTTAGAAGAGTGAAGAGAAGCAAAAAGTCAAGAGTGGTGGCTCATACCTATAGTCTGTGCTTTGGGAGGCCAAGGCAGCAGGATCGCTTGAGGCCAAGAGTTAGAGTCCAGCTAGGCTAACATAGTGAGACTCCATCTCTACAGAAATAAATAAATAAATATTACCCAGCTGTAGTAGTGTGGAGCTGTAGTCCCAGCTACTCAGGAGGGAGAGGTAGGAGGATTACTTGAGCCCAGAAGTCCAAGGCTGCAGTGAACTATGATCATGCCACTGCACTCCAGCCTGGGCGACAGAGTAAGATCCTGTCTCAGAGAGAGAGAGAGAGAGAGAGATTGAGAAGAGAGAAGTGCAAGATCACACTTCTGCAGCTCTTTTTTTCTCCTTCTGGCACATTTTTCATTTTCAAGACCCCACGTCCTCCATATATGCTTTCCTGGCCCACCCATTTCCCTCCTCCCCTTACACAGATGGAGAACTTCCTTTCTGGTGTTCTCTCAGCACTCAGCACAGATTGCTAGTGCTTTTATGTGCTGAGCCTTTCCCTTCAACCTGGACTGAAAGAGGATGGCAATCTCGCTGAAGCTGTTTCTTTTTCTTCACAACATATAGGAAAGTGTTGCCCCTTTTTGGAGGTAAGCCGTTTTGTTCTTAAAAATTCTATAAGAAAGAATGAGGGGAAAAGGAAAAGAAGTTATTAAACCAAATTGAGGAAGAGATATGTATCTCTCTCCATGCTTGAAAATTAAAAGGAAATATAAGAAAATTTGCTAGACAGTTAATGATTTGGACCATCTGTAGTGGCCTCCGTAACATATAAAAGAATAGAATCTCCTTTTAATTAATTTTCAGTTGTAAATCATGCTGCAAAATAGCAACCATCCTTAGAGACTAAATCTTATGAGTCATGGCTTCATAATAATGTGACCCAGGTTTCACAGACATACAACACTGAAATATTATATTTTTTCCAATACTTTGAAATAATCTGTTTAAATTTGTAGTGAGGGAATATTTTGATGTACTAACTACTAGGGATTTATTTCCCTGTCAACTACTACCACTTATTTTACATTGCTATTCACATTAAAATAGATCAGAGTGATAAATCATATGCACAGAACAGAAGTAAAAATAAAAACAAACTTCTTTAACTTTTTGGAGAGAATTTAAGCTTGAAAGCATAAGGTTTTGGCTTGTACAAGCTTGTTAACTCAGAATTTAAATGGCTAAGCCCCAAAAGGAGAAGCTTATATTAGAAAGAATACATTTGAAAGAAAATAAAAACAGATAAATCTGACTCCGCTACTATAGACTAGAAACAGGTCCCAAAAGATTAGAAAGTTTTGTGAGACCCTGGGGAAAACAAACAAACAAACAAACAAAAAATACACACACACACACAGAGACACACACACATATAGACTGTCCAGGACCATGATCAGCAATGATTGATTGCCTCAAAGAGTGAGTGGGAGCTATGGCACAATCACAGACATATCACTGAGGGCTACCTTTGTGGAGGTTATAGTCCATCTCAGGCTGACATTCACAGATTCAGCAGAAAGGATGTGCCATCTGCCAAGAACATCACTCAACCCTGTTCAAATTATTACTTGCAAATAAAGTCCCTCTTTTTGCCCATAATCCAGGACATTAAAACATTAAACAGGTGCAATTTTGTCTGCTCCTCTTGGAAACATTTGACCACTTCTGGAGACAATTTTGGTTGTCAGACCTTGGAGGGAGGGATGGTGTTGATATCTAGTGTGTAAATGCCAGCATTGCTGCTAAATATCCTACGATCCTCCATACAACTCTCCTACAACAAATAATTAGCCAGTTTTCTGGCCTAAAATGTCAGTAGTGCTGAGGTTAAAAACTCTGACCTAAAGCGTGGCCCATAGTGAAGCAACTTTTGTTATGCCTACTCTATATTAAGACCATGATACACTAACATAAGACTTATAAAAAAGATAAATAAGACATTTTAGTAGTCTTTATCTAGAAACTAAAGTGGAAAGAGGAGTATGCTCTGCAAATGAGAGATAAAATTCCCAGAAATAATTTTCTGTTAATTATTTTTAATAAAAACATTTTTGCTTCTTTTTCTTTTTATATATGTATTTTTTAAGAGGGAGGATCTCACTCTGTCATCCAGCCTGGAGTGTAGTGGTGCAATCTTGGCTCACTGCAGCCTTGAATACTAGGGTTCAAGCTGTTTTATTAAAATAAATATGTATGAGGAGATACTTATACCTCTATGTAATATAATTAAACCATGTTTTGCTGAATAACAAATTACTCCAAAACTTAACGACTGAAAACAACCAAGATTTATATTCTCACACTTTCTGTGGTCAGAAATTTGGAAGTGGTTTGCCTGGATTTCTGTGACTCAAAGTCTCTAATGGGGTTTCACATAAGCTGTTAGCGAGAGCTGCAGACATATCAAGACTTAAGTGAGTCCAAAGGATCCACTAAGGTCACACACATGATTATTAGGCTTCAGTTTTTTTACTGGCTGCTGAACTGACAGCTTCAGATCTCAGCCATGAAGTATGGGCTTCTCCACAGGGCTGCTCAGGATATAGCAGCTGGCTTCTTCTTCATGGCAACGGAGCCAAGGAGAATGAGGGAGGGAGGGAAGGAGAGAAAGAGCCAGAGAGAAACAGCAAGCAAGTGAAAGATGGAAATGATGGTCTTTTATAAGCTAATATTGGAAGTTGATCTTATTTAGGTGATTGTTGCTGTAGTTGTTGCTTGTTGTATATTCCTAAACCTAACTAAAGCTCATTTCTTAGATTTTGGCTTCTCTACATATACAAATGTAGATATAAAGTAGAACAGAATAGAAACAATAATTGCAGTCTGTACTCAAGGGGAGGAATACACAAGAGAATGAAGGCCAGGAGATAGAGATCAATGTGGGAACTGCACACCCTATTATATTGAATAAGACACTGAGATTCAATAGATGCAGTAAATTCATACTGCTGTGAAAGGTGGATTTGATATTGGACGCTAGGAGTCCCAGGACTGAATAATTAGCTCTTTCTTCTTACAAATAAATTATGTAAATCGTTTGTGTGCTGATTTATGTGATCATAAATTATATTACTTTAAATTATTAACAACATTATGATGATTTATTTTTTACCTCCCTGCGTTAGTTAGTTTTAGGCTTCTCTGCATATACAACAAGCAATAACTAGAGCAATGATAACCTAAACAAGGTCAACTTTATTTTCCATCTCTGGAAAAAGAGAAGTGAAGTCTGGAGGTAGATAAGCTGAAGCAGATAAGAAGGCTCCACGCTGTGATTCAGGGCCCCAGGCTCCTATTGTTCTGCTCCATCACTCTCTTTAGTGCTTCTATTTTCAAGTTCACTTCATGATCCAAGATGGTTGTGGGAATTCTAAAATATCATTACTTGACAAGGAAAGATGGAAGACAGAAGAAAAAGGTCCCTTTTTTTCCAGCCAATTTTAGTTCTAAATGATCCAACTTTCTCAAAATTGTATATACTATTTCCCTTTACATCTCATTGGCCATAACTAAGTCACATGGCCATATCTAACTGTAAAGCAAATGGGAAAACATGGTTATTTATTCTGTGCAGCAACATGTTCAAATATTTTTAAAAATTCCAACGCTAAGATGGAAGAGAGTAGATAGCAAAGTAAGAAAATGGCTGTTTTTTTCTTTTCTGTGTTATAAAAGAAATGCTTTCCCACTAAAAACTGTAAACAGTAGAGAAAAGTAGAAAAATGATATAAAATGATACCTACACTCCCATTTTCCCCAAGATAAGCATTTTTTCTTTCTTTTTGTAAAAATTTCTATTTTCAATTTTTGTGGGTTCATAGGAGGTGTATGCATTCATGGAGGTGTATGTATTTATGGAGTAAATGAGATATTTTGATACAGTTATGCAACGTGTAATAATCATATCAGGGTAAATGTGGCATTCATCACCTCAAGCATTTATATTTTGTGTTACAAACCATCCAATTACACTCTTTTAGTTATTTTGAAATTCACAATTAAATTATTATTATTGACTGTTGTGCTTTCAAATACTAGATCGTATTAATTCTATATAACTACTTTTTGTACCCATTAACCATCCCCACTTTCCCTCTAAACCTACAACTACCTTTCCCAGCCTCTGGTAACCATTGTCCTCTCTCTATCTCCATGAGTTCAATTGTTTTAATTTTTAGTTCCCGCAAATCAGTAAGAACATGTCAAGTTTGTCTTTGTGTGCCTGGCTTATTTAAGTTAACATAATGGCCAGAAGTTCCATCCATGTTTTTGTAAATAACGGTATCTCATATATTTTACGGATGAATAGTGCACCATTGTGTATTTGTGCCACATTTCCTTTATCCATTCATTTGTTGATGGACACTTAGGTTGCTTCCACATCCTGGCTATTGTGAATAGAGCTGCAGTGAATATGGGAGTGTAGATATCTCTTCAATATACTGATTTCCTTTTTGGGGGGTATATACCCAGCAATGGGATTGCTGGATCGTATGGTAGCTCTTTTTAGTTTTTCGAGGAACCTCAAAACTGTTCTGCATAGTAGTTTTACTAATTTACATTTTCATCAACAGTGTACAAGGGTTCCCTTTTCTCCATATCCTCACCAGCATGTATTATTGCCTGTCGTTTGGATACAAGCCATTTTAACTGTAGTGAGATGATATCACATTGTAATTTTGATTTGCATTTCTCAGATTGTTGTATCAATGATGTTGAGCACTTTCTCTTTTACCTGTTTGCCATTTGTATGTCTTATTTTGAGAAATGTCTATTCAGATATTGGAGAAAGGACAATCTCTTCAATAAATGGTGCTGGGAAAATGATATCCACATGCAGAAGAATGAAACTAGATGCCTATGTCTTGCCATATACAAAATAAACTTGAAATGGATTAAAGACTTAAATCTAAGACCTCAGACTGAAACTACAAAAAGGAAACATTTGGGAAATTGCCCAGGACATTGCTCTGGGAAAAGATTTCTTGAGTAATACCCCACAAGCACAGGCAACCAAAGCAAAAATGGGCAGATAGAATCACATCAAATTAAAAAGCTCTGCTCAGCAAAAGAAACAATCAACAAAGTGAAGAGACAACCCACAGAATGGGAGAAAATATATGCAAACTATTCATCTGACAAGGGATTGATAGCCAGAACATATAAAGAGCTCAAACAACTCTAGAGGAAAAAATTTAACTTATGAGTTAAAGACAGGTAAAATATCTGAATAGACATTTCTCAAAAGAAAACATACAAATGGCAAACAGGTATAGGAAAAGGTGCTCAACATCATTGATCATCAGATAAATGAAAATCAAAACTACAATAAGATATCATCTCACTGCAGTTAAAACAACTTTTATCCGAAACATGGGCAATAGCAAATGTTGGCAAGGATGTTTAGAAAAGGGAATCCTCATTCACTGTTAGTGGGAATTTAAATTAGTACAACCACTATAGAAAACAGTTTAGAAGCTCCTCAATAAATGATAAATAGAGCTACCATATAAGTCAGCAATCTCACTGCTAGGTGTGCACCCAAAAGAAAGGAAATCAGTATATTGAAGAGGTATCTGCACTCCCATGTTTATTGCAGCACTATTCTGAAGTTAAGCACTTTGTAACTTCACTATGTATTTTCTTCCCTCGCTTTCCTCAATACAAAGCTTGAGGGTTATTTCTTTTTATATTTAATATGACGGGATGTGCTGGATTTACAAAAAAAAAGAGAATAAAATAAAAAAGTGTGGAGCGAAGACAGGAAAGCTAGACTCATTTTGCGGATTTGTATGAGAACAAAGATGGCCAATTATGTCCTAGAATAAAGGAACTTCAAAGTAAATAGGATTGTTTATTGCAGTCAGCCGAGTGTTTTAGGATCTTTGTAACAATATATACATTATGATATATTCCGGGAATTTCATTTGGATGATTAGAATATTCTACAAAAGGAGAAGACTAAAATAAAGTTTGATGACAGACTAATGTTGATTATCCAGTCATGAGATAATGACATCCTAGAGAATGGTGGGTAAAGTGAAATGGAAGGAAAGGATGCAACAAGGTAACTTTGCAAAAGTTGGAAATGATGGGATGTGTGTAAGCTGGGATAAATAATTGACTATAAGATTTGTTTTCCTTATTTGAGGGTGTGGATAAAATCAAATAAGTAGTAAAGTAGGGATGAGAGAGTAAGCTATAAATAATATTTAAGGAGATTTGAGGTTCATATAGATGAGAGTCAGGATCCCCACTAGAGATGGGTATGCACTGCAGCCATGTTGTTTGCTTGAGTGGTTTTGTTTAGGTTTTTGCTCTCAGCTTCAACTTTATTGTTGCTTCAGTACTCTTTGTCTATGAAAGGACTAGTTCCATGATGAAGACCACTTGAAAAGTGACTGCAGCAATTTTGGTAGTAAGACAATTGGTGTCAGTTGCTGGTAGGATCCAGGGTGAGAAACTGAGTTAGTAGGGATATTATTTCATCTATGCAGAATACTGGCTTCGTGGTTTGTAATGTTCTTCAGATTCCTAACATTTCCCAAGAGTTGCGTGAATGAATTTTTCTTCTCTTGCCAAATGCCAAATGGTTAATGTCTCATGTGGAATTAAAAATAATTGAGTAAATTACACTCAGATTGTTTTGCCCATCTCTTAACTCAGAAGTTGTTCTAGGTGTTGTTGTGGTTGTTGTTTTTCCCTCCAACAATGGATAGATAAACAATTGCTAAAGTTTTGTTTTTGTTTTTTGAAACAGAATCTCAACGTGTTGCCCAGGCTGGAGTGCAGTGGCCCAATCTCGGCTCACTTCGACCTGCACTTCCGGCGTTCAAGCCATTCTCGTGCCTCAACCCCACGAGCTGGGATTACAGGCATGCACCACCCCTCCCAGCTGATATTTGTATTTTTAGTAGAGACTGGGTTTCGCCATGTTGCCCATGCTAATCTTGAACTCCTGACCTCAGGTGATCTGCCCACCTCAGTCTCCCAAAATGTTGAGATTACAGGCATGAGCGATCACGCCCAACCACAAATGCTGAAGTTTTGCCTGTCCTTGTTAAAACTCCAGAACTCAAATTAATCCTGCAATCGGAATTTGCAAGTTTTCCAAAAAGTCACTAAACGGCTGCCATAGATCTGGTCTTCTCCAATACTACAGGGGGCGAGGGACCACAGTATGATTATTTCACTATTAGAGATGTATATCTTTTAAAGTTGTATATTCTAGAAGTCTGAAAAAAACTGAGTTTGAGTCCCAATTCTCAAATAGAAAATTATATTGCTGTCTAACACATGGAGCTTTGGGAAGAATTAAAGAAAAACGTATAAATAACCCAGATATCTTTTACATTTGGAAGGAGATATACATACAGATATTCATTGCAAGATTATTTACAATAGAAAAAATATGGTAAAATTCTGAAGTTCAATAGAAAGGCAAAGGGTAATTATGTTTGATTAATGCTTCGGAATAGTTTGGAGCAGTTACAAAGATGAGGAAGATTTATACAGAAAAAATGCTAAGATATTGTTGAGATAAGAAAGTCTCAGAAAAAGTATTGTGCCAACATTTGTTTGAAAAACAGAGTAATGTGTTTTAACTTCCCCCGTTTGCAAAAGAGGAAACAATCTGCATAGAGAGGTTAAATAAATTTCCAAGGGTCACACAGATACTTGAATTCAAACTTAGATCTATCTGATAACTACAGACCATACTTCACTAAAAAGGAATCAGAGTTATTAGAAATGCAAAGAATATCAGACATTGTTTAGTTCAGTGGCTTGTTCCCTGTACATCTAACGGCCTGAGAAGGAGTTCCTTTGGTTTTTGCCCTTTCCCCCACAAGCTCTTTCTACTTTAACCAGAGAAGTTGCACGTTTTTATTGCTTTTTATTTAAGAGTTTGATGAAAAAAATGTTTCAGGTGTTCTATTGCTAACTGAAATCCAGTACTTCAAATTAAAAATAAGGGCCTTGAAGCCCAGAGAGAGTGAAACAAGTTTCCCAGAGTTACAAAACGAAGAACTAGAAATCAGAACTTTGTCCTCCAAAGCCAGGGTGACTTCTAGGGTACACTTCTGACTCTATACATTCTTAGATCTTAGCCTAGGTGCCTCTGTGAACAATAAGAAGAAAATTATTACTAGAAAAACAATGACATGCAGGGAATTATCTTAGGGAGGCATCGGGGACCGAACAAGGGGAAGTTGGGCCTAAAGAGGGAAAACTGAAACGCCAGATGGTTAAGAAAGGGTGAGGAGACTTTCTTCAAAACATTTTTGCTTTCAACATCCATTTTCAGAGGTTCTGCTATTCTCTTGGAACAGGAATACATTTTCAAAGGGGACTAATTGCACTCTCTTAGGGGCAAAAAAATTAAGTGCGTCGTAGTTTAACTGAATGTAGATAGATTAGTTTCTGTCCATGGTTTATTTGTCTTCTTTTAGTAATGGAGACTCACTGAAAATGAGCAGCCAATGAGCAGAGAAAACCGGCTCTTAGATCCCAAACTGATGGGTGCTTGGAATGTAAACACTGGTCTCATGTCCCCTATTACAATTTCAGGACATGTCTGTTTTCTTTCATTCATGCCTCATTATTAGTTCCTGTGGCCTTTGCTGGCCACCAGTAAGTTTAAATTCAGAAATACTTTATTACAGTGTTGTATGAAAATACTGGACTAGAAAACAAGAAACCTGCTTTAAATCTGGGGGAAAATCTCTTTTAACCCCGCAGCATCTCCATTTTGTCATCTGTAAAGAGTTCATGAAAAAATTATTCAAAGAATATTTATTGATTTCTTATTTAGGAGATATCACTAACTTCTCTCTTGAGACACTTCTTTCCAGGTGAAAGGAGGTCAGTTACTGTACCTATTGGCTTCTCTCCGCCTCTTGACATACTGACCCTCTAGGACAGCAGAGTGATCTCATCTGATACCAGAAGAATGAACTGGTCAGTCTCAGTATAGCTCCGTCTTTTTTCATTGCAAGCCATGAATTCTCATTTGATCCTCCGGCAGTATATTTTTCTGCATCAGGCCTGACCCAGCTGATATTGACTGAAACAGGTGGAGAAAGTCAGCCTAATTCTTGTGTTAATTAGTTGACCTATTTGTTTATCACATTATACTACAGCCAGTGATGTAGATAATACTTTGACCTTCATCTTCCACTCCTTTTTTCTCTTTTTTTCCCCCATCTCTGTTTCTCAAACACTTATGGAGAAGATTTAAAGATGTGGACCTTTGCACCACCAATGTGTCGGTCACTCTTCTAGATTTGGGGTGCCATTGACAGATAAGAACTCTTCAAATACAGCTTTCCATCTTGTGGAAGAGACAAACAACAAAAGCAATAAATCTATAGGATGATTGTTTTAAGATAATATTAGGGACAGAATCATTGACTGGACTTATCATCTGTCACTCCTTTTTTCTCTTTTTTTTCCGCCTCTCTGTTTCTCGAACACTTATGGAGAAGATGTAAAGATGTGGCCCCTCCAAGACCTTTGCACCACCAGTGTGTCAATCGCTTTTCTAGATTTGGGGATGCTATGGTGCCACTGACAGATAAGAACTTTTCAAATAGAGCTTTCCATCTTGTGGAAGAGAAAAACAACAGAAGCAATAAATCTACAGGATGATTGTTTTAAGATAATATCAGGGACAGAATCTTTGACTGGACTTACTTCAGATTGAATAGTAATGGGCATTTGAGCTGGTGTCTGAATAGGGAGAAATAGTCAGGCCTGTGAAATTTTGAGGAAAGAACATTTCAGGCAGTAAAAAGAGCAAGTGAAAAATAATTTGGCATGTTCCAGGAACAAAAAGAGAAAGGCTAATATGACTGTGACAAAAGTGATGTGTGGGAGAAAATGTAGGGAAATTGAAACCAAGTTGTAGGCAAAACCTTCCTACTCAAATGAAAGAAATGAAAAATAAATTATTTGAGAAAATATTACAGGCATGCTCCTGTTTTAGGTGATCAAAGAAAGGGAGGGAGGTAGAGAGATAGAAAGATAGACCGATAGACAGGCATTCAGATCTTTCCTTAAAGTACTTTTGGGGCCGGGTGCGGTGTCTCACGCCTGTAATCCCAGCACTTTGGGAGGCCGAGGTGGGCAGATCATGAGGTCAGGAGGTCGAGACCATCCTGGCTAACACGGTGAAACCCCGCCTCTACTAAAAATACAAAAAAAAAATTAGCTGGGCGTGGTGGCAGGCACCTGTAGTCCCAGCTACTCGGGAGGCTGAGGCAGGAGAATGGCGTGAACCTGGGAGGCGGAGCTTGCAGTGAGCCAAGATAGCGCCACTGCAGTCCCGCCTGGGCGAAAGAGCGAGACTCCGTCTCAAAAAAAAAAAAAAAAAAAAAAGTACTTTTGGAATGTTTAGAAGAACAATGAATTTTATTACTGAAAGAATGGTATCTATTCTTTTTGGTTTTGTTTTACTTATGTTTTATGCTCAACATCAATTCTCCTTTCCACATTTTAGTATTTTCATATGATCAGGCACACATATAAGCAGCATGTCTCTATCCATTTGTCACCTCACTGTGTAATACACACACACATTCACAGAGAGAGAGAAAGACTGAGAGAGAGAGAGACTAAAAGAGAGAGAGAACCTGAGTATCTCTGGGGATTTGAAAGAGCTAGACAACTGATAGCTGGAAGTCACAACAATGTCTGGGTTGTTCCAGGTACATCTCTGTCATCAATCAGGGATTTGAACAAGCCCTCCTGACCTTAATATTTTTATGAAGTAAAAATCAGGGAAATCCCTGTGATATGGTTTGGCTGTGTCCCTACCCAGATCTCATCTTGAATTCCCATGTGTTGTGACAGGGACCCAGTAAGAGATAATTGAATCATTGGGGCAGATCTTTCCCATGCTGTTCTCATGAGAGTGGGTAAGTCTCACAAATCTGATGGTTATTGTAAGGGGGAGTTTTCCTGCACAAGCTCTCTTTGCCTGCCACCATCCACATAAGCTGTGACTCACTTCTCCTTGCCTTCCACCATGATTGTGAGGCTTCCCCAGCCATGTGAAACTATAAGACCAATTAAATCTCTTTGTTTTGTAAATTGCCCAGTCTTGGGTATATCTTTATCAGCAGCATGAAAATGGACTAATGCAGTAAATTGGTACCAGTAGAGTGGGGTGCTGCTGAAAAGATACCCAAAAATGTGGAAGCGACTTTGGAACTAGCTAACAGTTGCAACAGTTTGGAGGGTTCAGAAAGACAGGATGATATGGGAAAGTTTGGAAGCTCCTAGATACTTATTGAATGGCTTTGCCCAAAATGCTGATAGCGATATGCAAAATAAAGTCTAGGCTGAAGTGGTCTCAGATGGAAATGAGGAAGTTTTGGGGTACTGGAGCAAAGGTGACTCTTGTTATATTTTAGCAAAGAGACTGGCGACATTTTCCCCCTGCCCTAGAGATTTTTGGAACTTTGAACATAAGTGAGGTGATTTAGGATATCTAGTGGAAGTACTTTCTAAGCAGCAAAGCATTCAAGAGGTGACTTGGGTGCTATTAAAGGCATTCAGTTTTGTAAGGGAATCAGAACATAAACGTTCAGAAAATTTGCAGCCTGAAAATGTGATAGAAAAGAACATTCCATTTTCTGAGGAGAAAAGTCAAGCTGGCTGCAGAAATTTGCATAAGTAATGAGAAGCAGAATGTTAATCTCCAAAACAATGGGGAAAATGTCCCCAGGGCATGTCAGAGGTCTTCACAGCAGGCCTCCCATCACAAGCCTGGAGGCCTAGGAGAAAATGGTTTCTTGGAGGCCTAGGAGAAAATGGGTCCGCATGCTGTGTGCAGTCTAGGGACTTGGTGCCCTGCATCCCAGCCACTCCAACCATGACTAAAAGGGGCCAAGGTACAGCTTGGGCTGTTGCTTCAGAGGGTGGAAGCCCCAAACTTTGGCAGCTTCCATGTGGTGTTGAGCCTGTGAGTTCACAGAAGTCAAGAAATCTAGTCTCCACCTAGATTTCACCTGATAAAGACTTAATGGAGACTGGGCAATATGGTAGTGCATGGATGCCCAGGCAGAAGTTTGCTGCCGGGGCAGGGCCCTTGTGGAGAACCTCTGTGAGGGCAGTGTGGAGGGGAAAGGTGGGGTGGGAGCCCCAACACAGAGTCCCTACTGGGGCACTGCCTAGTGCAGCTGTGAGAAGAGGGCCACAGTCCTCCAGACACTGGAATGGTAGATCCACTGACAGCTTGCACTCTGCTCCTGGAAAAGACACAGACCTCAATGCCAGCTATGAAAGCCGCCAGGAGGGGGGCTATACCCTGCAAAGCCACAGGGAGCTGCCCACGACCATGGGAACCCACCTGTTGCATCACTGTGATGTGGATATGAGACATGGAGTCAAAGGAGATCATTCTGGATCTTTAAGATTTGACTGTCCCACTGGACTTGCATAGGGCCTGTAGCCCCTTTGTATTGTCCAATAGCTCCTGTTTGGAATGGCTGTATTTATTCAATGCCTGTACCTCCATTGTATCTAGGAAGTAACTAACTTGCTTTTGATTTTACAGGCTCATAGGCAGAAGGGACTTGCCTTGTCTCAGATGAGACTTTGGACTTGTGGACTTTAGAATTAAGGCTGAAATGAGTTAAGACTTTGGGGGATTTTTGGGAAGGCATGATTGATTTTTAAATGTGAGTACGTGAGATTTGAGAGGGCCAGGGCAGAATGATATGGTTTGGCTGTGTCCCCACTTTAATCTCATCTTATATTCCCACATCTTGTGGCAGAGACCCGGTGGGAGGTAATTGAATCATATGGGCAGGTCTTTCCCATGTTATTCTCATAATAGAGAGTAAGTCTCATGACATCTGATGGTTATTATGAGGGGGAATTTCCTGTACAAGCTCTCTTTTCCTGCTGCCATCCACGTAAGATGTGACTTGCTCCTCCTTGCCTTCCACTATAATTGTGAGGCCTCCTCACCCTTGTGAAACCGTAAGTCCAATTAAACCTCTTTTTTTTTTCTTGTAAATTGCCCAGTCTCAGCTATGTCTTTATCAGCAGTGTGAAAATAGACAAATACACCCTACAATTCCTTTCTCTTAACTATCCAAAGGAGTTAAATACTTTTGATTCTATCTCTGAAACTTTTTTTCAAATTATTGCCCTCTTTTATCTCCATATTAGCTAGATGGAATCTTTCTGATCATCTTCCTAATTTTTTCTATACTATCTGCCTCTTCTTCCACTTTACTCCACAATTTTTGGAGCTATAATAACAATGCAGCAAAGAAGGAGGAGGACAAAGAAAAATGATCACGAACAAGATTAATGTATGCAGCTCATTTAGCCAACAAACAGCACAATGCTCCTGTGAATTTATTCATTCTCAGAACAGTAGGTTGAGAAAGGTGGAGTAAACATGCTTAATTCCGCAGTGTTGACGTTGAGTGGGAGCCAGAGTCTTGAGCTTTTGGAAATAGCAGGCCATATACGGATGGCATGAGAAATGTTTCTTTGTGGCCCACAGAGTTGCATTTTGTTTTTCAATAAATTAGATTTTGAGTTTTAAACATGAGGAAATTTCATACCACCATCAGACAGTCAGCCACTTTTTTAAAATGAGAAGATTAGGCATACGCGGCCTGAATTTTTGCATGATAACAACTATTTGGCACTGAGTAGAAGCCGTCCCCTTTGGAGAAGATATGCAGACTCATGACTTTGTTCATCACTACCCTGCTCACTCCATGAATTTATATTATCTTTCTTGCTCTTATAGGACATAGGCTTTATGACTTATGACTTAAGAGAATGCTGAATGATTTTGTTAAATTGGTAAGGTAATTACATTAGGTAGACATGGCTTTGTATACTTTTTCCTCATTCTATTTGCCCTATAGCCATTCACAAACCCCAGATATGCTCCAGTTTCCTCATCTGCAATATGAAGATTATAATATTTACCTAAGTAGTTTAAAGTATTGAAAGCTCACTGGAAAGCAATTTAGAGTTTAGTTACTAAGTAGCTGTTGCTGAAGAAGATTTGACTGAAATTATTGGAACAGTGCTAGGGTTTCTACAATAAGCACTGGTAATCTGGAGTCAAACCTGCCTTTATCAGCATAATGGGCATCTGTTTTGGAAGATTCCAGGCATCTATATAACCTTCTTTTGATACAATAGTGATTTTTTCATTGGAGAAGAAACCTTTCCTTCATAAGAATTCACTTGGTTTATTTGTGGTGGTGCTGAATTCACCTCTAGCATTAGGAATATCAGACTTGACCAATTAAGGCATTGTAACCCTCTCTCATTTCCCTCCCTCATACACAAGTGTGCTTACTTCAGGCATGGTCATGTAGGTACACAAACCAGAACTAATGATGCAGATAATGTACTCATGGGATTTTTGTTGAGATGGTTAAAAAATCATTTGTCTCTGATTCCTGTTTGTCCTTGAGGTAGTGAGGATGTACCTTTGGACTGCCAGGGGCCACCTCATAGAGAAAGTCTGCAAGAAAGTGCATCTAACACAAGTCAGGGAAAGCCAGCTGAATGATGGATGGGTATAAAGAAAAGAGGGAGAAACCCACAATATTGTTTGAACGTGGATTAAGCTATTTCGGAATTTAGTGCTTACCCTGCAAATTCCAGTATCAATCCTTCTCTCCCACTCCCCAATTTGCTTGATGAATATATTTAAAATTTGTTTATGCGATTTGTAAAGTATAGATTGCAGATTAATCCTTATCTATGCTGACGTCTGTCTATCTATCTATCTATCTATGCATTTATCTATCCATCTATCTGCAGGGTCCAAATTTAGTAATTTCAACATTATTGTCTATTAAAGTGGGTCATTTGAAGAACCCACATTTTATCTATTTCTGAATACGTTTTATTTCCCCAAAATAAGATGTAGGAATTTTCATGTAATTTTAGTATTCATCTGAACCATTGGAGAAAGGAATAATTCATAGGTATTAAATAAGTAAGGAATAAGGAATAATTCATAGGTATTAAATAAATAGGTAAGAAGTTGGAAAACTTCTTACCAATACACTACCACATCAACACTTTTGCTATGATATTTAGCCTTTGAGTTGATAGTCCATTATGTTGTGTGTGAATGACCTGTAGGAATTAGTCTTCTTTAATTCAGCCAAAATACAAATTATTTAAGAACATAGACCATCCATGCCTTATACTACTAAAATGTTACCCACTGGCTCTTTATATATTATACAGTAGATACTATATAGATGACAGTTGCTAATAAATATTTGTATATTAACAGGGAATAATTGTGGATGGTTGAACTTTGTTGAATTGTATTTAATGAATGAACTAGTGACACAAGAGGAGAAAGCTGTCCTCCACCCCCAACACATGCAAATACCTGCTATCTGTACCAGTAGTATTCAGAAGTCCAATTTGTTTATCTTTATGGCAATCACTAACATTCACAACAACTGCCTAAGTGTAATAATAATACCAATAATAGCTAACAAATGTTAATGAACACTTTCTGTACACCAGGTACTGTGCTGGGTACTTTAGGTGCATCATCTCATAACTACCTATGAGATATTCAAATAACTACCCTTTAATCAAATAACTACCTTATGATGTATATAATGTATTATTGTCCTCATTTTGCAGATGAGAAAACGTGAGGCTAATTGTAATTAAAGGATTTTCCCGGTAATTTAGAGTGGTGATATTGGGACTCGAACCCAGGTCAAACCCTATATTCCAAAGTCTGTGTTTTGAAACAAGTCCATGAATAATTTTACAAATAAACATAAATCCAACCACCAAAGATTTAATACTTTATCAAATAAGATATGCATTTAAGTCAGACCATTCCAATTGTTCTTCCAACTTGGGCAAAAATATATCTAATATATTATGCCTAACCTAGTAACAGAGAACTACTAAAATTTAATTTTTATTTATGTGGATTTGGTTCTTTGAAAGTCTGAAAACTAAATCTCTCTGGTTTTGGACTCTGTTTTTGTAAGAATTAGAAAGACAGTGTTGTATAAAAGAGTGTCTTGGTTAAATTATCCAGAGTAACTGATCTTAATTTCTTCAGAGGTCCACATTAGCTCTAAGTCTCTTATAGTTTATGAAATTATCTAACATGAGAGTTCTTTATTTTTTAAATAAATTAGAAATATCCATGAGGGTGATAGAATGCTCATCTAGAGAGGACAAAACAAAACAGCACTGATTTTTTTTATAAAGGAAAAAAAAAGTATTAACAGTCCCAGAAAAACAGATGTGTTTATTGATCTAAGAGATGACTTACGTTCACCAAATGCATTGAATGCTATTTCTTATGTGATATTTAAATTATGGCTCTATGATTGACTTTTTAAACATAAAACAAATATTTTGTTGCATTTATTAACCACTAAGTATACATTCTTTTTATGGGAATTCTAGTTCGTTTTCAACTATTAGGCAGTGTGTATCAGCTTTTTGACCTTAAGGAATTAATATATATAATGATTACACTGAAATTAAAAATATTTTGAAATACCTAAAAGGAAAAAAAATAAATAGAATTTTAAACCCAGGAAAGTTTGCTCTGAAATATTTTAAGAGTTACATCTTATTTTCCATTTTTTAAAGAACAGTGGTTCCTGAAACAGAAAAATAAAAAGATGCCATAAACCCCTATGAATATTAAAAGATCAAACTTGATTGTATGAAGTTATTTTTAGCCATGGTTTGAAATATCTTTAGCAATCAAGAAGACAGGAGATTTATGCTTCTACTTTTATCTCAGATGATACAAAACCAACAACTGGCATTAAGTTTTTGTTATTAATTACAGTGTAATGTGTATTTATAAAGTTCTTCTCTAAGAATTATCCATAATGAAAATAATTTCCAGATCCCAATAAAAAAGTAGAACATGAAAAATTATAGAAGAAAAGGTTCTATAATTTGTTTAGCTTGTTATCATAAATTGACTTTCCTGTTTTAATACCAAAGCAGAGAATTTCTTTACAAAGTTTAGGCAGATTATGGATTCTTTAACTATGTAATTAAACCAATTTCATAGTCTAAAGTTTGAATGACAAAGCTAGACTCTAGTACAATGTAAAGCAGCCAACATTTTTGTAAGGATAAAGGCCATAGAAAATCTGATTAAAGGAGGCTTTTAAATGTTGATTTTAAAACTTTATGGGGCGTGAAGCAAATGCCAAAAGAAAATGAGTCCTGTGAGTGTAAGCCTTGGACGAAAGGATTATGACTTACATGTCATCTGTATTTCTGATTTGGGTAGGTTTTTATGAACATGATAGAACGATATTATTTCTTTACAGGAATATGGATTACAAAGAGATCCATGTTTTTTCAAAAGACCTTGTGAATATCTTCACGAGATGACTAGGCCCCAGATTCATTATCTCCATTGTAAATATAAGAAAACCTAATTCAAAGCAGGACCAAAAAAGGAGAAGGAGGCTGTCAGAGATCCATGCTGAGAATATGTATGAGAGCAGGTGTAGAAATTGTCCAGAGGCAGACAAGAAAAATCAGTGATTCCAACCAGTGGATCATATGAATCCTGCAGGATTTGAATTATGAAATTTTTAGGTGCACATATCTTTTATTTAAGATGGATATTTGAAACCTAATATATTTGAAACAAAGAGAGATAAAGAAATAGATGCAAAGCACTTGCTTTATAGAATTATTTAATAGTTAATTTTCCTAATATCACAACATAGACTGCAATTAACACATAAACACGTATACAATTTTCAAAACCAAGTCTACTTTGCTAGCTAATCAAGACTGCTAGTACAGAGCAAATCACATGCAAAATGCACTGTTTTAAGCATGCAACATGCATTAAGTAATATAATCATTATCTTCTCAAGTGGTCACTATTATTTCCCCAGTTTATAGGTTTAGACACTGTGAGATTAACTATACCAAACATTCAGTTCATAAGCGGCAGGAATGAGCTTTGAACTCAGGCATGTTCCAGAGCCTGTGTTCTTTTTTTTTTTTTTTTGAGACGGAATCTCACTCTGTCACCCAGGATGGAGTGCAGTGGCGCGATCTTGGCTCACTGCAAGCTCTGCTTCCTGTGTTCACGCCATTCTCCTGCCTCAGCCTCTCGAGTAGCTGGGACTACAGGCGCCTGCCACCACGGCCAGCTAATTTTGGTGTATTTTTTAGTAGAGACGGGGTTTCGCTGTGTTAGCCAGGATGATCTCGATCTCCTGACCTCATGATCCGCCCGCCTTGGCCTCCCAAAATGTTGGAATTACGGGTGTGAGCCACCACGCCCAGCCCAGAGCCTGTGTTCTTAACCATGATACTGCACTGCTTTGCCCATAAATGGGAAACACTATTTTAAAAATAATATTTACAGGGTTGCTTCTACCTATCTGGTGTTTGCTAGGAACGAAAATGTCATAGTGACACTTGTAGAATTTATATACATTTAGCATCTTTTTAAGATGACTATGAAAAGATCTGCCATTAGAATATTCACTCTAAAACCAAAATTGAGGTGAGGAATTACAGAAAGAATGTGGGCATATACTAAAAATTTTCTGAATATATATATATATACACACACATATATATTCTATACATATATATGTTTTCAGGTGCACATTTCTTCTATTTAAAATGGATATCTGAAATCCTAATATGTTTGAAACAAAGATAAAGAAATAGATGAAAAGCACTTGCTTTATAGAATTATTTAATAGTTAAATCCCATATGTATATGGAATATATATAGATGAATTTCAAAAGCATCCTATTAAGTGAAAGAAGCCAGATGCAAATGACTACACACTATATGACTCCATTTATTTGAAGGAATAGAGAAGTCAAGGCTATAGTAACAAATGCAGATCAATGACTGCCAGGAGACTGACATATGGAGGAAGACTGACTGAAAATGAACAGGAGGAAACCTTTGGGGGTGACGGTAGTGCTCTCTACGTTGAGCGTGATTCTCTCTCCTTCTGTATGTAATATATACATACACACATACATGCACATATACACTCATTGAAATATTTATGGGCCAGGCACAGTGGTTCATGCCTGCAATCCCAGCACTCTGGGAGGCTGAGGTGTGCAGATCCATTGAGCCCAGGAATTCATTTTCTGCCATTTTTACATTCTGGTTCCTTCTGATCCCTCATTATATTTTGTTCCTTTATTTTCTGAAATGTAGAAAATAAAAGGACATTTTGGATGAAAATCACCTTTTATATGATGAAGTAGCTTATCGAATCTTCATAAACTAAGAAATAACAGGGTGCGACTTGTCTTAAAAGAAGACATTTATGCAGCCAACAAACATGAAAAAAAGCTCACCATCACTGATCATTAGAGAAATGCAAATCAAAACCACAATGAGATACCATCTCATGCCAGTTAGAATGGCAATCATTAAAAAATCAGGAAACAACAGATGCTGGAGGGGATGTGGAGAAAAGGGAACGCTTTTACACTGTTGGTGGGAGTGGAAATTAGTTCAACCATTGTGGAAGACAGTGTGGCGATTCCTCAAGGATCTAGAACTAGAAATACCATTTGACCCAGCCATCCCATTACAGGGTATATACCCAAAGGATTATAAAGCATTCTACTATAAAGACACATGCACATGTATGTTTATTGCTGCACTATTCACAATAGCAAAGGCTTGGAACTAACCCAAATGCCCATCAATGATAGACTGGATAAAGAAAATGTGGCACATATATAACATGGAATACTATGCAGCCATAAAAAAGAATGAGTTCATGTCCTTTGTGGGGACATGGATGAAGCTGGAAACCATTATTCTCAGCAAACTAACACAAGAATAGAAAACCAAACACTGCATGTTCTCACTCATAAGTGGGAGTTGAACAATGAGATCACATGGGCACAGGGAGGGGAACATCACACACCGAGGCCTGTCAGGGGGTTGGGGGCTAGGGGAGGGATAGCATTAGGAAAAATACCTAATGTAGATGATGGCTTGAAGGGTGCAGCAAACCAACATGGCACATGTACACCTATGTAGCAAACCTGCACGTTCTGCACATGTATCCTAGAAATTAAAGTATAATTTTTTTAAAAAAAGTAAACTGTAATGCTTTTCCTAGAGCTTCTGGGTACTATTTCAAGTTTGGAGCAATTTTGTAACCCTAATCTGACATTACACTTGTCTTGCCTATTCCCTCACTTCACATCAGTTGGCCTTAAGGTCATTGTGGCATAATTAAGGCTTACAAAATCTTTTTCAAAAGAAGGATTCTAAACAGCAAATTTAAGATAACTTTGAGCCACGTTTGAATGTTAGTTAATAGTATTGTGTAATTAGGATACAGATCTCCTCATTCTTAGTCTAGGGAAGCTTTTATTATCTCCTATGTACTTCTAATTTTACTGAAACAAAAGTAAAGAAATACTATTAAAACTTTGTCAAGAAGACAGAAAGACGAATGTCTTCGGTAAAAATTATACATTTAGCTAACCAAAAGCTTATACTCACCATGCGTTAAATCCTTACTCTGACGTATAATTTAATTTCTGCTGTCAATGGCTTTTTGTTAATGCAATGAGCATTTCATTTATCAACACCTAACAATTCATATATTTACAGGGGTTTAGTTCATTTCTGTTCTAATATGGAACAGTTGGGTGGCCTGGAAAAATAATGGTGCCCTAAACCTGAAAAGGTCAAACTTGATGGTAAGAAGTAATTTTTATCAATGAAAACAAAACAAAACAAAAAGAGAGAAAAACTATGTATCTTAAAGTGAGATAAATTAATATTTAAAATAAAAAAGTAACATACAATGAACCTAATGGAAAAAAAGTATTGTGAGTAGTTTCAACAAGTGAAACCATGATTCCATTGACTATCAAATATTCAAGCAGTTTCATTAAAATGACCTATTAGAGCAGAATTAAAAGACTTAAATTTATAGAGTTATATACTATAGATAGGTATTACATGTATACATAACTTATTATACATATAATAAATGATATTATAAACAATATTTAGGATTTGGGACCATTCATATTAGGGGCTTTTCAATATCTACATCAATAAAATTGAATATTTTACTGATATTTTAAAGTTTCTAAAGAGATGCACTCATTCACCATAAAGTGTTAAAATGACACATGGAAGTCACAGAAATAGTTAAGTGTATCTGTCATTTTCATCACAATTGAAATAATATGTTGCTCGTTTATTATTGAAGAAACTTTAAAAGATGTAAATACCATGGATTTTTCCAGTCATTTTCTCAGATTTTCTTCCTCCATGTTAAGCTTATATCAATTTTATTTAAGTTAGATAGACATCTTTTCTTTTTTAAGAAATTAATGTTTAATATAATTGAATAAAAATAATTTGCCTTAATCGTAAAAGGTTAGTAGATTTTTATGAACAAGTACGTCTAGAAAATTCCATCCAGATGAAGACAAAGATTATTTCCAGCACAATGAAAGCCTTCCTTATCCCCTATCAAAATCAATACACCTCATCCACTGCCCCAAAAAGGCAGCACAATTCTGAATTTTTAAATTAAATATTAATACCACTGGATTAAAATTTTACATTAATGATATCATATAAATCTTTTATATCTGGCTATTAATAGTCAATTTTTATCAATTTCCAATAAGAAAATCTATTTGCCTAATGATTATGATTTTATATGAATGTGGTATATCTCTCCACTTATTTTGATTTCTTTAAATTTTAAGAATAAAAATCAATATTTTAGATTAAATTTATTTCTACGCATTTACTGTTTTGATATTACTACAACTAAAGCATTTTAATATTTGCTAATACATAGAAATATACACTATTACCCAGGTAACTATTTGATATTGACTTAGTTGTAAAAGTTTTTCGTTAGCTTCCTATAGAACTTTTTCCAGCCCCAATGTGATATGTGAATAAATGACAATTTTATTTCCACTTTTCAAATCCTCTACGTAGGTACTTTTTCTTACCTTATTGCTTTGCCTAGGACTTCATCATGTTGAATTCAGTAGAGACTGAGTACTGAACTCAGTAAAAATGTTCTCAACAATGTGTCAATGTATATAATGTTTACAATAGGCATTTTATAAATATTCTTTATTAGATAATTTTTATTTCCTATGTTTCTAGTTTCCGAATTGTGAGATATTATTTTTTCTATATGGCTGGATTCAATTAGCAAATATTTAGTTTTGCACTCTTAGGTCTGTATTTATAAGAGAGATTAACATGTAATTATCTTTTCTTACAATGTCCTGGCCTTATAAACTAAGATAACATGTATATTACTGTTTCCATTGTGTGAAAAAAATTTTTAAAGATGGTTTTATTTTTCTCTAAAACATCTAGAACAATTCACCAGTGAAACCATTTGTGCCTGGAGGTCCCTTTCTAAAAATGCTTTTGATTAAAAATTTACTTTTGTTTTTTTTTTTTTGACTTATAAACTATCAACGCTTATTTCTTTTTTTTTCAAAGAAAAATTAGTCATATTTATTTGGCTTAAGATGGTTAAACTTTTTATTTTTTATTTTTTATTGTTTATTTTAATTTTAATTATTATTATACTTTAAGTTTTAGGGTATATGTGCACAATGTGCAGGTTTCTTACATATGTATACATGTGCCATGCTGGTGTGCTGCACCCATTAACTCTTCATTTAACATTAGGTATATCTCCTAATGCTATCTCTCCCCCTTCCCCCACCCACAACAGTCCCCAGAGTGTGATGTTCCCCTTCCTGTGTCCATGTGTTCTCATTGTTCAGTTCCCACCTGTGAGTGAGAACATGCGGTGTTTGGTTTTTTGCCCTTGCGATAGTTTGCTGAGAATGATGGTTTCCAGTTTCATCCATGTCCCTACGAAGGACATGAACTCACCATTTTTTATGGCTGCATAGTATTCCATGGTGTATATGTGCCACATTTTCTTAATCCAGTCTATCATTGATGGACATTTGGGTTGGTTCCAAGTCTTTGCTATTGTGAATAATGCCGCAATAAACATACGTGTGCATGTGTCTTTACAGCAGCATGATTTAAAATCCTTTGGGTGTATACCCAGTAATGGGATGGCTGGGTCAAATGGTATTTCTAGTTCTAGATCCCTGAGGAATTGCCACACTGACTTCCACAATGGTTGAACTAGTTTACAGTCCCACCAACAGTGTAAAAGTGTTCCTATTTCTCCACATCCTCTCCAGCACCTGTTGTTTCCTGACTTTTTAATGATTGCCATTCTAACTGCTGTGAGATGGTATCTCATTGTGGTTTTGATTTGCATTTCTCTGATGGCCAGTAATGATGAGCATTTTTTCATGTGTTTTTTGGCTGCATAAATGTCTTCTTTTGAGAAGCGTCTGTTCATATCCGTCGCCCACTTTTTGATGGAGTTGTTTGTTTTTCTCTTGTAAATTTGTTTGAGTTCATTGTAGATTCTGGATATTAGCTCTTTGTCAGATGAGTAGGTTGTGAAAATGTTCTCCCATTTTGTAGGTTGCCTGTTCACTCTGATGGTAGTTTCTTTTGCTGTGCAGAAGCTCTTTAGTTTAATTAGATCCCATTTGTCAATTTTGGCTTTTGTTGCCATTGTTTTTGCGGGACTGAAGGAATTTTTTTTCTTCCAAGTTTGGTAAATTTCCTTTTTCAAGAAAGGTATGCATTTTAGTTATTAATCAAGTTTTGGTGCTTTAAGTTGTTCATCATATGCTTTTATTATTTTTCTATTATGTGTAAGATTTACAGTGATACCACTCTTTTCATTCCTAATATTGGCATTTGTATTTTCTTTCGTTTTTCTTGATGAGTGTTTTGAAATATGCAAATGTTTAATATCTTCAAAGTAATTAAGACTGTTTGATTTTCTATAATGTATTTGCTATTTCATTAATATTTTTGCTTTTATTCACATGTACACTGCTTATAAATTTCTTTATGGTTTCTTGAAATAGATATTTAAATAATTGATCTTCAGACTTTTAAATTTTTTTCTAATTTGACAGATATAAGGCTATACATTTTCATTAAATATTGCTTTGATTCTATTCCGAGCATTTTAATATATAGTATTTACATTATGATTTAGTTTAAAATATTTTCTAATTTCCCATGTGACGTCTTTAATGCTTGGCTTACATAATTTGGTATTGCCTATTTCCCAATCATTTAATGGAATTTTTAAGTTATCTTTCTGTTGCATATTTTTACCTATATTTCTCTACGGATAGAGAATATACTCTGCACAATTACTAATCATAATTATTTTGAGAATTTGAGAATTCTTTATTGTCTAGCATATGGTATATTTTATCAAGTATTTTATAGACACTAAAATTGTATTTATTCTGCATTGGGCAGGTACAGCACTCTATATTTGTCATATAGATCAAGTTTTTAAATCATGTTGTTTAGATAATCTATTCTTGCTGCTTTTTAATGCCTCCTTGATTTTTATTTGCTTGTTTTTTAGTTGCTGAGAGAAATGAATTGACATCTCCAATTGTGACTGTGTATTGATCTATCTTTCATTTTAGTTCTAATGAATTTTACTTCATGTATTTTGAAACTACCTTGTCAGGTGCTTTGAAACTACTTTGTCAGGTGCATAAACATTTTGCATTTTTGCATTTCTCTGTTGAATTTAGTCCCATTTTAGTAAGAAAAAAATCCTATGCTTTTAATATTAACTTGTCTTAAATTCTATTTTTAATAATATTATAATAGTTAAGCAACTTTCCAGTTTGCGTACGTTGAGAATGTTGTCACACCATCCTCTCTCCTCTGCCTTCTGTCCTTTCAGAGTGCCACCATGGTAGTCCCTTTGAAGGTTATATGTCCTTTACTTTCCCTCCATCTACTTAAAATGTATCTTTCCTTTTAAATCTCAAGAATTTTAACATAATATGACCCAGGTGCTTTTTTGTTATTCTTTCTTATATTGTTTTGTTTTTTCACATAGGGTTATTTAGAGATAAATTATGTGGGCTATATCTCACCAGTTTTAGAAAATATTTAGCCAGTAGCTCTTCAAATTGTCTGGACTAATGCTCTCTCTTCTCACTTTATGGGATTCTGACATAAATCATGGAATTTTATGCAGCCGTAAAAAAGAACAAGGTCATGTCCTTTACAGGGACATGGATGGAGCTGGAGACCATAATCCTTAACAACTAATGCAAGAACAGAAAATCAAATGCCGCATATTCTCACTTAGAAGCGGGAGCTAAATGATGAGAACACAAGGATATATAGAGGGGAACAACACACACTGGGAATTTTCTGAGCGTAAAGGGTGGAAGGAGGGAGAGGATCAGGAAAAATAATAATGGATACTAGGCTTAATACCTGGGTGATGAAATAATCTGTACAACAAACCCTGATTCCACAATTTTACCTGTGTAACAGATCTGCACTTGTACTCCTAAACTTAAAATAAAAAGGTTAAAGGCATATGGAATCCATAATTATTTCAAAGTTTAAAAAGTACATGATATATTTTCACCACTTTACAAAACACATTTGATTTATTTCTTGTGTTTTCCATTTTTATATTTTTCTCTCAGCCTCAATCTGGATACTTTCTACATGCTTAACTTCCAGACAATTTGTTTTTTTTTCTGCCATGTCCAAATAACTATTTAATTTCATGATAACTATTCTTTAAGAATTTTCTTCTAACTATTTTATAATAGTGGGTATTTACCTAGATATTTAACAGTTTTGGCTTCCAAAGCTGCTCACTCTCATAAAATGGAAAGTAAAAAATGTTTTATTTTAAGCTATCAGTTCTAAAAGCCTAGTTATTGAGAAAACTGAGTTAATATGAGTAGATTTGTGACCATTTCATTATCAACAGATACATTTGCTTTAAATTCTAGCTGGAATTTTACATAATTCTAGTGTATACACGGATAAAAGGTAAGCTTCTCTTATTGATGAATGTAAGCTCCAGTGGACAGGGATATCTCTTTTGCTTTTTATGGCTGTATTTTCAGCACCAAGAACAGAGGCTGGCACAGATTATGTCTCTGTATTGAATGAATTAAATAAATTAGTGTATCAAGGTGGATGTGAAGAAGCAACTCATTTTTTTGTATCCTCTCACAACATAAAATCTCACAATATATTAATTTCTGGGAGCCACTAATCTTATACAAATAGCAACATTTAAAAAACAGTGTAATATATGAGTGGCCTTGATTATAAAGTAATATTAATAACATAATGTTTTCAAGATACATTTTATGATAAAGAACATTACTGAAAATTAAAATGTCATTTCATAATGATAAAAAGAATCAATTCATCTAAAAGACATAAGGTTGAAAATATATACATAGTAGAACAGATGAAAAATATGTGATTTGAAAACTGAAAAAACTAAAGGAGAAAATAGAAAAATAGGGAATCATAGCTAGAAATTTTAATACCATTTCTTAGTATTTGATAAAATAAACATACAAAAATCCAAAAGAATTGAAGATTTGAAAACCACCATCAATGACTTTTTCTAATCCACATTTTAGAACATGACATCCAACAGCTGCTTGACAGGTGTTCTATTCAAAAGCATGGGGTAATATTTATGAATGCAGGCTACATAGTGAGCAATAAAAATGTCTTAATATATTTCAAAGGGTTAAAATAGAGTATATTCTCTTGCCAAAAGAATATTAAATTAGAAATCAATAACAATTAGATGTCTTTAAAAGTCTCCATATATTTAAACATCATGTTTCTGAATAATCTATGGTTATGTGAAGAAATCACAAAGACCATTGATAATTGTTATTTATTTACTGTTGCTTCAGATATTACAGAGCCCTAGTATTGAACTGCTATCAGTGTGGAACTATGTGTGTATGTTCCTTTCATGTCTTTTACTATTAAATAAATACAGCCACCTCCTCGGGTACATAATAAAAATAATTACAGAAAGAAAGATGTGAAAAAAAAAGCACTGCACAGTTATTTTTTTTAAAGAACCAGGGTGTAACATGAATAGGATGAAGCCCAAATGAGGGAAGTTGCTATTTGACTATCACACATCCCGGCAGAAAGGGGTCATGACTACTCAGTTTCAACCAAAATATGTTTATTTACCTTTTAGGAAACTTTATTTTGTTATTATTATTGTTATTATTTTCAGACGGTGTCTTGCTCTGTTGCCCAGGCTGGAGTGCAGTGAGGCAATCTTGGGCTCATTGCAACTCCTCTGCCTCCCAGGTTCAAGAGATTCTCCTCCCTCAGCCTCCCGAGTAGCTGGGACTACAGGCGTCCACTGCCACGCCCAGCTAATTTTTGTATTTTTAGTAGAGACGGGGTTTCATATGCTAGCCAGGCTGGTCTCGAACTCCTGAGCTCAGGCAATCCGCCTGCCTCCCAAAGTGCTGGGATTACAGGCATGAGCCACTGCGCATGGCTCTTTTAGGAAATTTTGATAGAAACTTTCCAACTGCACTGCTAAGAGTACTGTGGAGAGTAAACCATACACATAGGGTGGATTTTCAGACTGTGATTTGTAATAAGAGCACTTCATCATCATTCATCTACATAAAAATTTTCACAAAATGCATTGATATTAAATTAATGCATTGATAGTAAACAAATGAATTGATATTGAATACTTTTTTTTACTTTAATCTGTATTATTGGAAACTTACAAGAGTGCCTTATGGGCCAAAGATATTTTTAACTGAGGTTAATATGTAATTATTTTCAAGATGATTAGTTTTTTTTTTCCTTCAATTAAATCAGTGGATTTCACTTCTGTCCCACCTGCTTTATTAACCTGCCCATTGTTTTCTGGTAGTCCAGTGTTATTTAAAGTACCACCTTTTTACAAGCTCCTTCCTGATTTCACTGATAGTATTGGTGGTTACTTCTCATATGTTTAATAAATGCTTTTCTCTAATATACTTCATTTCACGAAATACTAAATACAAGTCTCTGTTAAAAACATTAGCTGAATTTTCACTTAATCCTCCCAGTAAGCCACGTGATAGGTAGTATTATAGTATTAGCACTCTTATCTTCCCAAGAAGAAAAAGTGAATCACATCGAGATTAAATTACCTCTGAAATGCCAATGAACAGTAAGTACCACAGGGAGGATTTCAAACCAGACAGGCTGAGTTCAGAGCTGATGTTCTTGTTCACCCTACATGTACAATCTACTCATCTACAGTTAGAAAAAATATACAAATAGTTACACTAATTATAAAATACAAAAATAAAAAAGTATATACTTCCTCCTATCACACACATCCCTCCAAACTATCTCCAAATTCTCTCTGTGTTTAACATCCAATCCTCTAAACCTCTAATCTTAATAGTGTAGGTCAAAATACCATCAAGTCTCACCAAGAGAGCCTCTGTTAATATTACCCTAAATGATACCCTTGCTTTCAATCTTGCTCACAGATAATCCACACAGCAGCACAAAAGGATCTTCTAAAATGTAAATTGTATCATGTCATCCCAAGTTGAAGAATTTCAATGAGCTTTCCACTGCATGTAGTGTAAGATCTGACCTGGTTTTCCCTTCCAACCTCATTCTATGCCACTTGAACCCTCATTGACTATTGTCTTGGAATACCAGCCTCCTTTCTTTTCCTCAGAATTTCCAAGATCCCCCCATCCCTTAACTTACTGCTGTTTTTTCCTCCTGAAACATTCTCATATTCAAACTGATGTACTCCTCTAACTCACAATCATATCCAAACCCACACATGATTTTCTTTCTCAGCTTTCAGATCTCAAATCAAATGTCTCTTCTAAGAAGTCTTCATTGTTTTTCCCTATCACACTACTCTTCTCCTTTCCTCTCTACAATTTTCTTATTTTACAATTATAAATTTACTTGTTTCTGTCTGCCTTCTACATTGATCCACACTTTTATTAAAACAAGTATCCACATAGTAACATATTGGTAAATGTTTGTAAGTACTGGTAAATGTTTTACAATGGGCCTCAAAAAATTTTTGATTTGTGGTGTGTGTTAGTCCCGTCTTGCATTGCTATAAAAACATGCATGAGACTGGGTAGTTTATAAATAAAAGAGATTAAATTGGTTCAGGGTTCTGTAAGCTGTACAGGAAGCATGAGGCTGACATCTGCGTGGCTTCTGGGGAGGCCTTCAGAAATTTAGAATCATGATGGAAAGCCATGATGGAGAAGCCAGCATGTCTTAACTGGCAGGAGCTGGAGCAAGAGAGAGATGGGGGAGGTGCCACACACTTTTAAACAACCAGATCTCTTGATAACTCACTCACTAGAACAGCACCAAGGAGACCAAGGGGATGGTGTTAAATCATTCATGAAGGCCCACCCCCAAGACCCAATCACCTCTCACCAGGCTCCATATCCAACACTGGGAATTACAACTGGACATGAGATTTGGGCAGGAACACAGATCCAAACCATATCATGGTGCTTGCCAATTTACATGCTATTAATACTGTCATCTTGGCTAAAATGAAGCTACTAACATGATGTCAGCTGCCTCGCAAAATGTTTGAAAGGGTAGTAATCAATTCTCACAAGCATATATTAGCTGGCTTACCACTTGGCCCATGTCTATTCCATTCACCACGGTGGTAGCACTACTTAGCATGATAAAGTATATTACCTTATACTTAATGGTGAAAGACTGAATGCTTCTGCCCTCAGATTGGGAACATTTAGGGATGCCCACTTTCACCACTGCTATTCAACATAGCACTAGAAGTTCTAGTCCATGTATTCAGATCATAAAAATGAAAGAAAACAGCCCCTAATTCCCAATAGTCTGCATACAATAACCCAAAAAATCTAAAAACAGCAACAGAAAACCCTCTTAAAATTAAAAACTGAGTTCAGCAAGGTGGCAGCATACACGATTACTATAGAAAAATCATGTACTAGCAATGAAAATGAGGACATATAGATTATAACTATAATACCATTTAAAATTACTCAAAAATGAAATAATTAGGTGTACATCTAACAAACATGTAGAGGATTACATGTTGAAGACTACAAAATGCTAATCAAAAGAACCACAGAAGATATAAAACCACAGAAGATATAAATAAAAGACAATCCATGCTCATTGTTTCAAAGATTCAACATAGCTACGAAGCAAATGCTCCTTACATTGATACATAGATTTATCACAGTTCCTTTCAACATGTCAGGGAAATTTGTGTAGATATAGACAAGATTCTTCTAAAATTTATTTGAAATAAAAAATGACATCACTGAAACATTTCTAAGATAAAAAAAAATCAAATGAATCAGTCTATTCCATTTCCAGACTTATTATATAGCTGGAGTAATCAAGACTATATAATATTGTCAGAGATGAACACATTGAACAAAACAACAAAATAGAGAACCCAGAAGTATTTTCATACGCATGCAACCAACTGAATGTCTTACAAATTTGCAAAAGCAATTCAGTGAAACAATATGTTTTCAACAAATTGCGCCTGGCTAATTGTATATCCATAGGCAAGAAAAAAAAAAAAAAATGAGGGCCGGGCGGGGTGGCTCACCCCTGTAATCCCAGCTCTTTGGGAGGCCGAGGTGGGTGGATCACCTGAGGTCAGAAGTTCGAGACCAGCCTGGCCAACATGGCGAAACCCCGTCTCTACTAAAATTACAAAAATTAGCCAGGCCTGATGGTGTGCACCTGTAATCCCAGCTACTCAGGGGCATGAGGCAGGAGAATTGCTTGAACCCAGGAGGCGGAGGTTGCAGTGAGCCGAGATCACTCCACTGTACTCCAGCCTGGGTGACAAGAGTGAGACTCCATCTCAAATAAATAAATAAATAATAATAAAAATGAAAATCAAAAACTATAAAAGTTTAAAAGATTGTGCTGTAGAAAAACTTTGGGACATAAGGCTTAATTAGGCTTGACTTAGGGACATAGGGTGTAATCATGACACTGAAAACACGATTTCTAAAAGAAGAAATCAATAAGTTGGAATTTATCAAAATTAAAACCTTTTGCTGTGCCAAAAAAAAATTCTAATCACAGGATAAAAAGACAAATTACAGATTGAGAGAAGATAGTTGCAAACCATATGTCTGGCAAAGGACTAGGAACCAAAGTATATAAAATACTCTTAGGACTCAATAATTAAAAAAAAATCCAATTACAAAATGAGCAAAAGACATGAAAAGGCATTTCACTGAAGAGGATATATAGATGTCAAAAATGCACATAAGATGTTCAACATCACTGGCCATTAGGATAATGCAAATTAAAAATACAAAGTGGTATTACTGAAAGATACGGAACAGTAAAAATAAAGCATAATGAAAATACCAAATGCTGGATAGGTTACAAAGAAAATAGATATGACATACATTGCTGTGGGAATGTAAAATGGTACAGTCACTCTAGGAAATAATTTGGGAGTTTCTTATAAAAATAAACATACTTACCATAAAACCCAGCAATAGCACTCTTGGGCATTTATCCTAGAAAAATAAAAACTATGATAAATGCCCTAGAAGATACAAAGCAGATTAAAAAAAAATTACATACGCTCAAAATTCTGCAGAAGCCTATCATAGCAGCTTTATTTGTAATAGTAAAAACCTGAAAATAACCAAAATGCCTCTCAATGGGCAAATGTTTAAACAAACTTTGATGAATCTATACTTTGAAAACTGTTGAGCCAGAAAAAAGAACAAAGTTGATTCAAACAAGTTGGTAGATCTCAAGGGCATCATGCTGATGAAAAAAAAAAGACACTCTCAAAAGGTCAAATACTCTATAATTTCATTACATAACATTCTCAGAATTACAAAATTACATAGAGGGAAGCTGATTAGCAATTGCCATAGTTCAGGGATGGGGTAGGGAGAGGGCTTGAGTGTGTACAAAATGGTAGTACCAGGGACATCTTTGTGGTGATGAAATAGCTTTGTGTCTTGATTGTAGTGATGGCTACACAAATTACAAATGATAAAATAATAAAGAACTGTATATACAAATTATACCAATGTGAACTTCCTTATTTTTATATGATATAAGATGTATCCATTGGGTGAAACTGGGTGAAAGGTACATAAGAATTTTCTGGGCTTTATTTCAATTATTTATGAATCTATAGTTATTTAAATAAAATGTTTAAAAATAATTTGAGTACATATAGTAGACGAAAAATGCTGAGACATTTAAAATGCAAGTTGAAAATATTTGGGGGTACAGGGTCATGGTGTTATGACTAATATGATTTTCATAACTAAGAAATACTATGGTGTCTTTTAGCAAAGATTTTCTACCAAAAGCAACCTAGAGTTGCTTAAGTTTATCATATATTTCAATCAAACATTCCCTGAGAATTTGAAACATGGGATTCTTTGTACCTGATATTCATTGATCAGTCTTTACACTTTACTAATTTAAGACATCATTAATTTCTTTTAACAATATTTAGTGTTCCTAAAAAAGAGCAACCTAGAGTTGCTTTTTACAGAATCATGGTGGTTGTGTTATATTTACATGCATGAGTAGAAGTGTTGGAATTTGAATGCTATTTTCTTTGCAAATATACTTCAAATTAATAAATTTAAAACGCCTATATTGTTTCTCCCACATGTTTGATTTTTTAATGAAACCTAGAGGTTCATGTCTATTGAACTTTTAAGTCAATGATACAGTAATCCCCTCTTATCCATGGTTTCACCTTCCACACTTTCAGATTCCTACAGTCACCTGTGATCCAAAAAATAAGTGAGTATGGTTAATAAGATCTTTTGAGAGAGAGAGAAAAAGACCACATTCACATAACTTGTATCACATTATGTTGTTATAATTGTTCTAATTTATTGTTATGGTTGTTAGTCTCTTGCTGTGCCTAATATATAAACTAAACTTTATCATAGGTATGTATGTATAAGACAAAAAAAAAAACACATAGTATGACATTACCCGTCCTTTCAGGCACCCACTGGGGGCCTTGGACTGTATCCTCCATAAATAAGAGGACTACTGTACTTAAAGATCTTCAGTAACATAAACTTGTTAAATTTGAAATTAACACCACAAGATGCATTTTAAGTTATTGTGTTGTAGTTAATAAGTCGCATGAAATTTTGGTGAAAAAAGAAAGGTGAGAGAAGAAGACAAATTAGGTTATTATCAGACGAGGAAAACAAAACCTAATTAAAGTTAAACTCTATTGTACCAGAAAGTAGTTTAATTAATACTAACTTATCTACTGTGTTGTTTTTAGCTCCAAGCAAATTTCCAATGATATGGAACAAATTTTTAAATGCACCGTTTTTCTAACTCAGTAACTCTTCCATGTGTGCTTATATTTATCATATACTTTGATCAAACCTTCTCTGGGAATTTGAAACATGAGATTCTTTGCACTTGATATTCATTGATGAATCTTTACACTTTACTAACTTAGGACATCATTAGTTTTTTTCAAACAATATTTAGTGTGCCTACCAAGCACTGGGGCCCAAATCAGTAAATAAGGAAGGTGTGGCTTCTGCACTCAAGGGTCTTACAGCCTAATGGGGAAAGAGAGAGGGGTGAAAAGACAGCTGCAATGCAGTGTGGCAAGAACGAGGATGGGAAAATATATACTACCACAGGATCACATAGAAAGTCACATAAAATTTGGCAGCAGAGGAAGAAAGGAAATGATACTCGGGCTAATATAAAAAGATAAGTAAAGTTTTCCATCTGGAAGCAATTGCAGAAAGTGTTTCAGGCTGATAAAACACACGTGATAGTCCAGCGTAAAAACACTATCAATGGCAATTTGTTGTAGTGTTCTAAAGAAAGTAAAGGGTAATTCACTAAGTTCCCAATTTCAGAACCGCCTTAATCAGCTGTACAGTGAAGTGTAGTATCTTTAATAGGCAGTATTTATTTTAGTAGAGGATATTAGGTATGTTGTTCAATTTTTTTATTTTTTTTCTTTTGTTTTGTGGCAACTTTAATTTCTTTCTTTCTTTTTAATAGAGATAGGGTTGTGCCATGTTGCCCATGCTGGTCTGGAACTCCTGGACTCAAGCAATCCACCCGCCTCAGCCTCCCAAACCCTGTGATTACAGGTGGTAGCCACTGTGCCCAGCCCTAGGGAACTTTAATTTCTACTATCTGTTTTATTCATTCCCTTTGCCTCCTAGTTTCCATGGTATGCCTGGTCCTCCTTCAGAAGCAGTCCTCTCTCAAGACTGTCACTTCTTGTTCTGAACAATTTCAAATCTCTTTCTGTCAATTTCCCTGCAGCCAGTGTTCTGATCCCCCAGGTTTTGGACCAATTATTATGTCTTCACTCATGTGAGACTTTTTTTACTTAACTTTCTGAATTTTAGATACATCATAAATTACTTAGAAATAAGTAAGTTACGGCAAATTCTTAGAACAGTTTCAGTACCTGATGAGTTCAAAATATGGTATTAATTATTGCATTATATGAAAATCAGAACTAAATTTGAAAATGTATTTGCATACAGTTATTGTAAGTTATCCCCTGCTTAGCTTGCTTCTTAGATTTCTCGTCTTCTTTTTAATCTGTAATTTTCCAACACCATCTCTAAGTGCTTTTGGAAAGTAGACTTAGTACTTTGTTGAGCTGAATGTGCTTGAAGAAGCCCTCTTAGCATGTTTCAACGGAACCAAAGAAGTGTGTAGACTCTGAGATAAACACTTTGCAGTTACATGGAGAAAGAAATGACAGAAAATGTGTGTGTTGTGGGTTTTAAAATTCAGTATGTTTTGCAGCACTGTGAAAATGAGTAGCTTCTAACGCTTGCCAAGTTAAACCCAGCTAGGCCAAATATTGTTAGAGCTCCTCCTAATGGAGGTAACTGATGAAGGAGGGACACGTTTGCCAGCATATTCTCCTTCTCTGAGTAATAAATAGTAGAAACTTTACCTATTTGCAGTTAGTGCAGTGGTTCAGAGCAAGATAAACATTTCTTTTGTAACATTAGAGAAAACAGTTCCAGTTCTCATGATGAGAAAAATTGCCCTGTTATTTCTCTGGATGTAGAAACACAAATGCTTTTTGTTGAAAGAGAGCTGACACAATTGAATGCCATGTTAAGATAATCGTGAACATTTTTCTCAACTGTCTAAATCATCCCATAGCAATTGATGCATAAACTATTCGTTTGCAATGTCATAAAAGAAAAAAAACTGCCTGTATTCAAAAAGCATTCAAATCTCATTTATGCCATGCACGACTGTCCTATTAAATTCAATATGGGGCTTATAATAAAATTTTTGGGTTTCCTGTCCTACTTCATCTCTAATGTAGCATATGTGTCTCTACTTGTCTCTATAAGAGGGGCAAACATAATCTTAAATTGATGAGCAATTTCCTTTCCAGACAAATCACAGAGACATAATTTACAGTGAATGAAATGGCATATCTAAATCTCCATTTTTGTAGATAATGATTATGTAGCCCTCTAATTCATTCAGATGCTTTTGAGTTTCTCCTTTTGAAAAGAAAAGCCATCTTGAAATACTTTCTAAACTAAATTTCTTTAAGGAAATGAAAAGAAGGGTTAATTACAATTCTCTAAAATATTCTTAAATGGCTACTCCTGTCAGATGAGTGCAAAAGGACATTTTAAAAAGGTGACACTTATAGATGATGACAACAGGAGTATTTTACCCAGCATATCATATTAACTGCTGTTTTCTTTTATATGCATAAGGAGAAAATGTTGGCTTCAGTGCAGAAGCCAAAAGAACATTGTAATTTAGGAGCAAGGACTTTATCTAGAAAATTCTATTGAGCAGTTTGTAATGCTAATGCATGCATTTAGCCATACTTCACCTTGGAAATGACTTATCTGATAGCTTCTAATTGAGAATAAGATTTTCTTCTAAAAGGAAAAACAACTACCCATACAAAAGAGGAGACACTCAATTCATTTCCCCATTAGCCAAGAATTATATAATTAACTGGTAATAACTCCTGATCCTGGACATAAGGAAGGTCAAACTACTGATACCAAGTTTTTAAGCGTGTATTTGTTAACCTGAAAGAGGCATAATTTTATTAAAAAGTCAATGGATTTAACTTTATATAATCTTTTTAAAAGAAGAATAAATATTATTTAAAGATTAACTGATATCAACCAATAAATACTTTGACTATTGCTAGTTGAATAAAGTATAATTGGATATTAGGTAAAGTGATCATTTGAATTTCAGATTTATAAAATAGTGGAAATATAATTGTTACTTCAGGGCAGGTGCTTTTTTTTTATTATTCTGTGTATTGCTAGTGTCCAACATACACCTGACACATAATCAATGTTACATAAAAATTTTTTTGTTTGAGTGGGTGGATATATAGATGAGTAGATTCAAGTTAGATGTGCTCTATTTCTTTTTTTTTTTTTTTTTGAGTGGGAGTCTCAATCTCTTGCCCCAGCTGGAGTGCAGTGGCACAATCTCGGCTCACTGCAACCTCTGCCTCCTGGGTTCCAGCGATTCTCCTGCCTCAGCCTCCCGAGTAGCTGGATCTATAGGCACGTGCCACCATGCCTGGCTAATTTTTGTATTTTTCAGTAGAGATGGGGTTTCACCATACTGGACAGGCTGGTCTCGAACTCCTGATCTGTAAGAAAGGCTATCATTATATTCTTTCCTTGTTATTAAAAATATGTTAACTGTTAGTGTACTTCTTGAATTATTTTTACTTCTTCCCAGCTAACTGGGAATACATCTTTTGCCCATTGTGTATGGCATTCACATCCATTGTCAGGCACTTGGTAAGCCAACATTGACAATATTTCATAAAATTTAGTTACATTTGAAATGTACCAGGCTTGATAGTTCTTAGAGTTTTAAGCAATACATAACATAATTTATCTAGCTTCTGTGATACTTAATAAACCCCAGGCTTTACCTGACTTCTAAATTAAACTGTAGGAAAAAAAATACAGAGGCAATCAATCCACAGATCTGTGGATATTGATATAATGTGTGAAAGACAGGTTTATGAGGTTATAGGGTGGCTTAGAAAATAAATTATACCTGATAATGTTGATATAAAATTTAGTGAAGTTTAAGATTTTATTTGCGTGGGAAGTAACTTACTTTATTTTTTCTCATCAAATTTCAGCTGACTTTTTTTGTTGCATTGAATTCGTTAAGGAGTCTTAAAATTAGGGAGAAAAGAAAAAGTGACAACAAAATCAGTTGAGAACATCTTATTGCTGAAATCAGCAAATGGTTCATTTGTCTGACAGGTCATATTGTTCTAATTGGAGACTCCAGTTTCTTCTTGAAAAGTAAGCCACATCTTTGTGAGCTATAAGCAGCAGAGACAGGGCATCACTTAAAATTCCCCTTTAGCTAAAACTAATACCTGAATATCTTAAATCTAAACAATGAAACACAGAAAGAAAAATAACAAAACACATAAATTAATAATTTAATTTTAAAACTTAATATTCGAATTGATCTATAGCCAGTCAAATGATCAATTTGCTCTTTTAATGTATTCAGGAGTGGTTTTATATTAAAAAATGGTTTCTTTGATCATACATCTGTAAAAGTGTACATAATCACAATGAATGATTGCAGAGCCTGCCGTTCTTCAGGAAGCAGTGTAAAACAGTATTGTAATAGATACTCTTACTGGGCGTTATCAATCATTCTAGGCATTCTTCTAAAGTATCTTAAAAAGTAACTTATTTATGCATAAAACAACCCTACACAGCAAGTGTTTTACTATTGATTTTTTTGTAGATGAAGAAATTGATTCATAGGAGGGCTGAGAAATTTTACAGGCTGGCACAGTTAATAAGCAGTTGAGTTGAGACGTGAACACTGCCAGTCTGGCTTCAGAATGTTCAGAGCTACTTTCTCATAGTTGTAGAACACAGAAGTTGAGGTCCATTAAAATCATGGGCTTTTAACTGGACCTATTAATCTTGGGCTTTTAACTGAGTTCCTAAATTTTAGAACTTTCTGTACTTCGTAATGTTGGGCTTTTAAATGAGTTCTTTAATCTTAGAATGGAGATACTATGTATTTCTTATGGCCTAATGTGATGTTTGAAAGCTGAGATTCTAGAACATGACTGGGTTTCAACCCAGGTTCTACCATTTACCAGCTGTATCATTTGAACGAGTTAGTAGCATCTTTCTATCTTTGGGCCTTGGTTTTGCCATAATAACACACATATTTATAGATATTCTGAAGATTAAATGAGTTTCTGTCTCTCTCTCACAAGATAGACTGCTGTTTTACAAGTTCTTAACTATAATAAAAGTGTAAGAATGAAATTAATTTAAATGAAGAATGGCTGTAGTGCCATGTAGAAACTAAATAGAAAGTACGCATTGTTATCTTCAGCAAATTCAGTCATGTCTCTATTCTCACATCTCATCAATCCTATTCCGGGATTCTGTGCTTTATAATAAACTAGATTACTGCAAAATTCCAATGTATTTCTCAGTGCTTGGTCTCACTACTTGTTACCAATATCTGAACAATCTTTTCTTCTCTGCATCTTTTCCCTCCTTCCTGATTGCTACCATCATCATAATCATAGTCATTATTGTCATCATAACTTAGATTTTAGCTTGGCCCTCACTTTATCTTGGAACCCTTCACTCGATCCTTTAATCAAAATGGTAGTCCTTACTCTCTGCTTATAGCACCCTATGTTGACACTGACATAGACTTAACATTATTCTATATTGCAATTGATTTTCAGTCTGCCCGTCTGTTACTTCTCCCCAGCTAAGCATATCTTATCAAAATCTCCATCCCTCTAGCACCTATCACAATTCCTGACACAGCAGTTTTTCAGGATGTGTTTTGAGCAAATGGAATGTTTCTTTTTCTGTTGACTGACAACAAAGTCTAGATCAGTAATTGCCAAAAAATGGTTTATGGAAATATTTTCTTGAGTCAATGAAAAATAAATAAACAAATGTGATTAGTTTTCATAAAGGTAAATTTGTGTATGTTTTCATGTTCTGAGATTGTTTTTCTAGTTTTTAATAAAAAAATATTTATTTCATTAAATGAAAGCAATCATAATTGAGTTGATTTATTTTTATTCTCTTTACTTGAAAAATACAAAGCTGGCAACTTATTGTTATTGGAATCTCTATTATTTTTAAATTTAATTAGTTTATGAGATTCAAAATTCTGGCATAAAGTAAACAAGGCATAGAAATTTGAACATAAGTAGATGATGCAAAAAAGTAAGATGGTAAAGAGGCCTGGAACAGGATATGTGGTATTACTACTTTCTCATAATTTTGCTTAGAATTAGTGAAAATGTTATTATGACAAAATAATGGATGTTAAGCTATTTGTCATCTAAATGTTAATTACAATAACACATTGATTATTATTAATTACAACAATCTATTTATTTATTGCACCTATCCCCAAACAGCTCTCATAGATTAGAAGCCACAGTGCTTCTGTAAGTCAGGAAGGTATTTGACAGAGTGCTCAGAAATGTTATTGAACCAGGCATAGAAATATTTCCTAGTAGAGATGGATGAGTCTACAAGTGTTGGATATATGTTAATGTTAACTTTGGAATATGATGGCTTTTTATTTGGCTCTGGCACATCAAAAATTTTATTAATGACTCAGATGAAGACACTGATAGCTTGTCTATCTAATTTCAAGGTGACAAATATTGTAAATAAATGATGATGGAATACAATATCAAATGCAAAAAAAGTTTGAGTGGTTGAGATAATTTTCCATTTTAAGAAGATAAAATATCAGGTAATAAGACAAAGTCTTATGCTGGCTTGCCAAAAGGAAACAACAGGAACAATAAGTTAATTGTATATTTAAGTAAAGATAGGAGAGATACAGGAATTTTAGTTCAACACGAGCTAACTGTAGAAAATGCCTAAAAAATTGTTGTGATCTCGTTTTGAATTAACGAATGAAAGGATAGAGTCAGCACAAAGGAGAATAATGCTTTGCTTTTTAGTAGTGTATACCACATTCCAAGATGGTTTGACGAGAACAATGCATATATAGATGAGTTACTTCATATGAAAGGAGAGAAGATTCAGATTTTTGTCTATATTTCAAATATTTATTCGATTTGACCATTTCATTCGAGGGAGTGTGTGCCTGTGTGTGTGTGCGTGTGTGTGTACCTGTGTGTGTGTATATTGCCCAAACTTAGACTTTCTAGAAAGACATCTATGAAGGAAAAGTGTTTGTATTTATTTGTAAAAATGTTTCAGTTTATGTAGTGTCAAAGTACAGACTGTAGGAAACAAAGGAAAGTAGTAATAAAGTCATTTTTTTCCTGCAGTTAGAGATCAGAAGAAACAATATTTTATTTCCTCCCAAGGGATTGCTGAAAAATACAATTACTTTTCAAACTTATTTAAACATTGGGAGCTGCAAAATATATGTCTATTGTAATAAGCTTGCATTTGATTTTTGCATATAAGTAATGTCATAAGTGAAGGTGTGGACCATACTCAGAATACAAGAATTCAGACTTGAATACCTTTTATACATTTCTGCCTTTAAAATGCATTTTGTTCGTGATAAGTAAATAATGCAAATAATAGGGAGGTGAGAAAATGTCTTTATAATGCATGTTTGCATTTTGTTAATGTCAATCAGAAATTAGTCTGGAGAGTGAAGTGGGGTGGAGTTGGAGTCTGAAATTCATTTGCCGTTCTAGATGCTGTCCTTACCCCAAATATTGCTCTTACATCTTGTTCCCACTTATTGTATCAGGCTCATGGGAAGAAACAGGTATACTGGTAAATTTGGAGTTACTGGAAAAGAGATATCCTCTTAACTTGAATAAGTGGATTTTTCTTTTATTTTGTTTTCTTTTACTACTTCTCTTTTATTATGAATGCCAAACTACAATGGTCTAGCCTAAGGGTAATATGTCACCATGATGAATGCTACTCACTTCTCTCAGAGAATGTAGTCTAGTAAAATGAGGGCTCCATTATGAGCCGTAGTTCATTTTTGATTTTAACACAGACTGGCTGAGTGACCTTGAATAAATTGGGTCATGTCAGCATATTGAAGCTTTTTGGCTGCGTCTTTGTCTGTCTCATGTATAATGAATGTATTACATATGGTAACTTTTCAATATGAATATTCAAAATTATCAATAAGACAGCTCCAATTCTGCACTATAACTAGCATCGCTAATTTCCCACATTCATCTCAAGAGCTAGTTTCTTTAGCAAGATTATAGAAATGTTTTTCTTTCTGTCTGCATATTATTCATCTTTTCTGTCGTTTTGGTAGAAGTTTTCTGAGATGTTCATCTTAGGAAGTTCTTCTAAATATGATTTTCAGAAATAACTTTTGCTGTTTAGATAGTATAGTTCCCCAAAGGGTTTACATACAAATGTTTGTTTTTAGCCAGATATTCTTTCTCTAAAAAGAATGCATATTTACTTTGTGTAAAGATAAAAAGTTAAAAGTTACAAAAGTACATAAAGTGAAGAAAAGTTTCCTGCCCCTCTGCCACCAACTCCTCTTCTTAGAGAAATTCTTTTACCATATATTAATATCCAATGTCTCTACAAATGTGTATGTATACTCCTTTATTAATTTCAATGGTATTTTGCTCTACTGCGGATGTACAACTTGCTTACTGTTACTTAATAATATATGTTTAGATTGTTTCACCTCACAATCATGTAGAGATGCTTTATTCTATTAATGGCTATATAGTCTGTCATTATAACTATGTATCATAATTTATTTACTCAATTCCATATTGGTGGACATTCAGATTTTTCCAATATTTTATGATTACAAACTATGGTGCAAATAATATGCTTCTATATATACTATTTTAAGAAACTTTTCTAGAAGTGGGATTCCTCAATCAATATGTTCTCTGTCCATAGTAATACATTAAAGCAATATTATATTGTGAAAAATATTGCAAATTGTTTTCTAAAGAGATATATAAATTCATCTCCTATGAACGACTTCGAAAGATGTCTATTGCTCCTACCCTCGCTAATAGATATTAAAGATGCAAATTCAAGACATACGATTTTATCAGAAAATCTTACTGAGCAATTTTCTCTTCATTTTACTGTACAAAACAAATTTTGTTTGAAAAATAAATAATACAGATAATATCAAGAACTGAAAAATAGTTTATAATTTTGTTTCAATTGTGTTATATAGTATCAAAATTGTGAAGAGAGAATAAAGAAATGAAAATTATATTAGAGTCTTTAGCATTTGAAGTTGAATACACTCTATCAAAAGGAACATTTAACAGCAATAGTGGTTATTTCAGTATTTTGCAGAGCAAAGTAACCACTCTTCTGATGTTGTGATTCTAAGTGTAGCTACAAAATAATAAACTGAAATAATTCATTTTTAGATTTTCAAGACCCTCATTGCATTTAGAGAAAAATATGCTGGGAGAAAAGAGTGTTTTATCTGCGTCTAGCTACCTTACAGAATGTCAATAAAAGATACTTCTGGGGTTTTTATGTAGTCAGGTAAGAATCTCTGGCCTTTGAGCAATTGGTAGCACTGCCATTATGCCCTGTTGAAGATTAGAAAAGGGGAAATGTATATTGCCTAGTTCATTTCATCATCAATCATTTATTTACTTATTTATTTATTCATTCATTAATTTTGTCTGCTTGTTTGTTTGCATCTTTCTCATTTTGTATCAACATCCAGGACTAATATCACCAAGTATATTTTTGAAATCTCCTGTAAATATATTTTAGAAATATTGAATTAAAAAATTATTATATGTGCATGCAAAAATGATTCAGAGACAATTATAACTTAAATTTAATATGAGACTCTGACCTCTGGTGTAACTTCTGCCACATCATTTAACCCTCAGAATGTCTACCTTCTCTTTTGTAAAAATTGACAGGGAGGAACAAATGAGATAACAAACATAAAGTAATTAACATATTCCTACTACATAGCTTCACTAACCCATTTTACAGATGAAGTGAAGGCCCAGGGATATAAAATCGAACTCATTGATAGTAGGGCAGATAGTTTACTAATGTTGACAGGGAAATCTAGTTATAAAATGAAAAAAAAAGAGTAGAAATAATAACTGAAAGTAATGTGAAAAAGAATTCTAATGTGTTTATTTCTAAAGCGTTTCTGTCTACTTTGTTTTAATTTTTTGGTACTTATTTTGTTGCCTAACAGGGACTTAGACTCAGGTCTATTTGACTCCGGATTCCATGCATTTTGTCATTATCCTGTCTGCTGTATATCCTGGAAAATAAATATTAAGATTTGGAATATTAGAGGGAAAATTGTTGAATAAAACATTCTTCTTCAGAAGTCTAACTAAATAAAAAGTTGTAAAAGTAAAAAATGGTGATATTCACAGAATAAAACAAAACACTGTGAGAAATGTTAGAACTTAAATAGAGCCTTAGAAATAGAATTGGAATTATTTGCAAGACAATAAGGTGCAATATCATGCTTTCAATGAAATAGGTGTACTGCAGATTAGACATGACATACAAAAGGCACCAAGCACAATGCATGATAAATAGCATGCAATAAATGGCAATATCATTAGTCCTAGAGAAAACACTGGTGATCGAAAATTTTATAATAATCTCTTGTAGAACCTGCAAAATGCTGGCTATTTAATTATGCAAGAATTCCCTGTAAATTTCTGAAAATAAATGTTGTGTTACACAATAATGTATCAGCCTGTGCATACTAAATATTTATTATTTTTTGTTTGTTTGTTTGCCATCAGCAGTCCTTCTCTCTTCAGTTGGGGTGGTTTTCAGGTAGCTCTGATCCCACACCAATGTGTTAAAGCTGCTTTATGATTCTGTCCAGTGCAATCAGGTCATAACATTCTTTATCCATAGTTACTGGTCTCAAGACAAACACCTGGCCCAATCAGAGCTAATTCTTGTCTATATTTGCAAGGGCTATTCAAGAAGGAGACATTCTCTTTTCTAAAGTATTCAACCTGTAGGTGTAGATACAGTCTTGCAGGCAACTATCTCACTTCCATGGGGAGCCTGGGAATGAAGCCATCCTGTCTAAGCACCTGAACCCAATACGTGAAAAATAAGTCCTCCTCTTTTTATTTGCTCAAGTCAACCTTCGTTAGCTTTTCTAAGTCTTATAGTTTATTTTACAGCTTTTCTTGCAATGTCTACTTCAGATTTTAACAAATCTCTTTACTCAGTTTCTTCTTTGAATTTCTAGAGCACATATATAGCTGAGATCACACACTTTTGGCACTTCCTCCTATTCTACATTAGATTGTTGCAGCTTCACCTTCCTTATGCCCATATCTCATTATTAACGCCAACACTTCCCACCAAAGACAAATGCACAAACCACCTCTAATTAAAACTGAATCAATACAGGGAATATATAAGTGGACTTCAAAAAGTTCATGGAAAATGGAATTAAAAGATAAAAATATAAATATAAACTTTATTTCTCAGCATAAGTTCTGTCAAGGTCAATAGCCATTAAGTCCATCCCTAAAGAACTGAGGGTTCTTTGCCAGTGCAGATTTTTTTTAATATTAACTGAAGAAAATGGGTGCCCTTTACACACTTTATAAGATTAGGAAACAAAAATAAGTCAGAAGGAGCCAAATTAGGACTGCAAGGCACATGCCTAATAATTTCCCATCAAAACTTTAGCAACATTTCCCTTCTTTGGTGAAGAGAATGAGTAGAAGAATTTTTGTGGTAGAGAAGAATTCTCTGGTGAAGCTTTTCTGGGTATTTTTCTGCTAAATCTTTGGCTAAATTTATTTAAATATGCTCATAATAAGCAGATGTTATTGTGGGTCTTTTTTGCCCCCCAGAAAGTCAACAAGCAAGATGCCTTGAACATCCCTAAAACAGGTCATGACCTTTGTCTTAACTGGTCTGCTTTTGCTTTGACTGGGACTATTTCCATTTCTTGGTAGCCACTGTTTTGGTTGTGTTTCGTCTTCAGGATGATACTAGTAAAGTCATGTTTCATATCCCATTACAATTCTTCAAAGAATTGCTTCAGAATCTTTATCCCACTTACTTAATATTTCCATTGAGGGCTCTGCTCCTGTCTACAGCTGTTCTGGGTGCAACAGTTTTGGCAACTGTATGATGGAAAGTTTGCTCAACTTTAATTTATCAGTCAGAATTGTGTAAACTAAATCAATCGAGATGTCTACAGTGTTGGCTATTGGTTCTGTTGTTAATCCTAAACCCTCTTCACTTAAGGCACAAGCAAGATTAATTTTTTTTCCTCAACAATTGATGTGGATAACCTGCTCCAGTGGGGTTTACCTTCAATATAATCTCATCCCATCTTACAAATAGTTATTCTTTCAGAAGCAGTTGATTTCTTTGGGTCATTGTCCTCATAAAATTTTTGTAAAGCATTAATTATTTCACCATTTTTCCACCCAAGCTTCATTATAAGTTTGATGGGGTTTTTTTTGGTCCAATTTTAGCAGAATTTGCTTTGCTCTGATGAGGACTCTTTTCAAACTGATGTCTTATCCTTCTTAGTGCCTTAAAGTAGATCCTATTCATATATCTTATAACAAGTTACTACAAGTTTATTTTGGTTCAAAAACATTTTGAGATCTATGCATAGTTTTTTTCATAATACATATTTTCCACAAACTTTTTGAATTCCCCTCATATTGTACAACATTTTATTCCACAGGGTTTACACATATTACTTTCACCTACACAATGCCTAGAAAATACTGGTTGACTAATATTGATTTCTCAAAATTTTTTTAAATACAAAAATGGCCAGTGAGTTTAATTTCACTGTGACTTTTGATGTCCTCACAATCTCCATATTTTTATAAGAGAGATTATGTTCTGAAATTAAGTCTAATTTGATTAAAAGAAATGAGAAAGTGTCTTCAGATATGCCAAAGGTAATATCTATAGAGACAGAGAGAAAATCCCCTGGGCAAATGCATATGTTCACCTGATAAATATCACAAGGAAATATTCTTTGAAATGTATCTGGAGGAAGGGAGAAAACTTAGGGACAGAACCCCTCTTTGGAATAGTGCTACAATAGTAAATACAAAAGCAACTATATTACTTTTATATTTAAAACTTTAAAATTTTGAAGTATTAAGTGAGTTTTAGACTGAGACTTGCAGAATCAATGAACCTGCAAAATGAAGAGGTAGAGAATGCTATATTCACATTTCTGTCAAAGTACGTGTTGAGATTCTGTGAAAATCAAGTTAAGAATAAAAATATCATCAATTCTAAAGATATTTAGGCTTAAATGTACTATGACTACTAGCTATTTGCCAAGATAGAAGCTAGGAAAAAGTATTTTGCTATTGTTATTTTCCCACATCTTTTTTGACCTTCCACCAAGTGAGAAAATAAGCATTGATCGGTAATGTTGATTACAGCCGTACCTTGATGTTAAAGATGTTTTTGATGAGATCTGTGCGTATCATTGATATCTTCAGGAACTACTTAATTTTAGAGGTTGCATCTGAAGATAAACCTGAAAATTCATCATAATTTCTAAATGATACTCTGCTGCTTTTTATAAGTGAACAATCTTAAAAACAAAGCAATTGAAAATTAAACACTATTTTCTATTCTGTCAAACTTTTAAATAAAAAATACATATACTTTTACATAAATTGCTGATAAAATACATTTGACATTATATATTCCCAAGTCCAATTACTTCAGAAAATAATAGTATTCTTGCTGTATTTTTTGACACCATTTCTGTTCTAACACTGCTTTTCACTTGTTTGAGCATAGTTTATTTTAGATTATATAATAATAATTCCTGCATGTTTTACATATTCTGCATTTGGAAACCTTGAAAATGTAATTTTTCAATATTTCTAATTCGGGCTAAAAAATACAGTGATACTTTTTTTATTAAGTTTATTCTTTAATGTGAATCTGAGCAAACATAGCCATGGTTAAGTGTAATTAGACTTAGTTATCTTGGAAAATGTGTAAAAACAAGCAAATGACACACAGAGGAGTACAGATATCATTTCAAATAGAACGGGTGTTGTGCACACATATCTCTATAATACGTCATCTATTTTTGCACGTTGGTCGTACTAACACAGAAAAATAAGTCATTTCTCATCAATTGTCTTGCACTGGTATAAAAACAGTGCTGATAGTGAAGGTTATATTTCACTTCATTTGATAACCATTGTCTTCTAGAAGACTTTTTTTTTCTGAACTGCCTTAAATTGAGTTAATTACTAAAGCCTTTGGAAAATGTTACAAAATATGTCCAAATTTTATCATCATACAAATAATTTAGCATGGCAATTTTATGTTCCTTTTATAAAGGGTGACTTTAGAATTGTTTTATATTTACTCCCCGTGCTTCAGCTGTTTGGTTGTTAAGTTCCTAGTTGAAACCCACCCCAAGGGAAAGGCCTTGTATGGATTTAGGCATTAATCCTAATTTTATTAAAAATAATGATAATAATAATAAATCAAAATTTCTTACACATGTAGCATGTATTAAATACTAACCTGGTGCTGAGTAATTTTAAGGATTATCTCCTTGGTCCACACAGAACCATAAATGATATGGTAATATTACTTCCTAAATTTTACATTGAGGAAACCATGAGCTATAAGAATTAAGTAACTTAAAAAAGATCCTGCCTCTAAAAAATGGCAGAACCTGGCTTGAGTTCAGGTCTGTCTGGAATCTTGAACAGCCACAAATGGAAGAAACGTATCAGAAGTATGTTGTATGTTTGGTTTATAACAAGTTATGAGAATGTGATCAGAGAAGGGAACATAGAGTTTTGATTCCATTAGTTATGGTTTCTTCCTTAAGCTATAAGGGATTCTTATTTTTTAAGATGTAAACTATGAAAAAATTTTACCTAAAAACTTTCAGTCTAGAATAAGTATGATTAGAGGTACAATATATCAGCTTTGTAATTACATGTAACAATATTTATCTATTTATAACAGTTAAATAAAGAAAATTGGAGAACAAATGGATTACATGCATTTGTAACATATGGATTATCAATGGATTACAACATGATACTTTCAAATCAACGTGAGGGGGAAACAGTTTCTATATGAAATTTTGACCCTACCATTTAGTTTCTGCTTTTTTGACCCAGAATATTTTAACTTCCACTTTGTTGGTGAAGATTTTAACTGAATTATGCCAACATCGATGAATTTTTCTCAAAAGGTATTTTCTGATACTAACCCAATTAAGCAAATGTAGTCCTTTGATCAATATTATAATAAGGACAGTTTAAGCATTATTGTTGGCAGGAAGAGTTATTTCCTGATACATTTAACAATAAAGATTTGCTTAATTGACCACATTTATTTATTTTCGATTTTGCTGATTGTTCTTTCTGTGGTTTTGTTTCTTTCCACCCAATTGTGTCATAAATTCCAAAAGTAAAATTGATGACAACAGTCTCAGACCATAGAAAATAGTTTTTCAGATATGTTTTGTCAATAAGAATAGATTTTTGTTTCAATTTTAGTTAATAAAAATTTTACACATTTTTCTAGTTTTAGATATTCTGTTGGTTACTTCCATAGTCAATTTACTGTGTCAATTAGTGTAATGATTAAATGGTATTGAGATTAGTTTTCTAATTTATGTAAAATATTACTTCCTTCAGTGAGAGCTACTCTCTATTTTAGGTTAATGCTCTTAATTAATGATATGTCCTATGAATTTTATAAAATGTCTATGTTTTGTATTTTATTTCCTAATGTACAGCATTTTTAAGTAAATTACCTCACAGATTGCAGCATTGAATTGTGACTGAAGAGTAGATGATTTCACTAATCTAGTTTTCCTGCATATTTCTGACCACGAAGAATTCTATACTTGAAACTTCCATGCTATTTTCAAAGCAAAAAGCAAATGAATGATGAGAGCAATATGTCTTCATGATAAATAGGCCCTTTTGACAAAATCAGTGTAGGTAGCAGAAAAGCAAATTCAGAACTTTGCTGGAAAAATGCATGTTTAAAGTGATTCGCCTCCATCTGAAGGGTGCTAATATAGATAATTTTATTTTCTTCTTTTTGGCAACCTGTCTTTCTATATTTTTCCGTGATTAAAATGTATTGCTTTTGAAATAAGGAAAAGAAATGAAGCAAGAAAGCAAACAAACAAGCAGAGACAAATGATAAATGGACTTAGAATGGCCTTCTGGGCGATTTGAAAATGGTAGTCAGTATCTCACAGTTGCAGATACAGATTCAGGTCTTGAATGAATCAACAGCTACAGAACGCAAAGTCTTCAGAAATGATAATTCTAGTGGCAGAAAGCCCAGGTAAGGAAGCTATCATAAAGTTGTAAGTGAGGAATAATGACAGCCTGAACTAAGCAGGGTTTGGGGATGGGGAAAAGTTAGCAGGCCAAGCGACAGCTACAACAGGAGAAAGACTTCAACCAGTTGAAGAAAAGACAATGCATGTTCAAAAGGAAGGGGTTTCAGCCTGAGGCTTTCATTCAGCTCTCAATGTCAAGAAATAAACAAACAAATAACACCAAAACCAAACACCCCCACCCCAAAAAAGAGAGAAATGAATATCCATGTTTAAAGAATGTTATAAAAATGGTGTCTCTAGATTTTTCACTGGAGTTATTGAATTTCCCTAAAGAAAAGTTTCCAATCCACTATCTGAAGTGGCCTGGAAGTAGGGGTTTAGGGTGCTACTCCATGCTGGATGCCAGCCTGGTGGGAAATGAACAGCAGAAAGAGGCTGAGTGTGTCTTGTGGTTCAGTACTTTTCCTTCTACATAATCTGCCTTGTTGTGGGTGGATTTCCCTGGAAAGGAGTGTTTTATGGCTTCTCTCCCCACTGCTACCCAATGAATAAGTATATCAAAGGGAACTGGGTATGCTCAGCACCACTCCTTCTTCCCATCTTTGATGAGCCAGCCTGACCACATGCAACCAGAGGTTCTCTGTGCCATACTTTTCCAGTGGAGAAGTCTACAGAGGAAGCCTAAAGTTTCACAGTTCTGACTAACGGAGTTGATAAGTCAATGTGATTCTTAGGAGAATTAGCAAGCCTCTTTATGTTTCAAATCTAAAGGCACATCTTACCAATTAAAGTTGACCCTTGCACAACCCGAGTTTGAACGTAGCATGTCCACTTATACATGGATATTTTTATCAATAAATATATTAAAAATTTTTAGAGATTTGAAAAAACTTTTATATGAACCCAGTACCCTAGAAACATTGAAAGGATTAAGGAAAAATTAATTATGTTACAAATGCATAAAATATATGTTGATACTATCTAGTTTATCATTTACTACCATAAAATATATATACATCTATTATAAACAGTTAAAATGTATTAAAACTTACACAAATACAGACCATACATGGCACCATTCACAGTCAATAGAAATGTAAACAAATATAAGAATGCAGTGTTAAATTATAACTTTGTAACATTTACTGTAGTCTATACTGTAGTATTGTAATAATTTCATAGCTACCTACTGTTGTTATTGCAGTGAACATAAGTGTTGTGAGTGTCCACTTAAAATGATGTAGATTGCTAATCATCTCTGTGTGAGCATTTCACCTCTCCAGTAAATTGCATATAGCAGCATAAAGTGATCTGTTGCGGTGCGTATTTTTCATCGTATTTTGGGCAATACCATAAACCTTGAATAACACCATGGTACCCATGTGGAGTGCCACCAGTGATACTGGGAGTGCTCCCAAGATGCAGAGAAAAGTCATGACACTACAAGAAAAAGGTTGAATTGCTTCATATGTATCTTAGATTGAGATCTGCAGCTGTGATTGCCCACCATTTCAGACAGGATTCATCTTGTAAACAGATGAGGTAAACTTATGGTATCGATCAGTACAGTACAGTACTGTTAATGTATTTTCTTTTCCTTATAATTTCCTTAATAACATTTCCTCTTTCTAGCTTTCTTTATTGTAACATAAATAATATATAAAACATACAAAATATGTTTTAATCGACTGTATATTATTATTAAGGCCTCCAGACATCAATAGGTTATTAGTAGTTAAGTATTCAGGGAGTCAAAATTTATACATGTATTTACAACTGTGTGGAAGTTCAGAATCCCAACCATTATGTTCTTCAAAGATCACCTGTAGTCTGGGTTCATCTATACTCATCATAAAGCTTGTATTTTAATTTCCATCTGTCTATATCTCAGATGGTTCTAAAATCAGACAGGAAAAGCAGTTGGTTTTTATTAGGACTACTCATATCCCCAAAACACTGTTGTTAGAATGTAGCCACACCTCCTCCTTTGTGCCCTAGCCTGTAGCTTACCAAGTTCAGTTTATCCAGAGAATAAAATTGCTATCTTCCATTTGTTTGGAGAGCTGACTTTCAACTGCACATGTATGAGGATACATTTTATTAAATAGATTTTCATGAATTTCTAATCTTCGTGCTATTCCTCAAGTCCTACTGTCATAAGTGTATGTATCTCCAGTTCATGGAACTTTTGTTCCTTGTGCATACTTGATTGTTTCTTGTAAAAGTCATAGCATACGAACTTGGCTTTATCTGCTCCATTATGTTAGTTATTATCTCTTCTCTATCTTCCAAAATTCTGTTGGCATGGGTAGTCAATAGCTGTCTTCTCTCCCATTCATTTGTCTTTGTGAATATGTGCCTATATTATTTGTTGATTGACATTTTAATGAGAGTGTGGAGAGGTAGTAGTGTGGCTAACCCAGTGCTGAATCTGCCATATTTTCTGGGCAGTCCCAAAGTGTCATCACCAAGTGGTTAGTCAACTAGAAATTCTTCTATAAATGAAGATTAATTAATAATAAATAATATCGATCAATTGAAGCATTTTATATTTGCAGAATTGGTGCTTGTATGAATTATTCGTCATTTACTGCTCTAAAATACATTATTAGAAGGGTGTGGTGATCTATGACACATTAAAAAAAGAATCTAAAGACAAATAAGAGAAGTTTTGTGGAAAGAATGCTGACCCTGGGATAAGAATCTCAGATTGCATCCTGGCCTATTCACTGACTCTTTGTGTAGCTGTGAAATGTTGGACCACAATTGTGTTGTAATTGTAAAATGAATATAGCGAGGTGGTGAAAATAAATTGTTTCCACGTTTTCAGTTTTAAATTTTTTAGTTTCTCTCCCCGTTTAACATTTTAGTAAATGTGCTTAAATAAAACTTTTGAATGCAAATTACATGTTTATCAATGAAAAATCTAAATAATATAAAGTAATATTTACTTAGCAATTACTAACTTTGTATTAGTTTACTATGCTTGTTACACTGGTTAATTTATTAGTTCTCATACCAAACCCGTGGGAGTAAGTAAAAACTTAAAAAATCTCCCAATAGAAGATAGAGAAATTGATGCACTGAAAGGCATGGTAATTTGCTTTGGATCACTCAGCTAGGATGCTTGGTACCCAGAAATGCAAACTATAAACCCATATTCTTAACCACTGTGTTGTACAATTGTGATTGAATGTACTTTGTAACTATTCAGCCAAATACATTAAATCTGTATATTTAACATGGAAGTTATCCATGATATATTCTTTATAGAATATAAAAGAACTCTTACTATTTTATTCCCTCCAACAACTGGCAAGTTTTAGGAACTAGAAGGATCTGTTTTTTATTTTTGAGTGGAGTATATCATAAAAATGGAATCTGATTTTATTCTAAACTTTGTGTTATTTTAAGATATTAGGTACATTTTAACAATAAAATTTTCCAAGAGTACTGTATGCTATTGTTAAATCTAAAGCTCAAAAATTATAAACCTCACCAATAATGCTACCATCTAGAGAATAATACTATATATGTGGGTGAAATGGTACTTTGAAGAAAGTAACTTTTGGGTAGCTTAACAACATTCCACCTGAGTTTACAATGTAGGAAATGTCAATAGATACATTTTCATTTTAAATCTATTTAGCAACTATTTGTTCTTATTTCTTGCTGCATTCATTCTCATTTCAGTGATAGATTTAAACCCTCTAATGCTCAACTTCATTAAAGAGTTTACACCAGAAAAATCTCTCCTTTTTTTGGTAAACTAATATTTTATTAGTTCCAACCTATTCTCTTTCTCTCTCTCTCAATACTGCTTTCAATTTTGAATTCCCAGATCATTTAGTCTGACGACTCAATTTACCTTTAAGAAAAATGTTGAAATTACATGATTTTGTCCACTGATTTTTGGAAAATGTTTCAGAAGTGATTTATGATATAATGATAAAATGCTTTTTCAAAACATTATAACAAATAATGGAATCTGGGACACAAGAATAAGGAGGAAAATATATAGAAATTTGATGAGAATATAAATAATGAGCATAATCAACATTTAAACTCTTACAAAAGAAGCAACTTATCTCCAGATTCTTGAGTCTAGGCTATTCATCCTTAACCCTGGCTAAAACACCGGGTAATTAAGCAAAACAAAAAAGTCTACAAAAAATAATGAAGGCAAAATTCTTGTAGAATAAATTGATGCTAAATACTATCAAAGAACTCAACATTTTATATTACTGTTTAAGTAATGTAAATTTGGTTTTAATATTCACAGCTGATAAAATGATAAAATAAAAATAAGATATACACATGTATATAAACTAAGACTGTTCTTGTGAAATATGCTTTAAACCTATGCTGAAATTGTTTTATTCTTTTAGAGGGGGGACAATATATACAAGTAGTACCAGGGTCAGAAGAAAAAAAAGTAAACAGATTAGGACTAGTAGAGAAAAGCTGCGGTTTATATATTAAACCATTCAAATAAAACAACATGAACACTTGTGATGCAACACTTGCTTGACAAAATTTAACATGATCCTATTTAATTCAGATATTGTTCAAAGAAACAAAGCAAAAATAAAATGTTTTATAAAAAGTGGAATCTCCTGTGTAACCTTCCCTGATTAAACCAGGCATTGTATTAAGCACTTTACAGATACTACATATATTAGCTAACCTAGTGCCCATAAGATTGTCAAGAAATAGCTTTAATGATTATCCTCAGTTTGCAAATAAAGAAATTAAGGCAAGAACTTATATTAAGTAAATGAGTGGGGTTTGAACCCAGCAGGTTGACTGCATGTGACCTTGTGCGTGTGGCTTGTCCAAATCCTACCAACTATTGCCTACAGCTATTGAACCAATTAACTTCCCCATGAGCCAATTATGTGAGTTTATGATCTCCATATTCATGTGCACAATAGCTATTTTCAGACATTTTAATCTTGGCCAATTTGGTTATGGTACACTATTGTATTTTTCTAAATACGAATAATATACTTTGGATATTTGTCCTCTCCAAATCTCATGTTGAAATCTCTCCAATGTTGGAGGTGGAGCCCAGTGGGAGGTGTTCAGGTCATGGGGGTGGATCCCTCATGAATGGCTTGGTGCCCTCCCTGCAGTAATGAGTTCACAGGAGATCTGATTGTTAAAAAGACTGGGACTTCCCTCCTCTCTCTTAGCTTGCTCTCTCACCATATGACTAGTTGGCTACTATTCCCTTTCTCCATGACTAAAAGTTTCTTGAGGCCTTTCCACAAGCAGATGCTTGTGATATATTCTGAAGAACCAAAAGACAATACAAATCTCATTTCTTATAAATTACTCACTCTCTGTTATTTCTTTATAGCAATGCAAAACAGACTAACACACCTAGTAAAGTGGAGTATCTTTTCATATGCCTAATATCTATGTAATGTTTCTTTAGATTTTTCATTATCACATTTTATTTAGCTGTATCATGGTATAATTTACGAATAACAAAATGCCCAAAATGTGAGTATATAGTTTCAATGAACTATGGGAGATTACTCTCTTGTATAACCTCAATAAAGCCCCTTTTCTATCAATCCTTGCATTCACCAGCCCAGGTAAACATTGATCCGCTTTCTGGTACTACCAACTAGAATCTCATACAAATGAATCCATAAAGTATGTAGTCTATTCTGCCTGGCTTCTTTCACCCAGGATATGTTTTAGTTTCATTTATAATTTTATATCTATCTATCTATCTATCTATCTATCTATCTATCTATCTATCTATCTAGTAAACTTTATCAATAGGTGAACAATAGATTAATCTTACATTGAGGAAATAAAACTTAAAAGGCATAAAGGCATTATCAGACAGCTGGCTTTGAAGTAAGATTCATCTAATGCAAACTCTATCTGTATTACCTCTGACCTGTGAGACCTTCATTAAATAATGTAAACTCTGTATGGCTTTTCTTCTCACCTGAAAATCAAGGATGCTGTTAACATCTTTCAGAACTGCTGTGTGGACTTAGTAAGGTGCTGAATGCAAAGTTCTTATTACAAAAGCAGGCACATAGAAACCAATTCATTAATATTCTTTAACTGTTATTTTTAATATTTATATAATTGAACTTTATACCCTTAATTGGAGCTTGAGAAATGATGATGAAAGTCAATAAGGGTGTTAGCTAAGTCAGAATATTTCCCCTTTTATTAAAAGAAACTCTTTATTATGATGGAAATTATGGCATTTAATTTAAACCATCAAAACCACTTGCTTTATTTAGATTTCCCTTAAAAAGAGTAATCATTGTCTGTCAAACTTCTAGATTCTTGATTTTTGCAGGGCTTGGAAGTCATCACTCCTCTGTTACAACAAGAAAAAAATCTAAACACACTGAAAAGGAACAAATATTCTTAGATTCATCAGAGAATTGGAGTGTCAGTGCAAACTGATGACCTGAAAAATTGAAAAAGAAGCAGAAATAGAGAATCACACCTTGCCAGGAGCAGAAGCCCGATGCCAGAACCAATACAACCATGAATACCAACACCCTGACTAATGAGTTGCTGGAGGCTCACTATGAACTAACTTGAGAGTTGAAAACTATGGAGGGTACAGTCCTAGGTAGTTCCCACACGTTCATGAGTTTTACTATCAGGACCCCCATCAGGTTCTCACTGTGAGTATCTGAGAAAAATCTGATCACACTTTTTGTAAGAAGATGGGAAAAGGTAACCATCGTAACATATGCAAAGAAGAAAAGTCATCGTTTTGAAATAATCCAGAGCATGTGTTATTTTTATTTATTTATTTATTTTAATAAAGGCTAACTCTCAAAGAACTACATTCAGAATGCCGTATTTAACCTGGAAAAGATCAATTAGTGAACTTTTATCTCTCCTGTTTTACACAAGGAGAGGAAAAAAAAAACTAAGAAATTATTATGAAAGTCACAGCACAAGGACTGTGACTCACCAGTAATAAATAAATAGCATAGATTATAGAATGTTTTCCTTTCCTGGTATCTTACCACCACATCAACAGAGCTTCATATACTGAGTAACAGTAAATAACAACTTAGAGAGCTGCCAGATACATATTCCATTTAAGGAGTTTCTAGGGGAGCCCAAAGTCAATAGCAGAGACAAAACAAGGACACTAGATGAAGAGGAAGCCCTTGGCACCTACAGCTGACGCACACATTGAACTAGGCCTAAATTCCATTCAAATAAATAAATTAAAAAATCTCACAGTAAAGACCTATGGACTTCAAGTTCCTCTTACCCAAAATGTCATGTCCAGAATTCAAAAAGGTTATGCTAAAGGCAAGAAAGAAACCGCTATCTAAATAAACAAAGTAAATATAAAATTAGACTTGCATATGGCAAAAATATTGGAGTAATCAGATAGAAATTTAAAATGACTATAATTGGCTGGCCATGGAGCCTCAAGCCTGTAATCCCAGCACTTTGGGAGGCCAAGGTGGGCAGATCATTTGAGGTCAGGAGTTTGAGACCAGCCTGACCAACATGGGGAAACCCCTTCTCTACTAAAAATACAAAAAAAAAAAAACTGGCTGGGCATGGTGGTGCGTGCCTGTAATCCCAGCTACTCAGGAGGCTGAAGCACAACAATCTCTTGAACCCAGGAGAAGGAGGTAGCAGTGAGCCAAGATCATGCCACTGCACCCTAGCCTGGAAGGCACAGTGAGACTCTGTCTCAAAAAAAATAAATAAAATAAGATAACTATGATTAATATGCTTAGGTCTGTCATGGAAAAGGTAGACAACATGCAAGAACACATGGTAATCTAATAAGTGGAAGAAAAACACTAATAAAGAATCAAAGCAAATTGAAAAAATAGAAATAATGTATCAAAAATGAAGAATGTTTTTGATCAGCTTACCAGTAGATTGTACACGGACAAGGAAAGAATCAGTAAGCTTGCAGATATGTCAATAGAAACATTGCAAACTGAAATGTAAAAGGAAAATAACAAGAGTAAACAACAACAACAACATAATATCCAAGAACTATGGAACAATTATAAAAGATGTAACATGTGTAATGGAACTACCAAAAGAAGGAGAAAAACAGAAAGAAGTAGTAAAGCAATATGAATGAAAATTTCTCTAAATTGATGATAGACTCTGCCACAGATACAGCAAACTCAGAAAACTCCAAGCAGGATAAATACCAAAAAATCCACACCTGAGTACATCATACTCAAAATGCAGATAATTAAAGACAGAGAGAAAATGTTGAAAGATTTTAAAGGAAATAACAAATTTTACCTACAGAACATAAGAAGAAGAATTACATCAGAATTTTTCATAAAACATTCAAGCAAGGCAAATGGTGGAATGAAATATTTATAGTGCTAAAGGAAACAAACTACCAGCCTACAATTCCATATCCAACAGTCATTCTTCAGAAGTGAAAGAAAAGTAAGAAATTTCTCAGACAAATAAAAACTGAGAATTTGTTACCAATAGACCTGCTTTGCAAAAAAAATGGTAGAGAAATTCTTCAGAGAGAAGGAAAATAATATGTGTTATAAACTCAGATTTACATAAAAACAAAAATCATTAGATAAGGCATAAATAAAAGTAAAATAGAACATTTACTTTCTCTTACTCAACAAATTGAATAAATAACTGTTCAAAATAGTAATGGCAGGATATGTGGGGTAATTACAGCTTATGAGTACATAAAATAAATAGTAGCAATGTTATAAGGAAAAGGGTAGAATTGGGGATAGTCTGTTATAAGTTACTTGTATTATCTGTTAAGTGGTATAATGTTATTTGAAAGTGAGCTTAAAATAGTCTTAAATGCATACTTCAAACCTAGGATAGTCAATAAAGGAAAATAAAAAGGAAACACAATTACCTGTTAAGAGACAAGTAGCCTGGACAATATAGTAAGACCCTATCTATAAATAATTCTTTTTTAAACAAATTATTAGCTGGGTACGGTGACCTGTAGTCCCAGCTACTTGAGAGGCTGAAGTGCAAGAATCACTTGAGGCCAAGAGTTCAAGACAAGCCTAGGGAACATAGTGAGACTATATATATATATATATATACACACACGTATGCATATGCACACTATATATATACACATATATACACTATATATATAATATTAATTTAAGACAAAAATAAAAACAAAAATGAAATGATACAAATGATATAAGACAAAAATAAAATGATATAAATGATATATAAAGCTCGATTAAATCCAAAGAAGGCAGAAAAAGAGGACAAGATTTAGAAAGTAAGCAAATATTAAGTGCAATCAATTGAAGAGTTACAAATATAGTAGATATTATTCAATTATGTATATATCAATAATCACATTAGAAGTGAATGTTCTAAATACACTAATTAAAATACAGACTGACAGAATGGATAAAAAAAGAGGACCCAATTTTATGTTGTCTATAAGAAATCTATTTTAAATATAAAGATACAAATTAAAAGAACATTTATGGTGAAGGGTACACCATATTAACACAAAAGTAGAAAAAGCTGGAGTAGCTTATTAATTTCAGATACATTGAGTGGCCTCTGTATCTGAAATTTACAGAGAGAATTAGAGAGAATTACCAAGAATTACAAAATATTACAAAGATAATTATCGGGATATAGAGGTGGATTGCATAAAAGAGTTGATTTTCCAAGGTGACATACTAATCATTAATTTGCATTCATCTCAGATGGAGCATCAAAATACATGAAGGAAAAACTGTTATAATTCCAAAGAGGAGTAAATAAACTCATTTTTATAGTTGGAGATTTCACTACCTATTAGTAATTGAAAGATTCAACAGGTAGTAAATGAACAAATAAATAGTTTAAATAAATAGTATCGTCAAACAATGATATCTAATTGATGTATATAAAATACAGCAACAGACAGAATATATATTATGCTCAAACTCAAACAAAACTTCATCAAAACAGATCATATTCTTGGCATAAAACTTACCTACAAATTTAAAAGAACAAAAATCATACAAAGTATGTTCTGGGACTGCAATGAAATTAATCTAGAAATCAATAACAAAAAGATAGTTAGGAATTTCCAAAATATGTAGAGATTAAACCACAAATTCTAATACCAAATGTGTCACAGACAAAGTCACAAGAGACATTTTAAAAAGTTGTACTGAATGAAAATTAAAAAAATAATATTTGAAAATGTATGGATACAATGGGAACAGTACTTAGGGAAACATTTGTGGCATTGAACGCATATTATGGAACATTTAAAAAAATCTAAAATCAATGCTTAAGCTTCTACCACAGGAAACTAGAGAAAGAAAGAACGACATAAACATAGATCAAGTGGGAAAATACATTTTTTTAAAGTAGCGGAAATCAATGAAATTGATAACAGAAAAGCAAAAGAGATTTTTTTCTTTGAAAACTTTTTTCGAAAAGAAAAGATTAATAAAATTGATTAAATGCATACAAGGAGAAAAAGACCATCTAAATATAACTATATTATTAAAAAATGAATCATTAACTCTTATTGTTGCAGAATAGAAACTGCTAGGACCTATTGTTTTTATTGGTTAATTCCACAAACAAGACACAAGTCATATTTCTGCAATCATGTCAAAAAAATAGAAGCAGAGGAAACTTATAACTAACTCTTTCTTCCTAACTCACTTGATGAATCCAACATTACCATAATACAATAGCAAAACCAGGTAAAAACATTCAAGAAACAAAATTACAGACCAATATCCCTCATGAGCTTAGATGCAACAATTCTCAATAAAACATTAACAAATCAAATAAAAATGTATAAAAAGAATTATACTCCACAACTAAGTGGCATTTATTTCATGTATGCAAGGCTGGTTCAACATTCAAAAATCAAGTAATATAATCCATAACATCAATGCACTAAAGAAGAAAAATTATATGATCATATCAATAGATGCAGAAAAAGCACTTGACAAAATACAGCACCTATTCACAATAAAAATTGTCAGCAACCTAGGAATAGAGAGAAAGTTACTCAACTTCATAAAGAACACCTACATAAAACCTGCAGCTGGCATCATACCTAAAGGTGAGAAACTGAATATTTTTCCCTTAAGATCAGGAACAGGACAAGGAAGTCACCTCTGACCACTCCTATTCACATCATATTGGAAATTGTAGCCAATACTAAGACAACATCAACAAAAAAAGTAAAATAAAATGTTTAAAAGGGGAAATAAAGATAGACAGATTGGGAAAGTAGAAATAAAACTGTCTTTGTTCACAAATGACATGATGATTGCCGTGTAGAATATCCCAAAGAATTAACAGAAGAAAACTCTTGGATTTAATAAGCTATTATAGCATGGTTGAAGAATAAAGATTAATATATGAAAGTTGGAAGTCATATCCTGAGCAATCAGGCAAAAGAAAGAAATAAAAGGTATCCAAATAGAAAAATAAGTCAAACTAACTTTCTTCACTGACAATATGATTCTGTACCTAGAAAACCATGAAGATTCTGCCAAAGGTTCCTAGAACTGATAAATGACTTCAGAAAAGTTTCAGGACACAAAAGTCAACGTACAAAAATAAGTAGTATTTCTATACAACAACATTCAAGCTGAGAGCCAAATTGAGAATGCAATCCTATGTACAATAGCTACAAAAAAAATAGTTAGGAAGACATCTAATAAAGGAGGTGAAAGAGCCCTACAAGGAGAACTGCAAAAACCTACTCAAAGATATCAGAGATTACACAAACAAATGAATAAACATCCCATGCTCATAAATTGGAAGAATCATCATCATTAAAATGGCCATACTGCCCAGAGCAATTTACAGATTCAGGGCTATTCTTATCAGCTGCCAATGTCATTTTTCTCAGAAATAAAAGAAACCATTCTAAAACTCATATGGAACCAAAAAAAGAGCCAGAATAGCCCAAACAATTCTAAGGAAAAACAGCAAGCCAGAGGCATCATGTGATCTGACTTCAAACAATATCATAATACTACAATAACAAAAATAGCATGGTACTAGTATAGAAACATAACATCAACCAACGGAACAGAAGAGAGAACCTAGAAATAAAGTCACATACCTACAGCCACTTGATCTTTTACAACATCCACAAAAATAGGCAATTAGGAAAAGACTCCCTAGTCAACAAATTGTGCTAGGAGAGCTGACTAGCGATATGCAGAAGAATGAAACTAGACCACTATCTTTCACCGTGAATAAAAATTAACTCAAGATGGAATTAAAGATATAAATGTAAGACTTCATGCTATAAGAATCCTAGAAGAAAACCTAGGAAACACCATTCTGGAGATCATCCTTGGGAAATATTTTATGACTAAGTCCTCGGAAGAAAACACAAAAAGACAAATGGGACATAATAAACAAAAGAGCTTACACACAGCAAAAGAAACTATCAACAGAGTAAACAGACTATCCTACAGAATGGGAGAAAATATTTGCAAACTATGCATCTGACAAAGGACTAATATCCAGAATCTATAAGATACATAACAATTGAACAAGCAAACAACAAATAACTTCATTTTAATAAAGGGCAAAAGATACCAGAAAGACACATGCCCATTCACATCAAGCACATTCACATTATGTTAATCACAGCACTATTCACAATGGCAAAGACATGGAGTCAACATAAATGCCCATCAACAGTGGATTGGATAAAGAAAATTTGGCACATATACACCATGGAATACTATGCTGCTATAAAAAAAGAATGAAGTTGTGTCCTTTGCAGCAACATGGATGGAGCTGGAGGCCGTTAGACTAAGTGAACTAATGCAGGAACAGGAAACCAAATACCTTATGTTCTCACAAGTGAGAGCTAAACACTGATTACACGTGGAGGCCAAAAAGAGAACAATAGACACCAGGGGCTACTTGAAGAAGGTAGTGGGGAGGGTGAGGATTGAAAAACTACCTATGAGGTACCATGCTTATTACCTGGCAATGAAATAATCTGAAATAATCTGTACACTAAACCCATGAGTCATGAAATTTACCTATATAACAAACTTGCACAGGTACCTCTGAAACTAAAAGCGTTTTTTTTTTTTGTTTTTTTTTTTTTGTGACATGAATCAGTACTTTATTCCTTTTTGTGGCCAAATAATATTCCATTGTGTGAATGTGCCATATTATTTTATCCATTTATCAGTTGATAGACATTTGGGTTGTTTCCAACTTTTGGTTATTTTATGTAATGCTGCTCTGAACAGTGGTGTACAAATATTTGTTTGAGCCCCTCCTTTGAATTCCTTTGGGTATATTCCCAGAAGTAGAATTACTGGTTTATCTTATAACTGTGTGTTTAACTATTTAAGGAACTTCCAGTCTGCTTTCCACAGTGTCTGCACCATTTTACATTCTCACCAAAAATATATGGGGGTTCCAATTGCTCCACACCCTTGATAACACTTGTTATTGTCTGACATTGTGGTTATAGCTATCCTGGTGGGAATGAGGTGGTGTCTCACTGTGGTTTTGATTTTCTTTTCCCTGATGACTAATGATATTGAGCGTCATGTCATGTTCTTGTTAGCCATTTGTGTATCTTCCTCGGGAAAATGTCCATTCAAATTCTTTGTACATTTTTAAATTGTTCTGTTTGTCCTTTTATTATTGAGTTGTAAGAGTTCTTATATATTCTAGATACAGTTTCCTTATCAGATATATGATTTGCAAATATTGATCAGCAAGCATCTTTCAATAAAGGAATTCTAAAATTTCGAAAAAAAGAGCAAAAGACATGAACAGACATTTCTCAAAAGAAGATATACAAGTGGCCAAAAAACATGAAAAAAAGCTCCACGTGACTAATCATCAGAGAAATGCAAATCAAAACGACAATGAGCTACCATCTCAAACCAGTCAGAATGGCTATTATTAAATAGTCTTTTTTTAAAAAAGATGCTGGTGAGGCTGCAGAGAAAAGGGAACATTTATACACTGTTGGTGGGAATGTAAATAAGTTCAGCCACAGGAGAAAGCAGTTTGGAGGTTTCTCAAAGAACTTAAAACAGAACAACAATTTGACCTGCAATCCCATTACTGAGTATATATACAAAATAATATACACTGCTCTACAGAAAAGACATATCCACTGGCATGTTCATCACAGCATTATTCATGATAGCAAAAACATGGAATCAAAATAGGTGCCTATCAGAGGCATATTAAATAAAGATATGTAGTTCATATATAGCATGGAATGCTACACCACCCTAAAAAAGGACGAAATAATGTCTTTTGCAGCAGCATGGTTGCAGTTGGAGACTATTACTCTAAGCAAATTAATGTGGGAACAAAAAATCACATAACACATACTCTCACTTATAAGTGGGAGCTAAACATTGGGCACTCGTGGACATAAAGACGACAACAATAGACACTGGAGACTACTAGACAGGAGAGGTAGGGAAAGGGTGATTCAAGGGTTGAAAACTAACTATTGGGTAATATGCTCAGTACCTTGTGATCAGATCAATCATACCCCAAACCTCAGCATCATGCAAATATACCCATGTAATAAATCTGCACGTGTATCCCCTGAATCTAAAATAAAAATTTAAATTATTAAAGAAAACAACAAACAAACAAAAAGTCAGCTACTTGCCAGCAATGAGCAATTTTCATTTGAAATTAAGACACACTACTATTAAATGAGCTCTACCCAGTGCTTTGGGAGGCCAAGACAAGAGGATTGCCTGAGGACAGGATTCTGAGACAAGCCTGGCAACATAGGAAGACTTCATCTCTAGAAAAAATTTTTAAAAATTAGCCAGACATGGTGGCACATGCCTGTAGTCCTAGCTAACTGGGAGGCTGAGGTGGGAGAATCACTTGAGCCCAAGATTTCCAGGTTGCAGTGAGCTATAATGATGCCACTGTACTCTAGCCTGGGTGACCAAGCTAGACTTACCTCTGTAATAATAATAATAATAATAATAATAATAATAATAAACTCCAAAATTGAAAGACTCAGGAAAAAAAATTCAAGCTGATTTATTTGAGAAAATTCAACATTTATTTGAGAAAATCTACAAAACACCAATGACAGAAATCAAAGAACTAAATAAATGGAGAGGCATTTTATGTTCATTGATAGGAAATCTCAATGCCAAATCTTTCCAACCTCGTCTATAAATTCAATGCAGTCCTGACCAAATCACAGCAAGTTAATTTATGAATATAGACGAATTGATTCTGAAATTTTTGTAGAAAGGCAAAAGTACCAGAAGAGGTGATACAATACTGAAGAAGAATAAGAAAGTCAGCCTAACACTACCTAACCTCAAGAATCATTATTAACTTACGATTATTATAGTGTGATATTAGATAAAGAATAGAAAAATAAATCGTGCATCATGGAATAGAGAGCCTAAAAACAGATCCCCACAAATAATAGTCAACTGATCTTTGACAAAGAAGAAGGATATTAAATGGCAAAAAGATGTTACTTTTAATAAATTTCTTTTAAATAAACAACTAAACATCACATGCCTCCGCTCAAAAAAAACATTGAGCATTGGCCTTACTCCTTTCTCAAAAATTAACTCAAAATGAATCTAAGACCTAAATGTGAGATATGAGACTCAAAAACTTCTGAAATATAATATAGGAGAAATTCTAGATGACCTTGGCTTGGTGATGAATTTTAGATGCAAAACTAGAAGCACCATACATGAAAGAAAAAAAATGGTACTTTCGACTTCGTTAAAATTATTATTATTATTTGCTTTGTGAAAGATACGGTTAAGAGATAGAAAAGACAAGCCACAAATTTGGAGAAAATAATATTCTAATAGTGGATACTGACATAAGTCAAAACAAAACTGTACAAAACAAAAAGTGAATCTTAATGTAAAATATAAGCTTTAGATAATAACCATGTATCAATATTTGGTCTCTCATTAATTATTAAAAATATACTACACCCACACAAGATGTTAATTATATGGGAAACTCTGAGGAAGGAGGAGGAAAGATATAGGAACTCTGGACCTCAATTTTCAATATGCCTAGAAGTACTCTAAAAATAACATCCATTAATTAATTATTTCAGACAATTTGAAGTTTGTGATATACATCAGCATTTTCAATTATATGTGATAGTAGAATCCTATCTAAACTAGTGACTCGGCCATTCATTAGAGGATTCTATTTTAATTCACTGCAGAATATGTTTTCTCAGTTATTTTCTTATTTTTATTTTAATTTATTTTATTTTTGAGACAGGGTCACCCAGGCTGGAGTGCAGTGAGACAATCACAGCCCACTGCAGCTTTGACCTCCTGGGCCCATGCAATCTGCCCACCTCAGCCTCCCAAGCAGCTGAGACCACAGGTGCACACCACCATGCCTGCCTAATCTTTTCATTGTTTGTAGAGATGGGCTCTTACTATGTTTCACAGACTGGTCTCAAATTCCTGAGCTCAAGCAATCCTTCCACCTTGACCTCCCAAAGTGCTGAGATTACAGCTGTGAGCCACTGTGGTGGGCTATTTTTTTGTATATTTGTTTATATGGGTTGTTTCTTTTTTTATCCCCACAAGTATTTAAGATCTCTGTATTTACATAATATAAAATGGTGCCTATAGTAGAGTATACCAGGGATTGAAGGCATCTTTAGGGTCTCAGTAATTTTTTCAGAGCACTCTTAAGCAAAAAATGTGTGTGTTTGTGTGTGTGCCGTATACACACATATATAAGTAAAATAAAGGCATACCTTTGAGATATTGAGATATGCTTCCAGACCACTGCAATGAAGGGAATATTGCAATAAAGTGAGTAATAATTTTTTTGTATCCCAGTGCATATAAAATTATGTTTATGCTACACTGCTATTAAGTGTGTTATAGCATTATGTCTAAAACAACAATGTACATACCTTAATTAAAAATACTTTATTGCTAAACAATGTTAACAATCATCTGAGCTTTCAATGAGTTATAATATTTTTGTTGGTGGAAGGTATTGCCTCGATGTTGTTGGAAACTGACTGATCAGGGTGGTGGTTGCTGAAGGCTGGGTTAGCTGTGGCAAATTCTTTAAATAAGACAGCAGTAAAATTTGTTACATTAATTGACACTTTCACACCCACAAAAAAATACCATTAACAGGTGATACTCTTTGATAGCATTTTACCCACAATTGAACATCTTTAAAATGGGAGTCTATTCTCTCAAACCCCTGCTGCTGCTTTATCACCTACGTTTATGTAATTCTAATTTTTTTTTGTTATTTCAACAACAGCATCTTCGGCAGGAGTAGATACCACAAGGTAGATACCACCTCAAGAAACCACTTTCTGTTTTAATCCGTAAGAAGCAACTCCTCATTCATTCAAGTGTTATCATGAGATTGCAGCCATTCAATTATGTCTTCATGGTCCACTTCTACTTCTAGTTTTCTTGCTGTTTTCACCACATATGTAATGACTTTCTCCACTGAAGTCTTGGACCCCTCTAAGTCATACATTAGGGTTGAAATCAACTTCTTTCAACATTTTGTTAATATTGCTATTTTGACCTCCTCCTATGAATCACAAATGTTCTTAATGGCCTCTAGAATGGTGAATCCTTTCCAGAAGGTTTTCATTTTACTTTTCCCAGATCCATCAGACAACTTGCTATCTATGGCAGCAGTAGCCTTGTGAAATGTATTTCTTGAATAATAAAATTTGAAAGTCAAGATCACTGCTTGGTCCATGGGTTGTAGAATGGATGGCATATTAGCAGGCACGTAAACATTAATCTCCTTGTCCATCTCCATCAGAGTTCTTGGGTGATCAGGTGCATTGTCAATGAACAGTAATTTTTAAAAGGGCTCTTTTGCTCTTCTGAGCAGTAGGTCTCAACAGTGGACTGAATGTACTCAGCATACTGGGCTGTAAACAGATGTGCTTTCATTCAAGCTTTGTCACTGCTTTTATACAACAAAGGCAGAGTAAATTCAGCATAACTCTTAAGGGCTGTATGACTTTCAGAATGGTAAATAAGCATTGGTTTTAACTTAAAGTTACCAGGTGCACTAGCCCCTAATAAGATTGAGTCACTCTGTCCTTTGAAGGGTTGAAGCCAGGAATTAAAGTCTCTCTAGCTTCCAAAGTCCTCATTGCATCTTCTTCCAACAGCAGGCTCTTGTGTCTATTGAAACTCCATTGTGTATTGTAACCACCTTCATCAATTAATTTACCTAGATCTTTAGATAACTTGTTGCATCTTTTCCATCAACACTTGTTGCTTCACCTTGCACTTTTATGTTATGGAGATGCCTTCTTTCCTTAAACCTCTTGAACAAAGCTCTGCTAGCATTACATTTTTATTCCACAACTTCCTCCCTTCTCTCAGCCTTCATAGAATCCGAGAGAGTTAGGGTCTTGCTCTGGATTAGGCTTTGGCTTAAGGGAATGTAGTGGTTGGTTTGATCTATCCAGACCATTCAAAATTTCTCCATATCAGCAGCAAAGATGTTTCACTTCCTTAATATTTATGCTTTCACTGGAGTAGCACCTTTCATTTCTTCAAGGTTTTTTGTTTTTTTGTTTTTTTTTTGTTTTTTTTTTTTGTAGTCACAACCTCTTTGGTGCATGAGGCCCAGCTTTTGGTCTATCTTAGCTTTCGATATGTCTTCTTCACTAAGTGTAATCATTACTAGTTCTTGTATAAAGTGACAAGTGTTCAACTGTCTTTCACTTGAACACTTAGAGGCCATTATAGAATTATAAATTGGCTTAATTTCAGTATATTTGTGTCTCAGGGAATAGGGAGGCCCAAGGAGAAAAAGAGAGAGACCAATCAGTGGAGCAATCAGAACACCCACAACATTTATCAATTAAGTTTGTTGTTTTATGTGGGTGTGGTTAGTGATGTTTCAAAACAATTAAAATAGTAACATCAAAGATCATAGATCATTACAACAGATATAATAATAATGAAAAAGTCTAAAATTTTCTCAGAATTACCCTAACGTGACACAGAGATATGATGTGAGTTCATGTTGTTGGATATATGGCCCCGAAAGCCTTGCTTGATGTAAAGTTGTCACAAACCTCCAATTTGTATAAAACACAGTATCTGCAGAGCACAATAAAGCAAAGTGCAAAAAAACAAGGTATATCATATATTCATATACATGAATAAGATATATATGTGTATTTCATTTATTATGTAGATTCTCTCAAATAAATTAAATATTTATGTACTAACACCAGGTGAACTTGAGCACTGAACAAGTTCTCAAATTTTGTAATCAGATTGGACATTCCTATTCTCATTTTCTGTTACACATAGATTTTACATACTACCAACTTTTATCACAATAACTACTGAAAACCAAGCTTTCCAAAGAAATGACATCATTGAAGGGATGTAGCAATCTCATATTGAAACTATATTCTTCATCAAGCTGATAGCTTGCACACTCACAGTTGTGCAAACTTGTATATCTGTGTCTACCTAAAAATTGAATAATATCCCACAGCACCCATGTAAATTTTCTGTGACACCCCAGTGTGTTTCAGTGCACTGTTGGGGAACAGTATGAGTAGACTTGTCATATATTAAATAATATGAAATATTATGGAAATTACTTATACCAAAAATTACGTATTATGCTATTGTTCAGTTCAAAGGATAAAAGTGAGATGAATTCCTGTGTGCTCACTACACAGCATAGTAATGGGAAATTACCAGTACTTTGAAGCCCTCTATATGGCTCTCTCTGAATATATTCTTCCTTCTCTTTCCCATAAAAGAAACTTGTCAAGTATGCTGCTGGGACAAACACCACAAACACAGGCAGTGACGGTTTAAATTAGACACGTAGAAGCAGAGGACTAGGCTGGGCATGGTGGCTCACGCCTATAATCCCAGCACTTTGGGAGGCAGAGGCAGACAGATCACCTGAGGTCAGGAGTTTGAGATCAGCCTCATCAACATGGAGAAACCACATCTCTAATAAAAATACAAAATTAGCTGGGCGTGGTGGTGCATGCCTGTAATTCCAACTACTCAGGAGGCTGAGGCAGGAGAATCACTTGAACCTGGGAGGCGGAGGTTGTGATGAGCTGAGATCGTGCCATTGCACTCCAGCCTGGGCAACAAGAGCAAAACTCCATCTCAAAAAAAAAAAAAAAAAAAAAAAAAAGAAGGAAAGGACTATTAGGATGCGTAAGAGTCTCCAGACTTTCACAATCACAGAATAAGAGTATCCAGACTTTCACAATCCCAGGGAATTGTAACTGAATGCATAGGTTTTGCTGGCAGAAAGGATTTTTCCTCTAGATGTGGAACCTTCTTTGGGCAGGTACATGTGTGACAATACGATTGGCTTGTTGCTAAATATTTGCATCTGTTCCCATAGTTAGTCAACACATGTGGTCATTCCTTAAACAATACATATCTGGGTAGTCCAGGAGCCTGTACACCCATCTGGTCTTTTAACAATGAATCCAGCATTTATATAAATGTAGGAACAGCATTTTCTGTGGCCAGCACATTGCTGTCAGTTCAGCCCATTTTGCTGAGTGGTCAATACAGCAGGCTGTCAGTCAGTAGGATGATGGCAGCAGCACCTCACTGGATTTTTCTGTCTTAAAGTCAGACAATTCCATGCCTTATTTTCAAGGCCATTAAAAGAGGAGATGCATTATATAGCACCTGCAGAAGCTTTAAATCCCACATATAAGAATGATCATTTATTTTTACCATTTTAGTGTGTGGTAATGCTTTAACTGCAGGCCGTTGGCAGGCTTTAAGAATTTAGGTAGCTTGCAGAAATGTACTTGAACCCACCAATGTGGGAAACACTTCCAGGGATCAGAGTGAATGAGGTCAAACCAACCAGTAGGCATGCTGGTGTTGGAGAAAAATAAACTAAAATATTTGCACTGATTAGGAGTCTGAATAATTACTAGCAATCACACTCCAGTCGTAGAAGTCAAAACCTGAATGTATTGGCCATCGGTGACCATGTTCTGTTAGAACCCAAATTACAGTCCACTAGGGAGATACTCTCAAGACAAAAGAAGGTTTGTGTTCACTTACCTCTCCAGTGAACCCACTTCCAAGCCTTTCCTGATTACTCAGTTACACATGTAAAACAGAATTTCATATTTTTAGGTGACCTGTAAAAGGACAGTTTCTCAAGACAATGGGGATGATATATTTCTGACAAAGAAGTATTTAAATGAATACTTTCTCTTTAAAGTCATGTTCAAATGAATGAATGAGTGACCTATATATGCTACAGTTTGAAAGGAAATATTTTCTATCACAGACATATCAAGAATGTGAGAAATATAACAAACTTGCTGAAAAAGCCCATGAATACTAGTAATCATATTTCTTTTTTCCTTTTTTTTAAATAAAAAAAAGAAAGAACAATGCCTTCAATGATGGTACTTTATCTCAGTAATGCAATATTGCACTTGTTTAAATGTTGCTACTAATTAGTACATATCCTAATCTACCTGCCTAAATACTAGTGTAATACTAGCAAAAAATGGTTACTGTATTTACCTGCCTAAATACTAGTGGAATAATAGTGGAAAATGGTTACTGTATTAGTCAGGGTTCTCTTAAAGGGTCAGAACTAGTAGGATATATATATATCCTATTATATATATTATATATATTTCTATATATAAATTATATATATATATATATATATATATATATATATATATATATATATATATATATATATATAGTAGTCCAGGAGCCTGTACACCCATCTGGTCTTTTAACAATGAATCCAACATTTATATAAATGTAGGAACTGTAGGAACAGCATCACATATATCTCATATAAATATATGGGAGTTTATTAAGTATTAATTCACGAGGTCCCACAATAGGCTGTCTGCAAGCTGAGGAAAAAGGAGAGCCAGTCTGAGTCCGAAAACTGAAGAACTTGGAGTCCAATGTTCGAGGGCAGGAAGCATCCTGCATGGGAGAAAGATGTAGGCTGGGAGGCTAGGCCTGTCTTTCTCCTTTTTCAGGTTTTTCTGCCTGCTTTATATTTCCTGAAAGTTGATTAGATTGTGCCCAGCAGATTAAGGGTGGATCTGCCTTCCCCAGCCCACTGACTCAAATCTTAATCTCTTTTGGCAACACCCACACAGACACACCCAGGATTAGCACTTAGTATCCCTCAACTCAATCAACTTGACACTCAGTATTAACCATCACAATTATATATGAGAATTTTTTTCACTTTTATTAAGCATAGCATATTTTGATTTTTTTAGCTAGAATATTTCTGAAGTAGTTGTATCAGGTATACACAATTATTTACTATATTATATATACATAAATTGATTTTTTATCATTGACTCATGTATTCTGGAATATAGTATATTATAATATGAAATTTAGTTCTCTTGTTGCACATTGCATCTTCAGATAGGTTCATCTTACATAATTACAATTTGTACCTCTTGACCTACACCTTCCCATTTTCTCCTCCTCACACTGATAACTACTTTTCTACTATCTCCACTTCTATGTATTTATCATTTTTTAGATTCCATGTACAAATAAAGTCATGCAGTATTTTTCTTTCTGTGTTTGGTTTATTTCACTTTGCATAGTGTCTTCCAGGTTCATCTATACTGTCACAAATGGAAGCATCCTCTTATCTTTTAAGTCTGAATAATATTCCTTTGCACCACAATTTCTTTTTTATTGTTTATATCTAGAATATATGTGACTATATATATATATACCCATATATATATACATATGTGTGTATATTATATGTAATATATAGGTTATATAATGTAATATATAAGTTTCAGGACCCTCAAACTTCCCTGGGAGGGTGGAAGAAATCATTTCTCTAGTGCTTGATGCTCACCAGTTATTAACTCCATGTATACCAAGGCGTGTGAGTTCATATTAAAATCTATTTAGGTGTTGTAATTGGAGAATGGTGATTTTTTTTTTTCCTAAATAATTGCAATTGTACTTTGGAGCATAGGACATGATTACATACACTGTTCTTAAAATCATCACTGGAAAACTTGTTTTCAATCAATTGTGAATCATTTCTTTTTTAATGTTTTATTCCTCCAAATTCACATTTTGGATCTTATATTTCCAGTTTTCAAAAAGACAAGGGGATAGGAGAGGAAGAAAAAAAAAAGGAGAAGATTGATCAATGATATTCTTTCAAACAAACAGTTCGTTTGAATTGCAACACTGTGCCAACTATGCCCTTAAAATCACATTTCTTTACTCAAGAGTACGCTTCAGTTGTGAAAATAGATCATTTTATTTTCTCTTTTGAGGTCAGCTTGTTACAGATGGAACAGCCCGTTGCTGTGTTTATGCTGAAATGGGTTTTTGAGCTGTGCAGGTGCATAGGTGGTAATACGCTGCATGATTACATTTAATTTATATTTCAATTCTAACTCTCCTGAGCCCTGACTCTACTTTCTCATTTTCTTCTTTCGTGACAGTGGTGCATAGGACGATGACTATAGATTTTCATCTGTTACTCCTAAAACCTTACTCAGGTTGGTATGCTAAAGCAACCTTTTTTTTTCTACAATGTTTTTCTTTTGGTTTTGTTTTACACATTTTGGTGATATTTTTTTTTTCCTTGCTCATCTTACTTTGTTCCAGAAACAAGGAATTATCTAAAATGTGGGCTGCCATTACACAAGCTTAACAACTAAAATGATTTAATTCACACAAATTAGATTACATCAAATCTTATTAACATCCATATCTCCAATTAATTACTGTGAAATTCCATGTGCCAAGAAAATTGTTTTATTTTCTCAAAATGGGTGAAAAATACTGTATTTGTCACAGTTGTAGATGAGAAAAAAGCTGAAATCTGAGCTTTGTAAAGGCTATCATCATTAACAAATGTAAAATTTTGGAAGATTTATTAGAGTTACTCTTACATGTCCACCTACCAAGGTTTTCTATCTTCTTGCATTTTAAGCAACAGGTGCATGTTTGAAACTATTTATTCTAAATGTTCAATTTAATTCTCACATAAAGATTCTTCTTCAAATGAAACAAATGCATTTTCCCTAAAAATGCAAGCATCCTTACTTATAATTAGGCAATACAACTATGAAGATGGAGGGATTAAAGAAATTATTATGAATTATGTAAAGAAAATGAAGAGCAACTTGAAAAAATTCAGGTGTTGTAATGCATAGAATGTCTATAAATGCCAAAATTTACTAAGCACCTTCTAAGACATAGGGTTCTGTGTTTATGTCATATCAATAGATATTTGCTGAGTTATTGCTTTGTTCCTGAAAATGTGCTAGCTGCTCTAATACATATGGCTTCTCCTTGCCTTTTTCCTTCTACAGGTTAATATCTCTTGAACCAGTTTTCTTCTCTCTGTTCCTCCTACTACTATCTTATTCAGATCTCCATCCATAATCTCTCACTTTTATAACCTTAGGCCTTCAGGATGATCTACCTGTAATCCATACCTCATTGTGTCTATCTTTAGTGCAGACCTGCTCATGTCATTCTCCTGTATGAATTGCCCAGTGTCATGCTATTTTCTTCAGTTTAGCATCCAGATTTATCATGATGATGTGGTATGCATGTCTTGAGTCTGTTGCTCTTTGTCCTTTGCAGCTCCTTTTGCCTACATAGTGCACCTATGCATATTTGTTTCAGAAGAAATTACCTCTCCCATTTCATAGTGTTCTGTTAGGACTGTCAACAACAGTGTTGCTCTAGAGAATGAGGACATGAACCAAATGAGATCAATCGATCTTTTCCAAGAATTGAATACATAGTAGAGTGCCAAAAAGGACCAAAGTTGGTCAGAACTGAATCAATGCAATGCAATGACTGTGCCCTAACGAAGATGTCATGAATCTCTGCTACTGAGATCTCTGGGAACCGCTTTGTTTCTACATTTCTTGTGATCTGACTACACAGCTTCTATCTCAATTATGTGGTTTAGCCAGTGTATTAGTCTGTTCCTATGCTGCTAATAAAGACATACCCAAGACTGGGTAATTTATAAAGAAAGGAAATTTAATTGACTCACAGTTCCACATGGCTGAGGAGGCCTCACAATCATGGCAGAGGTTGAAGGGGAAGCAAGACAAGTCTAACGTGGTGGCAGGCAAGAGGACATGTGCAGGAGAACTCCCCTTTATAAAACTATCAGATCACATGAGACTTATTAACAATCATGAGAACAGCATGGGAAAGACCCACCCCATGACTCAATTACGTCCCACTGGGTCCCTCCCACAACACATAGGAATTATGGGAGCTACAATTCAAGATGAGATATGGATGGAGACACTGCCAAACCATATCAGTCCACCCCTGGACCTTCTCAAATCTCATGTTCTCACATTTAAAAACTAATTATGTCTTCCCAACAGTCCCCCAAAGTCTTAACTCATTTCAACATTAACTCAAGAGTCCACAGTCCAAAGTCTTATCTGAGACAAGGCAAGTCCCTTCCGCCTATGAGCCTGTAAAATCAGAAGGAAGTTAGTTATTTCCTAGCTACAATTCGTGTACTGGTATTGGGTAAATATACCCATTCCAAATGAGAGAAATTAGCCAAAACAAAAGGGTATAGGCCCCATGCAAGTCTGAAATCCAGCAGGGCAGTCAAATCTTAAAGCTCCAAAATGATCTCATTTGACTCCATATCTCACATCCAGGTCACACTGATGCAAGAGTCTGGTTCCCATAGTCTTGGACAGCTCCGCCCACGTGGATTTGCAGGATACAGCCTCCTTCTGGCTCCTTTCACAGGCTGGTATTGAGTGTCTGTGGCTTTTCCAGGTGCATGGTGCAAGCTGTCAGTGGATCAACCATTCTAGGGTCTGGAGGATGGTGGCCCTCTCTCACAGCTCCACTAGGGGGTGCCCCAGTAGGGACTCTGTGTGGCGACTCCAACTTGACATTTCCCTTCCACACTGCCCTAGCAGAGGTTTGCCATGAGGACCCTGTCCCTGCAGCAAACTTCTACCTGGACATCCAGGCATTTCAGTACCTCCTCTGAAATCCAGGTGGAGGTTCCCAAACTTCAGTTCTTGACCTCTGTGCACCTGCAGGCTCAACACCATGTAGAAGCTGCCAAGGATTGGGGCTTGCACCCTCTGGAGCCATGGCCTGAGCTGTACCTTGGCCCCTTTTAGCCACTGCTAGAGCAGCAGTGATGCAGAGCACCGAGTCACTAGACTGCACACAGCAAGGGGGGCCTGGGCCCAGCCCACAGCCCAACCATATCAGCCAGTTTAAATTATTTTTATTTCTAAAAAGTTATCCATACTTGAATTTGTTTGTTTCCAAGAACATTTATTAATAGATCCCTTTATTGTTCTTCAACTTTATCTCTTACCATTTTTCACTTTGTACCTGAGACTTACTGAATTCTCCCTCCTTCACTAATTTATCATCCTTTCATTTGGCTCTAGACGTTTGTTCCTCATGTCCCCTTATCATGGAACCCCATTGCTTTTATCTGTATTTCTCTAATTACTACACATCCTCTAGAACTCAAATTCATGTTTTCCAGGAAGACTTCCTTCATGCCTCAGACACTCCTACTCTGCGTTCCTATAACCCGTTAATTATATTTTACAGTTTTTGCCTATCTACTGTGAAAAAGGAACTTCAGCTGTAGAATCTGTGTCTATCATCTTCATGTTTTATTTGTAGTGCCTAGATCACTGCCTCATCTATAAAAACAAATTAGCTAATATTTGTTGAATAACGAATGAATAAATGTAAGAAAAACTCATTTAACTCTATAAGACATTATATAATCATGCTCCAAATTGAATATAATCAAGGCCCAGGAAGCCAGTCCTCTGGTTACTAAACAAAATGAGAGGTATTAGTGTTAGGTTAGATAACTGGAAAGGCTGTAAGAAGTACATGGTGCTTGATTTTGTTGATGGCAGGCAGAATTCAAGGAGCTGTAAAAAAAATGAGCGTATTTTGGCCCCAACATAGCAAACTTTGTATTCAAAATGGTTCTTGTGAAGTCTAGAGTTTTTTTTTCTTTTTCAAGACATCACTATGCAGATGTCTTGACAAATAAGTTTTACTTCATCTGTCATTTCTGATTTCACTGAGATAATCGGGCCTCATCCAGTCTTGGCAAGAATGAGTGTGGTGATTGATTTGCAATGCCTGCCTGGGAAAAGAAGTGAGGAAGTGTGAATAACAATGTTAGGAATTTTTAATTCTATGATGGGATAATGAATTAACTTCTAGTAGCTTTTTGAATTAAATTATTTCAGACATTTCCCAAGAAGATATAGAAAAGGCCAGCTTGACTGATAAATCTATAGAAAACTAACATAAAATTATAAAAGCATAAAATTTTTAGCATGCCTCAAACATATCTATTCACTTTACAGATGTGGAAGATAAGGGCTGGAGAGGGTAAAAGAGCTTGTCCAAGATTGCCACCAATCAATCAACAATAAAATTTACATTTTTTTTCCTATTTTCTATGCAAGAGCTTTCAGCTTACATAATCCAATTCAAACTTTCCTTTTAAATCAAACACTGAATTAATAAATTATTGATTATTTATGATGACTAATTTACTTCAGTCCTTCTCTTTTTAAATTTGTTAAGTATGGTTGATAATTGGATAACATAGTAACTATATACCTGACACATAGTGAGAAACTAGTAAGTGTTCTCTCATATTTCCATTGTGACATCTTAGTTCAAGCATAACATTTAAGTGACTCAGCTTTCAAATTACTTGAAAGAATTTTGTGTCAGTTTTGAAGCCTTGGTAAAACCAGCTATGTTTACAGGAGTAGGGCCACATGTTATAAAGGGCCACCCCTTTCATTGTGACTTCTCTAACAAAGCCTTTTCCATAAATAAAATAATCAGTGGTAAGTGGGGATAGCAAATACAGAATCTGGGTTATAGGCCAGGCACTGATCTAATTGTTTTGTTAACATTACCTTATTTAATCACCATTGTAATTCCATGGGGAAAATGTCCCCATTTTACTGATAAGGAAGATGAGATTTGCACCAGTTAACTTACCTGAAGCTATGAAGGTAACAACCATGTTTAAAAATGCAAAGCCTCCCTGTCTCCAAAGCCAATGCTTTTAATCATCATAACAGACTCTATGAAGTCACTCGCCTTCCTTCTTTTTTTCTTGTGATTTTCATGCAGAAAGTAACAACCTCCACCGACACTACTTGAATCAGTACTGAACGAATGTCAGGTCCTTGGGAAATTCTCCAATCCTGTCTCCTGTCCTGGCCGGGTGTGCTCCTGGTGCACCATTTGGCTAAGTCAATTTGAACTATTTGGGAGACCTTTGTACCTACGTTTCCTTCTGCTTGGAAGATCCTTTCTGTTTTGTCAGCTCTTACTTCCGTGTTGTGGAAAACTGATCTGACCTCCTAGTCCTGAATCAGGTATTGCTCCTTAGCACCGCAAACCCTTTGGCCTCAGGTGTTACTCACTCCACTGCATCCGGGTGAGACCTTTTGTATTTACCTTCAACACATTACATATGATGTGGTATTAAAACTATTGGTTAACTTCTCTCTTTCTTCACAGATGATGAGATGAGTCCAGGAACTCAGTGTTACTCATCCTTCTAGTACTTGTGTCAAGCACAGCAAATATAACCAAATAGATGATTCAAAAATATCAAATGATTGAATAATTAATGATATAATTATTGAATAATTCTATGTGCAAGATATTTTATTTAATTTTTCCGTGCATTACCTCATTCAATTTACCCAATCTGTCTAGAAACTAAATAATAATATTCCTACTCTAAATAGTAGGAAAATAAGGCATAGACAGGATATAGGATTTAATGTTGTTCACACCGAGCGTTAATGTCAGTGGACATTTCAAATTTGTCTCTTTAAAGTAGAATTCATACTCCTAAGCACTGCACTTTAGTAGATGTTTTTGTGAATGGGAATAATGCATACATTAAGACATGTGATTTTAGAACATGGTCTTAGCTTCCACAGCTGCTCTCCTGTTGGAAACAAAATGGCTTAAACAGACCATTTCCTCATTGTTCTCACAATGTGCCCCAGTAGATTCTAAACTGTCACCTTTGTCTTTTTGTTCTCCATCCCAGGATACTCACTATTTCTGGACTTTATATTCAAACTTTACCTGTCCATTTGGAGTACATGGAGGAGCATTATTTCTTGATTTTCAAGTTCATGAGGGTGCATTCACCTCTGAACTCACCAATGCATTCTGTCCCTTCCATTCACCCCCTTTCTTGTGGATTTAGTAAAATTTTTATTGCTATTAAGAGAACAGTCCTTGGAGTGAATCAAAGCTAGGTTTATAAGTGACTCAACACCATATTAACTTTGCCTCTAATGTGATGTTGATTTTATGTTTGACACATGTCTCTCTGGTGAACCACTTGACCAGTGAGAGTCTTGAGAGCCAGTGATGGGTGTGAGAAGGAGCAGATAGGACCTGAGACTTTGGGTACCAGGCAAGGCAAATGAGGGCCTGGTTGCCAGTGAAGAGAATAAGGGGAATAAAGAAAGATAAACCTTCAATTTAATGGAGGCACTAAGAATTAGAAATCAACCTCAAATGGGAATTCTAGAGTTTGCAAAAGACATTGGGGTGACGGAAGTGTACCCCCAAGGCAGAAATTCAGAGGGAGCCGAGTTTTAGTCCAGGGACCTGACCTAGTTCATGCAGGGGACAATCATCTGAAGTACAATAAGAGGTTAAAATCATATATTCTATTTGAAGTGCCTTTAGAAATCTTTAGACTTGTGGCTATTTCTGGCCTTTCCTGGGTCTGATAAACAGGTTCTTCTTGTGTTGTTGTTGTTGTTTTGTTTTGCTTTTCCTTAGGTTTGTAATTTCTTTGTATTCTCATAGATGAACAGAGGATATTTGGCTCCTCCTTAAAAGCAGGTCTCCTTTGCCCCCAAGGATTTTGTATTGAGTGAAGAAGAGCCAAAAGGGACAGTTGGGAAGGGAATATTCACTATTTTTTTCTGCGTTATTCTAAGGGGCCCGAACCCCATGCCACCTGGATCGTTTAGCAGTCCTGATTAAAGAGCACAGGGCCTGGCAGTCTGTGGAAGTTTGCTCCCTGGTGCTGCCTGGACTGCCTTGGGCTTCTAGCAGCCTTATGGTCTCCAGACAATCTGTCATTTCTGCTGTGTCCCAATGACCTTTGGCAACAACAAAAGCAAACAGGTACCTAAAGGCTGAGGGATTCCAAGTTAGAGAAATTGTCCTTTATTTTAAAAAATTGTGTCATCCGTACCATAAGAAGTTATTGAGAAGTTTCATTTAGAATCAAGATCACCTATGGGCTTGTAATTTTTCTGCATCAAAGAATGTGTGGTTGCTGTTTTTGCTATGCTTTTTACTCTGTCTTAACCAGGATCTGAGTGTAGAAGGCAACATTTAAATATTTGAGGAGATAACTACATAATTACGTGTAAGTATATGCTTCTTTCTCTCTCCCTCTCCCTGTGTGTATTGAGAGAGAGAGAGAGAGAGTGAGAGACAAATACACAAATACACACATACATACATACTTTCATAAATGTGTAGTTATTTCCTCAAGTATAAGAAAGATTAATAGTCAAATATCCAGATATATGAAGAAGGCACTAGGTAAGAAATCCTAACTGTTTAGTTTCCACTGAGATCTGCATAATATTACAGACTCAGGGGCTCCAAATGCCTGCAAGGTTCAGAAAGATTATATCAATAAATGAAGCCAGACCTGGCTGCTGGGTTTTGGGGCCCAATAAGGGTGTTGGGGCCCATCAGGGGTGTTGGGAAAGAAACAAGAAGAGCAGAGACATTCATGCCCAATCTGGAAGGGGAAGTAGCCACTATTTTCTTGCAGAATGTAGGTCTAATGTTGCCAGCTTTTCTTTTGATTCCAAAGAAGCCCACAAACCGGTGTGTATACAATTTCTCCTGAGTTAGAAATAGTGATTCTATTTTGTTTTTAACAAAAACACACCAGAAGGCTGAAGCTTGCCAATGGGTCTTATTATAGCCTGTGCCTTCATGGCCAAATTGTTCAAGTGACTCTAACTCTTTTCCATTTCTCTTCTACAGTAAGAATCTCTAAAATTTTAAAACTAATTATTTTTAATATGCCTTCAGTTATTACTTTAGTATACAGATAGATTAAAACAAGCATAATATTAAAAGATATGAATGTTATACATTTTCTCTCAATTCAAGGGTCAATACACTTAGAAAATATATTTTAGAGTGATAATTACTCTCTGTGATGGAAGAATAATATTTTTTATTCATTGTCTCTTTAAAGTGTATATAATAGAGTGTTTATGTATTCATCAACTGTGAATCTGGGTTTTCTCTCTTAAAATTCCAAAACCTATTTACTGAGGTTTAACTATCTTCTTCATCTGTTATAAACAAAATTTTCCCTTTTTGGGGGGTTCAGCTAAAGCTACTTGGTAGAAAAAACTGGTATGCCAACTTCTGAAATTCCCCTTACAAAGCTCATTTCATTTTTATGCAATCTCTCTTTTAGGGTATTGAAATTTATAGTTTTCAGCCTATCTTGGGGAGTGGGAGAATCCTGATACTATTTACTTAAACTTAAAAAAATATGGTTCTCTAATTTTCCAAGCCCAACATCAGCTTAATCTATTTCTCATTCAATTAGCCCTTTCTAATTTTATGGTTGTAGTTTTTCTTTATGTATCCATTACAAGTTTACAACAAATTCCAAATTTGTACTTGCAATTTTCTACATTACCATTTCCCCCCAGGCATTAGTCAATCAATAGGAAACAAATAAAACTCACATGTGAATACATACCCAAAGAGAAGATACACTGTTTTGGTTCCTGGAAATGAGATTTCACTTGGTTGACTCACTAAGCTCATGGTTAGGTTTTCCAACTTCTCCTACCATTTAGAGAAATAGGTTTTATTTTCCTTCTTCTAAAAACCACCTGGGATGTACAAATAGTTTTGTTCCTACAAAGCAATTCTTATCTATTTTAAAATCAACTCTATCTCTCTGGCTCTCTTTTGAAACAGTTATGATGTTACAGTTATTGGCAGAGTTGAAAAAACATGAATTTTTAATTCATGTTAAAAAAGCAGCAGAGCACTGTGGCCACTAGCATTTGATTAAGTATAAGGGCTTCTAATAAAACTTAGCATTAAATCCAATCTTTCAACTATGGTCTAAAACCCCCTCCAGGATATCCCCTGCATACCTATCCAGCATCTCCTGCAATTCTCTATCTCAGCCACAACACTTGAGCTATGTGTACTTTATTTCTCTTCTAGAATTTTAACAAATGTATCCCAGCCACAGGTCCTTTGCTCTTACTTTTCTCTCTGGCTCATGTATATTGTCAGTTGCTGGCTTTCATATCTTAGAACTTGTGTTGATTTCCCACGGAGATCATCCTTGACCACCATAGGTGCTATTTATAAATAGGTTTATATTATTTGTTGTACTTATCTGAATGATTTAATTACATTTCTATCATTCGTCTAAACCACTGGAATGTAAAGTCTATGAGATCAGGAACCTGTATTGTCTTGTTCACTTTGGCATTTCCAGTGCTTAAGACAGTGTCTGGCACTTCGAGAAAAATATTCCCTTTCTCTCTCTCATATAAGAAACATGACGACTGATAAAATAATTCTACCTGAGTTTCTTTTATAAAAAATTCCTAACAAGCATAAATAATTCTAAATTCATGAAGTTGTAAGAGTTAGTGAGGTAATGCATGTGAAGCACTTACCAGAGTGTCTGGCAGTGCATTAGGTAAGTAAGTAATAGCTGCCGTAGTTATTTTCAACATGTTGCCAAAGATATGAATGAAAGTCCTCCAGAAAATTTCTGGCCAATGTCTTTAAAACCTATAGGAACATGTAACAAATTCTAAGTAAGAAAACAGAGTTTCTCATTCTTAGATTTTGGAGATAGTATTCAGCATTTTTCTTTTTCATCTTTTTTTTTTTTAGTCTTTTTAGAATTTTATTTTAGATTCAGCTAGGTAAATGTGCTTGTCTGTTGCACGGGCATTACATGTGTAATTGTGGGAGTTGGGCTTCTAGTATATCCGTCACTCAAATACTAGATATTGTACCCAGTGCATAATTTTTCAGCTCTTACACCCTTCCCACCCTTCCCCCTCTGGAGTCCCCATAGTCTATTTTTGTATTGGGCGTGTCTCTAACGCAGCATATAATCAAAGTAACTGTTATCTGTTACCTTATACCACTAGTTCTCAAATATTTTAGTTTCATGACCCTTTTGACGTATAATAAATTATTGAGGACCCCAAAGACTTTTGTATATTTTTTGTACCTATCAGTATTTGCTGTTTTAAAATTTGAAAGATAATTTTGGGAGGCCAAGGTGGACGGATCACCTGAGGTCGGGAATTGGAGATTAGCCTGGCCAACATGGTGAAACCCCATCACTACTAAAAATACAAAAAGTAGCCAGGCGTGGTGGCACATGCCTGTAATCCCAGCTACTTGGGAGACTGAGGCAGGAGAATCGCTTGAACTCAGGCAGCGGAGGTTGCAGTGAGCCAAGATATCACAACACTGCACTCCATCCAGCCTGGGTAACAGAGTGAAACTCCGTCACCACACACACACACACACACACACACACACACAAATTAAAAGGTAAACATGCATGTTATTTAAACATAAAATAATTAAACCGATTAAATACCAAAAGTAATTTCAATGACAATTATTTTTACAAAAAGAGTGATATTGATTTATATTTTTGCAAACTTCCTTAATGTCCAGCTTAATAGAAGACAGCTAGATTCTTATATCTAATTCTTATTCATTCTGCTGCAATACATTGGTTTGAATATATGAATAAAAGCTGGTCTCAAATAAATATGTAGTTGAAAGCGGAGAAATATTTAAATATTCTTTTAAGATAATCATGAATATTATCTGATATTACACAAAAATTTGACAAATGATTGTTTTTTGAAGGGTAGTATTAATATAGAAGCTGAAATTCTGTTTATAAAATTTTCTTACTGTGTTACAATAAAATCCAATAGTCCATCTGGGACATGAATGGATATTCTACCCATATGCATTTAAAAAAAAATATTCACTTGTCATTTAGAAAATGTTGTTTCAATCACTGAGTTATATAAATCTTTACTTGAAAGCTCAAATCCTATTACTGGCAAAAAATACTATTCATTGTTTTCTTCAACGTGATAAGATGACTTCATTCATTTTGAGAAAATGTCTGGCCAATACCCAAATTTGATAGTGCCAATAGTTTTTTAAGTACAGATGGTATTCTGTGAAACAAGGCCCCAGATAAGAATTCATGCAATTATTTAAGAACTTCTCCTTAAAATAACATTATCATTCAGCTTTCAGCAAAAGTGTTTTACCAGTACTTTCCATTTCATCACACAGAATACCAAGGAGTTGTGGATTTGATGGCTGAGATATAATAAAGTCAATAGTTTTACTTCTTTACTGCGTATACTTTTAAGTAAAACCGACTTTTTTTGTTTCTGTTTTTGTTTTCCTGTGATGGCTGGGTGGTAAACAACGTAATGACTACTGTAATTTTGGGTTTGAGTGTCTTGATCTATTCTAACGTTCAAGACGTTTTACCCACAATGCTATTGTCCCATCAGTGCAAATGTCAATTGAGTGAAACAAAACAAAAGGTCTTAGTATCATTAGAAAAAAATAGACTTGACCGTGTGGATCCCCTATAAAGATCACAAGGATACAAGAGTTCTACGTAGCACATTATATTATTGCCAAACATTTGAACACATATCCAGACAGACAGCTTAATCCTCAATTCATTTTTACTCATTCAAACAAAGCTCGATTTCCCATTGGAATACATAAAATTATAGTATGAAAGAAACAAGAATAATCATATCTGAATTCAGCTTACCTTCCAAATAAAATGTCACTGGATTAATTCAGTTGGGCCGTATTGAAGAAAGTGAACAAGCAGTTCTTCAACACTATCTACCATATTAACTACCTAAAATTTTGAGGTAATAAAGTATCTTGATTCTGGAATGCTGGATGTGAATGTTTAATATTTTATGGGTAAACCTACATTTATGGCTATACTAAGAGGTAGTCATGCCACTCATCTCTATAAAAGGGAACATTATCTTTTACATAATTCACATGAAAAACAGTGTTCTTGAAACAATTTTTAATCATGTTATGAAACTCCATAAAAATTTCTTGTCTCAATTTCTCAACTTACAAACTAGTGAAACAAGACCCTTCAGGTAAAGGTAAATGTGAGTCAAGATTGAGTCACTGAATTCGTACAAGTTAAAAAAGAAATCTAGGTCACTTGCTCATTGCAAAAATGAATGTAAGTTTCAAATAAATTCTATTTTATGTCAAAATAAATATTCACCTATATATAAAAAACATTTAAAAATGTTTGAGGTGTATATTCATTGGAGAAAATAGTTTGCCAAAAAAAAAGAGTGCTTAAATTGTGAGAGTCTGAACTATTTAGACGATAAACTGTCTCCTGAATATTGCTATGCAGATAGCAATGCTAGGTGGCATCCTCTCTATTGTCTGATTGGAGTGGAAAAACCTGCTTCTTTATGATTTTTTTTTTGCAGGAGTCATTTACATTTAATACTTATTATCTCTGTATTTTCAGCTGTAAACACACCCTGCCCTAATCAAACAAAAGCAAATAATCTTCAATGAGTAACTCTAACTTAATGTAAAATCATGAGGGAGACTTGAAGTCTAAAGAATGAGAGACACCTGGAATAGGTTAGGCATAAGAAAACGGAGTTAAAAGCATTCATCTGTTAGGCAGGTTGCCTTTCTGCCTGATTGCCCCAATAATCTGCTTCTGGACATCTTTTAGAAAGCTGTTGGCTTTAACAAAAAACTTCTACGTCAAAATGGCTTAAATAATAAGGGCATATGTTATCTTACCTAACAAGAAACCCAGGAGTAGTAGAGCCATGCATTTGGTTAATTCAGCAGATCATCTATGTTAAAGTCTTCAGGTTCTTTCCATCACCCCTTTCTACATTTGCATTGTCAATTTTCTCCTGAGGTTAGTTTCTTATCAGGGTCCCAAGATAGCTGCTGCAATTCTAGGAAACGCAGTCTTACACAACCATATCCAGGGAGAAAAGAGCCTGCCTTTTCCTCTGTGCCTCTTCAAGGGAATAAGAAATCTTTTCCATAGCCCAATAGGAAACTTCACCTTCACCTCATGTTCAAAGTTATGTCACAAGCTCATGCCTAATGACTCACTGGCAAAGATAACGGGAGAAGAAAATAAGGTAGGTAAAAGTTACGTGAGACTTAACTGTTTGCACACTCCGTTTCAAATAATCACCAGAAACCATCCCTTTACCCAAAAGAAAAAAAAAAGGCATTTGTTCTGTTTTAGCTGCATTAAAGTATAATTGATATACAAATATTGTACACATTTGGCCAGGCCTGGTGGCTCAGGCCTGTAATCCTAGCACTTTAGGAGGCCAAGGCAGGCGTATCGTTTGAGGTCAGGAGTTCGAGACCAGCCTGGCCAACATGGCGAAACCTCGTCTGTACTAAAAATACAAAAATTAGCTGGATGTGGTTGCATGTGCCTGCAATCCCAGCTACTTGGGAGGTGGGGGCAGGATAATCCCTTGAACCCGGGAAGCAGAGGTTGCAGTGAGCCAAGATCGCGCCATTGCACTCCAGCCTTGGGGACAAGAGCAAAACTCCATCTCAAAAAAAAAAAAAAATTTGTACACATTTAACATACACATCTTGATGAATTACTTCATATGCATATACCAGTGATAGCATCACCACAACCAAGATACTAAATATATTCATCACCCCCAAAATATTTCCATGCTTCATTTTTGTAAGAACACTTCACATGAGATCCATCCTTTTAAGATATATTACAGTGTACAATATTGTGTTGTTACCTATAGGTACTAGGTTGTACAGTAGGTCTCTAGAACGAACGCATTTTACCCATTGAGGAGCAGTTCTCCATTTCCATCAACCTTCACCCCAAGTCTCAGGCAACCATCATTCTATTCTTTGCTTCTATGAGTTTGACTGTGTTCAATACCACACATAAGTGGAATAAGGAAGAGAAATTTATTTCTTTTAATTTAGTCTGTCCATCCTACCACCTGCTCTAGTACATTGACCTTACATGAGGAAAATAGCCTAATCGTGTCTATGGATGAGTGTAATATTTATATTCTAACAAGTGTAGTTTAAGTGTATTTTGGTTAAATGTTAAGGTTATTGTTAGAATTGCAACTTTTACTTTTGTCAGAGTGTATAAAAGAATTATAAACGTCTGTACACTTGAAAAGCCTGTGTGGTTTAAATAAATAATCTCATAATAGCCTGGCGGGTATTTGAGGAGTAGGGCTTTCGAGTAGAAACCCTTCTAAAAGCTTTCAATGGGTAGAGGTGGGAATTTAGTAATATCTGAATGCCACCTGCTAGAATATATTACTTATTGAGACAACATATGTTTTAAGCCAACAAAATAACAGTTCATGATCATTAAATCTAAGTTGGGTTACTCTTTGTGTGGGAAGTATAATTATGTGAAATTTATTGATGTTCATGCAATAGAATGATCATCTCAAGCTTCTTCTTCTCCCTAATCCAACACCTACCTACAAAAAACCCTTCACTTGTCTTGGTAACATTGATAGTAATGCATTATTTAGATATAAAAATGTGAATAAGGAATCTTGGAAATAGCATTGGCTAGAGAATTGAGATCACATTTCAGATATCACCTTTGCCATAGACTGTGCAAACTGGGTAATTCACTTCTCTGTGATGTAGTGACCTCATCTATCATGTGAAGTTACTTCCCTGGATGTACTTTTCAAGTTCCATAACCTGAATTTTCATTCAGAAAATAAGTGATTCTGATTCCTAGTATTTAAATGTTTACAAATGATCCATTTGGGTTCATTTTAAACCTTCATCTTTTTTCCTTTCAAGTGAACAGTACTTTTGGGTTTTGGTATTTTTATTCAACAGCACTTATGACCCAGTATTTTAGTAGATGCAGGCTTTTTGGATAAAGATTAAATTATGAAGATGAGTAGGATGATGACGGTGCTAGTTTGGTCCAAAGATTATATTTTATCCCAGTGAGACAGAGTTTTATAAAGAAAATAGTGCTTTTATTTCTGCTGCATTCTTGTTAAATGTTTAAATTCGTGACAAATAATACTTGCTTATGTTTTCAAGTTGTGAGAATTAATTATTTGGTTCCAAATGTAGAAGAGCTGTTGAATACCATTAAATAGATTATTAAACCATTATGTAGTACAGTGGGAAAATCTTAGAAATGTACCATGTTTTATAGTCACAAACTTTAGTACTTCAATACTCAGAGCCTGTTGTTTAATAAATAAGATAATTAGTAGATTTCTTAAATTCAAAGTTGTTTTATATTTATTTATTTATTTATTTTGAGATGGAGTCTCCCTTTGTTGCCCAGGCTGGAGTGCAGTGGCAGGATCTTGGCTCACTGCAATCTCCTCCACCCAGGTTCAAGCGATTCTCATGCCTCAGCCTTCCAAGTAGCTGGGATTACAGGTGCCTGCCACCACACGTGGCTAATTTTTGTATTTTAGTAGAGGCGGGGTTTCACCATGTTGGCAAGGCTGCTCTCGAACTCCTGACCTCAGGTGATCCACCCACCTCTGCCTCCCAAAGTGCTGGGATTACAGGCACAAGCCACAATGCCAGACCCAAAGTTTTAACTCTTAATTGCTTATTATGGGAAACTTCCTTGATAACAGATATTTAACATAAATATCTGTTGCTATTTAGGTCACTGCCACATTAGAGGAAGCTTAATGACAGATCTATTTCAAAAATTGTTGCTTAGAACACCTCTTCTTCTAGGGCTAGGAAAATCCATATATGTTCCTATATTTGTTTCTTAGGACTCTTGTATCAAATTATCACAACTTCCTGGCTTAAAACAACAGAAATTTATTTTCTCAATTTTCCGGGGGCCAACGGTCAAAAGTTAAGGTGTTGGTCAAAAGTTAAGTCTCCCTCTGAAGGCTTAAAAGTTAAGCCTCCGTCCGAAGGCTCCATGGGGAGGGTCTTTGCTTGTCTCTTCCATCTTCTAGTGGCATCAGGAATCTCCTGTGGCTGCATCACTCCGCTCTTCAGGGATTTTTCCTCTGTGTGTGTTGTCTCTGGTCTGTGTTATCTCTCTCTTCCTTTTTATAATGACTTTTAAGGGTTTGGCATTTAATTTAGGGCCAGATAATTCAGGATGATCTCATCTCAAAATCCTTAATTACATCTGCAAACATCCTTTTTCCAAATAAAGTCACATTCACAGGTTACGAGGTTAGAACATGGACATATATTTTGAAGAGCTACCATTCAGCCCCCTGTAGTTCTGCTCATATGTGTCCCAAAGAACCTTTGGCCTATTATGCTACCTGTGTTTTCTTAAAGGGAGAGGTATTCTGAGAGAGAGAATATATACAAATTATAATCATATTTGTATTCCTAGTGTCTAGAACATTTCCTGACACATAAGCAATTCATAACATGTGTCTACTCAATGAATTAATTTCTTGTAGTACCCATAGCCTGAAAGTTACATCTTGGGTTAAATCTCTCTCTCTCTCTCTCTCTCTCTCTCTCTTTCTCTCTCTCTCCCCCCCACTGCCGGTTATCCCTCTGTCTGTAAACTGTAATAGTTAAGGGTTAAGACAACACAGTAAAAAGTTTAATGTAAAGGAACCAATTCATATTTTTATTTGTTGTTAGAATTTGAGAAATGTGTATTAGTGTATTATAATCCTGAATCTACCTTTAGCTGGGGGCTTATCCATTGTGGCTTCTTATTTTATTTATAAAATAAAAGAATTAATGTAGATAACTTTTTCAATCCACTCAAACTCATAAAAAATGACCTAGTTTCAATTCTAAGTTTCTAAGCCTGGTTTGGCACTTTTTATCTACATAACAACGGGCAAGTTTTATAACCTTTTTAAGTCTCAGTTTTCTCATCCATAAAATGGAGATTGTCATTCCTATGAAGTAGGGATGTAAGAATTAAATAATGTGTATATATATCGTAATCCCTGACACTAAAAAGCAACACATTATCGTGAGCTTCTAATAATGATTGTTATCACTGTCATACAATAGCTTATTTTCTGATAGAAAGTTATATTTAGGATACATGGAGTTCAGAGATATAATTGTACATCAATATTTAACTTCTTTCTGGTCACTAGCTAAAATTTGTTAAGGGGATAAAGTCCCCTTTTTTGGGCCACATATCAAAAGTTTATTTGAATTAATTTTGAAATGTTTAACTGACAAAATATTGTATAGATTTAAGGTATGCAATGTGATGATTTAATATACTTTGTGTAATGATGCATATCAAATTAATTACCACATCACTACCCATGCTGTTTGTTAGATCCCCTGAACTTGTTCATCTTATGCTTAAAGATTGTACCCTTTGACCAACATCTGCCCATTTTCCTCACTCCCATCTTACCTTTATATAGTGCCTTCTTCAAGAAAATAGTTTTTGAATCAAAGTACGTTCCTGATTCTTTAATAAGTATTACCTAAGGTTTGATAAAAGAAAAACTTCAGCTGAATTAAATTTAAAGGTGTTTAATTGAGGAATGAACGATTTGTGAATTGGGCAGCCCCCAGAATCACAGCAGATTCACGGAGACTCCAGCACAGCCACGTGGTGGAAGAAGATTTATAGACAAAGGGAAATGAAGTACAGAAATCAGCAGTGACGTACAGAAATAGGTGGATTGGTTACAGGTTGGCATTTGCCTTATTTGAACACAGTTTGAACACCTAACAGTCTATGAATGGTTGAAGTATGACCACTGGGATTGCCCAAAACTCAGCTATTGTTACAGATACCTATTCCTAAATTAGGTTTCAATTTTGTCTATTAAGCTAGGTTACAGTTCATCCACAAGGACCCAAATATAGATGAACGGAATCCTTCTCAGGCCATATTTAGCTTGCTTTAACAGTTTGAATTGGAGAACAGTTTTGGTATATTATGTTTTGTTATTTCTATTTTTGCAGGGGCCATAAAGAAAATTGATGAGGACAACTGGCCTCCCAATATGTGGATTCAGTTTCCGTATGTCAATTTACCAACTCCCACTGGTAGTCTGAAGAGATATGGCTACTGGAGAACAGAAAATCACCAGTATTAATAAAAGCAATTTTAAGTGTTTACCTTTTAGTATTTGAATAGCTTTGTTAAAGAGACGTACTCAAGAATACTATGAAGAGACTCTTATTGTACTCCTTACCTGGAGATAATTGTGATGCCAGAAATTCAAATTTATATTCAACAATATGGTTTTTCAACCATCAATATTATAAACATCTAGGCAGTGTCTATTGTTTGCGCATTTGCCATCCTCTAAAATGAGATTATTCTAAGCATAAATTATACTTCATCATTCAAGATTATAAACATTTATAATAATCACAATATTCATGGACATTTCCCTGCTCTCAAATCACTAGAGCTAATAGGCAAAGTAGATACAGCTACAAACAGTGGGAGAAAATATTTCTGGCTGACCTACAAATAGCTGTGCAATAATGTAGAGAGGAAAATATAGTCTCACTTATAGTGTCTGAAATTGAGTTTCTCTCTTTAAAGGACAAAGTAATTTTCAAAAATATTTGAGTATTATTCTGTGTAAAAAATCTGTTTTAACTGGCTTATTGAATTGTATTTCTTTATTGTGTTTGTATTCACTTTTCCATTTGTGGGTGGAATTTATTATAATTACCAGTTTTATACTGAATGAAACAAAAATCTCATAGATTTAATAAAACTTTAAATTCCTTGTCATTAATAATAAAATGTATATGCTTTCTCTAATAAGGCCATACTTTATTGTTTAAAACCTGTTTTTCCTCTTTCTCAAGCACATGGATTGTTAATTTAAATTCTGAAATAAAACCAATTAATCCATAAACATGGACTGTGGATAATGTTGATATTACATGTAAATTTCTCAGTGTGTGTTTCGTGGGCCCAATAGCATCAGCATTAGCTGGGGACTTATGAGGTGGCATGTGCCTGTAGTCCCAGCTACTCAGGAGGCTGAGGCAGGAGAATCGCTTGAACCTGGGAGGTGGAGGTTGGAGTGACCGAGATCGTGCCACTGCACTCCAGCCTGGGCAAAAGAGCGAGACTCTGTCTTAAAAATAATAATAAAAATAAAATAAAATAAAATTTGCAAATGTATCCCACCCCAGGCCTATTGAAACAAAAAGTCTGTTGGTACGGTTTAGCAATATGTCTTTCAACAAGCCCTTCTGGGCAACTCTAATGCATGCTAAAGTTTGAGAACCACTGGTCTGTGGCTTTCCAGGATACTCAGGTGCTGTATTATCTTATTCCCTACAGGGAATACCTTTGTTCAAGTGGAAGTATGCACACAGTGTGTAAGGAGGTGGGTTGAATCTTTCTACAAATGTTTTAAATAAGTCACCTGCCTCATATATGTGGACTAGATTATTTAGATATTTGGATCCATACTGGGCCTTAACCCTACTTCTGATTTACAGATAAGAAATCCCTACCCTATTTTATTATGTGTTGTGTTTGGCCCATTGGTAATTTTTTTTCTCTCTTTAGACTCAATTTTAACTATTTGTTGCAATCTAAAAATGGAGGCCTTATCTTAATAGTTTATTTAATTTTGCAAGATATACTATAGGACAGGAAGTATGCCTGATTCTTTTACATAAATTTGATATCAGTGATGCCTCAAAACAGTTCTTCACGTTAACTATCATTATTTTTGTAGCTTTAATGCGTTAAAACTTACTCAGTATAAAAGCCACCTACTTAAAATGTACAACTCAAAAATTTTCAGTAAATTAATAAAGTTGTGAAGCCATGACCACAGTGCAATTTTAACACATTTCCATTGTGCCAAGAAGATCCCTCATGCTCAATTCCAACCAGTTCCCACTGCCACCCCCAGTATCAGACACGACAATCTGCTGTCTCTACATTTCAGGACATTTAGTGTAAATACAATTACACAATATGTGGTCTTTGTGTCTGGCTTCTTTCACTTATTATGTTTTTGAAGTTTATCCAGGTAGCTTGTATCAAGCTTTTGTTCCTTCTTTTTTGTTGAATAACATTTTATTTATCCATTAATTAATGTACAGACATTTGGGATATTTTCAGTTTTAGGTTCTTATGAATAATGTATCTATGAATATTTACATACAATTCTGTAAGAATACATAATTTTTAATTTGTTTGAATAGTAGAGCTGTTGAGATATATGGTAAGTTTATGTCTAACTTCATAAGAAATTGCCAAACCATTTTCCAATGTGGCTGTACATTCTCACCAGCAATGTATATATGTTTCAATTTCTCCACATTGTCTTCAACACTTTCTATAGTCTATCATTTGATTATAGCCATTCTATGAATATAAAGTTATCGTGGTGGCTTTAATTTGCATTTTTCTAATGACTAATGGTAATGAACATTTCATAGGTTCATTAGTCATTTGCTTATACCTACTTAAATATTTAGCCTATTTTTACTCGGGAGGCGGAGCTTGCAGAGAGCGGAGATGGGGCCACTGCCCTCCAGCCTGGGCGACAGAGCCAGACTCCGTCTCAAAAACAAAAAACAAATAAACGTTTAGCCTACTTTTAGAATGGGTTGTTGTTTTTCTCATTATATAGTTCTATAAGTTATTTATGCAGTTTGGATAAATGTTCATTATCAGATATAATTTTTACAAATATTTTCTATCAGATTGTGTTATTTTTAATTTTCCAGTGTGGTCTTTAGAAGCACCAGAGTTTTTAATTTTGATAAAGTGTAATTTAACCATGACCATTCTTTTATAGATTTTGATTTTAGTGTGTCCGAAAACTGTTGGCTAACCCCAAATCATGAAGATTTCCCTTCATGTTTTCTTCTGGAAAGTTTATAGTTTGGGTGCTTATATTTGGATCTATGATTTAATTTGACTTATTTTTGTATATGCCGCCAGGTGACAGTCTATTTGCTTTCTGTGTGTCTAATTCTTTTGTAATCTTCTAGTCTTGTTTTATTATTTCTTGTGGGTTAAGTAGAATTTTTCTAGTGTACTATTTTTAATTCCTTTGATGTTTTCTTGTTTCATTGTTTTGATTTGTTTTGTGTTTAATATTTTAAGTTATATCCTTTTTAAAAGTTATTTTTAATAGAAATAAAATTGTATATACTTATCAAGTACAGTATGTTGTTTTTTGAAAGATGTATATATTGTGGATATGTATACAATGGCTAAATCGAGCTAATTAACATAGGTGTTACCTCACATATCACTTTTTGTGGTAAGAATATTTAAAACTCCTCACGGCATTTTTTCAAGAATACAATACACTGTTATTAACTATTGTCACCACATTTTACAACAAATCTCTTCAATTTATTTTTTCTAACTGAAATTTTGTATTCACTTGGCCAACATCTCCCCAACCACACCCACCTCCCCAGCTCCTGGTAATCATCATTCCCGCTCTACTTCGATGAGTTCAGCTCTTGTAGGTTTCACATACAAGTGAGATCATGTGGTATTTGTCTTTCTGTGCCTGGCTTATTTCATGTAACACAATGTTCTTCAGGATCATTGATGTTTTCATAAATGAAAAAATTTCCTTTTAAGAAAAAGTAAAATACTATTCTAACATTGTATTTATGTCACATTTTCTTTATAAATTCACTTTTTGGTGTACAGCTAGGTTGGTTAACATTATCTTTTAATAAAGGCTCTATTTCTTATCATTAACTGTCATCTCCATCACCAAAGTGTCTGATAAGTGTCTAATCGTCTTTCAAATCCTAGCTTGAAGCATGGTAAGGCAGACTTTATTAAGCACTATCACAACAGTTGTAGGGACCACTGCCATGGGGTCTTGCAGTGGGAGTGAGAGGCTGGGCTCAACACTAAACATAGCACGGGTCAATGGGGGTTTGCAGCCAAGAAGCTGGATGGGGTCAGAGGATGGAAATTGCTAAAAGGAAGTATTGGGGGAAAGGGGAAGTCTTGCTAAGCCAGCTGGACTGGATTCAGGCCAGGGTGATCAGACCTGGGAGATGGTGGAGGTTTAGAAACCTGATAAGATAAGTCAAGGGTTGGAGTTCCTTACATTTACTTAGCAGTGTTCTTTGTTAATAAACTGATTTAGCAGTGTTCTTTGTTAAACCTAGTTTTTACAAGGAAGTGCACTGATGGGCCTAGAAGAAGGCTCACTAACCTGATGACAATTTAGTCAAGCAAAGAATCTTTGTCAGCCCTCATCCTTGTTCAAGGAAAGAAGATACATTCTTGTTTCCTTCGAAAAATATAAGTCTATGTTCTTGTTGGGTTGTCTTTTGTTTATAAAGAACCATTTGAGTCATCTGTTGGAACTTGGTAGTAGAGGATACTTTGATGGAAAAAAATAAAATTTAAATTTAAAAAATTGAAAAAAAAATAAAAATTTTTTGCTGAAGGAAACAGTACATCTCAGTGATAAATATCCCAAAGTATTACTGAGAATAAGACTGATTTTGTGGGAAAATTAAGCAATGTGTTCCAGTTTTTAAAACCTGGGTCTGAAATCTATGTTGAAAATTCTGTTTCTGGATCTAGTTTGAGGCACTAAGAAGGATAACATCAATTGTGCTAAAATTGAAGCAAGAACAAACATCAAATTTATGGTGAAGCTTGTGTCGAAGAATGGTGAAATCACTGATACATTACAGAAATTTTATGGGGACAATGTCCCAAAGAAATCAGTAGCACTTTGTGAATGGATAACTATTTATTATTATTATTATACTTTAAGTTCTAGGGTACATGTTCACAAGGCACAGGTTTGTTACATAGGTATACGTGTGCCATTTTGGTTTTCTGCACCCATCAATTTCATTTACATTAGGTATTTCTCCTAATGCTATCCCTCCTCCAGCCCCCATCCCCCAACAGGCCACAGTGTGTGATGTTCCCCACCCTGTGCCCAAGTGTTCTCAATGTTTAGTTCCCACCTATGAGTGAGAACATGCAGTGTTTGGTTTCCTGTCCTTGTGATAGTTTGCTGAGAATGATGGTTTCCAGCTTCATCCATGTCCCTACAAAGGACATGAACTCATCCTATTTTATGGCTGCATATAATTCCATGGTGTATATGTGCCACATTTTCTTAATCCAGTAATTCATTGATGGACATTTGGGTTGGTTCCAAGTCTTTGCTATTGTGAATAGTGCTGCAGAAAACATACTTGTGCATGTGTCTTTATAGTAGCATGGTCCTTTGGGTATATATCCAGTAATGGGATCGCTGGGTCAAATGGTATTTATGGTTCTAGATCCTTGAGGAATCACCACACTGTCTTCCCCAATGGTTGAATTAATTTACACTCCCACCAACAGTGTAAAAACGTTCCTATTTCCCCACATCCTCTTCAGCATCTTTTGTTTCCTGACTTTTTAATGATTACCATTCTAACAAGCACGAGATAGTATTTCATTTTGGTTTTGATTTGCATTTCTCTGATGACCCGTGATGATGAGCATTTTTTCATGTGTCTGTTGGCTGCACAAATGCAGAAATAAAGATGTTCTTTGAAACCAGTGAGAACAAATACACAACGTACCAGAATCTCTGGAACACATTTAAAGCAGTGCGTAGAGGGAAATTTATAGCACTAAATGCCCACAAGAGAAAGCAGGAAAGATCTAAAATCGACACCCTAACATCACAATTAAAAGAACTAGAGAAGCAAGAGCAAACACATTCAAAAGCTAGCAGAAGGCAAGAAATAAAAAAGATCAGAGCAGAACTGAAGGAGATAGAGACACACAAAAAAAACCCTTCAAAAAAATCAATGAATCCAGGAACTGGTTTTTTGAAAAGATCAACAAAATTGATAGACCACTAGCAAGACTAAAAAAGAAGAAAAGAGAGAAGAATCAAATAGATGCAATAAAAAATTTTAAAGGGAATATCACCACCATTCCCACAGAAATACAAACTACCTTCAGGGAATACTATAAACACCTCTACGCAAATAAAGTAGAAAATCTAGAAGAAACGGATACATTCCTGGACACATAAACCCTCCCAAGACTAAACCAGGAAGAAGTCGAATCTGTGAATAGACCAATAACCGGCTCTGAAATTGAGGCAATAATTAATATCCTACCAACCAAAAAAAGTCTAGGACCAGACGGATTCAGAGCCGAATTCGACCAGAGGTACAAAGAGGAGCTGGTACCATTCCTTCTGAAACTATTCCGATCAATAGAAAAAGAAGGAATCCTCCCTAACTCATTTTATGAGGCCAGCATCATCCTGATACCAAAGCCTGGCAGAGACACAACAGAAAAAGAAAATTTTAGACCAATATCCCTGATGAACATCGATGCGAAAATCCTCAATAAAATAGTGGCAAACCGAATCCAGCAGCACATCAAAAAGCTTATCCACCACGATCAAGTTGGGTTCATCCCTGGAATGCAAGGCTGCTTCAATATACACAAATCAATAAACGTAATCCATCACATAAACAGAACCAACGACAAAAGCCACATCATTATCTCAATAGATACAGAAAAGACCTTCCACAAAATTCAACAGCCTTCATGCTAAAAACTCTCAATAAACTAGGTATCGATGGAATGTATCTGAAAATAATAAGCGATATTTATGACAAACCCACAGCCAATATCATACTGAATGGGCAAAAACTGGAAGCATTCCCTTTGAAAACCAGGACAAGACAAGAATTCTCTCTCTCACTACTCCTATTCAACATAGTGTTGGAAGTTCTGGCCAGGAAAATCAGGCAAGAGAAAGAAATAAAGGGTATTCAGTTAGGAAAAGAGCAAGTCAAATTGTCTCTGTTTGCAGATGACATGATTGTATATTTAGACAACCCCATCGTCTCAGCCCAAAATCTCCTTAAGCTGATAAGCAACTTCAGCAAAGTCTCAGGTTACAAAATCAATGTGCAAAAATCACAAGCATTCCTATACACCAATAACAGAAAGAGAACCCAATCATGAGTGAACTCCCATTCACAATTGCTACAAAGAGAATAAAACACCTAGGAATCCAACTTACAAGGGATGTGAAGGACTCTTCAAGGAGAACTACAAACCACTGCTCAACAAAGAGGACACAAACAAATGAAAGAATATTCCATGCTCAGAGATAGGAAGAATCAATATCGTGAAAATGGCCATACTGCCCGAGGTAATTTGTAGATTCAATGCCATCCCCATCAAGCTACCAATGACTTTCTTCACAGAATTGGAAAAAACTACTTTAAAGTTCATATGGAACCAAAAAAGACATAGCCAAGACAATAGCCAAGACAATCCTAAGCAAAAAGTACAAAGCGGGAGGCATCATGCTACCTGACTTCAAAAAATAGTATAAGGCTACAGTAACCAGAACAGTATGGTACTGGTACCAAAACAGATACATAGACCAATGGAACAGAACAAAGGCCTCAGAAATAACACCACACATCTACAACCATCTGATCTTTAACAAACCTGACAAAAATAAGCAATAGGGACAGGATTCCCTATTTAATAAATGGTTCTGGGAAAATTGGCTAGCCATCTGCAGGAAACTGAAACTGGATCCCTTCCTTACACCTTATACAAAAATTAACTCAAGATGGATTAAAGACTTAACATAAGACCTAAAACCATAAAAAGTAAAAGAAAACCTAGGCAATACCATTCAGGACATAGGCATGGGCAAAGACTCCATGACTAAAACACCAAAAGCAATGGCAACAAAACCCAAAATAGATCAATGGGATCTAATTAAACTAAAGAGCTTCTGCACAGCAAAAGAAGCTACCATCAGCATGAAGAGGCAACCTACAGGATGGGAGAAAATTTTTCACAATCTACTCATCTGACAAAGGGCTAATATCCAGAATCTACAAAGAACTTAAATACATTTACAAGAAAAAAACAAACAAGCCCATCAAAAAGTGGGCAAAGGATATGAATAGACACTTCATAAATGGATAACTATTTTTAAGAAGGGCCAAGATAATGTTGAAGATGAAGCCCACAGCAGCAAGCCATCTACATCAACTTACAAATATAAAATTTTTAATCTTGTTCATGCTCTAATTGAAGACATCTAATAGCAGAACAAACAGCCAACATCATAGACATTTCAACTGGTTCAGCTTACGCAATTTTACTGAAAATCAAAGTTGAGCGAAGTTTCCACTTAATAGGTGCCAAAACTGTTATGCGCAGATCAGTTGCAGACAAGAGCAAACCTTTCAGTGGAAATTTACATAAATGTGACCAAGCCTGAAGCATTTCTTCTAAGAATTGTAACAGAAGATGGAATGGGCTCTACCTGCACAATCCTGAAAACAATGCTACCAAGATATCAAAGTGGTCCAATCAAAGCAAAAGCGGACTGGTCAAAGGCAAAGGTCATGACAACAGTTTTTTTGCGATACTAAAAACAATGTGCTTGTTGGCTTTCTGGAAGGCCAAGGAATGATAACATCTGCTTATATGGGAGTATTTTGAAAAAGTTAGCCAAAGTTTTTGCAGAAAAATGCCCAAGAAACCTTCATCAGAGAGTCCCTCTCCACCCCAACAATGCTGCTTGGGTATCTCATCAAACTAGGGCAATTTTGCAAGAGTTTTGACTGGAAATCATTACAGTCCTGATTTGTCTCTTTCTGACATTTTTTGTTTTCTGATCTTAACAATTTTTAAAAGACACTCATTTTCTTCACTTAACGTAAAAAATACTTCATTTACATGGTTATATTCCCAGGACCCTCAGTTATTTAGTAATGGACTGAATGGCTGGTATCATTGCTTACAGAAGTGTCTTGAATTGATGAAGCTTGTATTGAAAAAATAAAGTTTATATTCCTAAAGCAAAACAAAAGCTAGCTTGGCTAACACTTTCTTTTAAGGACTTCCCTCATACCACTCCCCAGGTAAGTCTCCTACACTTACACATTTTTCAGTAATTATATGTAATATAGGAAGTATTGTAATTTTAGATTCATTCTGAATCTCTATGAACTTATGAGCTTTCCAAGATTATATTGTCATCTTCATTTCTGCAAGCTCAGTATCTATCCCAGTAGCTAAAGGGATCTTAGAGGTTTCAAATGTTTGGTTTGTGGCTTAATGGCTAACAACTCACAAAACTGGCATTAGATCAGAAGTCCACTCATTCATAGTCGAGGTCCAGGATGGTTTCAATTCCTCTTATACTTCAAGTTTCAACTTGAACATCATTAGTTTCTACAAATCCAATTTGCTAGCCTTATGAAAAGTGGCAAGGCACTTCTTTTACATACTGGTTAGCATCCTCTACTTTATCATAATACTTATTTTATTATCTTTGTCTGATTGTTTTCCTTCCCCAACATAACCATTATTTTTGTAAGGAAAATGGCGATATTTACGTCTACATCCCCATCATCAAGTACAGTATTTAGTACAGGGAAAAGACTCAGCCAATGTTACTAGAATTTAGTTTAATTAAATTAAATCAACATTTGAAGTTAAACTATTTTGCTGGATTGTGGGTATAATATAGTCAAGTTAGATGTTTATTATTGTTGGTCATAAGAGCTGGATAGATTTCAGAAAAATCCAACAGAAGGTTATAACTAACTGGTACAATGAATTTCAAACAGATGGTCAGCAATAATGCCAAGCCCTTTCTTATTGTGATTTCTTTGATAATTATGTGGTGAGCCTTGACATGAATTTGGTTTGATAGACAAAATATTCATCATTCACTGCATTCTTTTTTATGAGAACCCAGAAATCAACAAATATGATGGTTCAGCTAGTTTACATTGACAGTTTTATTTGAATAAATAATTTAGTTGGAAGATTTTTTTTTTTTTTTTTTTTTTTGAGAGGGAGTCTCGCTCTGTTGCCAAGGCTGGAGTGCAATGGCGTGATCTCGGCTCACTGCAAGCTCCGCCTCCCGAGTTCAGGCCGTTCCCCTACCTCAGCCTCCCGAGTAGCTGGGACTACAGGCACCCGCCACCACACCCAGCTAATTTTTTGTATTTTTAGTAGAGACCTGGTTTCACCGTGTTAGCCAGGATGGTCTGGATCTCCTGACCTCGTGATCTGCCCACCTCGGCCTCCCAAAGTGCTGGGATTACAGGCGTGAGCCACCGCACCCAGCCGTCGGAGGATTTTTAATTGTGAGTTTTTATAAAGTTGTGAGTCATTACTAGGGAATATGTAGGTTTTATTTGTTGAAGGTACAATTTACGTTGTTCTGGCAAGACCATCATCTAAAGCAGAAATTTTGTCTCATGTGGTCTGGTGTGTAGAATCCAATTATGGTTTTATGTCTATCATTGAAATGATTTTTCTATTATTGTCTTGCATGTGATTATAAATATTTTTTACCTTGATGTGACTGATTACAGAAACCTTAAGGAATTTAAGTTAAAATGAAAAGTATTAACAATGTAACAACTTTGCCTACATACTGAGAGTCACCAGGATAGCTTATAAAACTACAGTGCTCAGATGCAACCTCAAAACAATTAAATCAGAGTCTCAGGATTGAATGAAAAATGAGTTTCCTATGCTATCAATACATATGAACAAATTCCATTATCATTTCAGCATTTTCACTCTCTTATGTTTATATTTCATAAATTTCAAAGTGCTACTAGTGATACCAGAAACCTGGTGTTTAATTCATTTTTATAATATAAATAATTTTTTAAAAATCATAGTTTAGGATCATACTATTGACATTTTTTAGTATCTTTCTAGTGGCCTAGATTCCTGCTAGCACTTGGTACTTTCAGGTGCTTCTAATGTAAAAATGCATTAAAACAGAGCAATGAAAAGTCCTTTCAAAACATGAAAAGAGAGTCAAGTATTCCATTTTATTATTGAATAATGTTAGCTTTATTATTGAGTAGAATACAGTATGACATAAAATTAAGAGCTTTTGCTAAACTCTGTAAAGCAACACATGCATCTGCCATAAACAACCTTGATTCATGTTAGGTTTTATTGCCACTTCACTGCACTAAAGTGCAATAAACATTCAGTGTCATCTTTTAAAAAAGTTTCCTGGGAGTAAACAGGAACTGTCCCCTATAAGAGTGTATCTTTATTTTCAAGGAAGACTTAACTAGTACTACATGGTTTAGCAAAGCACTGTAGAAAAGCTACATATAATAATTTGTTTTTGATAAACTTTGCAATCATTTATACAGTAGAATACTATCCACATATACTAACAAACTGAGAAATGATAGAAATGCAGTCATTGCGTAGCAGGAAGCAGACTAATAAGAAATATTCACATCTAAGGAGCAAAATACAGACCAAAAGTTAGCCATGAGAAGTCTGGAAGGTAAAATGCTTTCAATAAACACATTAGTATAACGCCGAAAAATAACAAGATAAACAGCAACACAGAAGTTAGAGCCATAATTTATTTTATTTTCTATACATAATATCTACACATGATATTGGTGGATGAAATGTCTTTGATTCAGCCTTCATTGGCCTAGCTTGTGAAATTTAGGCAGGACCAAATCAAACAATGAAGCACATTTAAAAAGAAAAGTGTGTTTAGGAAAACACAATGTATTTTCCTATATCATTGGATAGCAGCTTTTTGAGAAAAACATTGCTCAAGACTTGGGTTTGGATCCCAACTGTCTTATTTGGCAATAATGCTAACAGATTTATGCTGTAGTATTCTAAGTGTGTTTAGACCGTGACTTGTGGATTCTGAACACTAAATTTAAATATCTGTTAAACTCTATCAGACAAAAGGAGACTTCAAAAATACCTTCTGCATAAATATTTATCTCTAAAACATCTGGGCAGTAATGAAACAGACTAGAATTTTTATAAGGAAGTATTAATGGACCTCTTTTATTTAAAGCCCTTACATAGTATACCTACAAATATATTGCTACAGTATAAATGAAATGTAATAATATTACTCAATAAAAGCTATTTTCTGTACATTCTTTTATGTATTTTATATTTAATGCTACATATGGTACAACACTTATTGAAATAGTTGGTATTAGCAAATATAGCAATAATATACAGTTCATTTTCTAGCTCCAACTAATGCTTCCCATTTTCTTTCTATATTATAATAGCCTAAAATAGGGAAATGTGTGGAATGACTTGAACAGAGAGCAACTGATCACTGTATACTAGACAACAGTTTGGAAATTATAAGTTTTGTCTACATAAGTGGACTTCACACCCATATGTTTCAAGTTCCATGTGGTTCATACTTGCTGTTCTGTTCTTAAATGCAGGTTCTAAATGTATTTCCATAGCATTTAACAACATTCTAACAGCTAAGTGCAGTGATTCTTACACAATATTTTAAGAACACAATTTTAAAAAAGTAAAAAATGTACAATCTCATGCTGTATATTTACATATATCGTTTATATATTCTATTTTTGTTTGCTAGTCATAAATTTCAATCTAAAGCTTTTAATGTAGTTATATAAAAGAATACATTCAACAATTCCAGAGCTTGCAAAATATTTTTGCCCCTCTAAAAACATCTTCATAATGAGAATTAAGTGAGTGTTGGGCTCATGTGCTATCTGAAAATAGGGTGAAAAAGGGAATATTTTAAAACTATTTTAGTTTAGTTTCTATGGAGTATACATGTCTGTTAAAATTATTCTTCCTTGAGTCTAGTGGTAAAAGCTCAGAAGAAAGTGAAGTAAACTATTTAAAGCATTTATCTTCATTGGACTAAATGTGCTCTACAATGAGCAACTGCACCTTTGCCTATGAAAGTTCCATGAATTTTAAAATAGCATTTTATGACAAAATAATGCATTAGGCTTTTCTTTTTTCAAAGAGAAAGAATGGGGATCTTCAGCTTTGGAAACAAAGTGTTAAAGCTATACATCAGTTTAAAAAGCAAAACAAAAACATAAGCACACCATAGTTTGTGTAATAAAGACATAGATTTTTTAAATTTTTTCTTCATGAAACATTTATAATTTATCCTTTGAAACACCTTCACATAAAAATATTTTTGACATATACAGTATCTTTTTTAGAATATTTGGAAATATATATCTACAAATGACCTAGGGGTTTTAGTTAAGTGTTATTTTTTTTTCTACTTTTTCTTGTATCTTTGAACCGTCTTCCCCCTCTTTTCTCTCTCATTCTGTCTCCTTCTGACATGACTTTGCTCTTTCACTTGCTCTGTCAGAATCCTGTCTCCAAGCTGCATAGTCTGCTTTGCTCCAGACTGCCAGACAGGGGTCTCTTGTTCTTAAATGAATTATGAAAATAAGGAAACTTTCAAATTCTTTAAGACAGAGGCAATAAAGCAGATGGGAATTACTGCGTTGAGAACATAAATAAATTCCCAGTGCAGAGGACTGAACAACAGAATGTGAGTAAAAGATCTATTGATGTGGTGTGGGGGCTTTTAGCTGAGGCTCTCTGTTTAAATACGTAGCCCAGTAGACTAAGTTAAAGATTCCAAATAGCAGCGGGAAGGCTATTCTTGACAGTCGGTCAATTTTGCTGACACTGTTAAAGGTTTTCTTGGGTTCTGGTGGTTTTGTTTCGGGCTTGACCTCTTTAGGTTCTATGGTTGCACTTTTAGCAATGGTGGCTAAGCCTGGGTCGCCCCTGGCCAAATTAGGGGTGTAGCTGGTTGCTGTTGGAGCGTAAGTGTTGTTTTTCTTAATAAGAGGATCCTTTACTTTCTTTGGCTGTAGAAAGAAAGAGCAATGCATTTTGTTTAGTAAACAGTGAGAAGCAAAATTATAAGTTGCTGAGCAAGGTGGCCCTTATTTTGCAGCCTAAATCTGTGCCTTATTTAAGAATTTAAAAACATAATTTATGCCTGTCTTATTATAATAAATATAATATATTATATTATATTATAAATAATATAATAAATTTATATTATTATAAATTATAATTTATAATACATTAAAAATGCAGGCAGTATTTAATAGCCTTTTGCCATCAAGAAGTGCAACACCTTAGATTTTATTAAATATGGTAGATGTTACCACTACAGAGGATTTTCTTATCTAATGCATTTGTTTAACTATGGGATAAACACAGTTAAGCCAATTTATTTACTACAGAATTTCTTAGCCCCTTTAATATGCTGTGACCAGGAAATACAGTATGCAGCAATATTCAAGTGGGCATCAACAAAGAACTAAATTTTCAGGGAGTATCTTAAGAAACTAATATTCTATAGAATAAAGTTTCAGAAAAGCTTATGTCAAGTGACTCCTTCTAGATTATTTCTAAACATCTTAAAATCTCTTTGTCTCTGTCTTTGCTCTTCATCACAGCATCCCAAAGCTTTCTTGCATTTTGTCACGCTTGTTCTTCAACCCCCACAAATAGAGCTATCCTCCCAAGCTGTGACATAAAATCCATACTGTGTAATAGGTTCTAATTGAGGGAAGCAGCAGTATTCTTAACTTGAACATTTTCTACCATGAGGCATTTCTTGGTAATTTCTGTGTGTTATGGTCCCTAAAGCATATGTCTATTTTGGAAAGAGAAAATGTGCCTGCCCTTGACTTTGCAGAGAACTAGGGATGGTTCATGTGGCAAACTTAATTTAATTGAGGCATTATGGTTATACATTTATGACCAAATGATTAGGCTCAGAAAAACAACCAAAAGAATATAACTTTCAAGTTACAAAATTATAACGCACTTGGTAAATAAAGGATTTGACTAAGTTTATTTGCCCCTAATATCAGGTTCATTAAAACTGTTCTCAAATCAATAGAAACCACAGGAAAGCCTATTTGACTAGAAATGTTTGCCTTCCTGTCTCTCCTTTATCTCCTCCACTTTGTACATCTATTCACCTAAATGACCTCTCCCTTTATCAATAACAAAATTATCATGGCACTTAATTGTTTATGACATAAGAAAAAAAGAATCCTTATTATTCTGCATACTCCATCCAATACCACAGGCCAAAACATCTCATTTCATAGGTTTAAAGAGACATAATATTGATGTACTACAGTGACTATTAAAGCATTTACCTTTTCTGGAACCACACTTTTGCCATCCCATGCATAACCTCTCTTAGTGAAATAGTTTACTGTGGCAAACTCAATCAGAGCTGAGAACACAAAGGCATAGCACACGGCAATAAACCAATCCATAGCTGTTGCATAAGCCACCTTAGGGAGGGAGTTTCTGGCACTGATGCTCAATGTTGTCATGGTGAGCACAGTTGTTACTCCTGCAAAGAAAAAAAAAACATACGTGATGCCAGTTCATACTGTGAAATTTCATCATGATAGGACTGCCTAGTTGAACAAAAGGAAATCAACAGTATCATGACAGAATGTGGTTTCTAGACCATCTTATTTTGGTTTAGAATTGACGAGTCTTAATTTAACCCCAGTGTGGTCTGTGATTCATGGAATGGCAGCATTGAGGAGGATATCTTGTAGGAATAAATTGCTCTGCTATTGAGGTGCTCTTCAGAAGATAGTAAGCTCCTTTAAATTGGCGCTTAGAACATGGGTGTCCTGGGTAAAACAAGAAATAACATTCCTCACTGTACCTAGTTCTTGATATAGAAATCACAGACCTTCACTTGCCTGTGATCCACAAGTGACTTCTGGATACTCAGCTCTGTTTAATATTCTATGTACCCCAAATATATAAACCAGAAAGTGAATGACTTTTTGATAATTTATAGATAACTGAACTATTCGGGGAAAATTGCCACTTTATTGACTCATGGTTTTACACTATCTTTCCTGATTCAAAAATAGCTACATTTTTAAAGAAATTCCTAAATCTGACATATATAGATAGATAGAAACATGTGTGTCTCATATACATATAGACATACACTCACATATATATATACACATATATATATAATAATACATTTTATGTAACTTGCTAGAGAATACACTGCTGAGAAGTAGCAGTACCAACATCTGAACACCAGTTTTTCCGATTCAAATGTTAGAATCTTTTTTTCTTTCTGATAAGCCTGCCTCATCTTTCCTACTCTGCAAATCCATCCCTAGTGATTAAAATGCCCTCTATTCAAAAGAAGTTTTCAAGTTAGCCCATTTTAGTTTACTTACACAATTATATAAGTTAGTATGAGAAAGATGATACCCTCTAATGTTCATTTACCAAATACTGTCAGCCTACTATTTGTAATGCACTATACTCAGTACAGAAGTATAATGCTGTCAGGTTCCCTTTAAACCATATAAAAATGTTAAAAAAACAGTCACAGTTACCCATTCAGGGTGGATCAGGCTACATATTGTAGAAATAATTCTGACCTCTTCCAGTGACTAGTCTCAACCCTACCACTTAGCTCTATGACCTCTGCTAAGTGATTTAACCTGTGGGAACTCTGTGCCCATCTCTGTAAAAGGGATGACTTGTCTTTCATTCTCTCCACTGTCTATACCATTGTTGAAATTCTAGGAGAAGGACATTTTTGCTCACTCACTCAAAAGACTATCATGAGGATTAAATGCAATGACTTGTAAATTCAGGCTCCTGAATTTACATGTCAGTATTAACTTGAGCAAATATTAGGGTAATTAAAAGTCCAGGGCAACCGAGTTTCAAATCCCTGTTCTATAACTGCTGAATGACCTTGAGAAAATTGACTTAAAATCACGAGCTTCTGGGGTTTATAAAATTTTTTTCTTGTAAGTTGATTTAATAAGTTTAACTCAGAAGGCTATTATGAATATTAAGTAAGGTAATGCAATGAAGTGTTTAGCTCTTAGCCTGATAATAAGGGCAAAACTAATGACTATTATAATTGACAATTTTAGTTCTTTTTGATAAATCCCTACTACAATAAATTCAATTTTTAAAAAAAAATCTTGGTTTATGTAGTCAGTTCTCAGAAGTAATGTGGTAATGGGTATTTTTAAACCAAATGTGTCCATAAATTAAGAGCAGTTGAGAAGATTAACATGAAGATACAATTTGTGCCATAGGAAAATACAATTCGTGTTACAGGAAAAGAGAAAAGAACACAGATTTGTTGAACAGCTTTTAAGTTACAAGTACTGAACCTGACAATGTACATTTTTTTATTTGCTTCAATTTTTAAAAAACAGCATTACTTTACTTTCCTTGTACTTTCATTTAACAGACAACTGAAGCTCCATAAGAGGAAGTAAATTTGCCAATGCCATGCAGCTGGTAGGTGGCGAGACTGAATCTCAAACTTGGATGTATTTGGCAGCAAAATTAAGTGACCACACTGCCTCCAAATGAGAGACAGCATGGAAAACCAAGAATATGGTCTTCTAAGGCATAAGATAGACTGCAACCTTCTTTCATTCTGGATGTCTTTTAATAAATGGTTATAAAGTACAACTTTTGTTTGTTTGGTTCTTTTGTTTTTTTCTTTTTGAATCTACATGATCCTTTTAGCCTTCTCACAGAGCTAAGAAAAAAAAATGTGCTGAGTTCAAACTAAAAAGCATAGAAACGTGTACAAAATAAATGTTAAAAGGTTAAAAGTCTAGAAAATTGTATTTGTGATTCTAGTGAACTTAAAATATTAGAAACATAAAACTTGAAACACAAAAATACTTGTCACAACTAAGTTTACAGACATATAGTTATGTTCATCAAAGGCCATGAGTCTGTTGAGATATAAGATTGCTGAAAAAGTTAAGAGCAATGTTTTTTGACATACACCATCTGAAATGCTGTAATAATTTTCAAATCAAAAGAGTACAATTCATTGGTGTGGGAAGGGGAAAATCACCTTTTAAAAGAACCTTTTCCAATATAGTGTTGTACTCATACTACAAAAATAAAATAAAACATAAATATGTCCTGTGTTTATTTATATTATTATTATTATTATTATTATTATTATTTTTGAGAAGGAGTCTCGCTCTGTTGCTCCAGGCTGGAGTGCAGTGGCACGATCTTGGCTCACTGCTAGCTGCACCTCCAGGGTTCAAGCCATTCTCCTGCCTCAGCCTCCCAAGTAGCTGGGACTACAGGCACCCACCACTACACTCGGCTAATTTTTTGTATTTTTAGTAGAGACGGGGTTTCACCATGTTGGCCAGGATGGTCTCGATATCCTGACCTCATGATCCACCCGCCTCGGCCTCCCAAAGTGCTGGGATTACAGACATGGGCCCCGTGCCCGGCATGTCCTGTGTTTTGTTTGTTTGTTTGTTTGTTTGTTTTAATTTCCTAGTGAGAAAAAGGCATACTCATACAGATATAAGGATCTTAACAAGACTTAGTCTTTAGTGAGTTCATTGCTAGTTAATATCGACACGTGGTAATGGGAAAGAATGAGTATGCAATGAACTGCTCTTTCGTTCTGCAGCTGCAATTATTCTGAATATTAATTTAGCTATATGCTTAGGCTATTGTCAGAGCAATGATTTGGTGTTTGCCAATCTAGAAGCATATTGCCAAGTTCAGAAGAAAATACACATTTCTGGTACTTGTAGCAGAGTCTTGCTTTTTTTCTGAGATAACTGATTTTTCATACACTACATATTATTGAAAAATGATACCATAGGAATCTCTTCAGGTGAATAATCCTCAGTTTAGACTATAAGCTTCTTAAGGATTTTATCCTTTAGCACAGCTCTGAAAAACAGCAGGTGCCTAAGTTGATATTTGTGGAATGAACCTTGATAATTGCACCTCTCACCAATAAATATGTAGTGGTGATTTCCAAATGAAGTTAACCACAATACTCCCATTTCAATTATTTTCATTGCAGCAGGATAGCTCAGAGGTGACGATACAGCATTGTCATTAGGCGAACAGACTCCAGAGCTAAATGCTAGGGTCTTAGTCCTGGCGCCATCTAATAGCTTCTAACTATGGGCAGATTACTCAATCTGTTGTTCCTTAGATTTCACTTTTAAAAATGGAAATAATAATAGTAGATAGAATTTGTTTTATAGTTAAGTAATACAGGCTAATTGTATAGAATAGCGCCTAGTATAAAAGCATTTGATTTTATGATTACTCAATTTTAAGCTTCAGAATGCAATTTTCATAACGAGAGTGGTGATTTGTGTTCAGTTCACTACTGCGTTCTGTGTCTAGAAGATATTCTATTGGAATCTTTCATTTTCATCAGCCTGAAAAATACGGTTGAAATAGTATACTGGGATATAGGCAGGAAATACCTTTTTATATCAAATGCACCCTCTAAAATAATACATGAGGAAATAAGTTTTCCTATTAGTAAAAGGTTGCTTACCCTTTAAACAATACTCAATTAGATTTCTTAACTTGAAGCATGTAGGTCATTAAAAATATTGTAATAGAAAAAATGAATGCATGTAACTCTATGGAAGTGCACACATCAGGTAAAGTGACTTATTCCTGCAGTGATATGATGGTCATTAATTGGCTCTCCCTACTTAAAGAAGCTCTGCTTTTTATAAATGTAAGTAAGTAGTTCTACTGATATTTTCTAAGCTTCTCGAACAACTCAGTGATTCATGTTATATATTTTAAATATATTATTTAAATATTAAGTTTTTGTTTATGAGTTTTTAATATTATGCATTTTATGCCTGCTTCACTTCATTTTTATCTCAAAATATCAAATCAAATATTCATTAATGCCATCTATTCACAAATACTAAAACAGCTTGCTAGTTAAATAGTTTTTAAAAATATATTCCATAATGAGAGTGGCAATTCCATGAAACTTTCTGTTGTATGAACTTAATATTTGAGTGTATAATTTTTTTTATTTCTCTTTGCAGTGTCACAGATATGACATAACTTGTCTTCCATACCCTTCCTTGTGTATGTGTCTTGATTGGGACTTACCAAAGACAGTTCTTGCTGGTACAGACTCTCTGTTGAGCCAGAAGGAGACTTGTGAGAGAATCACTGTCATTATGCATGGCAGGTATGTTTGAATAACAAAGTAGCCAATCTTTCTCTTCAAGTGGAAATGAGTGGTCATAACAACATATTCTCCTGAGAAGTAAAACAGACAAGAAAGATGAGCAATTTGACTTTGGAAAAAGGTAATCTCTGAGATTTACTATGAGTACCAAAGGTCTGGGAATTAGACACATCCTTTCTCCATGTGACATCCAGTTCTTGGAGGAAAAAGTTTTTATCCAGAAAATAAAAGAGACATACTTAACACACAGTAAAATGACTCTGAGGATGAGACTGAGGTGCCAGAGTCTTTAAAGATATTCTTACCTCTTAATTCAAATACATCACATATTGGAGGAACAAATCTGAGTTTATATTTAAGGATTGGCTTTCCAATCCTTAAATTGACTAAGAAGGCAATATGCTAAACCCTGTGACATAGACCAATGGGTCAGAAACAGATCAGATCTCCAGTGTGTCCATTACAGAGCATATCCACAATACCTACTGAAGAAGCTTTGGCGTGTACATCAGGACAGTTTAATTTTAGCTCCAACACTGCATTAAATATCTCTTTGACATCAGATGAGTAATTTAGCATGGCCTGATCTACAAAATAAGGAGAGTGGGCTAGAATCTTTTGTTTCTCAAAATTTATTTTCCAGGATCACCTGGGAAACTTTTGAAGAATGCAGTTCTTCAAATCCCAACTAGATTTACAAACCGTTCTTTGAAAGGTCAGGAAAATCTGTATTAATAACCAGATTTTGAGTTTGTCCCAATTCCTAGATTGATCTGGGAAACAGTGGTCTAGTTAGGCGCTCTCCAAGGTCCTTAAACACTTCGAATTCTGACTTCAGTTAGAGGTATAAAGCAGTAGACACACAACCCAAATTGCAGGAGAGTCTTATTGTTTCTCTTTTTGCCTTATACTTTCTCAGTTAAAAATCTTAGGATTGTTTAGCCTTATTCACTCAAAATATAGGGTTAATATAGGCTCTAGTCACATCCTAACTCCAATTTTTCCTAAATTTTGATGTAGAGTGATCTTTCACATATGCGATTCTGCCGCTCTTTTTTTTTTAACTTAAAATATCTTAATGGAGACTGATTAGCAGCATTAGGCTTTCTCAACCTCAGCACTATTGACATTTTTGAACAGATAATCATTTATTGAAGGTGGCTGTCCTATATATTGCAGAATGTTTAGCAGCATTCCTGGACTCTACTTACTAGAGGCCAGTAGCAAACAGCTGCCCCTCTCTTGTGTGACAATATAAACTGACTCAAGGTCTACAAAGTAACAAGCAAATTTCCTAATCTGTATTTAAGAGTATGCATAGCATAGTTCTAGTATGCACTGAATTCTCTTGTCTCTTCGAACATTTCAACATCTCAATATATTGGCCTACAAAACTCTACCTATCTTCTGCAGCTGAATATTTTGCTCATCTATAAGTTGGTTCCAGCCCAAGTACCAGGTCCTCAGTGGAATAGAAATTATTGTCCTATGGAAGAAAATATATTAATATTTGGAAGCAAATGAATTTGACTTCAAAACCCAGATCTGCTATTTTCTTGCCGTGTAGCTTTTGGTAAGTCACTTAAACTCTCTTACCCTTAGTTTTCTTGTCTACAAAATAGTCAGAAGCACAATATGGGGATAATAAAGAAGAATGGCTCTAATTAAGATGATACTATGTAACCACGTTATAATGTTAAAATAAATTTTAGTTTGTTTCTCCATTTTCTTCACACTTCTCCTCAATCAGAATTGGTAGAAGTGTTGGTAGAATAACACATCCTGCTTTCTGTAGCAGGAAATTATCTATGCACTTATGCCTGCTTTCATTATTAACTGTTATTGATAATAGCACCTGCCCTTTACTAAACACTTACTGTGTTCAACTTTATATCTCTTGTTTATATTTATAATATATCATACTTTGCATTTTAGTTATTTAACTACATACATATATTCCTCCCACCAAACTGAAAGTTAATTAAAAGAAGAATAGTTATTTGGTTATGTAGCATGACCGGCCATATCCTCAGTATTTAATACCTTCATATAGTGAAAATGGATGCACTGAGGCTTATGGTCACTCAATCAAAACAAAATTCATAAGAATCTTTCTTTTAAAGGACAAATGGAATGTTACCAGATTAATTTCTTATTATTTTCTGTGTGTTCCTCTAGTGATATCTTTAAGGTCATTTGAAAAGAAGGAAGTGATCCAAATTTGAGAAAAATGTAGAAAAACAATTTTCCCAAAACACTACTAAAATATAGTCTCATGTGGACATACCCATGCTACACTTCACCATCTCGGGGGCATGCATTATTATTCCTAACAATTCATTCAACTGCAGCCTGCAAAATGTCACCAGCTCAAAGAAAAAAATTCATCTGTATATAATGTCAGGAAAATGAGTGTCTGCATACATTCCATTATCTTTTGTTGTTCTCAACATGACATTTTTGCAAAGATCCTGAAAAGAATATAATTTTTGGAGATCTGAAGAGCTATTATTTGACATTATATTTGTTTTATAAACAACTTTTTCCCTAACAGATTTTCCCTAACAGCAGAAATTCCAATGTGTTGAAACCTTTTCCTAAATTAAATACAATTTTAAGAGTGTTGGCACAAAACTTTCAAATAAGGAAGAAAAGGGCAGCAACATCAGAATCATGTTGTAATAGCCTTAAAATGAAAGAAAAACACACCAAAAACAAAAAACCCAGTCACCTAAATTGGATTGAAATAATACATCTGGACATCAAGTGCTTATGCACAAAGCATGTCAAATTATTTTCCCCTCCTTCAACAGTTTAGGGAAATTGTAATTCAAATATTCTTGCAGTTTATTTAACCCTGAAGGAAGCTTGCAAATTAGATGTGACAATATTTGTGATATATTGCAATACAAAATTAAGGAGAGTGGAAGAAAAGAAACTAACATAATTTTTCAAAACAGCATTAAAGATTTGTTTAGACCTGGCTTTCAATCTTTGCCTTCTCAAATATTAGTTACTTGGAGGTAAATACCTTGCATAGGTTCATTTGGCTACAGTTTCCCGATTTATCCAATTAATATAATAGTTTTTAATTTAACTGTCTCCTAGGAGGATGTGAGGATAAAATTACATAATCTGAGTGAAAGCACTTTTTAAAAACTCTATTTCTATGGACATTTACAGTGTGAAGATTAAAAACACAGACATGTATTCTCTCTCTAACTCAGAGATCAACCACTTGGTCATTCAACAAAATTGTATTGAACATTGATTCCTTGTGAAGCTGTCATTTTCCTTCCAAGTATTCTAAACTTGGTGTTTTCTATGGATACTAATATTGCAAAAGGAATTTTCTATCAAAAATGTTATTGAGAAAGTGGTGGTTATGTTTTTTAATTGCTTCAGAGATTCTAAATAGAGATAAGGGGACACTGATTATAGTTCTAGATCATTTAGCCTCTCTGGGACCATGTCCTCATTTGAAATATAAATGGTTTGACCAAATGACCACAGAAGTCTTTTTTTTTCCCCAGGACTTACATTCTATAGTTATAATTATTTCTCTGGAGACCATGTACTAGGCTTCATAAATGGAAGCCCCTAGGCTCTTTGGATGAATGACGATCACCAATGTTACTCCATAGTCAAAGAAGACAGTTGCTTTTCTTATTATCTTGACCCTTCTGGGTCATCATTACATCAACTCATGCAGAGACGACTCTGTGTCCAAAAAAGAGAATCCTACAACGTTTCTTAGTCATCTCTTTTAAGGATTAACAATAGTCATTCAGAAGAAACTTTCTTTTTCACCAAACTTATCAAATTTTCTTATAATCAAATTTATTTAGGTAAATATGGAGAACTTGCAGTCATCACTGTGTGTTTTTGAAACATTGCATGGCATTACATTATTAATGTTTTCTGGACACTGATATCGTTATGCTTCATGATCAATTTCATTATTTTGTTTTTCTTTATAAGTTATATTTCATGTCCTTAAGTCACTGTAGTAATTTTTGCATGGGCTCTTCTTGAAGACTTACTTAGAAAGCATAATGTGGTGAGGGTGGGAAGAGACAAGGGGTTATGCCACCCTTGACACATCAAGTAGAAATGACCCCTCTTCTTCCTTTATGCCATCATGTAGTTCCCTTACACTAGCTTTACTATTAGTATTATTTTTATTATTATTATTTTGAGACAGGGTCTCACTCTGTCACCCAGGTTGGAGTGCAGTGATGTAGTCTCGACTCAGTGAAGCTTCTACCTCCCTGAGTTCAGGTGATCCTCCCACCTTAGCCTCCCAAGTGGCTGGGACTACAAACATGCAACACCATGGCCAGCTAATTTTTAAATTTTTTGTAGAGATGGGGTTTCTCCACGTTTCCCAGGCTGGTTTGGAACACCTGGGCTCAAGTGATCTGATCTGCTTGTCTCAGCCTCCCAAAGTGCTGAGATTACAGGCATGACTCACTGCACCCAGGCCTACTCTTATTATTAATAGTAATATCGGACACTTACAGCATACATTTTACAAACCAGATACTCTTCTAGGCAGTTTACATGCATTTTCTTATTTCCATCTCACAATAGCTCATGAAAAAGATACATACAAAAAAAACCATAAAAATTAAAGCAGTTGTCAAAAGTCACACAGTAAATAAGTTGCAAAACCAGCATTGAAATCTTTGTAGTATAACTTCAGGGTTCATACTCTTAACAACTATGCTTCCACATCTTATGTGTCTCTGATGCCTGTTATTGGTATGACATGTAGTTGAGAGTACATACCCTGCACGTCGACAACCCAGGTTCAAATCCCAGTTCTGCCACTTCCCAGCTGTATGACCTTGGAATAATGTTTAAACTTCTCTGGGCCCCCATATATCCCATCTATAAAATGGGGATAATAATATTACCCCAATTCTAGGATTTTTGTGAGTATTAGATGTGAAGAATAGAACAGTGCCAATACATGTTAGCTATTTATCTCACTCAACTAAGAACTTCTGAAGGGCAGGGGTTTTGTGCCTTTCATCTCTCTTCTTCAAGCCCAGTCACAGTGTCAGACACAGTAAATGAAAAAGTGATTTAAGGATTACGTGGATAAATGAATGAATAATAAAGACATATTGGATTTGAAAACTAACTGGATCATCTTTCCCATTTGCCTATTTCTCTGCCATATACTCTGTCCAGTAGTATTTTTCTGCCAGGTGAGTAAGTGCACTTGAAACTAAGGCTGTAACTAAATATTCTTTTCCTAAATTTAATGGTAGTATCCAAGGAAGGAATTGTACCTCTAATGTATTTGTACTGAACTAGAAATTCAAATATTGTGCTAGGATTTCCATCTTCTTGCCTCTTATGTTAATGAAGTGATTTAGAAAATATTTTGACTCAAAGAGGTCAGTAGGATTGTGTGTTTATGTTTTCCCATGTGTTGGTGGCAGGTAAGTAGGACAGCACTTTCTAAACTACCAAGGGGATTGAATGATTCTCTCTCCAGGGAGAATTTTAAAGTAGAAGAAGATGCCTCTTATCTAGTCATTCTCAATGTGTGTGTTCTCTCTCACCATCATTCTCTAGTCTTCTGACAGAATCAGGGAGGTAATGGTACTCAAGGTCATTTATTTTGATGTTTTCAGGGCTCCACAAAGAGACATAAAATACAGCATTGCAGACCTTACACAAAGGTCTCTGTTTCTTTCTACTGAAATCTATCACAGTGGATTCTTGGTGAGCTAAAGTGGCCCCAGAGGAAGTATAATTCAGTGTTACTGTGGAGTTGAAACGTACATCAAACTGAGCTTCCATTTGAGAATTTGCTCATTATTCTTCTTACCGCCTAATATTCACTATGTGGTGACAGGAAAAAGCTTTTATTTTATGTAGGTGAACTTACTGCTCTAGCACAGAATGATTACTTCTAGTGGACCCAGCCCATGAGGTCTACCCTCATAAGTGTCAATGGGTTGGGCCACTGTCTCTCATTCTACTAAATGACTGCATATTTTTTCTGAGTATCCATAATGTAGACAGGTTGAATCCCTTGAAAGCCAAAGGTGAGGAAGGTCTCCATTATTTTGACTAAGCCTCTAATTTTGAACACATGGGATCTCAGGCATAAGAGGGTTATAGTAACATGACTAAGGTTGTTAAAGCTAAAATTAGAGTAGGAATATTCCCTCCTCTAAGCAACCTTTGAGACTTCATACATATATGCCTGCATACTACTGCATTTGATTTGTTTCCCAACATTCTCCAACTTCCTTTCTAACAAAAATAGATGGAGAGTTCCTTGAGGAAATGTTATGTGTGCATTATTTGGTCTGCCTGGAGCCTAGAGAGTGATTATTTATCCCCCAATATATTCAGACTAACAAAATGAAAAATCAATTCCTGCAACAATCCTTCCTAGATCATCTTAGGCTGGATTTACTTTTTATTCATTAATTCAGAATATTTGTTCAATGCCTCCTATGTCTCAACTACTACAGAAAACAATAGGGATAGAGAAGACAGATGTGGTCTCTTCCATCACAAAAAAAATGTTAATCACAGCACTTAAACTACCTATTTTGATAATTACAGTTTATGTGTTCAATTTCTTTTAGACTTCAAGTTCCATGACAGCAAGATCTGAGCTTGTCTATCATTTAATCTGTAGTGACTGTCATTATACCCAGCTTATAATGACATTCAAGTTTTAAAAATAAACACAGCTTAATTTCATATCTTTTCCAACATAATATGTTGTAAGAAGGAAAAATCTTGAGCATTTTTCATGTTCTGGGATATTTCAGGACCATAGCAACAGCTCTTACTTACCATTTGAGTACCTACTGTATAACACTCCGCAATATTTTATATTATTTCATCTTTAATACAAAATACAGGACTATCATTACTTAGGCAATACTAGAGTTTCCAAGTGAACAAATGACTTGCCCAAAGTCACAAAGCTTCTAAGCGACAAGATCAGAACTTGAGTTCACATCTTCCTCACTACAAAGCCTATGACCTTTCCACTATGCCACTTGGATTTGAAATAATTAAAAAAGAGAAACAGTTTCCATTTTTTTAAAAAAATAAAACACACAAACATTTAAGCTTCTGGGCTAGCAATGGGGGCTCCTAAGCAAGCAAGAGACAGATCCTGTTAGTCAGAACTTATCTAATAATCATAGCAAGAGAGGTTGACCTATTATTGGAATGTATTATGCTTGTGAGGGTCCCAATATAAAGCATGAAATCAGAAGAAGTTTTTTTAGCACCACTCCTCTTATTTATTACTAAATCATATTTCCTTAGAAATAAAAAATAAGAGTGAATAAAGTCAACTTAAATTTTGAAAGACATAATTTTGAAAAAATAATTCTTGACCCTTGCTAAAGCTTTCAGTAAATAATGGGCTTTGTGGGGCATGTATTATTCTAATTGTTTGAGTCCAGTTTTTATTTATAATTATCTGGTCTGATGATCACATTTCAGATAGTACAAAATGGATACTTGAATAACAAAGTTTTTATCTTATTGTTCGAAACAACTTTAAAGATGTGGGTCCAGCTTTTCCACAGTGTCAGGTCTAGTTCTGAGTATAGAATTAGTAAATCAGATACTACACTAAAAAGGATGGCATGCTACCTACTTTTAATTCCCACATGGAGTGATCAATAATGTGGTTATGACTCTGTTGGCTTTAGCTGCGGAAGATGCTTGGTTAGAGATACAAACGAATTTGTAGAAGGAATTGGCTTTTTGATGTCCTGCGTGTAATAATCACTGCTACAAATTTAGCAAAATTCATTAACTAATGGTAATATGTGGAGCCTAGACTATATAAATAGCTATTTATGAAAAGCTTTTGATGTGTCAGGAATTGTGATAAGTACTCTTTAAGAATTTAATGTATTTCTTCCAACCACCCTGCAAGGGGACTACAAACAACTGACAAGTTTGGGGAGTAAGGATTTAACCCAGATGTTCATCTCTAAGAGTTCACACATAGCTACCTGTTGTGCTACAGTAATTACATAGAGCCAGTTTCTCAATTTGCAAACAAACAAACAGAAACAGAGATCAAGAGGCATTAAATGACATGTCCAAGGTCACAGGTCTACCGAGTTTACATTAGTTCCCAGCTCAACTGATGCCCAATTTAGTGAAATGTTCTCTCTCCTAGACTTGTGTTACTGAATGATTCATTGAGTTCCCACAAAATATTGTTCTGCTTCTTCCTCCATAACTGAAGTAACAAAATCGTACTTACCTGTACTTGACTGGACAATTCCAGAGTCTACTGTTTGTCCAAGAAGGTCATACTGGTTTAGACGTGATCCATCTTCTGCTACAACCACTGAGCGTGCTGGCTCTCTGGTCCATTCATAAACAACTTCTGCTCTTGTATAAGCATCTAAAAGGAAACAGTAGAAAATGATCCATATATTTTACCACTTCAATTCTCTTATTTAGTCGGTACCTTTTATCAGCTTCATATTTTCTATATCATGGTTCCAGAGGGCAGGCTAGGAAAGATGAGCTCATATCCCTTAATTTACAAAAGCTAAAACATGTTTTCTGATTTTTTTTTTAGTCATTTATTCACTCTTCCAACAAATGGTTATAAAGATCTACAAAGGACAAAACACTGTGCTGGGGATACAGTAGTGAACATAAGAACAAATGTTCTTTATCTTATGGAATATGCATTGTAGCAGTGGGGACAAAAACATATAAGCAAATACGTATGTAATTTCAAGTAGAGATAAGTGTGATAGAGTCATAGACAACCGAGTAAAAGGATAGAGAATGAAGGGATGGAGACTTATCCTAAATAAGGTAAGGGGCTCAGACAGAGTCGTCTCTGAGGAGGTAACATTTATACAAATACATGGCAGATACATGTGAAAATCTTGGGGAAGAGTTTGTCCAACAGACAAACTAACAAGTGTCTTCTTCTTCTTCTCCTTCTCCTTCTCCTTCTCCTCCTCCTCCTCCTCCCCCTCCCCTACCCCTCCTTCTCCTTCTCCTTCTCCTTCTTCTTCTTTTTTTTTTCTTTTCTTGATGCATTTTCACTCTTGTCACCCAGGCTGGAGTGCAGTGGCACCATCTCAACTCACTGCAATTTCTGCCTCCCGGGTTCAAGCAATCCTCCTGTCTCAGCCTCCCAAGTGTTTTCTTCTATTGCAGGTAAAAGCTTGACTAGTTTGAGGAAGACCAGTTTGACTAGAGTGAAGCATATGAGAGATGAAATGAGGTTAGAGGCAGTAGCTTTGGTCCAAATTATTGTTAAGCCAGGAAAAGGTCATGATAAATGCGAAGGTCATGATAAATGTAAAAATCACTGGAAATTTTGCTGCATGTCCATTAGCAAGTCTGAGTTTACTCTCCTCTTTTCTACTGATTATCCTTCTTAGAGATATTTTCCATGATGATGAGTTACATTCTATCACTCTTCTCAATCATTTTTATTTGCCATGTCACTTTGAACTTGGCCATCTCCTAATAAGACGTTAGGTCATAATTCTGATGGATAATTTACACAGTTTAGAGGGAGAGATTGTATAGAGTGAGAGAGAAAGAGAAGGAAAAGGAATTCCATACCTTTTTCTGATTTCTAGTCCTATAACACCCACTTCACATAGGTTGGAATGATAGTATGTACTCTCTTCTATTTAGATGCAGAATGAGGTTAAACATTAAAGAAAATATCACATTAGAAAAAGCAAGCTGTTTCCAGTGTTTCTGAGGGGGAGGCATCATAGTAAATGTTGGCCTATGACAAGAGCTTGACTCATTGGCCAACAGTCAACTTCTCTATTAGGCACAGGGCCTGAGGCCCTCAATACTTTTAGGAGGCCACAAAAATATTTTAATTTCTTTTGAAATCCAAAGATAAAGTGAATATAATATAATCTGGATTATATTCATCTTTGTAGCAACCTGGTCATGAAATAATTTTAATTTTCTTCTTGGAGGAATGGCCTCCAAAGGCAAAACTGCCTAGGGCTCATAAAAGTCATAATGCACCTCTGTTTGACCCAATCCCCACTTAAATAACCAGGCTTTTGTGTTCTGTCCAATAAACATTTTCCCCAGATAAGATATAGTGAGGTGTAAAATTATGGTTGCTTTTTTACATGAAAATAAGGCTGCCTGAAGAAAGATGGGAGTCATGCCTTTCAGTCCCTAAAACAAAGCTTCTAATGTGATTACTTTTCACTGAGGTGAGTGATGCAGAAAAATGTAGCCAGTGTTCCCTGATTTTATAAGGGTAGCCTGCCAGTTCCAATATTGCTTCTGCATCAATTTATAATCAGATGGTTTTTTTAATTAATTAATTTATTTTTTTATTATACTTTAAGTTTTAGGGTACATGTGCACATTGTACAGGTTAGTTACATATAATGATGGGTTCATGTCCTTTGTAGGGACATGGATGAAATTGGAAAGCATCATTCTCAGTAAACTATCGCAGATGGTTTTTAAAAACAAAATTTTCCATAAGTTTAAGAGAATGAACTAAAACTTAATTTAGTGGTTCATGGGACATGTAAAAGTACGAAATGGATAATTTTGAATTTATCTTTGTTTTTCCTTTTTAATTGTGGTTATCCTCATGGTCGTAAAAATGAAAGCATTTCACCATTGTGTATAGCAGGAGTACTGTGTCTATTAGGAGGGATGTAAAATGTGATTTACAAATCTCTTAGAAGAAGGCAGAGCATACTAGTTTGAGAAGGACCCTATCGCTTACAATTTGTATATAACCATATTTACTAATTTTTTAATATGATAAATTATTGTTTTTTAATGGAAGCATCTTACCTAAGAAGACATAATGAGTTTATGGTAACATGGAATGATTGAATGTTCAATTTGCAAATGCCTCAAAAGTCATAGAGTTTAATTGCATTTTACGGATGGTAAACTGAGGGAAAAAAATAAAATGACTTGTTTAAGCAGACATTACTAATAACTGGGAAAACCAAGATAAAGACTTAGGATGCCGTTCATTTGACTTTACTGTGTTTTGTAAGTGTTTTTCTAGGCAAAACGGTATATTAGATAGGTTTGCATAAGCCAAGCAAAGATATTCGGTGGTCGTGCAATTAGTGATGAAACCAAGTCTAGATCTTGTGTCATTTCACAACAAACTAAAACTCTTGCTTTTATGTTGCACTGATGTTAGCAAAAGTGTCTGCACCCTATCTTTTTATCCTTTGTCATGTGTGGTTACGGAGCTGCTAATATAGTTGTAGAGGGGGAAAAATGTGTTACCATTGGCTTTTCATTTTATATAATTTTGGTGTATCATTTCTTGCAATTTCATAGAAGCACCATTGCATATGAAAATGTGTAGGCCATCTACTACAAACATGACATCATTGTGAAGGTGCAGATGACTCATTATCCATGTCTCTCCATGAGAATCTTCCAAAATGAAGGGTAGATTCACATGATGCAAGTTGGTATTTTAAGATGGAGAATACAGATATACTTAAGGCCTTAGCAAAGATGATATATCCTATTGTTTCCTTAAATTTTAGTAACCAGAAAATAGTTCCTATGAAAATGTACTTGACCAGAGACATCAGCATAAGAAAAGTGAGGTTAAAAAGAGTCTTCAGCTACTTAGCCAAAAATTTTAAGTTACAATTTCAAATAAATTATAATGCCCCCAAAAAAGTTTTAGAAATAAGACCACAAGGTGGCTGGGCACGGTGGCTTATTTCTGCAGTCACAGGATTTTTTAAGGCCAACATGGGCAGATCTGTAGAGCCCAGGGGTTTGAGACCAGTGTGGGCAAAATGGCAAAATTCTGTCTCTACAAAAATTTATTTGAAAATTAGCCAGGTGTGATGGCATGTGCCTGTAGTCCCAGCTACTCAGGAGGCTGAGGTACGAGGACCACTTGAGCCCAAGAGGTTGAGCCAGCAGTGAGCACTGATTGTGCCACTGCACTCCAGCCTGGGCAACAGAGAGAGACCCTGTCTCAAAAACATTAATTAATAAAATAAAAAAGACAAGAAGGTTTTGGTTGGTGTTATGAAAGAACTCTGTGGTGGTAAAACACTGGGAACATATATTACTTAGTATCAGGAGAGTTTCTAATTGACACTATCTTTTCACTTTTATGAGTCTCTGTGTTTCCATTTGTATGAGCCACATGAACAAAATGATTTCTAAAGTCGTACATTGTTCAGAATTCATTCAAATTTTTACTCATTCCTCTCAGTGTGTTTAAAATGCATTGTTTTTGATAATTAGCCAAAAGACAATCATATATTAAGGCCTTAATAGATTCAGCTTTTGCCTAGGTCTTTATGTCAGAATCTGCAACCCAAATCTCTTCTTTTGGAAACAAAGCCTTATTTGGTATATTTCTCAAAAGCAGTGAAACGATCACAGTTGTATCATGCACATTGTCCTCGGGTTAGCTGACTTTATAAAGAGAGCTTTATCCATAACCAGTAGAAAGTTTAAGTTAGCCTTAACAACCAGAATCTAATAGAGAACGGTAAGAAAGACTGCTTCTCAACTTTAGATTTTATCACCATATGGATAAGGTTGCTTCAGAATATTCATAAACATTTATTACAGACTGTTCCACTAAATTATTGAAAACTCCTCTTGCCTATTCTTTTCTCTGATATTTCGGCAAGATGTTTACTTCAAAAAAATGAGTCAAAATATTTTTAGCCCACTCTTGCCTCAGTTTCTTCACCTTTGAAATATGCTAAGTAGGCCAGGTCAGAGAAATCACTGGACAACAAATGGACTGCCCCTGCCTCTTCTTGTGCCAATGCCAGGCAGTGGTAATTAGCCATGGTGTTCTTTTCCACTAAGCATGACCGTCAAAGCCTGCACTTCAATGTCTAGTCTGCTCTGTTTCATTCCCCACAGGTCTTACACTCCCTTTTCTGAAGCTTAAACAGTGAAGGGGCATTTAAAGCCTGAGTCTTGTAACCTTTATCCATTCAATAAATATTTACTGAGAACCTACAGTGTATTTGCCTTTGTGCTAGGAAAAGCTGAACAAAGTATGTCCTTCTCTCACGACGTTACAGTCTCCAGGCAATAAAAAAGTTAACCAATAAATAAAATGAATCATCACTGCTGTGATAAATGGTATAAAATAAATGTGCATTGTGATCAACAAGACTGGTGAGACTGTAAGCAAATTTCGATAAGGTCATCAGGGAAGGCCCTGGGAGATGACATTTATGCTGACATGTGGAGAGGTAGAAGTCAGCCATGCTAAAAACCAAGGGAAGAGTAATCCAAGCAAAGAAAAGAGCATATGGCTCTGAGGTGGAAAATAGCTTACTTATTTTTCTTTAGCTTCAATTTTCTTATATGAGACACTGTTTTCTACTCACTATACATTTACCTCTTCTTAAAATACCTCTAATATTCTTCAGGTTGACAATGTGTCCAATTAAAAATATTTACTTCCAGCCTTCTTTGCAAATATCATTGGCAATGTGAGACATTTGATTAATGAGATGTAAGTAGATTTGCACTAGGATTTTAGGGAAAGCTTTTATCTTTTTCATATAGGCACTACTCCTTTCATTTTTACCAACTATTACCTTCTATCACAAACAGAATTGCATTGACTGGAGTTACAGCAGCCATCTTGTGATGAGAAAGAATATCTAAAGACATCTTAAGACAGTGGCCTTGTTAGGATGCTGAACCAATCAGAAATCTATCAGCACTCACTTTCACACATCTTATATAAAATGATAAACTCTCCTTTTTTCAGCTATTCTCACTGCTGAAAGCATTCCTGACTAATTTTTAAAAATATGCAGTTCATTTTCCAAATTAGGATTTTTTAAAATAAAAGGGGGAATTATTAGTATTTATACCAGGCTGGGCACTGTGGCTTATGTCTGTAATCCCAAAAATTAGGGAGGCCAAGGTGGAAGGTTTACTTGAGACCAGGAGTGTGAGACAGACTGGGCAACATAGCTAGACCCTGTCTATACCACAACCATACAAAGAAGTTACAAATCAGTGAGGCGTGGTGGCACATGTATGTAGTCCTGGGTACTCAAAAGCCTAAAGCAGAAGGATTGCCTGAGCCCAGGGGGTCAAGCCTGCAGTGAGCCATGATTGTGCCACTGGACTCCAGCCATGGCAATGGAGCAAGACCTTGTCTCTTAAAAAAAGTATACCAGTATATTAGGCATAAACCGATACTGTCCCAGGGAAACTATGGCGTATGATCTTCCTAACTGTAAGATTAGGTTGTGATTTAGATGAACTTATAAATGTACAAATATTTAATATACTATCTGACATGCAAGTAACATGTAGCACATATTGTCATTATTACAAATGGATCTGTTATTCAGGAGAAAACATAATCGTTCATATTAAGGAATGTATATTAAATTGGGAAAAAAGCAGGGAGAAGGGAGTTATCACCAAATGCCTGTTTAACTTAGAGTTTTTGAAGCAGTTTATCTTCGAGTTTCAGTACAAAATGGGATTTATAAATAAAATTCTCTCTCCAGGACTGATGCTGCTAGGAGCCCGAAGGCCTTTTGCTATTTTCTTTACTTTCTGTCTTCCTACACTACCACTGTTATTTTTCTATGAATCATATCTTCACCAAAATAGTCATTTAGACTGCCTGTCTAGTGAGAACAGAAAATCGGTTAGGTAGTCCAGGAGTTGACTCAGTCCTTGTACATAACTCCCCTGCAGGAAACCAAGAATACATTATTCCCACTCACTCCATGCATGTAAACCAGTTGAAAGCAGAAGGGTAAAGAAAAGACTGGAGAACCTGACTCTCACAGTCATTTTTCTCTTGGCTGCTCCAAGGTGTTTCTGAATATTTTCAAACAGCTGAAACCCAGGAAGTTATTATGAAGGGCATTTATCCAGGATACTTTCAAGAGCACTAATATATATATATATATATATATATATATATGTGAATGCCATGAGATACACACACATATCAGCTAATTTTCTAAGACTATGATTAGGGTATTTGTGTTTTTTGCAACATCAGTTTGGTGTAGGCTTCATTATTAAGAAACACTTACTGTCCTTTGCCATTTACCAACACTTTAATCTGGTAAACAAATTTAATTATTTTTAAGATCAAACAAGTGTCAGTAAAGATATAAAATAGACACAATGATCTCCATTAATTGAGAGGAAAATATTATCCATGAGGTAGAAGCATCCATACTTCACTTCTTTTTCTATAAATACAAATTCAGCATAAATAGAATTATTTCAATAACTAGTTTAATCCATGCTTTCTAGTTCAGTAGATAAAGAATAACCTCTCTCTTGAAGCAACATTAAAAAGTGAAGTCACAGAGCACTACTTATGGAAAGTCCATGTGGTATATTGCTGTTTAAATTTTCTTGATTCCCTTATCTATGCATTTTTCTCACAGATATAGCTAGAGATCTCTTGCTTAATGACTTACAATCAAGAAAAGTCCATATAAATTTACTCACAACTTCCAAATTTTAGTGGGCAAGCATGGGCATCCATAGGGAAGTCCTCCAAATGCATCGGACATTCAGCTCTCACTGTCAGCCTTAAGGGAAACATAGAATACAAACAAGAGCCATATAGATTAGATACTTCTTGATAAGTACAAGTGGAATGTTATTAACTGTAGCAAATATATTAACAAAGAAGGCATAATTGCAGGGTTATGCTGAGCTGTTAATAATCAAATGATCTAAAAATACATATTTACAATAATGAGTGGATTCTATCCTTTTGTTTGTTTGCTTTAAGAAACAAGGCAACCCCTGATATTGTACAATGGGAAAGCCTTGTTAATATTTTCCAAAAAGACCGTTAACTAATCCACTCAGCTACAGCAAATTGTTTGAGAATAACACTAGATGTAAGCAAATAAACACTTGTGTAAATACTACTTTATCCTTGCTTGAGAGGAAGACATGGACAGCATGGAAGAGAAGAGAATTTCTCCTGTTCTAAGTGCATCTCTCTCTGCTTCTTTCTCTAAAATAGCACCAAATGCATAAAGGAAGGTAGGAAAAGCTGAAGGGGGATGTGTCCTCAGGCTTTGTGAGATTAAGATTAATACAACGTCTCCATATATGATCTCACTACTTGCAAACCATTTGGTTTTATTTACAAACCCACCATCTAATTGAAGCTAGGACTCTGCTGTGCTTCTCTCTAGTCCCTGGGATGTTATGTGGATGTGAAATCTATTTTTGTTTTGTTTTGTTTTGGTTTGTTTTGGATTGCTAAGAAAGAAGTTCACTGAAATATATTTGCTTTCAGTTTGTAGAATTATAAGGAAATTTATACTCATGCCCTTCATATGATTTTTAGCAAGCATATTTACCCGTATTATTAAGTAGCTCAAGAAACGTAGTAAGATAGATTTATAGCCAATCATTAAATGATTAGAATACCAACTAAAGCAAATATACAAAGTGTAAATTTATGATTAAATTGCATTCTTAAATTAAATTATTAAAGAAAGTAAAAACACATTAGCAAAGGAAAATTTTAGGAGATGAAAGACACAGATGAAGAACACCGTATACATCAGAAACCATTAATCAATAAACTACTTAGGATATGCAAGTCTCTCCTCAGAAAATTGCCATCTAAGAGGAATGAATACTGGATTTAGGCTCAAAGCCAAGTGTATGGTGTTTCATCGGGGGGGAATATTTCAAATTTCAATTATGAATAGGTCCTGCTTAGATAATCTAGAAAGTTCTCAACACATGTGTCCATTGGCCCTCTATTTCTATCTTTTAGATTTTTTTAAGTCCTAATACATTTTAATTAGTTGGCTCAATATCTAAAGTGTCTCTTGAAGCATTTTTTCTTTTCTTTTCTTTTGGATGTTTGCATTTGAAAAGCTAGGCATTCTGGCAGCTTTCTCCAAAGGCAAAATATTACTGTACTTGCATACAATCCATAAATTGAGGATTTTGCCTTTATTACCTTTTTGTACCAAAGAAATAATTGAAAAAGCTGAATTACTGTGTATTGACCAAAGGTAAAAAACTCGTATCTAACAAGTCATCTGGGAATAAATTACTGCTGCTCTCAAGAATGAGTTCCAGACAATTCTTAATTTCTCATAAATAAGGAATACTTTTAAACATCTCTTTTTTTCTATATAAAATTCAAAACTATTTGATTCATGTTTCCTTCATTCAATCATAAGTTATTCAACACTTAATAGATGCTAGGCTTTACAGCAATCTTAAAGAGAGGGAAATGTTTATACAACAGAAATGTATACGTAGTCTTTAGTTTGAGCAAAATTAATAGTATCTATATTCTCGTCTAGCTATCAACGCCATTGTGAATTCAAATACTTCTTAAAATACCTATGTCTACATGAATCTGTGTTTTATGAATTTTGTAACTTTCCATATTTTCTGTTTTTTATTACTTCATTTTTAGTAGGAATGTTTTCAGATGTAGATCATTAGACGGCTTCTAGAAATTTAGATCTTACTGGAATGAAGGAATATATGACTTTTATAGTAGGGAGAGGAAGTTCCTTATATTGAATCCACCTAGCTACAGAAAATGATTTAAGAATAAAACTAGATGTAAGCAAATAAACATTTGCATAAATAATACTTCATCCTTGACTGAGGGAATTAGAACAGGTTGGAGAGATTTTTAAGATTGTTAAGGTTGAAAAACAAGGAAGCAAATATTCCACCATGGCTCATCAGCCTGATGATTGCCTACAAGTGGAAGGGAATGAAGTACAGAAACATTCATGAGTGGCAGTGCAGCCATCCTTACCTCATGGTGTACAGCAAGGTGCCATCCTCTGTGATCCGCAGGAGTTTGTTGGGCATGGTCATGTTGTGGGCCACTGACTTCTTTCCATTGTGGAAAAATGTGTCCGGAGTCCAGATTTTACTTGCCATTAGGTTATTTAACCGGAGGACTGTCATGGGTCCTTTAAATTTTAACCTTTCATCCTTCCAGCTTTGACGGAAAAATACATCTATTGTATATTCCTAGGTAATTTTGGAAAATGACGAAGAGTTCACTGCGCTGTATTTTGCAATGCAAATATCTAACACAGACAGTGCATAATTTTTGCAACTTTGGAAGTATAATGTTAGCTAGGTGATGTTTTTAGAAGTAAACGTGTGATAGCATGTACATGTTGATGTCAGGAGAATCACTGGTTGGTGTAATGATTTTTTTAAAAAATATCTAAAATGCCTGACATATTTTTTGGTCAGAAAAATTTTTCCAATTATCTGCTCAGATATGTAAAAGGAAAGTAACACCCCACCTCCACCCTATCACAGCAGCACTAGAAGAAATAGAATATATCACAATTTTAAAACAAACTCATGTTAGAGGGTATTATGCACAGAAAAAAATGTTTAAATTAGACAATTCCAGCCATAAAGATAAAGCCTAGTGTTTTGGGGGCCCTCTCATTGCCTCTGAAAACCTCATGCCCACACCCAAGTAAATTGTGACTCCAATATGGATGTAAAAATTCCATCTTTTTTTGGCGAAATAAACATTTTTTTCACAGATAATGTATATAGACTTTCAATTATCCTACACATTAAAGAAGATTATGAAAACAAAGAAACTGCTTCTACTGGTAATTTGAATCCTTTTCAAAAAGAAAAAGAACAAAAATAAGAATGCAGAGTGTGTCGGTGTGTGTGAGTATGTGTTTGTGATTGGACATGTGTATAAGCCACATGAGAAATGTTTGAAGCTCATCATCATTCACAGCCAGGGAATCTATTTATTTGAATAAACACAGCATTCCTTATGGCAATACCCAGAGACAAACATCTGCTAATCTGAAAACAAGCAATGTGACTTACCAGCTCCTAAAATTGAAAAGGGTAATATCCATCTTTCTTGCAGTACTTGCCACACTGACACTAAATTTGGAGCTCAATGGTTTGAAATAGAGATTACCACATTCTCCGTTAATCTAAGTATACTCCAAACCAGAAAGAGAACTAACTTGAAAACATCATACTACATTTTCCTAATCCTTTAAGCCCTGTTACATCACAAGGCAGTTGTGTTTTTTTTAATTTTTTTTATTATACTTTAAGTTTTAGGGTACATGTGCACATTGTGCAGGTTAGTTACATATATGTACATGTGCCATGCTGGTGCGCTGCCCCCACTAACTCGTCATCTAGCATTAGGTATATCTCCCAATGCTATCCCTCTCCCCTCCCCCCACCCCATAACAGTCCCCAGAGTGTGATATTCCCCTTCCTGTGTCCATGTGATCGCATTGTTCAGTTCCCACCTATGAGTGAGAATATGCGGTGTTTGGTTTTTTGTTCTTGTGATAGTTTACTGAGAATGATGATTTCCAATTTCATCCATGTCCCTACAAAGGACATGAACTCATCATTTTTTATGGCAGTTGTGTTTTTTAAATGTTAAACATATCGTCATTAGGACCTATAAAATAAAATGTATGTGTTTAGGAGTTTTGTGTACGAACTTAACTACATGTCTCCTTCCAAGGGCTTAAGCAATACTGGGTGAAGGCTGAATGAAGGTGTGTTCTCTGGCACATGTTTGGCATTACTGAGCCCTTACTGATCAAGTAACTAACAATTATTATTAAACGTATTATAATGCACCAGATATAGTACTGATTGCTTACTGAGATTGAAACAAGGAAGTGTTATCCGGTGACAGACTGTCTTTGTAGACAAGACAAGTTACCTTGTTTCCTGGTTATGATTTTGTGTCTGGAAGTGTCAGATGAAAGGCACTGTGATAAATACATGAAGGGAATATACTCGCCAACAAGTATCTCTTAAGCACCTAATAAATTCAGCAAAGGAGAGACTGTTTAGGCTTGGGCACTGTAAGAAAAACTCATGAAGGTGTACGATGGGCATAGAATAGTATTTTCCATGGGAAGGGAGACTGTGGATGATAACAGCAAGTGATACAATGTGCCAGTGCCTGTCGGGAAAACTGGGTGGATGGATCTACCTCAGGATGTGCAGGTTTTCCTCTCTGGATGACAGACAAGCTTGTGAGGAAGGGATATAATATATGATGAAATTTTCTGTTACTCAGGACTTAGCCATATAAGCTCTAGTTTCTGTCCAACTGAATGACTTTAGATTGGTCAACAGCAGAAGGAATGAATGGCCACCTGCAAATCAAAGTTCCAAGGATGCTGAAGGTGACCACGTTCCCATGAATCTAGCCTTTGGTTCATTTTATTTGCTTGCTCCAAAGAGGTTTTATGAAAATAAAATAAATGTTAAGTATAAACTAAACTGAAACTAGATGTATTACCAAATCTTTGACAAGATGTATCCCAAAGGCAATAATTTCAAAAAATTGTGTAAAGATTTGCCAACATCCTGATGTTCACATGTTTATTGTGTTTGTCACCAGCTTTATTTGTGCTAATGACAGACAATGGAATCCCAAAATTCATTTAGGACATTCTTCCTTCAAATACTGTACCAGTCACACACACACACACACACACACACACACACACACACACACACACACAGAGCAACACTCGCTGGGTAATCTTCATTTCCATTTTTTGCACTGTTAGAAGTTGAAATACAAAATGAAATAAAAGCAGTTGATGAAAATTAGTTTCTGCCTAACCAACAGTGTAAATATTTGGTCTCCCATTTCTGAGAACTCTCCCTGTGTGATTGTTGTGGTGGCAGCAGGTAGTTCCCAGAAGCTAGTTCTATAAGATGACCTTGCCCCATGGGCACAGTTCATTAGACCAAGAGTGGGCTTCTGGATGAAGATTGGCCAGAGCCCCCTCTTTTTCTGTTTTTTCTTTTCTTTCTTTCTTTTTTCTTTCTTTCTTTCTGTCTGTCTGTCTGTCTTTCTTTCTTTCTTTCTTTCTTTCTTTCTTTCTTTCTTTCTTTCTTTCTTCCTTTCTTTCTTTTTTTCTTTTTCGTTTTTTTTTTTTTTTCTCTGAAGGAGTTTCACTCTTTGTTGCCCAGGCTGGACTGCAATGACGTGGTCATAGCTCACTGCAACCTCCACCTCCTGAGTCAAGCTATTCTCCTGGCTCAGTTTCAGCCTCCCGAGTAGCTGGGATTTACAGGCATGTGCCACCAGGCCTGGCTAATTTTGTGTTTTTAGTAGAGATGGGGTTTCGCCATGTTGGTCAGTCTGGTCTCGAACTCCTGACCTCAGGTGATCCACCCGCCTCGGCCTCCCAAAGTGCTGGGATTATAGGAGTGAGCCACTGTGCCTGGCCAAAGCCCCTTCTTAAGGAAGCTAGAAAAAGAGAGAGGCGAGCAGCAGAACTATAGCATAATGACTATGGATGTAAGTTCTGAACCTACCTGCTGAGTGGCCTTAGGTAATTATTTTACTCTTGCTAAGTCCCCAGTTTCTTAATCTATAAAGTGGGATAATTCACCCTGCAATCGTGAGAAGTGAGCTGATACTTGTGAGAATATCTTTTAAGAGTGCCTAGAACATAGGAAGCTGTTAGTAAAAGTTAGAAATTATTATCTGTCTCCCATTTTATTATTTTATCAACACAAATTTATATTAGGTTTTTATGTAGCTGGTCATGAAAATGTGTTTCTCTTTAGAAGGCTTGTAGGAAAGGAAATCTAAGGAAAGTAAGAAGGTGGCCGAAACCAAGTTAACTAAAAACAAAATGCAAAAGAGGGGACTCTGTGGAAGAGAGGTTGGACAAAGGTAAACCTCTCCTAAATAATTTGCTCAAGTTTCCAGGCTCCAGCCCCCACCACTCAAGTGAAAAGTATGAGTTGCTCTGTTCAATAGTGTAGGTCTCTGGAGAATGTGAGTCTTAGTCTGAAGATCTGGGACAAAACATCCGCTATGTTCCTAAATAAATATTGTATTGAAGTGTTCCTGCCTGTGCCATTTATTACCATCTGTGTGTACTTTGACTTAATACATTTTAAGCACTATGGAAAACAAGGCTCTGTGATTGTACTGCCTGGATATTTCTGTCAGAACCTAGTGCCCTGGGAATGTTCTGTTTGATTGCCAATTAATGGTTTTTAAAATAAAGTTAGAGAATTGTCCTAATTTTGTTTGCTATTCCAGATAAAGTCAGATGCCTTGGGAGCTATGGAGTCTCTAGGGCTAAATAACCTGGGTTCAAGTTGCTACACTTAGCTAGCAGGTCACTTTCCTTCTCCAGGAAATGTAGACAAGAATAATACTTAGCTAAAAGGTTTGCACGAGGATTAGATGAAATATCTAGAAAGCATTTAGCATGGTGCCTAATGTGTTGTAAGCATTCAATAGCATTAAATCTTGTTATGTTATTAATATAGATTAATTTATTAGTTCTCACTTTAAGAACTACAAAATTTTCCCATTTTAAAAAATAGCTTTGTCTTTCTGCCTTCTAATTTTGATTGCTTCTAAATCATGCTGCTTCTTCTTGTACACAATTCTCCTATAATGTAATTTAAATGATTAATCTTCTAAAGCAAGGTGGTCAGGTACAATTTCTACCAGCTACTAGCAAACCAGTGGCAGACCTATGGCTAATCTGATTCTTTGACAGAGCAATTGAAACATTGTCTTGTTCAGAGGTTTTAGGCAATAGGGAATATTGTTGGTTGGACATGCTGTTCCTTATTCCTGATACTTGAGCAAATGTAAAATATAAAATGTAGATTATAATCACAGGTTTGAAGGTGTATCAAAAAGCCTATTCTAAGATTTAAAAGCTCCAACATTGGTTTATGGAATCACAATTAATCTGAAGCAATAACTCAAAGGCATGCCACCTATTTTTTAAGAAAAGAGAAAAGCTTTTGATCGCCTGTGGCTTCATTTGGGCATTGTCCTTTAACAACTCCTATTGGACATTGACTCTGTGATGCACCATGCCAGGTGCCAGAGACTGAGATAGAATGGCCATTAAGCAAATTTTACATTATTATAAGTAGTAAGATGAGTATTGCCATCAGTGTGTGATGTTTTTGAATGTTGCATGCCCTCTCTTGATGTTTTCATCAATGAGAAAAAGGAAATTTCTGTATGCTCCCAATTCCCCAATTCTTCTACTGGGGAAAAAAGAAGGAAGGAAGGGGATTTAATCTGATAGGTTAATTTGGAAAAAGACATCAATTTTACCTATTTCAGTCCTTTTCTCTTGTCTTTTCCATTTGGCTGCTGGCTGCCTATAAGAGTGAAAAATTCTCCTGTGCTCTTCCATGCTGGAGGTTTTACATGCATAATGTACACCCCAGCAAAGGAAAGTCAACACTGCCTATGACTGGGTGGGTTAATCTGGTTGATTCTGGTGCCTAATCTCTGCAAATCTACTTGTCTACAGATATAAGTCACATTCTGTAATATCATCATTATTAGCAATATATATGACATTTTAATTCCCCATGCCTTCTACTCTATTGTCTTATATCTCAAAGTTTCAGAACACAGATAAGAAAGGGGGCATAACTTATTAGGTCCCTCAAGACCTCATTTTTTTTTAATATTATAGGCTCCTAAACCTATCACCAAGAAAAGAGTAATTTAACATTTACTCTAAAATAACAATGCACTAATACTGTGAAAGATGTGAAACACATGTGCCTTTACATATTTGGCAACAATTTAAGAAAATAAGATATTTATTTATAAATAAGAGAAATAAGTTTACAAAGCAGTGCTATATATGTGGCCAAAAGCTAAAAGGTATTTTATAGTCAATACATGTGATTAGAATACAAAAACGGAAAGTCAGTTTGTTATTGGACTAATAAAAATGATTTCATAAAGCATTTGGGTCTTGATCTGGGCCTCTGCGGAAGTATTTGACTTAGATGGGTAAAGAGTAGAAGAAATTTCCATGAGGTCTGCATGGCATGATAAGGAGCTCAGAGGTAAAAATAATAATAGCTATCATTTATTGAGCACTATTGATAGACACTTTATTTGCACATCTCATCTAAAACTTATAAAAATGTTGCAGGAATAGGCAACTATAATAATATATACATTTGAAAGACTTTGAGCCTTAGAAGCTTAAGCAATTTGTTCAAGGTCATGCTGCTGCTGATGGTGAGATTTGGATTCAACCAGCTTGAATCCCAGAGCCAGCCCTGCTAACCTCCACACTGTACTGCCTTGCAGAAAGCAGGACTAAAACCTAAAACAAATAGTTAATATTGGGAACAAGTGACAGAGAGTGGCAAAATCATTTATGGGAATACAGGCAGAACAGTTTTTATTTGACCTTAAACATGACTGGGACCTAATAAGCATTCTTAACTATAAAAGTACCATGAGAGAATAGTGTGGGAAGACTGAGTTCCAACATGAGAGAATCATGGGTCCTCAGAGAGCTGTCAATTTAGTAAAACACATTGTATCACATGTTATTTCAGTAAACTGGTCTACAGACTGACCATAATTACAAAATAAATCATAAGATGCATACATTCGCAAGTATGATTGACTTTCATATTATATTTCTTGCATATTAGTAATGGCTAAAATTTGTTAAGTGGCATTATTAATCCCACCTTATACATGAAGAAACTGATCCGGAGAGATATTAAGTAACTTCCCTAAGGATATACCCTTCTATGTGAAGTAGCTGGCATTATAAACCAGGCAATCTGGTTCAGAAATCTGCATTCTTAGTTACCACTCTGTTACCTCTTATACACTCCACATATTTTTCTTTGTCCAGTTGGCATATTTCAAAACTTGTCTTAAAATCTAAAATATCTGATTATCCTCTGGGCCAGAATTTCCCAATGTTCACTTCACAGAATATTAGTTCTACAGAATATAAACAGGGGTCAAATGACAAAAAAGGTCTTGGGCAAATACAATTGTGAAAACACCAGATAAAATATAGTTTTGTTTGTTTTACCTCAGAACTTGTCAGGGCTTTTACTCTGCCATTCATAGTTTCTGTAAGTTTTATTCTGACCCTCTGTGAGCTATTTTGAAATCAAAATACTTTTACAGTAAGCTGGTGCTAACATGAGGCATTTCAAAAATAGTATTCAATTAATGTATCTTTGAAATATTCATAATGGTGTGTTTCCATGACCACTTTATGATGTTTTGCTTATATAGAACCTTGGCTGTTATTAGTTCAGGAATATTATATAATTTCTGTAGAGCTCTATAACTCCCATCAGACAGAAGAGAAATTCATGTTAATTTATTTGAACTAGAAAAAAAGAGCAGGTATAGATTCATTGTATTTCCACTCTGGATAATACTTTAATGAATGCTTTTTGCAATGAAACAGAATGTTTCCTAGTGGTGTATTTTAAGTATTTTTGTCTAATTCTGGCCAACTTTTACACTTATTTCCTTTTAGTTTTTAGTAGCCAAAAATAATTTAGAAATCATAATGTTTATGGCCATTCTATAACAGTTCTGGTTACCTGAAAACAGCATCCTTGAATCAACATGGCCTGCTAACTAAAATGAAACATAACTCATACTGTATGGCTTGCGGGGTATTAACCAACGCAAACCAATCATTTAAAATATTTTTTAAAAAAAGATGACTGCAGTGGTTGAAAATCATGGAAATAGGTCTGATCTGGAATGCAAATGAGTATTTTTCTATTGTATAAATATTATATTACATATTACACACAGAAAGACACAAAAGTATAGCCAAGACTTTTCAGGTTGCTCCCTAAAAACTTAGTTTATATTTTTCTTTAAAAAGTTAAATTTTAAAAATTCTTCAAGAAAAGCAAAGATAAAGTGTCCACTTACCATATCATGGTCTGAAACTGGTCCAAAACTGGTGACGAAGATATCAGTCTTCACTTCGGTTACACGCTCTGTTGAAGCAGGAAATTGGGCGAGTGAGTGTCTATCAACCGTCCTTATTAGATCTCACTACCACATACTCACACCCAAATGGGAAATTGATTGTCTTTGATTAGCTATTTCTAAAATTGGTCTACTGTGTAGTCCTGATAATTTACTGCTTACACATAAAATTTCACAGTGAATATTTTCTATGGAGAATGAAGCCTAAATATGCCACTTTGGGAGGCAGACTTTATGGAAAACTCAGCTGCTGCCTAATGAATTCTTCAAGAGTGGACATACTTGCCTAAATGATACTAAACTGCTTCACATTGTAATGAAAATACATTAGCATGTTGGTATAGCTTAAGCTTAAGTATTTTTACATGGCTAGACAGATCCTCCAGGTATTTAGGCTCCTCTTGGGAAATATATAGTGTACTTTAGCAAGCGTTATTAACTCTTTAAGGACTCAAGAGTATGTTTTATAAATGTTTGCTTTCTTGCACTAAATCGTAACTGAGTTATCCAATTATTCCCTGGGGAAAATATGACATCCTATATAAGTCTCTTCAATTTTCAGGATGAGAAGAACATATCATGGCACAGAAAAAGTTCACTTAATATATTCTGTTTCACATTCCATGTGATTTTATTATATTGCTCTCTGATGGCACATATATCAACCAATAAAGCATATTCATTATAGTGCTATGACAACTGAACACAGACATTTCCAGAGAAATACTGCCATTCTCCAAGAAATAGAAAAACAATGCATTCAGAAAAGGAACAATTTGTTGAGGGGTGAAAACAAAAAATATGACTTTATAATTTTCATCTCTAGCTCTGAAAAATGCAGTCCAGTATCTTTAACAGTTCATTAATTTTTTTATTTTTTTAAATTTATTTTTATTTTATTTTATTTACTTTTAAAATTATTTTTAATTTATATTTTTCCTGGGGAATAATTTGGATAACTCAGTTATGATTTAGTGCAAGAAAACAAACATTTATAAAACATACTCTTGAGTCCTTAAAGAATTAATAAGTCTTGCTAAAGTACACTATATATTTCCCAAGAATATCTTAAACACCTGGAGGATCTTTCTAGCCATGTACAAATATTTATATGCCAGGGTATTTGTATCTCTGGCATATAACATAAAAAAGGTGATTCAACTTTTATAAATTCCTTTGAATTTATAAAATGATGATTTCCTTTAGAAATCAAGAGCTGGCCCTTTTCCCTTAGCAATTTACTTGTGAAGAGTTAAGACTGTCAGTATATATTTATCCCTAGAAGGTCATGTTATACCCTACACATAATGTGTAAGTCAGCTAAAAATATAATTTTGAATCAGAGATGTTCCCTTCAATAACAATACAATATTTTTGGAGGGATAGCATTGGGAGATATACCTAATGCTAGATGACGAGTTAGTGGGTGCAGCGCACCAGTGTGGCACATGTATACATATGTAACTAACCTGCACAATGTGCACATGTACCCTAAAACTTAAAGTATAATAATAAAAGAAAAAAAATTAATTTACTTCAAACTGCTTAAATGAGCCCCTTGATGTAGGAATTATCTGCAGTTTACCCTTTTAAAAGTTCAAAATGAGAACATAGCTTATGACAATGAAAATAAACCCCTCCTTATACTTTCCCCTCTAATATATCTCCTTTGCCACATACCCAAGAAATTCTTTCATTTGATTTGTCATCAGCTCTTGGCAAGTGTCCAGTGGCGGGGCAGCAAGGGGGGAAGTTTATGTGGCTGGAAAACTCTGCTAATTTTCTAACACTGTTGAAAACATTAACATCCTAATGTCTCTGAGAAATCATGTCTTAAATAAATATGGTTAACCTTGTTTACCCATGTTTCCCCAAATTATTTGGGGCTGCTACTCTAAGATATTTCAAAAGCTGTAGGGTACGCTTGAGGCGTATATAACAATATAATACATTGTGTTGTTAGAAAAAAAAGCTTCAAAATATAAGTTTAAAAAACTCAGAAAGACTTGAAAACAAGTAAAATTTCCTTTCCTGGAATGCCACCATCCACATAAATCCACTCATATGGTTTGGATATTTGTCCCCGCCCAAATCTCATGTGGACCTTTAATTCCCAATTTTGGAGCTGGGGCCTGGTGGGAAGTGTTTGGATTTTGGGGGTGGATCCCCATGAATGGCTTGGGCCATCTCCTTGGCGATAATTGAGCTCTCTATCTCTGAGTTCACCTGAGATCTGGTCATTTAAAAGTGTGTGGCTCTCTCTCTCACTTCTGCTTTTGCCATGTGATACATCTGCTCCCCTTTCACCTTCCACCATGATTGGAACTTCCTGAGGCCCTCATCAAAAGCCAAGCAGATGCCAGTGTCATGCTTGTACAGCCTGCAGAATACTGAGCCAATAAATCCTGTGTTCTTTATAAATTACCTGTCTCAGTTATTTCTCTATAGCAATTCAAGAATAGTCTAACACATCCACTTTCTATTCAAATATAAACTTAATCATTTTCCTCAAACCACATCCTCACTTCTACATATACACACTGTATATGTGTATATATATATATACACAAATACTGTATTACATCCCCCAACTCCCAGACAACAGGTAATCTGTTTTTCCTGGGAATTTTCTACAATATTGATATCTTGCTGATAAGTTTTGAAATAACATATGTTTTGAAGCGATAATTCAAAAAGATGAGATTAGTACTGGAGGCAAAAATGAGAAAAGCAGAGTAGTAAAATAAGTAGTAAGCACAATAGATTAAGCATCTAAAAACTCAGATTTAAACTCTGATTTTTCTCGAGAACAAGCTATGTGATTTTAGGTGCAATACTTTAATCTCTCTGAGTCTCTATTCTTACATTTTGGATGAATAAATAATACCTGCTCAAATGACTACATAGCATTGGAGTGATGTTCAAATAACACTGTGGTGCCAAAACACTTTGAGAGGCATCTATTGAGTACATTAATTTAGTAATAAATGTTTATTAAACATTTTCTATGTGCCACTTAGGCCCTCGTCTAGGTAACAGTAATACAATGATGAGTAAAACTGTAAATGCTTCTGTTCCTCTGTAGCAAACCACATACTTATTTTAGGAAAAATATATTTTAGGTCAATTAGGGGATGGATAGAGATGTGAGTACCTACAGAGTTATGCAAAAACACATATATACACATTCTGCTAATTAAATTCAGATTATAAATGCTCTGAAAAAATGTCATTTGAAGAGATAAAACTTGAAATGAGACTTTAAAGATGGGAAAAATTTAGTAAGATCCAGGGAAATACATTAAGGAGAGGAAAAAAATTAAGAAAAGAAGGAGGCAAAGGATCTGAGGTGAAAATAAATGTGTTAAATGTGTTATGTTTAAGAAACAGAAAGTGCAGTATATCTGGATCCTGGTGATGCTGAAGATCATGGCACAAGATGACAATCTAGAGGTAGGTGGGACCATATCTGAAGAGCCCTGTGCATTTCAGCTAGCAGTTGACCTTTATTTTGATGCAGTAGGAAGACTTTGGGTAATGAAATGAAATGATGTAACTTGCAGTCTAAGAAGATAGCTGATGCTGTGTGAATAGTGAAATGCAAGAGTGACTGTAATAAAAAAATGGAGGAGGGAATGAATAAGAAAGAATTGTAGGTGGTATTTTGTTAGTAATGCTATCACAACCATTTATTTAATATGGTATTGGCCATATTTTCCCTGGAAATGCTGTCTGCTGAGGAACTCAGAGTAATACAGTTCCATGGGTTCATAACTGATGATGGAAGTCTATTGCCTTATTTAAGCTGTTTTGTGTCTATTGATTCACACAGGTAGGCACCACATGGAGACTAAATGGACTAATATTAGTCATTATAGTAAAATGTATCTGAAAACCCTACTTTAAAATGGTCCTGTTTGGAAACTGAAAATATCCTGGGCTCCTACATAAACATCAATGTATACTCCTGGATAAAGCAATGTTCCAGCTCCCTGCTGACCTGATTGATTGGAGCAACATTTTTGTCCCCTGTCCTTCATCTCCATTCAATTAATGCCTCAGAAAAACTGGAAACTATCCCCTAGATGATATGTAGAGCTACTTAATTTTGGCTGTATTCAGCTACTAAGTCTAGATATGGGGGTAGACACCCAAGTTTCAAGGCGTTTGACCAGTCCCTGATTATTCAGTGTTTTGGGATTCCAAGAACTCAGATTATACAAGCATGTCCTAGGAAGAAAGGTCGATATTATTGCAGGAGCTATTTATCTTATTTCCACTGATAAATTACCTCCATATGCTGTAATATGAGCAGTTTCTATGGACATAGGGCTAATCTTTAGAAAAAATGTATATTTTGCTGTTGGAGCAATGGGTTTCTTTTGGTCAGTAGAAGTCTTTTTTAAATTTTTATAATTTTTAATTGTTGTGAGAACATAGTAGGTGTATGCATTTACGGAGTACCTGAGATGTTTGGATACAAGCATGCAGTGAGTTATCAGTATAAATCTTGATCAAAATTGTACAAACTGTGATAACTCTCAGGCACCCTATTTCACATTCACAGGGTAGCATTTTAGTTATACGAGAATAATACTATTAACAATCTTATAGAAATATGCCAATACTTAGGGCCTTGCTTTCTCTTAAGTTTTCCAAAAATGGCATTCGGTGACGTATAGCAAATGAGATTCTCATCTCAGGAACACTACATTATTTTTCAAGTACAGAATTCTGATTCTGCCAGAAAAAAAAGCAATGATCTATAGACAACATTTTGTTAAAATCCCACATTGGATCTGGAATCAACACGGGAAATTGAAACTATATAAAAAGGTCAAGAGTAGCTGCACAAAAAAATGGCTGTTTACTAATACTGTGCATCTTATAACTTGGACATAGTTGCAGTGATTACTTTTTTGTAAATGTTTCATTTTTAATTTTTTGTGGATACCTAATAGGTGTATATATCTATGTGGTACATGAGAGGTTTTGATACAAGCATGCAATGCATCATAATCACATCATAGAAAACAGGGTATCCATCACCTCAAGCATTTATTCTTCATGTTAAAAACAATCCAATTATACTCTTTTAGTTATTTTAAAATATCCAGTTACATTGTTATTGATTATAGTCACCCTGTTGTACTATTAAATACTAGGTCTTAGTCATTTTTCCTACTTTTTTGTACTTTCTTTTGTACCCATTAACCATCCCCACCTCCCTCCCCCCATTACCCTACCCTGCCTGATAACCATCCTTCTACTCTCTGCCTCCATGGGTGTAATTTCTCTGATTTTTAATTTCCACTAATAAGTGAGAACATGTGACATGGATGCAACTGGAGGTGATTATGCTGAGTGAAATAAGGCAGGCACAGAAAGACAAACATGGCAGTAGTTTCATTTTATCTCAGGAAAATATTGGCACTGATCAGGTAGATGGTTTATATACCACAGAAAAGATGAAAGCAGCAAGTTGTCTAAACACGCTAGAACATTCCTTTGGGTAGCTCAGTTAAATTCATCAGACAATGTGGCTTCATGAGCTGATGGTAGACCTCAGCCAGTAAATGTTAAAAGGTATTCTCTGTTCATTTTAACAATTCTTCTTGGGGTTTTGGTAACTACCTTTTCTCTATAATTTGTTGAATTATGAAATGTCTAGGTACAGTATTTCTGTGGAAATGTATTGCATGTTGCCAAAGTCTGAGCATTTGCTCCATACCTTGCATTAAAAGCCACAGAGAAAACGACAGCAAGTTCAAAAGGAAGGATTCCAGAGTAGAATTTCAAAACATAATACTAAAGGCTATTCTCTGGTAAAGTAAACACAACAAAAACAACAACAAGAGGTTGGATAAACCTAACCATCTTTTAATTTTATTTGGAAATTGTCAGTAATTTAGATTATTTTATCTAATGCTATCACTTTGTGACGTAAATTATTTTGTCCTATTTTTTGAAATTTTGTTTTCTTAATATAAATACAAAATAGATATTTTGACATTAGTTGAACATGAACAAAATGTTTCTCTCTGATCTCAATGTTACAAGGGATATTAAAGAAACAAAAGATCACATGAATATCAGGCATCTTATCATCCCGGGACAGCTCAAAGCTGAATTTTAAAAGAATTAAACTGTGCTGCTTTTCCTATCCTCGAGTCACCTAAATTTTACAAAGTTGCACAAAAAATACTTTGATCTTTTTAGAGCACTCTTAGTTTTCCATTTTTTCTTACTTTTACATAAAGAAATGGAACCCAAGACCCAAGCCAATTCCCTAAGAAGCCAACAGCATCTTGCCAACTGCAGGGAATTTCCAACCCAGCTGCCTTGCATTAGGAGTTGGGAATTCTTACATCTTAAAGCTGAGATCTCTTGCAACAATTAGGCTAAAGGTTAGTCTTAAAGGTTTTATATTGGCATAAATAATTCAAGATTAGGAAAAAATATGATGGTAAGGAGAAAGTCTGCTTTGAGGCATAAATGATTTGTAAAATAGTATGTTACTGTTAAAATACATTCAGAGACAGCTCCAGTTACTAACGCTTTTCTAATTGACGCTGTCAAAGAAACTCTATAAATGAAAACAAAACAAAACCCCCAAAACCAAAAAAATCCAAATCTACACCATTTACAGAAAAAAGAAAATGTTAACTAAATATCTGTTAAATATGTAGCAGGGATAAAAGTAGGCCATTCTCTACCTACAATCTTACTTCTGTATCATCTGCCTCTCCACTCTACTCTCAGGGTTTGTCGTTTTAGGAATACACAATCATCTCTGTTTCCTTTGCTGTCTTTATCTATGTGGTTTGAGGACAAAACTTTTGAGGGGCATTTATCATCCAAGTTAGTATACACTGATATTAAGTTGAAGACTGATTCAGATATTATAACAATATTTCCAGGAACTACCATTAACAGGGAGAGAGAGGATGAAAAGGTCTTTCTTCTGAAATTCCAAATGTGACTCAAGACCTCATTCCTTCAGCTATAGCATGTTTGTGTTCTAGTTAAAGAAGTATCTGCCCTAATTTGTTTTCCAAGAAGTGAAATGAATGTGTTTATGGAATAATACATCTTTTGTAAGTTAGATGTGTGAAAATGAGCATATGTACAGAAGAAGAAAAAACCCTTAGCTTGGTGGCATCACCTCTTAGTGATAAACTGTACATCAGTGTGGCTCACCTGGGGTTTTGGCTTATTGTAAATAAAGTGTAGCCTGTATATATGCTGGGGCAAAAGGGAGGAGAAACATATCACTGGAAGAGTATTAAGTATCCATAAAAGCCTGATTATCTTCCTTCAAAATTCAGCTTCAAATCTCTGTTTATGGATTATTTTTGTCCTATGCCCAAAGTGCAGGGGAAGCCAATATGAAAGTGACTGAAATTTCACGCAGATGGGAGCAGTACAGCAGGAGCATTATTTAATTTTTTAGGAAGCTGGAGAACATCCAGGCTTCCTTCGTTTATTATAATATGGGCAAAGAGGAGAAAACTTGGGAAAATGAGTTTCCTGGGAAAATTTTGGTTTCATCCTGATTTAAAACTAAAAGAGCCATATAAATTGATCAAGGGACACTTGAGTCTCCCCAGGCTCGTGAGATTAATTCCTCTTATTTTTCATTTCCTCTGTGTTGCTCTCCTTTGCTTCCTCAATTCCTCTCCCTCCCCTCTCTCTATGTTCTATCCTCTTTTGCTTTCCTTTTTTTTAACTTTTTTCTTTCACATCTTCCCATTTTTTCTGACTTTTATCCTTTTTTCCTTATTTTATTCTTCTACACTGACCATGCTTTAGGTAAGAGTTCTTTCAAATACATTGCTCAGCTTCTAGTTGTAAGAAAGTAGCAGTCCCCCACACCTTGCCACCAAATAAAGCGATTATGGACAAGAATGAATTCTGTAATTACTGATAATTTTTATTTGTATTTTCTGGATACTGATTATTTTAACTCAAGTCCATTTAAAAGTGTCTTCATTGACATTGCACTTAAATTATGAACATAGCTATCTTATTTTTCTCTTTACAATCCCAAATAGACCATATTAAATTTTTAGAATTCCACGTATTCTAATCCTTTGTAGCTCTCCTACCTTTAAAAATCCCTTCCTAGAGATATCTCTTTATTAGTCATCCTTTTATTTGCAGTTCTGCATGGTTGCTCTTATCCCTGAAAAGGCAGTCTTTTAAAATAGTTTTACAATATTTGCAAACTGATTCCTATCATCTAGATTAACCAAGTTATATATTTTGTTTTCTAATTATTGAACCCAAGGTACATATAAACTAAGAACAGTGCTATACCTTCTGATGCAGTGTGTGTTTCTAAAAAACAGGTCATGATGGATTTGCAAATACAGGAGTTTCTTGTATTAGTCTCAAGTCTCAGCTTATCACATTTTTCTATTTCCTGAGGACATTCAGAAGCAAAAATCCCCATTTTTTGCATAATGTTGTTACTTTTATATAAAAAAGACTTTTGTCATAATAAAGAAGACAGTGGGCACCTTTATGTTGCAAGAGGAAATCATCCTAGCTGTGATCATAAAATTACTAAGGGAAAACTTTTATTCCCTTAGAAGCTAATGATAATCTCGCACATTTCCTTTACATAGTCTTTTCATCTGGAGGCAAATGGCTCCTATAAAAAAAATAAAAAGGGAGGGTCTGTTTTGCAATTGGGATCTACTGGGATGCATGTTATACTTAAAGTACCAAAAATTCATGGTAGATGAATAAAATTAAGTACTTCAAATCTGCAAAAATAAAAAAAAAAGCCACAATAATGTCAACTTAATAGCAGCCAGCAAACATGTTATTATCACATTTCTCTAAGTCTATGGCTGGTTATGTTTTTCAAGATGTCTTAAAACTGTACTTAGTATTTTAAACTATAGTTCTCTAATGACAGATACCTTCTCAAAATGTACTTTAAAATGTTGATGACTCTGATAACTTTAAAATGTTATTACTGTAGATATAAGTAATAAACATGTGCCATTTTATTCCTTAAGGATTAAAAAAAATTCCAAAAAAAGAATATTTAAAAAAAAGTTTAATCAGTATCAAAGTTTTTTCATAAATCTCAAATCCATCACATTTAAGTGTACTAAATTCCAATAGGATGTTTAGAATAAAAATAGAGAAAATATTTGAGCTACTTTTTTGTTTGTTTTAATTTCTATCATACCCTCAAAAGTCATTGTTACCAGGAATCAGAAATATCAGAAAAACCATCTTTAGTAAAGATAAAAGCACATCCACTGTTAATTTTCTCAAGTCCTGGAATTATTGTAGCATATTAGGCTCATTTCACTAAAAGGAAGATAGCTTGTCTATACTTGGACAACTACTATTTCTGCTCTTTAAATACATATCTATTTTTGTTATTTTCTGGGATTAACTGGATGATAAAAGTAGATTCTACAAAAATAGCAGTGTAGCAGTATGAATTAATGTAGTTATTCCTGTAAGCAAATCTACCAGTATCACCAGTATTGAAAATTAGCTTTTCAATGTACTCTCAGTCTAATCTTTATATCTTCAAGTTCTATGGCTCTCCAGGGTCTAGGAGTGCATATGAGAATTAGTTAAAATAATTTCACCTAAAATTTATTTGATGAATGGGTTAAAGTATACATTTATTAAAGAGTTATTCTATGCAATTAAAAGGAAATGAATTAAAAGGAAATGAATAGTCACAGCTTGCTACGTGTACTCTGAACAATAATATAACCACATGGTTAATATTTTAACAGTTTGTGTGTAAAATTATTTAATAAATTGAAGATGATGCACAAATGTGTCAAATAATACTCATATTTACATGCCAAAATATTAAATAGAATTTTCTAAACTAGGATGAAGAGAAATTTTTTAGATACGTTGTAAAATTCTGCTGACTTTTTAGGGAATGAGATCATAGGGTAGGGAGGAGATTAGGTAAAGTAATAAGATACATTACAACCAGTATTTTCAAAAGTCTTGCTATGTAAAATTTATATCACTAGCCTGGCTATTTCTTCTTTTCATACATTCCTCATCTAGCTAGTTTTGTAATTTATCACAAATTTTATAAATAAAAAAATTTGAAGCCAATTGAGATGTTTAAATGTACACAAGCAGCATTTTAACATATCATATACAAAATTAGGCTCCCCATTTTGTGACCCCTCTATTTTGACTTAAAGAATTTTTTCTAAAAACTTCAATATAAACTTGGTGAAGTCTAAACCTGAGGAAATTTGTATAGTATGTCCTAAAATGAATGTTTGAAATTGATTAGAAAGGACACCTGGTAAGACCTTTGACATATATTTGGGTTGTGTCTTTGCCAAGGCAGTTTCCCTTAAACCTCTGAGACACTAATGACATTTGGCAGCTTCAAAATAGACCCATAATACACATCCATGTCATTATACTGTGCAAAATATTTATTTAAAAGTAACTGTAAATCCATGCAACCATTTAGTTGAAAAATCATTGTTTGAATTTGTAAGCTTTTTATTCCTTGCTTATCTGTGCTGTCTAAATGAAGAAGAGGTGGCTTTCTTAACATTGCCATTTAATCACTATTTAAATATTGCTATTAAATAGCTACTACAAATGCTTTAGGAAAGGTTCAGTATCAGCTATAGTTGGGAATCATGGATTCTAACCTTGGTTTTCTGTGTGACTTTGAAAGAAAATTTATTTCCTTGCTTCACTTGTTTTACTCTGAGATCAATATTTTGATTTGGCTTCATTAGTCTTTGTTTAACCAAATAAGATAGTTTGATTATCTTATTCAAGTGTTATTCAAATGTGTGCAATTCCTAGAACTATTTACTCTTATTGTTATATATATTATGTTATTAAGTGCTGTCTTCTTCCTAAGCAGAAATGTATCAATATAACCGAGTAATTGATATACCAAGTAAAATAAAATTGTATTACAGAAAATTAGGGTATAAGTTCAAATGCACAGTTAAACCACAACACTACCATCTATCTCATTCCCCTATTATCCTAGAGGTGGTGGCAGTTTAACACATAATAGTGGATCAATATGAAATATTCCAAAATAAATGTTTGAACCAATAGAATCAAAGATATCCTGTTGGAATTAAATGCAGACATAGCAGTACCAGGTGAGATAGCTGCAGTCATTATGCTGGAAGATAGAATATTATCCCAGTTTTTACCTATATGATAAAATCGTTACACAGAAAGTACTGTGCTTATCATATAAATGTAGCATCTGCTTTGTGTCATTATTAGAAGTTTGTGTCTGCCTTTTACTACGTATGGATATGAAACTACAGAGTAACTTGAATTAACATAGAGTGATCTATTAAAAATAGATTTGTCATTAAATTACATGTCACCATTTTTATTATTTGACCATTTAGAGGTAAATTAAGGCTGTGATAGTAAAGATCTCATATTATTCTCTAAAACAAAAATACAATAATGCAACCTACCTCCCAATCCTGGTCTCAGGCGATTGTCGTAACCATCTAGGAGTCTGTCCAAAATCCTGGTGAAGACAGTGGTATTGTCTTTAAGTTCATCTTGTAATGACGGCTGTCCATAGCTGAAAAAAACATAAAGGGAAGCAATAGATAAATTATACATTTCCACTAAAACCTCTTTCCAAATAAATCCTTTCTCAGTTTTTCTACTTTGCTTTCTACTGAATCTTAACTTGAAAATTATTTTTTCACAAGGTAAAAAAGAATGTTATTTTTAAACTCTGGGCAGTTAATTATATTTCGAATTTTCATTTTTTAAATGTGAAAGGAAAATTGTAAGAAATGACTTCTGTCTGTTTACTTTTTGAATTCTCATCATGTTTATTACGTTGCAATGCACGTCTTCTCTGAGCAAGCAAGAATGCTAATGCACATAAAAAAAATAGAGAAAACAAACCTAGGAAAGTTCTTTCCAAATTAAAAGGAGTTACCAAAACAACTGATTTTCTTTTTTATTTAACATGCAGCAAAAGCCTAAGTTTTTACCTACCAACCTCCTTTCCTTCATTCACTTCATATAGGTCTGTGTTTTGGTGGGATTTTCTTGATGTTCTTTTAAGAGATTTAGGTAAAATTTATTTCTTAGGACAATTATATTTTTACGTCAGTGTGCAAATTTCCATTCCTCTTAAGATTCATGACCCAATGATTAAAATTTGTCTGTTCAAACACCTAATTAATTTTTATTGTTTCTAGTCTTAGATGTAAAAAGAACCTTTAGAAAGATCAAGTTCAATAATCTTAATTTGTGGTTGACTAAGCTGTAGCACAGTTTTAGTGTTTTGTTTAAGAAGGCACACCTATTTGTGAGCAAACCTTAACCTAGAACCTAGCTTTCTTCAAATTCTAGTCTGAAACTTTATTTTCCTTCTTCTATATTGGGATAATTATTTATATTTAAACGTTACTAGTTGGAGATGTAGCTTGTATCCCTTACCATTATTAGTCTTTGTGTTTCGACCACATAGTGACCTCAGTTCAAAGATTGTGTTTTTCCTACATCAATCACATTGCTATCTATGCTCCTTGAATCATATTTTATGTGATGATTAGCATGACAACTCCAAAATCCTTTGAGAGAATTGTTTTCTATCTTAGGATGGATCACATTTACTGATATATTTCAATCATAGTTCTGACCTTGAGTACAAAAGCAAAATGAATATAGGGTGTAAACTAAGAAACTGCCACAAATATATCACTTCTGTATTTTCTACTTAATATGCTTTGGGCTTCATTCCTGTGTGCTGATGTTACTGATAAATATAAGAAAAATAGTAACATTTGAAACCAGAATTCACTTATTTGACAGCAGCAAGATATATGATCAAAAAATCATTTCAAAAACAAACACTGTTTTGCAGGTAATTAATTTCGTATCGGCAAAATGCAATGGCTATTATTCTGATAAAGTTTTAATTTGATAAAGTTACTAAAACTAAAGGCTATCCATAATATTGGATATATGTAATGTGTCTCTTGGAAACAATTTTTCATTCTCCTAATTTCAACATTGATGCCATGCAGATTGAGGGCTTACTCTCTTTTGGCAAAATTAAACATCTTGCTGTTTTTTTTTAATCAAATTTTCAACAAGCTAAGTGTCTTCCAGTATGTCTCATTGGCAGACAACAGTAAGGCAAAAATAGTTTTATGAATGCAATTATTTATAAAAACTCATTGTCACAAAATCAACTGCCATCCCTGCATCTTTCAAGGATGCTGGAAGGTCATCTTGATAAAAATGGAAAAGAAATGCTAGAACACCCTAAGTTGTGAGGAGGCCCTGATCGGGAACTCTGAGGAAGAAAGCAATACAATAAGAAGAAATAAAAGATGAAATGGGGTAACATGACTAAATAAACTTAAATTATTAAAACAATTCTTACAATATAGAGTGTTTATTACCTTTATCTGTACCCTCTAAGTTTTTACAGCTTCTATAAAATTCAGAAAATGCTTTTCTTCCTGGTTTTATCTTAAAAATGTTTTCACCAATTGTTTGCATTGGAATGCAGATGCCCAAAGAGACCACTGCCTTTTCCCCAAGACCAGTTCTGCTTTCCCAGCTGGAATGGAAATCTTTATTTTACATGATTTTTTAATGACATTTCATCTTTACTTCTAACTTACTATGTCAAGTTTTAATTGCCAGAAAAAAACCCTACGAATAAGATGCTTATTCATTTTGTATTAAACACTCATCCCAATGTAGTGTTTCCTAAACTGAATATATATTTTGAAGAGAAATGCCAGTTACAGTACCTGATTTTGATTCCATATGAACCACTATATAATAAAACACTGTGCACTAACTCCATCTACAGGTCATTGCAATAGTAACACTTCATATAATTTTTCAAAAGCAGTAAAGACATTTAACTTCTCTCATTAAGGATATCTGATAATAATGCCTGTCTGTCAGTGTTTACCATACACAATAGCAAAAAACAACAACAGAAAACTTCTGAATTAAAATAAATCTTCCTAAATTCATGTCTTTCCAGACCATTCCATCTCCCTATCTTAACTCTTAAGAGTTCCCTTGCCATTACATTTTGAATAAACTCATGTTTTTATTATATGTCTGACCTTCTTGTGGGTCACAGGAATAGGCTACACAAGAAATACAAAAGCAGATAAAGAAAAATCTGTAATACTTAGTCATGTAAATAGTTTCTATTATATTAATTTCACATGCTTGATTGGATCATTAGAACATATTTTGACTATGATTAAGCTTTATAAACAATTAATAATTGTTTTTTTAATAGGGAAATTTGATTTTACCAAAGTTCTTAAATATTTGTCTCATATAGTCCACTTTTATTAGTTATATAGATAACGATTTCAAAACATGATATGCATATGCATTTAGAGAGACATAATTTTCAAATAACAGATATTATTTAAAACTTTCCATTTCTATAAACACAAAAGTTACTCTATGATCTTTACAATAGGCTAGAAATTTTCTCGTTGTAAAACCAGGTTACACAGTATGCAACCACTAATTGAGGTAACTTTTTCTATGAATTAGGAAACCGCACGTTTTGTTCAGTTCCAACTGAACAGTGAGAAGTTCAATCTAAGACTTAAATGTTGAATTAATACATGTCTTAACAATGGCTTGTTAATTGTATTCTAACTAACGTGCAAACATAATGATTTGTTTCATACTGCTCCTCTTTATTTTTAGCTGGAAATTATTGCAGTTAAGTTTTCTGAATTCCCTTAGTCATAAATTCATTTGAGGACAATTTTCTTCCCCTGATAAAATAAATGAAAAGTTACAGAAATTTTCATGCAGATTTTTAAAAAAGTGTCCCCACCTTCTTCCAGTCAGTGTGCTCAGAAGGAGGATCCAGGCCCAAAGACAGTCAGACAGACCTGGACTTTTCCTCATCGCGGGCTGGAGCAGCTGAAAAGTAGAATAAGTAGAGATCAATGTCTCTAGCAAGAAACATCAGGTTATAACCACCAGGGCTGACTGAGGCAGTTTAGATGAATGCTTTGAAGTCAGGAAATGACCTCACTGGGATATGACACCTCATTGGAAGCAATGGAAACCTGGACCATCCATTCTCCACTTTCCCTTCCATTTCTCCATTCAGAAATATATCAGTGTCCTTATTCTCCTGTAAAAGAATACAAGCTGAAACGCTTTCAGGTGACAGTATTGCTCAACGTAAAAACTGTGAGTTGTTTATCTCTAGGTTTTATATTTAGAATATAGTTTGGTTTATTCTCTTCTTGTTGTTTATCATCTAAAAATTTGGACTTTTATGATTTCAGTTTCCACAGTGAACTGTGCATTAAAATTTTTAAGCTGGTGTCTCTAACAGGAAGAACATATTTAGGGATTGGATGGGATAGGTTAACACGTTGTGATGGCTGAATTCCTCTTTGAATTCTGCAGGTACCTTGATTTCAGAAGCAACTGTATTTATTTCTATTTAAAAACATAGGAAACACACTGTTGAATGCCGGAGTCGTGCTTTTATTCTGTTCCTGTGACTGCTTTGTTAAACATGCTTCCTAATGTTTCTGCGAAGCTAAAGGACACACTTTATAGTCAAGCCATGTGCTGATCTCTCTCACATACAAACCACACACACACACACACACACACACACACACACACACACAAATGCACACAAACATGCCCACACATATCTTTCAAGCCCTCTCAAATTCTGCCAGGTTGCTGCTAGAAAATGTTTCATCTCAAACAGATGGAAGCTGGAGTGCTTTGCTTTGCATGAATAAAGGGATCTTTTTACCTCTTAGGTAAAGTGCAATCAATCACCATCTGATTGTTGAATTTAGACTTGGTAGTGGAATGTTGGAGAACTGGAAGAGTACAGAAAGCTTAGAGAATTAAAAATGTATATAGTCTATGTGTGGAGTCAGTTTTCGAAATTCAATGCACTACCTGGATAAGGAGCAGCTATGGTAACATTTTAATGTGCTGTAATTAATTCCAGTCATAATATAAGGAATGTTCAAAGTATTTAATCTGTATTTCTTTGTAGGGTAAGTGATTAATAGACTGCAATCTTTTAAAGCTTCTTTTTCATTAAACCCTCTATAGTTTAATGTGGTATGCCTTTAAATACATCTACAAAATGCTTTCTGCAGTCTCGGGAAATCATTCAAATCACTAAAAACCATTACAAACAGGCATGTAAGCAATGAAACATAATATGTTTAGAGCGAAATGGTCTAGAGATAAGAACTCTGAGCCTCATCATAGCTTTTCCTTAATTTAGTAATTTAGTGACTGGTTTTGAAACAGATTAGTTGACTATGACAAGAAATCTTGGATAAATATTATGTTAAACTGCTACATCTAAATTGCAAAATTTTAATTTACCCTTTTACTAATCTTCATCGTTTGTTACAAGGGGAAAACAACTTTTCTTAGCCCTATTAATTTTTGTTGATCTTTTTAAAAAGATTGAATATCTGAATGGGTAAACAAAACACAGCAAAACCCTTTGACAAGGCACCATAGCTTTTTGCCCTCTTCTGACATTTTTAAAAGAGAAAAACAAACGTATCATGGCACTTCAGTTGTTAAGAAAGTTTCTTGCAAATACAAACATAATAGTTTAAAAGAATGGCTAAGCTGCAGTCTTACCACTTCCTACCTTCAACCTCCCCCTCCCCCAGACACACACTCCAAACGTTACCATCCCATGCCATCCATATCAAAGACTAAGTTGAGTTTTCGTGTTCAGAATGGGAGAGACCCCTACACCAGAGGGCATTTCACCAGCGTCCACTGGAAAGGGAAAAACAGGCAATTTTGCAGCCAGGACAAGAGCGTGCCTTCCCTAGGATGATGGAACAGTGAGACAGGTTTTCCGTCCCAGCGTCTTAACTTTAGATGATGGCCCCCGACGCCCCTCCCCAACTCGCCCCAGCTCCTCCTTGCAAATAAATAAATAAATAAAAGACCAAAACAACATGCCACCACCCACCCTGCGGAATGCATTCAAATATGCCTAAGAAAGAGGAGAAGAAAAGAAGAAAGACAGCGGAAAAATAATAATAATAATGCTCTTATATTGCTGCGGTTTTACCCTGAAAGAAAAACATTTCGTTGTTTCTACCTTCTGTGGGATCAGGCTCCTGTCCTGCTCGCTCCCTTGCTCGCTCGCTCGCTCTCCTTCTTCTCTCTCTCTCTCTCTCCCCCCCCCCCGTCTCCCCCCGCCCCCCCGACTATAACATTCCTGTCTCTCCAGCTAGGAAAAGCCACGTTCAAAGCTCTGTCTGTGTATCGTGGTCCAAAGTCGCACTTACCTAAGGCCCCCTCTGGACACAGGATCTCTTAAGACCGGGGAAAAGTCTGGGAGAGAGAATCGTGGAGAGACTGGAGCCAGCGCGAGTCTGCGAGTCCGAGTCCGGGCGCGCCGGAGCAGAGGGGCGTCCTCGCTCTGCCTCTCACTCACTTGGTCTGAGCCATCATGGACTCTGCGTGCTCCTTTGCTGAAGATTTCACACCCAAATTTGCTTCCCAATACCCAATCTGCAGCTATACAACAAAAGATTTCTCTTTACCAAGACAGTAGTAATACGTCCCAGGGCAAACCGGATGTGAAATAGGCGGTGACTTCATGCCAGAGAGATTTTATTTTAGAAAGGAAGGTGGTACCAGCCTCTGGATCTGGAGACCAATCCGCCCATTTTTTATATGCAGCACAATTTAACTTGCACCACTCTGGCCCTAATCCCCTTCTCTCTAGCTTCAGGCTCAAATCCTTCTACAATCTGCTGCAAGCTTCTCTTTTTGGGGGGAGCGGCAATGGGGGAGGGAAGGGTAGAAAGGGTGAGAGACATACGGACTGCACTTAGAGTCTTTTCACACTTGCAATTTATGAACACCCGATTTTAAGGTGAGCCCATTAAAAATACAACTATTTAGTGCAACTATTCTACCTTTGATCAAATATTAAACCACTGCCTGCATATGAATGAACGCAAGCTCTGAAACAGGGAGATGCAGGGTTACACGTGTGGGGAGAGCACTCGTCTCGCCTCTCTCCCTCACACACACACTCCCACACATATGTCTAAGTCCCCGTGTCTTGCAGAGTCACGAATGGTGACGGATGGTAGGAAAGAGTTCTGGCAGGTAGGAAATTGGCTACTGGATTTAGAGAGTCTTTCGCACTTTCTCAGGTTGGGAGCGCTTTCCATCCCACCTTCTTCTGCAGCTTAGAGGACAGCAAGAATACCCTCCGGAACCGGGTTTTTACCTTTGGAGGCAACTGTTTGTCTATGTTATCATGGAGAAAACGCAGGCGCTGTTACCTCTGAATTGTGCTGGGTTCCTGGACGAAGAATATTTAACTAATAAATCACTCCGATCATTTCTAGGTTTGAGAATCATATCTCCATTTCCGGAATCATTCCTTTGCCTCGAGCTCCATCATTCTTGGATTAGGAAAATGGGAGAGGGAGAGGAGGAATTTTTAGAAGTCAGGACGAAATCCGCGTCTACTTTTTCCCCCCCTTCTCCGGCCTCTTCTGTTACCCTCCCTGGTAGCTCTCCACCCACAAATAATTATACACTAGGAAAGGGGGGTGTGTTTCAACATCAGTCTAACTAAATTTCCAAAGAATCAGGGATGACTTGGTTTCCTCCTCGGATTTTGTGAATGGCTGTTTGTAGCAGAGAGGGGATGGGTGCTGTCTTCCTGGGAGCGCTTACTAAGACCTAAAACACTGGGAGCTGTCCCTTCAGCACTTCCGTCCAGTTATGGCACGAGGTGCTGAAAAGGTGAGGTGCCCCATGCAATGTTTCTGGTGGATAAGGTCTGAGCTTTGGTAAGCTCACTGGTCATTTTCTCCTAGTGAGTTCCTAGCAGAGAAGACGTTTCAGATGGGGCGGAGCCTGAGCAAGTGAAGAAAAAAATCTGAGTAGCCAGTCCATAACCACTTTGGGGTTTCTGATTCTACAAGTGCTTCTTGACCTTGTGCAGCAATGCAATCTGCTTAATGATTAAAACTTAAATAAGGTGATTGCAATAATAAGGAACATAAAATTGAAGATCACATTAGGGGTTGGGCTTGGTTACCTTCTGAGTTTTGTGGTCAAGTGTCAACTGGGAAGTGATTTTAGAGATAAACTTTTGGAAGAGAGATTTGAAGATTATGTTAAGATAGCCCTGTTTCTGGGCAGTAGTTAATTGCCTGTTATGTTCAGATATAATAAATGCCAATGTATTCTTAAAGATATTCGCTGAAGAAACATCACAGCTTCCCTATGTGTCATTACCCAATTTTTATTTACTTATACATTGATTAATTAATTTATTGAGTGGTTTTGAGAATAAAACTGAATTTAATGAGATTTATAATTAATAATGAAATCCTGAGTTAACGATTAGAAAACATTATTCTTTTACTTCATCTACAATGCAATTCCACAGTTTTGTCTTGTTTTAATGAAAGTCAACAGTTACAAAAATCTGAATTTTTAGTGTTCTCCTGGCTAAACTGTTGCAGGTCCTTTTATGATCTTCTACAAATTGAAAATAAATTTATATCCTTTATCTAATGAAACACAACGAAATCACTCTACTGATTTTGGTTTTGTAAACAAATTCACTGAAGCTTCATCATGTGAACAATAGTCTCAGAGCAATGCCAATTACATTCTGCTTCGGATTAAAAATTTTATGTGACTATGAAACAGGATACAATTGCACAGCATTTTCACAAATTTAAAGAAATAAATATTAAATAATTTGGGGGCTATAGTGTGTATATGGAAATGGAAATACCTATACTATGATTCTCTCTTTAAAATACAATACTCACAAGGTAGATTTTACTAGATGATTCTCTATGAATATCAGCTTGTAATATATATATGCATGTATGTATACATACACGCATACATGCAATTTGCTTTAAGACATCTATATTTTTCATAAATTGTGAGTGTTTAAAAATATTGATATTTTAATACTCCAAAACATCAATTGATACTCTAATTATGGGTGTGTTTATTGTGTTCCATCTGATATGTCATTAATATATGCACATACTACCATAAAATATAATAAATTAATGACAAGAAAATACTTACTTTATATTGTGCTTTATATTCAATATTTTATATAATTTTTGATATTCTTGTGTTTTGTTTTAGCCAGAATGAACCACTTCAAACTATGTGTGCATATAATGATGTCAGTTTTTTTAAATGATAATAACTATGGTGTTTAATATTCTTAGAGTGTTTACTTGGTGCCAAGTAATGTGAAAAGTAATTTTCATAATAATTCAATTTGATTCTCAAAATGAGTCTCTATGAGAGATGGTCTTAATATTTCTGTTATACAAATCATTCAGTAAATTGTAGACTAGAGAGATCAAAAGACTTGCCTAAGGTCACACAGCTAGTGAATATCCACACTAAAATGCAAATCCAAATGCTCTGACTTCAAAGCCTATTCTCTTAACCACACTTCTACATTACTCTCTTTCCTTACTGTGAGACTGTGAGCTCATAGTAAAATCTTTTTCATTCATTTTATATCTATGTTTGACCACCTTTATATCAGTCACATAAAACTCATCTCTGAATATTTATTATTATTTATTCATGGCAAGAGTTTTATTTTGATGATCCAGTACATCCAACTGCAACATAGAATCAGGCTTACTTTAGTATTTCAGAGATTTAAGCTACTTTTCTTTTGTCTCATGAGGCCGGTGGCCAAGACCCTCCGAGCAGTTACAAAGTCTTGGCAGAAAGAATTTGAGGTCAAATCTAGAACCAGGGATCCTAGGGATGCCTAATCACTCTATCTCCAGTGCTGCAGTCTGGTACATTTCGCTTTTCCTGTCAATTTTAAATGGCAGGAAGCCCTGACCTAATTGATGAAGTGGTGCTGATTCTATTCAACAGAGAAACGTTTTTACTTTCTTTAACTAAATGTGAACCAAATGAGAAAAAAATAGCAAGAGTGTTCTCATTTATTCAGTGTGTCTTTTTATCGTTTACAAAATAATGTAGGGTGAAGGAAAAGAAATAAGTAAAAATAATAAAATATCAAATAAACTTTCGTTGAAACTCAGAAAAAATTGATCTTTTAAAGTGTATTTGAGTGGCTCAGATATCTACAATGAAATTGTGTTTTAGCATTATACATTATATATATATGAATATTTATATGGAATATTTCATTACACTCATTTAAGTAGTCCCACTTTTCTAATTCCTCTGTATATAATACAGACCACCATGTTTAATTGACTATACTAGCATATCCAGAGGGATGTCTCTTCTTTTATAAGTGATATTGAAATAATAGCTCAGTAGGAGTAAAAGAAAATAGAAGTGGTTTAAGTAATAGGTTATTTTTTTGTACCTTCATCTAGACATCTTTGTCATCTGGGTTATTTAGACAAATTATATTTCCCAGGCTGGAAGTCTCGTTTGGTATTTCAGCATACAGAGAAACATGGTAAATATAGCAAAAACAACATTTATGTATATTTGAGTCATAAGTGTTTGGCACTCTAGTGGAATTTAGAGATTGTTTGCCCCAACCACTTTGACAGGTCACAAAGCTTACGTAACTTTTCACATGATCTTTACAGAAGTAGAACCCAGGTTAGCATGGCACAATAAATGATTATGCACGAATACATACTTGAAGTCACAGATGTTTCAGAACTGTAAGGCCGTGGGCACATTGCTGAACTTTTCTGAAGTTTTCAAATGAAGTAATGATATTTTATAAGCTGGTGGTGGCATTACATAGGAAAACAAGTGTGAATCAGATAGCCCTCTTGTGTGACACCTAATAGACATCTAATGAATGCCAATTTTCCTCTCTCTTTTTTCTTGCCATAAAATTATTCTTTTCTCTGCATTTTAGTGCGTTATCTACAGCGTGTTTAAATAACTAATAATACTGGTAGTACTGTCAACATTTTGCATACTGTTGAAATAAAATTATCACTTAGACAGGTAGTGGGAAAAGCTAGCTCCTGTGCCATCTTAATCCTAGGCCCATGTTTTTATTTTTAAGATGTTGAGTTGGGGAAATTTTCCTACATGGGCCTTGGGCATAGAGTATTTTACACACACGTTAAACCAGTAACATTTGAAGAGAATATAATACAGGATATAGTCAACCACAGCAAATGTTCAAACCACAGCTAGTACAGTCAACCACAGGCTTCCCAAAAGATACATTTACATTATTTTTCCATAAGATGCAACAAATACTCATCAGGAATAAAAATATGTATGTGAGAATCAGAGTCTATTTAACAGTAATGTAAGTAGGGCACTATCCAATTTTCCTCTTTTGGCAGTTTTCAGTTTATCAGCAACTCAAATGTAACCCAGATTCACCCATTTTCTTTCAAAGACTTTTCTTTTCACAGATGTCTAACCCATCAACCCAAGAAGGTAAATGCAGATTTATTCAGAGTTAGGAAAAATGATAATAAGCTGATGATTAGAAACAATTATTTATTTTAAAAGTTCAAATAATATATAAATTATTTTTGAAATCCTCGAAGAAGAATTTTTTGACTCTCCAAATAAAATTGGTAACACGATGACTAATGTAAGTCAGGACGGAGGTAAGAAAATAAATATAATTTATTAAAATGCTGTCACAACTCTCTAGATTAAATACTTTAAAATGCTGTATCCTATATAACTTGATTGAGGAAACATGAAATTAAAAAAAATTTATAGCTAAAATCGGGCATTCAGGATGTTTATGTGTCTCCTTCGGTAAAATTAAAGTGCATAAATATATGCACACACATAGTCTATGTGTAAACTCCTTTTAAACCATAAGAATGTATGTTTAGTTATGTTTTTCTTTGTTAAAGTTAACAGAATGAATACATATCCAATCAGTAACAACGACTAAGTGTCTATCTTGCAGAAAGAAACATAGATCTAAGTGAGAGAGTCAACTTAGAGAGATTATATATCAAAAATGATGAAAACCATTAGGCATATTTGTAGCAAGAAACTGCATTCAGCTTATTCACAACCTGCTGGCATGTTAGGATATGTCTAGTTTAAATATTTGAAGAGTTTAATATGGTATCATTATCCTGCTGGACAGCTGCATTTACATATTTGTTTAAAATCATAAAACACAAAAAAATGACACAACATTAAAGCAGCATTTAAAAAATCATTCATCATGCCCTGAATGGCCATAGGATTTGTGGAAAGGATATGAAATGGAAGGATTTACTAGAATAAAGATCAAGAATTAAGACACTAATAAACCATCTGTTCAATAGCTCCCAATTCTTGATGTTTATAATAATTGTGTTGTGTGGAATGAAATGAAAACAAATTTGTGGATATAGATGCACTTTTATTATGGCTGTACATACATGTCTCCAGACATAACTAGTGCCCTTGTGTTAAATGTAGAAAATGGATGTAATTATATTTTTACTATAATTTACAACTACACAAAACATCTCTCTTAACCAAACTCATTTCCAATTTTGCTTATAATAACATTCACCAAGATTTCTCTGCAGAGAAAGTTTCATAGCCTCTCCCTTCTCTCTCTCTATGTATACATAGAGAGAGATATAGATATGTAAATATAGATATAGATATCTATTTGTCTATAGCTATATAAACACTCTACTAGTTATCAATATCCATATCTCTATATCAATATTGATATCTATACTTCTAAATTGTTACTGATATCTTTACCTCTCTCCTATCTCTCTCTTTTTTGACCTAAATAAACTTTGACAGAGAGAGAGAGAGACAGAGAGACAGAGAGAGAGAGAGAGTGTCCGCTTGGGTAGGGAGAAATCGAGAGTTTTAAAAATGAGTAATATTCACGTTTGAGTAATTATATATCAATGATAAGCTCATACAAATCTCAGAAATGTGGACTGACCCCTATGAAAACTTGGGATTTGGCCCAGAAAGCATGCTCTGGATGAATAAATAGATGTTCAAGACCAGCCTGGCCAACATGGTGAAAACCCATCTCTACTAAAAATACAAAAATTAGCTAGGTGTGGTGGCACATGCTGGTAATCCCAGGTACTCAGGAGACTGAAGAAGGAGAATCACTTGAACCTGGGAGGTGGAGGTTGCAGTGAGCCGAGATTGCGTCACTTCACTCCAGCCTGGGTGACAGAGCAAGAAAGATTGTCTCAAAAAAAAAAAAAAAAAAAAAAAAAAGAAAAAATAAATAAATGAATAAGAATTGAGTGGGTTTTTCTGCTTGTGATTAACCACATTCAATATTGGAATTTCAACATAAAGTTGGCCACCTTTAAATTTTATTTAAGGGAAAAGAAAAAATAACTCCCAAATAACAGTCCCTCCTCATAAAAAAAGTTTAGTTATTATTTAGTAGCTATAATATACCTGACACTCTACTAGTTTTGTTGTTGTTGTTGTTGTTGTTGCTTGTATCTCACATAATATTCGTAATTGCATTCTTATAAAGGTGCTGTTTACAGATAGGGAACCTGTGTTCAGTAAGATTAGTAGACTTTCCTAAAGACACATGGCTTATAAGTCAGAATCTGGATTTGAATGTAGAAATAGAAATAGATTTTGTGGCTTCCAAAAGTTCCTGATTATAAGGCAGTGAAGGTAAATCCCTCCACATAGCCTGGGAGTATAACTGTAATGAGAGACTGTTGATACTGTTTCTGATCACAAATATCTGCAGCAATGAAATGTAGTTATTATGAATTATTAAAAATTAAATATTCAGGCCAGGTGCGGTGGCTCACACCTGTAATCCCAGCACTTTGGCTGGCTTAGGTGGGTGGATCACTTGAGGTCAGGAGTTCAAGACCAGCCTGGCCAACATGGCGAAAATCCACCTCTACTAAAAATATAAAAATTAGCCAAGCATGGTGGTACATGCCTGTAATCTCAGCTACTCAGAAGGCCAAGCCAGGAGAATTACTTGAACCTGGGAGGTGGAGGTTGTAGTGAGCCAAGATCCCGCCATTGCACTCCATCCTGGGCCACAAAAGGGAAACTTCATCTCAAAAAAAAAGTAAAAGAAAAATATATTTTTTTTTAGGAAATCTGCCTAATGTAGTATTAAAAAAAGAAATTTGGAAGCAAAACTGTCCTTTTTTTCTAGGTAGATTATTTACGGATGTTAAGTTGGGCCACTTCTTTGAACTTTAGTATCTTTATTTGTAATAGAGATTTAATACTTTCATTTTACATGGAATATTCGTGAAATAATACCTGTAAAGTAGTTAGCAAATTAAAATATTCTCAACAATTGATATGTACGGTTATTGTTAACACAAGCATTACAGTGTAACAGTCTATGATAACAAGTAACTTTTTCTAGTATAATTCTTAGCTTTTTGAATAATAAAATTAAGATTTTTGCCTGTGGCAACCAATTCATTTGAGGCTTTGCAGTTGAACCACCACACTCAAACTCAGCCAAAATTTATCAAATACCAGACTACCCCATTTGGGGTTTTTTCATCATACGGTTGAGGCCTGAAGCAAGGAAGAATTGGCATTTGCAAGGAAAGTGAATTCATTATTTTAGAGAAACTTAACTCAGCAGGCGGTAGGACCAAAGACAAAATGCTTAAGGCCCAAGCTATTGTTAAACTCAACCTTAGCACCACAACAGTAAGAAAAATATTCTTTCTCCATCCAACTTCTGCTAAAGTATTTTTACTAACAAGACAATAAGGTTTAGAGAAAGGAAGAAAGAGAGAAAGAAAGTCAGAAAGAAAGGAAAGACAGAAAGAAAGGAAAGATGAAAGAAAGAAAGAGAAAGAAAGAAAGAAAGAAAGACAGACAGAAAGAAAGAAAGAAAGAAAGAAAGAAAGAAAGAAAGAAAGAAAGAAAGAAAGAAAGAAATGAAGGAAGGGAGGAAGGGAAGGAAAGAAGGAAGGAAGGAAGGAAACAAAGAAAGAAAGAAAGAAAAAAGGAAGGAAGGGAGGAAGGGAGGGAAAGAAGTAAGGAAGGAAGGAAAGAGAGAAAGAAAGAATGAAAGAAAGAGAGTGAGAAGGAAAGAAAGAAGGAAAGAAAGAAAGCAGGCAGGCAGGCATGAAGGAAGGAAAGAAGGAAGGAAGGAAAGAAAGAAAGAAAGAAAGAAAGAGAAAGAAAGAAAGAAGGAAAGAAGAAAGAAAGAGAGAAGGGAGGGAGGGAGGAAGGGAAGGTTTTTAAATTCAAATCAAATAAAATGGAATGCAAAACAAATTGAATAAAAAACAATGAATAAGAAATTAAAGGAAACCAACCTATGCTTGCCATGTTTTACATGTTTATTAACAACTGGAGTAGGTATTGCTGAAGCAAAAAACCATTTACAAAACATCAGAAAGGAATACCGAAAAAGAAGCCATGTAGTTTGGATTCAGCAAATTCTGAAATGAAAACCAACTTTTACTAGACAAAGAAAGAATCAGGGATTGCTATCATAGAGGCTCATTTTTATACCATATTTTTGTTTTATTTATTTTTTAGAATATTCTAGCAAGCAAATTCACTCTATTATGAATCAAGTGAATCGTATCAATGTTCTTAAATTCAAATTAAACACAAAAATCAACTATGATTGCATTGAAAACAAAACAAAACATTTTGTTTTGTTTTATAATTTCTATATAAACCAATTTGGGTTAAAAGTTTGTACTTTTTCTAAACTATCAAAGTGAAATAAAGTCAAAACTTGGAAACAGTGACTGAGAATTAGGAACTGGAATGATGTTCTGTTCTTATCCTTCATTATTAGCTCTGTGAACTATGTTAAAATACTATAGTTACTCTTCGTATGACCTTGGGAGACTTGATACCTCTAGGAAAACTAGCTATTTCACAGATTGAACAGTCCTAAGTCAGTCTGACAGCCATATGTTTAAATTATGATTTCAGTGCCTGGAGAAAATTTTGTCAGGCTCCCAAACAAGTCAGCGAATTCAGTAGAATTGCCCTGTGGCTTTGGAGGAACATGGTTGGGGAAGGTTAGTCAAGGTTCAGAAAGCTTTTGTCAAAGTCTTAAAGAGGGCTCAAATACAAGCCCTGTTTTCAGATAGAAGGGCATCTGCTTCCCATATATATGCTCATGGAAGGCCCCATTAATTCCAAAAACAAACAAACATTACAAGATGGGGCTATTTCTTATGTTTCCTAAAATCAATGTGTAATTTACTCTGAAACGTATATAAAAACAAAAGAAAATTTAAAAAACAAAAAACAAAAGATGAACTAATATCTCCCTTGATAAGAGCTTGTGAAGTACCAGGAAAATGTAGAGGGAAAAAGAAGAACATTTTAGTACAAGATTTTTATAAACTTTACAGTAACTCCTCTACAACAACAATGCTTGAGTACAGGTAGAGAAGGTGGTTGTAAAATTTGAAATTGTAGTCACAAATTCTGTTCTCATTCTTTCCTTTTGAAAGATAATTTTCACTCTAAGGTTGCTCTTCTATTAAAGTATATTAATGCAGACATAAAAAATAAATATAGTTCTCAAAGTTCAGCATGTCAGATGTCAAGGAAAACTAAAATTTTACATAACAGTTTAATAAACATGACTCCTAGAAAATATAAGTAGTTATTTCTTTATCACATTTTTATTTGAAGAAGTTTCAGTAACTGTCATTTGTACTCATCATTGTTTTTATCTGGTTTCCAAATCTAAATCCAAATTTGAGATTTCCTCATTTAGCGGCACACTATATTAAAAGGACATGCCTGTTCAGGCAAACTTTCTCCTGCCCATTTGAGGAATTCATACCTACGCATGTGTACACTAACTTGCAGTTTCCAAAACTTATTGTATACATAATCTTTAAAAATACACTGAATAAACCAATCAGATTATTTTTAGAACTAGTTAAATCAATCCAGAAGTTCTCTGAAGGAGTTAATGTGAGAAAAACCATCAAATCAAGGCTTAGAGATTTTACCAGACATAAACATATACATGAAGCTATAGTAAATAAAACTCAATAATTCTGGCACAGAAAGATTTGCACAGCTATAATCACAATGAAGAATCCAGGAAAGGACCCATGCATAATCAAGAAATTGTATATGAAAAGGAAGCTTTCCAAAGCAGTGTAATTTATTATTTAATACATGGAAAAGGATTACAGACATTATAATAAAATAAAAAAAAACACAAGTAAACAAAAACATTAAAATTAAATTCACACCCCCAAATAGAAATAAAAATGATTTACTGGTGAAAGAAGAAACCTACAAATATCCTATGCATTAATGAAATCAATTAAAAAAAATCAGACAATGCACATAAAAATGAGAACACAAGACAAAACCATAGGTTAACAAGGAAATTTCACCAGTGGCCAATAAACGTGAGAGAAGATATTCAATAGCAATTGTGATCATAGAAACGCAAACTAAAACAGTCACAGTTATCAGACAAATGAAAACTTTTTTAAAAAATGATGCTATTCGGTATTTATTTGAGTTGTTGGTAGTAAAAATGGCAATCTGTTAGTGGCTATCAAATTATCAATGTACTGCATACAAATTTTAAATCAGTATCCTAGTTCTAGAAATCCATTCTACAGATATTTGAATGCAAGTGTGGCAGGGTATAAGCATATGGAAGTTTAATGTAGGAGTAATGCAAATGCTTTTAAAATCAGAGCCATATTAAATGTCTGAGAATAGGAAAATAGTTGAATAAATTTTGGTATGTTCCCATCATGAAATTAAATGAGCATTTAAAAAATGAGGTATATATTTATCCATTGATGCAAAAAGACATTTTCACGGTTAGCTGATTCAATGAGCGAAGATCTAAATAGTATTATTCATATTTTACAAAATATATATAATATACAAGTTAAAGTATAAGTCTAAAATGAATATGCAATGATATGCATTTCATATACGTAAAACTATTGACATGAATTATCTCTTTTTATTTTATCCTTTACATATGGTATGATTTTTTGTGAGTATATATATATATATATCTTTTGTAAAAACTTTTCAGGAAATAACAGAAGAAAAAGAAAATAATGACATTTAGATTCCTAGATATAGAAGACATAAATCAATGTCACCCAGAGTTCGCTTAAAATCCCAAAGTCTGAACTCTAGGTTTACAAAGACAGGTTTGTTATAATTATCACCGAAGAAGAGTTGGGTTCTCAAAATTGTTGCGATTTCATTCACTTCTAGAAGTTGAGAAGGAAGTGGAAGCATAGTGCTAGAAGCTCATACTCACTTTCTTTGTCTTCCTAATTATATAGCCATCCAAGAGTAACACTTCTCTTCGGTAATAAGATAGTTCAGAATCTTAAACATTTTTCCAAATAACATGCTTAGAGGTCTACTGTAAATTCAACAACAAATGATTGGAAATAGAAACTGTCAGTCAACTAAAGAGATATGTTTGAGTAAGAAAAACTGTCTAATGCACATTATAAACACCAAATCACTTTTGCAATGTTACCTACAATGTAGACTTACGTCCTCCTCCTCCTCCTCCTTCCTCCTCCTCTTCCTCCTCCTCCTCCTCCTCCTTCCTCCTCCTCTTCCTCCTCCTCCTCCTCCTCTTCTTCTTCTTCTTCTTCTTCTTCTTCTTCTTCTTCTTCTTCTTCTTCTTCTTCTTCTTCTTCTTCTTCTTCTTTCTTCTTCTTCTTCTTCTTCTTCTTCCTCTTCTTCTTCCTTCTTCTTTGTCTTCATCTTCGTCTTTGTCTTCGTCTTCTGCTGCTTCTGCTTCTGTTGTTGTTGTTGTTTCAGGGAGAAATCGTTTTGTGTTTCTACATACCCTAGGGAACATATGTTTGAGCATGTTATTAGCATATTTATGGAAACCAGAGTACTTTGTCTACTTTGCTGTCTCTACACTTTGGAACTCTTCACTAGTTTTGTAATTCTCATAGCCTCATTGTTAAATGAACCCCTCTTATCCCCTGTGTTGAAGGTTGTTTACATTTGGCTCTATACTTTTGCACAACAGTTATGTAAGTAATCAGCTCCAAAATTCCATCAAGGATGCTCTTTTTCTCATGTGCAAATATTTTGTCCCACATAGCCTCAGCAAGGAGAGTAACTTTTAAACTGGAGAATAAATTTAAATGTCTCAAGTTCCTTTGTTTTCACCCCTACATAATGTACCACATCCATTCAGTGTTTCTGGAGACATAAATGCTTAACTTCATGGTCAAGAAAAAAGTATCTCTTCTTTATATCATTCTAAAAAGAAATACAACAATTTTTCCATATATGAATATACATTTTGGACATCCATTGATATATTCTATGAGTTGAGAGTATAGATTTCTGTCTAATGAACAAAAAAATCAGGTTAAGTCATCAATAATATTTTTTTGAGATTTTGTTGAAATGCTTCTAAGTTTAGAACTTTGATCATTACATTTTACTATTGAGTCCCGGTGGATAAAGTTAGCATATCTTGTTTCTCACTCAGCTTAAATATATTTGCCTTTCAGAAGAGTAGGTAGTGAAGATTAACTTGATAGTCCTGTAGTATGGTACAGTAAAGTGGGCAATTTTTCTACATCTCTTGAGATCAAATGAGGGTAGAGGGTGGAGATAGGTGCTAAATTTCCAGGCTTGGATGGGCAGAAAGATGGCAGAGAGATTTTCATTCAACACAAACACAATGAAAGAAACATCCGGGTGGAGTTATAACAGGCCAGTTTCAGGCAAACGTGGCTCAGCTAAGTACTGAGCTGAGACAAGTTACTTAACCATCTAATATCTGATTTTTCACCAGAAGATCAGATATAATAGCCATCTCAAATGTTTTGTTATGAGGTCTAAATTATATAACTTAGCTAAAGTACTTAGCACAGTTTCTGGCACATGATAAATATTCAATAAAATGTTTTAGACCTTAACTGATAATGTATATTCTTATTAAATTATAACTAAAAACCTCTCTGAGACTCAGTTTCTAAATTTATAGATTGAAGTTAATACTTTGTATTTATCTTAAGGTTAGAAACCAGTAATTCAAGGAAAGCATCACTGTAGGTACCATTACTGGAGATGCAGTTAGAATGCACGATTACTCCTAGGCTACATGAATCTCTGTGTATGTAAAAATAATATGCTAATGTTGCAGTTTGTGAATTATGTGTAACTCTCTCTATTTCTTCTTTCAATACTAATGATTAGGTCTATTATTGCAGAAATTAAGCAAGAACATTTTTCCCTATGTATCAGTTCATACCTTCTTTATGGATAAAGTAAAAAGTTTTTACTGAACAATTTCAAATACTTGATAGCTCAAGTACTGGAGCTTAGATATCTAGTGAAATACAACTTCCCTTCTTGAGTCCTGACTCTAACTATAAATTGTGACTGCATTCCAAACTCAGAGAAGCACATTTCTAGCTCCAGAGTATTGAAGCCATGCTGATTAGGAGCATTTTGATTATTACAAACACCAATAATAATTATTCACATGAGAGGATTTTTCTGACTGCAATCATGCTTTAACTTCTCCTGCTGGGTTTCATATTTGTAAATGCTTCAAAGATTAACCAGTCTTCCCTTCTCATTGGGAAGTATTACTTGATTATCTCCTGTCTGCTTTACTTAGGACATCAGCCTGAAAAACACTGGCAGCACTTAAACTACTTATGAGGCTGTAATCACTAGGATGGGGTGGGGCTGTGAATACGTTTTTGGAGACGGAGAATCTGGGTTTTCTTATTTAGTAATACAAGACTCTCAGTTCCATGAAGGCCGGGAGTATTCAGAGAAAACAAATGGTTTTTAAAAGTCATACATAAGATTTAATCTTGAAGTGCAAAATAGATTTCTGGAATGAAGTGTAAGAATTAGAGGGACTTATTGGGAGACAATTCACTGTGTGTATCTTGCATTTCTGCACATTCTCTGAACACAGATTTTGATTGCCTTTATTCCAGATTATCTTTTCAAGTATTTATCTGTAATAAACAGCCTTGGAAGATAGAGGTAGTGTCTCACTCCTGAAGAAAGAGCAGATTTGCTCATAGCCATGGAAAATAGAGATAGTGTTCCTCTCTGCAAGGGGCAGGTACACTTACTTCTCATAGTGAAAAAGGTGGGTTTCCTAAATTGAGGATCTATCTACTGTAATTCACCCAATTTCATCTGTAGATGTCACTTGGCCCTCTTCACGTTGCCCTGTGGGAATTGGGGTAAAGGGCACTGATGCAAACATGATGTCATGCTGTTTGCTGTCCCATGAATAATAAAGCACTTTGTCTCTGACCCAGAAGTCTTACATCTTTTTTCCAGCAGTTATGAAACTGCAGGAAGAGAAAGTGTTAGCTTGCAAGTAGGGTAAAGCATTAGACATTGCATAGCTCTTGATACAATGCAGACAGATAAAGTGATAAGAAGATAAAATAACTCAATAAGGGAAAACTAAAAAATAGCCTGAGATTTCCTTTCTTCCTGTTTAATAAAGACACACTTAGCGTTAACTCATTTATTCATATAGTGAGCACCCTCTATGTGACAGATATTACTCTACTTACCAGGAATACAGTTCTGACTATGACTGACAATTTCCTTCTTCTCTCGGTACTGAGCAGAAACAGGAACAAATATGTGAATGTGTGTGTGTGTGTTTGTATGAATTCCAGATGGTTATATATACTATGAAGCTAAATAAGAAGAACAGTGAAATAAGCTAACACTTCTTTAATTATAATAGTCAGGAAAAGTCTTTATGAAGTGATAACATTTGGTATAAGGTCTTCAATGTAGAATTTTTGGGAAAGGACATGTCAGATGACAAGGAAAAGGAGAGGGAGTGAAAAGGAGTGAGAGGGAGGGGAAAAGAAGAAAGAGGGGAAGAGGAAAGGAAAGAGAGCAAAAGACAAAACAGCAATAGAAGAGACCCTAGGATTTAATACATTTGATTTTCTTTTCCAGAAAGAGAAAGAAAAGCAGTATGGCTGGGACATAATGGATGAGAAAAAAATGGATATTTAATGAATTTAGCCCTTTGTGCTGGCACAAAATCATACTGGAAATTATAGACCACAGTAAGGTAATCAAATAGGGTAGCTGCTTTCTCTTTAACTTTATGAATTCTTTCACTTTCCTCATTATTTTTAAAAGTCTTAAAGTTTATTGATGCCATGAGTATTCTGAAAGTAAGGAATACATTTGCACTGGAAAATGCAGGTGTATGGATTTCTAGAACAGAATGAGAAAAAAATAACTTTACTTAGAAACTTCTGAAATAGAACTAAGTATTATTACAACTAATTACACTGTTTCTATTACTACTAAAACATAGATACTTCTGATACTACTAAAATAAAATATAAATATAAGGAAAAAGAGAAGGAGGAGGCAGAAGACAAGAAGAAAAACAAACAAACAAACAAAACCCAACAAATTATTGAGAGACTCATCTTCCAAGAACTAAGCTCACTGCTTTACATATTTTTTCTAAACTTCAAAAGTGCTCAATAAAATGCTGCAGTGCTCCTTTCAGAGACAGAAATGAATGCTCACAGAAGTGAGGTCCTTTGTTTGGGATTTCCCAGCTAGCCAATGCCTGGGCCAGGAGCTGAACCTTGGAACTACCCAGCTCCTGAGCCAGGATATTTGTGCAATATGTAGCCCATATTGTAATGAAGCATCTTTATGCCGCAGATGTTCCTTCACTTATGAAGCAGACAGCTTTGTCATCAGTTGATAGAGAGTTGCAGTATTTCAAAGACTGTTAGGTTCAGTCATGGGACAAAATGATTGGTGGTTTTGATCTGCATTGTTTGAAAAGTGTCGCTCTACACATTGGCTGAAATACAGCACATAACATTTCTTTTTTCTTTTTTTCTTTTAGTGGGTGTCATCAGACAACAGATGTATCATGTCTACACAATACGATGAGTAGAAGTGCCTAAATCAATCATGTAGCATGAGGATATAGCTGATCCATGCTTCATTCCAGGTGCTTCTAGACTTTGGTCTTTTGGAAGGAAAAGGATGAGTTTCTGGAAAATATCTCTAAAGAAAAAAGGATTATTATTATTATCGCAAAGGAAACGTTTCATAAATGCACATAATCAAAGGGAACACATAAAATTATCTGAAAAAGTAGGCTTTGATCTAATAGAATATCAAATATACAGTGATCTGAAATTTACTTCTTGGGTAATTGGAAACCAATTCGTTGTTGGTTTGTCAACCAACATGTTGACATGTTGTTACACAGGGAAAATATATCTAAAAGAGATTGACTAAACCAGTGTTTTCATAACTGTGTTATAAAGAATGCATGTTTCTAGAGATAGTAGCACTTTATGAAAATAAGTTCTCATAGTTTGAAAAACCTCTAGCAAAATTTATTTATTTATTATAAGAATTGATATTCTTTCTTAGTAACAGAACCCCATTTAGTTAGTTGGGGAAGGATTATAATCTTATACTATGTGCCTGTATTTCTCAGCCTTTACTTCACTGGGGAAGCCAGTGAAATGTAGGTCTAATTTTGGAGTGTACTATGAGAAAAGTCCTGTAAAGTGTTCTAAATGAACTTGGAGGAGCATCCATTTTGCCACTTCCCTGTTTTATTTTTCTGCTTGGAAATTGTGTGTAATGATGGAACTCCAACAGCCCAGTTTTGTGACACTGGGTTGTTTTCAGGATAAAATCCACAAATTAGCATAACAAAACTTATAAATGAAACTTCATTTTACTTTGTGATACTACTATATGAGCCCTGGTGTACTGACATCTTCATTAGATGTTTGGTAGGAAAATAAAATGGTAATGGTTTAAGCCATTGTAGCCAGGTCTCTGCTACTTAACAGAAAATGGACATAATTCCTGATACATTTGCATATTCCACATTTTTCTTAAAGGTTTTGCAGGTACATTTGATGATTAAAAATCCTGAAAAGGGTTGTCATAAATAATATCTACATAAATAAAATAACTACTAAGAAGTTGCCATGTGCTAGCGATTGCCCTAGATACTGAGGATGTGGGAAGATGAAGAGTGATTGATTCTATGTCATGGAAGGCTTTTCAGAAGATGCTAAATTAAGTTTTGAGGTGTGAATAGAAGTTTCTTAGAGGGAAAAATGGAAATATAATACAGATTGAAAGTGTAATTAAGGAAAAGAGATATAAATATCATATTTCCCAAGAACTTCAGCATGCTTGATACAGCTGGAGAACAAGAGTGAATTTGTCTCAAGGGTGGATATGTTGTCCTGGAACAGAGTTACATATGTAGAGAGGTAGACAAAGGCCAAATTGTGAAAGGCTTTTTATAGCAATCTAAGGAATACAGGCACTGTACACTAGGCAACATGGAATTATTAAGCAGTTGTAGGCAAAGATAAACAGGATGGTATTTGTGTTCTTGAATGACCTCCTGGCATCAATATGGAGGATGGATAAGGGAGCTTGTTTGTGGGATTCAATAAACAAATATAAGAAAGCCCACACTACTACAGCAGTCACTTCTCTGACTTATTAATAAAAAGCCACTGGTGTTTATTCATGCAACAATGCCCATTCCATGAACATAGCCAACATCAAAGGAAATTAAGAACATTCACTGTTAAATCAAAAGAAAGCCCATATTTGAGGAAATAATTTCCATGAATTAAAAATTTTAAAATATCCTCCCGTTTTCCAATTTTATTTAAGAACAACCCTTTTATAAGTGCACAAAGTTGCAGACACCTCTTTGATTTAATCAGATCTTCCCACTAACAGGAGCTTCCACACTGAAGACAGTTTTTGTTTCTCTGCCACTTTGCAGACCTTTTAGTACCTCAGGATAAGAGCATAGTCTATTATTGGTTTTTTTTGTTTGTTTGTGTGTTTGTTTGTTTGTTTGTTTTGAGATGAAGTCTCACTCTGTCACCCAGGCTGGAGTGCAGTGGTGCGATCTTGGCTCATTGCAACATCTGTCTCCCAGGTTCAAGTGATTCTCCTGCCTCAGCCTCCTGAGTAGCTGGGACTATAGGCTCACGCCACCATGCCTGGCTCATTTTTGTATTTTTAGTAGAGACAGGGCTTCACCATGTTGGCCAGGATGGCCTCGATCTCATGACCTCATGATCCACCCACCTCGGCCTCCCAAAGTGCTGGGATTACAGGAGTGAACCACTGCACCCAGCCAAGAGCATAGTCTATTCTGCGTAGTCAAGGAAGTTTGCGTTTTCCCAGGGCTCCCCTTTCCCAGCATTTAGAAGCTGGTTAGAGACAGCACACAGTGACATTTATCACTATGCCCACTTGGGCATTGTGACTGAAGCCAAGATCACTTTCATCAAAGTAGTACCATTTACACTAAAGTGCCAGTGGTTATGCATCAGTGAAAATCTGTATAGCCCTGATTTCAAAGGAAGTAATCATTTTTTCGGAAACAGTAACAGCCTTAGGATCCTTTAGCATGTCTAATTTTTTTTAATAGTCTGTATCCCTCTTCATTAGCTCCTGGCCCAACTTCCTACCACACTAAATTCTGAGGAGGTTGTGAGCTTTTGAACAATCCCCCATCTTCACTGTGGAACATTTACTTTGTGATCTTTTAGGAAGGGCTGTAAAATACTTCTGAGTGTGGTTCCAAGCTGAGGAATTAGATTTTATCAAGGTCTTCTTGTTGGGATGGTTGGAGGTAAACTGTCTTTCTCATTGTTATAGTGGTTGTTGCTATCATTTATATCCTAGCCACAATTCTCATCACCTCTATTCTGCCAAGTAAATTTCTGAGAGAAATCAGTCAGCGTAGAAGGAATTAGTATTCAGGTGCACCCATGTGGTTTTGACCACCATCTATATTTTTTTTTAAAGACTCTTGTCTCTGAAATTATTTCTCTAGGAATATTGTTTTCTTTCAAGCCCATAAAATGCATCATTTCATGCTAAATAGTATATCCAGGAACCACCACTCACAAGAATTTTTGGCAGAAAGTATCATTGTTTTCATCTGACCATGGCGGACACTGAGTAAACAGACTGGAGGGAAAAACTGAGTGACGGTTTTGCTTACCTAGTGAGCTTAATAAATACATATGTTAATTAGAAAATAACAAATGGATATTTTAGAAATATATTACTCTAAAATAGGCTGCTTATAGAAAATATATTTTTTCTTATTTTTATTTGTACTTCAACTTGTTTCCAAAGAGAATTTGTAGTGGCTAGTGGTGCATATTACCACTATCATTATTCTATTAAAAGTTTTGCTTGTCTCTTAGAGAGCAAATTCAATAGAAAAGAACACTACTGAATATAAACCTAATTTTACTCCAATTAAGTTCAACTTGTTATTTTAAAAAGAGCAATAGGATCAGTAAGAAGAAAAGCAGAAATAGATAGCTTGTTTTTTAGGAAGGTAGGTCAGGAAGCTCAGTCTTTGTTTTGCACATATGGAGATAAAAACACTGGAATAAAAATCATGGAACTGAATCATTAAAACATTACAAAACAAAACTTTTTGAGAATTAGAGGCATTCTCTCATATCTAGGAAACATACTGACTACTGGTTTATAAAAGTAATGCAAATCATAAAAGTCCCACAGATTCTGAAATAAGTCAGTGTATGGAATGATGATTCTTAGAGAACATTTAATGTAATGCCTGTGCTTCACAGGTGAGGAAACCAAAACACCAGAGAAGTTAAGTAACTTTTTCAGTGTCACACAGAAATAGAGGCTAAGTAGGGCTTTCTGAACCCTACTTCAAAATTTACTAGTTGATGTACTCTAAGGCAACTTATTCTAGGAGAAAGATCTGTTTTAGGATTCCATTTTTCTCCCTTCTGCAAAGTCAGTAGGTGACCATGTAAACCAGGACACATTTACTTTCTGATTTTTTTTTTGTAGAAAGCAAAATTATGATTTTTAAAAAAATTTTTTTAGTTATTTTTTATTATTTCAATAGGTTTTTGGGGAAAAAGTGGTGTTTGGTTACATGAATAAGTTCTTTAGTGGTGATTTCTGAGATTTTTGTGCACTTATCACTCAAGCAGTATACAGGATATCCAATGTGTAGTCTTTTATCTCTGGCCGTGATTTTGAAAAGAGTTCTAACAAAAAAACAGCAAAAGAAACATTTGAACCAGTGTCCAAGATCAAAGACTAAAAAGTCCGTTGTTAGTAACTAAATGTAACATAATGCAAACCAGAATTTTAAAACCAGATAGAACAATTTAGGTAGTTACTTCTCTTAAGGAAGAGAGACATGAGAACACATTCTTCTTTTCAAGTAGTAAAAAAGGCCTTTATCGTATTCTGCTAAGGCTTTACTGGTTAAAAGATTAACGAATCTTCTTTAGGTTTCTAGAAATACTTAGTAACCCAGTTTCATAAGATCCCATTATATCACAGTAGGGTATGTGTTTCAGAACTCTTGGATATAAAAGTTTAGCTTAGCAAAAAAGAAGAGCCAAACTACTGGAGGGAAAGTATTGACTTTTAAGAAAAAGAAGTTTCGTCTTTAGTGATTAAATTAATCAAATGGATATTTTTCACTTTCCTTCCATAAAACACATTTTTAGAGACCATTCAAACATAAGTTGCTCTCAGAATCATACTAATTGGCTCTCTGGTAATTCAAGAGATGACTTTTTGATGAAGAAGATACTGATAAGCTCACAAGCGAATATAAGAAGGAGCAGTCCTACTCATATTTTTTAAAGATACAAGTAAGAAGAAGCACTTTAGAACAGAAGCTTGAGAAAGGTTCCTTAAAGAGATAGTAATGCTAATATATATTGTCACTTGTCTTCAGGGTAAAAACGAGGGAAACATCTAGAATTGAACCCCTGTAAATGGCGTAAGAATCTTAAACTATCAGACCCTAGGATGAAGCTGCATGCCCCACCTAGCTCCCTAGTTATGGTTTGCCCAAAATATAAGGTTTCTGTAATTGCTCATATTCTATTAATCTGTGTGGAAAAGAAAGGCTATTTTCTACTGCTGTGCTGCAAAAGAAATTTTTAAAATTTATAGAGCATAGAAGCAGCAACATTTCTGGAATCCATGAGCCTGAAAGTCTCAGCTGGTTGCCTCGTCTGTCTGCTTTTTTTTTTTTTTTTTTTTGCCATAGGACCTCAATTTATTTGGATATTGGCACTCAAATGGCTCAGAACGGAAAATGGAGGCTGACAATCATGATCAGTCTCATACCCTTTGGTACCTGGGGATTAGGAATGAATGTATGGCCCAATACTGAAGAGAGACATGCAAGAAAATCTATCTATGTGGCTTTACCCACAGGAAACATGCAATAGTAGGAACACCCTTCTTTTTCACTTACAATGGGCATATGCCAATATGGTACCAAGAAACTGATGAACACATCTTGCAAACATAAGTAACAGCTGCCAATATCCTAAGGAGAAAAGAGGACAAAAGTACTGAGCATCTGGGTCTATGATAATATTGCTGATTTGCTATATGAACTCTAAAATCAAGCTGAAGCTTGTGTCTAATTTTCTGTAGGTATCTTGAATATCTTTAAATCTCTGTGCAGGCAAAGGCACTTACTGCTTTTGATTCTGATCATTTTTTTCAAGGATATTTGTATAGCAAAAGAGTTTGAAAGATACAGATAGTGTCTCATTCTGGAACCAACGGCTGCTTTGCTTACTGTTTTCAGTGTGGTAAAGATAATGTTTACCTAAAAAACAAAACAAAACAAAAAAAAACTTTAGGCAAGATTACCGTCCATTGAAGAAGACTTGTTTTCTAAGCTTCGAGTTTCTCTCCTGTAATGCAACCAACTTCATGTAAGGGCATTGTCTGAACCAGTGTTCAGTTAAAATCAACACAAAAGCTGATCTAGCAGAGTAAAATCTTAGCGTCTTCACCGTTATGGGCACTGGGTTTCCTGTTGTATGAGGTAATAAATTTCCTCAGACCCTCTTTGAATGGCATGTTCTATCATTTATGGATAAAAATATTTTATCCGAATATCATCACAATACTATTTATTTTTTGAAGAAAAGAGAAGATAATCTCTAGATACATGTTTCATGTTAGAGTTAACAGCATTATGTAGTGAAATTGTAAGAGTTGGACACTTCTGAGACTTTAGGAAACTATTTGATACATTTGTCTCAATGTTCTCCTGTTGAATGGGGGCAGTAAATCTGCCCTAAGTAAGGACTATACCTTGCATATAATATATATGGTCACTTGGTATTTTATTTTTTAAAAAATCATAAAATTTCATATGAATCCTCTCAAAAAAGCAGCTTACAAGTGCTTATATAACTAATATTTATATCACAACATTTTAACTCTAACACCAGGTGTTACAATTGACAGATTTCTTGAATACTACAATAAACACTTTTTAAATTTAATTAGTATTCTGAGGCTAGACCTGCAAAGAGATAAAGTCTTAAGCACAGCTGTAGAATTATTTCTTTAGATGACTCAAATAATGTGACCCAAAAATAAAAAAGAAAGAGCTAGAATTTTTCCTTCTTATTTTTTTCTTTATTTTTTTAGTTGGTATTCTAAGAAGGCACAGTATGGACTATGTTTAATGAATCTTTTGTGAAGTAATCATCAATGAACAAAAATGTTTACCAGTTTTTCTTAATCTTTACCATGTGGAGGAGAACACATGGAAAGTAGAATGTGAGGTGGTGACAGAGAGGAAGATTGGAGAGCTACATGAGGTGTGGGCTGGCAGGATTGATGGTGACCAGGGATGCAGGGCATTTAGGGAGGATTAGAGATCCATACAGATAAGCTGACCAGAAGCTTGGTGACCAACAGTGGGAGTGCTGGGAGGAGATCGGCAAAGACAGAAAGGAGGCCTTCACAGCTACAGTTTGGTTATACTGAGCAAGTAAGTAACTGCATTTAGAATAAAATGGAACCTTTCAAAGCAAAAGAAGTTATTAATAGACAAAGAAAATATAATAATGAAAACAAGCATGAGGTATTGGATTGAAATTGGAGGTTTCAGTATGGGCTTATGATTTTATAATGTACATATTCAACAAATATTTATAGTTGTATATGCATTCATATACATTTATATACAAGCTCTGTCCATTGAAAGGGCCTAGAAGCAATGACACCCCTATAACAATGAGCATGGCAAGGGCCATAATCTTAGCTTCTAAATGCTGTCCTCACTGAAAGGAGCCAGAGCTTCTTGGAGAAATGACTGATTCCAGGACAAGGGCAGGAAAAGTATGATTGCAACATTCTGTTGCACCTGACATTATGGCAATGTTCAATGAATGTTGGGGACATGTCAAAACTATATAGAAGCTAGTTTGAATGGGATGATTTTGGCATTAAAATAGCCAATGGCAAAAATGTATTGCAACCCTAATGAATAAAATAGAAGCTCATGATTTTATACTGTCATCATAAATGAGTTAATTATTAGAATCATTATATATTTCGTCTATTATATATAAAAATAAACAAATGTAGAGATACAATTTTTATTTACAATGGAATGCCAATGAATTTTAAAGGAATAATAGGAATAAGAGAATTGCTACTTGGCAGCCATCAGAGATAATGGTTGGTTAAAGCAGGTACTGTCAGTGGATATGAAAGCCATTTAGTGGTGGTTCACTGAGGAATAAATTTCTGGCATGATTGTGAAATACTGCCCTACCATATACTAATAATTCAAATGGAAAAATGGTGATTGTAAGGTGTAAGAACTTAGTAGACCCTGTGTCTCCAAGTGGTTAAAGTTAAAATCACCAGGGGAAGGACTGGTCTATATCATGTGTCTCCTAAAGTGATGCACCAAGAAACGTGCCACCTCATTTCCATGGAACTCACTCCTGCCAAAAATGCATGACCTTAGTCAGGACATGAAGAAGCATTAGATGGATCCGCGTCGAGGGTCATCCTCCAGAATGTAGGGCGTGTCCCCTTTAAACTTGTCAATGACATGTAAGATAGAAAGACACTGGGGAACTGATTCAGGATGAAAGAATCTGTTGCAACAATTAATTAATGTAACTTGCTTTTCTGGATAGACCCAAAGCCAACAAGATAAAGCTCTCATTATTAAAGCAATTGACAAAATTTGAATGGGAATTTAGGTTCAAATGGTAATACTGTACCAATTTTTATTTTCTGATCTGGAGAGTTATAGTATAGTTATTCAAGAAAGTGTTATTTGTGGAACATACGTACCATACGTATGAGGGAACAATGTGTCTACACCTTATTCATGAAAAGTTCCCAAAAAATGAAATATATGGCTATATATTTCCAGAGGAAAAAAACAGATTGGAAAATGCAACAAATGTGGTAACCATTGAAAATAATACTATCATTTTCATTTAAATTTAAGTTGCATACTCAATGCATCATTCATTAGTCCAACAAATGCCGAGATTCTCCCTGGCTTGCTCCACTGATTCAGATGCAGTGTTTACAGAAGAGAACAAGTCAAACAAGGACACTTCCCACAAATATCTGCTCTCTAGTGGAATTCACATAACTATGCTGAAGTCTGTGATCCTTTTCCTGAAGGAATTAATTCATTAGAACACTATTTTCATGTATGTTATTTGCAGACATTCCAGTGGCCTTGTGAAAGAAAGCAAAGGATTCTGAGAAATGATAATGTTCAACAAAAAAAATAAATATATTCACTGTGACTTCTTCTTTATTGCATGTATATTCTGTTTCCTCACTTCTGTGGTTCTGAGTCCAGGAAGTATTGCATATTATCAAAATTATGAATAGAGACTTTAAAAAACCTATTCCTGTACCTTCACAAGTGTGATCTCGTTTGCCAGAACTGACAGCAGTCTTATAGTTACTGCTTTCTCAAATAGCAAATAGTGCATTGTTTTGTTCCATCTCACAGTTTCTTAAATTTCAAAGTTCAGTAGCATATTGAATAAACGAATAAAGACCAAAACCCTTATAAATTGTGGTGGTGGCACCCAATTGAAACATCGTTTTTGAAGTGCTTAAATCAAAACAATAAAGAGGGTGGTATCCACAGTACATTAACACATTCTTTACAAGTTTTACTTTTTAAAATAATAAATCTTTTTAGTTGACTTCATTTTATTTTTTACATTATAATATATATGCCAGATATGTAGATTTCCAAAACCACAAACACAAATATTAGAACTTCGAAGAATATTTTCAGTTCCACTGAGGATTTATATTTTCTTTTGTTTTGTGAAGTTGCAATACTTTTTGGTAACTAGGAATTGACAAAGGGCTAATAATAGTTATCTTGGTTCTACTGTTTATGCATAATCTGCTTTATTTCTGCATGCATGTTTGTTATTTGGAATATCTATATATACGAAAGGTATAATTTAACCTGGAATATATTTGTTGAATGGCTAAACAATCTTGAGTCCAATGACACTACACTCATTAAACATAAAACAAATGAAATGCAGTCCCTCAACAGAAAACTAATTCTAGTAATAAATAAATAATAATTCAATGAATAATAAATTGATATATCCATGCGCAAAAGTATAGAACTTTTTTAAAGTATATCTGCCTCCCATTAAGGAAGTACCAGGGATGGCTTTCTGAGGAAGACGACAATAACTGAGGTTTTAAGATTGAAAAGAAGCTTGCCAGACCAAAAATTTTAAAAATGAAAATTCTCAAAAGATACTAAACATGGGAAAAATAATAGAATGTGATAAATATATTCACTACTGCCTCAGTACAGTATGTGTGTGTGTGTGTGCATGTGTGTGTGTGTGTGTGTGCGCACGCACGAGAGAGAGAGAGAGAGAAAGATAGATGAGTAGGGATTGCTGATAAAGTTGAGAATGGAGAAGGCTATGGGGATCAGATCATGAGGAACTTCAAGTGTTTGAATTTCATCCTAGAAAATAACAGAAAATGGAGAGCTGGTGGGGAGTTTTGGATGGAAGAATGACATGGTCATAAAAAAGAAAATGAAAGAAAATGACTGTTAGCAACTGGATAGTATAGAGAATAAAATGCTTTTGGATAATAGGAAATTTATAGGTTGTTGTTATGCACTGACTATTTTGCATACAAAATTATATTTGGTTTATAGTTGCTATCAATAGGGTAGGATCCCATTTTGTGTGAGACCATTTTTGCTACTTCAGAGGGCAGGCAGCTGAACAGTGATGGAGGGAGTCAATACCTTCTACTGTTCATAGGTTTGGGATGCTATCATCTGGATAGAAACTTCACTGTCACTATGTTTCTGGACCTGTGCAAAATAATCTCTTCCCCCATTTGACACATTCCTCAAAGGCAGCATATAGGGTGTGAAGGTGTATGTGTGTGCATGTATTTATTTTACTTATATTTTGTCCATTCCTAGTCCATTCTCTGCATAGCAGCCAAAGTGACTTTGCAAAAACTCAAATCAGATTATATTGTTCTACTTACAATCTCCAGCAAATCTCTATTGCACGTAGAATAAAATTTGAATTTATTTGCATGACCTGCAGGGCTATGTACAATCTATACATTGCCTACTTCTCCAATCTCATTTCAAAATTCCCCTTGTCACTCACTAATTTCCAAACATGTTGGTCTTTTGTCAGTTTCTAGAAAAACCTGTGCTCTCCACTGACATATGGGCCTTTGAACTTACTGATTCTTCTATAACAAAATATCCTTCCCATTAGCAGTGTAGCTCTTTTATATACTTCACACAATAGACTTACTGTCACTAAATTCAGAAAAACATCCCATATGGTTTCACCTAATACCACATTGTGCTGCTCTCCATGACCACAGTGATACTAACTGTTGAAGCAAGGTGGAAATAGTTGGCACAATGGGATGCCCACAGGGTTTGGACTCAAATCTGTAGTGCAAATTCCAGTTGTACAACACACAAGCTGTGAGTGCTTGGATAAATTTCTTAAATCTCTTAGCCTCATTCATTCTATTTTACATTCTCAGATGAATTCATTCATTCAAGCACTATCCTAGACACTGGGAATTAAACGGTGAACGAGACGGACAATTCCCTTGCATGTACGACACTTCTATTAATGTTGAAGGATGCAGATTATCGATGTACACTACAGTTTCAAGGAGTGATGAGTGATATGACTAGGATGAAACTTATTTTCCATAGTTTGATCGAGAGAGATCTTTCTTAGAAAATGGGACATTAACAAAGTGAAAAATAGTATTTTCCACTTTATGCTATGGTTCAAGCTGAAATTAGTGACAGAGAGAACATCAAAAAGTATCAGCCTAGGAATAATATTGCCATGATCAAAGATTAACATTTGTAGCCATTATACCTATTTTACATGGTTGCTGTTCTGGGAAGTAAGTGAGCTGTAGGGCGTGGTGCAGCATAGTGCAAGAAGCCTTATCAGTACTCGATAAATGTTTCCTTCCGTACTGTTCCCATCTCCTATCCTACTCTGGGACATTAATGAGAACTGGCAAATACATAAAATCACAATGATGGTGACCAGTATTTTTACTTTTGCCATCTCATATTCTCTCACATTCTGTCTCTGTGCATATAAATGCGGCAAATTATATGTCTCACCGAAATATAACATGCTAGGAAAAAGTTATTTCTTTACAAATTCTTGATCACATATCTCAATAGCATTATTGTAGGTATTTATAACAATTAGAATTTCCCAGTAATTAATGTAAAGCAAAAGAGTACAAAGGGGATTTAATTTAGTTCAATCTTAGTGAGAGCCTCTGATTCATCATTTGATTTGATAGCAGGGTTACCTTTGTCTAAATCACCTCATCTTTTGAGTCTTGATTTCCTCACTTGTAAGACACAAAAAGAATTTAAATCATAAAATTAACGTAGTATGCTTACAATCTCCCAGTTATTGTGTTAAGCATGTTGCATGCGCTAACATATCTATTCCTCACAGCTACCCTCTGGTACATTGGCACTATTATTGTTCTCATTGTACAGATGTGGACCCTGATGTGCAGAAACTTAAGTCAATTGCCCAAGCTCGCATTGCTGGTAAGTGTCAGAACCAATATTTGAAACCATTTTACATAATATATGAGTAAAAATTAAATGTTTGTTGTAAGCTGTTGCTATTTTGGAGTTGTTGGTTACCAAGACATATCTTCGTTTATTTTTTATTGGAGCTTTTAATATAATTATGCATCATGACCTTAAAGAGGAAGCTACAATACAAACATTTCCCCAGTGTATTTTATTTAACATATTTAATGTAACAATTGCTATGTATAGGCAGTATTTTATAAACTTTATAAGTAGTAACTTTAATTCTTCTGTCATTACTATCAGGTAAGTACTATTAATGTTTCCACATGACAGCTAAGGAAATGGAGGCACAGTGGATAAGCAACTTGTCCAAGGTCACGTAGTTATTATGTGGCAGAACAAGGATTTTAAACTAGGGAACTTGAGTATGTACTCTTGACCCCCACGTTATAATGCCTTACTTGTACTCGGTAACATATTCCATAAGTCATGGACCAATTACTTTTAGGATTCATGCGGCAATCTCTGAATGTTAGAAATATGGATCTCTTCAGCCGAGGAGCATCTCAGACAAAGTCACAGTCTCTGGAACACTGTCATGAGTTATATAGATACCATTTAGACTCTCTATTTATTCTTTCCTTGAGTGAGGAGGATAGAGTATGTCTCTTATTATTCAAAATGAATCTTGACTATGACCTCCAGTCTGCCCAATGTATTGGGTGTTGTGTAGTCTAAACATTTAGACCACTAAAATTTTGAATGAAAGCTACTGATATTTTGTTGGACTACAAGTGCAGTTTTAACTCCTGTTTCTGAAATTATTCCATTAACATTCAATAAATTTGTATGGCATTAAGATACAGAAATCAAATTTACTTTTCCTAAGCTTTCTTACTTTGAAAGTTTAGCATTATTGGTTTGTTTTTAGAACATAATCTATTGGCAAATTTTGTGTATTAACAGTTTTACTATGACACACTGTGAATAGGAAAAATTTACATTTTTGTGATTCTGACCAAATAATTCAAAACTTTATGCAATTTATGAAAGGTAAAGGAAAGGACTATATATTACTGTGCTTTAGCAGGACAAGACATTTATTTTAAAAATAGTCTTAATTCTGATTTTTCTCCCACAGGGTCGTTCTATAGTTTTCATATACTTGATGGGAAATTGAGTTAGTATCATAGGATTGATGATAAAAAAGAAGCATTATTGGGATTCCATCTCATATTGCTTTCTACACCAAAACAAGTATATAAAAAACGGAAACATGTTTGCCCTCCATGAAACACCTTTCAATATCATTTCGCATGGCTTTTCCTTAATGGGTGTTTGTCAAATATCTCAGGAGAAAGAAAACTAAGTGTGACTCTGCAAGTGTGAACATATTTTTAAAAGTTTTAAACCACAAGGAACGATAGTTTCTCCAAAAATGATAATTACTGACTTTGCAGAAAAGCCAATGACAGTGGTATGGAATACTGTTAGTTAGGCTCAGGGTTACTTACAGATTCAACCGTATCAGTTCTTTACTGTGAATCATATGAGCTTGCTCATCCCACTCTACCACCCCACTGCAAATATACTTGCTGCCCTTTCTGGTATTATGATAAATAATTTCTACAGATATCTAAGTGCTATTTCTATACTTAGGTGTGAAACCAACATCTTTAGATTGAGTTTGATTCTAGACCCAAGGGCATGAGCGTCATCTGCTGAATTATTGCTTACGCTTCCTATATCTCTCCTAGATTAAAATTTAGGAACTTTGAAACCTGGAATAAGATCATAGGGTACTTCAGTATTCCATAAAACTCAAAGGTATGATAAATCACTGTTATCTTTTCAGTTGTCCCTTAAGCTATTAAATGCCTTATTTAACAGTTGTTTCATTAAATTTTCAATTTTGTAGGGTATTTTTTACACAGTATTCTCAGACCATTTCTAAATAACTCTAAATTATATATAAGTAAACAATATGCCAAGGAATCTTGTAAGAAATCACACGTTTTAATTTTGTTGTTGTTTTGCCTGTTTTTAAGTCATGGTTGATTTTTCAAATGATAGATACAACATACACTCAAAACCAAAAATAGTGAAAAGTTTACAATCCTAAAATATGGGAGGAAAATGTAATGATAATCTCACTTTTCAACTATGTCTGACATTAATATTTTCTGACTATCTTTAATTTTATTGTCAATAGAAAAATAAATAACTATCCACACAAAAAAATCTCTTTTCCTTTTCATAAATGCTTTAAAATAATGAGCCCTTTTGGAAATACAGAACTGGTTTAGTAAACAAGTAATCTGGCTCTAAATTTAACTCAATATCTCATAAACTAGATGAAATTATATTTGGGATTTGTAGCAATTTGACAATATATTTTATTTAACTAATATTTTTATAATGTCTCTGAATTTTGAGCACACTATTAGAACTGCAGTCTTTCAGATATGTTAGTTACTATCATTTGAATGACAGATTCATAATTTTTCAAGTGTATGAATTTATTTGATTAAAAAGTGTTTCCATTTAATTTTTCTTTCAAATAGTATTTTCAATTCAATTTCGTAGATAAAGTCCAACCTCATGCCAAGGCAGATACAAATTATTGGGTATAAAACATTGTCTTCTTTTCTGTAAGCCTGTAATATTGTAGATGAGGCAAGATATATGTAGACAAAGCAGTAAAATAATATGAATTGCTTAGATTCAGTGAAAAAATAAATAAGCAAAACACAAACCTGGTTGCTCCCTTTATCTGCAGCATTACCTGCTGTGTATTGCTGAGAGTAGGAATGAAAATTTTCTTGTATGGAGTCAGTGATAATCTCAAAAGAAAAGCCATTATTCACATAATTTGTAATTCTATGGCTCCGTATGTCACACTTGATTCCTACGTGGAAACAAATTAGGAAAAGAAAATGTAATCTTGCAATACAGATGTTGGTTACTATTAAGGATCTGAAGCTGGATTTAAGACAAGTGGATGAGGCTGGACGCAGTGGCTCACGCCTGTAATCCCGGCACTTTGGGAGGCCGAGGTGGGCAGATCACGAGGTCAGGAGATTGAGACCATCCTGGCTAACAAGGTGAAAACCCGTCTCTACCAAAAATACAAAAACAAAAACAAAAAGCTGGGCATGGTGGCACGTGCCTGTAGTCCCAGATACTTGGGAGGCTGAGGCAGGAGAATTGCTTGAACTCAGGAGGCGGAGGTTGCAGTGAGCCTAGATCGCACCACTGCACTCCAGCCTGGGCAACAGAGGGAGACTCCGGCTCAAAAACAAAAAGACAAGCAGATGAAAATGAAGGAAGGATGCAGGTACATTACAGTTAAGAACCCACTTAAATGTACACCACTGCATATTCTGGGCCTACTGTCAGCGTAGGTGCTCAAAAATGTCTGCTGAATGAGTTAATGAGTGACGTTTATAATTTATTCGAACACTAAAAAAATGGGTATATAACATGTATATTATTTGTATTGAGCTGATGAAATTTTACCCTAAATGTCTGTGCCTAGAGAATATGAGTTCTCAGTGCCTACATACATAGCTAAAGGTCAACCCAAGAGTCAATGACTATTTATCTGAAGGTCTCAGAACCTGGATTTTTTTTTTATGTGAAAAGATGACTTAAATGCTGTTTCATACTATGGATTTTTTTCCAGTTTTAAATAAAAAGTTTTAAACGAAATAATTTTTCCCAAGAAAGCCACCATGTGGGGAGGAAGCGGGTGGGATGAATTCAGAAACTGAACCAGACTGAGGCCTCCTAATATATGTGCTAATATTTCCTGAGGAAAACCTTTCCAGCTCTAATTCTTTTTGTCACAGTAGACTTAAAGGATTTTTTTAAATTTAAAATTTATTATTACAATCTCTAAATAACTCAGTCCCCTTTGTTATTGCTACCACATGCTATTTCTGCTATGGTTAAATTATTTTTTAAGCATGAGAAGAAAAAAATACAAAATTATAAGTTAAGTTCATATAGTTAAGAAAAACTGCATAAAAATTTCTTTTTAATAATTTTTCCCTGAAGTGGATTTTTAAATATTATTTTATCTAAAAGTTGTTCATACTACATACACTTCACCTTGCAAGTTCCTTATGTTTAACCAAGATCATGTTAGTAATCAAGAGCTTCCTTTAAAAAAGATGCACAATGTGCACATGTACCCTAAAACTTAAAGTATAATAATAAAAAAAAGAAAATTAAAAAAGATGACTTTTGTTGAAAAAAAGGAAAGCTAAATTCTGAATTGAAAATAATATCTAATAGTAAATAGTCGCTAACAAATGATGTCAGAATTCTGTACTGCATTTAACTATTCTTATAACTTAGGGAATGGCACTTCCTCCCTCTGAACTTCAGTTTCCTGATCAGTAATTTTACTGAACTAGAAATGATCTATAAAATATTTTCTATCTTTTACGTCCAGTAGCCCTAACAGTTTACTTAAACCGAATAACCTTCCTGACTTTAAATCGCATTACATCAATTTTAGCTCTTGCCACCCTTTCCCACCCTCCAAACTTTAAGTCAGAATTAATTACTCCCACAGCACACTGATAACACCTCTCTAATAGCACTTATGGTCTCCTGCCTTATTTAGCAAGTTGTTTGCATCAAAGCAGCTACTTGTGACCACAGAGACTGTGTACTGTAGGCACAGTTTCATGAATTACCATGGAGAGAGCAACTCTATGAAAGATCCCTGTGGGAAGCTGGCTAAGTACAGTCACACACAGCCTGGATTTTCAAGTGGTTTTCTACCATAGAGTGTAAGTTGCTGGAGGATAAAAAGACTCTTCTATTTATCTTGAAGATAACACAAAGACTAGCAAAATGTTTTCTGCATAGTGGGCTTTCACTCAATATGTACATACGTACATAATGATTAATAAATGAGTGATAAGTGAAATGCATAATCTTTTATGTGGCAATGAATTCCCACTCAGATTTAAAGCAGCTAACAAACTCATGCATCAGGTTTGATTGCTGAAATAGATAATGTGCTTTTGAAAACAAGTTTTATGAATTTGTGCCCTCTTCAGTAAATGCATGCAGTTAAACACAGATGGGAGGGAGGGTGAGAAAGGAAAGAAAAAGAAAAGAAAAGAAAAAAAAGAAAAGAAAAGAGAGAAGGGAAAGAAAGAAAGAAAAAGAAAAAGAAAGAAGAAAGAAAGAAAGAAAGAAAGAAAGAAAGAAAGAAAGAAAGAAAGAAAGAAAGATAGAGTCATGAAATCTGAGACAGCAATGCTGTTGTTTTTCTCAGAATGTCATTTTTTGTTGTTTGATTTTCTCTTTCCTGTTTTAGATGTTTTTGGTGAAAGACTGACTGAAACTGGGTAATACTCTATTGTAATTTCCTTCGTACTCTTTTAAAGTGTAAAAAAAATTCCTTTGTTACTGTGAAAATATTTTGAAAGGAAGAATATCCTTTAAGCTAAAACACATCTTGCAAAAATGAAATTTTGAGACTTAGGGAGCTGATGCCCAAATTGATGATAAAGTATTCAGTTTAAAATTAATGCAGCCAACTTAATTTTAAAATAATTGCCTAAATCTGGAAATAGAATATTATAAGTATTCAGACAGGTATTCTGGGTTGTTGCTGCTATTAGAGTCCTTGATCATGGCAGTTTTCTAAAATCAGTCGAAGCTGTATATAGCTGTATTTATCTATTGATTTAAAAAAATCTTGCACTAATAGCGTTCACTCAACAAATGTGTATATTTTCCTACTATGTGTAAGGCAGTGCTCTAGGTGCTAGTTAGCACCAGTGAAACAGCAGCTCCAAATCTCTGCTCTCGTGGAGCTTTCATCCTAGTGGAAGGCAATCACACAAATGATATAAAAATTATATTCCACCTTGTAAAGTGTTAAGTGCTAGAAAGAAAAATAATGCCAGATGGGGGGATACAAAATGCAGATAATAAGATGAGGTTTTAAATAAAGTAATCACATCTAAGTCCCTCCTGAGAAGATGACATCTGAGCAACATCTTGACGTAAGTGAGGAAGAAATTCCTGTGGGGGGCTCGGTGCAGTGGCTCATGCCTGTAGTTCCAGCACTTTGGGAGGCAGAGGCGGGCAGATAACTTGAAATCTGGAGTTCAAGATCAACCTGGCCAACGTGTCGAAACACAGTCTGTACCAAAAATACAAAATTAGCCAGGCATGGTGGTGTGTGCCTGTAATTCCAGCTACTCGGGAGGCTGAGGCACGAGAATCACTTGAACCCGGGAGACAGAGGTTGCAGTGAGCCAAGATCGCCAGTGTACTGTATCAGCCTGACTGACAGAGCAAGACTCTGTCAAAAAAAAAAAAAAAAAAAAAAAGAAGAAAGTTCCATTGAAGTTTGAGGGATGTTCCAGGTGGAAGGAACAGCATGGGCAATGTTCTAATACACATTGAGGAATGAGAGACTCAGATTCTTTCAAACAAGGAATTAAAAAAAAATTCTCAAGATTCTCACACATTGCATAAATATGAATGAGGCATATGTCCTTCTATCTCCAAATTTTGTGTTGAAATGCCACAGGAACAGAGAACATTTACTTTCTAATTACACCCATCAATTAAGTAAGAAAGCTAGAATTAAGCCCACAGAACCTAGGTTAGAGACAAAGCCTTGGACCAAAAAGATTTTGGTTTTAAAACTCCCTCCATTCATATACATACAATAAAATCTCACAGTATTTGACCTACATAGAAACCAACCACAGACATCAAATTTGATTCCATATTTTTTTCTTGACACTGTTCCAAATGTAGTATCTCTGCTTGAAAAATAAAGCAGATTGTCATGATGTTATCCCTATAACACAAGCAAACAAAAAATCCATTAAGTCTGAGCTGTCAAGATAACTTAGCCAAGTCCTTGCCTTGGCAGGTGTTATGCTCTATAAAACGAACAAACCTAAGTTTTTGTTTGCTCCTGTATCTTCTCGTTATAACATCTGATAAAGAATGAACTATATATGTCTAATCCAGGTTAGTAAATATCCCTAAAGAGGCTCCAGGTTCCCGGATCACCCTGTTCTGTTAAGACGAAATTTAGAGCCTCCTTACAAGCTCTCAGGGAAACCCCCTTTCTTGGTAATTTTGGAATGCATCTCCCTCTCACTTTTCCCTTAGTCCCTTCAGACTCTGATTCTTCAGGTAAGCATTGAAATCTACCCCTTGAAAAGTCATTCACGATGAAATGATGAAGTGCTTCAAATAGTATCTCTTCTAAGGATTTATATTTTTTAAAGAGGTCAAAGCTCAAAGTAGGAATTAAAATTTCTTGGATATTAGCGAATAGTTTCAGGAGAAGTTTGCAGGGTAGAGGCTTTGTTCTAGCCAGCGATGAGGCAAGCTAGCTTCACCACCTGACTATTATATTTTCTACCCTAGACTCTTAACAAAAGCCAACTCTCTGGACAAAAGCAACACAAATTCACATATTTACAGTTAGACAGAAGGAACAAGTTCTAGAAGTCTATTGTACGGCATGGTGACTATAGTTAATATCAGTATATTGTATTATTGAAAAATGCTAGGAGAATAGATGTGAAGTGTTCTCACCACAAAAGTGATTAACTGTGTGAGATAATACATATGCTAATTAGCTAGATTTCATCATTCCACACTGTATATATACTTCAAAACATCATGTTGTTCATGTAACTACAAACAATTGTATATGTCAATTTTAAAAATGAATGAATTTGAGGGGAAAAAAGCAACACAATTTATTTCCCAATCCCATGCTGTTTTGTTTCCCTTTTATCACAGAAACCTAAAAAAAAAAAGAATGAGGATATCAGAATCTCCTAGGAAAGACATGGATAAATATATTTGGATGAATCATATGATATAATATTATAAAAATATTTAAAATTAAACTTTACAATAACTTATGTTAGCAAGAGAAAATGTCCAAGATACAAAGATAAGTGAAGAACTGTGATATAATGTGGTATGTCTTTGCAAATACTTATGTATCTGGATATGAACAAATACATGGGAATGTATCAACAGATACAAACAGATGCATAAAGGAAATAAAATAAAATGTTATCTCCAGCTGAGGAATTATGGGTAACTTTTTGGGGTAATTCTTTATACTCTTCATTTTCCAAAATTACATAGTTCACAATTTTAATTTTCCAATTAAAGACAAAGATCTTTTGAAATGACATGTTGTGTTATCCACATCATTGCTTTGCTTTTGCCCTCAACAGAGAACAAAATGTGTGGGTTAAATAGGAGCATCTCTTAAACGCATAAATCCCTCAAAGGGGAACAGGAAAATTTTACTATTACATAGTTTCTTTCCAGCCTCTATGACATCAATCAGAGAGATGCTCAAGGAGTTGAGGTCAAGAAGCACGTGCTACTGTGCATAGATTCATCACCAAGGGCATAATTCAAAGGACACTCAGCCTGGTGAACATGGCACACAGATGTCCTGTTTTCTTAGACTGTTTACAACATTTAAATGCACTTGGCAGTCTAAGCACATAGTTTCTTTCTGAAGGAGCTTTTCTGCTGAAGGTTATGTCGTGCTTTCCACTAAAACATAAATCCGTTCACTGTTTGTTAAGCCTCTTGTACAATGAAATCAAAGCAATCGTCAATGGATATGGTTCACTGGAAAATGTAAACTGGCTTCCCCACCCCAAGAGAAATAGATTAAGCAATGCCAGAGGTATTGCACGTGCTCTCTACAGACAACATCTCACTTTGTAGAGAAAAATTTTACTGCAATGCTTCCCATTGCACCTGCCAACTCCCTCTCTTATCCTGAAAACATAAATTCCCATTACACATGGAAGAATGAGTAATGTCTCTAAAGTGCCCAGAATATGTTTGTAATAATTGATATTTCACCCTCCGGTGTCAGGGCTGCATGGATGGAGTGCTTTATGTTGAAGGCTCAGGAATGTGCTTTTGTCCCTTTGGTATTCTGCCCAGACGAAGCATGCCCACAATCAGCACAGTCTAATGCAATCCAAACACTTAAGAGGAGGCATCCTACAAAACACAGGAGTGCCAGAGGCTTGCATAATGTATCCAAGATATCAAAATTTTCTTTAGAGAGATGAAAATATAATACAGCAAACACCTATTTAGGGGGAGAACAAAACCTTCAGTTTTTCTAAGGAAGTCAAGTATGTATTAATAGGGGTCGCGTGGCATGGAATTTAGACTAAAGCTTATCACACCTCTAAACTTCCATTGCTTAAATCAATTATGAACATTTATTATTATAAACTGCTTCTGCTTTTTACCCAAGCTATCTCCATGACTGTATTTTAAAACAGAAATAAGTTCGATTGCTCATTTTTTAAATAAAATACTTCCATATAGCGTTTCCGTTATCTTTGGCAAAACAATTGTAAAATAGATATATTTTCATTTAGGTAGTTTTACCATGATTAATCATATCGCCTTCGTGACAAAAGAGAATGAAGGAGAGATATGAAAGTAAAAATGAAAGAACGACTCTTAAATAATATGAAGGCTGGTATGTTAAAAAATCAAGTGTTGGCCAGGCGCGGTGGCTCACACCTGTAATCCCAACACTTTGGGAGGCCGAGGTGGGTGAATCATGAGGTCAGGAGATCGGGTGCATCCTGGCTAACATGGTGAAACCCGTCTCTACCGAAAACACAAAAAATAGCCGGGCGTTGTGGCGGGTGCCTGTAGTCCCAGCTACTCGGGAGGCTGAGGCGGGAGAATCGCTTGAACCCGGGAGGTGGAGGTTGCAGTGAGCCGAGATCGTGCCATTGCACTACAGTCTGGGCGACACAGCAAGACTCCGTTTCAAAAAGAAAGAAAGAAAGAAAAATCAAGTGTCTTTCAAATACTGGGAGTTTATTAGGGATTAATACTTTTATAATCACATGACTGTCTTCTATTATTTTATGAATCTAATTTTATTATTGTGAATAATTTCATTTAGTGATTTAACCTTTTCTTCGATATTCTTGACTTCAAAAAATAAAGTATATGCATTTAAGAACATAAATTAATATCTACTTTTGGGTAACTATAAAAATGCACAGTTGATGACCAATTAGTTATTGTACATTATTGCTTAATTATTTGAAAAATGGTTAGCATTTTTCTACTACCTATGCTTTCTTATCTTACCTATTACTTCTTATCCCCCCCGCCCCACACTAGAATAGTTTTGCCAAATCTGGGAAAGAATAATTGATGGAAGCCATACTCTAATACAGCATCAATTGAAAATCAAAGTGCCTATATTTCATCCTTTATAGGTATCTCCATTTGTTATGCTTGGAAAGTGAGAAAGCATTCAACTGGCAAAGGAAGTGAACAAAAACAAGATCAAGAATAAATATGACTTAATTAAAATCATAATGAGGTATCATCTTACCCCAGTCAGAATGTCTCTTATTAAAAAAAAAAAAATGAAAACAAAAACAGATGCTGGCGAGGATGCAGAGAATGGAGAAATCTTACACACCGTTGGCTGGAATGTAAAGCAGTACAACATTTATGGAAAACAGCATGAAGATTTCTCAAAGAACTAAAAGAACTACCCTTTGATCCAACAATCTACTAATGGGTATGTACCCAAAGGAAAATAAATCATTGTATCAAAAATATACCTTTACACATATGTGTATTTCAGGCTATTCACAACAGAAAAGTAATGCAATTAACCTAAGTTTCCATAAACAAGAGATTGGATAAAGAAAATGTGATATATATGTATATACACACACACACACAATGAAATACTGTTCAGCCATAAAACAATAAAATCACATCTTCTACAGCAACATGAATGGAACTGGAAGTCATTATCTTAAGTGAAACAAATCATACACAGAAAGAGAATTACTGCAAGTTCTTACATAAGTGGGAACTAAATATTGTGTACACGTGAACGTGGAGAGTGGAATGTCAGGCAATGGATACTTGAAAGGATGAGGGGGTGGATGATGAGAAATTAGGTTATTTGTACAATGTATGTTATTTGAGTGTTGAATACCCTAAAGGTTGTGACATTATCACTATGTGTCTATGCATTCAACAAAATTACACTTGTCCCTCATAAATTAACACAATATTTTTCAAAATAAAAAAATACATATGACTTGTTATGTGTTTATTATGGTTCTTTCTCTCATAGTGAAACATATTTTATTTCTACCACCAAGAGTCTTTCCAGCTTTCTAATTGCAAGAACTTGTCTCCTCACAAGTGTTTTCAAATAGTGCCATGCAGAAGTAAAACGATTTGGGAATGGGGTGATTTATCTGAAACATAGTTGAAACCACTTTCTTGAGTTCTGTTTTCAAGATCAATCCCTACCTAGGTTCTAGTATTAATGCTGTCTCTGGTGAATGTTAGTATAGTATATCACACATGTCCCTCAACACCAACATGTCTCTGCTGCCAGCTCTCATCTCACCTAATACTCGTCCCATTCTCAATGAGTCTTCCCAGGCTACTTGTCTATGCCTGAGTAAATACTCAACTAATTTACCAATCAAGACTTGTATGCCATGCTATGCAATCTAATTCTTCTATTTCTAGCCTCTGAGAGAGGGCATTACCCAGTACACAATGCTAAACTGGGAAGTACAACAACTAGAAAAATAGAGACACGCTATCAGAGACAGGATGGGCATTAATTTGTAATCATGGAAGATGATTTGAAACACTATGGCTTATATTTTATACCAAAAAAGTGTCCCCTATGAGAGGCTGAATATTGCAATGGCAGAATTTGAGAACAAGTGTCATATGATATTAGGACTGGTTTTATCCACCATGAATTTCAAGAATTAGATGCTTAATTATTAATATTTTCAAAACCACTGTGAGATACCATCTCACACTAGTCAAAATGGCTATGATTAAAAAGTCAAAGAACAGCAGATGCTGGTGAGGCTGTGGAGAAAAGGGACACACTGTGGGTAGGAATGTAAATTAGTTCAGCCACCGTGGAAAGCAATTTGGAGATTTTTCAAAGAACTAAGAACAGAGCTACCATCCCACCCAGCAATCTCACTACTGGGTACATACTCAAAGCAAAGTAGATTATTATATTAAAGAGATATGTGCATTCATTTGTTCATTGCCAAGCTATTCACAATGGCAAACATATGGAATCAACCTAGGGGCCCATCAGTGGTGGACTGGATAAAGAAAATGTGATACATATACTCCATAGAATACTATGCATCCACAAAGAGAGAATGAAATCATTTCCTTTGTAGCAACATGGATGGAGCTGGAGGCCATAATCCTAAGACAACTAACAGAGGAACAGAAAAACAAATACTGCATGTTCTCACTCACAGTAGCACAACATTTAGCATGCACAGACATGGACATGAGAACAATAGACACTGTGGTCTATTAGAGGCAGGAAGGGAGAGGGACAAGGGTAAAAAAACAACCTATTGGGTACTATGCTCACTACCTGAGTGCAGTATACCCAGGTAAAAAACAAAACAAACAAACCCGTATCCGCTTTATCTAAAATAAAAGTTGATAATAAAAAAGATTTGGGGAAGGATATAAAATATCTTGACAAATAATTACCTTTTTGCATCTTGCACCATTGACCCTTATGAAATAGCAATGTTATTGACACTAGGCCAGCAGTGCAAACCACTATAGGAACTTCCATCCCGTAGAGTTCAACCAGAAGTCTGGTTTTTACTTAAGTCTATATTTTATAAAATTTGATGCATAAAGCTAGTATTAACGTGAAAAATTACTCCTTCTATAAGTAATTTAAAATTTTAATAGTATTTATTTTGAATTACTCTAACTACCATAACTGATGACAGCTTTGGGCTTTTACCTTCATTTATTTACTCTTTCATTCATTTTCTTTATTCACTGCACAAATATTGGTTAAGCACTTACATGTGTCAGATTTTTGCTAGTCACTGGTTACATAAAAATGACAAAGTAAGTGAAGTTTCTACTCTCAGAATCCTACCAGTCTAGTGGCAGAAAGACATTAATCAAATAATCATAGAAAATATATGGTTGAAAATTTTTCTGAATCATATGAATACTAATAATTAACATTTACTGAGGACTTGTTCTGTGCCAGAAACTGGTGGAAAAATTATCTTCCATGTAACTGGTGCCTGGTGCCAAAAAAGCTGGGGACTGCTGTTCTATAGCTTCTGCACTAGAATCTACTAATGAGTAAAACCTAATTTAACAACTAGTTTTAAAAACATAACAAGAATATGTGCTGGCTGGATGCAGTGGTTCATGCCTGTATTCTCAGCACTTTGGGAGGCCGAGGCGGGCGGATCATTTGAGGTCAGGAGTTCAAGACTAGCCTGGCCAGTATGGTGAAACCCCATCTCTACTGAAAATACAAAAATTAGCCGGGCATGGTAGCACATGCCTGTAGTCTCAGCTATTCAGGAGGCTGACGTGGGAGAACTGCTTGAACCCGGGAGGCAGAGGTTTCAGTGAGCCAAGATCGCGCCACTGCACTCCAGCCTGAGCAACAGAGTGACTCCATCTCAAAAACAAAACGAAACAAAAAGAATACGTGCTGACAAAAAAAATTCTGAAAGATAATAAAATTGTATTACTAGACTGTTCACATGATATTTTGTTTCCCATTAAATGTGTGACATGCAAAGATATTTATTAAATGAAAATATTTTTGTATCTTAAAAAAATACTTGAACAGTATTAACTCATTTAACCCTTATCATCACCCTATGAAAGTATTCTATAGTATTATACAATCTTACAAGTAAAGTCACTGAGGCTAGGGGAGATTGAATAATGTGGTCTAAGAATGCGAAGTACCAAGTGGCAGAGTGGACATTGACTACAGGAAGTTGAACTTTACAGTCTATCTAATAGTACCATGTCATCTTTCCTTGCATGTTAAAACAAAGCATGCTATGACACTGCATTAGTCAGCTTTCACTACAGTATGCTGAATTAACAAACATACTCAATATTTTAGTGGCTTATAATAATAAAGTCTTATTTATTTATTGCTCATGTTAATGTCCTGTGCAGGTCCAGCCGCAATTCCGCTCCATGTCTTTTTCTTGCTGGATCCAGGCTAAAAGAGCATCTCCTACCTTAGCTATCCCACCCTTAAAGGTTTATGTATATGACATCATCGCTTCCACTAGCATTTTATTGTACAAAGCAAGGCTCAAGGTAAAACTGGGCAACAATGGAGTAGGAAATATATTCCATCTATAGGAAAAGACACCACAGAGGTGTCCTACCCAAATGATCCCAAAAAGCAGGTCATATTTTAAGCAAATAAAACAGTATGCTTCAGAATGGACATATGAAAGGGGTCCCTGACCTGGCCTGGGAGTCAATGAAAGCCTGAGGTAGCACTGTCTCAGTAAAGTTTTCAGGGATAATATTTAGTTAACTAAAAACCGTGGTCCACAGAAAACATACCATGTGGTAGAAACAGCAGGTACAAACGTCATGTGATACAAGTGAGCCTGGTCTTGGAGAATTGAAAGGAATCACCTGAAATAAAGACAGAGAAAGGGAGACTGTCCTGAGACAAATCTATAGAAGTCAGCAGGGGCAAGATTATTCAGACCCCTGTAGGCCTCTTTAAGAATTTGGATATTTTTCCTAATGGGGAGCCACTAAATTATTTTAAGCAAAGGGAGTATGATAATCACGCCTTGGTAATTTTGGCTGTTTTCCAAAAAAAAAAAAAAAATCATTCTAAGTAAGATTCTCTAACTTAGATATCTCCCCAACCTCCCACATCTTAATAGTATTGTTTTAATGGTTTTGGAAGAGAAAATGTATTTATATTTTCTATTGAGTTACCTCTAGCAGAGTTCACTATCAGAACCACCCAAATACAGTGATTCAGAGCAGAGGCAGTAACTTTCTCCCTCTCTCTCACAAGGAACACTTTCTACCCTATCCTCTTTAGCTAAGGCTCAGGTTTCCCCAGTCACAGCAATCCTGTACTCCCCTCTTACCTTCCTGATGGGATTAAAAGAGAGCCAACAGCGACATGGCAAGTCTGTGCTGAGACCTTTTTCCCTAAATAGTAAGGAATGGAGCTCAGCAAGGTAAGAAATTGTTGTAAAGAGTTGCAGCAATTTGGGATTGGGAATATGTGCAAATTACTCTAAGTGGAGAGTTCCATTTGGAAAAGGTGCAGCATCCACTTCAGATATTTTCAGCAGAAATAAATGCCACCACCTTTTTGTCATAGCTAACATCATTACACTCTGATGTAAACTCAGGTCTTCCTTTGGCATCCTATGTAGAATTGTGCCAACTCCAAAAAGGTGGACACCATATCCTAGCTAGGATTTCTGCCACTGATAATGTAGAGCAGTCTTCTCAATCGTTGCCTTCAACTTCCAGATGTTGGTCAATTAAGAGAAAACAAACAAACAAAAGAAAAAGCACCCATCATATGTTTCACTCGTCCAATACCTGGAAAAGCTATTAGTTTATACTCATATCTGCTGTGGAAAGTTGTATTTGTTAGGGTAATGCCATTTATGTAAGTGCTAAACATCCAAATTCCAAATTACACTCCATATTAAGTGATCACAAGTGGTCCAGTATGGCAGATCACCATCAAAATGGTCATTTGGAAACCATCATCATTTCAACTTTTGTGTCTATTATTCTTTGGAGTCCTCTCAGTCAACTACTAGAGGAGGAAAAGGCATGGAAGAATTCACAATGGAAGAATTTTATGGAGCAGGTATGGAAGGGGTGCATATCAGCTTTGGCTCACAATCCACATCCAATGAGCTACAACCCAGCCATATGGTCAAACCAAAATAATAGAACCACTGGGAAATACAGTATAACAGTGAGTACAGGAAATAGAAGAAACTGGCTTGGAGAACAACAGCTAACCAGTGTTTACTATTTCATTGTCTCTATTAAATCTTAAAATTGAGGGATAAAATTGTAAATTTTATGTTGCATACACATTATCAAAATAAAAAAATGTTGGTGGAATAGGAACTTTAGATACAATGAATTTCTGGATCATTAAAATTTACTAAAAAGGAACCTCTGGGTTGTCCCAGCTCTTATTGTTGAAAATGAAACTCAATTAGTCCATTTTCCTGACTTTTTCAGTACAACATGGTTTGTAATTTCTGGCATCCAGATTGATAGTTCAGCAGCTGATTAAAACTTTCACTCATCAAAGAAAGAAATAATCATTATCTAGTATTGAAATGGTGAAGATGTAAAATATTTAATTCTGAGAATTTTTAATAGATTATATGCTGAAACCTGGATAAAACCTGCAATTGTGTAATATAAGTAACGATGATTGCCAATATTTTAAAAATCAGAATTAGTTCTTTAATTATAATTGGATATTAAGCAACCATTTACTTGAGAATATTACAAATTTTAAGTGGTTAGATTCAATTAATGAAAATTTCAACTTCCCCACTTTCTTACCACAATATTGACAATCAACCCTACATTGGATCTTCTCTGAACTATGATCCTAAATACTTTTCCTTGAGAATCACTTAAAGTTATACTAATTGTTAGTGGTTCATGGTTTTTCCCCAACATCTATGTATGTATGAATGTATGTATAAATCTATGTACGTACGTATGTATGTATGTATCTATCTGTCTATCTATCATCTATCTATCTATCATCTATCTATCTATCTATCTATCTATCTATCTATCTATCTATCATCTATCTATCATCTATCAATCAAGACAGGGTCTCACTCTGTTGCCCAGGTTGCAGTGCTAAGGCCCAATCTTGGCTTACTGCAGCCTTGACTTCCTGGGTTCAGGTGATCCTCCCACTTCAGCCTCCTGAGTACCTGGGACTACAGGCATGCACCACCATGCCAGACTATTTTTTGTGTTTTTTGTAGAGACGGGGTTTCGCCATGTTGCCCAGGTGCATTCAAACTCCTGGGCTCAAGCAATCTACCCACCATGGCCTTCCAAAATATTGGGAGTACAGGTATGAGCCACCATGCCCAGCCCATTTATTTCTTTTTCCAACAACTATTTACTAAGTACCTATTATGTTCAGGCACTATATCAAACAATGGGAAAACAGAGATAAACAAATGAGCAAACCCTTGACATTGTGAAGTTTATATTCTATAGGAGCAAATAATATTACACAAGAAAAAAACACACAGTTAATTAACAAATGTAGAAGATTTGTTACAAAGAGCACAGCCTGGAGTAACGTTTTAGAATTAGGGAAACAGCCATGGTGTATGTGGTCAGTAGCAGTTAATTGTAAAAAGGAAAGTGGATTGAAAAAAGCATTTTAGGCATAGCTGCTACAAATACTCTAGTAAAGAAAATGAGAACAACTGAAAAACATGATAAGGAAGAGAGAAAAGAGACATAGAATAATCCTGGGGAAGTAGATATGGTCAAATTAAGCATGGGCTTAAAAAACTAAAGGATTTTAGACTTGTTCCTGAAAACAGTGTGGAGCAGGACATAAGTTATAATTTGGAAAAAATGACATTTGTTGTTCTTTATCTAATACACAGAAGGATATCAGCCAAGAAGCTGTTACTTTACAAAACTAAATGCTAAAATTTCACTAGCACAGACGGAAAGGAGAAAAGGAAGGGGGTAGTAAATTTATGATTATAGAAAATAATATAGGAAACAGATATAGAAAAGCAGAGGAAACACGTGAATGATTACAATATAAAGGTCTCTATGCCTGCTTCACCTCTCCTCTGTTTAATCTTTGATTGTTATCTTTTCTCCAGTGCTAATTTGCTTTTAGAAACCAGCTATTTGGCTTTTACCTTTTCATTTCTTCTCCTGTTCCCTGTTACAATACACATATGAATAACTCAGTTTTCCATGGATCTAAGGTCTCCAATCTAGTGCTCCCAAAAGTAGCTTACTCAATTCACTTTATTATGTCCAGCATGTACCAGAAATTGTGCTAGGTTATGGAGATAAGTAATGAAAAAGATAGACAGGATTTCTCCACTCATAGATTTTATATTCTAATAGGTCTCCAAGAGGCATGCTGTACTAGGATAATTTTTATCCAATGGAGTGTTATGCTTTTCTACATTTTATTCTTGGCCACACTCATGGCATTTGAAATGTACAAAGTATACATGGATAAGATTCACCAAATGGGGCTGGCCATGGTGGCTCACACCTGTAATCCCAGCCCTTTGGGAGGCCGAGGCGGGCAGATCACAAGGTCAGGAGTTCAAGACCAGCCTGGCCAATATGGTGAAACCCCATCTCTAATAAAAATACAAAAATTAGCCGGGCATGGCAGCATGCACCTGTAGTCTCAGCTACCCGGGATGCTGAGGTAGGAGAATTGCTTGAACCTGGGAGGTGGAGGTTGAGGTGAGCCAAGATCACGCCAGTGCACTCCAGCCTGGGCAAGACAGCAAGACTCTGTCTCAAAAAAAAAAAAAAAAAGAAGAAGAAGAAAGAAAAAAAGAAAAAAGATTCACCAAATGCTTTGGGCATGTTGACTATGGTGGCAAGTTGCAGGGGTTTGTATATTTGAACAGGTAGGAAACAAAATTCATTTTGTCAACCAGAAATGCCATATAAAACTACTAAATCTTAACTCTATGGAATTTTAAAAACATATAACTGCCATTTTGAATAAAAATTCACTCTTACATTGTCATCTTGGGTTAAAGCATTGAGTTGCCAGACTCATCTATTTCTCATCACTATTTATTTCCTCTATGTTCAAACTCTTCACCCTCAGAAGCATTCTCAATCTATATTTTCAGTCCACAATGAAGTTTCTTACATCTATTGTAGTCTTCATCCCATCATCAAATTCTTGAGACAGTAGTTTATATTTCCACTATCTAAATATCACTATTCTCTAGTTCATCTAGTACAATCTGGCTTATTCCTCCTCAAAAAGCTAATGTAAATGGTTCGGGTCAGCAATGGTCCATAATTACAAAGTCTACTGGGCAATTTTAGTCCTGATATTTTATTTTCATTTCTCCAAATGAGAAAAATTTGTCAATGCTGAGTATGTTTTAAGCTGTCATGGTGGGGCATTGGAAAATTTTTTAATTAGCAATAATTGCACTTTGGATAAGCTTCATTGGTTGTGACACTGCCCTGTGCAAAGTTTAGCTCTCATTTGTCTTGCTCTCTCTGCTGTGTTTGACAAAGTTGATCACTTCCTATCTTTGAGCTTCTGAAACACTAACTCTCTTCCTTAGTGACACTGCACTGATATTTTAGAAACATTGATTCTGTCCCTTTAATAGTTCCTTTGTCCTGTATAATTTTTAAGACATTTATTCTTGTCAGTGTTCCATTTCATATCTTATATTCCTTCCTTTTATACTCTCTCCAGTTGATATTTTTGAATATGATTTATATTCTATGTACTTGGTTTTGACTTTCAAATTTCTTATCTACTTTAATTTTTTATTTAAACATATGTACATATTTTGGGGGTACATGTAATAATTTAATATATTCATAGAACTCATAAGTATCAAATCAGTGTAATTTAGATATCTGTTACCTTAAATATGCCTTTCTTTATGCTAGAAACACTCAAATTATTCTCTTCTACCTATTTCAAAATATGTGATAGATTATTGTAAACTATAGTCATCCTACTGATCTGTCAAACATTAGGTGATTTTCTTCTCAAATTGACTCTGAAATTTTTTTCACCAGTTTCAACTTCCCCACAAGCGTTCCAAATTTATACACACACCATATCTTTTGATCACTGAAAACTTAATAAAGTTCAAACTGCCCCCAGATGGCTCTGTATTATGTTCACAGATTCACCATCTACTAATAAACCCATTGAAAAAGACTCAGCTCTCCATTCTCTAGCATCCACATCTAATTGGTCGATAAGCATCATTGATTTTATCTCCTGAATATCGCCAAGTCTCTTCACTGCTTTCCAGGGACTCAGCGTTATCAGCACCTCTTCATCTTTCCCTAGATAGTTCCAACAACCTCTAATTTGCCTCTGCCTTCAGTGTCTTGTTCTTTCTCTCACAATAAATTCCAAGCTATTTGACATAGAGACACTTTACTATCTGGCCAAATCTATCTCTTTTTTCTCTTCTCCAGCCATGGGCTTACTCAGTTACTGTTTGCTTTCTAATAAGAGTTTCTGTATTAATACTTAGAGAAATGTCATTTTCTCTAGGAAGACGCTCTTGCTTGTCTCTAGTGGCAGTTACTCATTTCTTCCCTTCAACACCCATAGCTCTGTGTGTATTCTTCTTCTATGTGACTTTTTGCAATGCAATGGTTTTTTCCTATTTCCTACCTTGTAATTTGGAGGTGTGGAAAAACATTTTATTCATATTTGCATCCCCACTACCTTAGCACTGCCTAGGGTTAGCCTGCATATCTAATATTTGAGATTGAAAAATATAAACAAATTAATTAATTAAAATTATTAGGATTGTATTGATGGTCTGGGGTCTAACACATTCCATGATACAAATTTTAAGACAATTTTGATTATGTAGTTAGCCTACATAAGTTACAAATTCTAAAAGTAAATTTGAAAGCAACTTCAAAATAATAAACATTCTCAATGAAGTCTAGACTTCAGTATTGCAAGCACTATCAATGCCTTCTTTTACTATTTAGAAATTCCTTCTTTGTACTTTATAGAAATAGTCTAGTTACTAGATAAGGTCATTAGCCTCATGCTAGGGATAATTACTGAAGATGAAATAACAGCATCTTTCACTTTTGCCAAAAGTAAATACAAACTTTTATAAAAGCAATTTGACAATATATTTTGATGGTCTTTAAAAAGTTCACGAAAGTTTATTCAAAAATTTATTTCTAGGAATCTATCCTAAGAATCTAATGAGAGTTCATAGAAATATTAAGGTAAAATGATATTTACTACTTTGTTATTGTGTCTACAAGTCTGATGGTAGGAGATTTGCAGGTAAGTATATAAAGATGGGATGCATTCATAAGACAGACCATTATACAGTCATTTAAACTGGTGTTTTCTGAGGGAGTAAGTAATATACATAAACAACCAGAAAAAGAGAGATCTATAAAAATAAGTAAAGTGTGAACCTATATCTCTTTTCAAAAATTTTATATGCTGTTGGAATTATATAAATAAAATCAGACTGGAAGAAAATATACAAGTACATATAATGAAATATAGAGATAAACATATATTGATTTTATAATTTGAAAAAATAGCCAATAAGGAAGTGTTTGCACCGTATCTATTTTGTGCCTGTTCACTTTCCCACGAACTCTTCAGAAAGGCTGTCAGTTTACAACCCTGCTGAAAGGTTAGTATGTTACATGACTCTGAGCCATACATTGCCCTAGATGTAGCCTACAGAGGGTGGCTGGCTACTTACTGCTTGAACAGAAAATAGAAGTTTAGTAAAAAATATATTTTAGTTTGCATTTTAAAAATAGAATATTGAAGGTGTTGATCAGTGAAACTTTGGAACAAAGTACCATTACTATATTTTAAAAAGAGGCAGCCGGGTGCAGTGGCTCATGCCTGTAATCCCAGAACTTTAGGAGGCCGAAGCGGGTGGATTGCTTGAGCTCAGGAGTTCAAGACCAGCTTGAGCAACATGGCGAAACCCTGTCTCCACTAAAAACACAAACAGTAGCTGGGCTTGGTAGCACACTCCTGTAATCCCAACTACTTGGGAGGCTGAGGCAGGAGAATTGCTTGAACCCGGGAGGCAGAGGCTACAGTGAGCCAAGATCACGACACTACACTCCAGCCTGGGTGACAGAGTGAGACCCTGTCTCAAATAAACTGATAAAGAAAGAGGCAAAAGAACACAAGGAGGGAGAAGGAATCTCTAGCCATGATATATTCAGAGCATGAAGAGACCAAATTAGTAATTTGTCAGTGTGAGAGAGGATGACTGGGCATGAGTAGTAAGGCTAGAGAGAGAACTGGCTCTGTTTCTACGATTCCCAGACGAATAGTGGTCTCTGTAACTCAATCCCCTTGAAGTACACCTCCCATTATAGCAAATTCTCTCCTATTTATTTGAGATTACTTAAGTATTTCACTATTCCTTGCAACCAAATAACCCTAAGTAAAATAAGTAATAGTTCATATAGGTAGGATACAGGAGTATGATCATTTAAACATTTAGTGAGTCCTTCTTTCTATTAATTTTTAACTGTTATTAATTTCACTTGTTACATAGGACTTTTGCCCTTCCTTATAGAGCACTTAGAATTTGATCTTGATATACAACTATTTTTATTCTGTCACCCCCAGGAAAAGACAAGGTCAATACCATTCTTCACCGCTCTTAATTTCATTCCTTTATTTATTCGGTCAATAAATATTCATTAAGGGACTACTGTTTTCCAGGGCCAAACATGGTGCTAGACTCTGGGGATACAATAATTGACAAGACAGTCATTGTCCTTGATCACATGAGACTTACAGTCCATTGAAGGGAAGTAAATTCCAGGCAATGACATTAGATAAGGGATAAATTAAATGTTGTTCACTTAGTTGGGAAAGTTAGATATTTAATTAGTTCAAAGTTGGTTTCATAATATTTTATCTAAAAAGAATTCCTAGGAAGAAATTCTGTCTCAATTAGATCTTTTCCTCCTTTTTCAGAGGCAAGGTCTCACTTTGCTGCTCAGGCTGGGCTGGCCTCAAGGGATGCTCCTACCTCAGCCTCCCAAATAGCTAGGACCGCAGGTGTGTACTGCTATGACTGGCTTCAGCTGGATCTTTATGCCTTTTGAATAAAGCATTTCACCACACTCATTTTCCTTTTTTTCACTGCCAATGAATTATTATTTTGCTGTACATGAGAACTAGAGAAATATGGTGCCTGAAACTTTGTCAACAACTGTTTACAGTATGCATTTTAAGCTCACAGGACCAGGCACACATTGCTGTTCCTTACAGTAGTTTCATATAAATGTTTATAAGATGCAGATAACCTAGGATTGTATTTTACATTTGGTTTTAGTATGGCAATGAGTGTCATTTTAAAAATTTTTACTTGAGCATCTTCCAAATTTTGAGAAGTTTTTAACTCAAGCATCCTTCAAATTTAACAGAAAGGCTTGATAAATACAAAAAGTGATTCACATCTCTAGGAGATTGGTTAGATATTGTGGTATATTTGAACTATAGCTTACTATAAAGCAATTAAAAATAATAAGGTAGAGTTGTATACAATGGCACAAAAGGTGTTCAAGATATGTTATCATGTTTATATATACAGAGAGACACAGGAAAAGAGAAAGAACTATTTATTTGTATGTGTGTAGTGAACATGATAAATTGTCTACTTATCATCCATACCTTTCTTTCTCCTTCTTGATCGTCCAAATCATCTTGAGGAATTCACATTTCTTCATGTATCACATGCCTCCGTAGAAAGTAGTCTCACCCAAAATTCTCCAAACCCGTCTTCCTTGACAGTGATTGGTTCAGGAAAGTGCCCCAATATAGGCCTATGTGTTATAAAAAGAAGTTTCTTGGGGACCTTCTAGGAAAGTTCTTTCCCTTCTGGGATAGTTTATTAAAGCAACCCTCTCTTTCTCAGGATGTTGCTGTATGGGACTGTAAGACAGAGAACTGCTGAAACCATCCTGCTAATAGCTCAATTCGCAGGGGAGGCAGAGCTTAACAGAAAATCACGAGGAGACGTAGTCCAAGGGACTGAATTAGTTTATCCTCGAAGGCTACTTTTATCTAAACTTTTAGGTAAAATGAGCTGATGAATCTTCTTAGTGCACAAGTTGGCTTCTTTAACATATTTAGCTTGTTGCAGCCAAAGTCTTTCTGAGGATTTGTATGTGGATATATATATGTATGGCCACATCAATTCATTAAAGGAAGATTGGAAGAATATACCCGAATTAAGAAAGAAAACATGGAAAAAGTGGGATTGGGATAAAATAAGAGAGTTCTTTACTTTTTATTCAATATACTTCTTTCTGAACTCTTAGTAGAGATGTATTGCTTTGTGTTTAAATGTAAAAAAATGGAAGTATTAGAAAAAAGTTTTTTCAATAGTATACTCTTTCGCTATTTCCTTAGAAAACTACATTGTCTTATCTTAATTTCTAGGAAAATCACTGGTGAACCCACCAGAGACTTCATTGATAAATATTTTATTAAGAAGTTTCAAAACTTCTTAGTGTATTGGAAAGGAAACACCAGTTGTCAGGAGACTTGCCTCAGGTAAAACATAGAGCAATTCTGGACCTCATTCCCATCACTGGTAGAGATACAAGAATGAATCCAAACATTTATTCTACTGAAACCCCAGCCTTCTCTGGATCTTGCGACTCTAACTTATATCCACAGATAAAAGACTTTATGTTGAATACTGTTAAAAGCAAGGAAAAAGACTTGATGAATTGCTAATGTTCGTGAACTGCTATATCTTGTGGCAGCTGAAAAATGACTAGTTAAAGCACCTTTATCTAATCACCTTTGCTTCACTAATTCCTTTCTTCTCAGGTTAATGTCTCACAATTGCCATTAAAATAGACTGTTCAAAAGGAATTGAATGGTTTGGCCATTAATTTATTTTTCTATTGTTTTGTATTTTCATCTCTATACTGATATTTTCTTTCATCAGCTCAAAAGTATGCTCACTTTATTCCTAAACCTTAACCCATTTTTTTCCTATTTTATTCCAAGGTCTTGAATAAAAGGAAGAGTCATGGAATTGACAAATTTAACCCTGTGGTAATCAAAAAACAGTTACATTCTTATCATGTTTTTACTCAGGATAAGTTCAGTTAAAAATATTAATAAACAAATCAACATATTCCAATTATATTTTATCCTCATATGTCATTTCATCATACATGAATAAATGCACTTGCAGTTGGTTAATTATCAAATAATTTCAGACTATAATGTAATTAACTTCTTTCTTGGCCATTTATTCTTAATTTATATACAAATAATTGTTGCTAACTATTTCTTACAAGATAGTATTTTATAATCTTCAAATGTCTATTTGATATACATTTTCTTAGAAATTAAAAATTATCTAAAACATGTTCCAGAGAAATATAGTCTCCAATGTACAGATGATGAACTGAGAGTCTTCAGATGTTAATTATTTTTCCTAATTAGTTACCTAATTATATGGCCAGTCAGTCCCAGATTCTATAATAAAACGAGATTCACTCAGTACTCTGGTTTATTTTCCCTCACTTTGGCCTTATAATTCCTAAAGGACTATTCAATTTATTTTCTGGAAGGACAAATATGAAGTTAAAATATGTCCAGACATTTCCAAGTATTAATAAAATGTGCTCCAGGTGAGAAAATATAACTCTTCCAGTTTCCAATATTTCTGAATCCACAATTACCACCTGTCTCTCATGTCAGTGGTATTGCCAAGGCAGTAAGATGATAGGAACAGAATATAATATCTGGATTCCACCAAAGTTTCCAGATAATACAAACTTGTCACATGCAGTGGTGAGAGAGATTGATAGAAAGATACCATAGATACAGGGAAATGATCAGATGTTCTTTCATGTGGGTGAGATAACAACCTGGCTCACACAAAGCACACATAGATCACAGGAACGCTGCATCTCTGTCTGCAGGGAAAACTGCCCAGATCTTCAAGTGTCCAATATGGTTCCCACTTGCCAAAGAACGACGAGATTCATGTAAAGCTTCTGTCTTCTTCAAGAAGCTTGGTCTTGTCATTATCATGTTGATTGGCATGGGATAAAGGAGGATTACACTCTCCTGGATCTTCACAGTGTCTTTTTAGACACTTACAGAAATGCTCATTGGGGCAAATTATGGAGAACCACTAGTATAACTATGATTCATGAATTTCCGGGTGAATCATGAATTTCTAAAGCATTGCATCCTCAGAAGGCTGAGGTCTTCCCTCTGCATATTAAACAGATTTATATCTCTTGGCTGTCACTACTACTAGAAGCATATAACAATGCAGTTAGGACTTTCAAAGTAGGTATGAAATTTAAGGACTGTACTGTGTACTACTCTATTTCCTAAGTAGGTAAAAATAGCCATCTGTCTTTTTACTAAGTCAGTAAAAATAGCCACCTGACAGGCAACTAAGGAAATAGTTTGTGCTAGTCTCTCTCTTAAATAGAAATTTCACTTAACCAGCTTCCAATTTGCAGTGTTGGGCAAGGTATCTGTGCCTATGACTACATAAATCTATGTTCACCTATAAAGACTCCTCAAAATACAGATTCTCAATCTCTGTTTGCTCTCTTGGTTTTGATGGGTGTCAGTAGGAGTAGACTTTTAAACACCATGTTCTATGTGGAGGAAATTCCTAAATAGTAATGCTATGTGCAATGCTAATTCTTTTGAAAGGTTAAAAAAAAACCTCAATGTGCCTTATATAACGTGGTCTATTTATACTCTGTCACTAAGGAGAGTCAGCTGCATTTATGTTCAGAGCGAACAGAACAATTCATTTGCACCTTATCATCCAATTGATGACTACCGATTTACCTAACTGACTGACAGAACAGGGTTAGGCAATGATAATTTGTCCGATGCATTAAAATGTTTAGAACTGAAACTCTCAAAAATATTTAACATAATAAATCATTGAGCATAGAAGTTTTAGCCCCAGAATGTCTGAATCTTCCTCAAATATCAATTACAATGTAAAGTTCCACCACAGGATATTATACAGTTACTAAGAAACTATTGCAGTCTCAATCCCAAATTAGATGCTTTCAAACCCTCTTCATTATTTCTAGCACCTGGTAGTGACTAGCAACACCCATGTGAGTTTTTTAACCAATAAGATATTCTTTAACAACAAAGCACATTTTTTAATTGAGAGCATAATATAAAACTTTGGGTGGTGCTGGGGATTGAGGGATAGATTCTGGATTACATAGATTCTGAAAACAAAATATGACTTCAAAAGACTATTAAATATGGTTCCATTCTTTATGTGTTGAAACCACAAAAATATATCAAATGCTACTATGTTTACAGTCCCCTCTTCGCTTGACTTCTATTTAATCACTGTATCTGTATTTACTACTTCTTTTGTGTTTAGCATATAATGTCTTCATTTTAATGTTCCTCATAATAGACAGCTTACTGTATGCTGCACTGTGTAATGCGCTTTACATGCTGCATTTCAAAAAAATCTTCACAATCACTTTATGCAGTAGACTATTGTTGTACTCAGTCAAGATGAGAAAACTGAGGTTTGGAAAGTTAAGTAACTTTCTAAGTCATTGACAGAACTAAAAATAAATTATGTTAGAATTAGACTTTATTTCAGTGCTTCCCAATTTCCCTTTTCTGAATTCAAATAGATACAAGGAAGCCGCTACTACTTATGTGGAAAACACGGTTCTCCCCCATCTACCTGCAGTGGAAATCCTGGGAGGCTGAAGGGCATTTTGAGGAGTTTTTCCTCCTTAGTCAAACATTTATTACACAAAAGAACGCTCTTTGAAGATTTGCTATGAAATCCTTTGAGTCCCTTTTTGTGTTGTTTCATATCTCACTAATGGGCTTTAGTTTAATTCTGTTTTATTTATTCTTTGCTTATTTTATTACAGTAAAAAGATGACGTTTTTAACCTCACAAATTACATCCCTTTATATTCGTGATGCGTAGGAGTTTTTCTTTTCTGTTTTTTTTTTTTTTTTTTGGTAAGCCTTACAAAGCAAGGTGTAATGAAAAACGGCCTGCCATTCAAGAAACGAATACAAAGAGAAAGGTGCTCTGAAGAATGGAAACATAAATAAATGCAAAATAAATCAGTGAAATGCATCTATACCCATATGTTTTTAACATATTAAATTATATATAATTTTAAATTCTTCAAATCTGTAACTTAGAGATGACAAATGGTTTCAAATTTACTATATTTTTCCAGCATGGAATGATGCTCAGGTTTATGCTTTTCTTAGTTTTCCTTGATATTTTTTCTCTAAACATGATAATATTTCAATGTTCTCGTAATACATAGTTTGATCTCCACTAGTGAAACTAAGAAGTAAAATTAATTAGACAATAATTAAACACTGTCAAATAAGTTAAGTCAGACTTAACTTAAATATGAAACTTAAATATGACCCAGAGATTATGTCAGATTAAAATAATAGATTTGCTAAAATAAACATAATAATCACATTTTTAAGCAATCTGAAAAATTACAGGCTTGTAAAGCTGCCAAGACAAAAATTTGGCTCTAGATCTTCTCATCATTCCATAGCTCATGTAGTTGTAAGCCATTCTCTATAGTATAAACATTATTTTAACTGCAATGAGCCCAATACAGAAATTATATGGAAAGGGTTGTGAAGAGTCAGGATATAAAGTATTTGCATAGATTTGCATCACTTACACATTCAAAAAAATTTTACTCACCAGCCAAATTCAGTTTAACAGACTATTGCTTTTGGATTCAGCTTCCAGTTTCTAACTGCAACACTTGCTTAGGAGACCCTTGTATCATTTACTCTTATAAGTACTTTTGTTTCTTTTTCTGCATGCATGTCACAATCAAATGCCCTAATTTTGGGGAAAATATTTGCTTAGTGTCTATTTTCTTCCCCTAAACTAGTAAGTTCCACAAGGGCAACATCATTGTCAACTTTTCCCCTATATTTCCCAGTGCCCTGTTCAGAACAGAGCATACAGTAGGTGTTCAATAAATATTTTTAAATGAACAAATGAATACATGAGACATGTCATCAGCTTTCTCAGAAGAAGCAAAAAGAAGATCATCCAACTGCTTAATTTAAGTCCTTTTATTTCAATGAGTTGCTGGTTCCTTGATGAGTCTGGCTCATTCTCATGACTGGAAATAACACAGCTCAGAGTAGTCTGAACTAAGCAAGGGAATTAGAGCTACTGACTCACTGTAGATGATTTTGGTTCAGAAAAGATTTGAAATGGTTTAGATCATGGTTAGGTTTGGCAATTTATTATTGGATTAGCATTTTTAATTGTTCTGTAAAAATGTCTTGAACTGTGATATGGTTTGGGATTCAGTAAAAGAAAAGCATATATATATATACCTTACGTTTTAAATATTAATATTTATTTAAATGCACTATTCTGGGGCTTAATGTCTATTTTTTGGATTACAGTGTTGTTAAAATAATGTAGGAGGCAGAATTGGGAGAACTCTTTGTATACACCAAGTTATTTCTGCTTAGTACCCTCATATGTTACATGAAGAAAAGGATGGTTGAGTCAATAAGATGTAATTTCCTTTATGCTTTAAACTTCTGGGGAAAGTAACCTGTGTGGCCTATATTCATATTTGTGAAAACACAGATTTCATTAAAGTATGCCAAGCAATGATACCTATATATTTGAGATTATAAACCCGTATCAGCTTCCAGATATAAACGATATAGCAAATCCTGCATTGTTAGATTTATTCCATCTAGCTACATTCCTTATTTTTCTAAGCAGTTTTGTTACCCAAATTAATTCCTGACTTATAGATTCAGAGAAATATCTCTGTATGAATTTCTAATGTCTAATTTTACTTAAAATCCTTGAGCCAAAACTTAGAATTGCCTCACTGGGAAATTTCCATTCCTTTCCTAACTCTCAGCGCTATCTAAATGGAGACCTATTTGTGCATTTCCTCCTTTAACAGTGGGCAAAGATGACGAACTGTGATTGAGTAATGTGCTCAACTAATTAATACACATGTTTTAGTCCCTCATTCCATTTGTTTTACTGTTTTAAGTCAAAAACATCTTCTTGAAGTTCTGCGGAGTGGCCAATTTCCTAGCTTCTTTTTTTTTTTTTTCTTACCAGTAAATGTCTTTTCTAATTCAAAAATGCAAATCTATAAGTATACTTGCTTGCTTTTTAGCATTCTGCCATTTTGCAAAACTGTGCCTGAACTTAGCCATAAATATATGGTTTAGCATATATGAATCTCAGAAACCTCATCACCAGTCCAGGTCACAACCAGCCCACTGTGATCTCACTGCTTCCGAACTCACAGCATAACACTCACTCAGTAATTAATCATTCCTGCTTGTGACATTTCCTATAATGTATATTTAACATTTCACAGTTTTATAATTTGCCAGTGTATCCGTGCCCTAGCTACCTCAATTAAATTGCAAGTTTTTTGAGTCAGATTTCACGTCAGTCTTGCAGAATGAAATGTAAACAAAGAAAATGTGTGTTGATTAATTATTTAATTGATTGGTTGTATCCATGTAGATTGAAATAAGTCCAACAGTATGTATAATAAAAGGTTAAAAAGTCTTCCCCAGATCAAGTTTTCTTGAGTATGTTAGTGTTTAAGAATTAATTGTGAGAGTTCTCATCAAAGCATCCACAGATTTCTTTGCCTTTGTCTACAAAATCAAGAACAAGAAGAAAGTATAAAATCACATGTGATGGACAGTGTCCTTTACTCCTTTAACTGACTTGCTACATTTCCAGTCCCAATCTTTCTACATATAAGAAGATGCATTTCCTAAAATATCGTCCAGTGAACTTAATAGTGTAAATTCAATAATGGGACAAAGGGTCAAATAGATTTGAGAAAAGCTAGTATAAACAACATTAAATAGGTTTATTTTCTGTAAGAATCCACTTAGCTTTTAATATCTTTGTGTCTATTGTGACTTCCAAAGGGATGGGACAAAAAAATATGGTATACTACTTATCCCAGGTCTGTGTAATCGTGTTTTTTTGTTTGTTTCATCTTCTAAAATCTGTATTCCATGGTGTTACTGTTGAAAACTCTAAGTAGAAATTCCAGGCACATCTAATATAATGTATAATGTTTGGAAATGGATTATCAGTTGCAATGGACCATTTCTTATTCTGAGGGCAAAAGTCCAATATTAACTTGAGTTTGATTGTTCACTTGTTTAGTACTTAGTTTAACAGCATAGGACAGATTCCTCGATTTTCCTGTTTCCTATATTGCCATTTCCTCACGTTGTGTTAATAATGTTTATGTACTATGCTACCATAAGATTGCTTTTCTAAAATTAATTTCATTTACCAACTGGCTTTTAGGAATCTTTATTGTCTTGTTTTCTTCCACTGCATAGTGATATTCCCTGCAGATTGCATAAGCATGTCCACTTGTATTGGATAGTCTTAAAGACAGCAGATGCATATCAAAATTCTACCCAATAATCATTAGCTAAGTGATATAATTTGCCACTTTTCTTTCTAAATTTGTTTTCTCCTCCATACAAAGTTGTATGCAGATTTTAAAAGTATATAAAAGTTATTAGTAAATCACAAAATACTTTGAATATGCATTGTATTATTTTATGTAATCATAGTAGTTAATTTCTTCTATGTTTCATATTTTATTTAATGAGAAACTGTTAGTAGCAGTTAAGTCTGGCGAGTAAAACTGAAGGTGCTAAAAGCAAAAGAAAACTTATACATTATACTTCTATGTATCCTTATAAATTTTATTATTTTACTCTAAAAATATTTTTCCAAAAATGTATTTTTAAAAATACTATCTCAAACCTATTTCCATCATGGTAACAGTTTATTTCAGGTAACACAAGCCTAAAGCCATACATTTAAAAAACATGGAACTTGCAAGAGCAGAACTAAAGACTGATCAAAATGTTGAAGCCTCTTCAGTTGTTCACAACTCGACACTCAAAAGGGTGAGCTAGTCCCATATCAAAAAGTAATGTACAAATGATCTGCCAAGGCATCTTCCTCATCCTTGTACATCCTTCATGGGGGAGGGCAGTGTCCTCTCTATTATTTCTTCTATGGATTTGACAAAAACATTTATCATGCCTTTTGTTTGTATTATGAGAGCATCATTTTTTAAAGGAAGCTCTCTTATATCTCACATTCAGATGCTAATCATTTATGCCCTTCTTTGCCTTTGAATACAGATCAAACGAAACATCCATTAGCAAATTATTTTCATTAGACTCTAGGGAAAACTTGAATAACACTTTCAGAGACTCACGGATCTTCCAGGAGAAATAGTTACAAAAGTAGCACTGATCATGGAACAGTAAATTAGTCAAAATTTAATTTTCTACTGAATATTTTTATGACAAGTGATATGTTCTTTTGTTTACTAAGAGACAGATTGTATTTCTCATAATGGTAATAAACTTTTCCTACATGTTTATTTTCATCGCTTTAGAGAACTATAGAAATAAAATCTTCCTTATTGCTCACGTCAAAAAAATGGCTTATGTTTTGTTCAGGTTAAAAAGAAGAAAATTGATAGGAAGATTTTTCCAAATGTATGAGCATTTTTATGTATGAACGTACAATAGTGGTTAAAATATATGTAGCTCTGGATGAATGTTTGTGCATGTTCCTTTTAAGCACTAAAATTGGGAATCTCAAGATGACTAGGATGCTTGAACTTCCTCTATTTTATTTATTTATTTATTTATTTATTTACTTATTTAATTCCTTTATTTAGAGACAGAGTCTCTCTCTGTTGCCCAGGCTGGATTGCAGTGGCACAATCTTGGCTCACTGCAACCTCCTCCTCCTGGGTTCAAGCAATTCTCCTGCCTCAGCGTTCCAAGTAGCTGGGATTACCTGCTCCCGCCATCACATCCCGCTAATTTTTCTTTTTTTTTTTTTTTTTTTTTTTTTTTGTATTTTTAGTAGAGATGAGGTTTCACCATGTTGGCCAGGCTCATCTCGAACGCCTGACCTCAAGTGATCTGCCCACCTTTGCCTCCCAAAATGCTAGGATTACACACGTGAGCCACTGCTCCCGGCCATCCTCTATTTTAATAATAGTTTGTTTCTTCAACTGCCTTTGGCCTTTAACTTCCTCCACCTTTTTCGTTTCTGAGTTTCAGAAGTCATTTGGTGTAAAAGTGATGAGAGCTTTATTAGACTTTGTGATTTTTTTAAATATACATAAGGTAAAACTCCTACAAGAATTTCTCAAAATTGGGGCTTAATTACGAGATACCAAAGGAGGAGTTATCATCTTAGGGCTTCTTAAATCTGACCTTAAGAAGAGATCTATAGAGTTCTTACCTTTACCTTGCCTTATAGAGCTCGTATGAGGAAGAAGTATAGAGTTTTTAACCACTTAAAGACAGTCATTCCAAAGTCCTCTTCACCTTGGTTCAGGCAAATACTGGACAATTGCAGTACTTTAACACATATCTCTAATTCTTGATTTTCCTATTATGTGTCCTCCCTTCTTCTTCCTTTGCTCCATCCCACATCCCTTCTGTAACCAACACATATGCTTCTTTTAGTAAACTCAAAATAAAATTCTAAGTCCCCAACCTACTGATGGACCCTCCTATTGGTGAAGGGTGTTCCAAAGTTAACCTGAAAAACTAGTTCAGGCCATAATGGGAAGTTGGGGTTGAAGCTGCGTCATTATACCATCCTCCCATTGGAATTCAGGCACAGCTGACCAGCATTAACATTACACAGAGACTTAAGGCTGATAGAACAGACTCTTTCAGTCTGATAAGAAACATTTACAATCTAGTCTCTCTGCAGCCTGCTACCTGGAGGCTCTCTCTGCATAAGAACCTTGGTCTTCACAACCCCTTACTTTAACCGAGATGTTCCCTTCTATTGATTGTAGGTCTTTAGGTAAACTTTTTCAACTAACTGCCAGCCAGAAAATGTTTGAATCTGCCTGTGACCTGGAAGCAATACCCCCTCCTGTTGTCTTGACCACATTTCTGACCTGACCACCTTGGGCACATGTTCTCAACGTCTTCTAAAATTGTGTCACAGGCCATTGATTGCTCATATTTGGCACAGAATAAATCTCTTGAAATATTTTACAGAGTTTCACTCTTTTCATCAATATTTGCTTGTGTTACCAGTACATACCCCACCCCCCAGTTCTTCCAATTCTTGCCCTACTGCAGGATAAAGCTAAGAGTTAAAACATTTGATGCCCTTCTAGAGTTTGACCTTCTTGATCTCATTAGAATTCCTTCTTATTCCTGGTCTACTCAAGGGCTGCCAAACTCACCCCACATTTTTATGATTTCATCACTTTGCTCTCTTTTGCCCATGATCCAGTCCCTTCAATCTCTACCTTCACACATATACCTTTAATTCCTGAGAATTTCCACTCTTTTCTTCTCTGTGAAGGAATACCCTAATAGACCCTTACTTCTTCACTTCCTTTACCACAGACTTTACTCATAATCACTGTGATTTCTTCATCATATTTATTCACATTTGTTTTTTAAAGTTATTAAGTAAGTAATGTTTATTTCCACAAGGTCAGAGAATACATCAATCTTATTCACTTCTATGATCAGCACCCAACAGTTGACACATAGTGACAATAAGTAAATGTGTATTGAATGAAGAAATATCTCCAATTGGAAATGATATATGCCTTCTCTAAATCATACTGGATCATTCATATGCATTCACTATATATTGCCTGACAGAGTAGTTTTATCATTCATAAATTTAATAAATATATTCTGAACTTCTTCCTTTTGCTAAGGACTCTGAAAGTATTAATCATCAATCAACATGGATCTAACCTTACTTTTTTTTTTGCAGTCTAGTGGAGACTAAAGGTCTTGTAAATATTTCTTTCTTTTTTTTATTATACTTTAAGTTTTAGGGTACATATGCACAACATGCAGTTTTGTTACATATGTATACATGTGCCATGTTGGTGTGCTGCACCCATTAACTTGTCATTTAGCATTAGGTATAGCTTCTAATGCTATCCCTCCCCCCTCGCCCCACCCCACAACAGGCTCCGGTGTGTGATGCTCCCCTTTCTTTGTCCTTGTGTTCTCATTGTTCAATTCCCACCTATGAGTGAGAACGTGCAGTGTTTGGTTTTTTGTCCTTGCGATAGTTTGCTGAGAATGATGGTTTCCAGCTTCATCCATGTCTCCACAAAGGACATGAACTCATCATTTTTATGGCTGCATAGTATTCCATGGTGTATATGTGCCACATTTTCTTAATCTAGTCTATCATTGTTGGACATTTGGATTGGTTCCAAGTCTTTGCTATTGTGAAAAGTGCCGCAATAAACATACGTGTGCATGTGTCTTTATAGCAGCATGATTTATAATCCTTTGGGTATATACCCAGTAATGGGATGGCTGAGTTGAATGGTATTTCTAGTTGTAGACACAGAATAAAAAATGACAAATACTAAAAAAGTGGTACAAATAAAGCATTATCAGAACTAAGGACATTTGAAAAGATAATGCTATAGTTTATATAAGTTTAAATGATAAATGAAAGAACCCATTCAGAGATAAAGACCTGATTTGTATACATGCCACCATTCTAATTAAATGGGAAAGTAGAGAATTTGTTTAACCCACCCTTATATCCCTTATACAGTTGTATCTGTCCCAGTGCCTAGAATACAACATTTTACATACCAACCATCCATAATTATCAAATAAGCATAAAATACAGATGCATTTATTCTGATTTATGACTTCAACGAGTGTTTATTAGCATCTCACATATGCTGGATCTTAAAAATATAATGGAAGACAAGAACTCTGCTCTCAAAAATTTTCTTGTATGTTTTCATGGGAAGACTAAGAGTTAAGTAACAATTGTAACAAAATTTTTCTTTCAATATCCTCTATACAGATGAGCTAATTTTGAAGTTGGAAAAGAGATACTAAAATCAACTATATCATATTTTGAAAGATTTATTTATTGACATACAAAGTGGTTTTATCATGTCTCTGGATATAGAAAATATGCAAACGTCTCAAAAATAAGTTATTTTACAAATGTAAAATAGTATATGTCAATGAATATTAAAGCAAAATGATAACCTTTATATTAAAAGCTAACATAAGCAGAATATGTCTGCTTTGTCACTGCAGATTTATTTGTATGTTAGTCAGTATTTTATCTGTCTCTAACATTTTGACTCACTCGTAATTCTATGATCTGATAGTGGACGAAAAGATTAAAATATATGATTTAACTCTCCCAAAACAAACAAAAAATTAGATCTTTCTAAACTTCATAGCAGTAATTATAGACCTTTTTTTAAATAAAAATAATCTCATTTTAAGCTGAAAACATTTCCTTGAACAGGAGGAATTCTCTAAAATTTCAATTCAGAAGATATTTACAAATATCCCAAACTTGATTACAAAACACATTACAATTTTAGGTAACTATCACAGAACTTTCTCAGAGTTCTTCTTTACAATTATAACCAGAAAACAAGGTCCATAATGTAAAACAGATGAAAACACATTAAACAGATATAAGTAGAGACCTAATAATTCTGTTAGGTAACATGATGCATTTTATTTTCATTTTTTATTTTTGAGACAGAGTCTTGCTCTGTCACCCAGGCTGTAGTGCAGTGGCATGAACACAGCTCACTGCAGCCTGGATCTCCTGGGCCCAAGCAATGCTCTTACCTCAGCCTCCTGAGTAGCTGGGAGCACTGGCATGAGCCACCACGCCCAGCTAATTTTTCTATATTTTTGTAGAGTCAGGGATCTCACTATGTTGCCCAGGCTGGTCTGGAATTCCTATCCTCAAGCGATTGTCCCACCTTAAACTTCCAAAGTGCTAAGGTTATGAGCATGAGCCACTGCACCAGCCATTTTGTTTGTGTTTTACTGTACAAACACCACTTTAAAAAAATCAATTTTAAACATAGTATTGTAAGATTTTCAGCTCTTTGTATAAATTCTTACTTGTATAAACTAGAAGCAGAGAGTCTAATCTTAGAATCTGATTGATTTTATCCTAAAGTATCACAGCAATAAGCTTTTTTTTGTGACTCACTATCAATGTAATCTCATTTTTTTTAAGTGAAAGGAGAAAATTTGCAGGAGATAATGCTGAAGAGGTAATTAGGGGCTAGATTATACACGACATTATAAACTATGGCAAAAATAAAACATACACTTTTTATTTGGATTAATGGGGAGACACTGAATGCATTTAAGTGAGGTTTACATGATCAAAAGTATTTACAAAGATCAAGTCTATCAACATCATGGGGAATGGATTTTGGAAGCACAAGGCTAAATCAGGAGACCAACTTGAACAATTTTGGAGTAAGCCCAGACAGTGTGGTTTGTAGAGACGGAATGGACAGAATTTAAGGAACAGAAACCACAAACTTGGTCATGGAATTGTTAAAGGGTACAGAGAACTAAAAAAGTAAGTCAAGGATGACTCTGATGCTTGGGCAACTGACTATATGGATGGAGGTGTCATTTGTGGGTTAGGCAATTAGAAGAAGAAAATTAGCAATGCCTTCACAATCATCTTAAAACATTTATGAATTGAGAATATTGTCTATTACACAACACCCCTCAAATTACCATTCTTCGTATTATGATATATAACTCCTTTGTATCATATATGGTGTATAAAAAAGAACATTTAAAATAATAAAATGAAAAAGAAAATTTGTGTATTGAAACTGCGTTTGAGCTTATTATGAAATTCTTTCTTCTTTGTTTTTTTTTTTGCACATAAGGACTTTTCAAGGTCTGTCAAGTTCACGGTTGCCTTGACGTTAACAAATGTATGATCAGCCTCCATTTTTTTCTGTCTCAATGTGTATAGATTCAATATAGATTCATCAAATTCTTGGTTCTTTTCTCTGAAGTCTCCAAACTACTTTGAATCAAATTTAGCGAATTTAACACTTACAGTATTGAATGTTTCAGCTTCAGAAATTCCATTCAGTTCTACTTTATAACTTCTACTCATCTCTTCATTCTGTTCAACTTTTCCTTCATTTCCATGTATATATATTGCTATATATATATACATACACATATATATGTATATCTATGTGTATGTATATGTTTGTGCATGTATATGTATATGTATATATATCCTTTATATGTAGCAATAGCTAGCTCATATTTCCCCTGCTTCTTGACATAACAATTTTATAGGAGATGCTGGACAATTTGAATATTATATTGTTGAGAGCTGTATTTTATTCTGATTTTTTATATATCCCTACACTTTATTCTTGCTAACACTTATTTGTGGGACATCTGGATCGTTTTAAAACTTGGTTTATGTTTTGTTGTGGTAGATCTCTTACAGCCTCCACTCTAGGGAAGTTTAGTCCTGGTCAAAAGGCATGATAATCTGTGGTCTTTCCTTAAGGGCCAGAGTGTTTAACAAAGCCTTCCTTCAGTAGCTGTTTCGAACTTAAATTATTCCATCTCTGACTGGACTATGAGATTGTTTTTACTGACAGCTCCCATCTTTTTTTTTCCCCATACTGGAGAGTTTCACTCAAGGACCCTTGAGTAGATTTATGATTTTTCTCTGCATAGCTCCATCCTCTCTGTTCCTCTGATCACTAGTATCAGCTGGCTCAGGCTTATCAAACTCCAATTTCTATCTACCAAATTTGATAATTCACTGTTTTTTGCTTAGTTTCCCTATTCTTCTACTGTGGTCCAGAGAGTGCTTCCAGAAAGCAAGGGTAATTATAAGGCTTGCTTCATTTTTTTTCTCTCTTTTCAGGCCCCACAGTCTTATGCAGCATGTTGATCAACATCTACAAGCGCTTGATTCTTATGTTTTATCTACTTTTTCATTTTCCATTATGGGACATCATGTCTAGCTCTATTTATTTCATCATAGCTAGAAATGCCACACCTGACTTTAAATGACACCTAGAGTCCTGATATGGTTCGTCTGTGTCCCAGACAAATCTCATCCTGAATTCCACATGTCGTGGGAGGGACCCAATGGGAGGTAATTGAATCCTGGGGGCAAGTCTTTCCCGTGCTGTTCTCATGATAGTGAATACGTTTCACAAGATTTGATGGCTTCATAAGGCAGAAATTTCCTGCATAAGCTCTCTGTTTTTGCCTGCTGCCATCCACGTAAGCTGTGACTTGCTCCTCCTTGCCTTCCACCATGATTGTGAAGCTTCCTCAGCCATGTGGAACTGTTAGTCCAATAAACTCTTTTTCCTGTACAAATTACCCAGTCTCAGGTATGTCTTTATCAATAGCATGAAAGTGGACTAATACAAGTCCCAATTGCTTGTTTGATCTGGGAATATAATGTGATTCTCTGATTATTATTTTGTTCACTAATAAATATGAATCTGGCAGACGCTATCGTGTGTTCACCAAAAAATGTTTCACTTGTCTCCTTCTATAATTGCAGTAAGAAATGGCCACATGACTCTCTTCTGGCTAAATAGGTTACGGATAGAAGTTATGGTGACCACTTTGAGGCTTATCCCATAAAATACTGCTCCAAAGTCCTCTACCCATTTCCTGTCCCTGCCCATTGAATAAATGCAGAATAATCTAAAGACATGCAAAATAGGCACACAAAATGGAAGACTGGTGAAGAACACTCATGTTGGATGAGTACAATAAACTATGTAATTCTCTGAAATCTTAGGGTTTCAGCACATGGTCTACTTGAAGGAATAATAATTATAATAATATATACACATCTTATTTTCATGACAATGCAATTATTATTATTGCATTATTATTATAATAATGCATAATATGTTTATTAACATAAACATTATTTTCATGACAATGCAATTAAATAAAATTAGAAAACATATTAAAATAAACACACTAAGTTCCTATTAAAGACACCTCTTGTTGTTGTTACTATTATTCTTATTAATCCTACTATAGATCTTACAATTTTTAGTAAAATCACAATATGTATTTCAAATTAAGATTAGCAGGCCAGATACTATTTCATAGAGTAAATGCAAAAAAATGCACTGAATTATATATTCATCCATACATGTGCAAATATATGTAGATTTTAAGATTTTATCACATTTTTATATTGATTTTGAGTGGCAAATTTATTAAATAAATGGAAATGTATGAAAAATAGGAACTTGTAAGGCTAGCATAGATGGGTTCTTCAAAACCATCATACTCTTTGCTATGCCTAATCAAAGATATGTTCTGCCGTTAGAGCCTGGGGCCTGAATGGCTTCTCAGACTTAATATGTATACTCAGTTTGACCAGAACAATCATCTAGAATCACAAGTTGAGAATTCCATGCTGTTGAAACTATCAAAAGTAATAGTGAATCGACTATGATGATCTGTGAGCAGAGAGAAATAATTATTTCTTCTTATATCTCCAGGCTTTCTTCTTGAGGTGTATTTTCTGTTATTAGGAATTAAGTAGACCTTAAATGTCACTTGAATTCTTCATCTCAGCACTGCACTTGCATGGTTAAGCCTCTATAAGAGTTAGCAATGATCTGAGGTTGCTCTTAATAAGAGCTGTGTTTAAATAAAATCAGGGTGAAGTGGGTGTTTATGAAGGTGGCAGTTACTTTAACATTCAGATTAAACAGGTTGCGTGGTCTCTTATGCAAGGTGCAGGGTGCCATTGCACATTGTGGTATGTTTCCAGGTCCTATCTGATTCATTAAAGTTCCCCCAACAAATGAACATCTTGAACTTACCGTGAAAGCATAGCTAACAAAATTATTTATTATTTGTAATATGATAAAAATCATGTATTTATGAGCCAAATTATCAAAGTAATTAGTTGATAGTGATGTCTCCCAGATTGGCATTTTATTTATTAGTGGTTTCATATTTCACTTTAAGCAAAAATTTTTTAAAAATTGTTGCACAGTATTTGTTTATATCTTAGAAAAATCTGTTCATGCCAACAAGCTCAGATAACAAGTTTTTACTCTTCATACCTTAGAGAAAAGATGAACATTTTGCTATTGACTAGAGAAACACTTTCTAACTTTGGTGACCCTGGTAAATACCCGGAAAACTGACATGTCTCTTAGGAGTCACCGAAATGGAAACATGTGAAGAGCAGGTCACACGCATGAACACTTTAGGTTAATCATGTAATTATTTCATAGAGTGCTTGGAATATACATGTAAAAATAATGATGCACTGAAGACAATGTGTATCTTTAAATTTATGTAGAACAATGAAATGTATGTATCATATCTATTATATATAAATTTGTGTGTATATATAAAACAGTAAAACAATAAATAATATAAATAGTATAAGAATATTTTAAGGGATCTTATTTGAAGGGCTTAACAAAATTATCTAGTCCAAAAATGATCTGCAGTTCTCCTGATTGTTTCTCTACCTCTCTTTTTCTTTTTCTAAAAATCTCTAGAACCAGAGCAAATCAATTGTCTAGCAGCTACGAGGTCTTCTTCACCACAAAACTATGGCTCTCTTCCCTCGGGTTTAAGGATCTTTCAATTTGGTAAGTCTTCACTGTCTAACAAATATTTAACAACTTCCTATCATGTGCAGGCCCTCTCTAGGGGCTGGGAAGACAATGGTAAAGAAAGACAGGCTGGGCATAGTGGCTCAGGCCTGTAATCTCAACACTTTGGGAGGCCAAGGCGGCAGGATAACTTGAGCCCAGGAGTTCAAGACCAGCCTGAACAATATAGTGAGACTTTCTCTCTACTAAAAAAAAAGTTAGCCAGGCACAGTGACACATACCTACAGTCCCAGCTACACAGGGGATTGAGGTGGGAAGACTGCTTGAGTCAGGGAGTTTTGGGTTGCAGTGAGCTGTGATCACCCCACTGCACTCCAGCCTGGGTAACAGAGTAAGACCGTGTCTCAATAAAAAATAAAATGAAATAAAATAATTTTTTTGAAAAAACATGCAGCGCTCCTGCTCTCCTGGAAGGTGCAGGCCAATGGAAGAGATGTTAGCTTAATGAAATCACAAGTATGTAAACTAGCACATATGATAACTGCTATAAGGGGGCTGGTATGTGGTCATGTGAGAATGTAGAATAGGCAAATTTGCCTTTATAAAGACAGTTAGAAAACACTTTCTTCAGAAATGAATGATTTATTTAAAATGTACATAAAATAGTTGATTTGGTAAAGAATAAAACAAAAGTTTTCTAAACACAGCAAACATACATGTGCAATTTATTTTATCAAGCTGGAAATTAATTTCCTTCACATGGAATGAAATGTTTCTTATTAAAACTCAGGACTTCTACTTGTCTTATATTTGTAAACCTAAAAGGGGAAAGCAAAATGAAAATGAAGCCTCAATTCTGCTAGAAAGTATGCATATTTTTTGATAAGTCAATATTGTTTGCTTTAAAGATGAAATTAAATTTTGAGGAGTATGTTCCCCTGGAAATAATTAACGTATTTCCTTTTTTACATCTATTTGATTTGAACTTCTCTATTTTGATGACAACAGTAATAATATCATAGTTCACAAGGTTAGCAAACAAAACAAAAATTGTCAAAAGTTTTGTTGCTTGACACTGATATTCATGCATTAATGAATAACAAGATTCTACAGGACTTATTGAGGGAATTTGAACTGGAGTATTTCATTTGCTTACCAGATTAGCAAGTTTCAAGTCATTAATACTCTGAGATGTAGTAAAGGAAGAGAAATCACAAATCAACTTTCAAGTCACCTAAGAATAATTAACCTTCGGATAAGTTTAACACTACTCTAATGTGCTTGTTTTTAACTGCAGAGGAATCAGCTGCATTTGCTACTAAGAAGCACCTCCTACAACACAGGAAAATCCATTATTAGTTGGCATCAATACTCCATTGTTAAATGACAGATAGGTGAGGTAGCCACCTGCTTAGGTAGCACTTGAGGTGACTGATTGGATGACCTTGCATCATACAATAAAATTTATTTTATTTTTATGGCTCAAGTTATTTACTAAACAATCTGAGTAATTGATGAATTTCTTACTGTCAAACTATTTTGCAATCTGGACATTTTTCTTCTCAAAACAGTGAAGCTGATGACTGAATTTCATTCAAATTCCCTAAGATCTATTGCTATGAAGCCATAGCTCTTCCATATTTTATGTATATACATATATATTTACCATACATAATATATGGCAATGTATCTGCATATATACACATACATATATATACACACATACATATATATACACACACATATATATACACACACATACATATATGTGTATATATATATACACACATATACATATATGTGTATATATATATATATACACACATACATATATATATGCCAAAACTTTAATTGGTGACTTTTAAGTCATTGGAAAAGAAAGATTTGAGGATTGCTGGCAGTATCCTTTATATCCATATATCCATTGATACATTTCTTATTTCCATTTTACATATGAGAGAATGGAGGTTACAGAGATTATGTAATTTGACCAAGACTAAAAAAGTGGGTATTTTACAGAGATAAATGAGTGAGTATTTGAAGCTGGATATGACTAATTCAGAATCAGAGAGCTTAAACCGTTCCTTTGATCCATTAAAAATATATCTATTAATTTATGCTTATATTTCTAGCACAAAAAGTATAGCTAGCCGGGTGTGGTGGCTCATGCCTGTAATCCCAACACTCTGGGAGGCCAAGGCGGGTGGATCACTTGAGGTCAGGAGTTCGAGATCAGCCTGCCCAACATGGCAAAACCCCATCTCTACTAAAAATACAAAAACTTAGCTGGGCTTGGTGGCGGGCACCTGTAATCCCAGCTACTTGGGAGGCTCAGGTAGGAGAATCACTTGAACTTGGGAGGCAGAGGTTGCAGTGAGATTGCACCACTGCGCTCCAGCCTGGGCGATAAGAGTGAAACTCCACCCTGCCCTGAAAAAAAAAAAAAAAAAAGCCTAGAGATGCTATAGTTAACACTATCTTTAAAAATTAAAGACTATTGGCTGGTATTTCCTGGGCTCTAGAAGATGTTTGGATATTGCCAACATAGGAATAGTTTCTTCTGGTTGTTTCTTTGCTTTACGTTCTATCAGGTCCATTCATCCACTTACTCTACAGGTAACTTTTTAAAATCTATTACGTTCTTTCCTAGAGCCAAAAGATTAAATGATGAACATGACAAACAGGTTTGTGCCCTCATGGAATTTGCCACCTGGATATAAAACTAAACTAATTACAAACATATTACAATAGTATTTTCTCACATGGTGTTTTAGTTTCTTAAAATATGAATGTTCAGAGAAAATTCAGTAATTCATGATTCCTATACATTTTACTATAATTAATCAGAAATTTACTAACGGGGTCTCTTAAATTAGAGGTTACTTATTAACTAAAAGTCTCTTTTAAAAGTATATTCAGGCATCCTCCTAATAGTACATAGTATGCACTTGGAAAATTTGCATCTTTACCCTGCCTAAAAGAGTTATGTCGCAAATGAGCCTCTCTCAAGATCAACCTAAATAAAAGGCATATGATTTAAGAGTCCATTATTAATCAACTTTACTTGAAATCACACTTTTTAAAAAAAGAAAAACTATTTACAATTATAGGCATCATGTGTTTATTAGTCTATCATTTTCAAATTAAAAAAAAAACAATTTCTTTTCTACTAGTTAATTATAATTTATACCAGGCAGAGGGCAGGTTTCTGTCCTCAAGGCTACCCCCAAAATACTCAACTGTATTTACGAGAATACTCTGAATGCAGCTTTCCTTTTGTGTTTCTCAGATCTTAGTATGAACTATTTGGCAAACAAATGGATTATATCTAGGCTACTATTTAAATTACTAAAAATCTGGAACAACTCATGGGATTTACAAAGAAATCTAACTTAGCACAATACTGTATCTTAGGCATTAAGAGAGAGGCTCCAGGGGCCAGAGACATGGAAAATATGGTGATGCTGGTCAAGGGGTACAAGCTTGCATTTATAAGATGAATAAATTCTGGAGACCTAATGTATTGCATGGTGACTCTACTTAATAGAAGTGTTTTATATACTTGAAGTTTGCCAAGTGAAAAGACTTTAAGTATTCTCATCACAAAAAAAAGGTAACTATGTGAGTTGATAGATACGTTAATTAGCTTGATTGTGGCAATCATTTTGCAGTGTATACCTGTATAAAAACATCACACTGTATACTTTGAATATATAAAATTTTACTTATCAATTATACCTCAATAAAGCTAAGAAAGAGGAAGCTGCCCTGGCTTAAAAAACAACAGGAGGTAAATTTAAAATACTTCTTTAAGGTTCATTACCCTTTTCTATTATTTTTAGTTACTAAAACCCATCATTTTGGGTGATCAATAACATGAAAATCAAAATAACTTTACAGTGGTTATAGTAAACCAGAGTATTCAACAATGAGCCCAGCATCAATGTATGGTTTGTAGTCAAGCTCAGGCTTAGGCTGCCCGAATTAAAGCTCTTTTCTTTTTGATTCATCGGTTAAGTGCAAATTTAGATTTTCAAAATTTTTGACATCCTTTGTTTGAGTAGCTATGAAATACTAAGAAAAATCTAATTAAATAGTAAAGTGTGTTTTATTTCTTTTTATTTTTTTAATATATATTTTTTATTATACTTTAAGTTCTAGGGTACATGTGCACAACATGCAGGTTTGTTACATATGTATACATGTGCCATGTTGGTGTGCTGCACCCATTAACTGGTCATTTACATTAGGTATATCTCCTAATGCTTTCCCTCCCTACTTCCCCTACCCCACAACAGGCCCCGCAAGGACAAAACACCAACCCCCGCATGTTCCCACTCATAGGTGGGAAATGAACAATGAGAACACTTGGTCACAGGAACGGAAGTGTGTTTTATTTCTGTCATTTTTGCTTTAGAAGATAAATGCATTGCTTCTAATGCCTCAAAATTAGGAGCTAGAGAAGGGACCCAAAAAAAAAATCAAGTTTAAAGAACTTTTCTTCCTTTTACTATACTCATGACTGACACTGCAAGCAAGCCTTATAAAATATGTCAGTACAGCACAGGAGGCCAGTACCAATCCATCTGTGTTGGCACGAAAGCTGAAATTTCTTTGAAAATTCCTGTATAAATGGATTATCGTTCTAAGACATCCTGGATGTTTTTGTCTCCCTTAACAGAGCAAACCTTAAAGAGATAATTTCATGAGAAAGGCATAATTTATATTGGTCTTGAATCTTCCAAGTTTTCTTCACCAAAACTTAGAGTCAGAGTCCCAGGGTTTGAGATGGTATCAACAATCTTCGATTCCCATCACCACGAAGTATGATGTCCTTCTTTGATTTGTATGTGCCTGTTTCAAACCACAAAAATATGTTGGCCTTTTCTATACAAAAACTTTTTACCTGGGGAGAGAGACTTCTTCTCCCTGGAGCATTGATTTCTTTAACGTGAGTGCATCCAGATCCTTTGGTGTTCTTAATAGAGTATTCATTCTAGAGTTTTCACTATTTCAGATTCTCTAACCTGAACACATTTGAATTTGCCACTGTTAATTTTTAGTTATGGAGCCCAAAATATCTTGTATATTACTTTCTCAGGAACTATGCAGTACTCTCTCAATCAGAAAAAAAAGAAAGAAAAAAGTGAAACCATTATTTTAAAACTTACTTATCTCAGAGAATACTTGTCTTAACTTAGTTAAAAGTACATTTTCACTTACTTTTTTCTTCAATAAGAGGAAAACCTCATTTTTTTCTTTTACTATTCCTTACAAAGCCTCATCTAACTACGCTTCCTGTCTACTCATCTGAACTCATCTCTTCCTTGTTAGTAACGTAGTATGTTTATTCATTTCATTTGTATCTCTTCACCACTAAAACTCCCTGAAAGAGGGTATTTTTTCTTGTCTTTCTCTATCTTATTTCCTTTTCCCATCCTTAGAGCTGGCTTGTTACAATGCATAGTCTCTTCACTATCCAGGACTTCCTGACCTTCCTGACCTTGGTCAATATGTGCAGGTTAAGTTTCCCCTCCATTTCTCTAAGAAACTCCCATTAATTCCATAGGTTTTTTTGTTTTGTTTTGATTTTGTTTTTTTAAAATGTCCTTTCCAATCACTCTTCAGCCGCCCTTTCTTGAAGGGTAAGCTTTTCTCCTTGCAATCTTTGTGACCAAGCTCAGGGCTTGTTATCAGAGAAACTGGTTGAAGTCACCTGTCATTATTCTAAGATGCCTATAGAAGTTTAATATTAAAGTAGTATACATCGTGCAGGCAAGGCAGAGCACTTTTATATTTCATACACACCCACATATATGAAATAACCTACTGTTTTTATTTTTCATTAGTAAACCTAAGTGTTCTCCAAACAGTATATTGAGACACACAAGTTGACACTGTAGCAACTTAATTGATCATAAGCAATTTTAAACAAAATAGAATAGAAATTAAAGAAACATGATTGCAGCAGACATAGCAAAGGGAAATATACATATGTATATGTAAGTGTATACCGGGTTGTGATATAAAATACATTTTAATAGTGTATCACACTGAAAAATATTTTAAAATCACTAGTTTAGCCAGTTACTCTGGAACATTGCTAGTAATTTTGCATGTCTCTTTTGCTTCTAAGATTTTATAGTTCTGATAGGGACCCAGATTCTCCCCGTAGCTCCAAAGTTAGACAACTTGGGATATAAAAGAGTAAGATGCTGAGATGCAAACATCTCAAGATGCTTTCTTTCTCAAATATTCTAAGGTATATGTGACTCAGAAAAAAACATAATCCACAATTGCCCCTTCCTGCCATTTCCTGTGGTGAAGTACTTTCTGGAAGATTCTTATAAACCTGGGTTAAATGTATCCCTCTAAGATAAACTTGAGAGCACCATGCTTACTTCTGTACAAACTGACTTCATGAGAACAAAATGCTTGTCCAAATTCCCAAAAACTTGTTGTGCCTTTGTGTTTTTTAGCTCACGCTGAGATCCACCAGAGACCACTACTCTAAAGGGTGAGGTGACTATGAACACAACAGTTTCTCACTGAAGAGTGGAAATATTCCTTTGGGTATATACGCAGTAACGAGATGCCTGGGTCAAATGATATTTCTAGTTCTAGATACCTGAGGAATCGCCACACTGACTTCCACAATGGTTGAACTAGTTTACAGTCCCACCAACAGTGTAGAAGTGTTCCTATTTCTCCACATCCTCTCCAGCACCTGTTGTTTCCTGACTTTTTAATGATCACCATTCTACCTGGTGTGAGATGGTATCTCATTGTGGTTTTGATTTGCATTTCTCTGATGGCCAGTGATGATGAGCATTTTTTCATGTGTCTGTTGGCTGCATAAATGTCTTCTTTTGAGAAGTGTCTGTTCATATCCTTTGCCCACTTTTTGATGGGGTTGTTTGTTTTTTTCTTGTAAATTTGTTTGAGTTCTTTGTAGATTCTGGATATTAGCCCTTTGCCAGATGAGCAGATTGCAAAAATTTTCTTCCATTCTGTAGGTTGCCTGTTCACTGTGATGGTAGTTTCTTTTGCTGTGCAGAAGCTCTTTACTTGAATTAGATCCCATTTTCCAATTTTGGCTTTTGTTGCCATTGCTTTTGGTGTTTTAGACATGAAGTCCTTGCCCATGCGTATGTCCTGAATGCTATTGCCTAGGTTTTCTTCTAGGGTTTTTATGGTTTTAGGTCTAACATTTAAGTCTTTAATCCATCTTGAATTAGTTTTTGTATAAGGTGTAAGGAAGGGATCCAGTTTCAGTTTTCTACATATGACTAGCCAGTTTTCCCAGCACCATTTATTAAATAGGGAATCCTTTCCCCATTTCTTGTTTTTGTCAGGTTTGTCAAAGATCAGATGATTGTAGATATGTGGCATTATTTCTGAGGGCTCTGTTCTGTTCCATTGGTCTATATCTCTGTTTTGGTACAAGTACCATGATGTTTTGGTTACTGTAGCCTTGTAGTATAGTTTGAAGTCAGGTAGCATGATGCCTCCAGCTTTGTTCTTTTGGCTTAGGATTGACTTGGCAATGTGGGCTCTTTTTTGGTCCCATATGAACTTTAAAGTAGTTTTTTCCAATTCTGTGAAGAAAGTCATTGGTAGCTTGATGGGGATGGCATTGAATCTATAAATTACCTTGTGCAGTGTGGCCATTTTCATGATATTGATTCTTCCTACCCAAGAGCATGGATTGTTCTTCCATTTGTTTGTATCCTCCTTTATTTCATTGAGCAGTGGTTTGTAGTTCTCCTTGAAGAGGTCCTTTACATCTCTTGTAAGTTGGATTCCTAGGTATCTTATTCTCTTTGAAGCAATTGTGAATGGGAGTTCACTCATAATTTGGCTCTCTGTTTGCCTGTTATTGGTGTATAAGAATGCTTGTGATTTTTGTACATTGATTTTGTATCCTGAGACTTTGCTGAAGTTGCTTATCAGCTTAAGGAGATTTTGGGCTGAGACGATGGGGTTTTCTAGATATACAATCATGTCATCTGCAAACAGGGACAATTTGACTTCCTCTTTTCCTAATTGAATACCCTTTATTTCCTTCTCCTGCCTAATTGCCCTGGCCAGAACTTCCAACACTATGTTGAATAGGAGTGGTGAGAGAGGGCATCCCTGTCTTGTGCCAGTTTTCAAAGGGAATGCTTCCAGTTTTTGCCCATTCAGTATGATATTGACTATGGGTTTGTCATAGATAGCTCTTATTAGTTTGAGATACGTCCCATACTGCTATAAAGACACATGCACACGTATGTTTTCTGCAGCACTATTCACAATAGCAAAGACTTGGGACCAACCCAAATGTCCAAGAATGATAGATTGGATTAAGAAAATGTGGCACATATACACCATGGAATACTATGCAGCCATAACAAATGATGAGTTCATGTCCTTTGTAGGGACATGGATGAAGCTGGAAACCATCATTCTCAGCAAACTATCACAAGGACAAAACACCAAACACCGCATGTTCTCACTCAGAGGTGGGAATTGAACAATGGGAACACATGGACACAGGAAGGGAAACATCACACACCGGGGCCTGTTGCGGGGTGGGGGGAGGGGGGAGGGATAGCATTAGGAGATATGCCTAATCCTAAATGACCAGTTAATGGGTGCAGCACACCAACATGGCACGTGTATACATATGTAACTAACCTGCACATTGTGCACATGTACCCTAAAACTTAAAGTATAATAAAAAAGAGCGGAAATATTCAATTCATTTGGAAGCAAAAACCCCTAACTATGGTTGTGTTATTCACATGCCCATTGAATTTGCCTTTTCCTTAAATTTAATTTTATGTAGAATCCATGTAAATATATTACATATATTACAAAGTGTGTAATATATGTGTAAATACATTATAAAGTCCTTTGTAATGTAATGACTTAAAGAAATAGCATCCCACCACCCCAAGCAACAAAAGTGTAGCTCTGTTCTTACCCTACCACTCAATATAATTCATGCAGCATCACACTTCAGTGTGTAACAGTTTAACACAACACTCAAAACTAGGGTAGAGTTTCTTCAGAAAGTGGCAGGTGAGGGACAAAGGGCAGAACCACGATGCATTTCTTACTAAAAGCTTAAGTACCTGCTTTTTGAATTAAAATAGATTATCGTGCTTGTCCATTCATGTCAGGATAGATGATTAATTTTTCTATATAGTGTGGATTTAATGTAAAATGGGCCCATGGAGTCTGAAATCTTTGATATTTGTTATTCATTTCTTTTGCAAAATCTTATGTCCTAGAGAGACACATTCCATTTAGAAATTTGGATTCTGCAGTTAAATTCTCTACTTTCAGAGTATCACACATCTTATTTTTAGTAAGTGAGGCTAATCTATGTGATTATCTCCTCCCTCCCTTTCTTCATTTTTTCTTCCCTCCTCCCCATTCCCAACCTTGGAATTTCTGCCACTTACCAGTGTGTTAAGATGCCTCTCACACTTGCAGAGCTGTTATGAGCTGCGGAAATGAAAGAAATAGCAGGTGTAGACTAGGAGGATGCAGTGTGAAGATTCTGTAGAGAAGATGGGGCTTACAGGAAACTCAGAAATGAGACTGGTAAACTCTAGCCCAGACTTTGCTTTATATAAAAAGTCAGTCAGTATGGGGAAAAGTCCAGTGCAGAAAAATCTCATGAAATACACATTTTCATACCACCAGCTCTCGTTTGCTTAAAGGCTAAAATTCATCTCCCTGTAAGTGTATACTATTTCTGAGAGGTCCCGGGTTGATACTTACTTGTCCTCAGGAGCAGGTCATTCACTGTGATATCCTGGTTCTACTCCCAAACTGTTGCTGCTGTTGCAAAGTTCCACATGAAGATCTGCAGCATTTAGTGACCATCCCACTATCCACCTTCATAAACTCAGTGAAAAATCCCCCCTTTTCCACTTTCCTACTTCAATCCAAGCATGAGGGAAGCCCTTTGTTTCCATCCACTGCATTGTGGAAGAGTCCAGGCTCTTCTTTCTTATAATAATTAACTTAAAGCTTGAGATAATGTCAAGGAAGCTTAACACATAGATGAAGTTTCAGCTTCTCCCCAGGATCTCTGCCTGGGCTGTTGTTTATCTACATTGCTCCACGCTGTCTCCACATCCCCAGGAGAAGCTCAACCCCCACTCCTGCCATGGGAAATACTCTAGGAATCTCCATGTTTTGGAGCATAATTTGGCTCATATCCATAGAGAGGAGGAAGTTTTATCTCACTACAACATGAAGCTTTCCTCCTGAGTTTTCATTTTTCTGCCACATGACTGACATGTTCTCAAGATATCTGACAATGAAAAAACTTCATTTTTCTAAGAAAAAGCTCAATCCTATACACAGTCATTCACACAATTTTCTGGCATTACTGCTTCCACTGGAATTCTGATTTAATCCAGCTTAAATAAAAGTATCTGTGGGGTGTCAAATGTACTATTTAGTTGGACACAAACAGGCTAATGCCAACTCCTTTTCAATGTCACTTTATCAAGCTTGGAAACTGGTGAATCGAGACACCCCGAAGTTTATCCAGCTGGAATCCACTAACATGGAATTTATGGGTTTTTTTAGCATAGCTAGCTTGGTCTTATTCTGTCCTCAAACCATGAGAAGTATTTTTCATTTATTCTTTAAATAAAAATGTATACAAATATTAGAAATGTGTTGTAAGAGATATGTAGTCTAATAAATATACGTATGTTTTCTCAGCCCTTGTTTAAACAACTCATATCCCCATTACATAACACTTTAATCGTTCAGGCAGAATTTTAAGGAATAGCCACTTGACAACATTTTTAAGTGAGGCTGAATTTTACTTACTTAGAAATGTCAAACTTTTAATATTAAATTATTTTAAATTGAAATAATGGCTAGGCAATACGTTTAAAATGAATTAATCCTGGATTCTCATTTTGATTTGTCTCAACCCAGTAAATCAATGAAATAACTCTTATGACTTACAACAAAGTTGTAACATCAGTATAGGAAACAATTTGTAAATAAGAGATTAAAATCATAAACCATAAAATAAAATGTCTGTATGTCAAAACAAATTGAAACTTCAATCCACATACAGGGACTGATATTTGCAAATCATTAAACTGAAAAGAATTTGGAACCAGAATTAAGAATAACTACAAATCAAAAAGATAGTTCAATAGAAAAATAGATAAATTATATGAAACATAAAATTGAACTTAAACGGCAAATGAATATGAAATTATGTCAAACCACATTAGTAATGTAAAAAGTGACAATTTAAAGAAAAATTTTACACATCAGTTTGACAAATTAATGTGCTTGAAACCTTAAATTTGGATAGAATGTTAGGGGGAAATTTTATCTTATACCTTACTAATAAATTTGTCTTGTATATTATTGGTAAATTGATACAACCTCTTTCAAAAGACATTTGGTAATAACAATTTGAAATAAATTTACCCATGATAGAGCAATTTTACTTTAAGGGTGTCTATTGCAGAAAAACACTAAAGAACTTGCAAGATTAAACAGTTACAAAGATGTTCACTTTCACAGTGCTTGATATATTGAAAGAGTGGAAATACATTAAGTATAACTCAGTAGGGGACTGAAAAAAATCAAAATATGGTTTATTAATGCAATGAAATATTACACAGAAGCTTGAATAAACTATTTCTGCATGAGTACATGTCATAAAATGTTATTTATTCAATACTTTAAAATGCACAGAGTAGTAATGAATATGGTTTGTGGATTCACATATATGTAGAAAAATTACCAAAATAAATGTCTGGAGGTGATAGTCTCCAACTCCAGTAATGTTACATGAAGGTAGTAGGAGGAAAATTATGGGAGCCAAAAATTCTAGCTTGATTTCAAATAAAAATGATTTTACATTCTTTTATATAAGATTGATGTTTTACATCTAATTTTTAGTTAAAATTTAATTTAAAAAACTAAATAGTGAAAGACAAAGGGATGAAACCACTGGAGCATTTAATTGCTTTGTAATATCAGAGCCACGAATTATAGATAGGACTGAAAAATCACAGAACCTCCTTCCAAGGGAGAGGCTCTTCCTTGCAGCATGCATGCAAACATGATTTACCTCATAGAGACACAGATCAACTCTTTGGAGGAATAAGCCATAAAGGAAAGCTTTTCTACAATCAGCTGAATACGGTTGCAAGATTGCAATCGTGTTTACTGAGTATTTTGGTCAGGATTACCTATAGACAAGCTTATTTTTATCTTAGCTTTCATACTATTTTACAGTTAATACTGGTCCACAGGCAACAGAAGCACAGGTGAGCAGAGAGAAGATTTGATTAACTATCAATTCCGCCCACTCCTCTCAATTACAATGTTTTAATATCAATATGTTTCTTTAGGTGTGTATTGCTGTGCAACAAACTACCTCAAAGTGTATTGACTTAAAACAACCACAGTTTCATTATTCTCATGATTCCTGGGTTGAAGCTTCAGACAGGGCTTATCAGAGACTGCTTAGTGTATTCCACATGTTGACTATGAGGACAAGATAGCTTTTTCATTCACACCTCTGGAACCTCAGCAAGAATCACTCAAACAACCAGGAGCCAGCTGGAGAGACTTCACTGAGGTCATACATCTGAGGCCTTGATTCTTCCCATCTACTGGGTTTCCTGGTCCACCTCCATGTGTCCTCAGGGACTCTGCTCTCCCCATGCCTTGCATGTCATCCCCCAGCAGTGTAGCCAGAATTCTTACATAGTAGCTCGGGGCTGCCAAGATTACTAAAGCAGATGCTTTCAGACTGTTTTAGATTTAGACCTTGAACTGAGATGGGGTCACTTGTGCCCCATTTCACTGGCTAAAGTGAGGAACCAGTCCAGTCCAGGTTCAGTGTGAAGGAGGACTATAAAAAAGGATACATTTCAGAACATATCATCAAGATCTTTCTGTGAAACTCAGCTACTGCCTATGTGATATAAAGAATATGGTGACAGTAACTTTGCTTTTCTCTTATTTTTCATTTCTAGTTCTCATTTTTCCATATAGTGAAATTGAAATTTTAGTTAATTAAGGGATAAATCTCCAAGTTTTTACCAGGTTTGGACTTAAGATTTTCCTGGCTCACTTAATGACCAGAGAGTGGGGGGGGTCATCATCTTTCCATGACTGCCTCTGTTGCGGTCTGTGTCAGTCCAACCATTCCTCTATGAGCATCAGCACCAGAGAGTGTGTCATGACTTGCTCCTAAATCAAGGTCTCGGCTATATCCCTAATCCTTTGTAGACCTGTGGAAACATTTTTCTGTATACAGTAGGCTGGGGGAAACTGCACCAGCACTCACCTGGATTACATCGGGTTTTTGCCCTTATGTTCCCAATCTACCCTGGGATTCTAACATTCTTGTTGCTATGACCAGACTCTGAAATTGATAAAATCAGAAGTTGAAACCTCTTTCAGGGGACTCTCAAGATAGACCCATAATCTAGTCTAGTTCTTTGAACCTCTGATACCATAATCAACAATCAACATATTTTTTATCTGTCCTAAAAAAGGGTGAAGCAGGAAGTTCTGTTTCTGACTCCATGCATTATCTATGCCTCAGCTTCTATCACCTTTCAACCAAACTTTTGTCTTAAGGAAAACCCCTATTGGAGATTTATTCATCTACAAGGAAAAAGTCCTGAATGTTTAGAAGAACTTAGATATATCTTATAGGGAACGGATCTGGAATAAACAAGATGCACTGCAGGTTTTACCCGTCTGTATGGATAGAACGTGTGCTGTCCAACATGGGAGCCACTAAATACAAGCAGTTACTGAGCATTTAAAATATGTCCTGTGCGAATTAGAAAGTGTTCTAACTATAAAATTCACACCAGATCTCAAAGAACTAATATGACAAACATACAACCTAACTCATTACTAATTTTTCATATTGATTACTTGTTGAAATAATATTTTAGACTTATTGGGTTAAATAAAGTGTATGATTAGAATAAATTTCACTTGTTTCTTTTTACTTTTCTAATTTGGACAGTACAGTATTTAAAATTGCATATGCAGCTCATAGTTGTGGCTTGCATCATATTTCTATCAAACAGTATTGAAGCATAAAACAAAGGATCTGATAAACCACAGCACATTGCAGCAGAAGGCAACTTGGATAGAAGAGCCAGAAGCTCACCTCCCATTCCTTTCCTCCCAGCATGGTACTACCCCAGACACTCATAATTCAGATATAACTTCATTAAATATAGGGAGAGACTGATTTCATTGAGATTTGGGTTTTTTTACCCAGTAAAGTGCATAATTGAAGGGGAAATCAAATTCAGTAGTAGAAAATGTTTGAACTTTTCCTACTTGCACACCCTAATTTGTGGCCTAAGTTTTATGTCTAAGAGTGTGTGTGTGTGTGTGTGTGTGTGTGTGTGTGTGTGTGTTTGTGTTAGTGTATATGAAAGAGAGAGAGAAAGAGTTCCACAACAGGAATCGAGATATTAAGGTCAAAGTAGTCTGGACACATATGCTCCATCTCAAGCTCCATGAGCAAATATGAAATCTTGACAAATTATTGGAAATTAGAAAAAAGATAGGATTATGGATTTTGTAAATAGAAACTGAAACTAGACACAGGAAAATGGAACCTCAGATACAAAAGTAATACTAATTTCTCAAATGAAGATTTGAGAAAAACATTACTAAAACAAAACAACAGAAAATTTAACATGCCATACAACCTCAGAGAAATAACAGTGGATACTACAGCAATAAAATAAAAATAGATTATAGTTTCATTATTTCATTTATTGCTTATTTGTTTACAATTTGCTATTTTAAAATGCTAAATAGAAATACTAAACTTAAAATATTTTGGTTAACATAAAACCCAATAGATTGACTACAGCTCATTGATTACAGAAAGAAGTAGTGACCTTAAAGACTGAATTCAGGGAATCTTTCAGGAAAACAAAATGACTAAACAAACAAAAAGCTAAGAGAAAAATTAAGAATAATAAAGTCCAAAAATTTCAACACACTTGGTGTTACAGGAGAGTCTGTACAGCAATAAAGAGAAGGATAGAAGTTTCTGGCTGCCTGCCACAGTCCAATTCTAGAGCTATTACTGCAGTTTAAAAGAAAATGTGGAGGGGAGCATCTGAAAAACTTACATAAAGACTCTGAAACCACTTTAGAAAAAGAAGAAAGTTGTACTTTGCTGTGGGAAAAGAAGGTCAGCCGGGGCACAGGGTGATTGGAGAATTGACTGTAATCCAATCTTTTCTTTTAGTTTTTTTTTTAATGGAAGTTTGAAAGATACACAAAACTAGAAAATAGTTTATATACCACTTTATATTGCAAATATTTTCAATCTTGTTTAATTAACCTTCCGCATACACTTTTATAATTTTGGGGAGTGTATTTCAAACCAAGTCACTTTCATTTCACCCTAGTACTGCAATATGCTTCTTGACTACATAACCCCCTGCTTCTTTTTTATTTCATAACCATACTGCCATTGCCACATCTAATAAAATGACACTAGTTCTTTTGGTGTCATCCAATAACTAGTCTATATTCAAATTACTTAATTGTCACAAAATCCTTTGAGAAGTTTTTTTGCTTTTTGATTTTTAAGTCAGGATGCTAAGAATTCCTATATTGCATTTGAGTGACATATTTCTTGACATTTTTTTAAATTAACTTTTTTGTTTTGAGATAACCATAGATTCACAGGCAGTTATAAGAAATTATACAGAGTGATCCTATGTGCTCCTTACCAAATTTCCCCCAATGGGAACATGTGGCATCACTACTGTACAATATCACAACCAGAATACTAACATTGATGAAATGGAAGACATAGAATATCTCCATCACCACAAGGATCATTCATGTAGCCCTTTTGAGGGTACACTCCCTTTCCTTCTCCAACCCCTCCTTAACACCTGGAAAATAATAATCTGCTCTATTTTTTTGTAATCTTATCATTTCTTGAATGTCATCTAAATTAAACTACAGTGTATATAGCCTTTTGAGACTGGCTGTTTTTCACTCAGCATAATTTTCTGCAGATTATTCAGGTTGTTAAGTTCATCAATAGTTTTTTTTTTCCTTCTTATTGCCAAGTAGTAACGCAAGATTTGTAGGATCACAGCTTGTTTAAATATTTACCAGTTGAAGAACACTGAGGTTGCTTCAAACTTGTAGCCTTTATAACTAAATCAGCTACAAACATTCATGTGCAGGTTTCCGTGTGAACATAAGTTTCAATTTCTCTGGGATAAATGCTGCAGGAATGCAACTGCTGGGCTGTATGCTCATTATTGTTTTTAATGGAACCACTAAACTGTTTTCTAGAGAGTCTGTACTATTTTACATTCCTAACAATAATGTGTGACTGGTTCAGATGCTCTGCATCCTCACTGATGTCTGATGTTGTCACTATTTGTGAATATTAATTTTTAACCATTCTGACAGATGTGTAGTGATAGTTCACTGTGGTTTTAATCTAATTTTTCTTAATGGCTAATGATGTTGAACATCTTTTCACGTGTTTACATGCCATCTATCTATCCTCTTTGGTGAAATGTCTGTTCGGGTCTTTTGCCTATTTTCCAATTAGATTGGTTGAGTTTTTCCTTGTAGATTTCTTAGAGTTCTTTATATAGTTTAGACAGTATTCTTTTTTTCTGATATGTGGTTTGCAAATATTTTCTGCCAGTCTTTAGCTTGTCCATTCATCTTCTTAACAGAGTCTGTTACACAAAAATATTTTTAGTTTTGAGGAAGTCCAATTTGTATAATTTTTTTCCCCGTGGATTGTTTGGTTTCAAGTTTAAGAACTATTTGCTTAGCCCTAAGTTTGAAGATTTTCTCCTATTTTTTTAAGTCCTGCAATTGTACATTTCACATTTCAATCTGTGTTCTACTTTGAACTAATTTCTGTATAACACATGAGTTGTAGATAAAGTTTCAGTTGTTCCATATTGATGTCCAATTGCTCCAGCACCGTTTATTGAAAACGCTATACTTTCTTCACTGAATTGTTTTAACATCTTTTCAAAAATCATTTGGCTATATCTGTGGGTCTATTTCTGGGTTTCCTAGTCTGTTCCATTGATGTATGTGTCTATCTCTCCAGCAATTTCATACAGTCATGATTACTACACTTGTATATATATTTGGTCTTGAAAAGGTAGACTATATCCACTTTATTTTCTTGTTTTCAAGATTGCTTTAGCTATTCTAGTTTATTTGCTTTTTATATAAATTTTACAATAAGCTTGTCTATGTTTATTAAATTATTGCTAAGATTTTATATGATTTTGTCTTAAATCTCTGTGTCAGTTCGGAGAGAACTAATTCTTCATGTTGAGCCTTCAAATGCTCGAAAACTCTGTGTCCCTCTATTTATTTAGATATTTTATTTCTTTCATCAGAGTTGTGTACTTTTCAGCATAAGTCCTGAAGATTTTTTAGTAGATTTAGTGCTAAGTACTTACATTTTGAGAAATTAAGAATAATACTACATTTTAATATCTGTATTAATGCTAAATGCTGTTGTATTTTTTAAAAGAAATTGCATTTTGCATGTTAATCTTGTGTTCTGTGACTGCTTAACTCATGAATGCTCAGGTTTTTTTGGTAGATTCTTTGAGACTTTTTACATAGACTATCATGTCATCTGGAAATAGGCATGGTTTTACATCTTCCTTTCCCAACCGTATGTCTTTTGTTTCCTTTCCTTGCCTTGTTGCACTGAATAGAAGTTTCATCACCATGTTAAATAAGAGTGGTGAGATGAATATCCTTTTTGTCTCCAATCTGAGGGGAAAGCTTTATTTCCCCTCTTCTCTTTGTTCCCCTCTTGTCCTTTGTTCTCTTCTGGAATTGCTGACTTCAGAGCTGGAGCCTGACCAGTCATCTTAACACCAAGTGGAAAAGTCCAAAAAAAATCACACAGAACTTGACATTGACGTTATAGAATTACTGAATTAATGTCAGGGTTTGATATCTTTCAGACCTCCTATTACCTGGGAAAAATACTTTACTATATATAGATTTGCATTATTTATGTAGATTTCCCTTATCCACAGTAAATACAAAGTCTAACTGAACATGGATACTATCCTACTATATATTGAGATATAACTTCAAAACCATTTTCATTAAAATAATTATGGTCCTGGGATAGAAACAGGTTAAATACACCAAAGGACAATGGGAAGGCAAATACACCTATTAATACATAAAAACTTGATAGACAGTAAAGAGACCATCAAAAAAAAAAGAAAAGAAAAGAAAAGTTCTGGAGCATGATAGCACATATTCTCTATTCCCTGATCTTCCCTTCTAATACTGAATACCCTGAAAATAATTCTCTATTTTTAGGGTATTTAGTTGTTAGGGTATTCTAACAACTGAATACCCTGACAATAATTCTATAGTCATTCATAAAAGGACTCTAAAATATGGAAAGCAGCTAGGCTGTTCATGGCCTATGAACCAAGGGCTTAAAGAAGGACACCACAGTGAATTCCTAGTTTTTTTTGTTTAAATTTGCTTCTTTTTTTTTTTAATTCCCATGTTTCTCATCCTAGGCACAAGAAAGACCTGCAATTCAGAACTCCGACAGACATAAAAATAACAAAAAAGAAAATGTCCCTCTCTCTGTCTAAAGCATCAGCAAAGGGGAAGCCTAGAAGGTGCTTAATGAGGACACCTATACTCAGTAACTGTGGTGGGCTTGATCTGCCTGCAAGAACAGCACTAGTGGAACCCAGATGACCTGATCCATCCCATGCTGGACACATGCCAGTAGCCGCAGGCCTGATCTGCCTATAGCCATGTTACCAGCAGAGTTCAGGGACCAGCACATACCTCACCCATACCTGCTGACAACAGTGGGGCTGATCCTTGTTGAGTTGGAGTGGCAATGGTGGAACCTCGACTGGTTGATTCATCCTCTTCCCCACACCAGGTGATAGTTCTGGTGCCTCATAGTTCTCAAACCAGAATAGAAAAGGAAGGAGCACATATTTTTCAGGCACTAGAAACAAAGACTTGTTATCAATAAATTCTATACTCCATGAAATTGTTCTTCAGGAATAAAGAGGAAAGCAAGACACCCTTAGTTTAAAAAAAATCCAACAAAGTATAAAATAAGTTGTATATAAACTTCAAAAGTGGGCAAAAGACATAAACAGATCAAATAGGATATGTCATTGGCAGATAAGCAGGTGACATACATTTATCTTAATTAGCCATTAGAACATGCAAACTAAAATTACAATGATATATTACCACAGACCTATTAAGAAACAGGGAAAACACCAAATTCTGACAAGGACACAAAGAAACTGGATCATGATAACCCAAAAATCCCCATGGGTAGGTAAAAGTGTACAGCCGCTCTGGAAAACTGTATCTGTTTCTTATAAAACTAAACATGCATTTAACAAAAACCCAGCAATTGTACTTGTCAATATTTAGCCCAGAAATAATGAAAACATACATACACACACACACACACACACACACACACAACACACACAATGTACATAAATTTTCCTGGAAGATTTATTTGTAATACTTCCAAACAGGAGTCAGTAGTGATGTTCTTCAGTGGGTAAGTGGTTAATTAAATCGTGCTACACACATACCACGGAATTTTCTTAAGTGATACCAAATACATATATAAAAGAATGAAATACTGATATGTGCAACAACCTGTGTAAATGCAAACAGAATTACAATGAGTGAAAATGGTCAGTCCCAGATTGCATACTGTACAATTTCATTTCACACTGTTTGGAAAACCTACAAATTCTAGAAATTAAGAACAGATTTATGGTTTTCAGGACTTAGGGGACAAAGTTAGTAAGCAGGGAGATTGATGTGGATATAAAAGTACAACATAAATGTTCTTGTGGTGCTGGAACTGTTCAGTCAGTATCTTGATGTTGGTAGTAGATACACAAGCTTACACAGTTAATAATATTGTACTGTAATCTCCCCTTAACTATGAGGGATATTGTCTAAGATTTCTAGTGGATGCTTGAAACCCCAGATAGTATAAAACCCTGTATATATATATTTTTTCCTGTGCGTACATACCTATGATAAAATTAAATTTTAAATTAGGTAGAGTAAGGGATTAACAATAAGAGCTGATAACAAAATCAAATCGTTATAACAACATGTCAGCATCACCACCTTTGCACTCTGGGACAATTTAAAAAATTATTTTATTTTTATAAATTTATGGCATACAAATATAATTTTGTCATGTGGATATATTGCAAAGTGGTGAAATGAGGGCCTTCAGCATATCCATCTCTGAGGTTATGTACATTTTACCCATTAAGTAATTTCTCATCTTCTACCCCATCTCATCCTCCCACTGTTTTCAGTTTCCATTGTCTATCATTCCACACTCTACATCCATGTATACACATTATTTAGCTTCCACTTTTACATGAGAACATGCAATATTTTTCTTTCTATTTCTTTTGAGTCATCACTTAGTAAAATAAGGATGTCTTGAACACAGGTACTGCAGTTCCTTGACATTCAATCTGATAATCAAGATGGCTACTAAGTAAGCAATGGGCCTGTAGCATATATATAGTGTGGATATGCTGGACAGAGATGGAGCAGGAGGGAGCAAGATCTCCTTGAGCTACTTAGTACAGCATACTATTAAAAGTTCTGAAACCGATCACACAGACATAAAACAATTCTCAGAAAATTCTGAAAAACTTGAATCATACCAAACACACTCTCAGACCACAGCTCAATTAAAAATAGAAATCAACATTAAGAAACTTGCTCAAAACTATATAATTACAAGGAAATTAAACCCCCTGCTCCTGAATAACTTGAGTAAATAATGAAATTAAAGCAGAAATCAAGAAATTCTTTGAAACTAATGGAACACAGATAAAACATACTGGAATCTCTGGGACACAGTTAAAGCAGTGTTAAGAGGAAAGTTTGTAGTGCTAAATGCCCACATCACAAAGTTGGGAAGTTCTCAGATTAGCAACCTGACATCACACCTAGAGGAACTAGAGAAACAAGAGCAAACCAACTGCAAAGCTAGAAGAAAACAAGAAATAATCAAACTAAGAGCTAAACTGAAAGGAAATTTAGACACAAAACACCATAAAAAAGATCAATTATCCAAAAATTTTTTATTTGAAAGAACAAATAGGATTTCTAGGCCATTAGCTAGACTAATAAAGAATAAAAGAGAGAATACTCAAATAGACACAATCAGAAATGACAAAAGTGACATTATCACCAACCCCACATAAATACAAAAAACCCTCAGAGACTACTATGAACATGCCTATGCACACAAACTAGAAAACCTAAAAGAAATGGATAAATTCCCAAAAACATACAACCTCCCAAGATTGAACCAGGAAGAAATTGAATGCCTGAACAGAATGATAAGTTGAACTGGTAATTCAAAATTGAGTTGAAATTGAATTGGTAATGAAAAGCCTACCAACCAGAGAAAGCCCAAGAGCAGATGATTTCACAAGTGAAATCTACCAGAAATATAAAGAAGAGCTGGTTATCATTCCTACTGATACTATTCCAAAAACTTGAAGAGGAGGGACTCCTACCTAACTCTTTCCATGAGGAAAACTTGGCAGAAACACAACAAAAAAAGAAAACTTCAGGATGAAGTTGATAAATGTAGACACAAAAATTATTCAACAAAATACTAGCAAATCAAATCCAGCCCCACGACAAAAAGCTAATCTACCATGATCAAGTAGGCTTGATACTATGCTCACTACCTTGGTGACAAAATCAGGTGTACCCCAAACCCCCAGTGATAAGAAATTTATCAATATATCAAACATGCACATGTATCCCTGAACCTAAAATAAAGTTTAAAAAACTTATGAAATTGTTTATTTCTGGAATTTTCCATTTAATGTTTTCAAATCAAGATTGGCCACAGGTAACTGAAACCACAGAAAGCAAAACTATGGACAAGGGATAAGGGGAGACTACTGCATAGAGTTTACTACACACACATACACACAGACACACACACATACATGAAGACACACAAACACAAATGAGTAGAAGTAAAACTGGACATATCTGAATAAAATAACTGGCTTATATCATCATCATATCCTGTCTGTGATGTCTTGCAAAAATGTTTTGCAAAATGTTATCATTGAGAGATTCTTAGCCCTCTTTTCTTAAAACTGCGTGTGTATTTACAAATATCTCAAAATAATAATTTAAAATAAAGCAATGAACTTCAAATTTCAGCTCTGACATGCAAATGACTTGAAAGTTGTATTTCCCATCATTACAATAAGATAGAGCTGAACAAATTGAAAATCAATGTTTTTTCTTTGACCCATTAAAGGACAAAGACTGCATGACAAACCACCATCCCAAAATCTGGGGAGAAAGGATCATTTAGTGATATGCAGCTGAGATCTGCTTACCTGAGGCAATAGCTGCTAGAAACATAAACTGATAGGAACATGTAAATGACAATTTTGACAAACGATGGAGGTTAAATATGGACTAGCATGTGAGTAAGAAGCCCCTGAAGCTGCAGTCTGAGGGAAGGGTCCCACATTTTTGTGGGCTTTACATACAGGAACACCACAGGATTCCCAGATTGAAGATTGTAGAAATATCTAGTCGTGGTTTTAATAACAGGAAAGGAAGCATAATCACTGTGAAATAATCCCTGAAACCCCTCCATAGAAAAGGTGTATCCTCCAGAAGAAAAGACTTTTAAGGGCATGCCTCGCTCTCCAGCCCCTTTTATCCTTCCTGTGTCTTCTAAGGAAGGAAAAAAAAAAAACAAACTGGGGCCAGGATTTCAAAAAACACATTGGCATTGCTGCAGCTGGGGCAGAGAAAAGGGCCCTGGAGAGAAAGTATAGTCATATCACCAGAAACACATCTGTGCATGTTATACTCCACCAACATACTACACTACATTACAATAGTGAGATTTAATCAGAAGATTATAGAATACTTTCCCTCCCCCAAACCTTCCTATCACACCAACAGGGCTCCAGTATAATCATGAATTTGAGCTGGAAGAGCTCATATTCTCTCTAAGAAGAAGTGCTTAGAAAAGTCCAAAGTCAAGAGGAAAACAAAGCTAGGACAAATGCAGAATGTGAAATTCTGACACCTATGGCTACAGCACACATTAAGCACAGCGTAACTCCTAACTTGATGACCGTAAACCAGCACACAAGAGGCCTATGTAACTCAGTTTCAATGACCTGATACAATATACCTGGTTTTAAACAACAACAAAAATTATAAGGCCTGCCAAAAGACAAGAAAAACATGGTATGAAGGGACAATTAAATCATCAGAAAAAGATGCAGATATGATACAGACATTGGAGTTATCAGACAAGACTTTAAAATAACTATCATGAGCACATGAAAATCTTTATTCTTTAATAGAAAGAGTAGACAACACGCAGGCATAGATGTGTAAGAGGAACAGCAAGATGGAAACTCTAAAAATCAAAAGGAAATGTAACAGAAATGAGAAATGCCTGTGATGGAATCATTGGTACACTCAAAAAGCAGAAGAAAGAATCAGTGAGCCTGACAATAGGTCAATAAAAACTTCCCGAACTAAATGCATGGAGAATATGAATGAATAAAACATGACAGAACACCTAAGAACTGTGAGACAACTTCAAAAGTAAAACATACAAGTAATCGGAATACCAGAAGAAAAGGAAAGAGAGAATACAACTAAAGAAGGTAATGTAATAATGACTGAAAGTGTCCTCAAATTAATGGCAGACCGAACAAGGAATTCAGGAATTTCGGAGAATACCAAGCAGAAAAACGCATGCATGTGAGCGCGCGCGTGCACGCACGCACGCGCGCACACACACACACACACACACACACCCTAAGCATGTCATATTCAAACTGCAGAAAACCAAAGACAGAGTCTTGAAAGTATCTAGAGGAAAGGAACACCTTACAAATGGAAGAACAAGGACAAACATTACAAAAGACTACTCGTCAGAAACGGTGTAAATGTTAATAAAGTGGAGTGATATGCTTAAAAGTATTGAAAGAAAATCCCCGCCGACCTAGAATTCTATATTCAGTGAAAGTATTTTTCATACATGGAGGAGAAATAAAGACTTTCTGAGACTAATAGAAAGTGGGGGGAATTCACAGCCCTCAGATCTACCCTACAAGAAAAATAAAGGAGTTTTTCAGGAAATGAAAATCAATATATGTCAGAAACTGGGATCTATATAAAGAAAAAAAAAAGCATCTGAGAAAGAATAAATGAAGGTGAAATCTTTTATTTTTAAAAATTCATTTAAAAGATAACTATTTAAAGTAATTATCGTGGCTCAATACCCCAAGCAGTACCTGCAACTGAGGATTCTTCCCGGGGAGATCGCAGCCCATCTGCATGGCTCAAGAGTTCGTGAACTGCAAAATCCAGCCTGGGAAGCTGGTTGTGTTCATCAAGCCCACCTGTCCATACTGCAGGAGGGCCCAAGAGATCCTCAGTCAATTGCCCACCAAACAAAGGCTTCTGGAATTTGTCGATATCACAGCCTCCAACCACACTAACAAGATTCAAGATTACTTGCAACAGCTCACAGGAGCGAGAATGGTGCCTCGAGTCTTTATCGGTAAAGATTGTATAGGCGGATGCAGTGATCTAGTCTCTACGCAACAGAGTGGGGAACTGCTGACGCGGCTAAAGCAGATTGGAGCTCTGCAGTAACCACGGAGCAGGCCCCATGCTGACGTCCCTCCTCAAGAGCTGGATGGCATTACATATGATGACAGCACTTCCTGGTGGATGAATTTGGGGACACATACAGCTTTTTTCCTCTTTTGGCTCCGTATTTAAAAGTGGACCAACTTGACCTTAACCGCAGGGCCAAGAAGGTTGATGGGCCATCTTGATTTTCTTCTGGATGCGGTCTTTGGTTTTCAGAAGACTGTGACAAGTTCTGGCCCAGGATTCGCTTACTGATCCTCACTTGTTCTCTTTGGCACGCGTTTCTTACTGTTCTCCATGTGTCGGCATGTCTCTACCTCTAAGCCAGCGTTTTTCAACTATGGTTATCCTGACTTCTTCTCCACAATGATGAATCCATAGTTGGTTATCTGCTACTGCCCGTTAGCTGAAATCATTTTGTTGCTTGACTTTATGAAGTTTGTATTATGAAATCAGTGGGTATTTTGAATGTGTTGTTTCAAACTACATGCATCTCTCCACTCAACTCCACCCCCATCGCATCTCATCCCACCTTGAAAATCACTGCTCTGAACCAGTGTTCTCCACCTTGTCTGCCACAGATCTCGTAGGAAATGTTCAAAAATTCTGTGAAAGGTCACAGGACCCAATTGGAGAAATCATATGAAAAGCATGGTTGGTCTTGGTGTCACACGGATCAGAGGCACAAGCGCAGAGGCTGTGGTCATGCGGAACACTCTGTTATTTAAGATGGCTATCCAGATAATCCTGAACACGGTGTATTTATTTGATTTAGACTACCACCAAAGATTAAAGCATGAAATGTAAAACATCTGAGAAAACTTACAGCCCACTATACCAACTGTGTATCTGTGAAGGAGCCCCCACACTTTGAAAACTTAAGAATCCCTTATCATGAAGTTTGCCTGTTCTAGAATTGTAAGATTGTTAATTTCCTTTTTCAGTCTCTAGTGACGACACTTAATTTCTTTTCTAATAAAAAAAACCTATAGATGAAAAAAATAAAATAAAGTAATTATTGTAAAATTGTATTGGGTGAATATAGCCAACAACATTGTCACAAGGATAGGAGGGAGAAAATGGGAATTCTCTGTTATTGGGTGTTTGCTCTACCCATGAAGTGGTACAGTATTATTTGAAGACTGAGATTAGTAGAAAATATATATCATAAATGATCAGGGCAGCCACTCAAAAAGTAAAATAATAATAATAATAATAACAGATAGGCTAACAGATGAGGCAAAATTGAATCATATAAAGTGCTCAATTTAGGCTAGGGAAAGAAAATAAATGGGTTTGGGAGACAAAAACAAAAGCATAACTGAAGTTATACATACGTTGATATTAATGTAACTATTTCAACAATCAGTTTACATAACAATGATCTAATTATATAAATTAAAATAAATCATCAGAATGGATTAAAAAACACCCCAGAACCCAATTGTATGTTGTCTACAGGAAGCCCACTTTAAATATAAAGATACAGATTGATTAAAAGCAAAGGAATAGGGAAAGTTATACCATTCAGCAACAGAAGAAAGTTATAGTAATTAGCAAACACTAATTTTTTTAAAGTGTAGTAGTTGTATTTACTTCAGACACAGCAGACTTCAGAACAACAAAAATAGATCTAGCATGAAGAGGGGCATAAAATAATTATAAAGGATTGAATCTCCAAGATAATATAACATAACCTAACAATAGAAAATCAAACTACATGAGGAAAAACTGCTAAAACTGAAAACAGACAAATTTACTATTACATTTGGAAACGTCAATGCTCATCTGCCAGTAACTGACAGATTATGTGGGCAGAAAGTCAGTAAGGATATAGACAAAATGAACAGAACTATCAGTCAATTTGTTCTAACTGATGTTTTTAGAATACTCCATCAACAGAAGCAGAATAGAGTTTCTTTTAAACTCAAAACAAAATTGAATAAGACGAACTATATTTTGTACAATAAAGCCATAGGTTAACGTTGTATTAGGGAAAGTATATTACAAAGTATATTCTAATACCATAACGGAATTAAACTAGAAATCAAGGAATAGGAAACTAGGAATAGAGCTGGAAAATTCCCAAATATTTGGATATTAATTTGTATACTTCTGAACTTCACATAGATAAAAGAAGTCTCAAGATGAATGAAAAAAATATTTTGACCTAAATAAGAATGAAAATGTAACCTACTAAACTTTTTGGATGGCACAAAAGCAGTGGTGAGAGGGAATTTTATAGCATTGAATATGTACTTTAGAAAAGAAGAAGTATTTAAAAATTAAGATTCTAAACTTTCACTTTAAGAAGCTAGAGGTATGACAGAAATATAAACCAAAAGTAAGTAGAAGTCAAGAAAACATAACACAACAAAAATCAATGAAATTGAAAACAGGAAAGCTATAGAAAAAATAAATGAAACCAAAAAAATCATTAAATTAATAAACATGTAGCCAGGCTAAACAAGAAAATAAAAAATCAGACAAATGAAAAAAGAATAATCATTACTGATCATGTTTTTAAATTTGTGGGAATACAGTTGTTCAGAATATTAAGAGGAAAATAATAAGATATTCTGAACAACTGTATGCCCATAAATTTAAAAACATGATGAATTAAATAGATAAATTTCTTAAAAGGCACAAAATGCCAAAACTCACAAGAGATAATTATATGACATTCAAAACCCCATATCTACTACATACATTGAATCAACTAAAATAACCTCTGAAAAGAAAACAGAGCCAAATTGTTACACTGTTGAATTCTAGCAAATTTAAAATTCTTAAAATGGCCTCAATGATTCCCAGCTTTTTTATGCCAGCTTCCCAATGTGAGGCAAGGTGCTCACATTGTCTTTTATCAGTTCATTGTCTTTTATCAAGGACACAACAAACTTGTATCCTTTTGAAGGTCCTTTTAGATAATGATTCCATTTCCTTACATTTATTCCCCTCTTCTATCTTTCCTACTCCTACTTCAAAGCTTAAGTTTTATTTTCTTAGACAGAACTTTCCTCACAGTACTTCTAAGTTTGTTTTGTCTGTTATATTTATTATCACGTATGACTTTATATTTGTATGATGCATATATGTATACTACTGTATATATATTTGTATATGTTATACATATATATTTATATTCACATATGCATATATGTATTTGTATATATATACAAATACAAATATATATTTGCATACATATGTACATATGTGTGTTTGTGTATGTATGGATAGATAGAGGAACGGAACCAACCCAAATGCCCATCAATGATAGATTGGATAAAGAAAATGTGGTACATATATGCCATGGAATACTATGCAGCCATAAAAAGGGAATTAGATCATGTCCTTTGCAGGGACATGGATGAAGCTGGAAGCCAACATCCTCAGCAAGCTAAGACAGGAACAGAAAACCAAACACCACGTGTTCTCACTCATAAGTGGGAGTTGAACATTGAGAACACATGGACACAGTGAGGGGATCAACACACACCAGGGCCTGTTGGAGGATGGGAGATGAAGGGAGGGAACTTAGAGAATGGATCAATAGGTGCAGCAAACCACCATGGCACATGTATACCTATATAGCAAACCTGCACGTTCTGCACATGTATCCCCCCCTTTTTTTTTTAGAAGAAATACAGAAAAAAAATGAAATAATACCAATTTTCCATAATGTCTTCCAGGAAATAGAAGCAGAAAAAAAACCTTCTTAACCCATTTGATGAGGTCATAGATTAAAAACATTACAATACTGAAACCAGATAATGACATTACAGGAAAGAAAAAGCACAGATCAATATCTGCCATGAACTTTTGATGCAAACACCCTCAACAAAAAATTAGCAAATCAAATCTAACAATGTATTATAAGAGTATAAACCATGGACAAGTGGAATGTAATTCAGGTATGCAAGATGGGTTTACATTAAAAAATTAATCAAGGTAATCTACCAAATCAACAGGCTAAATATTCAAAATCATACAATACAATCAATTAACAATGAAAAAATGGGAAACACTCAGCACCCATTCAAATAACAACCCTCAATAAAGTGGAATGGAGGAGAACTTCCCTAACTTGATAAAGAACACTTATGAAAAACGTACAGTTAACATCATACTTACTCATTACAGACTGGATGGTTTTTACATAAAATGGGAAACTTGGTGAGAATGTCCTCTTTCAGCAATACTATTTGATATTGTACTAGAAATTCTAGATAGCACAAGAAAACAAGAAAAAAAGAAATGAAAGGTATACAAATTGGAAAGAAGAAATAAAACTGCTTTTGATAAGGAAATTACAGTATTGTTTATGTAGAAAATTTAAACACCCTTCCCTTTCCCAAAAAAGAAAGAGAAAGCTTCTTTAGTTAACATATAAGTAAAGCACAGTCTCAGGAAACAAGGTCCATATATAAAAAGTCAATTGCTGGCCGGGCACGGTGGCTCACGCCTGTAATCCCAGCACTTTGGGAGGCCAAGACGGGTGGATCATAAGGTCAGAAAATCGAGACCATCCTGGCTAACACGGTGAAACCCCGTCTCTCCTAAAAATACAAAAAATTAGCCGGGCGTGGTGGCGGGCACCTGTAATCCCAGCTACTCGAGAGGCTGAGGCAGGAGAATGGCGTGAACCCAGAAGGCGGAGCTTGCAGTGAGCCGAGATTGCGCCACTGCACTCCAGCCTGGGCAACAGAGCGAGACTCTGTCTCAAAAAAAAAAAAAAAAAAAAAAAGTCAATTGCTTTCTTATATATCAACTATAAACATTTGAAAATTGAATGTTAAAAGAAAACAATGCATTTGTAATATCCTTGAAAAATAATACTTACATATCAATATAACAAAATGTATCTTTCTTTTCCTCATACATTTATTCACTTCTCTATCCATTCATCTATCCGTTAAAAATACGTATGAGCACATTCACAATGTTATAGGCACTCTATAAATAAAAATTAATGACAAGTATACAGTTCATAAATTTATAGGAAGACAGGTTTTAAAATATCATACAATAGCTGGGCATGGTGGCATGCACCTGCAATCCCAGCTACTCAAGAAGCTGAGGTGGGAGGATCACTTGAGCCCTTGAGGTCGAGGTTGCAGTGAGCTGTCATTGTGCCACTGCACTCCAGCCTGGGTGATATAGGAAGACCATGTCTCTCTGTCTCTCTCTCTGTCTGTCTCTCTCTCTCTCTCTCTCTATCTATATACTTATATATATATATATGTATATATGCTTATACACACACATATATATACACACACACACACACATACAGATGTATATATGTATGCAAATACAGATATTTGTATATGCATATATACAAATATATACATATGCAAATGCAAATATACAAATACATATATACAAAACAAATATATATAGTTGTATCTATACATCATACAAATATAAAGTCATACATGGTAATAAATATAACAGAGAAAACAAACTTAGAATTACTACGAGGAAAGTTCTGTCTAAAAAAGTAACATTTAAGCTTTGAAGTAGGAGTAGTCAAAAAAGAAGAGGGGAATAAGTGTAAGGAAATGGAACCATTATCTAAAAGGACCCTCAGAAGGATACAAGTTTGTTGTGCCCAGTGAACTGATAAAAGACAATGTGAGCACCTTGCCTCACATTGGGAAGCTGGCACAATAAAAGCTGGGAATCATTGAGGCCATGTTAGGAATTTAATTTTTTTGACCTTAGTAAAGTACATTACCTGTGTGACTGGTTTTTATTACAATACTAAAACTAAATTCAAGTGCCTCAAGTCAAAGTAAGAATTAACTATGATGCTAACAAGGTGTGTCAAAGAAACCAAAGGCAAGATTGTAATAGCCTCAGGAAGAAACCAAAATATGATACTGACATCTGAGAGGACTCTCCTACCATGAGTCATCTCCACATTTTTGCCCTGTTTTTTTCTAACTAACCCTTTCTTTCAGCTTCTCGGGCCACATGGCTGAACTTTCCTTGTAAATATAGATAAATGGGGGAGATCCGGAACAGCCAAGTTCCCAAGCTCACTTTGATATCTATTTATACCATGCTGTCCCAGCATATACCCAAAACTCATTCTCCTTGCTACACTTTTATTTGTGTTGTGTAATCAAGAATAGCCTCTAGTCTTTTTCCATCATTTTTTCAAAGCTCAATTTGAATCCCATATATACAAGAGAATTGAGGAAGCAGGATGCAGGAATAGAAGGCTGCACCGATTATCCCCCATACCCGCAAGGACATCAATTTAACAACTATCTGCACAATAAGCACCTGAATAAGAAGTGAAAATCAAATGGGTACCCACAGCACCTGCTTTTAATTTCATATCAGAAAGAGGCAATAAAGAGGTAGGGAAAACAGTCCTGAATCACTAAAGCCACTGCTCCTGCATCCCCTGAAAGAGGCAATGTGGTCCAGAGAGCATTTCTGTGTTCTCGGGGAGGGAGAGCATGCAATGTTGGGGCATTGAACTCATGCTGACCTGTTATAGCCTAAAACAAAACCAGACCAAACACAGCTGATGCCCGCCCATGGAGGGATCAGTTAAACCAGCCCTAGTCAGAGGGGAATTGCTGATCCCAGTGGTCCAAGCTTGACTTCCTGCAAGCCCTGCCACCAGGAGCTAAAGTGATATGGGGGCCCTAAATATACTTGAAAAGCAGTCTAGGCCACAAGAACTGCAACTCCTAGGTGAATCCTAGTGCTCAACTGGGACCAGAGCCAGTGAGCTGGGGGAGCACATGACCTACTGAGACACCAGCCAGGGCAGCTAAAGAAGTGATAGCATCACCTCTCCCCTAACCTCCCCACAGCTCATGGCTCCAAATGAAACAAACCCCTTCCCTCTGCTTGAGGAGAGGAGGGAGAAGTGTGGGAAGGACTTTGTCTTACATCTTGGATATCAGCTCAGCCACAGCAGGGCACCAGTCAGAGTCACAAGCCCCCCCCACTTCCAGGCCCTAGTACCCAGACAACATTTCTGTACACACCCTGGGCTGAAGGGACCCCACTGCCTTGACAGGAAGAACCCAGTCCTAGCAGGATTTGTCACCTGCAAACTCAAGACCACTTGGTCCCTGAATACCCAGCAGCAATACACAGGTACTACATTGAGGGTTTTGTGTGAGACTCTGAAATGTGCTGGCTTCGGGTGAGACTCAGCACATTCCCAGCTGTGGTGGCTATGGCACAAGACTTCTTCCACTTGAGAAAAGTAAAGGGAAAAAGTAAGAGCAACTTTGTCTTGCACCTTACCAGCACAGCCACAGAAAGGTAGAGTACCAAACAGGATCTTGGGCTCCTTATTCTAGGACTTGGCTCTTAGATAGCATTTCTGGACCTTCCCTGGGCCCGAGGATTCACTGTCCTAAAGGGTGAGTCCCAGGCGAGGCAGCATTCACCAGAAGCTGACTGAAGAACCCTTGGGTCTTAAGGGAACATGCATTAGTCTGGTAGTACTCTCCATGGGCCTGCAGTAGTGGTGGCCATGGGGTGAAGTCCTTCTGACTTTGGAATGGGGAGGAAAGAGCAGGAAGGACTGCATCTTGTGGTTTGACTCCCAGCTCAGCCGCAGTACAACAGGACACCAGGTAAACTTTGAACCTCTTTGACTCTAGTCCTTGACTCCTGGACAGCACCCCCAGATCTGCTCTGGGGCTGAGGGAACTCATCTCCCTGAAAGGAAGGACACAGGCCTGGTTGGCTTTGCTACCTGCTGATTGTAGAGCCTCAGGGCCTTGATCAAACATAGGTGGTAGCCAAGGAGTGATCATGGCAGGCCTCGAGGGAGACCTAGTGCTGTACTGGCTTCAGGCTGGACCCAGTGCATTCCTAGTGGTAGTGGCCACAGGCATGCTCCTGTCACTCCACCCCCAGCTATAGGTAACTAAAAAGAGAAAGAGAGACTCCATTTGTTTGGGAGAAAGTAAGGGAAGAGATAAAATAGCTCTGCCTGGTAATCCAGAGAATTCTCCCAGATCTTATCCAAGACCATTAAGATGGTACCTCTACAAGTCTGCAAGAACCACAGCATTACTGGGCTTGGGGTGTCCCCTAAAGCTGATACAGCTTAGAACACAACACCCAAGCCCTTTCAAATATGTGGAAGTCTTTCCAAGAAGAATAGGTACAAACAAGCCCAGATTGAGAAGACTGCAATAAATACCTCATTCTTCAGTGCCCTGACACAGACAAACATATACAAGTATCAAGGCCATCCAGAAAAACATAACCTCACCAAATGAACTAAATAAGGCACCAGGGACCAATCTTGGAGAAACAGAGATATATGACCCTTCAGAGGGAGAATTCAAAATATCTCTTTTGAGAAAACTCAAAGAAATTCAAGATAACACAGAGACAAAATTCAGAATTCTATCAGACAAATTCAACAAAGAGATTGAAGTAATTTAAAAGAATCAAGCAGAAACTTATGGAGCTGAAAAATGCAATTGGCATACTAAAGACTGCATCAGAGTCTTTCAACAGCAGAATTGATCAAGGAGAATAAAGAATTAGTGAGCTTGAGGACAGGCTACTTGAAAATACACAGTCAGAGGAGACAAAAGAATAAAAAAACAATGAAGCATACCTACAGGACCATTTAAACAAGAAAATCTTCCTATACCACCGCAGTCTAGATAAATTACTCTGGTTTTCCTACTCTAAAAATATCTATTCATATATATATATGAACCCTTAGGCCATTTTATTAAATTTTGCCTTCACATACTTCAAAATAAATCTTTTTTTGTAATTAGTATTTTGCTAAAAAAACTCTAGATGTTTCAGGATTGAGATTATGCCTGTACCATTCCTTCTATGTCTCCCACTGTGCTGCACAAATAATGAGTGTTCAACAAATATCGGCATGGTTAAATAAATAATAAAGCTAAATGGGGTGCATAAAAATATTATTTATAAAATTTGTTTAAATATTTTTGTGATGTCTGTTTGTGGAGATTAGGAAATACATATATAGGACCAGCTTAAATTTAGCTATAGGAAAGACTTACTTTACTCCATCCAGACAACAAGATATGGAAGTACTAAATTACTAGTCATTCAGATAGTGGTACTACCAGTGAGGAATAAGCTCCTTCCCATATTTTGAAAGAGTTTTATTTAAGTGGTTTATATCTTACTTGGATGAGTGTATTAACATGGACTTTGGAATCCTTGCTTGGTCTTGCTTCTCTTTAATCGGTCCTCCATATTGCCAGATGAGTCCTTCTAATGTATAAATCTGAAGGATTGCTTCCCTTGTTAAAAACCTTCAATAGATTATGTTTACCATTAGGATAAAATCAACACTCTAGCATGACACTGAAGGTCCACTGTAACTAAGCATCTCTTTGCCTATTTCTCTTGAGTTGTCTATTGCCAGTCCTCTAAAGTGTTACTGATTATTCTGTGTTTTCTTTCATTCAATCTACTCTGAGTCCTTACTCATTCTTCAAGCTAAGGCTCAGAAAGATTCTCCTGCAGTCAATGAGATGAAGGACTGATAATTTCACTGTTTAGTCACCACTGATCAGCCTGTGCTAAACAATCAATCTCTTAGAGGAAAGATGGTATCTTTCATCTCTTTTTAATCATTCCCTAGCAAAAAACCTGGCATTTAGTGGAATCTTATTTAGAATGTGTGTGTGTGTGTGTGTGTGTGTGTGTGTGTGTGTGTGTGTAAATACCTGTACCCAAAGGGGAAATGTTAAAAGGGCCCAAACTGCTTACCTGCTTACCTTGCCAGAAGAGAGATTTTTGAAAAAAAAAAAAAGTTTTGGAGATTGATTAATATTCCCAGAATAGAGAATGTTCAAGCTATTTAAGAACATCTTATTTAGAAATACTTGAAAATATCTAAAATTTTATTTTGTTTTTTTTACATAAACAGGCCTTTTGTAACCTCAGTGACCATACCATCTGTTACACATTTTAGTAACATCGCTTTGAGTGAATTGCATCTTCTAAGTTTGGCCCATCGCTCATCTGTTCTGTGTTGTAAATGGCATGGCATTTTTAGCATGTTCAAATTGCAAGTAATTTAGCATTTATGAAAGTTCCTTGGTGATTTGAGTCATATTCAGACAGTAATTACGATTTGTTTGAAAATGGAACATACTGCGTGATTATTGTATCATATACATTGAAATGCATTTATTGACTTTCCAAGTTTCGAGTACAGTAATTACTCTGAAATGAAGCAAAGCCAATTTTACTTGTTTTTATCAACTTCAAAATGTGCAAGTTAATGAGATTTGTATGCCGACAATTTTTATACTTTTACTTGTTGCGACTGTTGTGAATTTTGGCATTCAAGATCAATGTAATATCCCTTTGATCTGATGAGAGAAATAGGTTTTCCTGTATCATTTTTTAACCTAAGTGGTACTTTAGATCTCGAGGACAAGTCAGGATGAAAGGAGTTTATCCCTTCAGAACCTCTTCAATGACTACAAGGAGTAATGTACATGTAAGCCAGTTCCACTCCCATGCCCACTTTCTCACAAGTCCCATGTAAATTGCATGGCAGACTTAGAACCAATGGTGAGATGAGTCTAGCCATTTCTGTTCCTTATACTTCTCTAAAAATACAATAGGTAAGTCTTTAATTCATTCATCTGTCCTTTTCTTCATAGATATTTAGTAATCACTTAGAATAGACACCATTATAGAAAACTGAAGAATTCTCATTGTTGACGAAAGAAACTCCCTGCTCTTACAAAGCTTATAGTGAAGTAGAAGAAAGATGCAAGTAAATTGTCAAGATAATACACCAACATGTGCTGTGGCTCCCCAAAATAAAGCACAGTAAGCAAATCTACGGAAAGGGCATCAAGACTCAGTTAGAGGAATAAAGGAAAAACTTCCTAACCAAAGTGGCAACTCAGCTAAAATCTAAAAACAAATAGAAGGCACCTCTTCACTTCAGTTATGCAAGCAGAGATTGATATTAGGAGACCTATGTATAAGATTAGCTCTGAATCATGAGAGGAAAAGCAATCTGAACTATGGTCCACAAGTACCCAGTCACAATTACTCCTCAACGTCGCTACTTTCCACCTTCGTCAAAATTTGCTTTAGTCATTGTTAAATAAGTCAGTAGTACTTCTCACCCTAAAAGGGATAATCTTGTACTTCTGCTCTCCTTCGGGAAAAACACAGATTTCTGCCAGCTTTTCCATGTTTAATCATGTGTTGACTCTCAAGAGCTCCTGTAAGGACACTTTGTCATTAAATGAGTCCCTTAGCAAGTCTAGATGTTAAAATCACATGTCCTCACCTGGATATACTTCAGAAAGCTTGGTGCTATGCATGAGTCCTCATTAGGAAAATGACAGAGTCCTGAATGTTATTCAATTTGGAGAAAATGCTACCTCATGTCTGGGCATGCTAGTTTGTGGTTTTAAAAATAAATGTGAGATCTCAGAGTCAGGTGGAATTAGCTAGCTCAGACTGTGGAATTCTGAATAGGGAAAATGATTCAGGGACTAGGACAACTTAGGGGAACTATTTTTATTTGTTCTTTAATTTTGCTTTTTAAAGGATCTTCAGATTATTTGTAGATTCAACACAAGAAGCATTTAGTACATGAGTGAAAATTTTCAAGGCATACATCTTTTGCTATTGAACTAGAAGTGTATATAATTGATCTGTAATTAGAATTCTGTATGATCTTAAGCAATAAATTCCTTCAAAGGGCTTCAGTTTTGCAATATATCAGATGAGGGAATTAATTTAGGTAACAAATGACAAGCACCTGAGAGACAACCATAAACACTTGAGAGATAATCACAATTTTCACATTCTGCACCCATGGCAGACATAACTAATCGATCACAGCCCTCTTTTCTACTTAAGTGCAACTTCAGAACCATTCTTAACATATTGTACTAGGCAACTGTGAATCAACTGGAGCTGGCAAATAAGATACAATATATTTACCAATCAGCAGCCAGATCTCTTATGCTTCTAATGCCACTAATAATCCTCAAATAGGATAATTTTATAGAATGCTGTATTTGTTTTAGGTCAATGCTGTTTTCATGTGAAGTAGAGATGTGGATTTAAAAAAAATAACAACAATGAAAACTCTCAGGTGAGCATAAAGAGCAATAATCAGCACAAATTCCATACCCAAAGATAGCTACTATTAATATTTTTAGAATTTTTTTCTTAGTTCTGTATGCAGTGCTAATTTTTCTTAAAAATGCTTTGGTTGGACAATTTTTTTTTATTTTCAAAGTTTATGCCACACAGGTACACAAGATTTATTTATGTGGAACTTCAACAGATTAACATGATTCATTCTCAAGGCATTTTAATGATTTTTTTTTCTCAATGTGAGATGCAATCCTTACAATTTTTGTCTTTCCTCTAAGAAAGCAGATACTGGTGTGACAGCTTAGAATATTTATAACTGTAGATATCAAAATGGTTCCCTGTGGGAACAAATTTTATTTCATAGCCTCAGAAATCCTCATATCCCAGTAGGCTGGGTTGACCACCTGGTACATCACATTCCTAGGAGGGACCTGTTGCACAGTTTTAGCCTCATGGTCAAAGACTATGCTGTTAAAAGGAAAACCTTGGACAAATTAAATTTAAGAGTGTTTAATGGAGCAGAGAAAGATTAGTGAATGAGGCAGACCCCAGAACCAGAATAGATTCAGAGCGACTCTGAGGCTGCCACGTTGTTGGATAATGTTTATGGACAGAAACAGAAAAGTGATGTACAGAAAATGAAAGTGAGGTACAGAAACAACTGAATTGGTTACAACTTAGAGTTTGTCTCCTCGAACATAGTTTAAATAGTTGGCCACCTGTGATTGATCAAAACTCTGTGATTGGTAGAAGAGGAGATTATAGTCTGTTGATACATCCAGTTAGGTTATAGTTCACTGTGTATGGAGAAACTTGAGATCAAACTAAAATTATGTAAAAAGCAGCTTTAGCTTAATTTAACATGGTTTATAATCTCTTTGGAGACTACATCAAACTTTTTTATTCATTCTTGATTTGCATGTTCTTTTTTATCATCTTATAGCAGCAAAAGCAATCTGTCTAAAACGCAAATCAGGCCATACTTATGTGGGTCACCATTGCCCTTAAAATTCAAATACTGTCAAGTTGCATGTGACATTAATTGTCATCTGGCCCTTTCGGAGCTCTTTGTCTTTATCCCTCTGAGAGCCAACCCTCAACTTGCGCTGCAGGCAGACTACACTATTTTCAGTTCCCGTATGCTCTCCGGAGCCTGTAGACCTTTCTACATCTTATTTCTTCTTTTTTTCTGGCAAACTTTGACTTCCACACTTGTGTTTTTCAATTATTACATTTAGCACTGATTTTCCTTTATTTGGAAAGTCTTTATTTTCATAAACTGAATTGAGTAACTCTTGCTTGTTGTCCTAAATTACTCTAGTAATAACAGTTATAACCATAATGGAGGGTAGCACACACTGTGGGTGCTTGGCACTCACCTCAACAACAAAAGGCCTCCTGTGATTAACATGAATAATTCCCCACCTGACAACTTTTGTGGGGGAGGATAGGCACAATGAATCCACACTAAGTACAAGTCAGAAGTGTAAGGGAATTAATGTCCTAGGAATCCCTGTTTACCCAATAGTGGTCAATGCGTTGGAGAAGCACCGTTAGTGTCCACAGTCCATGGAGTAGGGGTGGACGATGATTCTGAATTGTGTTCTTATGATCTACACCATTTCCCTGAGTTCTCCAGCAGGACCAAGATCCATTTACTCAAAGTGATAACTAGTTTGATAGTATTAATGCACTGTGTTGGTACTCTAGAATCATCTACTAAGTAGTATATTTACACTGAAATCCTTGTTTTAGTATCTGCTTCTGAATATTTGAAACCAAGATAAAGAGCAATGAACCAACAGTTAATAGCACTATCATTTAATGAGCACTTACTGTGCAACAGGTACTAAATTAAGCAATTTTATGCATTATCTCATTTGACCCTAAGAAGAGCACTCAGTGAGAGGCTACTATCTCACAACAAATAGAAACTGTTACAAACTATTTATTATTTGGATCTTAAATATTCTTATATTTTGTGGTAATTATTTATTTGCTGTTTTCAACAAGACTAAGCAACTTAAGGGCAGGAGCTATGTCGGTAGATACCAGCTAAATGAATATTTTATATATATATATACTTATATATATAAATATATATAAATATAAATAAATATTTATATATAAATATATATAAAGTATATATATACTTTATATACTATATATATAGCCAAGAATTTTTTGTAATTTTTTTTATTTCTGTCTCAGAATAAGAAGGCCAGAATAATTGGGCTGAGATTTTAAAAATTATATTTGAATTATAAATTTGGCAAATAGAAGACTTTTTCATGAGTAAACACTTACACTTTACAATAAATTTTAATATATCTTTCAGAGATGGTAACATCTTAGAATAATTTCATTCAGCCAAAATATCGAAGAATGCTCAACAGCATCCTTTTATAACTAAAGTCAGTGTTGTAAAGGACACAAAAATAGAGCAAAAGACTAAAGAACATGGCAAAAGAAGAATGCGAAAGAGTAGGAAAATTAACATTACAGAAAAGTAAAAAGAGGATTAAAAAAACACAAATGCATCTAAAATGGGCTCACTTAGTCTACTGATAGCAACAGACATCCAAGCCTATGTGTTAGGTTAGAGAGGACATAGCAGAAAGGAGTAAAGGGGAAAGATAATATAATAAAAATTCAGTGATGGGATAATTAAGAGACTTGGACACTATACAATCATTCTTGTATCCTAGAAGTTTGCTCCAGGATTACTCTCTCTCCTGTATATCATTTTTTACAGTCTATTAGATTATTTCCATCAGTAAATAAAATCTGTTGTTACCTTTATTTTAAAAAAAAATCATAAAACTCAACAATAAGAAAACAACCCAATTAAAAAATGGACAGGAGTCCTGAACAGAAATCTCACCAGACGAGATATACAAATGGCAAATAAATGTGTGAAAACGTGTTCCCCATCATGTGTCATCAGGGAAACAGCAAGTTATAGGAACAGAATTCACAGGTTCACAGCAAAATTGAGCAAAAGGTACAGAGAGTTCTCAATATACTACCTCCGTCCATACATGCACAGCCTCCCCATTCTCAACACTCTCATCAGAGTGATACATTTGTTAACAATTGATGAACCTACACTGACACATCATTGTCACCCAACGTCGATAGTTTACATAAGAGTTCATTCTTGGTATTAGTACATTCTGTGGGTTGGTTTGAGCAAATGAATGATGACATATACCCACAATTATAGGATCACACAGAGTAGTTTCATTGCCCCCAAAATCTTTTGTGCTCTCCCTATTTATACCTTCCCCAGCTCCAACCCTTGGCCACCACTGACCTTTTTATTGTCTTCATAGTTTTGCCTTTTCCAGAATGCCACACAGTTGGAATCATGCAGTATGTAGATTTTTCAGATTAACTTCTTTCACTTAGTATATTGCTTTTAAGGTCCTTACCTGTCTTTTCATAGCTTGAAAGCTCAGTTCCTTTTAGCACTGAACAATGTTTCGTTGTCTGAATGTATCACAGTGTATTTATCCATTCACCTATTGAAGGATATGTTGGTTGTTTCCAAGTTTTGGCAATCATGAATAAAGCTTCTATAAACGTCCACGCGAAGGTTTTTGTGTAGACATAAGTTTTCAACTCCTTTGGGTAAATTCTGAGGAGCAGTGTGATTCCTGGAACATATGGTGAAAGTATGTTTAGTTTTGTAAGAAACTGCCAAACTGTCTTTCAAAGTGACTGTACCATTTTGCATTCTTACTCACCATGAGTAAGAGTTCCTATTGCTCCACATCCTCACAAGAATTTGATATTGTCAGTGTTCTGGACTTTGGTCATTCTAATAGGCATGTGGTGGTACCTAATTATTGTTTTAATTTGTATTTCCCTGATGACCTATAATGGGAAGCACCTTTTCATAAACTTATTTGCCATTTGTATATCTTCTTTGGAGAGTTATCTATTGAGGTCTTTGGCCCATGGTTTTGTTTTTTGTTGTTGTTGTTGTTTTGTTTTTTATTGGGTTGTTTTCTTAGTGTTGAGATTTAGGAATTCTTCTTACATTTTGGATAACAGTTTTCTATCAGGTACATTTCTTACAAAGATGTGATCCAGTCTGTAGCTTGTACTTTTATTCTATTGATAACAACTTTTGCAGAGCATAAATTTATAATTTTAATCAAATGCAGCTTATCAATTTTTTTTTCTTTCATGGATCATGTCTTTGGTGTTATAAAAGGTCATCAAAACAAAAAGCCATCTAGAGTTTCTCCTATGTTAGCTTCTACGAATTGTGTAGTTCTCATTGCTTTTAAGATCATTTTTTGAGTTGTACATACAAATAAATTGTAAATTTTTCTACTCAATTATTTACACTTCACACCTTCCCTTTACTTAATTGCATTAGATGGTGCTTCCAAGACAATATTGTGCAATAATGTTGACAATACTGAAGTTGGAATTTGATTGTGGAAAGTTTGTCAAATATCAAAGATTTAAAGATATCATAAAATAGAGTCACTGTAAAATAAGTCATTCATTTGGTCGAAGTGATAATTGAAAGATTTCAAAAGGTAAAACCCTTTTTTACTCTTGGCAGTTAAGAGACTCAGTTTCCAAACAATTAAGAAGGCCTAATAATGACAAAATGAAAGATAAACTGAAAAAGAAGTAAATTAGATCTCTCTCTTCCCTTCTTTTTTTTTTTTACTGTTCACTCAAAATGTAAACAAAACTCTTTTACTATCCCTTATTAATAGTACATGAAAATTTTGTTCAAAATAGAAAACCAAATTTTACCTTTGCATTAGTGTATTAAACCTTTTATAAACTTTGATAATTTCTTTCATTCTTTCTTTCCTAAATTTCTACATTCATGCAGTTTTATCTGTCATTCCACTTATTCCTTCAATTAAAAAAATACTTAAAAACCATTAAACTAGCCAAAAATTACCTTTCCCTTAATAAAAACTATATTTTTATACCTTTTTGTAAATGTTTTTACTAAAAAGACATCTTTCTTTATACATTCTGTATACAGAATTGTTTCTCTTTATCTAATAGTATTAATTGCATAGATTAACTAGCATATTAACTCTTAGTAGATCTAATTTTTGGTGAAACACGTAGGATTACTTAATTTAATATAATATGACTTTAAGGTTTTAAATTACTATAAAAAATTTCAAACTACTTTTACTTACCAAAGATTACTGAAGTCATGTGAATTATAAGGCATTTCAATGTTTTTCAGATAAAATATTTGATTAAAGCATTTACTTTTTCCTTAAGTCAGTTAATTAGAACTCTTTCATAAAATTTGGTAGTAAAGTACAACAAACACATGACTCATATAAACATGTAGACATGCAAATACACAGAGCAAATTTTATAGATTTATAAGAGTTTTCATTTGCCAGTTCTCAAATATTTTTCTCCCCTACTTTAGACTATTAACCTCTTGACTATCTGTTTTATGTCATAAACAATTGTTAACTAGGCATCTCTAAATTTGGATCTCCAGAGCCCATGACTCTTAGGTGGAGCCAAGTAGAAAATGTACATCTGAAAGGCAAAGAACTTAGATCTAAACAAAGGCAAAATTTGTTGTATGAACTTTAAGCCATTGTCTTCCCCATTCTAAAAGTTAATGGAGGCTTAGGTACAGGGAGGGAGATGCCCTTACAAATGAAGAATTATTTTCAGAAAGTTGTATTTTGGCCTATTAGCTACTTTGTTTCTTAATTAGATTATTGGCTTTAGGGTGAAGCCTTTCAGTGAGTAGAGGAAAGAAAATATACAGTTTTTTGAGTCGCATATTTAAATATGTGAGAGGCAGGCACAGATGAAAAGTCAAACACGGATACCTCCAAATCGACTTCTTTCTCTTTCTTTCTTTCTTTCTTTCTTTCTTTCTTTCTTTCTTTCTTTCTTTCTTTCTTTCTTTCTTTCTTTCTTTCTTTCTTTCTTTCTTTCTTTTTTTTCAAGACAGAGTCTCGCTCTGTCACCCAGGATGGCGTTTAGTGGCATGATCTCGTCTCACGGCAAGCTCCGCCTCCTCGGTTCACAGCATTCTCCTGCCTAAGCCTCCTGAGTAGCTGGGGCTACAGGCACCCACCACCACGCCGGGCTAATTTTGTATGTGTGTGTTTTTAGTAGAGACGGAGTTTCACCGTGTTAGCCGGGATGGTCTCCATCTCCTAACCTCGTGATCCGCCCACCTCAGCCTCCCAAAGTGCTGGGATTACAGGCGTGAGCCACTGTGCGCAGCCGGATTTCATTTCTACATTAAATCCTAGGTCTTCAAAAACAGGACAATGCCATGGGGCAAGATAGTGTAATGCTTCCACAGTGCACCCCCCTGCAAGGACCGCCCACTCTGTTATCTCTCCATCCCTTATGAGTAGGTTTTTGCCTTAGTGGAGGAGTGTTTCCATAACCTGTAGGTGTTCCAAACCATGCTTTTCCTACCCAGACATGCAAAGACAAGCAACCCCCTGTAGTAATAACCATTTACTCTAACCAACTGCTACCAGACACCTCTAAAACTCTACCTCTTACCTATCCATCATACACACCAAGGTTAAGTTTTCTCACAATACAGAGTATTTCTGCCATACTCAAAAGCCAAAGAGATCAGACAACACAATACTGTAGACATCCAAGCTTTCGGTCCGAGAAGAATATGCCTATTACTCTTGAAACTCCACAAAGAAAACAGACGACCCCCTCCCCCTCTCCGCCCTGCAAAAGGAGTGGATGTGCCTTTTCTGATTTTCTTAAGAGGTCTCAGTCATCAGGAGTATTCTTTAGATTTTTCCATGTGGTATCTAAGAGGGCAAAGAGAAAGAAAGAGTAGGGAAAAGTAAATGGAGAACAATTCTTAAGAAAGGAGGCAAACAGAGAAATCAAGCACATAATTCTAAAAAATGATTTTAGTCAACTGAAAAAAAATTCCAGAACAAGATCTAAAGAGAAAAGGCAGAAAGCCATTTACATATAGTTTGGATTAGTTTTTAATTAAGCTGACTTTTAAACATAGAACTCATAGAAAACATTCTTCCAAATCTGTTATTACCAGATTTTAGCTGGGACAAACAGCTGATATTTTGGGCTTTTGAACTTCTTTACCAAAGGTATCCTCCTAAGTCCCTTAAGCAAGGTTATGACTTCACCAAGGATGCACAAAATTTCTCCAAAGAGGTGGCAACTAGTTTTTATGAGATCCAGAACCATCAAACACAGCTCAAAGATGGGCAAGTTTCGCTATCCATAAATGGAGTATAACCTGCATTTCTTTTTTGTCATATTTTCTGGAGTCTTAGCTTCTCAACTGACTATCCACACACACAAAAACTCAAAAGCTCCATATACCCCAATAATGGAAGATGACAGAAAATTAAAAGCAATCCCCAAAAGAGAAAAGTATCAATAATAAATTAGCAATCCTAATGTCACACAAATATCAAAGTAAGAAGAACTGGTTCTCTGACCTGGAATTAAACCCATGCTGTGGAGGTTAAAGTGCAGAGTTTTAACTATTAAACCACAAGGGAGAGTGGCCATTGTTGTTCACTTATCAGGAGGTGAATCCAAGCTGCAGTGGGAATTTTAAGTACCAGACTACTAATGGGAGCAGGCTCCATCGTTGATCCTGCATGGAAGCCACATGTGCAGTTTGCATTTAACTGTTTTAGGTCAGATTTTGGCTCTTTAATTTAGTTAAGAGAATTTTAAATATAACTATGACACTATTATGTGTCCTTCATTTAATTTGGTCTTCTCATCAATCGTTTATAATAAGAGATCTCTAAAATCTTTTGTTTTAAATTTAGGAATTTTAGTCCAATTGGAAAGATCTATCTTTTGGCTTTTGCAATTAGAATTTTCAAGGGTGTACTTAATTCCAACAGTGACTAAACCCCAAAGCCTCTTCATGTAAAGTTTAGGTGGTAATTTCTCAAGTTTTTACCGTATAAGCAAGAGGTGTTCCTGGAGAGGGCATGGAAGGGGCAGTCCCCATGATCCCCAAAAATTCACTCTTAGAAATAGACTTCAAATGGCAAAAACCCCACAGAGATGGGAACTATTAAGACAAAACTCACCTAAAAGCTTTGAACTTTCAGAACAAAAAGTGTACTATTTAAAGTCTTACATTCCTCGGACTCACAATCTTTTCAGATTGGCCGCCTAAGTGACCTGAAAAATCACTCCCTATAGATGGCAGAGACCAAGAGAAAGTTTCCCCATGTGGTCACAAATCAAGCTCTGGAGGACATAAGATAAGACGAGAGGAAAATATCATCCTTTTTTTATTTTAGAGAATCGCAGAAAAATTTGTGTTAATGGGGACACTGGTCAAGTCAGCACCATAAAACCTACCAGTCTGTAGGGCCGTCTTGAACAGCAGGCTAATAGGGGTTCTATGTCTATGGTGACTTTCTTTATGACAGAACAAAGTGATGACAAAGGAAAACGGCAGCAAAAACAAATCTATTTCTGAGCGGAAAGAGATCAAGCAATATAAATATTCATATCGTGAAGTATGAAAAGTACACCAGAGTCACTATATCAAGCCTAGTTACACAAATCCTTTTTCCCCATTAATCAAAACCTTGAGACAGAACAGTGAATTTTACCATCCACTCAGCCAGACTGCACAGAGGGAAAGACTGGGAGCCTGGCTGGTGAGAAGTTCTTACCCTTCTGCTGGCTTTTCAGTTTTGTGGGTTCTCTTCATGGTGGCTTCCAGAAGAGTAGAGTGGCTTTGGGGATGCTTTAGACTATGCCATAACTGTGGGGGCCAAGGGAGAGGTTTCCCTTTGGCCCTCTGAAGTTTCACTGAAAAATCAACTCACAAAAGGCAGATTAATAGGAGAAAAGGCATACAAATTTATTTAATGTGGATCACAGGAGCCTTCAGGATGAAGACTTTCAATTTATTTCACTGGAAAATGTTTGCTTTTGATAATCAATTTACAACATTTATATTTATTAATATAAATGTGATTTATTTAGTTCTGTTATTTTAGTCTCTCTCTCTTTTAAATGCCTTTTTAATGTCTTCTTTATATTGAAATTTTTGCTATGACTATTAAAAGAAACTTTTTCTTCTTTTTAAATTTTTGTCCTGAATACTCATAGGATTTTAGAATCTTTTTATATTAAGAAACTCATCAGCATATGTCTCTGTTTTCACCACCCTGCACTTTTTTAAATTGTTGTTATTTCGTCTTCAGATTCAGATCTTCCTTTATCATAGAAAGCAATTTATTTATTGCCTTTTTGCTGTTTTTGCTTCTCTACCCTCAACCCTCAAGAACATCACATATGCATATGTTCAATGACATTTGTCCCTCTTCTATATCTATAGCTTCCTCTCTAAAGGCTATTGTGTTTATTCTTTTTTCCATTTGGTTTTGCTGAATTTTCCCTAGCTTTTTTTTTTCTTCCTATATCACTAACATTTCAGAAGTAATGTCTTCCCTCCTCTTTGCCATTTCTCATCTGGCTTATGTATTTTGGCAAGCATTTTGTGTTCCTAATTATAGTTAGTTTATTTTCAACATCTTCTTGTTTGTTTTGAATCCTCTGTCTTTTCATCTATGTCTCTCTTCTTTGAGATTTTTGTTCCAATGACATCTTTTTTAAAAAAATTATCTGGCAATATGGATAAATAGTTGCTTGAACTATTATGTTTTCTTACGAACTTATTCTAATTTCTAGTTTTCCATGTGCCTTTCTTTATTTTATGTTTTCTTTTTTAAAATAATATATGTACATGGTGATATGGTTTGGAACTCCATCCCCACACAAATCTCATGTCAAATTGTAATCCCCAGTGTTGGAGATGGGGCCTGGTAGGAGGTGATTGGATCCCAGGGATGGGTTCTCATGAATAGCTTAGGAGCATTCCCTTGGTGCTATTCTTGTGAGAGTGAGTGACTTCTCATGAGATCTGGTTGTTTAAAAGTGTGTAGCCCACCTGCACACTGGCTCTGTCTCTTGCTCCTGATCCTGCCATTTAAGAAGTGCCTATTCCCACTTCAGCTTCTGCCATTATTGTAAGTTTCCTGAGGCATCTCCAGAAGCAGAGCAGATGCCAGCATTATGCTTTCTGTACAGCCTGCAGAACTGTAAGCCAATTAAACTCAATGCAAGTCTGGCCTAATACAATGGCATATGTAACATGGATTTCAAGACATTAATTTTTATTAAATTTTGAATCATTGAATTGGGAGCATTAAATCTAGATCTGCTGCATGCTAAAGACAAATCTGAGGAAGTGCCAGTGTAATAATTGGGCTTAGGAGCAGTCCTCAACTCAGAAGCGTTATATTGAAACTCTTCCTCACCAGTTGTCTACAACCAAGACTTTGATAGAGAGATGTACACCACTGCTCTGTTTATTCATATCCTAACCACTCATTCACTACATCTAGAGATCCACTTCTTATATTCCATTGAAAAAATGTTTCTATCAGGACATCAGTAACTCTTCTTTTGCTTAATCATCCCTTCTGCCTACAAAAAATTACTTATTTTTAACCCCCTGCCTCATTTCAGTATTAATATTCTTCTGTTCTTGAAATTCTTCTCTTGAATTTTGAACACGCTAACATTGTAATTGTCTTCCTATTACTCAATAACACATTAGTATTATCTGAAAGCTATCCCTCCTATTCCAATTAATTCTTGCCACAGCTCAGTTCTCATCTTCCCTACTTTGTAGCCTTGCTCATTTTCCCTTAGTGAAATTCACTCCTGGTTTATAACTTTATAGACACTGTTAAATTTTGAACCTAGATTTCTCTGTTGAGCTCTTGAATATACACACAGTCTATGAAATAGCCAAACCTGGGAATTCTTCAAATGTCTTAAGCTTACAATATCTGTATGAAACAATTAATTTTCCACACCAAATTTGATTTTTGTTCTTATTGTTTCTATCTCAGTGAAGGGAAGCTCAATTTGAATCTCTCAATTGTGTGACCTAGACAATAAGACTTCATCTTAGAACCCTCCTGTATTTTCCTTCATATTCATTCACCAACTTTTAATATGATTTCCACAATATTTCTAGATTCCGTACCCTTGAGCTCAGGGAATGATTTTCTTTTGTATACAACAGATATATAACTGATCTTCCTAATTCTATAATATTTCCTTCTCTCTAATCACATCTCTGTACTTGCCATTAGTGTACTCTTTCTTTAACACAAGTCTTATGTTATATCCCTGCATAAGCCCCTTCAATGTCATCCCAATACCTCTAGGAATGGATCAAAAATTTCAACATGCATATAAGTCCCCCACTAGAAATATTCCCCTGCTCACCATTCCATACCTTAATCTAAACTATTTTCACTATTCCCACCCTTTTGACTTGGTAATTCCACTAAATGAGCTGCTTGTACAGCATGAATGGATCAATGTCTCAAGACTTAGCACTTTCCATGTCCTCCACTTATAACTCCTTCTGCTTTTTGTTATACCACTGATATGATTTGAATATTTGTCTCCCCCCCGCCAATCTCATGTTGAAATGTGATCCTCAATATTAGAGATGTGGCCTAGTGAGAGAGGTTTGGGTCCAGAGGGCAGAACTTCATTAATGGCTTGGTGCCTTCTCTGAGGTAATGAGTGAGTTCTCACCCTATTAGTTCACAGGAACTCTGCTTGTTAAAAAGAGCAAGTCACTGCCTCCTATCTCTTTTACTTCCTCTTTCTCCATATGATGCACCTGCTCCCCCTTCACCTTTCACCATGAGCAAAAGCTTCCTGAGGCCTCCCCAGAAGCAGATGCTCGTGCCACGCTTCTTGTACAGTCTGCAGAACCAACAGCCAAATAAACTTTTCTTTATAAAGTACTCAGCCTCCGGTATTCCTTTATACCAATGCAAAATAGACCAACACAACCATTCCCAAACCAAGCTAATTTCTTCTTAAACTTCAAGATTTTTAGACGTCATCTTGTTCCCTCCCAGAGCAATTCTTTCCCTCATCTTTTTCACTTTATCCTCCTACCCACCTCCCTCAGTTGAACTTTGTTTCTCTCCCAGAGCCTCCATAGTTTCCTATTTATATTACTCAGAATTGCACTCGTATTTGAGGAAAATGACTTTTTTATATTTAAGGAAAGGATATAAAGCTTTTAAAAATATTTGTATCTTCAGTGCATAGCACCATTCTTGGCCTAGGGAAGTTAAATAAATGTTTCATTATTGAATAGAAAAGTTGAGAAAATGAATGAATGAACACACTGCTCCAAAATAAATTAATCTGGAAGTTCTTGGTGTAAAGAAAAGAGACCTACTAAGGCATCTCAATAGTCTTTAAGAACTTCCACGTATTACAATGCAATAAAAAATCAATATTCATAGTGAGGTCAATGAAACCTCAAGAAAATCCCAAATGGTGTTAATATAAATATATAAGATGCATTTTAGAAAGATATTTATCTTAAGGCTAATATGAATTTGTTTTTAAAAATAAATAAAAGTCACGTGGTAGTGTATACAATTTCCCAATAATTTGTGAAGAATAAACCATTATTCTACTTGATGTTTACATACCTCCAAATCCCATTAACTTCTACTAAAGTTTCATTTTTTAGCCTCTTTTTTAAACTTTGGAAATTGTTTTTCAGACATGAGAACATTAATATGGGATTCTTAAAAATAATTAGTTATGCTGATTCCTTGCATGGCATCTAAGAAAATTTATATTTTCTAACAAATTTCAGCCTTGAGATACAAATATACCTATTTATCTACATATACCTACGTATAAATAGGTATATCTAACTATATGGGTTACATCCTGCCTACACACAATTTTCCATGTTAAAGATTTCACAGATAAATCCAGAATACATAATGCAGATCGGCAAGTGAAATTATGTATCTTAAATTCAAAAACAGAATAGTAAAACATGGCTACATTACCGGACTGTATGAATGTCATTTGCACACAGCCACATATACACACACTCAGAAAGAGAAAAGCATTGAGGAAAAGGACAATTTAGTGATTACGGGTACTGGCGACTATTGCAGTGACACACTTCTACAGCGTTTATAATTCAAATTACACAAGAAACACTGTTGATAATAAAACAGAAAAGAGCTTTACGTTGTAGATATACTCGGCTATGTTTAAAAGCAAAGCAATAAATATTGATTATTATGTCTAATGTGGTACTTTGTATATGGTAGATGCTTCATTCATACTTGTTGATTGATGTATATGGTAGATGCTTCATTCATACTTGTTGATTGATGATTTTACCGGGCTGCTATGTAGCCAAGCTATTAAAAGGTCATCTCTTTAGTATGGATGATCTACTAGCTACTGCTTTAATGTGCTCTTCTTGGGGAACTGTACTTATAAAACTCAATAAAATCTCTATCCTTTACAGAAATTTTGAAGGAATGATACTTTCCCCCATGTCTCCATAGCTTTTCACTCCATCTAAGTACTCCATCATATGGGAGGAAATGAATAATATGACTTAATAAATATATATAAATATCTTAATTATTAATTGAAGTGTGAGAAACACACTTTTAATTGAAGTGTGAAACACAGATGAAAGTCAAACATAGAGAGATCAAAGGCACATTATACAAGGACATTCATTGAAAGCAGGTGAGAAATTCTTTAGTATAAGAAAATAAGGCCTAAAAATAAGTAATGCTTTTATTTTATTTTATTTTTTTCAGACAGGATCTCACTCTGTCACCCAGGCTGGAATGTAGCGGTGCAGTCTCGGCTCACTGCAACGTCTGCCTCCCAGGTTCAAGTGATTCTTCTGCCTCAGCTTCCTGAGTAGCTGGGATTACAGGCAGCCACCACTATGTTAAGCTAATTTTTGTATTTTTAGTAGAAACAGGGTTTCACCATGTTAGCCAGGCTGGTCTCGAACTCCTGACCTCAAGTGATCCACCCCCTCAGCCTCCCAGAGTGCTGGGATTACAGGCATGAGTCACCGCACCCAGCCTTAAATAATGCTTTTAAAATGTAAGTCAGATCATTTTATTCTGCTTAAAACAGTCCAGTGGCTTCTCACTGCATTGAAAGTTGAAGCCTCTAAAACAGTGCTTCTCAATGGTTGGAGAGAGGTGGGTTTTACCTCCTCTGAAGACATTTAGCAATATCAGAAGATGTTTGAGTTTACCACAATATTGGCTGTGTATGCTACTGGAAAATAGTAGGCAGAGATGAGGGATGCTGTCAAACATCTTATAGAGCACAGGACAGTCCCCCACAACAAAGAGTCGTCCAGTCCAAAATATCCATGGTGCTGAGGCTGAGAAACTGCTCTACAATGGCCTGAGGCCTTTCACTAGCCGACTCCAGTCACTTCTCCTTTCCCATCTCCTCCAATTTTCCATGTTTGTTGAACTCCCGTCATATTGGCTCGCTTGCTGTTTCTTATATTTTTTCTTCCTGAAAAGGCTTGTACTCTACCTGCTCTCCTTACAAATCATTTTTCTCAGAGAATATGACATAGGCCATATTCTCACCTCCTTCAAGGCTAAGTTCTCAGTGAGCCCTTGCCAAATTCCTTGCTTAAAATTTTCATTCCTGTCACTGCCCACATTGCCTAGCTTCCTTCCCTATTACACACTGCATTCATTTATTTTATTGCCTACCTCCTCAAACCATCTAAAACCTTGAAAGGGCAGGAAATGGATCTATTTTGTTTACTGCTATATTTCTGGCTCTGGGAATAATAGTAGGCACTCAAATCATATTTTTGAATGAATAAGAGGAAGACATATACAAAATAACTCATGTAAAAAATATTCTGTGTTTATGAACAAAGCAGAAATATATGACCAATGCATTCAACCTATAGGGAGACTGATTTCAACTCAATAAATAAAATTCATTAGACAAGGTTTCAGAAATGGGTTGATGGAGAGCTCTATCTTGAGGAGCTCAAGAAATGACAAAGGAACCACTTAATATGAATGAATAAATGGAATTCAGGCATTAACTCTTCAAGTTTCTTACAAGCTGCAACAAGGTGGTGATAGGCACAGGATATGGAGTTAGACCAGTTTAGGGTTGGCTCCAGCCCTGCCACCCTTTTACTGTCTGCAAACCCTTGAGCAGATTATTGAATCTCTCAATAATAAAGCCTCAATTTCTTTTTCTGTAAAATAGGGGTACTAATAATATATTCTGCAAAAGATTGATTGGAGGAGAAAATGCGAAATTGTGAAGCGTACCATATATAGTCACATGTATAATTAGTTAATGATTATTATTAGTGTTATTATAATTAGTTAATGATTGTTACTGTTATTATAATAAAGTTTCCAAGATATATAATTTATCTTTTTATATTTTAATAATTCTAGATATTTTATCTTTACTTTATCACTCACCATATTTTTCTTGGCATCTTTCTAAGGACAGAAGCCAAATCAATCTGAAGTACCATTTTGTATCGTAGACACAGGAAAATGTAAATTAAAATGTTGATGTAGCTGCACAAGGACACAGTATTGTCTTGAAAAACTGGTACTTCTCAAGAGTAGTAGCTAAGATATCAGAATTATCTTTTAGGGTAAAATAAATAATGATCTCTAAAAGTAACTGTTCTTTATAATTTAGTCCAGTATACATTATGATACACATAAGACGTCTTTTCAAAAACATATGTGATCCCCATCATTACACAATATTACTCACATAACAAACATGCACACGTACACGCTGAATCTAAAATAAATAAACAAACAAAAATTATATATCTTTAAAGATAGAAATTAAATATTCAAATTGCCTCCTTTGTATGGAGACATTTTGTGGTAGGAGTAGATACTTTAAATTGTCTGAGGTACAAATATTCCTATACTCAAGAAATGTACAGCATCCAAATTACAGTAAAATTATTTCTGCCAGGATGGATCCTAAACCAAATTTTTTTAAACCATCAGGGTACTCAGTACACACACACACACACACACACACACACACACACACACAGATGGATATATGTAAAATGTATGCATAACAGTGTGAGCGTGTGTGTGTGTGTGTGTGTATGTGTGTGTCTCTGAATTTACCACTTTGGTAATAACAATAAAAAGAAAAATGAGAAAACAATCATGATGAAGGTGAAATCACCACTTCAGATATTAATGAAATGCAGCTATTTCTAGACTAACATCTTGGTGATTATAAAGCTTTTAATTTTATTAGTGTCCCAACTTGTCAAGAAAAGCATGCTTATATGTTACATTTACCAGAATGCCATTACCTGAATATTAACAATTAAGATGCCTTTAAGAGACACGAAATTATAGACATTCTGAGTATTCTTTTTTACTACCTTTGTGCATTTACTTATAAATTTGATCAATAGAGAAAAATGTTCACTCAAGTATTAAGGTCAATTCTACTAGGAATTGTGAAAAAAATTAATTCTACTCTTTTAGGATAAGTTCTAGACACTTTTAAAAATATCATCCTGTGAATTACATTATCTATAAGACTAAATAGTGGGTTAACTTAAGCCATTATTTTGAAATAATAGATAGCAATTAAAGAATTTTTACTACCAATGCTGTATTATGAGACTAGTTCTATAAAGTCCTTTTATATAAAGTCATATCAAAATATTGTAAGTCCTTTGCTTTCTTGAAAAACAGAATTAAAATTTTGAATATTTCTACAAGATAAACAGAAGAGGAAAACTGCAACAATATATTATAAATAACCTAATTATTTTTTTCTCTAATCCTCTCATTTTCAATCATCCATTAAAATGTTTCAGCATTTCTTTCATTACTTGCACCAATTTTAAATGTTTCTCCAATCTCACAGCATATAATCTCAAAAATATATAAGTAAACACAGTATAAACCATTTTAGAGGGTTTTTTCCTTCCTAATTTTCCACAGTGGCTCAAGAAACACACCAAGAAAAGCTTTGAACAACAGCTTTAAATCTGTGTCATAGCACTGTAACCAGAGTTTGATGTAAAATTATTTCCTCTCTTAAGGTTTATAGAAAACATAGAGAAACTGTAACTCCATTATGCATTTAGCTTTGAAGAAATACTCCAAAAATGTATTTAAAATGTAAAGAAATGAAGAAATAATATCTGTCCCCTTTCCTTTTTCAAAGAGACTTTGAACAATTTTATGGTACTTGAACGCTAAGAAAAATACATGAATAAAGAAAAGTTTCTGAAGTCTTTGCCTTTCTAGCATGCCTCATGTTGTCAGTAAAATATAGGTAGAAAAGTAAAAGTTTCTTGCTATTCAAGAAAAAAAAATTCAGACTAGGTCTTTCACTTGAACTTAAAAAAACAATAGCCCAGGCTGGGCACAGTGGCTCACGCCTGTAATCCCAGCACTTTGGGAGGCCAAGGTGGGTGGATCTCCTGAGGTCAGGAGTTCGAGACCAGCCTGACCAATATGGTGAAACGCTGTCTCTACTAAAAATACAAAAATTAGCCAGGCGTGGTGGCATGTGCCTGTAATCCCAGCTACTTGGGAGGCTGAGGCAGGAGAATCGCTTGAACCTGGGAGGCAGAGGTTGCAGTGAGCCGAGATTGTGCCATTGCACTCCAGCCTGGACAACAAGAGTGATACTCCATCTTAAAAATAAATAAATAGCCCAATCATTTAAAGTTAAGCTGCTACAATTTCAAATTAAAATATTATAACTTCAGCATATTAAATGCAACCTCCATGGCATCACAAATAAAACAGCTGTAGAATAAATACAAAAGGAGATGAGAAATATTTAACTTAAACACTTAACTACAGGAAATCAACTAAACATGAAAGAATACAGTAATATAGGAAGTGAGGGACAAAAGAGCAGTAAAGCATATATTTTTTGAAAATATCCAGAAAAATTATAGAAGTCTCCCTTTATCAGTAGTTACTCTAAAATATTGGCAGGATAGACAAAAAGAGATACAGGAGACTCATTTATATCCAAAACCTCAAGCAGGTCGAAAGTGAAAGGTCTGAAAAAGATATTCCATGCAAATAACCAAAACAGAGCAAAAGTGGATGTACAAATGTCGGACAAAATAGACTTTAAATCAGAAAAAAATTACAAGAGACAAAGAAAGATTATATATTAATAAAAGGTTCAATACAGCAGGAAGATGTGACAATTATGAACATTTACACAATTAATGGCAGACCATCAAAGTGTATGAAGCAAAAACTGACAGAATTGACGGGAAAAATAAACAGTTCTACAATAATAGTTGGAGACTTCTATACCCCACTCCCAACAACTAGACATATAAGTAAGGAAATAGAGGATTTAAACAATACAATAAACCAACTCAATCTAACAGACAGATACAGAACTGACCAACAACAGAATACTCATTCTTCTCAAATACACATGAGACATTTTCCAGGATAGATCATATGTTGGGCCACAAATTAACGCTTAACAGATGTTTGAAAATGGATATATAAATATGAATATGGTCAGGTATCTTTTCTGATCATAATGAGATGAAGTTAGTAATCAATAACAGAAGTAAAGCTGAAATATTCACAAAATCGTGGAAATGTAACAACACACTCTTGTTAATAAATAGCCAATGAGTTGAAGAAATCACAAGGAAAATTAGAAAATACTTAGAGTCTAATAAAAATAAAATATGCAAAAACTTACGGGATTCAGCAAAAGTTGTGCTGAGGGAAAAAATTATAGCTATAAATGCTTACACAACAAAAAAGGACTTAAATCAACTACCTAACTTTACATTTAAAGAACTAGAAAAAGAAGAAACTTAACCCAAAGCCAGCAGAATAAACAAAATAAAGATTAAAGCAGAAAAAAAGAAACAAAAAAATAAAATCAATGAAACAAAAAATTGTTTTTTGAAAAGATTAACAAAACTTTAGATACACACACACACACACACACACACACACACACACACACACAAATTCTCAAATTACTAAAAGCAAAAATGAAAGTGGGGACATTACAATGGATTCTCCAGAAACTAAAAGTACTATAAGAGATTAAAGTGATCAATTGTAGCCCAACAAATTAAATAATCTAAATAAAATGGACTCATTTTTTTGAAACACAACACCTAAGTCACTAAATTATGAAGAAATAGACCATCTTAATAGACTTGTGGAATTTAATTCTAGAACACAATAATGGTTCAACATAAAAAAGCAATCAATATAATACACCAAGGTAACAGAATGAAAGAAAAAAAAAAGTGATCGACTCAATGGGTGTAAAAAGAGCATTTGGTATAATTCAGCACTTTTCTATGATTAAAAAAAAACAAAGTAGAAATTGAAGGAAAAAAATTTCAACATAATAAAAGCCATGTACTAAAAATTGACAGCAAATATCATACTCAGTGTTCAAAGACTGAAAACTTTCCCTCTAAGATCAGGAATAAAGCTACCCAGTTTCTCCAACTCTTTTCAACCCTGAGTAATTAGGCAAAAATAAATAAATAAACAAATAAGCAACAGCATCCAAATTGAAAAGAAAAAAATTTATCTTTCTGCAGATGATATAATCTTATACATTAAAAACACTATAAATTTCACTGAATTGTTTAATAAATGAATTTAGCTAAGTAACAGGATAACAAACTCAACACAAATGTTAATTTCATTTTACACACTGACAATTCACACTTTGAAAACGAAGTTACAAAAAGTTTCATTCACAGTAGCATTAGAAAAAATAAAACACTTTTGAATTAACCAATTAAATGAGAGACTTATACAATGAAAACTGCTAAACATTGCTGAAACTAAAGAAGACATATGTACATACAAATGTTAATGAATTGGAAGGCTTAATATTGTTAAAATGTCAATACTACCTAGAGGAATCTATAGATTTAATACAAATGTTATTAAAATTCCAATGATGTCTTTTGCAGGAATAGAAAAAAGCGTCTAAAATGTATATGAAACTTCAAGATATCCTTAATAGCCTAATGCGTCTTATAAAATAGAACTAAAGCTGGGAGACTGACACTTTGTGATATCAAAACTTACTACGATGTTACAGTAATCAAAACCTTGTCACACAGGCACAGAGACATACAACAATAGAATAGATAATCATGAAATAAACTCTCAAAAATTTGTTAAGTGATTCTTGACAAGGAGGCCAATACCATTTAATTGAGAAAGGACAGTTTTTTTTTAACAAATGGTGGTGGAAAAATTAGATATTCACATGCAGAAGAATGAAGTTGGATCTTTACCTAACACCGTATACAAAAATTAACTCAAAATGGATCAAAGACCTAAATATCAAACCTAAAATGGTCAAAGTCTTAGAAGACAAAGAGCAAATGTTTCATTACATTGTATTTGGCAACAATTTGGGGGATGACACCAAAGGCACAGGGAACAATAACAACATAGAAAAAGTAGACTTTATGAATCGTTTTTCAAATTGTGCATCAAAAGACATTGTCAACACAGTAAAGAGGCAACCCATAGAATAGAAGAATATATTTTTAAATCATATAACTGATAAAAATTAATATCTAGAATACATAGTGATCTCCTAAAATTCAACAATAAATGAACAACCTGATTAAAAAATGGGCAAAAGACTTGACTAAACATTTCTCTAAAGAAGATATAAAATGGTCAACAAGCATATGAAAAGATGTTTAACATCACTAATGATGAGGGAAATGCAAATCAAAACTACAATGAGATACTACCTCACACCCATTAGGATGACTACTACCAAAATACCCAGAAAATAAGTGTTGATAAAGGTGTAAAAAAAATTTAAACACTTGTGCACTGTTGGTAGGAATGAAAAATGGTATGGTCACCATGGAAAACAGTATGGTGGTTTCTAAAAATATTAAAAATAAAATTACTATATTATCCAGTAAATCCACTTCCGGGTATGTACTGAAACAAATTGAAAACAGGGTTCAAAGAGATATGTAAATAAATATGTTTATAGTAGCACTATTCACCAAAGCTAAAATGTGGAAGCAGCCCATGCATCCATTGACTCACGATTGGATAAGCAAAATATGGAATATACACCATGGAATATCATATATCCTTCAAAAGGAAGGAAATTCTGACATTTGAGGCAACGTGGATTAATCTGGAAAACATTGTGCTAAGTGAAATAAACAAGTCATACAAAGATTGGTACTGTCTGATTCCACTTATATGAGGTGGTTAGAGTAGTCAAAATCATAGCAACGAAAAGTGAAATTGCAGTTGCAAGAAGCTGCTGGGAATGGGGAATGGGAAGTCAATGTTTAATGGGTTTAGAGTTTCGGCTTAAAAGAAAAAGTTATGGAAATGGATGATGGTGATGTTTGTATAACATTATGAATGTATTTAATAACACAGAACTGTGTACTTTAAAGTGGATAAAATGGTAAAGTTTATGTTGCTTGTGTTTTATCATGATAAAAAATTCAAAAAAAACAACATCGTCTATGAAAGTCCAAACAGAAGCTGTGAAATACAACTCTAAGCTAATATTCTAGTAGTTTTTGACCATATTATTATATTTTATGTGAGCTTTGTTTAGGTTTGGCATGAATTATAACATTATGGGTTAGAATGGTATAAAATTACTAAACTTTGAGAATCACAACACTTCTAGACAAAGCATAACAATTGACTTGCTATTAAAATCTCAGAAAATCATTTGACCACCCATCTCCCTATTTTCTTATTCCCAAAAGGGGAATTATGGCACCTCTTCATAAGGATTTCACTGAGATTACAAGATGATCAACTTGGAAAATGGATTTCATTTTCAAATGCCTTGAAATATATAAAACAAGCGGACAGCAGTCAAATATTATCAATGAAATGATAAGTGAAATTTTATAGAATGAATAAGCATACAAATATTATACTTATGAATAAGTATACAGATATGTTTCTCTCATTAAACTTAGAAAAATTTATTTGTTCTTGCACATTAAGATTTATATGACAAGCTGACATTTAAATTTTGTTTGAAATAACCTGGGTGTGGTAGCTCACGCCTGTAATCCCAGCACTTTGGGAGGCTGAGGTGGGCCAATCATGTGGTCAGGAGTTCAAGACCAGCCTGGGCAAGAACAGCCTGTCCAATATGGTGAAACGCTCTCTCCACTAAAAATACAAAAATTAGTCAGGTGTGGTGGCAGGCACCTGTAATACCAGAAACTCAGGAGGCTGCAGCAGGAGAATTGTTTGAACCCAGGCGATGGAGGTGGCAGTGAGCTAAAGATCACGCCATTGCACTCCAGCCTGGGTGACAGAGTGAGACTCTGACTCAAAAAAAAAAATTGTTTAAAATAAAACTACAGTGCACACATACACACACAGATACACTAAAAGATGTACTGTGGATTTACTTGACCTCACCAAAATTAATAAATAATTCACTATTATAAATTATTGATATTACATTACAAATCTTATTCCAAACAATGTGAGAATTGCATTGATTTTAAAAAATTAAAATTAAAAGAAACATTTAAGAAATCTTGCAGGAAAACATGTTTCATTATTCGCTCCCTTTCCTATGGAGGCAAATAAATTGAATCAGGTAAATATGAGCTTATAGAAATGACTGCTTGAATGAAATGACATTTATAGCATTATTTAGATTTGTTTGGTCATTAGTTTAAAAATGTTAATTTTTAAAACAGATTTTTAAAATTATTTGAACTTTATTGAACTTCTGAGTAATTGACTCCACAAATTAATGCATGATTGGTTTCAAGAGGAAATCAAGAAGGTACATACAGTGCTACACAGGAGTCTAGAATTTATGCTAAAACAAAAAAGGAAAGAATTTTGCAACTTAACAAATGGACTGATATGGGCTGAATGTGTGTGTTCCCCCTAAATTCATACAATGAAGCCTAAATCCCTAATGCAGTGCAATTTGGAAGCGGGATCTTTCAGAAGCACTTAGGACATGAAGGTGCAGTGCTAATCATGGGATTAGTGTACTTGTAAGAAGAGAACTGAGAGAGATGATTTTAATCCCCCTCTCCACTACATGTGAGGACAAAATGAGAAGAAGCCTGTTTGCAAACCAGGAAGAGTGCCCAAACCAGACACCAAATCTGCCTGTGCCTTGATCTTGGACTTCTCAGCCTCCAGAACCACGAGAAATACATTTCTGTGGTTTAAGTCAACTAGTCTATGGTATCCTGTTATGATTACCTGAGCTAACTAAGTTACAAACCGAAGAACCTTTATACCCATTGATTTAATACTTTTAAAGTCAGTTTAAACATTAATTTTTTAGTTATGGCATCATAGTAAATATCCAATGTGAACTTTATTTTTTAATCTAATTTAGAAAGAAATAATTGATATCATTTATCTGAGTTCAAAACAACTGGTTAGCTACATTGGTTATGCCCTAATAACTTTTACTTTATCAGGTAAGTATGTTTTCTCTTTTCCTACCATAGTCTAGAGGTCTAGAGTGTTTTTCACATTTCTGTGAGTGGATTCATGACTGGCATTCTCTTGTGGTAATTCTAATTATGGACATATTCTGATCAAGAGTTATCAGTTGAACAATCTTCATGCTATAGATAAGCCCTGAAGTTAGTGAGCTCCTGCTACGTCAACTGTTAATCTAAATGTTTTTGGTATTTCGTTTGTTTGTTTGTTTCATGTATCAGAAACAACATCTGTTCCAGAGGGAATTCCTCTTATATATTGAAAGTAAAATATATCCTTATGCTTCTATGAGCACTTAAACCCAAAATGCTCACAGACTGAAGAGAGAAACATTGAACAATCTAATAGAATGAGAGGACTAGAAGTCAAGGTACACCAATCAAGAGTGTAACTTGGGGTAAGTCAATTTAATATTCTGGTTTTCAGGTTTTTTTTTTTTTTTTTTTTGAGATGGAGTCTCGCTCTGTCCCCCAGGCTGGAGTGCAGTGGCGCGATCTCGGCTCACTACAAGCTCCGCCTCCCGGGTTCACGCCATTCTCCTGCCTCAGCCTCCAGAGTAGCTGGGATTACAGGCGCCCGCCACCACGCCAAGCTAATTTTTTGTACTTTTAGTAGAGATGGGGTTTCGCCGTGTTAGCCAGGATGGTCTCGATCTCCTGACCTCGTGATCCGCCCGCCTCGGCCTCCCAAAGGGCTGGAATTACAGGCGTGAGCCACTGTGCCCGGCCATGTTTTTTTTAATATCAAATAGAAGTGTTGGTCTCTGCTGAATCGTTTGAGGTACAGCTGCCAAACAGCGGAAGTACACTTATTCTGGGGAATAAAGTTGAACAAAATTAAGTTTGCATCTTTTTATCCTTTTAATAACCTTTTTTTTTTTTTTTTTTTTGGACAAAGTCTTGCTTTGTCTTAGGCTGGAGTACAGTGGCACGATCTCAACTCTCTGCAACCTCTGCCTTCCAGGTTTAAGCGATTCTCCTGCCTCATCATTCCAAGTAGCTGGAACTACAGGTACATGCCACCATGGCTGGCTAATTTTTATACTTTTAGTAGAGTCGGGGTTTCACCATGTTGCTCAGGCTGGTCTCAAACTCCTTACCTCAAGTGATCCGCCACCCACCTCAGCTTCCCAAAGTGCTGTGAGGCACTGTGCCAGGCCCCTTCTCATAACCTCTTAAAAGAGATTGTGCTCTAGCAATCAGTGATTTTCTGTTTTTCTCAAAGAAGCAATAAATGCTATTGAAATTTAAATCAAGAAAGGGAAAAAATTGGAGATAATTGTGGTGAAATCATAATGATAACTTAAGGTATTCAGTTTTTATTTTTTATATATAAACAACTCTCTAGCCATGATTCAATTAATTATCATAATGTCCCCTTGAGGAAGTTAAGTTGCTGGCATTTTTTGATGAATAAAGATGCTATATTTTACTCTGAGAGGTATCTCTCACAGCTTTATTTTTAACATTAATTGCCCTTTGTCTAGAACATGGTAAAGTATTGCAATAACACCACATATGTTCTTTTCATGTGGTCAAAAATATATTGTCTTCAGTTTTATTTTATGAATTTGATATATCAAGAAATGTAATTCTGTACTACAGTTTAGTGCGTTCAAGCTCTTAGTTTTCCGAATAAATAAGAATTTAATAACTAAATTGACTTTACCAGCCTTCATGAGCTTATCGGCTCTTCCATTAATTTACTGTGTGTTGTTGCCCAAGTTCTTTAAGTTTTTTGTCCCTCATTTTTTCCTTTATAAAAGTTGATAATTAAATTACTCTGTTAATATTTTAATTTCTTAGATGCATTGTACAAACTTGAAATAATTTTATTGTCATTATGCCTAATACCAGTCTTTATCAGTTAAAAGGAAAAGTGTCAAGGGAAACAATGACTAGATGTTTTACATTCCAATGTTGTAACACTTACTTAAGTTTGCAGAAATGTCTGTGCAAAGCATATATCTCAATAGGTGTCACTTCCTTATTGTTTTGTTTTCCATTGAAGAAGAGAATTATGGATAGGGCAAAAATAAAGTTTGAAACTTTCTTTAGAGGTTTTAGGTATATATAGATTCATAGAGTGCTAGAGCTGGAAACGACCCTGGTAATAATGTGGTCCTGCTCTCTCATTTTTCAATACATTAAAGCTGTGTAGGATAGTGATTAAGCAAAAGTATTTGGAGACAGATAGACCTGAGTTTGAATATTGACTCTACCGCTGAAGAACTCTATAGACTTGGCCAAAATCTAGTCCCTCATCTTTTTAAGTTTTATAATTGAGTTATTTATTTCTAATTTGTCAAACCATTGGTGATAAACAAAGCAATACATTCAAAATACTTGTATGGAGAATAAAAGAGGGAAGAACAGGGGATTTAAAAGAAATAGAGTGGTGTGCTTCTTTTTCCACAGACCTACCAGAAGAGTTTTTGTTTGTTTGTTTGTTGGTTTGTTTGTTTGTTTTTGCTACTAATGTTCTTTGATTCAATTTTCCATTGCTCTTCTTTTTCTCCTCCTCTGGACTGGGCCATGGATAAGGCGTGCATAGGCATTGGCATGTGGGTATGCCTACTTTGCCTCCGTATCTGTTAACTTCTATTGCAATAGTTTCCATTGAGAACTACAAAATGAACAAGTTTGGGGAATGAGCCAATTTGATAAAGATCACTTTCTCTTCCTGTGTTACTTAATGCCCCAGCAGAGTATGGCACTCAACTACTCATGTCTTCTTCATTAGTGCCATATTGTGTTGTAAATATCTCTATTAGCACTTCTTTTCCTGGATTCTAATTATCTGCTGATGTTTCTTTTCACTAGACTGAGTTCCTTGAGGTCATAGGGTATATATTATTTTTTTCTTTTAAATTTCAGTATAGATTTAGGACATGATAAATGCTCATGATGAACGGATGAAGTTTACATTTCAGGTAAATAGTGGAAAATATGTTTATAAAAAGGGGAAATACAGAAAGCCTTGCACATGATGTCTATTGAATTGCAAATCAATCTATGAAGCTGTGAGAGCTTGACATATATAATTTATGGTCATCATACTTGATAAGTTTGCATGTGTTTAGCATGCCCCTGTCTATGCAGGCTCTCTTTTAAACTTAATGATTGCACTTGATATGAATATAAATATTTGCTTTTTTATATATATATTTTATTATTATTATAGTTTAAGTTTTAGGGTACATGTGTACAATGTGCAGGTTAGTTACATATGTATACATGTGTCATGCTGGTGTGCTGCACCCATTAACTTGTCATTTAGCATTAGGTACATCTCCTAAAGCTATCCCTACTCCCTCCCCCCACTCCACAACAGTCCCCAGAGTGTGATGTTCCCCTTCCTGTGTCCATGTGTTCTCATTGTTCAGTTCCCACCTATGAGTGAGAACATGCAGTGTTTGATTTTTTGTTCTTGCGATAGTTTACTGAGAATGGTGATTTCCAGTTTCATCCATGTCCCTACAAAGGACATGAACTCATCCTTTTTTATGGCTGCATAGTATTCCGTGGTGTATATGTGCCACATTTTCTTAATCCAGTCTATCATTGTTGGACATTTGGGTTGGTTCCAAGTCTTTGCTATTGTGAATAGTGCCACAACAAACATACGTGTGCATGTGTCTTTATAGCAGCATGATTTATAGCCCTTTGAGTATATACCCAGTAATGGGATGGCTGGGTCAAATGGTATTTCTAGTTCTAGATCCCTGAGGAATCCCCACACTGACTTCCACAATGGTTGAACTAGTTTACAGTCCCACCAACAGTGTAAAAGTGTTCCTATTTCTCCACATCCTCTCCAGCACCTGTTGTTTCCTGACTTTTTAATGATTGCCATTCCAACTGGTGTGAGATGGTATCTCATTGTGGTTTTGATTTGCATTTCTCTGATAGCCAGTGATGGTGAGCATTTTTTCATGTGTGTTTTGGCTGCATAAATGTCTTCTTTTGAGAAGTGTCTGTTCATGTCCTTTGCCCACTTTTTGATGGGGTTGTTTGTTTTTTTCTTGTAAATTTGTTTGAGTTCTTTGTAGATTCTGGATATTAGCCCTTTGTCAGATGAGTAGGTTGCGAAAATTTTCTCCCATTTTTTAGGTTGTCTGTTCACTCTATTGGTAGTTTCTTTTGCTGTGCAGAAGCTCTGTAGTTTAATTAGATCCCATTTGTCAATTTTGGCTTTTGTTGCCATTGCTTTGGGTGTTTTAGACATGAAGTCCTTGCCCATGCCTATGTCCTGAATGGTAATGCCTAGGTTTTCTTCTAGGGTTTTTATGGTTTTAGGTCTAACGTTTAAGTCTTTAATCCATCTTGAATTAATTTTTGTATAAGGTGTAAGGAAGGGATCCAGTTTCAGCTTTCTACATATGGCTAGCCAGTTTTCCCAGCACCATTTATAAAGGGTATTCAATTAGGAAAAGAGGAAGTCAAATTGTCCCTGTTTGTAGATGACATGATTGTATATCTAGAAAACCCCATTGTCTCAGCCCAAAATCTCCTTAAGCTGATAAGCAACTTCAGCAAAGTCTCAGGATACAAAATCAATGTACAAAAATCACAAGCGTTCTTATACACCAATAACAGACAAACAGAGAGCCAAATCATGAGTGAACTCCCATTCACAATTGCTTCAAAGAGAATAAAATACCTAGGAATCCAATGTACAAGGGACGTGAAGGACCTCTTCAAGGAGAACTACAAACCACTGCTCATTGAAATAAAAGAGGATACACACACATGGAAGAACAATCCATGCTCATGGGTAGGAAGAATCAATATCGTGAAAATGGCCATACTGCCCAAGGTAATTTATAGATTCAATGCCATCCACATCAAGCTACCAATGACTTTCTTCACAGAATTGGAAAAAACTACTTTAAAGTTCATATGGCACCAAAAAAGAGCTCACATCGCCAAGTCAATCCTAAGCCAAAAGAACAAAGCTGGAGGCATCATGCCACCTGACTTCAAACTATGCTACAAGGCTACAGTAACCAAAACAGCATGGTACTGGTACCAAAACAGAGATATAGATCAAGGGAACAGAACAGAGCCCTCAGAAATAATGCCGCATATCTCCAACTATCTGATCTTTGACAAACCTGAGAAAAACAAGCAATGGGGAAAGGATTCCCTATTCAATATTTGCTTAATATATGAAGAATGTGGCACTTTCTTTGACATTGATTTATCTATGGGTACTTTGGTTTAAAAATCTGCATACTTCGTCTCAATTGCTACTCCCAATGTGCTATAGTTTATTGAGCTCTTAATATGTGTCAGGCACTATAAAAGAATCTCTATATTTTACATTTTAATCCTTGCAATTATAATAAAGGAGTTTTGGTATCCTTATTTTTCAACCTAGTACGTTGAAGCATTCTGGTGATAAATGGCAATACTAAATTCATAGATAATTTTACAAATGTGTTAGTGGGTTTTTTTCTCCAATGTGACCTGCTAATTAATTTCCTAATGGTCTGATCTAAATCTGTTTTTTTATAATAACAATGAGATAAGAGCCAGTAGATGGACAATTACTAGAAAGATGAAACAGTATGAATAGTGCATATGCTAGATAAAGACCCATTTGGATTGTCTGTGGGGCAATAGCAAGAGCACTGCACCTTCATCTACTCTCCCCTACATATTGCTTCTAAATATCTAAAATAGACCCATAAGCAGAAAGAGGGTGCATGATTCAATGAGGGGAATTTGTTCATACGAGAGTACTGCTACAAATTCGCTAACATAAATAAATGCCTTATGTTCATGTAATGCTTCTCAGTATTCTAAGCCCCTTCTCACAAACGAATTTGTAATGCATAGGATAATTGAGAAAAGCAACAAAGCATTCTAGTGCAGACACAAGACAGACTTGGATTCAAATTCAGGCTCTCCCCTTCTTTGTTGACTGTGAGCAAGTCATGTGATCTGTCTCCCTGTCTTTAAAGTGTGAGGCAAGTATCTTTATAATATATTCCTCAACAGGCTTTATAAAAGCAAACATATTATATGAGTTGTAATAACCCATTCAAGTAGGCAAAAGTGGTATTTTGGGTCCACTAGTGATGAAAAAAAATCTTTGAAGAAGTAAATGAGATGTATTTTAAATAAACGTGGAGTATCTATAATATACCAGATACTGCATTAGGCACTAGAGCAGTAAAGAAAAATAAATCCCAATGTGTAGTGTTCAGGTATCTCTAATTGTCACTGGGCTAATAAGAGGTAGTTCTGACACACCAAATAATAACTTTTTTCCAACATGTTATATGTCAGAGGCTATTTTGCATACTTACATATATTTATTCATTTAATTCTCACAACAGCCCACTAAGCTAAGAAGTATAACTTTTTTCCAACATGTTATATGTCAGAGGCTATTTTATATACTTATATATATTTATTCATTTAATTCTCACAACAGCCCAATAAGCTAAGAAGTATTAATTGATGGTGCAAAAGTAATTTCGGTTTTTGCCATTATTTTTAATGGCAAAAAAACCGCAATTATTTTTGCACCAATCTAATATTATTATCACTGGTTTATAGATGAGAAAACCAAGGTTAGTAGAGTTTATGTAGCTTGTCTAAGATGGCGTATTTAGAAAGTGTTTGGGTGTTTAAGACCACCTTTATAGCCCATGCTTACTGCTATGAAATATTACCTGTTTTGTGTTATTTCCACTCTCGCATAAGTTCTTGAAGAAAGGGGATAATAACTTATGATCAAGATGTCATGGGTGAATATTTGTGCATACTTCTTTACTCAAAATACATAGAAATACCATGCTTTTTAAAAAAATAAATAAGTAAATAGTCATATTGAAAAAGAGAGAGAAAAAAATTTTCCATATATCATCAAGCCCTTAGTAATAAGAGGGTATGAAGTCAAGTGGTGGCTTAGAGTGGGAATCACATTCAATCATTTGAGTATTTCTGCAGAAACTTGGGCCACCTAGTACAACAGCAGAATCTACAGCTGCACATAGCCAAGGTCAGGAGCGATGCTCCTAACCACTGACCATGGTTGGAATAGCACCAGCTGCATGTCCAATTTTGAAAACCAGAAAATTTCTAGTTGTCTGGGCCTCTGTAAAGCAGAAAATTACCTATGCTATTTAGGGAAACAGTACAAAGTTTTCTAGAAGAAAAAATAAGTTCTGGATCTTTTCTGACCATGATATATTATGCAATTAACACCACCCACCTGAGCCTCAGTTTCCTCATTTGTACAATATGCATCAATGCAATCTACTTGACAGAAATGTTGTAAAGATTAAACCAAGTAATATATATAAACATGGAAAAATTTCAGGCACATGCTAAATCACAAGTTAATTTATTAACATTTAGAATAAACTACTTTCATTTACTTTAATAATTTTAGTAGAAATATTTTAAAAGGTGTCACATTATTCTGACATTTTAAATGTCACTGAAAACTCTTTATAAAATTATTATAAAATAATATAAATTTGGATTCTAAAAGGATTTTGGAAGTCATTAAATCAAACTCCCAAAGTATAAAGATATAGGGTTGAAGACCCTGAGAAGTAAGTGATTCCCTGTGGATTTCCTGATCCAGACTGAGGATCTATTACAGTGCACTGATGGCATCAGGCCATTAAGACTACACCATTTTACTTCTACAATGGAGGGCTGTATGCCCCCAATGCAAAATGATTCCATAATTTTGAACCTGATGTTTATATTTTTTTGTCTTACTACTTCTTATAAGCTGCCATTTCTACTTCTGCTCTGATTCTAAAGCCCCCCTATTTCTTTATATTTTATTCCTCTTATCCAGTTTGGGCTAAGAAACAAATCAACTATCTGAACTAGATTTAATATATGACTGAGTAATCTTTGAATGAGGATGTAGGGACTACTGTGAATAAAATGCTTGTGTTTCAGTTCTCTTTTTTTTTCTTTTCGGTTTATTTATTTTGACTATGTTCTACAGTTGGAGATGGTGGCAAGAGTTGGGAGGATTCTGGCCTGAGTATAACATAATTGGTTTTCTGAGAAATTAAGAAAAGTGAACTGCAAATGAAAGTGAGGCATTGCTACACAAACATTTGGATAAATGTTAAAGTTAGACATTGAAAACAAGTTAATAAACCACCACCAAAACAAGAAGAATAAATAATCCCAGAATAGTAGCAAAATTATGGGATTTTAATGTGTGCGATTAGAACAAAAATGTAGAAGTTATGCAAGAACGTAGTCTTGTCAATTTATTTTGTAATCACTGAAAAGAAAGCAATCTAATTTAAGAAATGCTAAGAATAGATATGTGCATATTATCTTTCTGACTCTGTATGTAAAGAGTCTAGTTTGGAAGAATCCCATTCAAACAAGCATTATGTAATTGGAGAAATATGCTCAGGTTTTCCCTCAGTATTTACTCAAATGCTCACTAACACATGCAGTCAGAAAGATGAATGAAACCCAGGTTCTGGAAGATTTAAAACAATAATTGTTATCGATTTTTCTGGAACAAAAAGCACTAGACTGCCAAAATTGTGGGCTAAGGACATTATTAAACAATGAAACATAATCAAATAGTGAAATTTTGTGAGAAGCTCTTTAAAATGTACCCATTTGGTTACTAGCATTGCACACAACTCAACCATTTCAGCAGTGATTTGGGTTTTTGCTTTGCTTTGTTTCCGGTATAATAGCAGTTGTTTTATTTTTGTATTAGCTCATTTTTATTTTAAGTAAGTTCATTCATGATTACATATTTCACAAATCTGACATGAAATGCTTCTAACCTTTATTGTATCAATTGCGTATCAATGCTTAATGCTAGGATATAAGATGAATGATGATGATATTGGCAGTAATTATTACATATAGCAAACACTGTTCTAAGGAATTTACATATATAAATTCATTTGATGTAGCATATGGAAATGAATTTTTAACCGGTAAGTACTTTATGACAAAAAGTGTGTCTTCTCCTGTATGTCTCTTACAACAGATTATGGCTCCTGAAATTCAACCATTAAGGAAGCATTTTAAAAGATTTACACTGGATGCCCAAGTAGTTCAGGTCTCAGGGTGTGTTTGTGTTTAAGGTATTGTCTCTTTTAGGTGCTTCTATAGTTTACTTTGTAATGCTGGTGCTGATCTGCACAGCTTTCATTTCTCCTTTTCAGATGCTTCCTACTCAGTTCTGAGAATAGAAGGCAGGATAGGGAGATAAAAAGGCAGGAGAAAAAGGGAAGAAAAGACTTCTTTGATTGATCCTAATGCTGTTCCTGCTTGAGGACCGTCCTGATAATGGCCCTCCATCCCGGCAGCAGCAGTTGTTTCGGGCTCTAAATTCTTATTATATTTCCAGGATTAGCCTCATTAGGCTAATACAGATATTACTTCTTTCTCTCTCTTTTTTTTTTTTTTTTTTTTTTTGAGACAGAGTCTTGCTCAGTCCCAGAGTGCAGCGGCACCATCTCGACTCACTGCAAGCTCCGCCTCCCGGGTTCACGCCATTCTCCTGCCTCAGCCTCCCGGGTAGCTGGGACTACAGGCTCCCGCCACCACGCCTGGATAATTTTTTGTATTTTTAGTAGAGATTGGTTTCACCATGTTATCCAGGATGGTCTCGATCTCTTGACTTCGTGATCCACCCGCCTCAGCCTCCCAAAGTGATGGGATTACAGGCGTGAGCCACTGTGCCCGGCCATTACTTCTTTCTTAAAGGTTTGGGACCCAGCTTCTTGGGGATCTTCCCCCAAGAAGATAATCCCAACTCCTTTCTTCTCTTGTGCCCCAGCCTTAAGAACGGTAGCTATTTTTCTGTCTGGAATGCACTTGATACCAAGAGATTCTAGGATATTTTTGGTCATGTCTATGGCTTTTAATGAAATACTGACTTCCTTGCAAATGGGAAATGAGATACTAGTAATTCATGACATCAAGTCACATCAGTGAATTAAAATCACCTCTAGTTTATTATAATGCAGTAAAAGACACTAAGTCTTCTACACTTAATTATTATAGCAGTTATGATGACTACAAAAACTGTGGGTGGGATGTCCTCTTCTGACTGGAGAATCTACAGACAGAGAAGTGTGAGTTTGGCACTTTTAGTTCTCAGTTTGAATGGAAAAAGAATAAAAGCGCTCCTATGGCAGCCAAAATAATTTCTTAGTTTTTGTAGCTGCAGGACTGTCTTCTCTTTAAAAAGCAGATGCATATTTTATTTGTGCTAATTGTAGAATTCCAATATAAATTGAAATCTTGCACTTGCTATGCCTCTTAGGAAAATTTCAGGACCTGAATCGTGAAGAACAATGAGGCTGAAACTTGTATGATGACATCTGAGTGGACTCAGTTAATACTGAGAATCTTACCACTCAAGAATTTCTAAGATTTTCTTGCTAGTGAAAGGAATCCCTCTTCCTGGATCTGACAAGACTATGGATTAAGACCCTTCAGTAAATCTGCCAGGTAAAGAACTTCAATTCAACCAGCTAAGATGCTAAGAGAAAAGGCTAGTGGAAGAAGGAATTTGTAAATATCAACTACAGCCATGAAGACTATAGCGCCTATACAAATCTTACTCTTCACTGATTATCCTTTTCATAGATAAAGCTATATATGCACAAATGTCAAATAGATATTTAGATATATTTGCCTTTGCATATATTAAAAGGTCTTATTTTTTTACCTCCCTTTTGCTGTCACCTTACTATTTTATATAGTTTTTTTCATCTTAGATATTTTATACAGTTTGTCTGTGTCCCCTCCCAAATCTCTTCTTGAATTGTAGCTCCCATAATTCCCACGTGTTGTGGGAGGGACTTGGTGGGAGGTAATTTAATCATGGGGGCAGGTCTTTCCTGTGCTGTTCTCATGATAGTGAGTAAATCTCATGAGATCTGACAGTTTTATAGAGGCGAGTTCCCCTACACAAGCTCTCTCTTGCCTGCCATGGAAGATGTCCCTTGATCTTCCACCATGATTGGGAGGCCTCCCAGCCATGTGGTAGTGTGAGTCAATTAAATCTCTTTCCTTTATAAATTACTCAGTCTATGATATGCCTTTATTAGCAGCATGTGAATAGACTAATACAATATTTTGTAATTGAGTATTTAGGAAACAGAATATTCTGGTGGGACTGTGATTGTGAAAGAGTAAATAGCATCACTCAGAAATAGATGTGATGATTGCCTAGAGATGGATACTGTAACTGTTGGGATTTTTGTGTACCTCCTTTTTGGACAAATGATGAGAGCATATTTGTTTGTATGAAGGATACTTGCATCTTATTGCTGTGAGACAGTATAAATATTAATATATACAAAAGTGTATGTATGGTACTGAATAAACAAAGGGGCAAGCTATGCTAGTTAGTAAGCAATTATCTGTAAGGTCTATATCCAACCTCTATACTCTATTTCTTGATGCCTGGGCTGGAACTCTGTAGTTTTCATTTCTTCTCTGACACAAGGATTTCTGTGAGGTTCTGCTGATAGCAGAGGAGTGAGACAGAAAGACAGGAGGAAAAGGAAAGGAATTTTGTCTCTTTCATTGACTTACTTTTTCTCTCGATGTTACCTTTCACCTTGTGACAACAGTTGGTTTCAGTCTCCAGTTTTTTGCATTCCCAGAACCAGCCTCATTGTGTCCTCCCAGAGTTAACAGTTTCAGCCAAGCAGCCCTTCTTCAAGAAGCTGAGCCCAAATATACAATTGTTCTCCTTCAGGCTCCTGAGATTTCAGCAGCCATGGACAACCCACAGAGATCTGAGACTTTGCTCTGATGAGCCCCTCCTCAGAGGGAATAGAATAAATAGAATCTTCTGTGGCGTTTTCTAAATTGTTTTCTGGAAAATGCCACTCCCAGGATTTCCTCCATGCAAAATGATACTTAGAGTTATATGAATTTGGGAAATGTTAAAGTATTAGAGATTTATAGTGCACATAAGTATCATCATGGCTGTGAGAAGTCCAGCAAAAAAGACATTTGTTTCACCTTGACTCAACATCTCTCCTCCAGTTTTTTAACTAAGGAACTGTTTTATTTTCACTTAACCACTATTACCATCCCATGACATACATTGAGAAACAGCATTCTCTGGAATCCTGAGAATTTGAAAGTTTTATAATTGTATAAAGTTTTTTTCTTGAAAGATCCCTTCTTAGGGGAGGAACATAAGGTCTATAATTCTTTACTTGATTTTATGTATCTGTTCCAGCTCTAAGCATAAATGCTGACTGAGCGTAATGAGTGAGATGTAGAATGAATGTTGAGGAGGGGCACAGGTGATGTCAGAACCCCAGGACAATTATTACAAAAAGTGGCATACAAGTGAAACAATGCTAGAGAACACAAGAAGGGATAAAAGAATAGGGTCATATCATATTAGATGAGGACATGTATAGGTATGGTTAAATGAAAAAGCTAGGGATTCACATCACTTGGGTTTGATTATCAGCTATAGCACTTGAGTGCTCTTTGATTTTGAACAAAATTATTCATCTTCTTTGAGCCTTAGTTTCTTCATCTTTAAATGGAGATAATAGCAGTATATTCTTTACAGGTTTGTGAGGTCGATTAAATGAGACCTAGCATATAAGATGATTAACACCTACCTGACATTTAATTATTTAATATACCCTGTATAATTATACCAATTTTATTTAGACAGAAAATAAGAATTATGAAACAAACGTACATGGTTCAAAATGAAAGGGTCTTTGAAGAGCATCTAATCAGCTCCCTCATTCTATAGATGAGAATAAAGCTGAGTCTCCCCAAAAGAAAGATATTGGGCCAAGGAGCTAAATGATACAGAAGTTGCACAGAGACCTCAGTCTCCTCACACTTAGTAGAGTGCTGTTTCAATTAAACTTCAAGTTGTTTAGCTGTAGTATGTTTGCATTTTTCTGGGTAAAAGTAAGAGAGTAGTAGTATTCACATTTTTTTTCTGGGTTCTGGTCTCAAGGTGATCTCTATGATGTTTAAGACCCAGGAATATTTAATGAGGCATTTGTCCATTTCAGCAAATCACACCACATGCTTTCTCCTACTCTTAGTTCCTACTTCCCTATAAGAATTCTGTGTGGGAGAAATACTGCTAGAGTGAAGCATCAGGAAAGAACGGGAGTAATGGAAAGGGAGAAGAGTAGTCTTATTCGTTTTTCATTGTTGATTGAGCAGGAAAAGAGGAAAGATTAACTATTTGAATATAAATTCAAATCTTTTATAAGCACTAGGTAACTGAGCCTGGTTGTCCCATTTCTCCTACCTCTCACCAGGGGCAATAACATTGGGGTAGAGGTAACCACTTCACTTCTTCACAGCTAAAGAAAGTCTCTCTCTAGTTGCATGAAACAGATCCAGAGAACCATGTTTATTGTTGTTTTATTTAGTGTTATCATTGGAAATGTGGAAAACACAAGAGATAACCATAGTCATAATATACAAAGCTTCCTTATAATGAGTACTTTTTTCTACAACCTCATAGAATTATGGTAAGTGTATTATTTTAAAAGGAGAATTTAGTAGGATAAAACACACTGAATTTTAGTCCAACTACAGCTATGTACATATGCATACATAATTTATGAGCTATGTATAATTTATATGTATACAAACACCACATTTTATTGAGGTAAAAGAGCACAGCGAGGTTAAAAACAAATGGCTAAGCTCAATGTAGGCTTTACAATGCCACTGAAAGCCATTTTACTAGCATAAAGGCCTCCAACATGCTGGTATTAACCTACTGATAAATATTTAGACTGTATTTATATTTTGCTCTCTCGGGAACTAAGCCAAAATAAACATATTTTAAGGCAACCTTTGGAAGTGTCAGCATTTCTTATTTTATCTGCCTTGTGGTAAATGTTATTCACAGTGACAATTAAAAATACTGAACAATGGAAGACAAAGGTTGACAAATTCATCTTGAACCCATTTCATCCTCATAAAGTTTTTCTCTAACATACAGAAAAGTCATATTTTTCAGCAGTCTTCAACTTTCTATTTTGAGGAGTAGGATTATTGCTTTTTTGCCCACACATGCTTACTGAAGCTGCGTTACAGATTTCCAATGTGATTTCATCTTCTGAGAAGCATCTACACAAGTCTCAATGCTATTTTTTAAGAAAACATAGGAAACAGAAAACAAGAACTTATAGAATTCAGGTTGTCCTGGCCGCAAGCTATTCAACACTGCTACTCACTTCCATTGTATCTTTGGAAAGATAAACTACCCAGTACACAAGGTTGAATCCTGCAAATGCAACTGGGAAGAGAATTCGAGAATACTGGTCTATTTTACTGGTGTCTCCAAAGGCTGGCGAGAGTGGTGGGGGCGTGACAGGTGTTGATTGTAAGATGGGCGCTCTCGTGAGCACTTTATTGGCCTTGGAAGATGTAACTATTGGCAAAGACAGAGAAGTGATCCTTTTCTTCAGATGATATTTGGAGTCAGGATGCTGTGGAAAAAAGACAAATATTAAGCCCAAATGAAAGAATAGATATTGCTTAATTGCTTATTTATTCACTCTTTCACCATTGACAAATATTTATTGAAGACTTACTTTCTATGTAAGGTCAAACATCAATGAATTCTTAATAGTATTTGTTGGTGTTACTTTTCCAAGTAAGGCTTAAAATACATTGTAAAATAATTTACTTGCTTCCATCTGACATTCTATTACTCAATACATCAGCAAACAACACAAAGCATGTTTCATGTCATAGAACTACGGTAAGCATTGTATCCTTAGGGAAAGACGAGCCAGGTTGCAGAGGCATAGCCACTCCTGGTTGTGCATTAGTCTGTAGGGCAATGGGTTTGGGCAATAGTGTGTATTGGGAGGAGGGGTGAATTCCAATTTGGAATATGTGGACAATTAGTACAAAAAAATTACAGCCTGGTTTATTAACGCCATTCTTCTGTACACATTCCCAGCCTACATTCACATCTTTGCACACTCATAAGCTTGAATCAGTTATGATTTAAGGATTTAAAAAATAAATAAAATTAGCCTATGTATGCCAAAGGCCAGTGACAAAGAATAAATATCCTTACATTGAGTAGGATGACTGTTCATACCTTGAAATATACCTGCCTCTTAGCTCAGAATTTCTATATCGTACCCTCCTTACTTCCCACTCAGAACTTTCTAACTGGTCTTTCTCTATCTTCAGTCACTAAAAATGATTCATTTACTAAACTCAGATTTGTTATATGCTCCTTTCTATCACTAAACCTCCTGTCTCACTGAAATCATGACACAATCAACTATAGTCTTGAATGGGATGTTTAACACAATCACTGGCAAGTGAGGCTAGGGTCCAGATGGGGGAAATGCCTTCTCCATGATGGCAGGGCTAGCAATAAACTCCAGTGGTCCATTTCAGTGCCTGTTTCATTCCAAAATTTTTCTCATCTTTATTCTAAAGTATTGGGCCTAGTTCAGAGACTCTGATTCTGTTTGATTTAGATTCCTTTCATGCCGTTGGTGTCTAGGGGGCCGTCCTCTGGTTCCTATCTTTTCTTGTCTGCATCCTGTAACAAACACCCTCCTTGTGGCTAGCTTGTCTTTGCTGGGCCTCTGCCTTCAAACACTTGCTGTGCATTACCCCTGATATTGTAAAATGGCCTTGTTTCCTTGCTGGCAGCAAAATCACCACTTTGCTGCCTGGCAGGGTATGTGACCCACGTGGGCAAACTCCCGTGGCTTTAGCCAGCAACACTGCGGCAACAGTATAAGACAGCTTCCTCCCCTGTGCTGGTTGAGCCACAGGACCAAAATGACCTGCCGATGTGGTGACATTTGGACTAAAGGGACAACAACTCCCAAAACTTCTTTTCTATATTCCCCTCTTGATTTTGCTGTTTGATTTGCCATGAAACTTACTGGGTATCTAAATAATAATAGTTATTGCAGAGAGCTTAAATTCACTGTTTTTAGGGGCCACGGAGAAATGTGTTTCTTTACCAAAAGCAAAAACAAATGGTGTAGTCAAGATGTGATTTGAAAAAACCACAGTGAATTCCAAGCAAGGGCTATCTTTCTTATTATCTATTGGCCCAGTACTGTGGTACTCTGGACAGAATTAAATTAGTCATAGGTCTTAGAGGTAGAAGAGAGTTTAAGATACTAGAAGGGCTAGTATACTGCTCTTGAAGAGGAGATGAGGGAAACTTTCTATTAAAAATAGATGGGCCGTGCATGGTGGCTGACGCTTGTAATCCCAGCTTTGGGAGGCCGAGGTGGGTGGATCACAAGGTCAGGAGTTCAAGACCAGCCTGGCCAACATGGTGAAACCCCGTCTCTATTAGAAATACAAAAATTAGCCGGTATGGTGGCTGGGGACAGAGCAAGACTCCATTAAAAAAAAAAAAAAAAAAAAAAAAAGATGACAGCTGAGGACTACTATGCCCAGGATCACCAGGCTGTGTGCGGATAGAAGCTGAGTAACTGTCTCAGTGCATGCTGCCTCTCCTAGAGAACACAGAACCATTTTTCAAGAATTTTCTATCATGTTTCTCAGACTGTAAATTTTCACCTATTAAATATAGTATTAAAATATTCTCTACCTGAAAAAGCAAAAGGTGTCACTGTTTCACCCTCTAAAAAGAGCCATCCTCCTCCCACATATGGAACACTAAAATACTTTCCTCTAGCAAACATTTATGAGAATCATGATAGAGTAGAAAGAAGCCAGCCTTCAGAGCAGATTTTCTTTCTACACTCATTTTGACTTTTAACAGCATGCATTATCTGTCTGAAACATGTTTTTCTTTCTATTTTAGGTAGAAAGAGGGAAGACATGCCTAGTTGTTTGGAATAAAGCAGTGACTATAAAACATTAAATACCATAAAAATGTAAAGCCTTGCTTATTCTCCCCGTTTTTTAGAGATGTGGCGGGGGCAGTCATTTGTGAATCTGTGCATTGTCACAATGTCACAAAAGACTGAATGAGGATTCCCAAATAATTATGGTCCAGACGTCAGAAGTACCATTCAGAACCAAACACCACAAAAAATTTATGGTAAAATGGATATTGTAATTTTACCTAAATTAAAAAATTAAAATTAAATTATATTGAAATTAAAGATTTCCTACATTAGCATTCCCTTTTTCCTCATCTACTTCCCCAAACAATCTCTGTGGAGCGTTTTCTAGGAGTTAAGAGAACGAGGAGAGTTGGAAATCCCTAGATTACAGTTTCATAGCTACTAATTGGGTGCAATATAATTTAAACACCTCCTAGGTGCCATAGGCTCTAATTCTCTCTCAGCTTCAAGTTTCTATCTGTGAAGGTAGGGACAAATATTACTTAACAAGTAACTTTTTTCCTATGTTTTTAAGAATTTAAGAAAAAGGCATGATTTAAAGATATATACACAAACATATATATGTGTATATATATACACATATACATATGTACATATATTTTTTGCTCAGGAATCTTAGCTATATCTATTTTTTAAATCATTTTCAAAATATGTCTGCTTCTCATTCTCACCACTCACCTATCTTTATTTCTTCTTTGTCTGAAATAACATCCACCTGCCACCGATTTTTATCTTTCCCTCATATCTTTTGCTACCAAACTCATCAACACCTGCCATCACTGATTTCTCCAGCCTTATGCATTTTTCTGCCTAGTTATTATGACTCTTGTAGATATTATTATTTTCTGTTTTGTAGGTAAAATTATTTTTGTTGTGGCTTATCTCCTTTCCTAGCATGGAAACTCTTTAATGGTAGAAGGCACATTATTCATATGTATGAGCATTCCACAGTGCCTAGCAAGTATTTAAAACACAGTATTGCTTTGATAAACAAATGCCGAATCAACAAATGAAAAAAATCTAAACATTTCCCAAGATTTGTTGGAGGAAGTAGGCAAAGAGGGGGATGAAAAGTTTTATGATTATGTTACATTGTATTTTAATGCAGTTTTATATTACATTATGAGTACCGGTTCTAAATGTTTATTGTTGACTAGCATTACAAGGCAATTTTCAAATATTATTTCACGAATTTCTTCAAAAAATCCACAATGTCATATTATCTTCATTTGATAGATGAGCAAACGGAGGCTTAAGCAGGAAGCTCACAAAGGTAATGAGTGGCAGGACCTGAATTCAATTTCCCTCTGATGCCACAGACCGCACTCTTAACAATTATTATGCTATTCTTCCTATCAGCTTTAGCGTTTTGGGCACAGTGTCTGAAGCTCAGAACTACTGATCTTTTGGGGCCAATCACTCTTTGTTATGGAGGACCATCCTCTGTGTCCTGGGATGTAGAGCAGCATCCCTGGCCTCTACCAACATGATACCATTAGCCACCTCCACCTCAAGTTGTATCTCCAGACATTGCCCAATGTCTCTTGGGGGAAATAGCTCCCCATAGGAAATCACTGGCTTAGATTCATAAGTGTCCCACTGCCCGGGAGTGATTGGGGAAATTTCTACAGGCAGCAAATATGATAGGCTAAAGGAAATGCGAGAGGCCTCGCTACTCTACATCTGGATAATCAGCTGCTAAATAACTGGCAATTGACAGAACAAGGAGATTGGACATCAGTTTAGAAGGAACACGCTGAATTTCTGAAATGAAAAGAAAGCAAATTTTGTGAGCCGTTTAAGCTACAGGTTTGCTTCAGTCCCTTCCTGCTCTATTGTAAGCATACCAGCTTCAGCTGATGGTAAAATAGGCTTTTGTCAGAGTCCAGATGAGGGCTCAGCTTGGGGCTGTCACTGTTTTGAGTGGAACGCCTGTGGTTTTGAATTTTTGCAGGGCTCCCCTGCTGCTGAGTGCCATCCTGCTTTAGGTATTTATAGAGCACTGCTTTGTTTCAAGTAATGTCATATTGCAAAGGTACTTTAAGTCAAACTGGACTTTATGACAATCAACTATTTGATAGAGGGAAAAGATGTTTAGGAAGTATTTAGACAGATTTTTATATGTAATTCAATGAGTCTCAGTAGGTCTGAGAGGTAACCTATCACCCCCACCATTTAAAACGATATTCTAACCAGGGCTGCCTTACTGAAGGGATAAACCAAGCATTTGTTTTTAGAAAGAGCAAAGAGGGACAACACAAATGAGAGAAAATACTTTTTGGAAAACACTTAGTATTGATAGTTTGCAAAAGTCATCATATTAATCGTTATGGGGAAAATTAGAACTCTGTTGGGTTTTCCTGTGTTTGTGTTTCAGCTGGTAGAGTTGAAAACAGACACAACTCCAGAATTTCTACAGACACACAGCTTATTGGCAGCACTATATTGAATAATTGATCCACGGTGCTAGGGAACATGTCTAGAAAACATATCAGAATGTTTGGAGGGTTCATAATAAAGTATTGGGTGGGGATTTGATAGAAGGTATGGGGAAGGGGCTAACCACCTACAACCCTCGTCTAATCCATCCTGCCTTCCCCATAAATCATACAATGGCACAACCAAGAAGGGCACTGTGATCTTTCTGGCACATAGAGTCTTTAATGGTCTTAATTCAGTCCTTAATTGTAGGGAGGAATGACAGTACTCAAAAAAAATCTGCTCCAGCCTGGGCGACAGAGCAAGACTCCGTTTCAAAAAAAAAAAAAAAAAAAAAAATCTGTGCAATATTTGGAGTAGGCAAGGTAAGCCTTTCAGTATTCTATTCTTCACATCTCTCTACATGGATGAAAGCAGCATGGTAACGGCCCAGTGCACCTTACCACCTTAAAAAGGAGCACAGGAAGGGTATATATCTTATTTCCCTCTCTATGCCCAAGTTTGTAGCAACTGGCTTAGAGTTTCTAGCACAGAGCCAGGCTAATTTCTTTTTTGTTCTTAGCTTAGACATCACTCTGCTAGAGATGAAAACCTCTCCAGACTGAGTTAGACACTTTTGCATGGCTCTTCTGCAGCTCACTATACATCTCTGATGACGGACTTTATTCCAAGGTGTTATTAAGGCTCATTGATCTCTCTCACTTCCTGCTGGACAAGAAGCTCCACGAGGGAAGAGGCCCTCTGATATCACTCACTAATATATCCTCAGCACTCTACAAAAGGCCTGGCACATAAAGGCACTTATCAAATATATATGGTATGAATAATTCAACGAATGCATAAATAGTCAATAAATAGATGCCAGATGGAAAGAAAAAAAAGAAATGAATAAATAAGGCAATCAACATAAATGTAGTAATTGTCCTGACTAATGAAATTTTGGTTAATTTTATGTTATATAATTTACAAAAGGCATCACACCCATGTAAAGAAGAGAAGCTACATTGAGAGTAATGACACTGCTCAAAGGATTGCAGATGGAATGGATGAGTGATTGACTGTCAGGAACATAGTGATAAGGGCTTAGGCCTTTGAAATAACAAGGAAACTAGCAAACTACGCAAAAACAAATCAAGGACCAAAGTTGGTCTTACACACAGTATAGGTACAGGTATACTCCAAGACATGTTAATAGGCTCTGAAACTCATGAAGACATAAGTAACTCTCTAATGTTAAGGTAGAATGCTAGATAAAAACAATAAGAAAAAATCACCATATAAGCGGGAAAAACACTGTTGACAATTTTGAGAAATAAATAATAAAAAATAAAATATCCAATTCCATATGTCTTAAAAACAGAAAGATAATTAGTCTATAGAGCATTTCTGAAGATTTAGCTTTAAGGTGCCTTTTTGGGTTTGAGATCTAGATTTTAAATGCTTGAGTTTCTCCATTACTATTATGTTTTAAGGTCAGAATCAAAGTGATAAAATGAATACATTTTTACCCACATTCACTGTAAGTAGTTTCTAGTGAAAAGCAATGAACATATTAAAATATACAACATAGAATCACATGAAATATCGAAGCACTTAATTTCATTTCAACTTCACCACATTAGTTTGCTGTTTCAATGTCAAACTTATTCAAATAATGTTGTTTTGATTACAACTGAATAGATATTTTTAAATGTCATGGTATTTGGGAGAAAATGTCTTGCAATCAAAATATACCATTGTGTAGTATAAATTGCAAATGTGTAATTTATGTTTGTTCCTCTATATCATATAAGACAACTTGCCAAGGTTTGACACGAACAAATGTAATGCAAATGTCCTATGTAATCACCTATATTTAGTTTTGATACCTTCAAGGTTTACATTGTTTGATTTGGTCATTTTTGTTTTTATGTTTATTTTTACACTTCAGCCTTTTAGAATCAAAATTTCCCTATGTGTTGCTTTAAAACATTTTAAGTAAAACCAGGTTCAGAAATATAATTTTTCACAAGAAAAAAATAAATGCTACCTGCAGGAAAAAAGTACTTGGAGATAATTTACATACCATTTTTCAAAATCTAGCTTCCCAGAGGACCTACTCATTATATGTTACTATTTTAGGTTTATAGGAGACAGTTTTTATCAAAACCTGAGATCTTAAATTCCATCTTAAATTAATAAATTATATCTTTAAAGTAATAGCCTGAGGGGGTGATTACGTTTTCTCCAAGGATTTGAAATCATCCTCTTCTCAGTACTGCATATTTCAAAAAAGGTAAAGCAAAAAAATTGGTCTTTGTTTTTATTTCAATATCTGATCTATGAGCATATTCAAAATAGATCCATTTTTTTTCTGTTTTTGACCATCTTTTTTTTTTTTCACTTTTACTACTTTACTCAAATAAGAAACTGGTAAGCTGAATCCTGATAAGCACTTTTTTCATTTATAGACATATATTAATATGTATATGACCTATGGACAATATATAGATTATATACTTATATGCATACAGATATCTTGTAACAGAATCACTTATTTCTACTAATATGAAAAAATTCTCAGAAACATTTGGAATTTATCATGACAAAAAATGGTTTTAACATTGTGAAGCAAGTCTGCAGACTAGGATATTTTCTTAGAAAATTTATATTTTGGTAACCTTTCAAACTACAAATACATAAAGAATATATTATTAAGTCAAAGGAAGAATTTTGGGACTCAACTATATCCTTAAAATGTTTTAACCTGTGGTATGCACCCTGGCATATTTCAGTCTTTAGGGAATTCTTGGGAAGGGTGGCCTCAGTCTCTGTAATATTGTGGATTTCAGAGGTTCTTCTTCTTCTTCTGATTATTATTATTACTATTACAAAGACAGTATCTAAATATGTCACCCAAGATGGAGTTCAGCGGCGTGATCATGGCTCACTGTAACTTCAAAATCCTGCATGCAAGCCATCTTCTTGCCTCAGTTCCCTGAATAGCTAGAACTGCAAGCATATGCCACCACCACAGAGCAATTTTTTTTTTTTTTTTTTTTTTTTTTTGCAGATATGGGGGTCAGCCTGCTATGTTGCCCATTCTGATTTTTAACTCCTGGCTTCAGGTGATCCTCCCAACTCAGCCTCCCAAAATGCTGGGATGACAGGTGTGAGCCACCGCACTCGGCTTATACAAAGTTTTTGAATCAATTCCTAGATTTTCTACCAACTAGAAACTAATATTTTCCCTCTTCTAGACTGTGTTTTTCACTTGTAAAAGAAGGTAATTAAACTGGATCACTGAATGGCATTTTTTTCTTTTTTCTTTATTTTTTTAAATAAGGGCTAATAAAAAATCCTTAAATTATATATTTCTACATATTATGGGGATGACCTCTCATTTCTTGGAGAAAATATAAATTCTCAAGCAAGTTTCTTAGTTTATCAAAGACAAAATGTCAATAAGAAAATGATCACCTTTTCAGTCAACAAGTGCCACAGATTCTGAAAAGTAAAAAACAAATCGCTTTAAAACTTTTATCATAAAGTTAAACTGAGGATTACTGGGCTGCGTGTAGTTTTCAGATATGGAAATGCTTACTAGAATGGATCAGTTGTAAAAAAATTTTCAGTTCAAAGTGTCTGCCTTACTTGAATTCACAGAGCAAAATATTCCTCTTCTAACAGCTACTCTTTAAGATTTGTATTAAAATAAAAATTTATGCCTGTCAATCAGTTTTATTATCCATTAAAATAAGTATGTTCAGCTTAATTGTTGTTATAATTTACTTTTATGCAAAATTGAAATCTGGGGACATATTAATGGCCCTTGAAATATTAATGTTACCATTTGTTTCTTATTCAAAAACCTCTGGGGACCAGAGCTTAGCCACAGCAAATTTAACAAAAATTTATAACTATTTCTCACTGAATGTAAGCCATTGACTATAAACTCATTGATATACATATATTTAATATACAAATGTGAATATGAAAATGTTTTAATATGAGTCAAATTCTTGGGTTATGACTCAACATTCAGAGAATCTATTATTCATTATTCACAGATGCCTTGCCCTCTTGAAATAAAGCAGCAAGCCGATTTATAACAAAAATTGTCCATTCCATAGAAGTCCTTGTTTCTTTCCTGCACTCTGAAACCTCATTAGAAAAAACCTTTTTTTTTTTTTTTTTTTACTTTTTCCCCCCTAGTTGGTACAAGTGATTTTGTTCAAAAGAAACATCTAAAGGCTTAGAATTTTCTAGTCTTCTCTGAGAGCCTGGAATCTGCCAGTATAAGTGAGGATGATGAAAGAAGAATGCCCAAAGTTTACAGCAAAGATAAATGAAGGATTGTTCCATAGCTTTTCTCTGTGAAGTTGGAACAGAAACTGGCCTTGCTCTTGAAACTATAGTTATGTAACCTGTGCTCAACTCACATTACTTTTGGACACTTTCGTTGTTTCTGATCACTATTTAGGCTGCTTTTTCCTACGGTAGGTAATGATAGAAAAAGTAAACAATTACCAAAACAATCTCAGCTTCCAAAGGTTCAGTAGCTTTTGATATTGTCACTGTGGGTGGGGCTGCAATCTGTGCCTTCCTTTTGGCCTTCTGTGTCTGAAGATTGGTAAAGTAGTTGACAGCTGCGAACTCGATAAGAGCAGAGAAGACGAAAGCAAAGCAAACAGCTATGAACCAATCCATGGCAGTGGCATATGACACTTTTGGCAAAGAGTGCCGGGCACTGATGCTCAAAGTGGTCATAGTTAAAACAGTGGTGATCCCTAAAATAAAAAAGAATAGGAAATGTAATATTAGTACTGGGAATCCTATGGCAAAATCAAATGAGAATGTGTCAGAGGAGAAGATAAAAAACTCTACCAAGGCAAAGCAATTTTTAAAAATATGTTTTGTATTATAATTGTTCATAATTATTAGTATTATCATTTCTGAATCTTTCAGTATTTAGTGAAGTGACATACATTATAACTGCTCAAAAAATTTTGAGTTTGCTGAATTGAACTAGTTATTGTAAAATTTAAGTCATAAATAGTTCTAGTTGTTTAGGGCTTGAGAGAACTTGTAACAAATTATTACCACTTAAGAAAAAAAAAACTTGAGGCCGAGCGCGGTGGCTCACACCTGTAATCCCAGCAGTTTGGGAGGCCGAGGCGGGCGGATCACGAGGTCAGGAGATCGAGACCATTCTATCCTGGCTAACACGGTGAAACCCCGTCTCTACTAAAAACACAAAAAATTAGCCTGGCTTGGTGGCGGGCACCTGTAGTCCCAGCTACTCCGGAGGCTGAGGCAGGAGAATGGCGTGAACCCCGGAGGCGGAGCTTGCAGTGAGCCGAGATTCCGCCACTGCACTCCAGCCTGTGCGACAGACGGAGACTCCGTCTCAAAAAAAAAAAAAAAAAGAAAAGAAAAGAAAGAAAGAAAGAAAAAGAAAAAAGACTTGAATTTCAGACCAATTTTACCAGCTAACATATTAAATGATAGTTAGTAAATAAATATGGTATAAATATTAGCATAAATTTAGGTTACCTAATTTGTTTGTATTTCTAGCTAGATTTTAAGGTATAATATTTACTCATTAGAAGATAAAATTTATCACTTGCTGGCAGTTTTCCTTCTTGAACTATGGCCTGGGGAATTTATACTATTAGGAGATGTATAATATTGATGGTCAACATCATTATGTTGGCATTCTTTTGTAATTTTCAAAAAATCTATTTTAACTTAGCGACTTTAAAAAATCAAGATTTATGATTTCTATTCAATTCAGGTCTATCTTAGAGACTACTAAATTTATAATCATTAAACCCAGGAAAAACACTGGAATGTGTCACTGATGTTTCCAGTTGAAGCTCTTTTTCTTATTATTTAATTTTGTTTTATTAAAATTAGTAGTGATTCTATCTATAAGTGGAACTAAATATGTAGGTTGAATCATAAAAAATTGACGAAATGACAATTTTATATGGTTCAACCTAATAAAAGGGGTATACAACCTATGTATTACTGCGTTCAATACCTTAATCTTTTGCTTTCACGGATTTACATGCAGTTTTTAACTTTCTGCTTTTCCTCAGTTATGACAAAGAAAATCAAGATAAAGCACTGCAAATAGGACACATGAAAGTCATAGGAAACCAGCCATAATTCTCACTGAGACAAAATTTTTGTTGATTCATCACACAACTTGTGATATAATGACAGTGATTTTGCATGATACATATGTCTGGATGAGACAGGAACCTATTTTCTTTGTGGATTGAAAAAGTGCACCAGTGTAAATATTTACTCAAAATACACAAGCAATGAAAGGTGGAGGATGAATGTACATGAAGTACAAAATGTGACACATACCAAAAACAGTTCTTGCTGGGACGGACTCCTTATTGATCCAGAAAGACACCTGGGAAAGAATGACTGTCATAATGCAAGGAGTGTATATCTGTATCATGAAGTAGCCCATCTTCCTTTGCAAGTGGAAGTAAACTGTCATTATAACGTATTCACCTGTTGGAAGACACATAGATCAGTATTATTACTGCTGAAAGTCTGCAAAAAGAATGCAGTTGAATATAAATCTTGACAATTTTTAAATTAACATTGACTGGAAGAAAACAAGCAAAGGTACATTTCAGTATATGAGAAAGCTACTTGATCAGCAGATGATAGAGCGAAGAGACACATCAACTTATTGTTTTCAGTAGGGTTCTTTATATCATATACATAAAAAAACTACTTATTCCAAGATTACACAAATCTTTATATGCACCTGGTTGCAAGATCAGTTTTAAGGAAAGCTACTCATCACTTCAAAACAGCATGCTTAGCTGAGAATGGCTAAGACAAAGGAAAAAGAAATAGATATTTGGAAAATGTGCACTGGAGTCATCCTGAGGGATTATTTCCATCCTTTGGTCAAATTCTTACCTGTGTTAGATTTAATTGTCTCACTAGATACTGTTTGTCCAATCAGATCATACTGGAGAAGGCTTGAAGATTCTTCTGGGACTTCTACTGAGTAAAGTGGTCCTTTTTTCCATGTATATATGATTTCACTTTTGGGATAAGCATCTAAATATTTGAAACAAATTAAATATAGCAGTGAATTTGACGAGTTGTCTTTTTTTCCTTCAAAGTGCACATTGTCTATAAAAAAAGGAAATACAAACATAGATTGCATTTAATATTTTCTTTAATCTTGATGACTAAAGCCTCAATTTATGAGATTGACAGAATGATTAAGTATATTCCTAGAATCACACTGATAGTGTCATGATTCTATTTCTTCCTTGATTTCCAGTATCAACTAAAACCAAGTAATTATGTATTTTGGATGTATTATTTGACTCTCAGAAGCCTGTTGTAACTTACAGCTCCCAAACTTGAGTGGACAAGCATGCCCATCCATAGGAAAGTTAACCAGCCTCATGGGACAGTCAGCATTGATGGTAAGCCTAGAAACATTGAAATCAACGGTTCTGAGTTAGTATTATGGACATATCATTTAGGCAGGGGAAATAGAATTGGAGAAACCTCACCTCATGGTGTATAAAATGGTTCCGTTCTGCATTATTCTGAAGAGTTTATTAGGAGTTGTCATGTTGTGAGCAATGGACTTTTTACCATTTCTGAAAAAGGTGTCAGGCGTCCAGATTTTACTGACCATCAAGTTATTCAGACTCAGAATCTCAGTTGGCCCCCCAAACTTCAACCTCTCATCAGTCCAGGTCTGGCGGAAAAAAACGTCCATCGTATACTCCTAAGAGAAAATAAAATATTTGTGCGGGCTGGAAAGATAGTTTGCTAAGAATAGTTTATTCACTAGCCTATACACCCAATCTCAAAACTTAAGCAATAAAGCAACTTTTTATCGCAATAATTTCTCACAAAGCTGTAATTTTAGCCAGTTATTATTATTCTCAAACTCAGAAAGTTTGCATTGTTATAAAAGATAGTGCTGTGATATGTAAACTTCCCTCCTCCACCTTGACTTTCCTTAATATTCTTCCTCTTTATCTATCCAGTCGTCCATATTTCCATCTATCAATATGTCCTCCTTAATCTAGAAAAAAATTATGGAAATATTTAGTTTAGCCTTTGTGCTAGCTGGCCTTTATACCATCGGTTAGACTAACTATTCCCCTTTGCACCTCATTCACCCTCAAAGGTATCTCAGAGCTTCAGAGTACCATTCAGTAAAATTCCACACATAGATAAACCTTACTTGATAAACACACTATAGCTGCACATCAAAATTATTTTATATTGTTCTCAGGGAACATATAAACAAGTGTTACTGTGACTATTCTAAAGAGGGTATCATTTAAGTATGTATCATCAAAATTATGAATTAATCTGTGGCTTTTATGAAATAACATTAAAATGTTTAAGAATTATAATAAGAGCTATTGCAAAAGTCAATAACAAATAACAACTTGTAATTATATCAAAGTATTGCCAATAATTGCTTTGCCTACTATATAAATTCCTTTATGAAACTTATTATGGCAAGCAGTGATTACATTTTAAAAATATAATTTGACAAGCAATATACCCATACAATAATGACTCATGATATAATAGGGACCTATTGCACAAGTAAACTGTAAAAACAGACACAAGCATAAGATAGAACACTAAGTATACTCAGACTTCAACAATTCAATAGCAAATTGTTGTAGTTGTTTATACTTGGGGTGGCTTAGAACGCGAATGAAAAATATGATACTAAAATAATTCAGGATTCTGAATATTGCTAACTCTTCTTTCTCCTTATATAGTAAGATAATCATCTCTTGAATAAAGCCCTTCCTCCCTCTTTCCTTTTCTTTCAATTTTATTTCTTCCTTCTTTTCCTCCATATCCCTTTCTCTTCTTCCTTTACTCCTTCCTTTTTGCTTTCTTTACATCTTCTTTTCTTGCCAACTTAAAAAAGCAGAAAATGAAGAAGTCTCCAATAACTGTTTCTTTAGAATTACATTTCCCTAATAAAAACCTAATGATGAACCTCTTTAAAGACAGTTATGTTTACTTCAGCATTCATATTTACACTTCCGTTTTAGAGAGAAATGCCACCTGAGAACCGTAAAAGAATACCATGATACACTTTGTTCTAAAAGATGAGTTCAAGTTTGCATTGCTACTTACTATAAATACCCTCTTATGAATGCTACAGCCATCTGTACCTGGAACAGAGTCCCCAGAACACCTACTGGTCCATCCTCAATGTAAAAGGTGGAGAGCATGAGCCTTTCCAAATGACCTCTTTACAGTTTTATTAAAATATACTGATAATGATGTTGCCACAAAAGACAATTATGCTTTAGGTTTTATAGACATACTCAATAAACTTTTATATGGAATAAGATCTGTGTGTTTTTTTTCTTCCTCCAATAAATTTGCTGGAGCTTCACAAAGAAAAGGGAACATCTCTTCTCTTTGGAGGGAAGAATTAGTACATAGTATGTGGATGGAAGAGAGGACATAATTTTAAAAAGTCCCTCAGCTTAAAATGTTCAAGCCCTTAGTGAAATGTGAAGATCAAGCCAGTAATCCGCTCTAATGGTCATGCCCTCCCAGCATGAATACACATATTGTGTCATGAATCTGGAGCCAAGCTTGGCGGCAATGCCCATTATCATTAGTTTTGGGACTCCACTCTTCTCCCCGAAATGAAAACACCCAACTCACTTAGAACTTACTCACCATCTCCACATCTGACACGGGCCCAAAACTGGTCACATAAATGTCTGTTTTGACTTCAGTGACAGCACCTGAAATTAGCCCAGAGGGATGAAACAATTATCACCACTGATGTTAAGGGGATTGATCTCAGCCCTCTACCACCAAACCCCTTACTTATCATAGCCAGTATCTGCAATGTGTCCTATTGCATTCCAGTAGTGGGGATCCTTGGGTCTCTCAACTCTGAAAACTCACGTCAGTGTCCTTATCTAGAATTTATTCTAGTCAATTGGGAGAACATTAAGGAATGAAAGAAGCTAGATTCGTTCTAATGAAAATGATAATAAAGCACAATGTGCACATGTACCCTAAAACTTAAAAGTATAATAAAAAAAAGAAAATGATAATAACTAATGTATATTGATGGCTTTAATGGGAAAGTGCTAAGAAAACTGTTTTACATGAATAATCTCATTTTGCACTTATACAACTCTATGAGGCAAACATTGATCATATACCCACACTACAATTTAGGAAATGAGGCTTAGAGAGTTCAGATAACTTGAACAAGGCTACTAATGGTGGATGAGGCAGAGACTGGATGGGAACATACACATGGTCTCTCTCCCGTACCCCTGCCCCTTCCCACTACCTAGTTTCTGACTCTTCTGGGTCTTCAAAGGGCAGAAACGGAGGAAGGAAACTACAGGTGCTTGTGTAGCAAAGATGCAGCTTCTTACCTCCAAATCCTGGCCGCAGCCGATTGTCATAGCCTTCAAGCAAGTTGTCCAGGATCCGACTGACGTTTTCTGAGTAGAAGTTGCCTTCAACTTCGAGTTTCCCTAGGGCATTTTCTAGCCTGTGTGTAGACAGTCAATGATCCTTACTTCCAGGCTCAGAAAAGAGGTTTTGTCTAATCTACTCTATTCCACCCTGTTACAAATACATGCTACACCACTTCTGGCCTCTTTCATGATTTGATATAGGAGTCACCCAATGGATGTATACTTTTCCTTTCCTCTGAGATAAAAAGAAAAATCAGGAAAAAGGATCTTACTCACCACAGAATAATGCACAGCCAGGGCAGAGACGACGCCATCCTGCAGTGCACTGAAATGCAGAATTCACCCTCCTAGGGTTGTCCTCCCTGCTAGCCAGCTCTTCTCTGCCAATCAACTGGAGAAATCTTTCAAACCCTTCATATCTCTGTTCCTTGTTTGCCTCAAGTCAGTAATCCAACAGATAAAGAGGTTGCCTAAAAATTTGCAGGATTCCCCTGGCTCCCTTCTTTCTTGTTTCCTTATTTTCACTTGGAACAAGGTGGTTTGTGGTCTTAGATTATGTCCTGCAGACACCCAGGCTCCTCTGACTGACTCAGTTGGGAAATGAGAGTCTGAAGGGACAGTGCATGGTCAGAGAGCAGTGACAATAATGGAATAAGGCATTAAGGGAGATTAGAAGGAAGAAATCCACTGCCAGTTTTGGCATGGAATTAGCAGGGCCCTGTGAGGAAATCTGGAAAGCATTGGCATCTTGCTGATTGAGATTATGTTCCAATAGGCTCAGCGTTTATTATTTTTATGGTTCACAGAAGGATTCCTACACAGCTCTTACTGTTTAAAAAGTCTAACACTATTGCGACCCTCTTGGATTCCCTTTCTGATTTTCATCAGCATTACTAGCTACAGCCACGCCCTTATGTATTTAAAGATTATTGCTAATGATTTATTTACCAGCACTTGTAACACAACAGAACAACTCGCAGCCATCTTGCTGTGGATTAAATATTTTTTTAAAGATACTTTGCTGACGCTTCTTGTCAAAGGTGTGTCATCTTAAGCTAAGACAGAAGTGGGATCTACTGCTATCATTAGAGGCCTGGTCAGTTTCTTGAATGCCACCTATAGGAGACAATGCCTGAGAAATAGCAGGTTAAGGCTGCTCATGCAGAAATGTTGCAAAAATAAAGCATCTATAGACGTGGTTAATGTTGATGATTCTGGCACTGTTTTATCAGGCTTGCCACAGGTCGAAAGGAAAATGTCTGAATCCAAGAAACAGCATTCTATTCTCAGTTCTGCTAGGAGGAAGTTGTAGTCAAAAAAAGTTCATTTAAGCCTTAAAGTTTTAATCTTTTCTTTAAATAAAAATTTATTAAATAAAAAATTTATTAAATAAAAAAATTTTTAAAGGCATTGTGAATATATATGTCTGTGTGTATACCTATTCTATAGAATATAGAATACCTATTCTATAGAATATCGAATACCTATTCTATAGAATATCGAATATCTATTCTATAGAATATCGAATATCTATTCTATAGAATATCTATTCTATAGAATATCGAATATCTATTCTATAGAATATCTATTCTATAGAATATCGAATATCTATTCTATAGAATATCTATTCTATAGAATATCGAATATCTATTCTATAGAACATCTATTCTATAGAATATAGAACATCTATTCTATAGAATATCTATTCTATAGAATATAGAATATCTATTCCATAGAATATAGAATATCTATTCCATAGAATATAGAATATCTATTCCATAGAATATAGAATATTCCATAGAATATAGAATATTCCATAGAATATCTATTCTATAGAATACAGAATATCTATAGAATATAGAATACCTATTCTATAGAATATAGAATATAGAATACCTATTCTATAGAATATAGAATATAGAATATCTATTCTATAGAATATAGAATATCTATTCTATAGAATATAGAATATCGAATATCTATTCTATAGAATATAGAATATCTATTCTATAGAATATCGAATATCTATTCTATAGAATATAGAATATCGAATATCTATTCTATAGAATATAGAATATCGAATATCTATTCTATAGAATATAGAATATCGAATATCTATTCTATAGAATATCGAATATCTATTCTATAGAATATCGAATATCTATTCTATAGAATATCTATTCTATAGAATATAGAATATCTATTCTATAGAATATAGAATATCTATTCTATAGAATATAGAATATCTATTCTATAGAATATAGAATATCTATTCTATAGAATATAGAATATCTATTCTATAGAATATAGAATATCTATTCTATAGAATATAGAATATCTATTCTATAGAATATAGAATATCTATTCTATAGAATATAGAATATCTATTCTATAGAATATCTATTCTATAGAATATAGAATATCTATTCTATAGAATATCTATTCTATAGAATATAGAATATCTATTCTATAGAATATCTATTCTATAGAATATAGAATATCTATTCTATAGAATATCTATTCTATAGAATATAGAATATCTATTCTATAGAATATAGAATATCTATTCTATAGAATATCTATTCTATAGAATATAGAATATCTATTCTATAGAATATCTATTCTATAGAATATAGAATATCTATTCTATAGAATATAGAATATCTATTCTATAGAATATAGAATATCTATTCTATAGAATATAGAATATCTATTCTATAGAATATAGAATATCTATTCTATAGAATATAGAATATCTATTCTATAGAATATAGAATATCTATTCTATAGAATATAGAATATCTATTCTATAGAATATCTATTCTATAGAATATAGAATATCTATTCTATAGAATATCTATTCTATAGAATATCTATTCTATAGAATATCTATTCTATAGAATATAGAATATCTATTCTATAGAATATCTATTCTATAGAATATACAATATCTATTCTATAGAATATCTATTCTATAGAATATACAATATCTATTCTATAGAATATCTATTCTATAGAATATACAATATCTATTCTATAGAATATCTATTCTATAGAATATACAATATCTATTCTATAGAATATAGAATATCTATTCTATAGAATATCTATTCTATAAAATATAGAATATAATATATATAATAAAAATATATATAATATAAAATATTATGTTTTATAATATATATTACACACACACACACACACATACACATAGATATTTAAATTCAGGAACATAAGATTGAGGATCAAAAGTCTCAATTCACCATCCTCCTGCCAAATTCATTCCTTACTCACCCAGTTCACAGCCTGTACAAAGCTTTGGAATTCAAATTCTACAAAGGCCATGGTAACTATTGCAGACATATAGCACAGCCGTAACAGTCACAATTGAGAACATGACATAAATCATTTGAGGAACATTTGAATACATTATTGTCAGGGAAAGACACATGGCAGCCATTTAAATGAAGATACCTACAATGTTTTATCTAATTTAAGGGAAACACCCCTAAAACCTTCTCGTGTTTGTTATGGGATCCAATTTTCACATCTCTACTCATTCTTTTTATTCTCCTTTAAACCTACTACCACTGGTGACCACAATGTATTTTCAACTCACATTAATTGTGCTATTACTTAAATCCCCTGAATATCTGATATATATGATGCTATGAAATAATTCTCTTCAGATAAATCACAACTTTTTTTCAACCAGAGAACCCTATATTTATCCCTGTTATCTTTTTTAGATCTGTGTTTCTTTTTTTCCTATCGAAATGTTTACCATTCATCTCTGATTTGTGTCATCAGAGAGAAAGCTTTGTGAGGGTTTTAGACCGAATGTTTTTGTTTTTTCTTTTTTAAATTTAATTTAATTTAAAGTTCCAGGATACATGTGCAGAATGTGCAGGTTTGTTACATAGGTAAACGTGTGCCATTGTGTTGTGCTGCACCTATCAACCCATCACCTAAGTATTAAGCCCTGCATGCATTAACTACTTAACTTGATGCTCTCCCTTTCCCCACAACCCCAACAGGCCACAGCGTGTGTTGTTTTTCCTGTTCCTGTGTTCATGTGTTCTCATTGTTCACCTCCCACTTATGAGAACATGTGGTGTTTTGTTTTGTTTCCTGTTCTTGTGTTATTTTGCTGAGGATAATGGCTTCCAGCTCCATCCATGTCCCTGCAAAGACATGATCCCATTCCTTTGTATGGCTGCATAATACTCCATGGTGTATATGTACCACATTTTCTTTATCCAGTCTATCATTGATGGATATTTGGGTTGATTCCATGTCTTTGTTATTGTGAATAGTGCTGCAATGAACATACACATGCCTGTATCTTTATAATAGAATGATTTTTATTCTTTTATACCCAGTAATGGGATTGCTGGGCCAAATGGTATTTCTGGTTCTAAGTCTTTGAGGAGTTATCACACTATCTTTGTTGAACTAATGTACATTCTCATCAACAGTGAAGAAAGTTCCTATTTCTCCACAGCCTCGCCAGCATCTGTTGTTTCTTGAATTTTTAATAATAGTCATTCTGACTGGTGTGAGATGGTATCTCGTTTTGATTTGCATTTCTCTAATGATCAGTGATGTTGAACTTTTTTTCATGTTTGTTGGCTGCATAAATGTCTTCTTTTGAGAAACGTCTGTTCATTTCCTTTACCCAATTTTTAATATTTTTTTCCTGTAAATTTGTTAAAGTTCCAGGTAGATTTCGATATTAGACCTTTGTCGTATGGATAGATTGCAAAAGTTGTCTCCCATTCTGCAGATTGTCAGAAATTTTTTCACATGTAAAAAAAATCGTGGATGATATTGTACAGTTTTACAAATATTCCTATAGAATTTCTCATTAAAATGATTTTTTCAACAAGAAACACTTAATAAATTACAGTTGTCTCTAAACAAAAGATTAACACACCTGATTTTATTTTTTCATAGGTTTTAATTAATAAGAAATTAATGTAAGAGAAGGAAGACTTTTTTTACTCTCAATAGGAAAAAATATTAGTAGAGCTAGAAGGGATAATAAGCTATGTAATCTTAGTCATTTTCCCTCTGCTGAGCTTACCTTTAAAAGAATGTGATAGACCTAGCGATATCTAAGATACTCAAGTTCTGTAATCTGATAATTTGTATGTAATGAAGTCCCTTGTTCACACATCTCTGTCAGAATTAGGGCAGACAAGATCTATTAGCAACACTGTTAATTAGATTGCAATTATTATTCTCCTGTGAAATTAGCAAAAAAAAAAAAGTTTAAGAATATGACAATGGCTACGACTTTGGGAGATGTATGGTCATATTTATGTAGTGTTTTGACTACGTAAACCAGTTATCAGAGCTCTCTCATTTAGAGAATTACTTCCGTTTGGCAAATTTGAGAATATCTATGTTATACCTGCATATTTCATAGCTGTTTCTCCAAAATATTTTCTCTTTTATGAATCACCTTAGACAAACACTTGCATGCTCTGTTATTTATCTCCACTGGGAAGCCTAGAACTACCATCCTGTTCAACGATAGTGCTATTAACATGCTGGATTTTGTAAAAGAATAATGTGAAATCATTCCTTTTGTGTCCTGTACTTTAATTCCATATATGACTCACACCAACACTGCTTTGTTTATATAAAATGACTTATTAAAGATGTAGTGTTAATTAGAGAAAATTATTGCACAGAAAGAGCAAACTTGGCACCAGACACTAAATGGCACTTTTTATAATACAAAAAATCAATATGTCTATGCATGCATATATAAACAAACCAAATATTCAAGTTAGCTACAGAATTGCCTCTTGGATAACATTTACTTGCACTTTCTCCCTAAAAATCTCCATTGATCTTTTCAAAAACAGCATTGGAAGTAAGCTTTCTACAGAAATTGTGTTCCTCCACAAGTGGGGGATTATATACCCTGGCAGCCATTGTGTAGAGGCCAGGAATGCCGTTATCCTACAATGCATAGGACAGTCCCCTCAAAAAATAATTATCTTGCCAAAACACATCAGTAGTACCAATGCTGAGAAAACTTGCCTTGGACTAAACCCACTCAAACTTTAGTAAAATGTTCCTCGATGAATGATTTAGCCTCTCAAGTCCACTCATTTCACAGTATTTCCACAGCATAGTGTTCTTGTAAGTCTTTACTTCCCCCTTATGATATATTGAGGATAGCTGCTTGTCCAAACATACAAACATACCTATGTTTCTGAGACAAATAAGGATGTTAAATGAGCACACTATTAAGGGAGTTAAAGCAAGCAACACAAATATAAAGATTACATTTGCAAATTTACAAAAGGATTGCTATGTAAATATACAATAAGTAAAAAGCAGGCCAATAACTTCAATGGATATATGGATATATATAAGTTTACAATTCACAATGAAAATAGTCAAGAAACATAAAAGGTGGTCTCTTGATTAAGAGAAATCAATTCAATTCAAATAAAACAAAAATTTTGTAAATTTATCTCATGGTCATAAATTATTAAGAATTCTTACAGACTGATGTTCAGTGAAGTGTTTTCAATGGGATATGCTATTTATATTTGAAGAAGGGCAATTCCTCATTAGGCGAGACAGTCCCACACATTTCAGCATACTTAGGATCTCTTGTTTTTACTCACGGAGTGTCTCTAGTGTTCTCTATGCGTGCTAACAACCAAATATTCTCTTCATATTTTAAAATGCTTTATAGTGGGGATTTATTTTTCCCAGTTGAGAACATTATGAGTGCAACATGCAATAATTTGACTAGAGTTCATAATTAAAACTAAAATGTGCTAAAGGCTCTGCAGGCTAAGTTCAAAGAAATACCTGCTCTTTGGATCAGCCATCTTTCTGCATCCAAAAACTTAGATTAGTTTACAGTAGATTAGCAAAACTAATCTCATTAAACTATTCCCTCCCAAAGTAAGTACATAACTGGGGAGAAGAAAAAGGACATAGATATTTGGGAAAAACCATTGGATTAGAGTTTTCTATCACCTTCTGTAGGAAGGAAGAGCCAGTCCCCTCTCCGACAAGTAAAAGAGATGATAAAATGGTAAGTTATTCACTCCTAAAAATTGAAAATGTCTAGAAGAAGAACCTACTGACATCCTCTTTCTTGGCAATACACTTGCTCTGAGAAAAGCAGAAGGCCCACACAGAGGCCCCAGAGAGAGACACAAGGTAGTTTGGTATTGTTCTCCTGAGGCATAGGCATACATATATAAACACATAGACTGGTTTACCTTCCAATCTATATACCAGAGGCCTCCCAAAATAGCAAATTTTAGTGGGGCTTGAACACAGTGTGATGTAGTATGATTAAGAAAAGAGGGAAGTAACCCTCTCCGTTCCAGTTCCTGGAAGAATTGCAAGAGTGCACAAGTGGATTCTAGTGACTCACATGGCTTTGTATGAAGGAACATAAAGGCAGATGGAAGGGCAGAAACATTGATCACTCCATGTAGCCATCTGACCATGCAAGAAGAGGCCTACCTCCAAAAAAGGTGTTGAGGACATATAGCAATTGGAAGCTGTATTGTTTGTCCAACCTGTCACAGAAGGGGTTACAGCAAGGCTGAACAGCAATTTCTTCTCTCCTTCAAATGCAATTTTCTTGAACAGGCTCCTTTATTCTAGCATTATTAAGTGGCATCTAAATCTGCACAATGAAGGATGTATTCCAATAATCTTTGCATTAGCTACAGGAACAAATCTCACCAGTTATGTGCTGTACATCCTGCATTTTGTAATTTGCTCCTCTTTAAACATATGTGGCTTAAAAATAATCCCCAAATACTCTAGAGCCTATTTGGAGATTGGTAGAAAGAAGAACATTAATGATATTGAGCCAAAAAGGTAAGCAGAAAAGGGATTTTTAACATAATTTCCAGAAGTCCTAAGAGTAAATTGGATTTAAAAGTTTCTTTTGAGATATTTGTCATAGGTAAAACTATTGGTAACATGTAAGTTTGATACTACATAAACATATGATATAATTTGCTTTCATTGTGTAGCATATTCAGGTGCATAAATCATTTATAAGTACAATATATCACTTTTATCTCCCTCTCCAAACAAATTAAGCAGAATGGTGTTATTATTCTCATTACTTGGGTACATATAAGACCTGGAGAGGTCAAATAATTTCTCCACGATTGCAAAGCTATTAAAGGGTAGAGCTGAACACAAATCTGTAGATTCATATTCAAATAATTCTTAAGTAAGCCAGATAAACCAATATGCCAGGCTGTTGTTGCCACTAAGTTGATTTTGACTAAAATAGTTTTCAGTCATCATGTAATGACAGGGGAGAATGAAACTGAGCTTCAAAAACAGAAGCCCTTGCTTTGTCTACTAATAACTCAAATTACTTCTCTCTGAGTATTAGTTTTCTCAACAGTATGAGAGTCTGGAACCAAAGAATTTCAGTATTTGTGTAACTACTTCCCATTCAGTACCAGAATACTTGGAACTTTTTTCCTTAACTGTCTTAGAACCTGTAATGAAGATCAAATCAGTCAAAAAACAATAAATAAAATTTAGGGCTGTATATGGAGAAATTAATGTAACATTAATAATAGCAAATGTTTAACATTAACTGTGTATCAAGAATTATGTTAATAAATCTACAGACTCTAACTCATTCATTGCTAACACAAATGTCTATGAGTTGCCTATAACTGTGCTAATTTGATAGATCAGTAGGATATGTAACTTGCACAATCTCGCATTGCTAATAAGTGGCAGAATCAAGATTTAAAACTAGATTATTCTAACTCAAAAGCAGCTAGGTAGAAACCAAGGCCAATGGCCAGAGGTCAGTGAAAAGTAAGTTTCAGTTCTATTAAAGGAAAAAGTTCTGACTGTCATTATCTATTGAAGGGGTGGAATGGGCTATCATAGGAAAAAATGAGTTTCCCATTAACAACAGTATTCAAATATAGTATGGAATACGGTCTGTATGGGTTTTTTTGTTTTTTTTTTTGACAGAGTCTCGCTCTGTCACCAGGCTGGAGTGCAGTGGCGTGATCTTGGCTCACTGCAACCTCCACCTGCCGGATTCAAGTGATTCTCCTGCCTCAGCCTCCTGAGTAGCTGGGACTACAGGCACGCGCCACCATGCCCGGCTAATTTTTGTATTTTTAGTAGAGATGGGGTTTCTCCATGTTGGCCAGGATGGTCTCAATCTCTTGACCTCATGATCCACCCACCTCAGCCTCCCAAAGTGCTAGGATTACAGACTTGAGCCACCATGCCTGGCTGGGGATGTACGTTTTATGAGGAAACTACATGGCCCCCATGAACATTCAGCAGGACACTGAGGCTACTTGAGGGTATTCTAAAGAAGATCTGATTGATAGACATCTCAAGTGAATATTTGGAGTAATGAAAACTCTATTACAGAGTTTCTTTGGAGTGACATGAGAAAGGAAATTTAAAGAGATTCCTGGTGGTACAATGCACTGTTAAGGAGAAAAAAGGAGAGGGCTTATGGAGTTATACTAAAAGAGGGAGCAAAAGTAAAGGATTATATAATAACATTTATTGAACACAACATATTTCAAGCATATGCAATGATACTGTCTCTAATCTGTGCAACTACTTTACAAAATAGCCTTTTTATGTTCATTTTACAAAAGAGGAGAATGAGACTCACAAAAATATGTTATTACCTGAGGACTCAGAGCTATTATTACCTCTGATGCCAAAATACACTCTTTTATACATTGTGCTTTATGTATTATATCAGATCTGATCCTTTCTCTAAAGTTAGGGCTCTTAAACTCTCTAGACCAATAATAGTTTCTATATTGTTGTTAAATAATACCCACCATCTCAGTGGACACTGTGACAAAATCCCCATGTGATCCCTTTGGAGGATCCGGTGCAATAAGGACCTAATTGCTCTGGGAAGCAAAGGACAATAAAGCGACACTTCTCTGGACTGCAGCTTTAAATTGTTTTGGCTTGGTTAGGAGTAGAAAGTTGAGTACATGAGAGGGCATTCTGGGACCCCCAAAAAATATAGGCAGGGAATAGCTGTTTCAAACTTCAAAACACAAATAGCAAAGAACCAAAAAGACACTTCTTAAAGAGCACATGTATATGAATGTATGATTTATATTTGCTCAACCGGTATTCATTCAATTTAACTTTTATTTATCAAGTGGTTTTTTATATTTTGAGAAAGATCACCTTCAGAAAGCTCACATTCTAGGTATCCCTATGCAACATAATAGTACTGGCAAAATGTCAGGTGCTAAAAAGTAGAATTGTTAGCCATGTGCTATGGAGACACTGAATGAGGGGGCACCAATGGTAAAGAATGGGATCAGGGATTATTTCATCAAAGAAATGATATTTAGGCTAAAATTCTGAGATTGAATAAACTGTTAGCAGATTAGAAAAGACCATTTCAGGCTGCATTATGAGCTCAGAGGTGACACAATGCATGTTGTGTTTGTAAACAACAAACCAAGAAAATAGAGGAAGCAAAGAGAAATGCAATAGATGAAAAGACTGGAAGAGAAGACGGAGTCCTATAGAGGAGCATGCTCCTCACTGGAGGATTTGAGAAAAGGCATGGACTTCTATAGCAGACCAGAACATGACTGCCTAAACTATTTTTAACAGCACTGCTTCTCTGAGAATTGCCCTCAGGAATAAAATCAGGGAGGCTGTTAGAAATTCAGGCATGAAATAGGGCCTTGCAATGTTTGTGCTACAGGCTTAACCATGTATTGATTAGAGGCCTTTGGAATCGGGAAACTTGAAGTCACCAGCAGGCAAGTTACTTATGAAAATTATTTACTATCTCTAGGCATCATTGTCATTATCTATGAAATGGGGTAATCGGTTCATGACAAGGATGAAATGAAATGTGCATGGAAGTAATTATCATGGGGCACATCCATAGTAAACAATAAATAAAAATATCTATCAACATCATCACCACCATCATCACCATAATCATCATTGTCATCATCATTTTTGGCCATATCAAACCTTTTCTCTCCAGCATTTAGAAATGGGGTTGAGAAATTAGCGTTTGCTCAGTGTCATTTCCTAAGGCTGTCGGTTTTGGGGGCAGGCATGTTTGGCTGAGTCAATGCAACAACAGAGACAGAAAGAAACCGAACTGCAGCAGCCCCATGGAAGGAGGCATAGGCAACCCCACTGCAACCCCAAATCTGAGAGAGCAGCTGTCTGGATCTCTGACAGCCTCCCTGATTTTATTCCTTCCTAATCTAGGTGTCATTTCTGCTTTGTTTTCCCGCAAGAAAGGGTTGTGTCTTTATTATAAACTCCTCTTTTTTCTTCAAGGCAAATTAAATGTTTTCTATCACTAGGTTCTCAAAGGAGCTTAACTCAGAAGGCTGTATTCCAAATATGAAAGCAGAATTTCAGATTGTGACAATACAGTAGGACACTCAGATAGGTCGTGTGACCCACAAGAGAGAAAACCTAGAAAAGGTGGAATCCTGGACTTGCTTCCTGGCCATTCCAGAAAGGATCAAGCGAATTGGCAGTTACTTAATGAACTGCTGCTTAATGAGTCTCTCACACCTCCATGGAACAGAATAAGCACGTTAATAAACTGTGTGAACTCTTTCAGGCCACTAGGGGACTACTGAGCATCGTCTTCTGGCAGTGCTACTCATGCCCTGGAATCTGCCTATTTATCAAATGCTTGGAGTATAGAAAAGAGAGGACAGAATTTTGGGTTCAAGCCCAGTGATGTGCTCTGGGGAAATGTTATAGAAGCACAAGCAGAATGGAAGTCAATTAAACATGGATTCTGTTGAACTTGGATAAGATGTAAACTCCAAAGCTACTGCCATGCACAGGGACATTCTCAGAGCAAGAGTACAGATAAAATGTTGAAAGTGCCTTGGAAAGGTCAGAGGACTTCATGGGAATGCAGGTTCTTCATGTTATTATGTGAAGAATATTAATGTGTTCTTCATGTTATTATTTTAAATGACAGTGTTTTGTATTAGGATTAAATGTAAAAAAAATTGCCATTTTTATATGAGTGATTCAATGCGACAGAAGAAAAATATAAATAATGATGGGTCCAGGGGACTCAGAGAAGAAGCTAAGAGGTGTTTGATGCACAATTTGGAGCTACTGACTCATTGGTGATTGATAACATTGCACCAAAAAAAATTGGTAAAGATTCTCTCTTAACAAATCCTGACTCTCCAAGAAATAAATGAGTTATTTAAAATAGATTTTTAACAAACAGGCTTTGGAGTAGAGTATTTGGTACTGTCAAAATTAAAAGAGGTATATAACTGTGGACTTGCTGTGGGTTTATTGTTGTTGTCATCCTTTTGCTTATTAAGGAACATGCTAGTTATTAAAACAGAAAGATCTAACTTCCAGCGGTAAAACAAAATGGCTTACATTTCTTACACTAGAAAAAATATGGAGGGAGGCAACTCCTGGCTTTGGCAGCTAAGAGACAGCAGAGCTGACATCTCTGTATTTCATGTTGCCTTATCTTGTGATTGCCTCAGTTTCATATCGGCACTCAACAGAAGTAAAAAACTGAGTCACATGGCCACCTCTAGCTACAGTGTGGCTAGGGAAATTGTAAGCTACCCCTTGATTTCTGAATTAGAAAATTAGAAAATTAATATGTATGGATAAATGTTCAGATGAATTCTACAAAATATCTTTTGTTACTATTGAAACCTAGGAAAATGAACAGATTTCAATAGCAAGGGATAGTCTTATTTTTTCATTCTTTAAATTGTAGGTGGCAGAGAAAGATGAGAGTTGGAAATCATTATTAAATTGGCCATCTGAAAGATTTGTCACAGTCAGAGAACTCCCTCCAGGCATGTTAATTACAGCAGGTATCCTTGACTCTGGGATGAATACTTAGGGAGTAGAGTGTAGCCTGCATTTCTGTTGCCACTGCCCACTCAGCTTTTGGGCCATGCTCAATCTGCACACATATGTACAGAAGCCTAGCGAACTAGTGAATGGCCCATTCTAATGAGAATTATGAGAAGTCCTTTCCTAAAAGTCATTAGTATTTTTAAGATATTCTGAAGAATTCCATTGCCATTGAATATGAGTAATGCAGTTACTTTCCAAGAGCTGATGGCAAGTGAGACCTGATATTTAGTTAAAGAATCCAGGCCTTCAAAGGGCCTGAAATTCATGAAACACATTAGTTTGGCACTTCCCAGAATTTCCTTTTTTGTGTTGTATTTCTAAGTTATATACTGGCAGTTTTTTAAAGTTTCTTACAGGAAATGATTTTTACAAATTAAAGCTATTCCATCAATTAGTATTCATTTTATTAAATCCCACCTGAGAAATTTCATATAAAATTAAGTGATAGGAAAATCTTTGTCTTCATGAGGATTTGACATGCTTTCTTCTTTCTACAAATGCATAACTGAGGGTGTTTCTCCTTGCAGCCTTGCTGCCAGGGAACTCAAAGTCAAAACTGAAGTATAGCTGACTTTTGTTGGTGTTGGTCTTCTATTATTCTTGTGCCTGTTTTTCTATTGCTACTCTGTACTTAGTACTTGTCTTGGTTTAGGAGGTTCCTCAAAATTCTGCAGGAAGGAGTGGGATGCAAATAAATAGTAGTGAATGAGATAGTAATTGATGATTTTCTTGGGCCACTGAGTTATTCGAATCAATTATATTCATATTACCTATCGATTACTTGATCTGGAGTAGTGTTTAAACTAAAACCAAGAACAAAATGGATGAATCCAGAATGGAGAAGACATTAACTCTTAAAGGAGACTTAGAACCAGAAGGTTCTAGGAAAATCAGGCACTAAACGGTAGAGTATTTGTTTTACAGAAAGGAGACAGTTACTGTTCACCTTCAGCCAACTTATATTTGAAACTACTTGAGTAAAATATTACATATTTTCCTTCCAGTCTTTAAAGAAGAAATTTTTCTTTATGTGAAACTACCATTTTTAATGTTAATTTTTTTAATTTGGTTTTTACATACATTAATATTTACTTATTTTGGTGTATACCTCTTTGAATTATTATAAACCCCAAAATTTACTCCCTCAAATTTCCCTTATGCTGCTGTTTTGTAGCCAAACCTTCCAAAAATCCCTAATCTCTGGCATCCACCAATGGTGTTTTTCACAGCTATACTTTTGTCTTCTTCAGAATGTCATACACACAGCACATAATCTAATGGTTAGGTTTTTTCACTTAGCATAATTCGTTAGAGATGTATCCATGTTGTTGACCGCGTCAATAATTTGTTCAAATTTTAAAGAAAAGTAGTATTTTATTGTAACAATGTACCACAATTTGTTTATCCATTCATCAATTAAATGACAACTGGGTTGTTTCCAATTTTTAGTGATTATGAATAATGCTGCTATAAACATTCATATGGAGATTTTTGTGTAAATGTAAGTTTTCTGTTCCTTAGATTAAATATCTAGGAGTGAGATTGCTAGGTTGTTTTATAAATTGATGACTAATTTGATTTAAAAACTACCAAAATATCTTCCAAAGTATATGTATTATTTTATACACCTATCAGCAATTTATGAGAGTTTCAGTTGCTCCAAATTTATACCAGTACTTGGCACAATTGTTTATCATTCTAATAGGTGCACAGTGGCATTGTTTTAATCTCCTTTTCCTAACGACCAATCAGCATAATTGCTTATTTGCTATGTATATATCTTGGTTCAAACTCTTTGCATATTTTGAGAATATTCTATTGTTTATTATTTTTAAACTTTAAGAGTTCTTAACATTTTCTAAATAAACACCCTTTCAAATAGGTAATTTGCTCCCAGTCAGTAACTTGACTTTTCATTATTTAACAGCGTCTTTTGCAGAACAAGGATATTTAATTTTGAGGAAGTCCAATATGTCAATGTTTTCTATAATAAGGTACAATTTGGTGGTAATATTTAAACCACAATGAGATACAATCTAATGCCAGTCAGAATGGCTATTATTAAAAAGCCAAAAATTATGCTGGTGAGTTTATGGAGAAAAAAGAACGTTTACACACTGTTGGTAGGAGTTTAAATTAATTCAGCCATCATAGAAGACGATGTGGCAATTCCTCAAAGACCTAGAGGCAGAAATACCACTCAACCCAGCAATTCCATTACTGGGTATATACCCAAAGGAATATGAAATCATTATATTATAAATACACATGTACTCATATGTTCATTGCAGCACTATTCTAAAGTGCAAATACATGGAATCAACCTATATACCCATCAATGATAGACTGAATAAAGAAAATGTGGCAGGCACATATACACCATGGAATACTATGCAGCCAAAAAAAGAATGAAATTATATCCTTTACAGGGACATAGATGGAGCTGGAGGTCATTATTGTTAGCAAACTAACACAGAAACAGACAACCAAACACCACATGTTCTCACTTATAAGTGGGAACTAAATGATGAGAACACATGGACACATAGCAGGGAACAACACACACTGGGGCCTTTTGGAAGGTGGAAGGTGTGAGGAGGGAGAGGAAAAACAACTAATGGGTACTAAGCTTAATACCTGGGTGATGAAATAATCTGTACAACAAATCCCCATGACACAAGTTTACCTATGTAACAACCCTGCACTTGTACCCCTGTACTTAAAACAAGAGTTAAAAAATGTTCACACCCTTTACCTAGAGATTTCACTGCCTAAAATGGATCCTAAATAAGAAACTAAAAATACTGTGAGGAAAATGATTGAAGATATTAGATATAATTTTAAAGCTAAGTTTTCAAATCTAGAAAAATAAATGATCAAACGTGGTGAAATACCACACAACTATTACAAATTTTTACAAAGAATTCATAGCAACATGGGAAATACTTAGAGTTACATGAAACAAAATTCAGAGTACAATATTGTATTTGTACTTTGATTACAATTATGGCAAATACAATCTATAAATATAATAAACACCTGAAAGAAAATTTTTTAAAAAAACTGCCTAACTCAAGATTTTCTCCTATGTTTTCTTCATATTTTTTCAATTGGAATTTGTTTTACAGAATGCTAACTGTGATTCTTATAAACAGTGGTGAAGAAATTGTTTCTTTTTATTGTTATTTTATTTGGTGAGATTTTTTAAAATACAAAAGTGTTGAGAGAACACTTATCAGTACACAGAAACAGAATCACAAACATAAACATGCTTTTTCTTTCTCTTTCTTTCTTTCTTTCTTTTTGGTTTTGAGACAGAGTTTCGCTCTTTTCACCCAGGCTGGAGTGTAATGGTGAGATCTTGGCTCACTGCAACCTCTGCCTCCAGGGTTCAAGCGATTCTCCTGCCTCAGCCTCCCTAGTAGCTGGGATTACAGGGGCATGCCACAAAGCCCAGCTAATTTTTGTATTTTTAGTAGAGACAGGGTTTGACCACGTTGGCCAGGCTGGTCTCGAACTCCTGATCTCAGGTGATCCACGTGCCTCAGCCTCCCAAAGTGTTGGTATTACAGGCATGAGCCAGTGAGCCACTGCACCCGGCCTAAACATGATATGTATGTATACTTTACGTTCTAGGGTACATGTGCACAACATGCAGGTTTGTTACATAGGTATACATGTGCCACGTTGGTTTGCTGCACCTATCAACTCTTCATTGCTTATTCTTATAGAACATTCCAGATAAAGCTGAAGTCTGTTGTAGCAACTCACCAATTAAACAGAATTATTACAGGAAAGTTCTTATCTATTTTGTGCCAAATTTTGATATCAACAGGCTTTTATTTTGCTAATCTGAGACATTTGATGTTCAAGTTGTTTTGCTAATCTGAGAAGTTGATATTTCATTGTTACTTTAATTTGTATCCCTTTATTATTAAGCTTGAACTTTATTTTAATGTTTAATGGTTACTTGGATTTCTTCATATTTGAATTGCCTTTATCCATTCTATAGCCTTTATCTATTTTATTACTCATTTATTCATATATTTATTTATTTAATCCTTTGCTTTTATATGTTTACCTGATGCTTTTTTTTTCCCAATGTGTTACTTTGTTTATTGTATATTTTGTCACACAGATTAAAAAAAATGATAAAGTGTATTTTGTTTTTTCTTATTAACAGTGATCTCAGGGCCTATCTAATAAAGTATTTCCTTCTATAAGTTAAAATATTTTACACATTATTTAGGATAATTAATTATGAGTCTCAAAGGAATATGCCTATTCCCTCTCTCCTGTCTCCCTGATGGACATAAAAATGACTTTAGGAGAAATGACAAAATATCTCTATGAAAATGAACCCTTAAGTCTGAGCTCCCACTGTAAACCCATCTTAATTTTTTTCTCTCCCATCTTTCAACACCTTGATAATGTCATCATAAAATTGAAAGTTTTGATGGTGTTTGTACTCATCTGTCTGAATTTCATCTGTATCTCTGCTAAGTGGACTTCTGAATCTCAAATGAGTTGTTCAGAGACAGTGAACAATATGGTGTGATGGTTCAGAGAGCTCTGATTTGGGGATCAGACCAATTTGTATCTGATTTCAGACTCTGCCACTTACTAGCTGTGAGTCCTTAGGTAAGTCACTTAACTTCCTGAGCTTCAGTGTCCTCATCAATAATCCAAGCTTAATAATACTTCACATACTTTTTTATGAGAACAAAATAAAGTTTGTACACTGTGATCATTAAAAAAAAATCTTACACATTTTCTTCCAATAGTTTAGCAGTACTCTATTTAAATCCTTAGTTAGCTGGTAGATAATTATTACACTTAAATTTTACCGTTTAAATTCTTTTTTTTTTTTTTTTTTGAGAAGGAGTCTCACTCTGTTGCCCAGGCTGGAGTGCAGTGGCACAATCTCGGCTTACTGCAAGCCCCGCCTCCCGGGTTCACGCCATTCTCCTGTCTCAGCCTCTCAAGTAGCTGGGACTACAGGTGCCCACCACCACGCCCAGCTAATTTTTTGTATTTTTAGTAGAGACAGGGTTTCACCATGTTAGCCAGGATGGTCTTGATCTCCTGACCTTGTGATCCACCCACCTTAGCCTCCCAAAGTGCTGGGATTACAGGCGTGAGCCACCGCGCCCAGCCTAAACTCTTAGTTATCTGTAATATACTTTTATGAATGAGTAGTACTAAGACTCTCTTTTATTTTTCGAATTATAATGCAATTGTTCTAATAGCAGGTGGGGAATAGTCTATTTTTTCCCCATTGGTTTTGCTATGGTTTGAAGCATCTCCCTGAAGTTCATGTGTTGGAAATTTGATTGGCATTGTAACAAATACATTGCATTAGGAGGTGGAATCATTAAGGGATGATTAGGTCATGAGACCTCTGCTCTCATTAATAGATTAACACCTTTATAATGGCAGTGGGTTAGTTATCATGGGAGGGGCTCCAGATAAAAAGATGGGTTTGGCCCAGTTTCCTCTCTATTTAGCATGCTCACTTGTCCTTTCACCAAGAGATGGCATAGCATGAAGACCTTTGCCAGACACTGGCACCATGTTCTTGGACTTTGCAGCCTACAGAATCATGAGCCAAATAAACTTCTTTTCTTTTTAATTACCTAGTCTGTGGCCTTTTGCTGTAACACCAGAAACTGGAGTAAGACACATTTTTAATATCCACTCTATAATATAATTATTTTCCCATTTTTGCTGGAGAATGTATTTTGGACTCTTGATTCTGTTTCACTGACTTTTTAAGTTATACACACACCTGTTTGTTTCACTTTTTTTCCCTTAGATAAAATGTGTCTTGGATGTTTTGGTGTTCCTCTTCCCGCTAAATCCCATTTGAGACCAAAGGATTTATTTCTCTAGTTGCTGTGAGTCCCCTTAGAAATTCCCTCAGTTGAATAAACTTGTTGAACCTTTATTTGGACAGGAAACATTCACTGACATATATACGAATGTACAGCCCTCTCCGCAAGCTTTGAAACACATTTCTAGGATCATCTCATCTTCAGAGCTCCATGGGGTTGGCTGAGGCAACTTTGAGATTGCAATTGTTGAGACTGGAACTTTTCCAGCCCAACCCCCCTTCCTTTCCACACGTAGTAATTCAACAGGAACTCACTACTGAATCGCCTGCAGGCTAACCTCTGTCTCAGAATCTGCTTTCTGAAGAATACAGTTTCTGACTCAAATCAGATTTTATTGACAATCTGCCAGTTCGTGGTCTTCAGTACAGTTTTAAATATATATTAATTTTTATCCCCTATCTTTTTAAGTGGTCTGCTACCTGTTCTTAAGATCTGCCACTATGTCAAAATGGAGAGTTATAACATATATGTAATTTCAAAAGTATCACTAAAGAGTGTTTTGAAAGATTATATCATGAAAACGTAAACCCTATGCTTTTCCCTCCCCCCCAAAAAAATGTCAAAATTGCATTTACATCTATTTTGTACTAGAGCTTACACATGACTCGAGAAATTTTTTAAAAAAGGGCATCATGAAGCCTCTTGCGCATCCATTGGCTTTCTTTTAACCACTATGCCAATATTTCTATTTGACTATATATTTGAAATGCTGTGATTCAAATATTCCTCCTTCATATTCATTAATTTGCTTAGTATATTCAGTGGGCAGTTATTATGAGCCAAATATTGAAGTGTTTTTTGTTAAAGGAAAACAATTAGAAAAGCAAGAAACTATACCTGTCTCAAGGAATAATAAGACAAGTATGAAATAACATAATGCAAACAGGCTATTATCAACGCAATGCAGAGGTACAGAATGCAGTGAGAAATCAGATTATTGAGATCTCACTTGAAGGCTTTATTTTATTCCAGTTATTAATGAATTATTTGTCTCATTTTAACTATTTCTTCTGGACAATTCTTATTCCATATTTTTTTGAAAAATATTTTGATATCTTAATTTATGTTTTATTTTTTCCCCGTTAACTTAACTGTATATTTTTTCCTCTTCAAGCAGTGGCAAATTCTGTCTTTTCTTGCCTCAGGAGTGTTTGTGGCAAGGCAGAAAGCAGATAATACACTAGTTTCTAGATTTGTTTTCAGAAAGACCTGAAGGTACAGGCATAAACAAGGTTGCTTGGAGAAAAATAAAAGGAGGAACACTTCACACAGACTACAAAGAGATTCCCCCAGGCTAGGGGAGTAGAGAAACATAGAAACATACGTAGGTCTGGAAAGTACAAAAGAACTGTGCCATGCATCCTAGCTACACCACCTGGACACAGTACCAGAGTAGAAACAGTGTCATGGGAGGTCAAGCAAATGGGACTACAGGCAGATGTCTGTCCCGCAGGAATAGCTCAGAAGCCATAGAAAACTGCTACATCTCACAAGACCATGTAGACAGAGACAATTATATTTCACTGTCAACTCAGTGAACTGATGCTTAAGAACAGATGCCCTGTCCTCAACCCATGTCTTGGCACTGCATAGGATCCTACTGCTGTAGTATCAGGAGAGAGAAAGTTTCATTTCTTGTGTGCCAGAATTTGTCAACTGAGATCTATGTCTGCAAGAAAAGTGTAAGGTTTTGGTCTCTTGTTTATTATTTGCTTTTTGTTCAAATACTACTTCATTCATTATTTCATAATCCACCTTTAGGACTGTTGGGGGTCAAAATGAGAAAATAATTTATGCAGAAAACAATACTTAGAACAGAGGAATGGAAGCAATGAACTAGTTTTTCTTCTCAGAAACACTTTTTAACCTCAGTCTCTAGTTGCAAAATCTCATTTATAATGGTGGTAGAGGGTTTGCTAAATATTCACGTACTTGATACCTAAGCTTTTATTCATTACCTAACATTGTTCCCACTGAGGCATATCCCTGAGAAATGTATGAATTTATTATCTAAGGAATGGATCTATTGTGACGGATATCACTTGCTATTCCTCATTATCTTTCAGCTCATACTCCAAGTCGCAGTTTAAATGTCAGTGCCATAGCTAAATCTACCTATTCCCAACTTCCAAAAATAACAAGTTTTGATTCTTCAATTATGTATTCTCAAAGCACATAATACTTCTACTGTGCACTTTTAATCATAGTAAAATCTTTTCTGTGTGTAATTCTTTGTTTCGGGCTCCCTTCCAATTAGAATGTTAGTATGAGTTACTTCCATAGCACTTAGCACAATGTTTGATGCACAATAACTATATATATATTTTTTATTTTATTATTATTATACTTTAAGTTTTAGGGTACATGTACACAATGTGCAGGTTAGTTACATATGTATACACGTGCCATGCTGGTGTGCTGCACCCATTAACTCGTCATTTAGCATTAGGTATATCTCCTAATGCTATCCCTCCCCCCTCCCCCCACCCCACAACAGTCCCCAGAGTGTGATGTTCCCCTTCCTATGTCCATGTATTCTCGTTGTTCAATTCCCACCTATGAGTGAGAACGTGCGGTGTTTGGTTTTTTGTCCTTGCAATAGTTTACTGAGAATGATGATTTACAATTTCATCCATGTCCCTACAAAGGACATGAACTCATCATTTTTTATGGATGCATAGTATTCCATTGTGTATATGTGCCACATTTTCTTAATCCAGTCTATCATTGTTGGACATTTGGGTTGGTTCCAAGTCTTTGCTAGCACAATAACTATTTAATAAATATTTCTGACTGTCACAGAGAGGGAGTATGTGACTGAATAAATTTCAGTTTACTGTTTCAATTCTTCTCAATTATATATATACACATATATGTATATATACATGCATGTTTGTGTATGTATGTGCATATATTCTATGAAAAGACAACTTTTTTTTATTTTTTTCTATGATGAAGACCCCAAATGAGGTACCAGAGTCTTTATCCATAAAGGGAATGTCTACACATCAGAAGGTAACAGAAATGGACTTGGGGATGGAGAGAGTGGAATAGAGCTTAGCATGAACTCAGAGGGGCAAGAGCTTTTACATGATAATTGAGAGCTGATGGAAAAAAATTAGAGGCATACACAAAATTAAATTATGTTGATTTCACTTATTTGCATATGACCTCACTCCAAGAAGACTTGAGGCAGGGATTTACTAGTGTTTTGATTCTACTTGTAGAATATATTCTATCCTCTCTTTAAGTTACTGGTAAGATAGATAGATAGATGATAGATAGATAGATAGATAGATAGATAGATAGATAGATAGATACAGATATAGATAGATATATAGATATAATAAACTTTAAAAATTAATTTTATTTTACTTTAAGTTTCAGGATACATGTGCAGAATGTGGAGATTTGTTACATAAGTAAATGTGCGCCATGGTGGTTTGCTGCACCTATCAACCCATCACCTAGGTATTAAGCCCCACATGCACTAGCTATTTGAAAGATAATATTCCAAATGACTGTCATTTTACAAAGGGTAAGAAATATATCAGGTGCTAACATTTCTTATGAGAATAAGTAGATTGAAACATGAAAGTTGAATGAAAGATTTTGTTGCATTCCTTTCTGTAGCCTTTGCTGTTGCACCACGCATGTGTAATATTCCAAAAAAGCATACTCAAGGATATCTATGTGCCTAAATGAGAGCCATGATGTGATGAGCAATTCAAGTTTGTTATTCACTTACACATCTCTCCTGGAGTACTCTTCATGTATTTGCACATCTGAGAGATTTATGGGGCTCCAGATTAGCTTTTTATGCAAAAAAACTCATTAAGAAAAAATATAATTACATACCTCCAACCCGCAGTGTGTGGGTAGATATCAGAACCTTAATGTCAAAGAACATTGTCAAGAAAAAAAATGAAAATGGCAAAATAAAATGCAGTTCCCAAAGTGACAAAACCAACCCATTAAAAATTACTTGTAATTTGTCACATCATATCAATCACATCGATCAGTTACATTTGAAGGTCCTAAGAACACAAGTATCTGAAGATTTGTGACAGATAAAATATGGTCTCCCATTAGTGCACAATACCTTATTGTTTACAAGTGGTAATAAAAAAAATTACACAAGAGGTGAAACCCAGTAACAGGCAGTTCATTTCTGTTTTAGGTGACTTGGATCAGAAATGTCATAATCACATACTCAGCATGTTGTTTTAATAAATATAAAATAAACATTAAGATAACTTTTATGATATCTGTTGTATTCCTACTCTTGATGCACAAGATTAGGAAATAATTTTTAAAAGGCACTCATTTTACCTCATGGTTTGATATAGTTTCTTTAAATTTTCCTTTTATGTACTGCTTATATCCGTGAAATAGCATAATGTGTAGTGCTTAATGTATTTAATTAAAAATATACTTAATGGGCTATGAAAATGTTTACATGGTAACAAATAATGTAATTCATACCCACTAGCAAGTGTCAATATGTGAGTGATTAGAACACAAGTGGATATGGATACTAACACAAAACTAGGTATTTCAGCAGTACTTTTACTTCTAATTTTTCTGAAGTGGAAAGTTGTATGTAATTAATTAGTTACCTTGTATTAATCAGTGTTCTTCAGAAAAACCAAAACAATAAGATAGATAGATAGGTGTATAGAAAGTTTTCTCATAAAGCATAGTCACAAAAGGTTGTGGCTGAGAAATCCTACAGTCTGTAGTTGGCAAGCTGGAGACCCTAGAGAACTGGTGGTGTAATTCCAATCCAAGTCCAAAGACCATAGAACCAGGAAAGCTAAAGGTGTGAATTCCAGTCCAAGTGCAGGAGAAGATAAACATCACAGCTGAGCTGAAAGACAGTCAGGCAGAGAGAGAGAGAGAGAGAGAGAGAGAGAGAGAGAAAATTGGGCTTTACTACACCTTTTTGGCCTAGTTAGCCCCTGGATTGGATGATGTCTCATATTGGGGAGGGCAGTCTACTTTATTTGGCCAAAATAAATCAATTCAAATGCTAATCTCATCCAGAAACACCTCACAGATATACCTAGAAAAAAATATTTAGCCAAATATCTGGGCAGCCTATGGCCCAATCAAATTGACACATAAAATTAACTATTACAACCCATTTTTATTCTTTCATTGTCAGAATGCCTTGGTTGAAAATAGTTACATTACTTTCAAGTTACAAACATTCTGTGCCTTCACTTCATCTGTTTCCCAGAGGTAATAGCAGCTTCAACTTCCTAGGGTGGTGGTAAAGTTTAAATGAGATAATATATTTCAATTGCACAGCACAGGGCAGAACCAAAAGAAATAATAAATATTAACTGTTATTACCATTACTTAAATTAAATTAATAGAACTAATAAAGGTTTGAATGCATCTAAAATCTACCATATTGGTTTTCAGGAGGGCTATGATGTACAATTCTATTTTGTATTTGTTGGGCAAAGAGTCAGAATATTAGACAAATTGCATGAGTGACTGCCATAGAGAGGGAGTCTTGTGGATTAGTTCAAATATTTTCATAAAGAGATGACAGGGAATCTAAAGTCACCTATTCTCCTTTGAGTCACTTAGCCTTACTCATTTAGAAGTATGTTGTTCAGCTTTTATCTCCACTAAAACTTCAATCATAATTATGAGATATTTAACTGTCCATGTAACTGTCTCATTCTGGATTTATTTTACTTCAACAATGTTTTCTTTGATTGTACTTTATCCACCTATTTCCAGATACATATCCTAAAATCTTCAGGACCTAGAAAAGCCCCACCTAAAAAGTCATACAGAACAATATTTACTGTCTGAGCATGAAGCCTTGTCAACCCATTTCTGATCACCTCATTCTCATTGCTTCTACTCTTTGTTGTTATACAGGTGTATAATCTTTTGATATTTCTAATTCCCTCATTCTGTAAGCCTCTTCTTAGTAGCTCTTCCCTACTTTAATGGAATCACAGGCTTGATTGTCTCAACTTTTTTTCTTACCCAGTAGCCCTCATTTGCTGCCACATTTGTATCGCTACCACATCTGCCAAGCAAACAACTCAATTCGGAGCACCACCTTCTCAGATTGCTATTTACTGTTGGAAAAAAAAAATCTCAAACCATCAATATTATAAACACACTTAAATCCATATTGCCCAAAATTATCAGGCCTATGTATATAATTATCACTCCTTTGGCTTATTCCTTATCACCTTGCTCCTCCATGCTCTCTGATGCCTGTTATAAATCTTCACCTGAGTCAATTAATAAGGACCATTCTCCCTGCTACAAGATTCCACAGAAAGTACTTGGTTAGTAAAGACTCAGGAGATTTTGTTGAATACATGATATCCTCCAAGACTAGATAGATGCTTAAAAAAAAAAGATATTCGAGGACAGAATGTATAAATTTCAATATCACAATTATTTGCCAATTATTCACTTCCTTTCTATTACAAAGTGTTCAGGAACATTTTAAAAGCATTATTGAACTAATATCATGTTTCTGCATAGGGATTTCAAACTGTATAACCCAAATGACAAAATATGAGTAAGGAAAGCCAATAAATGTTATTGGTTTCTAATTCATGGTAGCTCATGGAGTTTTAAAAAATATTATATAACAAATTCATTCAATTATTTTTACTACCCTGGTGTTTTTATTTTGATGGAAATTATGCACACGGTTAGATTGCCTGTTGGGTAATACAGAATCTAACACCATAAACAACCACATGATAAAAGGAGAAGAACGTAAAAAAAAGAATCGGAAAATTTTGCAACGTTAATTTTTGTACTAAGAAAAATTTCCCTTTTCTTAGTATAAATAACTTACAAACAGCTTCCTAACACCTCATGCTGTACCTCAAAATTCCAAATTTGGATAGTTTTATCAGGTCAGGAAATGGAACAATATAGACATTTTACACCTTTCTCACCTTCACTCTTCTTCACAGACAGTAGTAAATGTGTCCAAAATATGAAACTCATTTGTTTAACAGAAATACTTAAACCAATTAGCTGTAAAGAAAAGCAGTTATTTAAATGGTAAATTATTTAAATTATTTAAATGAAAGTTACCCATATCAAATAGATTCATCAAAAATGTGGTGGATGTTGGCAGATTTTACAATTTTGTCATTATTATTTTCAATTTTATTTTAACATTATATCTCTGTGTGTTTTTTTTAAAATAACATGCTTATTGATATTTAATTCACAGGTCATAAAATTCACCCTTGAAATTAGACGATTCAGTAATTTTAAGTATATTTACAAGGTTATGCAACCATCATTACTAAATCCAGAAGACATTTTAAATACTAAATAGAAACTTTGTATCCACTACAGAGTACAATCCTCATCTACTCTCGCCCCGTAACTCCCCTTTCTTGCCCCTGGTAACTACTGATCTACTTTCTGCTTCTATATATTTGCCTATTCTGAATGTTTGATAGAAATGAAATCATACCATTTGGTGTCTATTGTACTGGTTTCTTTCACAGCATGTTTTCAACGTGAATCCATGTGACAGCATGTATCAATACTTCATTCTTTTTTATTTATTCTTAGAGCAGTTTTAGCTTACAGAAAAAGTGTGAAGACAGGAGAAATGTTACCATATACTCCATAACAAGCTTTCTAACCATTAAACTCTTACATTAGTTTAGTACTTTTACAGTAATTACAATCAATATTGATACATTACTATTAACTGTAAGTCTATACTTTTTTCAGATTTCCTTTGTTTTTGTATAATACAATTTTTCCGTTCCAGGGTCTCATCTAGGATTTCACATTATATTTCTTCTCCAAGTCTTGTTAGGTTTTTCTTGGCTATGTAGGTTTTTCTTGGCTATGACAGTTTCCCAGATTTACCTTGTTTTCAATGACCTTAACAGTTTTAAGGAGTGCTTGTCAAATATTTTGCAGTATGTCTCTCAACTGGGATATGTCTGATGTTTTTCTCATAATTAAACTGGGGTTATAGATTTGGTGGAGGAAGAGCCTGGGGGAAAAGTGTCATTTTCGTCACTGACATTAAAGGTACTTAATGTCAATGATTTATTATTGTTGATATTGGCTTTGAAAACCTGGCTGAAATAGCATTTATCAGATATCTTTACTGTTAAGTTACTGTGCTCTATGGAAAGAAATCACTATATATAGGCCACACATAAGGAGAAGGGATTCATGCATCACTTCCTTGGGTGAGGAGTATCTAAATAAATTATTTGTAATTCTTGTGCATGGGAGAATTGCCTTTTTCCCCAGTATTTACTCAATCATTTATTTATACTGGGAATTAGTCCATTTCATTCCTGAATAATGTTCCATTATATAAATATACTTCACATAGTTTATCTATTCATCATTAAATGTATTGTTTCCATTTGGAGCCATTATAAATAATGCTGCTATGAATATTTCTATAGATGTTATTGTGAGGATATGGGTTTTCAGTTCCCTTGGGATTATACCTAGGAGTTGAATTGCTGGGTCACATGGTAAACCAATGTTTAATATCTTAAGGAACTGTCAAACTCTTTTTCTCAGTGGCTGCAGTGGTTTACAGTTCCTCTCCCAGAAATATATGGGGGTGTCAGTTATTCCCCATTCTTGTCAACATTTGTTATTTTCTGTCTTTTTTATTTTAGTCATGTTAGTGTATGTGAAGTGGCAATTCACCTTGGTTTTGATCATTATTTCTTAAAGAAGTAATGATTTTGATTATCTTGTTGAGCTTATGTGTCATTTATATATTACCTTTAGAAAAATGTCTACTCAAATCCTTTTTACCATTTTTTCTTGGGTTGTCTTTTTATTGCTGACAATAAGAATTCTTTATTCTGTATTCAAGTCCCTCATTAAAACATTTTTTCCCATTCTGTTGGTTGTTTTTTCACTTTCTCAATGGTGTCTTTTAAAGTGCAAAAGGCTTTAATTACAAACTTCAATTAAATTAAATTATAAAGTCCAGTTTACCTTTTTTTTGTTTTTTTCCCATGTGATTTTGGTGTCATATCTAAAAAAATTCCTCATTCAAGATCATGAGAATGTATTTCAATGGTTTCTACTAAGAGTTTTATAGATTTTATTTTTATGTTCAGGTCTATATCATTCATACTGATTACTTTTCATCTATTGTGTGGGGTAGGTGTCCAGTTGCTTTCTTTTGCATGCAGACATCCAGTACTTCCAACACCATTTGTCAATACGTCTATCTTTTTCCTATTGAATGGTCTTGGCATTCTGTGAAAAATCAATTAACCGTAAACGTTAGAGTTTAATTCTTTTTTTCCCACGTTTTGCTTACTTTTTATTGATTTCTTTTCAGATTATATTAAGCTTATATAATATATTAGTACCACTATATATAATTAACGAAATGTACATTTACTGTTAAACTGGACACAAATATTCTTCATTGCTGGAATATGTAATCAAAGAACTTTGGAGATCATTGTGTTACAGGATCCTTGGGGCGTCACTTCACCAGCAGGAAACCTCTGTGGCCAGTGGTGCCTTTGCCCCAGTTTTGCTCGGGACCACTAAGCCCACTTGGCCTGGCAGGCTGTGCTTGGCTTGTGCTGTTGGCCTGGATCCCATGCCTGCCAAGGACAAGTGGAGCAGCGAGGGGGGTGCAAGCAAGTGAGCTTGGGGTCTAGCCACTGCGCATAGCCAGATTCGCTGCCTGCAGTGGGGTAGGCAACTCCAGGCGCCGGCATGGGTGCCGGCTGCCTGTGAGGCTGCAGCTGGACCAGGCGTACCACAAGCAGCTTCCACAGCTGGCACCGGGGAACACAGCAGCTCTCAGAGGCTTGGAGACGCCAGGAATTGCAGAGCCCCAAAGAGGGTGTCACAGCCATGGCTCAAGGGACCTCCTAGGTCTGGGCTCCCCAAGGGCCTGCAGCTCTTCTTTCTCTTTTCCCTCCGTATTGTATAATTCTTTACTCAATTATATTCTGTTGAACTTCAAGCCTAATCTTATGCTGTTACCATATCACACTGATTACTGTAGCTCTGTAGTAAGATATGAAATCAAGAAGTGTAACCATAACAACTTCGTTCTTTTTAAAATTGTTCTGGCTATTCCAAGTCCTTTGCATGTTTATATGGATTTTATAATCACCTTGTCAATTTTCTCAAAAGAGTGGCATAAATTCTGATAGGTATTGAATAGAATCTGAAAATAAATTTAAGGACTATTGCCATTTTAACATTAACTCTCCCTATCCATAAACATGAGATTTCTTTTTGTTTATTTAGGGTTTCTTTAGTTTCTTTCAACAATATTCTGTAGTTTTCAGTGTACAAGTCTTGCATTCTTTGTTACATTTATTAGGAAGCACTTTATTCTTTTGGTGCTATTGTAAATGGAATTATTTTGTTAATTGCAATTATATGTAGCCTATTGCTAGTTTGTAGAAACACAATAGATTGTACATTTATCTTCTATCCCAATACATTCCTGAACTTGTTTATTATTTCTAATGGCCTTTTCATGGTATCCTTAGGATTTTCTGTATATAAGATCTCATTTTCAGATAGACAGTTTTACTTCTTCCTTTCCAGTGTTGACATATTTTAATAATTTTTCTTGCTTAATTGCTCTGACTAAAACTTCCATCACAATATTAAATAGAAGTATCAAGATCAGATACCTTTGTCTTGTTTCTTGCTGATCTTCAGAGAGAGCATTGTCTTTCACCATTAACTATGATGTTTACCTGGGGGTTTTGTGGCTGCCTTTTATCACCTTGAGACAGTTCCCTTCTGATCCTATTTTGTTGCACTTTTATCATGGAAGTATATCGGAAGTTGTCAAATGTGTTTTCTATGTCAACTGAAATGGTCACACGGTTTTTGTCCTTCATTGTATTAATACAGTGCATTGCATTCACTGATTTTTGTAGGTTGAACTAATGTTGACTTCCTGGGATAAATCTCATTGGTCACAGTGTATAGTAGGCTTTTTAGGTTTTGATGGATTTGGTTTGAGAATCCATATTTCATAAGACTATTTCATAAGATAATCAATATTTCATAAGAAATACTGGCTTCTAGTTTTCTTTTCTTATGATATTTTTGGCTTTGATATCCGAGTAATATATCACTTTATAGAAGAAATTGAAAAGTGCCCTCTTCTATTTCTTGAAAGACTTTGTAAAGAATTAGTGTTAGTTATTCTTTACAATTACGGTAGAACATACCAGTAAAGAGATACGGGCCAGAGTTTTTCTCTATGAGAATTATTTTTATTACTAATTTAAATTCTTTACTTTTTTTTAGGTCTGTTCAGATTTGGTATCTGTTTTTGAGTCAGTTTTGATTGTTTTTTCTCCCTAGAAATATGGCCAATCCACCTGATTTATCTAATTTGCTGGAATACAATTGTTCATAGAACCCTAATTCTTTTCATATTTTTAAAGGGTCATCAGTAACGTAATTTACTTTATTCCTAATGTTAGCAACATCATTCTTGATTTTGGTTCTTGGTCAATCAAGCTAAATATTTGTTCATTTTATTGATGTTTTCAAAGAACAAACTTTTTGGTCCCATTGATTTTCTCTATTTTTTCCATTAACTACTTTATTTTTGCTCTAACGTTTCTTATTTTCTTCCTTCTGCTTGTTTTGAATTTGGCATGCTCTTCTTTATATAGTTTCTTCAGGTAGAAAGTCAAATCATTGATTTATTATTTTATTTTTTATTAATATATAATATTTGTACATAGTTATGGGGTACATGTGATATTTTGTTACCTGCATAGAATATGTAATAATCAAGTCAGTATTTAGGATATCTGCCATCTTGAGCATTTATCATTTCTATGTGTTAGGAACATTTCAAGTCCTCTCTTCTACTATTTTGAAATATGCAACAGATTCTTGCTAACTACAGTCACCCTACTCTACTATAGAACATTAGCACTTCTTCCTTCAAACTGTATGCAAATATCCATAAATATTCTTCTAAGCACAGCATTAACTGCATCTTATAAATTTTGGTATACTGTATTTTTGCTTTGGCTTATTTCAAAGCATTTTTTAAAAAATTTCTCTCATTTATACTTTGGTCACTTAGAAGTGTATTGAATTTTCATATATTTGTTAATTTCTCAAATTTCTATCTTTGAAGATATATAATTTCATTTCCTTGTGGTTTGATAATATATACATACAATTTTAATCTTCTTAAATTTACCTAGTCTTGTTTCATGGCCTAGTACATCATCTGTTTTAGAGAATATTGCATATGTACTTGAGGATAATGTGTATTTTGATGTTTTGGAGAAGAACAGTCTGTAGATATTTCTTAGGTCTATTTCATTTATAGTGTTGCTTAAGTCTCCTAATTGTTTGCTGATTTTCTGCCTAGTTAATCCATCCGTTATTAAAAATAGGATGGTGATGTCTTCAGCTATTACTGTTGATTTTTCAAAGGCTCTTTTTCATTCTGTCACTTGCTGTGGCATGTATTTTGAAGCTTTGTTGTTAGTTACATACATATTTGTAATTGCTATGTCTTTGATGGATTGATTCTTTTATTTCTATAAAGTATTATTATTTGTCTCTAATAATAATCTTTGTCTCAAAGTTTATTTTGGGTTATATTAGAATACCCACTCTATTTGTCATATCATTGTCATTTGTAGTATATATTTTTCCATTTGATTAAGTCTGAAATTATTTGTCTTTAAATCTATAATATCTCCTGTAAGCAGCAAGTAATTCAAAATGCATGTACTTTTAATTCATTCTTTCAGACTGCATTTCAATTGGAGTTTCAAATACATTCACATTTAATTTAACTATTGATACAGTTAGATTTATATTTTTCAATTTAGTATCTTCTGTATTCCTTATGAAACCCTTTCCTTCCTTTACTACCTCCTTTTGTGTTAAATTGATATTATCTTCTATATCATTCTAATTCACTTATTTACCATGTTTGTATTTGTTTTCTTTGTCACTTCCCTCGAGGTACAATTAACATCTTAATTTATAACCATCTAGATTGGATAAAATGAATTTAGTTTCAAGATTATACAACATTTTTGCTCCTATATATTTCCATTTTTTCTCCTGACCTTGAGCTACAATTGTCATGCTAATTTTATTTTATATTTTCTGAGTTCATTAACACTGATTTATGATTCTTGAATGCTTTTCTCTTTAAATCAGATAGGAAAAATAATTACAAGCAAGAATGCATTCATACCCTCTTTTATATTTAAGCACCTTTATCAGTATTCTTTATTTCTTCCTGTAGACTCAATTTACTATCTAGTATCCTTTCCTTTCACCCTAAAGCTCTCCTTTTAGAATTTTATGCAGGATATAACTGCTAGAGATTCATTCTCTAAGTTTTTGTGTACCTGTAAAATTTTAAATTTCTCCTTCATACTTGAAGGATACTCTTTTTTTCTGTATATAGGACTCTTTTTTGTTAGTATTTTACTATCAATATATTATGTGATCTTTATATTTTCTGAATACTAGAAATCAGATCAGAAATCACCTGTTAATAAAATTATGGATTTATTTTTACTGATGAAGTGTTTATATTGTTTCCACAGTTTTATTATGATGTTTCTAGCTGTAGATTTTGTATATTTATTGTATCTGGAGGTTGTTGCATTTCTTTGATGTGTGAATTAATGTTTTTCATTAAAATTAGAAAGTTTCAAACCATTGTTTATTAAAATACTCTGTCTGCCCATTTTCTCTCATTCTCCTTCTGGAACTTTCACAATATAAATATGCATACACACACACACACATACATATGTATGTTTGATGGTATCCTATAGGTTGTTTTTAGCCATTCTTTTTTATTTCTGTTTCTCACACTGAAAAAAAATCAATTTAATTTTGTCCAAGTTTATTGATTATTTATTCTTCTAGCTGTCATCTGCTGTGACTCTCTTTAATAAATTTGTATTTGAATTATTGTATTTTTAAACTTTGGAATCTATTTTATTTTATAACTTTTTTAAAAAAATTGTTTTATTTTTATTTTAAGTTCCAGGGTACATGTGAAGGAGGTACAGGTTTGTTACATAGGTAAACGTGTGCCATGGTGGTTTGCTGCACCTATCAACTCATCACCTAGGTATTAAGCCCAGCATGCATTAGCTATTTTCCCTAATGCTCTCCCCTCCCCGTGACCCCTGACAGGCCCCAGTGTGTGTTGTTCCCCTCCCTGTGTTCATGTGTTCTCACTGTTCAGCTCCCACTTATAAGTGAGAACATGCAGTGTTTGGTTTTCTGTTCCTGTGTTAGTTTGCAGAAGATAATGGCTTCCAGCTCCATCCATGTCCCTGCAAAGGACATGATCTTGTTCTTTTTTATGGCTTCATAGTATTCCATAGTGTATATGTTGACATTTTCTTTATCCAGTCTATCATTGATGGGCATTTGGGTTGATTTTATATCTTTTCTATTGTGAATAGTGCTGCAAAGAACATACGTGTGCATGTATCTTTATAACAGAATAATTTATATTCCTCTGGGTATATACCCAATAATGAGATTGCTGGGTCAAATGGTATTTCTGGTACTAGATCTTTGAGAAATCTCCACACCATCTTCCACAATGGTTGAACTAATTTACATTCCCACCAACAGTGTAAAAGCATTCCTATTTCTCTGGAACCTAGGCAGCATCTGTTGTTTCTTGACTTTTTAAAAATCACCATTCTGACTCTTGTGAGATGGTATCTCATTGTGACATTGATTTGCATTTCTCTATGATCAGTGATATTGAACTTTTTTTCATATGTTTGTTGCCCACATGAATGTGTTCTTTTGAGGAGTGTCTGTTCATGTCTTTTGCCCACTTTTTAATGGTTTCTGTTTGTTGTTGTTAATTTGTTAAAGTTCCTTGTAGACCCTGGGTATTAGACGTTTGTCAGATGGATAGATTGCAAAAATATTCCCCCACTCAGGAGGTTGTCTGTTTGCTCTGATGAAATTTTCTTTTGCTGTGCAGAAGCTCTTTAGTTTAATTAACTATCATTTATCAATTTTTGATTTTGTTGCAATTGCTTTGGGCAATTTTGTCATGAAATCTTTGCCTGTGCCTATGTCCTGAATGGTATTACCTAGATTTTCTTCTAGGGTTTTTATAGTTTTGGGTTTTACATTAAATTATTTAATTCACCTTGAGTTAATTTTTTATAAGATGTAAGAAAGGGGTCCAGATTCAATTATGGCTAGCCAGTTCTCCCAGTATCATTTATTAAATAAGGAATCCTTTCTTCATTGCTTCTTTTTGTCAGGTTTGTTGAAGATCAGATGGTTGTAGATGTGAGGTCTTATAGCTGAGTTCTCTATCTGATCCCTTGGTCTATGTGTCTGCTTTTGTACCAGTACCATCCTCTTTTGGTTACTGTAGCCTTGTAGTGTACAGTTTGAAGTCAGGTAGGTAGCATGATACTTCTAGTGTTGTTATTTTTGCTTAGAACTGTCTTGGCTATACAAGCTCTTTTTTTTGTTCCACATGAATTTTAAAATAGTATTTTCTAATTCTGTGAAAAATGTCAATGATAGTTTAATGGGAATAGCATTGAATCTATAAATTACTTTGGGCAGTATGGCCATTTTCATGATATTGATTTTTCCTATCCATGAGCACAGCGTGCTTTTTCATTTGTTTGTGTCCTCTCTAATTTTCTTGAGCAGTGGTTTGTAGTTCTCCTTGAAGAGGCCCTTCACTTTCCTTGTTAGCTTAATTCCTATGTATTTTATTCTCTTTGCAGCAATTGTGAATGGGAGTTCATTCATGATTTGGCTCTCTGCTTGTCTGTTGTTGGTGTATAGGAATGCTTATGATTTTTGCACAACAGTTTTGTGTCCTGAGAGTTTCCTGAAGTTACTTATAAACTTAAGGAGCTTTTGGACTGAGACGATGGAGTTTTCTAGATATAGGATTATGTAATCTGCAAACAAAGACAATCTGACTTCCTCTCTTCCTATTTGAATACACTTTATTTCTTTATCTTGCCTGATTGCCCTGTCCAGAACTTCCAATACTATGTTGAATAGGAGTTGTGAGAGAGGGGCATCCTTGTTTTGTTCCAGTTTTCAAGGGGAATGCTTTCAGCTTTTGCCCATTCAGTATTATATTGACTTTGAGTCTGTCATAAATGTCTCTTATTATTTTGAGATATATTCATTCATTACCTAGTTTATTGAGAGTTTTTAACATGAAAGGATGTTGAATATTATCAAAGGACTTTTATACATCTATTGAGATAATCATATGGTTTTTGTCTTTAGTTCTGTTTATGTGATGAATTACATTTATTCATTTGCTGATGTTGAACCAGCCTTGCATCTTGGGGATGAAGCCAACTTGATCATGGTGGATAAGCTTTTTGGTTTGTCAGTAATTTATTGAAGATTTTTGCACTGATGTTCATCAGGGAGCAAATGACCAAAATTCAAGAGAACAAGTAAATAATAAAAGTAGACCCATACTGATTCAGATATTTTAGTCACCAGAAAGAAATATTATTAAACGTATGATGAATAATTTTCATAAATATTAGAAAAATTAGAAATTTTCACCAAATAACCTTAATATTTAAGAGTCACTGCCAAGAACGAAATATTTAAATTTAAATTTAGAATTGAAAGCACAGATTTAATAGTAGATTTGACGTGTCAGAGAAAGAATAAGTAACCTGGAAAGTAAATTGGTAGAAAATACCCACATATTTTAAAATGCAGAAATGGACATCATATTTGCCTATCAATATGTGTGTGTGTGGCATAGTGAAAAATCTGAGGTATGTATAGTTGAAGTCTCAGAAGGGGAGGAGAAAGAAAGATACTTAGATAGAAGCAATATTTGAAGAAATATCTGCTACAATTTTTCCAAAAAAGGGGAAACATCAATGTACAGATGTATGAAAACTTATAAATACCAAGTACAGATACAAAACAAACAAAACAAATAATTTCCTGGCATATCATAGTAACATTTCTAAAAGCCATTGATAAGACATCAAAACTCTCCTGAATTCCTTCATCACATTTCTGATTTTTTTCTAATTCTGATTTGCATTAGTCCTTCATGTTTTTCATAATTTTCCAAGTGTATGTTAACTCATTTTAAAATGAGTTACACTTCTGATTTTGGTTGTGCACCTAGCCTTCTGATGTGCTTTTGTTGTCTTCAGGGAGGTTATTCTGCTCCTTATTCTACATCTTTGTACTGGGTCTTATCATGATATTTTTCTGTTGCTCTTCCTTGTGTAAAATTAGTATCCTTAAACTCTTAGAATTGAAGTGTGGTTCACTAAACTATTTCCAGCCTCACAGAACTTACTCTTCTATTGTTTTTGTGTAAAGTTTAACACTATAGACGCTTGCTTTTTGAGATTTTCTGGCTCTTCCCTCACAATCTTTGGTCTGTAGACTCTCTTCCCTTCTTCATTCTTGTCCCTATCCTGATCAATTTTGATTCCACCATCAGCAGTTTATCTTCACAGGCTATATTTTGAAGGAAAATTTGATGAATCATTTGGAGAAACAGTGAGAGCAAGACTGCCTCTGGGGCAGTTCATTTTTCCCTTTCTGGGAACCCTTTGCACTCACTCACTAGTAGAGTGAACAAAACCCCTGCCCATTTTAGCTGCTGCCTTAAAACCAAACTCCTTATGCTACAATGAATACCAATTGGCTGTTTGGGTATTATCCTTTTCTCATGTCATTGTCAGATACCACTCCAATTTTGTTTTTCTTATTTCTCCAGCACTAATGCCAATACTATTCAGGTCTTTTGATGGCGTATGTGTACCCACTTTTATTTTAGCATCCATAGGAATAATTTTTCATCTAGTTTTATTGTCAGTGTTGTCCAAGGATTTTGTTTTTTTCCTTATAGTTGTTCCACATATTTTTATTTGTGGATTTGGAAAGAACGAAAAATAAAGCCATTGCTGCAACCATTTTTATAAAAGTGATTTTGCCTTGTTGCAGGAAGTCAGGGACCCCAAACAGAGGGACCGGCTGAAGCCATGGCAGAAGAAGGTGGATTGTGAAGATTTTATGGACATTTATTAGTTCCCCAAATTAATACTTCAGTAATTTCTTATGCCTGTCTTTACTGCAGTCTCTAAAAATAAATTGTAAAGATTTCATGGACACTTATCACTTCCCCAATCAATACCCTTGTGCTTTCCTATGCCTGTCTTTACTTTAATCTCTTAATCCTGTCAGCTGAGGAGGATGTATGTTGCTTCAGGACCATGTGATAATTGCGTTAACTGCACAAATTGTATAGCATGTGTGTTTGAGCAATATGAAATCTGAGCACCCTGAAAAAAGAATAGGATAACAGCAATTGTTCAGGGAATAAGAGAGAGAACCTTAAACTCTGAGCCAGGCAGAAGAGAGCCATATTTCTCTTCTTTCAAAAGCAAATGGGAGAAATGTCTCTGAATTCTTTTTCTCAGCATGGAACGTCCCTGAGAAAGAGCATAAGCGCCTGGAGGTATGGGCTTATAAACAGCCCCCTTGGGCGTGGCCTGTTTCTTATGGTTGAGGCTGCAGGGGTGAAATAGACCCCAGTCTCCCATAGTGCTCCCAGGCTTATTAGGAAGAGGAAATTCCCACCTAATAAATTTTGGTCAGACCTGTTGATCTCAAAACGCTGTCTCCTGATAAGATGTTATCAATGACAATGGTGCCTGAAACCTCATCAGCAATTTTAATTTCGCCTCGGTCCTGTGGTCCTGTGATCTCACCCTGCCTCCACTTGCCTTGTGATATTCTATTATCCTGTTAAGTACTTGATGTCTGTCACCCACACCTATTTGCACACTCCCTCCCCTTTTGAAAATCCCTAATAAAAACTTGCTGGTTTTTGTGGCTTGTGGGGCATCACGGATCCTACCAACATGTGATGTCTCCCCCAGACACCCAGCTTTAAAATTTCTCTCTTTTGTACTCTGTAGGAAAAATAGAAAAGAACCTATGTGATTATCGGGACAGGTCCCCCGATAATGCCTTTTATGAGATAAGCATTGATTTCACAACTTGACCAAAATATTGCAAGTTAGTAAGATCAGAGGACAAATGTCTCATGAATTTAAGTGCAGAAATACTAAACAAAGCATTAGCAAATAAATGTTAGCAATATGTAGAAAAGATAGTACATTATAATGAGTTGGTATTTATTCCAGCAATGCAAGGCTCTCCAAACATAAAATAATCAATGTCAGTCACCATATTAATGAAGTAAAATAGGAAAATCACAATATCATTTAATATATACACAAAAAAGACATCTGATAATGATAATTACCCATTTATAATTTTAAATGCCTTCCCAAATACCTAGGGGAAGAAATTAAACTTTCTTAAGCTTATAACATTTCCATGAAATATCGTATTTTATTTAGCTGTGAAATATTAAAAACTTATTCCTGAGATAAAAAATGAGCAATGATGTCCACTGACATGAACCCTATTCAATGGTATATTAGAAAGTCAAAGCTAGTGGATAAGCCTCACCACTACCCTCTACCAAAAAGTAAAAGAACTAAGAAATAAAATTGTTATCATTCCCATCTGACATAAATATTTATATTGAGAAATCCAAAAGGATTCACTGATAAACTCTAAAAATCAATAAATTATTTTAGGAAGGTTTCTGAATACAAGTTAATATATAAAATCAACTGTATTTCTATATTTTAATACTGTAACAAATTGATAATAGTGAAAATTTTCAAAGCTATCATTTATAAAAGTATCAAAATTAAATCTATAGAAATAAATATAAAAATATGTGAAAGAGATCTACACAGATTTAAAACATTTATGTAAGAATTACAGAAGATAAACAAATGGAGAACTACATCAAGTTTATGGATTGCAAAATTCAATATGATAAAGGTCTTATCTCTCAATTAATCTATAGATTTACCCATTATAACTCAAAAGCAAAGAATTTTCTTTTATGGAAGCAAACAAGCTAATTCTAAAATTTATGTAGAAATGCAAGCAAAAGACCCTAAATAATGAAGCTTATATTACTAGACATTCAAACATATTTAAATATCTATTGTAATTTAAAAGATGTGTACGTGCATAGGGATATACAAATAATTTTACCAGAAACAGAATAGTGAATTCACATTTAGATCCACGATGACTCCAGACAACTGAATTATCTATCATTAAGGTACCACTGCAGTGCAGAAAAGATGACCTTTGGATAAATGTTAAATAAACATGAAATTTACATGAGAAACCTTGGTCTGTACCTCAAACCATACACAGAATCAATTCCAGATGAATCACGTCTAAGTGTGAAAATAAAGCTTCTTAAAGATGACATTGGTTCGCTGAGACTGTTTCCTGATGAGGGCAAGCTAGGCTTCAGGGACAGCAAGAAAATGGGATCAGGCTCTCATCATCATTCCAATAATGTTTTTGGTAGTAAATAAATTACTAACATGTAAATCATTCCTGGATATTCTTTATTTCCTTAAGGTTATAAATGTGTGCTCTGAGAAAGATACCATTAAAAGAATGGAAAGACAAGACTCAGACTGGGAAAAATATTTGCAAAACATGGCCACTGTCCCTCAAAACTATCTGGGTAAAGTATCTCCACCAAGAATAAACTGGCTTGGGATATATGGGGACTCTGTACTATCTTTGCATATTTTTTGTCAATGTAAAACTACTGTAAATTTAAAAAGCTATTTAAAAAAAGAAAACAATGCCTTTCAAAAAATAGGTTATATGGATTGAGGAAGTAAAGTATAGATTACTGTAGGATGGGAAAAGATTTTGTATGATGCTGTAATCGTAGATCATGACACTATGTGTTTATCAAACCTATAGAAATTTATAATAGAAACTAAACAGCATCTGTACAGCAAAAGAAATAATCAGCAGATTAAACAGACAACCCACAGAGTGGGAGAAAATATTCACAAACTGTGCATCCAACAAAGGAATAATATACAGAATCCATGAGGAACTCAAACAATCAGCAAGAAAAAGGCAAATAATCCCATCAAAAAGTGGACAAATAACATGAATACACAATTCTCAAAGGAAAAGATAAGAATGTCCAACGACATATGAAAATATGCTCAACATTACTAATTATCCGGGAGATGCAAATTAAAACCACAATGATATAACATCTTACTCCTGCAAGAATGATTATAGTTAAGAAATTAAAAAAAATAGATGTTGGCATGGATGTAGTGAAAAGGGTACACTTTTACATTACTGGTAGGAATGTAAAGTAGTACAACCGCTCTGGAAAACGGTATGGAGATTCCTTAAATAACTAAAAGTAGAACTGCAACTTAATCCAGCAATCCTACTACTGGGTATCTACCCAGAGGAAAATAAGTCATTATATGAAAAAGAAACTTGCACACTCATGTTTATAGCCACACAATTTGCAATTGCAAAAATATGGAACCAACCTAAATGCTCATCAACCAATGAGTGGAATATATATGTGTGTATGTATATATACACACACACACATTTTTTATATATATGTATATATATACATTTTATATATCTGTATATAAAAATATATGTATATATGTTCCACTTGTTGGTTGATGTGTATATATACATATATAAATGTATATATAAATATATAAATTATATATAAAAATGTGTATATATGTGTGTATATACATCTGTGTGTGTGTATGTATGCGTATATATATATATACATACATATATATACATATATATACATACATACATATATATACATATATATACATACATACACACACACCTACATACCATGAAATACTACTCAGCCATAAAAAGGAATGACATAATGGCATTTGCTACAACCTGGATGGAGTTAGAGAGTATTATTATTATTATTATTCTTTTTATTATTTTGAGACAGAATTTCACTCTTGTTGCCCAGGCTGGAGTGCAATGGCATGATCTTGGCTCACCACAACTCCCACCTCCCAGGTTCAAGTGATTCTCCTGCCTCAGCCTCCCAAGTAGCTGGAATTACAGGCATGCACCATCATGCCCAACTATATATATATATATATATATATACATATATATTTGCATATTTTTAGTAGAGATGGGGTTTCTCCATGTTGGTCAGGCTGGTCTGGAACTCTGGACCTCAAGTGGTTCCGCCCACCTAGGCCTCCCAAAGTGCTGCGATTATAGGCATGAACCACCATGCCTGGCTGGAGACCGTTATTCTAAGTGAAGTAACTCAGGAATGGAAAACCAATCATCAGATGTTCTCACTTATAAGTGGGAGCTAAACTATGAGAACATAAAGGCATGGACTTTGGGGACTTGGACAGAATGGTGGGAAGCAGGCAAGGGATAAAAGACTACACAATGGTTACAGTGTACACTGCCTGGGTGGCAGGTGCACTGAAATCTTAGAAATCACCACTAAAGAACCTATCCATGTATTAAAAAAACCTGTACCCCAAAAACTATTGAATTAAAAAAATAAACATAAATAAAACTTTTTTTAAATTTAAAAAATTAAAAAAGAAATGGTGAACTTTAGCATACACAAATTAAATAAATTAAATTATTTAGGTATTTGGCAGAACTAGAAATAAAATTAAGAATGAAAAAATCAAATTGTATTACAAATATCTGAAACCACCTCACTGAAGGGGCTGGGGAAAATATTGCTGATCTAAGCAGCTTTGAAATAAGTGGAATCTGCAAGACTAAAGCAAAAGGAACTGTATACGTACACTATACTCTAGCTCATAAAGTATTTTCCCCACAAGACTGTGATTAACAATTTGGAAATGATTATCCATGTACAAGCAATTAAATAATTAAGTAAATCAGTGGTGAACTGTGGAAGCCAGGATTCTCACTGTTGAACTGGGAGGTTACAGACAATGAAGGAAAGAAATCTAGGATAATTCATATGGTAATGGTTTAGAGTTGGATACATCAGTATTATCTCATGTCTACCTGAATATACATATGGATGGATAAATATTAAAATATTTATAGTAAGAGTTTATACGTGGCACAGTATATATACATATGTTTTCTTCCTCTGTCATCTGAGAGGGCATAGAAGCGTGTGATTCCCCAGTAGCAGTGAGCACACCTACTGCCCAGATCTTGTTTGCTCCTACTATTCACAATAAAAAAAAAAAAACAAGAGCTCCTTGAGAAACGAAATAAATAATTTAGTATTGGAATATAACATGAAGAATAAAATAAATATCCATGAGTCTTATGCTAATATAAAAAAACCTTAAAGAAATAAATAAATGGGGGAAATGGACATATCTACCACGTAGAAGAATTCAAAGAAATTTTTGTTAGTATTTAACGTCGAGGAAATGGAGCATAACTCCCCACTCTTTACACACACACTCACAGAGATCTTCAGCAATTTTAACAATTACAGAACAGCCAAGATCCAAATGTGTACTTCTTCTGTAAACTGGGCCAAAGGATAAGAGGAATAGAAGTTATAACAACCAGCACTTTGGGAGGCCAAGGCAGGTGGATCACCTAGGGTCAGGAGTTTGACGCCAGCCTGGCAAACATGGTGAAACCTCGTCTTTACAAAAATACAAAAATTAGCTGGCCATGGCGGTGGGCGCCAGTAATCCCAGCTACTCAGGAGGCTGAGGCAGGAGAATCACTTGAACCCAGGAAGCAGAGGTTGCAGTGAGCCAAGATCACGCCATTGCACTCCAGCCTAGGTGACAGAGTGAGACTCCATCTCAAAAAAAAAAAAAAAAAAAAAGAATGTTATAACAAGCATCTAAATAATGACATAAAGGAAGCAAGTGGAGTCCATGAAAGCAGGGAATACCGTGAGTGTTAGTGCATTTGGAAAATGACTTCCCAAAATGCTAAAATGATACCTATTCATTTGTTGAGTTACAATATTCTGGATTCTTTCCACCGTAATTGACAGAACTCCACTGAAACTGAAGCAACAAAGAAAAGTTTATTTGTTCAGAGAACTAAGAAGCTCAAAGATATCTGCTGACATGAAAAATGAATGGAACTAGGAGTTCAAAAGTGTCATTGAATATGTGTATCTCTCTATAGTTAGTCACTGGTTTACCCTGGTTGGCTTTATTTTTGAAAGGCTTCTACCTTATGACAGAAGGTGACTAGTAACAACTTCAGGTTTATATTTTTCCAGCTCAGTGGCATCTCTAGAAAATACGGCTACTCCTTGCTAATCACTCCCCTCAAAAAATCCAAGATTGAGTCTAACTGGACAAGCTAATTTGGTTCATCACTTGCCACTACAATAAAGTACAGTGGGATGCCTCAGAACCCAATGATACAATCATCTCTACCTAATCCCTATGGACTGACAGTGAGGTGGTAACTCAAGAGAAATGAGTCTTGGTGATAAAACAAGTCCAAATTAAAAAAAAAATCGGTAAGTATGATTTCAAGTCTTTGGCTTAGTTACTGAATATATGTAAACACAGAAAAAGTCAGTAAATGTAAAAATAGAAATAGGAGTACCTCTGAGGCAAGAATAGGATATCATATCCAGTTTTCCGATGTCATTGGGACAATCAATTGATATTGTCTAATGATAAATACAGGTTGAAAGACTAGTGAACAAAGGTAGGAAAATTTAAAAAACTTACTTTATATACTATATTTTTTCTCTTTTTAATATTGTATCAATATAGTGTCTTTGTTTTTGTTTTTGTTTTTTGTTTTGAGACGGAGTTTCACTTTTGTTGCCCAGGCTGGAGTGCAAAGATGCGATCTCAGCTCACTGTAACCTCCGCCTTCCAGGTTCAAGTGATTCTCCTGCCTCAGCCTCCCGAGTAGCTGGGATTACAGACACGCACCACCACACCCAGCTAATTTTTGTCTTTTTAGTAGAGATGGGGTTTCACCACTTTGGCCAAGATGTTCTCCATCTCCTGACCTTGTCATCTGCCAGCCTCAGCCTCCCAAAGTGCTGGGATTACAGGTGTGAGCCACCGTGCCCGGCCATATAGTGTCTTTTAAAAACCTACTACCAGCATTCTTGTGTACAGAAGACTGGACATTTGATTATGTGATGCACCTTTTTGAAGAAGGGTAAGTATAATATGTTATTCTTTAAACTTAAATAAATAAATGATGATGCTTCAATGAAGATTGAAATAGTGTCTCAAATCACTTTGCATTTTATTAGGTAACTTAGACTTTCCATAGCAAAATAATGTCTGATTGTAAAACATGTGTACAAATTTAATAATCTGATTCTAGGTTAGTATAAGCTTAATAAAGTTTGACTGCTATTTGTGCTAGTTCCTTAAATGGCTTTTTCTTCCCCTTGATCAAGCAAAATATTCTCATTGTAACCAGAATGAAAAATGAACAAACAAAAAAACTATGAATACAAAATTTCAAAGAAATCAGTTGGCCCTAAATAAAGAGAGCAAAAGTGTCCCTGCTCAGTCAGGCCTCATAAAGTCTCTCTCACACAACTGAATGGCCACGTGTTTTTATATTCTCTGTAAACAGGCCATAAAATGGCATAATAGTTCAACGAGTCCTGTATCTGAGATACACATATACTGAGTAAAAATAAGTAGTCCATTTTAGTCAGTGGGTTCTTTGCAAGCAACAGAGACTGACTCAGGATATGCAAAATAAAATACATATGTATAGGGGAAGGTTATAGGTTTAGTCATAAAATCAAAGAGATTATTTGGTATGGACTACACTGTGTCCTCCTAAAATTCATATTGGAGTCCTAACCCCAAGTACCTCAGAATGTGACTGTATTTGAGACAGACCTTTTAAAGAGGCAAGTAAGGTAAAAAAAGGTCATGTAGGTGGACCCCAACCTAATATGATTGGTGCCTTTATAAGAAGAGAAAATTAGGACACAGTCATACACAGAAAGAAGATCATGTGTAAACACGGGAAGAAGACAATCATCTCCAAGGCAAAGAGAAAGGCTTCAGAAGAAACCAAACCATGAACTCAGTCTTCTAGCTTCCAGAACTGTGAGGAAATAAATTTCTGTTGTTAAATCATTCATTCTGTGGTATTTTGTTATACTAGCCCTAGCAAACAGATGCATTCCTGAAGAATCAAGTCTCAGAAAGGATGAAAATACGGTTATATCCAGGAATTGTCTTAAAAACTAATAAATATTTACTTCAGAACTGCAGCCTTTGCACTGATAAAGTGTGAATTCTGTCCATCCTTACAGAATCACAGTACACAATTCTGCAAGAAAGAAGCTTATTGACCAAGCTTAAGTAAAGTGCCTACTCTTGGCCAGGAGAAAAATATTACCTTGATTTACAGATATATCAACACTACATGAAATAAGAAAGGGAAGAAGCTTGAATAATATAACAAATAATGTCTACTACGCCTACTTACATCTTCCAAACTGTCACCCCCGACAAAGAAAGATCAAGTACAGAGTCCCAAAGTCAACAAAACAGGGAAAAGCCCAGGGTGTTCTATGACCAAATCGAAACTGCGTGTCTGTAGAGTGATGGGTGATGGTGATACATGAGTAGGAGGAAAGTTCATAGAGGAAACATCTTTTAGAGAGGGCCACATGAGTTACAGAAAAGAGTTTAGAATTAATTATTATGTAGAACGTTGTACAATTTAAAACATGTATTGTGTGAAGCTACTGCAGTTTTACTCAGGGAAACCATATTATCTGTTTCACAGTTTTAAATGCCAAAACTATTTTATTTGGAATATACAAAGAAAGGTGTGTAGCAAGGAATGAGGCAAGATGCTGGTTAAGAGGACAGTTACATTTTACAAGAGGGAGCTGCTTACTTGGGCCAAGTCAGAAGCAGAAGAGTTGATGAGATGTAGTTATATTCAGGCTGTACTTTGAAGGAAAAGCTAAGAGAATTTGCTGATTAATTGACTGTCAAGAAGGGGAAAAAGGGATAGGACCAAACTTTTAGGTATTTGACCTGGATAATTAAGTGAATGATACATAATTAACTGAGAGAGGGGATACAGGGAGGTACAGTTGGGAGGAGAGGAGGTACTTGATAAGAAATTAAGAGGTCATTGTTGACTATGTTAAGTTGAGATGCTTATTCTTCAGAAAAAATAAAAAGTTCCACTGAGTTAAACATTGAATAAATAAGATATATTCAGAAATAACTTTAGTAAAGTTGAGGGTTACTGTTGACTTTGACAAAAGCAGTTTCTAAGTAGTGGTGGAGACAAAAATCTGATTGATTGAGATAGAAGAATAAAATGTGAAGAAGCAGTAAAAGCACATAAACAGTTGAAAAGTTTGCCTCAAAATGGTGCAATGATATGAGAAGAGAGCTGAATTGGGAAATGGATTTACTGTATTAATCCATTCTCATGCTGCTATGAAGAAATATCTGAGACTGGGTAGTTTATAAAGAAAAGAGGTTTAATTGACTCACAGTTCTGGACGGCTGGGAGGCCTCAGGAAACTTACAATCATGGCAAATGGCACCTCTTCACAGGGCGGCAGGAGAGAGAATGAGTGCCAAGCAAAGGGGGAAGCCCCTTATAAAACCATCAGATCTCGTGAGAACTAACTATCACAAGAACAGTATGGAGGAAACTGCCCCCATGATTCAATTATCTCCATCTAGTCCTGCTCTTGATACATGAAAATTATTACAAGTCAAGGTGAGATTTGAGTGGGGACACAGCCAAACCATATTATTCTGCCCCGGTCCCTCTCAAATCTCATGTCCTCACATTTCAAAACACAATCATGCCCTTCCAATAGTCTCCCAAATTCTCACTTCATTACAGCATTAACCCAAAAGTCCAATACGAAGTCTCATCTGAGACAAGGCAAGTCCCTTCCACCTATGAGCCTGTAAAATCAAAAGCAAGTTAGTTACTTTCTAGATACAATAGGGATACAGGCAATGGGTAAATACACCCATTCCAACTGGGAGAAATTGATCAAAACAAAGGGGCTTCTAGGCCCCACGCAATTTTGAAATCCAATAGGGCAGTCACTTAACCTTAAAGTTCCAAAATGATCTTGAGAGAAACTTTTGTCATTTTGTTCTTCATTTTGTCTTCAAAATGAGAGCTTGTAGTGGGTAATATTTGAATTTTGCAAGATTGCAACTTGTAAAATTTTGTAAAAAATTGTAAAATGTTAATAAAATATGAGTTAATCTGAGTTCTATTTGTAAAATCGAGATTCTTTTTAGCAAAGGAGAATACATTTACAATTAAATTTTCCATAGCAACAAAAATATATGTTCATTTATAGTAACAGCTTTAAGGAAGGGTGAATTGTCAAATAAATAAATTTATCTGGTCTATTAAAATAAGAATTTAAAAGAACTTTGAGAGAGAAAAACATTAAACAATGGCTATATTTTTAATCAACCTTTTAAATCAAGAATGTTCTTTCTGCATTGATGTAGAACAAAGATAAGTAAATAATGACTACATAAATTACTGAGAAGTAATTAAATATTATTGACAAAATTTGTTGATTAAAAACAAATGAGGAAGTAATGATAAAGTTTTTCTATATGATATATGTATTTTTCAATATAATTATAACTACTTATAAAATCATTTAAAACAGCAAAACTGTTGATCACTGGATAATTGAGTTGTTGGGTTTTGACCATCAATTTTATTTTTATAAGTTCATTTTATTATCTTTTTAGTTAACAAGAAAATAGAAAAAAATGGCACCAGGAAAATTGTGCAGAAAATGTTTTTTAGAAGTTATTATAAAAAGTTCTTCTTACTAGAAAAAAGGATTGTGAATTCTTCCCACTTCTCACTTATCATCTGTAAGCATTTTGCAGATAGGACATCTAGATATGGGAAAACATAAGAAAATTTCTCCAATTACTTAAGTGTCCTCCAATCCTTGGAAGGCACTCAGCCTGATAGAAGTGAGTTCTTTGACATAATATTTTGCATAACTGAAGTTCAGACGTTATTGTTTGTAACATCTATGCATCTATATGCAAGCAATACGATATGAGAGGAACAAGTTTCTATTATGGATATGAATTTGTCCTCCCTTAGCGAGAAAGATCATTGAATCTAGGCCAGATGAGAATTGCTGTTATATTCTTAGCATAGGAGCGTCTTACCTGATTCATGAATTATAAGTTGTATTCCATATCCCACTGTATTTGAGTTCTTATCTATTCAGATCTTTCTTGTTTTTGTATATTAACATGTTTTCTCTCACTGTACTGAAATCTTTTTGCTCCCTTTTATATTAAAGGCATTTGTTGCACCCTCCTTGGCTGGCCTCCTCCCAACTCCATCCCATCCAATTATGTTCGTAACTTCCTGACATATAAATGTTGATAGTAGTATAAAAAGATATTATCTAGTGTAATAGACTGTCAGATATAAGATGAGGTTTTTTGCTACTACTTTCTTACAACCTATGACTCTTGAGCCTTTGAAAGCCTAATAAAACTATTGGCAATTCTGTAATTCATTACTTTGTACTCTACAGTGCTTGTTTAGTTCTTACGGGGTTTGTTCTATTAAATTACACTACATAATAAAAACAAGTATTAGCTTCCTGTCTTATAAAATAATGACAAATAAATTATTAGGGCAAAGCCTAACAAGAAAAATAAATTGAGTCATGGTGTTTTGAATTGGTGGTTTCAAATTCAGAAAGCAGAGATGCAAATTTTCTAGAACTTAATTTGAGTCACATCACTGATACTTGGAAGGGGAAGAAAAGAAGAGAAAAAAAGGCAGTCGGTGAGTAGTTCTTCTGCTTGCCTATAGGCTACATGTTACAGGTTCTGGAAAACAGATAGAGAAAAAGGATGTTTTTCTGTATGTACAAGAGGTATATAAGTCCTTATAAATTCAGTGTTTCAGCTGTGAAAATGCAGTGTCAAGATACTTCCTTCCCAATGATTGAATAATTTTTTTCTGTTTTATTGACAAAATGTGTTACAATGTGGTTCTTTCAGAGTTTTGTGATAAGCATCATTATGGTACCCATGTACTTAAAATTGCATTCAAATACATCTCTTTCCCAAATTCCTATAAAAAACATTTTAGACTTATTTTAGACTTATTCAGTACTCTTCTTGCTTATCTTAACACCAAATAAAATTTTTTTTTTTTTTTTTTTACTGGGTAGCAATTAAAGAGTTTGTGCCCTTGACATTGAAAAGGCTTCAGGGAATTGATTACAATAAAGTACCTCAGGTAAACCAGCCTGGAGCTTTCTGGCATATAGTTGTTCATTCTACTTGGATGGAAAGCAAATTGGAAGGAAAGTGACACATTTGGTCTGGCAGGGAGGTGAGTGATACTTTTGAAATATCTACAGATCCCATTTTCTTTTCAAGTTCACAGTAGTTTTGGGAAGAATTCTTGCCAATATCTCAAGGAAGCTGCTTGCCTTATAAGAGAGACATAGGAAAGAAAAGTTGTGTGAAAAGGGGAGAGTGTAAAATAGGGAAAAGCAGGCATTTCTGTACTCTTACTTGATTTGTCCTCGATCTACTTTTGGATGTGTTTTGGCTAGAAAATTTCTTTCTTTTGCACTTCAGAAGAGACATGGGTTTTTAAAAGACAAATGAGGTTATAAAATGAGAAGAACTAACTTCTCAGTTAATTTCACCAACATAATTCTATCAAGAGTGTTAGTAGAGTCTAGAATCACTTAAATAAGTGCCAGTCTCCCCAGGAAGTGATGACACAGGGTATTTCAGTACAATCTGTGTCCTTTGAGTATTGAGAGCAGGAAAACAGAGATTCACATCCCAGATCTTCAATTCCCTGTGCTCTTCCTGTTCCTGAAAATGCCATCTTAACAGATCTGTTCAGCCTGAAACATGTCACCTAACTTCAATTTGATCCAAAGATGTTTCAGGGAAGAGTCTTTGATGCTGGACATATGTTCAAAGGATGTATCACCAAAGTGTGAAAGGAGACTAGCATTCCTCTCACTTTTGATACTACTGAGTTAACACCTACATAAATTTTTAGGAGTACTTTCCTTCATAGCTATCATTCTATTTTCACACCTCATGTCCTGCCTCTGGCTTGTCAATGGCTATTGTTTGACAGCAAAATGGCCAAGTCAGGTTCTAAAAAAAGAGTATTTCTTTTATGTAAGTCCTTTGGAAGCGAAGACAAAGATTAAATTTATGGTTCAGCAATTTCTTAAGATGTAACTTTAACAGCTTTAGTTCTGCACATACAGACTCATTAGTAATTTCCACATAACCTCTTACAAAACATCACATCAAATTACCTGCTTTATATTGACTTCCTGTGTTCTTTTTGTGCCTTTGAAGGTAGGAGTGAACAGGTTCAGCAATCGATGGCTCTTTTGTGTCTGACCACATGGACTTTGGTCTCAGTGGGCTGATTATTATTGAAAGAAAGAAAAAAAGTGAATTTCAGAAGTGTGTAATTTCCTGTTAAAATTTTTTATGAAAACGACCTGACAAAACAAAATTAAACCTTTGTTTTATTGAAACAGTTATTCCTATGTGGGGATCATGACAATGATGCTCAGTTTGGATACTGTTCATGACACTTAATAAAGTCATTACTCTTTAAATCCTATATGAATTGATGAATTCAGTTAAATTGTATAAAATGAAAATATTTTAATAATGGTTGGAATTTTATAGCATCCAAATATTTGTTGAATTCATAGAAAAGGAATTTACAGAAAAAGAAATTGATATATAAAGAAAAGAAAGAGAAAATGTAATCAATTTTTCAATAATGAACATACAAAGTACATCAAATTTTAGATTATAAGTCTACTTTATTCAATGCATCTAGATAACTGATCAAAAACTTCATAAACAATGATAAAAGAAAAAATTGAAAATTCTATTCTTTACCAATAGAATTATAAAAATGTTCAGCTTTCAAAGCAAAAATGCAAAGAAAAGTCACTAGACAAGCATGAAGCTGGCACAAAATTATTGTTCTGTACTTAATGTTGGGTCTAAAATTATTGTGGTTACAGTTTCCACACATACAAACTACGAAGTTAAGTAAATTCAACAATCTTTTAAATAGTCTACGCCACCGAAAAAGCACTATAAGTCATTTTAAATATATCTAAATAAGCAAAAATAAAAACAGCAGAAAATGATTAATGTGGAAGTTAAGACATGTTAGCAAAAATACAATTGAGTTGCAGAAAAATTAGCAATTCATCATATACATGAGACCGATGAATGGATATAGCGGAATAACTTGGGTAACCAAATCCACAAAATTGCTTTTTTTGACATATCTTCTGAATCTTATGTAATGTAGCACTACTATTTTTATTTGCTATGACAAATAGAATTTTGCTATTTCTCTTTGCTATCAAGCCTTGAGAGTAGAGAAGAGAAATGTTATAGCAAATAGAAAAAAGTATGTAAAATATGACAAAGAGCTGGAAGCCTTAGTTTAGTGCAGAGGTCCTTAGAAAATATTGTCTACCTCAAAAATGAAACTTTACCTTTTTTTTTTTTAACAAAGATCACTTAACAAGTAACCAACAATCTATTTTAAGAAAATGATATGATAATGGTTCTCCTAAACAAATAAAATTGAAAGAGCTCAGAACAAATAATTTATTGGGTATCAGTCACATATTCTTCTACCACCTACTAAAATATTGTCAATCATTCCATTTTTAGGTCTTGAACTTGGCCTTAAGGATGCTAGGGATGTCGAAGGGGTAAGGAATCTTAAAAAAATGAATTTGCTGAACAAACTCTATCATACAGAAGACAACGTTCCTGTTCATTGGTTTCATTTTACTCTCTGATAAAGTAGATAAGAAATGAAATTGATCAGCAGTGATTTGATTTTTGGATTTGCATTGGATTTGTTTTATGTATATGGCAAACAAATCCAATAGTGAGGAATGATAATACACAATTATGTCTTTAACAGCTTCTTTATGTATGTGATGCCCCTAATAGCAGCATTTTGAGTATAATCCAAACATACCCTACTGAATATTTAAATGTCCATGGTATACAAATTCTTCTCTTCCTAATACTGCCCTCTTCATTGAAAAAAATGTCTTTTTTTTAATTTTATGCTTACTATTTACCAAACATTATCACATTAAATTCACAAAAATTCTATCATTAACCCTTTGTAGATAAGGAAACTGAGGCTTAGATCTATTAATTAGGTAGTCTGAGATTTACTTTGCTAGAATGAGTGGAGCCTATACTCAAAGCACAGTCCTTCTGATTCTTGTGATTACTTGTAGACAGCCAGATTTCAGGACAAAGTTGTAAAACAGGAAATAAGTTAATGCAAACATGTTATCCAGGTTGCCACCACTAATGTACTATTGATTCTGCATCCTGAGTGATATTTTAAGGAATCTTATAAAATATGTCCTCAAAAATGTCCACCTGGTGATGAAAGGGGGTATTATTTATTCACAGAGTCTCATCCTCCACTGACCAGGAGTGACCCCCAGCAAATTAATTCAAGCTCATTTCCAGGTTGCACATTTTGGAGTACCTAATAAAAAATCCTAGAGTTGGATGCAAATGCTAGGAGGTTCTGTTTGGATGAAGCAATTAAAAACCTGTTCTGAATTGATCATAGAAGCAGTACTGGAATGAGAAGTGGGACCAAAACATTTTGAAGCAGTGTATAAGAGGTGTTCAATACACTCTACTTCCACCTTCTCTAGGGAAACCACTTTGAGAACCAATTGTTTCTAAGTAACTTTATGTTACTCAGAAAAACCGAAAAGCATATAACTTTTATATTGACCATAAAATCTAATGCAGCATATGTAGTAGGCACTGAATAAAAAATTGCTGGTTTATTTAATTATGATTCTTCTAAGTTGTATTATTAATGTTTTACTTATTACATTTAACTTGTTATTGCATTCAAAATCTATTTTGATGCATAATTTATTTTTTTCTAAATTGTTTCTCCTATTACCAAAATAAATACTGAATAATCCATCTTTTCAGCAGTTGAACTATAAGTCTTCTTTCATTTTCTATCTAGTATTTACTTAACATATATTATTAATTATTTAATTATGTTGAGGTCATGAGCATCACACATGATGTTGCAAGAAGACTACTGGGCAAACTGACTGGCACAAAGCAGACACCCATGAATATTTGTTCTTTTCCTTTTGAAATACTATCTGCCTCCATACCTGCTAGCACATGCTGATAATGACTTTAGTAGGAATGAAGAACTATATTAAGACTTCCTGATTAACTGGTATCACAACCATTCTGGATCATGTGCTATTAGCTTAAGGTTTAGTCCTCTTTCTATCACTCTATACTTCTTCATTTCTTTTTTTTTTTTTTTAGATGGAGTCTCACTCTGTCGCCCAGGCTGGAGTGCAGTGGCGTGATCTCAACTCTCTGCAACCTCCACCTCCCGGGTTCACGCCATTCTCCTGCCTCAGTCTCCCCAGTAGCTGGGACCACAGGCGCCTGCCACCACGCCTGGCTAATTTTTTTGTATTTTTAGTAAAGACGGGGTTTCACCGTGTCAGCCAGGATGGTCTCCATCTCCTGACCTCGTGATCCGTCCGCCTCGGCCTCCCAAAGTGCTGGGATTACAGGTGTGAGTCACAGCGCCCGGCCCTCTTCATTTCTTAAATTTAACCACCAGAGACTAATCTAAAGCCTTTCATCTCAAAATATTTCGCCTTCCCCTTTTTTCTATATAATATGAGGATTTTTGGAATTTCAATATTCGACAGATCTACTTATTCAGAAAATAAGGGAATAAAGAAAATAAGACACAGCTTCTAGAGGCAGGATACCGATCCCAGTGATAGGAAGGATGACCCATGCAAAAAAAATTAATTTCAGTTATGTCTATCTATTCCCAGAATAACAGGCCAAACAAAAATTTTCCCAGGTGTGTTTCCACACACTGCCCAAATTTGCACAAAAGAACAATGTGTCTATGATATCAAGACTATATTTCTAGTTGTGTTTTGAATGTTAGATAGAAGAAACCTGAATTTCAGAAAAATTTGGGATATGGTGATTTGAAGATTAAAACAACCAAGCATGGTGTTAATTTAATCATCCATGTATGAAATAATGAGCACTGTGACCCACACACTTAGCTCAACCACCATGCATAAACTAGGAAATGCATCAGGGAACTGTAGTTCATAAGACCATTCTATCCAAAGTGTTCAACTTCTTGTAATTCATATAGTCAACTTACTCCATGTTTTTTATTTCTTCTGTGCATCAGCAATAGCTGTGATGACAACATTTCTTAGATGTAAGGAAAACCATGCATGCTATATTATGAAACAATTTTATTCTGCATGAAAATATGGATATGCCAAGTATTACAAAGTGTTGTTAACTTAGTCACTGGTTTCTTTCTGTCTTTACCAGAAACTTCCTATATTCAGTAATTTTCTTAGCAAAAAATTCAATCGAAGGAAGCACTATGCTGTAATGATTGTCATATGTGCATATTCAATGCCTGTATTATTTCATTTCTTTTTTTTTTTAAAGTTTATGTCATTTGTTCAGCTACCTTTTCTATTTAGGGGTTGACAAAAGACATTTTCTTTTTTTTTTTTTTTTTTTTTAAGAAGGAGTCTCACTCTGTCACCCAGGCTGGAGTGCAGTGGCGCCTGGGACTACAGGCACCCGCCACCACACCCGGCTAATTTTGTTTTTGTATTTTTGGTAGAGACAGGGTTTCACCATGCTAGCCAATATGGTCTCAATCTCCTGACCTCGTGATCTGCCCACCTAGGCCTCCCAAAGACAAATGTTTTTAAACAAAGTTGGGAACATAGAAATTATGGATAATTAATTAAACTGTGTTGTTTTAGTTATATATTACTGGTTGATATTTATTAAATTAGGAAAAGCCCTCTTGAATGTGCTATCACATAAGTTGACTTTGTCTAAAAAAAAAAAAAAAAAAAAAAACTTCCAAACTTCCAGAATGAACACTTGAATTTTTAGTTGGTTTTAAGTTTTTAGTTTTAATCAAACTATGAAGAGAGATCATTTCAGCTACAGATAAGTATGTGAAATCATTTGTTTTGAGGTAAAATACAAAAGCACCTGTCCAAAAAATATGGAAAAATTATCTTCCTCTGATTACTTTTATTAGAAAATAAAACTAATACTTAAATGTATGAGTTAAGAATGAGGTTGAGTGTGGTGGTTCACGCCAGTAATCCCAACACTTTGGGAAGGCCAAAGCAGACAGACCACTTCAGCTCAGGAGTTTGCGACCAGTCTGAGCAACATGGCCAAACCTCATCTCTACAAAAACAAAAACAAACAACAAACAAAAATTAGCAGGGCATGGTGGCACATACCTGTGGTCCCAGCTGCTCAAGTGGCTGAGGTGGAGGGTCATCAGAGCCCAGAAGGTCAAGGTTGCAGTGATGATCGTGCCACTGCACTCCATCCAGCCTGAGTGACAGAGTAAGGCCCTGTCTCAAAACAAAACAAAACAAAAAAAGAACGAGAAAGAGAGTAAGAGATTAATGCAGCAATGAGAAACAGTGACAAATTCACAAGAATTATACAGTTGCTGAACATTTTTGGAAGCAAGAAGTAGGTTTGGAGAACAATACGAAAGAAGTGATAAAATAATGTTACTGTTGTGATACCATTTCAGCTGTTAGATAAAGAATGAAGACTGAAAAGGAGGCTGTTCTCCTCCCCTCAAAGCACTATTGATAAGGCAGCGGATCAGAGAAGTGTTGGGTAGAAAAGAAAGGGGCATGGTCCCTGGAGGGCTCCACCCTGGGGCCTGTGCCCACAGACCTAAACGAAGACAGGCATTTCTGTTTTCTGCCCAAAAAGTTGCCTTTTGGTCTGCCACGCCCCCCATCTTGTTCCCATAAAAACCCGAGACCCTAGCAAGCATAGACACAAGCAGCTGGACATCAAGAGATGCAGAAGAACACACTGGCAGACACCAACAGATACCGACAGGCCACGGAAGGCTAAACCAGGTGGAGGCCAGGGGAATGCCCCGGGGCGATGGGAGGAGAGTCCCGCCGCTGGGCAACCTGACTCCAGGGGAAGACCACCTTCCCACTCCATCCCCCTTCTGGCCCCCCATCCATCTCACGGGGAGCTACCTTCACCACTCAATACAATCTTGCACTCATCCTCCAAGCCCACGTGTGATCCAATTTTTCCAGTACACAAGAGCAAGAACTCCGGATACAGAAAACCCTCTGTCCTTTCAATAAGACAGAGGGTCTAACTGAGCTGATTAACAGAAGCCACCTGCAGACAGCAAAGCTGAAAGAGCACGCTAACACACGCCCACTGGGGCTTCGGGAGTTGTAAACACTCACCCCAAGATGCTGCCATGGGGTGGGAGCCCCAAAACACTCCCTACCACCTGCCTGCATGCTCCCCCCAGGGGTTTGAGCATCAGGGTATGAAGAAGAGACCAAACCCCTGTCGCACACCCTGCGTGGGGGATAAGAGAACTCTCCCGTTTCACTAGGATAAAATATCAACTAGTCTTGACACAGCATACTTTGATGTGCAAATATTTTTCTGGCAGATTCTACATTATCAATGAGATTTTTTGAAAGTTCATAAAATAGGATTTCACAAGCTGACATAAATTTCGCTTTATATAAAGTTTCTAAAAAGCTTAGCCCACCATAATTAGGAGCCTCTATGCTGAGACGACAGAAAACTCATTATTATCTACCCTTATCTATAAAAGGAAATGTTTGGCTCCTGTATTCAGGAATTCCAAAAGCAGGGCTTGTCCTACTGCAAGCTTTAGACATGGGCCCAAAAGAAACCACTCGAACTCAAATCTACCAGTCTCTGGATTGATTTCTTCAAGATGTTTCCATTACTCAGCAACCTCTTCCCTCATGGTTGCAGGATACCATTCAGGTAATCCAACTATAGCCCCTTTTGTTTGTTTGTTTGTTTGTTTTCCAATCCAGCAGGAAAGATAAAGTATTTCTAGTAGCTATGAATGTCATATACTCACTTTCATCGGATGTCTGGGTTATGTGTTCATTCCTGAGCTAATCATGAGGCCAAAGAAATGTAAAGTCGAACTGGCTTAGGACAGGGTCAAATGTACCACTCCTACAGAAAAGGGAGCAGCCACTTCCAATGTGAAGCACATGGGCAGAGGGTGGGGAAGGGGAGATGGTCCAGAGGGAAATCAGGACATGGTTTCTGAATCAGTGTCCTGAGACTATTGTAACAAGTTACTACAAACTGGGTGGCTTAAATCAATACAAATTTATTCTTCCACAGCTTTGTTGGCAAGAAACTCAAAATTTTGCAGGAGCCATCTCCCTCCAGGGACTTTAGGGAAGAATGGGATCCAGGCCTCTCTCAGGTTCTGATGGCCCCAGGCACTCCTTGGCTTCTGGCTGCATCACTCCATTGCCAGCCTGGATTTCATCATCACATTGCCTCCTCTGTTTCTCTCAAAGCTCTTATTAGATCTGTAAGTTTATTTATGTTCCAGCCATATAATCCAGAGTGATCTCTTCAGCTCAAGATCTTTAATTATATCTGCACAGGTTCTTTTTCCAAATATGATAAAATGTACAAAAGTTTTAAGGATTAGGACGTGATGTCTTTGTGTCACTGGTAAACTGGGTTCTTTCTCTACTTTATTTTGATCACAAAGGAAGAACACCCAATTGGGAAAAAGGCAAGCAGGTTTTATTCCTGGCCAGGAATGGAGATGGAGTGAGCTGTCACCCTAAAGAACCCCTTCCTACCTCCAGAAGCTGAGTTATGTGAAGCTGGGGAATTTTCAGAATTGAGATGTGGGGTGGGGAGGTACGTAAACACATGCAGGCAGGAACTCCAGCGTGAAGGCGCAGATCATACACATCCCTCTTCGTATGATGTATATTTAGAAAATCACGATGATTTTCTCCTATGGGTGGGGACTTTAGCATTACAGTTATATGTTAATGATTTAAAGGTAAATGGAGGGGGACAGGGCACCAATTCTCACTTGAACCCATCTGGCATGGTTCTTATTTCCCTCTGGTATTTGGCAAAGGATCATAAATCTCTTGGGGCATCCCAAGCTATTTGGGGTTCATTAAGTAGCCATGCCTGTGGATCAGGAGATTAAATTGAAAAAAACTGTCAAAATAAAAATTCCAACTGCTTAGGCTGGCATTATCCTGGTGACATCTGAGTGGATAATATTTAACCTATTACAGTTACCCAACAATATGAAATGGGAGCCTAGTGGTCCTAAACAATGGATGCCCCACACAGTCAACATATTTGTAAGTGGAAGCAATGTGATATGAGTATCCCTATCAGATTTGGTAACCAGGTTTGAATCTTAGCTGTGCCTCTTACTGACGTTGCAGCCTTGGCAACTTAACTTAAAATCTCTAAGCCTCAGTTTCTTATGCACAAACTAGGCATAATAAAAGTATCTACTCTCACAGGGTTGGGAGCTGGTTAAATAAGTATGTGTAAAAATTTAGCATATTACATAATGTATAGTACTGTATAAATAAATATTAGCTAGTGGTATTTGTCTGTTTAGTTTTTATATTTGCATTACAAGTAAAACACCCCTGATTATTTTAGCATCATTATCTGCCCTAGTATTGGGCCACAAGTGGAAGAAGTGTGATAGTATGTAAAGAGTGAACATCTGGGAGGTAGGAGACCTGGCTTCCTGCCATGGATCTCAGACCATACAGAAGTTATATCCTCTTGAGATAGCACATTCTATATCTACAAATGGCACATTTAGATCAGAGGTTGGAAAATTATAGTCCATGGGCCAGAGCCAGCCACACTCATTCATTTAGGTATTGTCTATGGCTGCCTGGCTGCCCTACAACAGCAGAGTTGAGTGGTCCCTAGGGCGACCTGTCTAGTCAGCAATGCTGAAAAGACACCATTTGACACTTTGCAGTTTAGATGGCTTAGATGCTTATCTCTGTTTAGATGCTTACTTAGAACTTTCTGCCTTGAGTTTCTGTAGTTCCAAAGCCTCACTATTCATGTTCTTCTGGGCCAAGTAAACCAACAGATCACGAAGCTAAGTTATCTAGGGCATGCACTGAATTATAGAGCATCAGAGATAATTAATAATACATTTTCAACTGAACCAAGCACTACTTGATCATTTAATTGGAAGAGGAGGATAGAATCAAAGCAAAAAAAAAAAAAAGGAAATATTTCCTTCTTGGTAAATGACAAAAGTTTTTTCAAACAGAAAATTGTCCTCTTTCTGTTATGGTTTAGCCTAATTAGGATACATTTGAGAAACAGATGGTTTAACATAGAGACTGTTATTTATTAGAAAAGTAGGCAAGTAATTGCAACACTATACCATTCTCTAATGTTGCCTAGTATAAAAGTCTGTTGGACTTTTAAGGAATATATAAGAAGAGTTGTAATTGGCATATCAAACTACCAGTTAGGTATATCTGGCTTCTACTAGTATTAATGTTATAATTGGCTGTTTTCTAGCTCTCCTTGACTGCCCTTGGCTTTCATGCAATGAGGGTGATTTTTCCTTAGGATTACTACTCTTTAACAACTGTGAGGAAAGGAATGGAAAAGACAAGAGAGAAGATAGAAAAAGAGAGAGAAGGAGGGAGGAAGGGAATGAGGATAGAATAAAAATTTGGTAAACACTCAGTAAGAGATTGTCTTTGCATTTGGGAGGGAATGGTCTGGGTCTAAGGCAGTGGGATTCCTTTTCTGGCTATTTCCAGACAGCCTCCTCTATTTACCCTAATGTGCTAAAGAATGTAATTTCATATGTGTGTCTTGATGTGACAAGGACTGGGAAGCACCCTAGAATCTTAATTGGTGGGGATAATTTTTTCCAATTTTTGGAGATGTGGGGCCACTGGGTCATTCACCCCTCCTTTCCTAGATTCCTAACATATTGATAATTAGTCTTTATTAGCCAAATAAAGGAGAGTTCTCAACATTACTGTAAAATAGATAGACAATGTAACACAAAAAACCTTGGCAAATTCTATCTAGCATGCATTTGAGACCTATTGCTCAATTTCCTTAGATTGATGGATGTCACCATGGAAAGGAAAAAATAAGGAGCCGAAGGAAGGAGCTGGAAATATGCATCCAAATAATCATCCCTTAGAATCGGAAGTCTCTTCCTCTCTCTAGAAACACAAATGGAAGAGAACAAGCATTTCTTCTAACAAATTTACATAATACAGCAACTAAACCTAGACCTAAATCCAGGAACTTGAGGTATTAGGACTTTACTAGTCGTATTACTAATTCCAGCACACAACAACTTCTCTGGGCCTCAAATGCAACCTCTATCATGTACAAATCAAAATATCTTACCTTTTAGAAACCACTGTAACATATGACCACTAGCAATTCCTTCCCTTCTAAGATCTGAGATACCGTCAAAAGTGACTCACACTCAGTTCTTGGGAGAACCATACACTCTGACTTCATTAGAAGAAATTAACTTATCTTAACATCTTTATTCGAAGAGATGGTAGAGTGGGAAGTGGGATGGTATTGTAACACCATACTCTGTTATTTTGTAACTCCCTATTTATAAATTGCACTATAATTATTGCTTATGGAATTGAAACTGCTTTAAAGTCTTGTCGGGGGTGATGTGCGGAAATTATGAGTTTTTCTATTGAAGAAGAAGTGTATTCACGGAAAGAACAACATCACAAAATAGTAGAAATGACACCCTGGGAGCCAATTAAAAACAAACAAACAATAATCTTGGGTTATAAATTAAAATATTACTAATCTTTTAATTTAGTCTAGATCTGCTAATTATCTTGAAAGAATGTGATAATTGTGTTATTATTTTAAAAAATGTATCCCAGGGAAATTATACTAATGTAAAATAAATTTGATTTTATAGAAGTTTACTTTATTAGAGATTAATATAATATATGCAGCATAACACCTTAAATATATTTATGGACATATAAGAATGACATAATCAGTTATTCCTAATTATTTTGATGTATTTTATACTCATTTAGGTGAGTAAATTAAATTATGAAAAGATGTAAAAGATAATCTGTATAATGAATGTTGAAAGCACTGTAGTTTTGACACAGAATTATTAATGGAATTATTTGTCTTGGGAGTTAATTGCAATATACATCAGTGTTAATAATTTATTTTACCTCTATTCACCCCAAATAATTACATTTGTATCATAAAAGAAACTATCTTAAATTTAATGGTGCTATAAAATCATAATTAATAGTAGCATAAAATTAATTTATAATTTTTCAAAAATATTCACCAGAAACATAGATATTATCTGCAGTAACATAGAATTTTCTGTTTACACAGCACTTTTGTTTAATTGGGTGTGCAAAATTGTCATTTATAAGTAACACAGCATTCATCTTATGATCCACAAATTTAAAGAAATTATTTTCTAATGTATATTTTTTGGCAGTAGCAGAGGATAGACAGTCATGCATATAATGAAATTTTGACCCTAATAAATTGTGCTGTGGAACAAATAATATATGTAAAGTATATAGTGAAATTCTTAGAACAAAGTCGCTGTTCAAAACCTATGATTTTGCCATTGCTGATTCAAACAGGAAAAGATCAATGTTGAACTACTAGCAAAAGCTTCAAGGCAGAGATGGTTGTTTGAATTCATTCTATCATCCATGTAATCACCAAAGTTTTATTGATCATCTATTGTATGCCAGACATTTCCCTATGTAATGGAGGTGCCATGGTGAGAGACACTATACTTGCCTATAGTTTAAAATGGGAAAACTAGTAATTAGACCAGAATAAAAGGCCTATTCAAGCTTACACACCATGTTAGTGGAAAAACACAAGACAAGAAAATAACCACTGAGCAATAGCCACAACTGAAGTACTCAGCAAATCTCTCTTAAACCAAATGAGATCAAATGTGTGAATCACCTAAACCAGTGCTGAGCATAGTATAGGCAATGGAAAAACAAAATAATGGTTACAACTGTGCTATGATGAAAATATCTGCTTTGTAACTCAGACTAATAGACACAAAATGTCAGGACCATACATAGGAAGCATTACACTGCTCTGATTTCATTTTGTATATAGTTAAATATCAGTCTGCTCTAACACCTGAAGTATTACTTTGAAAATTTTGTAAATTTGTTACTAGGTATGTAGCAGATACTTCTACATTATGGAGAGAGCATTTAAAATGAAATCTAGAATCTTAACATCAAAATTTAAGTACAAGACTGAAAAAAGTAAAGTGTCCTATTCACTCAACAAGTTTTCATTATCTGGTTTATGGGAGGTGCTTAAGATACAAAGATAAGTAGGATATGGTGCCAACCCTCCTGGAATAAGGTGCCATTTGGCATTTTTAAGCAGGAACAGCAACTGGGATTATGAGCAATAACTGAATGGAATAGATATTTGACTTAAATAAGAAAATAATAAGAATATGATAGAGTTTTCCAAATATCTAAAATGCTGAGATGTTGAAGGAAGATTAGATGTCACGTAACCCAACAGACCAGAGGTAACACCAAGTGAAGGCAATTCTAGCTCACAATGGAGTATCCAATATTGGCACTTGCTTTCTGGAGACTGTAGCTATTCAGGGAACATGTTTTATAAACCTTGGTCAAGAGTGCTGGAGAGCACTCCACTTTTCCTCTTCCATGACTAGAGAACATGTCAACTATGGTGTTCTTTACACTGAACCTAGATATATTCCAGAATATGTCTTAACATAGGATTTCAGGCAGCCATTACTCATGAAATAATCAGTATTTTAGCTGAAATATTGTTGCTATTTATTGAGGAGATAGAAGAAACTCCTCAATAAGTTAGTGATTAGAAGAGTTTACCAAAGTTTCCTTCTAAGTGAATTCAATTATCTCTCCCATCCATTTAAAGCTTGTTAGTCATGCCCTTGCTATTTTCTGTCTTGCTAGAATAAAAGAAAGCTTTTAGTCTCTTCTATATGGAAGCATTTCTATATCACTGATTATTTTTTAGCCCAAATTATTTGAAACTTTTGCCTCTTCAGTCTTGCTTGTGCTATAAAACTTGATATCTTCACCTTTCTCTAATATGTATTTTTCTTAGCTGCCTCTGTAGGTAAAAATAACATTTCATTGCTTGTTTCTTAGGTACTTCCCTGTGATATCCAGTTCCACTATTCTTTAACAACGTGCTGTAAACTTTTAATACCAAAAAGATTTCCTTGGCATAGATGAATCTAAGTTCAGTGTCTTGGCACAGATATTAACCTAAATTCAACATCTCACACCAGTCCAAAATGACTGGTATTATTACTGTTAGGATTTTTTCAGCTCACATTAAAATTATTGAAATCCAAAATGTCCTAGAAAAGAAATGAGCAATTGACATTCTAACTCATGGTGTTGCAATCATTAACTCTGTGACCTTGGGCTTTTGTTTTCTCTCTTTTTCTTTTTCATTGAGATAAATTTTTTATATAGTAGAAAGAATGAATCTCAAGTTTACAGTTCTATAAGCTTTGACAAATAAATACATCAATGTAACAATCACACAAACATAAATATAGAATATTACCATCACCCCACAATGTTCTCTCATGCCCCTTTTCGGTCAGTTGTCTTTAGAAACAATAGCTGATATGTTGTCTGTTACTGTTGATTACTTTTGCCTGTTTTAGACTTGATATAAAAGAATTATGCAGTATATTTTTGAGAATGATCTATGTTGTCGTGTGCATCATTTTTATTATATTGCACTATACTTATATACCAAAATTTGTTTATTCCCTCATTGTTGATGAACATTTGGGTTGTTTCCAGTGTTTGACTATTATGCATAAAGCTTCTGTAAATATTATTTATAATTGAAGACATATGTTTTTATTTTTCCTAAGTAGACAACTAATAATGGAATTTCTGGATTATAGGTACATATATCTTTGAAATCAATGGAAACTGTCTAGTACTTTTGCAAAATGGTTTTACCATTTCACACTTCTATCGGCAACGTACTTCTAGTTTTTTCACATTCTTGTCAATACTTGCTTGTTATTGTGAGAGATTTTTAAAATTATTATTATTTTTTATTATACTTTAAGTTCTGGGATACATGTGCAGAACATGCAGGTTTGTTACATAGGCATACACGTGCCATGGTGGTTTGCTGCGCCTATCAATCCGTCATCTACATTAGGTATTTCTCCTAATGCTATCCGTCCCCTAGCCGCCACGGCTGGCAGGCCCCACTGTGTGATGTTCCCCTCCCTGTGTCTGTGTGTTCTCATAGTTCAACTCCCACTTATGAGTGAGAACATGTAGTGTTTGTTTTTCTGTTCATTCTCAGCAAACTAACACAGGAACAGAGAGAGATCTTAATTTTACCTATGCCAGTGAGTGTGTGGTGGCTTTACTTTGCTTTTCTATGATATCTAAGGAAGGTGAGAATTTTTTCATGTGATCGTTGACCATTTTTATACCTTCCTATATAAATTCTTGCTTAAAGAATTTTGCATATATATAGTACATCTATCTATCTATCTATCTATCTATCTATCTATCTATCTATCTATCTTTTTTTTTTTTAGATAGAGTCTCACTGACACCCCGGCTGGAGTGCAGCGGCACAGTGGCCTGATCATGGCTCCCTGCAGCCTCCACCTCCTGGACTCAAGCAATCCCCCCACCTCAGCCTCCTAATGTACTGGGATATTACAGGCGTGAGCCACCATGCCTGACCCAAATTTTTTCTGCTACTTATCTTTTCATTAGGGATCTGTAGAAGTTCTATAAATTTTATGGATAGGAATTCTTTCAGATAAATATATGAAAAATGTTATCTCCTTGTGTCTTGTGTGTATATATATATTAGAATATATTATATATATATTCTAAGTGTCTTTTGATTAGCAGAACATTTTTTATTTGGGCAAAGTCCAATTTTCAATTCTGAATTTTATTGTCAAAGTTTTTGTATTCTTTCTGAAAAAGTATTGCCTCTTGAATATATTCTCTTTTGCTTTCTTATATAAAACGTACAGGCGGCCAGGCGCGGTGGCTCATGCCTGTAATCGCAGCATTTTGGGAGGCCGAGGCGGGCGGATCACGAGGTCAGGAGATCGAGACCATCTTGGCTAACATGGTGAAACCCCGTCTCTACTAAAAATACAAAAAATTAGCTGGGCGCAGTGGCGGGCACCTGTAGTCCCAGCTACTTGGGAGGCTGAGGCAGGAGAATGGCATGAACCCTGGAGGTGGAGCTTGCAGTGAGCCGATAGTGCCACTGCACTCCTGCCTGGGCAAAAGAGCGAGACTCCGTCTCAAAAAAAACAAAAACAAAAACAAAAACAAAAAACAACAACTTATAGGCATAATACATAGTTATATATTTTAATGTATTAGGTGGGATTGAAAATTTATATTTTATATAGGTATTCAATTACTCAGCATAATTTGTCAGAGAAAAAAAGTATATTTTTTCACCCAGAATTATATGGATGTATTTGTTGAAAATTAATTAACTTTATATATGTAGATCTATTTCTGAACTCTAGATTTTATTCCAATAATTATCTGTGGTCACAAAAATACTCCACTGTCTTTTTTTTTTTTTTTTTTTTTTGATAGAGTCTCTCTTGGTCTGTTGCCCAGGCTGGAGTGCAATGGCGCCATCTTGGCTCACTGCAACCTCCACCTCCTGGGTTCAAGCGATTCTCTAGTCTCAGCCTCCTGAGTAGTTGGGACTACAGGCGCCCGCCACCACACCCGGCTAATTTTTGTATTTTTATTAGAAACGGGGTTTCACCATATTGGCCAGGCTGGTCTCGAACTCCTGACCTCGTGATCCTCCTGCATCAGCCTCCCAAAGTGCTGGGATTACAGGCGTGAGCCACTGCACCCAGCCCCACTGTCTTAATTACATATTTTACAGCATGTATTAAAGAAGTGTAAGTAATTCAAATTTGTGCTTCTGGTTCAAGACTGTGTTGCATACAGTAGATACTATGCATTCCTATACAAATTTTAGATGCAGTTAGTCAATTTTTTAAAAGGCTACTGGATATTGATTGGGGTTGCAAAGTGTGTAGACACAATTAGAGAGTATCAGCATCTCTTAACAGTATTTCCTTTTTCAATCTTTCCATTTATGCAGGTCTTCTTTAATTTCTATCAGCAAAGTGTAAAGCTTTCAGTGTAAAATTTTTGCATATGTTTTGATTAATTTACTCTTAGAATTTTAGGTTTTATCGTGTTTTCATAAATATGCTGTTCTTAAGATTTCTTTTCTGTGATGGTTAATATTGTCAACTTGATTGGATTGAAGGATCCAAAGTATTGTTCCTGGGCGTGTTTGTGAGGATGTTGCTAAAAGAGATTAACATTTGAGGCAATGGACTGGGAGATGCAGACCTACCGTCAATCTGGGTGGGCACCATCTGATCAGCTGCCAGCGTGGCTAGGATAAAACCAGGCAGAGGAACATGGAAGGATTACATTGGCTGAGGTTTCCAGCCTTCATCTTTCTCTCGTGCTGGATGCTTTCTGCCTTGGAATATCAGATTCCAAGTTCTTCAGCTTTTGAACTCTTGGTTCATACCAGCAGTTTCCCAGGGCAGCTCAGGCCTTCCGCCACACACTGAAGGCTGCACTGTTGGGTTCACTACTTTTGAGGTTTTGGGACTCAAACTGGCTTCCTTGCTCCTCAGCTCACAGATGGCCTATTATGGGACTTCGCCTTGTGATCGTGTGAGTCAATACTCCTTAATAAACTCCCTTTCATATATACATCTATCCTATTAGTCCTGTCCCTCTAGAGAACTCTACTATATTTTCTAATTGTTTTTTACCAGAATATTGAAATACCGTTGATTATTTTATATTGACCTTGTATCCTGCTACTTTAAAAAATCTAATTATTAATCTGTAGATTATTTTAAATGTTAGTTACACAATGTGTTAACAAATGTCCATTTTCTTTTTGTTCTCTAACTTCTATGCTATTCTTTCTTGTCTTACTGCCATGATGCTAATCCAGAATAATGTTGAAGAGAAAACATGAAAGTGGCATCCTTACTTTGCTCCTAATTGTAGAAATGTTAACACTTCTCCATTAAGTATGATGTTAGCTGTAGCTTCATTTTATAAATATCTAATTTTAGATTTTAACATATCTCTTAATTTTTACTTGTTACAAGTTTCAAGATTATTGAATTTTATCAAGGAGTTTTTTGTTTATTAAGATAATTATGTCATTTTTCTTCCTTATTCTTATGTAACACATTACAATAATTGATTTCAAAGGTATGTCAATTTTGTGTTCCAATAACTTAATCCTGGTATATTATCATTTTTTATATATTGTTGTGTTTGTTAAGATTTCAATGACGTGTCTGCATTTGTGTTAGTAAGGAATACTGTCTAAATTTTTCTTTTCTTATAATGTTTATTGTCAGATTTTCACATCTGATTTATACTGGCACCATTTTAAAAAATTGATACACATTTCCTCATCTATTTTTGAAAGAATTAATGTAAATTGGTATTATTTCTTAAATATTTGATATGATCCATCAGTGAAACCATCTGGCCCTGGAGTTTTCTTTGTGAGAAGTTGTCTAGTTATTAGTTTAACTGCTTCTTTTTGTATTCATTTTAGTGAGTTAGGGAGATTGTCCTTGTCATATGAATTATTGGATTTATTAGGCTAAAGTTTTTAATATTATCCCTTCATTATCCTTTTCATTTCTGTAACCTATATAGTGATGTTTCCTATTTCTTTCTAGATATTTGTGTTCTTTCCTTCTTTTTTCTTGAAAAGTGTTGATATTGATCTTGTCAATTTTTAACTAAAAAAAACTTTTTCTTTTGTTAATTATTTTCTATTGTTTTTTCTTGACTTAAATATTTTCTATTCTTGAAGTATACAATACATTGTTATAAGCTATAGTCACCCTACTGTCTAATAGAACACCAGAACTTACAATTCCTAACTGTAACTTTGTATTGGTTGACCAACATCTCCTAGTCCTCCCATCTTCCCTATCCTCCACAGCCTCTAATAACCACTATTCTAGTCTCTACTTCTATAAAATCACCATTTTACATCCCACATGTGAGTGTGATCATGTGGTCTTTGACTTTCTGTGCTTTGCTTATTTCATATAATGTCCTCCAGGTACATATCTGCTACCAAAAAATGATAGGGTTTTACTCTTTTCTTATGAAGAATACTATTCACATTTTCTTTATTCATTTATCTGTAGTTGGACATTTAGGTGGAGCATTCATCTTGGTTATTGTGAATAGCACAGCAATAAATAGGAGTTCAATTACTCTTCAAAATACTAATTTCATTTCCTTTGGATATATGCCAAATAATGGGATTTGAATTAGATGGTAGTCCTATTTTTAGTTTTTTGAGGAACCTTCATACTCTTTTCTTTCTTTTTTTTTTTTTTTTTTTTTTTTTTTTTTGAGACAGAGTCTATTTCTGTTGCCCAGGCTGGAGTGCAGTGGCACGATCTCAGCTTACTGCAGCCTCCACCTCCTGGATTCAAGTGATTCTCTTGCCTCAGCCTCCCAAGCAGCTGGGATTACAGGCGCCCGACCCGACACCACGTCCGACTAATTTTTGTATTTTAGTAGAGAGACGGTTTCACCATGTTGGCCAGGCTGGCCTCCAACTCCTGACCTCTGGTGTTCTGCCCACCTTAGCCTCCCAAAGTGCCGGGATTACTGGTGTGAGCCACTGCACCCGGCCCATACTCTTTTGTATAACAGCTGTTTACATTCCCACCAAGATTGCATAAGAATTCCTCTTTCTCCACATCCTTACAAGCATTTGTTATTTTTTGTATTTTTGATTGTAACCATTCTAACCGAGGTAAGGTCTCATTGTGATTTTGATTTGCATTTCCCTGATGATTAGTGATGTTGAAATGTTTTATTAAAAAATTTTAACTGATTGCTATTTGTATGTCTTCTTTGGACAAATGCCTATTCAAACCCTTTGTCCATGTTTATATTGGATTATTTGTATTTTCGTTATTGAGTTGTTTGAGTCCCTTATATATTCTGGATATTAATCCCTTGTAAGATGAATAGTTTTCAAATATTTTCTTCCATTCTATAGATATCTGTTCACACTATTTCTTCCTTTACTGTGCAGAAGCTCTTAAGCTTGACATAATAATATATGTCTATTTTTGTTTTTGTTGCCTGTGCTTTTTTTTTTTTTTAATCCTTGTTCAGTACAATTTTGTCAAGCATTTCCCCTATGTTTTACTCTAGTTGTTTCACAGTTTTGGTTTTGGGTTTTACATTTAAATCGTCAATCCATTTAGGGTTTATATATACATACATACATACATACATACATACATACATATATATATATATATATATAGAGTGAGAGATATGGGTCTAATTTCTTTCTTCTGCAAATATATATCCATTTTTCTCAGCACCATTTATTGAAGACACTGTTCTTTTCCCAGTGTGTGTTCTTGGTGTCTTTGTAAAAAATCAGTTGGCTTTAAATGCATAGATTTACTTATCAGTTCTCTATTCTGTTCCATTTGTCTATTTGTCTTTTTGTGGCAGTACCATCTTATTCTTATTTATGTTTGCTTTACTCTTGTCGTTTGGGTTTAATTGCTCATCTTTTTTAAAATCTCCTTGAGTTATTATCTTATTTCAAAACTTTCATGTTTTCTAATGTGTAAATTTGAGACCATAAATATTTCCCTCTCAATTTTTAAATTTTCTATATATTATCATGTCAAAATATTTTCTAATTTCTTTTCTTTTCTTTCTTTCTTTTCTTTTCTTTCTTTTTTTTTTGAGACAGGATCTCACTCTGTCATCCAGGCTCGAGTGCAGTGGCTGGATCATGGCTCACTGCAGCCTCACACACTTGGGCTCAAGTGATCCTCCTGCCTCAGTCTCCTAAGTAGCTAGGAATACAGAGGCATGCCACTATACTTGGCTAATTTTTTAAATTTGTGTGTGTGTGTGTGTGTGTGTGTCTTTGTGTGTGGAGTGGGGTCTCACTATGTTGCTTGGGTTGGTCTCGAACTCGTGGCCTCAAGAGATCCTTCCACCTCAGTCTCCCAAAGACTGGGATTACAGGGGTGAGCCACCACACCTGGACTATTCTAATGTCTTTCATGATTTCTTCTTCAGTCCACTGACTATAAGTGTGTTGCTTGATTTCAAATATGTGAAAAGTTCTAATTTTATTTTTGTCATGTATTTTTAATTTTATTATGAGCCAAGAACACATACTGTTTATTTTTAATCTTGAATCAATTAGTACTTGATTTACAGCATATGGTCTATTTTTTAGTAAATGTTTTATACATACCTAAGATGAATATGTATTCTGAAGGTGTTCCAGGTGGTATGTTGTAAATGTCAATTTCATCACATTGGTTACTACTGTTGCCCAATTTTTATATATCCTTACTGATTTCTGTCTTTGTGTTCTATTAACTTTTGAAAAAAAATCATTTATATTTGTAAAATATCCTTATTTATCTCTGATAATACTCACTTTCCTGAAATCTACTTTGTTTGCTATTAATATGGGTTTCTTATGATATGTGGTTGCTTTGCCTATCTTTTCCCAATCTATCATTTTCAACCTGGCCATGTCTTCATATATGCTTGTAGTATGATTCATCACTAAAACTAGTCTGACAATATGTTTCTTTTAATTGGAGTGTTTAGTCCATATATATCAAATAACATTATAGTTATGTTGAGTTTAAGTCCGACATCTGGCTATGTGTTTCCTAAAAGTTCTGTCTGGTACTTTGCTCCATTCTTCCTTCTTTTTTTTTTGTCCTAGTTGAGTACTTCATATGATTTCATTTGATCTCCCCTTGTAATCTATTAGCTATATTTCTTTGTTTTATTTCTCAGTGGTTGCTACTCAAGTTAATATTATACCTTAATGTGTATAATTTTATTTGCCAAATCTGCTAATATTTTACTTCTGTGAATATCAGTATTTATTGCCCTAAACAGTTAGACATTTTTAAATAAGAAAAATATAACCTATTTTGTATACCCACATATTTACTATTTCCAATTGTCTTAATCTTTTCTTCACTTTTTCATGACAGATTATTTTAGTTTTTATTTCCTCCCTCCAAAAGAATTTATTCTTCTTCTATTAAAGACATTTGGAAAATACTAGGTTCATAGCTCCTTTCACTACCACCCCCAGTACTTAGAAGATATATTTTTATTTCATGGCTTTCTTTTTTTTCTGATAATAAGTGAGTTATCATCCTTACTGTTGTTAAATCCTTATTATTGTCCATTATATTTGACTGCTTTTACCATTTTTGTTCTTTATTTTTGTTTTTAATAGTCTGATATAATGCCTACAGGTGTGTTTTTCTTTTTTGCTGTTGTTTTTGCTTGGAGTTTTGTGGATTCTAGGTCTATGGCTAAATACATTGTGTCATTTTTAGAAATATTTTCACTATTATATCTTCAAATACTTATTTTCTTCTCTATTCACTCCTCTGCTTGATAATTACATATTATCATTTGGTATTATAATACAGGCCCTTTTTAGAGATGGGATCTTGCTATATTGCCCAGGCTGATCTTGTACTGGGCTCAAGTGATCCTCTCAGCTCAGCCTCCAAAAGTGCTGAGATTACAGATGTGAGCCACTGCACCTGGCCATGATACAAGACTTACAGACTCTATTATGACTTTTCATTTTCATATATTCTGTGTTTCTGTTCAAATAATTTATAGTGATGTGTCCTTGTATCTGTTTGCCAACTTAAATTAACCAAAAGAGTTAGAATCAAATTTAAAAAGCTTATCCTAGCACAACGTGTGAGAATGGACCACCTGGGAACTCCAACTGCAGAGCAATGGAGTCAGCATTCTGAAGCAGAGAAGTTAGTGTTTCATTCTATAGGCAGAGACAAAGGAGTTTTTCGGAAGACTACAACATTATTCACACAAGTTTGGCACATAGTTACGGCATTTTGACTGGTTATAGTCAGTGCTTCTTTTTAGGAAATGAACATTTAACATGTTTTACACAAGATGTAATAAACATGGGTTTTCTGTCATCTTGTCTAATCAAAGCAGGACAACAAGAAGTTAATCTATAATAAGGGTCATTAATTAGGAAAGCAGGATTTTTTTATCCCTTACATCATTTAATTCTCTCCAGTCATTGTACAGAATTAAAAAAACAAAGAAAGTGATTTAATCTGTAATCTAAGAACAGAAGTTGTAACCATATGTGACTTGGATTACAGTCACATCTTTCTCAAGGCTTAAAGTGTTTGGGGAGTTCTAGCATCTTTGATATTTTATTTGTTTTCACATGTTGATTCATTTTTCTGCTATGTCTAGTCCATCCAAAGATCTTTTATACTGTAGATGATATATTATTCTCTTGTAATAATTCCATGTGGTTCCTTTTTAGATTTTTCCATCTCTGCTTTGGCTCTCCATCTGTTTACCTATTTTCATCATATTTTCCTGATTCCTCTCATATATGTATAAAACCCATTTTAATGTATATTAAACCTGCTTTAAAGAATTTCATTGCTAATTCCAGTATCTGGGTCATCTGTAGGTCTATTTCTGTTTTTTTTTTAATTTTGTGTTCAATTTTCCTCTTTATTCCTACACATTTTAAATTTTAGCTGCACACTGGACATTATGCATACCATGTTGTAGAAAATCTGAATTATGTCATCCTTTTCAAAAAAATGTGTTTTGTTTCAGTAGGGAATTAGAAAATGGGAAGTTTGATTTATCTTATTTAAGCTCGGTTTTAAGTGGGGCTGTTAAGAATACTGGTTTTGCTCTTAGAACTAGGATGTAGCCGTTTATCTTTATTTGTAAGGCATGGTTCTTCTGGGATTTCCATGAAAATCCCAAGGTATTTACTGAACCCCTCTAACTTGTTAAGACTTGAACCCCAAATGTTTCTCAAACATAGAGCTGCTTTAATTTCTGCCCAAGTCTTTATTCTCCCAGATGCAGCCTGCTTCTGTGTTTTTGTAGGCCTTGCACCCAGAAGGATCCAAGGTATATTAGAGGTTCCTTTGGAGAAAAGCTATTGAATTCCAAAACTCTCAGAATTTTTTAAAATCCTTTTTTTAAAAAGCATTGTTTCTCTTCTAGTTTCCAGCGCTTTAGACAATTGTTTTATAGCAGTTGTTTTAATAATTGCTTATTATTGTTATTAGCAGAATAATTAGTATAAATCAAGTTACTCTACCTTTATTGAAACCGGTTTTTGAGTATTAATCTTAAAATTTGCTTACATTAATAAAGCACTTTCTGTAAGAAACAGCTACTATGTTTTCCATGCATTGTTAATTACCAAAAAACGTTTTGTAAGATACTTACTATTATTATTCCTGTTTTTCAGATGAGAAAACTGAACCATAGAGAATGAGGGTTCCTTCCCCAAAGCACATAACTGAAAGAACTGCCCCGGGAGTTTCAGTTCTAGAGTTTAAAGATAGGCAATGTGGCCTGTGGTCTTTATACATTGCATTTATTCCTTGCTACCAAAAGGTGATTAAAATGTATCTGTATTATTATTTCCATGGCTCAAACACACACTTTTTCTAAGATGTTAAATAAGGTATTTTCTTTGGCTCTGTAGAAGGACCACACAACTAAATTTTGTAATGCTTGAGTATGATGTCTGTCTCGTGACTCCTTCATATTTAGTAACTTATTAGACTGTCGCAATCTCTCAAATATACATCCAATACCATTTGAATTGTGCATTTCCACAAATCATATTAACTCAAAGTAGCTATAACTGAATTTACCCATGAATTAGTATTTTCAAATAACTTTATACTAAAGGTCACTTTTCAACTGAGGCGAATAGAAAATACGTATTGCAATGACTTACCTTCATTTTCATCAGAGTTCTGACATCTCTGCATTATTTCTTTGATAATAATTTTTATATCTGAAAATAGATAAGGTTGAAGTCTTTATGTATATATAAAACATGAGAGCATAGAAGTAAAGCGACATTGCCTAATGTCACACAGCTCTTTAGGGACAGATTTAGAACTCAGGTAATAAATTTACCTCTTTTTGAAATTTTAAAATTTCTTACATTTAAAAGAAAGTATAACAAAGATTATTTATTAGTAAAATAGCATAAATCTCTTGCCCATGTCTATATAACCTCTGAAATAGTGTTGATTAACTCATTGGGTTTCCATAAAATGGCTGTTTTGGATTGAATTTATATTAAATATCATCACAGCATTCAATTTTCTCTTGGTACACTGGCTCCTTAAAAATTCTTAATAACTGCTTTTATTTATTATGAAATTTTACATCCTTTCAATTGCTCAAGTCAATCATATATTTTCTTTATCAACTATTTCAGGGACATGCATAGCCAAATCTAATCATGTATAAGTGAACAGTAAAAACCTTTTAGTGCTATATGCTAGAAAACTGGGAGAAAATCACCCAAAATCTCCAGATGTCTCTTCAGGAGAGCCATGTGTCTTTAAATAAGCTATATCACCTGGATGTGAGCCAAACCCAACATGTTCTTCACTTGTGTTCATAACTTGTTAGGTGCACTATAGTTTATATTTCATCTTAATGGTATTATAAGCATACATTCTCATTCTCAAAGTTGGTGGTAATATCATCATAAGGTTAAGCTATCATCATAATACTAACAGCCATCATAAGATCTGCTCCTCAACTTTAGAGTACAAATTCATTGTTATTTTTACTTTTATGCAATGGAAATAATTTGGCCCAGAGAGGTGAAGTGATTTTCTCAAAGTTAAACAGATTGCGAATGAGGATAAAAATTGAAATCTTATTCATCTTCCATACAAGGGACAAGTTTCCTATGAGATGTGTGCCTTCCTCAATATGTGTATGTCAGTGTGTAAACAAGACTTTATAAGTTATACTGAGATGATGGAAAGTCCCAGAGGCTTATCCAGAGCATTATCTATTGGTGACAGTTATGACCAGGCAAGAGGGGACATAAACACAAACATTTTCTTGTCAAAAACATATGGGAGAAACTGTAGTAAACAAAGTCAAGCAGGGTGTTTTTTAGTGCCGGCGTTATCGGAAATTGTCATATGCTAATATGCACGTACATTTCTAAAAGGGAGATAGAGACATTTCCCAACATTATTTGACAAGAGGATTTTTTTTCTCCAAAGAGCATCTATTACAGTAAATATATTAAAGAATACATTTAGAACAAAATCTTTTTTATAGATTTAGCCTCTCATACAATTCCCAGGATACTGTGGCCACTTAATACAATTCTGCAGAAAGAATAAATGGTAATTAAAATTGCATGTACATTCATAATAATTTACATCTAAGGTCCATCCATTATCAAATCCTGGTTCAGAAAGTGTCACCATCTTGTGGTGATAAGGAGACAGTTTATCTTTATGATAGTGACCTCAGTGGATGGAAATATATTTAAAAGACTTTTAGCTTCACTCTATATACTGATGAGGTATCATCACTCTTCATCTCATTTAACTATTGTCTTTTAAAGTGACTGCTTTCTAAAAGATTAATAGAACCCATTACTATATGTGAAATTTTAACTGGGTTTAAACAGCTACAGAAACACCATCACCTGGGAAAATTGCCATGTTATTTTCAGAGACAGAAGTTTGTCAATTGACAGCACTTTAAGTCTCTTTCAACTAGAAAGTGAATTTAAAATAAATAAATAAATAAATAAATAAATAAATAAATAAATAAATAGGCTAGCCAATTTTTATTTACCTGGAAGCACTGGATTTCATTTGCCAATGGAATAAGATATTATATTAAAATATATTAGAAAAGAAAACACAAATAGTAGCAATCGTGGCTTCTAAATTTATGCATAAGAGGAAAAATTCATTCAGATTGTTGAATGAAATAAATTTTCTAAAAAAACTATCTGCAGTAAGGCATGGGGTTTGAAAGGGTGTTCTGCCACATTCAGCAGAGGACAATAAAGATGGACACAGGTTATGTGCTAGGAAGACTCTGATTACCTGATATACCAGCGCACCATTGATGAATTTTAGTATGTGTGTGTGTGTGTGTCTGTGTGTGAATGTATGTGTGTGTGTAATTTTTGTATTTTAGTTTAGTTGCAGTCCTGTAAATGAGAGTCAAAACAAGCATTAGTTTGTCTATTGGAATCTTTCAATTCAATGGCCATTGATACTACAAAAAATCAAATATAAATATAGTCAAAGATACTGCAAAGAATATAAGATAAAGTTCCTTCTCTCAAGGAGCTTGAAATCTAATGAGGGAGAACTACAAGTATAAAACAAATCATTATAATGAAAGGCAGAAAGTGGTAAGTCATTTTTAAACAAGAACAAACTACTGTGAAGTTTTCAAATAGGGAGAAATCACATTTTACTCTGCAAAAATCAGGGAAGGCACCATTGAGGTGGGTGGGTTTGGAAACTTGATCTAGTGAGAAAACTAGTATTATAAGGGATTTATTCAGGGTTTCACACAAGCATGAAGCAGGGTTCCTGACACTTATCAGATACTACTTCTTCTATGAAGTCTTTTCTGATTAGCATATAATAAGTCTCAGTGCACTTGAACACAGCATACAGTGTGTGAGAGAAAATATGAAAGGGAAGGTATGTTGGACTCAAAGTATCAATCTGAAGCCTGTTGAATGGTGATTTTATTAACTAGAGAAATAGCATTGAAGTTTTAAAAAATAAAAAATGACTTAAGGTTAATTTGTAAACATTGATTGTGAAATTAGAGAGAAAATGAACTAGGAGCAAAAAAAAATGTGCAATGATTCAAGGAAATGGCCGTCAACTTAGGTACAGTAATTATGAACTGAACAAAAAAGTGTACAACAGTTATTTCAAAATGGAAAAGAAAAGAAAAAGCACTTAATAAGTATGGAGAAAGGGAGACAACTAAAACAACAAACCCTGTATCAAAATAAGCACTAGAAAAAAGAAAGCCAATGTGAGGAAAGCAGATGATGTGTTAAGGTTTAGCAATAACCTTAACAAGTTGGCAAGACTTCCAGGTGCAGTGTTTGGAAAGGAGGATGGAAATGTGGACAAGAGTTATCCATGTAAAGCCAACAGTTAATAACTAACATGGTACCGGTCATCAGCAATAGGGCATGGGCTCTGGGCAATCAGAACATTTGCCGGCTGTAGGTAGCCAGTATAGTTGTATCAGTGAAGAATGCAGGAAGTTCCACCTTGCATTGATGGCAGAGTAATTAAGTTCATCTTGTGAGAAAGGATACAGCAAAAATGGTTGAGAGAAGGCTGTGGAAAACATTTATATAAAACGCCATTAAAAGTGGAGCCCAGCAAAAGTCCAGTTATTGGAAGAGGAGAAAAAACTCAATATACATACTTAATGCTTCTAGTTGCTATGTTTATACATAGTTGAAGAGATATCATAATTCACTGTCTCTCATTATCTACTTGATTCATGCATGTGACTTGTCTGTAAACTATACAGGAAGAGCTTGATGTAAGAGATACCTTGTCTTTTATCTGGCCATTCCCTGCAGTGTTTTAGGTAGGTCTTCATAAATGTGCAAGATTTAAATTTTGAATTAACAAATAAAATTTATAAATTACTTAAACATGTTATACAGTTTGTGTCACAATAACATGAGTTTGACTAAACAAATTCCATTTTACACAAGAAACTCAGAGAGTTTATGAATGTGCCAATATCTCTGACATTATTAGTGGAGGATTCAGGGCTTCATCCTGGGACAACCAGTTCATTGTTCAGTACTCTTTTCTAAATGCTCTGCTGGTTTATATTCTACTCCCGTTTTGCTTCAGTACATCAGGTAATCAGAATTTTTCTAATATGTACTCTGTGTCCATCTTTGCAGTCCTTTACTAAATATGGCAGAACACCCTCCCAGCCCCCATACTGTACTATAGCAAGTTCTTCCGGGGATTTCTGTGTTTCTGTGTCATTTCTTTAAAATATGCTCTTAAGGACCAGGCACAGTGACTCACATCTGTAATCTCAGTGCTTTTGGAGACTGAAGCAGGAGGATCACTTACGGACAGAAGTTCGAGACCAGCTTGAGCAACATAGCAAAACCTGATATCCATTAGGTGGGCATGGTGGCCCACACCTGTAGTCTCCAGCTACTGGAAAGGCTGAGGCAGAGGATCACTTAAGCCCAGGAGTTCAAGGTTACAAAGAGCTGTGATCACAACCACTGTGTTCAGCCTGGGCAAGAGAGTAAGACCTTCTCTCTAAAATAAATAAATAAATAAATAATAAAATAATGTATACTAAGTTCAGATGACCTTCTAAGAAAATTGGTTTTTCTTTTTTGTTATTGTTCTATTGTATTTATTTTTTGATCATAGTGTACATTAGTGGTGTCCAATCCTTTTCCCATTGATGGATAATACAAAAGGATATATATTAGCATCAAAACCAAATAAACACATCTGCCAGGATAGTGAAATTGTTGCTTCAGACAATCTCTTAATACATTTAGGCTAGAAGGCTTTGTTGAGTCCCCAGGACTACACTATGTTTAATGTACTTGGCTCTTCTTTCTGAAGACTATCAAAAGCATTTAGATTGATCTGGTACTTTAGGAAGAGTATCCTTTTCCACTTAGGTAATGTCATCAGAATCATACGTGAAAATGGACCTCGCTATTGAGTCAAAATGCTTGGAAGGAGAACTACATTGACATTGGCCCTCTGCATCATTGCTACAAAATCAAAATCTCCTGTCTCCTAAGGCACATTTCAAAGTTTTCAGTTTAGGCCAGCATTTGTCTGGTAGGCTCACAGTGCTTGGAAGTGAAATCTTCTAGAGCTAGGCTTAGGAAATAAATATTTATCATATTTTGCTTTTTTTGTATATCCACAGGCTTATTTATAGGAGGATAAATGTCACATATACATATATTTACACTTAAATGGGTATGCGCTTTCTGTACTTGATGTTTAATGCACATACTCTCATAAAATGCATCACCATAAAATGAAAGTTTAACACATTTGCTGAATCAGCACTTTCATATTCCGATGTAATGCCTGAATATACTATACATAACAAAATGTTTTTGATAAAACCACAGGCTAGTGAGCAAGAAGGGCTATTGTAAAGGGCCACTTATGGTATTAAAAATATATAATTTTTTATTTGAAAGGCAGTAGAGGTCATTAATGTCATTTTATGAATGCAAAAACTGAAGTCTTAAGAGGAAGCTTTGGGTTCATAACAAAACTCAACCTAACCGCGAAAGAACTAAGATTGGGACACTGTCACACCCAATCCTGTGATCAGCGCTCTATGAAAAAATTCATTTTTTTAAAATGGGGCTCTATGATTGAATTATCTTTAATTAGAATAATGAAGATCAGCATTCTGAGCAAAATGGGTCTATGGTAATCCATTTCAACAGTGATTTGGTTATTAAACCATCAAATTGCTTTTATTGTCATTCTAGCAGTCACATTTAATAAACATTTATTTTGTCCCAAAGATTCTACTAAACACTTGCATATATTATGTCTTTAATCGCCATAAAAATCCTAAGGGATTATACTATTATAATCACTTTAATGATAGAATAGAGGCCCAGAGAGTCTGAGTAATGTTACAAGATCACACAGCTGGTGTTGGAATCCAAGGTTAAAATACAAACTTATTTGGATTAAAGGCACTACCATTAACTATTATAAAAACATCATAGGACTCTGAATTTAATATTTTAACATTCCAGTGAATTAGAGTATTTAACCACAAAAAGTGATATCCCCACATGAAATAAGTAGAAATAACATGGAAACACAAAGGGCACTGGCATGAAATTAATGATTGTTTATATGTTCATAAGACAGCTTTGTTATAAGGATTAGATGAGTTAATTCTTTATCACTTAAATACATTTGCCTGTCAGACTCCACTCTTGATCACCTCCACACAATAAATATAGTATATGCCATAATTGTATGTGATTAAAATTCTCAAAAAAAATGAAACCAAACATAAGCTCTGGTTTGGACAGGCACATAAACAGCCAGAGATGAATGTTTTAAGTCTAATCATTTTAACAGTTTAGTGGTGGCAGGCCATCCTCACAGAAGCTATATCTCCTATTTATAACTGGTAGAAATATTTTGTTCTTCTGATTTAATGCTTCCCTCTCCATCCCCATCTCTTTTACCCTCATTTATCTGTCAAATCCAGTTCAACAAAACTCATTATGTGGAGTGTTTTCAAACATCTCCACCAACTCCAAGACCTGCCATGCCCCAGATGGAATGAATACTAGTAACTTTTACGTCCTCTCTCTTCATTTACCACTTCACTTGTGCTGCTGTTACAAAACACATAACACACTAGTATACTTATTGCCTTATACAGTTGTCTTCTCAGTAGACTATAAACCTCTCGAAAGTAGGACCATGTCTAATTCAACTCTGAATACTCAGTACCTTGCACAGTACCTTCTACAGAGTTCATATTAACCTATTTTAAGATGATGTAAGCAGAATTCTTTCATATTTAATAACAACAATCATTTCCCCTTTATTCTGATTACAACCCCTTAATTTTCTTGGTAAAGCATCTCTCCATGACTTTAATCCATGCTCCATCAGAACTTCAGATAAATGTATGCCATCTAAGCCCAAGTCAATCTGAACAATTTTCACAGTGACTGGCTCATAAATAGACACATGATCCACGTTGGGTCCAATCAGAGCAAATGTCAGGACTTTCTAAGGAGCCACCACAAGGAGGAGGGGGTTTTCAATATGGCCCCCAATTGCTTTAAAACTCCCACCAAGAAAAGAAGGCAGATCTGAGAAATAGAAGGAAATAGTCCTCTATCAATGTTACTTAAATTTTTGGTCAGTTACTTCTGACTGTATCGTGATAACCCTCACCATTTTAAATTTTAAAATAAAAGTTTATTTAACTTGCAGTTCTTTTTTTTTTTTTATTAACCACTTCTGAAACCAAAAAAACAAACCTAAATTCCAAACACAATTTATTCAGAATATCTGAGGGTCATGCCGGTCAATAAATAGGACAAAAGAAACAGGAGACATAGTCTTAATGCTAGGACTCAGGCCAGGCATGGTGGCTTATGCCTGTAATCCCAGCACTTTGGGAGGCTGAGGTGGGAAGATCTCTTGGGCCCAGGAGTTCAGGACCAGCCTGACCAACAACGTGAGACCCCTGTTTCTATAAAAAATGAAAAAATTAGCCAGGTTCAGTAAGTATTGTGCAGCTGTAGTCCCAGTTACTTGGGAGGCTGAGAAAGGAGGACTGCTTAAGCACAGGAGATGGAGGCTACAGTGAACTATTATCATACCACTGCCCTCTAGCCTGGGTGACAGAGCACAACCCTGTCTCTTAAAAAAAAAAAATTCTAGGAATCAAAGTTCAATGTTAAGAAAAAGGTATGGGAGAGAGAGGGTCACAAAGTAGAAGAGCTTTGATGAGGTGGAAAAAGCCCCCAAATTCCTTACCCTAGGGACTTCCATCACTAACAATCCTAATCCTTCATTGTTCTCCAGTGGCTTCACAGTGGTGGGAATCCTCCCGCTGCTACTGTTTTCAATTTCTAACAACAAGGTTTGGTGGTGGCATGTAGCGTACCAGCTGGGAGAGAGACCCAGGAGTCTGTAAAGTAGAGACCACCCACACAGACATGCATGTTCGTGTGGCATTTCTCATGAGTAAAGTGGCTTGTCAGCAAGACTGGGGACAGATTCAACAAGCATAACTTACTCCTCCTTGGGTATAACTTCTGTTCTCCCTCTTCTTGGCCACTTTATAACTGACCCTTTTATTTCTCTTTCTACTTCTTAGGGTTCCTGAACAAAGTGACACAAACTGATGACTTAAAACTAGAAAAACTTATTGTCTCACAGTTATGGAAGCTAGAGATCCAAAATCAAGGTATTGTCAGGATTGGTTCTGTGTGAGGACTAGGCGGGAAAATATTTTCCACACCTGTCTCTTAGCTTTGAGGGGTTTGCTGGCGATCTTTGGCTTTCCTTGCCTAGTATTTTTCTTCATGTTCACACGAAATTATCCCGTATATGTATGTCTGTGTTCAAATTTTCCCTTTTGTATGGATACCATTCTACCATTCACATTAGATTAGGAGTCACCTTACTCCAGGATGAGTTCCATCTTAACCGATTATATACTCAATGACTATTTCCAAGTAAAGTCACATTCTGAGGTACTGGGGCTTTGCACTGAAACTGATCAACAGTAGGGGGCCACAATTTAACCTATGACACTGGCCTTAGCAATGCCCTCATCTTTAAGACACACGTTTATGGAGCACTGTATTTACTGAAATAATGCTAAAGTATAAGACTTTTATTAAAACTAGTCTAGCAATATAGGCCTGAAACATTGCTTTTTTAAAAAAAAAATGTTACAGAAGAAAGCTAAATTGGCTCAATGACAAAGTATTATGAAAGTTATATCTCAGTCAACCTTATAAGAAAACACTTATACACCTGATAGACACATATACAAACACACACAGACATACAGAGTTTCAGAAACCTCAAAATGAGAAGACAGTGTCTCAGCTACCACTGGATGAGTTTGTTTCACCTGTAGAAATTTTTTATACCTAATTTGATTTTAATTTGCCCTTTGAATATGCTAAATTTGAGGTATGAAGAATGCCTTTTCTTCTTATTTCTAAGTAAAACTGTAACAAGAGTGACCCTCAAGCACGATTTCTGAAAACAGGAGTGGAAATAAAGCTAAATGAATAAAATTCAGGGAGCCCAGAGAGGTCATACACAAAAGAAAAGCTTTACATTTTACAGATGAAGAACGTCAGGACAAGATTTATCATTTAGAGTAGGACCACAAATTAGATCCTACAGCCAGAGGTATTGTTGTTTAATGTAAGAATAAGTTAATATTTAGAGTGAAGATTTGCAGCTTCTTCTTTTTTATACATATATATTTTCACTTCATTTTTGGGAGAGTTTGATGAAAACAAGGAAAATCATCTTCCAACCCAAACAGCTTTCTTGATGGGGCCTGGAATGACTTATCATTTTTCCTGGACAACTTCCCGAGAGAGGGTGTCAGTCAGGGGAATTGAAAGCAAGGAGCTTGGCCAGCGGATATCTCCTTCCTCCATTGACTTCTGTTACAGCGACTAGGCTTTTACAAAATTGGATACATTTTATTGTGTATATTTGAGGTTTACAACATGGTGATATGATATTATGGGATACATACAAATAGTAAATGATTACTATAGTGAAATACATTAACACGTTTTACATCTCACATAGTTACTTTTTGTTACAAGAACAGCTAAAATCTTCTTATTTAATAAAAATCCCTAATACAATACAATTTTACTAACTTTAATCTTCATGTTATACATTAGCTATTTAAACTTGTTCATCTTCCATATCTGCTATTTTGTATTCTTTGACCTACATATCTGCATTTCCTCTCCTACCCACAACTCACCCATGGTAACCACTGCCAACCACTGTTTTACTCTCTATCTCTTTGTATTTGCAATATTTTTTTCTTTATCTGGCTTATTTCACTTATCAAAATGTTCTTCGAGTCCATCCAAAGAAACCAGATGGACTCGAATGGCAGAATCTCCTTCTTCTTTAAGGTTGAATAATGGATTAATGTTACATTCCATATATATATATATATATATGTATATATACGTGTGTGTGTGTGTGTGTGTGTGTTTGTGTGTGTATATCCTTTTCTTTATCCATTTGCTCATAAATAGGGACTTAGGTTATTTCTATACATTGGCTATTGTGAAAAATGCTGCAATGAACACAAGAGTGCAAGTATCTTTACACAGTGGTGACTTGTATCTACTTGGGTATATACTTAGAAGAGGGATTACTGCGTTATATGGTAGCTCTATTTTTTTTATGAACTTCCATACTGTTTTCCTTAATGGCTGTACCAATTTACATTTCCACCAACTGTGTAGTAGGATTCCTTTTTTCCCACACCTTTGCCAATATGTGTTATTTTTTTTCTAATAGATATTTCCACCTCCAATTTGCTGACTTTAACAAAGTTGCTTCAAGAAATAACAAATCCAAATTATTTCACAAAACCACTAGGGTTTATATAGCCACTAAAACTGATGACTTGCAGACCAGGCTTAAATGGTGTTGATTAACAGTTGGAAATTGCATCAGTGAAATTCTCAGACAATCATTTAAACCATGTGACTCAGCAGCTAACTCTTTTTTTTTTTAATACTTTAAGTTCTAGGGTACATGTGCACAATGTGCAGGTTTGTTACATATGTATACATGTGCCATGTTGGTGTGGTGCGCCCATTAACTCGTCATTTACATTAGGTATATCTCCTGATGCTATCCCTCCCCATCCCCCCATCCCGTGACAGGCCCTGGTGTGTGATGTTCCCCGCCCTGTGTCCAAGTGTTCTCATTGTTCAATTCCCACCTATGAGTGAGAACATGTGGTGTTTGGTTTTGTGTCCTTGGGATAGTTTGCTGAGAATGATGGTTTCCAGCTCATCCATGTCCCTACAAAGGACATGAACTCATCCTTTTTTATGGCTGCATACTATTCCATGGTGTATATGTGCCACATTTTTTTAATCCAGTCTATCATTGATGGACATTTGGGTTGGTTCCAAGTCTTTGCTATTGTGAATAGTGCCGCAATAAACATACGTGTGCATGTGTCTTTATAGCAGCATGATTTATAATCCTTTGGGTATATACCAAGTAATGGGATGGCTGAGTCAAATGGTATTTCTAGTTCTAGATCCTTGAGGAATCGCCACACTGTCTTCCAAAATGGTTGAACTTGTTTACAGTCCCACCAACAGTGTAAAAGTGTTCCTATTTCTCCACATCCTCTCCAGCACCTGTTGTTTCCTGACTTTTTAATGATCACTATTCTAACTGGTATGAGATGGTATCTCATTGTGGTTTTGATTTGCATTTCTCTGATGGCCAGTGATGATGAGCATTTTTTCATGTGTCTGTTGGCTGCATAAATGTCTTCTTTTGAGAAGTGTCTGTTCATATCCTTTGCCCACTTTTTGATGGAGTTGTTGTTTTTTTCTTGTACGTTTGTTTGAGTTCTTTGTAGATTCCGGATATTAGCCATTTGTCAGATGAGTAGATTGCAAAAATTTTCTCCCATTCTGTAGGTTGCCTGTTCATTCTGATAGCAGTTTCTTTTGCTGTGCAGAAGCTCTTTACTTGAATTAGATCACATTTGTCAATTTTGTTGCCATTGCTTTTGATGTTTTAGACATGAAGTCCTTGACCATGCCTATGTCCTGAATGGCATTGCCTAGGTTTTCTTCTAGAGTTTTTATGGCTTTAGGTCTAATATTTAAGTCTTTAATCCACCTTGAATTAATTTTTATATAAGATGTAAGGAAGGGATTCAGTTTCAGCTTTCTACATATGGTTAGCCAGTTTTCCCAGTACCATTCATTATATAGGGAATCCTTTCCCCATTTCTTGTTTTTGTCAGGTTTGTCAAAGATCAGATGGTTGCAGATGTGTGGTATTATTTCTGAGGGCTCTGTTCTGTTTCATTGGTCTATATCTCTGTTTTGGTACCAGTACCATGCTGTTTTGGTTACTGTAGCCTTGTAGTATAGTTTGAAGTCAGGTAGTGTGATGCCTCCAGCTTTGTTCTTTTTGCTTAGGATTGTCTTGGCAATGTGGGCTCTTTTTTTGGTTCCACATGAACTTTAAAGTAGTTTTTTCCAATTCTGTGAAGAAAGTCATTGGTAGCTTGATGGGGATGGCATTAAATCTATAAATTACCGTGGGCAGTATGGCCATTTTCACGATACTGATTCTTTCTATCCATGAGCATGGAATGTTCTTCCATTTGTTTGTATCCTCTTTTATTTCATTGAGCAGTGGTTCGTAGTTCTCCTTGAAGAGGTCCTTCACGTCCCTTGTAAGTTAGATTCCTAGGTATTTTATTCTCTTTGAAGGAATTGTGAATGGGATTTCACTCATGATTTGGCTCTCTGTTTGTCTGTTATTGGTGTATAAGAATGCTTGTGATTTTTGTACATTGATTTTGTATCCTGAGAATTTGCTGAAGTTGCTTATCAGCTTAAGGAGATTTTGGGCTGAGATGATGGGATTTTCTAGATATAGAATCATGTCATCTGCAAACAGGGACAATTTGACTTCCTCTTTTCCTAATTGAATACGCTTTATTCCTTTCTCCTGTCTGATTGCCCTGGCCAGAACTTCCAACACTATGTTGAATATAAGTGGTGAGAGAGGGCATCCCTGTCTTGTGCCAGTTTTCAAAGGGAATGCTTCCAGTTTTTGCCCATTCAGTATGATATTGGCTGTGGGTTTGTCATAAATAGCTCTTATTATTTTGAGATATGTCCCATCAATACCTAATTTATTGAGAGTTTTTAGCATGAAGTCCTGTTGAATTTTGTCAAAGCCTTTTCTGTATCTATTGAGATAATTGTGTGGTTTTTGTCTTTGGTTCTGTTTATATGCTGGATAATATTTATTGATTTGCATATGTCGAACCAGCCTTGCATCCCATGGATGAAGCCCATTTGATCATGGTGGATAAGCTTTTTGATGTGCAGCTGGATTCAGTTTCCCAGTATTTTACTGAGTATTTTTGCATCGATGTTTATCAGGGATATTGGTCTAAAATTCTCATTTTTTGTTGTGTCTCTGCCAGGCTTTGGTATCAGGATGATTTTGGCCTCATAAAATGAGTTAGGGAGGATTCCCTCTTTTTCTATTGATTGGAATAGTTTCAGAAGGAATGGTACCAGCTCCTCCTTCTACCTCTGGTAGAATTCGGCTGTGAATCCATCTGGTCCTGGACTTTTTTTGGTTGGTAGGCTATTAATTATTGCCTCAACTTCAGAGCCTGTTATTAGTCTATTCGGGGATTCAACTTCTTCCTGGGTTAGTCTTGGGAGGGTGTATGTGTCCAGGAATTTATCCATTTCTTCTAGATTTTCTAGTTTATTTGCATAGAGGTGTTTATGGTATTCTCTGATGCTAGTTTGTGTTTCTGTGGGATTGGTGGTGATATCCCCTTTATCATTTTTTATTGCATCTATTTGATTATTCTCTCTTTTCTTCTTTATTAGTCTTGCCAGTGGTCTATCAATTTTGTTGATCTTTTCAAAAAACCAGCTCCTGGATTCATTGATTTTTGAAGGGTTTTTTGTGTCTCTATCTCCCTCAGTTCTGCTCTGATTTAGTTATTTCTTGCCTTCTGCTAGCTTTTGAATGTGTTTGCTCTTGGTTCTCTAGTTCTTTTAATTGTGATGTTAGGGTGTCAATTTTAGATCGTTCCTGCTTTCTCTTGTTGGCATTTTTATGAGCAGGTAGAAAGTATAAGCTATTGACCTTACCTTTTTAAAGCTATGTATTTGTTACTGTGTATCACATGAACTACATAAATTTGGTGAGAACTAAAACTAATATGTACCCATTAAATTACTTGACAATGGCATCAATGAGCTCACTATTCCTGTAGTTTATAAAAATGTTGAACACAGAACAAAACAGGAAAAGAAAATAACAGAAGCATATATATTTATCTAATATTTGCTAAGAAGAATATTTCTGAGAGCAGTTTGCTGGTGATGATGAGGAATCAAAGATTATGAAACTCAGTCCCTGAACATTATTGTATAAAAGGAAAACAGCTCAATTTTCTCCTTCCCTTCTGTGATAATGGAGAAGGCACCCTCCTAAAATAACACTCATCTTAACTGTACCATTCAGTATAAATACGCCCGTGGAATCCAAATCCTAACAAAACATAAAGCATTGCCATCAGTTCAGAAAAGTTCTTTATGCTCCTTCTTAATCAATCCCATTCCTGCCACCCCCAGAGGCACTCCCCTTTCTGATTACATTTCATCATGATTAATTTTGCCTGTTTTAAAATTTCATGTACATGAAATCATTCAGTATGTACTCTTCTGGGTAAGGTTTCTTTTATGTAGCTATTATTTTTGAGGTTTATCCATGTTTTTGTGTGTAGCATTAGTTCCTCTCTTTTCAGTGTTAAATAGTATTTCATTATATGAACATGCATACAATGTGTGTGTGTGTGTGTTTAAGTCATTCTCTTATTGATGGATACCTAGATTGTTTTCAGTCTGTCTATTGTGAAAAAAGATGCTGTAAATATTCTTGTATAAGTCTGTCTGTGAAAAAATATTATAATTTATCTTGAGTAAATATCTAGAAACAGAATTGATGGATGATTGTTTAGTTTTATATGAAACTATCCAACATTTTTCCAAAGCGGTTGTCATATTTTATTCTCACACCAAAAATGCATGAGAGTTCTAGTTGATTCACATTGTCACTAACATTTGAAGTTGTCAAGCTTTTTAACTTTAGCCATTCTGGTGGGTATGTAGTAGTATCTCACTGTAGTTTAATTTACATTTCTCTGATAACTAATAATGTTCATCACTTGTTTTTGTGCTTTTGGCAATCCTTATGTTCATACCCTTTTCCTATTTTTAATTAGATTGTTTATCTTCTTATTACTGGTATTTACAATTTATTTCTGTATTCAGGATACTTGTTTTGCCAGATATATGTTTGGAAATATTTTCCAGCCCATTGCTTTTTTTTTTTTTTTTTTTTTTTTTTTGAGACTGAGTCTCGCTCTGCTCGCTCTGTTTCCCAGGCTGGAATGCAGTGATGCGATGTCAGCTCACTGCAACCTCTGCCTCCCAGGCACAGGGCTCAAGTGATTCTCTCCCCTCAGCCTCCCGAGTAGCTGCAATTACGGACATGCACCACCACGCCTAGCTAATTTTCATAGTTTTAGAAGAAATGGGGTCTCACCATGTTGGCCAGGCTGGTCTCAAACTCCTGACCTCAGGTGACCTTCCTGCCTTGGCCTTCCAAAGTGCTGGGATTACAAGTGTGAGCCACCGTGCCGGCCAGCTTGCTTATTTTCATGACAGTATCTCATGTTGATGAATTTTCAAATATTTGGGGATTTTCAAAATATTTATATTGATTTCTATTTTAATTTCATGGTGGTAGGCATTATACTTAGAACTTAATTTATATTAGAATTTCAGTGAATGTGCTATATGCACTTGAAAAGAATGTGTATTTTGAAGTTCTTGGGGGTAGTGTTCCATACATGTCAATTAAGTCGATGTGGTCCATAGTGTTGTTCAGATCTTCTGTGCCTTTACTAACATTTTTGTCTCACTGTTTTGTCAATTACTGAATGGAAGTGTTAAATCTCCAAGTGTATTTATATATTTCTCCCTTCAATTCTGTCAAAAGGAGCTTTATGCATTTCGAAGCTCTGCTACTATGTGCATGCAAAATATAATTGTTTTGTCCCACCAAAGAATTGACCCTTAGATCATTCTAAAATGTCTTGCTTCAGTGGAAAACTAAAGGGAGCAGGGTTCACTATTCTTGTATAAGATAAAATTGACTTTAAGCCAGCAACAGTAAAAAAGAACAAAGAGCATTACACCATGATAAAGGGTTCATTTTAACAAGAAGATTTAACTATTTTAAATATATATGCACCCAACTGTCAGCCCTGGGTCCCATCTTCACTGCTGTGTCTCTGCCACTCCTAGAGGCCCCAGGTCGTTCTGCTGCAGCCTCTGTGGCTCTGTGACCTGCAGCTACTGGGAGATCTGTAGGTAGGATGCGGAGACATGGAAACAGATGGGAAGACCAGAACACTGAAGATTAGTTCAAAAATCCTGGAAGTAATCTAAAGAAAATTCATGGGACCTAAACTGCAGATGGCATTAGTTAAGGTTCTTGCTCTAGCAAATATAAATGCACTAAACATTGGCGCGCCCAGATTTGTAAAACAATTACTGTTAGACCTAATAAAAGATGTTGACAGCCACACAGTAATAGTGGTAAGCTTCAGTATCCCACTAATAGCATTAGACAGATCATCAAGGCATAGCACTAACTAACTATGAACTTAAATTTGACACTTGACCAATTGGACCTAATAAAAATTCACAAAATATGGCACCCAACTACCACAGAATATACATTCTGCTAATCTACATGTGGAACATACTCAAAGACGGACCACATGCTTGGTCAGAAAGCAAGTCTTGATAAATTTTAAAAAATTGAAATTATATCAAGCATCTTCTCAGAAAACAAGGAAATAAAAATAAAAATCAATACCAAGAGGGACACTCAAATAAAAAATACAATTAAGCTAAAAACAAACAAACAACAACAAAAACAAACAAACAAAAAACTTACTCCTGAATGACTTTTGGGTAGACAACAGAATTAAGACCAAAATCAAAAAGTTATTTGAAACAAATGAAAATAGAGACATGACATACCAAAACCTCTGGGATGCAGCAAAAGCAGTGTTATGAGGAAAGTTTATAGTGCTAAATGGCAACATAAAGAAGATCAAAAGATCTCAAATTAATAATTTAACATCACACCTAAAGGAACTAGAAAAACAAGAACAAACTTAACCCAAAGCTAGAAGACAAAAAAATAATAAACTCAGAGCAGAACTAAGTGACATTGAGACCCCAAAAGCCATACAAAAGATCATTGAAACAAAAAATGTGTTTTTTTAAATGATAAGCAAGATTGATAGACTGCTAGCTAGATTAGCAAAGATAAACAAAGAGGAGATCCAAATAAGTGCAATCGGAAATAACAAAGGTGACATTATAACCAGTCCCACAGAAATACAAAAGATCCTGGAGACTACTATGAACATCTCTATGTGTAAAAATTAGAAAATCTAGAGGAAATGGATAAATTACTGGAAACACGCTACCTCCCAAAATTGAACCAGGAACAAAGAGAAACCCTGAACAGACAAATAATGAGTAGTGAAATTGAATAAATAATAAAAACCTACCAACCTAAAAAAGCCCAGGACCGGATCAATTAACAGCCAAATTCTACCAGATGTACAAAGAAGAGCTGTTACCAATCCTAATGAAACTATTCAAAAAAATTGAGGAGGGGGGACTCCTCCCTAAATCATTCTACAAATCCAGTATCATCCTGACAGCAAAATCTGGCAAAGACACAGCAACAAAAAAAAGGAAACTATAGACTAATGTCCCTGATGAACGTAGAGGCAAAAATTCTTAACAAAATGCTAGCAAACCAAATCCAGCAGCACTTCAAAAAGTTAATTCACTACCATCATCCCTTCCTGGGATGCAAGGATGATTCACCTTATGCAAATCAATAAATGTGATTCATCAGATAAACAATATTAAAAACAAAAACCATATGATCATCTCAATAGATGCAGAAAAGGCATTCACTAAAATCTTACATCATTGCAAGATAAAAATCTTCCGCAAACTAGGCACTGAAGGAACATACCTCAAAAATAATAAGGCCATCTATGAAAAATCCACAGCCAACATAATACTGAACAGGCAAAAGCTGGAAGCATTTCACTTGAGAACTGAAACAAGACAAGGATGCCCGCTGTCACCACTCCTAGTCAACATAGTAGCAGAAGTCCTAATCAGAACTGTGAGGTGAGAGACAGAAATAAAAAGGCATCCAAATAGAACAAGGAGAAGTCAAATTATCTATCTTCCCTGACAACGAGATTCTATAACTAGAAAACACTAAAGATTCCGCCAAAGGATTATTAGACCTGATAAATGACTTCATCAAAATCCCAGGATATGAAATCACATCCAAAATCAGTAGTAGCATTTCTATACACCAATAACATTCAAGCTAAAAAATAATACAGTCCCTTTTACAATAGCTACAAAAAAATTACCTAGGAATGCACCTAACCAAGGAGGTGAAAGATTTCTACAAAGAGAACTATAAAACACTGCTGAAAGACATCACAGACAATGCAAACAAATGGAAAAGCATGCTATGCTCATAGGTTGGAAGAATCAATATTGTGAACATGTCTATATTGCCCAAATAAATTTACAGATTCAATGCTATTTTATGAAACTAACATCATTTTTCACAGAATTAGAAAAACTATTCTAATATTCATATGAAACAAACAAAACAACAGTCTGAACAGCCAAGGTAATCCTAAAAAAAAAAAAAAAGACAAATAGCACTTTAAACTATACTATAAGGCTGAAGGAACCTCAACAGCATGGTACTGACACAAAAATAAGCAGAGAGGCCACTGGAACATAACAGAGTCCCCTGAGGTAAAGCCACACACTTACAACAAAGTCAACACAAATAAACAATGCAGGAAAGGACACCCTATTCAACAAACGGTGCTGGGAAAACTGGCCAACTGTGTGAAGAAGAATGAAATTGTAGCCCACTTCTCACCATATACAAATATTAGCTCTGGATATTAGCCCTTTGTCAGATGAGTAGGTTGCAAAAACCTACTCATCTGACAAAGGGCTAATATCCAGAATCTACAATGAACTCAAACAAATCTACAAGAAAAAAAACAAACAACCCCATCAAAAAGTAGGAAAAGGATATGAACAGACACTTCTCAAAAGAAGACATTTATGCAGCCAACAGACACATGAAAAAATGCTCACCATCACTGGCCATCAGAGAAATGCAAATCAAAACCACAGTGAGATACCATCTCACACCAGTTAGAATGGTGATCATTAAAAAGTCAGGAAACAACAGGTGCTGGAGAGGATGTGGAGAAATAGGAACACTTTTACACTGTCGGTGGGACTGTAAACTAGTTTAACCATTGTGGAAGTCAGTGTGGCGATTCCTCAAGGATCTAGAACTAGAAATACCATTTGACCCAGCAATCCCATTACCGGGTATATACCCAAAGGATTAGAAATCATGCTGCTATAAAGACACATGCATACGTATGTTTATTGCAGCGCTATTCACAATAGCAAAGACTTGGAACCAACCCAAATGTCCAACAATGATAGACTGGGTTAAGAAAATGTGGCACATATACACCATGGAATAGTATGCAGCCATAAAAAAGGATGAGTTCATGTCCTTTGTAGGGACATGGATGAAACTGGAAACCATCATTCTCAGCAAACTATCACAAGGACAAAAAACCAAACAGCGCATGTCCTTACTCATAGGTGGGAATTGAACAATGAGAACACATGGACACAGGAAGGGGAATATCACACACCAGGGACTGTTGTGGAGTCGGGGGAGAGGGGAGGGATAGCATTAGGAGATATACCTAATGTAAATGAGAAGTTAATGGGTGCAGCACACCAACATGGCACATGTATACATATATAACAAACCTGCACATTGTGCACATGTACCCTAAAACTTAAAGTATAATAATAATTAAAAAAAGAAAGATGAATTAAAGACTTAAATGAATGACCTCAAAGTATAAAAATTCAGAGAAAAACAGAAAATAGTATTCTAGACACTGGCCTAGGCAAAGAATTTATGATGAAGACCTCAAAAGCAAATGCAGCAAAATCAGAATAGACAATTGAGACTTAATTAAACTAAAGAGCTTCTGGACAGAAACAAACAAAAAAACTCTCAACAGAGCAAATGGAAAACGTACAGAATGGGAGAAAATATTTACAAACTATGCATCTGACAAAAGATTAATATCTAGAATTTATGTATAAGGAACTTAAAAATCATCTAAGGAAAAAGCAAACGACCCCTCTAAAAAGTGGACAAAGGACATGAACAGACACTTCTCAAAAGAAGACATACAAACAGCTAATAAACATGAGAAATTGTTTGGCATCACTAAAGTTCAGAGAAATGCAGTTCAATTCACCTTGAGATGTTATGTCACAGCAGTCAGAATGGCCACTATTAAAAAGTCAAAAAATAAAACATTTGGGGAAAGTTGTGGAGAAAAGAGAACACTTATTTGCACAATTCTAGTGGGAATGCAAATTAGTTCAACCTTTTTGGAAAGCAGTTTTAAAGAATTAAAAATATAACTACCATTCAGCCCAGCAATCTCATTACTGGGTATGTATCCAAAGGAAAATAATCTTTCTAGCAAAAAGACACGTGTATACATTTATTGCAGTACTGTTCATGGTAGCAAAGACATGGAATCAATCTAGGTGCCCATCAACAGTGGATTTGATTTTTTAAAAATGTGATACATATACACCATGAAACCTACACAGTAAAAAAAAAAGTATTTCTACACGTAAATAATTTGTCCTTTGCAGCAACATGGATGCAGCTGGAGGTCATTACCTAAGCAAACTAATGCAGAAAGAGAAAACCAAATACCGCATTTTCTCGTGTTTATACTTACATATTTATGATGTCTAGTGATCTTTTCTGAAGATTCAAATTTCATCCAGGATCATTTGCCTTCAGTCAGAACTTCCTGTGGCATTTCTTTCACGTGCATGTTTGCAAGTCACACATATAGATTTTATTACTATGAAAATGTTTGTATTTAATTTTCATTGTGTAGTGATATTTTTATATATGTAATTTTGTTTTTTTTTTGTTTTGTTTTGACAGAGTCTTGCTCTGTCACCCAGGCTGGAGTGCAGTGGCACGATCTCGGCTCACTGCAACCTCTGGCTCCCGGGTTCAAGCGATTCTCCTGCCTCAGCCTCCCCAGCAGCTGGAATTACAGGAGCCCACCACCATGCCCAGCTAATTTTTGTATTTTTAATAGAGATGGGGTTTCACCATGTTGGCTAGGCTGATCTCCAACTCCTGACCTCAGATGATCTGCCTGTCTCGGTCTCCCAAAGTGCTGGAATTACTGGTGTAAGCCACCGCACCCAGCCTATATATGTAATTTTTTGTTGACAGATTTTTAACCTTCTCTCAGAACTTCAGATATATTGTTCCTCTGTCTTCTTAACACCATTGTTTCTGATAATTCTTCAGCAATAGTTGATATCTTTTTGACTGAGAGACAATTGATTCTCTTTTACATAACGTGTCATATTTCTCTAGCTACTTTAAATATTTTTTTCATCTTTGTTCTTCAGTAAGGTAACTATGATAAACCAAATGTAGTTTTCTTTGCGTTTATACTTCATAGACTTTGCTGAGTTTTCTGAAACACATAATTTTTGCCTTTCATCAAATTTAAGAAATTTTTTTCTCCCCCATTTTGTTTCTGATCTCCTCTAGGCCTTCAACTACACATGTGAGACCATTTGGTATCTCTCCACAAATCTCTGAGTTCCTGCTCAACATTTTCAATCTTTTTCCTTCCATTTTTCAGATTGGATATGTCTATGAATCTATCTTAATGATCTCCTTTTGTCATCTCAAATCTTCTTTTAAATATATCAAGTGAATTTTATACTTCAGACATTATGTTTTTTGGTCCTCTAATTTCCACTTGATTCTTTCTATAGCTTTTATTTTTCTGCTGGCCAGGCTGGAGCACAGTGGTGCAATCATGGTTCACTGCAGTCTCAACCTCCTGAGCTCAGGCAATCCTCCCACCTCAGCCTCTCGAGGCTTTTTATTGTTTATGATCTTACTGTCATTTACATCTATAGTTATAATGGTTACTTTAAAATGTTTGCCAATTCCAAATTCTGGCTCATCTTGGGTCAGTCTCCATTGATTGTCTTTTGTATTGAGTATGGAAAGTGTTTTTCAGTTTCTTTATACATTGTACTTTGGATTGTATCCCAAAGATTGTCAATACTTTGTTACGGATACTGCGGATCCTATTCTGGTCTTCTCAAGAATGTAAAATTTATAAAAGTAGGCCGCTGAACTCAAACACTGTACACTGTTTCCTATCTCTGAGAGTTCTATTCAGTTCATTTGTCTTAGCTAGTAATCTTGGATTCTGTTCCACACGTGGATAGTTCATGATTATCCAGACAGTTAGTTGGAGTTTATATGAAGATCTGGGGACATGTACTCTGTAGCTCTTCTTTCAAACATTTCCTGTTTCACTTTGTAGCTGCTGAAGTTGCCTTAAAATAGAGTTAATAATCCCTTAATTAATAACTGTCAGTTTCTGCCTGTCAGATGTCCCTGGTTTTGGCTTCCTGTAAGGATGCCTGCTGCTGCATGTATGTACTCTTAACACTGGAGCCTCAGCCTACCACACTGCCTAGAACTTGGCACAGCCTTTAGTAAGCCTCAATAAATAATGTGACTTAGTTAATTAATTAATTAATGAGACTAATCAATACATGAAGCATTGGAGTCAGACAGACCTTAGTTCAGATTCCTCCTCTGCATTTTTTTTATATTGATACTGTGAAAGGCTCTCAACTTCTTTGTCTTAGATTTTCTCTTCCTTCAAATGAAGAGAATAACATAGCTACTTCTCAGATTTCAGTTGGAGATAAAGTGAATTAGGTACTGTTGGCACATCAACAGTTGTGAGCTCTCATTAATATTATTCCAAAGTTGATTGAAAAAAGTTTCCTGAGAAGAGTACTGTTAAGAGGCTCAAAGGAGACAGCAACAATTTCCATTTGGAGAAGAGGCTCTTTAGGGGAATTTAACATTTGAGGCAGGCCTTGAGGGATGGAAGTTATTTAATTCAAGATATTTGCTTGCAGTGTTTCACATATACATAATACATCCTTCTACATCTCTATAAGCATATAAGTATCCACATGTGTATATCTATGTCTGTATATGTAAATATATAGTCTATATCTAGATATCTATATGTATGTGTCTATATATACATCTTTGTATACGTACATGTATTTACATACACAATTATGTATATATGTATGTATCTATGCATACCTGTATATATAAGATGTATATAGGGATATATATAGATACAGATGTAGATGTATATACAAATTAAATGTCTATATAGATATAAATACAAACATGCATTTAAGAAAATACATGAGAATTATAAATGTCATTTAAAAGTACATCAAGAACAAGGTCAAAAGCCCTGTATACTAATACTTTTGCAAATCTAAAGAGATCAAGGAAAATCATGCAACATATGAGTTCAATGCATTCACCAGAATTATTTTACTCCCTTCATCAGAGACATGCTAAAATCATAATTAGCAACGTGTCTGACACTTAAAATGTGGATACAAACTTTCTTATTCAAGAGAACTGCAAAATGTGTGCCTCAGTCCTAAGTTTTTGCTGTGTCTGAAGCTAATCTGTTGGTGGCTTCAGATGATATTTGAAATTCCAGTGGTGCTACAAATGGAGTTTATTACATAAAATATTCCAGCCTTCTTCTCTGTGATGTAAGACTAAATGTTAACAACCCTAGATGATCTGGTAAGCCATGCTATACTAACATAAGAGAGAGCTAACCATTTGAGTACAGTGTGATTCAATGACAGGGAGACAAATATTTTTGAATTCTGGGTTCTAGCCCTGACTCAGCTACTTGCTGTGAAGTTAGCCTAGTGAAACAATATCTTTTGTTCAAAATTGAAAGGGGGCAGCACCCCAAAACCCCAAAGCGCTCTCATTTCCCTTCCAGACAACATTTACAAAAATGATTCTGTCAACATTCTATAAAAGTGTAAGCACCATCAGGCTGAAATTGACATATATGCTTGTGGCACTTTCAGAATTTTTTATTATACAACATTTAATAACTGCAGGCTGAAAAAATTGTTTTAGCCACATAAAATAAAAATAAAATGAAGTTATACAACATTTAATCAAGCATATTCTTAATTAGTGATGAATAACCCTTCATTGAAATAAACCTTTAAAATTATTATCAATGGGACAAATTGCTTTTTTTTAAGTTAAAAAATAGCAGTAAAGTCACATTGTCAAATTATTAGAATGTTTGCTTTTACACAAAAATCCAGCAAATTTTCTGGACAATATAAAGTTTTTCCTTATTGATAATCTATGTCTTTTAGAAATTTTCAAGTGATGTTTGTTTGTTTCTTTGTTTGCTTTTGAGACAGTCTTGCTCTGTTGCCTAGGATGGAGTGCAGTGGTGTGATCATGACTCATTGCAGTCTTGACCTCCTTGGGCGCAAGTGATCCTCCCACCTCAGCCTCCCAAATAGCTAAGATCACAGGTGCATGCCACCATACCCAGCTATTTTTTCGTTTCTACATGGCGTTTCACTATGTTGCCTAGGCTGGTCTCGAACTCCTGGGCTCAAGCAATCCTCCCACCTTGGCCTGGCAAAGTGCTGAGATTATAGACACGATCCAGTGTGCCTGGACACAGGTGATAATTAAAGGATCAGAAATAAGCTGTATTTATAAAGTATGTCCCTATAGGTTTAGGACACGGTTTGGGTTACCTTCTTGTTATCATTTTACAATCTAAACTTGAATTGCTCTACTGTTTTATGGCATTATTAATCAATGCTATTTTTACCACTGATTATGATGAAGAGTGCTTTGAAAATGTTATCAATGACCCTGATGGCAAATGAAATTGCAAATTGCAGAGCTGAGTTTAACAACCAGCTTTTCTCTATTGTGCCAGGAATCAGCCTCTACAGACATCCCTCCTGCTACTATTACTAAAGTAGAATTCTTGAGAATGGGGTTCTGATTCCAGAGTTTGTCATTGTCTAGCTATATGACCTTGGAATATCAATTAGCTATTGATTTTTTGGTGCCTAGATTTTCTTCAGCTGTAACAGTGGGATAATATACCTGCCCTGCCTAAGTCACAGGTTTATTGTGAGGAAACAATGAGTTAACAATATATGTGAAAATGTTTTGTAAATCATAAAGTGCTATAGAAGATATGTTTTATTATTTCAGCTTAGCTTTAAAAATATATTCCAATGAAACAGTGTCAAAAACAAGTCTTTCCTAGAACCACTAAGTCTAAGGAAGATCACATAAAAGTAAACTTATTGCAAGCAATAAAGTTAGTGAAATAAGTTTAGTGGTGATGAGTTGGACTCTAAAGTCAGAAAGAATTGAGTTCAAATCACAGTTCACTCTTTTATTGACTCTTTGACCTAGGCCACATTATAAGTATTATTTGAGTTTTCAAATTCTCATCAGTAAATGTAGATAATATCTATTTGATAACCTATCAATTAGGATAAGCTAGTACAGGTTATGCTGCAGTGACAAAAAAATTCCAAAATTTTACAGTCTGACACAACACAGTCTTGTTTGTTTTCCTTCCTCACCTATGCTACATGTCCTTAGTGGGTCAGTTGTGGGTTTAACACCATTCCTTCTCACTCAGAAACTTTTGCTGATAGAGTAGCCACCACATAAGATTTTGTTGATCATCAGGGCAGAGGGAAAGTGTGAGCAGCTAATTGTGCCCTGACTTGGTTTTAACTGCTTATATTTTGGGGGCCAACAAAAGCCATATGGCCTCGCTCAACTTGAAAGGGGCAGAAATGTGTAATCCTATCATATGCCTTGGAGGAGATTTGGAAATATTTGAAGGGCAGCCCAAATCATTGGCACGAACTAGTTGTAAAATTACATAAAGATGAAATTCTTTTCATAAATGCCTGGCAGATATATTAAAGACTCAATAATGTTTTATTATGTTGTATTATTATTATTTCAGTTAAGTTGTGTTTTACACACAGAAATGATTTTGAGGTTTTCATAATCACACTTACGATGCCTTGCCCAGTGAAGCAGAAACCTGGGCAATCAAACAGAAACTTGAGTGCCTAGTTTATTCTTTGATATGAAATAATTTCTCTCCTCCTTAAATACTTGTTTTGCTTCCTTAAAAAATAATTGCAAACAGAAATACTGTGATTATGTGGGAATATTTTATGATATTGCAAAGCACTTTGAGTTTCTAAGTACATGTCTACCACATATTGAATCTACTTTATTGAGAGCTACTTTATCTACTTTATTGAATCTACTTTATTTGAGCATCATTCCTGATGCTTCAAAAAAGGAAAAAGGCTTGCAAATAGATCTTGCTTTGTAAATGACTTTGTGGTTCTTTCCCTGGAAGCCCTCCGACTGTTCTTCCATTCTGAAGACTGTGATTCAGGTTGACTCTCTGTGATCTCAAAAATATTCAACCTTCTAATCCAGATAACCATTACAGATAAGCAAGTCAGAGGAGGAAATAATGGAGAAAACAAAAGCTCTCAGAAAGTGACTCGCATAGTTCCTCATACATATGCACTCAGTGACTATTTCTTTTTAGTTAGATGGTTTCAGTATTACCTCTTAGTCTTCCAGTTATCCATTTTTCTTTGAAACCTGATATCAATTATTCAGCCTTCTTTCAATCATGTACTAATGAATATTCAGGTTCTGTATTTTTATGTACAATGTAAAGGTGTTCTACACAAAATCATGGATAAATTAATAATATGATTGACAAATAATAAACTTATTCAATGATAAGGTACATACGGGAAGAAGAAATGAGTCATGTATATTTGGTAGTACCTGTCCCCATCCCTCGTTCTCTCACCACCTCCCCACGGCTCCATCACAGGCTTAAAAATGTTTATTAAAAAACAAATGGTGAGCTGGGCACAGTGGGACCTGCCTCAGTAGTCCCAGGAGGCTGAGGAAGGAGGATTGCTTGAGCACAGGAGTTGCAGGTGCCTGTGAATAGCCACTCCACATAAGCCAGAGCAACATAGTGAGACCCTATCTGTAAAAAACACAGATAAAAATGATGATAATGCTGAATACCAATTCAGGTATCTAGTTGGTTATGTGTTGAAAGCCTAGAGAAGCTTCTCGATATGGTGCTCCAGATTGGGGTGGCAGAAAGTAGGCGGTATTCTTAACCAGCTGAGCATTTGGAGTTATAAAAGAATAGATGTTTTATATAGTTCCAGCAAGTCTACCAGCCCTATGACCAGATGTGTTTAACTATGGGCCCATTTAGACATGTGCCCCGGTTTGAGACAGCAACATTAGATTGCTTTAGAAAGTACTGTTTTTGGGGGTAGGGGAACAACTAGATAATCAATTTTAGGCAGGTGCTATAACTCTGACAGTTTTTTTTTAACTTTTAATTTTCTCTTATTTCTTTTTCTTTTTTTTTTTTTTAGTAAATCTATTTGTTGGAATATAATTCTAGAATTTTGGCCCTGAGAGGCACAGCATTTGTCAGTGGGAGATGGCGTGGGTGGAAACAAATGTATTTTTCGAGTCACCGCCTCACTTAGCACACAAAGCGCGACTCCTACTGTCGGGATGGATACCTGTGAGTATTCTTCCCTCAGTGACAAGCTTTGATACTTAATTTATGGATGTGCTCAGGCTGATTTTAGAAAATACCTGATGATGTAAGACTAAGAATGAAGGAAAAAGATCAAGTTCTCACAGTAGCTGCTTGCTAATTAATCCCAGTGATTAACCACCTGAGAGAATCATCTAAGAATAGCTATATTGAGCAGTATATATTTCTATCCTTTTCCCTCTATCTTTGGCAATCCACAAACAGGAGAAAATAGAGAGTATATGGAATTGAATATTTTGACAGTTTAAAGACCATAATCAAGCCTGTAATTACTTTAGTGATTTTTGCTTTGGTGAGCTATACTTGGAAGAGCAGCAGTCCTGCCTTACTTTTCATTTGCAGCCTTGTTTTCCTTTTAAAATCATTCATTTTGATATATCTTTTGGTGTATGCATAAAGCCAAATAAAAGATTTAAGATTTTCATAAAATCCAAAACTCTGAAAGCAGTACAATCAATTCTATATAGTGTGTTTGTATATATGCATGAATGTTTGTATATCTGCATAATTACATATAAACCATTCTAACATACATTAAACACCTACTATATGCCAGGCACTGTATTATACACAAACTCATATGTCTATATGCATGAGGTTGTATATTCGTATATTTATATTAGACCTAATACAGGTAATAAACATGTTGCTGAAAAATGGTCTTAGAATCAACATTATTGTTCAATAAGTATGTGATGACCAAAAATTTTACTTCCCAGGGAGCTCTGAAAATATTTCATTGTAGATCACTCTGGATATTTCTCTTTACGTATTCTTACATAGAAAACTTTCAAAAATAAGATCCACAGAACATTTGGAAATGTAGTATGATTTAAAAATCATAAGAATGAATGTTTTTCAGTTTTATTACCTTTTTGTTATCATTAATATGCAGATATTTACTCTCAGTAGTCCAGATTCCGCCCTCTGAACAATCAAGTATATTTCCTTTCAGAGAGGCTGCACCAAATTTCATCATCCAACAATCAGTCTGTTAATTCCTTTCAATCACACTGTGGTGCAATAGGAAAATGGAACATGTTTTGAAAATATCCCACAAATTAGACATATGACTGATATGGTTTAGCTGTGTCCCCACCCAAATCTCGTCTTGAACTGACACATCCTCATATGTCATGAGAGGGACCAAGGGGAGATAACTGAATAATGGAGGTGGTTTCCTCTATCCTGTTCTCATGATAGTGAATTAGTTCTCACAAAGATCTGATGATTTTACAAGGAGCTTTTCCCTTCGCTGTGTATTCTTTCTTCTCTTTCCTGCTGTCATTTGAAGAAGGGCATGTTGGCTTCATTTCCATCACATTTATAAGTTTCCTGAGGTCTCCCAGCCATACCGAACTGTGAGTCAATTAAACCTCTTTCCTTTATAAATTACCCAGTCTTGGGTATGTCTTTATTAGCAGCGTGAGAACAGACTAACACAATGACCTTGAGCAAACATTGCCCTTCCTGGAATAATTGTTTGTATCTATTCAATGAAGGAATTACAATAAATGACTCTTGAATAGTAGTGACTTCATCTAATCCTTCCATGGAGATCAGGGCTTCCTCTCAGATCCCTAATCAGTGTCCCTGTTCTCCTGGCCTAATGAAATGAGATTCTAAGGAAAAGAAGCATGAAAAAGTTTACCTTCATGTCTTCATCCAACAAAACTTAAACTCAGCTTCAGTGCTGGCCACTCAGAATATAGGTGTAAACAAGCAGATATGAACTCCATCTAACAACTTTTATATTCTGATACTTCAACCATCTTCTAGGCTAGATTTGATAACTCAACCTGGCTTTAGAAATTCTAGAGGCACACGTGTGGTATATGAAGGCAACAGATCACACAGGTAGGACTGAGAGTTAAATCTTAGCTAGTAACAAAGAAAATGCATTTGGCTGGCTAGTTTTCTGTGTGCATCACTCAGTTTCTAATCTATCAGGGTGGTTGCTGATGAGATAGCACTTAAGGATTTAGAAATCCTGAATCTTGCCACATGCCAGCAGAGTTCTTTCTAGCTATAAAAGTCTATTAGATTTGTCTAGGCACAATTTACAATAAATTTTAGATGTTAAGGATTTGTACAAAATTAGTTAGGATACCAATCAACATTTCCATTACCTGGCTCATACTAAATACTAAATAAATATGTATTAGATGAATTAACTACTCAGTTTCACCTTTTCTCAAAGTGCCAAATCCACATACGGGAATATAATGGTGAGAGGAAGGGATTCATTTCATCTACTTAAGCTTAACTAGGCAAATTGATTGTATTCTAGATATGGAGTCAGTGGAGTCAAATTAGAAAAGGGGAAATGGCCCAGAATACTGATGCTTATTGGTCACCCACTGAGCTAATCATGAGTGTGCCTTGAGTTGAGGATAGAATAGGACATTATAAAATCAGGAACTTCAGTGCTATTTCTCAAATAATGCAACCAGGTTTACTTAACAGCTACTATGTCTTGAGCACTTTCTACATTCTGAAAATAAAGAAATAAATACACATTTTTGAATACCCACCCAATCAGGTTTTTGTACAAATATAATTTAACAATTCCCAGTTTAGAATGAAACCATAACATGGATGCTATCCCAAGGAGCATTCCTAGGAAGTTAAACACATTTTTTCAAATCACATCACTATTTGCAGTATTATCATCTGCAACCATAGTATAGAAGACAATGGTACTCATAGACAATGGTATTCACAGCCTCTTGGCTGTGATGGTCCTTTTTTTATTTTTCAAATAATTAGGTGTGTGTGTGTGTGTGTGTGTGTGTGTGTGTGTGATCTTTTTAGAAAGGGAAAGTTTCAGTAAGGTGAAATTGCTGCAGCATTTTTTTTCTCAACTGTGTACAATCCATTTCTCTAACTGCATGTAAGTCTCCTAGGAAACCTTAGTAGACTAAGGTTTGATTGGCTGTTCTCTTGGATTTATCATGAGAGTTTTGAGCATAGATTTAGAGTGGCATAGCCTTGGTTAAATCATTCTGAAGATATAACAATGCTTTCCATGCTTACTTGCAAGCAGATGTAAACTAAACTGAGTTTATTTGAGGTGTCATCATGTCTCAGCAAGATCTGTCCATGGAAGTTTGAACTTTTAGACACTGTATAACAAAATGTCCTCAGTACTGCAACTTTGATCTCTTACGATGTACACAACATTATTTTTTCTGATCTGTAGTCTCAGATTCTTAATGTCCATAGTTGAGATTTTTATCCCAACTAAAAAGAAATTGAGCTGTGTAGTAAGTCAAATAAATAGAGTGTTAGTGCAGAGAAATAGAGCTGTTTAAGTCAGAATAGTTTATCTGTTTGTGGTTGATGATTAAGTAATCCATGATATATTTTCCAGTACTACATATTCCTTACGTAATGTATTTAGTAAGTTTAACATATGTGATATATTACAATGTACAAACTGTTTCCACATACACATTCTGTAACCTGTGAGCTACCTAGAATGAGTCTAATCAGCTCACTTAAAAATGAGATATTAAAGGCACAGATAGATTAAGCTATTTGTGGATGATCACAAAATTGAAAAGATAGCAAAGCTGAAGCTCATATTTGGGTCTGTCGATTAAGCTCAGTGTTCTTTCTATAAGAATTTCTACTTTTTCTATCTACTAAAACAGCATATCCTGGTTGCCTCCAGCTCCAAAATATATCTAAAAACATACATTTATCTCATTCTCTATTATATCACGATGAAAAGTCACCATCACTTCTCCCTTAGACTTCTGAAGTAGCTTCCTAAATGATCTCTTTGGTAGTATCCTTGCTCCCTGAAACTCATTCTCTTCCCAGTAGCCCAAGTGTTTTTATAAAATTTTAATGTAGGCATTTTTGAAGTAAAATTTGCATGCCATGAAAGGAACAGATTGTAAAATTACAATTCAATGAGTTTTGATAAATATATACTTCATCAACTACTACCAAAATTGAGATACAAGACATTTCCAACACTCTAGAAATGTCTCTCATGCCTTCTTTCAATCCCTACCCCTCAGAGGCAATCATCATTTTGATTACTTTTACATGAATTAGCTTTGTCTATTCTTGAATTTTATATAAATGAAATCATGGAGTATGCATTCTTTTGATCTGGCTTCTCTGGCTTCTATCCTCAACAAAATACTTTGAAATGTATCTGTATTGTTGCATGCATCAGAAGTGTGTTATTTTTAATGCAGTGTAGTATTCCATCATGAGCGTGGACCTAAATTTGCATAACCATTTTACGTCGGATGGAGTTTTATTTCCTATTTTTGGTTATAATGCCACAGAATTTTTAGTAAACATTGTCCTAGAAGAGGTTTGGGTTTGTAGGAGAGTTATACAGATAGTAAAAAGAGTTCCCCCACACCCCACACCGTTTCCCCTATCAGTAGCATCTTATGTTAGTATGGTACATCTGTCATAACTACTAAACCAATGTTGATACATTATTACCAAAAGTTCACATTTTATTCATATTTCTTTACAGTTTACTTTATTTCCTTTTTGATTCCAGGATATCTCATTACACTTAGTTGATATGTTTATCTCAAACTTTTCTGTTCATTTGTTTTTGATGACTTTGAGAGTTTTGAGGGTATTGGAGAGACATTTTGTAGAATAGCCCTGAATTGGTGGAGTTATTTTTTTCTTCTTTTTCTTATGATTAAACTAAGGTTTTGGGGAAGAGCTACAGAGGTCAGGTTCCACTGCCATCACATCATAGCAAGGGTTCATGATACCAACATGATGATATCACTTTGGGTCTAAATTGTGATTACCTGGCTGAGGTCGTGTCTGTCAGGTTTATCCACTACCGTTGTACTCTGTTTCCTCCTTCGTATACTGCACTCTTTGAAAGGAAGTGACCATGAACAGCCAACAGGAAGGTGGAGAATTATGCTCCACCCAACCCTGACTTGAGGGTGGAGTATCTACATAAAGGATTTGGAATTCATCTGCAAAGGAAATATGTCTCTCATTTCCCATTCATTCATTTATTTAACCATTTATATAAGTACAGATTAAATGATATTTATTTTATACTTTGTGTTATAATCTAACAGTATATTATTTATTTTTCCCCTCAAATTGTTCCAGTTTTGGCCATTGGGAGCTCTGTCAGTTGGCTTCTATGCCTTTTGGCATACTCTATCATTGTGTAGGAGTTTGATTTCATTTTTGTGTGAGTGTGTTCAGCACTTCCTTACTTTCTGGCACTACAATGTGCTTTAGGCTCAGTTTGTATATACCTTGCCCCAGCCTTGGAAGAGGCTTTTATTCAAAGAGATCTGTGTTCTTTCATTGGAAAATAGTATTAGAAACCGAGAGATCTTCTTTGTCTTCTGTGGAGTTAAAGTTTTTAATTTTAATAAAGTTCAATTTATCATATTTTTCTTTTATGAATTATGCTTTTGGAGTTGTATGTAGAAGTCGTCACCAAACCCAAGTTCACATAGATTTTTTTCCCCTATGGTTTCTTCTAGAAGGTTTATATTTTTTATTTTACATTTAAATTTCTACATCATTTAAAATTGTTTTTTGTGTAACATGTAATAATACCTGTGATTAGGTACAAATTTTTTATATTGACATTCAATTGTTCCAGTAACATTGGTTAAAAAGATTATCCTTCCTCCATCAAATTGCCTTTTGGCTTTGTTAAAAATAAATTAACCAAATTTGTATGAGTCTATTTCTGAAGACTCTATTTTATTACATTGATCTATGTGTTTATTCCTTCACTGATAACAAGGTGTTGTGATTACTGCAGCTTTATAGTAAATCCTAAAGTAGGATAGTGTCAGTTCCCTAATTTTGTTTTACATCTTCAGCATCATGTTGGTCATTCTGTTTCCTTTATATTTGTATATAAATAATAGAGTCAGTTTGTTGTTATCTACAAAATAGCTTGCTAGAATTTTAATTAGGATACCATGGAATTCATAGATCAAGCTGGGAAGAACATCTGAACAACACTGAGTCTTCTGGTCTATGAAAATGGAATACCTCTAGATTTATCAAGCTCTTTGATTCTCTCATCAGTGTTTTGTTGTTGTTGTTGTTGTTGTTGTTGTTGTTTTTAGTTTTCCTCCTACAGATCTTGAACATATTTTGTTACATATATAACTAATAAATTTTTGATGCTAATTAAACAGTATGTTTTTTAATTTTAATTCCAGTTTCTAATAGTTGGAACACAGGGGTTTTAAAACATGAGCAATGCCATGTTTAACCACTGCACTTAAAAGGCAAACTCCTCACTCTGGGCTACAAGACCCTGCCAATCTCTCTAAAATATACTCTTACTGGGTTCCTCTTTGACTACTGAAATACAAATTCACTGTCTTTTTATTTCTTGATTATTCCAAGCTTGTTCATGCCTCAGAGCCTTTGAACTTGCCCTTTATATTTGGATTTATTTTCTCCTATGCGTGTTCCTCTCTGCTTCTGGCTCCTTTCATTCTTCAGATCTCAATTCAAATTTTTAGTGTCAGAGGAATCTTCCCTAATCACTACATCTAAACCAGTGTCAACTTTCCTCCCTCCACTTCTGTTCATTTTTCCTTGCTTTATAGTTCTTGTCAGTATTTGACATTCTCTTGTTTGTCATTCTTCCTGGTCATCATTGTTCTTTATCCAAATACATATAAACTAGAGGAGAGTGGGAACTTTGCCTTTTTCATTTGCCACCATATTCTCAGTGCTCATTACTCTGTCTAGAATATAGTAGACACTCGTTCAAATCTCTCTGAATGGACACATTTTCTTTTAACAAGAAAGATATGTTGAGGTTAAGGGTCTCAACTTCAGTGAACTCTTCCTTGAGTTCCTAAGCTGGATGTGATTACTCTCTGCTCTGTATCTCCGTAAAAATGTATTCCTTCTTATGTGATCATATTTTATAGTGCTCCTTGTTGATATACATCTTTTGTCTTTTACTGCACTACAGAGTCACTTAGGATGGTAGTAATTTATTGATATTGTATTTTCCATAACTTCTGGGAAGAAATCTTACATTTAATAAAAATCTATGTGTATATATGTGTATAATTATTTATAGAGTTTTCAATAATGAATAAATAGGCCGGTAGTCTTTCAACCTTGGATCTGATCCAAAGTTTACCAAAGAATTACTAAGAAAACCACCTCACTTCAGTAGAATTTATTTTCCCAAATTATAGAATGAGGGAATTATAATAGACTGAGTGATAATTATTAAACCACTTGTTTTTCTTTTGAAGGAGCTGTAGCATATACTGTGAGTGTTCCACCCATAGCCTCTGAAACATGGATGATCATGATTCCATGATTATGAGGTCTCAGGAACATGGACATGAGATCTCAGGAAATTTTACTGCTAATGGCTAGAACTCACCTCCCTTCATTTGCAGGGCCACCCTCAGGCTTCCTGATACCGCTTTATGTGCAAACTGAAAGAGCCGGAATTACACCCTCCCTTTCCCCAGGGAAACCATGAGCCAATGACTAAGGATGTGGAGGTATGAACTCATTAGGCCCTTGATACAGCTCTGAATGAGGCCGCTTGTCTCTAAAGCTCCCCAGTGGGACTTGGTTTGATGCCACACCCTTGCTTGGCTTCCTTCCCTTCCCAGCCTTGCTTCCTACTTGACAACTTGTTTTTCCTAAAAACACTTCTTAACACACCACTTTTACATGATTTCTCATCTCAGCACCACTTCTGGGAAACCCAGCTTGAGACTTGAAACAATAGGTTGAGACCCCTTTGAGACTCTGTTGAAAACCATAGCTCATCTTCAGAGAAAAGAAAGTATTATTCATATGAAAATATTTATGTAATCTATGGATTTCAATTTAAGGATGCCATGAATAAATATCTCTAAGGTAATTTGTGTTCTTAAATTCATTCACCCCTTCAAAGACCAGTTTAGTAAGTGTCTACTGATAATTGGCATCATTGTAATTTCTGATATCAAAGTGAATAAAACTAACCAGATCCTTGCTTCTGCGGAGCTTATCTTCAAGTGGAGGAAGATAATAATCAAGTATATTTAGAAGGGGGAAGTAATAGTAAGTGTCATATAGATAATTAAGGCAGATAGAAACCTAGTGGATGACAACCTTATGTATGATGATCAAGTGAGACCCCTTGGGAGATGAGGCATTTAAGATGAAATTGTAATTGTAAGCAGGAGCCAGCCATACAAAGATCAGGACATGGCAACATGGACAGAGGGAACAACAATGTGAGAAAGAAAACCCCAAAAACATCTAGCTCAAAGTGCCTAAGTTAAGAACAGGCTTGGTAAGTCTGAGAATTAAAAAAAGGTCTCAGTGTCTAAGCACGGCATAGGATGATGCTAAAAAAGTGTTTAAGCATCGATCATGGAAATTAACTCGGGTTAAAAAGTTGAAGTTTTATTTTAGGTAAAATGGGGATGGTAATAATTAGCTCTAGTTTTCTACTGAAACTTTCCACTGCTAAGTCCCATAACATAGGGTTTCAATTCTAATTGTACTCTAATCAGTTCCATTAACACCAACCGCTCATTCACTTCCTCATATATCCCTTTTTGTCACCTGAGTATAGGCTCATTAGTCCCTATTTCCTCCTTCCTAAATTTTCCCCACCAGTAGAAAAGGGGAAATACCATGATAAGTAATTGTATGAGCTAAAAGTCACCTCTGAAGAACCATATCTCTAAGAATGATGAGAATTCCCATGAATATATACATGAACAAAATGAATCATTTGTGACCTCTGACTAGGTTTAAAGCTAAGCTCCTATTCATAGGATGTCACACTGAGGTGATAACATCTTAGAGCCTCCAGGATATAAGTTGCTACTATCTTCAGCTTTGTTTGCCAGGTGGGTTGAGATTTGCATTGAAGGCCATCATTAGTATTAATTTCTTAGGAGTTTGTTTCAAAGAGAAAAATTCTCATTTTTGTACTTTCTTTAAAATTCAGTGGAATATTGTCTAAAAGCACAGTAGATATTATCAGAACTTTAAATCTAAGCAAAAAACAAATATATATATTTATATAAATGTTTTAGAAGCCATAGTGTGAGATATATATAAATATATAAATATATATATATAAATCTATATATAATATATATATTATATATTATATATTATATATATTATATATATTATATATAATATATATAATATAATATAATATATATAATATATATTATATATAATATAATATTATATATATATAAATCTAAAAGACAAAAGACGTATATCAACAAGGAGCACTATAAAATATATATATATATATATATATATATCTCACACTATGGCTTCTAAAACATTTTTTTCAACTCTTTCATTGGCACCATCATGGTTATTCCACAACTGATGCCCCTAACAGGAAAGGAGTCTTTCTGACAAAGCAAGCTTGATAAGACAGCTGGAGTTTCTTAGAGAATGTTGACCAGAGTAATTACTGTTTCTGACAGCAGCTGTAAAGTTTCTGTTGCTAGGGTAGAGTTTAACCCCCAGCTAACTGAATTCTACAAAATTGATTCTTTGTTATATTTTCCTGAAATATATATCAGGATATTACTTGAAAAATATTAAATCTTATTTAATTAAATTAAAGAGCATAATGGCTTTTGCCTTGATATTCTGGGTTCAAAAGCTCTGCAAAAATATTTATACAACAGATAAAGAAACAGTGATTCTCTTCATTGGTCTGCTTGCCCCCACTCTGGAGTTTCCATAGTTGCATCTACCTTAAAATTCAGCCTACTTGGTAAGAAACAAAACATAAGCAGATTTGGATGTGATGAAGCATGAAGCTCACTTGCTTCAGACTGTGAGTATATTATAGTCGTTCAAGCAATAAGGAAGTAATGTAGATTAAAATGCAGTACTTTTCCTAATTCCACATTGCAAAAATTTTATTGAAAATATTTGTCCACTAACATTCTACTAAATTATGAGAAGCCATAGTTTTGCAATACCAGGTGCCAAGGATTTGCTAAGTATCTACTTTATATGAGACACTAGACTAAACATCAATGAATTACCAAGAAGTACAAATTATAATCTCCTGCTTCAGAGTTTATGTTGCAGGTACAATACTGAGACACTTGGGAAATAACTGTTAAAAGTAGGTAATAAATTAATGAGCATCATTATGATCAAAAGTTATTAGTGTCTGGTTACCATCAAAGATGATTAATAATATTCAAATTAATTATGTAGAAAACACAATTTTAGGAATTTTTTTGGATGCATTTGACATCCTCAAATGCTACTTGGATCATAGTAAAAGTGTTACAGGTAGTAGTAAAGAAGCAATAGCTATAATAATAGCATTTACTGACTATATACTACATGCAACATGGGTATATTTATGATTTCTAACCCTCTCAACAATCCAGTGAAATAAATGTCATTAGCCACATTTTTGCAAATAAAAATTCTGACACACACATATATATCAAATTAAAATTTCAAACTGGGATCATTTGATCCCAGAGTCAGGTCTGCTTCCCTCAGTCATGATGCCCTTATGTACACCAAAGCAGGTTTCAGGAGGATGCTGGGTCTGAAGTAAGTTTAGCACATATAAATTTTGATTCAAACATTGAAGCTTAAAAGGAATATCAATTTATTTTCTACCTAAAACCTTTTTCAATTCCCCAACATGTGGGGCATCTGATTTATCAGTCATTTTTTATTCCACCCCAGCCCCATTTTTGCAGAGCTTCTAAGTTTGCTCTAAAATGGGGACAAAGCAGCTTCTCTCCTTTAATGCACAAGATTCTACAGTTTACTTGTCAAGCTTGGGGTACTTACTTCTCTGGCAAGCTTTGGAGCTGTGTTCTTAAGGTTCCAGTAACCTGTGTGTGTATAACACACAGCCATCCCTCAGAAGAGTAGCCTCCTCAAACCTCCATCCCCTTCTAGGCCAGATGATTCTCCTCACTGCTGTCTGCTCCTCAAAGAGCCAGACCATTTCCTCTTCCCCAAGAAATCCAGCAACATTTTTTTGAATGTCTTAGGCTGTAGGAAAACCAAACCAGACCAGGGTGCATCTTGCAAGCCACCTTTCTCATGGACCAGAAACACAAACCTGTCCTGAGATAAGGGGTCACACAAGACCATGATATTTTTGGAAAATGGATTGAAAAGGAGAGATACCATGAGGAGTTAAAAATTAATATCTCAGTTAATAACTTTGTCACTCAAACATTGAAAATAAACAGGAATGAAATATGCAACGAGGAGACGATAAATTATTCTGGTTTACCTAACAGCTTTCTTTTTTTTTGAGACGGAGTCTTGCTCTGCCTGACAGCTTTTATTAACCTATGCGTAGAGCCTTACTCCCCAAGTGGAGTTGTGGTACCAGCACCACATACAACACCTGAGGGATTGTTAGAAATGAAGAAACTCATTGCACTTCTACTCCAGCTAATGAACCCAAATCTGTATTTTAACATGATTCTCAGTTGATCTGTATACATATGAAAGTTTGAGAAACATTGATATAGAGGGCGAAAAGCACAAAGTATGTTCAGGGTGCAGTCAATAGACCATTTGGCTAAACCACAGGGTTTGTGCAAGAGAAAAATATTGGCATGTCTATAAATGATGGCTGATCCAGGCAGTCAAGAAACTTGAAAGCCATTTTCAAGTGGTTAGAAGTTTTCCTGCAGTTGTGGGGAGCCATTGGAAGTTTTTGCACTGGAGAATGATATAATCAAAGGGATGGCTTAGGAAGATTTATCTAGCATAGTTGGGGAAAGGAGATCCTTTGTGAAAGAGCAGAGGGATCTTTAGTCTAAAATCTTCCATGTCAGATACTCCTTCAAGTCCATCAGACATTTTCAGAAATACATAGGCTTTATTCAGGATGCTGGGAGACTATTAAATGTACTAACATTTTATGATGCAACAGTGTGCCTATTAATGACTTTAAAGAGTAATTTCCACTCTTGGTGTCAATGAATTCTGCAAAGATGTAATGGGACCTAGGATCCCAGGGATGAGAGAAACTGAATATTCACATCTGGTTAGAAACTCTCACCAAACAGACTGAAAATGCAGTACAAACAGGGCCCTAGGAACACACTATATAAATCTATCAGGTTCCTGTAACACCCCAGTGTGTACCTTCTTTTACCTGTCCTTTAGCGATTTCGCCACTTACTTAAATTCTTACTGAGGTAGGTCAGGACGCAGAGGGGAGCAGGATGTTGTCATCCTCCAGCAGCCTCTAGGTCAGTGGTTTGCAACTATCAATGTACAGTAGAATCACCTAGGAAGCTTTAACAACTACAGTTGCCCAGCCGTATCCACAGACCAATCAAATGATTATATCTGGTACTTCCAACAACCAGACAAGTATGAGAAACATCAAGTACATGTCCTCAAACTGAGGATTAAAATAAAAAATTATCTTTGAGTTATTTGTGTGGACTAAAATATAATGCTTACTATTTATTAAGTCAATATTATGTGCCATACATTGAACCTGTATTTCATGTAATATCTATTCAGTCACTCTACCTCTCTTATCCCCTCCTCTGTAGATAACCATGTAAGAATTTTGCCATTACTCTCAGTTTACAAAACAGTAAACTGAAGCTTAAAGAAAAAATGCAGTTGCCCACACACAGAAAATTAGGAAGTAGTGAAGTCAGGATTCAACCTAAGGAAGTGAGACTTGGAGCCTGATATTTGGTCCAAATTATAAACTCTGAGAACAATTTGTAGATTCTTTCATTTTTCCTGTTAACCCAATAACCCAAGGCTATTAAATATAAAGCAATTCTTAATATGAAAATAACTATTCTGTATTCTATAACTCAGATTGTAAATGTTCAGATTTGATTGGCCATTTCTAGATGTCATCATCACATATTGTACTCTCTTGCATATAGAAGGTATTCAGTAACTTATTTTTAAATGATGAAATAAATGAACTCATTAGGACTTTGTAAAAGAAAACAGAGGTAGCTGATCAAATCAGGCCTATCACCAAAAATCAAACAAACAAAACCCAAAAACAAAAACCACACATCATAATGTATGTTCAACAGCCACTGTCACTCACTCTACCTTATTTGGTTTGCCTACCAAACGTGGATTGCTCTCTTTATTTGGGGCCTCGAATGCTCACTTAACTGCAGCCATGCTGGAGTTCCTCAATCCAGTCAGTCTTTCTTCTGCCTTAGAATGGGAGGGGGATTTCACCTTTGCTCTTCCCTCCACTAGACTCGTCTTCCCCGACTCCCCTATCTTCCTTCCACTAGAACCTTATAACTACCACCCTAAGCTTGGGTAAAACCTTTAGATTCCAATTTAAACATAATTTGCTCATGTAGCATATCTTGACCTCTAACTCCTCCCCTCATAATTTCCCCTTATTTAAAAAACCATTGTATCACAATTTGTTCTTATATTTACTTGCAGTTTACTCCCTACTAAAATGTATCTTCATTGAACAAAGGGATAGTGTTTTTTTTTTTTTTTACCACTGTATTTCTAGTGCCTGAAAAATACCTGGCTACACAGTAGTTGCTCAGTAAAAGCATTGAATATTAAATATTTGTAAGTATAAGCTGATTTAATTCCTAAAAATTGAATTGGTTTTCTTCATTAACAGTCTTATTAAGTGATGTAACTTACATACAGTTGTTTTTCCTCATTTTAGTGTTCTTAACTGATGTTTAGAAATTAATTACCAACTCAATATATACTGTTCCCATTCAATAGTCTGCTAGTTTTTTTGGAAAGTGATTTACATGTAGGAAGTCATTGAGAATCAATGTAAATTCAAGAAAATTCTCAGAAGCAGAAAGTAACCTGAGGATAAGAGTTCATTTCAATAGGAGAGTTTTGTGATAGGACTTGGTAATCTCATAAGGAAATATTTTACCTCAAGTCAATTTCCAGAAATTTCTTTGAGTAAATTTCGAGTTGGCTGGTTAAATTTTACATGTAACTATACTATTCCCTTCAAGTATTTCCTCATAATAAATATATGGTGATGACTCCAACTCCACATTTGTTTGACCAGTAGACTCCCTTTGTATTAGTCCATTCTCACACTGCTATAAAGATACTACTGAGAATGGGCAATCCATACAGAAAGGAGGTTTAATTGACTCAGAGTTCCACATGGCTGGGGAGGCCTGAGGAAACTTGCAATCATGGCAGAAGGTGAAGCAAGGAACATCTTACCTGGTGGCAGGCAAGAGAGTGCAAGCAAAGGGCAAGTGCCACACGTTAAAATCATCAGTTCTCATGAGAACTCTATATCATGAGAACAGCATGGGAGAAACCACTCCCATAATCCAATCACCTCCCACCAGGTCCCTCCAGTGAAACGTGGGGATTACAATTCCAGATGAAATTTGGGTGGGGATACAGAGCCAAACCATATCACCATTCAATCCAGAACCATTTGTTGAAGTCTGCATTTTAATAGGAGAAGGCAATAAACAAGTTAAAAAGTACAGTTCAGATGAAAAGCCATTGAAAGGCTGTAATATAATAGAGTGATACTGACTGGTGCTGGGGAGCCACGTGGTTGGCCACTCTGAGCAGGTCATGTGTGAAATGAGACCTGAATATGCAGCTAGCCAGAGGAAGATCTAGGAGAGGAGCTTTCCAGGCAGAGAAGCAACACTGACAGCTCGGGGGCAGGAGCCTGCTTGGTATTGATGGGAAGCGTAGGTGGAGAGTAGTGAAGGAGGAAGAAAGTGAGCCAGGTGAGATTCCAGAAGTAATATAGAACATGTGGAGGGCCAGGGAGTGAAATGATTTGATTAGATGAATCTGCTGCACCCACTAAAGTTGTGCTAGAAAACAGCACAACTAAAACCACCACTGTAGAAGAAAGAAACCTTAGCCTAATAAATCAGACAAGGGTCAGATGCGGTGGCTCATGCCTGCAATCCCAGCACTTTGGGAGGTCGAGGTGGGAGGATTGCTTGAGCTCAGGAGTTCAAGACCAGCCTGGGTAACATGACGAAACCTCATCTCAACAAAAAATACAAAACTTAGCCGGGCATGGTAGTGCATGCTTGTAGTCCCAACTACTCAGGTAGATGAGGTGGGAGGATCACCTGAGCCCCTGGGCCTGAGGAGGTCAAGGCTGCAGTGAGCTGTGATCATGCCACTGCATTCCAGCCTGGGTGATAAAAAAACATTGAAAATAATTAGATAAGCAAAAATGAGCCTGGCTGAAATGAAAAGGTGTTATTTGTATAAGTTCTCAAAGTAGTGCTTTAGATTCAAGCAAAGGGAATTGGATGCCACAGTCACTAATTTTTCTTAAAAGGTGTCTGTGGACTGTCAACAGAAGTTAATCACCAATTCTAATATACTCCAGGGCTAGTTTCACCATTTTGGATTCAGTTTTGTTTTTTTGTTGGTTTGTTGTTTTTGCTTCTGTTTTAGTCTTAGCAAACACTTCAGGAACAGTTCAGTTTTCTTCTTGGTCAAATCTTAAGAGAAACTTTTGACAAATCAAGTTAGATTCTAAATGCATTATGTTCTTTATGGAGAATCCTCCTAAAACTAAAGTGTTAGGGAGGCACAATTTATACTTTTAAACAGCCTGTTTTTAACTTTTTATATTACTCATCAAAAGATATTAGAGGTCTTCCCCTTACTGATTTTCCTGATACTTTTCCAGTCACAGACAGATGGGTGGTTTATATATCTAGATTCAACAACATACATAGCATTCAAATGTAGATGAAGAATGGTATACACTTCTTTCAAAGCAAGTAGATGTTATTTAAATAATATATGGAAGAGTTTTTTTCCCCCAAATCATCATACTCTGTTTCCCTGCTCTCTTTCAATTTATAAGAAAAAACAAAACTCAAAGTTTTCTAAGCTATCAGAGCTCTTTTTCTTTTATAAGCTTATAGTAGCACCACTCTATTATGCACATATTTTTTTAAATTCAGTTAAGTGTCAGCAAGCTTCCCAATGCTACCCATATCTATGTGCAGTCTTACTACCTGTGTAGCTATAGGCAGTATAGCTGCTTCCTGTATGTTTGTGAAGAGTATTAAATAAGCTGACATATACTAGTCTATGCACGGTGCTCAAAAAGAGAAAATTGTCCTACATGGAAGCCTGTATCTTTCTTGATTCACATTAATATTTGAGGACTTCCGAACCTTTTATGTTCTTGTACAGTGTTTAAGATTACTACCCGGAGGCAGACCAATCCGAGTTGGAATCTTGAGTGTATCATTATTATTATTGCATTAATATAACAACTTATTATTAAACTACATAAATCAGTACTTAGTAAGTGCTGATCCCCTTTTGCAAGTTCAGAAAATTTCTGCTACAGAATCAGGTTCTTTTATTTTTTCTGTGCAAAGAAAAGGTGCTGGAGTTAACAGGTCCTACAATCCTGGTTCTTAGCCCAGGTGCTGTTTTGGACATCAGATACCTGTCATCAAACTTCTGAGCTCTCTCAAGTTCTGGTCAAGTTAAATGTTTATGTCTCTAACCTCTTGCATGATTGATTATCACCAGTCTGTTCTTTACCTTCAGTCTGCTGGCCTAGGATCATGACTATCTGGTTCCTACATGGAAGCCTGTATCTTTCTCGATTCACATTACTATTTGAGGATTTCTGAACCTTTTGTGTTCTTGCACAGTGTTTAAGATTACTACCTGGAGGGAGACCATTCTGAGTTGGAATCTTGAGTGTATCATTATTATTATTGCATTAATATAACAACTTATTATTAAACTACATTATTATTACTACAGTTGTGTAACATTTAACTTTGTACATCCTTAGTTGCCTCATCTGAAAATTGTCAATGGCAATCCCAAACTCAGTGGTTACTGTGAAGAATAAATGAAGTACAGCATATTAAATAGCACAGTGGCTAGCACAAGTAAGTACTCAGGCAATCAGGCAATAATGGAAATATAAAACAAACAGAAGGAGAGAGGCAGAGAAGGATAGAAAGAGAGACTGACAGACACAGAAAGAGAGGAACAGAGCAAGACTGGTTTAATCTTATTATAGTCCCAAACACTGCCAAAAATAGTAAGGTTAGGAAGTGCTGACTTGAGCAGAATAAGAAATTTATCAGCCACTTTACATGCATTAGGAAATAAGTTAAATTACAGCTATAATGGCCAAAACCAAATTTTCTGAGATAAGTTCACATTGTGGGTTATTGTTAAAACACTATGATGAAATATTTACCAAAAAAGAAATAGAAGCCGGGCACGGTGGCTCACACCTGTAATCCCAGCACTTTGGGAAGCCTAGGCAGGTAGATCACCTGAGGTCAGGAGTTTGAGACCAGCCTGGCCAATGTGGTGAAACCTATCTCTACTAAAAATACAAAAATGAGCTGAGTATAGTGGCACATGCCTCTAATCCCAGCTACTTGGGAGGCTGAGGCAGGAGAATTGCTTGAACTCAGGAGGTGGAGGTTGCAGTGAGCTGAGATCACACCACTGCACTTCAGCCTGGGCAATAAGAGCAATACTCCAGCTCAAAGAAAAAAAAACAAAAAAAGAAAAGGAAAATAAAATTTATATTAGCCACTCCTACTCCTCTATGACTTGAATTCTAGCTGTGATTTAAGAAAGATAAATTGGAAAATACCTCTCCATCCTTTCTTCTTTAAGATATTTCCTTCTTCAATTTAAATTAGTGTTTAAACTTGTTCCATTCAAATGAGCCTTCACCACAGTGGAAAAGGATACACAAATATATTTTGAGAGGATTAATGTCAATGTGATCTAAAAACCAAAAACATTTACAAAACATTGTGCTGATGCACTGTGAAAGTGTAAATTGTCAAAAGCAAAATTATCTACCCTTGGCATTGTCATTCATCACATTGCCTAAGCAGAATTGCAATCTCAAAGGAAGTGGGAGGGGAGGAGAAGTGAGAAGTGACATAAAATGATTAGTTCTGCTCCACAGACACAGGATGCTGGCATGCTGAGGACCAAGTTAAGCATCTTAGTTGTGAATTTGTTTGTAAATGTGTCTGTGATTTGCACCATGAGGAAAAATGAAGGGAACATGAAACCACATTGTAGGATTGCATGTGATGGTAAAAAAAAAATAAAATAAACAGGCTATATTTTATTGATATTATTTTCTAACTGTGTTGAGCTTGCGGAATTTTCCCCCTTCCCTCTCCTCCATCCATGCTTCCGTATGTGTTCCTGTTAATGTTAACCCTAATACTAAAAACAAAGCAAGCACATCTTAACTACTATGAGTCAAAAGGTTTTAACATTCACTTTCATTGTGGGCTTCTTAAATCAGGGCAGTTTAGCACTGTGGTTAAAAGCACCAACTCTGGAGGCAGATTGGCTGAATATGAACGTCAGCTCTGCCATTACTCATCCTGTAAACTTGGGCAACTTAAATTTGCTTTGTCTCAATTTCCTCACCTGTTTTTTAAAATGTTGAGGATAATAATCATTATGAGTCTCATAGAGTTGCAGAGTAGCCTAGGCTACTCAACTCTGCAGCTTGAAGCAGGTATAAACAATACCTAAACTAATGAGCAGGGCTGCATTCCAGTAAAACTTCACTCAAAAAAAAGGAGGTATGGCTGGACTTGGCCAGAGGTCCATAATTTGCCAACCCCTGATTTACATCATAGAATTTTTCCAGCTGGAAGGAACTTTGGCAATCACCTAATTTTACACCCTCATTTTACATTTGATACAACTAAAAGTCAGGAAGAGAATGAAACTTGGGAGTCACCCCATGTCTCAAAAAATCATACAAGAAGTGTTAAACAGCAACACAGCAGCTAGTTATTGTTCTTCCATGACTCATGGTGTCATTCTCGTCTGCAGAGTTCCAGTAATGATGTCTTATTTTCCAGAAACAGTTCTCCTCCAGAATGCATCCAAAAGTACCCAGTTGTGTTAGGTTCAATTCCCAGAAGCTGACCTTAGAGAAGGATTTCTGTGCAGATGATGAGAAACAGGAAAAAGTAAGACAGGGAAAGAAGGAAACTAAGACAAAGGAGGTTTCAAGGAAGGGCCATGTAGAGGGTAGGCTGAGTTTGATCCTATAAGGAAGCTCTGGAGCATAAGTTTCTCAAGAATTGTTCTATTCCTCACCTCATAATCATTGGTGATGGGCATCTTGAGAGGCTGCACCAACATAACCATCTTTTGAGTGCCTTTAATAATAGAGAAAAATACATAACCTGTTTAAAGGTATAGATCAAAGATGCCCACGGCAAGCTAGATAGCTCTTTGAAGTTTCTTGTTTTACCTATGAATTTTCAAATGAACTGCCTATTTTCTGTAATATATCAATGATTGCTTCAGGGTCTTTCCAAATCTTTAAGTTTGATTTGCTGTCTTCAGAAGTTGTTTTCTCTGATATCTGTTTTATTGAATCTTTAAATTTTAGCTTTTTAAAAAAAAAATTACTCTCCCAGAACTTTTAGTTAAAATAACATCTTAATGGTTCTCTTTTCTCCTGTCCCATTTATTCTTCCCTTCCTTATAGAAGAATGGAAGGGGACAGCCAGCTTCTCTATGGGCACTACGTACCCCAGCTCCCAAGAAAATAAATAGAACAATTAGATAAGCATCCATTTTACTATCTTTTACAGTAAATTCTTAAGTACATTTCCAGTATATTTTTAAAAGAATCTGAGATCTGAGGTTTTTTCCTCTAGTCAGCTCAACTTCACACTAAGATTAAAATGATCTACAATGTCATGCCATTCTTTTCAAATACTCTCATGCCCCTTTAAAAATGGAGGTGACATAAAAGACCCTCTCAGATTACTATTGCCTATTTGTGTAACATGATAAACTGCTAGTTTGGTTGTTTATTTCTTTCTGGATAAAAATCTTACTGTGTTTTTCCTTTATTTTTAACCTTTTCTATTACTCCTATTAAATCATGACTCACCTTTATTGTTTTTCTATGGCTGCTTTCATAATACTACTGTGGATCAGAGTATCCTGCGAAGGCTGATACTTGTTATAACAAGTCAGCTGATCCCTGATAAAAATGATGTAGCAACTATAACATTGCTGATGAAGGGTGGAAGGAGGACTAGATCCCAGAGTACCCTACATCTATCTACATCATTTAAAATCCTCATCCTGATATCAAGGATCTTCACAACTTGGCCAATTTTGTACTTTAGCTAGATGCTACATCTATGCAAAAATTTATTTCAAACCTTCCATCACCCCCTAAAAACTGCAATAATATCTTGGCCATCCTTCGAGGTCCACTTCAAGCAGCATGTTTTCAGTAAAGGCTTTCCCATTTACTCCCAGGCAGTTTTGATCTCTCTTTTCCTGCAATCTCCTTGGATTATTCCCTTCTTCCTTTGTTTCTTGTGACATTACTATTCTGCTGCTTAGAGTAATTGTAATCATTTTTGCCATTCTTCCTCCCCCTCCCCCTGTAAGCTTCTTGAGGGGAATAATATTGTAAATTCATCTGTTTGTTCCCTGCAGAACATGTCCACATACACAGAGGGTCCGTATATTCACTGAATTCCTGAATTAGATTTTGATCCCTGTGTCAAAAAGATGACCTTGTTGTCTGATGATGTTCATATTCACCTCACATCTCATGGCTGCTGATCACCCACACTAGGGACTTCTAATAACCACAGACACTTAAGAGTTGGAAGTTCCTCACTTCAGCTTAAAGTATGAGAATTTCTCTTACAGAAATTTGGCAGATAGTTCCTTCCTAATTTGTTTAGTCAACGATTCCCAAAGGTTGGCATACCACCTACATTATTTTTGTCACACCCAAGTACCAACTGCATTACTACTTTATCTATTTTCCGTAAATTTACAACACATGTCCATGTAATATACAAAATCATCTCCTGAACAATCCACATGCCCAATTCTGGATAAAATGCATGGTTGGAACATACCAAATCCCCAAAGTACTCATTGGTTCTTGTTGATGCATCACTGGTTCCAAAAGCCAATCACTTAATTCTGAGCTCACATTAAAAGAAATTACATTTTAAAAAATAAACATCAGTGGAATTGGTTGTTGGACTTTCTTTCCTGCAAAAGACTTTATCTTACAGAGCTACGACTTTGCTCTACACCACCACATACCACACCCTTAGTAGGAACACTTCCACTCACAGCCCTTAATCATCTTATTTGAAGCTAGAACCAAATTAATCTTCTCAGGAACTAGGAACAAAAAATGTCTTCATGCCGTTTCTATTATGAGATAACTATGCTAAAACAAATGAAAGAAAACAGTGGTTATTATCACCTACTCATTAGGTTTCCAATTAAAGAAAATCTTCACTCTGACAGACTTTGACTAGTTATTCTCCATTCTTCCGTTTCTGAAAAGACGCTTTTCTTAATCACAAAACCTTTGACAATTTCAGAATATTGTGAAATGAAGATAATATTAGAATATACCTCATAGTGTTTTCTGAGAATTAAAAAAAGTGTAGAGAGGTTAGAATATAAGTATCAGGGAAGGTCATTTTCTTTTTCTTTTTCTTTCTTTTTTTTTTTTTTTTTTTTTTTGAGACAGTGTCTTGCTCTGTCACCCAGGCTGGAGTGCAGTGGCGCCATCTCAGATCTCGGCTCACTGCAACCTCCATGTCCCAGGTTCAAGCAATTCTCCTGCCTCAGCCTCCTGAGTAGCTGGGACTACAGGCATCCACCATCATGCCCGGCTAATTTTTGTATTTTCAGTAGAGATGGGGTTTCACCATGTTGGTCAGGCTGGTCTCAAACTCCTGACCTCGTGATCCGCCCACCTCGGCCTCCCAAAATGCTGGGATTACAGGCGTGAGCCACTGTGCCTGGCTAGGAAGGTCATTTTCTATCCACAATGACGTATATTTTAAATACTATATACAATAATACATTTTTATTATTAAGATAAATCATATGTTAACAAAAATTTAGAAACTATGATTATTAGCATGGGACATATTTAAATGCTTAGGCAATATTTTAGTTCATTTTCACACTGCTATAAAGAACTCCTTGATACTGCGTAATTTATAAAAGAAAGAAGCTTAATTGACTCACAGTTCAGTACGGCTAAGGAGGCCTCAGGAAACTTACAATTATGGGGGAAGGTGAGGGTGAAACAAGGCCCCCACTTCACAAGGCAGTAGGAATAAGAAATGAACACAAACACTTATAAAACAATCAGATCTCCTGAGAACTCATGCACTACCACAAGAACAGCATGGGTGAAACTGGCCCCACAATTCAATTACCTCTACCTAGTCTCTCCCTTGACACGTGGAGATTATGGGGATTATGCAAATTACAATTCAAGATGAGATTTTGGATGAAGCCACAGCCAAACCATATCAGGCAGCCAAAAAGGTTTTTAAGGAATTTATTCATTCAAATGTTTATTTATTCAACAAATATTAATCAAGTTTTACTATGTAGAAGTGAAGTTAATGCAATTATTTAACACTAACATTATAATTTTTTACTAGTAGTTCTGTTACTCAAATAATGAGTTTTTAGGACCTTCTATCCCTAGCCATTCTTGCCTATAATTTTATTAAATTTTTGTATCAATTCCTGCATGTATTTACTTGTATGCATCCAGTTATACCATGACTATCTTCAAACAATTTCGAGGTGATTGTTTCACATACGTCTATGCAAATTGCTAAAATGTAAGTAGCAGTCAACCATAATTGACATGAATATGAGATCCCAGATGTCCTAGATTTATGTATTTGTTCATTCATTCATCTTTACAGGACAGTTACAAGGACATTCATGTAAGATGGATGTGGTGAATTTGGGTCTCTCTTTTAGTCATATTCAAGTCCCTATGCCACAACTGATTTATCGAAAAGATGTGGCTACTAATGACACCTATTCTGCCCATAGTAGACATCTTTGACTTTTGCCTGTTCCAGATCCATTCCTCCTCTTTGTAGAAACAATATGTTAAGGATCCTTCTTTGGGTTCTCATTCCTCAACAACCCATGGTCCACATGGTTTAGATATGGTTTACTCCAGCTTCAGGACCAGAGGTGGGCACAAGACAACTGATCAGAGCAAATGGTTGGTTGAATATAGGTTTATGATCCAAGCTTTCACACAGAATTTTATCTTGCAATTTTGGTGTTACCAAATTGTTAATCTCAGGGTTGCTAAAGTGGAGTAACTGCTTCCTTGTTATTTTGACAAGAGACCCCACCTAAGAATATGGCCAATTTTCATAAAATGGAATTGAGAAATAAAATAGCTTAAGCCCCTGAATCCACCTGTCCTCAATGCTGCTCATCCTTGACGGTTTCAGCTACATGACCTAAAATTCACTTGTCTGAGATAGTTTGCGCTTGGTTTCTGTCACTTACAACCCCAAAAGCACTACACATAAGCTTGAAAGAATTAAATGAATAATGAATTATTGTTGTTCATCAAAGAGCAAACAAGCAAGTCAGCACTACATAAGTATTAACAAAAATAATAATTGTAATTATAACTTACAAGTGCTAATACAAGTTAAGTAAGTGTGCTGAGTATAATACATTGGATAATAAAAACAAAAGTAAAATACAGTCTTGTTTCTTGTAGAATTAGCAATGGAATGACTTAAAAAAGGATTTAAGGGAAAAAAAAGAACAGAACACTGCAATTGGCTTTAGATGCATAGAATTTGAAAGTGATTAACTCTGCCTGAGGCTGTAGCTACCTGGAGCTTTGAAAAACCATCATATGTCCAAGTTCTTTAAGTTGTGGAGAACCCTTGACACATAATACAAAGCAGATTAAAGTTTATATTTCCTATATTGAATATAATCATGTATAATTATAGGCATGGTATTTCATGTTACAGACATTTAATTAAACATTAATTTCAACATTAAATAATTTTTTTAATTTAGAGTCATTATGTACATTTTTTAGAATTTCAAGAGTTTTGGTAGAGCTGCAAAAGACTTATTAACCTTAGGATCCCTAACTATGGTATATAAGTGGATACACAGTTCTGGTAAAGGAGCACTGGGAAAGGCCTTTGAGATGCATGACCCACATTCGGGAAAATCCCATTTTACACATTGGATTAGCTATCTTTGGCTATCTGTCAATGGCCATCCCTAAGAAACCAACCTGATAGGGATTTTGAGAAATTATTGCTCAGACTTTTTAATGTTCTTGTTTGTACATCAGTTTTGCTCATTGATAAGGCATACCTCTTCTCCCTGCTTGGGACTTTGAATAGCAGTTGGTAAAAAAGGGCTTCCTTCCCATTTTATCCTTTTCTAGCATAAAGGATGTGGTGCTTTATTTCTGCCAAGACAGTATGTGAGTATAATTAGCATCCCCACGGTGTCAGAGCTTAGGTAATTTCCTCATATAACAATTTTACCTCCATTGGAAGCATCACTAATTTCACTTTGTACTCCGAGGCATACTTTTCTTTCTATGCTCTCGAAGATCGATTAATCTGATGCAGTCCTCCTTTAAAAGATGCCCAGAAACTCAATTCTCAAAATTTCCTATTAGTCATTTGATTGTTAAAGTGCAGAGATCCTCTGACTGGGCTCAGGTTTTGTTTCTATTATATTAACTCAGTGAATGAGACAAGCTGAGAATGTACAGTAGACAAATCTACAGGAGTTTCATTTACAAAGTCACATAGTTGTCAGGAAGGGCCTGAGCCCTTTAACTTTTTAAAAAATTAACTGTGAGATCTTAGAGCGATTAATTTTTGCTGCTGTTTCCTCACATATAAAATGGGGTTAAAAATGATGAACACTTTTGGCGGAGCTTGCAGTGAGCTGAGATTGCGCCACTGCACTCCAGCCTGGGCGACAGAGCCAGACTCCGTCTCAAAAAAAAAAAAAAAAAATGATGAACATTTTTACAGGTATATTGTAACGATTAAATAAGTTACAATAGAGACAGGATTTGGAACAGTGACACATTGGTCTTATTTTATTATTAATATATTTTTGGTTAAATAATCTAAATTGATTTCTATGTCATAAGGGTTAATATGGCTGATAGTTTTACAGAAACTTATGTATAGCATTAGTTATACCTGCTGAAGGAGAAAGTGGACTCAGTAGACATGTGATTTGCATTTCTAATTCTGCACAATAAAATCTCATTAAGTCATAAACCCATAATATGGAATTTATGGTAATTTAGGAGAAATTTCTTTTCTAGTACCTATGAAGGCAAGGCTTGCCAGACAAATAAATAAAGTGCATTTTTGATGAGCATAAGGGAAAAATATTTAATAAAATTTAAACTACTATAGACATACAATTTAGTACATAAAATAAATAAAACTACATTTATATATAAGATACATGAAAAGGTTGTTTAAAAGAGTTCTTATATGTATATTACATAGGCTCAGAAAGCCATATATTTGAGAATTTATTAGTAATTGGAAAGTCTGTGCTATTGTATATGCTGACAGTATTAGGCATATATTTTCTTTCTACATGTTATTTCTGACTTTCTTCCTACCCTTCAATATTACTGAAATTTCTGCACCTATTTCAAAAGACCCCAATCAATATTCAGAGCTAAGAGATCTTTCATTCATTTATTTAAAGAATTATGAATTCAAAAGTTTAAATGATTAGGCAAAACAGGTAATACACATTCCATGAGAACCTTCTTCAAAATCATCATTCTGCTGCTTCACCAGCAGCAGTAAGGCAGGGAGGGCTACCTGGCACCTGTGGACATATTTCATACCTGTTTGTTAACAGATGAAAGGCTATGATATGAACTATCTCATTACTATTCCCCCCAGAAAATGAACTGTGTTAGTTTTTAGAAAAAGGATCATGGTGGCAGAAGGACAGAGTGACTTACTTTTGAACTGTGTACTATAAACTGTAATACCTGTTCTAAAATGCAAAATCTTTGTAAATGATTTAATACAGTTGACTAGTCCATCCTTTATCAGAATATTCTGTTTCCTTGGCTGTGATCACACTGCACTCATTTTCTTTCTACCTTCTGTGTCAATGTTAATTTGACCCTTCTGGTGGCTGCAACTGTCCTTTACCAGAAGTTTATCTTCTCGGCATTCCAGTCTTCCCACTCTGTTCATTCTTCATACTCTTTCATAATATAAGTGGATTACATCTTCAGGATCATCACACATATACTCATTCATTCAAAACATACGTGTTAGATGTCTACTATGGGAACTAGTTACTGGGATACAACAATGACCAAGCCAACAAAAACCACAATTTTTTAAAACTTTCTTTCCATGAAGGAAGATGGATATAAAATGGGTAAAATACGGTTATGATTACACAGTTATGAATTATACAGAGAAAATTTAAATAAAGAAAGGGAAATATACTGTCAAGATGGAGCGTGGAGATTTTGCACTGGCCCCAGCCCAGCCCTTGGTGCTGAGCTTTAGGTGCATTTATCAAAATGTCTAGTGTACCTTGGATGGCTATCAGGTACCCCGAACTCAACACGACCCAAACTAAATGTATCACCCTCATCAACTTTCTTCTGCCACCACCACTGAGTTCCTCAAGCCAGAAATGTATGAATCATGCTTGAATCCTTCTTTCCCCTCATTCTCCACATTACATCTGTCACAAAGTTTAGCCACTTCCTCCGCATGACTATGGTCACTTCTCTTCATCTTCACTGTCACTATTATAGTTCAGACCAACATCACCTCTCACCTGGATTCTTGCAATAGCTTCCTAACAGATCCCCTACAGCCATTATCATCTTCCTCCAGTGTGATTAAAACTCATCCTGTCACCCCTCTGCTTCAACCTATCCTGGTCTATAATTTTCACCTGTGTCAACAGCCACTCTTGCCCTTGTCCTCTAGTCTGACTGTTCTTCCTTCATTCGTCATTCATACCATCCTCTCTTGACTCAAGATATTTGTACATACTATTTCCTCTGTCTGGAACTTTCTTCCCACAATCTTTCATCAGGCTAGCATAGCTTTGAAATTTCCACTGAAGCATGACTTCATCAGAAAAAAGCTTTTCCCAAATCCTCAAATTGAGTTATCTGCACCAATTATGAATTCCATAATCTCCTATCTTTCCCAGTTTACATGTTACACATATAATAAATTCCATGATGGCTCTTGGCTCCTTCCTACACTACAGTGTGAAATCCAAGAGGATAAGGACCACATGTTTGCTTTTTCCGCAGACCATCCCCCAGTACTTGTAAAACAATTTTGAAATCAAAACCACAATGAGATACCATCTCACACCAGTTAGAATGGCAATCATTAAAAAGTCAGGAAACAACAGGTGCTGGAGAGGATGTGGAGAAATAGGAACACTTTTACACTGTTGGTGGGACTGTAAACTAGTTCAACCATTGTGGAAGTCGGTGTGGCAATTCCTCAGGGATCTAGAACCAGAAATACCATTTGACCCAGCCATCCCATTACTGGGTATATACCCAAAGGATTATAAATCATGCTCCTATAAAGACACATGCACACCTGTGTTTATTGCAGCACTATTCACAATAGCAAAGACTTGGAACCAACCCAAATGTCCAAAAATGATAGACTGGATTAAGAAAATGTGGCACATATACACCATGGAATACTATGCAGCATTAAAAAATGATGAGTTCATGTCCTTTGTAGGGACATGGGTGAAACTGGAAACCATCATTCTCAGCAAACTATCACAAGGACAAAAAACCAAACACCACCTGTTCTCACTCATAGGTGGGAATTGAACAATGAGAACACATGGACACAGGAAGGGGAACATCACACACTGGGGACTGTTGTGGGGTGGGGGGTTGGGGGAGGGATAGCATTAGGAGATATGCCTAATCCTAAATGACGAGTTAATGGGTGCAGCACACCAACATGGCACATGTATACATATGTAACTAACCTGCACATTGTGCACATGTACCCTAAAACTCAAAATATAATAATAATAAAATTAAAAAAAAAGATTAGAAGCCTGCTACATATTTACTCAATAATGTTTCCATATTACATTAAAGACTAATGGAAGATGGTTGGTGACTTTTTAAACTTGTATTTATATGTTTCATACTGAGATGATTTTGAAATATGGCCTGTTAAGAGTACTTACATTTTGCCTTCTCATTCTACGTTTGGGATCGTGGAGGATACTCTTCAGCAACTAACACATCTCCAGATTCCACGTTATTGTTCTCATTTTGCATCTTCTGAGGCAGTATTGTCAGCAAAGTCGTCCAGATAGATGGCCAGTGTTGCTCCTGTTGTATGACTGAGACTCACTTTAGGCATAAGTTGACCTTAGCTTTGTAACTAGTCGAAATGTTTTTTTGTTTGTTTTTGAGACGGAGTCTCACTCTTTCACCAGGCTGGAGTGCAGTGGCATGATCTCGGCTCACTACAATCTCCGCCACCCAGGTTCAAGCCATTCTCCTGCCTCAGGCTCTGGAGTAGCTGGGACTATAGGCACGTGCCACCATGCCCGGCTAATTTTTTTTGTAGTTTTAGTACAGACGGGGTTTCACCATGTTAGCCAGGATGGTCTGGTCTCCTGACCTTGTGATCCGCCCTCCTCAGCCTCCCAAAGTGCTGGGATTACAGGCATGAGCCACCACGCCCAGCCAGAAATGTATTTTTAATTATATTAGTTACTGTTGTTGGTAAGGGATATCCCTGAGATTTTATTGCATAGAGAATACATATTCTTTAATCTTTTCTCTGTTTGATTGCTGCTTGGATTTTTAATACATCTTCTTCTTCACCCTTCCTTAATTCCCATGAAATATCTGCTCCTTTATTCTCAAGCTGACTTATAATAATGGCACCAATCAAGCAAGACAAAGAAATAAAGGGTATTCAAATAGGAAGAGAGGAAGTCAAATTGTCTCTGTTTGCAGATGACATGATTGTCTATTTAGAAAATCCCATTGTCTTGGCCCCAAATCTCCTTAAGCTGATAAGCAACTTCAGCAAAGTCTCAGGAAACAAAATCAATCTGCAAAAATCACAAGCATTCCTATACACCAATAATAGACAGAGAGCAAAATCATGAGTGAACTCCCATTCACAATTGCTGCAAAGAGAATAAAATACCTAGAAATACAACTTACAAGGGATGTGAAGGACCTCTTCAAGGAGAACTACAAACCACTGCTAAAGGAAATAAGAGAGGATACAAACAAATGGAAAAACATTCCATGCCCATGGATAAGATGAATCAATATGGTGAAAATGGCCATACTACCCAGAGTAATTTATAGATTCAGTGTTATGCCCACCAAGCTACCATTGATTTCTTCACACAATTAGAAAAAAACTACTTTAAATTTCATTGGGAACCAAAAAAGAGCCTGTATAGCCAAGACATTCCTAAACAAAAAGAACAAAGCTGGAGGCATCATGCTACCTGACTTCAAACTATACTACAAGGCTACAGTAACCAAAACAGCATGGTACTGGTGCCAAAATAGGTATACAGACAAATGGAACAGAACAGAAGCCTCAGAAATAATGCCACACATCTACAACCATCTGATCTTTGACAAATCTGACAAAAACAAGCAATAGGGAAAGGATTCCCTATTTAATAAATGGTGTTGTGAAAACTGGCTAGCCATATGCAGAAAACTGAAACTGAACCCCTTCCTTACTTACACCTTATACAAAAATTAACTCGAGATGGATTAAAGACTTACATGTAAGACCTAAGATCATAAAAACCCTAGAGGAAAACCTAGGCATTACCATTCAGGACACAGTCATGGGCAAAGCCTTCACGACTAATATACTAAAAGCAATGGCAACAAATGTGAAAAATGACAAATGGTATCTAATTAAACTAAAGAGCTTCTGAACAGCAAAAGAAACTATCATCAGAGTGAACAGGCAACCTACAGAATGGGAGAAAATTTTTGCAATCTGTCCATCTGACAAAGGGCTAATATCCAGAATCTACAAGGAATTTAAACAGATTTACAAGGGAAAAACAAACAACCCCATCAAAAAGTAGGCAAAGAATATAAACAGACACTTATCAAAAGAAGACATTTATGTAGCCAACATACATATGAAAAAAAGCTCATCATCACTGGTCATTAGAGAAATGCAAATCAAAACCACAATGAGACACCATCTCACGCCAGTTACAATGGCAATCATTAAAAAATCAGAAAACAACAGATGCTGGAGAGGATGTGGAGGAATAGGAATGCTTTTATACTGTTGGTGGAAGTGTAAATTAGTTCAACCATTGTGGAAGACAGGGTGGTCATTCCTCAAGGATCTAGAACCAGAAATACCATTTGAGCCAGCAATCCCATAACTGGGTATATACCCAAAGGATTATAAACCATTCTACTATAAAGACACATGCACATGTATGTTTATTGCAGCACTATTCACAATAGCAAAGACTTGGAACCCACCCAAATGCCCATCAACGATAGACTGGATAAAGAAAATGTGGCACATATACACCATGGAATACTATGCAGCCATAAAAACGGATGAGTTCATGTTCTTTGCAGGTACATGGATGAAGCTGGAAACCATCATTTTCAGCAAACTAACACAGGAACAGAAAACCAAATACCACATGTTCTCACTCATAAGTGGAAGTTCAACAATGAAAACACATGGACACAGGGAGGGGAACATCACACACCAGAGCCTGTCGGGGGGTGAGGGGCTAGGGGAGGGATAGCATTAGGAGAAATACGTAATGTAGATGACCGGTTGATGGGTGCAGCAAACCACCACGGCACGTGTATACCTATGTAACAAACCTGCAAGTTCTGCACATGTATTCCATAACTTAAAGTATATTTAAATAATAATAATAATGGCACCAAATCTATATCTACTCAGTTTGTATAGCTGAGTGACACTAAACCTTGTTTGTTTTCCTGTACATTCATTATGGCTTATTCATTAAAAGATTACTAATATTTATTAATCACAGCCAAATACTACACCTATATTTACTTCATTCTAGAGCAATCCAGTGGAGAGGGTATTCTTTTCCTTCTCAGTTTTCCAGAAGAGGAAACTAAGGCTTAGAGGTTAAATGACTTGCCTGAGTTACAAAGTTACTAAGTATTTGACCTGGGTTTTGAACCCAAAGATTCACCTCCAGTTCTTTTATGCTCTCAGTTTACACTACACTATTTTACTTGCTGAGATGCAAGCTATTTTAACTCTTTGCCCCTCTCTTTCTTAACTTTCTGCATATAGTAGACCTTTAATATATACTTGTTTCATCATTCCCTGGGCCATTATTATTATTATTATCATTATAGATGGGTGACAGTATTTGTGGTTTGTTCTGTCTACTGAATTTTGTTCTCTCAACCTACACTGAAGCGAGCCTAGGTAGAAGGGGCTGATGGTGCAGAAAGAAAAACGTGGGTAACTAAGGGTCAGAAGGAAAACCCTATTTTGAGATGTGTTAGAGGTTCGAGGGGAAGGGGAGCATTTTAGGACTTCATCATTTGGTTACTTGAGACTAAACTGCTTTAGGAATCTTCTGGACATCATGCTGATAATGTCCTAACCACCCCCACCCCGATCCTCCCCCCACCCATCATTCTACTCAGCTGGTGCAAAAGATTCTCACTGTGTATAGGAGTAAAGAGAAAGGAAAATCAGCAGTTTTCCTTGGCTATAGTTCTACATTCTGAGGTAACGCTAGACCCAAGTAACTGCAGATGGGAGACTTACAGACCTTCCTCCCCCACCCTCGTGTGTGCGTGTGTGCGAGTACGCGCGCGTGTCTTTGGATGGGCTCCTATGAGCCTGGGAGTCTATAGAGCGCCGCGCGGTAGATCAGCACTATGTTCATGGTGCTGGGCTTTACCTGTTCCTAACCTAGAAACTCCCTTGGTCGGTGAAGGAACTCGGCTTTCTTTTCCTGTTTATCATCCATCACAGAGGAGCTGTCGGATTCCCCCCCTTTACAGCCCTCCCGCCTCCACACTTCCCCCGGAGTCATCCCCACAAACTACCCCCAGATGACCCTCTGACCAAGGTGGGGGAGGGGAAAGGTTATCAGAAGGTAAGTGGGTCAAGAGTGCAGCACGGAACCGGACCCTGAGGAGCCCCCAGGGCTGCCGGGGTCGCAAGCCTGTGGAGCTACTCCCGCCGCCTGCCGCCAACTCTGCGGGCCGGCGACCCCTCCTCTCCGCAGACACCGGCCGGGTCTAGCTGGTGCGGTCCGCGCTCAACTCCATCCGCAGCCGCTGCGGGCTCCTCGGGCGCCAGGAGCTTGATCCGCCGCAGCAAAGCGCTGGCAGCGGGCAAGGTGGCTGACTCAGGAGACTTCGGAGTGTAGGCTGTCTAGTTCAGTGGTTAGGAACGCTGGCTCTGAAGTCCAATCCTGGTTTCACCTCATGCCATCTAAGTGACCTTGGGCAAGCTTCTTGACTTCAGTGAGCCAATTTCTGAATCTATAAAATGGGGACACTGAAGTGATAGCTAAACGCTAGAACTGTTGTCAGAATTAATGAATGCAGAGCTCTGGCACGAAGTAGGAACTCACTTAATAGTGACCATGATTGGCAGCAGCAGTGAGAGGCTAAGCATTGGGGTCCAGAATAGAGATTTGAGCTCTGGCCTTTCCAGTTCTTCACCCAGGGTGGGGTTGGGGGAGGGGTAGCGGGAACATCTACTCTTCCCGCCTCTTCCCCAGTTCCAAGATAAACTCAGGAGTACCCGGAGAGCCGCTGGTTTGGACTCCGGTTCCTTCGGACGGCCTTGTGTCCCCAGACTCGTAGCACCTCACGTCGCCCGTGGCTCCTCTCTTTCCCTGGAGCGGAGGGAAGACTTCTTTTGTGAATTGAGTATCTCCCTCCCCCAATTTCCCCACCCCAAGCTTGCTGCCTCCTCCGGGTCCCGGCGGCCACGGCGAGGCGGCCTGAGCTTCAGGAGGAAGGGAAGAGGCAGCCTCTGGGTGTGCGAGTCCCCTGGGCGCGGGGAAGGGAAGAAGAGGACGAGGTGGCGCGGAGACCGCGGGAGAACAAAGTGCCTCCGGAGGTGGGGGGCTCTTCCTCATTTTGCCTGCCTTCTAGGGACCGCTCCGGCTTCTTGTATCCAGAGGTACAGACCCTGAACAGCCGGGAGTCCCCGTCCCCTGTCCCGGACGAGGGGCCGGGGGCGCCAGCTCCGCACGCCGCGGGAGTGGGCGGCGAGCGCGGGCCTGTGAGGTAAGGAGGGATGGCGGCGGGTGGGGAGTGCGCCTGCACGTGTGTGCGCGCGGGTGCGCGCAGCGGAGGGAGAGCGGGGGGACCGGCCGGGGCGCGTCCCACCCGGCCACCTGCCCTTCCTGCTCTGTGCGGTCGCCCACGCCCTCCAGTCCCCCGCACCTGCGCTAGGGCGCCCGTCACCCGCATCCCTCACGCCTCCACGTCCCATCTCCCCCTCATGCAAACCCCACCCTGCCCACTAATAATTCCCACTGCAGAATCAGACCGAAACCTGGAGAGACAGCATTGCCTTTCTGCTCCCCTCGCCCCCCTCCCCTCCTGCTATAAATAACCCGGACTAGCGGGTCAGGAACGTCACACGGCGAGAAAACAGGACCCCGAGGTTTTCTTCTCTGGGAATAGGGGGCAAAGGGTGAGGAGAGGAGAAAGAAATCGCTCGTGAGTAGTGAAGAAAAGCTTGCTCTTTGACTACTAGAAGAGACCAGCCATTATTTTATTCTTCTTTTCTCTCTCTTTCTTCCTTTTTTATTTTTCCGTGCCTTTCTTATTTTGTACCCGCCTCCCCAACCCCCCGCCCCAAATCCGACGGGTTGCTCAGCATTCCTCCCATTGGTTTTTTCCCTCCCTCCCGCTTCGACTCCCAACGCCCCCTCCCCCCTCCTCCCACCCGCTGCACAACCCCCGCCCCCCCCATCCCAGTCTCGCCCCAGGCAGGGCATGCTATTTGCCAAGGAAATAAAGTTCAAACTCCTTGCCCCTGTGTCCGGCTGAGACCAGAAGTGGGCTTACCGGCACCTATCTTCCGCTGGCACCCCACACCTGCTCTCCTCTAATTTTCTAATCTGGTTTTGCATATTTAAAAGGACACACACACACACACCAAAAACCCACAACCCGCTAGGTGCAAAACTGCCTCTTCCAACTACCGAAACTTACCAGACGCTGTAGTTATTTTGTCTTAACGAAAGGATAACAACAAAAATTTTATTCTGGATGCTGCTGTGGGGTGACTTTTCTATATTATTCAAATATGTATGTATTATACATATATATGTTTTTCCTTTTTCCCTTTTAATTTTTTTTTTTTTAAACAAGGAAATCTGCTCGGTCCCCGGCAGCCGCCGCTTCCCCTTTGATGTTTTGGTACGCCGTGCGCATGCGCCTCACATTAGAATTACTGCACTGGGCAGACTAAGTTGGATCTCCTCTCTTCAGTGAAACCCTCAATTCCATCAAAAACTAAAGGGATGTGGAGAGTGCGGAAAAGGGGCTACTTTGGGATTTGGTCCTTCCCCTTAATAATCGCCGCTGTCTGTGCGCAGAGGTAAGTGTGCCCAGCGTTTCTCTTTTCCGTTCTCACTTTGAAGGGTTCTGTCTGCATACCTCTGTGAGCAGGGAAATGTAGTAGGGATCCGATGCTGAAAACGCTATGCCTGCTTCCTTATTGATGCCTGCTTATTGTCATTTCTTTCTTTAGTGTCAATGACCCTAGTAATATGTCGCTGGTTAAAGAGACGGTGGATAGACTCCTGAAAGGCTATGACATTCGTCTGAGACCAGATTTTGGAGGTAATGGGGTTGCCTTGCAAATAAGTCCAGCCACAGCCGAAGCTGTCTTTTGAGCTTTGTGCGCGCTCTCTTCCCTCTCCCTAGTTGTGGGTGCATGTGGTGTCCTGAATGTGTCTCTATTTTACCATATTGAGAAACTGATCAAAACTTAAGCTGGATTATTGCTACCCAGCACTTCCGTGGTCTTTCAATGAGACCCTCTTAGTGTGTACTCAAATTTGGTGACTGCTGTCTTTCAGCTTCACTGTTATGAATCCTTTGCTTCTCTGTCTTTGCTTTGTTGAGACACAAACCTCTTAAGTTTAGTTAATGGTGTGCCGAGAGAACCCGGCTTGCAGAAGGCCACCGTTAACATTTTTTAGGACGAGACGTGCAGGCAGTTGGTTGAGAGGTGGCATTAACCCCCCGTGCCTGCCTACTTTGGAAGAGTTCTTCTGGCCAGGGTTACAGTGGCTCATGTCTGGATATAATCCACTCCTCCCAGCCTCACAGAAGTGGGGAGGACTGGGGGATGGGAGGGTAGGGAGAAAATGGGAGGGTTAGAGAGGGTAGGGGAAAGAAGAATCTCTCTCTGGCTGCAGCCCTAGATATGCTGATAGACTCACTTAATATTGCTTCAGACTCTTACGAAGCTCAAAGAGTTAAAACCTGTGCACAGAAGGGGGTGGGAAAGACTGAGGAGGAGGGGGTTTCAGCGCAAAATATAAAAATCCCTTAGACTAGAAGGCTTCTTGTGCTTCTGTGAGTTGTGTGCATTCACATGCTGAGACATATGCATATGTAGACAGAGCTGGAATCCCTTGTTCACAGCATACGTGTGTGCATATTCAATACAGCATTTCTTAGAGGAGTGTGTGCCTGCTACCTTTTTTTTTTTTTTAACAAAAAAAGCAGAGAATTGAAAAATTTGAGATTGAGTAGTGCAGAAGGGTTTTGGGCAGAGTGTCTTATGCCCAGGGATAACTCTTGCTGAGAATGAATGAAGTTCAAAGAAATCACGTGGCTGGCCGTCTTGCTTTGCAGGTCCACCCGTGGCTGTGGGGATGAACATTGACATTGCCAGCATCGATATGGTTTCTGAAGTCAATATGGTGAGTATTGACATTTATGACTACTTCTTTGCAAACTTTCGTTTGGGGACAGGAAGGAGAAATGAGCCAGCTATTGGGGGTGGGGGTGTGCCTGGCTATGTGTATGAGGTGGGGGTGAGAGCATGGAATTTCACCCTAGAATCCCCTGTGTTGAGGTTAGAGAGTTGACTCTTTCTGGTCCCTAAGGATTTTTTCAACCTGGTTCAGATACTTGGAGTAAAATGCATCACACATTCATGTGTAAAACACAGCCACGTGCAGGAGACCCCCTACAGAAGCCTCATCTCCTCAGGCTCAATGAGAAACCCAGTTCATTAAGTGATTTTCTGGATTTGATGTGGGGTCATGGGAAGAAGGGAGAGTTTTGATTTGACATTTAATGGAGAATATAGCCTACAAACAAAACTAATAAAGGCCCTGGAATACTGATGCCCACTCGTTGCTTTCAAAGATCACTGTTTACTGTTAATGGCAAGCCCCCATCCCCCATTCCTGCCCCAACTCCATTGTTTGCTGCTTGCTTTAATCCCTCCTGCCCACCAAAATAAAAATTGGCCATCCTGTTTCTAAAAGGTAGGCTCAGACCCATGTGTCATCCCCGTTCACTTTAGCAATTCATTCACCATATGTCCTAAGCTTGTACAGTTAATTGACAGCGGTACTCCTTAGTGGCTGCCTCCGTGGACTTGGGGCAAGTGTTAAGAGGAAAAAGCCTGTGTTCCCAACTAGGAAACACGTGTTGGGGGGTTTGCTTCAATCGGGAGCTCCCCCTGCTGCCCATATTGGAACACTGCAGACATGCAATGCAATGACAAGCGTCCCAGACGCCCCCACATACTTGGGGGTATTCCTCCAGTGACTTTTCTACTCTGTGTTTTTAAAATCCCATGTTTTGGAGAAGTCCCTCTAGATAGGCCACATTTTAATGTAGAATTCCAGTGTTACTTTCAGTCCTGATAGTACACAGCACGTTTCAGAATGTTGTGTTTTGGCATAGTTCTGTCTAGAAATTGGATTAATTATTAAATAAGGGGGTATAGTATATAAACTTTTATGCAAAACATTTCTAAGCCACACCTCAGGACTTGAAAATTAGTTCTCAACATTATATAAATTTCCATATTCCCAGAATTCAAACAAGAAGAAGCTCAGTAACCAGCATAGTCCTCATACACTGTCTAAAGACAAGAGATAATCCCGAGATTTCATAAGATTCTGAAGCAAATGAATACTGTGCTTATACCTTATGAGTATGCAAGGGAATTCTGCTATTTCTGAAATGTTTTAATGACATTAATCTTCTCATATTCTAATTTAGAGAAAGTTTTTATCACATGCAATATAAACGCAGACTAAAGATAATATTGGGTGTTTCAGAACCATAGATTTCCCTCACATTATGAAAATCTGTGGGGTTAGAGAATGTTTCTTGGGATAGTATTTAATTTCTCAGATATACGAATATTCACTTTTGGTGAATTTGAAAGGTCTTTTATCAGTTTATATTTTGAGCTTCAGCATAAAAATAAAAGATGTCTTAATGTGGGTACCTTCTTATGTCTCAGGAATGTGAATCTAAATTATGCTGTTTAAAACAAAGTAATATAGAAATCAGGTGTGATTCTGTGCATCCTACACGTGATTGATTCAGACTCTTCTCTTTTGCAGTTTGCTTTTTTTATGCTCTTCTCTCAGTCCCAAGTCTTATTTTACCACCACCTCCCTCTTTAGAGCATCACAAAATGAGATTTTGTGAAACATATCAAGAAAAATTTAGAACCCAAAGAGATAATCATGAGATGACTAGAGGTTGCTTCAGTAGGTTAGCTAATAACTTAAACGTGTTATATCCTAACATTGTTTAGAGTGATAGAATTTTTATTTTTCTTTCCTTTAAGTTCTATTCATTTTTTGCCTACATGCAACATTTTGGAGAGATATCTGAGGTGGAAACAATGCCAAGACCTGCTAGTCAAAATATAGATCCAGCTAAGGCAAGGTGTCATCACTTAAAGCTATTTACTGTTGCTGAAAAATCATGAGATGTTGAAGTGCAAAAATGAATGTCAGGCTGTAAATGGGACAACATTGCAACATTAATGATTAGAACCAAGTGTTGAAAATTCCAAGCCAGATTCCTTACTTAGCCTTATGCTACACCCATGGATTTGTCCAGCTAGATTGTCACTTGTTGAAAAATTAACATTTATTTCAGCTAGCAACCTTAATAACCTAAAATTATCTTCAAAGAAATTTTTTGTGATGTTTGTTTTATTTTTTAAAGATGATTATTTGTTTTGAAGCAACAGATGGGAAATTCCATCTCTGGTGTCTAAATAACAGATGTTTATTGTGTGTTGTCCCTTGTGTGTAGGTCTGAGTGTTAGGGCCTTTTGATTAGCTTCAGGTCTGGAAGAATGGTTGATTGGTTACTTAAATGAAACTTCAAAATTGATTTAACAGACACATTTATCGCTCATTATCCTTTGTGGACTGCAATCTCTGGTAATTGTAACTTTCTCTTATTATAGCATGTCTTCCTTTGAGAAATGGTAGGGAACCAGACCGTTTAAATTGTCATTGACTCATTTGTACTGGACAAATAAATGTACATGTCAGTGTGATGCTCCTTGTAAATCACAATGATAGAAAGACCCTGAAGTGAATCAGGAGTCTCAGATGCGAGTTCTACTTCTGATGCTTAGTCATCCTGAGGATATTCACAGATAGACTGGGCTCACTTTACTCATTCATTAAAGGGGAGTAATAGTCCCATTTTACCTATCTTGGGTGAATACCAGAATATAGATATACCTTGTTTTATTCTAGTTTGCTTTATTGTGCCTTGCAAACATTGCATTTTTATAAATTGAAGGTTTGTGGCAACCTTGAAATGAGCAAGTCTATAATGAGCCTGTTTCTCTAGTAGCATGGGTTCACTTTGTGTCTCTGTGTCACATTTTGGTAATTATCACAATATTTCAAATTGTTTCATTATTATTATATTTTCTGTGGTGATCAGTGATCAGTGATCTCTGATGTTACTATTGCAATTGTTTGGGGGCACCATGAACTGCACTGATGTAAGACAGCAAACTTAATGGATAAATGTTGTGTGTGTTCTGACAGTTCCACCAGTGGGTCATCCCCCTGTCTGTCTCCCTCTCTGTGAGCTTCCCTATTCCCTGAGACACAACAATATGGAAATTGGGCCAATTCACAGCCCTACAATGAGAGTTGCACATCTCTCACTTTAAATCAAAAGCTAGAAATGATTAAGATCAGTGAGGAAAGTGTGTCAAAAGCTGGGACAGGCAGATATCTAGGTCTCTTGCTCAAAGCAGCCAAGTTTTGAATGCAAAGGAGGAGTCCATGAAGAAAATTGAAAGTGGTAGTCCAGTGAACACATGAAAGATAAGAAAATGGAAAAGGCTTATTGATGATATGGAGAAAGTTTTAGTGCTCTTGATAGAAGATCAAACTAGTCACAACATTCCCTTAGAGACAAAGCCATATTACCAGAACAAGGCCCTAACTGTATTTGATTCTATGAAGGCTTAGGAGATGCAGAAGAAACGCTGGAAGCTAGCAGAGGCTGCTTTAGGATGTTTATGGAAAAAAGCTGTCTTCATAACATAAAAGTGCAAGGTGTATTAGCAAATGCTGATAGAGAAGATACAGCAATTTATGCAGAAGATGCAAGGTAATCAATGAAGATGGCTGGCTATTCTGCACAAAAGACTTTATTAGATAAGAGAGTCTTCTATCAGAAGAAGATGACATCTAAGACTGTCATAGCTAAAGAGGAGAAGTCAATGCCTGGCTTCAAAGCTTCAAGGCACAGGTTGACTTTTGTTAGGTGTTAATGCAGCTGGTTACCTTAAGTGAATGCTGTCTCAAATCCTAGGTCCCTTAAGAATGATGCTAAATCTACTCAGCCTGTGCTCTAGAAATGGAAAACCACAGGCCAGATGACAACATATCTGTTTACAGCATGATTTATTGAACATTTTAAGCCCACTGTTGAGACTTACTGCTCAGAAAAAAAAAAAATAAAAGATTCTTACTGACTTACTGCTCAACCATGTGCAATGGCTGACGCCTGTAATTCTAACAGTTTGGGAGGCTGAGGCTGGCAAATACCTTGAGCCCAGACATTCAAGACCAGCCTAGGCAACATGGTGAAACCCTGTCTCTACAAAAAATACAAAAATTAGCTAGGCATGGTGGCATGTGCCTGTAGTCCCAGCTACTCAGGAGGCTGAGGTGGAGGATCACTCGAACCTGGGTGGCAAAGGTTGCAGTGAACTGAGATCACACCACTGCACTGCAACCTGGGTGACAGAGTGAGAACTTGTCTCAAAATAATAATAATAATAATAATAATAATAATAATAATGAGATTACAATTAGAAAACAAACAAACAACAACAAGAAAATAATGGCTGCTCATTGACAATGCACCTAGTCACACATGAGCTCTGATGGAGAGGTACAAAGAGATTAATGTTGTTTTCATGCTTGCCAACACAACATCCATTCTGTAGCCCATAAATCAAGGAGCAATTTTGACTTTCAAGTCTTATTTAAGAAGTACAATTTGTAAGGCTATAGTTACCATAGGCAGTGATTCCTCTGATGAATCTGGGCAAAGTATTGAAAACCTTCTGGAAAGGATTCACATTCTAGATAGCATTACGAACATTCATGATTCGTGAGAGGAGGTTCAAATAGAAACATTAACAGGAGTTTGGAAGAAATTGATTCCAACTCTCATGAATGACTTTGAGGTGTTCAAGGCCTGAGTGGAGGAAGTCACTGCAGATGTGGTGGAAATAGCAAGAGAACTAGAATTAGAAGTGGAGCCTGAAGATGTGATTGAATTGCTGCAATCTCATGATCAAACTTCAATGCACAAGTTGCTTCTTAAGGATGAGCAAAGAATGTGGTTTCTTGAGATGGAATCTACTTTTGGTGAAGACGCTGTGAACATTGTTGAAGTGACAACAAAGGACTTAGAATATTACATAAACTCAGTTGATAAAGCAGCAGCCGGATTTGAGAGGTTTGACTTCAATTTTGAAAGAATTTCTGCTGTGGGTAAAATGCTATCACACAGGATAGCATGCCACAGAGAAATCTTTTGTGAAAGGAAGAGTCCACTGATACAGCAAACTTCATTGTTGTCTCATTTTAAGAAACTGTCTCAGCCACCCCAGCGTTTAGCAACCACAACCCTGCTCAGTCAGCAGCCATTAACATGGAGCCAAGACATTCTATCAGCAGAAAGATTACTACTCCGTGAAGGCTCAGATGATTGTTAGTATTTTCTAGCAATAAAGTATTTTAAAATTAAGATGTGTACGTTTTTAACATGATGCTATTTCACACTTATTAGATACAGTATAGTGTAAACATAACTTCTGTATGCACTAAGAAACAAAAAAATTGGTGAGACTCGCTTTATTGGGATATTCACTTTATTGTGGTGGTCTGGAACTGAGCCAGCAGTATCTTTCTGCGGTATGCCTTCATGTAAGTTTATCGGTCGTCTATGAACATACTTAATGAAGACAACTCAAGAGACCCAATGTCCACTCCAGCTGCTGTCTTAAGTGTGCTTGGGTTGGCAATATAATTTACTAAGTCTCAGTTTTACTATGTTTTAATTGAGAAAGGATATATTAACTTGGCTTGCAACTCAAAGTTCCATGTTTCTCTGACTTGGCTAGTTATAGTAGCTCTATTGGATATAAAGAAGTTCCAGGAAAATTTGAAAATCTAGAAAATCATGAGGAAAATGCAGAACTCCTAAATGGCATGCAGTTGTGAGTCCTTACTGAGGAAGCTAGTGGTGGTGTCAGAACCATGTGACTTAGGTGACTGTCAGCTCAATAGGTCTTTGGAAGAATGTGGTCTCAATTAGAATGCTCCTGAGCAGAAAGCTTGGCCTTGGAATGAAATATTTTTAGATGTCGTGGTTAAATTGGCAGGAATCTTTTTGTTAAGATTCTTTGATGAAAAGTGCATTTTAAGATTCAAATTTTGGCTCTGAGGCTTATGGACTGAAATAGCTTCCTCTTCATTTAAAGCAGATTCTTCTCCATCTTAAAACAACACATTTGCCAACCAAAGAGTGAAGCAATATTTCACTTTTGAGGAAAGAGTTCTAGTAAACACATACACAAATTACCTTTTTATGGAATGGCAAATGGAGAAAAGTGCTGCTGTTTTTTAAACAGATGTTTTCTTGCATCACCAGCTGCACAGTTTAAAATTTCATTCAACAAACTTATTTAGCAGCTACTATGATCCAAGCATGTGTTAGGCCTTATGGACAGAGTAGTGAATGAGACCGACCCATCCCCTGACCTCATGAAATATATTATCTAGGTGTTTACTTTTTTTTTTCTTTTGAGACAGTTGTCTCGCTTTGTTGCCTGGGCAGTGCAGTGGCACAATCTTGGCTCACTGCAACCTTCACCTCTTGGACCCAAACAGTTCTCTCATCTCAGTCTCCCGAGTAGCTGGGACTACAGGCACGTGCCACCATGACCAACTAATTTTTGTATTTTTAGTAGAGATGGGGTTTCACCACGTTGCCCAGGCTGGTTTCAAACTCCTGAGCTCAAGCAATTTCCCCACCCTCGGCCTCCCAGAGTGCTGGGATTATAGGTGTGAGCCACCGCCGCCCAGGTAGGCGTTTACTATTCTTATAGTTACATCAGATTCTTACTGTATTTATGCCTAGCTTACGTCTTTCCTTTTCTGTAAGACTTTCTTAGCAGCCAAGTAAGTGCCTCACGGTCTTTGTCTCCTATAAGTTCCTTCGTCACTTGTTGATTTTGTCACTTGTCTGGGTATTTGGTATTTCAAATGGTTTATATTTTACGTATTTATTCTGTCTTCCTCCATCATGTTTATAAATTACATCACGACAAGGTTATGGTGTCTCTCCCAGTGTGGTTTTGCTTTATATACATATGGTTGTTTGGATATTTGACCCCGGGTGAATGCCACAAGTATTGAGTGAAAAATTCACTTCTATAGTAGTAATTTATTATTATTTGCTACCCACTGTACTATTTATGTGGGGAAATAGAACACAGAATCATAGCCCACAAAGTCAGGCATTCACCATTTGGAACAACAAGTGTAGAAAGAATCACAATGTGGGGTCATGAGTGCTTTGAAAGAGGATATACACAGGGCATAGTGGGAATATACTAACGTATTACATGGAAACGAGTCAGGTGAAGAAGGGGGTTAGAAGTGTGTGGATAGATGTTCCAAGCAGAAAGAATAACATAGAGGAGGGTGTGACACAGGATAAATAAATGGTATTAGGGATTTGGAAGTCATTTTAAAAGACTGGAGTGGGAGTGAGGAAAGGATAGATTTGGTGTTAAAGCCATAGGTGGGGATCAAAAGATGAAGACCATTTTTGTGTCTTGCTCAATAATTGAATATTTGTCCAAAGCCTGTAGGGGCCCATGAAATGGTGTCAATAGAATTGCATGAACAGATTCACACCTATTGAAGATGGTTCTGAAGTGTAGAGGGTGGATTGAAGTGGAGCAAAATTTAACTTTGGAAGATGAGTTGAAAACCTACTGCAAAATTTCAGGAAGATGTGATGAACTAAGACAGGAATGCAAAAAAAGAAGATATAAAATTATTGTGTTTATAAGATGAAAGTGACAGGACTTGGTGAATCCCATGATTCTCATAGTATCCTTTACTGATATAGGGAAGACAGGAAGGGGAGTGGAGGTCAAGGGGATGAGGCATGTGGGCAGATAATGAGTTCACTTTGGGAAATGTTGATTTTTTTTTTTCTATACACATGGAATCTCCAAATGGATACAACCAGCAGGCGATTGGAAAATATAGGTGTACAAATTAGGAAGCAGTTTTATAGAGAGACGAACTGAGCATTGTCAGCATATAAGTAGTGCTTCTAACTTTGTGAATACATAAAATTTAAAAGGCAAAATGCAAAGACAGCTAAAAATGGAAATCTGGTGAGCCCTGTATTTTAGATAGTGGAAGACAGAAAAGTAGCTCACAGAAGAGATAAATAAGTAGCAGTCAGAGGGTTAGTACAAGATACTCCAGATAATCATGTCTTAAAACCTGAGTTTGAGAAGCAAATAGTCAGCTGTGTCAGATGCCACAGTGATCAATTGAAATAAATCATGAAAATTTTCTCCCAGATAGAGTAATAGGAGTGCACTGGTGAAATGTAGCAAGACGAGTTTCAGTGGTCGAAGACTACACTTTTGAGAAGTTTGGTTCTGAAGGGATGTAGGGAGAGGGAAATTGCTTTTAAAAAAGTCATATATACCCAGGCACGGTGGCTCACGCCTGTAATCCCAGCACTTTGGGAGGCCGAGGTGGGTGAATCACCTGAGGTCAGGAGTTCAAGACCAGCCTGGCAAACATTACAAAACCCCGTCTCTAATAAAAATACAAAAGTTAGCTGGGCGTGGTGGTGCATGCCTGTAATCCCAGCTACTCAGGAGGCTGATGCAGGGAGAATTGCTTGAACCTGGGAGGCGGAGGTTGTAGTGAGCCGAGATCGTGCCACTGCACTCCAGCCTGGGTGACAGAGTGAGAGTCATATATAGTTTGGTGGAGAAACAATCTTTAGAAAGGAGTAGGTTGAAGATACAAAGTAGGTAGCAGGAATGGAAACTGAAGGCTTGCCTGAAGACTTATATATTCTCTGTGAACATACTAAACACTTTATATTGAAATTAGAGGAGGTTAAAATTGGCTGCTGTGAAAACAGGTGAATGAGTTCACTCAGGAAGCATAAAGTAGAGTAAAGGAGGTGTGAACGCTCTGTCACCACAGACAGCCTTAATTCCAAACAAATTATGCCCACACAATTTTGGGCACAATTTTGGCGAACTGTTGTTTTCTCCTTCCTCTTTTCCTCCTTCCGTTTCTCCTCTCATCCCCTGCTGAACTTTCGTACAGCACTCAACATTCTCCACCATCATCATAACATGAATATAAGGAAATAATTATAGCTCCTTGTCTTAGTCCATTTAGTGTTGCTACAACAGAGTACCTGAGACTGCATAGTCAATAAAGAAAAGAAGTTTATTTGGTTCACCATTCCGGTGGCTAGAAATTTCAAGATTGAACATCTGCATCTGGTGAGGTCCTCATCAGGCTGCTTCAACTAAAGGCAGAAGCAGACATGGAACCGGCTTCCTGTGCAGAGACATCACCTGGCACAAGAGGAAGCCAGTAGGGGGAGGTACCAGGCTCTTTTTAATAATTAGCTCTCAGTGGAACTAATAGAATGAGAACTTACTCCCCAGATAAGGCATCAATCTACCCATAAGAGCTCTGCCCCCGTGACTCTTAGCACCTCCCATTAGGCCCAAACTCCCAACAGAGCCACACTGGGGATCAAATTTCAACATCGGGTTTGGAGAGGACAAACATCCAAACCAGGGCACTACCTTGTATTGAGTTTTTAACTTGTACAGGTATTGTGTTAATGCACTTCAAGTTAACCAGTCCTCATAAAAACTGAGACAGCCACTATTAGCCTATTTGAAAAGGGGAAACTGAGGCCCAGAGAGGTTAAATGATTTGTTCAAGGTCACATAGCTAGCAAATGACTGCCTTCACATCTCTCAATCTTAGCCATCTTGTTACACTGCATTTTAAAATGTAGCAAAGCCATTTTTTGATCATTTGCATTCCATGAGGACCTTGTTTCGTTATAGTTGTTGTTTTTACTCTTATTTTTTTGGAAACAGTTGGTGGACCAAATAAACTAATCCTTCCTCAAATATTATTGTTTCTGCTGTCTACTCCACCTTGAAAAAAACCTTAATTTAATTAAAATATATGTTTTTTTAAGTAGGTACTTTATTCACAGTGTGTTAAATGTAATACACAGTGCATTATATAATATTCACAGTGTGAATAATATAACTCTCCTTGATAATCTTATATTTTATATTACATCTCTTGAGCACAATTTAAACCAAGCAATAAAGAAAGATTTATATAAAACATTGAGGAGTTGAAGATGTTGATTCTGTCATAATTTCTTTCATTGTGAATGGGTACCATTTGTTAACTTGTCTAATAATTTTCCTATTGCTTCAGCAAAATCTGTCAGGTAACCATTAATGTCAAAAATTTATGGTAAATATTTATCAGGAAATGTTGCCTGGTATATGTTCAAGAACTGTAAGCTGTCTCAGTAGTGTTAGGATATGTGTGGGCACTATATGAATATTCTACATCTTTTTCTTTTTTTCTTTTATTATCAAGACCTAATTTTCCATTGAATTTTCAATAATGAGAATGAATTTTTATGCTTACTGAGAAATTGCTCCTGCATATGATTCTCTTAAAGGTGGTTGAGTATTTTTCTTCTCTGGGGTTTTTTCTTCTTTTCTTTCCAGTTTTTCCTCGCTCTATCCCACGTAATATAAATACAGTTCATCATAAAGTTTACATCTCTAGAATACTTAATTCATCTATTTTTAGGCAGTACCCACTTGACAGTGCCAGTTTCTATTTCTCTTGGTTAATTCTTACAGCACATCCTTTACTGTTGCTTTTTTCCTTCAACAATCCTCTGACTTGACTCTAGTGTGAAGTAAGCATCTGACTGTGCATTTACCCTGCAAGTGAAAATAGACAAGGGAAGTATCTTGAATTTCATATTTCAGAAGCGCATCATGTGTGTTTTAGCTTTCTCTCTTCCCGAGAGGATTAAATATTCATGGAAATTCCTACAAGAATGTAAGTCAGAGAAAGTGTTTTTCTTGGGAAGGAGGGCTTAGTTCTGGTGAGGGGAAAGGGCAATTATTTGTTTTATAATCATTCTATAGCAGGTTTTCTTTACCTTGGCTATATTGGAATTTGGAGCCAGATAATTCTCTCTTGTCAGGGCTATCTTGTGCATTGTAAGATGTTTAACTGAATCCCTTGTTTCTACCTAATGGATGCCACTGGCATCCCTGAAATGGTGAAAACCAAAAATGTCTTCAAAAATTATCAAATGCGCCCTGGGGGGCAAAATTGTTTCAGGTTGAGAGCCACTATTGTAAAAAATTGTGCTGTGCTTTTGTCTCCAAGAAAGTAGAGGAGAGATTTTCTTTTTGAGTAATGGTTTTTGTGCCTAATTACCATTTTCATTTATGGTTAGTAGCACATTGTGGGAAAAACAATTTTAAAATACCAACAAACATCAAAGATAAATATTATCTATATCCCTATCACTTCATTAACATTGTGTTTTCACTTGCCTATATTACCTTCCAGTTTTAGTCTATTTTCTTATTCATATCTTACACATTGCATTCACTTATTTTATAGAGTATTATAGTCTACATTTGCAATTAACAGACCATAAATAATTTTACAGTTTTATTAAAAAATACATACCACTACTACCACCGATGTAAACTATTGTGTGTTTTTCCATGTTCTATGAGCTTACAACATATGCAAACATATGAGCACATTGATAATTATATTTTAATTTATTATCTTTTTTTTGCAAAGAAAGGAGTCTTAGTAAATATGTTTTAGAGATTACTGGCCAAGATTTCTGCTATAGATTATTTGAAAATAAAGGGACCCATTATTTACTTAAGCAACAATAACAATAACATGCAAATTATATGCAAAATAAATAACTGAATTTAAATAGCATCTAAATGTAAATCTATTTTTTAAGCTTTATATGACTCTAACTCATATTTATACAGCTATACTTTACTCTGTTTCCATCTTAATATGACTTAGTTTTTCCAAAATCAATTACATTTTTGGATGGCATAAAGATACTTTGAAACAGACTGTTAAAAGAGAACGAAGTAATTAGATATCTGTGAGTTTTAAAAGATACAAATGAAGGATTTATGTTGCTTTCATTTGTGCATTTTATTTGAAAAATATATATTTTATTACACAAGGAGACAAATTGGTTTATAATATCTTGTCATGATTTATATAGAAAAATATAGGGGGTACATTTAGCCCATTGGCTCTTGCTGTTGTTCTCTTTGTTCACATTCTATTGGCATTCCTATTGCCAAGTTTCATTTTCTTGCTATACACTTTGACATCTACTGCCCATTTACCTGCCAAGAGGTCTTAACTTAGAAGTAATTGTCTGGGCAATTGAAGATGAAATGACTTCTCTCCTAACACAAAGGCAACCATTAAATTAATGAAGTCTTTAAGGTGAATCTGCATGTGTCTTAGAAAAGCAATACATGAATAAGCCACAGAGAAAGACAGGAGATGTCCAGGTACACAAATATATGGACAGTGTTTGCATGCATCCCCAGTACTTCTCACATGCCATTCAATTTAGAAGCTCAAGAAATACAGAATGAATTTGTTGGAGGAGTAGTTGAAAGACTGTCATATCAGGAAACCAGTAAATATTTATCAACTGCTAACTTAATTGGCTCTATACCAATTAAGCTGTGTAGAAGAAAGATATGAGATAGTTCTTACACACAGGTATGGCTCTCTCTGGAATCTAGAAGGAATCATCTTTATTGCCCTATGGGGGAAGTGAAGAGTTGAGGGAGAGAAGAATGTCTCAGACAGTGGGACATGAGAGGGGTGTAACCCTCAGGTAGAGGACTCAAAATAAAATTTTGAGTATACATTTTTACAGTGATTCTCAAACTTTTCTGCGCAATAATCATCTGAGTCTAGTGTGAATATTTATATTTTCTGGGCCTACACCAGAATCCGAGTCAGTAGGTCCGAGATGGCGTTCAGGTAGTCTCTGGGAGGATCGCTGTTTTAGGAATAGTAGTTTTATAGTGAAATTGGAAGCTAACATTATCATGTATAAAGTAATTGGACAGCAACTAACCAATCTCTAGTTGTAATATGGGCTTTTGTGACAATAATTGAAGTGGACTGACCGAGTGGGTAATACAGACACACACATACATATACACACAGATATGCTACACGTATACATAGATATACACATATATACGTACATATGAATGCTTATTTACCTAGGGTGTGTTACATACAAATTTGTGATGATTGAAACAAAAGTGTGAAAAATAATTCAAAATTTGACCACCCAAACATTCATCCCTGTATGTGTCTCTAGTAATAGCTCATGGCTGTTGAGCTCTTACCATGTGCTAAGTACCCTGCGTGAAGATGTATAGTAAGTTTTAGGTAACTTAAACCTCACATTAACTTCATAACTTAAGGACTATTAAAATGTGCTCATTTTAAAGATGAGCAGACTAAAGTTTGAGTAGTGAACTTGTCCGAGGTCACATGCTGGTAAGCAGCGTTGTTGAGAATGGAGACTCAATAAATATTTATTTATTTATGTATTAATATGCAGTGTATGTTATCAAACATATCCGAAATAGAAATTTAAAGAGGATCTGATAAAATATAAGCAAGCTGTAATGTTTTCATCTCATATTCACCCTGACACCAGTTTTGAGGTTTTTTTTTTTAATTTCTCATAGAAAAAATATAGTGATTAATAATGGAAGATTACAGTTGGTTTTGTTCTGCATATTAGTCTGCTACTGGGAGATATTGGATCATAGGTATGTAACATGGATCACTCAAAAGTGATTACTGTTTTCTATGAATATAGTCACATTTATTCCTACCTTGCAACCTCTAGAATCTAAACCTATGTAGAGTCTAAAGCATTAACATAGAAAGAAAATAATGTTTTGCAGAGTGTGTTTTTCATCCCTCTCCAGAGGGAGTGTTTGTTTTGAAATCAGTATTGAATTTTCTTGTTTCTTTGAACTACAAGTTAACTGAATTGACAAAGGGCTAAATAATTGAACAGCTGGCTTTTAAACAAGCATATAAAGATAATCTTTAAAAAATTGTCAGGTTTCTGTGAGGGTATAGAATTTTCATCAACTGTAGATTTTTCCAGAAATACTTTTAACATTAATCGTGAATGAAATGACTTGTGAATTATTTTAAAGAATGCCATAAACTAAGAAGCAGAGATGTTAAAAGAGTTTTAAATATGAGTGAGCAGGTGCCAATTTTTAGGTTATAAAATCTAATCACCATTTCTGTGTGCCTTTCGTTGTTCAAGCCACCATACTCCAAAAAACACAATTTAGATACTTTTGTTTATTATTTTCCTTGACATACAGACAAAGAAACTTCAGGACTTATTCTGTAATTCATATTTGTGTTTCTTTTGCCAAATGAATATTTGAGTTAATAGACTGAAGATCTCTTGAAGTGTTCTTTGATCAGTTGGGTGCACCATTCCTCTTTCAAGCACCCTTAAGCCAGTGCGCTTCTGACGTGGGTAGGGCAGATCTGGGAGGCTGTGCACATTTGCATCTGGTGTATGCCTTGAGAGAATGCTCACAAGTGTTTACTTGAATCCTATTAGTATGCATGTGTAGCAAACCATTCTTTTTTAAACAGAATTCACTGAAAAATGGCACCTTCGTTATTTTAAAAGTCATAATATTTTAAGTCCTTGCCACATTTTCAGAGGAAAGAGCTGTAGAATTATAGACCACAAGAAAAAGCAAAGAATTTCTTTACATTTCCTTCAGATTTGGGGGAATGCTTTATCTTAGACTGCAATTTTGAGGCAAATTTCTCTTCTATAAGAAATTGGAAGAGATATATTTTTTTCCAATTGCTTTGTAACACTACAGAGTAGGATTTCCTGGCAAATATATCCCTCTGGTTATTTAGAAAGATCAACTATCGTTTTAATATCATAATTGTACATTTCCTAAGAGACCATAAACCTCTTCCTGTCTATTTAATGGGCCAGCTTGAAAACCATGTTTTAAAATGGCTTTATCTTGTTATTTTACCACCAGCTCTGATAATTATCACCAGGTAGTCCAGTTAGATAGTAATTTGTCGTTTAGTGGGACATTTTTAATTAGGCTGCTTTAGTCAAATATAGCATTTAGGAAAATGTTAGAAATATGTCCAGGTGTTAAAATTCCCAGATTTGGACAAAATACGTTTTAATTGTTCACGTTCTCATTTAAAAAATAGTCACAATGCTGGAGCTCTGGGTTTCCTGTTTTGTTGTTGTTTTAGTGCATAGTGCACTCGAGGTGAGACTAAAACCCAATTCAATCAAACGCTACTTATGCTGTTGGACTTTAAGGAGATACAGAGACAGAGGGATCCAGAGAGGAAGATGGAGAGAGGGAAAGACATATGTGGTTACTATCCTTAAGGAATGTGTATTCAGTATTTGAGAAATAGCAGAAGGCCTATTTTACATTGTAGCTGTGTTTTGTTTGGTATAAAAGAATATTAGAAGTATGTAGTAAAGACTTACCATGTAAGAATGTGTTTATAATCAGGAATTGTTGTTTTGGATTTAAATAATATGGAATAAAAATATCAAAATACATGTAAATTCTCTCTGTTCTTTTAACCATTTAATAGTTTACAAACCAAAATTTTAACTTAGAAGGGTCAATTGAAAATGAGATTTGAAAAAATTACATTAGAACTTTGACATACAATTGGGATATATTTGATTACGACTAGTAACACTACTAAAAATTACTACCATTTATTGAGAAACTTCTATGAAATGAAATGTAACTTTAAAATAATTTCCTATTTCATTCTCAAAAGCTATGAAATAAGTATTATCACATTTTACAAATGGAGAAATTGAAGGTTAGATTTTTGTGAAGCTAGAAGCTGTGAGAACCAAGACAATACAAACCTCCTATGCTACAGCTAGAAAGTTCTGGAGCTGGGATTTGGGCCCGATTTTTCTCCTATCCCATTTATTTTGTGTTCTTCTGATGTTAAGGGAAAGAAAATTTGAAATTTTCAAATGGAAGCGCCTCCAACATAGTCTCCCAGGTTGATTGTTAATAGTCAGCATGCCAGCTCCCTAAATGACTTTTGGGAAACCCACATAAATCGAACAAATAGAACGTAAATAATAAAATCTGTACTATTGTAGAAGTACACAGTCTAAGTCATTCTGAAATTAATCCAACTAGTAATTATCACTGTTTCAGCATCATTTAAATTTGTGTATACACTGAAAAATTATAATTGACTTTTTTCTTGGTTGTTGTAAATCATCTTTCATTACTGGAGAATCAATGCAATTCTTGCCCCAAAAATCCATTCTGAAAAAAAGTATATGCTAATCCTGAGAATTAAGAGCAAAATTACGTTTTGATTAAATTTTATAAGAGACTTTTAGATGCAGCCCTTCATGTCATACATGTTATTTTAATGAGGTGGCATACCTATCTCAGAATACTTAGTAAACTGATGTTAAACTTTGTGTGAAATAACAATTGTGTTGTATTTCAAGATCAATTCAAAGACTTTAGTTTGAATTCACTTGTGATTTTTAAGATCGGGAATAATCTGTTGTTCAAAAAAGTTTCTAATCTATTTTTTTCTGCTTTATCAAATATTCAACTGGATTAATAAAAATTAATGACAAAATCATTTTAGATGTACCATATGTATAATACTACATATATGCCTAATATTTAAAAATAATACCCAAGTTCTGTATTTCTTTGGAAAGCAAACAATCCTTAGGTTAAAAGATGTTATTACATTTTTTGATAAATTATTTCTGTAATTATTCTGAAAAGGTCAACATTTGTATCAAAGACAGGAGACTTGGCAGTCCTGGCATTGTCCTGAATTTGTCACTGATGATATTTAAACCTGTACAAATTTCTTAAATTCTAGAAAACTATTTCTATATTTAGAAATTATGGAAATTAAATGAAAGCCATTATGTTTACTTTGTAAAGCAGGTAAATTTCCTTGTTGCATAATTTTCTTAATATTCTGGCATATTTTTATCAGAATCATTTTTGTTACTTATTTATGTCCACTATAGAAATTGGTAAATATAATAAACTATAATGAAAATGAAGATCTCAGTGTCATCACCCAGATACAACTACTGTTAGCAAAACGATCACAGTATCTTCAGACTTCATAGGAATTCACATGAATGCACATGAAATAAAATGTGTTATATATTGTGTTTCAAATATGATTTTTGCTCTTAATGTTTTGTGAACATCTTTTGATGTAATCTATAATTTTTATAACAGTTGCATAGAATTCCCTTGTGTGAATGCAGCATACTTGTTAAATCAGTCCTCTGTTCATGGACATTATGATCATTTGGGTACTTTGGCTATTGTGAACTAAGTTATATTAAACACTCCTGTGTATTCATTTTGATGCATTTGTAAAATTATTTTCTTTGGTAAATTCTTAGGAGTTGGATTACTGGACCCCAGAACATGTATATTTTAGGCACTGATACTTGTTACAAAGCCACAGTTCCTTAAAAATGTGCTAGTTTATATTCACACCACCTGTCCTCTCAGTCCTGGGCATTTCTGTCAGTATATACATTCTTTTCATCTTTGCTAATCTGTAAAATAGTTAATTTCCATGATTAACTAAATCATGGAAATTTTATTGCCAGTTAACTATCTCAGACACTCTTCTGTGTTTATAGGCCATTTGTATTTCTTATCCCTGAGTTGCCTTTTTATGTCATTTATTAATTTATTTTCTATTGGACAATTCATTTTTTTCTTATTGATTTGTTGTAACTTTTTATGTATTAAGGCTGTTGAGCCTATATCACATATTGCAGACGTATTTCCTTGTATAATAACTTTGTGAATAATATATTTGATTGTCCAGAAGCTTTTTATTTATGCACACCAAAATAGGTTTATTTCTTACTTTATGATTTTTGATCCTGGTTTTCAGACTTTGAAAACTCCACACCAATATTTTTAAAAAATAAATATCCAGATATTATTCCAGTATTTTATGAAAATTTTCACATAAAATTTGAGTTCATTGAAATATATTTTGGGGTAAGTTCTGAAGCAGAAATACTGATAGGTAGACAGGTAGGTAGATTGATTGACAGATAGTTGTAATAATAAAATTTACTGAAATAATCTGTCCTTTCACTACTAATTTGAAATGTTCTTTACCACATAGGAAATCCTTCTGGTCCTTAGGTCTGTGTTTCTACCCTGTAATTTGCTTCATTAATATTTCTCCCTATTTTTGTGCCAACACTATGTGCTTTTAATTACTCTAACGTTGAATGTAAGACAGATATCTTATTATGTTTCTACTTAATTATACTTGACCATTATGAAATAGTTATGCTTCCATACAATCTTTAAGTTTTGGCAATTTAAAAATGCTACTCCTCTTTTTGTTGTAATTGCTTTAAAATTTATTGAGGAATACAGAAGGAAATTTAATTCTCAACAGGATTGGTTCTTTCTATTGAAGGACACGATATGTTTCCTGTTTTATACATGTTCTGTTATGTTCTTCGGTAAAATTTTAGTTTTCGCCATGTAGGTCTTGCATATTTCTTACTAAATTGTGCCCATACGTCTTACATAATTCTTGTTAAATTTATACTTCAGTACTTTATAGTTTTTATGGTTATTGTCAATGGGATTCTTATATTCAATTACTATTTTTGATTCTTGGCCAAATGAACAAAGATTATATAACTATCAGAAGATGGTTGTCTTTTAACTTTACAACTTAGGCTAGCATTTCCATTTCAATGTATGCATGAGGTGCTTTGGATGTCTTATGGAAATAAAAAAAAAAAACTTCTTTGAATGTAGTAAGCCAAATCATCAGCACATGCTGTGTCTAAACTCTGTTGTCCCTTAATTGAAATATAAATGATATCATTACAAATAAGAGATCTTCCATAGTAAGAGCATCTACACTCAGAATAAAACAGTTTAACTGACACAATGTGTGTGATAGTGCCTCATACACCTGTTTTAGAGTGATAACTTGTCTCCATTCAATACTAAACCGGGACATGACTTACATTCAGAGGCTTGATCACCTAAAGACTGAGGGTCACAAAAGCTCTCCCACTATGGTAGTCTAAGTTCACAATTGGTTTGACCATTTTGAACACATTGAATTGCCAGTCTACTTTACTGAACAATTTTTATTATCATGTTGATCCACTCAGCTAAGAATGGTTTAATTGTGCATGAAGTTCAAGATTTCTAGAAATTATCTCAAAATATGTTATGTCTTTTGGAATACATATACCATATACATTTTAGAAGATTTAGAAAGTCTTTCATTGAATTGTAACTTCTGTGTTGGTTATATCAAATGTACCTTTGAGAAAAAGGCAAAAGCTCAGAAACTGTAAGAGAAAAGAATTTATATAAACTAGGCCAGCCTTATCAACAGCATGCAATATTTCGTTGTCATACATGTAGATATGTGCATGTGTACACTCACCTCTACACACATATATATATAAATTTGGGTATGAAATTTTTATTTTTTCTGTTTAAATAAGAACTTATCACCCCCAGGTTGATTTATTTAATACTGGGGAACTTAAGTTAGATGCATTAGTTGGATGGGATATAAGGTAAAATAAATAACAATGCCACTTGTGTCAGTTTGAAAGAACTATGTCCTTGGATAAGAAAAAGTTCTTCTTGTAATTCAATCTAGGCAAATTAAAACAAAGCTGGTATCCATGCTATTATGCATTATTTTACTAAATATACATTTCAAATGTGAAATGGAATATCTATACTAGATGGTTGTTTTCATATTAAAGTATATAATGCACTACATTTCTATAATTTCAGGCTTCTGATTTGATGTATCAAGAGAAGTGTGGTCTTTTGACAATTGTGTATTGGTTCTGTATATTTTTGTAAAAAATATAGAGAAAATACTTTCGTAAATAGAATGCTTACTAAATTACAATTGAAAGACCTTTTTTACTCTTAATGGTCTATAGATTTATTTTCCAATCTAAAAATTATTAAATTTTTATCTTCAAAGATATACGTTGGAATATTTTATTTGTTAAACTGGAATTCAGGGAACAATGATCTTGATGATCATGCTTATCTCTATTTAACTCGTGTTGGCCAAAACATTATTGATGTTTTAGATCAGGGGTCAGCCAGATCTGACCAGGTGACTGTTTTGATGAATAAATTTTTATTAGGGCACACTTGTATCCATAGGTTACACACTGTCTATGCTTGCTTTTGCACTCCCAACACAGAATTGAGTAGCTAGAAGAGAGACTATATGGCTTGCAAAGTCCAAAATACTGCCTGGTTGGTACAGAAATTTTTTTTCTGATTCTGAACATTAACTACAACATAAAATAGAAAGTACTTTGTATATAAACAAGAAATGAAAGCCATAGCCTATTTAATTGTATATTATTACTTATTTTTCATGCTTATATATTTGCTAAGACTTTACTTGAATGAGCTATGGTTCAAATTAAATAAGAATTGTGTTGAAAGTGTGAGATTTCATAGCTAAATACATTTCATGAAAAAAATCATGTTATGGAAAGTGTAAGAAGCAAAATATCTTTAGTAGTAAAATTGAAAGAATTACAGAAAATAATATGAGGGTCTCTGCCTCATATTAATGAGTCTGAGGTTTGCATTAAAAACAGATCATGTTGTATTCTATTCTATTAATCTATTTTAACGAATTTTTTTCAGTATTAATAAAGATTCTCACTAGGATTGCGTTAAAACTTGGCTTTCTTGATCTGATTGGCTAAATCAGTTCATTGCTAACTTTTCTGCTTTTCTTACAATCTGAGGTATTATGGTGTATTTACTGTTTGCTAACTGTTAAGTCACAACAATGGAATCTCACTTTATGTACAATCTGGTGCTCCTGCTCAGGTCTGCTCTTTGGTTTAATTTTTACTCTTAGCCATAATTTCAGGATACAAACTCCAGAAATTGATGTTGTCTGTCTATAGATGTCAAGTTGCGTCTGCTTGCCAGCAAATAAGAATCATTGTTTAAAGAGTTCTACATATTTTACTGTCACATTTCTACTATAAAATGAGGAGAGTGATTGTAGCTTATGTTCAAGTTTGCTTTGTAGTAAATTATGAAGTTGTATGGCCAAATACCATATGGATACTTTTGAGAACATTAATGTTTACATTAATGTAAGAAGGAGAATTAATACAATATTTTCTACTCTTGGTTCTTAAAAGTTTCATTCTACTGAATAAATAATCTCAGATCCCATTAGACTATGCTTCATGAAGTCAGGGCCATGTCTGTTTTTCTGACTATTCTAACCAAAGTCATGTCTAGCTCAAAAGGAATCTGACTAGTGGTGGTTACGTAAGAAACTACTGAAATTAATGTCAGAATAACCTCCAATCCCTTTTATTAGTTTTTCTTGCTACTAAGAAGTTATAGAACAACAAAATTATTGTTTCCTTCAGAAATTGAAATTCTTGCTTCCATTTGACTTTCAGTATCTACTCAGAATATTTCCTTTGATTTTTGGAATTTTCTCTGGAAGCTTTTATACTGCAGGATCATAGTAGTCGTACAGTATATATATATAAGATCCTGTGTAGCAATGGAGGTGACAATAGAATATTCAGAACTCTTCAAAGTATAGTTCTTATTTGTTGGTCACCAGATGCAACTTGACATCGTTATGCAGACAACATTCATTTCCGAAATTTGTACACTGAAATTATGGCTAGGGTTAAAAACTGAACCAAAGAACAGAGCCAAGCAGGAGTACCAGATTGTACATAAATGGGGTTTAATTGTTGTAACTAAACAGTTAGTAAATATTTCAGATGTAAGAAAAGCAGGAAAGTCAGCAACGAACTAATGTGGTCTGTCAGAGTCAAATTTTAACTACAATTCTTGAATGTCTTTTAATATTGAATGTCTTTGAAATTGGTTGAAATGTATTTAAAGAACAAATGTAACACAGTCGGTTTTTTAGCTTGATTAGAATTAAATGCATTTGGTTGTTACTTCTCCAACTGGTAGAAATGCAGGAATTTTTTCTTAAAACTAAGAAAGGTAGGATTACTTGTGAAAGTTTGTAGGATGCATGTATTTTCACTTGATGTTTTTATAAACATTGGTAGCAGTTCATAGTAGTTAAAGACCTGGGTTAAGGAATCTTGGCTCTGCCACTTACTAGCTATGTTATATGGTCCAAATTACTTAATTTATTAAATCATAACTTTTCTCCTCCATATGAATAATTTGGGTATGAATATAAATAATAATAGTATCAAGCTCAAAAGATTCCAAAAATTAAATGATTTACTATATGTATAAGGCTTATTAAAATTCTCTGCACATACTAAAACTCAATAAATTATATCTATTAATAATATTACACACACACACACACACACAAATTTAATTTTACATGATGTCACAAAACCTCCAAAACACTCATGACCTGTGTTTATACACAATTAACACCAAGTCAATAATGATAATATCCGGAAAAACACATTAAAATTGAATGGTCAAAACAGCTGTGTGTTAAAGGAGAATCCTAGGACACTGGGCTACGATTCAGGAGACCTAGATTTTAAACCTGATACACCTACTCACTCATGTGTGACCTTGAGTATGTCTCTTTTCGTTGTTGTTTTTCTGGAACTTAGTTCCATTTCTGTGGGGAGAAGAAAGGAAGGGGTTGATAGATCCTTTCAGTCTTGAAATCCTCAAAATCTTTGAGTTACAAAAAGAAAAAAAAAACACTAGATCTTTATTTTAAAATTTGCAACCAAAGTTGGAAAGAAGTAGAAAAAAACAAGCATTGCTTATTAGGCTAGAAAAAGAGCTGACAAACAGTGGTTGTGTTGTTTATCAGAAAGTTTGCTTTTTTCCGACAGAGTAGTTTGCAATTGTTTTTCAGAATAAGTGCATTGCTAACTCTGTAGTGCTTTAGAGGTATAATCCTCCCAAGGTATCGTGCCTGCAGGAGTCTGCAGTAGTGTTGTTGGATGCTGTATTTTTTATATGGTAGTGTCAGTTCACAAGGTTGAGAAGAATTTTATTGAAAAGCTAAATGCAAAACTGGATACTCTTTCCAGAGGTAGTTTTATTTCTGAATCAAATGTGTCTAATCTTAAATGTGTGATAACAGCTAGGGGCCTATTAAATGTACATGAGGCTATCAAGAGCTTTATCTTCAAATGACAAAGATCCAAGATTCATATACAGAAAATGACACCCTTCTTACTGAAAATAGCATAGGATTGCACCTAGGGAAATGCAGATGTCCTACTAACTTTATAACTTCTATTTGACTTCTGTGATAGAGGAAAAATTAAGGAACTGGTTGTGCAGCTTAGTAATGCTAGAAAGGCAACTCAATCTTCTCTGATTCATTTGGAAATATTTGTCAAGGTCTTTCTCAGAGTATTAAAAAATTGTAAAATAAAATACAAAGATTCAGAAGACATGGCCCATTCTACCTTCAAAGTTTGGTTTACCTGCTTTGTTGAGGCAGAGATTTATGACTTTGACATTACAAACTTGTTCAGGTATCAACCTCCATAAGTTGGTTTAGATATGGTCTTTTACCATGCATTAAGAACAATCACATTCTGAACTTTACTCTGTTTTACCAGTGGCGTTTCCTGATTGAGTATAAATATGTACAACAATGATAATACCAACACTAACATTTTTACCACATTCTGGGACTTTAAAAGTGATGATCCACATCATTTGATTTTGATTAATATGATCCACATCATTTGATTTTCCCACCGTTTCTGTGAGGTGAACATAACAAGTGTTTGTGTTTCTTCTTTCTTTCCTCATCCTTTCCTTTCTTCATTACTTCCTTTCCTACTGCTCTCCTTCCTTCTTTGCTTTCTTTTTTTTTGAAAATAAACTCCAGAAATTTAAGCATCTGGTTATCACCTAAAGTTATATGGTTCCTAAATAGAATTTCAACTAGAATTCTGATTCTACAGACTCACATTCACTGCTCTACTTACTAATTCAGGCAGGAAGCAAGTTATTGGAAGTATAATCAAGGTAACAAAAAATAAAGATAGGAATAAAGAGTGATGGAGGTTTTAGTGATTATGGGTAAGGTACTTGGAGCAAACACCAAATATATTCCTTCAAAGAGCCAATAAACCTAATAGTAAATCCTAAAGGGGCAGCTAGGACTTGCCAAGCACCATTTCATTTTGATGCATTGGGTAACCTCAGAAAAGCAGTAAAACCAGTAGTCCTCCAGCTTGCCCATCCATAGGGAATTGTCTCAGTCTAAAGAATTGACACATTCAATTAAGTGTCGTAAATCATGGATGTTCTCAGTCACAGGCAACAAGACATAGACCTCCTTCAGACAGCATAAAAATCAACAAGTATTATTTTATCCCTGTTTTGTGAGTCAATGTATTGCAGCAACTATTGATTGTTGGCAAGATGTATTGATCATTAGGGTCTAATATGGCAAGCTGTGATGAGGAGTTTGGCAGTGCTTTTTTCATTCATTTCACTAAGGTAAATATCCTTTGTCCATAGTCCTGGAGCCCACACCAAAACAACAGAATTTCTTTTCTGGGATTAGCTACAGTACCAGCTAGCATAGGGTATATGCATTTTTGTGAACCAGTTTCACAGCACTGAAGGGTCTGAACCCAGAGAGCTGGCATTTATAACACAAACACTTGCGAATTTAGGCAAGTTACTTAATCTCTGAGCCCCAATCTCTTCAACTGTAAAATGAGGTAAATAAATCTCTTGAAGTTGGGTGAAGATGAAGTATGATACTTTTATCATATAGTATATCCATATTATCATATAGGATGAAATAGTGGGCAGCCAGTAACTGAATATTAAGAAATTGAACAGACTAAAGTAAAAAATAGGATCATTTTATTTTGTAACTACATGGTTTCATGAAGATTTGTTCTTTGTTAAATTAAAGCATACAAATAAAAATTAGCAAAGCAAAAAGCATTTTACATTTCACCAAGTTCAAATCCCTTTATTTTATGATGGAAGAGCTGAGTGTCAGTTAGGTGAGTGTTCAAGGTTGTAGATGACACAAGTAATCTGACATCCAGCTGTTATAAGCTACAGCGCTTAACCTACTACCGGGGGCAGGTGCAGACATACTTCCTAATTATACAACTCACATAATCTCATGGCCAGCTGGAAGGTGTGGTTATATTTTTTAAGGTTGCTCTGAACTTTTTCTCCTATCTTTAATGTCCTTATATTTCACTTGGTATTAAATTATCCTAAAAGCAAGTAGCTATGGCCCATTTTATGCTCCATTTTCATGCAAAATCTAATATAGTATCAACATTGGATAAGGAGGAAAAACGAACATTGGAAAAAAGAACTATAAAAAGAAAATATGATCATGATGTTAGATATGTAATTTAAAATATCAAATATAGTTTATTCCTCTTTGACCTTGCTTGGCTTGTTGAAATGATTTCTTAGACTTACATTTTACATCACAAGTTTCATAGATTAAAAAACAAACTGCAGAATGACTTGTAAAATTTCATCTTTCCTCACGTTGATCATTTAAAATCAAATTTGTTGTCTTCTTAAATTGGGATGGTATTGATTCTTTTTAGTTTCCCACAAAAATGTGATTTTTCTGAATTTAGTCCCATTCCTTTAATTTTCATTTTTTAGTAATTATAAACCATTTATTGATAGTCTTTATGCTTTAATTAATCCTCAATTTTTGATGCGATTTACAAGTAACAAGGTTCTTTAATGAATTTCTCTGATATGAAAATATTAAATAACTGTTACATCCTAGAGGGTTCAATGTGAGGCTTCATTGATTTTTGCCTTCATTGGAAGATCGTGTGGCCACCTTTAGTGGTAGAATGATTGTCAGAAGGGCAGGCATGTAGAGGAGAGCTTCATAAAGCCTTCTTCGTAAAGTCATGGGTGTGTATCTGGGAAATATATTCTTCTTTAAACAAGGAGTAATGCCTTAGTGTAGGCCCAACATAATTACTGTAATGCCAAGCAAAGTAGTTTTCAATTGCGAGATAATTGAGATGAACATAATGAAAAGCTGTGAGTCTATATGTGTGCATGGATCAATTTCTATTCACTTTCCAAAATATTATCAGTTCAGTTGTGGCTTACAGTCTCCAAAAGAGACCCTGTGACATGCCTATTCATCTCTTTTCTAGTTTGTGCTAAAGGGCATAATGGTTTTCAAAATAGTGACATGAAACTTAACCTTTCTTTACAGCCTCTGAAATGGCCATCTCAACATGTTCATTACCACTTCATAAACTCTGCCCTGAAGTACTTACTGTTCTTTGTTAACCTTATAGAACTCAAAAGGTGGTTGTTGTGAGGTTGGTGCCTAAGAAACCGTCACTACTGCTGTCTACAGTGATTTGTTTTAAAAGCTAATAAATTCCACTTTTAACTAAAATTTAATATCTAAGCATAACTCAATAATTTGTAGGTATGATACAAAGAGTTCTGATATTAATTTATAAATTGCAGTTTGTCATATGTCTTTTTCTATATTTGAAAATAATGAGCATGCTTTAAAGTGACCTCTCAATGTACCCAGTGACTTTATCAGCATCTCTTTTCTGTTACTGTGCATGAATCAAAATATCTCCGTGATGCGAGTATTTTTAGAGTAACTCCTAGAAGTCTTTGACTTATGCAGGATGCAGTGTTTATGAATGTTGTGCTCTCAATAATCAAGAATAATTTTATAGTCTAGTAGCATCACCTATAAAAAACCTGTTTTATGGTGGGGTCATAGATAGTAACAGATATAATTTCAGTTCTCACAGTCAAATGCGATTTTTTACTATGAACCATCACAAAAGTCAAGGACATTCAGAAGATTTTAATTTACTATTAGAAACATTACAAGGCAATCCTGACTACCTGTTTCTCAGTTAAGATATGTCAACAGGGGTAAGTAATGTCCACAACTACTGAGGTCTGTATGAGGCCTCCACTTGGGAGATGGATTGAAACTGTAAATAATTCATTTTTTAAGCCATTGGAATTTTTCTAGCTCAGGGTTTCTGAAAAATGACTGCTTTTCCCTATTCCCAAAGGAATTCTTACTGTTCATACTTTTTATTTTGTATAAAATGTTAAGAATAGAATCTTCCCCCATTCAGTGGAGAATGATTGGCTAAAATTCTTTTCTTCAAATGTACGTCAGTATTCTCCCATGAAAAAATCAGAAATTGGCCAGGTGCAGTGGCTCACGCCAGTAATCCTAGCACTTTGGGAGGCTGGGGTGGGCCGATCATGAGGTCAGGAGATCGAGAGCATCCTGACTAACACGGGGAAACCCCGACTCTACTAAAAATACAAAAAATTAGCCGGGCGTGGTGGCGGGCGTGGTGGCGGACGCCTGTAGTCCCAGTTACTTGGGAGGCTGAGGCAGGAGACTGGTGTGAACCCGGGAGGCAGAGCTTGCAGTGAGCTGAGATCATGCCACTGCACTCCAGCCTGGGCAACAGAGTGAGACTCTGTCTCAAAAAAAAAAAAAAAATCAGAAATTTTCAGTTGCACTTCCTTCCTTCATGCCAGAATTTAGATAAGATGTGTTGATTAGATCTGGCCCTTTAAATTGACTTTTATGCCACTGTAGTCACAGTTCTGGGAATTACTATGACACCTTTTGGGCACACGATGCAGTAATGCAGGCGGTGGACCACTGCAATAGCGGCAGTGCTCAGCTAATTTACCCTGGGTATCTGTAGAGAGTGTTTATTACACCAGTCCCCCCTCAAGTGTTTTTCCAGGCAACAATGAGGATGCACATACATTAAAAAATAAAAGTATATGATCTATATATTTCCTCAATTGACTTCAACCTATGTCACTGGGAAAAAAAAAACAAAACAGTAGTTATTTATCATTACTTATAAACTGAGATGAAAGCTAACCCTTATAATCTAGCTCACATTTTAAAAATAAGGATATCATCCTTTGCTACACAAATTTATTTTTGGAGAAAAACTCAAATCTGAGTTAACCCTAGCCCTGAGAAGCCTGTATATCCTATTAGATCAAGAGATTTCCATGTTGACTTTGGCAGGTAGGACCATTTTACTTCTCCCAGAATGATGTAAGATATTTTCTCAGGGTCGCTAATATAACCCCTTCATCACAGCTATCTTTATGAAAGGTTTGGGTCCGAAACACCTAATGAATATTCTATGTAATAACCTTCATTGTGTCACTTTCTGTCTTGGTAATTCTTATATTCAAACCATAGGAAATCCCTGAGCCATCAAAACTTAGTCACAGAGCAGAACAGGGCATAGGAGCCTCTCTGACAAATTGGTAGTGCCGTAAAGACATGAAAGAAGTGAGATGTTTGCTAACTCTCTGAAGTAAAGTATAAGTTGTTACTAGATACAAAAGGGGAGACATCTGAAGGGTTGGGAACTAATAGACATGGGTACCAATGTTTTTCAGTTCCTTGGGTCAGAGCTTTATTTCCATCTTTGTCTTTGTCACCTGGGATACTGATAGCAGTCCACACTACCTTGTTGTTGGATTGTTTGAACATGGATTGAGCAAAACAATTTCTGGACAAAATAAATTCATCTTCTCAGTATGAGCATTTGGTGAAATGTGCTAGACAGTGAAACTTACAATAATAAAATCCATTGATTTATAAACTTTTTCAATAAAAAAAATCTTTACTTTATTTGCAAACCCTACAGCAAATATATAGGGAGTGTGTGGCATATCAAAAACAACGTTGCCCTTGAAGTTATGAAATGCCAAGTTCAAATTTGTTTGCTCCCTTATTATTTATCTTTGGAGAAGTTTCATTGCCTTTCTTAACTTCACTTCCATCTTCTGTAATACGGGCATAGAAGGAGTAACCTGCTTACGTGCAAATTACATTGTTGGTAGGCACTCACTCACCCATCCTGAGTAAAGGCAAGGCGAACTCACATAATTTCCTCATCTGCAAAGCAGGGGTGGCAATAATACCTACCTCTTGGGGTTGTTATGAGCATTAAATGAAATAATCCACATAAAGGCCTTAGCATAGTTTCTTTCAGGTATGTACTACACAACCAATTGATATTAGCTAAAATATTGATGGTCAATATGTGTATCCAAAGAAGTTAAGTTTTATCAACAACAGTAAAAAAAATCTTTAATTTATTTAAGTTCTACTATACGCAGACTTGCTAGTGGGTACTATTTTGCATTTGAGGAAAATAAAGGTGAGAGATAAAGTAAAATACTTATGTAGTAAATGTCAGAGTGAAGACTCCAAGGCTTATGAGTGACACTAAAAAGTCCAGGCTTATTTTCTATAGCAACTGCCTCTTGACAAACCTCCATGAAGCAGCAGGCAGAAAAGCTGCCATGGAATCTGGCTGACTTTTGCATGTCAGGTTAATAGTGCCTCTGACTTCTTCACATACATTTCTAATACTGCATGCTGCTTGTCTTTTTGTTCTACCTATGTTACTATGTCTGTTTTTGATACCTGTTGATTAGTCCGTAGACTGAAATTGAGCATGTTTTCTTACTTATCAAATGAAGCTATTTGAGAATTACATTATTTGTATATTGGAAATAATCTTAAAAATTTTCACCCATGGAGTAGCAATTTACAAATTATTTTTGTTACTAACATGAAAGAGATAAATTCCTTTATGAGTTCTTCTACATGTTCTTCTAACCTTTAACTCTAACAAGCTTAGATAATACGTTTGCATGGTAATTAAAATTCAATGACGTTTAAAGGAAATTAAATCCACTGTGGAATTAATAGGATATGTGAAGCATACCAGACCTTAAACATCCTTTTTTTTCTTTTTGGCTAATTAAAGTGCTTAGGAAAAATAAAAACAGAAAAATCTCTAGTAAAATTGAGTTTCTCATAGCTACAGTTGTAGGCAATAATATACTCATTCATTTTCCAAAGCAAAAAGATCTGTTTTGCAAACTATCCCCCGAATAGAAAAGAACATATTTTCTAATAATAGACCAAATATTGCTGAAAACAAAACAGTTCCTTTTACTTTTGATTTTTTTTAAAAAAAATTCTAATTCCCTTTTTACTTTTATTTACCCAAAATGTTAAATACAGCTTCAGAAAAACTTGAAGATTTTAATGTGGGAATGATAAGAAGGGATATTTTAATGAAAAAATAATGTCACCCAAAGAAGAGATTAACTTTAGAAACAGGGTTTATTTTGCTTAACATGGTCCTTTTTTCTACCTATCTAAGCCATGTTCAAGTGAACTCCGTAGCAGTTGACATTAACTGACCTAAATTTATCATGCATTATTATGCATGGCAGCATTGACAAATACGGATGAATGCTATTATGACTACTCCCTAATGAGCATGTTCTCTCGTAAGGCCTTGGGTTCACATACATTTTCTCATCTTAAAGTCATTAACAATTATGAGAGTAAAGTATATTTAATGTGAAGAAAGTAGAGATTAGAAAGATTAATCAATTTCCTAAACTCTCACAGATAAATGAAAGAGATTGTTTTGATTCAAAATTCAAGCGAAGGCTTGAGATGACTAGAATTTCGAGTGGTATGTAGACATTAATCTTGGCTGAGACATCTGGGAGACCTCATAGCCATGAATCTAAGTGATTATGGAGCCACAGTACGTGTTTCATAATTAGAGCACATAATTTTACATGCACATTAAGGACCATTTGGAGGCAGTATACCTTATATGGATGACCCAATTTACACACACACACACACACACACACACACACACACACACACACACACATGTATATATACTTTTAGGGATAGAGAAAAGGCAAATCTCTTGTTTTCATTTTATTTATTCAACAAATACTCATTAAGCATTTGCTCTAGGGCAGACACTATGTCTGGGAGATAAAAAGATGAACAAGACAGACCAGATGTTTTCTCTTATGATGCTTATTCTAGTGCAGGAGACAAACAATAATCAAGTCAACATGCAATTAAGAAAATTACACAGTATTCTGTGCAGGAACTAAGCAGGTGGATGTATGAGAGAGTAGCTTATGGATGGAGGAACTGTTTTAGAACAAGAGGTTGGCGTTTCAAGGAGGTTTTATTTAAGCTGGGCTGTGAAGAATGGGAGGGCAAGCCTTTGGAAGAGGTGGGAGAAGAGTGTCTGCACTCTGGTCATATAATCAGCAAACACATTTGTAACCATTTAAGCAAAAGTGTCAGGTGATGAGCACATCACTGTGCTCCCTGGAGCTGCGATCATGAAGTTCTGGAATGAAATCACACTTAGCTGATATTTTTGGCATGGGAAGAGTACAACTATACGAAAAACATCTGCTTTCTTGCTTCAAATGAAATGTGGCCAAAAATGACTGACTGAAATGAATTTGTTTTTGAAAAAGCAACAGAATGATGAGGAAGCTAAATTTTGGTAATATTATAGCTCATCTCCAGCTTCATTGTAGTTAACATTTCCAGTGTGTGTGATTTTTGTGGAAATTTCTATTAACTGTCAGTTGTGGAGTTTTTTGGAAAGGAAATTTATCTGTATTTTATTTTTAATTTTTAAAATAATTTCAACTTTTATTTTAGATTCAGGAGGTGCACATGCAGGTTTATTACAGATATACTATATGAATGCTGAGGCCTCAGATATAAATGAGCCCATCACCCAGATAGTGAGCACAGTATGCAACAGTTAGTTTTTCAACCCTTGCCAGCCATTGTCCTCCCTCCCCCACTATTAGTCCCAGAGTCTATTGCTGCCATCTGTATGTCCATGAGTACCCAGTGTTTAGCTTCCAGTTATAAATGATATACAGTATTTGGTTTTCCATTCCTGCATTAATTCACTTAGGATAATGGTCTCCAGCTGCATCCATGTTGCAGCAACTGACATGATTTTGTTCTTTTTAATGGCTGCATAGTATTCCATTGTATATATATACCACATTTTCTTTATGAATCCGCTGTTGATGGGCACTTAGGTTGGTTCCATGTCTTTTGCTATTGTGAACAGTGCTGCAATGAACATACTAGTGCATGTGTTTTCATGGTAGAATGATTTATTTTCCATTGAATATATATCCAGTAATGGGATTGCTGGGTCGAATGGTAGTTCTATTATTATTTTAACAATTTGGTAGTTCAGGTAGTTAAATAGCTTAAGTAGTTCTTAATGTTTTAAGTCCTCTCTCCAAACTGCTTTCCACAGTGGTTGTTCTAATTTACATTCCCACCAACAGTGTGTAAGCGTTCCCTTTTATCCACAGCCCCACCAGCATCTCTTATTTTTTTTTTCTTTTTGTCTTTGCAATAATTGCCGTTCTGACTGGTGTGTGATGGTATCTCACTGTGGTTTTGATTTGTATTCCTTTGATGATTAGGGATGTTGAACATTTTTTCATGCATTTGTTTGCTCTTGTATGTCTTCTTTTGAGAAGTGTCTGAACATATTTTTTGCCCACTTTTTAATTTTTTTTGCTTGTTTAATCATATAAATTCCTTGTATATTCTGAATACTAGACCTTTGTTGGATGCATTCTCTGCTAATATTTTCTCCCAGTCTGTAGGTCATGTGTTTACTCTGTCAATCCTTTTGCTGTGCAGAAGCTCTTTAGTTCAATTAGGTCCCACTTGTCAATTTTTATTTTTGTTGCAATTACTTTTGGGGACTTAGTCATAAATTCTTTCCCAAAGCTAATGTCCAGAATGATATTTCCTAGGTATTCTTCTAAGATTCTTATAGTTTTAGGTCTTACATTTAAATATTTAATCCACCCTGAATTAGTTTTTTTGTATGGGAAACGTAGGTGATCCATTTCATTCTTCTGCATATGGCTAGCCAGCTATCCCAGCACCATTTATTGAGTAGAGAGTCACTTACCCATTGCTTATTTTCATTGACTTTGTCAAAATCAGATGGCTGTATGCGTGTAACTTTATTTCAGGATCTACATGTCTATTTTTGTGTCAGTACCATGCTGTTTTGGTTATTGTATCCTTATGGTATTGTTTGAAGTTGAGTAAGGTGATGCCTCCAGCTTTGTTCTTTTTGCTTAGTATTGCCTGGGCTATTCAGGCTCTTTTTTTCATTTCATATGAATTTTAGATTAAAAAAATAATTTTGTGAACAAATGACTTTGGTAGTTTGATAGGAATAGAGTTGAATCTGAAGATTGCTTTGGGCAGTATGGCCATTTTAAGTAGATTGATTTTTCCAACTCTTGAGCATGGAATAGTCACTTTTAATTGACTTTTATAGATACTTTCTTACAGGAGATTCGAGGGGTAGAGCTTTACCAAAACCCAAGTATGTTGTTATAATATGCTGTTTGAAAATGAATTAGTCTGTCTTGTTAATATTAACCATGGGTTGAATTGTGTGACTCAAATTCATATTTTAAAGTACTAACTTCCAGTTCCTCTGAATGAGACGTTATTTAGAAATAGGGTCTTTCAGAGGAAATCAAGTTAAAGTGAGGTTAGGAAGGTAGCTCCTAATTCAATATGACCAGTGTTCTCATAAAAAGGGAATGGCACAGAGACATTCATAATGGGAAGACAATATGAAGAGACATAGGGAGAAGATGATCATCCATAAGCCTAGGAGAGAGGTCTGGAACAGATTCTTCCCTCACAGCCCTCAGAAGGAACCAGTCTTGCAGACACCTTAATTTTGAGCTTCTTGCCTTCAGAACTGTGAGACAATAAATCTATTTTGCCTAAGTCACCTAGTTTGTAGTACTTTGTTGTGTCAGCTGTAGCAAACAAAGATAACCATTAATTATGAAAACAAGACATACATAATATACATATGGTAAAAATAGTACTTGGATATATTTTTTATTCCAGAATATTATCCCACATTTTCACTTTGAGTGATGAACAAGCCTTGTTTGGTTTTGTCTTAACTAGTGGCTTAATAAGAACAGTTTATGTGAAATAGAACTGGGGAACAGTGATTACCCAAGTTTGTGTGTAATTCTTGATTTTTATCAATTTTTCCCAAAGATTGTATATTTTACAAACTGAAAAGAACAATTTAAAGGTCAACTTTTGGATATCAACATAACAGAGTTTTATGCAGTTTAGAAAAGAAAAGAGCAAGATTATTTAGGTACTTTGATCTGCCTTTTTAACCGCTCCTTCTCTCTTTTGATGTAGGACAGAACCATCACTTTTGCTATGAAATTAAATCTGTTTTTGAGAAAGTACCCCTATAATGATGCATTTAGTACATTTGTGATGTTGCCACTTTCTCAATTATTATAGGCAAATATTTTTATTTTTCTTTAAGACTATATTGTGATCAATTATTAGTATGGGTACAAATAATCAAAATACTGTTGGTGTTATGATTGTTACTACAATGTGATCATCATTAGTTTGGTTACCATATAGAAAGAATGTGATTATGAGCCTCTAAGCAACTATGGATATTACTTCAAGGGATGAAAGCAGAAGGTGTAAAACCTTGGAGACATACAAATCCTCATGGGAAATGAATTTTTTCTTCCTCTTCGTCTTCTTCCCATAATGATTTTTTAAGTGAACCCTAAATGCTAGACATAAGGGTAGGCATTTACACTCATAGATATGAAAATAAAAATATCCGTTTATGAGTTGGAGGTTGTAGTGAGCCAAGATCATGCCATTGCACTACAGCCTGGGTGACAAGAATGAGACTCCATCTCAGACAAAACAAAACAAAACAAAACAAAACATTTATTATCCTCAAGGCCATAGTGAAAACCTAGGCTTCAATAATTAAAATTCACAAATGCTATGTAACAAAAGATGTTTTTAAATATGGTTACTGAGAGAACTTTGTGCTTTTGATTTATGTTCAAAAAGAATTTTTTGAAAATATGGTACATGTACACAATGTAGTACTATTTGGCCATAAAAAAAGAATGAGATGCTGTCATTTGCAACAACATGGATGGAAGTGGAGATTATTATGTTAAGTAAAATAAGCCAGGCGTAGAAAGACAAACGTCGCATGTTCTCACTTATTAGTGCGGTCTAAAAAATCAAAGCAATTGAACTCATGGACATAGAGAGTAGAAGGATGGTTACTAGAGGCTGGGGAGGTTGGGGGGGAGCTGGGGGAGGAAAATAATTAGAAGAATGAATAAGACATACTATTTGATAGCACAATGAGTAACTATAGTCATAATAAATTGTACATTTTTAAATGACTAAAAGAGTATAATTAGATTGTTTGTAACACAAAGGATAAATGCTCGAGGGGATACATACCCCAGTCTCCATGATTTGATTATTTTACATTGCATGCCTGTATCAAAACAGCTCATGTACCCCGTAAATGTACACACCTAGTATGTATACCACAAAAATTAAAACTAAAAATAATTAAAAATAAAAGCAAAACAAAACAAAAATAATTTTCTGGGAAGGTGAAACTCCATCCTAATCTTAGAGTAGTTATAGATTAATGTTATAGAAAGATCATGCAGGTCATGAGGTAGGGAGGCCTTAAGGAACTATTTCAAGAGGCAAAGCAGACATGATAGTGGCCTTTCCTAAGATAGTAGCAATAGAGTGTGGAAGAAGGATTCCTATTCACGCAATAAAGCTGTGCTGGTTGTATAGAGCCACTGTTTGTTCTGATTGATTAGTTTGCATCTCATTCTAAGTGTAAAATATCTCGATTATTACTCCTTGAAGGTGGTGATGTGAAGAGATAATTGGGAAATATTTAGGAGACAGAGTCAAAAGCAGAGATGTGTAAATAAATGACGCGATAGAGTGCCATGAGTACAGAAATCGACATGAATATGTGTAAGGTGTGGAGCTGATTCCAAGAGGAATGTGAATAACTCTTTCTCTGAGGATGTCAGAAAAGACTTTTCAGAGAAAGTGATGCCTTAACTGATTTTCCTCATGCAGAAAATGGGATAAGTGCTTTTCAGGCAAAGGAAACTGCATGCTCCCAGTGTGGGAAGTGCTAAAATTGAATGTGACATCCAGGGATCTACACATTAATTGATATTGCTGGACTGTATTTACAAAATATGAAGAAATGGTAGAAATATTAGTGGAAAGCTTTTTTATCTTACAAAATATTGTCATAGATGGAAATCATTAGAGTTTACTCAGCTAATCATATGTAATATATGCTTTGTATCAGTACATAATTCTGTACTGTTTGTTGGGATGCTTTAATCAAAGGGTGAATTTTCCATGCCGTGTTTTATGTCTCTTATTTTGAGGCTAATTCAGAATGAATGAAATAAGAGAAATCTAGCACTCCATTTATGTAGTGTTGCCTCATTTCTTTATATAGCTATCTATAATGAAATTTCATATTGCTAGTTAAAAAAAGAGCCACAAAGCCTCTCCAAAGACAGAATAGCTTAGAGGAAATTGGGTTGTTCTGGCAAATTAATTATTCTACCTTACTTATACAATAGAGGATTATAGACTTTCATGCCATGTGTTTATAGTAGCAGAACACTTTATGATTCATAGGATAGTATAGGAACGAAGAATAGTATCTATGTGACATATGCACCAATTAAGAATACAGAGGAGAAATAATTTGGCCTACACTATTTTGAATTGGTGTCAGGCAAAATGCTATGCATTCATCCTCTTATCGAGACAACTGCAGCCTTCAGATCTGTGCTTGTCTCTTCCTCATGGAAACCACAGACTCAGTCTTTTTTCCGTTTAGAAAACTGGACAGTTTATTTTCCTTATTATGAATGTAACTACAATTACTTATGCAAGTGTATTTTAACGTCTATCTACTTGTTAAAGTGGAAACAACTTGAGAGGAGGAACATCATCGTGGGAGACAAGAAATAAGTTACTCGTTTTGGCATGAGAGTGTAGTGTAGTAGTCATGGGTTCTGGGTCTTGGATCAAAGGAATTGCATGCAAATCCCATTATCCACCTCTCAAGCCTCATCTCTAAAATTGGGACAACATTGCTATTCATGTCAATGTTGTCTTAATATGCTTATCACTTGCCTCTCCATCTAGCATGCCAGTTTATGAGATCAGGGAACCTGATATCTACTTTGCTATGTCTCTATTGTCTAAAACATTGTTGGGCACACCATAAGCTCTTAATAAATTGCTGTGGAATAGATGAATTAATTCACAGCATATGTAGCTAGGTAGAGATTTAGTGAGGCATAAATAGGTTTATATCTAGAAATCTCTTAGTATAGTACCTATAGCAGAGTAGGCATTTAGTGATATAAAATATTTTTATTTAATAAATAGTACTTAAAACAGTATTTATATTTAAACAGTACTTGAGTATTTTTTTGTTCAAGTCTTTTTGCATACATATGTTTCCATTCCTCTTTGGTAAATACCTACAAGTGGGATTACTGGGTCTTGGTGTAGATGTATGTTTAACTTTATAAGATTCTGCCAAACTGTTCTTCAAAATGGTCTCTTCATTTTCACTGTCACCAACGATGTATGGAAATTTGGGTTGCTCTACATCCTTGACAACAGTTGGTGTTGTTCTGTATAAATTTAGCCATTCTAGTGGGGGTGTAGTGGTATCTCATTGTGGTTTTAATTTGCATTTTCTCTGATGACTAATGCTGTTGAGCAATTTTTCATATGCCTATTGGCCACTTTGCATATCTTCTTTTGTGAAGGGTCTGTTTTAGTCTTTTGCTCACTTTTAATTGAGTTGTGTGTCACGTTGTTATTGAGTTGTAGCAGTTGTGTATACATTGTGGGTATAGTCTGTTACAAGACATATATGCATGTGTGTGCATGTGTGTATGTACACACATATATTTTTACATATGGATAAATTTTCTCCTTGCCTTTGACATGCCTACTCACTTTCATAACAGCCTTTTATCCTTCAGTGCTTTTATTTCAAAATAATTTTAGACTTACAGAAGAGTTGCAAAGATGATACAGAAAGTTCCCAAATAACCTTCACTTAGCTTCCTCTGATGTTAACATCTTATATAACCATGTTATATTTATCAAGATTAAGAAATTAACGGTACAATACTATTAACTGTCCTACTTTATTATTTGCCATTAAATAACAGGCTTTATTTATACTTTTCCAATTTTTATATTAACATTTTTTTTCTGTTCCAGGATCCAATCCAGTACCCTATCCAGGATACTACATTACATTTGTTTGCCATGACTCCCATTTCCCTCCCATTGTATGACGGTTTCTCAGGTTTCCCTTGTCTTTCATGACAGTTTTTCAGAGTTCCACTTAGGTATTTTCAGAATGTCCTTTAATTTGGGCATTTTGATGAACAGAGCTTTAAAATTCTTACAAAGTTCAATTCATCAATGCTTTCTTACCTGATTAATTTCTACATCCTAGTCAAAAAATCTGTCACTATCTGAAGGTTCTGGAGACGTTCTCCTGTGGCTCCTTCAAGAAGTTTGAATTAATTTCTATGTACGGATTTGAGGTAGAAAATCATTTTTTCTATTTGGATAACTGATTTTCCAACATTATTTGTTTACAAAGATTGACCTTTTCTCATTGTATTGCTTTGGTGTCTTTTTCAAAAATATAAAATATATTAAGTATGGGTCTATTTCCAGATTCTAGTTGGCTCCATTGCTCTACTTGTCTCTTTTTCCAGCACCACTACCTTGATTACTGTCATGTTAGAGTAGTGGTTGGTAAACTTCTTCCAAAAGAGGTACATAATAACTATTTTATAATTTCATGTCATCAAGTCTTTCTCACAATTATTCAGGTCTGTCATTATAGCATGACAACAGCCATAGATAATATATAAACGAATGGCTGTGGCTATGATCCACTGAAATGTAATTTACAAAAACAACAATGTGTGGAAAATTATTTGCTATTTAATTAGAGTAAAACTTGAAATCGGATAATGTAAGCCCTTCAACTTGATTCTTGTTTTTCGTAATTGTTTTTGTTAGGCTAGTTCCTACACAGGCTCATGTAAATGATAGAAAAAGCTTATCAGTTTCTACAAAATGCCTAATGGGAGTTTTACCTTATTTGCACTGAGTTTATAGATCAATCTGGGGAAATTTGACATCTTAACAATATTTTCTTTTTCATATGTCTTCATTGATATGGGTATTTTTTATCTCCTAAATGTTTGTATAGAGGTTTTGCCCATTTGTTAAAACTTTTCCTTAGTATGTTGAATTTTTAATGTTTTTATAAAGTTTATGAGAATTTATTTTCCTGTTGTATAATTGCTGACCTTACAGTCTGTGAGCTTTCTAACGTCCTTTATTAATCCTAGTACTTTTGTATGTAGATTCATTAGGTTATATATACATATATATATATACACACACAAAATCATGTCATTTATGAAAAAAGTCTTACATCTTGTTTTCTAATCTTTGTGATTTTACTTATTTACTTACTTATCACGTTGGCTTTAATTTCTAATGCAATATTGAATAGAAGTAGAAACGATGATAGCAGGCATGCTAGCTTGATTTCTAGTGCTGGAAGGAAATAAGTTTCCAAATATTAAGTCTGATATTATTTACAAAGTTTTTATAGATGTTCTTTACTGGAGGAAGAAAATTCCATCCTATTTATAATTGCTGCAGAGTTTCTTTTTAGATCATGAATCAGTGTTGAATTTTGCCACGTTTTCTCTGAACTTAGTGATGAGATCATTTATTTTTCTTTTCTATTCAGTTAATGAGTCACGGAAATGTATTAACTGATTTTAAATTTTAAAGTATGTTGACATTTCTGGGCTACACTCTATTTTATCATGCTCTATTACCCTTTTAACATATTATTAATTTTTTTGTAAATATTTTATTAAAGATTTTTGTGTTTATGTTCCTGTGAAAAATAAGTGCACAGTTTTCTGTCCTTATAATATCCTTTCCTGGTTTCGGTATTAGGGTTTTTGCTGGTCTCAAGAAAAGACTTGGCTGGGCGCGGTGGCTCACGCCTGTAATCCCAGCCCTTTGGGAGGCGGAGGCGGGTGTATCACCAGAGCTCAGGAGTTCAAGACCAGCCCGGCAAACATGGTGAAACCCTGTCTCTACTAAAAATACAAAAATTTGTTGGGTGTGGTGGCACCTGCTTGTAATCCCAGCTACTCGGGAGGCTGAGGCAGGAGTATCACTTGAACCCAGGAGGCTGAGGTTGCATTGAGCCGAGATAGTGCCATTGGACTCCAGCCTGAGAGACACAGCGAGACTCAGTCTCAAAAAACAAAACAAACAAACAAAAAAAAAAAAAAAAGAAAAGGAAAAAAGAAAAGACTTCAGAATGTTGGACTCTTCATTCATTTTTTAAAGTTGTTTATATAGAATTTACAGCATTTCTTGTTTAAATTTGATAGAACTCACCAGCGGAGTCATCTGCAATTGTGAGGGATTTTTGTGTGCAAAATTTTTCATTTGGAATCATATTTCATAGTTATTGGCCTATTCATATTTACTATTTCTTCTTTTTGTCAGTTTTGTGAATTGTCTCTCTGAATGAATTTGTTCCCCTTCAACTAATTTCTAAAATGTTCATGGAAAGTTGTTCACAATATTTCCTTATTTTTTTTTAATTCCTTTCAGATCTGTGGTGATATACCTTTTTTTTTAATTCCAGATATTAGTCTTATTGATTTACTTAACTGTTTTTCATTTTATTGTTTTTTACTCATATTTATTATTTCCTTCTTTCCAGTTTGTGCTTAATTTGCATTTCTTTTTATAATTCGTTAAGGTTTATCCTAGATCATTAATGTTAAGGCTTTCTTCTTTTCAAATATAGGCATATAAAGCTATAAATTTCCTTCTGAACAGTTTTTTGGCTGTGCTTCAAGAATTTTGAAATATTATTGTTTTATTATTGAGTTCAAAATATTTTAGTATCTCTTGTGATTTATTACAAAAGCCATGAATTTTTTAAAAATATTTTAATTTCTAAATGTTGTGCGATTTCCCAAGGTATTTTTTTGTCATTTATATGAAAATCTAATGTGGTTCTGTTGTTGTCATAGAACATACAGTAAATGACATTAGTTTTCATAAATTATTAAGACTCATTGAATATCCTTGTACATGGTTTATTAGGTTATTTTAGTAAATATTCCATGTGTATTGTATTCAGCTGTTTCTGGGTGTAGTGTTCTATAAATATTCATTAAGTTACTTAGTTTGTAGATTTATTCACATCTTCAATATCCTTCTTGATTTTTTTTGGTCTACTTGATTCATCAACTGCTGAGAGATAGTTGTTAAAATTCCAATTTACATTGTGGATTTTTCTCTGTTTTTCCCTTTGGATAGGTAAGTTTTTGCTTCATTTATTTTAAAGGTCTGTAATTAGTTGCATATACATTTCATACTATGACTTTTTGATGTATTGATGTTTTTGTCATTGTGACAGTCCATCTTTATATTTAGAGATGTTCCTTATGTAGAAGTCTAATTTGTCAGTTTTTAATGTAATCATTCTAGTTTTCCTATTTTTAGTATTAGGATATTTTTTCATTCTTTCATACCTGTGTGTATCATTATATTTAAAATGCCTCTCTTATGAAGGGCAAATAAATGAGTCTTCGTTTCTTGTCCTGTTTGACAATCTCTGTCTGATAAATGGAATATCTATTTCATAACATTTTACTTTTTTTTTTTTTTTTGAGACGGAATTTCACTCTTGTTGCCCTGGTGGGAGTGCAATGGCGCGATCTCAGCTCACTGCAACCTCTGCCTCCCAGGTTCAAGGGATTCTTCTGCTCTCAGCCTCCCGAGTAGCTGGGATTGCAGGCATGCACCACCATGCCCGGCTAACTTTGTATTTTTGGTAGAGACGAGGTTTCTCCAAGTTGGTCAGGCTGTTCTCAAACTCCCAACCTCAGGTGATCTGCCCGCCTCAGCCTCCCAATACATTTTACTTTTAATGTGATTAATTATCTATCTGGAAGTTTAAACCAACCTTATTGCTATTTCTTTTCCATTTGTCCTAAGTGTCTTTTGTTCCTCTTTTTTATTCTTTTCTGCCATGCTTATTGAAGATCTTTTAGTTACCAATTTTTCTGCTCTTTTTCAATTCTAGAATTTCTACTTGATTTTTAAAAATAGTTTCTGTATCTCTGCTGAGATTTCCCATCTGTTATCTTATTATACACATCCTTTTCCCTTGAATACATAAAAATATGTATAAAAACTCTTTTAAAGTCTTTATCTAAGAATACCAAAATTTCTGGAAAAAAAAACAATAACAACAATCGCCTCTTGATCTTCTTTCACCAACTATTTTCTTTCCCATTTATCAGTCTCATTTTCTTGCTGCTTCTTGTCTAGGAGTTCCTTTAATGTTTTTCATCTTCTGTCTTGTTGGAAGTCCAGTGTCTGCAAATACTGTATGACCCGTGTAATTCCCAGTCAGCTCACACATCTCCAGAAATTGTTTTCTACAAGGCGTTAGAAAGTTTTGACCTGTTCAACCACAGCTTAGTATTTGGCCATGTCTCAATGAAAAAACCTTATGGAGATTTCTGTAGTTTCTTCTCTGTGCAACTCCCTCCTCTCCAGTATCCTACCCAGTAGCTTGCTTTACAAATTTGGGCTACTTCATCAGCCTCCAAATCTTAATCTTTTTTCTCCCTAGCCAAGGTATTTCTCCCTGTTGAAGGTATAATTTCCTTTGCTGTGCTTTAGGCACTGATCCCAGGCAGGAAGTTGTGGTGTTTACGAACCTCAATTTCCCATGTTTCTTTCCTCTAAAGATCACAGCCCTGGGCTGTCTGATGTTCAATACTTAAACACAATTGATTCATATATTTCATACAGTTTGATTGACTGTTTAAAGTAGGCAGTAGAGAGAGAAGAAACATGAGGTGTGGCAACATGTCTGATACTCATACTCCTCATAGTCAGAACCAGAAGTTAGAAATATGTTTTCATCTCGTATTGCTCATCCAAGATAACATTTTGTAGATTAGCCCAATTCTTGCAGACAAATGTATGTGTTTTGTATCTACTCTAATAAATAATGCATTTCTTTTATGACTATATTAAATAATGAAAGTACTGATATTTTAATTAATCTATTTTTTATCATAATTTATACTGGAATATAGCTAAGTCTATAGTATAGTGAAGTTCATTGTATCAAATCAACTTTATTTTTTTCACCCTGTTTTATATTTTAATTTAGATCATGATTTCCCCATCAACATAATGAAGGTACATTTAGGTTTCCCTAACGTTATGAAAATGTAGAAAAATTATTATAAATTATATAATGCATAAAGTATTTTATGTAAAATAATATAACATTTTTACCTTAAATATATAAAATTTTTATATACCATATAAGAATAAATATAAAATAAATTCATGAAGTAATTATAATTTAAAATGTGTAAAGTAATTTATATTATATTTACTTTACATATTTTACATTTATTTTATATGTATATATAAAATAATTTTAATAATGAAATGTTTATTGTTAAGATATTTTATATTTTAGGTTATTTAACTTATATTTTAGGTTATTAGGTTATATTTCATATTAGGTTATATTTTATATTTTTAGGTTATTTAACTTATGTTTAGGTTATTTAATTTATATTTTAGGTTATTTAACTTATCTGGTTTTCTTTTGCTTGTAGGTAAGAATAACTAGAGAAAACCTATATTTAAATGCAGACACAAACACAATACACCTAAAAGATAATCGGGTTCAATGTCAAACAAATTTTGCCAAATTATCCTTGGAAAATACATTAGGAATATCTGTGCCATATTGAAAAACTGTGGTAGTAAGCTAAGCCCAAGCACTTAAGTTAGTGGGTCTCTGAATCTGTGCCAATAACATTGAAAAATGAAAGCATAATTAGGTCACTATCTTTTAAACTGTCAAAAGGGAAATAGCATAGTAGCATAGTTAACAACTTCAAAAATAAAGCACTCAAAAGAATACTGCAATATAAAATAGATAATGGAAAAATCACAACTGTCTGTTGAAAGGTAATTAATTCCACCTTGCTAAAGGCAAATTATTTTCTCATCCTTTGAATACTACCCACAGCACTTTTTTTTTTAACAAAGACTTGTCACAAAGCATATTTTTTAAAAAGAAGTTCAGACTTCTTTTAGAAGGCAAATCTCATACATGCGCGTAGCTCTTTGTGATTTTTTTCTTGATTTCTAGATAGTTTTATAATTTATTCAGTGAGTTTATAATGAATGTTTTTACAGGGCCATTTATTCAGGACCTTTTCAGATGTTGCACTAGTGCTGGAAGTTTATTATTTAAAGCATTCTATTAACTAGATGATACATGCCCATTTAAAAATACACATGGACACAGGAAGGGGAACATCACACTCTGGGGACTGTTGTGGGGTAGGGGGAGGGGGGAGGGATAGCATTGGGAGATATACTTAATGCTAGATGATGAGTTAGTGGGTGCAGCGCACCAGCATGGCACTTGTATACGTATGTAACTAACCTGCACAATGTGCGCATGTACCCTAAAACTTAAAGTATAATAATAAAAGAAAAAAAACCAAGAAACATTTGATTAAGTTAATAATTTGAGTTTAAAACATTTGGGGGAAATTTTGACATTGCCTATTACGTTTGGAAACATCTTTCAGTGGCATAAAATCTGAAATGGAATTCACTTATCAATAATCTCCCTGTAATGAAATGGATTTTTACTTTCACAAAGAAAATATATTATACATACGGGTCTATAATCATTGCAGACATAAGAAAGATTCATGCTAGTAGTTTAGACATTACTTGAAAAGGGATTATAAAGTGAGAGAAGGGAAAGGAAAACACAACAAGGACAACAGAAATGAGAAAGAAGCCAGCCAAAAAATCTATTAACCAATTCCCTGTTACAGATTATGCAAAATAATAGGCACTTAATATACATTTTATCCTGGTAACAATCAAATGGAGGCCCATTTACCAGAACCCTAAGGAAGGCTGTGTTCTTTGCATTACTCTATATTGACTTCAGGGTCATCCACTTCAGCCATCTGTTTTATATGTGGGTGGAAAAAAAAAAAGGAAAGAATTAAAAAAAGAGAAAAAAAGCCAACCAACCAACCAAACTCATAAAACCAAATCTGAGTCTCAGAAAGATGGAAGTACTTAGTTTACTTAATTAAGGACACACAGTAAGTAGTAGTCTGAATATTCAGTCTTGGATATCCATATCCTCAGTGCCATTCTCTGTAGTGGACTCGGGAACATTATCCTCAGAGTGATAACAATTATCTTAGTAAATGAACTAAGAGAGAACCAACATATTCAATTATTTTTAAAGCTAAAATTCTGCACTCACAGAACTCGTGGAACTTACATCCTGAGGACTTTGAACCACTTGGCTTGTTTTATTGTTTTTGAATGACTTCTTTTTTTCATTGCTCTCCTAGCCAGTGGGCTTGGTATTTGAACCATGAAATCAATTTTCCTCATCTTAGAGTGTGAAGGGCTACAGGATATAGTACTTTCTCTAAAAAAAATTATTAATAGAGACAAGCAAGGCAATTTAGGAAGCATTCATGTTCACCATGCTTTGCACTGCCCTCTGCCACCACTGCCTTATGCATCCTCCTAGAATGATGACAGAACACTTGACCTTTCCATGCTTTTATTTTATCCAGTCTGTCCAGTGGGGATTGTGATAAATTACTTGAAAATGTTTCCCTGGATGGTTCTTATATTAGAAGAACAATTATTTTTGTTGTATTTTAGTTTTTTTTAGTTGGTTGTTTTAAAAATACTGCATGGCCATTAACAAGCATGGTATTGGTGATATCCAGAGGTTCTGAAATTCCATCATTTGGAGATAGTTACACTGCCTACACTTGACTAATTTCAACTGCCTATTGAAATCTTAAACCGTTGGGTGTGTAGGAGGAAGTCCATGAACTTTCACAGCTGACAAGGGCCTATGGAAGTTAGCTAGTCTTTATGTTAGAGATGAAGAAATGGACCCCAAGAAGGAGAATTATTTGCTTAAAGTCATTTTGACTCCCAGTTTGCTGTTCCCATGTTTGCTACTTATTATTGCTCATAATTTGAGCCACAATAAGTGGGGCATGGTTTCTCTCTCAAATAAGAGAGAGAAATAATACTTATTTTTCTATTTTGAATTATATTTTGTTGGGGTGATCAGCCCTAACACCTGGCCGTGGGGGCTACGAAGTCCGGCAGAGTCAAAGGAATGAGACAAGACAAGTGAAGAGTGCATAAAGTGGGTCCAGGGGGCCAACGCTAGTATGGAGGCTGTGAAGTCCCGAGCTCTGGAAGCCCACACTATTTATTGGTGATCAAACAAAGAAGCAGGTGGTAAGGATGTGTGGATGTGGGGGTAAACATTCGAGGATGTGAGGATGTGACGACGTGGGGGTAGAAAGGTAGCAGAACATCAAGCGTAGCTGTGACGGTTTAGCATTATATTTGATGCATATGTAATATGCTCTACTGCTTAAGATAATGGAGAACATGTTTACGAGCCTGGGAGAGCAAGAAGCAAGGAACCAACAAGTCTGTGCACATTCCAGAGGCCACGAGGGGTTTTATGCCCTGAGCCTTGGATTCCATTCAAGCCACGAGGGGTTTTATGCCTGGGCTTATATTGTGGTGTGGCAGGGCAGACTTCCACCCTTTGGCACAGAGCCTTGTGTTCCAAAGGCCATGAGGGAGTTTGGACCCTGGACCCAGGACATGTTCCAAGACTCTTTTACATTATGACAGACAAGCCAGTCCTGCCTCAGCTCTTCTACCAACATTTTAAAAATACAGTGATTGATAAGGTAGTATTGAAGAAAATGATGAATGCATAGGCTTTGAAAAAGGGTACCTGCAAGAAGAATTTAGTAGGTTATCATTCTTGATTTGGTGAGTGCAACTTCATGGACAGCTGTTCAACCAAAATACGGGGTCATTTCAGCTCCAGCATCTCAAAGCCAATAGATACAGAATAGAAATGCATTATGCCATTTTAAGTATAGCTAGAAAAAAAAAACTAAAGATTTTGACTCTGTCTCAACTTTTCATTAAAGAAAGAGTGGTGGTTCATCAAAAATATCCAGGAGAGTTAATGTGAAGCATTACATGACACATACACTCTTTGTTATTTGAATACTTATAAGGACCCAATATGATCTATTTTAAGACATCCATGTCAGTCCCCTTTCTCTTTTTATATTTGTTTCACATAGGTCTGAAACATGACTCAAAGATCCATGGAAAGCCTTCTAAATTTCATGCAATAAAGTATTATTTTTATGGCTGCATTATGTGTTAGCTTTTCAACAAAAATTATGGGTGAAGCTATGTTTACTCTATTTCTTAATGTTGAGTATTTCAGATTGTTTCTCAAAGAAACATTTCACTCTCTTTTAATTTTAAAATAATTTTGCATTTGAGTTAAAAACCCCAAATAAGGGAAATTTTTACTCAAAGAGATAGACAAGTGACAGCTGCACTCCAAGAGCAAAGTCAGAGTCACCAGAGGCTTCTTTAGTCCAGTTGGGTTTGAGGGCAGGCCAGCATCCTAGCTGAAGATGAAATGAATGCCCCAAGGCCTCTCTGTCTCCTTTACCACTCACCTTGAAAGGCTGTAATAGAACTTAGCTTGTGTAATGTTCTAGAGGGCAGAGTGGACAAGTAGCTAAGGGATCTTGTGAAGAGAATGATGTTGGTATTATTGTCTTGATTGTGCTGTCTCATATTCTAGGCTTTGCAGGTGTTCATCAGCATCACATACTGACTGAACTCAGCCTTGGGAGATTCTAGTCTTTGTTACTAAATAAAACACACACACACACACACACACACACACACACACATATACACACACTCACACACACAAAGTCCAAAATGGCAATGCATTTAAAACTTGAGTCCCCATGGGATCTCATGATTATACTCTCCTGAATTCAGATTAGTTTCCAGCTATGAGATAGAACACTTTAGCAATCCTCATGCCATAGGCTCAATGGTGCTTTCTTCCTGAGAAGTGCTAATGTCCATCACCACACCTGGGGTTGTGTCCTTCAGATTCAGTCCTGTAGCAAGCCTTAAAGATCAGGGTTTGGGAGAGATTTGCCAGATGTTAAGAGAACTATTTCTAAGGGACACTGCTGCCTTATGGACTTAAAGAAGTTATGCAATCATGTTGGGATCAACTGTGAGTTTCAACAATATATTCTTGATCTAAAGCATAATGCAAGAGCTCCCATAGAACTTATCTTGGGAGGTTCAATAACTTTGAACTCAGTTTTTAAACATTTCATACCTAAAATACAAAACTTCTAACATGAGGATGAGGGATGTCTCCCCTTAAATGTTGGATGTTACTGAATTCTGTACTTTGTGAATGGAAAAATACCCAAAGGCATCTGAGGATCATGAGTTTGATGGGAAATACAGCCTTATTATAAGCAGTTTTAGTAAATTTGATATAGGTGTATACATATATATGATTAAACTATTCTTGGATAAAATATTTTGCCAAGGGCACAAAGATGTAATATTTAAGAATGCACCTTGCAGAGTTATCAATATTAGTTGAAAAAAATGTTACAAAGGAAAATATCACATTATCCAGTACAAGAGTATTGGTGGTGTCTAAAACTGAGGTAACTACTCTGAAGATGTTAAAATTATGATGTCGAATATACCTAAGATACGTTTTAAATTTTAAAAATAAAATATCACATTTAGTAAGGTCATAAAATGCTCATATTGCTCTTCTGTATGGATATATGACAGCCACTAACAGTGGTTATTTCTAGGTTGTAGATTATGCTTATTTTCTTTTCTTTTCTGACTTCCAGTTTTTCTACAATTACTATGGATTCTTTTTTCTTTTTTCACTTTTTTAATTTGACAGGTAACACTATATATTTATCATGTATAACATAATATTTCATGGTACATATATGTTGTTAAATAACTAGCTGATTATTTTTCTAAGAAAATCAATAAACCTCATTTTAATTTTGAGAAAATAATCTTAACTAGAGACTAAATAAATTAAAAAATGAATCAAAATAATGTGTAGCTACTATCTGCTTGTTTAGACATTTTGAATGATTGGTTTACTTAATCCTCCTAACAATCCTCTAAGGAGGTATTATGATCACATCTTACAGGTAGGAAAAAAGAGCTGGGAGGTTGCATAATTAGTTCAAAGTCAAATCACACAGCTAGTAAGGAATAGAATCAGGGATCACTCCCAGGTTTCTCTGAGTTTTCTTCCTGTGCCACACTGCAGTTTGGTGGCCCGTTCCCAGTGGCTTAACAGCCTCAGAAAGCGGAGATGGTATGTTCTTGTCACCATTGCTAGTAGACCTCCTTAACACCTCCACCTTCCCGTGTGGGTTATAGCAATATTCCTGACTTCTCATAAGTCCAGTGGGGATGCAAATGTGAAGTTCTACTTGATTACAGAATGTATAATATGAAGGTTTGCAGTAGTAGATCAAAGGAAGCATGCCAGCTTATCTGCTTCAGTTTATTTTAATTTTCCAACTCATTATAGAAGACATAAGGATAGGGAACTACAAAATCCCTTTCTTGTGTGCTGCCCCCTCATGAGGAAGTCTCACACAGCCTCTATTTTGGAGTAGCACATCTCCTTTTGGAGTTGCCCCTGACTTTATCTCTCATTCAGCTAATAGCATGCTTGAAAACCTACAAATACTAGCAAAGAAATCTTCCATTTATGGCCACAATTTTAATTATTGGGCCTTGAATGCCATTCACTTTCTGGAGTATAGAATACACTATTTTGAGTTGTTAACATTTAATTTCTCAGGGATACCTTGATATAGTGAACTATCAGGATAATTTGGGGCAAACGTTTTCAAATTTCTTTATTAGAAAAAAATCATTAAAAAATTCATTAAAATCAGTGAAATAGAAGGATTTTTTCATAAGGTCTAATGGCATTAAACCATTCACTCGTTTTCAAATTATTTTGGTATGTTAATCAGTTTTTTCTTTCTTCTGTAGTATTTTGCCATAGAATAATCATTGATTTTTTTGTATATTACTGTTATATTTATTTTTGAACAAACTTAGGTTTCAAATAACTAGATATTATAAATAATAGATAACACTAATGAGTATTAAGGTAGGACTTATTCAAGGAAAGTTTCTTTACAATAACAGTGTTCAGATGATCTGACATTTACCATATAGAAATGGAGTAATACTTGTGAATAAACTTTTAAGTGTTCAAAATATGAAGATTATAACTTTGGGAATAGCTGGATGTTAATTTGTGATTAAGCATCGTGTGATCTTTGGTATTAACTAAAAACAATCACAACAGCAACCACTTTAAACAAGGAATCTTTTGTAATTCAATTAGAATTTCAAATGTCAAAGTACTAGGAAAGATGAGTTAAAAGCCTGAAAACAATTAAAATACTTTATATAGGCTTATATTTTAAATTTTTACTACTTATATAGAGAGAATTTCTGAGTAATAGCATATACTGTCTTGAGGAAGCATTATGACAAATGTTGATGAAATGCTTCCTTACTGATCTGAACTTTCCTTAAATACAATTAAAAACATCAAAGACACCAAGTGGCATTTAAAGGTTGAAAATGTTCAGTATTCCCTTGTGAACATTATTTGCTGCCTGGAGAAACATCAAGTAAATTATATAGTGCAAAATATGGACTCACTTAAGAAAACCCTTCACATTTAATACTTCTCCACTTAGAAAAGTAAACTTACTTTATATACTTTGGAAGATTCTGGAAATGTTTTCAGTTGTCAGTAATTGTACACACACACACACACACACACACACGCATACCTAACAGTAAATATATTCCCACTGCCTTTTAAATTGTGAGTGTAAATGTGTTTCTAACCATAAGTCAACTTACTTAGACAGTATATGGTAAAACAACCATGATTTACATATTGGAACTAGGACAGTAGAAGAAAAATAAAGTCAACTCTCATGGTCTCTTCTCATCTATTACGTAATCCAGTAAGCATTCTTAAATTCTTCTTTTTGTGTCATCAAGTGTAGACAGTCAATAGCATACTACAATCTAATAACTCATATAATGTTTTTGGGTATCTTTCTAAATAGATTACAAGCTCTAATAATCTAGTTGAAAGAAAGGAATGTTTATCCAATCTTGTCACTACTATAGTACCTACAATGCTTGGCTGCTATAAGCATTTAAGTTTGTAATATTTTTAGAGATTATATTTTATAGTAACTGTAGATATATATTTAGCAGTGTGTTTTGAGAAAGATGTACCATATTAAATAGGATTTTTAAATTTTGGTTTTTAATTGACAAATAAAAATTGTATGTATTTGTTGTGAAATATGTATACATTGTGGAATATGTACACATTGTGGAATATGTACACATTGTGGAATCACTAAATCAAGCTACTTAACATATATAATTACCTCACATCAAGTAAGAGTTTTATAAACCTAGAATGCTTCAACATTAGCAAATGCATTAGGATAATTCACTATATGAATAGATTAAAGGCAAAAAATATAATATAATTTCCTTAGATTCTAAAAAGATAGTCCATGAAGTTGGTCAGATACTTCTATCAAATTGGTAGTTTTCCTCTGTACCAGCAACAATCCATTACAATGTGATGGAAACACACCCTGAAATATGCATAGTTACTTGTGGAAGGAAGAGCAAAACTAAACCTGCATAATTTTTAAAATATACACTTTCTTACTTTGTTGGAATGAATGGTATAAAGACAGCGGTTTTTCCAGATTGATCTGAAAACACATTGGAATTTTCATCAAAATTTCAATGAGAATTTTTTTTAAACGGAATCTTTCATCTCGAAGAGTAAATTTGTAAATTAAGTAGCTCAGTGAAACCTAGCATATAAAAAGGTGACATTTCAAACCAATGGGGAAATAATGAAATAACTATAATGATTAGTAGCTACATGGCAAAACTTATAATTAATAAATTAGAAGATTTTTCTCTCATACTTATTTTCCAGAATTGTTGCGGGGGGTTGGAGGTGGGGACACATAGAACAAAGTGTAATTATCTATAATATCTAAGCATCTCATTTGTATCAATAAGGAAAAATGCAAAAATGAGAAGAGGCATTGTGAAATGTTCCTCAGCTTCAGTCAAAGTTAAAGGAATTATAAATTAGAATAATAAAGAGGTACCACCTTATTTTTGGAAGACATTCAAATATTATTAGTATTCTAAACAATTCAAAACTTTTTGTTTGCCATTTAATAGTATGTATCAAAATTAAAAATTCATATATCACTTGGTGCAGCTTACTTTCACTTAACACAATCTTTCTTTTAGCAGTCTATCATTCAGAAATGCTGGCATTAGTGCCAAAATATATATTTGCAATGATATTTGTTCTAGCATTATTTGTAACAAGAAGATTGAAAAAACATAAAATCTGTCAATGGGGGAAGAAATGTATATATTTTTGTAAGCCAATAAAATAGAATACGAGGTAGAAATAAAAAGAGTAAAGTAAACTCACATGTACTCATTTGAAAGATGTCTGAGATCTATCATAGAGTGAAAATGCCTGTGGAGCTAAGCATGTGCAGGAAGATCCCGTTTGACTCATACCAGACTGTTTTGCGGTGGGTACCTTTTGTGGTGTAGATGTAAAACTGGTAACAAAGGAGCATTTCCTTTTTACGTTGTATACTTCATTATTAGAATTTATGACCAAATATGTCTTTGTTACTATTTAAATTACAACTAACATACATCTGTGTAGTGTGGGTAAAAAGCACACACACACACACACACACACACACACAAATTACAACAAAGAAATTCCAAAGAAAAACAATAAAGAAATGCAAAGTCATTAGAACCTGGTAGCCATGTGACGTGTGCTTGGGTTTCAAGGAAATGGGATGATTAGCAAGAAGAACTTTTAAGGCCCGCATTAATTCAGGCATAGACGATCACTTATCAAGTAGGGAATAGAATAATGAGAAGGGACTAGATTCTGTAGCTATTTAAAGGGCAGATTCAATGTGATTAGATAAAGAGAAGAGACGAAGAAGCACAAACGATAACGTCCAATGATAAAACATGGAGGATTATTTTTTAATTACTAAATTAAGACCCTCTACTTGGATTATAGGTATGATGAAAGGTATTTTATGAGTCAATTTTAAGAAAAGTTCTGGAATCCTAATGATATTTGCTTTCTGAGATCTTATAGTAAAGGCATAAGTTCTTATTTAAAAAGCAAGATTGAAATATGGACTTTAATCAGATAGAATTCACAAACCTACTATAATTTTTTTTCAGTAATGGGTACATTAACTTAGTTATTAATCTGTTTTTGCATCTGAGTTACGGGGAGTCACCCTCCATAGCACATTCTTTTCATTATTGAGCAGTTCACATGATGCTATTAAGGTTATCAAGACTTGACAGATATGTCACTGCCTCTTGTTACTCATTTTGGTTCTGTTCATGAGGCTGAATGCATATCGAAAGATAAAACAGATGCTCCTTTGTAGACAGAAGGCAGTGTGTTTGCAATTCAGAATGCCATTTTACTTAATTTGCTGTAAGACATAATCTCCAGTAAAATATGGAATAGAGTTCTCAAGCTGAGAATTTTCTAGGCGTACCTCTCTTACCTTTATAATTAAGAGCTGGAAGACCAGTCATCCTTCTTGGTTTTGAAGGTTCTGAATGGGGTGCTTCCCACTATGCCCTCAGGCAAGCACCTCCCCAAATGAATAAAACAATCATTGCAGTATTGATGGGGCCTTAAAAAGGATTCCAAATGACATCTCCACAAGCCTTTTTTCTGGTTTGGAACCAGTACCGTTCTTATCAGATGATCAAATAATTGCTTTTCTGTAATTATTTTAATAGTTTAATTTGCATAATTCCCACAAATTGTATTTGCATCTGAGAAGTTTTAAATCGAGAACATGAACTAATGAACTATAAATAAATACATTTCTTTCTTAAGGAACGCTAACTAATGGTAAGTGCCATTAAGTCATGAGCCATTGACTTAAATCTCATAGGATCGAACTTTGGTATTCCAACTCTTCATTCAGTTTTTACCTTTATTATATATATAGCAACAATTTTTTACTATAAATAATTTGCTGGAACTCATGCATCATACATAGGAAACTTGTTTTCTTTTATTATTACTATTTTTCTGACCTTTTTGTGAATTACAAGACCCACAGTTATGTCATTTTAAAAATCAATTTTGCAGTCATGGGCATATTTGGTAAGTATTAGTTTAATTTTATAATGCTGGCTTTATCTACTCCCAAAAAGCACTTCCTTTTTATGCAGAAAGTTTTACAAACAAGGGAGGGACCGATGGCATTGTGATAGCATTAAGAACCCTCCCAGAACAGTAATCGGACACTAGAGTGAGGAAGCAAATCTCTCAATTGGCATTAACCTGACCGTTATTTGGAGACAGACCCAGAGGAAAGGACTTTTTAGAAACAACTTAATAACAATAAGCACGTGAGAAAGGATATCTTGCTCTTGAAGCATAGTTTGAGAGAATGTTTTGAAGAAAATGTTCACCAGGAGGCACTTACGTGTTTTTATTAACTCCTTATCAAAATTTAATGTGAGTTTACTGTGTGACAAGTACTATATAAGGCTTTGAAATTTCTATCAAGTTACTCACTAATTTTAGACCCATGTTTCCTCTTCTGTAAAATTGAGATGAGTTTAACAGTCTTAGAGTTTATGGGCTGGGCAGACAGTAATGATTCTGGATGCTTATGAGCACTTCTGCTGTGCTGGGCAGTACTCTAAATGCTTAATGACTTATAATATCTCAAGCCTCATAAGGGTTCAATCTGGCAGAGTTTTTTATCCTTATTTTATAATTGATGAAAAGGGTTTAGGAGGTGCCTATGTGACTTAAGTTCACATTGGTGATAAACTGTAAACCACCCTTGTGAACCATGTGTTCACAAGGCTCTGACCAGGCTCTAAACCTGAATTCTCAGCTGGTACTCTCAAATGTTTATGACTTCTTTGGACATTTTTTTATTGTGGAGATTTATGTTTATTCTATCTCTCAAAATGCTGGACATACAGTTTATATTTTTAAAAATTGTTTTTAGACATGGCATGTGTAACACAAGACAAAATGAGATAATTAATTTGTGAAATTGTTAAGGCTCCTAGCCAGAGACAGTAAGTATAGGTAAGTGGCATAAATGGTTTATCACTAAACACATTTACAGCTGAGACAATATTTTTGCTGAAAACATTTATATGTAGGGCAGATTTTTTTTTCTCTGAAGTCTAGTGATCAGCTTCTATGCTTACAGCACAAACATTGGATTTTCTGACTTAACTACAGAAATCATTTTCCCTATCCCCTGATCCACAATTTATAATTTGAAACCCATTGGTATGCTTTAGGGAAACATTTGATTTAACTTTGGATTTAAGTTTATAAAACAGTGCAATCTCATAAAGAGAAGGCGCTTGTATTCTTATATTCAAGTGGTGACTAAAATAAGCCTAAAGCTATTAGGCTTAATGTAAGTAGTGACTTTTGATAAGCCTAAGGCTAAACATTTTTGGGTAGCATTTTTTCTTTGCTTCTCAAAGAACAGCTTCTTAACTAAATATTCCCTCAATGCAGTTCATTTAACTTGCTATGCAGAAAAAGACCTACATGGCAGCTGAAATATTGCTTGAGCTTATGACCTGATATACCTTTATCAATGTAGCCTGTCTCAGTAATTTCACTGAGATGCTAAGCTAGTGAAGACTTCAGCTCCTTAGTCAAACCACCTGAGTTTGAGTTTAGATCCTCTCATTTCCTACCTGTGTGACCTTAACAAATTTATCTACTCTGTTTGTCTTTTGCTTTCCTCATACATAAGAAAGAAAGATGATGGTAATGTCTATCTGATAACATTATTAGTGAAGATTAAATTAAGTGATATAATTTATGTAAATTGCTTGGCACAGACTGCGAGCTAAATCAATGTTACCCATTATTATCTGCCTCATTTATGTTGCTTGCCTTTTTTCATGGGCTACTAAGAAAAAGCTGTATACATAAATATAAGGGTCATTCTATCTTCTACTGTGCTCATATTACTACAAAATAAACAGTTTAAGCAAAAACTAGGCTGATCTTCTCTGTAGGGAAGAAACTGATTAGAAAATATATTACTTATGGCTTTGTTACTCACAAGCCATCCATTCTCAGCACTAATAGTCTGTTTGTTTGAAGAATGGCAGCAGTTTCATTAGATTTTATAGTTTCAACCATCAGATGATGATCAGCTTAAATTTCAGCATGTCTTGCATTTCTTTTGAAAGCATCTCTCATCTCTAATAACATGTTTATCTCTTGACACAAAGTCAAAGTATAGTCACTTAACATAATGTAAAAAATCATGATCTTTGCAACATAACCATGAACACATTTTTGGTTCATGAGCTTGCTAACTATTTTTTCCTAGCTAGGAATGACACCAATTGCTTGCTGTATAGCCATGACATTAGTGTATACCTTTTGTAAATATTTTTTTTTCTCAGAAAGGAACCACATAACACTAGTAACAAAGAAACAGATAAACATATTTTGCTTTAGTCTGGAAAGGATCTTTCTTGGTGTAGTGACTATTGAATGGATTATATGAGAATTTAGAAGAGAAATTAATTTTAGCACTGGGGATAATAAAAATATAACTGCAATGTGCAAAAATCAGCCATTTTTATAACTGGGAGATTTCTTTAAAACATTCTGTAATCAAAAGCCAATAATCATAAAGTAGTTAGAGGCAATAACTTTTTTCCCAGCCTAGAGGTTTCATAAGTATCTTTCTAGCTGTAAAAACATATTTATACAATCATATTTCACCAAAACTACATTGTTAAAGTGAGGTAATGATCCATAGGTAAAGAAGACTGAAGACCACATTGAGAGAAATGCATATCCTTCCTCCAGAGGCTAAGGAACAAGGTTTACTGGCCCCAAAACATACTCCTAGGACTAAACCTAAATGTCCATATCAGTATGTGACTGGTAGGGCCTCTTGAAGTGATTGGAGTCTTAAGTTCCTTTTAGAAGGAAGTGGAAAAAAAAAAAAAAAACTAAAAGCAAAACTCCAATCCACTTGTGTCAAGCCAAATTTTTCTATTCCATTCTCTCTAGGGTCCTCCACTTTTCATCCAAATCATTTTGACCCTTGAAGCAGTAATCCTACTAAAAGACAAAGCCATAGAGGAGGAACAATGATTAATTTGTTTATCCCATTAACCTGATCAATTATTCTTGTGAAGGAAGGTGTATAAAAAAGTGTTCATCTGTATTTTAATAGAGATGGACAAACTCTGTTATCTTGTAGTTCTTAAGGGATGTTTAGCCTATGACACTGGATCATCTGGGATCAGTCAATAGCTTTTCAGTGTTAGGAACTGCCAAACTCTTCTTCGAACTCATGGATAGTAAAAGTACAAATTGTAAGAATTTAGGAGCACAGCAGTGGGAGAGTTCTCTTTAACCATTTGTAATTCCTGTAACTCCAGCTACCATTTATCCAGTGTTTACTATATATTAGGTCCTAGAGAAAGAGCTTTTTACATGTTATTTTGTTTAGTCTTCACAACTACTCTGGGAATTGGGCATTAATGTTACTATTTTACAGATGAGAAAACTGACAGAAAGGATAAATAAGCAGGCCAAATTCATACAAATGAAACAGGAGCAGAACCAGGACTGGGTTCCAAACCCATGCATGGGCTTGATAGGAAGTACTGTCCTCACATTTAACAACCTTTCTAAAACCTTTTCTGTTTGACTCCATATGCCAAAAATGAATTTGAGTGTTTCCCTTTCATTCAAGTTCCATAGTTTTCAACCCAAATAGTAGTATGTTTACAATTGATCATGCATGGCATTTTTCACGGAAGCAATCAATAAGAGTGTGGGCAATAGGAATGACAATGACTGTCCCTCAAATCTCTCTTATTACCTGCTCCAGTCCAATTTGTATCACTTTACCACTTTGGGAAAAGTATTGAAGGTCTCTGTGATCATTTATCTAGGATTGTTTTATATATATCAATGAAAGTGCTATAATGAGCTAAAAAATACCAAACCTAGAATGATTTTCCTGATTGGCTTGTCACCGCACAAAAGAGCAAGGAACAAAAGATGAGTAGTTTTTACCAGAAAATATTGGGAAAAGAACATTTTCAGTATCTGTGTTTTCACAAAGGCAGGCAGACCTAGAAAGAATATCAACTCTTTGTTCTTCTGGGCAGCATGAAGACAAGCTATGGAACAAGGAACTTGTAATTTACTTGAAATTTGCTTAGGAACTACCTAGTCTTGTTGCTAAATTGAAGACTTAATTTCAGCCTTTCTCCTGTTAGATTTGGTAAAGATTCTTTCTCTACCTGACTTCAGAGGATATCAAAAAGCTAGTGGCACACGAGCTATGTTCAATGATGTCCAAAATTATTTGTGTGAGGTAGTTCATCACAATGACCTTTCTGGCATTTGGAAAACAGAAGAGTGCCAGTGTTGAGCTGAAGCCTCTCTGAAATGAGTATTTATTATCTCCAGCCACGGAGGAGGAGACTTAGGAGGATAGAACTGAATGGGAGGGAAAAGCATATATGTCTTTTTCAGAGTGGCACAAAGAAAGTCACCGAGATGATGAATAAATTTATGCATTACATGGCTCACTTCACATGCCACACACCGATGCACTTCAAATCGATGTGCCATCCTTCCAGGCTAACCTGTTGTGTGCCCAGGCTGAGATGGTATGCTTGGAAGAACCAGGCTGGGGCGTATCATAGACGGGATCAGAACATTTTTCAGTGATATATGTAAGAGATTAAAATGCAATCCATCATTGTTGACAACATGCCTTACAGTGTGCATTTTCCAGGAATTTAGAGTCAATGGGCAAGATATTTACTTCCAGAGACTGCTCATTTGTGGTAGATGAAATGTACAGACCAAACTCTGTGAACTCTAGGGGCAGGAATGGTGGCTTATTAATTTTATGGTGCCTATTTCCAAACAAGTGATCTGATACAGGGTGGATGTTTGAGAAATATTTGTGTAGCTGAAGAGGAAGACCCTTTGCCTTTTTTATTTCTCTGCTAATCCTTTCTATTCTTCAAAGTTCAGTGTAGACCCATCTGTCTGTGACTACCCTAACCATAATTATACATTCAATGTATTACAGTTTACTTAAATGGCCAGTGGCAGAAACAGAACACAAATAGGCATAAGCAAAGAGGGAACGTATTGTCCCAGTAATTAAAATAACAAGGGGTTATTTTGGTCTAGAGTATGACTGAGACTAGGTGCTCAGGCAATACCATCAAGAACCAACCATTTTCCATCTTTTGGCTGTACTTTCCTTTTTGTTGCCTTCATTCCCAGGCAGATGCTTTCCTAATGCACCCCCACACCCACTGCAACACCCCACAAATCACTCTGCCCTGGAAAGTTCCAGGGTGTAAAGGAAAACAGATTATTTTTTTCCAAATTGCTACAACAGCAGTTGCAGAATTGAGTCTCATTGGTCATTGACCTAGCTTGAATCACATGGCAATCTATGAACTAGGAGGATGAAATAATCTAAGCAGTTGTTATCTCTCATGAACACCTCAGAAGGGGTAGGTCAGTACCATCTGAATGACATGAACATGGTGTGGGAGAGGGCTGATTTTTGAAGGGAATTATTGGTTTGCTATGACTACAAACGGATGCTTTTGGACAGGTACTATAAAATGAATTGACATTGTATAACTGGAAGACCTGTTTATTCAGTAGAGGTCAGGGCAGAGTTTCTATGAAAAGAAAGCTATGTATGCCTTAAAAAGAATGATGCTCATCTCAATGAAAGCAAAGGTAGCGACCTCCATTTTCTCTTACATTGGTGAGTTCCCAACCAACCTTATTAACTGCTTGTTCTGTGCCATTGCTAGGCACTGGGAATATAGGCTGAATATGGCAGACATAGTCTCTATTTTAATACAATTTATAGACCACTGGGGGAAATAGCAAATGAGAAATTACAATGGCTTATTATAAACACTGTTCCAGGAGAAATATGAATTGTTGTGACAGTATATTGGAAGGCGTCTAACCCAGATTAGGATGCAGGGGTAGAGGATGGCAGTGAAGGTGAGGAGTCCGTCCTTAGACAGGGCTTCCTATAGGAAGTGGTATATATTTTAGGACCTAGTAGAGAATGAAAAGGAGTTGCTCAAATGAAGAGGAGAAGGGAACGGTCATACAGACAGAAGAAACAGCTTACGCAAAGATCTAGCTCTTTGGGAGCCTAGCAGATCAAGCAAATTAAGGACGTTCAGTATTCAGAAGCATAAACGGTGAGCCTGGGCAGGTCCTCATAACCCATACTAAGAAGTTTGAACCCTATGCTGAAGGCTCTGGAGCACTACTGAAGGAATTGTAAGCAGGGTGATGCAATGGCCAAAACTTCCTTTTGGGAAGCTGTCTTTAGCAAAAGTGTGGAAAATGCTTTAGAGGTAACAAGGCCAGATGAAGTGAGACTAGTTGTAATAATCCAGGTGAGACATGATGGGGGCCTAAATACAGTGGAGGCTGTGAGATAGAGACAAGTGAATTCATTGTATATGTAGAGTTTACCTAACGCAAAGTAAGCTCTTTGCTGTGGACCTTGGATGTCCCTTTATGTTTTTCAGTTGTATACATAGCCTAGTATTTCTGTAAAATTAACAATGAAAATACTAAGCATTACTTTCAGTTTCCTTTGAGAGGAATAGGGTGGGAGGATGAATTTATGGACCAACACTGTTGGAGGCCTTTCTCCCCAGCCGGTCTGCTCTGAGACTGTCTCATCTTTGCTCCACTTTTGTACTTGAAAGGTGGGTCATTTCTCAGTGGAGAAGTGTGCAGTTACACTTAACCATATGGTGGAGTGTCTAGGGCACCCTGGAGAAGGGAAGTTAGTAAGAAAGAGTTCCTGAAAGAAAAGAAATGAACACAAGTTGATGACTTCTTTTTAACTTTAGAGTGAATGGTAGATACCTGTGGATGTCTCCAGAAAATAAATCTCTCTCTCTAAATATTTTTGTGCTGATGTTTTAAATCTGGGAGTGCTTATAAAGTACATGTGATAATCACTGAAGTCATCCATTTTAACAAATTGATGGAATGAACCAATTAAGATAGGCATAGTGTCAATCAGAGTGGGTATAGAACATATTCAGATAAAATAAAGCTCTGCTTTTTTTTTCATTTTCTTTGTTTTTGAGCTTTAATTTATGGCATTTTCTCAAGCCACAACAGTTAGATTCGTAAAGATAGAATCCTCTTTAGTACACCAATGGGTGAAAATCACAAGGAAGCATATTTATTACAATTGTAACCATCCAAAAGTGCCATACTAACCTTGCCAGGTAGAGATTTTTGTTACTGGAAGTATCCAAGCAGAATTTGGGTTACCATCTGTCAGGGATTTGGGAGAAAGACTTTTCTCATTAAAGAGGAAGGTTGGAAAAAGAAAATAAAATCATGATAATCCCACCACTTTTAACATTTTACTGTATTTTCTAGTCAAAACCATAAATATATTTATTTTATGCTGTATTTTAAACTAGCAATGATTTCTTTCTTTCTGTTACAATGTGTTTGTTCTTACCCCATACCACATTAAAATTTTTCCAAAGTTTTAACAGTAGGCCTTTCTGAACCAGAATGCTGAATCCAGGATTACAACATGCACCTCAGAGTTATTCATGTTAAGTCTGTTTTAATTTGTCTCTTTTTTATAACACTGTTTCAATAAAGAGGTCAGGCCAGGAGTCTTACGGAATATTTCATCTACTATTTAGTCTTTTATCCTCCCCTACCACCCCCCTGCCCCTGGTTTCATCTTAATTTTTAAATAACAAATCCTTTTCTTTATTCATTCAGAATTATTTTTTGAGAGGCAATCACATGTTGTTCTCTGTTCATCCCTGGAAATATGCAGAAGCAAACATAGAGAAGTCTTGTCTTGGTATAGCTTGCAGGCTAAGAAGAAATAAGAACAAATGGAGGAAGCTGCATAACACAGAGACGTCAATTATAAATTATAAAAGGTTGGGAATGGTGTTTGATGCAATATGTTATCACGTCTCAAGGTGTGTTTTGAAGAATTCTAATTCCCCACTAGTTCCTACTCATTACACAGTCAAATGAGTTTGAGAAATGCTGGGTTACACAAGATTAAGGAATTTCTTTGCTGTAGGACTTATTGGTAGCCATTAAATTAATGTGCATAGCAAATTTCTAAGAAAAATACAGACTGCATGTAATATTCTCCTGACACATTTGATCATGACACATATTTTTTGAAAAATTAGTGGAACTAGCATTGTGTGGAGCACATTTTGTCTAGGCTGATGATATGTAAAATCCTAGCACAGACAGGTAGGAAATATTCTGTGAAAGTTTAATGACTCTGAAATCAAATAGAACAGTTGCTGCCTAGTTTTCACAACTTTTTATAAGTAACAATTAAATATGGAACAAAATACCTAACTTAAAATAAGTTTGATAGTATTTTATTAGCCTTGTCAAACTTCTGCATTATATATAGCAGACTTCATCTATGGGCTTGTACGCCATAGGGGCATCTTTGGATAACTATGACATGCAGATTTATAAAGTATTTATTTTTAAAATAAATTCCATAGTTATGCCCATGCCTTTGAGGTATCACCTTTTTAAACTAGAAGTTGTGGATTTAACACTATATTGGGGAGAGTTACAGTGCTCTAACTAGATTTGAGTGGCCACCATAAAGAAGGGAGCTACAGTATTAACAGACATTCAAGATGCTCCTTTTCTGCCACGAGGCAGTCTCTGAGACAATATTGAGAAAGAAGAATTAAAGTGAGAAGAAATGATGTTGGACTTTGAAAATTGTCACAGGTAACCACTTTGCCACAATGTTATCTGAATTCTTTCAATCAAGAATCACCCCTACTACATGAAACCAAAAAGAACAGAAACAATAGCTGGATAGACTTAGCAGACTCCTTTTGTAGGTCTCCTTTGTAGAAGGCACATAGGTTCATCTTCTAAATCGCTGAAACCAAGAAACACATGCACACCTCGTGAGGGATGTTTGCAACCCACATCCCTGGAGAGTACTTTAATGTTGAATGGGAAAGTTTGAAGGCAGCAAAGCTTACTATTCATGGTATAGCTGAGAATGGGAAAGGAGTTTGAGACAGGGGAATCCCATGCACTGGGGTCTGTCCGCAGCCAGCCTTGAAGTGGCTGTGTGGTCTCAGGCAAAATGACAAGTTTCAGGGTTTCAATTTTATCTTTTTTGAATTTAGAGGATTGGGCTCTCAGTGGAATAAAGGCCTCCCGTTTCTAAGTATTGGATTCCTTGTGATGATTGAGGGATTTATGACCATTGACTCCTTTCTGGATCATTTAATCTAGAGCCTGGGAAAAATGAATTTTTCCTTTAGCTAAGTCATTCTGGTTCCAGACTATGAATTTTCCATTTTTATTAAGCCCTGAAAGCACATTAACCACTCTGCCTTCAAAGCTTGTGGGTCAAGATGTATATGAACTTTTTGTAAGAGTATTACCATACTTTTAATAGTAAATTTTCTTGAATGGATTAAAGCTAAACATGGTTAATACCATGTTTTTGATGGAATGAACTGTATACTATTAGCATCCTTCTGCTCTGGATGAGGCTAGATACTGTTACTCTTTGCAGAAAAATTATTCACAAAATAGGGCTATTCTAAGTGATATTTGTGCCATGTATGGAAGTAGGTAACGTATTTTTAAGCTGTCATTTACAGCTTCACTTTGGGGAAGTCAGAAATTCATTTTGGTGTAAGGAACAAGTTCATTTACCTTACGGTCCCGGTACCTCTGTCTACGGCAATTTCTTTTCAGTAGTACGTATGAGTAATAATTAGAAGGAGGCCTATTGAAGAGAAAGTACTAAAAATGACAATAGTGATCCATATTGATTTCCTATGTGTGCCAGGCCTTTATATATTTTACTTCTCATAGTTACAAAGATTCTGCCAGTTGGCTTCTTCACTTATGTGGCCACATCTAATATGGATTCCATTCATCTTTAATCAATGTTTTGAGGGAAAACTGGATTTAGTATATAAAATGCTGTGCTTGAAAACTGGGCCCTTGTATCACACTTGGCAAGGCACTTGATACGTACCAGATAACCACATATTTGGTTAAACGCATTTGTTGTTTAAATAGATGTAGATTTATGTCATTAATATTTATATAGTGTTCATATGAGTTTTTCATCTGTGGTATACCTGTTAATGAAAGTATACACTTACTATTGATTTAAAATCCCAAATCTATGACCCTTTATCTTAATTGATAATGGGAATGATTTCCCATCATTTTCCTTAAGATATGCTAAAATAAGAAGGATTGCCACATTCACCCTCAAATTAAACTTTTATGCATTTCTTAATGGATAAAAGTAGCACTTTTTAAATTTTATGAAGTGCACTAATGGCCCCAACTTGGCCAGGTTTACCATTTTAGTGATAAATGATTTGCTTCAACACTAATTCCTGGTAAACATGTTTTAAATGAACTGACTCAAATCATCTTGAGAATTAGGTGAGGTACAAAATATAAAGTAGTAAAGGAATGCTAATATGTTTCCTTAATAGCTGTTATTTGTTTCCTGTGTTTGTTTAAATAATTACCACCAATGCCAAACACTTTCTTTGTATCAGACACAGAAGTGCTGTACCAGGCACATCTGCTCTTTAATTCTTATAATAATCTTACTTTGTAAACATTATCTCCAGTTTGCAGAGGAGACTGCAGGACTCCCCTTGTTGGCAGCCACACAAAAGTATTCAAGGAATACCTATTATGACCTGAGTTTAATAGATAAATATCTCATTAATATATTCATGTATTTGTGTGTAAAACATCATCTTTCTAATATTATTATCTACATATATATTACCAGCTTCTGTAATCAAACCCCAAATTTCAGTGACTTAACACAATAAAAGTTTGTTTCTCACTCATTGAACAGATCAGTGATACTGCTCTTATTTTACCAAGCAGCTTTCCCCTATGTTGTTACTCAGGAACTCATCCATTTCCATTTTGGGGGCTGTGTCATTCTTCAGGGTCATGGAGAGGAAGAGAAAGGACTACCATTGTACTGACTGACATTTGATGGCCTCAAAACGATAACAGTGAGGTAGTGGTAGTGGCGGTGGGGAAAGCTGAGGAAAAAGTGTAGTGGTCTCACAGAATACAGGGATTATGAAGTCTGTGTGTGTATGGGTGTATGTACACATTTACACATATACTCATGTAGTATAAGACACTAAATTTGCAGTAGAGAGAGCACTGCACTGAAAAAGGTACTTTATAAAGAAGTTTCAGCTGGGCGCGGTGACTCACACCTGTAATCCCAGTACTTTGGGAGGCTGAGGCAGGTGGATCACAAGGTCAGGAATTGGAGACCAGCCTGACCAACATGGTGAAACCTCGTCTCTACTAAAAATCCAAAAATTAGCCAGTTGTGGTGGCATGCACCTGTACTCCCAGCTACTCAGGAGGCTGAGGCAGGAGAATTGCTTGAAACTGGGAGGCGGAGGTTGCTGTGAGCTGAGATTACGCCACTGCACTCACCCCAGCCTGGGTGACAGAGTGAGACTCCACCTCAAAAAAAAAAAAAAAAAATTGTTTCAATGTGTTCATGATTACTCTGCTATTTTGAGCAACTTAAATTTTCTTCATTATAATTTTTCATGGTCTTCAAATTTTTGGTGATTTTATGACAATGAAAATTGATAGCCATCATTTTAGAAACTACTGAAATTCATGTCTATGTATCATGCAGGCAGGACTAGAGTGAGCTGATTAGGTTGCACAGTGTAAGAAGTACTGTGTAAATGCTAACTCTGCACTTGCAGAAGGTAAGCTGGGAGGTCATTCTCACCAAAGGAGGGTATGCCACTTCAACCCTGACAATCCTGGCCTGTTTGTGCATTCAGTGTATATAAAGAATATCTGATGTAGACAGAGTGAGTGATAAAACTTTGTGCCCAAAGACACTTTGGTCTCAATTTTTTAAAAAACATTGTCTTTGCATCTAAAAGTAGTCATATGCATTTATGTTTCATCTTGGTCCATCAGGTATTCTCTTGGAAGCATGAGAATTCTCTTGACTAAGTGTATTTTTTGTTGTTGTACCAGCCTGGGTCTGCAAATTGGTCTTCTTCTCAGCTTCTACAAGCTTGTCAAAAGCATGAAAGCAGGGATATGTACTTATTTTAAAATGTCCTTTCTTTTTACTACTGTCAGATCTCTTCAGAGCTTGCTGCTTCGGAGAGAATGAGCCTAGCCCATGCTGAGCAAAATGAAAATAAGCACCTAAAATATTGAAAAGGATCTACATAGCACTTTTTGTCTCTCTCTGCCAGTTTCCTCACACTTTTTCACTGCTTAGAATTGAAGGAAAAAATAAAATAGTCAGTTAAGATGGGATGGACCCTGCTCATCACAAGTATGCATAAATAAGGCAGATTTATCTGAAGGGCACATTGTATGATGTAGTATGCATTGTACTCAACCATGAAATATATTCATGGAAATCTATGTGGAATATCAGTTTGTCTTCCCAATCCTCTCCCAATGTCTCTTTCAAGGTTATTCTTTTCTAACCAGCAAACTAACAACCTTTGAAGAAAACTCCATAAAGGTCAGAAAACACAAGAAGCGTATTGTAAATAATTTTGTTTTGATGTGCTTAATAATAATATGTACTTCTGGCCAATGTGTTGTAGGCAGAAAATTAATTACTAAAACTTGATGGCACAGATTTCAAAGATCATTTTCAGGACCATCATCAGATTTACCATATCTGGTCAAAGTAGCAATTTATGTCAGTGAGTTTATTTGGTTTGAAAATAGAATGGTAATATGTATGCAACCTTTGTAATTCAAGGTGAGGTTTAAAAATAACTTTATGGTGTTATGTCAGAGACTCATAAGTGCAATTTCCCTTACATGTCTTCCCTTCGTAGAGAATATATATATTCCAAGTTAATTTTTTCCTGATCACTTTGAAAAAACCAATCTCTCTGCACTCTGTAGCAACAGAGACTTTGTGATTAATATGGTTTATTTGCTCAGTGTAATTGTTCAAAAGGAGAGGGGAAGAATAGCTCCAGTTATTCTTATATTTTTTAAAAACATAGAAAAGTTTGCTAAATAACTACGTAGAAATCCAAATTTACAAAGCAAGTGAAGGTTTCTTTGCAAAATGATTTTGTGTTTACCATACACAAAGCTGTAATTAACGAATGTCCCTAATATACTTTTTAAAAGTGAACAGTTTACAGTGGTGTTATTACATACACATAGTTGTGCCACCAATCTTGAGAACTCTTTTTCTTTTGCAAAACTGAAACCCTATACCCTTTAAACGACAACTCTCAATTTCTCTCAGTCCCCAGCTCCTGAAAACCACTATGCTACTTTATGTCTTTATGAACTTCACTACTCTAGATACATCATACAAGTGGAATCATATCGTGTTTGGCATTCTGTGACTGGCTTATTTCACTTAGCATAATGTTGTCAGTGTTCATCCATGTCATAGCATGTGTCAGAATATCTATCTTTTTAAGGCTGAAAAACATGCTGTTGTATGTTTCGACCTCATTTTGTTTATCCTGTCATCCACTGATGGACATCTGAGTTGCTTCCACCTCTTGACTATTGTGATTCATACTGCTATGAACATGGATATGCAACTATCTCTTTGAGATCCTACTTTCAATTATTTTGGATATATATAGCCAGAACTTGGCTTGCTGGATCGTATAGCAATTCTATTTTTATGTTTTTAGGAACAGCCATACTGTTTTCCAAAGCAGCTGCACCATTTTACTTTCCTACCAACAGTATAAGGGTTCCAGTTTCTCCACATCTTCATCAACACTTACTGTTCTTTTTTTTTTTTGCTTTTGTTTGTCTATAGTAGTTATAATAATATATATGAAGTGATAGATATCTCATTGTAGTTTTGATTTGCATTTTTATAATGATTAGTGATTTTCAGAATATATACATATTCTTGTTGGTCATTTATATATTATCTTTTGGAGAAATGTATTAAAATCTTCAGCCAATTTTTTAATCAGGTTGTTTGTTCCTTTGTTATGAGTTGTACGAGTTTTTAAAAATATATCCTGTATATTAATACCTTCTCAGATACATGATTTACAAGTATTTTCTCCCATTCCTTAGGTTGCCCTTTAGCTCTGCTGATTGTTTTGTTTGGTATGCATAAGTCTTTAAATTTGATGTAATCCCATTGTCTATTGTTGCTGAAGCTATTGGTTATATCCAAGAAATTATTGCAAAATCCAATGTCATGAAACTTTTCTGTGTACTTTCTTCTAGGCGTTTTATAACTTTAGGTCTTACATTTAGGCCTTTAATCCATTTTGGGTTAATTTTTATATATGGTATAAAATAAGAGCCCAACTTCATTCTTTTGCCTAGAGTTATCCAGTTATCCCAATACCATTTGTTGAAGACACTGTCTCATCTTTATTGGGTAGTCTTGGCACCTTGCTTAAGAGCATTTATTCGTACATTTGAGGGTTTATTTCTGGACTTTCTATTCTATTCCATTGGCCATATATTTGTGTTTATGCCCCTACCACACTGTTTTGATTACTATAGCTTAGTAATAAGTTTTGAAGTCAGGAGGGGTGAGACTTCCAACTTTGTTCTTTTTCAAGATTATTTTGTTTATTTGGGGTATATTGAGGTTTTCTATAAACCTATTCAGATTTTGATAAGAATTGCATTAAAACTGTAGTTTACTGTGGGTAGTGTTGACATCTTAACAATACTAAGCCTTCCAAACCTTGAAGGTGGTGTTTATTTTCATTCGTGTCTTTAATTTCTTTATCATCATATTACAGTTTGCAGAGTACAAATCTTGTGTTACCTTGGTTAAGTTTATTCCTAAGTATTTTACTCTCTTTGATACTATTGTAAATGAAGTTGTTTTCTTAATTTCCTTTTTTGTATTTCTCATCGTTAGTTTATAGAAATGCAACTGATTTTTGAATGTTGATTTTGTGTTCTGCAACTTGGCCAAATTCATTTAATAATTCTAACAGTTTTTTTGTGGAATATTTAGGATTTTCTACATATTGTATTATGTTATCTGCAAACAGAGATTATTTTACTTTTTCCTTTCCAATTAGGATGTCTTTTCATTCCTATTTGCTCTGGCTAGACTTTCTAGGGCTGTGCTAAATAGAAGTGGTGAAAGTGGACATCTTTGTCTTGTTTTGATCTCAGAAGAAAAGCTTTCAGTCTTCCACTATGGAGTATGATATTAGCGATGGACATTTTGTATATGGTCTTTATTATGTTGAGGTAGTTTCCTTTTTAGTTTGTTGAGGGTTTTCATAATGAAAGATGCTAAATTTTGTAAATGGTTTTTCTATATCAGTTGAAATGGTCATATGATTTTTATCTTAATTTTGTTAATGCAGTGTATCACATTGATTAATTTTCATATGTTGAACCATCTTTGCATTCCAGGAATAAATTCTACTTGTTATGATGTGTATTCCTTCTCATGTGCTATTGAGCTCAGTTTGCTAGTATTTAGTTGAGGATTTTTGCATCAATATTCAGTATTGGTCTCTAGTTTTCTTTCCCCATAGTGTCTTTGACTTTGGGATTAGTGTAATGCTGGCCACATAAAATGAGTTTGGAAGTGTTCCCTATTTTTTCTGGATGAGATTGGAGAGGATTGATTCTAATTATTTTATAAATGTTTGGCAGATTCACTAGTGAAGTCATCTTCTCTTGGGTTTCAACTGTAAGGTGAGGAATAATAATAATAAAGTGAGGATTAACATTAGGCCACACTGTCTTCCCACATGTAGACTTAGACTTTCACATATAGTATGTAATTGTGTGTCTTGGGGCAAAGTTCACGTGTCATGTGTAATTCTATATCTTGGGACATGTTACAGAGGTAGTAGTAATTCTGTTTCACAGAAGCAAAACATGAAACTTAGAGATATTAAGCTATTTCTCTCTAAAGCCATCAGGTGTTAATTGGTGGAGGTAGTCCTCAAGCATCCCTCCAACTTGCCAGTTAACTATTCTTTTCATTGCACCCTCTCCCACTCTCCAGCTGGTGTGTTGACATTTTGCCTTCTCTGAATGCATATGAGAAGTCAACATGAGTTTTGGTGGTCACGTTTAGTCTAGAACAACCAGCTCTCAGAGACATTATAATTAGATGCACCCCTAGGAGATTGCTTTTATAGTATTGGCCTAGGGATATAAAATTAACTCTTGATCAAAAAGGATTTTGGAGTATGTAATTGACTATACCGTAAAGTTATGAGAAGATATAAAAAACAATTTATTTTGAATGTAGTTAGAGAAAAAGACAAATGTGTTAAAGACTCTGGTATTATATCTGACGTAATGTAATTTCCTTCTAGTTATGAGTTTCCCTGAAAATGAATGATTTCCCAACAATCACCGAATGCTTCTAAGAGAGAGCAATAAAGCAAAAGGGGAATAGCAGAACACATTGACACCTATTCTTCTGAAAATGTGTTTCTTCTGGACTGATAATAATAAAAAATAAATTGCCATGCTACCTCTTGTATATATACAATGTTGTGTTTCTGAAAATAGCAATGATTCTGAAGCATTAGAAAAGCTAAATTATGATATTTTTCTTAAATTAAAATGTAACAAAGAAAATTCTCTAGTTCATAAAATTAGGCCCCGCACTGTATGGAGGTATAGAAAGAATGGGAAACATAGGAAAGGGAGAAAACCCATTTAGGATTTTGTAATGAGTCAATTTCTGAGGGAAACTGAGCAAAACATCCTGACTAAATGAATGTCATCGCAAAATTGAGTTCATCTGCAAGATAACAGGGAGGAAAGAAAGGACTGCTGATGATCTTTGGAAGGTTTGCCTCTCAAAAGCTATAGACCAATCTTTAGATCTTCCCCAAGCTCTGATAAGGAAAAGCCAGTACGCCAAAAATACATTATAAGGTGCTTAGAGCTGGTCTCTTCCCAATCCATCCCTGCTCTAGGGCCTTGGCACTGGCAGTTTCCTGGGCTTGGGACTTTCTTTATAGCTTTGCATGGCTGGGCTTTTCTACACATTCACCTCTCTGCTCAAATATCCACCTCCTCAGAGGTTACTTCTTCGTCTACCCTTTCTGTTTTCTGATATTTGTTTCCTTGTTTATACTTTTTCTCTTCTACCAGACTGATGTCTGGTGAAAACAGGGTTTCTGGTTGTCTTAGACCAAGATCCATTCAGCCCTTAGCACATTTCCTAGTCTGTAATGGAGACAGCAAATTTTACTTGACTCTACATCTTAAAAAGTCAGCAAATACTGAGGTGCCACTTAGCACCTTTAACATGGCTGGAGAGCTTGTTGGGTCTAACAGTGGCTGATGATATTCAAATAGGATTTTTCTATTAATGATAAAAATGTATTCATACAATCTGGGTAAGAGCAGCAGGAGAGATGCAGAGGATGCTATTTTTTTTTTCCTAAGAATCCACCAAATCAAGCAACAAAATTCAATTTAATTTTTAAGTGAGATCAAACCCTTATTCTAATGTTCTTTTTCCTTTAATCAAAATTACTCCCACTTGGTGTCTTACACATGAAACAAATGAAATCGTCAATTTGTGTTCCTATGCTCTTGGTAGGAAGTTTGTTCTTGTATTTTTTTCCTCCTCGAGGTAAGTACAATGTTGTCTTTAATGCTTTATATTCACGGAACCTGCCACCTTACTTACACTTTTTCCTCATCTTGGGTCATGGCCTACTGCCTAACTTCAGCATTTTGTAATAAGTTAGTTATATAAATGGCTATCATTGTATTATTTAGAAAAATCTGCTGAGTTTCTCTATGGGATGGTTGCATTCAAAGGGATACAATCTACATAGCTTTACTATCATTGCTTTATCAAGGCAAAATGTTTAATAGAGAATTTGGAAAATCCTCTAAGCATTAGGGCATAATCTGAATTTCCATCTAATTCTGAACACAAATTACAGAGCCATCTAAAAAACTCAATATAAAAATAATAAGCTTTTCATTTTTCAAAATTAGGCTTGATAACTTGATAAATTAGGCTGTGTGTGTTGCTAATTATTTAGAATCTGAAATTCTTAATCATAGTCAAATAAATTTAATAACTTTACCCTTATATTCTCTACTATGTCCATGTTGAACCACATGAAATTGGTGAAAGTCACACCTTTTTTAACTGAAAAAAAAGTTAATTTTTAATGGTTCAACCCAAGTGTTAAGTAATAATTGTCACCATTCTGCTGAAAAGAATCTTCCTGATGGTATGAATTTATGCTGAGCATGTTTTAGTTTGTTGGACATATTTCTCCAGTTGAATTATTTCTGAATGAGCACATTATTACAGGTAGCACTATACATCCCTCTAATTACTTTAGGCCCCTCAGTGCTAAAGTACACCCTCTGCCAAAACTAGGGATGCTTGAATAATTTAACACAAAGTTTATGTAATTACCTTTTGTGTAAAATTGTGTGTGTTTAGGAGCACGTGTATACCTGCACAACTTCAGTGTTCAAATCACACAGAATTCTCAGGGACTGACATTCATCTCCCCACCCCCACCCGAGAAATAATTTATTTTATGTATGTCCCAAATAGTTCTAGTATATGACTGTGTGTGTGTGTGTGTGCACGTGTGCATATGCATGTGTGTGTGTGCGTGTATGTGTGTGTGTGTTTTGGAGGGAAGGTGGAGGGTAATAGAAGCAATGTTGGCGAAGGATGGGTCAGAATCAAAACTGGCAGTAAGATGGGTGTTCCAGAGGCAGCTTAGTATAGTACTAAGAGCATGGGCTAATGGTCAGAGAATCCCACAACCAAACCAGGCAGGTCTTAGAAAATTATTGACTGAGTGATATTGGAATTATCACTTGCCTTTATGTGTCTCAGATGTGTCACTTGGAAAATGGAAATAATGAGATTAATAATAATAACAAACATTAATAATAATAACAAACATTTGTAGATTTAATCTGAGCCAGGCATTCTACTAATCACTTTCTTTGGGTGAATTTATTTACTCATAGAAACTGTGATCTCTCTTGTTTTATGAAACATGGTGTCTCAGGAAGGTTAAGTAGCATGCCAAAGGTCTCACAGCAGCTAGTTAAGTGGTTAATCTAATATATAACTTATAGTGCTATTGTGATGATTAATGAAATAATGCATGCAAAAAGCAAGAACCTAGGGACAATGTTAAGTATTAACATTGGGTACAGACTAATTAGAAGATAAAATACTCTAAAGCAATTTGAGATAAATTTATAGGGCAATAAAAAGCACAGATTGATAGCAAATAAATCATATACACAAAGTACACTTTTAATGTTGATTATCTCAAGGTGAACTGAGTCCTCTGCTAGGAATTTTACATATTAAGATAAGGGTCAGAGATAGCCAGTTATAGGGCTGGATTATTTTAGCAATCCTTAGAACCAGTCCTGTTATCACCTAGAAGGTAGGTCTATGATAAGATGTAAAATGAACTAAGCAACATAGTGGAAAAACTGATTGCCTGGACCATGTGCATTTGTGTTCCACATACAAGAAAATAATTAGTCACTTCTGAACTTGGATTTCCCTTATGGGTGATCTTAGGTGCAGCTTCCATGTCCTGAATGTGTCTCTAGCAATTAGTCAGGGCTGCTACCATGTGCTTCTTCCAAAATGCTGCAATTGAACATCTGGCGTGATGCCTTCTATTAAGGGGGAGCTGAGTTTTACTCCATTACATTCTAGTTTAGGAGGCTGAGAATGAGGAAATATTACCATGACCTATAATTGGATCTGCAATTTGTTGGCTCAGATGTGGAAGATGGAGCATTTTAAAGAACTAGGAGTGTGGAAACAGCTTTGTGGGAATACTTGCATTCCTCTCTGAGTTTCGTTTGCTTTTGATAGATAAACTATGTCCTTCAGAAATCCTTATTCCCAGCTCTGGGACCTTGGTTGGTAGAAATGGAGCAGCTATGAAACACTGAGAGATCACCAGTAGCTCTGAGGGTGTTTGAAACAGGTAAGAAAGAGAAAAAATGAAACGTAGCTCTCAAATGCCAGTGGGTGGAGAGAACAAATTCCTTGGGTGGTTCAGGAATAATGATGACTAAAGAGGATTTTAAAATCAACATTTAAAACCCATGCAGGAAGCATGAACAAGCTTTAGTGTATCCATGAAGAAATACTCATGAAGGGGTCACCTGTGTTAAAGATAAGACGCCTGGATCACTTAACAAAGAAATGATGACATGGTTTCTGACTTCGGGAGCATAGTATGGTAGTTTCCCCTTATCTCAGGTTTCTATTTCCGTGGTTTCAGTTACCGGTGGTCAACCACTGTCCAAAAATATTAAATGGAAAATTATAGAAATAAACAATTCATAAACTGTAAATTGAGTGCCATTCAGAGGAGTGTGATGAAATCTCTCGCCATCCTGCTCTGTCCCACCTAGAAAGTGAACCATCCCTTTGTCCAGCAGCTCCGTGCTGTCTGTGTTATCTGCCTGTTCATCACTCAGTAGCATTCTTGGTTAGCAGATCAGCTGTCACAGTATCACATTACTTGTGTTCAAGTGACCCTTATTTTACTTAATGATAGCCCTACAGCTCTTGAGCCCTACAGCTCAAGAGAAAAGCTTCTGGCATATTGTTATAGTTGTTCTATTTTATTGTTGTTGTTGTTCATTCCTTACTGTGCCAGATTTATAATTTAAACTTACCTTGGGTATGTTTACATAGGAAAAATCATAGTATACATAGAGTTCTGCACTATCTGTGGCTTCAGACATCCAATGGGGGTCTTCATATGTGTCCCCCATGGATAAAGTGGGGGCTGTTGTGTAGTTTAGTTTTGGAGATTATTCCCCTCATCTAAATAACCGTTCAATTCAGTAGTGTTCGGCTTACCACAGAACATGCATTAGAAGGCTCAGAGGATGAATGTTGAAGTGTAGGGGAAGTGGAAGAATCCTCATGGAAGTCTGAAAGATAGGCAGAGTTTGGATAGACAGAAAAGAGGGGCAGCAATTCTCCATGATTAAAAAAAACATGAAAGGAAAGAAAATATGTATCAAGAGAGATGGAAAAGTTTAATTCAAGCAAAAGATCAGGAAAGTGATTCGTTGACGGTAAGTGTAGTGTCAGAGATGCATGGGATGTCTGAGACTCTTAAACAGGGATCATCCTTTCTATCTCAGATTGTTCACTTTGGATGAGAAAATAGAGATGAAGAAAGGTGAAGTGAGTAGAACAGATTGTGAAGAGCTTTGTAAGGAGCTTGTACTTCATGGCCATAGGGTTTCTTTGAAAGCTTTTGCAGAAGAATCCTTTGACTTGAACTTTCATTGCAGTACAGAGGGTGCTATTAGACTTAAGTGAACAGCTGTATGTGTATGTGTATGTGTGAATAATGTTTACATCTCCTCTGAGTATTAGACAAGAAGCAGATATGAAGTCTTTACCTTAAAAATGAAATAACATTTCCTGAAGGTGAGGTGAAGAAGACTGAAGTTAGGTTGCCTTTTTTGTTGTTGTTGTTTTCTTTTTGTTTTTTGTTTTTTGGTGTTTAAGAGGAAACATAGTGATTTCACTGATCAATGATGGCTTAAGTGTTTGCTTCCCTGGAAAAGGAAAAATGGTGGAACAATTGGTGCTCTTACTTTTTGTGTGATTCTAAGTGAACTCCTTTTCAATATAAAAGAAATTTATGCTTTGTTAATAACAAGCCTAAAGGTAGAGACTTCTCATTTATTTGTGACTATGAGTAAATTTTCTTTCTCTTCATACCAACCTCTGAAATATGCATAAAGACATATTTGTAATGTTAGATACTAGTTTTATAATTTAACTCAACAAGTAATTATTTGTTTAGTTTTGTTATAGAAATGATACACCTAACAAAACACAGATTAACAAAAATAATTGAAAATCACTTGACATATCATCACACAGAGATACTACTATTAATATTAGAAATATTTTTGGACACATTTTCTCAGTCTATATGTATGTTTCCCAAATTGGGTCATATTGTGCATATTGTTTTGTAGTCTTCTCGAAAAGATAAGATCTAATAATATAATAAGATGTTACAGTAATAACATCTATTCATGTCATAAATATTTTTATAATATGTATGACTATGTGTTTCATTATATATTTGTACTATGTTTCATATACACAATTTTATATTGATGAACAGTTAGGTTTTTACTAATTTTTATTTTATTGCTAATATAACAATTAGTTTTTTGGGGGTCTTAAGGTTTATGTGGTGTCTTTCATTCATGCTTTCATATCTTTTAATAATTTGGGGATTTTTTTATTGCTACTATGTTCTAAGCTCTGTTTTAGGCATAGAGGTACATCAGTGAATAAGCTAAGAAAGCTTCTTACTTTCATGGAACTTACCTTCTAGTTGGGCGACATGAAAATACATGAGGAGACAAATAAATGAATGTTATTAACTGAAAAAATATGGTAAGTACTGTGAACATTATAAAAATGAGGGATGTGACAGAGATTGTTAGGACTGAGAGGAAGGGAAAACCCCACCAAGGAACCAACCATGCTTGGGGACATAGCCTGTCAGTTAGGTTTTCAGTCAGTTGTTAAGACGAAGTCTGAAGGAACTTGAAGTATTTGCAAAACAGAACAGGCCAGTGTGGATGGGCTTAGTGAGTGGAGTTCAGGGAAAGGAAGAGGGAATAGGTAGTGAGATCAAGGAGGTAGGCAGAATCCAGGTTACATAGGCCTTAAAGGCCATCATAATAAGCTTGGATTTTTTTCTAAGTGCAATAAAATGCTTTTAGACCATCTTAAGCAAGGAAAAGACATGATTTGCTTTACATTTCTGCTACACTGTAGGAGCAAGGGTTAGCCTCAAGGAGATAGTAACAATGGCATTACAGGAACTCGTAAATAATAGTGCCTTAAACTAGATTGTTTATATTGGAGACAGATGTAATAGACTTGTGACAATATTTGGAAATAAAGCTGTCAAAATTTGCTGCTGAATTTTTTTCTATAAATATTCCAAAGCATGCAAATGCAAAGATCAGAGCAAAGAATATGCACATTTTAGAAATCTCTGTACATATTCCCATGTGTCCAACAGGAAATTTATACCACGTAAGAGGCAATTGTAGTTTCTACCGTTTACCGGAAATATTGACTTTATACACATAACTAAGATGGAATCTTTACTCTCACAGCCTATGATGTTGAGAATGTACATACTATATAACTTAGGCCTCATTTTGGTATTATTCAGGTAATAATTTACACATCGGATGTATTTTCTCCCATGAAGTGGAAAAAAATAAGTTTTTAATTGTGAAAATAGTTTGGTATTCCAATCTTTGGAAATCAGTCCTGTTGTGTCATATTTTTGAAAAATGGAAATACTGACAAAAAACTGAAATACTTTTCTAAAATGCCTAAAGTTAAAACGTTCTACCCAGAATGATAGTAAAAGCTACAAATATGCTATGCTGAACAATTGTGGAGTTTTATTCACATGAAACTTGTATTACATTTAAATTAAATAACACTTGCTCTCGTAGTTTCTAAATCAAAGATTTTTACTACCTTAAAAACATTAGCCTTGTCTTATGAAAGACAGAAGGTCAGATCCTCAGCTCAAAACCTCAACTTTGGTATAACATAAGTGAAGGAAAATAACAAATGATGGTATATTAGACACAGTTGTTCTTTCAACAAGCGGTAATTAAGATGAATTTAAATATTTTGTCTTTTAAAATTACAAAAGCCTGATAGCAGAGAGAGTGATTTCTCTGAAACCATCTAATTTTGGAGACAAAGCTATTATCCAGAGGAACTCAACAAGCAAGTTTAATCACCAAAGCTCAAGATTTTAGTTCAGTAATGGTAATTTTCAAAACTTAGAAAGTGTAGTTCTAATGGACAAAGCAAATTAAACAGACTATACCTTATCACTGATGAAAATAAACTTTAAACTCTGATCATTAAAAAATAAGCTGTTAGGTGTCTTTATGTCTTTAAATGGCAGACCAAATACATGTGAAACCAACCCCTTACCCTGCTATTTTATTGTCAAATAGAGAAATGGTAGGGAAAAAGACATAATTTTATTGACTATTTCCCCATATACATAGCCATGCTTTAAAAGAAAAGAGGAAAAACTCCATAGATAATAAATGCTGAAGTCTCCACAGAAAAAAATGCATATTGGAAACCATATAAATGAAGATAAATGAAGGGGAAGGGGAGGGCCAAAGCTCATGGTTGAATAGTCATTAAGGTCCAGGTGGGGATAGAGGCCACTCACATGCAACCTGCAGGCTTGAGACAGGGGAAGATGCTGCACCACACATCCAGAATGCAGTTCTATAGCTTCAAGTGGCCAGAACAATGCCACTGGCATGGAAAATGAGGGTAAATGGAAAGTGATTCTCAAGGGGATACTTCTCACTTTCTAATGATAAAATTCTTTCAATGGCTGATGTTGGTGTTTCCTTTTTTTTGGTTTGTCTTATTAGTACTTAAAAATTGTCATTGAATGAATATGTTGATTCAGGTTTAGATGAGTGAAGAGAAATTTAGAAAGCATGCAAAAATACCCCACAAAAATGCAGTGGTTATAGATATCAGTGTAAATATGTTATTACTTTCCATAATCCTAAAATATCTACCAAAGATATTTGTTTATTAGAAAGGATAATAGTGCTTCACAGTGCAGAAGCCCAGCAGATGCTACCTTAACCAACAATTCAAGATTAAGATGACCAGGAATTTTCCAGAATGTCATTTTGACATTATGTACACTTTATATGTACACTTTATATGATGGATACAATATTGCTTAGGTGATACACTGACCCAAATGGTATAATCTCAATCTAATTATAAGCACACATCAAGCAAATCCAAACTGAAAGACATTCAACAGCAACAAAAAAAACTGACCGCTACCCATCAAAGACATGGAAATATTGAGGAACTGTCACAGGTTGAAGGTTAAGAAGCATAAGTATTAAGTGTAAGGTGGTTCTTGGGTTGGATCCTTGAACAGAAAAAGGGCATTATTGATATGAGAGATAGTCTAATAAGGTCTGTAGTTAATATTATTATATATGTCAATTTCCTGGTTCTATATTACTTTATGGCTTTGCAAAATGTTAGTCTTAGAGAAAGCAATGTAAAAACTATGCAGAAACTCTGTACTAGTTTTTGTTTAAAACTACAAAGTTAAAACGAATGTAAAAGACAATGACATATGATGTATATGTATGTGTGTGTGTATATTCAAATATCCTATAACAAGAAGTAAATGTCCAAATAAAAAAATGTTCAACGAGGATGAATAGGCACTTTACAAAACAATAAACTTAAAAAAGATAAGAAACACAGACACACGTTTTACAGTATGTATTTTTTAGACACTGAGCCAGAGAGACAAGAAAGGTTTAACTCTTGGCAATAGAAAACAAACTATAAAGACAATAAAAGCAAAAACAAAAAGTGTTTAGACATATAGAAGATTTTTAAATGACAACATGAGTTTGAATATAAGGTCAGCAGAGGATTTTCTAGAATGGAATTATTTCATCCCTAGAAATGGCCTTTGAAACCACCTACTCTAAGTGCATTGTTGTGCAATTTCAGAATAGAGAGCCTATAACCATTACGGTGGCCTTGTCAGCCTGTCCTGGTGGAGCCCTATGTCCCTGTGTATTCATGAAGGAGACTTAATTTGTAGCATAACTCTACCTTTTTTTTTCCCTCCAGATGTCAGATATCTTTTTTTTCCCCCAGTTCCTATGTTAATTAGCTGTAGTTGTTCTTTTGACTTGGAAACAGGCTCAGAGATTTGAAAGGATTCCCTCAAGGTCACATCAGAGGAACATAAACGTACTGGGATGTGGACCTAGGTGTGTCTGACCCCAGAGACTATGCTTTCTTGAAAGCAATTGAAAGATTTATTTTTTATTTGCATACAGAAAAATGCACTCGCTTTAGTATACAGTTCTGAGTTTTGACAAATGCCTAAGGTCCTAACACCACCACTGCTATTAAGAAGCAGAACAGTTCTATTACCCAAAATCAGTCTCTCATGCTTGCCCTTTGAGGTCAACTGCTCCCCCATCTTGAACCCCAGGGGACCGTTCGTCTGTTCTTCATCTCTATAGTTTCACCTTTTTCATGTCATACAAATGGAATGATACAGTATGTATCCTTTTGAATCTGGCTTCTTTCACTTAGCTTTCTGTATTTGAAAACCATTAATGATATTGCTTATACCAATAAGTTGGTTCCTTTTTATTGCTGAGTAGTATTCTGTTTCAGGGATGCATTCCAATTTGTCTATCCCTATATCGGCTGAAGAACATTCAGATGGCTTCCACTTCTGGCAATTAAAATGAAACTGCTGTAAACAATTGCACAAAGGAGTGGGATTGCTAGGTTCTGTGTCAAATGTATGTTAACATTATAATAAATTTTCAAACTGCTTCCCACATGGCTGACAGTTTTGTATTTCCACTTGCAATGTATGAGACTTTGGGTGTACCTTCTCACCAGCACTCGGAATTGTCAGTTGTTTTTTGATATTTTTATTTGCACTTTTTAAATGAGTGTGTGGTAGGATCTCATTGTGTTTTTTAATTTGTTTTCCATAATGACTAGTGATGTTGACCATCATTTTATAAACTTATTTACTATATTTGTATCTTTGGTTAAGTGTCTGTTCACATCTTTTGCTTATCTTTGTTAGATTGTTTGAATTTTGAGAATTATTATATGCTTATATTTATGCATATAAGTTGTTTGTCAGATATGTGATTTGCAAATATGTTCTTCCAGTCTGTAGTTTATATTTTCCCTCCCTTAATAGTGTCATTCCTAAAGGAAAAAAAAAAACTTAAATTCTGTTGAGGTCCAATTTATCATTTTTTTGTTTTATTGCTTATACTTTTAGGTTTGTATCTAAGAAGTCTTTGCTGAAGTGAAAGTCAGATAATTTCTTCGTTTTTCTCTTAAGATTTTATAGTATTACACTTTACACTTAAGTCGATGACATATCTGGAATTAAATTTTATATACAATGTGAAGTATGGGTCAAATTTTTTAATCTACATATCCATTTATCTACTTGTATATGGAAGTTCCATTTGATCCAAACCTTTTGTTATATAAGATTATGCTTTCTCCAGTCTACTGTCTTTGTACCTTTGTCAGAAATCAATTGAACATATTGGTGCATGGGTTTACTTTTAGACTCTTCTGTTTTAGACCCTATGTTTCTATCAATACTACCACACAGTGGTAGTATTAGTAAGTATTTAAATCAGTATAGTAAGTCCTGATGTCAGATTGTCTGAGTCTTCCAGCATTGTTTTTCCTCTTTCATAATTGTTTTGGCTATTCTCTCTCCTTTATATATATATATTATATATATATACATATATATTATATATATATATTTGGAATCACCTTGTCAACATCTACAAAAAAAATCCTGATAGGGTTTGAAATGAAGTGAATAACATTTGAGATGAAATGAGATAGCATTTCATCTGTAGACCAATTTAGGGAGTATCAACATCTTAAGAATATTCACTTTGTGAGTCCAGAAACATCTCTCTCTGTTTATTGAGGTCTTTATACTTTTGGCTGCAGGTGTGTGTGTGTGTGTGTGTGTGTGGTGTGTGTACATGCATGCTACTTTAAGGAGTACAAGAGGAAGAAGAAAAATAATCAAGAAACTCACTCTTATAGTAGTATTTCTCACACTTCGATTATTTCCTCAGTCTTTCTACTTTGCATAGTCATCAGGTAGTTGTGGTTTTATTTCGTCCAGAATTTTTAGTTGTAATTTGTGGAAGAAATAACCTGCAATGGGTTTACTTTATCTTGTTTGGTATTGAAAATCAATTGGCTTTAGTTTTAATTATGTAAATCCTTCTCGGGTGGTGATGACGTGGATCAAGGAGCACCCAGAAGTGGTTTATTTGAGGTTTTTCAGTTTGAATAAACCAACTCTGAGACAAGTTCCCAAAGGTGGAGTTGTCAAATGTGAAGGATAGCCTTGTAATATTAAAGTGCAAAGGATTTATCTCAGGTGGATAGGAGCCTAGGGGAAAGGGTAGAAGACAGGACCATGCTTTCTTTTTATGTGCACTAACATTGAGTTTGAATCAGGAGCTTCTTCCTTTCTTGACAGTGTCATGATGTGTATTTGAAAATAAATGAAATCAAAATTGATGTGACAGTTTGCAGAGTCACCAGGGCCTGTCTGGGAGCATTTTTTAGCAGGCACTGCCTTGCTGAAAAATAACAGAAATTAGCATGTAATGCGGGGTCTCACAATCTTAACATTTATTTAGTCCAAAAGATAAGATAGTTTCCTGTGTCCAAACACATCTCAGCTGATTGGTAAACTTCAGCACCTTCCAAACGGTATTATTTCTCCTAACTCTCAAGAGGGCTTATGAAAGAAGTGTAAGTAGCTTTCTCCTCTTGTAGAGATAATAGTCAAATTTTCCATTTCAAGAATTGGAAATCACTAAATGCGTTCTTTCCAGCACAATATTAATTGCATGTTTTATTTTTTATGTCCTGTTTTTAGGTTATTTGTAACATAGGCACACACAAAAATATATATCTGTTCCTTTTACTGTTTTCTAGTTATATAATTCATGAATGTTCATCTTGCTTTTATTGTAAATTAACATGCTCCTCTAGAGATCCTCAAACTAATTCTTCACTAAAGCAGAGTGCTGCAGAACAGTCCAGAATGCTAACCAGAGTAATCCACTAAAGCGAATTTCACCGACAACTATTTGATACACATTTAGGATATTAATATGTCTTTTGATAGGATAGAAGTTTGATTGTAAAATTGGAAGGTCCTACACTAATTTCTGAGTGAGGTCAAAATGTGTGTGTTTTCTAAGCCACAGAAAATATTTAAATATTTTTTACAATGAGTTATGTTGTTCCTATGAAAACTGTTCGGTGTTAGAGCAGACAATATGAGTCATATTTTAAAATGATATAACCAAATTAAGATGTATAAATCTCAACAAAGGTTAGAAAAATGCAAGATTTTACTGAAATTTAAGTATGTGTCTTATACACAAAATTATGCAGATTTGTGCAGAAATCCACTAGGCATAGCTTACTGGACATATATTATTTCATTCATTTGTTATTTGAGCCCTGGGCACTGCTCTAGCCTCTCAGGTTGCAGAGATAATTAATACATGATTCTAGTTTTTAGAAAACCCTCAAGTAGGGCATTGTGAACTGATTTTAAAATAGAATTGTAATTATGCTTTTCAAATGAATATTTGGACCTTCACTTAGTCATTCAGATGAGGGTGAGAGAGCAATTACATTGTACCCATAGGCTTCTAATGGATAAAATATGTCACTTATAAATGCTTCATTCATAGTATATAGTTTTTTGTAGTTTACAAATTGTATTTGAGTTGTACATTTAATTTTCATAATAACCTTCTGATTAGATCAGGCATGTATTAAAAGCCCCATTTATATTTAATGGAACTGAAACTAAAAGAAGTTATGTATATTTACGTCCTAGAAACAGAATTGAGAAATGGTAGAATTGGGACCCCAAGAGCAATGCTCACATTACAGGAGCCAGCCCACTGTTTCTAAAAGTTGCAGCCCAGCCTACTTGTCCATAAGGCTGGGATTAAAATTCTCATGATAAACTGACTGAATTAATATTGTTTAGATAGCTGAGAAGCTTACATTAGCCTCAGTGTACCTGTCGCCTTTTCTGGAAAACCCACCTTGATTAGACTAGACTGATTAGGATTCTCATTTACAAACTCTTACAGTTACTACCATAATAAGTTAGCCACTTTGTAACAATCTATTTTAAATATGCATACCCTTCTAAAATTTCATGGGGCTAATTTTCTTGACTGCTGTGTTTCTACTCTCCCTATGTATCACTGGCTCAAACGAGCAGGTCTTACTGATTCTTCAAACGTGCCAAGCCTGTCTATTTATCTTAGGGCCTCTACAGATTCCCCTCTGCTCAGCATGTTCTTTTCCCAAGAGCAAGTGGTTTGCGCTCCTTCTCTGCTCTCTGCACAATGCCAACTCCCAAGAAAAGCTTTTCGTCACCATTCCCGTTAGATATTTCGCACCTTGATTTATGTGCCTCATAAAATGTAGCATAATTTTACATGATTCTGTTGATTTATCTATTCTTTTGTTTTTAAATTCCCTGAGAGCAGGCATTTAATCTGTCTTGTTTACCACTTTCATCTCAGCACCTCAATGGTTACTGTCAAATACTAGATACAAATTATATATTTAATGAATGAATGAATGGAAGAATGAATTGATGGATTCTTAGGTTTGGATGTGCTAGTTAATTTTTTTAGTATACATAGAAACAAATACATAACTATTTTTAAAATTGTGTTTATATCTCACCTAAAAGAGTCCCGTGTACTCCACTTTGGGAAGCACAAATTAATCATTAGGTAATTATTCCTTAATATCTTTCTTCCTTGGAAATATTTCATAAATTTCATGTGAATATATTCTCTTCACTTCTATATTCATAGTGCCCACCACTGTGCCTGGCCCATGCCAGGTACTGGGTAAGAATGGGTTTAATAAATTAGTATTTGCCTCTATATGTGAACAGTATATGTTTGTATTTGTGACCATACATACACACACACACACACACGCACACACACACACACACACACACACATATATATATAAATTTGTTTTCTTGGCTGGTTGTGGTGGCTCATGCCTGTAATCCCAGCACTTTGGGAGGCCGTGGCAGCCAGATTACCTGAGGTCAAGAGTTCGAGACCAGCCTGTCCAACATGGTGAAACCCCATCTCTACTAAAAATACAAAAAAAGAGCTGGGTGCGATGACACATGCCTGTAATCTCAGCTACTTGGAAGGCTGAGGCAGGAGAATTGCTTGAACCCAGGAGAGGGAGGCTGCATTGAGCTGAGATCGTGCCAGTGCACTCCAGCCTGGGTGACAGAGTGACACCCTGTCTCAAAAAAATAAAAATAAATTAAAAATAAATTCATTTTCTTATTAATACTGAGATGTTTGCTTATCCCCCAGATCTGTCTGGGTGTAAACTAACCATGTTTTTTTTTCTCACATTTACAGGATTATACCTTGACAATGTACTTTCAACAAGCCTGGAGAGATAAGAGGCTGTCCTATAATGTAATACCTTTAAACTTGACTCTGGACAACAGAGTGGCAGACCAGCTCTGGGTGCCTGATACCTATTTCCTGAACGATAAGAAGTCATTTGTGCACGGAGTGACTGTTAAGAACCGCATGATTCGCCTGCATCCTGATGGCACCGTCCTTTATGGACTCAGGTCTGTTGTCCCCAATTCAAAATATAACTTTTCCTGAACAAAATAGCTGTTACTTTTCATTGGATGGAAATATTGTGCTATTTTCCTTATCTTTCTTCAATTCTACTAAGAAACAGTTAAGCCTCCTATCCACTAGACATTTGAGAGCTTAATTTAAGGTAGCATGCTTACAAAGGAACTTAACCTCAGCTAAGACTACATTTTTCTGAATTATCTTCCAATATCAGCTGCTGATCCTAAAGCTGCTTTCTTTAAGGACTAGGGATAAACAATATCAAAATAGCTGAGACATAGGGTTTCTTTAAAATTCAAAAACATTGTGAATGCCAAATAATTGTTTGAATATGGGAGATGCTGTGTTTTGTAAATTGCTTCTGAGCTGCCTCAACGGGATCATGGCCCTCTGATGATGAGAAAGCTTATTGTGACCTCTTACCTTCCAAGGAGCAATCAGACTTGCAAATAAATAAAGTAGTCATCTTATGTTTATTAATGGGAAATTTATACTCAAATATACCTCTATGTCAGGAAATAACTGTGATACTCTGATATCTGGGTGAGGATAATTTATAGAATAAGATAGTTTTTCTTTTAAAGTTTATTCTGTACTGAAAGCATGGTTTCATATTAAAAGATGGTTTTCTAGAAAAAAAGAAGAAAAAATATATCTTTCTCTGAAAACACTATAATATAAAGGATTTCTCTTCATTAGAGTGGAAGAAATTCTAAACTCAGATTTTCAGTTGCCTAATTTATTCTGTGTTACATGAATATGTGGTTACCTTCTCATAATGGTGATAATAATAACAGTAATATTCATTTATTGAACACTTGTTATGGGTCAGACATTGAGCTAAGTGCTTTCATGCATTATTATAGTTAACCCTTACAACAACCTCATACATTAGGAACTGCTATTGTCTTTGTTTTCAAATGAAGAAACAGAGGCTGATGCAATTTGCCAAAGATTACAAAGAAAGTAATCTCTGGAGATGGTACATAAACCCTGTTCCAAGTTCAGAGCCAAAGCCCTCAACAGGATGCCTCCAATTCCACATATTTCTTGTCTATTCTATCTCATTTTTATTTTCTGCTTTGTTCAGTACTCCTGACTGATACTTTATCTTAGATCCTTAGATTCAGCTGTTTTGTTTATGACATTTGTCGAGAAAAAGGCATTTGGCCTTCAAGGGAGGGAGGGATAAGAGAGGCAGAATGAGAGCACATTTGTACTCTGTGGCAAGCACTGGTGGTAGACAAATGAGTTAGATACAGGCACTGCTCACATACATGCCTCAGAAAAGAAGGAAATAGAAGAGAGAGAAGGTAAGTTGACTGGTAAAGTCTGAAAAGATTCTACTGAAGTGGTGGACTTCGAAAGTACTAATGGAAAGAATTGTGTTCAGCGGATACATGATACTAAAATTATTACTTGGAATCAACTACAAAACATACGGTATCAGAGAGACCTTGATGAGAGGGTGACCATGTGTGCAGTGGAGAATAGGGAATGAAAAAAGACTGTAGTTTAATATTTTTAAAAAGTTAAGCATGGAGGGAGGTAAGAATCTAGAAGAAGGCAGGAGACTTAGAAATGATAAGTTACCCAGAGCAGACCCAGTGCTGGATGCATTTTGTCCATCATATCACTTCATCTTCACAGGAATAATGCAGAAATCACCCCGTGCTCTTCCTGTTTCTCCAGAATACCTATTTTTAGGGCACAGGACATGTCATATTCTCCTTTGTATACCCGATACTGACTAAGCACCTACACTGTAAATAGCAGTGCAATAAAAGTTGAGGATGAATTCATAAATGCATGTAGGCAAAGTTGAGTGGACAGCAAAATCAACAATCAGAATGCCTTTAGAATTGAGAGGAAAAGGGGGCCGAGCGCAGTGGCTCACACATGTAATACCAGCACTTTGGGAGGCCAAAACAGGCGGATCACGAGGTCAGGAGATCAAGACCATCCTGACTAACACAGTGAAAGCCTGTCTCTACTAAAAATTAAAAAAAAATTGCCGGGCGTAGTGGCGGGGGCCTGTAGTCCCAGCTACCCGGGAGGCTGAGGCAGGAGAATGGTGTGAACCTGGGAGGCGGAGCTTGTAGTGAGCCGAGATCGCGCCACTGCACTCCAGCCTGGGTGACATGGCGAGACTCCATCTCAAAAAAAAAAAAAAAAAAAAAAAAGGTATTGAGAGGGAAAAGGGGTAAATCAATACTATAGATGATAAATTGTCTTCTTTATATCATTAAGTCATTAATCAAACAAAAATGACGACAAGTTATTCTTATCATTAAGATCAGCGGGACACTATTGCTGTACCTTTAATTCATGACATTGGAAAATAATCATTCTCCCATTCCCACTTCCATCAAGGGCTATTAAAAAAATATGCAGGTTCCTGAACACATCTAACATACATAGAATTAACACTTCCCCACGGAGAGGGGTCATGAATGGTGATTGTTCTCTCAGCTGTATTGTTAATTGTGAAGAGGAGATTAATAAGAACATTCATCAGGAAATATATAAATGTCCAATTCCAGTTTTAATGGGCAAATAGTAAAACAATTTATTCCTTAGAGAGAAATTTATGCATATCAGATCTTTCTCAACTCAAGGAGGTTCATTTGCAATAGATAGGTAAAAGGAATTCAGTTAAAGTTAGCTATTTTTCTATTTAATTTCTAGCTCCATTTTATATAATGCTAAAATATATTATTCTATTGTTACAGTTGATTCTACAATACTTTGCCCCTCCTGCTACTTACCCACCCCCATCCTGTAATTTTCTATTACTGACAATGTAGTGAGAAGTTTGTGTCTGTATTCCATAGGTCTGCATTGAAATGACACTTAAAATAGTAATAATATTAATATCAGTAGCTAGTACTCATTAAGAGACTTAGCATGTACTTGTCACAGTGCCAGAACTTTACATATATTATCTTATTAATATTAACTTTAGCCCAGCAAAATGGGTACCATCATTTTCTCCGTCTTACATGAAGAAATGAGGGAACTTGCTGACAAAATTACACAGCTGCTCTGCAGAAGAGCTTAGTAATCTGAAGGTAAAGACGTTGATCTTCACTCTTCTGTCCTGCTTATGTACTGGCAAGATGGAAATAAAGAATACTAGGAATCACCTGAGAGCATGCAGGGAACAAAAAAGATAAAAAAGTGTTTAGATGGAAACAACTTTTATTAGTCCATAAGTACAGGCTTTATTCTGGACTGATAAAAATAAGGCCCTAATGAACAACCTGCCTGGGTCTTCTGTGAAAGGTGCATTATTAGGTCCTGTGGTTCACACTAGTTCCAGTTTAGTAGGGAATTTTGCTGTCTGGATTTCTGAGGCACAGGCAAGATCTTTGTAAATAATTTGGCAGTGGCAAAATTTACTAGTCTGGGTAAGACATATTGAAGGGCAACCATGAAGATGTGGATATAGGAAGCTGGCACAAGAAAAACTTTAAATATCAAGGCAGTGACCAAGAAATTGGGTAGAACTAAGCCTGTAAGCTGAATGTCTTGTGAGTTTAAGACAAAATCTAAGGGCTTAAACTTCTTTCCCATTAAGACAAACAAAGATTGGTAGGGTAGGTTAAAGGAGGGACAGTCATTTACAGTATCTGAGTAAGTTTCTTTCATAGGTTTTCTTCAGTGAAATCTTCAGGTATTAAAACATAATAAAGATAGAGAAAGAAGTATTGCAAAATATCAATGCTTATGGAATTTAACGGTAGGTATGTAAGTGTTCATTGTATTGTTCTTTCAACTTGTCTGTTTGAATGTCTTCATAATAAAATTTGGGTCTGGTCATGCCTGTAATCTCAGCACTTTGGGAGGCTGAGGTGGGCAGATTGCTTGACCTCAGGAGTTCAGGACCAGCCTGGGCAAAATAGCAAAACCCTGTCTCTGCAAAACATATGAAAATTAGCTGGGTGTGGTGGCATGTGCCTGTAGTTCCTGCTTCTCTGGAGGAGGCTGAGGTGGGAGGATGGCTGGAGCCCAGGAGGCGGATGTTGCAATGAGTGAATTCATGCCACTGCACTACAGCCTGGATGACAGAGCCGTACCCTGTCTCAAAAAAAAAAAAAAAAAAAATTGGGGAACAAAATTTCATGTTTCAGAGGTCTAGGGACCTTTGGTTCTATTATCTGGGAAATATCACTCAACATTTAAAAGGTCTGCAGCCATGGGATGATAGTTCCCATCTCTCGTGTGTAGAGAATCTTCTGTGAACACATCCTTTGAGTACCTGTGTCAGAAGAGGGGGTCATCTCATCTCAGAGGATGTGTGGCTCAGTGGGTGAGATCCATGATCAGGGATAGCCAGGCTGATCCATTATCCAGAGAGGGGTGCTCAAAGCTCTTCAGCCAGAACCTTGCTACCACTCTTGTCAAATTTTGTTTCTGCAAAAGCATGCCCACTGCTTCTGATGGTGCACAAGAGCTCTAAGTCTACTCATGCTCATATTTTGTGCTTGGTTAGCAAGAAATTTAAGCATGCACACCAGCTGCTCAGCAAGCTTGCATTAAGTTACAGTGGTCTTGAGGATTTCAGGAGATGAGATGAAGATTTAGAAATATGGACCCTTTTTTTTATAGACTAAGTTCTAACAGTTTTCATCCTTATTGGATCTCTGTTTTCCCATCTCTAAAAGCACACGATTACAGCATACTCTTAGTTATTCCTTTGCTTTTCAGCATGAAAATCATTCCAGGGGCTCTGGGAACAGATTTCTAATGCTCTGCAGATAGATAAATGGACCCAAATGGGCAATCCAACCAATTTCCTTAACAAAGAGTAATGATAATGGAAGTTTGGTTTTAATTTGGACTTTTGTCGGTGGCTTCTCATTGAACCTTAAGCATATTTTCCAGGTTTTATTGTCCTCATTCATAGGAAGAGGGGTGAATTAGGTGCTATCAATATTTTCTACCCAGTCATTCTTTGAGTCAGTGATCAATCAGTGTAAAATAATGTATAATCTATGAGAATAAAAAATGAAATCATATAGTTGGAGTAGCACAGCAATTGGTGGATAGTAAGTGCTCAGTACCACTTAATATTTAATAAATAAATGGAAGCATGGATGGGAAATTATAGAACTTTACCCTAGTTATCTTTTCATTGTTCTGTGAAATAAGACACTAGTTTCTTTGTGTAGAATAGAAAGAGTGGGACTGAGCAAGTGCATTGAAAGGAATGGGAAAAACCTAGGCCAGGCATGTCTAGAATGCAAAAGAAAACTGCTAAAGAAAATTCAAAGGATTGTCAAACAGTGTTGAGGACACAAACTTGTAGAGGAACCAGGTATCTCCAGCCATTGCATTTGTCAGTTTGAGATCACAAGTGAGGAAATTAGATGCCTGGCATGGGACCCAGGTGGTCATGACAACTCTTAACTGAGACCCTCAATCCCCAAGGCAAGTGCCTCAGTTGTAACATGCCTTCAATAATTTTCATTTAATAATGTGTTGTATGGTTCTTCCTAAACCAAGCCTCTCCTTTTCTTCTCATCATGTCTTATCACTCCTCCATTTTCTTAACTTTATTTGAAGAGCTTCAGGAATTTCAGGAATAATTAAGTTATGAATAGTGCTTTTTTTTTTTTTTTTTTTTTTTTTTTTTTGGAATCTCACTGTGTCTCCAGGCTGGAGTGCAGTAGTGCAATCTCGGCTCACTGCAACCTCTGCCTCCCGGGTTCAAGCAATTCTCCTGGCCCAGCCTCCCGAGTAACTAGGATTACAGGTGCTCACCACCACACCTGGCTAATTATTTGTATTTTTAGTAGAGACAGGGTTTCAACATGTTGGCCAGGCTGGTCTTCAACTCCTGATTTCAAATGATCTGCCCACCCCGACCTCCCAGTGTGCTAGGATTACAGGCATGAGCCACTATGCTAGGCCAAGTGCTTCTTTTTTTTATTAAAAAAGCTTAAAATTGCAGTTTGTGACCAAAGAATATTGAAAGTCTTGAATACAAAATTCTCACTGTCTTAGTTGATTTGGGCATTATAATAAAATACCATAAACTGGGAGGCTTTGTAAACAGCAGAAAATTATTTCTCACAGTTCTGCAGGCTGGGAAGTCCAAAATGAAGTCACCAGCAGATATGGTGTCTGATGAGGGCCGGTTTCCTGATTCATAGATGATACCTTCTCACTGTGTCATCACCGGGTGAAAGCAGCAAGGCAAACTATGGGCACTAATCCCATTAGATCCTGCCCTCAAGACCTAATCTGCTCCCCAAAGGCTCTTTCTCCCACTACCATTACATTGGAAATTAAGTTCAACTCATGAATTTGTGGGACACAGACATTCACAAGATACCACTCACCTTCACTCTTGGTCACTGTTGATAACTCAGGACAATCTAATTATAAAATTAAATACTTCCTGTAATTTACAAACTCTTTAGAGATTTCCATCAAGAGATATGGCTAGATATGGGGAAGAATGTTTTCTTGGGAGTAGCTTAGCTGTAGGCGTGGCAACAAAAGACATTCCAGTTAACTAGGCAGAAGAAATCCTAGCAATTTAAAAAGCAGATATTTAAAACAGACTGAAATATGGTCTATTCCAAAATAACATTGACCCAGTTAGACCATTTTCAGAATAGTTTAAAGAAAAATGATATAGAAAATATAGAAATTTTTTTGTGTGTGAGACAGTGTCTCACTCTGTCACCCAGGCTAAAGTGCAATGATGCAATCTCGTCTCACAGCAACCTCTGCTTCCTGGGCCCAAGTAATTCTCCCACCTCAGCCTCCTGAGTAGCTGGACCTACAGGCATGTGCCATCACATCTGGGTATTTCTTGTATCATTTTTGTAGAGGTGAGGTTTCGCCTTGTTACCCAGGCTGTTCTTGAACTCCTGGGCTCAAGCCATCCACCTGCCTCGGCTTCCCAAAGTGCTAGGATTACAGGTCTGATCTTCTGTGCTTGGCCTAGAATTTAAAAAAATATATATATTTTAGGTTCAGGAGGTATAAGTGCAGGTTTGTATACTTGAGGTATATTGGGCAATGCTGGGGTTTGCGCTTCTGTTGAGCCCATCACCCAAATATTAAATAGAAAGCAGAATTCTATCAATGAACTCAGCTGAAGCGCAAGCAGGTAAAAATCAGATTTAATCTGGTGTTGACATGCTCATCATAAAGAAGGTCACATAGGTATAATTCAGACTATTATTCACTTAAAATAGGATATTTATTGGGTTTCAAAAACTAATGAATAATTACAATGGACAGGAAATCAGAACACCTGCATTCGTGTCCAAAATTAGTGATTCTTCTGATCACTCATTTAAATGATTGCTAAATGTTTATTCTAGCTTCCCTAAGCCCATTAATTCTGTGACTTTGTTAATGTATGACATATCCTTTTAGCACTTCCATCTCATTACGCATAAAACGGTATTTAAAATATTTCAATTGCTCAAGAAACTGTATTTATCTCCTTGAAGAAAACCCTGATTTATTAAGAAATCAAAAATATCATAACATTCAGGTGCGCAAAAGAGCAGTCAACTTGAATTACCAATTGATGACATGTTTTTGTGAGCATAACAGTGCACATTTTCATTAAAACTTAGAATCTAAATATAAGTTGGCTGTATATTATTTATGCCAAGTCGTTAATATTACATCATACTTAATCACATTGAAAACTCTTCAACAAACACAGTAAAATCTTCGTTGAATCATGAAATAATCCATGTTTCTTATTGACTATTTAGAAACTATAGTTCTTATGAAAATAAAAGTACCCCAATCCTACCACACAGAGATAACCACCACCTTGGTCTTGCTGTATATGCCTTTAAAGTATTTTTCTTTTAAAAAAGTATATATGTAGTTTATTATGAAAACATTCATCTTATATATACAATTTTGTATCTTTTTAAATTAACAATGAATGTATAGTAAGCATGTTTGTCACGTCAATAAAACCCTCCTCACCATCATTCTTCATCCATGATAGGACATATTTAAAATATATTTCTTGATCCAAAATAGGATATGGCTTATGGTTTTTATATAAGATGGACTATTTGGTTGTGGCTATCAAATGCAGGACTATTATTTAAAATTTACTTCTTATTTTAATGAGAAATAGGCAAAATTATTTGTGACACAATTTATAATCTTATAGTTGTCTTGTTGTAATTTGTAGTCTCATTAGTTGAAGAAATGGCTCAGGGTATATACTCCTACTGATTTTGTTAGGACAGTTCTTATGGAAGGAATGACTTTCTTACGTTCTCAGTTGTAGCTGACCCATCTAAAAACAATTGTTTGTCTTTCTGCGTAAGGGGGGAACCTTGACTCCACATGTGTATACACCTCCCATATGTAACATTAGATCAGAAACTTGTCACTTCTGATTAAATGCTCACATTCTTAAAGAAAGGTTCAGCAGGAAGCAGAAGGTAATTCAACCACCTCCTGCTTTGTATGTTCTGTCATTGGTAAAATGACAAAGGATAATGTTAGTCTGTAATGAATTTAGACAGGCAGGATTTTATTAATTTTATCCTCTTCCTCTACTCTGAAAGTTTTACCACAGGATGACTGAGTAGTCATCTCACACTGAAATATATTTTATCAAACATTAATATATCAATTTTTAACTCAGATTTCCTAATTCATTTTCATAAAGATATTGAGTGAATATATTTTGTCAAGCAGAACAAAAGAGATTTCATTAAGAATATGAGTCCTTCTGGACAGAATGTGAGAATCTATTCTCTAAATTTTGCCAGTCTTCAAAGCACCTGTCTCCACCTGTATGTGAAAAAAATGCATACAATGGGCTGTTATAGAATGCAACCTCTTTAACGAGCTGCAATTACCTTTTTAAAAAATATGTTTTCCATGATTGTCCTATAAGATTAAAAATAAATATATTTAGAATTAATTTCTGATATATTCAAGTTCACCTCCTTTTTTTATAGCAAGGAAAAGGGAGGCTCAGAGCGGGAAGTAATTGTGCCTAACATCCTAGAGACGATGGCAAACCACAGAGCAGAATCCCAAGCTCCTAACTCTTAGCCCAGGGCTTGTTATTATTGTTGCTACTGCTACTGCTGGAGTTATTTAGTTACTTGGAGTCATCCTTGCCTGACTGATGATAGAAAACAATTTAAATCCAAGCCAACAATAGCAGGATCAGAAATGCATCATTCTTCAGCCTTAGAAATGGAGAGACTTGTATTTAGCAACCCTAGGAAATAATCCAGGGCTCATTTTGTTGCAACATTTTACTGGATTTTTAAATAAAAAAACACTTAAAGAGGAAAAGCGAGTTTACCTCTTTTTTTTTTTTTCTAAAATATTTCTGACCCATCATGTTCTGGTAGCCAATGGATCTCCTTGACTGTTGGCTACGTGGGTCCCTAGTTGTTCTCATGTCTGTTGATTTCAATGGAATGAAAGTTCGCTGTGGCAGCACTGAAACCAAAGCTGTGAAGGGGATTGCTTTAGGAAAGAGGAATGGCTGGAGACTCCAGAGGTTTTGAAGTAGGGAAGAAGCAAGCTGCGCTTCCAAGAAAGGTAGGGATTTTATATTGCAGGCCTGAAGAATGTGTACAGTAGTGTTATGGAAGTAGACCTTGTCTGCAAAGAGGAAAATTATTGAAATCCATTGAGGACATTTTATTAATGGGCTTTTGAAAATATCTATATATAGTATTGTTATACATAGTACATTCAAAGGTAGTACTTGCATATTCCTGATTTCATTAGGAGTGAACCCTCTGAGTCACCAGAATACTGTGAACATGGAAAGAAGCCAGGTCTTCATTTTACTCTATTTTTTTTTTAGCAAAGTATTTCCCAGTAGATGTTTAAAATTGTTGCTATTGTATGTGTGCGTGTGTGTGTATCTTCATTTATAGGTATAGGTGTATATATATCTATATGTCTGTAGATATGTTTGTATATATTTGTGTATGTGTAGTACACACACCCATAAGGGCACGGTTTTCTCGTTTGTCTTACATTTAGACTGAAAAACAACAGAAGAGAATTCCATTGTTTCAAGCCTTGAAATAATGCGGATTGTTCTCAGCATTGGTTTAATGATTAAGTTTTCTCTAATTACATTTGGAGTAACTTTTGCATCACTTTGATTTCATGAAATTGGTAAATTTTGTTGGCAGCTTTTGCTGGCAGCTTACTTGGCAAATGGGAAAATACAGAGTTAGACTAGTATAATGAGTTCACTTAAAGCAGAGTTTTAATTAGATAAAGACATTCAAAGCAAATGCAAATGAATACTTGAGTCAGTTGTAGTAGTAGTAGTAACCTTTATTGGGTACTTTTATATGTCAAGTCCTGAATTATCTCATTTACATCAAACAATTTTGTGAAACAAGCTATTGTTATGTCCATTTTATAGTTGAGGAAACTGAGACTTTGGGGGAATAAGTAACTTGCTAATGAGTTTCAGGGCTCAGATTGAACTGAAAACCCATGATCTAAGTCACTTCCTCAAAGTCTGAAAGAATGCAATCTTCGTCCAAGTAAATGAATGCAAAAGACTCTTGAGAAAGCAGGTACTGAAAGTGTTGATGGATGGAGAAGACTGAAGAGTCTAGACTTCCAAGGTCCCTTAAAAAGAACTGAGTAGTCATTCATCTCCCCTCTAAAGAGATTCCCCTCTGGAGAGATGTCTTAGTCATCATTCATTAATGGATGAATATGGCTCTATTAGTTTTAAACAAGACTCCACAATATGGACTGATGCACTGTTTCTGGCTGGCCCATTGCTTTTCTTATAAATACAGCACATAAAGTACATTCCTCAGGTGTAACTTAATATGATAATTCCTTTTATCTATTATTCTTAAAGGGGTTTCTCTTATGCAACTACTTACACATGGAAGGTCATTTTGTTACACTTTTCTGAACGACCAAGTCCAAGTAAAAGCTACATGCAATATAGTTTGTAATTTGAGGTATAGAAATTTTGAAAATCTGTTCTATTTCACAGTTATACAACCGTGTTTTTAAGTTTCAAAAAAACTCCAGATTAGGGAAAACTGACCATTGAAAGATTAGATCAACCCTCAGTTTAATTAGCCAAAGATACAAAACTTTACTGGAAGTTAGGAGGCCACACAAAGTGGTCTGCAGGGAAATATCTCTGCATGACTTCTAAGGCTCCCAGAGACTCTGATGGCCACCAGAGAATTATCCTGCCCACAGGTTTTCTGCTCGATTGAAGAAACTCAGTTTTTTTAGATACAGGGTCTCACTCTGTCCTCCCAGTCTGGCGTTCTCATAGTTCAGGGCAGCTTTGAATCCCTGGGCTCTAGCAAACCTCCTACCTCGGCCTCCCCAGTAGCTGGGACTACAGGTGCACACCACTACATCTGGCTAATTTTTAAACTTTTGGTACAGACAAGGTCTCACTATGTTCCCCAGGCTGGTCTTGAACTCCTGTTCACAAGTGATCTTCCTGTCTTGGCCTCCCAAAGTGCTGGGATTACAGGCATGAGCGACTATTCGTCTCCCCAAGAAATTTAATTCTTACTTTGTAATTCAAGAAGAAATTACCCAAATAACCTGTACATTTTAATTTCAAGGCTGCACAAACATCATTATCCCTTTGAGTTTCTTGATTCTATATTGAGCATCAATAATCATTCTAAAGGGGAAATCAGAGAGTACTGGACCAATAGCTATTCTCTAACTGTCAAGCAACTAGAAAAGTACCTCTGACTACCAGAATATTAGGAAGGATCCCAAAGTACACGAAGAAAATCTATACTTGTTTTCTATAATAAGTAACAGGAGTTTCAGGCTTATTTCCCATGGGGAGAAAAAAATAGGTAGAAGATTAAAAAATTACACAACCTGTGGAAGTTACTGCCAAAAATGTTTGTTAAAAGACTTTTGGTAAAAGTTTTAATCACTTGCTTTGCTAATGGATGTTCAGGGAAGATTTCTACCTCATTCCTGTCTCCTTATTTTGGAGATCACATATAAAGCAAGCTTTTCCTTGAAAAACCAAACCAGTATAACAGGTTAATGACTCAAATCACATTCACCACATTACAAAATGCTCAAGCTATTTTACTTCTCAGAAGTAGCTCATTATCTGCACTCTTATGGACAGAATAAAAGGCAACAAAATGCTAAATGGCCATAAATCCCTAGAGAAAGATACTAATTCCATGTTGAATTGTTCCCAGTAGCCATAATGGAGAAAATAATTAGGACTTTATATTTTAGCAGCTGTAACAGGCTGACAACTAAGAGAAACTATTGAAAAGACCAGGATAAAGACCAAATCTTCTGGCATAAAAATACTAAGAGGCATCTGTGCATTTTACATCATTGCGTAATGAGGCCAGACAACACAAAACTTAGAATAGCAGTATCGCAATGTGTTAAGAGTATGGGTTGTGGACCTGACTGCCTTGCTTCAATACCTTTAGCTGTGCTCTATCTTTCTAAACTTCAGTTTCCTCATCAGTAAAAAAGGGCTTAATAGTTCCTATCTTGTAGGATTACTGAGGGGATTAAGCTACAAAAAATGCTTGTAAAGAATTTACTAAAGTGCCTGGCACATAAGTTGTTTGTAAAGATTAGTTGCTATTATTAGCCTCACTGCTGGTACCAGCCTTGACCTTTTTTGCATTTTTCATCAGGATAAGAGGGAGATGACTTTTTTTTTTGGCAAGAGAAAATGGTGGTGGTAAATTCTTATTATGTATCAATACCATGCCAGGCTTTGGAGATACAGGAAGATAAATGACACATCCAGTCTCTGTGACTCAAAAACTTGGAGGCTAGTGGGAGAAGAAAATATGTAACAGATGATGAGAGGTGGGATAGGCTAAGTAAGAGCCAAAATCTGGAGTCAAAGACCCAGGGGTGGTTTTACGGGCCATGTGTCTTTCATAAGTCAACTAACGACTCTCAATCCAAAATAGTATTATTTAACTTATAGGAATTTGGTCAAAAGTAAATAATAAATCATTGCATTTTTAAAGAAAAGTGAACTGAAGCTTAGACAAATTCAGTAACTTGTTCAAAGTTGTACTAGTATACACGTCGAAGATGAGGATAGGTTCCAAGTCTGCCTGACTCCAAAGTCTGTGCCTTTCATGATGATTTAATGGGTTGAATGTGAAGAAATGACCCCATGCATGCAGTTGGAAGTGGCAGAGCAGACAGGGACGTACTCAGAATTCTTTTAAGAGGAATAGCTGAATGCAATTATTCACTTTGATTACCTAAATATTAGGAATGTCTGTACAGTGTTCCAGAAAGAAGCCAGAAAAAATAATAATAAGCTCTAATTTATGTTTAATAAAACAGGCACACTCCAGGTAAGTGAATCACTGAAGCTTTAATTCATTTATCCATCAATCCATCCAGTCAAGTCCTGAGTGAGCACCTCTTGTTGCTCTAGGTGGAGGATAGAAGGTACAGTAGTGAATAAGCTACATATAATCCTTACTCCATAAGCTTGTACTTGGAGAAGGAAAGATATAAACTACCAGCAAAAGAGATATTTAATGTTAATGATAAGGTTTATAAATTGTGATGAATTGAATTGTGGAAGTTAAACATAATAATATGATAAAGAGTTACTGGAGGAGAAAGTGTAATCCTACTTTAGGAGGTGACATTTGAATTGAAATATCATCACTAAAGGTTGGTATTGATAATTTTGTCAAACTCTGTGAAATATTTGAAGAGATTTATTCTGCACCACATATGAGTTATCAGTGGCCTATGGTACATCTCTTAGGAAATTCTGAGAACATGTGCCGAAGGTGGTCAAGACACTATTTGGTTTTCATACATTTTAGGGAGATACAAGGCGTCAATTAATACATGTGAGATGGACATTGGTTTGGCTCAGAAGGGTGGGGCAGCGGGAGGCTTTCAGGTAATGGATTCAAATATTTTCGGATTGGCAATTGGTTGAAAGAGTTATTATCAATAGAAAGAATGTCTGGGTTGTGATACGGTGTTTTCAAGACCAAGGTTTTATCATGCAGATGAAGCCTCCAGATAGCAGCTTTCAGAGAGAAAATTGTAAATGTTTCTTATCAGACTTAAAGAGTCTCTTCTATTTGTAATTGCAAAAGGGAGGGGACTGTAATGAGACATGTCCAACTCCCCCTTCCCATCATGGCCTGAACTGATTTTTCAGGTTAACTTTGGAATGCCCTTGCTGAGAGGAGGGATCCATTCAGATGGTGGGGGTTGGGGGGCTTAGAATTTTATTTTTAGTTTACATTCAAAAAGCACAGATCTGAGGAATGAGTGTTCCAGTTAGAAAGAATGAAAGTACAGTAGTCCTAATGGCAGAACAAACTCCTGTGCTTGCAAGAAGACAAAGCCAACTACTTTACCCCGAACTTTATGTTCCCTCTCTTTCATATCACTGCCTTTTTTATTCTTTATAACTACATGCATTATGTATTTGTTTACTATTTAATGGCCTGTCACCACTAGAATATAAGCTCTGTGAGAGTAGAAACCTCTGCTTTTTCCCCAACTGTTTATACCCCAGCATCTCGAGGAGTGCACATCCTACAAGAGCCAATTTAAAAAATTTGCTGAATTAATATATGTATGCACGAATGAGTAATTGCCATTTCGCCACAGCACTTTTCTAGTTTATCAGTCTGACTCCTGACTCTGATTATCAGTTTGTGGGATCTGAGGTTTCTGCAGGGTTTATCTTAAATTGATTTATTACTCTGTCTGTCAATGAATGCAATTCATACAAAATAGGGTCAAACAATGGATTAGCATACTGAGGTAAATTAAGAGGAGTAAAAAGAGAAGCATTAAATCAAACTGATATTATTTAAAACCCAATTATCAAAGACTATTATGTTTAAATGAGGTGAAAAAAATCTGATTGTCCCATCTGGTAGAAAACATGTGGCATTTCACTGTATTGGTAAGAAACTTCATTAGTAGTGAGACTGTGCTTCAGGTGATGTCAATTTCAACAGCTGATAAGAAGACATTTTAAAGATAGGATCAGCAATTGTCATGAATTCAGTTTCCCAAATTATAAATTAAGTGCAAATATGAGTTGACCGTGTTAAAATTTCCATTGGCATGGCATTTTCTTATGTTATGTTATCATTTGCAATCACTGCGATATTCTCAAAGATATACAGAAATGTCAAAGTAGAGGGAATTGTACTGTGGTAGAATTTAGGTGACCCATATTAGCCTCCTAGCATAGAATGAGTCAATGAGAAAACCCTTTCTAGTGAGAGCCAGTGCTTTTCAGAAACATGTCTCAGAACTTCATTACAGCTAAGTTCAAAGGGATGTTCTCTTTTATTCATGATAATCAAATGTTATATAACTAAAATGTATGTAACTTTTTATTGATTGCAGAGCAGTGGTATCACATTATTTCATTGGCATAGGGTATGTCTTTATGTAATTTGGAGTATCTTGCCTATCCTTCAGAGGGAATGTGTGTTTCTGTGCGTGTGCATGCACATGTGTGTAAGGAATGAAAGGAGAATACTATCTGGGGAAAAAGAAAATGCATTTGCTCAGAACAGTATTTTTTCCCAAATATTAAGTATTTAAGCCCATTTGACTGGACCTATACATTGATTTTCCCTTTGGGAAGTTAGACATAACATGAGGATTAGTCATATACCAGTGTAAACAAGGCTTATGATGTGATAATGAGAAACGATTTTTCCCACCCAAATTGGCTCTTCTTAGCTAATTTAGTGTGTGAATAAATTATATTTCTTACTGCTACACTAAGATGATTCATTAAGGGTTAATTTATGGAGCCTCCCTAAATTACTGCTCTACTCATTGGTCATTATCCCTGATGATGGCATGAGACAAACCACATGTCTGGGCCTTACTTGATGGCAGATGAAGTTACCAAGGAGGAGAAAAATGCTGTGTCCACCACATGGGTGGCCAGGGGCTGGGCAGAGCTATGAACTGAAAAAACAGAGGAGAACAACAACACAGGTGTGAAAATGAACTTTGCCTAAATTCTAAGCAGGAGAAAAACAGGTTTGAATCTGAAAGACCAAGTTCCAAATAATATGCATTATCAGAGATTCTGATTTGGGGAACCTCAAACTCTGGACTGACTTATGGAGCTGAATAAAATCTGTGTCACTAAATAGGTTTTAGGTCTAATCTTTATTTTATTGTGAAAATCTCAGGCATCTTAGACAAGGAAGAGGCTATATCCCTAGGCCACTTTCCTTTCTTGTGATTTTGATTTTTTACTATCCTGTTCAGGCTTCTGTTTGTTCTATCATAAATGGGATCCTTGGCTCACCTTTGTTATTTGTAGTATTTTAAAATTATGAAAAAGTGTTATTGTTGTTGAAATTATTATTGTTCAGTGACAATGTTCCTTAATTACAAAACGCTATTTTATCCTTGCAAGTTGTCAGTTTCTGTAGGCATGGATAGAACAGAGTGTAAAATATACATAGAACTAAATTTAAAATAGATCATTGTTGTAGTTGCTGACAACAAAGACTTGGTGGGGGAGAAGAATAGGAAGCAGGGAGGGGAGGGTGTAATTCTGAATTCTAGGTGCTATCCAGTTATTGCAGACACAATTTTATGTTCAGGAGAACATCAGGGTAAGGGCTTACCTCTGTAGATAGCATTTACTTCAAACCAGGTACTGAACGTGAATGTATTCCTCATATGAGCCATGACATCTCTGTGCTTCAAAATGTGGCTTTCATTTTCTTATTTTTCCCACTGCTCTGTGGTAAAGGGGACCAACTGAATCAAGAGAGATTTGGGGACACTAGGCTTTTTGATGTCTTTGGGTAGCACCATCTGCATGAACAGATGGGGGAACATGTCACAGGGCTAGAAGGGGACTCTGAGATCAAAAAAAAAAAAAAGAGAGAGAGAGAGAATTGAAAAGGGAATGAGGGAATGCAATGGTAGGGTAAAGCAGATTGAGTGTCAGTGGCTGGGAATTCTTTGCAACCTGACCCAGGTAGTGGTCACTGAATGGCTGCCACCTGTGGAGTCCATGGGTCCCCAGGACAGTGCTTCTCAGCATTACAGCAGGCATATTGCTTAGCAGTAGGAATGGGCACATACCTCTGTTTCTCTGTGCTGACAAGAGGAGATCCCTGATGCTGTCAGTTACAGCTCCACAGGGAGGACAGCATGGTTTGGTTTCCATTAAGTTTTCCATATGGCTACAGGCCAGTAAAAGGGCTGCTTCAGTGTCCTGGTGGAAGATTCTGCACGAGAGTGGGTACCTCATCATCACTAATTTCCCCCAAGTTGACAAAAAGCATATACTTTTGCTCATGATACTTTACTTACTTACATGTTTCTTTATTTTTTTCATTCATTCATATGCTTATTCAATCATTCCATTTTTATTTTATTTATTTAAAAAAATACATTTGTAGGGGTACATAGTAGGTATTTGTATTTATGGGATACATGAGATGTTTTGATAGAGACATGAAATGTGAAGTAAGCACATTATGGGCAATGGGTTTTCCATAGCCTCAAATATTTATCCTTTGAGTTACAAGCAATCCAATTACATTGTTTAAGGTATTTTAAAATGTACAATTAAGTCACCATTGATTGTAGTCACCCTATAGGTCTTATTCATTCTTTCTATTTTTGTACACAATAACCATCCCCATCTCCCTCCTCCCACCCCAGTTAGCCCCCCATTACCATTCTCAGCCTCTGGTAATCAGTCTTCTTCACTCTATGTCTATGAGTTCAATTGTTTTGATTTTTGGATTCCCCAAATAAGTGAGAACATGAGATGTATGTCTTTCTCTGCATGGCTTAATTCACTTAACATAATGATCTCCAGTTCCATTCACGTTACAAATGAATGGATCTTATTCCTTTTTGTGGCTGAATAGGATTCTGTTGTTTATAGGTATCACATTTTCTTTATTCATTCATCTGTTGATGGACACTTAGGTTGCTTCCAAATCTTAGCCATTGTAAACAGTGCTGCAACAAACATAGGAGTACAGAAATCTATTTGATACACAAATTTCCTCCTTTGCGTATATACCCAGCAGTGCGATAGCTGATCATATGGTAGTTTTATTTTTAGTTTTTTGAGGAACCACCAAACTGTTCTCCATAGTGGTTATACTAATTTACATTCCCACTAGCAGTGTACAAGGATTCCCATTTCTTCACATCGTCATTACCATTTGTTATTGCTTGTCTTTTGGATATAAGCCATTTTAACTGGTTTGAGATGATAACTTATTGTAGTTTTGAATTGCATTTCTCTGATGATCTGAGATGTTGAGAATCTTTTTATATTCCTGTTTGTGATTTGTATGTCTTCTTTTGAGAAATGTCTATTCAAATATTTAGCCAATTTTTTAGCAACTTTTTCCTAAAGAGTTGTTTGTGCTTCTTATATATTCTGGTTATTGATTCCTTTTCAGATGGGCAGTTTACAAATATTTTCTCTCATTCTTCGGGTTGTCTCTTCACTCTGTTGAATGTACCCTTTACTGTGCAGATGCTTTTTAACTTGATGTGATCCCATTTGTCTATTTTTGCTTTGGTTGCCTGTGCTTGCAGGTACTGCTCACGAAATCTTTGCCCAGACCAATGTCTTGGAGATTTTCCCCAATGTTTTCTTGTAGAAATTTCATAGTTTGAAGTCTTAAAGTCTTTAATCCACTTTGATTTTATTTTTGTATATGGTGATACATAGGGGAATAGTTTAGTATTTTGCTTACGCATATACAGTTTTACCAGCACCAGTTATTGAAGACATTGTATTTTCGCCAGTAAGTGTTATAGGCACCTTTGTCAAAAATGGGCTCACTGTAGGTGTGTAGATTTGTTTCAGAGGCCTCTATTCTGCTCCATTTGTCTATGTGTCTGTTTCTATGCCAGTACCATGCTGTTTGGTTACTTGAGTACTGTAGCATATTTGGAAGTCAAGTAATGTGATTCCTCCAGTTTTGTTCTTTTTGCTTAGAATAACTTAGAATAACTTTGGCTATTCTGGGTCTTTTGTTGTATTGGGGCCTATATCTCTGTTTGCTTCTAATAATATTTGCCTTATGTATCTGGGTGTTCCAATGTTGGGTGCATATGTATTTACAATTATTATATCCTCTTGCTAAATTGACCTTTTATCATTATATAATAACCTTTGTCTCCTGTAGTTTTGATGTTGAAATATATTTTGTCGGGTATAAGTGTAGCTACTACTGCTCTGTTTTGGTTTCCACTGGCATGGAATACCTTCTTTCATTTATTTATTTTCAGTCTATGTGTGTCTTTATAGTTGAAGTGTGTTTCTTGTAGGCAACAGATCAATGAGTCTTGTTTTTTCATCCATTCAGCCAGTAATGTGTTTTGATTGGAGAGTTTAATCCATTTACATTCATGTCATTATTGATAAATAAAGACTTACTCCTACCATTTTGTTATTTATTTTCTGGTTGCTTATGGTATTCTCTTCTTTCTTTCCTTCCTGTCTCCCTTTCGTGAAGGTGATTTTCTCTGGATATGATTTAGTTTCTTGCTTTTTATTTTTTGTGTATATGTGGTATGTGGTTTTTTTTTTTTTTGTTTGAGGTTACCATGAGGCTTGCAAATAGTATTTTTTAACCCATTTTTATGTGATTGTCTTTATTTTGTTCTTCTCTACAACTTTTAAGTTCCAGAGTACATGTGCTAGATGTGCAGGTTTGTTATATAGGTAAACATGTGCTATTGTGGTTTGCTGTACAGATCAACCCATCACCTAGGTATTAAGCCCAGCATCCATTAGCTATTCTTCCTTATGCCCTCCCTCCCCCTACCCCCACCAATGGCAGGCCATCATGTGTGTTGTTCCCCACCACATGTCCATGTATTCTCATCATATAACCCATTATTTTAACCTGATAACAACTTAACACTATTTGCGTAAGCATACAAGCAGACAAGCAAAAAGAAAACTAATAAAAATTCTACTCTTTAACTTCGTCCCCCTACTTTTAAACTTTTTGTTTTTTCTATTTATATCTTATTGTACTGAGTATGTCTTGAAAAGTTGTTGTAGTTATTACTTTTATTGATTCATCATTTAGCCTTTCTACTTAGGAAAAGAGTAGCTTACACACCTCAGTTACATTGTTATACTATTCTGTGTTTTTCTTTGTACTTTCTATTATCAGTGAGTTTTTTTTACCTTAAGGTGATCATTTATTGCTCATTATTGGCCGTTTTTCTGATGGAAGTACTCCTTATAACATTTCTTGTAAGACAGGGCTGGCATTGATGAAGTCCCTCAGTTTTTGTTCGTCTGGGAAAGTCTTTATTTCTCCTTCATGTTTAAGAGACATTGTCGTTGGACACACAATTTTAGGCTAAAAGTTATTTTCTTTCAGCACTTTAAATATGTCACGCCACTGTCTCTTGGCCTGTAAGGTTTCCACTGAAAAGTCTGCTACCAGACATATTGGAGCGTCATTGTTATTTGTTTGTTTTTCTCTTGATGCTTTTAGGATTGTTTATTTATCCTTGGCCTTTGATAATTTGATTATTAAATGCCTTGAATTAGCCTTCTTTGGGTTAAATCTGCTTGGCGTTCTATAATCTTCTTGTACTTGGATGTTATCTTTCTCTAGGTTTGGGAAGTTCTCTATTATTATCACTTTGAATAAACTTTCTCTTCCTATCTCTCTACCTCCTCTTTAAGGCCAATAACTCTTAGATTTGCCCTTTCTGGGGTGTTTGAGAGATCCCGTAGGCATACGTCAGTGTGTTCCGTTCTTTTTTCTTTTGTCCCCTCTGACTATGTATTTTCAAAGAGCTTGTTTTCAAGCTCACTAATTTCTTCTTCTGCTTGATCCATTCTGCTATTAGGGGACCCTGATGCATTCTTTTGTATGCCAATTGCATTCTTCCACTCAATTTTTGCTTGACACTTTTTTCATTATTTTGATCTCTTTGTTAAATTCATCTGATAGAGTTCTGAATTTCTTCTCTGTGTTATCTTGAATTTCTTTGAGTTTCCTCAACACAGGTATTTTGAATTCTGTGTCTGAAAGGTCACACATCTCTCTGAAAGGTCACACATCTCTCTTTCTCCAGGATTGGTGTCTGGTGACTTATTTCATTCATTTGGTGAGGTCATGTTTTCCTGGATGGTGTTCATGCCAATAGATGTTCTTTGGCATGTGGACATTGAGGAGTTAGCTGTGTATTCTGGTCTTCAGTGTCTGGACTTATTTGTAGCTGTCTCTCTCGGGGAGGCTTTCCAGATGTTTGAAATGATTTGCATGTTGTGATCCAAGCTGTATGTGTTTGAGGGAGCACCTCAAGTCCAGTAATGATGTGGTTCTTGCAGACTTGTAAAGGTACCACCTTGATCGTCTTAGACCAGACTCAGGAGAATTCTCTGGATTACCAGGCAGAGTCTTGTTCTCTTCCCTTACTTTCTCCCAAACATACAAAGTCTCTTTCTCTGTTCTTAGCACCTCAAGCTGGGGGTGGAGTGATACAAGCTCCCCTGTTGCCACCACCACTATGACTGTGTTAGGTCAAACCTAAAGCCAGGACAATGCTGGGTCTTGGACAAGGCCTGCTGTAGCCACTCCCTGGCTTCTGCCTTGGTTCATTCAAGGCCCTAACCCTCTACAATCAGCAAGTGGCAAAGCCAGCTGGGCCTGCATCTTTCCCTTCAGGGCAGCAAGGCCCCCAGGCCCCAGGTGGGTCCAGAAGTGCCTTGCAGTACTCAGGGACTGGAGCCAAAAACCTTAGAAGTCTACCTGGTGTTCTGTTGTGTTGCAGCTGAGCTATCACTCATACCATAAGACACAGTCTTTCCTACCCTTCCCTTCCCTGGCAGAATAGCCTCACCTTTACCCACACCACCCCAGGCTATGAGGAGTACTGCCAGACTATTGTCATTGTTCTCCTAAGGTCCAAGTTCTCTTAAGTCAGCTTGTGGTGAATGCTGCCTGGCCTGGGACTCAACCTTCAAGGTAGTGGACTCCCCTCTGGCCCAGGGCAGGTCCAGAAATGCTGTCCAAGTGTCAGGTCCTGGAATAGGGGACCCCAAGAGCCCACTTGGTGCTCTGCTCTCTTGTGGCTATGCTGTTACCTGATGCCAGCAAGATTCAAAGGATAACCCAAGGTCCTCAGTGTAGTACCAGGGTATCACTGCTGGTTAGTCAGGGCCCAAAGGGTCTTCAGTTAGCAAGTGATGAATGCTGCCAGGACTGGGTCTTTTCCTTCAAGGCGAGGTATTCCCTTCTGTCCCAGGATGTGTCTACATATGTTGTCTGGGAGCTAGTGCTTGAAATGGGGGCCTCATAACTCTGACCAGTGGCCTATCCTGCTGTGGCTGGGCTGGTATTCATAATGCAAGACCAAGCCCTCCCACCTCCTTCCTCTCCTCTCCTCAAGCAGAAGGAAGGGGTCTCTTTTGGAGCCACAAGCTGTGCAGCCTGGGATTGGGTGGAGGGGTGGTGATGCTAACACTCCACTGACTGTCCCAGCTGCTGTCTCAGTATGTCACATACCCTCTCTCAGTCCACTGTCTCTGGGCCTAAATCCGCCCTAGGACTCACAAAATGGTAGCAGTCCTTATGGCCTAGACTGCCTTTCAAGTTTACTTGGAGACTCAGAGTACTGTAGCCCTTGAGAGCAAGGTTCATGGGAACTCAAGTTTGGACTGCTGGGATCCATGATTCCCCTCTGGCTGGGGCTGGTTTAAATGCTTTCTCTGTGGGCAAGTATCGGCTGAGTTTGGTCTGGTTTTCCTTTCTATTCTAACAGGACAGCACTGAATTCGGTGCCTCAAAATTGCTGTGTTCTCCCTCCCCCAGCAACCAGAGATGCTCTCAGCACTACTCTAAGACAGCTAGGGATGGGGAGGGGGTGGCGCTAGCAATTCGAACTCTTTTTTCCATCTCTTCAGTGCCTCTTTCAGCAATATGAAGGTAAAAACAGGTACTATGAATGCTCACTTGATATTTAGTTCTTATGAAAGTGTATTTTTCTGTGTAGATAGTTGTTAACTTGGTGTCCTTGTGAGGGGAACAATCAGTGGAGCTCTCTATTCTGCCATCTTGCTCTTGCTCCACCTCCCTCGATCATTCTCTCTTTTTTTTTTTTTTCGACAGAGTCTTGCTCTGTCACCCAGGCTGGAGTGCAGTGGTGAGATCCCAGCTCACTGCAACCTCCGCCTCCCAAGTTCAAGCAATTCTCCTGCCTCAGCCTCCCTAGTAGCTGGGATTACAGATGTGTGCCACCATGCCCAGATAATTTTTTTGTATTTTTAGTAGAGATGGGGTTTCACTATGCTGACCAGGCTGGTCTCGACCTACTGACCTCATAATCCACCCGCCTTGGCCTCCCAAAGTGCTGGGATTGCAAGCGTGAGCCACTGTGCTCAGCTTCCAATCATTTGTTTTAATTCATGTTTATTGAGTAGTTATTTTCTGCCAGGCACTATACTAAATATTTTACAAACTTTTCAATCCAAGAGGTGGCTATTTTTACACACGAGGAAAGTGAATCTCAGAAAGATTAAGCAATGTTCCTAAAGTCACACAGAGGGCAATGGTAGAGCTAAATATTGGATCCAAGTCTCTTTGACCCCTGAAATTATAACAGTTACTCTGTATTGCCCCTGTTACCTTTATCTTTCTATGAAATCATAATATTATAATTGACAAAAAGATCCTCTTTATATTGGAAGATACATAATGTGTGAATGATTAGCTTTATTAGTTATAGCTCCTATGTTAAAGAAAATAAAATCTGTAAATTGAAATTCAAGCCACATATATTGTAGGCAAGAAGTTTTGCTGATATATTTATTCAACTTAGGATATTACTGTTCCACATCTACCGTATCTATAGGCTAGATGGGCTGCTAAGGTTTGCAACATAAATTGTTGACATTCGTGTAAAATTATGTGCTTGTAGAAATATGAGGCAATGGATGCCATTATTGGGCCCTCTGCCCACCGTCCTGTACTAACTTATTTAAAAATTGTATTTTTCTCTCTTTCCCGCCCTCTTCCCTCTCACCTCCTTTTAATAACAGTAAGAGTTTCCTTTCTGGTTACCTAAATAACACATGTTCATCCTAGAAAATTTGGAATGTAAATAATTTTAAAATGTTAAATGTTAGAAAAAAATACCCTATAATTATACCTTTAGAAATACTCATCACTAACAGGTTAGGCAGAATTTCCTTCTATATTCTTTGAATAAATGTTTTTTCATTTTCACAGAAAATTGTGATTATATGTCCATTTAATAATTTGCTTTATTCACTTATTATGTGGTGAATAGTTATTCCTTTTTATGCAGTTTTATCTTGAAGGCTACATAATCTGCCATATTTGTGTGTAATTCTGTATTTGGCCAAAAATCTGCTTTGTAATATTTAAGTGTGTTCCAACTTTTTACTATTTTAATGTTCTCATTGATACCTTCTTGTTGATTTTCCATTTTTTGATTATAATTTTTAGTATTGACTAGATTTTTCAAAACTTGTATAATTTTCATAAGGAAAATAAAGTGCTATTTTTAAGAAGAGAGAAAAAATCTATAATAATAACTAGACCCATATTCCTGGGTCAATGTGTATGAACATTTTAAGGCTTTGGAAACACAGACTTCTCTATATAACACTGCATTGTGATAATGATAGTAACCTGACTTCTGACCCAGCTGGGGAATGGGACATGCTTGTTTATCAAACCAGAGTTGCAATACGGAGAGAACTTTTCACTACTGTGGATATAGTGGACTGATATCCAGATTTCTAGTTCCCTCCCGCAAAATCATCTGATTTCATTGGCCACTGTGGCCTCATTTGTAAAATAGTTATAATAGCTTATTTGCCTCCAGGATACCTAGCTACCTAGGGCACCTAGGTCCCATCAGGTGAGGAAGTGTAAAAAATAAATAAATACATTTCTAAGTAATCTATTTGGTGTATGCTTACGAGGTGATGGGGAGGGGTGACAAATACACTGAGACATAGGGGACAACTTAAAGACTTAGAGTTACCCAGATAAAGTAGAGTGTGAAGAAGAGCAGAGGGAAGAGGATTCCAGGTAGAGGGAACAGCATATGTGATGAATGAAAGTAAAGGAAGAAAGGTAAGTAAAAGAATTTGAGAAAGGCTGGAACATGGGGATGAGCTGGGGAACTATGAGAAATGAGAGAGGTTAGAGAGGGAAGAAGAGTCTTTCTTTTGTTAGTAATTTTTAAGAGCCTGGACTTTATCTTTAGGGGAAGGGATGTCACTGATAATTTTAATCAGAGAGTACATGATCAAATTTGCATTTACTTGTCTTTTTGATAACCTAGAAATCAATTTAGAATTTTTGAGTTCTTAGGTCTTGACTACAAATAAATAGCATTTATTATTGCAATGAAAATTTTCTGAACTGTTGGTTACAAAGTGTCAGTTGATAGAATAATAAATGTAGAGCCATATAATATTAACATTTTCTCAGTTCATGAGCTGAATTTAGCCCTGAGATTTACATCAGAGTGATACCTGGGTGCACATTTTGTCTAAATCCACAATACATTATTTTAATATTTAGAAATCCTTCCATGGTGCTTTTTCTTTGAAAATATTACACTAAAATTCGAATACATAGGAAAAGATAATGAGACATTTCAGTAACATTTTCATCATGATAAATAAATATCAAGCATTGAGACAGAGATTTAGCATGTTTTAAGGAAATCTATAACATTTTCTAAGAAGTTTAACTCTTTTTTGTAAAGAATTGACAAATAGATGAATGATACTTTCACAGAAACATAGGAAGATAATTACTTTATAAATTATTTTTCAATATTTGAATATTAACAGAATCATCCCGCAGGGTTCTTCCAACAGGAAAGAACCTGTAAATAAATTAATAATGTATTTTTAGGGACAATTTTAACAAAGTTGAATGAATGTTTATTTGGTAAGTAATCAAGAATTGATGAGAAGAGGTAATTCATAAAAATAATAAGCATAATTCTGTTTTATATTTCTTTTTCTTTCTTTTTTTATTTTTATTTTTTGGAGACAGGGTATCACTCCATTGCCCAGGCTGGAGTGCAGTGACAGGATCACAGCTCACTGCAGCCTCAAACTCTCCAGCCCAAGGGATCCTCCCACCTAAGTCTCTTGGGTAGCTGGGACTACAGGCAAGCACCACCTTGCCCGACTAATTTTTTTTTTTTTTTTTGTATTTTTAGTAGAGACAGGGTTTTGCCATATTGCCCAGGCTTGTCTCAAACTCCTGGGCTCAAGCAGTCCGCCCACCTCAGTCTCCCAAAGTGCTGGGATTATAGGCATGAGCCATCACACCTAGCCATAATTCTCCTTTCGTATGGCCAGAGGTCAAAGAAACTACTGTCAAAGAACTACTGGAATTACTGTATAAATTAGTAAAAGTGATTTTGTTTAACACCTTGGATGTTTATCTGTAGATATATACATGTTTCTCAATGTATATATCTATAGATAAAGAAATATTGGATTTTTTTCTGGAGTGCTTCTTAACACATAATACCTGTTACAGCTTATATCTATGAATTTTTTTGGTATCTACTGTGCATCATCCCTCCAAATTGCTCACACATTGAAGAGCATACATATTGGTATGCATCCCTGTGAGCACACCGTCAAAGCCCTTGGCACATAATGTAATATGATTCTGCTGTGTAAACACATGATCTCCTCATCCCCATAAAGTACGAGGTGAAGCTCAAAGGTTATATTGAACAAAAACAGCCAGACACAAAATGGAGCATACATTAATATTCCTTTTATATGAAGTACAAAAACAGGCAAAGCCAGTCTAAGTTTATGGCAGTCAGCGGTGTGGTGACTCTCGGGGAACAGCAGTTTCTGGGGAGCCCATGGGGAGGACTCTGAGGTACTGGAAATAATAACTCATCTTCATCTGGGTGCTGTCACTCAATTCTGGGCCCTACACTCATCTAGTTTATGCTTATACATTGAGCCCTTTTCCAGACATATGTTTCAATAAAAAGTTTTAAACTGTTTTATTTCAATAAAAGTTAAAAAGTGTGCACCTTTTTATAATTCATTGACATATTGCTAAGACTCTGGAGAGCATGTGCATGACTCCCAGAATTTTAGAGTACCTTCTCACTATCTTGTTGAGATCTCTTAAAGATACTGCTATTTACCTAATTTGATTGTCCTTTGCACTGATAACTCATAAATCTATCCATTTGACTTGGAAATGAGTTTATTTCCCTCAAAAATGGAGGGAGCTCACAGTATAAATTGTGCTAGCCGAATTCCAAAACACTCTTATATGTTGATATGATAAAAAGCAAGAATCAGACTAATTCATTCAAAACCTTGTTAGGATTCTGCTCTTGAACTGCTGATACCTGCTATGAGGCAGACCAAGTATCTTGTGAGCAGGGTTGCAAACTCAGACACCCACTGGGGCTTGTTATATTACAAAGTAAGGAGAATCTGGTGTGATGCAAAGGATGGAGACTGAGAGAAACTGCAGAAACCACATTCCTCTGAAAGGCATTCAGGCTCACATTGTTAAAGCAGTGTGCTAACCAACTGAAGTAAGTTGTTGATTAAATGCAGCCTGTTGTCCAGTGGTTTGTCCTATACATTGTATTATTCTCTGTATAACTATTCTGTGTATAACTCTGCTCTATATAACTTGTTGCACATGGCCTAGTTCTTCAAAGTACTCTGAAAAGTTTTATTGAACATTTCATATGAATACTTGTTCTATAAATGCTACCAGTTCAATATCTACTTAAATCTTACAGTAATTATGCATTGAATATAAAACCTTGTTATCCGGAATTAAGAAAATTGATTAATATCCACCTTAGGAAGTTATCAATCTTAGATGTTTATTTTCAAATGAATCTAAGGATGTAAGTGGTATATCTGTCTGTGTGGTTTGCATCCCTTCTTTAAAGAACAAACAGTTTTAGAGAAATAAGTATAAAGACTGTGCAGGAGAAATGTAGAAACTGCTTTATATTCTTGGGCACTTTACCTGCTTTTTGTCGAATACTAATTGTTGTGATGAAACAAAAGGTATATTTAACATGTTATTTATTGTTATGGAGGCTACTGTTTGGCAGAGCATTCTTGCCAGTTATGTAAAAGGAAGGCATAAACATGAATTTGACCTGTTATAAGTTGTATACTTTTAATAGAAAACATCATCATACATGCATACGTGTCTCTAAAGCATTAATTGCTATCTCTTGCAATGATATTTTTCTTGCTTCATTCTTTCTTGTCTTTCTTGTCATGGTAGAAAATATTCTACCATGCTTCTCCTGACCTCACTCAGAGTATTAAAATAGATTGTAATAATGATGATAAGAGTGGTTAGCATATATTGAACAATAATTTGCAAATGATTGTCCTAAGCACTTCATATATATCCTCTTGTTTGAATTATCACAGGCACTGAAATAAAACAGGCATTTTAATCTAAGTTTCATAGAAAAGGAAACAGAGTTAGAGGAATTAATAAAATACTAGTGTCACAGAGCTGGAAATGCCAGGTCCAGATTTATTTCCAAGCCTGGTTCCAAATATTATCCCATCTCTTTTTCAAAATGATAATTCTGTGGTTTTGGAGACACAATTGTAAATCCAGGAGAACTTCCCTGTTCTATTACAAATCTTGCTTTGTTTCCTGAACTGTGAAAATTGACTTAAACTCACAAGTCTTCTATCTTGTAATGAATTATAAAAGCAATTTGTCTTAACAATACCATGCATAACCTACTCTTACTTCTGCTTTACCATAGTATGAAATTTTCACCTACTTACATTAGGTGAATGGGAGAGTAGTTTAATAGTAATTTAATTGGCTTTTATCATGTTTGAGCTTTAAATTACACTTCCCAGGGAGCTTGAACATAAGTACTCACATCAGAACATCCTTTCCTGATCCTTAATTCAATATTTCTCTTTCTTTCTTAAATCAATGTTTTTAAACCAAGTTTCATGACCCTGTCAGTCAAATGGTCACGATAGCATGTTATCAAGCTATCCAATTCCATGTTATCCTGACAGCAACTCTATATGCTAGGCATCATTATTTCCATTTTAAAGACAAGCAAACTGACCTCTTTGGGTTACAAGACTAGAAAATGGTCAACTCTGGTGTTTGTACCCAAGTCTAAGTGACTGGGTAGCTACCCAAGGCATGTTCTTTCCTCTCTACTCAAGTGATACCAGAGAAAAGTGGGCTAACACTCACAACATTTTTTTCTGTCCTGTGTTCATCTGCTACATTGTTTAAGGCTGTGATGAAAAAATAATCTAAAATTCAAAGAAATGTACTGTATTAGTAAAAGGAAAGTTGCTCTGAAACCTCATAGATATCCTGGCTGTGGCCATGTACTCATACAGTTCCATACTGACTGGAATAAATCCTTAACCTTCAGTGAGTTTTAGTTTAGTGTTGGGTAGAGTTGCCATTGCTAACCTCTAACTAACTCTCTGTTTCAATTAGGGTGAATCACTTCACCCTCCGAGAATCACTTTCTCGGAGGCTTTTATACCACATTACAAATTACAGATTTTATCAAAGGCTGCTTAACATTAGCCCTCAGGACAGACCAATTCATATAACTATTTTATTTGACTAACACAGTACTTTTAAAATTAGGACATTTCGTTTTAAAATTTAGACTTCCTAATTATCTTTTTAAAAATCTAAAGAGCATGAACACTGGGGCTTCTTTCCCACAGGTAACAATAAGCTAAAGCTGGGAAATTGATACCTTATCTAGACGGAGGGTTTTCTGTAGTTCACCACATTCCCCACCATTCCCTTTTGTCTTACGTTGAACCTACTCCTCATACTACAGAGGTCATAAGCCTGCCCTCTATGCATCTGAGTTTGTGGCTCCTTGATTAGACTTAAATCCCTTATAATTTTAGCATTCTGTGTGTATTATGTCATAATTATGCTCTGAAATTTTCAATGGATAAAATACAAACTAGTAAGCCTGGAATTTAAAGTCAACTATTGTTTGCTTTCATCCATCCTTCACCAGGTTTAAATCTCAACACATTTGCTTACCAGTCAAGTTGACCTATTCATCTTACCAATATGTCCTGGTTCTGGTCATGTGCTCACACTACTCCATGCTGACTGGCTATCCCTCCAGACTAAACACTGTATCTAGCAAAATCTTGTATATCTTTCATCACCTAACTTGTAGCTAATTAGCTCATTTTCTCTGCGATGGCTGCCTCAGCTTCCAATCATTTTCCTTATTTCAGGATTTCTTTTTTTTTTTTTTTTTTTTGTTGAGACGGATTCTTGCTCTATCGCCCAGGCTGGAGTGCAGTGGTGCGATCTCAGCTCACTGCAACTTCTGCCCCCTTGTTCAAGCAATTCTCCTGCCTCAGCCTCCTAAGTAGATGGGATTACAGGTGTGCATCACCATGCCCAGCTAATTTTTGTATTTTTAGTAGAGATGGGGTTTCACCATGTTGGCCAGACTGGTTTCGAACTCTTGACCTCAGGTGATCTGCCTGCCTCAGCCTCCCAAAGTGCTGGGATTACAGGAGTGAGCCACCATGCCTGGCCAATTTCAGGTCTTATAACATACATTATTGGTACTTACCATGTGATGCGTAATAATAATAAACATAAATAAAAATAAATATAATTATTTTACATTTATAGATAAAATTTGTGGAAATGCTTTTTCCATGCCAAACAGTTTCTATGCATTGTTTTAGTCTTTATATCCATGTTCAGAGGTAGATGCCCTAATTGTTTTTGTGCTTTCGTTATTATTGAGTCTCAAGTAGGTTAAATAATGTATCCAAAGTTGCAGAGGCGATAGCTTCCTAGATTAGTTTATCCTGTATCTGAGCTTTGATTTTAAGGTCCTTAAGGTCGAAGACCACATCATAACAATTTTATACAATGCCTTCTACGGGGTTTAGCAAGCACCATGCTGAATGAAGGCTATCTATGAATAGATTAGTATTCATTTATTGTCATTCAGGTGTAATACAACTCAGTAGTTTAATGACTTTTTGAAATTTATTGACAACATTATAATAAACTTGCACATTTTAGGTTTTAAATTTATACATTATCCTATTCAAAATCCTTATACTGCCTTAACTCCCTGATGGTGGAGAATAAAACAGTGGTTACCCAGGGTGTGGGGGATGAAATGAGGAGACATAGGTCAAAGGATACAAAGTAGCAAATATGTAGGATGAACCAGTCTGGAAAGCTAATGTTCTACATGAAGACTATAGAAATAAAATTGTGTTAGTAATTTTTGTCAAGTGGATTTCAGCTGCTCTTGTCACACACACACACACACACACACACACACACACACACACGTAACTCTCTGAGATGGTAGATATGTTAATTTGCTTCACTGTAGTAACCATTTTACTGTCTATATGTATCCTGTCTAATTCTGTTGTAAACCTCAAAGTTGCAACTACAAAAAACAAAACAAAACAAAGGATTTAGGAGCCACTAGCCTAATGCATTGTGTTTCTCTCAAGAGATGGCATGCATTTGGTAATTATTAGACTATCTTTTTTTCCTCTCAGGAAAACAGAGTCTAATATGCTTTTGAATGGGGCAGGGGGAGAGGAGATGAAGTGGGAAAAGCAAGGAGACTATTGAGAAAGTAAATGTAAAATCAGTTGTGTCACAGCAGTACAATGCATCTTAATCACTTAAAAATAATTGCTCTAGAAATAATGACTCATTAGCAATGTTATAGTGTTACACCACCTCAAATGCCTTAACTACTGTGAACACTGGGCATGAAAATTGTAACCAACTTATAATATTGCATCCCAGTGCTCTGAGAATACTCCTAAACCATTTTGTTAATAATTACCTGACAGAAATATATCTTTACCTAGCCCTTGTTGTCATTAAACATGCTTTGAAATACTTTAATATTTCTAGGCTGTATTAGCACTCTTTAGTTATGTAATTACATTTAGCAATCCCTACAGTTTTTGTCTGTTGTTTTAAGCTAAAATTCATTACAACCCAAATTAACAAAGTTGTGCTGAGGCTGCAAAGGATTTAGGCATTTGCTTCAGTTCCTAGGAATTAAAGATAGAGGCTGCTTTGGTGAACTTGAACGTACAGAACCCCACCGAGACCATTATGAGTCATTGGTAGGCCCTGCCTCCATCACCTTGACAGGTGAACCTATTCTTTACCCATCATCTCCAGAAAGGAAAATCTACCATCTACTCAGTAGAGTTATTTCATTATTTTACAACCCTCACTATCTGCCAAGTAATCTTTCTATTTAACCTAAATCCTCCAAGTCATTTATGTTATAATTTATGGTCAAAGCTTCCTGTTTGGTCCATTGCAGAAAATGTGAACAGCTGATCATCACTCCCTAAAGCCCTCTATATAAATGGAGACTGTTATTACATCTATTAGTCTTCTCCTTCTTCAGTTAGACAAACAGAGTTCATTCAGCTATTAGTCAAACAACTAATTTTCAGATTTTAATATCCAGTATCATTTCACTGAAATATGAAGCCCTTTGCCATAGTTTTTGCTCTTTATTTTTTAAGAGAAAGAGAAACAGAAGACAGAGATGGGAAAAAGTCAGAGACCAGGATGGGGAATTATTGGGAAATAGTCACAACACAGCTGTTCTTTATCTTGGTTGACCATTCTCTCATTCTTTCAACCCTGTTCCCATCTTCCAGCTTGTATGAAATGAAATTGTTCATATGACAATGGTGTCATATACATCTTCTTTTCTAATAGCTCCTGTTATCAATTTTCTTTTTTTCATCCAGAGATCAAGTGTGATTGCTTTAATCCTTGCCTTTTTGCCAATGTGCTATAATATTGTTAGTGCTTCTTATTGTAAATTGTGTGTAATTTCCAACATGAGTATTTATACCCTTTTCTTCTGAGTCTTTTTGTTTATTTGAAATCCTTCTTTAAAATGAGCCCCAGTTTCTTTTTATTATGATTCATTTCATTCTGCTTTAATTCTTTATTTAGTCAACTGAGCTTCTTACTAAATATGCCATCATTTGGGTACAAGGGGATGTTTTTCTTCATTTCATCTTGTGTTTTTAAACAACCCTGCATTACAGATGTGTGTTTTGAGAGGGAATTTTCGGTCAAGTACATTTTTTTCCTGATTTGTCTTGTAGATGATTTTTGTTTTAATCTGTCTTCAATTATAAAAGGTTCTCTCAGTTTCAGTTTTGGTTGCCCTGATTTGCGTGTACCACCCTCCCCCAGTCGACCCTTTAGAACTCCTCTAAGTAATTAAAAGCTTCTGAAGGAATGAAATGATTTCCACAAGTTAGAAGAAAATTATGCTTATTGCTTTTTGGGGAGAGTCTTAGGGTTCTGCTTCCACTCAGTTCTGAATAAATTTTTGTCCAAAGTTCAAAAGGACCTTTTGCATATTAGCAGCTCCTCTACATAGCAAGAGGTAAAATCAAGACCCAAGTCCAGCACTGCTTGATTTCTATAATCCCATTCTTGCCCTCGGTGCCTGTGTGCATGACAAACTTACGTTCCTTTACCAAACACTGTGCTCCCACTCCTCACTGTTATGAGTCATGTAGTGATGCAGATTCTTGTGTCCGCTTCTTTATCTTTTCTAATTGCTTCCATTGGATAAAATACTGTAAGTAATACTACTGGGTCAACATGTGAGAGATCCTTGATATCCAAGTTACCCTTTAGGAAGACTGAGCCAATTTATATTCTACAAGCAATTATGAGAAATTCGGTTTATTCACATCCTCATCACATATTATATTTGAAAAAACAAAAGACAATTTGCTAGGAGAAAGATGGTACCCCATTATTTCCATGAAAAATGTAAGCTGTGTCCTCATGCACACCACATGTCAATATTAACTTCTGATAGATTTAATAATTAACTATAAATATTGAGACCATAAGACAGATAGAAATATGAGGCATACCTCAGAGATAATGCAGGTTTTTTTCCTAGACCACTGCAATAAAGCAAATATCACAATAAAGTGAATCACAACTTTTTGTTTCCCAATGCACAAAAAGTTATGCTTACACTATACTGTAGTGTATTGTGTGCAGTAACATTATATTTAATAAAAATAATGTACATTCCTTATTTAAAATACTTCATTGCTAAAAAATGTACTAATGATCATCTGAGACTTCAGTGAGTCATAATCTTTTTGGAGGTGGGGAGCCTTGCCTTGATGTTTATGTTCACCAACCTGCTGAATGATCAGGGTGGTGATTGCTGATTTGGGGTGTCTGGAACAATTTATTAAAATAAGACAACAATGAAGTTTGTCATATTTATTGAGTCTTCATTTCACAAAAGATTTCTCTGTGGCATGCTTTGCTGCTTGATAGCATTTTACCCATAGAACTTCTTTCAAAATTGGAGTCAATCCTTCAAACCATGCTGCTGTTTTATCAAATAAGTTCATGTAATATTGTAAGTTCTTCATTGTTATTTCAATGATATTCATAGCATTTTCACCTGGAATAGGTTTTATCTCGAGAAGTCACTTTCTTCGTCCATCCATAAGAAAAAAATTCTCAATCCTTAAAGTTTCATCATGAGGTTGCATAAATTCAGTCACATCTTCAAGATCCACTTCTAATACTAGCTCTCTTACTATTTCTACTATATCTGTAGTGACTTCCTCAACTGTAGTCATAAACTCCTTAAAGTCATCAGTGAGAGTAGAATCAACTTATTCTAAACTCTCATTAATGTTGGTATTTTGAACTCCTCCCATGAATCATTATTGGTCTTAATGGCATCAAGAATGGTGAATTCTTTCCAGGTTTTCAATTTACTTTGCCTGGATCCATCAAAGGAATCACTATACATGACAGCAATAACCTTATGAAATGTATTTCTTAAATAATGAGACTTGGAAGTCAAAATTACTCCTTGATCCATAGACAGCAGAATGGATGTCATGGTAGCAGGCCTAAAAATATTAATTTCCTTGTATATCTCCATAAGAGCTCTTGGGTTACCAGGTGCATTGTCAATGAAGGGTAACATTTTGAAAGGAACCTATGTTTTCTGAGTAGTAGGTCTCAACAGTAGGCTTAAAATAGTTAGTAAATCATGCTGTAAACAGATGTGCTATTATCCTGGCTTTGTCTTTCCATTTACAGAGCACAGGCAAAGCAGATTTAGCATAACTTTTAAGGGCCTTATGATTTTGGGAATGGTCAGTGAGCCCTACATTCAACTTAAAGTCACCACCTGCATTAACAAGAGTCACCTGCCCTTAACAAGAAGGTTAGCCTGTCCTTTCAAGCTTTGAATTGAGGAATTGACTTCTCCTCTCTAGCTATGAAAGTCCTAGATAGCATCTTCTTCCAGTGGAAGGCTGTTTTGTCTACACTTAAACTCTGTTGTGTGGAGTAGCCACCTTCATTGATTACCTTAGCTACATCTTCTGGATAATTTTCTACAGCTTTTCTCCATCAGCATTTGAACTTCACCTTGCACTTTTATGTTATGGAGATGGCTTCTTTCCTTAAACTTCATGAACCAACCTCTGCTAGCTTCCAACTTGCCTTCTGCAGCTTCCTCACCTCTCATAGCCTTCATGGAATTAAAGAGATTTAGAGCTTTTCTCTGGATTAGGCTTCAGCTTAAGGGAATGTTGTGGATGATTTGATCTTCCATCCAGAGCACTAAAACTTTGTCCACATCAGCGATAATGTTGTTTTGCTTTCTTATCATTCATGTGTTCACTGGCATAGAACTTTAAATTTCCTTCAGGAACTTTTGTTTTGCATTCATAACATGGCTTTGTGGCACAAGAGGCGTAGTTTTCAGCCTTTCTTACTAAGAGTAATCATTTCTAGCTTTTACTTTAAAGTACACATGGAAATCTTTCTTTCACTAGAACACCTAGAGGCCATTGTAGAATTATTAATTGACCTAATTTCAATATTGTTGTGTCTCAGGGCATAGGAAGGCCTGAGGAGAGAGAGAGAGATGGGTATGGCTGGTCATAAAACAAACATTCTATTAAGTTCACTGTCTTATATGGACATGCTTCGTGGCTCCCCAAAACAATTACAATAGTAATGTCAAAAAGCACTGATCACAGATGACTGTGACAGACATAATAAAAATTGAAAAGTTTGAAATATTGTAAGAATTACCAAAATTTGACACAGAGACAGGAAGTGAGCACATGATTTGGAAGAAAATGGGAACAAATAGACTTGCTTGACACATGGTTACCACAAAACTTCAATTTGTAAAGAACACAATGTCTGCAAGGTGCAATAAAGCAAAGCACAATAAAAGGAGGTATGCCTATCTCGAAATCTTTACCTTCTCTCAAGATGAAGAGGGATTTTTCCCAACACAAAACAGTTTAAGAAATAACAAAGTAAATGATTGATAACTTTTATCACAACAAAATATCAAAAACTAGAATGCATCACTAAGCAAAAGAGAAACACCCCTCAGACACACACACACAAAAACAAACTGCAAGTACATGAATAAATAATTTACAATTAAGGAACTGAATTGAAACTGTTAAATATAGAAAAACTTCCTGGTAATCATAGCTTTTCAAAGATGGAATAGTTTCCTTTCGGAGAGAATGAGTTCCAAAGCACTGAAGAGATTCATTAGAACAATAATTATAGAGATCTTATGGATGGAATTCGATCATTAGAAAGATATTTGTATAGACATCATTTTATCATCTTTTCTACTTTGAAAACCTGTAATTAAATGATGATATTTCCACCAACATTTAAATGGCACATGCAGTTTATGGAAGCGCCTACATTTGATATAGTTATGCTGATCATTTACAACCCATGGAATGTTAGTATCCCATGCATATTCCATATCTCATGTAGAGAACATAAGCTAATGCAAATAGAGTAAGTTATTGACAAGGAATGCCCTTAGTGCAAACTTAGGGAAAATTCTCTTAATAACATTTTTTAGAGGGAAAAATGCATATTCACCATAGAAACAGTGAAACTATAGAAAATATAAGAAAACAAAAATCAACTATATTTGCACTGCCTATTTTAGTATAATTTTAGTCATTTGTACACTTAATAAACCTTTTTAAATAAATGTGAAATCATACTATACAACTTGATTTCCTGTATGCTCTTTTAACTTTCACTTATTAATAAAACTTTCCTATGTCCTCACTCTTCTTAAAGTGTTTTTTATTATATCATGTGACTGGATCAAAATTCATTTAAACATCCTTATATATTAGCTATATGTACATTTACATCTATATAGTATGTATATGGAATGAATCAAAATTCATTTAAATCTACTTGTATATTAGCTATATATACATATATACCTATATAGTACTTACCTAGAATATTTCTGAGATTTTTTGCCCAACTATAAATAAAGTTGTGTTTAACATCCTGGCATACAGTTTTGTATAAATTCACATTAATTTATTAGAGTAGAATTTTTAGGAACACATGTTTGCACATTTGGTGGATTTTGATAAATATTGTCTAATTGCCCTCCAGAAAGTTTGTGCCAATTTACAGTCCTCCTGCCAGTATGTGCAAGAGGATCTATTTCCCTCCAGAATTTGTAGTACCAGATATTATAATTCCTTTAATTTTTGCTGATTAGATAAGCAATAATTGTCATGGCTTAAGTTTTATTTCTAATACATATTTGTGGTTTCTAATGCTACTAAGCATTTTTCCACATATTTACTGCCTATTTTATATAAAAGAAATATTTATTTTATTTTATGTTATAGAAAATTTCAGCTCATCATAGCTCACCTAAGAAGCCTTCTCCACCACCCAGTTAAAGCAGGCTTTCCTCCCTGACCATTGGTCACTGACTCGTTTTATTTTCTTCATGATATTTGTCACCATCTGAAAATATCCTGTAGATGTATTTGTTTAATTGCTATTTTCTGGGCCCCATAGTGGATTGAAGGGTCTGTCTGATGTTGGGTTCTCCTGAAGCCGCCACCAAACGACCCTCTAACAAGCTCTCACACATATTTTCCATGCAGTTGCAACCATGTACTGCAGTGAAAATATGTGTGGGGGCATGTTAGAGATTGAGTCAGCCACAGAATATGTTGCCCACTGAACTTTCAGCAAGTGCTCTACCATGAGAGAGAGAAAAAAAATAATTGCACATATTTTTTCCTCCATCCACTGATGCTGCGTGTCCCAGGAAGGTGTGTAAACATGTGGCGGTGGGAAAGAGAGGATATAAAAGTCATTTCAGTTATCTGGGGGTCGCTCTAATGGCAACACTCCTGCCAGATCTCCCCTGCTGGGTTGCTGAGGCTCCATGGAGCTTGCATCATGCAGCACAGTTTGCCGTCTTTGTTCAACCCCACAGCTTCCTTTCTTTCACAGGTGGTGGTCCTTAATAAATGTCCTTCAGGGTCTGCTTCTGGAAAACCCAACACTAGACAGAGCTGAATGCACTAAAGTACCTAGAAAATAGCAATTAAGCAAATACACACACAGGACAGTTTCAGATGGTGACAAATATCATGAAAAAAATAAAACTGGGGATGAGGCAGTGGTCAATGGTGAGGGAAGGAGGGCTGCTTTAGTTGGGTGGTGGGAGAAGCCTCCTTAGGTGGGTTATGATGAGCTGACATCAAAATGATAGAAAGGGGGAAGTTCATTTAAGGTGGTAGGAACTTTCATTCCCTTAACCCCAAAATCCCAACACAAAGGACCCAGGAATGGAAGAGTTCTAATTTTTTGATGGACAGCCTAGCTAGAAGAACCTCAGATTTTAAATACACTTCTGCAATGTATTCTATCAGTCAGAGACCTGACAGGCAGCAGATGGCACACTGAAAATGGGGTAATTTGAGGAGAGTGCAATGAAAAGACTATTTACAAAAAGAAGAGCAGCACTCCCTCCCTCCCAGAGATAGAATCCCCAGGTTGCCACCAGCTCTGCAGCCTTCCATTTCTGAAGGGGAAAAGGAGGGGACAGACAAGGGAACCTGGCCACAGGTCTTACAGAAGCAAGACAGGGCAACCTGGCCACACGTTTTGCAGAGGGAGACAATTTCCCTGGTCTCCCTCTCCTCCAAGCCCAGACTCCTGCTCTACTCCCCATTGGCCACATCTGCCCTGAAGCCCAGGGAGCCTGTTTCAGAAGTCCAAACTGTCTACTCTTTAGGGATACACAACTTGGTGGTTAAAGGTAGATTGTGGAACTGAAAAGGAAGGGAAGACACCCAACATGTGTAGCTCACATTTTAAAATAATATTTGCAAGGGTGAAAATTAATATTTGGAATAAGTGAAAAGAGACCCAGCTGAGGCTGTCACTTGGTCTGTCACTGGCTAGTTGTACATCAACATCTTCAAGCCACATTTTTTTTTGCATTTGTTAAAAAAATTAAAAGACTGGGATAAAACTGATAAACTTGTTCTGAAATGGTATGACTCTGATGTGTCACAAATCAAAATAAAATATTAGAGAGATATTTTAATGAATGCAATAAAAAGTATCTGGCATATTGAGGCATTTGTTTTACATTGAGAAAAAAATTAATCACTTTTGAAATAGTCAGAGAGTGGCTTTCTAGTCTGTAAGAGACTCTGGTTCAACTATATTTCTTATCATGATCATTTTAAATTTTTATTTATTTTTATTTTTATAGATTCAGAGGTTACATGGTCAGGTTTCTTATGTGGATATATTGCATAATGGTGAGGCTTGGGCTTCTAGGGTACCCATTACCCAAATAGTGAATGCTGAACTTTGTAGGTAATTTGTCAACCCTCACTGCCCTCCTGCCTCCCTGCCTTTTGCAGTGCCCAGTGTGTGTTGCTTTCCTTTGTAGGTACATGTGTACACATTTTTTAGCTCCCACTTACAAGTGAGGAACATGCCGTGTTTACCTTTCTGTTTCTGAATTATTTCACTCAGGATAATGGTCTCCAGCCCCATCTGTGTTGCTGCAAAGATAAGATTTCATTCTTTTTCATTAATGCATAGCATTCTACAGTGTATATATACCACATTTTCCTTATCCAGTCATTTGCTGATGGACATGTAGGTTGATTCCATGACTTTGCTATTGTGAATAGTGCTGAGATAAACATATAAGAGCAGTTACCCTTTTGGCGTAGCGGTTTATCTTCCTTTGGTTAGATACCCAGTAGTTGGATTGCTTGGTTAGTTGGTAGCTCTATTTTTAGTTCTTTGAGAAATCTCCATACTGTTTTTCATAAAGGTTATACTAATTTTCATTCCCACCAACAGTGTATAAGTGTTCCCTTTTCACCATGTCCTTGCCAACATCTGCTATTTTTTACTTTTTCATAATAGCCATTCCGACTGGGGTGAGATGGTATCTTATTATGGTTTTAACATGCATTTCTCTGATGATTAGTGATGTTGAACATTTTTTCATATGTTTGTGGACCACTTGTATGGCTTATTTTGAGAAATATCTTTTTTGTTAGTTAGTTTGTTTGTTTGTTTGTTTGTTTTAGACACAGGGTCTCGCTCTGTCACCCAGGCTGGAGTGCAGTGTCTCAACCAAGGCTCACTGCAGCCTTGACCTCCAAGGCTCAGGTGATCCTCCCATCTCAGCCTTCTGAGTAGCTGGGACCACAGGCATATGCCACCATGCCCAGCTAATTTCTGTATTTTTTTGTAGAGACAGGATTTTGCCATGCTTCCCCCGCTGGTCTCGAACTCATGGGCTCAAGCAATCTGCCCTCCTCGGCATCCCAAAGTGCTGGGATTATAGGTGTGAGCCATAGCACTTGGCCAGAAATCTCTGTTAATATCTTTTGCCCACTTTTTAATGATGTTATTTTTTTTTCTTGTTCCATTGTTTGAGTTCCTTGTAGATTCTGGATATTAGTCATTGTCAGATGCCTAGTTTGCAAACATTTTCTCCCATTCTATAGGTTGTCTGTTGTTATTTCTTTTGCTGTGCAGAAGCCCTTTGGTTTAATTAAATCCCGTTTGTCTATTTTTGTTCATGTTGCATTTGCTTTTGAAGTTTTAGTCTATAAATTATTTGCCTAGATCAAGGGTCAAGAAGAGTTTTTCTTACGTTTACTTCTGGGATTTTTATAGCTTTGGGTCTTATATTTAACTACTTAATCCATTTTGAGTTAATTTTTGTATATGGTGGGAGATAGGAGTCCAGATTTCAGTGGTTACAATTTAAAAAAGAGAATGATTACCCTTTTTCAGGGATGCAGACTTCCTCTAAGACATAACTTAGAAGACAGTATATTCTCACCTCTGAGTATATTCTCACCTCTGAGATAAACAAAGTACCTATAGATGAGACCGCCAGGAATGTAATATGAGAAAGGTTGGTCATCAAAGAACTAACAACAGAAGAAGAAGAACGACTGAGGCTGATATATCTATATCTATTAATATTTTCAATTGAGTAGTATTTATATGCTCACAAAAATGAGATTTTTGTTGCATAGTGCTGCTTTGATTCCACAGCATGCTATTTAAGGGAATGTCTTCATAATAGTGCCTGAATTTGTGGCAGAAACCTGTGTAGCCCTTTAATGGTCACAGTTTCTTTGCAGAGGATAAGATTCCAGAAAATGAAAGAGTCACAGAAGGCCAAACAGCTGCAGAAGAGTACAAATAGCTCTAATCTGAAATGCATGATTTATCAAATGGGAACATGATTGCTAGCAATCTTACTTTTTTTGGTGATTACAAAGTTGAGCGTAGTAGTGCATGTGACTATGAGGACTTTTAAAGAGCTTTTAAAAACATTTATGCATGAGTCTTGGAGATTTTAATCTGAGCAGAAGGCCTCTGTGGAGGTAAATCAAGAGGATAGAATGGCGAGGAATGCTGAGGGAGACCTTCAATCAGGGAAAAATATTAAGTGGGACTCCTTGGGGAGAGGCCTGTATTTGCTTGTCTGGGGTGGGCTAATCTACATAATTGACTAAAACAGAATGAACAGCTGTGAAATATAGCATTTGAATGTGTGGGTAAAACAAAATTACAAAATATACAAGGTCACAGAACATGTAATGTATTTTCATGGGATTATAGACTTTCTAAGCTCATTTGGTATATAAGAAATTGATCAATCCTCCAGAGAAGCTAAATGACTTTACCAAGTTCAACTAGGAAGTTAGCTACCACATTCTAGTTAAAAATGTGGTCTCTGGAGTCAAACATCCAAAATTCATATTCCAGCTCTACCACTCACCGTGTGACTCTTGGGGAAAATCACTCTACTTTTCTGTGCCTCAATTTTCTCATGTATAAAATGGGAATAACAATATGACTTAACTCACATTAAATGAGATGATATATGTCAGTGACACTAGATAGTGTCGTGAACATAGTAAGTGATCAATTAATATGTTAGTTATTAGTGAGAGTGCCAAAGTGAAAGTCACCTAACTCCTACAAGCAATGTTTTACCTGTTCTACAAAACATAAGAGCATATTATAAGGGAAATATAAGTAAGATATTAATTCCATTTTCCAACTAAAATGGTTGTGAGACACAGAATAACATCAAGTCTTCTTGGAGAATTTGAAAGTAAGAATTTTTTAAAGTGACGTTGGAGGAAAAGACTCAGGTGAGCTCTTTAGAATTTTCAGAAGTTTAGTTCATACTCTAATGCTTAAATTCAGCAATTAGATCTTTCCCCCCACTAGCTGAAGTTTTTATATTAGTTTGCTTTGTAGTTTGCAAAAATATATATCAATATATATTTTATAATTGGCCTTTTTAACGTGTTAATTTTTCTCTAGTAACTGATGCCCACTAATGCTGGAGAATTTCTTTATTCTTTGTAATTAGAATAAATTGTGCATTTATGTAAATGCACATTTTGAGCAAAGTAAAAGCATGCTGTGTATTACAACAATATGTTTTGAATATAGTTAGGGTTAAGGCGTCTAATTTTTTTTTTTGAGACGGAGTCTGGCTCTGCCGCCCAGGCTGGAGTGCAGCGGCGCGATCTCGGCTCACCTCAAGCTCCGCCTCCCGGGTTCACGCCATTCTCCTGCCTCAGCCAAGGCATCTAATTTTTTTAAACATACAAAGATGTTGAACATTTTTTTTTTTCTCTTGGAATAATTGGATGGTTGCTTATATAAAGAAATCAAACAAGGTAGAAGTTCAAAGTCACTTTCTTATAATTTCTGGTTAAAATCCTAACAAGATTCTCACATGTTTAGTCACATGTTTGAACATATATTCTAGTCCTGAAGCCCCTCTTAAGGAGTCTACTGAAAGGCCCAAGTTATGTCACCTTGATTATGATTCTGAGGTTTTCGTATTGGCTGGCAAAGTCATTTGTTATTGATTAATGGCTATCTTTGGTCATTATCAAACTTGGATCCAGATGTCATATCCAAACTTGGAATGCTGGCTGGGCATGGTGGCTCATCTCTGCAGTCTCAACACTTAGAGAGGCCGAGATGAGAGGATTGCTTGAGCACAGGAATTCAAGACCTGCCTGGACAATATAGTGAGAACTTGTCTCTACAAAAAATTTAAAAAGTTAGCCAAGTGTGGTGGTACACACCTGTACTTCCAGCTACTTACAAGGCTCAGGTAGGAGGATTGCTTGAACCTGGGGAGTGGAGGTTGCAGTGAGCTGAGATCATGCCACTGCCCTCCAGCCTGGATGACAGAGTGAGACCCAGTCTCAAAACAAAACAAAACAAAACAAAACAAAAACAAACTTGGGGCCGGGTGCGGTGGATCACGCCTGTAATCCTAGCACTTTGGGAGACTGGGGCGAGTGTATCACCTGAGGTCAGGAGTTTGAGACCAGGCTGGCCAACATTGCGAAACCCTGTCTCTACTAAAAATACAAAAATTAGCTGGGTGTGGTGGCAGTTGCCTATAATCCCAGCTACTAGGGAGGCTGAGGCAGGAGAATCCCTTGAACCCGGGGGGTGGAGGTTGCAGTGAGCCGAGATAGCGCCACTTTACTCCAGCCTGGGCAAAAGAGCAAAACTCCATCTCAAAACAAAAAACAAAAGCAAACAAACAAAAAACCCAAACTTGGAATACTATGTTAGCATCAATAAATCTCAGGTAATGACACTATAAAATATTTCGTATGGCTTTGGTACAAAATCCTGGCTTACTTGTTGCATTTCTTGATTTTATAGGTGCCTTGAGTGACTGTTTAGGCGGTGCTATGTATTTGTTTTCTTGCTCTGTGTTAATATTTTATGATACAATTCATTTTTGGATAATATTTCCCAATGGCTAAGTAGTAAAAAATTTACCCAAATATCTCAGTCCAGTCAGAATATTGGCGTTTCCCAAGGGTGGTATTCATCATACAATAGAATTTACCCTACAGAAGGCATATTTCCACTTTTAACTATAGACGATTTACTACGGATAAATAAGACACATTCTTGAGGCATTATTGACTCTTTCCTTTGATTGAAGACAGAGCTGTTTCACAATGGTCTTAAAAATTAATCAGGATACCTGCATAATGGTGTACTAGCCTCACTTCAAAGACACCTAGTAGTGGCGTTGAGTTATTTAAGGTCCATTAAGCATATTTGTCATGACTCAGAAAGACATGTTCATGAAAAGCTCATTAACTGTGTTTATTGTATTGACTTCTTCCTGTAGAAACAGCTCTGTTATAAATCAAAAAGTCTCAAACAACAGATTTAGATGTTTATTCCTGAGCTTTTTGGAATAGATTAATTCCAGGACAGCTTCTTCTATATTTTAACTTCCAAATATATTTGAGAGTTTTTACATGAGTTAAATAAGGCACTTACTAAATATAGATAATTGCATCAAAATCCTTAGTTTTGGGATGCTTATGTTTATTGATCCCTCCCTTTTATTTATTGTTATATTTGTTTTATTATTATAATAATAATTAATATTTTTTATTTGGGGTTGGTGGCATGTGCCAGGTACTTATGAAAGGGCTTGAGATATAAGTATGACAGAACAGATGTGGCTCCTGATCTCATAACACACCTGGAAAGATGCAAGTTTGTTGTATATCTATATTTCGTTTGATAGAATTCCATGTATATGTAGGGAGTAATTATTTATTTTGCATATTTATGTGTTGGGAAGCTATTTACATCCATCTTGATATCTCTGCCTTGCTTATAATGTAAGTGTGTGGGTATTCTACATGTCTTTATGTATATAAACATGTACTCATACTGCCAAATAACTTCTAGTAAAATGAGTTATCACAGTATCTACACGTTAGCAGGTAGTAATAACTATACAAAAAGTTGCATAACAGTTTATGAGTTAAAAACATTCCTACTTTTGTTATATCATAGCAAAGTAAGGTGGCAAGTTTTCATTGAAATTTTCAGGATGAGGCAACTAAGTGTCAGAGAATACAATGAGTTGTCTGTTACTCATCATCGACCATATGATCAGGACTCCAAGTGGACTATTTTGGCTCCAACGTTTCTGTTCTAATCCAATAGAAGACACTTACGAATGCTTTGTAAATATTGACTAGAAGACATTATAAATGTCTTTTAGCTTTTTGAAGTGTATTATATCATTAAAACAACAGTAAAATGCTGGACTAAATAGGAATGTGTTTGTGAGGAAAACACTTTCTTCTAATTTATTTTTAAAACATGAGTAGAACTCATTGCTCCTGCAGTAGCATTAGGCAACATATTTTTCTTGGTGTTTCCAGCACCAGTTCACGGATGCTAGTTGCCGTGAACATGTATCAGCAGAAAGTGTGAGCCACAATCTCTAGTAGCAATTGCAAACTTCACTCATTAACACAATCAAGGCTTCTATACTTGGCTCTCTCTCTTTTTTTAATTGTATATATGCCCTTGTAACTTTCATATCTTTTGTATTCATTCTATCAGATGAGGTTAATTTTCTCTAGTTTCTCAAGACAGGATTATTTCTGCCATTTTACATAAATAGCATTGGTGTTTAATATGCCCATCATGTACCTAATTTTATTTCTGTTGAAAATGCCTGCTCTCTATAGTAAAGATCTCTGTATGTTATTGGCAATTCGGAATGTACATGTAAAACCAAACTAAAAAACAAAAAACATCAGTGGACCAGTGAGAAATTTAGCCAAGTGTCACAGAGCCAAAATAAGTTATAATTTTTTAACCTTGAGTGAACAATAAAATGCGAACGTAACTTTTAATAGAATTTATAGAATAAAATAATTTGGTAAATCCCATTGAAAACATAAACAATCAAGTTGATAAGATAAACTCTGGTACTATTTATGTAATCTTAATTAAATGAATTAAAATGTGTCTATTGTTAAAATATGAAAAGAACCTCTACAACCTAAGACACATTCTAATTTTAAATTAAAAAAAGAGAAATAATGTAATAAAATAATCTTCCAAATATTAATAGAAAGACTTACAATGAGCAAAACCAACTCCTGGCATCTTTATAAATTTATTTATTTATTCATCCATCATATACTTATTGAGTTCCTTAACAGCAAATAGAACAAAGTCTGTGCCCTTAAACAGCTTAAACTTTATTGGAAGACAGATTCTTATAAAATATAAATAAGGCTGAGTTCAGTGGCTCATGTCTGTAATCCCAGCACTCTGGGAGGATGTGAGAGGATTGCTTGAGACCAGGAGGTTGAGGCTGCAGTGAGCTGAGATTGTGCAACTGCATTCCAGCCTGGACAACAAAGCAAGAACCTGTCTCTAAAAACAGAGAAGCCATAAATAAGCAAAATAATTTCAGATTTTGGTGACTGCTTGAAGGAAATAAACAGAAAGATAAGATGGAGCATTAGTTAAGGCAACCACTTTGGGTGGGCTGCTTGGAAAGGGACTCTCAGAAAAGGTCATTTTTAACTGAAGGATCAGGAGCGAGGGCTCTATAAAGATCAGGGAGACACGTGTTCTAGGCAGAGAACAAGTAAGAAGGCCGAAAGATATTGATTGAGGACATGGAGTGAGATGATACTGGGAAGGAAGGAAAGGACTAGAGTATTCCAGATACAACAGGCTATAGCCAGGACTCTGGCTCATCTTGGAAGAGCCATTGAAAATGTTAAGCAGAGGAGTGAAAAGATCTAATTTATGTTTTTAAAAGATCTGACGGTTGTGTGGATAATGTTTAGTGGGGCAGTGAATAGAGTAGCTGGGAGACCAAGCTCCTGCAGTGATTTGGATGTAAGGGATCGGGGATGTAGACTCAGAGGGGAGGCAGTGGAGATGGTAAGGAATTGGTGCAGCAGAGCCAACAGGACTTGGGGAAAGAAATGAAGGAATTGGGACAAACGTCAGCTCTAGGAGACTTACAGAATTAACAGAGCACAAACCTTAATGAGACAGAAATCAAACAAAAGAGCCAAGAATGACTTACTTCAAGTTAATCACATGTTTCCATTCTGCACCTGAGGAGTGAGACTCCCACACCTGACTCAGGAATTCCATAGGCTCAGTCTACCTGGGTTATGGTTTAGATTTTGTCCAAGACTTTTTAAATAAAAATGTCTAGCTATAGATCGTTTCTCCCAAGCTGGAGCTATATCTTACTTCTGTGTTCCCAACACATAGTATAGTGCCCCTCACACTACAGTAAGCTAAAGTTGATCAAATTCAACGTTAGTTTCTACTTTTAATTTCCCTCAGCAGATGTAAATTTTTAAAGGGTCTACTATGTGCCAAGTACTCTGTTGGAGTTTTTACTAAAAAATGGAACTCATACCTACATTTGGAATGTTTTAAAACTTGTCTTCTTTCATGATCCTATGGTGCCTCATTAATCAGAAAACATACCTTGATAACTCATATATATATATATATATATATATATATATATAAACTCTAAACGTATATATTTTTTGGCTTCTAGAAGGTCAATAGAAAGATTAGTAAAAAATCATGACAAATATAAAGACAAATTGAAGGAACGCATTTATTTATTAGTGATAACATAATAAAGGTACTAAGTGTTGTAAATAAATAACTATGCCATCCCATAGGAGTATACTGTCTAGGGGATCATGAAAACATCAGATTACTCAGGACAGAAATCAGGTGTAAATAAAATACCAAAATCAGGTATAGATAAATGGCTGATTGTGTGTTATATTAAAGCACTGCAAAATACTATACTATGTATAGAAAGGTGAAAAATGATGGATCAAAACTAAGATTGATAGATTACATGTTTCTGATCTTGAGGAAAGGAGAAGAAAATAAATGTGAGAGAAATGGGAATATTCTTTGCCCACATTCTCAGTCAGCAGTGATGCTTGTAAAATAGAGTCTTGGCACCACTCCACCTCTCCCCAACACATTCTGGAGGCATGAGAAGTGCCTTTTGAAGAAACCCTCTCAGATTATTTTGATACAAGTAGATAATGGACCATACTTTGGGAAATGCAGATTTAGTCCAGTCTCTATCTTCTGAATCAGTGTGAGATTCATAAAGGAATATGGTTATCCAAAGTTGCATCAGTCATTTTCATTAGTACTTAGGGTAAATCACAGTCTCTTCTTTGATACTTAGATTTAAATTTCCAGCTCCAGCCTTAGACCTGCTAACAATACTCATCATTGCTATTTATCTTCTAGAATCACAACCACAGCTGCCTGCATGATGGACCTAAGGAGGTACCCACTGGATGAACAAAACTGCACCTTGGAAATTGAGAGCTGTAAGTCGTTCTGAGAATCCAGCTAGACTGGACTCTGCTTTAAGGTTCTTACGCAGAGGCCTCCAGTCCTGGCTCATGTCCAGACCGCAGGCCCTGCAAAGGTTCTGCTAGCCCAACTAAATTTGGTTGAGGGAAGCATTGACAGCATCTTTTCTCAGTTATGCTGCCACCCTCTTAGTCTCATCCCTAACTCTTCGCGAGAGATATTTAGGGAAGAAATAATCTGGCAATAAAAGGAATACGCTAACAGCCTGGAAGGAGACTGAGGACTATTTCAGGCATTTAAAATATGGAATTGGTGCAAACAGTTACAACAGACTTTGGAAAATAGGTGGAGGTGGCAGAGTGTCACAAGTTGTCTTGTCTTTGCCTCTCATAAACTTTCTATCTTTGTAATTGCAAAATAAATGTGGTCTTTCAGATTAGTTAAAACATTCATAGAGTAAGGTTTTATAGAATGTTTTCTGTTGTTGTTTCAAGGGACTATTTTCAGTCTCTAAAGTATATTTTTTGCCGAAGGCCATCTGATGAGCAAGATTGTGAGTGTGTGTGTGTGTGTGTGTGTGTGAATTCTGTTTACTGTGCTGACTTGTTTTGCAATGTGCTTGCTTTCCTAGGCCATGATTTTAGCTTCCACATTGATGATTCAGTCAGCTGCCCTATTGGGTGGGCTAAAATGGTGATTTCATAACGCATCTCCATTTTGGAGGTCACATAGGGAGGTGGTTTGAGGTAGAAGAACATTTTGAGTCTCTGTCACTTCTTTGCAATGTTTCCATACTTTATCTCACTAAATCTTTATCCCACTAGATAATTGGAAGCTGACAATTTTATATCCAGAATTCTAAATAATGAGTAACTGGACTGTTGTGAGGGTACTCTTAGCCTTTATGAGGAGTTTTAGCTCTGGCAAGCAGCATGACTAAATCATTGCTGTGAGCAGAAATATGGCATTTGAGACACATTGTGGATATTTTTGCCCAATTTAAAAGATAGCTTCCGGGGTAATTAAATTACATGTATTTTTGAAGAAACTGATTGCATACTTGTATTTCAAATCATCATTATTTTCAAATTATATTTTTGCCTTACAGAACTAGTTAATGAAATTAGTCCATAGGATTTCAATGATTAACTTTATGTAAATATTTTTAAGATAGCATTGCATGTTGCATTTTCTAAACTTATGGCTACAATTTAGAAAGCATAATAATGTTCTACAAAGTTCAAATTCTTCTGTAATTTCACATTGTTGATGTAAGAATATGCTGAAATAAGCACGTTGCTATGTACCACTCATGAATTTCTGTGGTGAAAGTATGTTTTGTTCCAGTTTTGGTATATGTGCTGCCAGAGAGAGCATAAGAGCATTTTTTTGTGGGAAAATTATTCTGGGATATCAAATAATCACAGTTGTAGGTAGGTGAAGGACTTTCATGGATATTATTTCATTTGAGCCTTCCACAACCCTCTCAGATAAGTAAACAAGGCCTCTTTATTTTAAAGAATGGATGCCTAATGATGCAGGCAACACCCAAGTGTTTTCTGTTATTAAATTATAATTTTGACTCAAATATTTAAAAATTAACATGATAATTCTTTAGGCTTTACATATCTCACTTCAATTCACAATCACCTTGTTAAATAAGGTCGATATTAATATTTCCGTCTTTACAACTATAGGGAATCAAAATCAAGGAGGTAAGGTGATTTGTTCAGGATCATTCAGTCACTTAGTGGTACAGCGGCTCTGTGCTCATTTGGAAGATAGCTGACTTCTTACTTAGAAAAGACACTGATTTTGGGGGGACCAGATTAACAGACCCTTATTCTAAAACCCCTTAGTCTAAAAAGCAAGAAATAGCCTGGCCTTATGGAAAATTGGGGCTTATTCATATTTAGACTGTTAACAAATCATTGCTACAGAGAATTAGATATGGTGTTATATTAATAATATACATGATATCCAGGCTTTATTGTTGTAAATAGGTTGTCTACTAACTAAACATATTGAAGTGAATTTAGGATCCCATTCCTTAAACTACTGGTTCTCCAATTGATGCTTCTCATTCTGCCTTATTCATCCATTCCTTTACTTTAATCATACCCTAGGCATTCATTCACTCTCATTCTCTTTCTCCCATCTGTCTTCCTCTCTCATCTTTCCCATCCCAGCTCTCCCCTCATCTCTCTCTTTATCCTTCTCTCTGTCCTTCTCCCTCCTCCTTCCCTCTGTTTTTCCCTCCCTTCTTTCTCTGCTTTCCTCTTTTCCTCCCTCCCTCTGGCAAATGAAAATTAACCTAACTGTGTCATTGCTAAATTATTAATACCTTGTCAACATATCAACAATCAATACATTGGGTCAGTTCAGGAGAGGATAACATAACCTGACTCTTGGCAGCTTGGAGTCAGGGAACATTAGGATTGAGCTAATTGTTCATTCATTCATTCACTCAGGAATGTATTTGTTCATTAAATTGTTATTGAACACTAATCTTTTACTGGGTATCGTAATAAGCTCTAAAGATCTAATAGTGAATAGCAATATACAATATCCCTGGCCTCCTTTATTGAGGTGAGAGAGATAGATATATAGATTGTGTATCGCAAATCTGACATGCTTTAGACCAGAAATGTTTTGAATTTCAGATTGTTTCAGATTTTAGAATATTTGCAATATATTTGTAAGTAGTGTATTACCATACTTAGCAGTTGAGCCTCCCTAATCCAAAATCTGAAGTGCTCCAGTGAGCATTTTATTTGAGTGTCATGCCAGCACTCAAATTGATTTGGATTTTGGAGCCTTTCATATTTCAGATTTTCGGATTAAGGATACTCAATGTCTAATTTAAGTCAATACATGCATGAATATAAAATTGCATTGCTAAAATTGCTGCCAAGATGAAGTACTTAGTTCTATAGCATCTTAAAGAAAGGCTGTTTAAAGCAAGCCTTGAAATAAAGTACTGAGGGCTCTAAAAGGTTAATATGGACTACACCAACTTCATAACTTTTCTTGAATATACAGGGATGGGGGGTGTTTCATAGAATTCTTGAGATTTGCAGAATTAAATGGGTCTTGATAATATTTATCACTATGAGGGCCATGAAACTTAACTGCTAAAATTGAAAGGAGATATCCATTCCTAGGCATTTTCCAATTCTGTCTCCTAAAGCCCCCTTTTACTTACATGTTGCCGTTACCTGTGTGGTCAGAGGCAACTCACCATATTTTGTCTACATAGAATGCATTGTGTTTATATCTCTCTCTGAAACTTTTATTACAGGTTGGGAAAGGGACACTGGAATACTGCCTATTTTTCTAGGGAAATGTCACCCAAAAAGCACCAAACAACAACAAAGTTATGCCCAAGCCTACATAAATAAAGTTCTTTTGAATGTACTTGCTGTTTAGGAATGAGTCCTAGTACAGAAATAGTGAATCTTCCCAGGTGTGCCGATGCTTTGGGAATCTGATGCTGCCAAGTATAATTTAGAACTGTTAGTACAAATCAAAGATTTCTCTCTTTAAAAAAAATAAGTTTTAATCACATTGTCAGGAGGACATTGAAACTCATTACACTGTGAGGCCTCTTAATGTGTCCCATCCAGATATAAAAAATAGTGAAAAGGAGGTGGTGAAAGTATTATATATCTTTGAAATAGGAATAATCAGGGGGATACTCAGCTGTATTCTGTGCCAGCTCAGCTACACAATACCAATGTCAACTACATGGCCTCATTATGCCCCCTCCTCCCTCCCTCAGGAGAAAAGCTGCCTTATCTAGTCTTCACTCTGGTTCCAGGTTTTCCACTTAGGGCGTGTGAACTGCTTGTCTGAAAAGGAAGAAGGAATTCTCTAAACTAAACCCATTGATAAGCTGCTCAAATTACTAAAATTCCAAAGGATCATTTCTTGTTCATTCATTATGTGTTTTGGTCTCATCTTATCTCTGAGTAAGTTGGACTGGCCAGAGTCAGTGTCTCAGAGAAGAAGCTTAGTGTTCTCGTTTTCAACATTGTGGATTTTTCAGTCAATCGCAGCCGTAGTGGGATCTACAAAGAACTAGAAGACATAAAACTTTATCAGCAGCTCTTTCATAGGCCTTCACAGGGATACACAAAGTGTTTACTGAGACAGCCAGTCAGGCATCTCCTTTTAAGATTTAGAAAAAGAAAAAAGTCCTACACACTGCCCTTTGTGACAGCATCAGAAACCAATTGTTGCTGGCCTCTCAGAGTCACTGATTACCTGAGAGACACTGGCAAAGTCACTCCCTTAGTAGACCCTCTTTCTTCAGGGGTAAAATGGAAATAATACCTAACACAGGAGATTGTTATGAAGCTCACATGAAGTCTGTTAGACAAAGAATCTAACACACTGCTTTGGTCCATGGTAGACATCTAATAAATAGCAACTTCAGCAATTAATGATTATTATTACTATAATAATCCCAGTTTTGGTGGTTATATTTTAAAAGTCCCATACTGCCACGGATTGCACTAATTATGAGATTAGTAAATCTAGCCAAGGAGACCCAGAGCCCAACATCACCCTTCTCAACCTTCGTAGATTTTATTCTGGCCCTTGCTTTGACATTCCAAGTAAGTCTCATTTTCTGTAGTGCTATCTACTTCCTCATAGAATGTTTTAGCCAGCTGTGCCTACTGCAGTATAAAATGCAAATTATTTTACTTTGTAAGGAAAATAATTAATAGCTAGCTTCAAGATCCAAAGATGGGTATTTTAAAACATTTTGACATCTGGATTTGGATTAAGTGAAAGAACAGTCCATTTATAAATATAATCCCTTCATGGTTTTATTAACATTTCAATTGGCCAAGGAAGGCAATCAACCCTGGTGGTCATCTAAAGCCTATTTGATTGATATAGCAAAAGGTACTTGTGAGTGTGTGAGAGTGTTTTGGTACAAGCATCTCTTCTTCGTAGCGTATGCACCAAGCTTTAGGAAGGCAGAAGATAGAAATGTGCCTGTTGTGTTACTGAATTCCAATTTGTATATTATATAAAGGCAACATGTTGTTGGGTCATTGATGGAATAAAGGCTGTATTTTCTTTATTCAACAATTTTATTCTAAATCATCCTTGTCGAAGAGGTCAGTATAGATTGATATATTGAAGCATTTGAGGTATTACATCCAAATTTACTATAGCAAGGAGCTAATATATTTTGTATTGGGTTATGCTATAGATTCACTAATATTTCAGTAAACATAAATGCAGTATTTTTAATAACTTAAAAAAATGAAAAGTGCATTGTGTTTCTCCACCCCAGGTAAACGTCGATAGCACCTTAGAGTATAACAGTGGTCTCAAAACATCTGTAACAGAGGAAGTAGTGAGCAGGTGGGGCTCTTTGCAAATGTGGTGTAGTATTAAGAGGGTATTGTTTGAATAGAGATAGACTTGTCTATTATGGTTTCCTCAAGCTAGCTAAACAGGTCACTTAGCTTCTTCAAGCTGCAGTTTCTCATTTGTACAATATTGTGACCCTTAAAGGTAATAAGATAATCAAGATAGAGATCTTTGTGCAATGCTTGGTACTGATATTTCCATAAGTAGCAGCTGTTATCATTATAGCATCATCATTATCATTATCAAATTACTGCTGGAATACTGTGCTCAGTTAGAGTTACATTTTAAGAGGGATATTTAGCAATCAGAACAACCAAAATATGAATGATATATAAACCGTGGAGTCTGGAAAGCCAGTAGAAGGAACTGGAGTGATGGACAGAACATTTACCCTGAGGAAGGAACACTGAGGCTAGGAAGGATGGCAGTGGTTGAACAGGATAGCTATTTTCAAATAAATGCAGAATTTCCTCTTAAGGAAAGAGAGTAGACTCTGTGTACCCTAAGGACAAAATTAACTAATGGTAAAAGATGCCAAAAGGCAATTTTTGGCTGAAAGTTAAAAAAAGAAAAGTTCATAGCAGTTACAGCTGGTGAAAAGTCAGATGGGCTGCCGTATTCTGTAAAACCATTTGCTGGGAATAAAGGAATTATTTCACTGAGCAAGTGATGGGATTACATGATCTCTAAGTAGCTTTAGGTTAAGGGTTACTTGGCACAAGCAAAAATATGTAGGGCTTCAGTTAAAGGACAACTAGGCAGGCCCTGGTTTATGTGAAGATGCAGATCCCATATGCATATACCTCTGAGAGCAATGCTATTTAGGAAAAGATGAAAATCACATCCCTGCTAAAATTTAAAGTAGAACAGCGTATGTGTTTTGCTGATGGTCTGTTGTTGTTTAGCTAGCAATCTTTCTTCTCTCACATTTTCCTCATAGGAATACATCTCACACTTGTGCCTATGAGGAAAAAGGCTAAAACTCTAATATTTTTCTGTCTTTCTGAATAATCTAAACCTTCTTGAATATTTTGATCTTCTTAAGGCTCAACAGAAGAGAAGGTATGTGTGCATGTGTCTGTTTATGTGTGTGTGTGAAAGGGGGGTGTAAAGTGGAGGTGTCACATAATGAAGCTGATAAATATTTTAGGTGATCTTTGAGTTATTTTAAATTGGAAAAATGCTGCTGTAAAACTACAGTGAGGCTTAGTTATAATTATTTATTGAAAAAAAGCAAAGCGCAGTGCAAATGCTCCATGGTGTCACTGCATACAAATTTAATTTGCATCACTGTCCTGTTTTGATATTTTCTTGAATTGTGTCCAGTGTTGTAGAAGTGAGGAATTTATTTTCCATTCTTGCTGTGTGAAGATACTTTGTTGGAATGTGGTCTTGGTTTAACAGTTGGTCCCTCATGACCATAGACAAGTGCTTGGATGTGCATGTTGAACCTCTGGCATTTCCTGTGGATATTTCTGACCTTGATGTGTATCTGGACTCAAAGACTCTGCTTTTTCAATTTTTCCAATATTAGAAAGTAAACTGTGACTTGGGTATAAAGGATATGTCTTAATATTGAATATTAAAAATAACACAAGGAGATCCTTTCTATCTAAAGTGTTCTTTCCCCTAGTAAAGAGAAGTCATATTTGTTTAATGTCCTCTTTTAATGTCTCTGTTTTCTCCCTCTGAGGTTTGCACTAAATAGATTGTTGCTCTGCTGCATAAATCTGTCATGGATCTGAACTGAAATTTTCAATTCTTATCTTCCAGATTGCTAATATTTATTTTATTCTAAAGAAATTATTACTGGTAAATATTTTGTTTTGGCAGTCACGTTTTCAGTTTCTAAGAACTCTTTCTTATTATGTGGTTACTCATTTTCCATAGTCACTTGTTCTCATGGAATGTCCTTTTGGTTTTAAACATGAAAATTTAAGTTATTTTACACGTTTTCTGCTGTGTTTCTCTTTCTTTTTGTGACGATGTATGCTGGCTTATCTTGGTCTTTCCTTTTCCATGCTGATGATTTTCTTCAGATGTCTGCTAATCTTGGAATTCATTTCATGTTTGTAAATAAAAGACTAATTTGACCAGATCGTCTCTCATATGGGTTTTTAAAACCTACATGCATTTCCTCAGCACTTTTACATGATGGTTTCCATAGCCAACCTCTTTGCTGAAGAGGATGGTACAGGAGGAGATCTGGGCATGTCACCAGTCTCCCTCTTTAAGAGAGAGTGCTAGGACCTTTCACAGATAACCACAACTTTTATCTGGGCCTCTTGCACTTCAGATTATTTCACTCTCACTTCTAGGAGGAAATGGGATTCATTTTTTCCCCTCTATTTATGGAAATGCCCAGAGCTATCTGAAACTCTGTCCTGATTTTCTTCAGTCCAGTATCTAAATTAGGAGCTAGGCAGCCCCCACTTTGTTAAGGGGCTTTCTTACATTGTAATCCTGGGTTAAATCACCACAGCCAGTTGTAGGAGAGAAGGAGAACCAGTCTGGCAGATCCATGGGCACACTCTCACGTTGAACTTGCTGACTGAGTTTGGAAATTCTCTAGGGCATACGTTCTCAACCTTGCTGCATATTATAAAATCGCTGGGGATTTTTTTAAAAATTCAAATGATCAGGCCACACCACAGGCCTATTAAATTAGCAATTTCAGAAGTTCTTCAGGTGACTATAATGAACAGCCAGCATTGGGAATGAGTATTCTGGAGCATGATTCTCACATGTGAATGGGCAGGAGAATCTCCTGGAGGGCTTATTAAAACCCACATTGCTGGGGCCCCATCTCCAGGCTTTCTAACTCAGTGGACCTGGGTGAGGTCTGAGAATGTGCATTTCTAACAAATTCCCAGGCCATACAGATACTGCTGGTGCAGGGACCACAGCTTGGAAGTCACTGCTCTGGACTTTAGTGGGAAGATCGGCTCTCTCCTTAGCCCTGCTTCATCCAAATCCTTTTTTAGGTTGATGTTTCTCTTTTTAATTTTTGAATCTACGTAACCTCATTTACATTCTAACTTTTCTACATTTTTCAACGTTTTTGGCTGAACGATGGCATTCTTTTCCATTTTGTAATGCTAGTATGGATTTATTACTATTCCTTCCTTTTAGAGTTATTCCTGTGAGATTGAGTAGGGTGGGAAAGGTAAATATGCTGTCATAAACTGGAACTCACCTTTTTAAATACACATAGGAATATTTAACTGCATATGCAATATTTAACCTCATTTAAAAAATTTAAGAGTATTATCACATATATCTTATTTTCTGAAATATTCTTTAGAATATAATTTGCAGTTCCTCCCTAGTATCTACATTTAAATGAACCATAATTTCTGTAACCAGTTGCCTATTTTAGAACATAAATTATTTCTATCGTGTTTCTATTTTAAGTGTTATAATTTGTATATGATTGAGGCTGTATCATTAAATACAACCATGATTTTATATGTATGAATGTATATATATTTGTATATAAACAAATTTTTATATAATATATATAACTATGCTATTCTATATGGTATGTAAAATTAAATGTAAATTAATTAAACTTAAGTAAAACTAAAAATTTAATGCCCCATTTACAGGAGGCATATTTTCATGTGCTCAATAGCCACATGTAACAAGTGGCTGCCGTACTGGACAGGAGAGACAAATAGAACATTTCCATCATCTCAGAAAAGTCTGCTGAATACACTAATATATAAGATGAATGCATAGAAGTTGTATTTTCACATCATAGAGAATGTATAATTGAAATAGTTTGCACGTCATAGAGAATATACAGTTGGATATTGTGCCATAGGAAATTTTCTACTTAAACTTCCAGCATGAATGTTTTATAGTATCATTTCTTTAGACTTGGTTTACATTCATGACATTTGATGCGACTTAAATGTTACATGGGCAGCATTTTTCTAATGTAAAATTAATGGGTTAAAGGCAGATATAATTTAATACTTGAGGCATTACAATTATTGTACAAGGTAAGCCTTGAACAGATCTTATAGCAGTGCAGGGTATCTATTTTATAAGGAATCACTATGGCAAATAACTATTTTCTACCCTTAAATACTATCGGTTGTAAGTTTCACTATTACATTAATAAGAATAATGAAATCCTGCCCTGAATGTATTCATCTCTTGGTAGATATATTCTACGCATTCCTGTTTGTATGATAAAATGTAAAGGGGACCCCAAGTACATTTAGAATTGAAATATAGTTATTTTTGTGTTTGCAAATTATTATTTTATTATTTCTAAGTGGAAAAACCAGAAAGAAACATAATTCATAATGTTATCAAATTACTATCTCCCACTCTCACAAGTGAAAACCCACCTTCTGGGTTCATTCCCTCAAGACACTGTTAGACTGTTTCTGATATAGTGTGCAAAGTGAAACAGTTAATGAAGGGCATGTGTATACCATAATAACTGCTGGCCCAGAGGGCAGAGTGTGGGTAGACTACCTGTATCATCCTGGCAGTGGTCAAGACTTTGCCGTGAATCAGTAGACACCTTTTGGAACCTAGAATTTTAGATACAGAGAGATTGAGGGGAAGTCTTTTAGCAGTAGACACCACCCCCTATTACATTTTTACCCTGTAACATTGAAAAAAATCAATATAAATTCTATGTAAAACCTGGGTAAGTTGAATCCACTGGCTTCCAATCCCTCACGTGTAACAAGCTGACTTGTAACTAAATGAGCCCAGAGCCTGAGAACAACTCACCCCTTTGACCAGGTGGTAAGCACAGCTGTCAAGCTTAGGAATATGTTGGCACAAGGCTCAGCTTTCAACTCAAAGAACAGCCAGGAGCAGTTACAAGGATACTGATTCCCATTACGGGTTCTCAAAAGTGAAGCATTTTCTTAACGCCTAAATGATTTCCCATGTCTCTCAGGACACTGAGAGTTTGATAAGGCTCTACTCAAAAACCGACATTGTGTCTATTTACCTTTCTGAAGAAGATGGACACCTTCTTTTAAGTTTCTAATGCTAATTTTCCCCCTGCCTTCAAATTGCCCATTAGATCTAAAAAGGGCAGTTTAGGTCTTCACAACATATTATAAATCTCTCTGTGGGCAAATTTTGTAGCGGGAGGGTGGTGGGAATGCAAACGTGTTTACTTAGTTTACTTTTAGGCTCAGGAAAGGTGCAAACAATGCCGTCATCCTGCAAAAACTCCCCTCTTGGCTGGGCTTCATTTCATACTTGATCCTAATTAGATGAAAATGCCACATTTGCAGATTTCTTATCATTTTTAGTGAATGCTGGAGAGCACTTTGTGAAACCTGATGTGAACATCACAAGTCAGAGGCGTAAATACACCCACACACCTTCCCTGAAGCATTTTCAGAAACCTGTTGTTTTTGTTTGATAGTTGCAGCCCATTGAACTGCAACACAGACTGACTTTTCTCAGATTCTAGACTTGGCTTCCTGTGTTATTGCTTGAAGATGTTTTTCTTTCCATAGATTTTCAATAATGCGTGCTAGTTTTTGCAAATCGAGTACCTCTTTCTTCATGATAGTCTCCAGAATCTACCATCTACCCCTGCTCACACCTCCACTGTTGCCAGCTCCATGAAAATTACATTATCGCCATCACCATCAGTAGTAACTACCCTGTATTTAATGCTTACTTTGTGCCAGATCTTGTGCTGTGTACTTACAAACAAGATCTCACCCAACCCTCTTATGGCGCAGCTACATATATTATTTCCTCTTTACAGATGAGGACATGGGGTCTTGGAGAAGTTGTATAACTTACTTAAGGCCACCCATGTTAGCAAGTGAATGTATTGATTAAGGTTTAGTTGAAGAAAATTGAATCCAATAAAACTAGCTTCAACAGAAGGGGATTATATGGGTTAAGGAATTATTGACTGGATTGAAGAAAGAGAGGTGAGGCTGTGCTTTTAGAGATGACTCCCAAAATTACAGCCCAGTCATGTATTGCCAAGGCAGCCGCTAGTCCTGCTGGTATATTGGGAGCACCTGCTGAATAAAGTAGTCACTGCTCTAGCTGCTAGATGGAAACCACAGTGCTTCTCATGTAGTCTATATTAGCACAACAGATGATCTGTGCCATACTTCTCTCTCCATTCAATCCAGTCCTGAATTCAAGTCCCCCGTAAGTACATCTGACTGGCAGAGTCTGGATCACGTTTAGAACCATAGAAAAAAGTGAGCCTGGAAAGTGTAGTTTGTGGTAAGTCAGGACCCAGTATCAAGCAGAGTGGCTAAGCTGGGATTTAAACTAAGGTCATTCTGATTTTAGAACCCATGTCTTTAATCAGTGTACATATTGTTTCCTTATTTATTTATCTAACATATCATTAACGCATTCCTCTTTGCATGATAACTTCATCAAATGCTACCTACTGAAGTGTATGCTTTCAGTGGACATTTCTTTGCCTGGCCCATACCAAAACACTATATTTGTAGAATTTCTTACTTTATGAGACAAAACCCACCTCCATAAAAGAAGTTTAAAAAGTCAGAGAATCATCTTCTCAGTCACCCTTATAACTAGAAGGCAGGTGCAAAACCAAGGCACTGCTAATCACTCAACTTTGAGTTGGAAATTGGTGGCAAAAAATAAAACAGTGAAGAGATCGATACCATCCTGGCCAACGTAGTGAAACCCAGTCTCTACTAAAAATACAAAAATTAGCTGGACATGGTGGCACGCGCCTGTAGTCCCAGCAACTCAGGAGGCTGAGGCAGGAGAATCGCTTGAACCAGGGTGGCAGAGGTTGCAGTGAGCTGAGATCGCGCCACTGAACTTCAGCCTGGCAACAGAGCGAGACTCTGTCTCGAAACAAAACAAAACAAAAACAACAACAAAAAAAAAACCAGACAAACAAACAAAAAAACAGTGTCTATGGAAAAGTCCAGCCTAAGGATGGCCGCTGTGGCAGTGGATGGCAAGCAGTGTTTAGTGTGTTTAGTGGCACATGCTGATGGTATCTGCGGTGGAAATTGATGCTCAGTGGAGGCGGCATTGGTAACTTCACAGGACCATTTCTGCCCTGTACATTTGGGCATTGTTGCTAACTGCATAGTTTCCACAGTGGGTCCTCTGCCTTCTATGATCTGTTCATTATCAGTTTAATTTAGCCAAAGTCAGTTTTGTTGTTTGCAGCTAAGTGCTTTGACTACTATGCTTATTGAAGCAAGGATTATGTCCTGTGTTATCTTTTATCTTGTCTACTGCTTTGTGTATGACAGCCAGTCAGGAAATTTATCAATTTAACTAATTTCACTAAAGTTTACTCCAGATATAGGTCCTCTCAAGAGAAAATACAAAATAGTGAAATTAGGAATCCCCTAATATATATGACCCTCTGCTGGAATGTATAACCCTGGCCACAAATCATTTGATAAGTGATTTCTGGCTACTTAAACAAATATATTAGGTACTTTATGTAAATTATCCTATGGTCACATTTATTTATCTGTCTCTATCTATCTATCTATCTATCTATCTGTCTATATCTATCTATCTATCACCTATCTACCTCTGTCTATCAATTATTGATCACTTACTGTGTACTAAATGCCTTATGTTCATTTTCTCATTGTGGTGTATCTACCCTATGAGAATAAAATGAGGCACAAAGAGATTAAGGGTCACACAGCTAATAAGATGTGAAGTCAGGATTCAGTCCCAGACAGTCTATCCTCAGGTGTCATGCTCTCAATCAGCATAACAACAAGCTACAACTACATTTAAAATATACTGAGAAAAAATGATGCTTAAGTCATACGAGCACTGTCAGAACTGGGCGTTAAGGTGTTAAACTGTTTTAATATAGGAAGTGATTCTTCTGTCCCTTTCAGTCCTTGTTATTAAGAGAAGTGTTTATACATTGTCAGCATAATATCCATAAATCGGTCAAGAATATTTTAAATTACTGCTCCTCACTTTGTTTCTTAAATTTGTTTCTGATAAACAGGACTTTTTTAAAAAGATGTATTTTTAATTAAGACACAAAGCCACTCTCATTGTTATATAAATTGATTTCACATGCCACTTTTTGCGACCTTTAGAAATAAATATTTATTATGGTTATATATTGAGGAATTTTGCTTATACTTAAAACACTTACATAAAGTACTATTGAGTATAAATTTAATTAAATGTACTGCCAAATGGTAAAGGTTGGTGGACAGAAATGGGAAACATCTATTACAGATGAGCCGGCCTTGGGTTGTAACATTGTGGCTGCTTTGAATTATAATTGTATCAAAATCACTTTAATAATGTGAACAGAAGACAGAAAGAATTATAGATTTCTTACAGATGTAGAAAAGTTACTTGACTGTGTCTTTCTAATTTCACTGTTTTCTTATTAGTGCTTTAAGTGAAGGTCGTGCTAACGGGATAAAATTTTTTGATTGTGAAGATACATTGATAAAATGTACCTTAAGGTTTAACAAAAAGGCTCTTTTAAGTTTTGAAGAAATATCTTCAATGTAAGATGAGCAATAGCTGCTATTCAGAATGTCATTTTGTGCTACACATTCTAGGTAAGCTCTTTACATTTATCATCTCATTTAATCTTCACGGCAGCCCCTGGGACAGGTATAATGTCATTCCTATTTTACAGATAAGGAGACTGGGACTTAAAGAATTTAAAAGTTACATTTGGAAGTGTTGAGATTGGAATTAATTTACTCCTGAAAGTCTAATTACAATCTGGTAATGTGTTAAGCTATTTTTTATAACTTTATTAAGGTATAATTGACAAATAAAATTGAGTATATTTACTGTGTACAATGTGATATTTTGATATATAAATACATTATGAAATGACTACCACAAACACAGAGTTTGATAATTCAACTATGCTGGTGATACTCTCTCATTTAGTTAATAAGAACAGTACAGGCTCAAAAAACAGGCATCCTGTAGCTGATAATCATTTTAACATATACTTACTGATACTTTACTAGGCTTGGAAAACCGTGGAAAGAATTCAGAGAAAGTATGTAAAAAGACTCTTTCAAGAGCCACAGAAGGGATTCATTATTAACAAAAGTGGGTTTGTTATTCTCATTTTAACAACCTCTCTCTTCTGGGAAACCAGAGATGAGGAGAATGCTGTATCCATTTTTCCAGAAAGAAAAAGACAAATGATCTGCCCAATTCTCCATTGCCAAATAGGAGTTGAATGACAGTCCTGAAGCCAGGAGAAATCTTCAGTCCCTCTAATCACAGTACTCTAACATAGTAAAGGCCAAGCAGGCTGTGATCTAACTCCTCCCTGGGAGGAATGGATGGGGTTTACTTGGGCTCAGTGTGGCTTTCCACTTCCTGATGGAGCTGTTATTTTTCTAGGCCTCGTTTCTGGTATTTTAAGCTTTTTGGTTAACCATTGTGTGCAGCTATAAGAGCCCAAAATATCGGAACAATTTCTGAAGCACAATATGCCACATAGAAGACAATCATCTAAAATTTCCACTCAAAGAAAGTAAGTTTTTCTCTTTTTTCTTTGGCTATGGAATGCAGGAAGAGAAGATCAGAAAATAGAAACTTCTCCTTGACATTATTTCCTGGACCTTCCACTTAAAATCTTAATCACAAATTCTCCAAAGATCAAGTACTTATTATATTCTTGCAAATCACATTGAGTTGGAGAGAATTACCTTTTGATGACAGCAAGGTAGAAGGTATACGGGCTGGAGTGGGCAGTCTTGGCTCTTCAGCCCAATCATTCTCTAAGATCCAGAGAGGGAAGTCATTATACCAGAAAAAAATTTTCTTGAATAGCCTCAAGGATTTTTTTACTCTTCTCTTTGCCTACAGTATATTTTCTTCCCTTTTTTGCTTAGCTAACTCCTACACACCTTCAAATCTAAAATCAGATTTCATTTCTTAGCAAAGCCTTTCTTAATTTCCCTCTCTCAAAGTACCTGTAACATTTCTTCACAGGAGTTTGCACAATTGCGATACTTATATGTGTTATTTCATAATAAATGTCTGCCTTTTTTTCCTGACTGTCAGCTCCATTAGGTGAGTACAATGATTATTTTCTTAATCATTATGCCCAAAGTGCTGAGGGCGAAGCATTGTAAATCTCAGAACTATTTGTTGAATAATGAATGGATAGATGAATAGTTGGATGAATAAGGAATAGCCAGTCCCAATCATGTTTGTTAATCATTTACTATCTTCAAGGAGCTCCTTTCTTTTTTGCCTTCAAACTCAGGTCATCACTAGCTCTTCAAACTATGGAAAGATAGAAGGGGAAAAATGGGACTATTGTGTTTTGTAAGGCTAGAAACTCGCAGAATATAAAGTATATCCATCCCTTCATAAGGAAATTGGGCTCCAGCTATCAGCTGGCATCCTTCCCAACCTTATCAAAGATGAAGGATAAGTAGCCCCTTCAGTGGATGATCATATCCTTTCTTCTTCATTATGCTAATATGATGGGTTATATTATTTAATTTTTAATGATAAACCTATCTCAACCTTGCATTCCTAGGATAAATCTTATGCAGCCGTTATAGATTGTCATTTTACATGATGTTAGGTGTGATATTCTATTATTTTGTTGAAGATTTTTGCATCATGAAGGATATTGGATTGTAACTCCTATTTATTTTTCTTTTGGAAATGCCTTTTTAGGACTGATATTAGAGTTACGTTGGCCTCAAAATATGAGTGGGGACAGTGATCCATCTTCCTTCTCTATTTTCTGAAAATTTGTAAACTTGGCATTTTCTTCATTTTTGAATGTTTGATAGATTTCCAACTAAAGTCATCTGGGCCTGAAGTTTTCTTTTGAGTAAGTTCTTGACAAATTCAATATCTTTAACAGATATGGGACTTTAAAAAGATCAGACTTTCTGTTTCTTCTTATGTCATATTTAGTTTAGTACATTTTAGTTCTCAATAATTTTTTTCCATTTATTCTAAGATGTTGAAATTTGGCATAAAGTTATTCACAGTATTCACCTATTATCCTTTTAATGTCTATAGTGTCTGTAGCAATAATCCCTTTTCTTTCTTAATATGGTGATTTGTATTCTCTATCATTGATCAGTTTTGCAGGATATTTGTCAATTTTGTTAGTATTTTCAAAGAATCATCTTCTGACTCTGTTAGTTTTCTCTATTTTCTAGTTTTTATTTCATTGATTACTGCTCTTTATTATTTCTTCCTGCACTTCCTTTGTATTTATTTTGCTTATTATTTCCTAGATTTTTTTAAGATGATCCTTTGAGCCACCGATTTGAAATCTTGCTTGAATTCTACTATAAGGGCTTAAAGAAACACGTTTCCCTCTTACATACTCTGCTTTATTCACTTTCCCAAAATCTTAATGTATTTTCATGCTGTTTTTAAAATATTTTCCAATCGGTTTAGTAATTTCATTTTTGTCTTATAATTTATTTGGAATTGTATTGTTTTACTTCCAGTTAGTTGGTGTTTTCCTATATATAGTAATTTTAACAATTTTTAACTCAATACTTTTGTAGTTTGTTTTATAGTTTTTATCCTTTTAAAATTTATGGAGAATTGTCCATCTTGGGTAAATATATCATGCATTAAAAATGTGTATTGTGCAGTTGAAGGTTATTAATACTGTTCTAAATGTGACAATTAGATCAAAATGGTTAATGTGATTGTTCATACTTTCTATGTTTATATTAGCTTATTTTCTAGCTCTATTCAGATGCTGAGAGAAGTATAAAAATTCCTACTATGTTTTTGTAATTTATATTTCCTTTGATTCTGCAAATGTTTGCTTTATTTATCTTGATACCATTATTTGTTCCATATACACTGAGAATTATTAGGTCTTCCTGATGAATTTTCTCATTTATCATAATGAAATGTCCTTTTTTATCTCTGGTAATATTCTTAGTCTCAAAGTGCATTTTATAGGATATTAAAATAACCTTTCTGACATTATCCATACTTTTTGCATAATAAATATTTTCCTCTTTGTTTATTTTTATTTTATCTGTATCTTTATATTTAAAGTGGTTCTTTCAGGACTCACATAGTAGAGTCTGGCTTTTTGTGTGCTTTGACGGTTCCTCCTGGTTTTTAGTTGGATGAGAATGTTAAGACCATAGTTGGCAAACTATGAGTCATAAGCCAAATCCAGCCCGTGGCCTTTTTGTACTGCCCACACGCTAAAAATGGGTGTGTGGCTTTTTTTTTTTTTTTTTTTTTTTACATTTTTAAAGAGTTATAAAAGGGAGAATATAAAGAAATCTTATACCTTAGCAGTTCCTTTTGGCCCCATTACCCTTTCCTTCACTGTTACACTATTAATGCAACTTGATTGTTATACTTATTTCTGGGAAATCAGGTATCCTGTGATTTCAAATGGAGCTTTCAGTCAAATTTTCAACCAGATACCTTTCATGTTTTTATTTTTTTATTTTTTAAAAAAAAGATCTGTGTAAGAAATTTAATCTTGTTTATTTGGTCCTTCTGGCAGTCATTTCTGCATACCAGTTAAAAGAATTTTCTCCCAGAATTGTACTGTTAACACATTTTATAACTATATTACATACATTTTATCTGAATTGTTAATAAGAAGTTTGAATAATATACAAGAATAATGCACTCTGTCACATAAATGTCAACCCATTAATAATTTTTTTATGAATTTACTCAACTAGTTGTAGACTTACTTAACCCTCTAATTTAGCTTTCATTTCACCTACTAATCAAAATGATTATCTATAGACATTCAAAAACAGCTGTTTCTGTAAATGAAGCATGAACTATGAATAGCTAACATCTCTTAAACACTTTCTATGTGCCAGTCAGTGTTTTGAATTGCTTATATGAAGTAGTTAATTTAATCCTGTAAAGTACTATCAGTAATGACATTTCCAGATTTGGAAAGTGAAACATAGAGAAGTTAAACAACATGCCCAAGGTTACACAGAGTGGTGGAGTCCGAATTTGGTCCCAGGCTGTTTGCTCCCAAAGCCTGAGCTGTTAACAACCTCTCTTGCACCATTTTGTTACTGAAGGAGCATTGATTTGGGGTCATGATACCTGAGTCTGAGCCATTGACAAGTACCAGATTTCAATTAAGTTTTTCAAAGAATGGAGGCGTTATACCAAAAACTTACTAGGTATTCTTTAGCTCAAAATATTATTATTATTCTTGTTTACTTAGCTATTTGATCATTTCCATATGAAGAAGAGGCAAGGATAATCATAAATACTATCACATAGTACTTCTGTCAAGGTCCTAGATAAACATTTTGTGCCTAACAGAAATGAGCTTTGAGCACAGCTCTGTCTTCCCTTAGAATTAGATTTTAGCAGCGTTGGCTCCATGGGCATGAGGCCTGGAACACAGAGGCCATGATGAGAAGGGGCCTGGAACACAGGGGCCATGATGAGAAGGGCCTCACATTAATACTCTGCTATCATGATACTGAAATTCCTAATAATTTATGAGCAAGGGACCCCACATTTTAATTTTGCACACACAAAATCTGTCACCAATCCTGCTGTCAATTTTTCTGCTGTAGTCTTGAGGTGCTGCACAGACAGCAGAAGACTTAGCATAGGTTACAGGGCTAGGAAAGGCTCCCTGGTGTGGGAACATAATAGCAGTCAGTTCCTTCTTAGAGTCAGTCCCTTCTTAGATCAGTGAATGCTGAGTCTCCTGGTTTGGTGGTCTGTTTTCATTTCTTGCCTTTTACATTCTAGAAAAGCAAAATTTTCCATTACATCTTGTTGATATCTGCAACCAACTTCTGTGGGTCAGTACCTATTATCGTTTTAATTGGAGAAATAATGAAACATGTTTACTTACATTTTGCATATAGAAAGAAAGATAAAGACATTTCTTAATTTGTTGTCCCCATTTTCTCTCTGGGCATGATTCCTAATGCTAATATTACATGATCTTTTTTTGGCGATGATGTTATGTTTTCTAATCCATATGAGAATTCAGAATTTGTATTTCAAATAGAACAAAGCCTTATTCCACTGTGAAATATTTCACATCCAACTCTCCCCTGCTCCCACCACCCAGGAGAACATCTCAGTGATTAAATAAGTTAAAAGCTAAAGTTGCTTTGCAAAGAGCATAGCCTACTAACCCTTCTTTGATATCACAGATTGTTTAAAAACCTGTCTCGTTAAATTGACCCACAGTTCTCACATATAAAAAGAGGGGGACATAGTTTGCCATTTTAAAACATATGCTCCTGCTTAACAAAGCTAGTTGAAGCAAACCTGTCAAATGCCAAAGTGTAGAGTATTAAAATTTCAACAAAATGTCAGGAGAAATGGGAAAACTGGGGAATTTAAGAAAATCTGTCATAAAGATTGCATTGCATGTTTCTTTCTGCCTAAGTTTGGGTGACATATGGAGGTTTAAAAATATAACCTAATGATGTGTCTTTATGGGAAAAAGTTTATATAACCTAATTGCCACAAAACTGTCATTGCTGGTTAATTTATTAGAGTAATAAAAGATGTTGTGTTCTTAGAACTTAACTGGAATGAGTTCTGTCCAACAACACAGACAGTCCCTGAACGGTAAATTTTCTATTTTTGCCACTTATTTGAAACCTAAGAAGTTGCACATGGTTAAGTGTAGATATAATATGTTTAACCATTTTACTTGGCTTACTGGTTTAGAAGCAAGAACATAGGCGAGTTTGAGATGGTGCTGAAAGCCTTACGTTGTGGGATGAGACTAGATGCAAAGATTTGGGAGAAAGGACATGGAGACTAGTAACAAAGGCCAGAGGACTTATAAGAAGTGTTAGCTCTCAGATTTCACCTATTTTTTTAAATTTTTAAAAATTTTGAAATAACTTGAGGTTTACAGAAAGGTTGCAAAGATAGTACAGAGATTCCTTCATGCTCTTCACCCAACTTCGCCTAATGTTAATATTTTACATAACCATGGGGCAGTCATCAAAACTAGGAAATTAACATTGATAAAATCTTATTAACTAGACTAGTCTTTATTCAGATATCAACAGGTTTTCCACTAATGGAATCCAGTCTTTTTCTGTTCATGAATCCAACCTAGGGTGTTGCATTTAGTTATCATGCCTAGTTAGTATCCTCTGGCATGTGAATTTCTCAGTCTTTCTGAGAAATTTTTGCTCTTTGGAAGAGCCAGTACTCTTCCAAAGTGCAAGGTTGTGAAATGGAAAGTATTCTTTAGAATGTCATTCAATTTCATTCTGTCTGGTATTTTCTCATCATTAGACTGGTTTGCCCAAATATTTAATTTACTTATTTAAGAAAGTACACAAAATTCAGCAGAGATGACTTGAGTGCAAGGGAGTAGCAGGGCTACACTGAGATATTTACATTTGGCCACGTAAAGGTCAACATGATTAAACTGGCCTAATTATCTATTAGTTTACATATGGGTTGTAAGTTTGTCATATGCAAATTGATTTCACACTTTCTTGAAAGAAAACTAACACCAAGTAATACATGTTGCCTAATTATACATTGCCTACTGTTATTGTCAAACAGCCCTATGAAATAGGTATTACTGTTTTTATTAATACTATCATTATTATTATTTTTATTGTATAATTTAGGAAATTTAAAGTCATGAAAAATTTAGGTAAGTTCCCAGTTGCACAGCTCATAATTTCTGACTCCAAAAGCCATCCTGTTTACTCATTAAGAAATAAAACTTCAGGTTTGGTGTAATTTGTTCCTCCTCTGAGAGAAACCCATGTAAAATATTACCTTTGAGATGTATCCTAGAGGTTTTTGAGTTATTCCAGATACTGATTATTATATTGGTGAAAACTTTTTAGAAAAAAGATTTCCTCAGCACTGCTAAACACATACTCCCAAACAATTCCTTAATCTCTCATTTTCTTCTCTTTTTCTCATTCTCTTTCTCTCTGTTTCTGTCTCTCTTTACACACACACACACACACACACACACTCCACAAACATACACAAGAGCCCACAGGCCACATACACATTTTATGTGTTTGTATATATCTCAATCTATCTGCAGATTTAATGAATATGAGATATATTAAGGATCATACTTTTAAAACAAACCTCCTTAATTGTTGAAATTGCTTATGCTTCAGTACCAAGATGATATTAGTCAAAGTCCAGTGTTTTTCACTGTTAACATGAGTCAGTAGAAGAAATAATTTGGGGAATATATATTAGAAGCTTAATTATCTAGTTTTCACGGGGTAAACAAGCTAAGATCAAATCAGGTACACCTACTAAACTGAACCATCTGGATGATTACAAACTGTTAAAACTATAGCTTCTAATGGTTTAAGCCTCAACTTGGATGCATCAAATTCTAGAATTGTTCCCACTCTCTGTTGTTATAAGAAAGTTCACTGAATTGAAAACTACACATTGTCTAGTTTAACAATCCAATTTTACAGGTAAGTAATCAATATTTTCAAGGTCACTGATCTGGTTAATGACAGAATCAGGGCTAGAACATATGGGTTATAAGTCTCTTCTTACTTGATAGTCTGTGATTCTGGAAAATAAATGAGTTAGGTATTGGTTAAATAAAGCTTTCTAATTATATTTATTTTTAACATTTCATATAAAAAAGAATTATTCAAGGCTTATGGCACATTATATGGATATTGTATGTGATTTTATTCCATTTTTACCAAAAATAAAGCCTAATTATTGTACTCTGAAATAGAGTAATTAAGCAACATGTTGCTGTTGAAGACAAATTAGAATATGAGGAAGGCTAAAGATTTGGTGATGTAGTAAACGTTATACTACTTATTGGTAGTAAAAAGCTAAAAAAAGACACAAAGCCCTAAAGCATCTAATTTTATGGAAGATGTTGTATGGTATAAGAATTATTAAGTGCATTAAGAATTATTATTTCTTATATCATTATTCTTAAATGATTAATTCTTAAATTATTCTTTAATTATAAAAGGCATTAAGAATTATTAGATTATTAATGCTAATACATATTATCCATCTTCTAGGTTAAAATTAGTCAAGAATGTGTGTATCTTTATAAGACAACACTTGTTCCAGCAATATGTGATGTGCATAATAAAAAGCTAGCATCAAAAGCAATTTATATCTCTCAGTTTGAAAAATTTCGATAGGCTATAAGTAATAAATTTGTGGAAGAATACATCTTTAAATGGCTATTTTTAAAGCCTTCTTTTATTGACAGCTTTGATGAATGCTGTTTTGAGTATATTTTCTGCTGAATCTTTCAGAAATGTTTTTACAAGTTAGAATTAAGGAGACAGCAACTCATGTATGTGACTTCCATAGATACTTTTTGCACCTCATAAAGTCACTTTAGAGGAATATGTATTGAAACAGCATTTTCTACTCTCAAATCTTCCCATGGATTGTTGGAATTATAGTCAGCAAATTTACTTCAAGTGAACTAAGAGCAACTTGGAATTGAAAGATACATGTTCTTAGTTTATGATCCCAAATAATAGTTTTATTGTCGGTATTGTGACCAACCTACATTTTTTTTTTTACTTTGTCTTTCAAAACCTGCTGTTGGCTTTGTGTGCCAGTTTTATAAGGTTTAGTTTTGAAATTAAATCCTTAAAACTGTTAGCGTTTGTATATTACTATATCCCCAGATTTAATTAAGTTTGGTTAATTTTCAAAACTCATGCCATTTAAAAAATTTCTAGATGTGCTAGTCTATTATAGTTTAACTATTTATTTAAGCTAAGTTTTTACATATAATACTGCATTTGATTTTAGAGTTTCTGCCTTTAAGTATTAAGTTTTAGCTATATAGTCCTTCCCTAAAGAAAACAGTTTGACATGAAAGATGGGGTCTCTCAGATCTATTACATGGGATTTATTACCCATTTCAGCATAAAAACAGAAAAGTATGAGCAGTTACTAGGTAGTAGATGGATTCTGTGTGGCATATATACCTGACATTCTTTACATTTGCACCAGTGATTTTAATGGACATGCTCTTTGATTCTATAAATCCCAGAGGGCTAGGTTTGACAAAAAGCTAAAATATCACACGTAAACCTTCAAGAAGCTTCAGGTTACTGTGATAACCTCACAGGATATATTCTCAGCAGAGAAGACTAGAGGATACCAGGCTGCAGAATGTTTCAGTGAGCACAGCCTCTCGGTTCCATAGGGAGGTTTCGTGATATTGGTATTTTGCTTGTCTTGGGTGAGAGCCTGCCAGGACACAGGAAGCCCTACATTATACCAACAATTCCAAGATATTTAACTTATATTGTTAGGAAGATCAGTGTGCAGAAGGATGAAGTCAGTCATTCACAAGGCCTTCAGACCTAGGGAGCACAGCACACCTGCCACAGGATTAGAAAATAGACATTATTAGAAAATAATTACATTTATTGTAATTACAAAATATTGCATTTCTATTTGATCATGATATAAAAATATAAAAACTAAAATATAAATTTTCTTTATCATTCCTACCCCCGTTCCCCAGAGGTAGCCAGTGTTAATAGATTATGTGCCCTTTAGAACTATATTCTATGCACACTCTTCTGTACCTCCTCCTCCATCCCAAGTACACTATACATTTTTACGCGGTCAAGTCAGCTAGTCTTCTTGCCTTCTGACTTCTAGGTTTTGTGTTTCTCTTATGATGTTTTGCTACTAAACAATAATAATTTTTTTTTTTTTTTGGCTGGGCACAGTGGCTTATGCCTGCAATACCAGCACTTTGGGAGGTTTGAGCTCAGGGATTGGAGACCAGTCTGGGCAACACGGTGAAACCCCACCTCCACCAAAAATACAAAAATTAGCTGGGCATGATGGCACGCCTGTAGTCCCACATAAGGGAGCACTGGGGCGAGGATGGGTAGAATCAGTTAATCACTTGAGCCTGGGAGGCAGAAGTAAACGCACTGCATTCCAGCTAGGGCGACAGAGTGAGACCTTGTCTCAAAAAAATTTTTAAAAGTATGAAATTTTATATTTTTCAAATATATTGGCATAACTCAATATTTCCATAACAAGTTGAGCTCCTTAAGTTATTTGACAGCATTCTAAATATCACTCAGCTTCTCGGAATGTATGAGGAATAAGGTCTGTATGCTCCTAAAGGAATATGGGGAGTTCGCAGTCTACATTTATAGCATATCAGGGCACCAAGCTAATTTCATTTTTTAGCTTCTGGACTGTCTTTACTGTGGAGATAATTCAATGACATCGAAAATTATTGAAGTGGTTCTTGTGCCATTAAATCACAATAAGGGTCATTTAGGCTAGGAGATTTTATGGGAGAAATCATGTCACTATTTAAAATGTTGGCAGATATTGCTGGTTTAAATAAATCCATGAGGGCCACTTAGGATAAATACAAACCTCAAATGGGTGAAAATGATGACTGGGTCCATTGCATCAAATCACAAATCTGTGGAAACTGTCTAGTGGTCAATTTAGCTGAATAACTTGGACATAAAGGGAGAACAGTAGAAAAGAAACAATTCGAACTGGGAATTCTCAAGTAACACACACACACACACACACACACACCAGACAGTAGGTAACAGTTACTAAAAGTTAACTATGTGCCAAGCACTATCCTAAATGTTTTAGATGTTTTACTTGACTTATCTCACTTTTTTCTTATAATCTGTCTTCCACACAAAGTCTCTTTAGACTTACCTGCTTTCTTACTAATTCTCCTGCGGTTTTACTGGAATATATCATTGAAAGACTAACTTATGTATTTACTCTGGTACTCATTCAAGTATAAGCACCACTACAGCAGGGATCATGTTTGTGTCACCCAATATTTTATACCTAGTAGTTAACGCAGGGCGTGGCACAGGCTATATGATCAACTAATATTTGTTGACTTCATAAAATAATTTCGTTTTCAGATTTTGTGAATATAGTGATTCTTAAACCGCAAAATGCTAACAAGCTAAGGGCAATTTCTCTAGCTCCCATTTCTCTACCCAGAGTCTTTTGTCCCCACCCAAAAAGAAAAAAATCTTGAAATACTAAGGATAATATGAAATGACAGTTTCAAGCATCGGTTACCAAGACTGTTTCTGTTTGTTCCAAAAGAATTTTTCAAATGAGAGAGCTTCTACATATTACCACAGATGAGAAAGGAACAAGGAGAGAGAAATTTGCTGCAAAAAGTTTCACGGTGAAATGTTTATGAGAGATTTTGCAGTAAACACTTCAAAAATGATTGATGTGCTAGAATTCAGTGGGGAATATGTGCAGAGTATGTAGAGATGCAGATACACTTGACAGATATTTGCATCTGGAGTGGAAGGAATATTCATCCCAGCTCTTGTGATGGAGCCTCTTAGTTTAAAAGAGAGCAGAGGAAATCAGAGACCAGGCACTTTCTGGAAGAGTTCAGGGATGCTCAACGCGGGAGATTCCAGCTGCAGCTGGGGATTGCTTCTTCTGTAGTCGACTTCATGGGTGCCTGGACTGTGGTCTTGGAAAAGCATATTTAAAGGGGAATAGGCAAACTTCTATTTTGAGAGGATGGCAGAGGATGAAAGAAAAGCAGTCACAGCATATGTGTGTAACTATATAATCCCATCTTCTCATTCTTACATCATTTCTACCATACATCCAGAGGCAATTCTTCCCCCAACTCTAAGAATGGGGATGTGGGCAGGATAGAAAGGGAGCATATATCTGTATAAGGAAAGTATTTCATCTGTTGGGTTCACCTAGTACAAGCCCTGCCTTAGAGTAAGTATTGGATAAATACTCACATTTGTTGTTAAATTAAGAAAACTCTCTTATGTTGTCTCTGGGCTTTGACACAATTATCCTCAGTAATACCAACTGTCCCAAGAGCCAAATTTGCATTTCCGGTGAAGTTTCACCAAAAGCTGAGACCATCTCTTATCCTTATTAAAACCAAGAATTTATACTCCTGGCACATAGCTGGTGCTATTAGTAAGTAGGTGTTGGATGAATGAATGGCTGAATGGCTGGATAAAGGAATGAAGTTGAACACTGTTACCGTGAAAGAAGCCTGAGGCAATCTCCACTTTTCTGTCTTAACTTAATCAATACAAAGACAAACTGATAAGCATGTCTCACCTCACTCCACCCCCTCCTCAATTACACACCACCATATAACAGATGAAAAATCCAGGCACTCATCTACATTCTAACAAGTTAAAGAGATAAGATATATACAAGACATTTATCTCTGTGAATAAATTCCTTATTCCATATTTATAAAGGTAGTTTTGCAGTGGCCTTTGCAATTAAAGTGTCTCATCTTTTGAATTATTAATTGACCACATATCTTTTTAAAGGGGTAATTCTTGAATTTGGAGAAGATGACCTTTATCAGAAATTGAGAACCACGATAAATCATCTTCCCATAAAATGCATATATGTGTGGGTATATACACAATGGACCTTAGAAATCGTCTATATAGCCCAGGTGTAGTGGCTCATGCCTGTAATCCCAGCACTTTGGGAGGCCAAGGCGGGAGAATCGCTTGAACTCAGGAGGTGGAGGTTACAATGAGCCGAGATCGCACCACTGCACTCCAGCTTGCGCGTATATGTGTGTATATACACACACATATATACATTTTATGCATGTATCTATCTATACATACACACTTTAAGAAATTTTTGCTTGTAACCTTGTCAACTACATGTTCAGTGTCATTCAGCAAGTATTGCTAATTTCTTAGTGTTAAGTTTAGATGACATGATATTGCCTGGGATTTGGTTCAAAATAATCTATGGTGGGGGAAGAGGGTTGGATGTAGATTAGCACTATCTAATAAATTGTTCCACAGTGATGGAAATGTTCAACTGTTTTGTAGAGCTTCACTATCCAAAATGGTAGTCACTCACCACATGTGGCTATTGAGCACTTGAGATATGGCTAGTGCAGTCAAGGAACTGAATTTTTGATAGTATTTAATTTTAATCAATTAATAAGTGGTGAAGGGCTACTGTAGTAACAGCACAGAAACAGATAAATGTAATTGGCATGAAGTGATAATACTTCAAGCTGGGTAATGAGAACATGACTTATGTAAGTTATTTTCTTGATTATATGTTTGGAATCGTCCATAATAAAAATTTAGAAAAATTGGAAGAAAAAGAAAGACAAATGCCACATGATTGCATTAATATGTAGAATCATAAAAAGTTGAACTCATAAAAACAGAGAGTAGAATGGTGATTCCCAGGCCTGGAGAGTGAAGGAAATGAAGACATGTCGATCAAAGGGTACAAACGTTCAGGTATGAGATGGAAAAGTTTTGGTGACCTAATGTACAGCATGGTTGGTGATGGATGTGTTAATTAATTTGATTATGATAATTATTAACCATTGTATTCATATATCAACTCATTATGTTGTACAGCTTGAATATATGCAATCTTTACTTGTCAATTACATATTTTAAAATTAAGAAAAAAGGGAAAACAAAACATTGAGTAGACAAAGGTAGAGGAGAAAAATTAAACCTTTAAAGCCCTATTTTTTGATGTCCATCCAAGTCTCGCTTTGCAGGATGAGCAGAGGCTCTTTGGATTTTTGGCAGCCTCTCCTTAGAGGAGGTTGCCAAGAGATCGGCTCAGGGGACCTCATGACAGCTCTGAGTAGCCACGGAGTTGCTCGAGAGGAAAATGGAAGCTTGATCTGTCAAAGTGAAGAATAGGCCTATAGGACTAGATTGCAGGGTGAGCATGAATAGTGCTTTAGAATTGAGCCATATGCTGCCATTCCAATAATGTATAAGGGACAGACACATAACATGTCACATAAGCCAGAATATTCTAAACCAGTGACTAGATTTTAGGTCCTTAGGAGCCAAGTCATGGGACAATGAGTATGGTTGGGAAGGAGGAAGGCCCAGGGTAAAATATAAAGCAAGACACAGGGAATCAGGGAGATATCCTAATGTTATTTACCCAGTGAGCAAAGAAAAGGGCTTGGAATAAGCAGTCGTTTTTTTTAACAGAAGTGTTATTGATATGGTATCATTCGCTTATGTGATTAAAGGCTGATCCAGATAAAGGACTGTAGAAGTTCAAGCTATGATCCGTGAAAGCATCTGAGGATAAATGGATTTGTGCTGCACTAGGAAACAGGGAGAAGCTTCAATTCTGTACCCCCTCAGTCTGATGAGTATCTCAGTAACTTTGGGAAAGTTTCTGATGAAATACTTTCTTAGTGCATAACGACATGCTCTCCAGACTTTCCAGTTTGCTGTAGAGGATAGCGCTCTTCCTGGGACTGGAGGGAACTGAACCACATAGCCCTGACATTTGCTTTCCTCTGCCACTTAGAGGTTCTTCTCCCTGTTCTTCCCCCTTCTTTCCTTCTTTGCCTTCAATGTATTGGACCAAGTATGGACAAAAACCAGATATTTTCTTCATTTGCACAGCAAGGCTGAGATTAGATTGACTGTTTCAAGAGCACTTCGCTAAAGGTGTAATTACATCAAAATGGAAATAAACAGGATGCTGAACATGCAACCAGATGATGTAACTGGTTCATAATATTAATGGGTTATATGTGTTGAAATTATACTGCATATCCCATACTGTACTGTGTATATAAATATCATTTTATCTGATCTGCATACCAGATGTATGAAATATATATCATTTTTTAATAGATGAGGAAACAGCTCAGAAGTGTTTATCTTTTGTTATAAACTGCAAAGCTAAAAGATAGCAGAGACTGGATTTGAATCTGAGTTTGCCCACTCCAAAGCTCATGCTCGTAACCTCTTCAGTATACTTTATTATTTCATCTTCAGCATGGAAATCCATGGACAGTGTCACCCTACTTAGCTCCTGACCTGCCTCCAAGTGGCAGAGACATTTTTCCTTTTGTAAAGTGTACCCTGAATATCCACTCACCCCCTTCAGAATAAAGCCCATCTCCTCTTCTAGGATGTTGTCTCAATGCATCAACCATGTCAGAGTACATCTCTACATGTAATAAATGAATTATCTATACAAATCACCTGCAGACTCTCCTTTCACCCTTAATTCCCCGCCCTGAGTCTTTCTCTTGCCTTATGTGCCAAGGAGGGCACAAGTTGACTTCATATACTTTTCATCATTCTAAATAAATTCTTATAATGATACTGCTGTCATTATAAGGATGTGATGGTAGTGCTGCTGAGAGTGATGGATTCCATTCACTGAATATCTGATATATCTAAGGAGTTATACTCAGTGTGTTACACATTAACAGTAGTCCCAACAGTAGATATTATGATCTTCATTCTACAGATGTAGAAACTCAGGCTCAAAAAGTTGAAGTGACTTACCCATGGTCACTCAAGCTGGTACATGCAAATGCTAGAACTTGAACCCAGTACTGTGTGATTCCAAAGCTCATGTTTTCTCTAATGAAAAAGATTAAAAGAGAAATAAGTATATGTACAGGGAAGATTGAGAGGTCTCTTAATTCTGTCATTTGTGGACAAGCCTCTGTGTCTCTGCATGTTTTTTGTTCTGAAGCTCCATGATAGGGTCTATGAAGTCACATAAAGATCTGTTTGTTTTAAATCCCATGACATTTTTATACCTTTCCTTTAAACCCCTCCTACTCACCCCACATTCAGTAAAGCCCATTTCTTTTTACCCTTGTAAAATCTTGAGAAAAACTGACCTCAAGATTGTGGTGTACCAATACACAACCATTTTATTTCCACTTCACTATACAGCCTTTCATTCTGGCTCCATGTAAGTGTGTGCTCACCCTTGTCTTTGCAGCATTTGTGGTTTTCAAATTTTCTGCATTACTTAAGACTTGATTGAACTCAGCTCTGGAAACTCTCAGCTCTTCAATTTTAAAACGTCAGATTTTTTTTTTTCACAAGAGCATTGCATGTTCTAAACAGAAAAGTTAGCAACTTAGCAATGCTCCTGAAACTCTGCCCAGGAAGCTCATTCCCCTCAACTGTCAGAATGCAGCTCAACTCTCAATGCCTCAAGGCAGTAGTTGTTACCTGCAAATGCAATTGGGTACAAAGTTACTACAGTTGGGTTTTAAATAGAGATTTGAGCATTTCATTAAGAAAGAGAAAGAAAATTGTAAAGTCCATAATTTTTGTAGGCTACAGTGAAAGTGATCTGGCTTTTCGTAAAATAATAAAGTTGCTTTCCAGGGCCTAGGTGACAATTCACACCCTCAGTAGTAATTTAAATTCCTAAAGAGGTAAAATTTTATAAAAGGAAATTGTATTATTATAGAGTTGTGAGATAAGGCATATCTGATTCCAAAAACAATAGGTTCTATTTCAAAATCTATTTGTCTATTAATGTGTAGTCTTTATAATTCTTATATCAATACCTGAGATATTTGTTTAAAATATAGACTTCTGGGCCATATTTCAAGCTTAATGAATTAGATTCTATAGAATTAGGGGCCCAAACAATAAAAAAGAAAAATTAGGGACACATAGATAAGTTTTTTATAAGGGAATTGAATGAGGTAAACTCTGTAAAGTTGGCAGGACCCTCAGTTTATTGATGTAGTTAACTGTGTTCTTTGCCCCTCTTTTTGCATCTTGTCCCTTTTCTTCTTCAGGATTTTCCTCCGTATTTTACCACATTTTCTCTCCAGAAAGAGTGCAGTCAGCCCTTTCACACTGTGGCACTGGTAACTGACAGTGGCTTCAAATGTTCCCCTTTCTGGAAGCTGCATTTACATTTTAACATGTGTTAAACCCTGAGCTTCATTTCAACGAAGGAATGAAGCTCTAGTAGTGCAAGTTGAGTTGACTCAGAAAGGGGGTAATTGGAAGTGGCAGGCAGTGAAAACTTATTTTAATTTATGCTAGAATTAATGTATGAAAGTCTGCTTCTATAGCCAGAGTGTGGACTCCATCATCCAGAATACTTCAGCACCTGAAGGGGCGAATCAACATAATAGAAATGGAATGAAATTTGAGAATGTATTATTTGAAATATCTTAATACAGATCATCTGTAGGTGTCTTGTTCTGTGATTGCTGTGAGATTTCTTTTTTTAAATTGTGCTTAAATATTTAAAATGTTTATAAGTCTAAGCATACTTCTCAGGAAAAGGCATAAATTCTTTAAACTCAGGAAATTCACACACATACACTCACACACATCCTGCAGTAGTAATTCTTGGAATATTAAGGAAGTGTGTTTGCATCTCAGTATAAGCTCCACATCATGAAAATGAGTATCAATGTCCACAATTTGTTTTTGCTTTTGCTTTTGTTGGCATTTAACAAATATGTCTTACATTGCTTGGATAACTACAATGAGTTTATGTTTTAAACAGTTCTGTCTTTCACTGAGCACCAGCTCCTGAAGACCTCATCTTTTTAAGGGGGCCAGATTCACTGAAAGACTAAAAGTGTATTTTAGATGTTTCATTTAAAATGATAACCAATGTCATTTCTAAGGTACTTTAAACCAAAAAGTAAGAGAAGGCAGTTTAGTGAAGAGTGGTGAAAATGAGATCAAATTTCTAGTCTATTTGAATCATTTTAGATGGCCACTTCTCCAAATTGCTTTAAAATGAAATGGCTTGCCTAGCTCTCCTGGGCCTTGTGTGCAGGTGCTCCTTTGCAACATATGTTGCCTTCCATGAGGCACTCCAGCTTGAATTACACTGGAACTGATTCCATTTTAATAGCTCTCACTTTTGCTTCAACATTGTAAGATGCCACTTTTCAAATATACTCTTTATTGTGTTATTGAGACATTTTGTGGCATTTCACTTCTAGTAGCTGTAACTTTCAAACCAAGTAATTGTAATCTACAAATATTAAATGTTATTTTTAGCATAATAGGAATAGGTTAGGGGAATGCCCTTTATCTACTCTTAGAAATTCCCATAACTGCATTTTCATTTGCGCATCATGGTAAATACATCACCAAGGCCATTATCACCTTGAACCCAGAAATGACCAGTTGATAAAAACATGTCTTTGCCCCTAGAACCACAGTGAACAAGTAAGAAACAAAAAACACATAAACTGAAGCTAAACATGTGTGACCATTAGCTCATTTTAAGGGCTAGAATAAGTGTACTGGGAATACATTTATTTACAGGTACTGTAGGAAAACAAAATTGATATAGAAACAATGGCTTAATTCTTCTAGAAGTTCATATTTCAGTATACTTAAGACTGGATATTTTTCTTCTCATGATTAGGAGCAACTCTTGTTGAACATTTACTATGTACTACCCAGTTACATAATTTAGCCTTCTTAAGTCTCACTACAACCACCCATTAGCTATGATTATCCTTCCAATTTACAGATAATGAAACAGATTTTCCAGAAGGTTAAATAAATTGTGTTAAGACACAAAGCTAGTAAGCCTATTGTCTTAAATGTTTAGTTTCAGAGTTCCCAGAGTTCTCAACCCCAACTAAATAGGTAATAAAAATGAAAACTAGAATTCCAAGAAAGAAACTCTGACTAGATTTTCAATCTAATTAGCATTATGCATGTTGGTTAAGTATTTTGTAGCAATTTTAATAATACATTTAGACAAATTATGTATTTGTATTAAATATGTATGTAATAAAAATACATGCAAATATGTATTACATACATATTTTACACAAATTAAACATATATAAAATATTTATAAGTTGATCTGCAAATGTAGACACTGTATGTTTTTTATGGGAAATTAAGATTCATGTACCAAATTACTGGTTTATAAATTTAATAAAGGGCTATTTGTAAGGGGAAAAATAAATGTTGAAATCTCTAGGATCCTATGCCACACATAAGTTAGTGAAAACAAGTAATTTAATAATATATTGAACACTTACTCTGGAATATTTTGTAAATTGCTTTCCAGTTTAAAGTAACCCCTGCCATCAAAGAAGTTGCAATCTAAAACAATTCTTAATCATTTCTGTTCAGCAGGCATTAGAAACTTTGTTTTGTTTTCTTTTTATAAAACCTTCAAGTCACTAAATAGAGAAAAAATCTTTTCAGGTAGAATGATTTTTAATTACATTTATTGCTGAGGATACTCTTTTCTCAGTGATACAGGTTTAATCTCTCAGTAACAGCATCATGTGTTATATTTCTCCGTCAGTAAACTTTCTCTATAAAAATGAAAAGCTTACTTCAAAGACTTATGACTAATTCCTGAAGATAAGGGATGATTATTACCTTTAGGGAGGCAGATTCAAGATACAGAGGCCCTGTTCCTTCATTAGGGTTTTACAAAATGCTGCTGGGCTACGAAAGCTGATTCCACATGAGTGTCAGCCTGCAAACACAGTGATTCTACAGACACTCAAAACTCATTAAGTGATGTTTATGCCCATATATATTTTTAAAAGATCATTTACCAAAACTTACTTAAAGCTTGCCAATTATGACTTAAATTTTTTAAATGCTTTATTTCATATACAGAGCAGAAATAGTTAAAATAGTTTTTCTTAATTTAGATAAAGCTTTGAATATTATTACATGGTTATATTTAATAACCTGTCCTAGCTGCCCTAGGTTCCATTCCTACTTTTTATTCCTTCTTCTTTGTTTTTTTCTTCTTTTCCTCCCTGCTCATTTTTGATGTTTCTATATAAATTCTTTTTGTTATATATACCCAAGCTACCTTTTCAAACATTTTCAAATGCAGGGTACATATTTATTTTCTCCCTACTTCTATCACATGGCCCATTTGCCTTGCACCTGCAGTGGAATTTACCATAATTACAGCAGTAATTAAAATGCATTGCAGGAAGTAGGGTATATGGCAGTTTATATTGTTTTTTATGAACATTCAGTGTATTGGTTAATGTTGGGCTGGGATTATTATGTTTTACTGCAGATAAGATATATTTAGTTATAAATTTATATTCAATTAACCTATTAGCTAATTTCCTACAAAATCCAGCAGCACATAAATATCCTTACATAAACAGCACATGAAACCAAAAGTTTTAGAGTTTCTGCAACCTCACTCCCTCAATATCTCTTGAATATCTTTTTTTATTCTCTTTCCTCAACTTAGGAAAAAGGCATTTTTTTCTCGTCTTTTCACATGTGGGCTTCATTTGCCACTTTACCTCTGATGGACCTTGCTACCTATGCATTTGGTCAGGTCTTATAAAGTTTAAATTCCTCCGTATCCTAGAATTCTCTTGACACCATGGTTGATTCTAATTCAAACATTTTCATGTATAGAAAGTCAGCTCCATTGCTCGCATAAACTAAGTTTAATTATCTGTCCATCAACCCATCAGATGTCTTTAAGAGAGGAGTTCCCACTTCCCCTTTTATTTTTCTATTTCTGCTTAAAAGATGGATGAGGCTGTGCCTTTGTGATCCCCAATGCATGATTTCAGATTTTAGATTTGATTATTTCAGTGATGAATGCAGAACCATTTAAATTTTTTTTACTTAATAGATTTTAGACTATGTGGCTAAATCCTGAGGGTATTATGGAATAAATAATTTTTAAAAGGATCAAGATGCACATTTTTATCCAAGGAGATGTTTCATCTTGACTATGTTAAATAGAATAAGCAACAGAAGGCTAAGGTTAATGACAGAACCTAAAGCAATGATTACATTTTCTAATGATTAGCCAGAGATAGTAGTATTTTTTATCCTGGTTGGTCAAGAATCATCATCCTAGTCATTATAATAATCATCATCTTCTTCTTCATCGTTGACATCATAGCTAACACTCATTGAGTATTTTTAAATGCTGGGCTATTTAAAAGCATTATCTCATTTAAACCGTATGATGTTATTGTGTTTCCCCTGTCTTAAGTATGAGAAAACGGAGGTTTACAGAACTGAAGTAATAGTTATTCTAATCCCACAGCTAGAAAGATAGTGCTGGTGCTGAAAACAAAGCCTGTTTGACTCCAAAAGCCTCGTTCTTACTCTTGCTATAATGTTGTTCATTCAGAAGCTATTTAATTATGGGATGATGTTGATTGTTATTTGTGCAAAGGAAGAATCACAAAGACAAACCACCATAAGGCTCTGGGGAGCAACATCCATGAGAGAAGTAGGAAATGCAGGGACAGTATCACAGTCGCATACCATTTCTGAAACAATGAGCCATTCTTCCACTCCCCTGATTACTCCTTGAAGGGAACACCAACCCGCTGTTGCTAGATCTTCTGATTTTTCAAGGGAAACTAGATACCTAAATTTTTATATGAAATTATATTTAAGCAACACTCACTGTTACAAGATTTAGTCCCCTGGCCAATTCTTTGTAACATGTATCATGAAGATTTAAAGTTGCTCTCTTTCCCCTTGGTGCTTTCAAGTCATTCATTTGGTAAATAGTCATTGAATGCTTACTGTGGGCTGTGATGTATGCTAGTGTCTGAGCCCTGGAAGATGACTAGGACTCAGCTCATGCACACAAATAGCTTCCTGAAAAATGAAGTATGCGAAAAGCAAATAATCAGTTTCTAAATATCATTTTGTGTGCCACGCTGAACTATACATGGTTAGCAATAGTAAAACATGCAAAAAATGACTTTTTGTCTAGCGGGAATATTTATTTATTTATCTATTCAGCAAATCTTTATTGGATGTCTACTACGCACCATGAGCCCTGTCCTCAGCAATAAGCTGAATATAAGCAATTAAAAAAATTATTGGGCTTAAGGAGATAATACTGTAATAGAGGAAGCAGATAACAAACTAATAAATATATAATGTGGTGTGTAGTTATGTGTACCCATGAAGGTCAGTAAGACCATGTAGGGAAACAGAGTAATGAGGAAAAAACTGCTAAGCAATATATAGTGATCATGGAAGGTCATTCCAATAAGGTAGAATCTGAACAGAGAACAGAAGGAAGTTAGGTATTGAGTCATGTGTTTATTGAGTAAAGAGCATGCCTAGGAAGAAACTAAATTAAATGCAAAGACTCTACAGTAACCAGTTTGAAGGCTTTTGCTAATTGCCTCCAGATCTGATAGCTTTGACAGGGTGGAGTTTGTAAGAAATGATTGGATCTTAGGTATATTTAGAAGACAGTGCCAATGCAGTATGCTGATGGGTTCAATGAACAGCTTGAGAGAACTGAGGAGTTATGGATGAATAATTGAAAGGATGTTTCATTGACAAGTAGGGACCATTATGTGAGGAACTATTAATAGTCTGTCCTAGGAATCAGGATTTCCATTTTGAGCATGTTAAGTTTGAGGTGATGCTAGATGAAATATCAAGAAGGCACTTGGATTCAATAGGATAGAGCTCAAAAGAGAAGACTGGGGATGGCCGTGGTGGCTCATGCCTATAATCCCAGCACTTTGGGAGGCCGAGGCCGATGGATCATCTGAGATCGGGAGTTCGAGACCAGCCTGACCAACATGGAGAAACCCCGTCTCTACTAGAAATACAAAATTAGCAGGGCATGGTGGCACATGCCTGTAATCCTAGCTACTCAGGAAAGCTGAGGCAGGACAATTGCTTTAACCCAGGACTGCACTCCAGCCTGGGCAACACGAGCAAAACTCAGTCTCAACAAAAATAAAATAAATAAAATAAAATAAAATAAAATAAAATAAAATAAAATAAAATAAAGACGAGAAGACTGAACTGGAGACAACAATGTGAAGGAGATGGTAAAGAAGGAACTCAAGGGAGTGGCGTAGACTTGAAGCACTGTGGTTTAGAGAATAAAGACTTTGCTGTGCTCTGAAAAGCCTGGAAGTTGCTTACTGATGAGTTGGACCATAAAGGAGGAAAAGCTGTAGAATAAACTCAGAGGCAGCAAAGCCCTGGCATGCACAGAGGCTAGAGCTGGGAATATATAATAACTGAGGAAGAATCAAAATACTTTAGTTTCCCGTCTTCTTTGTTTAGAACAGTCCTCAATACTTCTGACACTTAGGAATCTATTCCAAAAAAAGGCCTGTTATCAAGAGACAGTGAGAAAAATGTGAAAGTAGAAAGGGTTGGTACACAGTGGCTGATAAAATGGGTTCGATCAGTGGAACAATACGTGGGAGGTGGGTTTTTTTTAGATGAGGTTCTCCTCAGATATGAGCCCCAAAAGAGCATGGTTCTGGAACTGATAATACCAGTGCTGTTGGGCATATTATATATTGTTTAGTCTTTTTCTTAATTTTATGAGTGTACTGAATTTGATTCCCTTGAAATACATTGTCTGTTTGAAATGCTTCTGCAAGTCACAGAATCAGTGGGAATGTGTGGGGACAGTAAGACCAGAAAGGCAGAACTTGCAAGTCTGTGACTAATTTATCTTGTGTATGAGATGAGAAGGGACTTTTGCTTGGGTCTTTTGGTTTTCTTTTAATGACTATTTACCCATACTGATTGCACTTGGATGCCCAAGGGATGTCTTTATGTAACACACATTTGCATATGGTTAGGAATTTCTAAGTGGAAAAAAAAATAAGCATCAATATATACAATAGCAAGTGTGTTGCTTTGGAATACTTGATACTCATAGCACTTCACTGTGTTGAATTTTTCTATAAATAAATGTCCTATGTTAGTGCTTTCTTCCTAAACATGCTGGGAGCTACTTATTCCCTGAATGGAGAAACACTGTTCCCATGATTTTAATGCAGGAGAGCTTAGTGCATGCAGCATAGCAGAGAGGAATGCAGGCTCTGAAGTCACACTGCTCGGTACACAGCCTGACTCTGCCCCTGCTTTCATAACTGGTCCTTTAATTGCTTTATCTGTAAAAAAGGGAATTACAATACCCAGCTGGAATTGATGTGAATTTTAAATGAATGAATGAATTCTGTAGCATGCCTATAACAGTGTCTGAAACAGAGTAAGCATTGAGTAAATACTAACTGTTTTTATTATTGTTAATATTATCTAAATAATACTGATAGGGGAAGACAGGAACATGAATGCTTCCCTTTGAGGGCAGAACAGTGTAAGAAAAGGGGGAGCCATACCTCAGTGGATGCTAAGTTATCCTGGGTTTTAGGGAAGACGTAAATGAGTAAGTTTCCCAGACTTACAGCCATATTTTAGAAACAGCCCCAAATAGGAGCTATCATGTCAAACACCTATTGCAATTAGGGAGTTAAGAAAAAAAGTAAGCCTAACCATGTATACAACAAAAGGGGGTGATGGGGACTAGGCATAAGTAAAAGAGCACATTCTTCCTCCTAAAGAGGGCAGGCACCATCAGCTGCAGATGATCGTGGCCATGCAGGGGCATCCTTTTCAGGGATGCATCCCCAGTGGGTCCACACTTCCTAATTTTTCAAAGAGAAGTTGCAAGTTCAATTATATAAAATGAGGACCTGAAAAATTTTGGCAAGTAATTTTTTTAAAAAATAAAATACTGTGGGTGGTCCAGAGCAACACATCTGCAGATCTGATTTGGCCTGTTTACCAATTCTAAGTAAAACAAATGAAAAAGGATTTAATCGACTAGGTAATCATAGAATTTATCTCATTATAAAACATTTTTATGGACAGGTGCAGTGACACATGCCTGTAATCCCAACACTTTGGGAGGTTGAGAGGGGAGGATTACTTGAGCCCAGGAGTTCAAGACCAGTCTGGGCAACATAAGGAGACCCTGTCTCTACAAAAATAAAAATAAAAATAAAAATAGTTAGCCACGCATAGTGGTGCACACTTGTGATTCTAGCTACTCAGGAGGTTGAGGAGGGAGGATCGCTAGAGCTTGGGAGGTCGTGGCTGCAGTGAGCTGTGATTGCGCCAGTGCACTCCAGCCTGGGCTACAGAGTGAGACCCTGTCTCAAAAACAATAAAAAAAAACCCCAACATTTTTATGAACCGTATAGTTGGCTCTCCCTTGGTTCTAGTATCAGGACTTTACCCCTCTTTATCCTCAGACTTTTAGCATTAAATTTAAAATTTATCTCCTTTCAATATCTCACAGAAAATGTATTACCTGATCTTGCCCTTGTCCGTGACAACCAGCTCTAGAATAAGGCTCTGTTGCATAGGCTGATTGGGGTGCTATGCTGTATCATCCCATCAGCACTTTCTTTTCATAGAAATTCAAACCAATAAGCTTTTTTATTTCTGGTGCAAAGATGCACTGAAGGCTATTAAAAGAGATTGAACTGTATCTTATCTTCTCCTTAGATACATATTTTAGAAATGGCCTAAAATAGACAGCTGCATGCATACAGGTATACATACATGTAGATTATTATTATAGGACAGTTCTTTATGGCTTAAATATATATTTAAACAATTAGTCATTATCTTTCCTGTCTTTTAACTTTGAGGTCTTTCTAAAAGTATATTTTCAAGAGAGTTTCTGCCCAGATCATGGGTCAGAAACAAAGTATTCTCTTGTAATAACAGCCTTGTAATCCACCCTGTTATATTCTGGAGATTGATTCTTGTCAGAGAGGGGGTTGGAGGCAAGAATATGTCTTAACACTCTCTTAGTGCCCAGTCTGACCAGCTGTCAGAGCTAAGAGGAGGAAGAAGTGAGAAAAAGTGTAGGAATTATTCTAACCTTAGAACTCTTAAATAATACTAACGTACTGCTACATGATTTTTTGAAAAACACGTTAGGAACATTATTTCTTGCTCTTTGGGAGATTTATAGCAAAGTAGTTGCTGACTTTTCCAAAAGCTAAAGTCTGGGGTTACTTGTTCACATGGATGGCTCTTTCCACCAACCTATAATTAAGAGGACATTTTTAATGGCCACTTGGGTACTCTTCCATGTTAAATTTTCCAGTGAGTAATAAAGGTGGCCTCTGCCTGTTGACTTCAGGTTTTATTGCCACCTACATGGCAGGAGGATTTCTGAAGTATCTAGACTATTAAATTGTTAAGTTTATTTACAAGCTGCAGAAGATTTCATTCTCTTGCTGGAAGACACTGAGTACCCAGTCTTGCAAAAAGTCCTAATTGAATGCTGGGAGAGAAGAAGGAGAGAAGATTTTTTGGATGATCCAGAGCCCATAGGAAGTCACAGAGCAGTTTTCTCTAGGTGAAATGACAGATCTACAGAGTTTGGCCACAAAGCCCCTGGCACATTTTAACAAATGGAGGCGGTAGATCTGTTCACTTTTCTCTTCCCACATAGGCCATCCCAAGTCACATAGTTCTCCTAGAATTATTTTCAACTCTACTTCTGCAGAAGCCAGCCTCTCAACACTGGAGTTAAATTCAGATTTATCATCACTGTGATGGGTAGACTGAGCTAAGCTTACCTACTGCTTAACAAAAGCACAGGACACTAAATGATACTTGCTTTAACTCACTATAGTCCTTTATTGTAGCAAGTCTATCCTTTGTTTTCCTGTAAGTAATCTAGACTTTTTTGCTATTTCATTTTTGAAAAGGAAATATCTTCTTGACAAGGTCATATCCCAATGCCATGCAACACTGAACTAAGTCTTACCTTGTTTTTTTCTTCTTCATAATTTGGTCTTAAGATTTTTAGCCCTGCTGAAGGTTTCATCATACTGAACTTTAGCCATCACTGAGATGATAACTTAGATCTTACCCAAAGATTCTGGTCATGAGTTGGTCTTCAGCAGGTTGAAAGGAGGAGCCTGGCAAGCAGAGACAATTTAATTTATTTTGAAATAAAAGGTCTGAAGAGATCAGTCAGGGAAACTTCCTTAACATCATTAAAATTGCCTTCACAAGTTAGATGCACAGTAAGAAATTCACCATTTCATATTAAACACTGAAGAAAGACAGATAAGGGGACAGGCAAATACACTAAAGAGTATTGTACGAAAGGTTTCAGGTCGATATTAACATGGGTAAATTCTAATTATTGGCAAATATAGCAAACCTGTTATGAAAATTCCATGTGAAGTTTGGCAAATCTATTCCCAAGGGTTAAAAAAACATTCCCCCAAGCATCTCTCTCTCTCTTTCTCAATAAAGTTTGATCAATTAAACAACTTAACATACAAATAAATTCCAATTTCTGATAGGGGACATCAGTCTCTCTCTCTCTCTCTCTCTCTCCCTCTCCTCCTCTCTCTCTCTTTCTCTGAGAAAGCATTCGTTCTTTCTAAATTAAAGGACAAGTTTAAATCCATCTCATATAAATTTCGTCTTTATAAAAGAAAAGAGGCTATTCACTCATATGTTTGAGAAATCTGCACTATATGCCTATCTTAATGCATATTCTTATCTACAGAGTCAAAAATAGAACTGTCATTTAAAATATTATTTTTAGAAAAAGAGTATTGCTCTTAAAACTCCTTGATTGAGAACAATTCAATGGTCTCACAGCAGGAGCTGCCAGTTTCCCTGCAGGAAATCTATTTCACAGCATAGATTTGGGCATACTAATCAGTTCACAGCCACATGAGAGAAACCGGGAACTTTATCAGAATTTCTAAAGCAAGTTGTTCTAATAATAAGATCTAAAGAATTCAAAGATAAGAAGCTCCAGGGTTAGAAGTTGCCAAATGTAAATGCGGTGGGGCCCATAGGCATTACTTAGTTGTCAACATGTATAATTGGATTGATTTCTGCCTTCTCTTTTTTAAAAATAAGATCTAATAAAACTGATTCTGTCATAAATACAATTTGCTATGCAGGGCCCTACATTATACCATCAAACATTTAGCTAAATGTGAAGCCTTTACCTTAATTAAAGATTGAATAACCAGCAGTCTGTCAATCCAGAAACTTAGAAGACAATTAACTAAAATTATACCTCACTTTCCATCTAATCTCTAACATCTCTACAAATCCTGCTTCAAAATGCCTCAGCTTCTTTCCTTGTCTAACCCCACAAACACTTCTCTAGTCTAAGTCTTTATCATGTCTTGTTTGGATGACTATCGCTTCTTAGACTGGCACTGAAAAACGAATTGCCTCCAAATGTCAGGTAGGTTGTATACATCAGTTTGTCCAGGTGTGCAGAGTATGCGACATCTCGAACAGGCAGCCTCTACTCAACTCCAGGAGATTATTTCCATCAGGTATAATTTTCTTTTTCCAAGAGAAGCTAGAAATCTTCCAAATCATAATCTAGTAGAATTTTTTACAGAATGAGCAAAGTGATATTTCTACTAGACTAGGATTTGAGAAACAATTGTTTGAAGATAATTGCATCATACAGCTTTAGGCATCATAGACCCCTTGCTGAATGTGTTATTCCATCCCCTAAGCTGTAATATCTAACAAAGTGACACAGAGGTCTCTAATCAAATCTCTGGCCTATTATTGATCATTCACTGTTAATTGAATAGACTTTTCAGCAGTTAATTTCAGAAAAAATATTGCTTCCTTGTGTGTATTTTTGTCTTTGGCTGACAGAGCTCCAATTTTTCCATCTTTCCTAATATTATTTTTTATCTATACTTAGATTTTCAAAATATTTTAGGAGGTGGAAGTGTGTGTGTGTGTGTGTGTGTGTGTGTGTGTCAGAGAGGGAGAATTGGATTATAAATTAAATAGGATATTTAATAAATATCCAACACAAAGAGAGAGAATTGGATTATAAATTAAATAGGATATTCTTGTAAAACAAGATCCCAATTTTGGGGGTCATATAGACCAACCTGTGCACATGGGACAATAGTGTTAAGATTTCTACCTACATCAGGTATGCCATGTACAGTGAATTGAATCTCTGATGAGATGCCTGACTGCAGATGGACTTCGGAAGTTTTATTTTTTTATTCCAGATGCATCTTGAAAATCTCCCATTAGAATGCCTATTTATCTTTGGAAGAGACATTTAATGTTGTGAAATTCTGTTGACTATTTCCTGGTGTTAGTATTTTGAAGCTAAACTTAGTCTTTGAATGTGTATATGATTCCCACTGAACTTTGGAACATGTGGTAACATTTTTTGACACTCAAAGTGACATTTTTTTGCCGTGTTTTAGAGGCACGAAAAAAATTAGGCTTTACCTAATGCAACTGAGGAAGATGCAATATATAATAAATGTGTATGTGCATATGAATTGTGTGGTTAGAAAATTTGGAGGGGAAATGGAATTAAATACAACAAACTAGAAATTCTAAAGTGCAAATTGGAAAAGGCTGGAAAAAGATGATAATTCTTGGTCTCTGCTTTTAGAGAAAAAAAATACGTTAACTCAGAATAGTTAAGCAAACGAAAAATATATGATTGTTTTTCAATTTTTATTTAAATGTTCAACAATAATAACAACAATAATGACTAACACTGATTAAGTTCTGAGTATATGCCAGGTCTCATGCTAAGCATTTTCATGTGAATTATCTCATTTATCTTCACAACAGCCCCGTATGTTTGAATTAAGTTGTAGTATTTTAGTGTTTTTTAAATCACATGCAGAACATTTCCTTCATGACTACAATTTGAAATAGTTTTAAAAATGCAAAATGATAATTTGAAGAAATTCAAAGAATGGAATTTGGAACTTTTATGGACTATAGATATCAAGAGATTCCTAAACAAGACAGTGAAAGATTAATAACTTAGAAAATATGTTATTGCCTTTCACAGATTTTTTTCCTTATCAGTGGAATATATTCTTAGAGCAATATCTGAATTTCTGAAAAGGTTGTTTTTTCTTTAAACAATATTTTAGTAATCTTTATCAACAATAGACTAGATACTAACTGATTTGTCTTTTCTTTTCTTTTCTTTTCTTTTTGAGATGGAGTCTTTCTCTGTTGCCCAGGCTGGAGTGCATTGGTGCAATCTCGGATTACTGCAACCTTTGCCTCCCAGGTTCAAGCGATTCTCCAGCCTTAGCCTTCCTGAGTAGCTGCGATTACAGGGGCCTGCCACCACGCCTCCTTAATTTTTGTATTTATTAGTAGAGACGGGGTTTTGCCATGTTGGCCAGGCTGGTCTCAAACTCCTGACCTCAGGTGATCCACCCACCTCATCCTCCCAAAGTGCTGGGATAACAGGCGTGAGCCACCGCGCCTGGCCTTGTTCTTACTTTTCTATTAAAAAATAGGGTACCATTCATGCATTTTTGCGTGGATTCTTTCAGTTAAGAGTTAATTGAGCACTTACCTTGTGCTAAAAGTATAATGGTGAGTGTTATTTCTGCTCTCAGGTACCCAGATTGACTGGCATTTGGATAGAAAAAAAATTTTCAGTTAAATTAGATCTCTGCTGATTTTGTTCAGATAATGTCAAATGATTGGTTCTAAATTTATAGTCCTTTGTGCACATTTACTTGAATGAGATTCAAGTATCCAAATGTGGAGAACAATCACTTGTCTATTTCATGGCTAAGAGCAATGGAAACATAGAAACCCTTAGATGATGGAGAGATAATAGGTATTCTTTGGTCATTGCTTCATCAGCAGCATTCTGCCTTGCAGCTAGCCGTGCCAGTCATACTTTTCATTTTAGATCCAGTTTTGAAAGAGGTTTCCATTCTATGACTGTCATTTCCTTTCGCAGTGGTTTATTGTATTCTGTAGAATCTAGGTTACTTTTTATAACATTGAATCTCTATGGAATTGGCCAGAACAAAATGCTCCCTGACATAAAAGTGCCAACTTAGCTGGCTTTACGGAGTTCATACTAGATAACTTGACAACTTTTCATGTGAATTCATTGAACAATTGAAGTAAATAGTACCTGCCAGGTGCAGGTGAAAGGCTCACCTAAGTATAACCCCAGCCATAAGGAGTGTCACAAGTTGTGTGATACAGTCAAATTTCAGAGAAAGAAATAGCCATTCCCAAATCGTAGTGAATAAAAGAATAAAAATAAAATGGCAACATTAGTAACTAGCAATGTCTTCATTACACTGCTGTCTAAGAGGCTCCTGTGCATCTTACTTGAATGAGGCAGTCAGCTAGAGAAGCTCCAAAGCACAGTGAATTTAAACATGCTTTGGAGATAAACAGGCAAAGGAAAGAATCATGGCTCTGCTGCTTACTAGTTGATTGGAGCAGATATCTTAACCTCTCCGTGTTTCTAATTCTTCATCTGCAAAACTACATAACAATTATGTTTTTCTAATAGGGTTACTTAATGTGCATTAAAAAATTGAATGTTCCCAACACAAAAACTTGATAAGTGTTTGAGAAGTCAGATATGATAATTACCCTAATCTAATCACTATACATTATCTGTATTAAAACATCACTATGTACCCCATACATATGTGAAATTATGTGTCAATATAAGAACATGACAATACTACATTGAAATGTATATTACAAAATAAGGCAAAGAGGCACGGTGTAATTAACTAACAAATTGAAATACTTTATAGACATGACAAATTTTGCTTTAAAGTTATTCAAGATAGAGGGAACTTAATACGGACTAAAGATATAAGTTCTTCCTCTAAGCCATTTCATCTGGGCCTCATGCTTGAAAGACATTTATTGACATTGACACCTTGTTTTCTTTTCTGCACAAGTGGAATGTATGTTAGAGACCCATAAAACTAGGATTATAAACCTAGGCTAAAGAATCATAAGTCTATGATGAAGAGCATTGGTCTGCACTTCCTACTAACTCTGCCCAAAAAACAGTTTCTCTTTAGCTGTAGCTTGAGCCTTTCTTAGTACCACTAATTTGTCTTAACATGGCCAAACCATTCTTCATTTGAAAAAGCATACATTTGTGATCATTATTAAGGACCACAGGAAAATTCATGGGAGTGAGATTTGGTGGGAGAAATATTTTATAATAAAAGCCAGAAAAAATTTCTTAATTAAAGCATTTTAAAAAGTACTTACGGAATGGCTCTTCTGGACAAGTCTCTTTATTATATAGTTGAAGAGTCTTTTAAATAATATAAAAATTATTCAATAATTTAAAATGAATTTGTAAGAAACCTGGCTTATGGCATGCAATAATTACAGTGACTAGAATGGTACTTCTTTAGGTTAAGTGGCTTATTATCAGTCAGCCAGAAGGATCTAATGTAAATATTTGAGGGAAAGAAGTATCAAAAGTTATTTTTTATTTCTCACTTTAAGGTATGCTATGGGTGTACACCTATGTATACAGAGGGAAGTACAACCAAATATGAAATGGGTAGTTGGAGTAGAGACATTTTAAGATCCCTTTAAATCCAACATTTCCAACATTTTATATTTAAGTGATCATCCTACATATGAATGTTTTGGAATGTTACCATTTTGAAATTTAGCATCAAGAATTCAGTATTCATTCATTCTGCCTTTATCAAGAACCTCTATATGCTAGGCACAGTTCCAGGGAATGGAGATAATACTGTGAACAAAACAGAAAAAACCCAAAACTATATCGTATACTCTTCCTAGCTATCACAATGTCTAGATGAGTTTAAAACAGGAGACCAGAGGAAAATCTTTCAAAGAATAAAAGATGAAATGACTACCAAATATAATTATGGTTATAGAAATAAATATATTGTCCTATATAGATTTATATGTGTGTGTGTGTAATCATAAATAATCCTATTTTTGTGTATCTGCCATTCAGTATATATACATTAAAAATGACATAGTGTGGAATATAGAAGAAATACTATAACTTGCACATGTTACTCCTGGATTACACATTTACATAATGAGTGTTTAATGTATTATATTTTGAAAATACTATGTGATTTTTATCACTTCAGCACCCTCGATAAAATGTGAAACAGGAAAATGAATCTTATGAAAACATACAACATTTTTCCCCTGTAACTTGTTAAAATTATAAACAAAACACTGAATATTTAAAATCTACTTCTTTTAGAATCTTCTTTACAATTACAACTACAGTGATTCTAGCCTCTCTGGTTATTCAGGAAACACCAGTTATTTATGTTTCCAGGAAACTAACTGTTCCTAATGTTCTGTCCAGCCTTATTTGTAAATATAGTTTGTGTTTCTGCAGCTAAAGAAAGAATGATTGCTTTCTAACCCTAATGTTTCTTTTTGTTTTTCTGAGGCAGGGCATTGCTCTGTGGCACAGGCTGGAGTGCAGTGGCACCATCATAGCTCACTGAAGCCCAGAACTCCTGGGCTCAAGCGATCCTCCTGCCTCAGCCTCCTTAGTAGCTGGGACTATAGGCATGGGCCACTATGCCCAGCTAATTTTTTTTAAAAATTTAATATTTTTTATTATACTTTAAGTTCTGGGATACATGTGCAGAATGTGCAGGTTTGTTACATAGGTATACGCATGCCATGGTGGGTTACTGCACCCATCAACCCGTCATCTACATTAGGTATTTCTCCTAATGCTATCCCTCCCTCAGCCCCCTAGCCCTGAACAGGCACCAGTGTGTGATGTTCCCCTCCCTATCTCCATGTGTCCTCATTGTTCAATTCCCATTTATGAGTGAGAACATGTGGTGTTTGGTTTTCTGTTCTTGTGTTAGTTTGCTGAAAATGATGGTTTCCAGCTTCATCCATGTCCCTGCAAAGGACATGAACTCATCCTTTTTTATGACTGCATAGTATTCCATGGTGTATATGTGCCACATTTTCTTTATCCAGTGTATCGTTGATGGGCATTTGGGTTGGTTCCAAGTCTTTGCTATTGTGAACAGTGCCACAATTAACATGCATGTGCATGTGTCTTTATAGTAGAATGATTTATAATCCTTTGGGTATATACCCAGTAATGGGATGGCTGGGTCAAATGGTATTTCTGGTTCTAGATCCTTGGGAAATCGCCACACTGTCTTCCATAATGTTTGAACTAATTTACACTCCCATCAACAGTGTAAAAGCATTCCTATTTCTCCACATCCTCTCCAGCATCTGTTGTTTCCTGACTTATTAATGATGGCCATTCTGGCTGGCGTGAGATGGTATCTCATTGTGGTTTTGATTTACATTTCTCTAATGACCAGTGACTACGAGCTTTTTTTTGTATGTTTGTTGGCTGCATAAATGTCTTCTTTTGAGAAGTGTCTGTTCATATCCTTCGCCTACCTTTTGATGGGGTTGTTTTTTCACTTGTAAATTTGTTTAAGTTCCTTGTAGATTCTGGATATTAGCCCTTTGTCAGATGGATAGATTGCGAAAATTTTCTCCCATTCTGTAGGTTGCCTGTTCACTCTGATGAAAGTTTCTTTTGCTGTGCAGAAGCTCTTTAGTTTAATTAGATCCCATTTGCCAATTTTGGCTTTTGTTGCCATTGCTTTTGGTGTTTTAGTCATGAAGTCTTTACCCATGCCTACGGCTCAAGGAAATAAGAGAGGAACAAAAAAATGGAAAAACATTTCATGCTCATGGATAGGAAGAATCAATATCATGAAAATGACCATACTACCCAAAGTAATTTATAGATTCAATGCTATACCCATCAAGCTACCATTGGCTTTCTTCACAGAATTAGAAAAAACTACTTTACATTTCATATGGAACTAAAAAAAGAGCCCGTATAGCCAAGACAATCCTAAGCAAAAAGAACAAAGCTGGAGGCATCACGCTACCTGACTTCAAACTATGCTACATGGCTACAGCAATCAAAACAGCATGGTACTGGTACCAAAACAGATATATAGACCAATGCAACAGAACACAGGCCTCAGAAATAAAACCACACATCTACAGTCATCTGATCTTTGACAAACCTGACAAAAACAAGCAACAGGGAAAGGATTCCCTATTTAATAAATAGTGCTGGGAAAACTGGCTAGCCGTATGCAGAAAACTGAAACTGGACCCCTACCTTACACCTTATGCAAAAATTAACTCAAGATGGATTAAATACTTAAATGTAAGACCTAAAACCATAAAAACCCTAGTAGAAAACCTAGGCAATACCATTCAGGACGTATGTATGGGCAAATAATTTTTAAATTTTTTATAAAGGCAGTGTCTGGCTGTGTTGCCCAGGATGGACTTGAATTCCTGCCTTCAAGGGTTCCTTCATCTGCAGCTTCCCAAATCTGATGTTTCATATGGTGCAGAAACAGGAAGATGTAGCTTAAAAAATGAAAAAGTAAAAACACAAGCCATGGACCTGAATTTAAATCCCACCTCTGTTCTCTACCAGTGCTATGTCAACAGGCAAGAAAACTCAAATTCTCTTGTCTTTTTTCCTTATTTCTTTTTATTTTTTATAATCAAAAATTTCAACCATATACAGAAATAGAAAATATAGTATATTGAACTCTCATGAACTCACAATCCAGCTTCAACAGTCCCATTTAGTCTATACCCTTATTATACCCCAAGGTGATCCAGATATGTCTGGATCAAATCATAGATATCATGCAATTATATCCATAAGTATTTCTCTTGTAACACCAAAAGATAAGGATTATTTCTAAAGCATAAATAAATACCATTGTTACACTTAACAATTTAAAATAATTCCTTCCCTAAAAGTTTAAAAAATAAAAATATAATAAAATAATTTCTTAACATCATTGAAAATTCGGTGTTCCTATATATTTAGATATATCATTTTTTAACAATTTGGTTGTTCAAATTAGGATCGAAATGAAGCCCATACAATTGTAATTGTCTCTCATTTCTTGCCTCCTTCTCTTTCTGTTTTTCTTTTATAATTTTTATGTTAGAAAAACTGAGTCTTTTTTTTTTTGTTTCTCACAGTCTGAAAGAATGCTGATGGTATTATTGTAATGCAGTATCTTCTTTTCTTTTTTCTTTTTTTATTAGAGACGGGGTCTCACTCTGCTACCCAGGATGGAGTGCAGTGGTGCAATCATAATTTGCTGCAGCCTCCAACTCTTGGGCTCAAGTGAGGGTGCAGTATCCTTTAACATGTTATCTCTGTTTTTTTTTCTTCTATTTCCCATAGTGTTTTGTATTGTTATGTTTTGGGTTTGTTTTTAGGTTTTAAAACTTATATTCAGGTTACTGTATTTTTTGACCAAAATAGTTCAAAATGAGAAAGGTATTTGCATCAGGAAATACGTAACATTTAATTGCCTCTCTTTTTGTGGTGTTAGCAGCCTCAATTCATTTATTCATCACACCTCAGAGAATGGTCATATTCTCATTCTATTGTCCTTTCTTAATATTTTAGCTGGAATATTTCTACATAAAAACAATTCCCCTTATTTCAAAGATTTTATTACCCTGAGAATAGACAAGGCTTTATGCTCCATATTTGCCAGTTTTTAAAATAATAAATTGGTTCTCTAGTATCATCCAGTGTTGACTGTTGAAGAGAGAGAGAGAAAAAGAGAACAAGTTGTAGAAATAAATATATTACAAGTATTATGATCCATGCAGATGCCATTTTTATTGATATCCATATTATCCCCTTATTTTTGCCTCTTGGGAACCTCTTTACATCAACATCTGAACCTTCTTAGATACAAACCTAGTGTTCTTTGTTTTCTTCCTTGCTTTCTAATATGATAAAGTATTCTAAGCTCATCCTGTATTCTTCCTATCCCAGACCGGGAATCAGTCATTTTTTTTTTCTAAAGAGCCACTGTTGCTTTTAATGGAATATAATAGTTACAGATTACAACCTAGGTAACAGGAGTGTCCAGTGCTACAGGATTTGTCATTTGCAAGGTCTTTTCAGTAGCCTGCTCTATGAAATACATAATCTTTTTACAATTTTTGTTTTTTGAGACGGAGTCTCGCTGTGTCGCCAAGGCTGTAGTGCAGTGGCACAATCTTGCCTGGCTGCACAACCTCTGCCTCCGGGGTTCAAGTGATTCTCCTGCCTCAGCTTCCTGAGTAGCTGGGACTACAGGCGCCTGCCACCATGCCCAGCTAATTTTTGTATTTTTAGTACACACGGGGTTTCACCATGTTGGCCAGCATGGTCTTGATCTCTTGACCTCGTGATCTACCTGCCTCAGCCTCCCAAAGTGCTGGGATTACAGGCATGAGCCACCGCGCCCGGCCTCCATTTTTTAAAGACAAAGTATAACGTGAGTTAATTACTTACTCATTGATCTTTCATCTGTAGTGCTTTTCTAGCCTAATAAAAATCCCAGTTATCAACAGTTTATAAATCAGAGAGGGGATAAAAATAATTCATTTGTAGTTTCATTGTATTAAGACATAAGTTAGAACATTTTATAGTGTTTGGCAAATGGTAAAGTTTTAAAAATAGTCTTCTTGTTATCATGTATTATCATCACCAATATTATGGTAAAAGCATACCTATCCTACTGCCATCCTTATACCCTGAGGGAAAGAAATCTTATGCCTTCCTATGCCTTCATGAGCAATCTCTGTGTGTGTGTGTGTGTGTGTGTGATGCAATTTTGTGCTCTTGAAAGGTATTACATTTCAAACTTAGCTAAAAATGCTATTTAAACAATGGAAAAAATTTAGGTTTATAGAAGTTTATCAGTGTTGTTTTATGGAAGTCTTAAAACTATGTCAACTCTACATAATAGTGAAGGACAAGAAAATGACATAGGTGAGAAAAAATAGCAAATAATCATCTTTTTGAGTTTTGAATACGTATTTTTTTCTTCTACATTTTACCCATGAAATATTAACAGTTTGGACTAAGTGTGCTTATATGTACTTGGATGAGTTAGGGGATTTTGTTTTTTCCCCCTCTCTGCCAATGCAGAAAAAGACAGTCACACATAATGGTGCCCTAGATTTTCATCACTAAGACATCAAAATAAAAAGTTGCCACCCACAGATTTTCAAGGAGGCAAAGCTGTTTCCATGCAATTTTATATTCTGGTCAAGGCTTTTTGGATGTGAAGAAAAAGTCTACTTAAGCTCACTAAAGTAAAGGACAGTGACTGCTCACACTTTAAATTCATGACCACAAGCCACCTAGGCCTTGGACGTTGCTGGAAAATAACATTTTACCTGCCTGGCCCATTCATTCTCCCTCTGTCCTTAACAACTACTTCATAACTTCTCCCCTCTCTCCTTACTTCCTCAACACCTCTTTCTGCATTCTCACTCTCAGCTAATGAACTTGCTTCCCACCTCACTAAGAAAACTGAATCATCATATAAGAGCATTGAATACTCCCACCACTACCTCTACCCACCTACCAGAATCCACACCCACATGCTCTGCCTTGTCCCTGCTGTTCTCATGCTTCCATCTAAATATAATCCCTCCATCTTGCCCACTCAAGGGGATGGCGCCAGCCATTCACCCTCTCTTTTCCACACCATCATTTTTTTACTTCTTTACTGACAATATTAGAAACATGCTGTTATTTCTTCTAACTTCAAAAAAAATTAATTTTCCCCAGTGAACCTGCTAGCTACCATGCCACTTATTCCCCCCACTTTTTTTAGCAAAATTACTTTAGTCACCTAATCTCTATTTTAACATAAAACTATTCCAGTATGCCTTTCCCTTCCACCACGACACCCAAATTGTGTTCATCGTGGTTAACAGTGACCTCCACATTGCTAACTTAAATGGACAATCCAGGTGTTATCTTGCATGATCTGTTTTAGCAGAAGCAATTGAAACTGTTCCTTAGCCTCCACTCCTTAATACATTTTCCTTCTTTGATTTTATTGACCATACTCTTAATAGGTTTCCTTCTTACCTTACTTACAATTTTTTCTCAGTGATTTCTTTGTGGTTTCCTTTTCATCAACCTGAATTCTTAATACAAGACATCAGGGCTTAATTCTTGGTCTTCTTCTTAATCTGCATTCACTTCTTTGGAATTTCTCATAAGTTGCATGGCTTTAAATATCATCAGTATGCTGATTGCACTGAAATATTTGTCTCCAATCAGGCTTCTCTCTTAAATGTCAAGCTTTGTGTTTTCAAATTTGTATGTCCAAAACTTTACTCCTGTGTCCTTTCTAAAACCTGTAATGCATGGAGCCTTCCCTATCTTTCTTGATGCCAACTCCAACCTTCCATTTGCTCAGATCAGGAACCTTGAGGTCATAATTATCCACTCTCTCTTTCATATATCCCACTTGTAATATTTTGAAGATCCTATTAGCTGGATCTTCAAAATATTTGTAAAATTCCATCATTTCTCATCATTTCTTTAGTCTCCACCTTGCTGTAAGCTACCATTATCTCTTATTTGGGTTACTACAAGAGCCTTCTAACTGGTTTCCCTTCTTCAGTTTTTACCAACCCAATGTAGAACATTCCCAACAAAAAAGCTTAGAATAATTCTCTTAACACACAGGCCAGATCATATCATTTTTTTTTTTTTTTTGCTCAAAACTCTCACTCGTAATAGTGAAAACTCTCACTCAAATTCCAAACAATAGCCTATAAGATTGAGTATTATGTGACTCCCAACCCTGCACTTCTCTGACCTCATTTTCTACTCGTTCCCCTTGCACATTCTGTTCCAGCCATGCTGGATTTCTCATTGCCTCTCCAATATACCACACATGTTCCTGGCTTTGGTCCTTTGCACTGGCTGCCCTCTCTATCTCGGATGCCTTTCTATAGGTAGGATTATAACTGAGGCCTTCATCCATTTTAAGTCTTTGTTCATTTATGTCAGCTTGTCAATGAGGCCCTCACTGATGGTTCTGCTTAAAATTGCAATTTCAGTGTCCTCCCAAGACAACAGATACTTCTTAGATTGCTCTACTTTTTCATTTGTCCAAAGCACCTATAACTCATATTATTTTTAAACATAGTATGTAATTCACCTATTTGTTACTCCTGTTATCAATAGCCCATCTCCCCCTGCTAAAATGTATTTTCAATGAGGGCAGATATTTTTAATCTGTGGTTTTTGTTGTTGTTTTGACCAATGTGCCATAAGTGCCAAGAGCAGTGCCTGGCACATAGGATGCACTAAATAAATATTTATTGAATAGGAACACAATAAGCAATCTCAGACACATCCCAGAATAGGATGCCCAAGATTTGGGAAAATCCAGTATTCCAAAAATATCCAGGGTTCTTTGAGCACTAGGACCTAAAGCAGGCTTCAGGAACAAGGAGTGCCTCTCTGTGTTTCTTTCTCTGCATCTCTGGTTTGCTCAGGAGCCCTGTGCACGTTTTCCATGGCACCTGCGATTCATTGTTCTGCCACTGTGTATTGACTTCTTCCACTTTCTCATAGGCAGCTATGTTCTCTCTGTTGCTATCCTCTCCACCCTTTGCAAACCATGACCTTTTCATATTCTAATGATGAATGAACTGACTCACTCTCTCAATATTTTGAGTCCACATTTTAAAGAAAAGAATATGATAGATACAGCCTAAAACAGATGTCCACCCAGGGAAAGTTAGCCATGCCAAACATGAGGACATAGTCCTTGGTTCATCAGGGGCTATGGAGGGGAGCAGTGCCCAATAAGGTTGGCTCTAGATGGGCAGAGAAACCTGAATTTATCCACTATAGTCATCCTTTTTAATGTGCCGTATTTCTAGCAGAAATTACAAAGACAGAAGGCAGATTCAAATCACATAGGGCCCTGGAGATAATGTTGCTACTTAAAAAATAAATAGAATTATTCTTGTGGTTTCTTACTACAATGCATCTTAAAACACATTGTCTAGTTAGCCTATTCAAGTTACTATTTGCTTAAATTTGGGTAAGTTTGTACATCTGAAAAAGTCACAAAACATTAGTTTACTGTTGCCTTCACATGATCCTATTCATGTGTATGTCATTGGCTCTAAATTCTGTTTTCAATTTAAATCACCTCATCCTTGCTCCTTTTATTTCCTAAAACCACATATCCACCCCTGTGCCCTCTAATGTTGGAGAAACTTGAGGTTGAGAGCAGAAAAGGAATGAGAACTAAAGTTGGTATGTCAGCAAATTAATAAATAAAGTTGGTTCTTGAGTAAGGTATTTTTTCTGGTATAAATAAAAACCTTTTGCATGAATAATAAACTGAGAAGACCTATTCTTCTGTAGGTTGGATACTAAATAAACCTTCAAACACTCCTATACATATTGCAAAATGGCAAAGCTTCCATCTAAATAAAGAACCATCAGAATAACTTTCTATCTGTGTATATATGTTTGACATGGTTTGAGTCAGATCCTGTTTTTTAATCAGTTACTAATCTGATAGATTTTTAACTACATACCTACTGAAGATGTTTATGGTTTACTTTGAACACATAGCAGATAAAGAGACCAATTTTTTCCATTGTGTAAATATTAATCAGTAGAGTTTATTTATTCAAAAACAGTTATGAGGTACCTACTGTCCTCCAAACAATGTCACAGATGTTATATATATGCAATGCCTATGACATTTGATATGTATATACAATGTGCATACATGTATGTATGTGTATAGGTGTTATATATGCTTGTGTTATATACATATGCATGTATATATGTTATATATACACAACTGTGACAGTTGTTATGACATCATTATATATTGTTATATGTATATATTATATCATATATACTGTATGTTATATAATATATTTAATGTATTTTTATATAACATATATTTTCTATATATATTTTATACATTTATATATATGTCATAGTGAACAAATAGACACATTTTTACCCTCTAGGAATTTACATTCTAGTTCAGGGAGACAGATAATGGAATTAATTAGTAGAGAATATTATTTCTGAATGATCAACTGTAAAGAAAATCAACCAAGGAAATATTATAAAAAGCAATTATTATAGGGGACCTGGGTGACATCTTAGTATAAGACAGAGAAGTCAGGCTTTATGAGGAGTTCATTGAAACTAAAGCCTGAATGAGGATTAAGAAACATCCATGTAGAGATCTTCATGAAGGGAATACAAGGCAAGTGCTGAGACAAAAATGAGCTCTTTGTGTTTAAAGAGAAAAGAGAGGGCCAGTATAGTTTGGCTTAAAGAGCAGGGGAAAAAGTAGTAATATTAGGATTGTACAAAAGTAATTGCAGTTTTTGCAACTAAAAGCAATTGCAAAAAGTAATTACTTTCAATTACAAAAGTAGTAATTTTTTTGCATTAGTCTTAATAGATGACTTCAAAGAGGTGGGCAGGAACACAGTCAGATCAAGTAAAAAGGTTTGTTTTATTTATATGATAAAATGGGAAGCCTTTCAAAGATTTTGAGCAAGGTGCCATAGTTAGTGTTTTGTTTGTTTGTTTGTTGCTGTTTTTAAGCTCCCTTCCACTATAGATTGTAAGGGGATAAAAGTGGAAGCAGGCAAACCAATTAGGCATCTATATCAGTTTCCCCAGCATGAGTTGATGTAGTCATGGTCTGTGATATCAGCTGAGGGAGACAAGGAGAATTTGATGAATATATTTTGGAGGTAGAGCCCATAGAAGTTGCTAGAGTTTTCTTTTGGGATGTGGTTGTGTCACATTTGCAGATACATCTGTTATTCATTCTCTTAGATATAGACTTAAATAGTAGAGAGTTTCACAGTCCCAGGATACCCCATATCTAAGAATATATAAATATATGCATGTATATATAAATAGGACATTCTTGATTTATTTTAAGGAACGTTTCAAACTTTAGAGCAGAGTTTCACTCTATGCATAGAGGTGTGGTCCTTGTATGAGAATCAGCTGGTACGTTTATTAAATACGTAGGCTCCTAGGTCCAACCTCAGGCCTACACAGTTAGACCCAGGACTAGGCATATTTAGCAGGTTCTATAGGTGATTTGGTGGCCCAATAAAATCTGAGGACACTGTAGAGGAAAATCATCCACTAAGTCTTAGTGCTACTGTCTTAAATACCAATTTGCTGTGTTGGTAATATTAGTCTTTTACTTTTCTCTCTCATCGTAGAAACCATATGTGTGTAAAACCATAGCTCTATAAAGATAATGTAGTTTGGAGAAAACTGCCCCTTGGATCTGAAAATCAATTGAGTTTTGCTCCAGTCAAAAAATTGCATTATTATCTGCAATTGCACAATCCTTGGGGACTAAAGAAATAACTTTTAGTACTTTAGGTTTTTTGTTTTGCTTTATTAAATCACTGTAGCTAGTTTGCTTTAATGTTGGGTCCTAAAGAATATCCAAGTTTTATATAGAAAACTACTAATAAAAACAGTTGATTTAGTTTGGTAGTGTCAGCACAAAGACACCATGTACATTGGACTTATCTGCTACCAAATCAAATATACTGCCTTAATTATTTTTAGACGTTTAGGCAACTTGTCTTAGATAAGCTGGGTTACAGATTCAAGTTTTAAGTACTAGAGCTACAATTCAGGAGGCCAGTAACAGCTTGCACACCTCACCTAAACACCTCATCATCTTGAAATTATGAGCTTGCTTTTGATATTTATCAGCTTGAAATCACTGACCTAATTACTTTTAGGTTAGGATAAGAGCAACCTTCCTGTATCTGTCAATAACCAATGTGGAAGGAAGGGGCTTCCCCATTCTCAACTGGTTTACCAAGTTTGGAAAGGTAGTGGTCAAGGTACTCCTTCCTTTACTACTCTGTCCAGTCCTGCAACAGGAGGTATATTACTTTATCAGATATTTTTAATGTGCTTAGTATTCACTGACAATGCAGATTAAGTGATTTGACCAATTCCAAATCCCTGAGTGAGCACTTAGTAGCTTGTGCATAAGAAATAAACAACTATTTTCTCATTTGAACTGAAGCCAAAAGTTGTATTGGAAGCTTAATTGTTAAACTATCTAAAATTAAAAATAAATATTTTGCCTTAGCTATAAATATAAGTAATCAGAATAATAATAGCCAGTAATCATTAAGACAGTGTTCTAATTGCTTTGCAGGTATTTTCTATAGTTCTTAGAACAACATGGAAAATATAAGCAGTATCATTGGCTTTTTTACAGTAGTTAGGCTTTAGTGACTTAGTAGAAAGTAGGCAGAATTTGAATGGAAATCTACCTGATTCCAAAAATTGTGTTTGTTCTACTAAGACCGTGTGGCCATTTCCAAGATAACAGGTTTATTAGGTTTTTTATTTATTAATTTTACTTGACAAAAAATATATATATGTAAAATTATTATGTACAGCATGAAGTTTTGAAATATGTACACATAGTAGAATAGACAAGCTCAAGCTAATTAACATATACATTACCTTACATACTTATTTTTTGCAATGAGAACACATAAAATCTATTCTCAGCAATTTTCAAGCATAAAATACTTTGTCATTAACTATAGCCACAATGTGGGACAATAGATCTTTTGAATTTATCTCTCCTATCTAACTGAAATTTTGTAACCTTTGATTACCATCTCCCCAGTCCCACTCCTGCCAGCCTGTGGTAACCGTCATTCTACTCTCTACTTAGATGAGTTCAACTTTTTAGATTCCACATATAATTGAAATTATGCAATATTTGTCTTTCTGTTCTTGCCTTATTTCACTTAACATAATGTCCTCTAGGTTCATTCATGTTGTCGCAAATGACAGGATTTTTTTTTTGTCTTTTTAACCCTGAGTAGTATTTCATTGGGTATATATGCCACATTTTCTTTATCCACTTATCCATTGATGGACACAGGTTCATTTTATATCTCGGCTACTATAAATAGTATTTCAATGAACATGGGAGTACAGGTATTTTGTTGTCATACTAATTTCAATTCCTTTGGATATATACCCAGTAGTGCAATCGCTGGGTCATATATATGGTAGTTCTATTTTTAAGTTTTTGAAGAACTTCTATACTGTTTGCCATAGGCTATATTAAATTTACATTCTTGCTAGTGGTATATAAGGGTCCCGTTTTCTCCACATCCTCACCAACACATATCTTTTGTCTTGTTGATAATAGCCATCCTAACAGGCGTGAAGTGATATCTCACTGTGGTTTTAATTTGCGTTTCTCTGATGATTAGTGAGATTGAGCATATTTTTATATACCTGTTTGCCGTTTGTATGTCTTCTTTTAAGAAATGTCTATTTAGGTTATTTGCCGATTTTTTAATTGGATTATTTGTTTTCTTGCTATTGAGTTGTTTGAGTTCCTTATATATTTTGGACATTAACCCCTTATTAGAAGTATGGTGTGCAAATACATTCTCCTATTCTGTAGGTTATCTCTTCAATCTGCTGATTGTTTCTTTTGCTATGCAGAAGCCATTTAATTTGATGTATTCCCATTTGTATGTTTTTGCTTTTGTCGCCTGTGCTTTCTGGGTAATAGCTCCAAAAATTATTGCCCAGACCAATGTCATGGAGCTTTTCCCCCTTTGTTTTCTTCTAGTAGTTTTACATTTTTAGGTCTTACATTTAAGTCTTGAATCCATTTTGAATAGATTTTTGTATCTGGCATGGAACAAGGGTTTTAATTTCATTCTTCTGCATATGCATAACTGGTTGTTCCAATGCTATTTATTGAAGAGATTGTCCTTCCCCATTATGTGTTCTTGGCATCATTGTTAAAAATCAATTGACTATAAATATGTGGATTTATTTCTGGGCTCCTTATTCTGTTCCATTTGTCTATGTGTTTGTTTTTATGCCAGTACCATGCTATTTTGATTACTATAGCTTTGTAATATATTTTGAAGTCAGGTAGTATAATGCCTCCAGCTTTGCTCTTTTTTCTTCAAAATTGCTTTGCTTATTCAAAGTCTTTTGTAATTTCCTATGAACTTTAGGATTGTTACTTCTATTTCTGGAAAAATGTCATTGGAATTTTGATAAGGAGTGCATTTAATGTGTAATATGAACATTTTAATAATTTGAATTCTTCCAACTCATGAACATGTGTGTATTCTCTAAAGGGACAGAACTAATGGGATAGATGAATATGTGAAGCGGACTTTATTAGGAGAATTGACTCACATGATCACAAGGGGAAGTCCCACAGTAGGCCGTCTGCAAGCTGAGAAGCCAGGAAGCCAGTCCCCAAATTTCAGAAGTAGGGAAGCCAATAGTGCAGCCTTCAGTCTGTGACCAAAGGCCAGAGACCCCCTGGAGAGTCACTGGTGTAAGTCCAAGAGTCCAGAAGCTGAAGAACTTGGAGTCTGATGTTCGAGGGCAGGAAGCATTGAGCATGGGAGAAAGATGGAGACCAGAAGACTTAGTCATTCTAGTCCTTCCATGTTCCTCTGCCTGCTTTTATCCTGGCTGCACTGGCAGTTAATTAGATGGTGCCCACCCAGATTGAGGGTGGGTCTGCTTCTCCCAGTCTACTGACTCAAATGTTAATCTCCTTTGGCAACACCCTCACAGACGTATTCAGGAACATCCTTCAATCCAGTCAGGTTGACACTCAATATTAACCATCAAAATGTGCTATCTTTTCATTTCTTTGTATTATCTTCGATGTATTTTATGAGTGTTTTATAGCTTTCTGTGTACAGGTCTTTAACCTCTTTGGTTTAATTTATTCTTAATTTTATTTTTTAGCTATTGTAAATTGAATTGTTTTATTGATTACTTTTTTGGTTACTTTGTTGTTAGTGTACAGAAACTTAACTGATTTTTATGCTGATTTTATTTCTTGAGTCTTTATTGAATTTGTTTATTAGCTCTAAAAAATTTTTGGTGGCACCTTTTGGATTTTCTGTATATATCATATCATCTGCAAACTGGGACAATTTAACTTCTTCCTTTCTAATGTGGATGCCTTTTATATTCTCTTGCCTAATTGCTCTATGACTTCCAGTTGAATAGAAGGGACAAGAGTGGACATCCTTGTCTTATTCCTGATCTAGCGTAAAAGCTTTAAACTTTTCTCCATTAAGTAAAATGTTAGCTGTGGATTTGTCATTGACAGCCATTATTGTTCTGACCACATTCCTTCTATACCTAATTTGCTAAGAGTTATTATTATGAAAAGGTTTGTTATTTATTTACTTCTGATTATCAAATTGCCCTAAAGCTTAACAGCTTAAAACAGACATTTCTTATTTTATAACATTTGAGGATCAAAAATAAGGATTGGCTTAGCTAGGGGATTCTGGCTCAAGGTCTCTCATGAAGTTGCCATCAAGCTGTTTTCTGGGGCTATGGTCTCGTTTGAAAGCCCAAACAGGAAAGGCTCTTCTTTCAAGCCCACTTAAGCAGTTGTGGCAAGCTTAAGTTTCCTGCAGGCTGTTGGAAAAGGGCGTCAGTTCTTCTGACTGTTATCTGGAGAGCTCCCTCAGTTTCCCACCATGCGAGTCTCTCTATGGGGCAGTTTACAACATGGAAGAGCAAGAAATCAGAATGACAGAAAAAGGCTGCAAGGAAATCCTGGACAGAACCTTCAATATTTTTATAACCTAATCTCAGAAGGAACACCGCACCACCTCTCTTGTATTCTGTTTTTCAAAAGTGCATCAATAAATACAGCCTACACTCCAGGGGAGGGGAATTAAGCTCCACCATTTGTGGGCTATCAAAGAATTTGTCTACATATCTTTCAAATCACCACAGCATACTAATTCCATATTCAACTTGAATACAAGAACTATAAATACTTAAGGATGTTGCATTTATCTTGACTGAATTTGGGTCTTGATGATTGTTTAATAAATGGCAGTTATTTAATTTTCAATATCTTAATAATCATTTAATATCTCTCATAGGTCCCGTAGTTTGTTTTGGGTTTTTTTTTAAGTTTATTTAAGGAATTTTTTTCCTGAAGCCAGGAATATAATTGGTAGTTTAGAAAAGAACAGATTTGCATAAATATTGGTCAAGGCTTTTTGTATTACTTGAGCTATTTTCTGCATAACTGTTTTTTGAGATGAAAATGTTTTATTCTCTGCGAGAAGTCCCAAATGGTAACTTCTTGGCTGGCACTAATGAAGTCACTTTCAGAGTCTTGTTTGTGTGAATTAATTTGTATAGGTATTTAAGGGGCATATGAAGAGAGTTGGCAATTCACTTATTCACATACATTGGCCTTTCAGTAGGTTGATAGTCTGATATGAATGAACAATAGCTTCGATTATATACAAATGCATTAGTTTCCTTTTTAAAATATACAAGCTCCACTTCATCAAAGGATAACCAAATGAGTTACATTAAATTTAAAACTTTTCAAATATATATTTATATTAATTTAGTCTAAAACATAACAATGACCTTTAAATCCCTAGCTATTCAAGAGTGAATTATGTTTGCTTCTACTACAGAGGAAGACAAGTTGGCTAGTTTTTGGTAATTTTTAATAATTAAAATTTTAATGAATTGTTTATAATTTTAATTAAATCACAGGATTTTAGATTACAGATCCTTTGGAACTGTGATTCTCAAAGTGTGGTCCAGAGACACTTGGGGGTTTCGGAGACCCTTTTGATATGTCCTTGAGGTCAACACTTTCTTCATAACAAAACCAAGACTTGACTTGCCTTATTCACTTTCATTTTTTCACAAATGTACAGTCATGTTTTCCAGGAGCTAAATGAAATAAGGTATTTCGAAAATAAATGTAGAAGCAAATGTGAGAATCCAACTATCTTCTGTTAATCATTAACATTAAGGAGATTTACAGAAATTTATAGCAATATAGTCTTCTTAATTTTCTTTTGTTTTGGAAAATATAGTTATTCTTCATAAAATGTTATTTATATTCATTAGATAATAGGATCATTTTTGTTGGTTTCAATTAATTAATGATATTTTTAAATTTATGTTTTAATTCCTAACATGGTAAGTATGAAGTGCTGTAACCCACATAAAATTATTTTGTAATCCTTAATAATGTTGCAGTATAAAGGGATTCTAAGACCAAAAATTTGAGAATTGCTGTTTTAGAATAACAATTTTTTTCAGATATAGAAACTGAGCTCTATAAAGAGTATATGATTTGCTCAAAATTCTACAGCCCATGTATAGCAGGGCGGGGACAGGAACCTAGGTAGGTCTTCTGATTTGTGTTATGTCATATGGCTTAACCTATAATATTCATAAAATCAGTTGGAAATTCCCTTTAGCAATGTCCAGCTGTGATTATGAATGTCATCCTGGAACTAAAGATGTATAAATCATTCAATGAATGGGGAAAAAAATGGTTTGTTTTCTGTTTTCTACAGAACCCAGCATTCTCCATTAGATTTTGCTACTTTTTAATCTAACCCAAAACCTAGTAGATTGAAACAAAAAACATTTATTGTCACTCAGAAGGCAGGTCAGCTGGGAGGTTCTGCCAATCCAAGCCAGGCCCAGATGATTTTAGCTGGGCTCACATATGCATCTGTGGTCCTCACACAGGTGGGCTGAAGACTGTCTGGCTAGCTGCCATGATGAAGGTAACTGAGTCACATGGCCCTCATCATACTGCAGGCTATCCAAGGCCTGTTTGCAGCATAAGTTTAGACCTGGGCCAAGGATACTGTTTTTGATTAAAGCAAGTAGCAAGCGCAGCTCACATTCAAGACGTGGGGAAATACTCTACCTCTGCATGCGGGGAGCTGCAAAGTCACATTACAAAGTAGAGTGTACATAATTACAGATTTTTTTGTAATTTTACAAAATAATTCAAAAATATGGCTTTGAATAATAGTGTCAAGTGTTAAATGTAGTGACTATGGGACTGAATTTCAGTGTTAAAGCAGATTGAGTTCAATCCTCATTTCTGGCATTTGGACAAGTCACTTAACCTTTTTAACTTGCACAGTCTTCATCTGTAAAATGAGAAAAATAGTTTCCCCAGTAAAGGATTCTATTAACGATTAGATGAGGCAATGCATATAAAGTACTTGGCTTCACACAAGAAATGTTTTAGAAATATTAGCTAGTGGCCATTTAAAAAGCTCATGCTCTAGATCAATTCATTGAACTGACTCTCCTAGACAAAATAGCAGTGCCATGTTTAACTGTGCATATATGTCTACATGAGCAGCAGGCCTGCTGTCCACCTCCGAAATTTCTCTCTTGCTATTTACATGAGCCCTTTCTTCTAACACAAGTTCAGTCTATCTCAGTAAATATGTACTAAATAGCTGATATTTGCCTCCTTTCTGCTCCAAGCCATGGTTACAAATTTAAAGAATGAATGATCTCTGTTTAAATAAAAGCTCATAGTTGAGTAAAAAAGATAATTTCCTTACCAGATAATTTCAATTAAATGTACTAAGTGCTAAGAGAGGATAGCACAGATAAGGGTTCATATCTAGAGTTTAGGGACAGTATGAAAATTTGTCTTATTAGTCAAGAAACACGCTGACAGTACATATTACAGACTAATAACTCTTTTAGACCCAAAGTTTATCTTCAGAAGCATCCTGCCTGCAATCCCTTAAATAAGCAAGTCTTCAGCTGACCTCATCCCAGTGAAGATGTACAAAAGAATGGGTTAAGATGGAGAGACCCAGACCAGTTCCTACATCATTCAGCTAGGACTTTACTTTCTCTGTTACCTCTTATTAGAAAGCAGATATGTTGGTGTAACAGTTGATGACACTTTATTGCACATTTGTGCATATCACCTGGACCATTCAATTGGCCTTGTTAATTTAAACATCTTCCATTATCACTTTTGAGTTAACAAACTCTTCTGTGTGACTATATCCACTTTTCGCCAGGGAACATTATTCCATTTGAGCTGTAGGTATTAGCTCATTCTGGAGACAATCGTGGCAGAGTGGTTTCCAAAATCTACCAGGCCAGTGAAAGTTATTATCAGAGGGTCATGGCCATTCAAAGGAAGTTTTTCTTCAACTTAGGAATGAAAATACGAATTAAAAGCCAGCAACATCAAGAAGTTTCCTTCAACACAGAGGCCTTTACTCTAACTTGGTAGCTACCTTTTATAAACAGGTACTGGCAGCATTGCCTTTCTTTTGATGACTCTGATACTCTGACACAAGCGCGTGGATATTCCATATTCCAAGCCACTAATGATGCTTAGGATTGCAATCCGACTACCTTGCAATTCTGCGAATGACATCTGCTCATCACTATATTCTCAGAGGGGGATCTGAGGAGCCACAAATAAAAGGATTAGCAAGTTGACAGTTCAGTTCAGCAAACTTGTGTGAGTGCCACTCTGAATTAAGACCTGTATTAAGAAGGAAAAGAGCTATAGAGAAGGACCGGACATGGTTCTTCACCCTCTTGAAAGATAGTCTAGATGGGAAGACTATCCAACACATCCACAAATCCTCTAATGCAAAAGTGGCTGTGAGGACCACACTAGTAGAAATTCAACTAGAGTGCTGTGGAAATATTAGAGGAGTAAAGAGAGAACAATTCCAACTTAAGGAAACCAAGATAGTGTCTTGGGAAAGTTGGAAGTTGAAATGTGTCTTTAAAGGGTGCAGAAATTTCATGTGAAAGGAGAAAATATTTCAAGTAACTGAAATAACTTGAACCAGAACCTTGAGGTCAAAGGAGTTCTGAGGATTGCTGAAGAGTATGAGCAAAAGATGAGAGATTTGGAAAAAGAATAAGAATAATAGAAAATGAGGCTGCAGGTAGAAGCCACAATGATGGAGTTTTGAATGCCTGAAGAATTTGCATTGAAGTTGAATTGAAGTGGGAAATTCTCACTTCCCCAACTGGGAAATCCATCAAGGAGTTTTCTATGTTTTTGTTTTTTTATTCTGTTTTGGTTTTTAAAGCATAGAAATAGATCATCAACTTTTTTTTCATCTTTTAAAATTTTTATTGCGCTATAAGATACAAAGTGCACAAATATGAAGTATACTGATCAAATTTTTTTCTTTTTTTTTAAGTCATATTTTAAGTTCTGTGATACATGTGCAGAACATGCAGGTTTGTTAGATAGGTATACACATGCCATGGTGGTTTGCTGCACCCATCAACCGGTCATCTACATTAGGTATTTCTCCTAATGCTATCCCTCCCCTAGCCCCCAGCCCCGGACAGGGCCCTGTGTGTGATGTTCCCTTCCCTGTGTCCATGTGTTCTCACTGTTCAACTCCCACTTATGAGTGAGAACATGTGGTGTTTGGTTTTCTGTTCCTATGTTAGTTTGCTCAGAATGATGGTTTCCAGCTTCATCCATGTCCCTGCAAAGGACATGAACTCATCTTTTTTATGGCTGCATAGTATTCTATGGTGTATATGTGCCACATTTTCTTTTTCCAGTCTATCCATTGATTGGCATTTGGATTGGTTCCAAGTCTTTGCTATTGGGTACAGTGCTGCAATAAACATATGCGTGCATGTGTCTTTATAGTAGAATGATTGATAATTTTTGGGTATATACTCAGTAATGGGATTGCTGGATCAAATGGTATGTCTGGTTGTAGATTCTTGAGAAATAGCCACACTGTCTCCCACAATGGTTAATCTAATTTACACTCCAACCATCAGTGTAAAAGCATCCCTATTTTTCCATAGCCCCACCAGCATCTGTTGTTTCCCATCAACTTTTTTTTTTAAAAAAACAAATAGTACCAGCATATGTAGCATAAATTGGAGGAAGGCGGAAACCCTAAAAGGTTGCTGACAAGTCTGTTGAAGAATATGAATAAAAGATGCAGAAATCCAATGCCAGAGTGCAGTATTCTTAGCCTAATGAGGCAAAATATTTACATAAAACTAGCGTGACTACAAATTTGCAGAAAAATTTTGGACCTAGCCCCATCTCTGTATTTTCTGCTATTGGTGATTGTAGGTTATAGACTATTTAAGGAAACCAGGCCCCTGAATAGAGACAGCATCAGCAATGTTTCCTCCTATTCCTTGTAAAGGAAATAGAACTAGGAAAAAATATTTTAATGCTGGAGCTTACGAAAACCTTTGTTCAGAAAAAACCTTGTTCTTCTTTGGATACAGCTAGATAAAAGATTTTCCTTGCCTGACACTTACCGCATGGCAAATGACTTATGCTCATTAAAAATCTCCCAATCTCCTGCTATGCTAAGGGTGGTCCATGGACAAAAAGCATCAGCATCACCTGGGAGTTTATCAGAACTTCACTATCTGGGGTTTCACCTATTAAATCAGAATCTGCATTTTCACAAGATTTTCAAGTGATTTCTGTGCACATTAGCTTGAGGAGCATTGGCCTACTCTGTATGCCAAAGGTTTTCTGACTTGTCAACATTACTTCAGGACTTAAGAGCCCATGCGTATGGACAAATCAAGGTTAGATGAAGGGGACGAATCCTGATAATGATAACACTTCAGTTCTCTGTAGAGACGAACCTTATAAAGAGCTTAAGGCAGTGCGTGGTACATAGGGCTCTATAGTTGATAGCTGCTGTATATTATTATTGTTGTTGTGGCTATTTTGTTTATTATTATTAACTGCTTTCTTTTACCTGTGTCAGTAGATTAACTGCTTAGTCTCTCTAAACATACGTAAGAAAATTTAAGAAACACATCGTGGAGCCAAATTTGTAGAAACAGCCACCAGATCACCTTGCTCCCATACAAAGACAACAAATACACAGTTTTGCATTGGAATTTTAATAGGTATATGGTCTTTAAAACCCACAATCTGACATTTTACTTGATTATTAACGATTTCCTATTCTCCTACAACACAAGATTTGAATTCAAAAAACTGACATGCACAAAAAGAAATAGGTCATCTCTGATGAAGGATGAATGCTGGACCATGACTTACTTGATGGTGTCCTTACTAAGACGCCACTAGATAATCAAGCCTGACCTACCCTAGGTCGATTATTTTGAGCTACTTGAGGTCTAGAAATGATTTGACAGCAAGAAAAATGTGTGTCTAGCAGTTCATCTAAAGAGCAGAGTGAAGAATAAGATGCAATTAAGGAGTCAGAGCAATCACTCAGAGTGTCTTTGGAACACTTTCGTAATTGAGTTGAAAGAGTTATGACTGAGAAGTGTGTGCCTGTCTCTGCCTCTCGAAATATCCCAGTGACTCTAATTGGCATTGACTGCGCTCAGTCCTGTACCTTTGCAGAGCATACAGGCCTCTGCATGGAGTGGATTTCATTCTAACGGTGGACTGACAGACTTCTAATTATGGTCACCCAAGCTAGTCATGAGAAGAATGCTTGCCTTCTGGCTGAACATTCAATCATGCTGCTTCCCTGAAATATTTGTCTCTTTTGCTCCATTAAAAGATAATTCTATCTCTATGTTATTGCAACTTTTTTCTCTCCTGGAAACATTTTTGGAGGGAAAAATGGTTAACCCACTAAAAATCAGAATATGGTTCTGAGGAACTGTGGGTCTTCTCCAGTGCTTACCTGGCTTTTGAGGGGACATAAATAAATAGCACTCAGTATGGTTTCCCTAAAATGTGTGAATAATTGCAATCCAGTATTTTATGGAATGATTATACCAGGGAGGGTATTTTTATATGCTAAAAAATGTATATGGTTAAATAAATTTGGAATATTCCAGGAGTAAAATTAAGCAGATTATTTATTGCAGGTTTTCCTAAACTACTGTTTTAAATGTTTTATGACTCTATAATAGAGAGCCAAAATGTGTAGTTACTCCCAAATATATTGATTGCGTAACCCTTTTCCATGAAGCACATTACAGATTAGTGTTTCTCAGAACAGAAATCAAGTTTTACTAATATTTATTTACAGACTACTAATAGTAACTATACAACATTTTAGATACAAATGGAGGGTATGTGTTAAATTATTTTATGACGAGGTATTTTATTCAAAAAGTGCTGTGATGTACACATAAAATGCTGTTATGTACACATTAAATTTATGCACCTTTTAAGATGGTTCTTAAAAGACTGAAACCACCATGACTAGTGTGAACTATCGCAATAACATTGACCCATAGTTCTCATTGATTGCCAATTGGTTATGATGACAAAATTAACAGATTAAAGAAACTGCTGTGTGACAATTGTTATATTGGATACAATCCTAGAATATTTACCAATCCAAATGAGAAACAAAGTTTAAAAAAGTAATGAGAGAACAATAAGTCACCTTAATTTCCCACTAGAAAAAATAATAATAAAGTATATATATATATAAAAAAAGAAAAAATAAATAGTGGCATTAATTCATCTCTTCTAAATGTTCTCATTGGTTCCTGCTGTTTAATATCTTGGCACAGGTTCAGATTTTTTGCACAGTAAAACGATTCTAAAATGAAATATTGACTTAGTAGATAACAAAATATATAGATTGACAGTAAAGAGATAAAATAACTTTTTAAAATGCCATGTTATATAATCAGATAATGTCACAATTGTGAGATCATATTTAGTTATTGTGTAAATGTTTTAAAATGGTATTTCTATTTCTTAGATCCCAAATAATACATGTTTTTATCAATGTTTCAATGAGAACATATCTACCATTCGTATCTTATAGATATATATTTTATAGATTTTTATATTTGTTTTTCCTGATCAGAGGCTTGTAACATTTCATATTGCTTTAATTTCTTCAGGTGAATGCCAGTGAATTTGTATTTTAGTTTATTTATAGGCCCTCTGAATTATTATGTGTCTTATGTTTTTGATGATAACAATACAAAATTATTTAATGACTCAGTTTCTGGAATCCCATGAATAAAATATAAATGATGAGTTTAATTTGCAATACATTAATGAAGTGCTTCAGTGCCTTTCCTTCCGATATCTTTTTAAAGAAATCTAATTTTTTTTTTTTTACTCATCATTATTATGAAAGCTGTAGAAGTCAGGTCGTATATATTTGCATGTGTTTTCTTTTAGTTTTTAATCACTTTGAGAGACTGCTAAATATTCCTCCAGAGAATATCCAAAGAAAAGAAGAAAACAAGGTCTGCTTTAAACTCATCCTACATAGTATATTGAGTTGGCTTTTAACTTGACCACCCTGGAACTGTCATGGAGCTCGTTGCTCTTTCATCTTCAGAAACCAATGATGCAATAGCAACATTTGCTTTCCATTTGCAATCTTCTATTCTTGGTTAGCCTAAAATAAAGTCAAGAGGATTGGATTTTCTAAGACAGGCAGTAGCCAGAAGTAAATACAGTGTGGTGTTTATTGTGTCAGATTCCAAAACCCAAAACATCAAAATAACTTTGAAACTTCTTATTAGCAATTTCCAAAACGTTGGAGAGTTCTATAAGTGTGGTTGAACAGCTATGTTTTCCATTGTGCAAATTGTATGTATTCACTTAATAACCACAAAATGGGACATAAAATATGTTTTACATTCATTTTTAATAATTCTTATTTGAATAACTATCAACTGAAATATTTGTTATTATCTGCTGATGCTGTTCTAAGCATTTTACATTTTTTTTTCTGCCTGACAGCTCTATGAAGTGGCCATTATTATTATATTAGTGTTGCAATTTACAGGTTGAGAAACAAAAGACAAAGAGATGTGCAGTAACTTAGGATGAACTAATACATAGGGAGAAATATATAGTGAAGAACCTTGAATTATTCTAAAGAGTTCTCTTTATTGGGTGTTTCTTTACTCACTCAGAAAATGTTTATTTAGTGCCAACTGTGTGCCAGCACTATGGTAAGAGCAAGAGGCAGAAATAAAAATGCAGTGCATGATCCTTTACAATATATAAACATCTGGAGAAAGCATTTACATAAACCAACACCAGCCCAAAGTCACATGTGCATTAAATAATTGTTTTATTAATTTAATAATGTTTACTGAGTGCCTACTTCACATGAGGTATTGCCTAGCAAACACTGTCATTTTGCCAAAAGTTTGCAGTTCCTAGTAATGTTTCTGCTGTTGGAAAACTAATCAGCATCTCTTATATAACCTGGTTGAAATGCTATAGACATTCGCATTCCTCTGCCTACAGATAAGCTTCTGCTATAATATTTATCGCAATGGATAAAAGAAGGTAAATACTGAGGAAGATTAGGAGGAAAGAAACCTGGAGGACCACATATACTCTATTAGTTTAGACCTAGTTCCTTATATAAGAAATACTGTTTCATTTTTCTTTTCTCTTCTTTGGAAGATGGCTGCATTTGTTTGTACAAAAATGGACATTTCTTAAACATAGCATGTATTTTTTATGTCCTAATGGTGGGGCAGGGAATGCAGTGGGAAAAAAATGCTTTCTTTGAGGTCAGTCACATACATATGGCATCAAGTCCTTACTCTATCATTTGCCAGATGTGTGATTTTTAGCAAGGTCCTTAATCTCTCTGAATCTTAGTTTTCTCAACGATGAGATAAAGACAAAAGTAACTAACTTGCAGCATCAGGGCTCATTATTTCAAATAATGTGTATAAATACTGTTCACCTATAAAATGATTGTTGTGAAGATTAAATGAGATAATGAAAGTGAAGTGCTTAATAGACTTCCTAGTAAAATGAATAACATCACTCAATAAATAACAGCATTTATTTTAATTGCTATCATTATCTTTTTCATTTGCTAGACAAGTGGTTCTCAGTGTTTTTATGTATCACCTACAATAGAATTATCTGGAATGCTTATCAAAAAGAAAATCAGATCCCCAAGCCAATTCCTGATTAGCTAAATAAGAATCTCTACTGGTTTCTTGGGCATCTTAAACCCAGTGTCCTTGAAGTAGAGGCTTTAGCTGTCTGTAGAAAGGGTTGGTGTCTAGTTAACAAAGTGCTTAGTATGTACCACCAACTAACGTAATAAATGGCAGTTGCTACTTTATAACATGCTGCCAGTTACTATCTTGGAAAACCAAGGAGAATCTTGGTTAGACTAACTTCATGGGAAATGATTACCATCTTTTTTCATAAATAATCTTTTTCATGTTTATGTAATAAAAAATTTTATAGTGCATTTCTGAGTACTTAGTTCAATTCTAGGAGCTATAGTCATTTTGTTATTTTGAACTGGTTTATCAAAGGTAGGATTGTCATTGTCTCTGAACTATTTCATAACTGAGAGATATGGATAAAGAACTGATAAGAAATTGGATTACATTTGACATGGAGCCTCAGACTGAGTATTTTGTCACTATATTAGGAAAGTTGAAATCATAGGAAAAGTACAGTTATCCTATGGGATAGGCATCTCATTTCTCAGGATTGGGTAGAAAATTTTATACAGAAGCGAGGGGCTCTTTTCTGAGAATTTGCCTACTGTTCAATTCACTTTACCTAGAATGTATATTGAAATCATGAGTCTGAAATTTACTTTTATGTATTTATTTATATATTTTTTAGAGGCAGAGTCTAGCTCTGTCACCCAGGCTGGAGTGCAGTCGTGCCATCATAGCTCACTGCAACCTCAAATTCCTGAACTTAATCCTCCCACCTCAGTCTCCCAAGTAGATAGGACTATAAGCATGTACCACCATGCCTGGCTAATTTTTTATTATTTTTTCATAGAGACAAGGTCTTACTATGTTGCCCAGGATGGTTTGAACTCCTGGCCTCAAGTGATCCTCCTGCATTGGCTTCCCAAAGTGCTGGGATTACAGGCATGAGCCACTGTGCCTGGCCCTGAAATTTACTTTTAAATGAAAGTTATGTAAAAAAAGAATTTATAGCAAAGCAGATGGCTCTACGTTAGATCATACTAATAAAATATTGCTGACGTATAATCAGTTAAAACTCTACAATTTTGATTTCAATATAGTTTGTGGTGTTTGCAAGTAAAGAAGCCTTTTAAAAATCATTAATTATATCCGGAGGGCTTCTGTTGTGGTATTAGAAGTTCAAACGCTCTATAACTCTTCCAAAAAACTGTAGTTCTGCATCAGATAAAGATGGCTACTCTTATGAATAAAGGGAACTGTAGATTTCTAGAAAAGCTAAACCATACAGCCAGAGCTGTGCTGTTTGATGTAGATTCTCCAATTGAAGGTATCCTAGTTCTTTGAAAAAAAAAAAAAACATTTGTTTCTACCTTATTTTAAAGATTGAACTCCCTCTCTTTGGAGGAAAGAGAACTGGTTTGTTGAAAATCATCTGGGGCTAAGATTCAAGGATTGGTATTCTTGTCATCTCTGTCACACTGACTAGTCACATGTCAAAAGGCAAAGAATTTAAGCAGTCTTTTAAATTTATTGGGTTGTTTTTGGAAATGGCAGAGCAATGTCCACCTTGCCTGTCTCCCAGACTTGTGAAAATCAACTATCCAGATGCAAAAGTTCTTTGAAAAGATAAGTGTGATATCTCTTCACATGGAACGTGACATATGCTTTTTATTTGGGTTTTTTTTGGAGGGTGGGTGAATTTGTAAGATATTATTAATATTCACTGGATTTTATGGCATACTTCCCTGTACAGCACTGTTTACAATCTAATATGTGCTTATTCATTGCTGTTATATGTTTGCTTACTAGCTAGGATTATATGTGTGCTCACTTCTTAAGATTGTACTCCACCCTGTGTATTGAGAGTATCATTAATAACAGAGAATATGTCTTTGTTATATAGACTCTCATCCCCAGCAACTGTGCCCTGATATGCATAGTAGGTGTTTAATAAATAGTTGTGGAATGAATGGAAGCATGCCTCCAAAATGCACTGTGCATGTCCAATGTACACTATACATTTATATCTACTCCTCAAAGCGATTGGAGTTAATGTTGTTTTGAGTTTTTCTGTGGAAGATTTTCTTTGAAACTAAATATGCTACAAAGTCAAATTTGAAAATCAACTGCATGAATATTGAACAGATGATTCTTCTTTGTAATCACTTCTCTTCTGACTTGAAATTCAAATGTATTGTAATTCATATATTTTATATTGGGGAGAATTTGATAATCAGCATTATACTAATAGTTTAAATTATTGTTCTCTTATTTTATCTTCTCATAAAGTAAAAACTAGTGTTATGTGATAATGTTATATGATAATGTGATAATGTTTGATAGAATGGGATTCCTAATCAGGTAAACCTGGGTTTAAGTCCCAACTACACCTATTCCTATTTTATTATTAAGTCCCAACTATACTATTCCTAGTTGCAAGATAATCTATACTGTTAATTTCTCTAAGCTTTTGTAAGTCTAATATGGGCCTAATTATACTACCCTAATGAGATCATCATGAGGATTAAATACAGTAATAGACTTGAAATGTTTAGTATGATACCAAACACATAACAGCCTTTAGCTATATCTTTATATTATTTATATAGGTCATCTTCTAAACAGGTATTTTTTTCTGTTTTGTCTGTTTTTTTTTTTTGTTTTCTGTATTTGTGTGTGTGCGTGTGTATGTTTCCTTTCACAGATGGATACACAACTGATGACATTGAGTTTTACTGGCGTGGCGATGATAATGCAGTAACAGGAGTAACGAAAATTGAACTTCCACAGTTCTCTATTGTAGATTACAAACTTATCACCAAGAAGGTTGTTTTTTCCACAGGTTTGTATCATGGAAAAGTGTTAAGGGAAAATAATCTTCACTGTATTTTGTTAAACATGTTTCACTTATATTAGAGTTCTGTCCCAGGGAAGCACAATGACTTTACAAGACAAATCCATTGAAAACCCTCAGTTTCCCATGAAGTCTATTGTTCTACTAGGGACCCATACTATTATTTTCCAGAGGCCACCCCAGCAGAGCTGAGAGGATCATCTCTGTATATCCCATTTGCCAGAGAAGCAACTAATTTTTAGAAAGAATACAGGAAGAGAAATAAAGACCTGGCTCAGAGCTGTTCCCCAACATTAGAACATTATACATCCCACAGAATTGACCATAATCCCTTGATTATGATTACGATTGGGAGACCCAAGTTGCAGTTCATTCAAGTCTGATCACGTGAAATTCTCCAAAGACAATGGGAGGAATTCACATTTTCTTCAAAGGATAAGAATTTCTTTACACAGTTTCACCTCCTGTGTGAGCTAAAAGCTGTTTCAGGTGTTAAGATTATCCCGAGGCCTTTGCCATCTTCACCCTTCCAGCATGGAGATTTTATATGGTCATACTTGATTTCATCAGCAAAATTTTTGCATTTTTGAAGCAATAAAGCTGAGGAAAGCAATCATTTGCTAGACACTCATTTAGGCAAAAAATATTAAACCCACAGGGGTATCCTTCTTTATATTTTTCTTATTGGAATAAACCCCACAGGCACAGAAATAACTAATACTGTAATGGCCCTTCTGCTAAAAAGTCAGATACTTTTTGTGCCTACAAACCACTTCAGGCAAAAGCTGTGTGACTTGATAAAAATACAATGCCTTTAACTTTAAAACAACAACGACAAACAGAAACTTTTCCTAAGTTTGAGGTCCGCTGAATTCCTAAAAATCTATGGAAATGAGTTCCTACTTAGAATATTCTTACTATCGTATTCAGACACTTAGTCTAGCCCTCCAAAAACTAAACAAGGCTTTCTTCCAAACAATGAGAATATCCTCTCCCAGCTACTTATCATGTGAACTTCCTATAGTCTAAGACTGTGCTCTGTTATTTGTCTTGTTTTATTAAAGGGTAATTGCCCAGGTCATCACAATCAAGGAACCCAGATTTAGGAAGCTGATTCTTTAGTTGTATCTCCCACAAATATTGCTCAAAAGCAATGGGTCTCCACCTTTTGGTTGGTAAGGTATACTTTTAGAACTCCAATGGAAGCAATGAAACTATTAAAAAAAAAGAATGCATATACGTGAAAACCTACAAAAACCTGCATTCCCTGAAACATCACCACTGATCACAGACTTAAACTGCAATCTGTGTCTTGAGAAGAGTTTTCTTTTACTATGACCAGAACGTGCAGCCTCACTCTCACATAAGATTAAACTTACAGGATGAACTTACTAAGGAACAGTTGAAAGAATGAAAAAAAGAACTGTCCCAAATTGTCCTAACAATTACAGAGGAGGGGTATGTTTGATTCACTCTGTGAGGCTGAGTAGGGAAGAGCTGGAATTCTTTTAATTACTGGTGAGTACAGGATGCATTCCACACTGAGTAACTCCTGGTAATTAGAAACTCAGGGCTCTCAGACTACTTTTGCAGAAGAAAGTGTCCTTCACTAAGAGCTAAAACTGAACTGACAGAAGATGTACCGTTTATGCACCTTTAAAGAAAAGTATCCTATAAATATTGATTGATAATGATGATGTTCTAAAATTGCCTTTCTAGGTTCCTATCCCAGGTTATCCCTCAGCTTTAAGCTTAAGAGAAACATTGGCTACTTTATCCTGCAAACATACATGCCTTCCATCCTGATTACCATCCTCTCCTGGGTCTCCTTCTGGATTAATTATGATGCTTCAGCTGCAAGGGTGGCATTAGGTAGGCCATTTTATTACTGCTTGTGGATTTTGACTCTGTGTGTACATTTCTGTGTTCGCATGCACGCGTTTTCCTTATCCTGAAATTTGTGGTGCATGACGCAACTGAACCTCTCACACTGCAAGAGTTTCGCTATGAGACTTTGGGTGATCTGATTCAGCATTAAATCAATTAAACACGAAGTAAAGCTCTTTCATGTCAGTATTAGTTAACCGTATATCTGTTGATAATGAGATTAGTCCCATCAGTTTGATATTTTTATTGAAACATATTTCATATAGTATTGCTTGCATAATTGTTCAATTTGTATCTGTGCTTCTTTACCTAAGAAGACCTCCCTTCTATGTTTTTTTCTGCATGAAAGACAAGAAGATGTTGTGTGTAGCAAATGGATAAGCAGAAAGAATTCTAAAGTCTTGTTAACGTTTCAGAGTAGCATGACTAAGGCAGGAGATAACAAAGTAAGAATATTGAGAAGTAATCTGTGGCATCTCTCATCTTATGCTTTTTTTTTCTAACAAACACAAAAGGAGAATAAATTACATTTCATGAACATTTTTGTTATGAACTTCAGATAAAGTAAATTTATGGCCTTTTACACGATCTTGATTATTGTGGATTCTGACTATTCCCTTTAAAATGTTGAATTGTTCACTTTTACCATTAGATCTCAATTCAATCATTACTTTCTTAGAAGAGCCACTCATTTATTATTCAACAAATAATTGTTAAATACCTAATATATGCTAATTGTACTAAGCACTGGAGATAGAGCAGTCTTCTGAAAGTTATATCTAGCAGTAAAAGATATACAATAAATTTAATAACCACATAAATTATACAATGTGGTAAATCTATAGAGGGGTATAAAGCAAGGGGGCATGGGTTTGCTAGAAGTTCAGTTTAGAATAATTAGGGCCGACTTCACTCAGAAGTTGTCATTGGAACTAAGACTTGAAGATTAAGAGCAATATGGATACCTGGGTGATAATATTCCAGATGACTGCAAAGGCCCTGGGTAGGAACAAACCAACAGTGTCAGCAGGAGGCTAATGTGGCCAAGTGAGTTCAGGGGAAGTAGCAAAGATAATGTTAGGGAAAGAGGCCTAAAAGATCACAAAAGGGCTATTACAAAGGGATGGTAGGCCACGACAAAGGCTTTGCTTTTATTTTGAATGAAATAGCCATTGACTGAGCATAAAAGTGGCATGATTTGATTTCTGTTTTAAAGGGATCACTTCGGCTACTGGGTTAAGATTAAATTATGTGGCTCAAGGATGGGAGGAAGGAGAAGGAATGACCTCTCAGGCTGAGTCAAGCACCTGTGATATATACACTTGCAGTACCATAGACCTCCCCTGTGTGTAGACTAACCACAGTTATAACTTTTGTTTTCTTAGTTGTATGATGTCCTTTTCCCCTTCAGCAATGAAAGATCCATGGAGGAAAGGTCCATATCTAGTTTTATATCTGCAGTGTCTTGCATGGGGAATGGTGCTCAGTAAACATTTGCTGAATGAAAGAAGGAATAAAATTTGCAAATATCCCATTTTTCCAAAGTTGAAACATGTCTTTTTTGTATCTATTACAGGAACAATAAATAATTCATTAACTTTTTAGAAGACATTTTTAAAATGTCTTTATGTGAGCAACTTATTACTAGGTTCAGAAATACTTTAAAAATGAGATTTAGATAAATAGTAAAATCAGCAATGTCAGTTTTATTATATACATATGATACAGGATCATCCGTAGTTGAAATGATGAAGAGAAAATTGAAACTGGAAAATGTCTCAAAATGACGGCTATAAAGAGGACATGAGAAATGTAAGATACCTGTATCTAAAGCAAGACCAAGGTTTTATGGGCGTGCTCAGAATCAAATGCTCAGATTTATTTTTTTTTTCTGTAGCTGTTTCTTGGTGTAGTATAAAAACAAAATAGAAACTATGACATTATTACTAGTGAGATAAAATTAAATCAGAAAACTGTGTCCCCCCAAAATCATAGGAATGAAATTTAACCTTCAGGATGCGTTACTGGATAGTGTTTAAGGGCCTGGATTCCTGAGTCAGAAAGATTCTCATTCCAATGGCAACTCTACAACTTTCCATCTGTGTGATCTTGACCTCTGAGCTTTGTCTATTTTCACATCACTATTTTGCTAGAAAGCTGGACTTTATCATACTCAGGACCTTGGACTTTCAGTGCATTTACCTTCCGATTACAGCTTAGAGGGAAACTACTTCCCACTGTCAGAGATACCAACTCAACAGGACAAACAATTACAGCCTGACCCAGTGTCACATTTTCCATAAGCAGTCTTAGAATGCATCTGTGTTATTTATCTAGGCATTATATGCCTAACTGTCCGATCCATATACATGAGGGCTATGATTCCTGCTTCTCTGTTACCCTCCGCTCCGAATTCCCAGATGTTTATAATCATTTATTGATATTGCCTGTATAATGTATTCTTTAATTTCAGTACCCTTGCTGTTATTTTAATTGACTTCACTTCCATCATTCAGTTGGATTACTCTGAAAACCTCTTAACTGGCATTCTTTACTCCTGCCATGCCTGCTTCTCCCCATCATCCACACTGTCACCACAGTGATTGTTCTAAATGCAAATTGCCCCCTTGCTTGAAGCTGGCCCCTGCTCCACATTGCCTTTAATTTTAAGTTCAAACTCTACCATTAGGCTCTCTGCATGGCCCTTAACCTCCAGTCTTCTCACGATTCTTCCCATCCTGTCTTGCAATGTACCCACAATGATTTTTCCGAGATCATGGTAATGGGCTGTGTACTCTCCCCCAAATCCAACCTTGATACAAAAGCTCTCTCCACCAGCAGTCCTCATAAGTCAAAAATGACTTTTGACCCCCAGTTCTGGGTTGCCTGGGTGACTTTCACTCATTTTTCAGAAATCAGCTCAAAAGTCTCTATTTCCTAACCTCATCCCTGCCACATCAGAAAGTTGACCTAGAGTCCTCTCCATATTCTGAACTCTTACCTTACGCATGTGCCCATCATAGCATTTAATTCGCGTTTTAACCCCGCACTAGATATATAACTATAAATACAAAAATTTAATTAAAAGAAGGGATCAAAATGTTCAGTGATCACTGTAAGCTAATTTATACCTATATCCATTCCCTATCCTAGGGCTGGCATGCAATAATAAGGGCCCAATAAATAGATTGTGGCATATATGAATGAGAAAATGAATATAGATCATCTTTCCAGCTATTATGAAAGAAGAAAAGAGATAGGAACATTATTACTCTAACTCTCCCATTTTTTTTCAGGAATCACAACTGTCCTCACAATGACCACAATCAACACCCACCTCCGGGAAACTCTCCCTAAAATCCCCTATGTGAAGGCCATTGACATGTACCTGATGGGGTGCTTTGTCTTCGTTTTCATGGCCCTTCTGGAATATGCCCTAGTCAACTACATCTTCTTTGGGAGGGGACCCCAACGCCAAAAGAAAGCAGCTGAGAAGGCTGCCAGTGCCAACAATGAGAAGATGCGCCTGGATGTCAACAAGGTAAATTCAGAGGGCAAGCCCTCCTTGCTTCTTAAACTCATGGAAGAATGCTAGCAATACAGGTTGATGACCTTGTTGAGCAAATGAGGAAACCAAGCCCAGGGAAGAGAATGGGTAATTTTCCCCAAAGCACACAAACAATTAATGATGGAAGCACAATTAGGGACCAAACTCATGACACAAGATTTGGATGCCCTTTCCATTAACAAGAGGAGTGACCAAACATGAGAAGACCTTTATGATGCTTTCTCACATATGAGTGTAGTACCTATAATTATTTATACATTCTTTAAATTTATTCACCTAATTTATTTGAAAAGGAAATTTAGTGTTGCTTCAGTCAGTATTACTTGCTGGACAATAGGTTTACAAATATATAAGTAACAAATTTAAAAAACTATATCATTAAGTTCTAATTTATACTAGATGAAGTCTCTGGCCCTGAAATCTGCATTCTCTTTGACTTAAAGGAAAGATAAGCAAGTATAGAGATGTGTTACAGACCCGCCAAGCAACAAACTGAGACTTTTTCTTTGAAGCAATCAGAAGAACATAAGAAGAGTAGGGGGGAAAAGACAAATAATTTTCTCCTTTAAATGACGATGCCTTGCACATATACCACTTATCATTGCAGCATTTGACTATATGAGGCCACCATCTTGCTTAAGTCAGACATGGTCAAAGATTCCCACAAAACTATAAACCCTGTTTATTTGTTAAGTTAGTAGTTTTCAATCATGGGTGCCAATGGAATGACCTGAACAGATTAAAAAAAAATACTGAAGCCTTGGTCCCTTCCCCAGAAAATCTGATTTGATTTTCTTGGAGAAAGCATGGGCAACACAATTTTAAAAAGTTCCCCAAGTTATTCTAATCTGCATCCAAATTTGAGAATCACCACTTTAAGGTTTTTGATGGTAGTCCCAGTAGAGCCAGCTCTCTCTACTCTCAATATTAAACTTCACCTGGCTTCCTGTTATAGCACTTTCTACACTAACAGAATACTTGTATATGTATCTTCCCAGAGGCCACATTTAGACCTTTAGCAATAGCCAAAGAAAAGTCTTATTTTCATATCTGCCCTAAATACTGTTTATGAAGTAGTGTCTAATATTGGACCAATGAATAGTTCATCATGATGGGACTAGGAAAACATTAATCAATCCTCTTAAACCATTTGGAATTATTAATTATAACAAAAGCTGATTATTTCCTTGATGTTTTGATATTTCTAACTTCAAATTAATTCCAAGGATAGCAAAGCATAAATAATCTCTGCCATTGAGTTGTATTTGGAGCAAACCATATGGAAGCTTCTAACTCAGTAATGTTTTTCACATATCCATAGGTCTACTATTTGGTTTTAGACTCTTCTCTAATCCAAGGCACTTCTTGCTTAGAAGATGATATTTGCAACAATGCAAATTTTAAGTATGGCCCTTGGAAACCAAAAAACCGTAAGGGTCTAGGAAATTGTCAAATTCTTTCCCACACCCAAGGTTTTACTTATTGGAATCTGCCAATAGATTCCAATTTACCATTATGGTTCTCTCAGGCTGTCAAATGAAAGAGTATTTTCTAAACCTGTTTTCTGATTTTCATGACATAGTAGTCTTAGAGAAGAGAAGAGAATAAATAAATAAACAAACAAATAATGCTATCTCATAGGACTTCAAAATGAGTCTAAATCAATTGCATAATGAAAGGCTGACTTAATAACATCTGATCTCTTCACTTTCATCTACCCTATTTTTTATACCAATTTGCATTTAAATGATAAAGTTAAGACCTAGAGGGAGGAGGTTTTATACAAACTGAACCTGCAGAGCTTCAGATAGTTCTAAACCGGAAATAGAGAAAAGTTCACTAGGCAGTTACCCCATAGTGGTGAAAAGCCTATCCTCTTGGTTGAAGGTAGACCCTACAATTCAAGTGATGGAATATGAGAGAACAAAAAAGATACCAGAGATTATTTAGTATTTTTCAGTGGTTCTCAAAACAGGGTCATTTTCTTCTCCCAGAGGACATTAGGCACTGTCTGGAGACATCTTTCATTGTAAAAACTATAGGATGAGGTTTACTACTGGTATCTAGTGTGTAGAGGCCCAGGTTGCTGCTACACATTTGGCAGTGTGCAGGATAGCTTCCCCGTAACTTCTTGTTTTCAAACATGAGAAACTGAGGTACTGAAAAAATAATATCCTTGTCGTCTAAATATTCTTTAGCAAAGTTGTTTCTCCATTTTCTTTGAGCAGCATGTGTAAGAATCAAGATATCATGAGTCATGGTTTAGAACAATGGTTCTGAATAAATATTTTAGAGTCTTTCAAGTTCAATATTTACCTTCCCATTTAACAACTGTGTGACAGTAGACAAAAAATTCAGCCTCTCTGGCCCTTTAGTTTTCTCATCTGTGAAACAGGGTTAATTCCTCTCTTATAAAGTTACTCATGAACATAATTGTGATAATGTGCAAAGAGGGTAATATAGTCCTCAATACATGGTAGGCACTCAGGAAGTGATAAATATTAATAAAATATTAAAATATAATAAGTGGTAGGCATTATTACTTTTTAAAATAAAATTTGCAGTCCCCATACTTATTGGTGATGCTAGCGTGTGTATTCTACATGCTCTACCATGTGGAATGCAGTAGCATCCCTAAAGCAGTGTATTGTTTAGACAGGAATGTTTTATGTTAGAAGTTTTAAAGTCAAATCAAGAAAATCATTTTTCAAAGGGTATTAGCTATAAAATCTATAGCAAATCAACTGCATCAAACTCTATTAATTATTTCTTAGAGCAGAAAACCTACAACCCATTTTGATTAGATTAAAACAAAACGCTGACCATCAAGCTTTCCAGACTCCCACTATTTCTTTGTTCACCCAGCATGAAAGGTTAGAGGAGGTCCACATTGCTCCTGATTATGCGGTGCTGTCCTTTGTGTCAGCATCATGAATAATACCACCCCATTTCTTATCAAGAATGTCCCTTCTTTTCAACTGTAATTCTATAGTTATTTTTTTTTCCAAGATCAAGCACTTATAATCAGCTAAGCATTGTTGGCTGCTCTGGGAAAATCAGGAGAGATTAAATTTTTCACCTTCCTTTGGTGATTTCCTAAAGATGGAAGGAGTGTGTCAGATTATCTAAAGTGATTTTTGAACTGTGCTCTGTCCTGAGGTCAGGGAGGGTTGAAAACGGGAAGCCTGCCCAGGTGGGAGCCCAGTGTTGATTCAGCAGATGCTACCGCATTTTTTTCAGCCTCTTTTTGGTATTAGCTTCTCTTAAATGTTTGTTTTAATAAGTGAATTTGCAGCTCTTAAAATAATTCCCATCCTGTCATTTCACTGATGTAAAAGCCTATGTGCCTAAAGAAGGTGAAATAGCCAAGGTCACATAGCAAGCTTTTAAAAGTTCTGATATGGATTTTTCTATCCTTCTCCAGTGTACATACAAGTGTGCTGGCAAAAAAATAATAATAATAATAAAATAAAAAAACAAACAAAAACTGAAAAGCTAATTCCATGTTAGTTTATGTATTCCAACTCAGCTGATTTCACCTGAAAAATCCCAGCTACCTGCACATGAAAGTTTATAAGCAAGTGTCACTTTCACCATTGTCTTCATGTGCCAAGTTAAGTAGTAAAGTACTAAGATTTTAAAAATAAACTTTAAACCAACATGAGGTCTACTGAATATTTTTTCCCAAGTGTCCTTTGGAGTAGTTTAAACATGATCTTTATTCTAATGCTAGGAGAGTCTTTCCTATTTTCCCTTGCATTCTTCTAGTTTGTGTGTGTGTGTGTCTGTGTGTGTGTGTCCTAATGGAATTTTCTTTTGATTGATTTCACCCACTGTTCTTGCCCATAGCTTCAAGTTTCAATCCCCCTTACTTTTCTTTTAAGCTTTATATTGTTTCCTTGTTTATATTTCTGCCAAATACTAAGAACACGCATATTTGAGAATCAAGTTATTCTTGCCTTTTTACCACCGTGGTATTTGCACATATCAAATGCACCTGCAGCCAACAGTTTTCTAACTAAACCTGCACCACAGAGATCTCCATTTAAGGGTGTTCTTTATTCTGCATTCATGGGTGCTGTGACTTTTTGTGTTGTCTTTATCCATTGTGTGTAATCTTTTCTAATGTAAAGCCACTAAGATATTTTCAATCAATTTATTTCTACTGCTTGGAATTTGATGTTTTTAAAACAAAACATTTCTTAAAAACTTACTCAAATTCCCATTCTCTGTTAGCCTTTATCTAAAGGATTTCTAAAGGCCAGTAGCATTTATCTATATCCAATTTACTTTAACTATCAGGCCTAATCTAGTAGCATCAATCGACTTAATTAGCACATTCTCTACTTTGTCTTCCAGATTTTTTATAAAGATATTAAACAAAATGGGACCCAATATCGATCCTTGTGGGACCCTACTGGAAACCTCTCCCCAACTAGACGGACTACCAATTACGATTTCTCTCTGTATACGGTTAGATAGCCAGTTTTTAATCCATTTATTTGTATTTCTGTTGGGGCCAATTTGTTTAGCTGTTCCCTTAAAAAATGTGTGGGGTATTTGCAGATAACCTATGAACATGTATCCACCGAGTCTTGGGGATAAGTTAAAACTTTTTCAGGAGACCTTAGTGGGACTTTCCTAGGTTTGCTTTTTCAGCATAGCTTTGGTGGAACCTAAGCTTCAGTGTTTCACTCAGGAATTATTGTTGTGTTAGGGAAAGAAATTAAATGGATCGTATTTTGAGAATCCTTTTCATTTGTACTGAGAGGACAAGAGTGTCATTATTTCTTAGTTTTATTGTTGTGTTTGCTTTTTTCAGACTCTTTGGATTGAATAGGTGAATTAAACATTTCTTTTGTTGGTTGGCTGAGAATTCAGAAATTTGTCTACATTACTAACTTGTGTCTAAGAATGTTATGCTTGCATCAAGTCCTTGTTGATTTCTTGTTATTTATTTCACAAATAGGTATTGTATTGGCAGGCTCATCATCACTTTGATAGATAAAAGCCAATAATTGACATTGTTGTTTACCAAAACTCTTGACTTAAATGAACTCTACAGAAAGCCTATTTTTGACTCATAGTTTAGTTTCTGAATCCTCATGTGTTGGTGATCTTAATTGGCAAGTTGTCATTCATATTGCCCTCCAAATTGGAGGGGGAAAATGATAATTGTCACCATTCCACCCTATCATCTACTACTTGTTCAACTCCAGTGTTTAGCAAATGATATTGGATATTTGTGAATCTTTTCTATGAGGACTTGATGCCAGAAGTGCTTCCATTATTACATCTTCTAAGTATCAGGCTATCCCTTAATTTTGTGGCTTTGACTGCAGAATCTTTAATACATCATTGTTGTTGCCATTGGGGTAGGGGACAGAATGGATAAGCTACTGAATTGCTCCTTTGTGCTGGTATTTTGTCACTTTTTGACTTCATTACTTGTGTTATATAGTAACAAAGTCTAGTAAATAGTAATAATTAAATTATGGAAGAGATGTTTGAAATTTTGTTAGTCACTATTTTTTGTTCCAATCCCCTAAACATTCCATCACCTACTATGTCTGTGCTCTCAGACTATCTCATTTATGTTGTTGCTGCTGTCCTTATTTTTTAACTTCAGTTACGCTTGTTGAAATTAAAGTAGACTGATTTGATTGGGCATTATTCTGGGTCAATTGTTAATTATGTAGAAGAAAACATGTATGAAAGTTGGATTTATGATGAAAATGATTGAAGAAGGCTGTATTTCTGAAAACGAAAATCAAACACACTACATGATTATTGTAAAGACTGGGTAAAACCACATGAAAATTCAGGATATCCTCAGATGATGAGGATATTTTTGAAAATTTGCTCATTGGTGCATTAAAGTGTGCAGTTGATGGCTTGAAAGCGTTAATACTCTTATCCCATGATTTGAACACTAATTTGTTAAGACCTCTTCCTCTATCTCATAAAATATCATATTAACAAAAATGTTCAATGAAAATATGAATTCTACATTGAAATATGAATTCTAACGTCTTTTGTTTTTATACTTTTCTATGTTGGGTATGTCTTTATGCTGTCCTTTAAGTCCTCTTTTAAGTTCACACTATGAAATAAGGTCTAGTATTTGAAAGTTCAAATAACAAGCTTTCTAGTAAACTTATAACCTATAAGAGCATCAATATATATGTCACAATTGCAAAAGGTACTGGGAAGATTAGTGGATTTTATAGCTATATGAATGGGGTTCATATTCCAGCATTGTCATTTATAAGCTGTGTGACATTAGACATGTTTAACCTTTCCAAGCTTTAATTCCTCAACTGAAAACTAAAACTACTAGTTTCTGTCTTATAGAACTGCTGAGAAGAATAAGTGAGATAATTATACCAATGGCCTTATGTAGTACCAAGCAAAGGACATTCAAATAATAGTTGTAATTATTCTGGAGATGGTGGCAGGGATTGTGTATCTTTCTCAGATTTTATTTAGTTCTATAACTATTATTCTGATTACAAAACAAATTCATGGTCATTCTTAAAATTACACAAAAGATAGTGAAAATCACCTGCACACTCCCACACAGATATAATCATTATCAACATTGCCTTTTATTCACATTTAATGACATATTTTATATAAAAATCATATTCTACTCTTCTGTATACAGTTATTTCCTAGTTAACTTTCCATATCTTTTAGTATAAGTATACACCATTTCTAATAGCTATAAGATATGTAATTGAATGTGCGTGCCATAATTTATTTAACATCTATTCAATGAGCACCTATTGTTTGATGTTTGCATTGTTTCTAAGTGATTTTCCATTATAAACAACTATAAAATAAACATCACATTGCTGACAGGTTTACACACCATTGTTCCTGATATATTTCTTAAAATGGATTTGCTAGGTTCAAAGTTATATGACTCTAAAGTGGTGATATATGTAGTCAGGTTGTTCACTAGAAAGGTTCTGTGATAGTTTACATACCTAATAGCCATCTGAGAGTGTGGTAGTACACACACATATAAACACATACACACAGTGTATACGCACACAATTACCTTGCACTCCCACAAATGAGGAAGAAACAGAAAACATGTTTAACTTGGTCCAATTGTGATAAGTGCTGGAGAAGAGAAGAGAGAGAAGACTCCAAAATCCTGTGTCTAGCCTCTATCCTCTCTTTCCAAAAGCCATCAATAATAAAATGTCAATAGAAAAATAAAATAGAAACTATCAACACCCAGCTCAAACTGAGGCTCTGCAAAGATGCAGAGATGCATAAGCAGATCCCGTAATTAGGGCAAGCAGAATCAGAAGAAATCTACCTAAATTATAAGTGAACATAAGGGAAAACCCAGAAGCAATGTCTCCATCAAGATGAAGCATCTAAACAAAGAAACAGCATGACAGCTATGCGAGAAAACCACCACATGGGGAAGGCAAGGAGAAGACCTCAACATGCAAAGACAGATAATGACCCTTATATTTTAAAAAAAGTATATTTTGGCTGGGCAGGTGGCTCACGCCTGTAATCCCAGCACTTTGGGAGGCTGAGATGGGCGGATCACTTGAGGTCAGGAGTTCTAGACCAGTCTGGCCAACATGGTGAAACCATGTCTCTGCTAAAGATACAAAAAATTAGCTGGGTGTGGTGGCGGGCACCTGTCATCCCAGCTACTAGGGAGTCTGAGGCAGGAGAATGCTTGAACCCAGGGGGTGGAGTTTGCAGTGAGACGAGATCGCACCACTGCACTCCAGCCTGGATGACAGAGTAAGACTCCATCTCAAAAAAAAAAAAAGTATATTTCAAGATACTAAAAACGTATTAAAAAGTATTTTAAAAGTATATTTAAAAAGTATATTTCAAGATAAATTAAAACTTCCTGTAACAAAATATTTTCTCACCAAAATTGAAAGAATATGTGAAACCAAAAATCAAAAATAAAATAATAAACAAGAAGTGATTAAAAGAGGGAAAATGAAGGCAAAGCAATCCTTATGAAACTAACAAATCAATCTAAAACGGTAAGAAAGATAATCAATTTGGCCAAAAAATCAAGGCAGTAGCACAAAGTTCAGGCTGTAGCAAATCATGCCAAATGCAGAGGAAAAAGTTGTATGGATAAAAATCTTTTAGAGGAAGCATAATAAATATACAGAACAGGTACTGTGCATTAACCATGCAGAACCTTGATGTTAGTAAAGAATGGAAAAAAATGGAATAGAAAAAAATATTTAAGTCTAATGTCAGAATCTAATTATAAAAATGCTGATAATAATAAACACTTCTTCTCCGGGCACAGTGATTCACACTTGTGGTCCCAGCACTTTGGGAGACTGAGGCAGGCAGATCACTTGATCCCAGGAGTTCAAGACCAGCCTGGGCAACATGGTAAAATCCTGTCTCTAGAAAAAGTACAAAAATTATCTGGGTGTGGTGGCACATGCCTGTAGTCCCAGCTACAAGGGAGGCAGAGGCAGGAGAATTGTTTGAGCCTCGAAGGTGGAGGTTGCAGCGCGCCAAGATTGCACCATTGCTCTCCAGCCTGGGTGAAAGAGGGAGACTCTATCTCAAAATAATAATAATAATAATAACATAATAAACCTTTCTCGAATACCTACTATATGCTTAGACAATTTACATATATTATGTCAGTCGTTATTATTACCCCATATTGTTATTATTATATTCTTTTGAGTAGTGAGCTGAGACCTGGAGAACATGATTAACTTTCTTAATGTTAGATAGCTAAGCAGTGGTTGAACAGAAAATATGACTACAGAAGCTACATATTTAACTGCTATGATGTACATTCTGTATTTGTACATATATGTAACGAAAGTAATTAATCCTGCTAATTACCAGGTTGTTCCCTGGAAAAATTTTGCTGTACCTATTAGCACCGTTTGAAATTAATTAATAATTACATTAATTAATTTATTTACAGGTATGTATAACAAGTTTAAAAGGATGTAATGGGTTCCAAGATTAAAAATTATACAACATATTTAACTACTTAGTATATTCCTCTGAAATTACTCAATTTCCAGTTAAGAAAAAGTGAATGACCTACAAGGGAGAAAAAAAAGTTAGGTTTCAGTATACTCCACAGCATATTAAATATCGTTAGACAATGGAAAAGTTCTTATAAGTTTCTGAGAGGGAGAAAGTATAACCTAAGTTATTACTATTGATACATCATGACAAATGAAAGATACTTTATCCTCAATTTGCAAGGTATTAAGGAATAGCTTCCGTGAGTCCTTATTTGTGGGAAATAATATTGTAATATAACAATCTAGCCTCTGGTAAAATGTAGTCAAAGTTAGGAACTTTGGAACAGGAAAGACCAGTGTGCTGGCATTTAGAACTAAAGTTAACATGTAGAACTAAAGCTATACATGTCCAGGAGTTAAGGTTTCCAAATAAAACAGAATTGAAATATTTTAAAAAACTAGATAATAAATATGTGTAAGAACAGCGAAACAGCAGAATAATCTTATGATGTAAACTAAAATTATGCAGTGGTATTTTTGAGGAGAGAGGAGATGTTCATTTGCTAATTTATAACAAGAACTTAGTATTTACTCTTTTATTTTTAGAGTTTATGAATCCAGAAGTTAAAGATTAATAATAAAATTAGCATAGATAACGTAGATCACCATTATGACAGTGTTTCTCAAGGGATCTATCATGGATTGCCAACCTAGAGTCACTTGGGACATCTGCTTAAAAGTAGATTCTAACTGAGAAAATATAGATCAAAATCTTTAGTGGGGAAAGCTTAGTAATCTACATTTTTCTATGCCCCAGGTTTTTGTGGTATACACTACAGCATGACAGCCTGAGGACCATTATAGTAGAAGATGTAAAAACTGATAAATCTTACAAAAACCCTTAATAACCTGAAGGAAATGAAGAAAGATACAGATGATGTAGCTAAATCTTGATGTCAGAAATAGAGATAAAGATGACTGGAAAGCTAATTTGGAGCATAAATTCAGATGACAAAATTAAGGCCAAGCTTCTCTGTGTAGAGCATATATCAACTCATCTATGAAAAGAATAAGATTTTCAGATTGAATCTAGCAACCAGTCCAACAAAATGCTTTATAATAGAGATATTTGTAAAGTAAAGGTATTAGAAAATGTTCTAAATAAAGTCATGGGAAAAAACAAATGAGGCAATTACAAATCTGAAGAAAGCTGAGAATTGATCATTATTACTATATAAAGATGAATTTAAGATAAAAGTATCACAACCAAGAGATAGTTTTATAATCATAATTACTATCCCAAATAAAGATATAATCATTATGAATCATATAATTTAAATCAAAAGAGCATCCAAATAAATTGAAGTGATAGGAAATCAAAGGAGGAAATGACAGAAACATTAAGTGGTATAATTATAAATTTTACTATTTGTATAAACTCTTTTATGTACAAGTCACGTGTCAAAGATACAATAAAAATTAAATTGAAGAACATTTAGAAAATAATACTAATTTTAAATACTACATAATTAATCCTCAGTTGTGTGGTTAAATTAGTTAACAGTGAGATGGCCATAGCTTAAAACATCTTTCTAGCAAGTAATTTTAAAAACTGAATTAAACATACAATTTAAGAAGTTAGAAAAAGTTCAGCAACAAAATACCTAAATAAAGCAGAAGGAATAATCAAGATCAATTATAAATTAACAAATTAGAAAATCAAAATAACCCACAAGTAAAATAAAGACATAATCGATAAAGGAAAAGGCTATTAAGGAAACAAAGAGGAAGACAATATGAATATACCAAAGCAGTAATTTTTAAAAGCATAACAATTAAATATTAGGGGGAAATTAAAAGAAAACTATGCAAAGATCTTAGAAAATGTGAATATATAATTCATCACGTCCTTAGAAAATATGAATTAGAAAAAAAATTAGCCTAGATGAAATAGAAAAGAAAAACGACCAATTAACTAAAGATGAACTTAACAAAACTGACAGAAAAATATAACTCCCACTCAAAAAGAGCATCTAGCCCATAAAATTTCAACAATGAATTCTGTCAGACATGAAAATTCAAATACCTCTAGTGGTATTTAAACTCTTGTAAATAATAACAAAGAGAAGGAAAAACTTCCAAATGATTTAGATGGTCACATAACGTAAATAAGGTACCAACACTATATTTCAAAAAACAAAAGCATGTGAAAGAAACAATGGACCCACTTAACTGGTGAACATTAGTGGGGAAATTTTTTTTGAAATTGATTTTTCAACTGAAATCCAGAAAATACAGAAAGCAAACTACCTCATAACCACAGAGTGCTCTTTCAAATTATAAGGGTAATATTTTCCATATAGATGAGTTGAAAGGGTGAAAAACTTTATATATATATATATAAAATAAATTTATAAAATATATATAATATATTTTTATATTATAGCCTTTCCATAGATACCAAAAAGGACATTAACAAAAATTAACAAAAATTTAATATTCATTCTTGGTTATAAATTTAAAATCTCTTAGGAAATTAGAAAGTGAAGAATGCTTCCTTGCCTGGGTCTCTGTGTTTATTTCTCTTTATCTACCTGTCTTATGAAAAAACTCTGACTCTTGCCTCTTGGCTTAGGATGGAACAGTTCAGGCTAGAACAAGAAATGGATGCCCGCCATCACCACTATTGTTTATTTTTTTTAAAAAAAACAGCTAATAAAATTACATTAGGGAAAGTAAGGAATATTGGAAAAGGATAAGAAATAATTTTACTCTTAAACAGGAACAACGACAATTTATTCAAACAAAATTTAAGGGAATGAACTGCGAAAGACTTAGAAACAATATGAGAAGTTTGGGAAGTTCCCACAGCTTTTTTCCTATATAGAAAATATATAAACAATAACAAAAATATAATGGAAGGGAAGAAAAGAGCCCTTTTCACAGTAATAAGATTTTAATAAAAGAAAACTTTGTGTTTTTTTAAAGTATTTTTTAAAGGTAAAATTTATAAGAGATCAGTTTTTTCTAAAGTATTCTATGAGCTTTGTGTAATGTCATTGGAAACCAATGGGTTTTATTTTTGATTTTATTTCTTTGGTGGTTTATTTTAGAAATTTGACCCAATAACTCTAAAGTTTATTTGAAAGAAAAGTATGTATGTGAGGAATCCAGAAAGTGAAAAATTTTAGAGAAGAATATTTGTACTGGAAGTTTAAGTGACTGATAAAATCACAGCAGTGAATGCAATATAGCACTGGCCCGATGTTCTCTATGTAAAGGAAACATAAATTAACTTAGAGCATAACAAATTTAAGTTCTTAATAAAAGTATAATTTCATATCATTGGAAATCTGTGAATTATTCAATAAACAGTGAGCAATGATTTGGGAGTATTTAAATATAATGCCATATATCTAACCTACCCCTTTCTCCAAATTAAATTTTAGATAAGTCAAAGATTGAAATATTTTTCTAAAAATAGGCAGAAATACATAAAAGGCAAAAAATCATGTATAAATGTTTGAATAAACATGGATTAGATAAAACACGGCAGAAAATTCAGACTCTATAAAAGAATGATAGTATTCTTAATCTTGCAAAAATATTTAATTTCTGTATATATTTTCTCTCTCTCTTACCAATCTTATCAGATAAATCTTTTCCTTTTACAGTGACCATATTTTTTTCTTTCTAATTACATTTTTAAAGCACATGGTTACTTTCATTTACATAACAGTCAAAAATATAAGAAAGTAAAACTCTCTGAATCCCAATCTTCCTGAGAAAAAAAAAACACCAGCAGTACTTTGCAAGTTTTTCATATATATAACGATTTATGCATCTATAAGACCTTCTTTCTCACTTTCCCTTCAGCAGCACTGATTGTTGCTCGCCCTTTGCAGTTTATAATGGGTATAATCTTGTTATTTTAACTTGTATTTATCATATTTCTTAAAATATTAAGCATTTTTTCATACATTCATACTCAGTTTGAATTGGCTTCCCTGTGAATTGCCTGTTCTTATTCTTACCCATTTTTATTAGGGCTTTTTTTGTTTTCAGTTTCAAGAGTTCTAGGTATAATAAAATATTAACATGTATTAATATGTGTATTTCAGATATTTTTCCCCAAGCTCTCATTCATGCTATGACAAGTTTTTAATTTTTAAATTGTCCATGTACTTATTCTATTATACTCTGTATGTTTTCTGGAATAGCTGAATTCCTCTTGGAATGCTAGGTTAAGCATATGGTCTTCTAAATTTTTCTGAGACTTTTAAAATAGTTAATTTATTGTTTCATGTTTTGCATTTAATGCATCTTGAACGATGAGTTATTGTTAGTGCAAGAATGATCAACTTTATATTTTTCCAGAAGTAAAATGAGTAACACAAGCATCATTTACTTATTTTAGAACCTTTTCCCCAGTGGTTACATTTGGAGAGTGGAATGGGATGGTAGGGGCACTTCTGCTTTTCTCTTTATATCTTTCTAAAGTGTTTGTTTTTGTTTTTGTTTCATTTGTATAAATTTATGGGGCACAGGTGCAATTTTGCTACATGCATACATTTAATAATGGTCGAGCCAGGGCTTTGGGGTTATCCATCACCCAAATAACATACACTGTACTCATATATCACGTTTAAAATACATAAGCGTGTGAGTGTGTGTCTGTGTGCATATTCTAGCCTGACTTGCCAGTATGATCTTTTCATTACGTTGTCGTTTTTTTCTCTCTCTCACACACACACACACCTGCCACACACATACAAACTACACACAAATAAAATTCCTACTTTTTCCAATTTATATAGCCTTTAACTGGAATAACACAAGATAATTACAACCCCATGTAAATAGCACATTAAACGTTTCTAGTGATTTCTAATGATTATCGCTGTCAAGTAAGAATGAAAGGGCTCACAGCTGTAATCCCAGCACTTTGGGAGGCCGAGGCAGGTGGATCACCTGAAGTTAGGAGTTTGATACTACCCTGGACAACGTGGTGAAACCCCGTCTTTGCTAAAAATACAAAAATTAGCCAGGCGTAATGGCAGGCACCTGTAATCCCAGCTACTCAGGAGGCTGAGGCAGGAGAATCGCTTGAACCCAGGAGATGGAGGTGGTTTTCTGTGAGCCAAGATTGCACCACTGCACCCCAGCCTGGGCAACAGAGTGAGACTCTGTGTCAAAAAAGAAAGAAAGAATGAATGAATAAATGAGAGGGAGAAACAAAGAAAGAAAGGAAAAAAGACAAGGAAGAGAAAAAGGGGAAAGAAGTAAAGGAGGAAGGAAAGTAAAAATAAACAAAAAGAAAGAATAGTTAAGCCTGAACAGTAACTGCCCTGCCTTGGGTGTAGGCAAACCCATGCTGACTGCCTTTCTTGCAGTGCTGTCACCAGAGAGTCAAGATTCCAGTGACACATTTAGACAAAGTCACCTCTAATATTTTTTTTTTTCCAATCGCGGATGTACCTATAGCAGTGTTGCTCATGGCTCTGCAGATATGGGTCTTCACGAAGACAAATTAATTATCTACCTCAGTGCAGCAGACTGAGGTTCAGGAGTCTCAGGCTTCAGAGTTGAGACTCTGAGGAGCCATATATGTGATATCAGAAATGTCAACCTCTGTCAAAAAATAAGGATGCGATCATCAAGATCTCATCCAGTAACCTCAAAATTACATAGCTCTAAGATACTCATTGTTTCCTTGTCTGCATTTCATCAGTCTCATTACCTCCTTTCAATTAAACCTACTTTCATTTATTTCTACTACAAATGAGTGGTAATTAATGTACAATTTATATACACTTACACAGAGTATACATGTACTGTTATTTAAAACCTATTCGCTTTAACAAGTTTCCTTTTGGAAATATGAAAAATGTCTATGGAAAGAAATATTATAAAATAATTCCTCGTGTTAGCAACAATTTAATGTGCTTCAGATGTGATTTCTGTCCTAAAAATGATGCATCTATAAAGATTTATCGTAAATTTCAAAATAGCAAGAAGACTTAAAATGTTCTTGACACAAGGAAATGATACATGTTGGAGGTGGTTGATTTCTCTGACTTGATAATTACACATTGTATGTACCAAGATATCACATGTACACCATAAATATGTATAATTACTATGTATCTATAACAAATAATAATTTAAAAATCCATAAAAAGATGCTTCTTACACTGGATAAATTAGAATGCAAATTATATATTTTCTAAGTTGTAAAGTAATAAATAACCAAGCAGTCAGGCACATTAGATTATAATAATAATGGGTCCTGATATCATTTTCATTTATCTCAATAATCACTAGATATACAGAAGGTAGATATAATCCCCATTTTATAGACCAGAAAATGAAAAAAGACACCTAGGAAGTCATTGATGAAACATGCTCCCAGGACCAAAGCCCTTGAATCTTCCTGCCATGTATTTTATTAATGCAGTCAGTTTCTCTCTAAATCGCACCTGATTCAGTGAACCTGGACATCTCCTGCCCTGTAAAGAGTGAAAGACTTAACTATGACTAATTTTCTTTCAATTGGGTTTCTTTCAAGCATAAGAATCACAATCAATAAGTTAAATTTTGTAAACATATTTATTCTGTCAGAATACCTAGCTCAGCACTAAACCAAATATAATAAATCACTTAAAAGTTTATATGTAATGCCATGTGGTTTTTTCAAAGCATGCAGTAATATTTTGCCTATTTTTATGCTCAATTTTTCTTCTAGAATTTGAAACACAACAACACTAACATACTTCTACCATATTACTAGATCACTACCAGAAGCCAAATCCTCCTCTAGTGGATTATTAACATAGCCTTTAAGGAAAAATGTGTCATAGTTTTCAATCTTAAGACAAAGATTACCTTTTTAAAGCCCCCCAAAGTTAGTATGAGACTTACATATATTATTAACATTTAATTTATTTCCTTCTTTCCTTTTTTATCAGTCAATGTATCGATAGCAGATCCTAGGAAATTCTGGTATCATGAAAGTAGTTCTCACTGGGAAAATTCTGGAAAGATTATGGACTATTTATAGGAAGGAAGAAGGAGGGAGGGAAAGAACAAAGGGAGGAAGGAAGGGAGATGGCAGAAAGAGGAGGGAGAGAGAGAGAGAGAGAGAAACTGTTTTCCATGAACAGCTTTGGGAATCAAGGGCTGGCATTAATTTTTTATTACCATTTTATTATTATATTCAATTATTTTGTCAAAATAAAACAAGTACAATACCTCCAGCAAGTCTTGTGCTCCTATAGAAATTAGGAACTTTTTATGGCCTCTGCTGAGAAGAGGTTTGCAGGATTACTTGATGCTTACTTAGTTTTGGCAAAGGGCACCTAGGGAGACATAACAAAAATGGACCTGACATAATCCTGAAATCTCCCTCAGCAATAAACAAGCTGTCTCTTTGCCTCTCAACACTTCTGCTAGCTTCTACTACAGAAAATTTCTGGAAGTTGGACCGGTTTCAAAGGCACTAAAGCAGGCATGCTGCCTTGAGTCAGAGGGTACCTACTGTGGCTCCCTAAAGAGGGTTCAGGTTAAGCATCTATGAGTCATGAGAGGGCAAGCCTGCTAACCCCAGCTGCCACCTTGAAAGCACACTGTAATAGTGAGTCCCCACATGTGACAGAGGATTTCAGATTTCCTTAGCCCGTGATCCAGGATTGTTGACTTCAGTTGTTTAGTGGAAAATGTTGGTCTCTGAAGCCACAGACATGGGCTGCATTCCCGTGAGAGCCTTTCAGCTTCACATTGCTACCCTGATGCAGCCAGCTGCAGTATAACACGAAACTTTTCTCACAAAGTTTGGGAGGCACATCACCAATGTGTTGATCAGCAAATATTTATTAAACTAATGCTCTTGGAGACCAAGCCAACAGTTAAGAGCACAGGCAGTCCTGAACATAATCAAACCTACTCGATTATAGATTGGAAAAAGCCCAGAATCGAAGCCCCAAGACTGTCCCTTAATCACTATGTGAGGATAGGAAAGCGCTCAGAGCCCCAGTTCCCTCATTTGTAAAATGGGGCTTACAGTCCCACCCTGGAAACATGTCTTAAGGATCACATGAAGAAGCACAGGGGAAGTGCTTGGAACAGCAGCTGCCGTTTGGAAGGTGGTAACTTTGAAGTTGATATCTACCAGGAAAGTGATCACAAGGGCAGAACTCTGACTTTTCCCATTTTCCTAAGATCTATTTCTAAATTCAGTAGCATTGGCTCTCTCAGTCTAACGGCACAGTCAGTCCACTGTCTCAGTGTTGGTGTTTTTTGAATCGTTAATCAGAATGAATAGTCTATGGTACAGATAATACATGCTGCTGAGTTTCAGAGGACGGAGGTGTTTTCTTCAGATGCATGTTGAGGAAAAGATTCACACAGTAAAAGGTACATTCCATCTCAAAAAAACATAGTGGGGAGGGGCGCAAAGAGCTGCTCAGTCCAACCAGAATGTATGTGTCTACCATAGAATTACAGTAATTTAACCCTGGAAAGAGGTTTAGAGGATTCTATCATTTTGTAAATGAAAAGACTGATACCTAGAGGAGGGAGTTACTAGTCTAAGGTCACAGGGTAGTTATATAACAAACACTAGACTCTATTCCAGGCCTCCAGTATCGCGGGCTCATTCTGCAGCACTGCTTCTCATTCCTTGACTTCACAGGACATAACAGCTTGACCTACATCCTTCCTCAGTCCCTGGCATTGTTCCAGCAAAGCTGATCTGAGAAATGCTAGCACAAAGGAAACCATTCCGGTGCAGTAGAAAAGGTTCTATCCCTTCTCCTACCCACAGTGTAAAATCGAGCAAGCCACTTCCACTATCTGGACTGCTAATGATGTCTTTCAGAAGCTAGTGTTTACCAAGAGCTTACATAAAGCCAGGAGCTGCTCTGGTTGAGTTATCTCTTACCGTCCACTGCCCCATAACAGCACTTTATAGAGAGGGTCATTCTCAGACTGTAACATCAGAATCAACAATCTAAGATGTAAAGTCCCTCATCCCTGAATTTGCTGAATCAGAATTTCTGTTTGCCTAGTAATACAAATTTCGGCAAATTTCCAAAACGACTCGATGCTCACAAAACTTTAAATCCTGCTGGTTCACTAGGTGATATATTCTCAATTTTACTGATGTGCTCTAATTTTACTAACGTGAAAAAGCTGAGGCCCAGAGAAAAGTAACGTATTCATTCACACAGCTAGTTAGTGGCAAACCTGGGATTTGAATCCAGGTATTTTTTGTTTTGTTTTGAGAGTTTTCAATATTTGACCCAGAATCTAGCTGAGATTTTATTCTTTGGCAAAGCATCAGATTATCAGCTGGGGTTGACCTTCCTTCTTACCTTTCTAAATTTATAATTTTCTTAATTTCCCAACTCAACTTGCAGCTTATGTTTTATAAAGTTAGCAACTTTCACTGTCTGCCGTCATCTTCAGATCTCAGAGCCAAGGGTAATTTGGTATTAGAATGAAAGAGAGAGAGATTTGACAAGGCTGTGTCAAATTAACAAGAATTCTAACAAGAGACTTGAGGAGTGAGAGCGGATGGTGCATTTGACGAATACTCACTGGGGTAATTCACTGTGTAACTGGCCAAATGCACAGAAGCCATCAGACTGCAGCTGCACAAGGCATCCCTGGCTGAGGTGAATTCATAGTTCCCTCTACATCTTAGACTTCCCTGAGGGTTTAGTCAGTACCTTGGTTGAGATTGATTTAGCATTCTGAAAGGGGAGCACACACACACACACACACACACACACACACACACACACACACAAAACATTACTGATTAACTCTTCTACCCTTTACCAAATAGATGAAGACCATTTAGCAGACTTGGAGAGGTATCCAAGGTTCTTGGAAAATTCCTCCCTGTAACACCTGTTTTATAAATCCTATAGTCATTGACTTTTATAACTTTAAGGGATCTAAGATATTATCTAGCCCCGTGCTTCTTCATCTTTAACATGCATAAAAACGACCTAGGGATCTTGTGAAAATGCAGATTCCTATTCAGTAGGTCTAGGGTAAGGCTTGAGATTCTGCGTTTTTAACAAACTTCCCAGAGATGCCAAAGCGGCTGATCTGTGGACTAAAATAGCAAAGATCCATCCTAGGAAATGTAAATGAGTTATACCTGAAGTACCAACTCAGAATGACTCTTGGTTGCTGCCTTGAGAACTACACTGAAGATTCTGTAGTTGAGTCTGAGACCAGCTGGTCAATTAGCAGTGCCTAACACACGTTTAAGAACAGGAAACCTACCTGAAGATACTCTTTCGCTTTTACATACAGAAATTGAAACCCAGAAATTTCAGTGACTTGCTCAGGGTCACATAACCAAGTTAGTGGTAGAACTAGGACTAAATAAAGCTGGAATATAAATCTAGATTTCTCTATCTGAGTTGCACATTTGAATCACAGATTGCGTGTGAAGCTGTTTTAAAATATCTTTCTTCAGTTCTATTATTGGCAGCCATAGAATCCAATTTGAATTCAAGAAGCCAGGGTTACTCAGCCCAGCTAAGTCTCTGAAAAGCTCTGCAACTTTGTGGAAAAATATTTCTCTGGACCTTTAGTTTTATTATCCATGAGATCAGGAAGTCCATGCCTGGTATGTCAAATATATTCTAATGGTGTAGATGGCGAGGAGATCAAAGATATGAAAGCAGTTAGACAAAACATAGGGGACTTACATGAGGGCATTTTTGTTAAAATTGCTTTAGGATAATGGCCAGGCGCGGTGGCTCATACCTGTAATCCCAGCACTTTGGGAGGCCAAGGCGGGCAGATCACGAGGTGAGGAGATCGAGACCATCTTGGCTAACACGGTGAAACCCCGTCTCTACTAAAAATACAAAAAATTAGCCGGGCGTGGTGGTGGATGCCTGTAATCCCAGCTACAGGAGGCTGAGGCAGGAGAATGGCATGAACTTGGGAGGCGGAGCTTGCAGTGAGCCGAGGTCGCGCCACTGCACTCCATCCTGGGCGACAGAGCGAGACTCCATCTCAAAAAAAAAAAAAAAAAAAAAAAAAAATGCTGTAGGATAACTTTAAACTTTCTTTGAAGTTTTTTTATTTTTTGAAAAAGATATAAAAAATCTGTGCGTGTGTGTGTGCGCGTGCGTGTGCATGTGTGTGTACACGAAAGAAACCGTGCCATCGTCCTAGGTTGAATTTTAACTGAAATAATTGCAATTTTGAGTTTGTGATAATGAGGCTTTTCTGATTTTCCACTCATCTTTAATGTATCTGGCCTATGAAAAATCATGCATAGGCATGGGAAGAAAGAGAGAGAGAGAAACAAGCAAGCCAGCCAGAAATCTTCGTAATGATTTCTTGTTCTGAGATAAGGTGGCTTCCAGTAGCAACAAGGCTTCATGTTTCTCCATTCATATCTAAGAGAGATGGAGATTTATTTTTATACAAAGCCTTCAAGAAAACTTTCCTTTCATTTCTCTATTTTTTAACTTCTATTTTAAGTTCAGGGGTACACGTGCAGGTTTGTTTCATAGGTAAGCTTGTGTCATGGGGGTTTGTTGTACAGATTATTTGATCACTCAGGTATTAAGCCTAGTACCCATTAGTTTTTTCCTGATCCTCTCCCTTCTCCCGCCCTCCATCCTCTAGAAGGCCCTAGTGTGTGTTGTTCCCCTCAATGTGACCATGTGTTCTCATTATTTAGCTACCACTTATAAATGAGAACATGTAGCATTTGATTTTCTGTTCTTGTATTAGTTTGCTAAGGATAATGGCCTCCAGCTCCATCCATGTCCCTGCAAAGGATATAATGTTTTTCTTTTTTGTGGCTGCCTAGTATTCCAGAGTATATATGTACCACTTTTTAAAAAAATTTAGGGCCAGGCGCGGTGGCTCAAGCCTGTAATCCCAGCACTTTGGGAGGCGGAGATGGGCAGATCACGAGGTCAGGAGATCGACACCATCCTGGCTAACACGGTGAAACCCCGTCTCTACTAAAAATACAAAAAAAATTAGTTGGGCATAGTGGCGGGCGCCTGTAGTCCCAGCTACTCAGGAGGCTGAGGCAGGAGAATGGCATGAACCTGGGAGGCGGAGCTTGCAGTGAGCCGAGATCACGTCACTGCACTCCAGCCTGAGCAACAGAGTGAGACTCCATCTCAAAAAAAAAAAAAATTTAGTCTATCACTGATGGGCATTTAGGTTGATTTCATGTCTTTGCTATTGTGAATAGTGCTGCAATGAACATGCATGTGCATGTGTCTTTATAATAGAAAAAATTACACTCATTTGGGTATATACCCAGTAATAGGATTGCTGGGTCAAGAGATATTTCTGTCTTTAGGTCTCTGGGAAATCGCCACACTGTCTTCCACAATGGTTGAACTAATTTACACTCCCTTCAACAGTGTATAAGCATCCCTTTGTCTCCACAACTTCATCAGCATTTGTTGTTTTTTGACTTTTTAATAATAACCATTCTGACTGGTGTGAGATGGTATCTCATTGTGGTTTTGATTTGCATTTCTCCAATAATCAGTGATGTAAAGCTTTTTTTCATATGATTATTGGTCATATGTGTGTCTTCTTTTGAAAAGTGTCTGTTCGTGTACTTTGTCCACTTTTTGATAGAGTTGCTTATTTTTGTCTTGTAAATTTGCTTAAGTTTCTTATAGATGCTGGATATTAAACCCTTGCCAGATGCATTGTTTGCAAAAATGTTCTCTCATTATGTAAGTTGTTTACTCTGTTGATAGTTTTGTTTGCTGTGCAGGAGCTCTTTAGTTTAATCACACCTCATTTGTCAATCTTTCTGTTGTTGTTACTGCTTTTGGTGTCTTCATCATGAAGTCTTTGACTGTGTCTATGTCCTGAATTGTATTGCCTAGGTTGTTTTCTGGGTTTTTATCATTTTAGGTTTTACATTTAAGTCTTTAATCCATCTTGAGTTAATTTTTGTACATAGTGTAAGGAAGGTGTTCAGTTTCAATCATCTGCATATGGCTAGCCAGTTATCCTAGCAACATTTATTGAATAGGATTCCTTTCCCCATTGCTTGTTTTTGTCAGGTTTGCAGAAGATCAGATAGTTGTAGATGTGTGGTCTTATTTCTGGGTCCTCTATTCTGCTCCATTGGTATATGTGTCTGTTCTTGTACCAGTACCATGCTGTTTTGATTACTGTAGCCCTACAGCATAATTTGAAGTCGGGTAGAGTGATGCCTCCAGCTTTGTTCTTTTTGCTTATGATTGCCTTGGCTATTTGGGCTCCTTTTTGGTACTTTAGGAATTTGGTTCTATATGGATAGTTTTTTCTAGTTCTGAGAAGAATATCCATGGTAGTTTAACATGCATAGTATTGAATCTATAAGTTGCTTATGGGCAGTATGGCCATTTTAATGATATTGATTCTTCCTATCCATTAGCGTGGAATGTTTTTCTCTTTTCATTTCATTGGCTCAATTGATGTAGTCCTTCCCATTCCTGAACCAATCTTTGGCAAGGGAGGGGAGGTACCAAGACTGACTTAAAACAATCAGGCCTACACCTAAACAGGGGGTCAGTCTCAACTATTGTCACAATGGATGGGATTGATTTAACTACAACATCCACTGTGAGAAGCTAGAGAGAAAATATAAAGAATTAGTCAGCTGGGCATGGTGGCTCACGCCTGTAATCCCAGCACTTTGGGAGGCTGAGGCAGGCAGGTCACGAGGTCAGGAGATCGAGACCATCCTGGCCAACATGGTGAAACCCCATCTCTACTAAAAATACAAAAAAAATTAGCCGGGTGTGGTGGTGGGCACCTGTAGTCCCAGCTACTCGGGAGGCTGAGGCAGGAGAATGGCATGAACCCAGGAGGCGGAGCTTGCAGTGAGCCAAGATTGCTCCACTGCACTCCAGCCTGGGCAACAGAGCGAGACTCGGTCAAAAAAAAAAAAGAAGAATTAGTCTTACCTGTCTATATAAATCAATGAATTTATATATTCTCTCTCAGGTAGAGAAGTTTAAAGTTGCAAGTATCCATAGCAATGGGTACCTTTTGTTACACACCTAACAAAACATCTAACACCTACCCCCATGTATGTCAGACATGAGGGTAGGCTCCGTAACTATCTTATCTCACCAAAAAGAATATGATTTTTTTCTCAGTCTTAAAACATCCCTACAAATAACATTGCTCATTTTAAGATTAGGTCATAGAACTTCATTTGAAAGATGAAGAAACAAAGGCTCAACTAAGCAAAGGAACATGCCCAAGGTCACATAGCTATCAGCAGAGGAGCTAGCATTCGAAGCTGATTCCAAACCTCATGTCCTCAAAACTTAAGAAACTGTATAAATGGTCTTATCTACACTGGAATTCAGGATGCTACTTTCAAAAGACCATCTACAAAATGTGATTTTATATTATTAGTTCAGCAGATATTTATTGAGTCCTTACCAAATATGTGCCTTGCCCTCGCAGTGACCACATTCTAATGTGAAGACACAGGTTAAACAAATTCTTTTAGAAGTAATATATAATTATAAATGGAAATAAGAGCAGTGAAGGAAGTGCCTACATTGCTATAATGGGGTGCCTGATCAGATAAGGGAAGATCAGGAAAGACTTCCTCATGAAAAAAGAATTTGAACTGAGGTCTGAAAGATGGGAGCTGTGTAGTGGTGAGAAAGGAGGAAGAAGGATCATCCTCCTCTCAATTATATGATGCAGCAAATATTAGAAATCCCTTGGTTCTATTCAAACAGCTGCATATCATTTAGCATCAACCATGCACTAGTAAGAATTTGACTTTAGCTTATAAATGCTTTTTGCAGTTAGTTATTTGCCATACATATTTGTTATAAAGACATTTGTTCCATAATCACACTCCCCTTAGCATTAGGTATTTTGCTTTTGCTGGACACAGTGAGCACAGGCTTACCAGCATACACTGAGTTATTTTGATGACATCATGTTTTATTAATTAGTGCTGAGTCAGTTCCCTTCAGTGCTTCTAATTTTTTTAAGCACAGCTACTAGATCCAATGCTAGTTGAGCATTAAACGTGTGTCAAAACTTTTTCTCACAGGATTCAGTAATCCATGAGATTCCATGTATCCTCCCCATCCAACTCATCTCTGTTCAAGATCTCTGTTTTGGCACTACCCTCATGCCCCCTGCTATTCAAGAACCAAATGTAACGCGGAATCTGTTGAAGCGAAGTCCACTGGCTGTGTTCCCCACACACCTATGAAAAAGAAGGCTGCTGCTTCTCTGTTAACCTTTTGTTCTGTGTTCACTGGGAGTCCTGCCATAAGGTTTGCATTAGGTCAGCTTTCTGGCTTCTTGGCCAAATAAATAAAAAACAAGAGGAGGTAGGAGTAGGAATATATGGAAAAAAATATCTCTATACATCTGAGTAGAACTTTTTGTAGTCCAGATGGGGTTTGTGAAGTCTCTGAGCTTAGAAATTCTTTTTCAGTCAATATCTTCCAGGGAGAAAGAGTTGTCAGATTTTTAGAAGGATTCAAACATCAGTGCCTTGCCTCAGGGGGACAGAAACCAAACCTTGGCTTCTCTGCTTCCAACAGAAAACTAGAGGCAGGTTATAATTTCCCTCTTGCCTGGAACTGAGGCAGTGACTGGTTTTGTATGTCCAAACCCATCCTCATTACTTTTTGAGACAAGATTGACGTCAGTTTCAAAACCCATGAACAAGAGAGAACCATGAGTCCTCCAACGACCTGGGAAGATTTGGATGACAACCTTTAAGCCAGTCATGACCTGTCAGTAAATCTTGAAACTTAACATGATCCACTTTCACATTTACTACTCACTGTCAGAGATTTTGGAAGATTATAAAGGGGAAAGGAGTATGGCTGTCAGCCACCCCTTTTCCCTCTTAGTGATGTGCACTGTCATCATCATTGACAATATGTATAATCCCAGGGAAAAAAACATAGCTCCTTTTCTCCTAACATTTGGCTGTTCTCCCCACTGCCTTTACTCCTGTGCATTAGAAATGGTTGACTGACTGGACTGTCTCCAGTCTTGTGGAAAGAAACCAAAACAAATGTCCTCTGTGGTGTTATTTAAAAATGGATTGGGATACTTTGAATTACTAGGTAAATGGTGTGTACAAAAATCTTTAGCAAGTCATCACCCATAATGCTTTTGAGTTGTGTGAACCAGCTAATGAAAAGATTAGATCAGTTGTCTCTCTCCAGGTTGGGAGTTGAGTCAATAAGCTAGATGAAAATTAAACTAGAACAAGCCTTCACCTGTCAGGATGTAAGCTCACAGGTGTTAAAACTTCTTTGAGTTATCAGGATTGGGTAGGCAGATTCTCATTCCTACCTCCCTGAAACTTGTCAAAAATAGGATTTGGAGCTTATGTAAGCACATTGCAAAACTTAACTTCATTCTGCACTTCCTGAGGGTTCATAATAATTTGAAGCCAATGCCTTCTTTGAATGAAAGAAATGTCTATTAAAATTGATATATCATAAATATAGTTTTCTTCCCGTTTTCCTTCTTCAGTTGTTTTCAATCTGATCCCAATCTTTTTCCCCATATAATGAAAATGAATCCCTACTTTCAACCTTAATTGAAACTAGTAGCCTGTACTTTATAATAAGAGGCACCCAGAAATAATTCTAGCCTTCTAAAAGAAATTATTCAATTCATCATGCATTCTATTAAATGTGCTTTAATAATATTAAATGTAACAATTCGAATGTACTGTTCTCTCCCCAAAATTTAACATTCATCTTCCTATCTCAACCTGAATATTATTCTTTAAAAAAAAACAAATCAGTGATCTATAGTTTATTTACCATTTTTAATGAATTCCACATAAATTAACAGATATGTAGAAAGGAACCATTTTCCAAAAGAAATGAATTTGATACTGTGAGAGTAAAAGAAATGGAAGATACCAAGCCACAAAAAATTAAGCAGGCTCCTCAAGAATTTCTAATCCAAAGGGTTACTAGAGAAGTTGCCACAGCAAGGCCTACACAGTGGGGAAAAGAAATACTAGCACTGGGTCAAGATCACAGCAAGGAAGCTACAAGACTATGGGATTTTTGCCAGACAAATTTTTCTTAACCTTCATCCCTCTATTATGCCATACATGTTTTAAAGGCAGTAGGTAATTCTATATTAAATGGAAGTGGAAGGCAAATTTTTAATAAATTAAATTGAAAAGGAATTTGATGCAGCAGCCTGTGGGCTAAACCCTTAGACCAAGATGTGATTTGGGCCACTATAATATTTAAAGTTTGGAATTTAAATGTCCTTCAGAAGGGCTTTTGTGTTTTAGTCTAGTTCATTGAAGGATGAACTTTTCCCTAATCTCCACTACACCTGCTTCACGTTCTTATATGACCTCCCTAGCCTTATTTGAAAGTGTGATCCCAGACTTACTCTAGCCCTCTCAGTAATTCAATTTAGTAAGTTTTGTTTTGAATACTTACTTTGTACCAACGGTAATGGTCAGCTTTAGGGATACTTAAGCAACAAGACACAGTCCCTGCCCACATGTTTCCCATCATAAAGGAAACACGAATTTGTTGAACTTATAGTTAGAGGATTGAAACCGGGGGAGGGAGTTAGAAGAAGATTCCACAAGGCCACCTAAATAAAGAACACTGAGGGCCAGAGACAGTAACATGGGATTAGAACCTGCGCTCATCTCTGAGGTTAGTGTTATTTTCACTCTGCTTGTGGGCTTTGAGAGGGGCAGGAACCCCTTTGAGAAGGACCATAAGGCAAAGGGGTATCAGTTCTCTTGGCAGCTCATGCTTTCGAAGGTCTTCTCACCACCTTGCAATTAATACAGATTAATTAATTAACTGTATCTTCTGGGATCTTTTGAAGAGTAAAATCTTACTCTTCTCTTTGTACTCCACATATCTGCCTCTTACTTCCCCCAAAACCATCATCACTTGAAACAGCAGTGTAAAGCTATACATGTTCACTTGATTTACCCACTTGATCAGATTAATTATTTTTTGTCAGAAGTAGAAGATGACATAGGTCCCGATCCATAAAAATGAATTCATTAATTTGATTCTTTAACAAAAGTTTTGTTTACTAAGGAAACTTGAAGATAGGCATTCAGGTGGCTTACTCATTACAATTTAAAATTTAAGAATCAAAACAACAACAACAACTAGATAGCATCATATCTTAGAGCCAACAGCGTCCACTTCATAAGTATCTTTCCATTATATATTGAAAACACTTAGTAGAAAAAGCATAGGTTTGAATCCATAAACATAAGTTTAAATTATTGTTTTACAACTTACCTAGCTTCGAACAAGCCATGAATTTCTGTGTTTTGATGGGAAGGGCTGTTATAAAGTGCTGGTAGTACTAACTCCATTCTCATAGTCTGGTTGTAAGATTTAACTTTATCATTGCATAATAGAAGTAAAAAAAGCAGAGTAAAAAGAATTCTCACTCTTTTATTCCTACCATTTTTTATTAAAAATTACTTTCATAAAACTACCTGGGTATTTTAGCAGTATTTCCTGTTTACTTTCCAGTTCCAAACTCCCAATTTTTGTTGGTATTGCTCCATTTTCTTCAGCACGGAGATTTGAAGAGTCAACGATGTTGGCCTTCCCTTGCTCTCATAGAATTTGCATTTCATATTCTGATTGAGTGAACTTTCTTTGACCTCTTAAAACACTAAGTGCATGGTAGGTAGTCTCGGAGTGCTATTTTTGGAAAGAGTGCTTTGGATACTCCCAGGGGATTAACAGTCCATTGCTTAAGCATTTCAAGTCACTTGGGTCACAGTGCCGTTTCATGGAAGATAAAACACCATCTCCTCTACCCACACACAAGTCACAGTAACTGGCAATTTCACAGTTAGGATTTCTTGGATTTTTACAATTTCTCACTCTTCTCTTGATGATGTGACTGGTGAACTTGGATTTCAGATAGTCCCATTTCCCCTTTGCAAGGTAAGCCTGTGATGTTGTTAGGTTATTGAGGGATTTGAGTTGTTTTTCTGTATATGACTATAGACTATCACAAGGACATCTCTCCAGAGTATATTCCTACCATGAAGAAAGTTGCAGGAAGGGAAGCAGCAAGCCTAAACCAAACTTGGAATTAACTGATTATTATATAAAAATAAGGTCCCCTCTTCAGGGTTTAATACAATATATTTTAAATAAAATGGAACTCTGTTAACCAAGCCTGTTTCTTTTCTTGTCATGAAAAATGTTAGGATAGACACAGAAAGAGGGGAAAGAAAACTTCTTAATCCAAAACATTTAACATGATGGTTGTTAGAACCATCATCACATGGGTCAGTCTGGAAAATAATTCAAGTCCGCAGTGAAGTCCATTTTTCAACCAACAGAACAGCTGATTCAGTTGCTATACAAACTGCCCTCATTCACAGAGGATCATTTGGAGAAGGCTCTGGAATGTTAGTGCAAATAAATCAGTCCATCTTAAAATTTCAGCACTTGTTTCTTGATTGATAAGCACAATAATTCCAGATAAAGCATGATTTCCAGAATAGATAGTTGAATTGGAAGCAGGAGACTTCTTTGTTGGCATCGGCATGCTTGATAGAGCCTCTCCAAAAAACCTTGTCAGGAGTGGACTTGGGAGTTAAAGCTGGACTGGGAAGCAGGAGACTTCTTTGTGGGCATTGGCATGCTTAATAGAGCCTCTCCAAAAAACCTTGTCAGGAATGGACTTGGGAGTTAAAGCTGGACTAGAAAGCAGATGGTAAGGAGTCTTGTACTGAAGCAAGACCTTGTACAGCATAGGTCCTTGTAAAGGCAATTTATCTGCATAGAATAGCAGCTTATTCACCAGTCTACCTCTTCCCTCCCTCTCATTTCATTTACTTTTGCTTCTTCCTCCCTCTTGTTTCAACTACTAACAACAAAATTCCCATGGCCCCTTGAATAGGCAAAAATGCCAAGACAGAAAAATTTGATAAATATTTTTCTATGTTTTCCAGGGCAATAGAGATTGCCACATGGTCCTTCTGATTGGTTAAAGGGAAATTGTCTTTCTTTAATGTCCTAATCGAAAAAAAAAAGAAAGAAAGAAAGTTTAGTGTTTTCTCTTGTGTCTGCACTGCTCAAGTGAAGAGAAAGATAATCAGGAAATCCATTTGGGCAAGTCTAAAAGGGCTGGTGTGGAAACTCGATTTTAAGGATTAGCTAAATTCATGTGACCATTATTATGTCTTCCATTTGCTAAAATTGAGTCCCCTAAATATAGCCTGGTACAGAGAAGGCACACCAAGACAGAACTCGTAATTGAGGAGAGTTTTGAGAATGCAGTTGTATAGTTTGGTAATTGGGAACAGAAACCTTGGAACAAACAGGTTAAATGCCAGCTCCATTGCTTACTGTGTAACTCCGGGCCAATTGCTAACTATCCCTAATTCTCAATTTCCTCATTTTTAGAATTGGAATATTAATAATCCTGTTTATAGGGGTTTCAAGATCAACATTAAATAGGATAGTTGTGTAAAACCTTTAATGCAATGCCTGCCTCCAGTAAATACTCAATAAATGGAAGCTGCATATGTTGTTCTCTGTCTATGAAAGCTGCTTTTCAGCTTGGTGGTGTGGACTGTGGTCAGTCTCCAGCTTGTGTAGCTGGAGCCAGTAGCTCTGGCCTCTGCTACTCCTTTATTTGAAGTCGTTCTGTCCAATAGACTAGCAGTTTTCCAAGTGTGGACACCAAGCCAGAATCCCAGCATCACCTGGGAACTTGTTAGAAATGCAGATTACTGAGATTAATTCCAGATTTACTCACTTAGGAGTCCTGGGAGTGGAGACGAGACCTGTTTTAACAAGGCCTCCAGAGTAGTCTGATACGCATTCAAGTGTGGGAAGCACTGAAATAGACTATCCCTCACCAAACCACTACCTGAGTCAGGTTTCCCTGGTTGATTTTAAGACAGGCTAGAGGCAACATGGAATATTACTGGATTAAGATAAACATCAACAACCCAGAATTGTTAAAATGTTCTATGACTTATTTGTCATAAGATTTTAGGTAATTCAGTTCATTTTTCTGAACTTCAGTTTCCTGCCCTGTCAAATGGGAATCTATCCTGTTCTGCTGCTGTTCTGCTGTGGTGTAGTAGGCCTCCAAAAAAGTAAAAATTAAAAATAGAAAGTACCTTATGAAAACAGATATTTCAAAGGGGAAAAAGGAATGATAATTGCTATTGAATTTAACATCTAGATTTGTAAAGTCATTTTTTCTTTTATATAAACAGTAAAAGAGATTAAAATTCAATAAACTTACGGGTAGTTTACCTGCAGGCTTTCTCCACTTTTCCCCTTTAAAACACATGTAAAAGGTCCTGTCAATCTCCTATACCTTTGCTCTTGACCTTGTAATTTTGCTCCCAACACATCTCACACCTTGTGAAGTGAAAAGAAGAACAATAAACAAGACAAGGAAAAGAAAGGGAAATGAAGCCAGTTTAGCAGTCAGCCACTAAAATTTAGCAGCACCTATGTTCTTTAGGTCCTAGCCTAAAATATTGAAACCCAACACTGTTCTGCATACTGAAGATGGTATTATTGTAATAGATTTTCCTAGTTATAAGAAAATTTGAGTTTTGCAAATTTTTGTTATAAATTAAATGCCTCTAATTTCCATCCTGCCCTACCTATACTGTCTTATAGAGTTGTTGAGATCTTTAAATGAGGTGAATTAAATGAGATCTTTAAATGAGATGAATCTGATAGGATTCTTTGGAATGCAAATAACAGAAAAACAAAGTAATACTGGCTTAAGAAAGAAAGAGAGAAGGGAGCAGGTGAGAAAGAGGAATAAGAAGGAGGAGGAAGAGGAGGAAGAGGGAAAGAGGGAGAGAAAGAAAGAGGAGGGGACAGGGGAAGGAAGGAAGATAATATACTGTCTTGCTTAGCATCAGCAAGTCAGATATGTCCAGATATAGACACAAGGCACCATTAGATCATAGACTCTTCATTTTAGTGTTGGCTTCTTTCCAAATTAGCATCTCCTCTTACAGTTGAACCATCTCAGAAGATTCCGTTGATTTGGGGCCACTCACTTCTAGGTGCAGATCCAGGGAGAAAATTTGAGAGTCTTTACTCTGCTATTCCCATCTGAAGACTCACGGCATGCCATTGGCTCAGAAAAGGCATGAGCCCAATGCTGAGTCAATTATGGTGTCAGAATGGCTCTGATTGGCCTCCACCCACAGCAGAGACATAGTAACTGAGAATGGGGAAGTGGTGGTTTCCCATACAGAAATGGGAGTGCGTGGTGCTTGATGAACAGGCAAAGCACAGATGTCTATTCTCTTTACTTGCAAGTGCTGCAGTTAGCAGGACTCTGAAATTTAGTGACATATTTAACTGTAGACATTCTTATCCATCCTTCATTAAGGAAAATTTTGCAAGCCTACCCTGCCCCTCCAGTTGACTGCCCCTACCATGCACTGAGAGTGCCTTATTTTATGAGCGATGGAATGCTGCAGGGATTATCCAGGTGGCTGCCATGCCTCAGTATGAAAAAGCATAAAAATAGCCAGTTCTCCTTGCTCTGCCACCTGTTCAGTACATAAACTTGTATTAAGTGTCTTAACCTATCTGTGTCTTATTTTCCACACATGAGATCAGTGCCTGCCCCACAGGGATACTGGGATAACTGAAAGAGGTCAATATGTAAAATGGTTAGTTATGGCTTCTAGTTGTACTCACAAAGTTCCCTTCTCTAGGGTTAAAAAGGGGCATCTGATATGGAAGTAGCACTGTGGAAAATAACAGTTTACAGATCTCATGTACTTGAGCATGCTGCTCTAGCAAGAGACCTGTATAAATAAAGGCAGAAGCCTTAGAGCAGGGAAGAAACTCAAGAGGTGGTCCCAGAAGTTCCAGTCTTTAGGTTGGTGTTGCAAAGTTAAACCCATCTTATTGATGACTCACAAAGAGGTGAAGTGAGTTACTAAGAGTTCACAAAATTAATTCCATTAATAAATATTTACCTATTGAGCATCTGCTATGTGCCAGGTGCCATGCCAGAAGTTTGGGGATGCAATAATGAGTGAGACAGATTTTGTGTCTCTCTTCATCAAGAAGTATAGTATGGTGGGGAAGACAGAAATAAAGTAAATAATATAGGCACGGGCAAAGACTTCATGATTAAAATGCCAAAAGCAATGGCAACAAAAGCCAAAATTGACAAATGGGATCTAATTAAACTAAAGAGCTTCTGCACAGCAAAAGAAACGATCATCAGAATGAACAGGCAACCTACAGAATGGGAGAAAGTGTTTGGAATCTATTCATCTGACAATGGGCTAATATCCAGAATCTATAAGGAACTTAAACAAATTAACAAGAGAAAAACAACCCCATCAAAATGTGGGTGAAGGATATGAACAGACACTTCCCAAAAGAAGACATTTATGTGGCCAACAAACGTCAAAAAAAGCTCATCATCACTGGTCATTAGAGAAATGCAAATCAAAACCACAATGAGATACCATCTCAGGCCAGTTAGAATGGCAATGATTAAAAAGTCAGGAAACAACAGATGCTGGAGAGGATGTGGAGAAATAGGAACACTTTTACACTGTTGGTGGGAGTGTAAATTAGTTCAACCATTGTGGAAGGCAGTGTGGCGATTCCTCAAAGACCTAGAGCCAGAAATACCATTTGACCCAGCAATCCCATTACCGAGTATATACTCAAAAGAATATAAATCATTCTACTGTAAAGACACATGCACACATATGTTTATTGCAACACTATTCACAATAGCAAAGAATTGGAACCAACCCAAATGCCAATCAATGATAGACTTGATAAAGAAAATGTGACACGTATATACCATGGAATACTATACAGCCATAAAAAAGGACAAGTCCATATCCCTTGCAAGGACATGGATGAAGCTGGAAACCATCATTCTCAGCAAATTAAGATAGGAACAGAAAACCAAACACTACATGTTCTCACTCATAAGTGGGAGTTGAACAATGAGAACACATAGACACCGGGAAGGGAACATCACACACCAAGGCCTGTCAGGGGGTGGGGGACTAGGGGACGGATAGCATTAGGAGAAATACCTAATGTAGATGACTGGTTGATGGGTGCAGCAAACCACCATGGCACGTTTATACCTATGTAACAAACCTGCATGTTCTGCACATGTATCCCAGAACTTAATGTAAAATAATAAAAATTAAAATAAGCAGTCTATTTTAAGTTGAAGTATTCTATTGATATGAAAGACACTAAGGAGTAGCTGCACTTCATAAATTGATACAGGTGTTCAATACACCTCACCTTCCCCACCCTACCACCCTCCCACTTCAGCCTGTCAAGATCTCTAGTAAGGCTGAGATGATTTTTACCTACAGAAATTTCATCACTCCTACGTCTACACCACAAGGGCAACATACTTAATTTTCTTTTAGGTATAATTATTTGTTGTTTTTTGCCATGTCAGTGGAACCAGTAAGTAAATAAACTTCATCTATGGCACGTCATAATAATCAACTTTGCCTGGTGCTTTAGTTTTTCCAAGTTTTTCTTCACATATTTTATTTCAGTTAGTCTTCCCGAATCCTATTCTTAGTCCACAGAAGAAACTAGATTGAAAGGATTAGGTAATTTTTCCAGGTCAAAAATAACAAACGGAAGAGCCACAAGTACAATCTTTTGACTCTGACTCCAACCCCAGTATTATTTTGGAGATTGTTATTCCCACTAGGATGCAGCAGTAATTCCGTCTTTCTCACCGCTGTGTACCTGTGATGCTTGGCATAGGGCCAAACACACATTGGATGTTCAATCAATTTTTTTTAATTCATGAATGAAAAAAAATGTAACTAATAGAACTTTATGAATTACCTAATTCAACTCTTGAATTTGGATAATGAAACAGAAACCCACTAAGATTAAATAAATTACTCAAAAATAATTTGTTTTAAGCTTTAGGCAAATTTCCCTTAATAGGAATCCATAGCTGCCAATAATTTTTATTATGATCATTATTGCTCTTTTATAGTTTGAACTCAGCCAGGTCTGGTGTCAACTCATAACTCTTCTTATTATAATTGCTCAGTAGAGAAGCAAATATCCTGGTGGTTAAAGAAGGGAAATTTCTGAACAACATCATGCATGGTGGCCAAGGAAATTTTGCAAATTAAGTTATTTTCCAAGTCACTAAAGCAAGTTAACAACCCAGAGAAGAAGAGAAAACAACCATGCTGTTGAAATAACAGTAAAGGATAGGTGTCCCATTTCCATCAGGTTTACTTTCCTTAAGTGTTGGAAAGGACTCCCCACTCCCAGCATTTCTACTATAATAGTCAAAATTTGAATTCCAGCTCCACCATTTAGTAACTATGTGGCTTTGAGAAATTTGGTGAAGGCCTTCACCTATAACCTCTGGGAAAAAATGCCACTTCCAAGAAATGTTGTGAGCATTCAATGAATCAGTTGCTGCAAAGCACTGGTACTTAACAGGAACCTTTAAATGTTCCTTCCTTCTGTAGGTCAAGGAAGCCCTCATTAAAGCCACCACCTGGCCCTTCCTTGGCAGATCTTTTATAACATTTATTCAGCTTTGTTTCCAAATCATATAAACTTTCACAACTCATTTTAATAATATATTTGTTTAGTGTTTCCTCTAAGCAAAATGATACCATAAAGTAAACATGCAGAATGTCTGATCAGTAGGCAGAGATTAATTGGTCAATTATTATGTCCCAGCATATTTCATAGCTTCTATTTCTCAAAAGATTTTAGATTTGAATTTATAATACATGGCCATTAAACCACAGTTGAAAGTTAATTGTTAATATATAATCTTAGCGACATTCTTTTTTGCTTTCTGCATAATTCATGAAGCTCAGAGCATTGTATTTTCCAATTAAGCGTTTGGTTATATGCCTTGTTTCCATATATCATCAGAGCCTATCACTGGCCATCTTTTTTCCTTATAATTTCAGAAATTTTACTGGTAATTGGTGTATCTTGATTATCTACCAAAATAAATGTACTCTTATTAATGAAAACTTGTTCTGTCTAGGTTTTATTATCTGTAGCAGTTGAGGCCTCTTAAAAATAAGGCATACAAATCTTCCCTTCTTAACACAAGAAAGAACATTATGTAATAATTTAATGTTTGGGAATCATGATATCTATTTATCCTTTGCTTTTAGCTTTGCAAGAAGAAATTATCCAAGAGAGATGATTTGACTATCTGCATAGCCAACTAATTGTACTCCTTTGGCCCAGAATTCAGTTGAGCACAGTCAGCTGCAGGCTTGTTGCTTCCTCTCTAATCCTACCCTCTTCCCTTTCCTCTTCTCAGCCCTCCCCACCAACAGTGGATCTGGCTGTTATGCTCCTATTTTTGAATTCCTCCTTATTCTGAATACTGTGGTTACTTTGGCAAGTCACATATGTCCTGCATTTTATTCTTCAACACTATTTCTTTACCCTATTTGTATTGACATTACAAATTTAAGGTGACATCTCATAACTGGGGGTTTTAAGAAACATCAGTTAGATGAAATTGTATCCAAAAAAATGCCTGACATAAATGGCAAGTACTTGATAGTTACCCACTATTTTTAGTTCTAGTTTTGTTATTAATTCATCTATAATTAGGCTACTATTATGAGCACAATTCAGTAATTAATTTCCTAACACTGTTGCATGCCTAGCACAGCTTAATTTTTATGTGTTCTTATCAAGACTATAAATTCTTCAAAAGGGTACCATGCCTTCGATTTCTCTGCATGCCCTAAGTAGAACTAATGAAAATGATACTAGCAACAGTCTATTATATAATTACATCATTACAGCAACCCTCTAGGGTTGGATTATTATATCATTTAATAAATGGAGAAACTGAACCTCAAATAGCTTTAATGGTAGAGTCTCAATTCAGACTTTGGTAATGTAATCGCAAAGGTATCTCTCTTTACCACTCCTATAAATCCCTTAAGTGCCGATCATAGTGCCTTGCCTAGTAAGCACCTGTAAAGCTTCATTGTTCTGATTGTCTTTTTGATTGTTTTCCCTTGCAGATGGACCCCCATGAGAACATCTTACTGAGCACTCTCGAGATAAAAAATGAAATGGCCACCTCTGAGGCTGTGATGGGACTTGGAGACCCCAGAAGCACAATGCTAGCCTATGATGCCTCCAGCATCCAGTATCGGAAAGCCGGGTTGCCCAGGCATAGTTTTGGCCGAAATGCTCTGGAACGACATGTGGCGCAAAAGAAAAGTCGCCTGAGGAGACGCGCCTCCCAACTGAAAATCACCATCCCTGACTTGACTGATGTGAATGCCATAGATCGGTGGTCCCGCATATTCTTCCCAGTGGTTTTTTCCTTCTTCAACATCGTCTATTGGCTTTATTATGTGAACTAAAACATGGCCTCCCACTGGAAGCAAGGACTAGATTCCTCCTCAAACCAGTTGTATAGCCTGATGTAGGACTTGGAAAACACATCAATCCAGGACAAAAGTGACGCTAAAATACCTTAGTTGCTGGCCTATCCTGTGGTCCATTTCATACCATTTGGGTTGCTTCTGCTAAGTAATGAATACACTAAGGTCCTTGTGGTTTTCCAGTTAAAATGCAAGTGATTTGTACACATGGTGGCTAGACAGCCTGAGTGCTCCATGTTGTCTGTTTAGTATGCAGCCTACTCAGAGGGGAATAATTTGGAAGATATTCTTAGAAGGCTCAACAGCATTGTCAGTCATTTGGTCATAACCAGATACTCCTCATCTTCCTTTTTAAGGTCGGCATGCTGTTGAGATGGCATTGTCCTTATGAAACATTATCTGTAATGCCATGCAAACACATTACTTGAAGATGATCTATGATTTTCTTACTAAGATGATAATGGTGTCATGGGAAGATTATTCCCACTGGTTTCTAAAAGATTCTCTTGTGATTTGAGCAGGCTAGGGGAATCAAGACAGAGACTCAGGAAACCGATTTGGCCAGTCTCTTTGCTTGAGCACGGAGAATCAACTATGATGTCTTTCATTTTGGCATTTAGAGACGAGGAGACTTCTGGACAATATCATGCATGGTGGCCAAGAAAATTTTTGCTAAACGGCTATTTCCTAGGTGGTTAAAGTAAGAGTTAACAACACAGAGCAGAGTAGAAAATCAGAAACGACGGTTGTAACAAAAAGCAAGCAAGCAAGAAAGCATGACCCTTATCAGCTCCACACAGCATCTGGTCTATACATACTGTGTCTAGTGGCAAAGGGTGAGTAAGAGAGATTGTTTTTCCAACATCACTATCTTTTGACAGCCTACCTAAAGAGGTTTTTATAGTTTAATCAAAGATAACCATGAAATACAAAAATTAGAGAAATGAGAATTGTCTTAGATATTCAGGTTAGATTCAGAGTCATTCAAATATACAAATACAGAGCACAAACTAGCAAACAGATTGTTTTTCTCAGACGAAGTCAGCTGTCCCTGCAATTTTTGTCCCTATAATTTTATTTCTGAATTTAATAGAGTATTTCAAGAGAAGGATTTGTTCATCGCTTTAAAGGATTCATGGTCCTCTCCAGCTTTTTTTTTTGCTTCCAAAATTCTGATTATATTCTTAGGAGACTGGCAAAGTAAGGCTTTGGAGAGATTGAGTGAACTATATTTTCTTATATGCAATGAAATTCACCATTGTATTTTTCAAAGCAAATAATACTTCAAGGAGTATGAACACACGGAGAGTTAATTTGTGGATTCATTGGTTTGGGGCTTGATTTTCTTAAGAGTGCTTTCATTGTATATGTTGCAATCTGCCTAATCAAGGAAAATATGAAAACTAGTGGAGAATAATAACAAAGCCACGTTAACATGATAAATGTTATGAGCCTCAGTTGATATTGCAGAAAAATATATAACAGTTAATCAGGCAGGCATGATGTATTTTTTTTCTATTTTTAAATTATGCCATTGTGCTTCTTTCTACACTAATTGGACATATGCATTCATATGTTGGACAAGAAGAGAATAAGCTAATATGTCTTCCTTCTATCAATATAAGGCTCATATTTTGCTTTTCTTATAGAAAATAGTGAATTGCTAAATTTTCCTTAAAGTTGAATTTGACTGAACTTTTTCTTGGAGGATGACTTTGCTATTTCTATTTTGAAAACAAAGAAAGCTCTTCTTTTTAGAGTAATATCCCTAATTGTGCATAGCAGCCAGTATTCACCTGTGAATAATGTATGTTTTCTTGATTTCTTGTTTCCTTCATGATTTAGCAGCTTGGAATATGATGGAGTACTATTGCCCTTGCATTCCAGCTGTCCAAGAACAACAACAAACCTTTATCCTTCAGCTTTCTGAATTTGCCCCAAAATGGAATGGTATTTTGTTTTTCACCAGTGTAGGAAACCTTGGCCATTATATTTTGATTACATAATCTTGAGCACCTCTGAGTATCACCTTTGGGCAGAATCTGACCAAGATTCTTCTCACAGGCTCAGAGTAGAGATTCCTCATGTTTCTCCAGGACACACTTTCTCCTAGGCAATCATTTTGGGGCATCACACTAAGTAAAGTGCCTGCCCCTTGTCAACAGGGGGTAAAGTTTGACTAAAAAACATCAGGAAGGAACATATTGATAACTCAGGGGCACAAATCCAAAATGCCATTCTGAAAAGGCTCTTCTAGAGTCAACTCAGAGCCCAAGTGTAGAAGTGGGCTCTTATGTGCAATCACTGTACAAGCCATAAAAATCTTTGATATTGCCATTTATTATTACAACAAAATTTTAGATGTCCAAGAAAGTCAACAGAACAATCCAGATCAAAGTGTAGAGAAGCATCTTTGCAGCTTGAGCCTCAAAAGCATAAAACCAGGAATTCATTTCTGCTCTCAGTGATACAAGAAACAAGGCAAAGGAAAAAAGATGGGACCTTAGAAGCAATGCCCTAGAGT